>NC_052022.1:21923037-24761787 GCF_015832195.1 Motacilla alba alba | reverse complement strand
TCTCTCTGTCAAAGGTCCTGTAGATTTGGAGAGGTACTCTTATGTTTAACCATGAAGTTGCTGAATCAATCCTTGTGGTACACCAGTATTGAAAGATGTGATGTCGCTGCAGGCTTGGAGTTGCTGTAGGAGATAGCATTAGCCAATCAAATGTGCAGGTTCTTTGAAAGAAGTAAAGTTCCCCGTGTGCCGTTTATATACTTGTTCCAGTCATTAATCTCTGTACAGATGCATTTACTAAGCCTGGAATAGTCCCTGTTTACATCTCTGACAGAGCTGTCTCAGTCTCAAGAACTGTATGTTTCACTCCGTGGGCTTTTATTTTTCCTTTCTTGTAGGTCCCTTAAAGAGATGGTATTAGTAAGAGCAGTAAGAGAAGCAGTGTAGCCCAGAGAACATTTTCCCCCCCTTACACTTTTCTTGACAGAATTATCCTTAGGTAGCTTTAGGGATTGCTAAACTATTGTGCATTAAAAATGCTCAGAAAAAAAACAGAGATGGGCAATATTAAATCCATGTAAATTCTGTGATCCAGTTAACAGCATAATCCACAGCGTGCCAAAATGATAAAATTGAAGAGGTGATGTGTAGGGAGCTGCTGAAAGAAGAGAAGCTACATCCTTCTATACATCTTCCTAGATCCTGATTATATATTGTTTTGCAGAATTCAAGGTTCTTTTACTTCTGGGATGTAAAGTAATTTTAAAAAATAAGGAAAAACACCTTTTCTGGTTGCTCTTTGCGTCTGACAAATATGAAAAGGCATCTGTTCAGGCTTTCAGAATTTGTTACAGGAAATACTTTGCCCCATGGTTTTGTAAATTATTTCATTTTCATATCTAGATGACTAATGTTATCTATACTTATTTAGATGAGCTGCTTTACAAAACTGGGATGGGTTCTAGCTCAGTACTGAAAATAGTAAGTTTTCAGCATGCTTTCAAGCGTCTTAGGAACAAGACTGATTTTTGCAGCCTAATGATGATCTTCCAGAGGTAAAATTGGCATGGGAAGTTTATTAGCTTTGCAGAAATACTCTGCTTGCATACTAATTGTCTTAATTTTAATCCCATGGGATTTTTTTCTACTTTTGTCTGAGCTCATTGCTTGCTACTCTTTTATAATTTAGAACAAGTATTGAATTAGGTAAGAAGAGAAGTACTCTAACAAATGTGAAACCATTTCATTATGACTATGACAGTGTTCCCTCAGGTTTTCTCATATTGTTGCCAGAGAATACATGAAGATAAGGTCTGAAGTTCTTAAACTGTGTTAACTTTGAGAATGTGTGTCTGCAAGAACAAGACACCCTATGTAAAATAAATGCAATATCGACTCTAGATTCCTGCAGAAGCAAGGACAGTGTTTGCTGCCCTGGGAGGTTTCTCCCAGTTGTTTTGTGGGAGGTACAATACTTGCGGATTGTGTCTGGACTTAGAGCCTCCGTTTTTGGTATTGCACTGTTGGCTGTTCCTCAGCAGTTTCTCACTTGTGTGTGGTTGTGCTTGATTTCATCTTGACTTGCCTGGTTCATGCCTGTAGAGTGAGGAGGCATCTTGCATAGGATTTTTGATTCTATGCCAGAAGCCAAGCATTCCAAGCTGTCTTTATTTATAGAATCATAGAATCGTTTAGGTTGGAAAAGACCTTTAAGATCGAGTCCAGCCATTAACTTAGTACTGCCAAGTCCACCACTAAACTATGCTTGAGTTGATTTTGTATATGTAAAGACACTGGAGACTAGATGTAAGAAAAACATGCACATAACTCCCAAACATGCTAAACACCTACTTGTCCTTACCTTACCAATTTTGCTTCTTGCTCTGCTTCTTGCTAGAAGGATCGCTGTGAACTTGTTCCACCACTTAAAATCGAGTTAATCATTGTTAGAATTTGTTTTAATACACCAATGCAAGTTTGGACTTCCAAGATGTCAGTAATCATTCTCCTTCAGAGGTGACTAAAAGACTTAGCACAAATGTGGTTTATAGTGCATTTTTAAACATCTCCCCATCGTGAAAAATCTCATTAGGTTGTTCTAAGCCTTTAAATAAAAATGCCATGCAAATCTCTGTTCTCAAAGGAAGTTGTCACTTACATCTTTAATGCATGAATCAAGAGCATGACCTTTTACATGAACGTGTGGGTCTGAGTGGCTTTGACAGAAACATGGGTGGTTGCGCGCTGTGTTCCTGGTGAAGCATTCTGCAAGTTTTGTGTATCAATGCACATTTCTGGTACTCTGGAGTTTAGTCAATAGTACTTGTGTCTTCTGATAGATAGTTCTTCTATCTATTAAATGGAGGCATTTTATTTAGGGGTGGAGGAGGGAAGTCAGTAGTTTTCAGTCACTAGTAACCTTGCAAAGCAATAATACTGGCTGAAACTTTATCCATCTCTGAGCATGTCACAGTTCTACTGAAGCTGGGTAAGAGAAGATCACTTTTTCTTTCACCTCTACTCTGTTGTGTCTATTAATAAGTGACTTAGTGGTATGATCAGTTCTGTGAAACTGAAAGGCTGTTTGTCAGATTGATGTGACTGCCACAAATAAATTATTGCCTATTGTAGAAGGAAATAATTACTTCCATGATTCTCAGTTCAGTTCTGGGTTGGAGACCTCTGAGATACTTACTAAGAAGTACAGCAAAATGGAGAAGTCTCATTTTCAGCAATTACATGGAAGGAGGAGGGTCCCATAGAAAAGTGGGAGTGTTTTTTCCTTTCAGGCCTCTTGCAGAACAGAAAATGGAAACAGGGACATGAGTGGAATTTTCAAGAGGAGCCACATACCCACATCACAGTTGTTAAAGTGAAACATAGAGTGTCTTTATGAAGAATGCTCTGTTAACAGCTATTCAGTTGATAGTGCAGCATTCAGCTCAACCTTTTGTGCTTCCTATCCCATGTAGTGAAAATCAGAGATGTTCTAGTTAAAGGAGAAAGCAGACCTCCAAAAGCATTGTTCTTGTAATTAGCGTGAATGAAACTTTCTCTTTTGATCCTGTTTATATCTGTTCAGCTTGAATGTGCGCAAAAACTTCAGAAAGTTCTCAAAACCAACAAGTTAAAAAAAAAACAAAACCCTTGGGATTAGTTATTAGTACTGTATAATAAATCTTAAATTAACTTTTGTCAGCGGGAATGGAATATTCCTGGAATGACTGGCCTGTGTTCTGAAGTTGAAAGTCCAGCACAGAGTAAACATTTTCAGACTATGCACTTTCAATGTCAGTGGTGTTTCATTTTTGAACTTTAATGACTTCGGTGCCTGTCTTTTTGCAAAAAGGTGTCAATCTTCATTCTCCTGAAGGATCAAGTTGTTGATATATTTACAGGTATCATATAGGAAGTTAGCTTGGATAGACTGTGAGGCCTGAAAGCTTAGGAAGTGATTTCATGTGTTTATTGTTTTTCTAGATAATTTAAAAGTATGTTAGCTTTGTGTGGCCTTTAGATTTAAAATACACATTGTGCACAGAAAAAACATCCACATGATGCAAATTACTTTGATTTAATGTACATGCTGTTTTGCTGTCCTTGTCATGGGAAGAGTTTAAATTGAACCTGTTGTTGCTTGCTTTATGGTCTAAAGACTGATCTCAGTGCACTACATAAAGCAAGTTATAGTATTATCTTTCACTTCTTAGATTATTCCTCATTATTTAGTACTTCTGATGATTAATGTTTTCCAGTAATTATTGTGACCTGTATCCTTTCTAATTTTGAAGATGACAATGCAAATTTTGTCCTGTATAGTATAACCATGGGCAAGCCTTGTGTCTTTTTACACTTCAGTGTAAAAGATGCATTACCCAATAGTAAAATAGGACTGTATTTGCAAAACAGGAGAATGTGTTTTAAAGCAATGTCTTCCTAACACTTTATCTAGTGTCTTTATTTTGTATAAGTTAATGTAACCCCTTCTGAAGTTGAGTTCCACCTACATTATTTTTCTAATTGTGAAGGTACGTGGTCTTCCATTTGTTTAGAATGTACATCACCTGAAACTAGGAAAAAGGTTTTTTTTGGTGTGGTAATGCTCATTATTAACTTTCTGAGATAAGGTTAATCTGGCATGCTCTGTAATACAACTCTTGACAGGCTGTGAGCATTTGAGAACATTTCTATACACATGATCTGATGAAACATGATAAAATGCTACAAGATATTGATGTGTCTTGTGTAGTACATTGTTCTAGTTAAAGCTGCCTAAATACCTTTTTTTTCTGTTTTAGAGTGAGTTGAAAAGCAAGATAAAAGATCAGTTGTTCTCTTATGGAAATGTGAAAATTGCAGCTGGCCTTATGTTGTCTGCATTCTTTTTGCCTTGCAGTGAGAATTTAAATATTTGAGTTTACAACTGCGCATGCCTTCACTATATTAACAAAGTGCCCATAAGAGTTTAGAAAGCAGAGCCTACTGATAGATTCAGCAGCTGCTGCTTCATTCCTAAAATGACTTCTGCTGGATTGCAATGAACTCTTGGTATTTTAGCATGATTCAGGCAGTATTATTAATGGGAATATTGAGCTAACATATATACAAAAGTAGGGCTTTTCTTATTTTTGCAGTATGACTAAATATTTAGTATCTGGATACTGTGCATCATAAATCATTGCCTTTTATTATGTCTGTTTATTTCAAGACACTCATAGTGAAGTATCAAACTTTTTGGAGTATTGTAATAGCCATTGTTTGAAATGGTGGTAAGTAGAATATTAAGTTCTTTTGGTTTTTTAGTAGAATTTGGAATATGTAGATGGTTAACTATTTAAAATATTATATTATTAGTTCACTTTTTGAAACGAAAACTTAAAATTTTGCCTGACATGACTCATTGTGGAGAGATGTAATACTGTGATGGAATAGTCTATTAAACTGCAGAGCACAGCTCTGTGAGGTAATTGAAGGCCCAGTAAAAGACACTCTTGGTTTACTTAATGTTTCTGCCATAATTTCTGAAGTTCTGCCTGCATTCATGATGTGATGGGTAACATTTCCCTGGGGAGGGTAGCAGCAGTCTGGTTCTGTGTGCATCAAGAATCGTCTGTGTAGCTATGTGGAACTAGTTTGAATGTGTGGTTTGAGGCTTGTATTTCAACAGTAGCTAATAGTGATGATCTTTCTGTCATTAGATGTGCATGATAGATAACGATGCAGTTTTCATATTTTTATTGCCACTGTACTGCCAATGCATGTTATAGATTGTATTTAGAAAGTATGTTTGTAACTAACTCTGATATATTGCTTTTTAAAGGTGATCAAAATAAGCACTGAAATAATATCCATGACTTTGCATTCTGTAAAAAATCGATATGTGCCCTCTCTGTATTGCTGAGCTTTTATAGTGTCTTGAGGAGCAGGACATTATTTCAAAAGAGGAAGTTAGGTCTGCCACAGAGGAAGCATTATATTATGGATTAAATGCTGTCCTTGTCATCATTGAAACACACTTTTTCTACTCTCTTGTTACATTCATCTTTTTTTCCTTCATGCAGTCTTCCAGTTCTTTAGTGGAGTTGCAAACAACGAGTAGTTTTGAAAATTCTGTGTAGCTCTCTTGTCCTCTTTTTGGGAATTCATCTTGGAATGTTTGCTTCTGAAATACTTCTTGATTTGAAACTGGATAGGTAGAAAAATGCTTTTTTTCTGTGCCCAGTTGCTTCCTGCACCCGGGCTTATGTTTGTATGCATGCTCTTAGATGTTGTTGGCTAGAGCTGTCCCACAGGAGACATTCTGTCCACTGAGAACCAGGCAGGATATTTTGCTTTGTATTCCCCACCATAAAATGCACACGGTGTGAGATTGAATAGTATTTATGATCTGTGTTACTCCTGTGCTTTGTGCATATTCTCCTCAGCTGGGATGAGTTCTTAGATGATGCAGAGGAATTGAAAAAGGGGCTGAGAATTGGTTTCTGTGACTTGATTGAATTTTTTAAAATAGGGTTTTTTGACTGTTAAAATAATAGAGCTGGAAAGAGGTGCTGCTAGAATTAACCTTACTACTTATCACAAGGGTTGTGAATGATTCTGCAGATGTATTGTTCTTCTACTGGTTTTCTTCTGAGAGAAGGCTGTGACATCAGATGGCAAGTTGAGACCAGGAACAAACAAGGTCTTAGGATGCATCCCCTTTGGTTTTTACAGGTATTGCTTCTTGAATGATGTTGTGGAGCACACTCTGGCTTGTGGTTGAGCTCTTTCATTTCCAGAGCTCGTAAGTGGTTGCACTGAATAGAAAGAGACAGTGCCATTGAAACAGTGCTGGCAGTCAGGCGTGGATTCCTGGTAGGCATTCTCAGTGGTATTGCCATGGGATCACAGCCAGGCAGTTTCCTAAATAAGCGTGAGAGTCCACTGGCAGCTCCGACAGAGCAAATGCTACTTATAGCATAGCAGCGCCTCATTGGTGAGTGATTGGCTGCTGATTGTTCTAGCTACTGTCCGTTAAATAACGAGTTTTGGCTAGTTGCTTGACTAAAATTGCCAAGTGCATGTTTGTTCATGGCCAGGCTTTCAAAGAGTGGTTATTGCACTAACTTCACTCCTCACAGTTATGACAGGCTTTTGCTATACTTCTGTGTCATGAGACAGTATCAGAATGTGAGGTTAAGGTTCTAGAATTCTGTTAAACAATAAAAAGCAAAACAGCATGATCCATACTTTCACCTTTCTGTAAGTTTAGTAAAATATAATTGTTTTTAAGATTTCCTTCAATATTATGGGGAAACTGCCCAGGTAATTCCTTCCTTATCTCTTCTACTTCCATGTATCATCCTTCAAAGTGTGTTGCAAGATTTCTGTTCAATGCAAAAGAGCATTTTCAGCTGAGTGTCAAATCCAACTGTATGAAAACAGAATTTGTTTCAGCTTCACCAGCACAATAAAATCTACCTTGTGTATAAATAGTTCAGTAAAAAATACCCAAACCAACCCTAAAATCTAACTATGTCTTAAAAGACTTTAGTGGGACTTAAATATCTGAGAAGTCTAGTAATGGAATATGTTGGTAATACTATGTGCCTCTTTACTAGTGCTGTTTATGAACAAGTGTGCAAAAAGTATATTCATGTAAATAAAAGGGTTTTTTCTTTTCTGACTTTCTGAACCTTTTAATACATTTGCAGCTAGAAAATGATAGAAGTGAGTACTAGGAATGCATTCTTGGTCCATGCTCCAGTGTTTAGCAGTGTTTAGCATTGCAACAACAGCACTGTGTAGAAATCATTCCAACTTTCTTCCACTGATTTTTGGGCATGTATTTATTTTTCCTAAGAGAGTAGACTTAACTCATTTGCTTTCCTTTACTTGCAAAGGGGTGGAGAGTGTCATGGTTTGGGGGTTTTTGGTGTTTGTTTATGGTCTCTTGGCTTTTTTTAGGACAAAGCTGTTGAGGTCTTCCTTCCAGTCTTTGACTTGTAAAATTATTATTTAAATGGTATCTGCTGTCTTTGGTATGTGTGTAACATCATCCAGTCCCAAGTACACTAACCTTTCTTGACTTCTTAACACTGTCTTTCTTCTTTCTCCTGTCACTTACTCTTGCAAAAAAAAAAAAAAAAAAAAGACCTTACTTGCTTAAGGTTAATCAGAAGATTTATGTAGAGAAACTTTCTGACTTTGCATATACAAGTTGCTTGGATTGTCTGCTGTGCCCTACAGGTAGTTTAGTTTTAACCCTTTCCTTATGCAGGGAAGGAGAGGTCTTCCTGCTTCATTCAGTACTAGATTATGAGAGGGGAGTGATGATGTATTTATACTTATGTGGGAGCTTTGCATCAAGAAATCTCCAGTACCATAATGAAGATATTGGAATTAGTTACTTTTTAAACTGTTTTATTAGCATCTTCCATCTTATTTTTATGCAGCATGACCTGCGAACTGAACTTCTGAATGATTTCTGTGTTATTCATAACATTGTTAACTATTTTTTGTTTGGTTGTTTTCATTATCTTTACCCTGAGGTTATATTGGATACAGCATCTGAAATATTTTGCATAGTAGTGTCAAAAAGCATAGGGTTTTTTCTAAGAAAAAACTCCCTTTTCCTTAGTACTTTATTAAATGTTTGGGTTGTCCTTGATCTGATTCTAAGTCTGATTTTTGTCCCACCACAGCCTGCAAAATCAATTTGGCAGTTAACTTCTTGATCTTCCATTCTGCACAAATGTATGTAGAGGCTACATGCACTCTGCTTTTTGAGCCTAGATACCTAACTCAGATGGTGTGGATGTTTTTATGCTTTATAAAATGGCTTATGTGCATGTCACCTGTTTAAAAACCTGTTGCTTTGACTCATGTCAAATCTTTTTATCCACTGAGTCACAAAAACCGTGATTTAATCTCTTGTTTCCTAACACACCTATGTGCTATTAAAATTCAAATGTCTTGTCTGTTTCTGGGTGTCTCTTATGGTCATCTGTTACTTTATTTTAAAGACCCAAACATAACTTCCATCCCTTATGCTAGACACAGCCAACTTGTCTTCTATTAGGCTGTGGTCTGAAAAAAATCTTTTCTCATTAAAGATTTATATCTGAAGTCTAATGTGGCACAATTCCTGTCACATTACTAGAAGTCTCCCTGAAAAGCATTGAAGAAAGTGTTCTTGGATGCCAGACGTAGAATCAGAAAGCACTGATCATGTTTCACTGAAGTTGACTACTCATTTTAAAATTAGATTTCATTGTTTGTTGGCTCTACTGATGTGTCATACCAGTTGAAGAGCTGTTCTACCTTGCCCTAATTTTCCAGCTTTTTAAAAAGATCCTTGTTTGTTCTTACAGTCAGGAACCAAAAGATTTTGTTAGTTTTAATTCTGTTTCTGCTACTGAATGGGAGGAGAGGGGAGATTAATGTCATGACAAGTATGTCAAAACAGCTTCATTTTCTGGCAGCTGGACCATGTTTTCTACCCATCCCTCTTCCATGTTCTAGAGTTAGTAAGGGAACTGCTTGCTGTGGTGTAAATGAACAAGACGAGATACCCTGGCCTGTATGAATGCACTTCAACGTGCTTCTTGTGGAGGAAAAGGAGGAAGAAGAAGGTGATGATTTAATAGGAAGAGCAGTAACACCTCATTTTTGTGATGGAGTACCGTCTCCAGTTCTGAAGAGTGAAGATGGATGAAGGCCTTCACCAATATTTTCCGGTGTTCCCCTCCTGCTGGTGGCAGCAGATGTATGGCACTGTCAAATTCAACATTCCTTTACGGTCTGGACCTGGACCCTGGCCCAAGTTACTCATAAATAAATATACACAAGGAATTCAGCTATATGTTTTAGTAGTTATAAGCTACTTTTACTGCGTAGATGTGTTGGGTTGAAGGGAGAATATGCAGAAAACTCCCTGTGGAATGAAATTTATAACTCTACAAAAATGATTTTTGATTTTCTTTTTTGGCTTTTAAACCTATTCCGATTTGTAACAAGCTGGCCCTTCAGAGTATGCTAGACTGTAGCTGCTATCAGCAAAACTTTATAAATCCTTTAGAAAAGTAATAGGAAGAAGGTGCCAGCAAGACCAAGATCTGAATGGGCATTTAAAGGTCTGAAGGAAGATAGAAAAATGGTAAAAGCCATGAAATAATTCTTCTTTTTTAAACCTCGTTGTAAATCCTTTCATGCATCTGCTGCTTTGATTTGATTCAGTGTGAGATAGAGATCTAAGATTCAAGTGTAAAATTTTTTTCTACAAGAAATAAAAAATATAAACTATATTTTATAGTTTATATAAAAACTATAAAATTTATAGTTTATTTATTTTTATAGTATAGAAACTATAAAAATCTTCCAGCCACTTCACACTTTACTGTTAGCAATCAAGTAAATGAGACTGTGGGCTAATACGATGTGCGACAAACTTCTGCATCTGCATAAACTTTTTCACAGAGCAGTAGGCAAACACAATTAGGAAACTATTTTCATTTTAAATATTGATGTGGTACTGAATTAAGAGATTAATTGTTACATGGCTTTTTAACTAATCAGTGTCACCTACAGTTTAAATAGCTACTCTTGCCACTATGTGCCTCATTTGGGCTACAGCAAATTAATGCCAGATCAGTTCTTTCTTGCCAACCCTTGTCCTTATGAAGATGTGAATGTGGTCCAAATAATTAGCATTTCTAGTGTCACAAATTGCATTCCTTATACAGTGTGGTCAACTCAGCTGCTTTAGCAGTAAAAATAGTCATTGTGGTACACATTCCACTTTCAGTGTTGTATTCTGTAGTTTATTCATCTGGCTCAATCCTTAGAGAGGTCTTTATACCAAAGAAGATATGTTCCAGGAAACAAAAATAATTGTTCTTTTGGGATGTTCGGAAAAAAACTTTACTCAGAGGCTTGCCAAATTCTTACACAGCTGCTAAGATGATATAATGTTTTTCTTGTTTGTCTAAGATTGTAAATATGAACTTCCTTCCTCCTGCATTTATAATTATTCTAGCTCTATGCAGAATTTGTGATAAATCTCTTCCAAATTTCTGTTGAGTGAGAGTATCTATGAAATGCTTACAGACTTCAACGTGCAATTTATATTTGCTTATAAAATGGGTGACCTAATTTTCTGTGAGCTAGATATAACCTCCTCCCATAGCCCTGCCAGAAGAATGTATGTCTAGAATAAGAGTTTGTCCTGGTTTTATATAGCAGAAAACTCTTCAACTGTGAGAATTCATGACCGGAATACCCTTAATCCTGAGAGGTGTTCACTAAGGTTAAGTTGCAGATTTGGTCAGACTTCCCAAACAGGCTCAGAGGGGATGGTAGGTTCTTTTTCGTATGTGTATGTCCGGTATTCCTGCGTTTGTTGTGAGCCACGTTTCCTGCTGCTCTCCAGATTACACTGAAGGAAATGACAGCACTGGTGATCAGCCTTGTGGACACAGGCTTAAGTATTTAGGAAAGGAACTGAGCCTGGCTGCACCAGTGATGTAAACTGAGGTTGTATTTGCCTTAGGAAGGGGCATGGCTCTTGGAGCTTGATGCAGACTCAGTATGCAATATGGTATTAAGCTCATTTTTTGCCCTGGTTTTCTAAATTCTAATGCTTAAAATTGTATCTAATTATTTTTGTATGAAGACGTGAATTTTTATGTTCTATAGAAAAAACTGAAATAGTGTGTGTTAGTAATAATATAACACATCTACAAAAATGTTGAGTTTTTTTAACAGTCTTGTAGTATCAGTGTCTGTAAAAGGTATTATGTTGTGTTAATTTTTGTTGATTAAGCCATATCTTGGTAATATCATTACTTTTCTATCAGGGAAAGATGAATAAAATGTCTGGCTAGTTAGACTTCCTGCAAACTTCCCATTTTCCCATTGAGTTCAGGAAAGATTGAGCCTCAGTGACATCTGATATTAAGGTGTAATGGCAAAAAAAAGCAGGAACATTTCTTTCTTGACAAACTGTTGCTTACCTGAAATTTTCTGAAATTTTTGTTGGACTCTTGACTTGTATAACAGAACAATAATAAATACAGTATCTGTATTTTGCGATGCTCTTTAGAGCCAGATAATTTCAACACCAACAAGCTGTTTGTGCAGAGTATCATAAGGAACTTCATCCATTGCCAAGAGTACTGGTAGTTGGCTGGTAGCTTTGTTTGATTACTGAGCTCTGTATATCGCTTGAAACAAAGAATTTCTAAGATACCTTATGCATCAGGAAAACTTTAAGAGTATCCTAGAGAGATATGTCTCTGCTGGAAAAGGACAATGGAAAGTAGTCATTCTCCCGGCCTTTTCCAGAAAGCAGAATATAAGGCTGTTTCTTCATCTTTCTGGAAGAGAAAAAGAATTGCAAACATTGAAAACCAAAACTTTGGTGTAGTTGCAATTAGAATTCTATTAAAAAACTTAGCATTAATGTATTAGGGAGAGTACAGCAGAGTATATACAGCAGAGTATACAGCAGGGTTCTTGTGAGTACTTTTTACACCAAGTAAAGGTGTAGCAGAAGGTACTTTGAAAGTGTCATTCCAAAGGAATTCTACAGTCTTGCCTCTGGCAATGTAGTGAAAAGATTAAAAAAAATTTACTTTGTGAGAGTTACTCCAGGCTTAGTTTGGCACTTTTAATTTCTGGTCATTTCACAGAATTTTGTGAGCCCTTACTATTCCTTGCCTGGAATTATGAGTGATCCTAGTATTCTTATGAAAGAATTTGAATTTAGCTCTTTTTGAAAATATTGCAGTATAACATTAACCTTTCGTGCTCTCCCACCTGCTTCCCCACTCCCCCTCAAACCAGATGCAGTTTCACTGGTATGTAGGGGGTTCAAAAGCACATGGTGTAGTCTGGAGGGCTGTGAAAAAGTGTAGGAGGAAAGGTGCTCTGTTACTTCTGCCTGAAGCTGGTCACCCCATTTCTCATTGCTTACTGCACTCAGTGCTGGTGGTGCCAGCCGATTGTGGATGCTCATCTGAATGAAGCCACATGCAAACATTAATACAAATGTGAACTTAAGTATTATGATGTAACCATTTTCGTATGAAGGCTGCAGAATTATTTCTTACGCTGCCAGGAGAAGCAGCCTCTATCGGCTAGTTAATGTGTATAAGTCAGACTACCAGGAATTGAGGTGGCTTTAACTTCATGCACTTAGTAGTAAACTGCACAGTTGTGTCTGCATCCAAAGAAGATATTCATAGAATCACAGTTTAGCTCAAGTTGGAAGGGACCCAGTAAGGATCATCGAGTCCAACTCTCTGTCCCTCACAGGACTACCTAAACCAAAACCATATGAAATGACTTAAGAGCATCATCCATATGCTCCTTGAACTCTGGCAGGCTTGGTGCATGCCCCTGGGGAGCGTGTTCCAGTGCCCAACCACTCTTTCAGTGAAGAACCTTTTCCTGATGTTCAGTCAGAACTTTCCCTGGTGCAGCTTCATGCCTTTTCATGTGGCAAAGGAATGTTTGCATCCAAGGGAAGGATGTCTTGTTTGTTCCTGCTAACTTGGGAAAACAGTGCTACAAAGACGGGCCTGGTAAACTGTACTGTTTAGTGGAATTTGTGTTGCAACAGCTATTCAATTGTACCTTTATGTCATCAGTTCTGTGATGCTTTTTAACAGAGCTGTGCCTTTGCTCATGCACCAAAAGAATCAAATGTTATAAATACTTAGAGAGTACTCTAGTGATTAGCTTACATTGACAGGACTTTTATTATATAAGTAATGTATATGTTTAAATTACATGTATCTATACAGATGTATTTTCAAGCAGACATGTTGCCTTTGTGTTGGTTCTGAGACAATTCCACAGATACAAGCAAGGTTCTGTGCTTGTGGAATAAATTTTTAAGTTTGCAGAAATGTCTGACCTGTGCTTGTAAGCATTAAATGAAAAAGTGCAAACGGTAAGATGCTGTTTTTGTGTTTAGCTAATGGCATGGGCATGCTGTGTTTTCATACATTTTGCCTCAGTGCTACAGAGTTTAACTGGAAGTTTTCTGAGTTCAGAATTATAAATGTATTTATGGGTGGTAATGCTTTGTGGTTTTTTTTTTCTTGTTCCTACTTCTGTTTAAATGTAGTCTTCTCTAGGGATTAACTTGATATCTGAAAAGTACTGAAATATTAAGTGCTTGTAATAAAAAGTACAAGCTTTAAACATGTCTGTAGTGAAAGAATTCATTAAGACTTGTCATTTTACTAATTTGGTAAAACTGATCCAAATTTAACATAAATGCGAATTCATCAAAATTATACTGGTTTTTCAATGTCATACATATGTAATTGCATGTGCTCTACAGCAGGCAGAATTTGAAAATTTCTCTATATTAATGGCAAAGGTAGACCTTTCTGCTTATTATGAGCTTGAGAACATAAAACAAGTGCTTGAATCTTACAGTATACTCTGAGCTAGAAGTGGAGTTGCAGGTTACAGGCGAGCCTGTTACAGGTGAACTTGCTGCTTCCAAAAAGGGGATGTCCCAATTATGTGTTTCCCTGTCCATTCTCCCAGCTGTCTGGTATGAACCCAAAAGAAAGTGTTGGCTCTAATATTTGTCCGTCACAGGGCAATCTGTTGCTGCTTGTGACCTCAGCAGAAAGACTGTTTTGTGTTTGGAGTGTTGAGTAGGTTTTCTGATAGTTTAGAAGGTTGAGCAGGCTCACTGATGTTCTGGAGCAACATGCTAATGGATGGAAAGAGATTTCTTCCTTTTCACAACAGCAAGGAGGTGTTGGCCTGGCTCAAGCTTTAATGTGTAAGTTGTTTTAAACTGGAGGAGTGGGAGCTTAAAATAAAATAAGAAGATATCAGGAAAGATTGTAGAGACATTTTTCCAAAAACTCCTTTGAAAACTAGTGTAGAAAGTTTATCCTGGAATAGAGAGAAAGATAACTTCACAATTTAATTGCTTCTGAGCCAGTTGTGTCAGTGTTTTCTAAATGCAAAGACAACCTCCATCCAAAATGTATTGTGTGGGGTTTTTTTGGTTTGGTTTGGTTTTTGTTTTTTTTTTTTAATATTCTGCAGCACTTAAATGCTGATAACAATAAGAAATTGACTGAATTTCACAAATGCATTGCTAAAAAGTGTGTATAGATTTACTCCGCTGATAATAGTTGGGGGTATATTTGATGAATGCATTGATCCTGCAGAGCAGTGCAGGTAAGCGGGTAGGCTGCCCCTTTGCCATTGGCATGTTTCTGAGAATAGGGTAAGTGCAAGGATTTGCTGCTGGAAGTGCAGTAATATTTTGGCGCTCAGCTTCTTCATCTGAACAGATGGTATATTTATCCAAGGGGAGGACAGGAAGGAAAAAGGAGGAAGAATGTGCTGCAGCTCCTCCTTTCCTATGTGACTGAAACTCTTGGGTATGCACAGCCCAATGTGTGTTTCCAGGTGAATTTGTTTCTGGAGGGGCAAGCACAAATGATCTGCTGCCTTTGGCATGTCACAGAGCCTGCTCCCAGCTTTGCTTTTCGTGGGAAACTTGAATGGGCTGTGGAAATGATTTTGAAAGTTACTACCCTATCTGTCTTGAGAAATACGTAAGTTGTCTTCACCTGTGGCTTCCAAATGAATAGTTCCAAATCCAGCGTGGTGGAGGAGAGCCTCTCTAGCTGCCTGGACAGCAGTCAGAGTAGCAGCTGTCAAAAGAAATAATCCTGCTTTTGCTGCTGATCATTCTGTGGGAGGCTGTTGTGAGCTGTCCTGCAGAGTTCCATCCTTAAGTGCTTGGAAGCTGCTGGACCTTTGAGGTTCACGTTCAGCAGTGAGGGGAGGGGATCTGCCCCCAGACTGATGACTGACATGAAGTATCTCAGTCCTGTCCCCCTGAATTTGTGTCTCTCAGCATGGAAATTAGAATAGTATTAAGTATTTTTCAGTGTGACCCTTCCTTAGAAGATGTTGAAAAAAAGCACATTCATTTTTGTTGTATTTGAAAAAAAAGAAAGTTACACATAAAACAAGTTAATGTGTTTACTTTAAGGTGGCCTTGTATCAATCTGATCTAAGAAATGCTACTTTTAAAAACATTTTTTGTAAACTTAAAGGTCATTTTCATCAGCCTATGCTGTTCTTTTTTCTTTTCATCTAAATCTGCCCTATCTTTACCACAGCATCAGACTTGGGTAGGAGATATGAATAATTGAATACTAAGTGACAGAATTTCCAAGTAGGTTTGTAAGCAAAACATAAAGTGAAATGTAATGCACAGCATATATGTATCTGTGTGTATAATAGCAGCTCTGAACCACCTGCTTAGGATTACCCTTCACTGAATTAAAAATCTCATTAGTTTAAGTGTTTGAGGAAAGATAATTTTTTGGGAAGAAAACATGAAACTTATGATTTTAAGTGGCAGTATGGAGTCTGCTGATTTACTTGATTGTTTCCTCCTTCTTCCTCCTGCCCCCCCTTCCAGTAGCAAAACACTGTCGTTAGTTTTCATATACAAGAAAAGCTTAATTCACAAGGCTACCAAGTGTGGTGGCAGCAGAGTTTACAGTAGTTGTTTATGTGACTCATTTGCTGAGCTGCTTAGACAAGGTCTCCACAGCTTAAGATCTGAACAGCATTTCTTAGGAATGCTGGCCTAATCCCATGAGTTTAAATACTTCTGTTTAAAGTCCTCCTTTAACAAAACCCAGCTGTCAGCCCCATCTTCATGATTCGTTTACTGTGTAGAAATTTCATGTTTGCTTTCTCAGTGGCATAACTTACACTGTATTTTTTTTCCTTTTTGCTGTGGAAGGTAATTTCCTTACTTTTTCAGGAATGCATACTTTAAAACATTGATTCTGTGTTAAATATTTACATCTGGTCTTAATCTTGAGGCAATTAAATTCTAGATAAAGTCTTTTGCAATGCATCAGTTTGTGTTAACTGGCTTTTAGACTTCTCTAACCTTTGACATAGCAAAACTTTTTTATGTTGAGGCTTCTTTCTTGCTTTAAATACTTTTTTTTCCAGGGAGTGGTACCCAGTTGTAGTGTTTCTCTCTGCTTCCCTCCCTCACTTTCTCGTGCCAAGATTTATTTAGAAACTGAAGTAATGCAGCCTTTCAGTATGAACATATATCTTTTCAGAATATCTTAAGTAGACAAAATTAATTTAAAAAAATTTTAATTAGTTTCAGAAGGCTTATAAGCTAAAGATTAAGGTCAGTGCTCAGTTGGCAGTGTTTAGGTTCCTGTTGGCAGTCTGTGACAAATTTCATACCTTCAATTGCTGATACTGGTTTGAGCTATTGTGTGGACTTCTTGCTTTAAGATCATTAAACCACCCTTGAGAGAAAGGATGTTGAATTAACAGCAGAAGAAAAATCCCAAGAGAAGAAAGTATTAAAAAGAAAAAAATGTCAGGAGAACTATTGTCAGTTTTCGATGGGTTTTTTACTTGGTTTAATTTTTGCGGGGTGGGGTGTTGTTTATTTTGTTTTCTTTTCCTGGGGTTGGTTTTGGGGGGAGGGGTCAGAAGCTCTGGAGAGAGTTCTTCAGTGACATTCTGCTAAAATGACAAATAAGAATTAAGTGGTATTTTCAGCTTTTATCAGTGGTGAGTATGTCTTTCTAAATCTGCTCAATCTCTCCTCTTCAGGAATTTGTGCAGGCTTTGCTAGAGAAAAGTGGTGGTGGCATCCAGCTTTGTCATCTTGCTTAACCAGATTTCATTCATAAACTGCTTTGTGGATTGACTTCACTTCTGGAATGGCTTCTCTTGTACTTTTTGAGGAGAAAAGCAAGAAGAATTGAGCAAGTGTAGGACTTCCTCCAGGTGTTGTTTGGGTTTTTTTCTCTTACCTGGTGGAATTCTCAAAATACAACTTGGATTCTTAAAATATCACCAAGAAAAATGGTGAATTGAAGTTCATGCAGCAGGATGTTGGCTTTCTATTTCTTGTTGCATGTGAGTCTTATGGGTATCTGAAATTTTGCTTAATCACCTGCAAGACCCAAGGGAAGATGCTGATAAAATACTCTCTTGAAGCAGTGATTCTCCTGCAGTTTTTATGTTCACAGACATATTTTTCCACCTATATCCATATCATGAAGAACTTGTCTGTAGTTTCTCCTTTTCGTGCCACATAGTTGCTGCCAAGTCTCATTGTGTGGCAGGGACCCTTTCAGCACATATGCCTCACTAGCTAGTGAGCAGTGCTGATGAACTGCCATGTGATCCCCTCCCCTGTGCTTTCACAGAAAGCTGCCCTGTTCCTGCTGACTTCCAGCCTTTTCTTCCAGTTTTGACTGCTGGGGCTCATCCCTGTCCAGAGCCCCACATCACTCTTTCTTCTAGATATACAAGGCTCTCTCGAGCCCTTCTCTCTCAGCTCTGCTCCCTCAATGCAGTCCTTCCAAGCCTCCCACAAGACACAGCTCTTGTATGGAAAAAAACCTCTCCTTACAGACTAATTCCATTTCTCATGGTAACCTCATGGTGCAGCATGTACTTCCTCTTTTTTTCCCTCTCCTCTACCTCTCACACTTCAATAAACACGTGTCCTTCTGTGCAGAGGTTGGTGATGCTAAAGTGATGGGGATAGAGGGGGGTTTTATGTCTCTCCTTACAGTTCGCTATGAAGTTGGAGGATGAAAGTTGACTGCCAATTGCAGTACTTAAAGCTGGTCTTATTAGTGGCTTAAAATATAAAACTAGTTGAGCCAGGGTAGCCTGTTGAGATGTGTTTATTTTTGGTTTATGGCAGTGTTCTTCTGCTCAGTTTGTTAGAGGTGGGATTAAAGAGAATCGGATGTCTTCTAAATTGAATATACTTTCTCCTTCTTAAAGAAATGTTTCAGCCAAAAGATGATTCCCCTATTCATCCTCTAAATATTTTTCTGTGTGATGTCTCTTAATGTCATGCTGTTTTGTCATGGCTAGCTGTAAACAACAAAGTGTGGTGATTCATAAATGCTAAGAATGAAATAACTATGTTCTTGAGAGGTATCAAACATTCATTTGTGGGTCTTCTGAAAAATATGCAATTGTGGTTTAGATTTTTTTCTTTTTTTTTTTTTCTGGAGATAGTAGTTCTGGCTATAGTGAAATGCCCCTCTTCACAATGTAGTCTTAATACTTACCAGGAAACCTAAGTTGCCTTCCAGCCTGTTCCAGCTGAGGTTAGTGTAAAAAATACATACCCTGACATAAAAGCAACCTGTGAAGAATGTTGTTTATTTATCATAGCTAAAGCATTACTCATCTGTTTTTTGAGCCATGGTTCATAGTCTGCCACTAGGTCCTTGTGGAAAGGGATTTGGCAACTACTTCTGAGTCTAGATAGTACCCACATCATACAGATTTCCAGTGTGTGCTGTGGTGTCTTAAGTGAGCATTGGCATAATGCTTATTTTTAACCTTTGAGAGGGTCCTTTGAACAAAAATTAGTTTTTAACTATTCTAAAGCATAGAGTAGCTCAGTCTTATGAGGAAGTACTCTCACCTGCGTGGTAATTTGACCTATGACCTAAGTGATTTTCTTTCATTTCCCTTCTTCTGGTTGGTTTAATCATTCATTTATACCATTTGTAACAGTAAGCACTGTTGAGATGTTCAATTTTATGGGTAGTGGACAGTTGCTTGCTTTATTTTGCTTTCTTATAGTTGAAAGACAATGTAGTGTATGTGTAAAAATTAGTTTCTTTCAGTATTTATTCTTGGTAGAAAAAGACCCTTTAGGCACAACAGACCAGTCTGTAAAAGGATGTGAATTCTCCAGTGATTGGTTGGCTAATGCTTCTTCTCAAGTGCGGGGTGATCCTGAAAGTGCTGCTGTTAGCCTGGTGATTGTTATTACTGGGCCACAGCTACAGGAATATTTGGGTATTCCCTGAGATATGTGCATAAGGCCAAATATTGCAACAAAATTCATACCTATTCCTAGTCTGCTTGTTCATATTTATTACTCTTTTTTAGCCATCCTTCCAAAGGTAAAACTGAATGCAAAGAGATGCTTCAGCAGTATTTGTGTTACAATAACCACATGATGAAGATTCTGGAAAATTGGCACTAATGTAGTTTCTAAGTATTTATCTGCCTACTGAAGACGGGCTAGACACTGAAAATTCTCTAGTCTCAGCTGGTTAATCTAAAATGTTGGCTTCTGCACTAATGAGTGTTATTTTACAGGGTTGTTTTCCTCTCTACTTGAAAAATACTTTAGCTAAGGCAAGTTATGTTTTTATGATCTAAATATTTTTATAGTTGTCTTCAGGTTGTCTTCATAAAGACTGTTCAATGAGACATGATGTAATCTAGGATGCCCTTTTTATGGGAATTAATTTAATGTCCACTTGGGTACTCTGGCTGGAATCTTGGTTCAGGAAATAGAATGCAATGATTGATAAAGCCCCTTCTTTTCAAGGCAGCATCTGTTTGGCTAGATGTGAGTCAGGCGCTGAAATGTATTGGAGGAAGTAAAGGTTTCATTGTGTGCCTTCCCAACAGCGCAAATTTCAAATGCAGTTAGATTCTTGTTGTGACATTTCTGTAATTTTGGTGCTTCTCCTATCATACAGGAAAGAAGACCTTATAAATGTATTCCAGTATACAAGGAGGCACACTCTAGGGACTAAATTAAAATTTCATGTTGCAGTTGTGGAAAAGTAGAGTCAATATAAAGTAAAAATAATGCAAAGACAGCTTAAAACCAGAAACCAGCCCTATGGCTATTCTGCTTGATGCATTTTCCATCTTACCTCTCAAAGCTTTCAGGCAAAGAAGGGGTGGATGGGCGGGTATTCTGTGGGTGGTTTTGCTGTGGCACATCAGAATGATTTCCCACTGCTAGAAACCAAGATGATGAAGTCAACATTCTGCTATCTTCGCTGTGTTTATTTCAGGAAATTGTGTGTGCTAGTGTCAACTAAACTTAGAGCGGGAGTGTACAAATTCTGCTTAAATACAAAGGGAGCTGCAAAGGATGTGAATATGGGAAATAGTTTTTCTGTTCTTCATGCTGCTAGCCAAAAAGAGCTCAATTCTTTCATATTGTCTGTGAAGAATACTGAGTTGTCATATCTGTGTCTGCTTTGTTCTAAAGATTAGGTATTAAATCTGTGGAAGACTAGGGAGCAACTGTGATATGTTTGACTTTCCTGGTTAGAATTTCTGGGGGCGGTTGTTGAACAGTCTGTAAGAATGTGAGAGGGATAAGAGTGCTGTCATGAACAGCACCAAGTTTCAGAAAACCTGTGTTTGCTGTATACAGCATTGATGTGTTTTGGGGGATTCCAGAAGCAGTGAGCAACTTGCTTTGATGTTACGATCTGGTATCTGATGAAGACTTTTTCTTCCAGTTGCTTTTTCAAACAATTGTTTCATTAGCAGTTGTTAAAATGTAAGTTATGTGTTCGCTTGTGTGCTATAAATATTTATGTAACAAACTTATAAATAATGTAAAGAAAAATATTTTATGAGCTTAGTGAAAAAGGTTGTTGTTTGACTGGGCTTGAAATACAAACAGCTAGAAGCAAAGGCAAGTTCTTGCACAGGCATGTGCCTAATTTTAGGAGGAGCATTAGAAATCACGCTGTGAATGTTTGAATAACTGTTACTTTCAGCAGCCTTAGTTGATCTTTTATTAAAATTGTAGCCTGTGCAGTTCAAAACATGCATTTTCAGACAGCAGATTTCATTTCTGTGGTTTCAAAGGTACGTTCTTGCATGTTGCATCTATCAGTGGGCAAAGAAGGGAATCCTGTGGGCTGTCCTGTTTTGCATCTCCCAGTTAAACCTGAAAATAAGACCATAAAGTGAGCATGCCTGGTTTCCAGACTTGCTGGAGTTCTGCAGTCTAGACCAACTGCCTGAGAAAAAGTAAAAGACTTGAAATATACTCAAACTGTACTTAGCTTTTAAACTCTTTCAGTGTATTCTGGAATTGTCTTTGTTCTTTCAGTTGCTCTGAAGAAATCTTGTACATTGCATATTCTGCTCTTGACTTCCTCTGTTGGAAGAATAGTAGTTTTTGCTGAAGTACAATGGCCTATTTTAATTTTGAAGAACAGCGTAAAGAACCCATGTGTGTTAACATTTGTTTCTCTTTTTTGCCAATGCTATTTCCAAATTGCTACTAATTAGTTTGTTTTAAAAAATAAGTGTGGCATTAAATAAAAACAATTTTCCAGAGCAATGCTGAGTCCCTTCCTTCCTTAATAATTGGAATGTACTTGAGTTGGACAGGACAGATAAGTTGAATTTGGGCCAGATTATGTATTGATGTGAAGAAAAACACCTTCCTCAGCTGGGGAGTAAGGGAGGAAAGGCAGGAAATAGATAGTAGACTTAAATCCAAGGTTGTCACAGTAATAAGGAATGCTTTATACACCTTAATTACATCTGCAGTATCTTGACATATGACTGGTTTTTGTGAAACATACATTGATGTCCAGGATTTCAAGAGGTCACTCACAGTATTTCAGAGTGTTGGTTATGAAAGGTCTGCTTTTAATGAAGTGTCTGAAGATTTAGCTTTTATCAGACATTCAGCATGTTTTCACCTTGTTTCGTTAGTGCCAAGTCTGGAAAACTATTGCCTGAAGCATGGTTTAAAAAAAAGAAAAATGAAACTCAAAGTTGGCTAAAAATAGCATATTGAAACAGACTTTCACTTGACCTAAGATTTTTTTCTGAATTTGAATTTTTTGGCTGACAGATTTGTATCTTAGTTTTTGAATTTGAGAGGCATTGGAATGTCTGTGCTGCGGCAGCCTTGGGAGGTATTCAGCTATTACTATGCTATTTGAAGCTTAAAGAAAACAAATGTTCTTTTGTTCAGGTTTTCATCTAGATTACTTTTAACATAAACTGGGTTATAGAACATTGGATAATGCACAAAGGGCTTCTTATAACTTTCTAATCCCCCTCCAAATATCTTTTTCAGGAGTAATTATTTTCAGAATACTTTATGCTTATTAAGAAGAAACACAGAAATACTAAAGCAAGTGATCTGCACTGTCACTGGCTTAGTGTGCTATTAAATTTAAAGGAGGAGTTTTAGTGTCAGTTATAGCATAAGAATCTCTGACTGAAAAGTGTGCCAAATCTGATTGGTCCCTGTCACATGGACAGAGTATTAATGGGATGCAAATGAACATATGTGCTCAGAGTACCTATCATTGTTTCCATGACTTTAATTATGAAAAAGTCTAGAAACATGGAACAGGGATGTGAGCTTTGCCTGTCAGTTTTGTGAAAGCATTTTAGGTTTTTTTTCTGTTCAGGTAGCCTTGTTTCTTTAAGCAGTCAGGTGAATGAATATTAGAGATGAAAACCTGCTAGAATCTTATGTTTATGTGTGAACTCTGTACTTATGTACTCATATGGTATATTAGTGTAGTGTTCTATCATATACAACTTTTTAACAGAAATGGGTATTGGCATAATAGCACAGGAATGATCACAAATGAAGGAACTTGGATGTCCAAATGGTGTCTGGAGAAAGTATGTTTCCCAAACCAGGGTGTGCTATATAGTTCTTGAGGCTAGATTTTAAAATGCAGAAAACCAGTTATTTCTTGAGACGGTGTTTCAAACATTTGTGCCTTGTCTACTGCATCCCTAAAATAGCTTTGTAACAAATTCAGTAGTTGTTTTTAGAAGGCAAATTGTTTTTTTCAGGACCAAGCAGAACCTTATGCACGCTTGTATTTAAATAATAAGAAAGGTTGCAGGTAGAAACATCAGTTGGCTGAAAGATGTTATGTTTTCATTTTGGGGTTTTATGCTGTCAGTTGATTTTGAACATACTTAAGCATCTCTAGTTCAAAATTCTTACTATACTGCTTCTGAAATTGTAGCGAATAAACACATTATTGTTGCTAACCCTTTATGCACATTAGTGTTTCTAGTTGAACTCAGAATTCTATTATTCTTTCTCTTAGTCTTAATCAGTGAATTGTGGTGTGGAGAAAACCTGCAACTAACTTATTTTACAACTGCTTTTTTTTTTCAGTGCAGTGTTTTCTTTATAGGGAGAGACTCTTTCTTTATTATATTAACCATATAATAAAAAATTCATTTGTCTCAATCAACTTGGATAATTTAAGGTAGGAACTGCTGTCTCAACATGCAAGTGGGCAGGATAAGGTCTCAGTGCAATACACTTCCCTCATGCCAGGGTCTCAGTAAAAGATACATAAGGTACACTTTTGATAACTCTGTCCCAAAGCTGTTGATATAAAGAAAACTGTTTCTTAGTTTCAGAATTCCGTGGTGGTGTCTTTTCTTGAAAATGTTGAAATGGTATATCTGAAGCACTTCTCTTGGGCTTTCCATCTTTCCTCATGTGTTTTAATATCTCATGCTTGTCCTGGCATACTAAGAATATAAAAATCATCTTGAAAGAGTAAATCTTTCTGTTTTATTCCCCTAAAGTATTGGTGAGTTTCGTTTCTTTACACTGTAATTTACAATAGTAGGTTATGATTAAATATTACAACTGGTAACTTCTAATGAAAGCTGTAATAATTTTTCATAATCTAATACTAGAATACTGTGCTTCATGCATTTAAAGATAAAATCTAATGAGCTGTTTTGGAAACTAGATCGTTGACTTAGAGTGATTATGAGTCTGCTTGTTTGAACAGCATTTCAGGCAGACAGAATAGACTGTCACAGTCTATAGTTGATAATGAAATGATACATAGACCACTTTTTAGTGCAGGAACCCTCACTTCCATATGAAAGACGACACTGTGTTGATACTGTGTTTTATCCAGGTATCCCAGAATGATGCTGCTCATTTTCTTTATGTTCTACTTCAACGTACTTCAAGAGAATAGAAGGTGAGGTGTTGAAAAATAACTTTAATCCTGAAGTTACTTTGGCATGTCATTTGGTTCAAGATTGACAGAAATAAAAACTATTTAAAATCTGCTCCCCTGCAAATGTTTTAGGAATGTAAGTGGCTTACTTTATGGCATCACATCAGAACCATTATCCTTTCCCCATTTTTTATATCTAATTCAATTCTAAACGACTTCTTTAAGAAAAAAAACTCCAACCCACCTAAACAAAACACACACAACCCCTCACCCCTTATGCTGGTTTTATTTCTTGTTATAAATAAAGATGTTGTATCCTTAGAAAGGTGTGATAACTCCCACTTAGATCATAATGTGCTGAAGTGCAGTGCATGTTTGCTGTGATCAACAACAGTGAGAAATGGCTATAAAAAAGAAAATTTGAAGTTTTTGATTGGAATGTGCACTCTTTTTTGAAGTGGTTAATGTTTTGAGTTCTTATGCCTAGAAGTTCATATACTGCTTTCTGAGCATTTTTCTCTGCCCTCATTTATTGAATTAATTCTTAAATTAGTGTCCTTTGGGATGTCTTCCAATTGTGGAACTTGTACTAAGAGTTCCTTTTACTGAACTTGCGACTTAATATTAGCTGTTGCTGAAGCGAGACACTAACCTCTGTGTGCCTTTTGCAAGTAAATGTTGACAGGCTCATAGGAAATGCAGCTGATGTTAGGAAGCTTGGGTGGGGACTACAAGGAGCTGGCAAGTACTACAGGGTTCAGTGCCAGACATGCTGACACAACAGTACTTCACTTGTAAAAGTTTTCTTTAGGCTGCTAATTCTGTCTTCAGAGTAACTGGAACCAAAGCAGTGTCTCTGATGCCAAGTTAAAATAGCTAAAGTAACACTTTATAGGAAATTGAGAATGCTTTCCATGGCTTAGATCCTCAGAAATATTAGTAAAAAGAGCAAGCTTCTCTCTTAATGAAAGGGTGAGTTATGAACAGTGCCATGTAATGAATGCGCTGCAAAACAAGTCCATCTAACTAGAGTGAGTGTTAGAAACAGCTCAAAGAGGGAAAGGCTAGCATTGTAAAGTCTCTGTAAATGCTGTGCTCTGGGTGATTTATATTGCAGTTTCAATTTATTTGATTTGCTAGTTCACAGTCATATTTCATAAGGCACCCTTTTAATAGCTTCTTTTAGCTTTCAAATAAAAATTGTTTTCTTCAAATGTATCTAGACATTGAGAAATGCTATGTGAGCACTTCTACAGCAGTTTGACCATGTCACCTTAAGTATAATCTGTTTTGTCTTGAGTTTATAGTATTTCTGGTCCATGTTAGAGTCTAAGAAATAGTAAGGCAAAGCTTTGAAGCGGGATAAAAGTGGAATACAGCTTAGGTTTGCTTTGCAGAAGTTCAAGCAGAGTATGAGTTGCTGCTACCATGCTGTCTCCAGTTTTGTATGTGGGAGGACTTCATGATGCCTCATGGAGAGGAATCTTGCTGGGGAAGGCATGCCTGGCTTACAGAATATAAAAGCTGCTGTAGTCTTGGTGGAAGGATGCAGCAATATTACATAAGCATATTGGTTTTGTTTTAATTTCATCGTCACCCTTAGATTTTAGGAAGTGCTTCCTTTCATTTCTTACAGTGCAGGACTCAAAGCAAGTGGTAGAAGAGAGGAGATTCAGATGATTAATTTAATGTGTTCGGTGTTTTTGCAGTGCAGTGTGCCATGACATTAAAGTTAGCTTTAATGTTATTGCCTCTTTTAAGGTAGGCACATGCATTCTGCTCTCCTACAAAAGTAGAAATTCAGGTAGCAGCTTTGCCTAGAGCAATTGGATTGCAGTATCTTGCATCCATGGAAGACATTGGCTTCTGCTGACCTCAGAATTACAGATGACCTCTGAAGTCTCCTCTGACCTGTTTTATCAAGTTAAAATGAAATAAGAACAATATGTAGTAATAAGAAAAGGCTTGTTTTAAATCTTTTTTTGTGGTGACTCTTTGCTTCCAGAGAGAAGGTCCTTTGTTGAACAAAAATTGTGCAGTATCACTGAAGTGATCCGGTCAGTGTCCAAGATTTGAACTGTCTCAGGGGCTGTATTGCTGACATTCTCTATGGCCTGTTTAAGCATTTCTGTTTACAGATCTGTAGTGATCTATTTGCAGTGCAGTGAGGCTGGACTTCCTGTGGTTGAATGGTATTGCTTAACTGTGGTAGCTGAATTCCTTGGATAGGAGTTGAATTTTTCTAATGCAATGTCAATAGATTTTGCCAACAATTGCTGGCAATGAAGGCACATGCAAAGCTAGCATGAATTTCTTATGGTATATTATATATTGTGAACTCTGTTCTTAATAATTTTCTGCATCATCTGACAAAAGTGAGCTGCAAAAATGGCTTTGCAATTATCTATTACAACTTCCATACTAAGTCTTTTCCAGTAAGCAGGAGTTTTTATGAAGTTTATGGATGGACATTTGCTTTGATTTATGAACAGTTTCGGAAACGTGGTAGCTGACACCAGTTTTCTTAGATACTGACAAGAAAGTTTGAGTATCAAACTTTTCTTTCTTTTTTTTTTTTTTTTTTTTTTTTTCCAGATGGAGCAATTGTCAGATGAAGAGCTTGACCATGGTGCAGAAGAAGATAGTGATAAGGAAGATCAGGATCTTGACAAGATGTTTGGGGCCTGGCTGGGTGAACTGGACAAACTCACACAGGTGAGGGAGGTTTCAGTCGTCTCACAGAATAATTTTTTGTTGGTTTTATGTTTCTTTTCAGTTGAATACCAACTGCTTGACTCTGCCACTTGTAGCAAGGCAGACAGTAGCCTGTGACCAGTTCAGTAATCTTTAAAGGTTTATAAATTGGCTTGTTTACCCCACCTGAGGTTGTTACATTCATTTTGTAGAACCTGCTGGTTTGACCTATCACAAAGGGTGTATAACAGTTCCTTCCAAGAATTACAGAATTGCTATTTTGTCCTTATGTATGTAAAGCAACACAGACTTCAGCTGACAGGAGATAGGCTGTCTCAAAACATGTGGATTGACATTGTCCAGCTGTGACAGCATTTATTTGTTGCACCTGAACAGCAATAAGAAAAAACTGTGAATGCGGCCAGTGATGACGTAATGAGATACCCTGATACACCCTCAAGGACTCACCATTGTTCCAGCATACTCTTCCTGCATCAGTGAAGCAGCTGATAGGACATCTTTCTAGTGCTTTTCCTTTGCTTCACAAGTAGACACTGCATTTTGCATGGTGTGCTGTCCTCCTGGAGTGATCAGCCATTTCTCTGTGATTGCCTGCAGGGGATGTTTCAGATGTATGAACTGGCCTTCCTGAATAACATATTTAATCTTCTCCCTGTTTGTCATGTAGAATTAAGCAGAGGTATGATAAGTGGAGTTTCATTAAGCTAGAGAAGAGGCAGTTTTTCTCATCTTCGTCTTACCTGAAGACTGAAGGAAAATTGAGCTAATCAAGTAACAGGATTTCAAATTCAGGCTCATCTCTGTTACTGTCTCTGCCATCAAGTTCTAAATTTATATAGCACTATAAGGGAATACTATTTTTTTTTCTGAGCTTACGCATGCAGGGCAATAAAGAATCCTGCCTTCTAAGATGAGTGGAAGAGTGTGACTTGAATCTGTATATACTGATTCTTGCTGGTTTTCACTTACTTTGAAGGGTTTTTGATGGTGTGAACCATTTTGAAGGCATGGGCTTTGTAAATCACCTTGAGTGAGGATATTCACAGAGGAGCACAATGGGTCTTAGACCCATTAAGCATTGCTTAATTTCAGATGTTCTGTGGACCTGTTGAGCTTCAGTGACAGCAAGATTCCCCATTTAACACATTCCACTCCAGGGGCAGAAGCTTCTGGCCCTGTCACGTACTTCTTGGGTCAGCAGATGGATCACAGTTGCCCTACTTATAAAAATCCTTGTATTTATTATAGCCATCATATTAGCCATCATAAAATAACAATTCAATGGGTCCGTTGTTCTCTGCCCCATTTTTTAAAGGTATGAACAGCCTAGAAATATAAGTATACTTTACTTGAGGCTTATAGCTACACTATTGACATACAGACTACAGGGTGATGTCTCGGTTTGTTGTTGGTCCATGCAAATTCCTTAAAATCTACTAAGAGGTACTTAATGGTAGGACCCGCATTATTTGTTTCTTACTTTCATATTGCTGTTCAAGACAGTCTGCAACATAGCCTGACAGTTGCCCTTCTATCTTTCACAACTACTGAGAAATGACATTTCCCCCAAAACTTTGAATGACCTCAAATTGTTCCGCATAAACAAGTTAACAGAGTTGATTGCGGCTCAGATCATTTATTTGGACAGTCATCAAATCTTGATGGGGCTGTTCCAATGAAGTCCCAGTAAAGGGAGGTTATTAGCGTTAATGAGATCCAAAGTGCATTCTCCTGTAGTTTCAGTATTTGTTGCTATCTATCAGCTGGACTTCAAGAGCACTAGGAGGAAAGGTTTTTGTCCCTGATATCCTTGATCTTTAGCTTCTTTTTAGATTTCCTAAATGTTTATTTTTAGGAGATTTAAAGTGAGACCCAGATGTAACTGCTTTTTAAAAGATCTGAAATAGTTTCAATGCCCATGGGAATCATTTGAATTCACTTTCCCTCTTTAACTCTTGGTCTAACAAAAGTCACAAAATCTGCAGCCTGTGTGAGCAATATTTGGCGTTGGTGAACATTTATTCTGCTTAAATTATTCTGCTATATGATGCCGGTTAAATGAAAAAGATTTTACCTTGCTTCTCATGATTATTTAGAATTAAGCTTTTGGTGCTGTTGTAGTTTTTAGCAGTTGTCCAAGCTGCTGGTTTAGCAGTTATAGAGAATGTGCTCAGATATTGGTGAGGGTGTATCACATGTGTGTCCAATGATCTGCAATAACTTTATTAAAGCCAGCAAAACATGGTTGGGGTGCTTTTATCCAGAAAATATTTGCTTCACAGGAAATGTTTTGTAGCAGTCTCTGGATTTTGGTCTGAAGAAACGGGGCCTAAGTGTTGCCTCTTCTGTCTCCAGTTTCCCTGATGTCTCTAGGGTTATAGATTTTTTTTTTTTTTTAATTTCAGGCCAAGCTGAGGAGAGAAGGGAGCTTAGGAAGAATAAATATTAGGGAAAAAAGTAGTGCATTTGATCTTTTTATCAAAGGCTTGAGTAAAGATGTAGAAAATGAACTTAAAAAGTTTAGGTGAGAAACTTTATTCTGTTGAAACTAGAAGACACTTTTCCTTCAGGCAAGCCTGTCTTCAGGAACTCTTTATCAGTACAAGCCTTGCCTAATTTCAGATATTTTGCAGGCCTGTTAAGCTTCAGTGACAGCAAGAGCTGGATTCCCTATGTAACACATTCCACTCCAGGGCCAGCAGCTCCTGACCCTGTACTTCTTGGGTCAGCATCTGGATTACAGTGCCCTACTGCTTGCTACTTACAAAATCCTGGTATTTATTATAGTACTATACCTGTATTAGCCATCATAACGGAACAACTCAGTGTATTGATTAGAAAGACCTATGCTAGTTTGCCTTAAAAAATGTGCCTTACATAAACTGGCTGGGGCTGGTTTCGCTAACTTAATGTTATTCACAGGAAAGACTGAAAAAAATTCTGAATTTAGTGAATTTAAATCCCTGTTAATAAAATAGGATTCTTCATTGAATGTTTTGAAGCACTTACACCATGATTATGCTCATAAGCTAATGGTGGATATCTTAAACCATGTTTTAGACTCTTATCCCAGTTTGAATGTTGTGCAGTTTCATGCAGAGAGATAGTTACAGGTAAGTCAGCTGTCTGTTTCAAAATGAGCTATTGTCTAGCACCATTCAAAAAAGCATTTGGAAAATGCTTCTATCCTTTTGATTCCGAAAAAAAGCAGAATGTGTTTAACAACTTTTCTTCACTGCATATCTGAAGTTAAATCTCTGTAGTATGACGATGTTTGTTTTCAGTCTAAAGCCTGAAAAACAGGAGTGCTTTTATATATACCAGTAACTTTTGAAAAATTTCTCTTAGAGAAAATTAATTCTCATTCATCTTAGGGAATTGGACAAGCAAATCTTTGTCAAATTTTATTTTACCCCTTTTTTGATCTTTTTCAGAGTTTGGATGCAGACAAGCCTGTGGCACCAGTGAAGAGGTCACCTCTCCGCCAGGAAACCAATCTTGCCAACTTCTCATATCGTTTCTCCATGTACAACTTGAATGGTTTGTTGAATTATTTACCACATATAGTTTAAGAAAAATACTAGTTTAAGAAAAAACTATTCCAACTATAAATTAAAATACTGTAAAATATAAGAACGTTTGAATAAACTTATAGCTGAGGTGAGAACATATTTGCTGAAGGCATTGCTTTTTGGTGTCCTTTTTTTTCAAGTATTTGAGTATCCTAAAGCATTATCTTTTACAACACTTAGTATTTGTATAAAAAAGCTTGTTCTGGGATCTGGTCTCATGAAAGAATGACAATGTGTATCTGTTAACCAGGAAGAAAGAGCATCTTGCTTTACGGAACAGAATGCAGGAATATAGCTACAGAATGCTTTCAGGATAAACAGAAGGAAACCTTAATTTAAACGTTTGAGTATGTATATAGTATTTTTGGTTTGGTTTTGTTTTTTTAAAGCTGTTGTATTACTTTAGCAGAAAATGCTTAGCAAAACATCTGCACTTTTTTGAAAAGTGAGGCGTGATATTACGCAAATGCATTTTTACATTCCATTCACAGGAAAGCAGTTTAAACTTTTCAGATGTAATCTGAGCATTCATAGACTTCTTTTGCTGACAAATGAGTTTAACCTAAATAGTGTGAAAATTGCACTGGTCAAGGATAGTAGTGCAAATGAACTTCGGTTCAGCAGTGCACAGATAGTTTGCACTACAGATGGGAAAAGAAAATGCTGCTTCCTTTGCTTCTTAACTATTAGGTTTGATAACACAAAGTGAGGTGTTGCAAATGAAATAACTCTGCACATACTGACTACTCTTGTTTGTTGCAGAAGCCCTGAATCAAGGGGAGACTGTGGATCTGGATGCCCTCATGGCTGATCTCTGTTCCATAGAGCAGGAGCTCAGTAGCATTGGCTCTCATTCAGCAAACAATGCTGCAGTGAAACGCCTTGCCACGGAACCCAAAACTCAGAAACCACCTGCTAGTCGACCTTCCACTAAGCACAGCAGTGTGAAAGGATTGTCCTCCTCTGCTAAGGTGACTAAACCATCCCATGCCAACGTGTCTCTGGATGACATCACTGCACAGCTAGAGAAGGCCTCTTTGAGCATGGATGAAGCAGCCCAGCAGTCTGTTGCAGAAGACACCAAGCCAGTGGTTACTGCCCAGCACAGGAGGACAGCATCTGCTGGCACAGTGAGCGATGCTGAGGTGCGCTCCATCAGTAACTCCTCCCGTTCCAGCGTGACCTCGGCAGCTTCCAGCATGGACTCCCTGGACATCGATAAGGTGACAAGACCTCAGGAGCTGGACTTGACATCACAAGGGCAACCAATCACCGAGGTAGGATGTCACTAATTCAAGATTTTTGTTTGCTTTGGGTCTTCTTTTCAAGCTTACACCTCATTCCCCATGCTGACACTCATAGCTAAACATCTGCAGTGCAGTGAGGTTGATTGAACTGCCCATGTTGTAGCTACTTCTTTCTCTGGTTTTGGTTCTGTCTGCAAGGAAACTTCTTATAAAGAATGTGTTTAGGTTTTGGTTTTTTAAGGAGCTTCCCCCATCTCTTCCTCCTCTCAAGGCAATCATGAATTTTAATGTTTTTATAGTTAATATTTTTATTCCAAGTAAATATCACATATTGTTTTAATTTAAATCTGAGGAGTGCACAGCTGTGGCAAAAAGAAAGCACAATTGACAAAATTCTATTCCTCTTACAGTACAGTTAATACCTGCAATACATGGAGCAATCTACGGGTGTCTATCTGGAGCTATACTATACTAGTAATTTGCTGCTACTTAATAATCTTGTTTAATGTATGACAGGAGGAGCTCTTTGAAGCATTACACAATACAGAAAAATAACTGGGCTGCAATACAAAATTAACAGATGTTAATTTGGGATTTTGATGCTTTGACTTTGATTAATTAGAGAGGAAACTTCAGTAAGAACAGCCAGTTCGGTGAATATTGCAAGTGCTGGTGACTTAAGAGAAAATGTGGAAAATGTTCCAGTGAATTTTGAGAACTTAAACTTAGAAGTTCTCTTGTAGAAATACTCACTGAAACAGAAATCTGACCTGTTAAAATGTCAGTTCTACTAATATGCATGTTCTCTGTCATGAGAGAAAACTGGAACAAACGGAGTTTATTCTAATCAATAAGTAAAACAAATCTGAACGGGCTGAACTGAAAGCATGGTTCTACACATCTGCAACAGAACTTCCATCTGATATGAAGTGAACGATACAGGCTTGTCAGTCTTATGATCAACTCATTGAGGTCACACTGATTTAAATCTTCATTTGAAATTGTGAGAAATGAATGACAGTTTAAGTCAGCTTTCTTTTCATATGAAAAGTTTGCGATCAGTATTCTTTATTGGAGATTTCCTGTTGATTGAAGCAAAACAGATAGAAATGTGCCCTTTGCTCTTTGGAAAGTTAAAATGCAAACCTTTGCATTATTGCCGTAGGCCTAAGTGTTCAAGCCCAGCCTATGATAATCATTGATTATACTGTTTGTTTGAGAATGATTTTCTTTTTATGGCATGATAAGGCTTATTTTTGGTTTGTTGTTTATGGGTGGTTTTATTTTTTGGTTTGGTTTTCTGTTTGTTTGTTTTTTGTTTTGGGTTTTTTTTTTTTTTTGCATCTCCAGCTGTTATTCATGATTATATGTCTGTCTTTATGATGTAGAAAGTTAGACAGTCTTGCATTTTTGTCTCTTCTCAGGCTGAAAAGATGACTTTTACCAATTAGTTGCTCTAGCTTGCATAGCATAAGAAAAGCGTGAATGTTGCATTTTTTGATTTTTAATGCAAGGTGTTTTCTGGAGTTGATCTTGCAGGTCTGCCTCTAGATTCTCTCTTTTACTTTGAGAGTTAGTGCTTGAGGCATCAGTAAAATTGCCCTTCCTGGCTCCCAGGTTTTTTCAATCCTTTATGTCATGAGTAATCACCAAACCACCTGCTGCCCTTAATTACCTTGATGCTGGTGAATCAAGGGACAGAGGTTAAGAAGTTGCTTTGTCTTCACAGGAAGCTAATCTGTACAGCTGCAAGTGTTGCAGTTGCTGTTTCAGTTGCTTTCTGACTGCTTGGCCACTGCCTGCAAGGCTCAAAATCGTCCCCAAAAGCTTTTCTCAAAGAAATGTGAGGGCTGCCTTTGTACAAACGCAGTGATTGCTTCTCATATAGAATGTGGCTATTGTTTCTCTGCCCAGATAAGTTGATAAGAATGATTCATTCCTTTGAAGGAGGTAACCAGAAAGTGTCAGTAATTTGAGATCCAGATTCTGCTCTCCTTGGAGCAGAAACTTCTGCACTGATTAACCATGCTGTTTGCTTTGGCTCCATTCTTTTTAATTTCAGTAGCCTGAGGAAGGTGTTAAATTCTAAGAAACTGTCCCTAGGTTTACAGAATTGGTATTCAGCTATTCAGTATTAAAACTGTTATGTGATGGGATGTGACTTCGTACAGAGAAGTAAGTTTCTTTTCTCATCACTAGTGAACAGGGAAAGGGAAATCACTTTTTTTTTTGAGTTTGTGACAGATTTTGTGGTATTTTTAAATGAATTTAGCTTTTAAATGGATTCTTTGGAAGAATCATTGGGTATCAGCAAAGCTGTTTTATTTCCTATGTCGTTCATTTAGTGCCCAAAAACTAGTTTAAGGGTTTATTAATCCTCTTGGCTATGTTGTGAACCAAAACACCTTTTACTAATAGGGCTGAATTGTACCCTCCCACCCACACAGTTGACTCAATAGTGCTGTTTCTAATAGAAAACATCCCTCTGAGGAAATAGCCTTTGAAGAAGTCCTAATGTCCATATAGGGAAAAACTCAACAGTTTTTATGCAGAAAGTGGGAGAGGCTGTTTATTCATGGTCACAGCAGATCTGTTTTGAGATTTGTTATTCTGAAGTAGTGCTTCAAGTTAGCTCTTTTCTTTTGCCTGTCTTCCTTGAGTCTGCCTGTAGGTGAGCTGACCTTTAAAATTTTTCTTTACTGCTGTGGCTCTTCTGAAAGAGGTCAGTGTCTTGGCAGCTCTGCCCTTCTGACCGATACCTTGTCTTCTCCAGGCAGTATAGGTACTTCAAAAAGTCATCCTTTCTGCTGCAAACTTCATGTTATGCTCTTCCTGAGTGAAATGGAAGACAGTTTTGATGGGAGGAAATGCTTGTCTGAAAAAGGAAATTAGGCTTGCAGTTATAAACTTCAGTAATCTATCTTAAAAAATACTTCTGCTTTGTATTTAAGAGCACTGACTTGGCAGTGCAGGAAAATCTTGTAAAAGAGCAGTCATGTGCTGGCCCACTGAAGGTGTGTGTAGTCCAGTATACTCTCTGGCTGGTAATAGGGACCAGAAATGGGAGCATATGACTTCCCTTTTCTCTCATCTTCCTTCTCACAGTTCTTTCCTTACACTCTCATCTCCTCTCTTGTCCCAACTTTGGCACTTAACTGGTAATTAGTACCCCAAAACTGTGTGCTTCTATTCTGCATCTCACTCTGTGTTGTTTAGGGGAACTGCAGAGGCTCAGAGGACTGATGCACATTAGGAGGGGGTTATAGCCAGGGACTGGAGGCTGGAAGGGAGAGCAGGAACTCACTTGTTAGTGGTAATTGATTATTCAGAACTTCTTGCCTGAGTATTTGGACAGGCATCTTAGTGTCTTGTCTTCCTCTTCTTCCTAGCAGCCTGTGCTCTAGGCAACTCCTGGGGCTGCAGATATATCAGCATGGTGACAGATGATAACTCTCAGTGGTAATATTGGCCAGGACCTTGTACTCATTCTTGTACTCCTTCTGAATTTGTCTTTAGATCACTTTCAGGGGAGTTGACTGGAGTTCCCTTGGTTGTCTAAAATTGTGGGTTTATTAGTTGTCATCATGGTTTGTTTTCTTCCTTTCCTCCTTTCCCTTCTTAGCACTGTCTCTTTATACATTGTGAATGTTGATGTTTTCAAAGACTATCACTTTGTAGTCATAAGACTTTGTCTTGGTGGTACTAAGTGTTTTCTGACTGCACTTCTGTTCTTGTCTTCAGTCTCGCCTAAAGTATTGTTGAATAAAAAGAAAAGTTGTCTCCACCCCACCCTAACTCCATAATTTTTTGCTAAATTGAAATTTGTCTTTGACAAAATGACTTCACAGATCCTTGCTTGAACAGTATTCTTTCTGGAATTGGTATGTTGCATTTTGTTTTCTATGCTTCTAGATGTGTAATGAGTGGCATGCACCTTAAAATGTTGTTTCTGTGGGGGGTTGCTTTACTTGTATGTAGACCAAATTAGTGAAGTAATAGCATGAGTTGAAGGTAGGGGAAATGATATCTCTGTGACTAACTTGTTGCCTCCACCCATATTATCTTTTTCTTCTTCCTTTGGTCCCTCTGCCAGGAAGAAGTTGTCTCTGTTTTCAGTGAGCTGTGCTAGAGTAGAAGGAGAAGAAAGCAGAGGGGAGAGAAAAGAGAACTGTGTTGATGATGCTTATGTAGCTGTGTGTGTCTGGCGAGTGAAAGGCTCCATTCATGGGCAGTCATTGTTACTGTCCTGCACACGCTCAGTGAAGAGGTTGCCGATAAGTTTGAAGTCTGCCATCTGGTCTGGCACAGTTCAGCATCACCCCCCACCCCTCTTTATGTCTGTAACCCAGTTTGCACAGCTGAGAGATTCTGCTCATACAAGGATAATGCAAAATTTAGCTGGTAACACTGCATTTTATTTTTTAGCTTTTACTTAAACTCATTGTAGATTTATACTTGGTGCATGAGGGGTAAAAATCATGAGAAGAAGAGAGTGGCCAGTGCAATAAAGCCACATGGTTTTTGCTTCGCTTGACAGTAAAAGCAGTGTAGAGTAAACATGAATGTTTCTTTCAGGGTAAAAAGGGAGGTTTGGAGGCATGGCAGTTAGTAGCAATTGTCATGTAAGCTCAGCACACACAAATAAATCTGTACTGGCTAAAAGATCCTGTGGGATAAAATGAAAAACTTGAAATGGACATAAGGGAATAATAAAGTTTGTGTTTCATAGCAATTTTGCTATAGTTCTTACATGGACATGCTAGCATTTCATTTGCTGTGCAGCGGTGTAACACAGCAGCTTTGGTATCCATTTAAAATTATTGAGGGTCATGTTTTATGTGGGATTGCTAAATGTTGCTATCTATGAAAAGGCAGTTAACTGTTAATGTACGCAGACAAATAACCTGATGATATATATGGTCTTTGTTAGGCAACGGTGTCTTAAAATAGAGTTGGACTGCTGAATCTCATCTGTTATTTGTAGGTGGTTTAAAGAAGAGTTCTGGTCTGTTTTAGCTCTTGCAGGAATAGAGCATTATTGGCTTTTGTATTTTGGGAGCTTGAAGTTTGAGTACTTTTCCTTATGGGCCACGTGTTGTGTGGTTAGCAGATGTGAAGGATGTTAGACTCCAGTTTGTGAGAGTAGTCACAGATAAGCAACAAACAAGGCATGGCAGAGGTTTGGTTTGTATTTTTTCTAAAGACTTTAAAAAAAAATCATTTTCTGGCAGTTGTGTTATGTCCTTAGTTTAGAACACAAAGTCTATTTTGGATCATTTCCAGTTCCGCTTTTCCTAAGCTGAAAATAGTCAATGGAAAGACTTAATTTGAAACACAATTAGACCATTTCTTCCTCTTTCTTTTTTTCCAATTATTAGTCACAAAGTGTTCTTTTATAAGTCAAAAGTAAGGGAAAATTGTGCTTATCTGTCATCCTGAAACATTACTTTGGCTTCCAGTTTTGTTGGCATAAGAAGTGTGAGCCATCCATTTTTCAAATGTTTTTGAAATACATGTAAAATGACTCCTCATTTGCCAGATTTTTGGAAGCTTTCAAAGCATTCTCTGAGATAAACATATGATTTTATAAAATATAAACAATATTTATGTATTTCAAGTAAATAATCAAATGTGCTTGGCTATGCATAATCGTCATATAATACACTAGAACTCAAGGATTGCTAATACTCTATTCCCAATGCCTGCAAACCAGTATATAAACTTTTTTTCATGTTATACTTATGGAATCTGCAAAACAAATGATGGGAAGGGATAACTTTTTTTTTTGAAGCATTTTCAATTAAGATCCAAAGGAGGCATTCTAAAAGTTTTGTTTACTGCACATCATGGAGTGGTAGGTTTCAAAAATTGGGGTGAATAGATTTAAAATACATGAAAGGGAAACAAGAATTTAAACATTATCCTTGCATTGGTAAATCTCGATTCTCCACTCAGAATATGTATTTTATAGCTATGGACCTAAAATTTATCATGTAACATTTCCATGTAGGAAATAACTAATCGAAGTGTAGCAGAAACCATAAAACGTGAAAGAATAGTTTCTCTTCAGTCAACTTTGCCTCACACTGATGAAAAACTTTAAAGTTCCCTCCTGGGAAGGAACAGAAAAATAGACAGCATAATGTATGTCTTGTTTGATACCACTGGCTGGCAAGGCTGGTAACCACTCAAAAATTACAGTTAGGGTGTACTTGGTTAGTGTAAATGTGAACACCAAAGGCATTGGCTCTAAATACACCTAAATACACTGTTTCTTTGGGATTTTCTGTGTGGTTGGAGTCTTCTGTGGACAAGCAACTGAATGACTCATTCTGCTATCCCAAATGCTGGGTAAATAAGCACACTTAAAAATTAATCTCTTTGTTTTTATGCCTGTTCCGTAGCACTTCAGTAAAATACTTGTGTTTATGAAGGGTTTTTTTGAGGAAAAAACTGTATCATTAATACAGATAAGCTAAGAAAATTGTTGTTTAGAGGTTCTTTCTCTTACCAGATTTGTCTGCAAGAGAAAAATACCTTAGATGAATGACCAAATAAATCTAGGAAGCACACTCTTGGTACTTCCCACTAGACTTGAGTTGAGAAATCAGAAGTCTTGCTTTATGATGTTACCAAACTTTGCTGAAAGTATGCTGCATGGGAGTTGTATGCATTGATTGCAGTTTCCAGTAAAGATACCACTCTACTAGTGATGGTTAATTATGGAGCTTTTAAAACAGCCAGTTTCCTTGTGGATACACCATTCTGCAGAAAACAAATTTCTTTACTTTTTCTGCAACATTTGATTAGATTAGAGATGTGAAATACTAATTCTGTAGGAAGTTAAAAACAGATTACTTGTTTGTTCTTGTTTCACGTTGCCAAAAAAAAAAAATTAGGACAGATGACAAAAATTAAGAACACAGTCGCCAGTTGTAGAACATTAAACTCTTAACAGGAGGAAAGAATTTGTTGTTTTCCTCAGTTATGTATATTCCTAAACTATAGTGTGAGAACTAGGATTTGTGGGGTTTTTAGAGGAGTTGGAACCCTCCAAAAATAAGACTTCATGTTCTGCAGAAACAGTTGAGAACTGTGTCAGTTTTGAGCATGCTGCTTTAGTTTGTTATACCATAAGACAGTATTTAGTGTTTGGTTCATTATACTATAATAAAGGTCTGCAAATACAAAGAAAAGCCTTTGTTTTTAGTTAACCAAATGTACAGCTTTGGTTAGGTTCCTGTGTTGGACACTTAAATGGTCTTATTTTTGCAAGTTATTCAGTATGTTAGACCAGCCACATCAATGAATGCAGGTTCTATTTCATTAATGTGTCTTACCTGCTTTTAACAAATAGGGTAAATTTGTGACTTTTAACTCCCCAGCTGAGTATACCCATTCTTTTATAGTGGTTTATCTTTGGATGGTTTTATGTCTACAGTCATTTTTGGCAGAATTTATAGTTTAGAAGTCAACAGCCCTAAAATCAATTTTTTCTTAATACAGTTACTTCTTAGAGTATAAGGCAGTAGATTCAACCTAAATTATAGCTGCAATTAAAGCTATGTGTACACTTACTCATTAGGTTTCTTAAGTGCTTTGTTTTCTGTGCTACAGGTAGAGCCCAAAGATGAAGTCTCTGATATGTAATGCAGTTAGGAATCAATTAGTCATAGTTCTGTTTTTTCCCTTTATTGTTTAGATCTTCCACTTAGTACACATTTTTTTAGACTGATCAGACAACGATTTTCTGTGAAATTATACTCCATATTTTTTCTTGGGGTTTTCTTGAAACTTGGGGTTTCTTGGGGTTGTCTACTCCTGAGCACAGAGTAATTGCTCCAGGTTCTCCCTTCCCTTGTCTGGCTCCAACATGTTCTGCAGCAGCCAGACACTGCAGCTTAGAGAAAACCGTTGTACTCTCCCACCATGGACCCAGGCATTCTTGATCTTGGCTTGACTTTGATTCAAGAGTAAGAGTGTGCAATCCAGCTGAAGTGTGAATCCAACCTCTGTGACAGGTTGTGGCCTTGAGTTTTTTTAAATTGTGATGCTCCAGGCTTCACTGAGACTTACAGCCTACAATTTTAATTCTGAAGGATTAGTCTCAGACAAATTTAGCTATTTTCTCATGGGAAAGCACAAAGCAAGACTTAGATTATTGGCAGGAGCATCATCTCTTTCATGGTCAAATGTGCAAACATCTGTATTTTAAATGACACACACCTTCCCTTCCTTTCTTAGGAATACTTTATTTAATGTAGATGACTAGTAATCACCCTGTTAACAGTGTCCAATCATGGAAAATTTCTCTTAGTAGTATAATTTGACAAAATTTTTGTAAGCAGCTCTGTGATGACCCTGCTTAAGGAAGGGACGTTAAGCAGATGACTAACTGTGGTCCCTTCCAGCCTTCCCTGCTCTGTGATTCTGTGGAAGCGTGTGTTGTGTGCAAAGGGTCAGGCAGCTCTGTTACCCAATGCTGCTGCCTCAGTTTCTAAGTGCCTTTTCTCCTGTTCTGAGGTTTTAATAAGAATAAACTGTAACCCCTTTTGCAACAATTTTTTTCTAATATCTAATCTAAACCGCCTCTGGTGCAACTTGAGGCCTTTTATCTTCTCCTGTCTCTTGTTACTTGCAAGAAGAGATTGTCACCCACCTGTCTACACCTCCTTTTAGGTGGTTGTAGAGAGTGATAAGGCGTCCCCTGAGCCTCTTTTTGGCAAGGTCAAACAACCCCCTTTGCAAAGGAAAGCAGAAAATTGATATTTTTAGTTAGATGTTTATCATATTGTGTCCATATGAGTAAGTTCCATATGAATACATAATCATAAAGAGATTGGAAAAAATTTTCAGTGCTCCTTCTCCATCTTTGGATCAAAATTACAAAAATAATTTTAAATCTTTAATTCTTAGTTCTCTTTTGGAAACAGTGGATTCTAATTCTTGAAGCTGGAGTCTAAAGAATTCAGTGTAGGGATGTAGTTGAAATGGAAGCTATAGTTCTTCGACAAAGTTTTGCAAGCATATAGCTCTCTATTGAACACTGTAAACTTCAGTTTCCCTGATTTTTAGTTTTTAGATTTTTGATTTTTAGACAGAGAATGCATTTAAAAAAGGATTTTGTAGTGTTTCTCAACTGTGATATTAAGTCCAAAATAGTGGCACAAGAGTGCCACCAGCTGGTTTAATTAAATATGTGTATTTATTAAACTGTTAGAGTTTTGCAAGAAACATGGCAAGATAATTACATGCACAAGTCCTCACTGTGTTCTTACTGCCTTTTTTTTGGTACTAAGGTAAGTTATTCTGCTGTACAAACCTTGAGTGAATGATGTCTTTGAATGTACAGATAGTATTTAACAGGAAAAGAAGTTTTCTATTTAACATTTTTAAGGCAAATGAACGGGAAGCTAAAATCAGAAGACCACTAGGTCATCTTTCTTACAATTCCCACCCCAGATGTTGATCATTATTTGTAAACTGTCAGTGTCAAGAACATACGTGACACCTTTGAGACTGTATTGTACTATTTTTAAATTCTGTATGCCTGTTTTCTCAGCCCTTACCTTAAAATCAGAGGAATTAGATGCAACTCAGTCTCTTAGTGATGAGACCGAATCTTTCTAAATTGACCCCACTTTTCTGTACTAAGTGATCGTCAAACATAGCAAGAAAATTGATCAGTGTTCAGATTTTGCAAAAATATGCAAGTGGAATTGAAGAAAGGAGGCCATGTATATACAGCATCTTACTTGTGAACCAGTGGGTTGCTGCCATGGCAAGATGGGCTGCACGGCTTTCATGATTCAAATCTTAGTTATGTAGCTCAGTTTATCACCTCTTCTTAAATGCTTTTCTTAAAATCCAGCCATCAGTTCTTGTCTGTAAAAAATAAATCTAATATGCTCAGTAATTCAGTGATAGTTTAGTTTATGGAATTGGAATTGGTTTTATATCCTAGGTGAATCTAAGGTGAGGCACTGGAGGAGAGACAACTTTGTTGCTAGAGCTTGAGTTCTCGTTGTGGTAGGAGCAGGTGGAAGAACAGATGCTTTTCATGGTGGAAGACTAGAAATGTCTCCCTAGGAGTAATTAATGTTTTGGTTTTCCTGCATTTGATTGCTGTTCTTTTTAGTCTAGTGAAGTACCTGGGGCAGAAAAGTAGGTTAATTTGTTTGGCAAGATCAGGCATTTGTATTGTTAGGCCTTTGATACGTATTTCAAATCCTCAAGTAGAGATGAAGATTGGGCTATTTAGATCCTCTGTGTGAACCATTGTGATTGTACTATCTAGAAAAAAATAATAAAATATTTATCTTCCCCCAAACAATGGAATATTCTAGGAGCAACATCTGTTTGCCTCAGAGCTTGATGTTTGAGCTGAAGTCTTAAAGGCTTTAAAATTGGATTGTGAAAGTAACACGTTGTCCTAAAATGAAATTTAATTTGTTATCTACTAGTTTGTGCATGCCAAATATTTAAAAAATTTTATGTGTGTGTAGTTACTGTTTAGCTGAGCTATAATTTCTAGAACTTGGGCTTTCCTGTTGCTTTGCTACTTCTGCTCATTCTAACTTTTGGCTATGTGCGGTACTGCAGAATTTGTTGTAGGGTAGGAAGAAGCCATGCACAAAAAATGTCTGGAAAAGAGCTGTTGCCTTCCTGTTTCTAGGCATGTGAGCTCTGCAGCTCCAATTCACATAGGTAGTTGTCATCACACTGGTGTTCCACATTTTACTGGCCAGCCCCTATTCCCGTAAAATAGCATTATCAAAGTTTCAAGTGGCTATTATGTTGTAAGAAGAATATGGCTTTCCCGTTTTTGGATAGAATTTCCTTAGTGGAGATAATGTAGTTAAATACAAGATAGCAGCAGCTGAGATGACTAAGACAGGAAGAAGGTTAATTGGCCTTCCTTGACTTTTCCTGTAGGAGAAATATTCTCCAGCAAATAGTATTTCCTTAAAGGAGAGATTCAATACCCTGTATTTATCCTGACACTATTGTTGACTTACAGGCTAAGACAGAAGGTGACTAACTCTTAAGGAAGAGGCTGCAAGTGTACGTTGTAGTGTTCCTTCTACTGCAGTGCTCCATTCACCAAGAAAGAGATCCATATTAATCAGTCTATGATGACTGACAAGAACTCTATGAAGAAACCCTTAAAAAATTTCTTTGAACTTGTCATTGGATTTTTATGTATACTTTTGGGGTTTGGACTGAGCCAACATTTTTATTCTGCAAGTTGTATAGCAGTATGTTGTAATGAGACCATCCTAAACTGACTCTGTGGAAAGTTAGAGCCTCTGTGTAAGAAAGGATACAATTCAGTATGACTGTGAATAATTACACCCAGTATTACAAACCCTCAGTAGTGTGGTTTTGAGCTAGGCAGCACTGCTATGTGTCTAAAACATGTGATATAAATAGAGACAGTAATTAATATGCAAGCAGAAAAATAATTTACTCTGTAACATAACCTGTGTCAATATTAGTGGCTAAATACCTAGGTGGAGTTTTGGCTGGAGCCTGAGTTTAACTTCAGATGCTGTGTAGAGTCCTCCCTAAGGTGTAACTTCTAAAGCCGCCTTGAGATCCTTAGTTGCTCATCCCAGCATGTGGCAGTCACATCAAGTAAACTCTCCCTGCAGGAACTGCATTTTTCGAACTATGTAATACTGCCTTGCAGGAAGTTGTAGACATGGCCTCGTCATTTTTTTATACTGTACCTTATTGTGGCACTGAAGAAGAGGTAAGACTCTGTGTTGCTGATAACTAAAGTATAGTAGGCACGTATAGTTGTCATGTGTAGCATTGAAACAAATAATGCTGAGACAGTTGTAACCACATGGGACAGTGGTTGCAGTATGGTGATGGTACACAGATTTACTTCATGCTCTTTTAAGTTGTTTAAATGCTCTGGTTAAGTGCCACAGTATTAGTTTAATTTCCTTAGCAGACTAGACTATGTGGTTCTGCAAATTGCTGCATGATGATGGTTTTGTTGCCTGTAGCAGGTGCTGGAGAATATGATCGCTCTGGGATCTGTCATTAACTGATTTCTGTCTTACTCTACTGCCTGCTTCCCCTTTACTGATTTTGCTTCCCATTTTGAAAACAGATGAAAATATATTTTCTGCTAATTTATCTTCCCAAGAGAAGCACAGGGATTTGTAATTTCATAATTTGGACTATACAAGAGAAGACAGACTTAAGTAATTTTTTAAAAAAGGACGTGAATTTTAAGTTAGGTTGGTTTACTGTTGTGGTAATATATTTCTTCTTTAAGAATGAAACAGCGACCCATGTAGAAAGCATAAAACCAGGATGTCTCCTGGATGACCAGTTTATGGTGGCTCTATGTTTGAGTAGTGAAAGTAGAATGTTTCGTTTTAGAAGACTCGACAGGATTTTGAAAAGCATTGTAAGAGTGTATTTTCTTACTTTTATAGTTCTAAATGTCTTTACAAATAAGTTTTCTCTTGCAGAAAGGAAACCAGTGGCAGGTAAGCAAAAGTTTTCTTAATTCTATTGTGTGACATTTTGCACAGGAGAAGATTAAAATAGTGTCTTTTATTAGTGTCTTGTGTAAAAGCACAATTGCTCTTACATCAGTGTATCAGCCTCATAGTATTTGGGAATGTTCATGTTTTTATGGGAGGGGAAAACGTGATGAATGTAGGGTTTTATTCTTTTAAACTCTGCTTTATCTTCTATAATCAAGACACCATAAAATACTATACTGACTTCCTTTGACTTATGTTCTTTCTCTTTCTTTCTGCACAAGCACTCCTATTTGGACAGGGAAACCTCCCTTCTTCTGAGAAACATTGCAGGAAAGCCTTCTCATTTGCTGACCAAGGTGATGATGCTTCTTTCTACTGTATGTGACTATTTCTATGTAGAAAGAATGCTTTTGGTGTGTGCTATGCTTCTCCACCCCTGCCCTTTCCAGAAACTTCTGCATTTGCTTACATGATTTTCCTGATTATCCAAGGTGCTTCTAAAGGCTGGATTGTATTATTTGTTTCTGCAGATTTATCAAAGTGTTCAAGTTCTTGACAAATACTTAATAGCCATATTAGCAGGTAAAATGCCTCAGTTGAAAAGGAAATATACTGAGCTAGAAGTTCTTTTGTTCCTATTGCCATTGACTAGTTTAAAAAAAGAAAAGATCCTAGTGAAAAATGTGGGAGTGTTTAGTTGTTTTAAAAGCCATTAGTAGCCTTAAAATAAGTTCTCTTGCTGTATTGAAGATGTACTAGTAAGTAATGGGATATTTTTTATAACATTTGAATGCTGACTGAATATAATGTGGGGAGAATATTGTAGTAAGACAGTGATCTAATGAGCCAGGTATGTACAAATCTTGATTACAAATTAATTTTCTTCACAGGAAGGAGGTCCTTAATGTACTAAGAGATCACAAATTGTAATTCAATTTGCTAAGAATTACATCTTTTATATGTATTTCCTTTTGAAACTAGAGGACAAGGGATGGAGCAAGCTGTAAATCTCTGGTGAAAATACAGGCTGGGATGAAGGACAGACAGCTTCATGTAGCTGTGATGTCAGATGTTGTTGATGCTAATACATACTTCAAAACCATATCTATGTGTTTGTTTTGTTTTTAATTCACAGACATTCTAGTGGAGATTACCAAACCTGAAGTAACAAAATGCAATTTGGTGACCTCAAAACAATAAGGATAATGTTCACTGGGCATAAGTAGTCTGTATTTAGCAATAAAAGTTTAGAACTGGTTTACTGCTTTTTCTTAAATACTTTAATATTCTTCTCTGAATTTTGATTTTCAAGATGCTCAGCATGTATCTTGACAGCACATTTTCAGGCTGTCTTCCAGAGTAGTACAAACAGCCAACAGCAAGTAATCTTCTGCTCTTGTGATTGTTTTGTTTAAATTTTAAGTCCATACCTCTGCCTTGACCCCAATAGCTCTTGGCCCCCCTGCACTGCCCAACAAAGCAAACAGCCACCAAAACAGCAATTGGCTTGATTGCAAATAGATTAACAACAGCTGTGGCACAAAGAAACCACAATTTTCTTTCATCTCCATGTGTCTTCAGATCCTCCCTTCTGGTTGTTTATATGTGGGATGAGTGTTAGTTACCATACAGGAGCTTTATTTTAAAAAGTGCATTAAGTGATGCCTTTGTGTTATAGGACCATGGAGTAGCTCCTATCAGGTATTCTAATATGCTCCAAAGTTAAATGTTTGTATTTATAAATCTTTGTGTTGGCTAATTAGGCTTCATAGCTCTTTGATTCAGGTGCTTCTGGTGAGCCTTCTGATTTCCTGAGGGTAATGTTGGTCAGCTTGTGACTGTTTCAGTACAGCTGTGCCTTCCACTTCTGACTCCTGAGCACACAGGCCTGGCATGGAACTTACTGGTTCTCTTCTGACCTCCTGCAAGCAGAAATACTTTAGCAAAATGATGAAATGGAAATCTAAGCTGCTTAGATCTCTTCAGCTTGTTGTAACATTGGATGAGGCTCTCTATGAATGAAACAGTCCCAAGAAATAGGGCATTTCCTTGTACCAAGGTGTTAGATCATTTGACTGTAGGATCATATTGCAGGTCTGTGCCAGTGTCCCTGGTGTGTCAACTGTTTCTTACTGTCTTTACCTGTTTCTGTTTCTTCCCCTTCTCTGGTATGTCTGCGTCTTATATTTTTGTCCTCTGTAATATAACTAATTGTAAAAATTCTAGCTGTGGACTAGATCCCTTCTGCATCACAACCATGCACATACACAGTTCCCCCTTCTTCCAAGGAGATTTCTTGCAAAACAGGTGATTGCCTTTCTACCCAAGGCTAGACTGTAGCTGGGAAAGTAAACAGTAGATACCTGACCTTAGTCCTTCAGAAGTCAATACTACTTGTGTATTTAGTTATCTTCTTATCTGCATTCAAAGAAGAAATTCAGAGAAAAAAGGCAAATATTAAACAGAGAAGAAATGTCTGAATTTTATGCATTTTGTAGATTGTATCTACCTTGCTAACTTAAATAAAATGTGGACATAGTTACTCACCTCTTACCATTTAATCACTGGCTTTTCTAAGTACCTTTGTTAAGTGATACCCCCCTCCCCTTTTTGTTTCCGTTCCATTTGTTATCTCTATAAAAAGATTAGTTAATAACACTTTTTTTAAAAAGTAAAACAAAAGAAAAAATAAAACTCCAACCTAGAAATGCAAGGCACATAATTTTTTGAGCAAGGTCAGCTCTGCCATTGCATGCATCTCTCACATTTTATTACTAAAACACAGCTGGAATATCTTGTAACTGCATATTTAATTGGAAACTGGGGGAGGAAACAGTGTTATTATATTACAAAAATTATACCTTTATATTTTTTGTGTTATTCTTTGTGATATTTCACTGTAGGCTAAAATGAGTTAAAACTTAGTTCTGGTATAAACACGCAAAGAAGATCATTAATTTAAGACCATTGCGCTGCAGACATACGCATTTTCCATTTTGGTTCCCAATATGTTTGAATATTTTGGATTAACAGGTTCTATAGTAAAGTATGTTGCCACGTATTCTTTAAATCAGGTGCAATGTTTTGCATAACCAAAAGTAATCTTGGCTCAAAGCTTTAAAATACAAGTGTAACAATAGTCCCAGAATAGTCCTGTTAAGTGAGGAATTCGTTGCAATTTGACAGTGATGTATATTGCTACTATAGGAGAATATCCTTTTCCTGCCAGAGGTGGAAATGACTCTCCATTATGTTTTGTGTTTTTATAAAGTGTGTGTGTGTATCTGCTCGGTGTGTTTCCAAGGCTTGCCTGTGCCTGGAAGGCAGTCTAAGCAGGGTGTGGGTTCTGCTGAATCTTGCCTGCTGTGCCAGTTCTCCAGATCAGTCTGTGATGGAGCCGTGTGCCAGCAGCGCTGTGAGTGCTCTGTGAGCAGTGATGCCGTGCAGGGGACGCAGGCGTGTGGCCACAGCAGGGACCGATGGTGTCTGTACCGCCTGCGAAGCCGTGGCAGCGCGGCAGTCCTGCCATTTACCTGCATCTTTGTAATCCTTCAGCAACTCCATCACTGTTGCCAGTATTTGCTAGCAAAGGGGAAATAAATACGTAAGGTAGATGTGGTTGGACTGGACGTGCTGGCCTTGTTGATCGGTGGCATTGAACAGTTTAAATAGTTGGCAGTTGCAGTCGGGCATTTTTGCCATCTGTCGCCTGTGTCTCTGTGCAGTGAAAAGGGTTGTTTGCTTATTGGTACAGGCTGATGGACAGCACGTGCTTCCTCCTGGATAGAAGCAGTATTGTTTTCATGTACAGGGGGAGGAGAGACCTGTGTATGTGTCTAAGTGCTGTTCTCGGGTGACTTTGATGGGCTGGGGACTGTTTTCTTGGGCCATTAGGAGAGAAACAGAATATATGGTTGTCAGTTTTGGGGAGTTACTAAATTATTTTATTAAGGAATCAAAATACATAGTTCTTCATCCTTTTCCCTTGAAACACTGTTTGCCTCATCAGCAGTGATGCAGCAGTGGCCTGAGGTTAGTTTATTACTGCTCAAAATAGCTTAAAATCTTTTAACTACTATATGCTTTCAGAAGTTTTGAATTCTTGCTTTCTTTTCCTCGCTGTGTTTTCCAGTTAGTAAATTCAGACCTCTTTTTGTAATTTTTTGCTCATTGAAACAAGTTCTTTTTTGATAATTGTAATTCTGTTTTGGGGTTTTTTAGTTTAAACTGATTATGTTAAACTCTAATAAAGTATAAGGAATCCAAATCTCTGGACCCACATTAAATTGAGTAGGAAATAAAGAAGTTGCTACATAATAAATAGTAAGTCCTTAAAATCTTCTTTGGTTTACATATTTATCTATTTTCCAAAGCATTTTAGGTAATGATGGATTATAATCTTTGAGGTCACCAAAGATATTTTAGCTCTGTTGGCACAGGTTTTTGAGAGGCCACAGCTGCTTTTTACTTGCCCTGGTGTTGCTGCCTGTGCACTGTGGTGGGCAGGTGCTCCTGGTGCTTTGCACTGGTGTACAGTGAAATGGGCTGGAAAATTGTGCTGGTGGGGTTAATGAGCAGCTTTTCAAAACCATGAATTACAGTTTCTCCAAATACATGATAAAATGAGTCTTTTGCTTTTGCTGATTTCATGATGAACAGGTGCATAGCATCACTTTTAGAAACTGACAAGTCATTCACAGAATCACTGAGTAAGCTCAGTTGGAAGGGACCCACAAGAGTCATTGAGTCCAGCTTCTGGCCCTGCATGGAACATCCCCAGAGTCACCCCATGTGCCCGAGAGCGTTGTCTAAGCGCTTCTTGAGCTCTGTCAGGCTTGGTGCTGTGAAGCCTCATTTTTTAGTAGTAACAATTTATTTCTACACATTGAAATGGTTAATGGTAAGAAATAGGAAGAGTAAAAGATTCTTGTTACCATGGCATGGTTTGTTTTTCATAGAATGCTAATCTGATTTAACCTTTCTAAGCTATAGGACAGCATTGCTATTGTGAATAAAAAGCTGTAGTTCCCTGTAGACTCATAAACGCAATGTTCCTGGGTAATTCAGTGTCCACATAAGGTTTCAGGCTCACGTTATTTCTGCTTGTATCACCTTACTGCTTCATTTTATTGAAAAGAATTATGTTTCAAGGCAGCATACTGGTCTGTCCAGCTGATGTTTTTTTCTGGTCCGCAGGATGGTCACAGATGTGAAGGACCAAAAGCTACTAAGAGTGCAATAAGTAACAAGGGAATGTTCTTCAATATTCATGTTCATATTACATGAATATTAGTAATTTATTGGGAAGCCAAAACTTAAACTCTCTGGATTTCAGAATAGCTGAATCTTGACTTTTACAAGAAAAGCAGCCATCTAAACACATGGTAAAGAAACTATGAATTGCATCCACAGAAGAAAGCAATAGAGAACTAAATGTTTATAGTATGCTGAATGTTGTGATGGGGATGTGGTACTTTGGCTGTGGAGAAAATATTAATTCTTCTTTTATAAGGATACTGAATATTTTGGAAGGGATTTGTGTGGTTTTTAATAGACTTGTTTGCGCTAGAAATTTTAAAGTAATTATGGTTTTAGATATTAATTACAATGAAGATCCACAGTTAAAGATTTTGAAAGTCTGAAAATTGCATATGTCATTTTCAAAACAATGGTTGCTTTTTAGCTGCGTTTTTCAAATGCAATTTCAACAGAAATATCTATAATCTCCAGAATTTATTGCTTATTGCTAGTCTTAAAAAGACACAGTGTTCTTTAGCATCAGCTAATAGATTTATGCTACCTGAATTTTTAATGCATTTCTAATTGTAATAAAAATCTATTATGTAGAAGAGCAAAAGAATATTTATTCACCTTGTGTCTTAAAATACTTAAAACAAGGAGAATTACAACTTGGATTTAGGAAAGACAAAGTGAGTGTTCAAACCTCTTACTGCAAATGGATTGAACAGTTTAAAATCTTTCAAACTAATGCATGTAGTATGGAATCCTAGTTATAGGATTTGTTTCCCTTCTTTCTGTGTGCTCTTAAATTCGGGTACTTCTTGGCATGCTGTTTGTGTTTTATGTTAATCAACCAAAAATCTGTTGGCTGTACTCCTTTGTATACTCTTATTGAATATGTGTTGTCCCAAGCTATGTCTGTAAATATATAATATGCTAAAGTATTTGGTACCATAAGGGTATTTACAGTACAGGAGAATAGAGAAATGTCTATACAAAATATATACCTCCAGTATCTTCCTTTGGAGTCAATGGCAGTTGTGTCTCTAAATATAGGAACACTTTTTGTCTTATAAAGTAATAGTTTTCATCATCGCTGGGAAATAGTTGGACATTTATAGGTGAGCAAATCAGCATTTCAGTTCATTTTTTAAAGCATGGTAGCCTCAAAGCCACTGAAACCTGACTGAAGTTTGTGTTAACTGGAATTGTATGTTGTGTGCCCCTAGGAGGAGCAGGCTGCTAAACTGAAAGCTGAGAAGATTAGGGTTGCATTAGAGAAGATTAAAGAAGCACAAGTGAAAAAGGTGAGTTAGTTTTATCCATTTATAAGACTTTTTTTTTTTTTCACCTGGAAAATGCAGGCAAACTTCATTTGCATCTATTATCCTTAAGTTGTCCTTTATAAAATAAGAACACTGTATGTTCTGATCTTTAGTGGTAATGTGCTTTCCCATCTAGACTGGACCTAATCAGGAGAAGCCTAGGATATGGAATAACATGATGTTTTTCTTAAGGAATAGCTTGTATTTCAGCTAGTGCTCATTGGGAAGATTTTACCATCTTCCACCCAGAATTGAAATGAAGGTCCAGCCTCCTGAGATTGTTCTTGTAACAATCTGCAGTCACATGTTTAAAATTTGTGCCTGTTTTCTTCGCAACCTTTTCTTCACAAGCCTTTTCCCATAGGCATAGCAGGATTTGCCAGTGCTAAATGGAAGAGAAGTATTCCAGACTAAAGACAGAGATTACCAAATGCAGAAAGTCTACTGCCATTACTTGATGTACTCTCAAAGAGTACAGAGTGCCTTTAAAATTTAGCATTTTTATTTTATAACAGGAGTTTTTCAGTAGCTTAAAATGCCTTTTTCATTAATTGTTTGTAGATCAAAAGCTGAAAAACTGTCTTGGCTGGAAGATGGAAAATAACAAGTCAATTGTACCAGTGCATTACAGCTAGTAGGTTTTATCTTTTCCAGCTGAACAAGATATAAAAATGGAAAAAATAATGATTGGCAAAATGAATCTGTTGTCTTTTGATTGGTTAAAAAAAGTGGCTGGATTTTTGTTTCTTGACAATGACCTCTTTAAAATGCCTATGAAAAACCATTGTGTTTTAAAAGCAATTTTTTTTCACACTACTGCTTCATATGCCCCAGAAAATTAAGGTTTAGTATTGCTATATTGTTTATATAATAACTATTTTTAGAAAATACTGTAGGAGGCAGGCAGAAAGCTTAAACTGCACATCTGAAAAATTCTGATTCTTTGTAAGCTTGTGCAGAGCTCTATATCTGTTTGTTCCACCTAGATATTGTCTAAAAGACACTTTATTATCAAGACACTTCAGCAGGAAGGATTTTTTTTCCTTCTTAACACACAACTGAAGGACTTCCTCATTGTGTTGGGAAGACCTTTATATTTACTGTCTTGTGCTGAAGGAGAATATCTTGTTGAGTGTCTGTGATACAAATATCTAGCTATCATTTATGACATCTTACATTTTCAGGGAGTGTTTTGTTTGAATTTTATGCTACTAAGGTAAGGAAACCTTAGAAGAATAAACAAGATCTTAGAAACCTTATTTTTATTTGAAATGTGGCAGATTAATCCGTCTTTTTGTTTTCTTAATTTTCTGCTTAACAGTTGGTGATAAGAGTCCATATGTCTGATGACAGCTCAAAAACAATGATGGTGGATGAAAGACAAACAGTGAGACAAGTATTAGACAATCTGATGGACAAATCACATTGTGGATACAGTTTAGACTGGTCATTAGTGGAAACGATCTCTGAATTGCAAATGGGTAAGTAATAATTATAAGCATTTCTAATTCTTATTCATTAATGCAGCAGTAGTCTACATTCTCAGAATGATTTAAATACTTGTCTTCATAATGTTCATCATCTTGTTCATTAATGTAGTAAATGCTAATTCATGTAATAAAGCTCATGATTGAACTTGTTTCAGAATGATCTGAAAATTCTACTTCATTGCATTTAAAAGGGTGAGAAAGTTGATGTAGTAGTTTCCCAAAGACTTCTTCTTTATTTTGCAATGAGGATTTTCAGCTATTTTCTACCATTACAGTCATTTTTTCTCTTTTTCTTTATGCTGTTCTCTTTTGTCTGTTTTCAGTATTCTGAAGTTCTAGCACTGGTGGTAACTTCTTCAATGGAGAGTCAAAGCTCAGAGCTTTGACGGAGAACCAAAGTTCTCAGAGGCTGTTGTTGATACATCATTTATTGAGCAACAGAGATCATAGGAAGTAGGCAGTGTCAGTTTTCAGACTTCTTCACAATACCTGTACTAGCTATGGGTATTCTGCATTTTGGAAATATTTTGTTTTGCTTCTGATCATTGCCCACTACTTTTTGATACCTTATGAGTGAGATAATCATTGGGGATGTAGAAAGAAGCTTTGTGCCAAAAAAGCTTCCTGATCCATTCCTCTGGGAATTGTGTAGATCAGAGAACACATAAATGTGATAACCTTCTTATTTGAGCTCATAAACTCTGAAACATTATCATTGGAGTCTGCAGTGTTCCTGCAGGATGGTAGGCCTTCTCAGATAAAAAAAAATTAAAACATTTCATATGTTGATGGAACTATAAACTTGAAGATAGGGGAAGTCCATGCTGAGTGACTGGGTGTAAAAAAATTAAACCAGGCATGTCTGGAAGTGGACTAAGTTCTTTTAGTCTCTTAGCATGAACTTCTTCCTCACTGTAGTAGATCTTGAACTCTATTTTCTCTGCATATATGCCTTGTCTCTTAGAAATGACTACAGATTAATTTCTATCACAAAATTAAACAGATTTCAATGTATTTGCTCACTTGTGATTGTTGCAGAAAGGATCTTTGAAGATCATGAAAATTTAGTTGAAAATCTCTTGAACTGGACAAGAGACAGTCAAAACAAATTAATGTTTGTGGAACGTATAGAGAAATATGCACTTTTCAAGAATCCACAGGTAAGCCTGAGATTTGTGCGGAATGTCTGTGTGGCTGATGGCAGTTTCTTATTTTTTTGGTAGCATTCATTTCCATACTTTCATTTTGGTACTTGTGTATGTGCTAAAATGCCAGGCAACTTTACACTTCACCATTATGTACATCCACAGTGTTGTGGGAACAAAGTCAGTCCTTAAGAGACACCCATGAGCTGAAGCAATCTGTTTGCTAATGCGTTTGTGAGTAGTTCTAATGCACATGAAGGCAGGCAGTTTCCAGGAATTTACACCCATACTTAGTGCTGCTCAATTATGTAAACATGCAAGAGAGGTGTTGACAGATACTGCTAATAGTAATGTCTCTCCACTGTGCGTTCTTGCATTGCTGGCAAGAAGGGGAAGACAAAATCTAAGAGAACAGCCACTCCATGGCCAAATGACAAGAGAAGAGAGCATGTGCCCCTTCCTGTGCAAGTTGAGACCTGCCTATATCCACCTGTGTTTCCTGCTCCCTGGCTGAGAAATCAAAGGCTCCTCTTCCTCTCAGATGGCCTCAAAGACCTCTCTTCTCTCAAATTGTAGCTACAGATCTGGGATCTGGCAGCAGTGCAGTATTGTAGGGGAGTGGAGGAAAAGAAACAGAAAAGCAGGAGGTGGCTCTTGAAAGAATATGCATTGAAAATTCACTTGATCTCTTGTCTGTAATATCACCAGATCTGTCTTAACTCTTACCCAATGAATTCCCTTTTGATTTTATACATTATTTTTATATCTGTATGGCATCTATACGCTAATTTATTGGATTTAAGCTGGGTATCAGTTTTGCATGTTTGTCCTATGCAACATCAGTTTACTTGATTTTATTTCTTTCTAATCTGAATCTTTTAATCTGAATCTTTTCAAGATCTGAAACCCAGGTCTTATGCAAGTGCTTTTCACTGAAGCAGCAAAACTCTACATTCTTTTAAAAAGTTTGTGGATTATAGGTTTACTCTCAACATAAACCAAATATTTCTCATTGTTTTAAAATACTGAACTGGCAAAACTTTGTGAATATTTGGGTTTTTTTCCAGTATTAGAGCGAGGGGGTAGGAAGATGTTTTTCATTGTCCCAGTCTTTTCTAAACTGAGTAAGAGTAAAAAACTTATCAAATAACATAGGGTGCCTGTGTATAATTAAGTGCCTTTTAAGAAGTTGACAAGTATTTTATTTGTAATTTTTTATTATTTATTTAGTATTTATTTATAATTCTTTGTGAAAATAAGTATTTCTATTCAGTAAAACTCAGACCAAAATGGAAAGAAGTACATTGCTTCTATGAGTGCTTCTTGGAACGCAGAAACAATGACAGTACATAACAGATCTCCAGGGGTTTTTTATATTTTTATTGTGGTATTTACAAGTTCATGGTATTTTTATTTCTGGATGCATTGTAACAGATAACAGTTTGTTCCTTAGAAAAGCAGAATGATGTTGTTATGAGGCTGTTAGGTAGGAGTATGGACTGATTGATATTTCTGGTAAAGGTGATTGTAAGGTACTTCAATGTATTATTAAGTAGTCTGACAGATTCAATAGTCTACAAAGTTTTGTTCTTACTGCTACAGAAAAGTAAACAAGAAACGCCATTTGGATTTGATTTCAGAATGCCTCAAGAAATATTAAACTTTATTTTGTTCCAGAACTATCTTCTGGGGAAGAAAGAAACCTCTGAGATGGCAGACAGAAATAAAGAGGTGCTACTAGAGGTAAGAATGTCAAACCAGGAAGGACATAGTAGTCATTTTGGAGCATGAAGACAAGCTGCTAAAGATTGTGGTGATTGAAATTGATGGATGGAGCAGAATGTAATTCTGGAAGACTGTGAATGGAGTGTGTTCTATTTGAGATAAATGGCTGTTTTAATGTAACACTGTTTCAAATGTGATCAGTTAAAAAAAAGTTTCTCTAGTTTAGTATCTGAAAAACCATATACACAGTGATATCAAATTGAGGTTGCCTCTAGCTATGGCTAAAACCATTAATTTCAAGTTGAGATTTGCAGAACTGTGGCATGCTTTTTTGACCTGTGGTGCTAGAGAATTTTTACTAGCACTTTCCAAATTTTCATTTCTACAAAATTCTAGAGCATGGGTCTGGAGACTGGTTTAAGTTAATATTTCAAATTTTGATAATAATTTGCTTTTTAAAAAAAATTACATTTTAAAATTTAAAAAAGCAATATATTGAATTTTAAGAAATGCATGACAGAAGACTAATTATTATCAAACACATTAACCAGTTTACAGAAATAAGGGCATAAAAATGTGGAGCAAATAAAGCATCCAGTAAATATAGCCTTCATAAGCTGAAAACTAAGTACTCTTGTGACATGGCTGAAGTGCCATGGATTCCACTTGATTTCCAGAATAATGATTATGATTTACATCATTACCTGAAGGTAAATATTTGGGGTATTTAATTTTGGGTTAAACTTAAAACAGGTTAACTTAAAAGTAGCATATGCATGTTATTAATGTATTGTTAATATGGGTTTTATTAAGTGTAAGTATGTATTCTGTGGATGAAAAAATTTTTGAAGCCACAACGTGCAGAGAATTATAATTCTGCTTAACTTTCTGTCTTCTAAGATTATTCATAAGTCTCTGTGCTGCATATTAATCTGGAGAGTATTTTAAGCATTTGCTTTTCTCTGCTAGTTCTTTATAAATAGGACATTAGCGGAAGTTGCAGTGTTGTGGGCAGTTAGTAGCAGTGAAGTACTCCTGGAATGACTTGCAGCTGTGTCTGATGGATGCACAGTTAGGTTGTGTGTGCTTATACAAATGAGACTATATAAGGTGACCTAGTGACCTTAAAGCCAGTAAAGCCATGGGGCATCTATTATTGAGAAGCAGTGGTCAGAAAATCTTTACAGTGGCTGCTAATGATTTTTCTGTCATTGTTGCACTGAGCAAATGCTGAGACACCCTATCGTGCTTGTCTGAATTACCTTACTGGTTCTGTGATTTATCTGCAGTTCATATCTCATGTGAAAAAGAGCTGTCCCTGCTATGAGTGCATTCCTTGGATAAGGAATTTCAGTCATTCAAAATAAACCACTGCATGCCCTCTGTTCTGTCTGTTTCCCAAACTGCTCTGTTTATTGGCAGGAATGCTTCTGTGGAAGTTCTGTAACTGTGCCAGAGATTGAGGGAGTTTTGTGGCTGAAAGAGGATGGTAAGAAATCTTGGAAGAAACGTTACTTCCTTCTTCGGGCCTCTGGAATCTACTATGTCCCTAAAGGGAAGGCGAAGGTATGCTACTTAAAGCAATTGCTCTGAATTGTTTATTGCTGGTAAACAGTGCACACAAGTGTTGGCTTTAAGTTCTGGCTTAGCTGTGCCTTTCCAAGTGCCACATCCCTTAATTAAAATGCTGGCTTTATCATGGAAATACTGTGTGAATTTTTTGTGGCAGCACTTGAGATGAAGGGTGTAACTCCAGTTTAAAAAGACAAGAATACAGGGGACTGCTTCTTGGGTTAGGTGTTCAGAAATACTTGAGGAAAAGCTTTTGGTGGAGCTAAGAAGCTGGTCTTTGCTGGAGCAGAATTTAGATGGAGGACCAAATTGCTCTGCAAATGTCGATCATGAAGTATCAGACCACCTCCACGATGTCTGCGTAATTGCATTATGTTTAGTTAGTTCATATAAATGGGATTTTTTTTTGGACCAATTGGTGCTACATTTGTGCTGGTATATGTAATTCCATTTCTTCAGGATCACTTACTGCTGTTGTCTGTATCAGTAATGCAAAATAAGTAGAAAGACACTACAAATACATTACAGCTTCAAGGCTGAACTACTGTGAGTCCAAGTCATCCATGAATCCATCCATCTTGACAGCATCAGATTATTCCCTCTACAGGAAGTCCACCTCCCACACATCTGGGAATGAAGAGGAAATCCCTATCAGCATGACAGCTCCCTTTAGAGCTGAATGCATGTCAGATGTTCTTTCCATAATCTTTTGCTTCATTAAAACAATCTGTATGCAAGTAGCCTGTTGAAATTCTTTGCCCTACACTCAATGCCAGACATTTTAGAATTCTACTTACAGTCACACTGGAATTTGGACACCTTGATTATTACCAAGGCGAAATATAACCAGCAGCTGATAACTTCCTGATCAACCAATCATACTTACTTTCTCCTGATAACTGCTCTAAGGAAACAGTAGTAGTCCAGTGTAAAATGTTGTCAAAAGGCAAAATGCAGACAAAACACAAAACCAGACTGAATTCGGTTAAAAATGAAGGTGTGATGAATGAGTTTATGCATAGCTGTATCCCCTTCTTGTGCTGGTAGTTTTTGAATCAGATTGAAACTAATATTTGACCTTAACTAGACCTTGTATTAGTATTGGATCTTAGCATTAGACTGATTGTGTCAATGTGTGTGTATTTTTATAAAGATACTTTGCAAATGACCATTTTTGTATTTACTAGGTCTCACGGGATCTTGTGTGCTTTCTACAGCTAGACCATGTCAGTGTTTACTATGGACAGGACTATCGGAACAAATACAAGGCACCCACAGACTATTGTTTAGTGCTAAAGGTAACAGTGCAGCAGTTGGCTGTACCTTGAATACACTTTTACTTGTTCTGAACCATCAGCTGCTTTTAATCTAATTTTCCTCTAGTTCTTGTGTACATTGTAAACAGTTAGTGAACAGTTGTTGCCTGTTCTCTGAGCTGGACATGACTTCATAAACATTTTCATATTGCCATGGATTGTTTTATTTCCAGACTTGCGAGCACCAGTCTATTTAATTGTTCATTATACTCTAAAACATACACCAAAGTCTTCTTTTCCATTTGACAACTCTATACCTTGCAACTGGTTAGGTTCAAAGAGATAATACCCCTTGAAATGCTAATTGCAGGGAGTTATCTTCTCAGTGTAGGTCCAAAGTAGTGAAGAAATTAATATTAAAGATTCAAGTCAACTCTTTATGGACCAGCCTGAGGGAAAAGGGATGTTGTAAAGGAGGCATCTTCTGAGTATAAATGACAGTTGGAAGGAACGAGTAGCAAAAACTGTTATGAAACCAGTGACCTGATCTTAAACGCATCTAATGACTTGAGTTCATGAAGTTATTTTAATTGAATCAACACATCTCCTAGTTTCTGTTGACTCCCACGTAGTGTTCAGAATGGTGTCAGTTCCTGCAAGATAGCTGGGCACCAAGCTATTTTAAAACAAGCTTTCGCACTGTGTTCAGGCAAATAACATGTCTTCATGGATTTGAAATGATGCCAGTAACAAGAGATGGTTATAGTTGCACTTTTCCCCTCCCTGCTCTGGAGCTCGTGTGGTGTTGTACATGTCAGTACCTTAGACTGTTTACTGTGCCTGGAGTGTGTGGCTGCCTGTCCACTGCCTGAAAAAGGATTTCATTTTCCAGCGGACAGGGCAACATGTCTTTGAGCCCACTGAGGAGACATGGAATATTAAATATGGGACATGATAATAATTGAGAAAGTACACAGGTAGAACTGGAAACTATTTTTCATGTTCTTATAGGTCATTGAATGCAAACAAAAATGTCAGTATTTGTAGGTATATATAAATTCCTTGAAGTAAATTAATTTTTCTACTTACATATCGCTTTTGTCAATATCATTTGGACAGGTTAGTAGTAAATTTTATTTTCAGACTTTTTGACCACACAAAGTAGATTTTTTTTTTTAAACTATTTCCATTCTGAGCATCAGAGTTAATGGTAACCTTACTGAAGACACAAAAACGTGTAGAAATTGTCCCTAAGTAAATTAATGGGGTAACTTGCATCAAGTGAAGCTGTATTTTCTATGTGGAACTGATGAATCACCAAATTATTTTATTAAGCAGAATTCAGTTCTGCCTTCATCAGTTCTTACAATGTTACATCAATATTTTCAATTAGGACTAATGTATAGAAACCTCACAGTTTTAAAAATATAAATAGAGTTTTGTGCCACAAAGGCTCACTAAGCTCGGAAGTATCTCCTTTGGGACAGGTAAATGGCAAATACAGACTGAAGGCCCAGCTTTCTACTGATGTCCAGACTGGATTTGTCTTTATCTTCACACCTTTGTTTATATCAAAACTTAGTGGCCTCATGTTAGGTGCTGTGCTACTGTTAAGTGTAACATTTGTGCACTAATACATAAAGTTAACTCCGAAATGTCAGATTTCTTAGAAATTCTTTTATTATTTTAACTAAAGTTCTGAACAAGTCCAGAAAGAAACTGGCTTGTTAGCAAAGTAATGGCTTGTTAGCAAAGAAGTTGTATTTGCTTCTATAGACTCTTCTCTGTTATACAACATGTATGTGTAGGAGGCTGGTAGTGAAGAATGAAAACAACTATCTACTATCATAAGAAAATTTGTTGTATATATTCTCTTTATGGACATCAAGATCTTATGTTCATTTTAAAATAATTACGTTGGAAGGCAACAGGATAGAATATTCTGAAAATGCTTAGACATTCTTTGATATATGTTTCAGACAGTCTTCAGTAAAACTTAAGTACCTACGATCCTCTAGCAAAACTCTGTTGTGTCACTGAGCTGTAAGCTAACGGAGGAAATGATAAAAACTGGGGAGTTCAGTTACCCAACAGCTGAGAGTAATTTCTATAGCATGGACAGGAAACAACTGAATCGTCCATCCAAAATTATTTCCAGTGTCTGATTTTTGAAAAACATGTGTTTGATTCTTGACTGCTGAATTCAAGATAAATAACAGTGCCTTTACATTTTTTATACATGCATGTGGGAGCAGCAAGTATTTTTTTAGATGATAGCCCTGTATCAGTAAGGTGGGAACCTTGAAGGCTCTACAAGCTGAAAATAGAATTGTGCTTAACAGCATATCACCTCTAGTGTGGGGGATTTTTATGTGAGAGAAAGGTGAAATATCTGTTGTCTCTGTCAAGTGGTGAGTCAGTCTGTAGGTACAGAAGACTCTTGGTGGGTAGAAAGTACTACAGCCCAAGAATAGTGAAAGACTAGCCTTTTCTTAGTGTTTGGAATCAGTATGTGCTGGACACACTTCCAAATGTGTGTGTCAGGCAATCTCCATTGAAATTCACCTCGTGAAATATTCTGGAACATTTTTAAGTGAGGTTAAATACATACTACTGTTGAAGAGCTTCCAGCATTAGGTTTATCTGTATAGACGTCAACAAATAAATGCTTTCCTTGCATTCCTAGCTATGAAACTATTGATGAGAATGCACAATTTTTTTGCAGCATCCTCAGATCCAGAAGAAGTCCCAGTATATCAAATATCTTTGCTGTGATGATGTAAGAACTCTACACCAGTGGATCAATGGCATCCGCATTGCTAAGGTAACCCCCAGGCAGTCTTACACTGTTGTCATGAGTAGTTGTCATCATCTGCTTAAAATCATTTACAGTTACTTAGCTGTAAATACATAGTGAATCTAACTTCCCTCTGTTTAACAATTCTGAACATGAACTGTAAAATCTTCTTATATTTTTTATTCCTCAGCAAAATTATTATAGGCACTTTGTTATAATAATTCAGTAATTGGGCCTTTTCTTCTTGTTTCTGCTGCACCCCTGTCACATGACACAGTTCTGACATACATCATAGATAGATTTTTGTCAGCTCCTTTCAGATTTTAAAAAGAAGGCTTATGGGAAAAGAGAATTTAGAAAATAGAGTTGATTTTCAAGATCCTCAGCTTGTCTTAGTTTCTTCATTGGGCCATTTCTTGCTTGACATTGTCTCTTATAGCATAAATAAAATTGTTTTTCTTTCTTTCAGCAAATCACTAATACTATTAATATTACCTGAACTCCTTAACATAGAGCCTGTGTTGCTTTGGGGGGACTGGCAGGAGGAAAGATGTAATAGAGAAGCCAGAGGTGGAGCTCAACAGTCTGAAAAGAGTGTACAGCCTCTATGGAGTTGTTAAACTTGTTTGTGATTTTGCTTAGTACGGGAAGCAACTCTACATGAACTATCAGGAAGCATTGAAGAGAACAGAATCAGCATATGACTGGACCTCCTTGTCTAGCTCCAGTATCAAGTCAGGCTCCAGCTCATCTAGTTTGCCAGGTAACAATGTGATCTATCTCATAATACAAAGATTCAATTGCCTTTGTTATCATCTGCTGTCTGGATGCCTCAGGAGAGACTGTTGCAGGAAGTGGACTGTTTCTCCAAAGCCTTTTATGCTATGTTTAGTCTAAAACACAGACTTTATCTATAACATCCTGTATGTGTATGTGTATATATATATATATATATATATATATATATATATATATATATGTATGTATGTATATATATATATATATATGTATTCAGGTAAAAACCTGTTTTGCTGCATTACTTGCAGTGATGTCTGTATTTGAAATACGCAGCAGTTTCTTGTTCACTTCCAAAAACCAATGTTTTTCTTATACTGAGAGGAGGAAACATAATTTCAAATTCCTGATGCCTCTATATTCACCTACTTGAAAAATCAAATATTTATTGTAATGATGCATAGAACATATATACATAGTTCTTAAACTGCTTTGTTAACTGAAATATTTTAAATTGGAAAATGAGAACTAGCCCCTGCCAAAAGGCAAAGATCTAAACAATCTCTTTAGAGAAAACTTTGAAAATACTGTTTCTGTTCCCATGTCAAATTGTGCATGGCTGCATTAATGTGCTCCTGTTTATCTCTCAGCAGAACTGGGGCGGGTTTCTTGTTGCATGTAACAGTTTAAAAATTGATAAATAGTTTATACAGTGTAATTTCATTGTTCAGAGCTGACTGATGCTTTGGTGGATTATTCAGAACCTTCAGGGGCTAGGTTCTTTATTGAAAATGTGCTGTTGTGTGAAGGTGTATTGTCTGCCACAGATACAGGTTGGGAAGTAATGCTACTGAACTGGACAGGTTGAGAAAATAGCCTGTAAGAATGAGCTAAGCAAATGCAGCCTAACTGGGAAGGTACCTTGTTTCAGCTGTGTGGCATAGCAGTAAATTCTTGGTCACTGACAATTTCTCCATCCAAGCTGGGTGTTTTTATGATAAAGTGTAAATTCTTGTAGGGAGCTGAGCCACAGCTCACTAGCCAAGCATGTTCTGCCAAAGTTGCATTCCAGCCTGTGCCAGGACACTTTGGGATTACAAAGAAAGCAGTGCCAGGTTGAATAAATTGGTCTGGCTGTGCCTGCTGCTGTCTTGTCAAGACACCATGTGGACCCAGATACCAGAGTATCATTTATGTTGGCTACTTGCAGGATGCACACCAGCCCTTCCCTTGTGTTGAGGAATGGGTCGTTGGAAGCAGTGTCCTGCCTTGGCTGGTGCAGTTTGCCTGTCCGTGGCCTGTGCCCAGGGTACATTTTTAAGGTTGTGCTGGGAGGGAGTGCTGGAGAGAGCAGGCTGCATGCACTGCATGAAATGGGGCTTTTCCCAAAGTGCGTGGTTCAGAACCCATACAGCTGCAGTGTGATTTTACTTTACATTTGAATTGTTCTGATAGGCTCTCATCCTTGTAGATGCAGCTTCAGGTTTGGTTGATACCAGGCATCTGTTGTAATGGCCTGGATGTGAGCTAGAGCTTATGCAGTCATTTACTGGGAGCATTGACCTCTGGGGACATGTTTAACGAGTCACAGAGTAGCATTGTTTTGACATTACTCTTACATTCAGAAACGTATGCTAACTGTTCCTTAACTTTTTTTCTGAACAGAATCTCAATCAAATCATTCTAATCAGTCTGACAGTGGAGTTTCTGACACCCAGACAGCTGGACATGTCCGTTCCCAAAGCATTGTCAGCTCCATGTTCTCTGAGGCCTGGAAACGAGGCACTCAACTGGAGGAATCCAGCAAGGTAACAAGAAGACTTTAATTTGAGAACCAACGCCCAACAGAATGTATGAGACACTGTTGTACCTCTTCCACCTCTGTCTTGAGTGGCATTTCTTCTCTGTTTTACATGGTTAATTTACACTATATCACTCACATAATTGTTTTATAGGATTCACTTTTTCAGGTAATTAAACCCTGCAACTTTCTGTTCTTTCTTTTATTTGTGTGCATAGAAGCTTTTTGTTCTTTGAAGGCCCCTCTCACAGAGTCCTATTTACTAATGTTGAATGAAGACAAAATAAAAAGATAAGCTGTTAACAAGTTGAACGAAATTCTTTCACTAAGACCTTTCTCCAGTTAAGTAGCCACATCTTTCCTTTGTAAAGATGTGAATAATTGGGACCTGAAAGAGGGTATATATATTTTGAAGTACTTCAGTAGCTTTTACTCAAAAGTTTTCTGTTAAGTGGAAATGGAACCAGCAACCTCAGATATGGTCACAATGAAAGTACTGACATTGTCATCCACTGTCATTGTTGTGGATTAAGGCAGATGTGGTATCTCCTGTTGCTGGTAGAGAGTTACAGAACACTTTAACCCATTGAGGCTGGGGCTCAGGTCTGTTGTGGTTTGGTTAGTTTTCTGTTCTTTCTATGGTTAACTGTTTGTTGTCAGGTTTGAAGGAATCTCCAGGTTCCTGAACAGCCTTGATGTCATTAACTGTAGCAGCTGTGTGTGGAAGTGCACTATGAGAAGCTGTCATTACTTCTGTCGGTTCTGAATCTTCCCTGGACCCCAGGCTCAAGCTAGAGAAGGAAGCTTTTTAAAACCAAAACCACACGCCAGTATACCTGGCACTGGTGCTTCAGATAAATAACTGAAAATAAGATAACACCTCTCCTTTTCAAATGAGAAAGCATATGACAGTGTGAAAGCTGACATGGCTGCATCCTTTGGGATTCATAACTTTTCTTCAATGCCTGCTGGCTTGGAAGTTGTCTGATTCTAATAGTAGAGTAGTACTCAGTCCAGGAATGTAGCTTGCTAAGTTGTGGTCCAAGTTTTCCTACTGCATGAGTGCAACACGTGGTGCATGTCCATTAGCAGGTGGCTTTTGTGTGGGTATAGGATGTATCATTTCTGCAGGAATGAGCTGCACGAGATGGGGCATTGCTAGCAGGTATCCAAGAGAGGTGAAAGAGCACTGCTGTGGGAATGATAATGTTACTGTTTCCTCAAGTTTGGGTTCAGTGTAAATCCTGCTGCTACATGCACTTCCTGTGAGATTTTAAGCAAAAGTTTCAAGTTCACTGCCTTGGGGTTACTGTTGTTCTTTATCAAGTCTGTAGTGCTGCTGGTAATTTCTTATTTAAACCCCAAGAATTTTTATGCTACATTATTAAAGCCACGGTAAAAATAAAATACTCAGAATGCTTCCTGCATTGAGGAAGCTATCCATTAATCAAGATTTCATCAATTTGAATTCCTTTCTGCAAATCCAAGAAAAGGTATATTTCTTCACCTTATGCGTAACACAGGTAAATGGGTTACCCTAAAACTTCCAAAGAATCCAAATGAAATGAACTGTGTAAACTTACAGAAGCTGTGTGTGTTCACAATTGAATGAATTGGTGACAAATTTACTTTCAGTGAAACTACAGTGTAAATCTGGCCCGGGGAATAACTAGGAAATCAGACTGGCAGTGGAAAATGTTAAACTGTGTGGCAAGAAAGGCAACAAGCAGTGTTCAAGAGCTGTAATTTACACGGGAAGGTGTTACCAGTGATACTGAGACGTGCTTTAGTCAGATTAGTCTCCAGTTACCTCAGAGGCAGCTTTGCTACAGTGCTTTGGTGTCAAAGCTGGCTTAAGAAATTCATGTGGGCAGGTTACTGCCAAGTGGCAGAACTTTCCTGCATGTCCCTTCCCCTTGTGCAGCAGCTCTCTCCTGCCTTGACAGCCTTGGCTCCTTCCCCTGGGCAGGCAGGGCAGAACAGAGCATGCTGTGTCTCAGCAGGGAGATGCCATTGGTGCTCTTTCCAGCCAGGGTGTTGTGCTAGTGCCTCAGCGAATTAATAAGGGATGAGTTCTGCCCACTTGTCGTTCATTTACCAGTAACTTCCCAATCATTTCTTGAAGTTGAAAACATACTGAGATTGCTAGAGATCTGTCATATTTGACCTAAATCGGATAACCAGTCAAAAGCATGGGAAAAGAGATGGCAAACAGCTCAATTGCAAAAGTTTGTTTTCTCAGGAAAAAATAGCTAAAAAAAGGGCATAGTTTATTTAAAAAGAAATACTATTGTTTTTGTAGCATTTTTGAGAGTTCCAGATAGTCATGAAGATGCATGTTACAAATAGGAATTGCCAGTATGCAATAGGTAATTTCTCAAGATACACAGAAGGACATCACATAATTATAAGCACAAAAAAAGGACAAATGAATCTCTCTCAAGGTTCTTCTGTAAAGAAAGTATCACAGACTGTTTCTGGATGTTGAAATTTCATTTGATTCTGTGGAGATGGGAGGGGCTCCCCCTCCTGAAATGCCCAATAGTCTTTTCTCTGTCTTGAGTGTTTAATTTGTTCACTGTGAAGATGACTGTCTTCAATGGGTATAAGGAAAGCACCACCCTCTTTCAAATATATCTAAGATTAAGAAAAACTTTTCCCACAATGCAGATAATCCATCTGCTTCATATTTTGAAAGATTCCTCTTTGCCCAGAGAATACTTTATTCATTTGCTTCCAGTTGGGCAGTGAAGAGCTCATTGAGTCTCATTTGCTTGTTAGATTTTGAACACCTTATTTGAAACGTTATGCTACAACAAATACCCAAATGCATGCTCTCACTGTGTCTGCTTTAAGGGACAAACTTAAGATTCCCCAAAGTCTTGCCATTCAGGGATAACTATTCTGTTATGCCTTCATCTCCCCCTCTGTCTGTTTTATGCCGCCTTTATTTTTCCTGTTGCCTTTTGCTGTCTCAGGTATCAAAAGTGAAGCTCAGCACAACTAAGGGCAGCACACCCATGGTGCCTTATACAGGGCACAGTTAAGGTCAGGTGGTGCTAATTGAAAATTCATTAACCTGGGTGATTGGGAGAATGGTAATTTACAGACTAACACTTGCAAGAAATCAAGATTTCTGTTTTGTAATGTGAACACCTTGATTTAGTTCCAGACCTGTTAATATTCTTGCCTTCCAGACTTAATGTGACAGGTAGAGGCACACCCCATGTTTGTTGTAAAATCACTGGTTATTGCTTCTGACTCTAATCCTTTTGCTGGAGTTCTGCACATACAAACACTGTGCACCTGTGTTTAGAACAAAGCAATATGCAAATGTGCTCCTCTCGTGCAGATGAGCATAATTGGGCTTGCTTATTGCAAAGTATCTACTAATAAGGTATAGGTACCTAGTGTGGTCAGTCACTATAGTGGTGGTGTATTTCTAATGCATGTTTCTATGCTGTGCACTGTGAAATTCACAACTTGGCTTGTTGCCAAAACACTTTGTATTAGGAGGATGTTTATACATTTGAGTAATGCAATTGTCATTTTAATTTTTAAGAGAAATATAGGCTTACAGTTTTTGAGAAATAATTTAACTTGACCTCAACATGAGTAGACTAAAATACTGCCTGCTGCTTTCCCATTGATCCTTCCATTAGTCAGCTTTTCCCTGTTTTTCCTTATTTTTTCTGCTTAACATATGAGTTGCATGTGTAACTTTCCTTTCCCAAATTGACTTTGTTTTGCAGATGCCTAAACATTTCCTTCTGGGGAAATTTTCTAGGAAAACTTGGTTCTTCTTCCTATTTTTTCCTTGCCAGTCGTGGATAGTAGAGCATGTGAAGGAAAAGCATCTCAGTACTATTCCTGTGCAGAGCTTGCTCTCAGTGTGTTTTAGAGCAGTTCAGGATTTCTGCATTTTGTAACACTGAACAGTGTAAGGCCTGAACTAACAGATGTAAGGATTTGACATGCTCTGGAAGACCAGGTGTGGTTTGATTCCAGTCATGCTGAGCTGAGATGTCTACAGAGTCTCTGCCTCTGGCATGGCCGGGGTGCTCTGGGGGGGCTCTCTTTGGGTCATTACGCTTGCCCAAAGCAGGCCAGTAATTCTCCCTGGGTCCCACTGCCTGCCCCAGGGAAGGAACAAGGCCGGTGTATTTTCCCTCTGGCAGCAGCTTCGTTTGGAGCAGAACCGGCTCCACTGATTTTTGCCTCCCGGCCTGCCCCATCCCCTTGCATGGTCCAGGCTTGTCAGTGTATGGAATTGTCTCTTGCTCCATGTTTTGCTAATAATTCTTGCATGCCATAATCTGACACTTAGTTTTTAATGTTGGGCACATTTAGACCTTCACTTTATAATCTCTTTGTCTCTTCTCTCTCTCCCTCCTTCCCTCTCTCTTCTTTTTCTCCCTTTCCACTTTCACTAAAAATCCCTTCCCCGTAGGCCCGAGCGGAGCCTGTAGGTCGGCCCTTCGTGTCCGTCGCAGCTCCCGTGTCCCCGCAGACGAAAGCGGTGACGCCCTACACAGCATCGCAGCCGTCCCCGCCGCTGCCCCCGCCCCCGCCGCCGCCCCCTCCGCCCCCGCCCCCGCCGCCGCCCCCTCCGCCGCCGCCCCTGCCCAGCCAGGCCGCCCCGTCCGCGGGCTCGCCCGCCACCATGTTCGTCAAGTACAGCACCATCACCCGGCTGCAGAACGCGGCCCAGCACGGCGGCCCTTTTTCCAAAGCCCCTGCTGCACAGCAGGCCCCGCCGCCGCCCCCGCCCTCGGCAAAGCCTCAGATCCTGGTGCCGCCCAACGGGGTCATGCCTCCCCCCCCGCCCCCGCCGCCGCCCCCCACACCGGGCTCGGCCATGGCGCAGCTGAAGCCGGCACCTTGTGCCCCCTCTGTGCCGCAGTTCACGCCGCCGCCGCCGCCCCCCAAGATACACCAGGTTCAACCAAATATAAGCCAGGCCGCTGTTGCCTCCTCGTTGCCACCACCTCCTCCTCCTGTGCCTGCCCCACCACCACCCCAGGCACCCCCAAAGCCTGTCATGGCAGCTCTGCCCCCTCAGCCTAGTGGGAAGGCAGCGTCACCAGGGGTCACGCACGTCACTCCCCCTGTGACTGCAGCCTTGCCCCTCGCAATAAAGAAACAACCGAGTGTCACATCTCCCCAGGTGCCTCCTCTGCCCCCGGCTCCTCCCGGCCCCACTCCCCCTGCAACATTCCCAAAGCAGCAGAGTTTCTCAGTAAAGCCTCCTCCATCCCCTCAGTCCCCAGTGCCCTCGGTGGTGAAGCAGATAGTCAGCCAGTTCCCCCCTCCTCCCACGCCACCTGCCACTGAGCCCCAGCCTCTGAAACCCCTTCCGCTGAGTGTGGCCCCACAGTCACCTCCAGCAGTGAAGGCGAAGCCCAAATGGCAGCCTGCTGCTGCTCCTTCACCAGATTTCCCCCCTCCTCCACCAGAGAGCAGTTTAGTGTTTCCTCCTCCGCCTCCTTCCCCAGCTTCCTCTGCAGGTTCTCCCCCGCCTGACAAATCAGGGTCTCCAGTAAAAAAGGCCGGCAAGACATCAAGCCCTGGAGGGAAGAAACCACCTCCAACACCTCAACGCAACTCCAGCATCAAGTCCACGAGCTCCGCTGAGTACCACGAGTCCAAGAGACCTTCAGTGGACCGCCTTGTCAGCAAATTTGCACACTCCCCAGAGCCGTCAGGATCTCCTTCCAAGGAGTCATCGCCTCCTCCAGCCCCTCCAAAGCCAGGAAAGCTCAACCTTTCTGGTGTGAGCCTGCCCATTGTCCTTCCACAAGGCGGGATCCCAGCCAAGGCTTCTGCTCCGAGTGCATCTGGAAAGGAACCTGTGGTTGAATTCCCTTCACCACCATCCGATTCAGACTTCCCACCGCCACCACCTGAAATAGATCTTCCTCCGCCTCCAGTAGAAATTCCATCTGTGTTTTCAGGCAGCACCTCCCCAAAAGTTGCTGTTGTAAATCCCCAGCCACAGGCGTGGTCAAAACCATCTGTGAAAAAAGCCCCACCGCCCACACGCCCCAAGCGGAACGACAGCACCCGACTGACACAGGCGGAGGCTGCAGAGCCCCCAGCGTCAGCTGGCCCGCAAGTGCCCACCTCACCCAAGTCCAGCCTTAGCGTTCAGCCGGGATTCCTGGCAGACCTCAACCGGACGCTGCAGCGGAAATCCATCACCCGGCACGGCTCGCTCTCCTCCGCGCGGATGTCCAGAACGGAGCCCACGGCCACCATGGACGACATGGCCCTGCCTCCACCCCCGCCAGAGCTGCTGGCTGACCAGCAGAAGACCAGCGGCTTCGGGGGCAGTCATATATCTGGCTATGCAACGTTACGGAGGGGGCCGCCCCCCGCACCCCCCAAAAGGGATCAGAACACCAAGCTGTCACGGGATTGGTAGTCGGTCTCCAGGGCCGGTGCTCTCCGTGACTTGTGGGCTGCTCTGTGATCGGCCAGCCCGTGATCCCCGTGCATGTGGAGAGGATGTGGGGATGTGGATGATAGCCCTATTAAAAGAGGTGATCTCAAACTGCAGCTATGGCTAAATGTAAAGACATTCCCCTTTCATGCCTAGGTTAAGAAAGATGGGGGCTTAGGGGTGTTGATACTTTATTGGGAAAAGTGGGTAGAGAGGTGTTGGCTTCATTCTTTCAGTTTCTTTTACCTTCTTATGGATTGGACCAAACCCCCATTTTCTCACTTTTTCTGCATTTAGGGGAGGGGGAGGGAGATAATTTTTTTGTAGTGTCTGTCCACGTGAGACATGTTTGTGCATGTATAATAAGTGTAGGTATATAATATATTGTGATATATTTCGTCGCAATTCTAGAAGATAACCAGAATGTTTTTGTAGAACCGTATTTATTGTTTCAGTCAGTAATATTACCTGGAATCGGACTCTTAACTGGTCAAATCTTACCATAAAAATGGAGATGTAGGGGGCACTTTAAAGAAAGGAAATAAAAAACCCAATCCCACAAACTTCTCAGCAGTTTGTGGTGGGTAAATTCTGCAAAGCTGAGGTGTTCGGCTGGTAACTGTACGTTGTCCATTGATTGAAAAGTACAGATGTAACATACCAAAACATTCTGGTCATAATACTACTGAAAATGAGTATGTTCAGAGGAAAGAAATAGATTTTATATATAGTGGGCTGGAGTGAAATATATTTATACTATAAAGAGCCTCCCCCTCCTTTCAAATAGTTTAAAAATATACACTGATAGAAATTATTTCAAACTTATTTGTCCATGCAGTTAAGTAGGATAAATATTATTCCAAACCATTATGCATTCTAACTGATAATAGGCTCAATCATGTGTTTCTGTGGCTCAAGATGAATATATTTGTGTTAACCCCTTCTGAAAGCTGCCAGGACTCCTGCAATTGAAAATCCTGCCAACCCCCAAGGCTGACCCACGCCGATCCGTGAGCTGTCCGTGTAACTCTTTCCCTGAATGAACAGGTAGGTCTCTGTAGAAAGCGCTGTGTGCTCACACAGGCATGCACAGTGTCCAGTCTCACCTGGTCTGGGCCTGGTAAGATGTAGTGTCTTCACAAAAACAAGTGTCTGGAAATATGTGAAGAAAGTATTGTTTGTAATTGATTCGAAATTGTCAGGAAACTTTCCCTTCTGGAAAAAGAGAAGGGAGCAGTAATTTCAGGACAAGCAGAGTAGGAATTGTCTCTCTTTGACCTGCCAGAGACTGTGACCAGTGCATTAACCTGTCTATTACAAAGTTGCACTTACAGCAGTCAAGGAAAAAGACTAGAAATAAAACAGCCTTAGAGAGGCAATAACATTTGCTAAGAATTTCATCTAAGGGCCCATATGAGTAGAAAATAGACTATTGGTTTGCTTGTTTTTTTAGTCACCGATTTCCAATCGGTCACCACAGCACACATGACAGTCCTTTTTCTTCAGTGGCTCATTGGGTGGCTTGATTGTACAGTCTTACCCACGTATTCAGACCTTGTGATAAGGTAGTGTAAGTGGTTTTACGTATCACTGCACGTTCCTTGCAGGGTGGTGGGACACAGCCTTTGTAAAACAACTAAAATGCTGGGACTGTAACTACCCCATCTTCAGCTGTTACAGCTTCCCTTGCCAGCATGGGGATATTGTCAATACGTAGTGTCAATAGGCTCATAGGGCAAATAATTTCACTGTTTGCCTGCTTTTTCTCCAAAAGCAAACTTTAAATGCTTTCTTTTTCCCAAAGAATGAAACAAAGACAGCAGCTTGACCTGGCAGTATCTGCACATGTGTAAAACTAATATAAACTAATCTCTAAAGTAATTCAGGATGATACATTTAAGAAATATTGTGACAGTGTCCCCCATTCTTTTTTTTTATAGTTTTTTTTAAAGTCCAAATAATGAAATAAATGTCTTTGTGAATATTTTATGAATAGGAAAAAAAGTTTTTCTAATTTGAGGTGGAAAATTACACATCTATAACTATATAGTTTAAAATAGGTGCATCATGAAAAGAGAAAAAATAGTGGTGCTGTCTCTGCTGAACTGTTTCATATGATTTTTTTAAAAATCTGTTTCAGCACCTCTGGAAATTGTTTTAATATTTCAGACTAGATTTTTTGAGCAATAAGAGTATATACCATTATGTGCATTTTTTAAAGCACTGCTATGGAAAGGCACTTTTTTGTATCTTTCAAATTGTTCACCAAGTTTTGTTTCTACTATTTTTGTGCTTACAAAGTGTCCTTAAAAGCATTTGCATTGTTGATTTTAAGCATGCTCAGTGTAGCTGGTGACTAACTTCACAGAAGGGTTGTTAAGCTATACTGCAGTTCATGGGTGCTGTAATTTTCACGTTGCTCCTCCTGTGCGCAGCTCCTGGGGCTCAGACACACCAGAGGGCAAAAGGTGCTCGCTACAGCTGTAACTGCTCGGCCCTTAGCCGTGACAGGCAGGTGGGCACATTCTCCTACTCCGGGCAAGATGCACCTGGCCTGATGCAACATGTGCTCCCAGGTGAGAGCAGTCAGGGAATTCTGCTTGCCCCACCTGCTTTTCTTTTCCCCAGGACAACCTCACTGGTGTGTGTCAGTTCCAGCCCTTTTACTGTAGTTCATTCAGTGCGGGTACCTCTGGGCTTTGGACTCGGCACATCGATGTTTTGAGTGCAATTTCTTCAGAGGGATTTCAGCTTTGTTCTTGTTTTCTTGTGTCCACATTTATTTCCGCAGTATCTCTCCCTAGACAGTTAATCCATGCTTACTACTGCAGGCTGCCCACAGCTTGCTGGTGGGAGACAGTTGTTTAACTCCTAAGTCTGCAGCAAAAAGAATGAGTGTCAGCAAAGGTGGCACCCTGTATTCCTTCTAGTTACAGTTTCCTTCCTAAGGCAGTAGTGATCCACTTGCTGCTTGCTTTCTCTCAGCTGAGCATGAAAATTTGGCTACAGTGTGGTTCAGACAACCTGGTCGCCTTTTCAGGTTATGAGATACCCCCCATTGTAACTTGCTTTTCCAGTATATTTACTGGTTTTGTGACAATGAATATTTACACCTTACTTTGCAAGTAAGTTGTTTTCCCCCATGTGCAGTCATCTCATAATTGCACCATAATATTTTTTTAATCAGAAAATTAAGGGGCTGGATTTTAGACATCCAGGAAGAGGCTTCCTGCTACAAGCATGGGCAGTAATACTTTTGGCAGTTTTAAAATGGGCATGGGAAGGCTGAGTGTTCACACTCCAGACACAAAAGTGCTTTGATCCCAAAATACGCAGAGTGTATGGCTGGAGTTGCGTTCCATGAGGCAGAGCACAGGCTGGCCACTTGTTAAGGTGGGTGTCAGGGGACCCTGTTCCTGCAAGGGCAATGGAGAGGGCTGGGCTGTGTTCGTTAATCTTTTCCACATTCGGTCTTCATTTCCTCTCTAGAATAATAGAGCATCCACCTCTGAGTACCAGAGCCCTGTTCAGCCATGTGTCAGTGCCCGCAGCTCAGGTGTGGAAAGCAGGGAGCTATTCTCAGATGCTTACATCACATGCAGGTGCTGGGGAGTTGCCTTGAAAGGGAAAACTAGGCTCTTCTAGCAGCACTAAGCTTACATGAGAAACTGCTTTTAAAACCAAAAGAAACCACAGGTTCTAAACAAACCACAGGTAACATGTTTCAGGTGGCTATGCTAGGGGCCCTGTTTTGTTTTTTAACACCTGTAGCTGGGAGAGGAAGTTAGGCACAAGTGTCTGAATCTTCTCTTATTTTCTGTGGAAGAGGAAGTTTCCTGCTTCACCCTGCACAGTGGTTTCCTCATGTGGCAAACCACCCCTGACTGCTCTGACTTGGTGATGACCTCAAAGCCAAAGAGCTCCTCTCCTGAGCTTACTCTGCACTTATCTGCAGGGCAACAGTGAGTAACACATCAGGGAAACAAAGTGCTGGTCCCTGGATGATTTGGTTTCAGGTCTGAGGGGAGAGGAAGCAGTTTTTTCAACAAGTGCATTTTAACATTTACTGTTCTGGGCTTGCACATTTAAAGATTTTCTGATTTCCTTCTTTCCGTGCCCTTAGGCAACCAGATAAATCATATCAGCTCAGAGATAAAGTGTGACCAGTCTTCCTCTCACTTAATTTTTTTTCCCCACAGTTTAAGGAACCAAAAGTGCCATTTCAACAGCAGAAGGGCAAAAAGAAATTTTCTGCTTTTTACAGAAAACAGCATAGAACCAAATTGTTTTTGCTGCAGTGGTACTGTTGCAGGTAAATTTGTTTCTTATTCAAAATAAGATTATAAGTGGGTCCTAATACAAGTATTATTTCCACTAGTGTCATGTTAAAATCAGTTGCACTCCAGAAAAGCAGTAAAAGGTAGTGAGGATGAAGCCAGAACATGGGAGTTTGGTTGCTGGGTTTTTTTTCTTATAGCATTACTAAGGTGTGGATTACGTACTCAGTCACACAGCGCTCCTCAGCTGCAGGTGAGTCTTACTACTTTGGGGCCCATTTGTGGCACCTGGTGTTGAGCTCTGCATTCATTCCCTTGCACCACTGGGGCAGACTCCAAACCAGACAGGATTTTACACTACAAGGGATAGTTTCTCTTGGGATTTTTTGCCACATGCTAGTGGGATTTTAAGCTTTATTTTGGAATTCTGAGTTTGCTAAGCTGAGTAATTTTCCGTTCTGAATTTTCTTTCCTTCAATTAAAAAATGCCCATGAAGGGGCAAAAAAACCCCAAAACCAACAGGGTTTTGTTGCGGGGCAGCACTCACTAATGCTGTGACACAAGCTTGGTCTAGCTGTGAGAAGTTTAAGACACTAAACTGCAAAAGAGATGAAAAACACACACTAATCCAGCACCACGTAAATTACTCTAATTGCTACTAACCAACTACGGGGCTGTTAGTGCCTTGGGTAACGATCATTTGGTGCTCTGAGGCACTCGGTGGGGCAAGGACTCGGTGAGCTCTCTGCTCAGCAGATGGATCTTGGGTAAAGGGGAGTTAGAGAAGGTGGACTTGGAGGGACAGGAACTAGAGAGAGTTCCTGCACTAGAGAACAGTGCTGTAGGAATGAATGAGAAGGACCTTCAGTAACAGATTGTGGACACTACCCCCCCATTATTTAAATGCTTGAAGGCAGCTTATCTTTTAGGAGATTTTGGAACTCAACCATTTGCTACAGTGGAAAATAATTTCCTTCTAGCTTTCCCAAGATGCCAAAGATGCATTCTGAGTTCAATACCACGTATGCAGATGTGTGTACACCAGTCTCTTGTTGCCAGGGGTCTCATACTGCTGGTCTCTAGCACGTGTCTGGTGAGAGAACAGGGTGCCACTCTTAGATGTTGTGTGTTGCTTGCTTTTAACCAACACTGGGAACTGGGTACACACTTGCAAAGGACAGTTTAGCAAACAAAGCTGTGCCCATGGCACGCTGCTGGCTGATTTGGTGCAGCACAATAACGCTTGCACTTTTAAAAGAAAAACTAAATGTTTTGTCATAAGTTTTAATTGGAAATCGTAGGCCTCCTAGTGGACTGCAGTGGACCAGAAATGAACTGGAGCAGCAGCTGGGTTTATAGCTTACACTAATTGTTACCAGTCATTGGGAATATTCTGTATAATACTGGAGATGCAAGTGTAAGAAGTGTCATTGCAATGATGATTTGTCTGTGCAGCAAACTTGTGCTGAGTGCTGTAAATACATTCATGTTTACTGCTTTAAAAAGAAAATTGCACATTTTATCTTTCAATGGGATTGCCTCCCCTCTTCTTCCCTTTCCAAACAGGAAAAAAAAAAAAAATCAAAGCTCTTTTAGACTGATAGTGTCAGGTTGGGGGGAGCTTTGCCATATTATAAATATATATAAATATATGTATAAATATACTTTTTTAAGCATGAGAGAGGACAAAAGAAATACTACATTATAGAGTACCCAATATAGATCATTATACAATGGAATATGCACAATTCAATAAAGATGTAGTTAAATTTAATACTCTGTTTTAATCCTCTGTCTTGCAATTTTCCTTTTTCATGAGCTTAGACCCACACTGTGTTTTCAGGTCATCAGTGGTTTCTCTCAATAGGGGTCAGGTAGCTGATGGCCATTCCTGTGCTCACTCCCAAGGAAGCTGCTGCTATTCCTTTGCTCCATTCTTCCCGCTGGGTCAGAGCTGGCTGTACCAGCCAGGTGCTGCACACCAGTTACAGGTCAAAAGAGGACCCGTCTGAAGGCTCACCTTTCCCCTCTGCTCCTTGCTCGGGCTTGCGGAGTCCTGGCCAGCTGTGCTACACAGAACAGCTGCTGGCTGCTACGTGCTGCTACGGCCCCGCTCTGGGGGCTGTAGGGAACCTGGCTGGGAAATGCTCTCAGCCTCACCCTGCGGCGCTCAGCAGCAGCGATTTGAGAATGACATTAGTGAGTGCAGGCAAGGGGCAGCCCCACAGAGGGCGAGGAGCTGCTGAAGGCAGCAGGCCAGATGCCAGGTGTACCTTTGCAGCGGGAAGTGCTGTGCTCGGAGAGCCTCAGGGACAGACTCCTGCACACGCAAGCCATGATCCCTGGCCCTAGTGCGTTGAAGTGTGTAGCCAAAGACAAGGAATGTGACACAGCTGTGCAAGCTCACAGAACACATGAGGTGTGCTTTGTTCTTTTTATTTAGGGCTCATAACAAGAGGGTTTAGTACACAGCAACAATTAATTCCAAGTACAATTAAAAAAATTTAAAAATTGGGTTTTGCACTCACTGGAAGGTGGTTCAAATGGCACACACACTAAAATGTTACTGGCGGCATAGAGCTCCCCAGAGTCCTGTGGGCTTGGTCATTTACAGTGGGCTCTGCATCCATCCACTGCATCAGCAGTGCCAAAAGCAAAAGCAGAGTGTGCTGCTCCAACTGCAAACCAAAGGGGGGATATCTGCTTTCAGAAAAAAGTGCATGGACAAAATCCATGTTAGACACTGACATCTCCAGAGAATTCATAGAAACTACTTGTCCATGCAAGTTGCAAAAGACACTTTTTCAAATGTGAAAAGAAGCACTTGTTCTTTACAAAAAAAAAAAAATCTTGGACATGTCAGCACTTACTGAGGCGCTGTAATGGAAATAAATTTGTACATAGCTCTTCTTATTAGTCAGTAGTGGTAGGATTCTTCAGAGGTGTAAAGAGAAACTGGAATAAACATCCTGCACCCATTTCAGCAGGGTCCCCATGTCAGTCTTCAGCAGGGTCCTGGGTTTAGGTAAGCCTCTGGACAGCACGCCCCTGCTGCCATCACTGTCTTGTAATATGTCTTGTAATAAGCACAGGTGCTAATAAAGTTAGTACATTTAGAGTACCAAAAAAAAAACCCCAAACCTCTTCCTCCATTGGCTGGAGATTACACAAAACACATGGGTGGGTTTTTTTTTTTTTTGAATGAAAGCAGCAGAACACCATGATCTGTGAATTATTCTTTTTAACAACAGTTATCAAACCATGGCTGCATCAAGCTTTCAGCATGTCCCTGTGGGTGTGAGGTGGGGGTCCCACTATGCTTGAAGTTTTAACATCAGAAGTAGGTAAATAGGGCTGTTACTACACATTACTTCAGCTACTGTAGGGGAAAAATCCCCAACACAAACCACACATTGTTCCCTTCTTGTACTGTTGTGACCTCTGTGTAATAACCATTTTATCCACAAAATGCAGCCGTGCCAAATACTGGGAGATGCCAGAAACTGGGGAAGGTGAATACACCTGTAAGCATGGTAAATTCTTGTACCTGGCACTCCAGAAGCTGTAGCCCAGGATCCTGCTTGTACTCCATTTCCACCACCACCTTCCCTAGAGGTTAGTGTTGTAAATACTTGCCTTAGTGAATGCAACAGTGCTGTACCTTTTCTACCGCCACGGTCACCAACATAGGTACTGAAGTCTCTGCATGGGGTTTGTAATGCTGCCTGAAATGCTGCAGTGCCTTCACCAGTGACTCTCGATACTCTGAATGCAACTACTGCTCCTAGTAAAGCCACAGCACCACAGTCCATCCAACAGCATCCTCTAAGCAGCTTCCAAAAAGCACCTGCGGAAAATACAGATGTCACCTGTTTTACAAAACGTCCTACTGCACCTCTGGGAGGAGAAGCTCTGTAAATGCTCCCAGTTTACTAAACCACATAAAGTTCCATCCTTTCCAGAAAAGAAAACATGGAAATTTAGCTCTATGCCTGGAGCCCAGAGACATAACTAATAAAAAAGCAGGCTCATTTCCAGCAGAGAGGTGCACCCACAGCATCTGTTAGGAAGTGGTGGAAGTCGCCAGGAAGAGGGCAGTACTAAGTCACCATCAAGCACAGGTGGGAGATACCACAGAAGTGCAACAGTATCAGTGCAGAGTCCTCTTCCACCTCTAGTCAACAACGTGCACATCCACAGCAGGCAGGCAGCCCGCACACCCTCTGCTGGAAAAGGCTCCTCAGTCCTGCTGCTTCCTCGCTTTCTTTTCGTGATCAACTGAAACACCCCAGGTAAGAGTGGCACTTTTCAGAAGCCGCATTACTGCCACTGTCAACTTTGGCTGTCACCAAGAACCCTCAGCAGCAAGAAAAGAAAATGCCCAGCAGCTGTGAAAGGAGAACAAACTGCTCTAGCAAGAACTAGCTGGATCTAAGCCTTTCTGGCATCCACAAGTAAGCCACTCAGCCACGCACCACAGGACCTGTGCAACCCGTGGTTCACACAAGTAGACATCTCCAGATACTCTTATGACATCCAACTCAACTATCTGCAAGGGTAAGCTGAATTCCAAGAACATGGTCAGCCTCCTGGTAATACACACCAAGCTGTCATCTACCTCAGGGCCAAGCCACAGCTCTTGTCCTCCAGTGAGAGCCGTGGCTCTTCAGTGCCTCGGTGTGTGTCTGTGTCTACCCCGTCAGACCATCAAGTGATCCAGCATTGCTTCAGCTCTCTGGTGCCTGCTCCAGCCACTGCACATGGACACACCCTCAGGACACTCGGGCATAGAATTTGCTGGTCACCTCTCCTGCCCCTCAGCCCTCTGCTGCAACAGCTGAGGGGAAGGGGAAAAGGAGGGGAAAGAATGGGTCAGACAGATGCAACCTCAGCTATCTCTGTTTGGCTGGAATGAAGGCACCGAAATGAACCTGCTTCAGCACTAGATGTGGACAGACTCAGTCAGACCTTCTCTCATCAGGCACACGACCATAGAGGCAGCTGTAGTTAATAGCTTTGTCCCTGGCGCCAAGAGGAAGGAAGAAAACTTTGATACACAGCAAACCAAGGCAAAATACACCGCTAGAGGATGCTGAACAATTTCTGTGCACAATGAAAACAGCTGGCTGGGCTAAGGCAGTTCTCACAAAGGGAGAAACAAGTACATTTTGGCCATTCAGCACTCTTTGGGCTATGCTGGAGTGTCTCCTTCCCCCACCTCTCATGCGTACACACTCCCGCTTCAACAGCCTGTGATGCAAAACACCATGAGCTGTGGCAGCAAAACTCAGCAGTGAAGAGATGTTGTGCACCTTATTTAAAATACTGAGGTGTTTCTCCCCCAGCCCCCCATTTGCCACCCCTTTTTAAAGTAAACCTGTAAATTAAAAAGGGGTGGGGAAGAGAAGGTTTTGGACAAGGAGAAGTACAGGGGACAAAACTGGAAACACAACCCTCACTGACTTTACTAGCATGCAATCTATGTAACATTAATATACAAAGCCTGTTTACCTTGGCCTGGTCTATGACCATTACATCACATCATCCCCAAACAAGCAACAGAATTAAAATCTGTACAAAATAAAAATATGCATAAAACTCAACATATTTCTTTACATTAGCACTGTATAATAAAGCATAAAACCAGCAGGAGGTGACCTAGAAATTCTATCCACAGCAGTTCTTGCAGGATAAACAATTCCATGTTCTATCAGCAAGGACCAAACTAACCCCTGGCCCATCAGACCAAAGCCAGTTCTTCAGGATCTGTCACACAGCTGTCCTGAAAGTGGAATCACTAAGGGTTTTGTAGCCTCATCTTCTGTGCTGGGCTCTGCAAGCGTTCATCTCACACTGCTCTGCTCTCACAACACAGAAAGCTTGCAAGATGAAAAACCAGCTGACTGAAAACTATCACACACAGTGGGAGTACACACTACCCCACCCAGCTGCCAGAAGTGTTCAAGCACAAGCTCTTGCTCAGACTGGGTTAAGACATGTTTCACTAAAGTGTGACCTGCCAGCTGCAGCTTAGGTGCACAGGCAGAGGTTCAGCTCTCACTTAAGAAATCATTAAGCTGCCCTAATGATGCGTTTGAGCACTGTGGGCTCAGTTTTTGCCACAAACATATCCAAGGCAAGAGAAGCCAGGAAAGCTCCGATATTCCTGGAAAGCACAGCTGCCCTGTAAGCACCAAAGACTTGTGAATGCTGCTTTTCAATCAGCTTTGCTAGAAGCACCACCTCCCTGTGCCAGAAGCTTAGACCTGCCCAATGACACTAGAAACGGTTATTCCAGTGACTGCACAACCAGTGGTTCTGGACTTGCTTGCACAGAAATGATGGGCTGAGGGAACTGAACATGGCTGCTTCTCAGTCTTGCTGCAAGAAAACTTTTCAGAGAGTAAAAGGCTTAAAGGGTATCTGTTCTGGCACTCATCCCAAATAATGCTGTCAGCTTCCAGAAAGAAGACAACATGTGGATTAGCAAGGGAGAAAGCAACTTCCATCTACACACGAGTTTCTTCAAAGTAGTCCTTCCTGCAGACTTTAACCAAGCCAGTTTCTTGCGCACTGTCACAGGAGTTCCACAAGCTCACAGCAGATGATGACATTCCTCCATGGCCTACAAAAACACCTATTTGTTTGTTCCTCTTGGCCTCTGAGCAGCTATGGCACCTCTCTGCCCAGGCTGGCACCAAATCTGCACCTCCATGCTGATACTGCAGTAACTACCAAGCAAGAGGCTAGGTCAGTTACCTGTACTGGTGCCAATGCCATCACACATCCAGCCCCACTCTCCTGTGCACTGCTCTGTTTTAACACCAGCCTCTCCAGCTGCAGCACTGTCTCACCTTGGACAAGCTACTCTTGGTACCAGCAGGAACTCGGCCAAGTGACAGTCTAAAGATGCCCCTGCCCAAGAGGCTCTCAATTTGCAGGCTAACAAGACTTAACAGGAAATTTAATTAGTTAATGCATGATATTTACCCACAGGTAACATTTAGATGTTCCTAAGGGCAGATGAGTATAACCATCACTTACAGTGATCTGCTGTGTACAATCACTGAGCAGAATTGTTAACTGAGACTAAATTAGAAAGCCAAGTATCATCACATGGGGCTACAGAGCCTCCACTTGGTATTACTCCACCCCAAGCCACCAGTACAGCTCAAAATACCTATCATAATAAACAACGGAGAGGGCTGGGGGAAGAGCTAGGACTACTACTAGTTACTGCTTGGATTTCCATGGGAAACCAGTACACACAACAGCCCTGTTTGCTTCCACTGAAGAGATTTTGGCAACAGACATGAAGACGACAATTGCCGTTTGTCCTGCCTCTGCACAGGGCTCTCACAGTACATATGCAAATCTAGTCGTCAAGTACAAAATAGCCAATTTACAATACCTGATTGGATTTTTAAGATTATATTGTGCATAAAACTAAAGTTGGGGGCAAGTTTCTCTAGTGCAAGCAGGCATGAGTAGATTTGAACCTTAGATCACACCCCCTAGAGTTAATCCTCAGACCCCAGGAGGACCTGTAAACTTTGTTTCGCCTTCACCATCAACAGCATCTGTGAGTTCTGTTTGAACCGGCAGCAACCGTGGCAAGGAGCTCACTGTGGAGAGGAGCACAGTTACATCAGTGCAGAACACAAAACAAATATGTGGCATTCAGAAGATGAGAAATGGGGGTGGGGATCCTCTGGGCTGCAGCCATCTGAATTGTCTAAACTGAAAGGTGAGTGAATGAAAGCCGGCTCTGTGTGCCCTGTGTCAGCCTACGTGTGCAGAGCAGCTGCAGAAGTGTTTCTGCTAAAGAAGCATCCAGCTATCTGGAAGTCAGTTACAGGAACGTCTCTGTGTAGAAATCCCAGTGTTTGCTAGCACATGACTTTCTTCCAGCTGCACAGGAGTGTCGTGTAGAAACAGGAGGGATATCCACTGGCCAGTAACCTTCACCACAAGCATCGAGGACATCCCCAGTGCCAGGCACTGCTTCCAATGGTAGTACCATGAGGGCACACAGGACTCCTGAGACAGATCCCAAGGCCTGTCAGAAGTCAGAATTTGAGTGAAGTATGAGCTAATCAACAAGTTTGTTACATCTGAATGGGTCAGCTTAATTCAAAGTCAGATAGCTCAGGATAGCCTCTGCTGGCAGCTGAAGAGCCATTTGTTCAAACAAATCACTATTGTCTTATCATGAGGGGGAAAAGAAACAAAAAAACCAAACCAAACCCAAAAGAGTGGTTGTTACAATTATCCTTCATTCAGTTATACTGGATGGGGCCCCAGAGGCTGGTGGAGATCTGGGAAGCCCTGACAGCTCCTGCAGCAGGAGATGCAGTGTTGTGTCCTCTGGTCTTCACTCTGAGTAATGCATGATCGACTCCACATAGTTCCCTGGGAACAGCCCCGTCACTCCATTCATGACCCCCTCATACCAGCCATCATCATTTTTCTTGATGACATAAATGATGGCACCTTCCTGAAATGAGAGCTCATCTTCCTTGTCCTTGGTGTAGTCATAGATTGCCACCACTAGGAAAGAACAGAATGTGAGCGTTAGGAGAGGTAGGGGAGGAGAAGGAAAATCCAATCACCCTTCCTCATGCAGGCACTGCCTCACCTGTATGTGTGCCAAATGACCTGCTGAGAGAAAGTTTCTTTCACCCCCTTTTGTACAAGCTCACGCTTTGAAGCACATAAGCCAGGACTCCTTTAACTCCTCTATTCTTACCATTTCCAGGCCCACCACTGGAAGTGTCCGACTCTATGACAAACTTTTGGTGTGGAACGATACAACAAGGTGGTTGTGAATGCCCGTGGCTATGACCACTCAGAACTATTCCTACATGTGCTAAACCCGATCTCAGCACAGGAAAGAGCAGGAAAACATAGCAAGAGCTCTCTTCAGGCCACAGTACGAGTCAGCCAGGGCTGATATCCCAGACTTGCATCTACCTTAGCCACTTCCACATTTAAATCTCTTAAGGTCATGTGCATCTCAATATCCAGCAGCCACTCCCAGGGCACACAGCACCGAGGCGGGTGAATCCCTGTTAGAAGCCATGAAGAAGGAAGGTGGAAATGTCCACATACTGTATCAGGACATTTTTCTTACAGCTGCAGAATATTTTAGTGATGGCACAAAGGTTGTTAGGAAAGGCAAAGAAATTGGACAAAGCACTTGGAAATATTAAATAGAACAGTCCTGAAATGACAGAAAATAGACATAAAATTGATAACATTTTTCCAATCTCTGTGCTATCATTATGTGTTTCATAGAGAAAGTTAGCTATGCCAGACTCTTGAGTACTTTACCAAATAGCAGCAATCACTGCTTTGAGAACTTGGCAAGTTCCCAAACAAGCAGTGCTGCCACTCAGGAAAAAAAAAAAGTATGTTGGACAGGGATCCTAAAATCTTGTGCTGGGGATAGATGGAAAGATACTCTAAACTAAAGCAAGGATTAAAAATTAACAGCATGTGTTCATAAAAGCACTGTCCAAGGGTCCTACTAAACTCATCATTCTTTGCAAAAGAAAATAGGTAATTTCCTTTTTGAGGGAGCAAAGGACTCAACACAAATCAACACTAGGGAAACCTGGATCCAGAAGAGATTATAAAATATACAGATCAATCCCAGTGGAAAATCAGAGTATGCAAAGAATTTTTTTTTATCATGTGACTAGAGCATACTTTGAAAACACATATTGTTAGCTCTACAATTGTACCAGCAGTTGTTAAGTAACTTATTCTGTACAGTTTTAGACATATAATTCTAAAGAAACAAAACACCAATGGAGAAACAAGTATGATTTTAGCTTGAAAAACAAGTGTATGAACATGTGATGCATTCAATTTAAGTCCTTCAAAATTCCTTTCTAAAGGTTTTAAAATTTCTTCCTTGAGTCACTGTGCTATTTTTCTTCATTCTCTTGACAACAACAATAATCATCATCATCATCCAAGGACCATGGTAACTTCCAATTCCTTTCTTCCTAACTTTTGAGTGTACTCTAGTCCCTTTGGATATGGAATGGATTCACTATTTCATGATCACAAGAAAGAAACTCTTCCTTAAATTTGTGAAGAAAATTTGCTTCTTGTTAAGCCTCATAAAATTTACCTGAAGCCTGGTTTTGTTTTTACATCACCACTGTTTCCTCCAGTATGTTATTTGTGTACTGGCAACAGTCCTCTCTCTAAAAGGCTGTTTAATCCTTCAGTCTGTAGTCCCACCATTCAAGCTGTGAGCTTGTCACATGCCTGGAGTTATGAGGAGTCCAGGCCAGCATTGCAAGAAAGGCTCCAGATGAGACAGGAAGCAGCAATACTGACTCAGGAGGTGGCATCCTGCCCTGTCAGCCTCAGCCAGGGCTTCTTTTAGTTTCTGTCTGAATGTGTTTCAACGCAGTTATAAAAAACAGAATTACTCATTTAGGTTGATATTCTTCCAATGAGTAATCTTTGGTTCTTCAACAATTACAGAGTTTGGCTGAACTCTTGTTATATCCAACTGACCACAAATGTAGGCTAGGCTGATTATCCAACTGGAATCTGTGAACACACACACATACACACACACACTTTCTCTAAGTGGTGAAAGTGCAATTTTTCCTTCTGGATACCCATTTCCATTCATCTGATTTGCAGAGCCAGGTCATTTGCTTTTCTTTTCCTGCCACACGTCCAGACACGGAGCTCAATGGAAAACTGCAGTGCACATCCCTGGACACTGCAGGTTGGCTGCTGCTATTACAGTCATGTGGCAGTGTCCTCAAGTTCAGCATCCCCAGTAACTATATCCTACTTAAACATTTCTCCATCTGCTTCAAATGGATCTGCTATTCACTTCCATCCTCAGCTGCAGACTCCATCCTCAGCTCCTAATGGTAAAGGTTAAATGCTGAACCTCCCACACTGCTTGACCCTCTACAGAATGGGGTCATATTGAATCCCATTCCAATACACAGCAACTCTCTTGTATTTGACACCTCTTTGGTGTCCCAGCTTCTGTTGCAAAGGTCATCTACCCTAACCCTATAAAAGTGCTCTCTTATGAACTTAAATGGGAGAATGGTCATATCAAAAGTACAAGTCCTGAGAATTGGTAATTCAACTTATTTGGGGTAAATGTGTTGGAAGAGCTACTTACTTTCATCTACTTTGTCCACCTTAAATCATGTGGAGCAAAATACTATTTATAGGAACTTAAGAAGTTGCCACAGGATAAATTATTTTGCTGAATAAAGCATTTCAATTCCCAGCAGTAAAAGTATACAAATTCTCTGAGTATTAAAGTCCTCTTTTAGTATAAGGTTTCTCATTTATTTTAAAGCTTCAAAGGTTGCTACAAAAGACTCACAACCAAGCACTTCTCTCCCAAATGCAGCAAAGCAGTCAAATCTCAAGATATGGCCTAAGTAGAGACTACAACAGAATCTACATCTATGTCAGTATCTCATTTTTTCTGGTATCCTAAAACTACTATTTAGTAGTTCTTCATATGCTGAAAGAGCAATTGTATCTTCTACTACTTTTAAAAGTGTTTCTAAGAACAGACCAACCTTTTCGATGTTTTGGTCATCAAGTTTTAAAAGTACAGATCAAAATTGTGTTTTTGCACGTGTCTCTACATCAGTAGAGACAATGTTTGGCTTCTTATACTTTTGTTCTCCACAGGAAACATTTTCTGACTAAAAACCTGATTTTCTCCAGCTTATCTTTAAAGACTCTCCTTTACAGCTTTGCTATCCCATGTGAGATAAAAGAGATCTGTGTCTATATGCACCTACATAAACTATTTTGGTTCCCAAGCTCATGAAGTCTCACAGGAAAGCAGAACAGAACTATCATTCAAACATCATTATTTCCTCAAATAGAAAGTTGTTTCTCAAGACACGTGCACACACTGCCCGTCCTGCCCTTCCATGAGTATGAGAGACACTATAAACACACATCAGGCAGGGCCTCTTTCTCTTTTGCTGCTGAAAGGCTGTAATACCAAAGACTGGTATGAAGGAGCCTCGGCAGACTCCATGTGCAAAAGCAGGATGGCAGGAACATGTACCCCACTGTCTCTTGTAGCTCCAAACCTACCCTTTTCTAAGTATGTCCTCGGTGCCCAGGGAGGGTCCTCCTCAGCATAGGGATCGCTGTACTCCACCACAGCTGCTTCCTCCTCCTCATAATCCTCTGGAGGCGGGGGTGGGGGTGGAGACTCATCAAACACCTGCTCGTCCACGGGCGGTGGGGGGGGAGGAGTATCTGAAACTGAACATGACAGAACAACCATGAAAATGTCTCTACAACCGTGGTAGCTGCTTCAAGTAATAGCCTCTATCCCAATTAATGGAAGTGGGACCAACAGTTATAACTTGTGAAAATACACTAGAGACAGGAAAATTCAGAGAAGGAATGACCAGGTACCTCCAATAAGATTATTTCTTTTTCCCACCCCTCACAATTTTATACAAACTTGCAGAGGCAGTAGAGAATGCAGAATTCTGGCTATGTACAGACAAATCTTTCATCAACTCAATCCAAAAGCCACATCCAGTAATAAAACATTGCACAAGGAAGCAGCAAACTTACTGTTTTCTTGAACTCTGGCCACAAATCCCATTAGTGGTAACTGTGGAGTTACCTGTAGGATGGAGGGGGGAGGAGGAGCAAGGGATGCTGCCACAGAAATTAAAAAGAGAAAGGCATCCAGTTAGAAACACAACAAAGCAGCAAACAGGAAAGTAGACATCATCACCACTCAGACAGTGCAGCAGGCTGCCAAGAAGCTGAGATAAAAACACTGACATTTAAGGGAAAATGGCTCAGGTGGTTTAAGCATATTCCTAATCCTTTCTGCAAGAGTATTTCTCTATTTTTAAAATTTCCAACCCAGCTCTTTTTCATAACATTAAGAATCCATGCTGCAGCATTTTTCTGATTTGACTATGAGATTCCCTTGAGATGAAGTTTCTTACTACAGAATATAGCACTTTATGGGCAGACCTAACTAAAAAATGTATCAAGAGGACTCTCTGCCTATAATCCTCCCCCTTTCAAATCTAATTGTTATTTATAGAGGTGACTAACAGCATCCATGAATCCCTAGTAAGGAAAATGGATATCCCTCTTTTTTTTCCAAGATGTAGGCCAAAACCCCCATTGAATGAGGCAGCTATTTCAGACAAAACAGAAAAAGATGCCTTTTGAGAACTGTGCAGATCTCAAAGATGCAACACTTCTGCTCTTATTGACAGAACAGAGCACACTGTGCTGCTGCCAAACCACAGAGCCTATTCCAGATGTGCTGCCTGGTTTCCTCCCCACCTGACTTCTCTGCACTGAACTCTGAAGAGCCCTTTCACTGGTACCAGAAGAGCTTTCTCTGTACAATAAGAGCTGCCTTTGTACAATATATGTGAATTCCCAGTTAAAGGAGATGCTTTCAGCCAGTTGCAAATGCTGTAATGCTGAACTGTGGTTTAAGCCTGGAATGAGAATTACAGTTATCTAATCAAAACATCAGCTAACTAGTTTGATGAGAGTTTAGCATCACTTTGAATAATGCAGCAAAATTCTTTAGGCAAGTTGCAAGATGATTTTTCAGACAGCACACCTTAGGAGAAGCACAGATAATAACTCTCTTGTTAGTATGTGGCACACAAAAAACATTTAATCATGTCAAAAGGGATTAAGGGGAAAAGAAGTCTATACTTCATGTACCAGTACATTTATTTAGCTACCAGACAGAACAAAATAAATTTCAGGCTAATTCCAGAGGTAGTAAGAAAACTGACAAGTATGATGTAGCATTTTTCAGAATTAATTCACATTATCATAGCAAGAGAAAAGAGTTCTCCAGCATTTACAACTTGTGTCTCAAAATTTCTTCTGTTTGCTTATTCCAGTAACATCTTAAGTGCTTTGAATTTCTTCTGTCACTCACATTCTCATTTCTTTCAGAACACCACACCATGAAAAGACAAACAGCAACCATCCTTTTTGTTGCAAAAGCACCTCCATATAAAGTAAATTCCAATATCTCATCATTTAATTGATATCTCTTGAGAAAAAATGGAAATGTATTTCTGATTAGTTTCTTTGACTCAAATGACGTGACCTCAGAGTATTTAATTCCTTCAAGCGTAACCATGATTGCTGTGAAAAGATTTGATCTTGCACTTTTTCAAAGCAGAAAAAGGGAACTCAAATTTAATGTCTTACTGAAAAGCAGTAATATTCATCAATTCAGCATCCTTGTCCCTGCTTTTTCAATTATATACACTAGAAAAGTGTTTAACTTCAAAATGATTCCTCTATTCAACACCATATGGATTCATCCAATCCATTCCTATCATAGGGGAGTAGCTCCAGTTTCCTTGGTCGCTTCAGTGTACTTTGTTCATGAGCTATCCATGGAGAAAAAAATAAATCACTCTAGACAAGCATGCCAAGCAAATACAAAAAAATTCCCAGGTTCAGTTTGCGTTGCATAGTTTAATCACAATGGTGATGCTAACACTAGCTGACATCATTCCTCGAGTATCTTAACCCCTCAGTTTGTGCTTCAGTCTTTGCCCTGTGCAAGGACTATCATAATGCTGTCTCTGTATGCTATATAATGACTCTACTTTTGACCTCTAAGAGGCAATACAAGAAATATTTTATTACTATTTTTTAATTAACTGCATCAGAAGAACTTTGCCTCTGCTGCATAAACATCATCTTAAATGCTCTTTCCTATCTTCCTTCCATACTGACCACTGATAGATTTAATACATAGTTCCTGTAAATTAATTCAGAAATGCTCAAGAGCACCTTCCACTAGGCTGCTTCAGACTGGTGAGAACTCAGCTCTACAAATGGGGTGGGGTGCAACCACCATCTCAATACTTGCCCAGATTCTCCCACATGTTTCAGCCTGGGCTGAGCTCTGTATTGCTTAGATTGCAATTTAACACTGCCAAGTTGCAATGGTAAAGCACTTGTGAGGTGGCTTGGCTGGCAAGAGTGGCTTTGGGACAGACATACGCTGAGATCATTCAGAGTCTGCATTTCTTAATATTTTCTTTTCAGTTGTTAAAAAGGTCTCATCACAAAGCAGAAAAATTGTATTATCTTGAAATAGCTTTTAACAGAACAGGGCAACACAAGTACCTTTCACGCTCCTGTCAAGTGAATAAACAAGCATGACGAGGCCACCATTTTAAAAAATGGCAATGGAAATAACAGTTCTGGGTTATTGCCAAACAGCCTACAAACAACAAAAAAGCCATAGCTGGCACCCTCCTCGGCCTCTTGTAAGGTGTCTCTTTCCCCACTTGTTTTCTACCTCTCTTCAGGAATACTGAGAAAAAATTGTGGCCTCTATCCTGTCACTACTGAACCTGCTCCTTGCAGACACGTCAGGGCCTCTGTTCTTAGGGCTTTCATCAATTATGCATGCTTGAGCATCCTCTCCTTTCAAGGTGAACTCCAAAAAACCTTGGTCTAGTGTAACTGCAAAGCTAATAAATTCTGTATTCTGCTGGTATATTAAAAAAAAAAGCCTCCTACTACAACTGCTTATTCATATTGTCTCAGATATGCCACTAATACTGAAGTATTTTGTTTGTGATTTACAGTTCAAATGACTAATCACCATAATCATTACCTTCTTTCTGGATACACAGACAACTGTGGTTATGCAATTTATTTTAAGTCTATTTGGCATCTTCTATGATTAACTATTAACAATGCAATGGCAACTTGCAGAGAATTATCCCTTTGCTAAAGCAAAAAATGCACAGCGGTCATCAAAAACTCTCTGGATATACTGAAAATCGTCTTTATTGCAAAAATTGCTTTATTGTAATCCTGAAAGGTTTCTTTTGTTGCTATTACCCTTTCTTTCTTTCTTGCCTATTTTCCCCCTTCAGCCTTCAATATGCACATAATGTGCTTAGAAAATATGACCTATTTCAGGCAACTGGGCTCTAATTCAGCCTTACAACTTCCTCCACTTCCCTGTGCCCAGCAGGACCATTCATTTCCATCTCGAGCTCAGCTCGCCCTGCAGGGTAGCTCACAAACAGTAACAGCCAAACCTGATCAAACCCCTTAAATGCAGATTGCAGCATTTGACCTAATTCCATGTTCAATGCTCAATTTATAAAAAAAACCCAAACCAACCAAAAACCAGCCAAACAAACAAAAAAAACTACCAAACCAAAACAACCAAGCAACACACACAGCCCCTTCAAATTCCACCACCACAAAAAACCAACACACTGTAGTACTTGCAAGTCAACATTCAATTTTGCTGGTAATAGGGCATTTCCTGACTAGAAACCTTCAGTGTGTCTCCTGCATCTTTCTGTAGCTTTGTCAAAAGAGAAACTCTCCCCTAGTCTGATATAAAGCCCTCCTGGTCCCATCAGAAGCACAGGAAGAAAGACTCCTTAGGTAAAAGGCAACTATTTTATGCTGACACACAGAGGACACTCACTCCCTGGTAAGGTCTCCTCTTGCTTTGTAAGGCAGATCACCCATAAAGTAACAACACTTTGGGCCTAGCAGATGACACAGCACCCAAACACCACTGGTGTCTCCAAGGTGTCTAATGCCTATCCCAGTGTAGCAAGTACAACTGCTGGAACTGTACATTACCCAGAAGGAAAAAGCACGCAAGATAAAGACTGATTAACGAAGAATCAGCATGCTGGTGCAAAATCAAATAGCTATCCCACACCAAAGCAGGTGTGTTGCACATGGTGTAGTCAAGGACTAAAGCTTGTCTGATAGAGACTGTGACATCAAACGTAAATTATTTCGCAACAAAGCCAGCATTTTTTAAGATGCTTGCCATAATAAAAGCTGAACTGTGCACTTGCACTGCAGCTTTGGCACAGCTACCAGCAACATACTGAAAGTGCAAGATCTGCAATGGAGACAGAACATAAAACTCCAGAGAGCTGAAGGTCACCGTGTCACCACCGCTGAGTTCAGTGGAGCAGCCAAACTTTCTTACCTGGGTTCTGGTTGTAGAAGGGGCCCCCATTCATCTGGTTCTGAAGGCTCGTCTGTGATGTGATGGAAGGCGGCCGCCGATACGGCAAAGAGCCCCCGATGGTCGGGGGCGTGTGCCGAGCTGCAGGCCTGTTCATGCTGTAGAACTGAACTGGGTGACCTGGGGTAGGGAGAGAAATGCATTAGCAAAGAGAAGAATGATGACTGCCTTCTCTCTACCTGCATTCCATTTCAAAGGTTTGGAAAGGTTTCCAGCGCTTTATTTTAAGACAGTCTGCATCCTAGGAGTCAGCCACTTCAGCTGCCAGACTGGCAGGACACCGAATGTCTCAAGAGCAATGCAAAACATAACTCTCCCAACTGCCTGCACTCAGCACTGCCTACAACAGTCAGTGGGAAAATACAAAGGTGTTTAAGCTACGAATCCTCAAACTGAAAGAAAATAATATCTGGTTATTTATGTTAAATAATGTATTACAATAACTTCATGTGAATTTAGTTATTTCTGAACCTGCAAAAAACTCCCCAAAATGGTGCAGTTCTGCAATTAAGGAACATACATGTAAAAAATAACTGCAGGCCATTTCCAGGATTCAAAGCTGTTAACCCTCTATAACTGAAAAACACAGTACTAGCTATCTTAGTGTCGCTTAGAAGCTATTCAGAGAATCATCTGGGGAAAAGTGAATGTTAGAAACTGCTTGAAAGATGGAATAAATGAAGTCAAACTAGAAGACCCTCTTCAAGGGAGCTGTCAATTAAAACAACTCCTCAGAAACTTACTTTCCATTTTCATTACTTTCTGTATTCAAGACATTGATTGAGAATCCCAGCAAGCAATAAATGAAGCAAGGTATCTTCTGTGCTCACATTAAATTCTCTGGATTTTATACTGCATATAACAGTAAGCTGGATTTGTTATTCCCATATGCATTACTACACCCCACAAACTATTCTCCCTCCACCATTTGTCCTAGAAGCAAACTTGAGAGTTTTCAAGAAAACAAGGGAAGAAGGGATGGTCACTGTGGTTGAGGAGAGAAGTAAACAAAGAAACAGAACAAAAGAATGTACAAATTTTAAAAAACCTGTATTATTCTTCATTACGTTTTGCTTGCTTTGCACAACTTCTCACTAGGTCAGTAAATAAAAATACAAGTTGCTTGCTCTGCTACTTGCTTGTAAAATCAAATGCATGAACTACAGCGTCACATTCCCTCTGCTTTATACCAATAATGTGGTGTACCATATTAAAAAAATGCACCTTTTACAGATAAGAAACAGCTAAGAAAGAATCCATTCTATAAAGGCTTTTTCCCATTTTTCCTGATGTGTCTTTTCAATGTGTGTGTGTCTCTGTCTCTCTGTGTTACTTAATGTACTTGCAGAAATTGGTGAGAAGAGAGGGGAGAGGGCTAAGAGGTTTTTAAGGACCAAAAGCTGTGACTTCATAAGTCACTCACCTATCACTCTTAAAATACTTTATTTCAGACAAACCATATGAGCAACATCACTAATAAAACAGGGAAACAAAAGTTCTTAGAAATAGTAACTAGTGTGAAATTTCTCTTAAGAAATTGTGAAAGTGAATTTACAGACATTAAAAGATTAATCTTTGCTTGATTGTGACTTGTTAAAAATATAGAAACAACATGGCTTAAGAACTGGGATACTGACAGTGCATCATAAATGGAAAACTGATTGAGGCTGCATATGCCACAGCTCATCTTCATGAAAGTAGTTTAGCTATCAGGATCATCTCAGATCAAAATTCATCATTCTTTAGAAACTTCTGGTCACAGTTACAGATTCTAGTCAAAATATCTTCTAATTTTATATGAGCCACAGCCCTTTAAACTACATGCAATTTCAAGAATGCTTCTGGAACCTGGTGCAATTTTTACTTAGAGATGACTATTAATAAACCCACAAACCAACTCCCTCCCCTGTAAGCAGCCTCCATCATAACATAAAGCAGCAAAGCATGCAGGTAGCTACTTGTGAATTTGGCTGTCTGAAGGAGATCTTTACACTGCAATCTCCTCATCAAAAGGTGATACAGGACAGTGTTATAGTTGGTAAGTGCTACACTCTGCAACTTCAGCACATGAGAAAATGAAAACTGAGCACTAAAAAAAGGAAGTTGCAATATACACCCGACCTACCACATATGAAAATAAAATGCTTCAATAGTAGTCTGCATAATAAAAAATTGTATTTTACCTAATACTGGACACAATACCCTTGCCCTTTTCATCAGTTCATTAAAGGGAGACTTGTCATTTGACAGCATCGAAGAAACCAGTTACATAAATTATGCTTTGCTAGATGCATTTTACTTGCATTTATGAAAGAGAATAATAAGACCCAGAACTAGCCGTGCCGGTTTCTGCCAAATGTAATTATTCTATGACATTTTCAGAATCCAAACAGAAATAAAATTATGATTTAGTGAATTATATAATTGTAAAAATTATAAAATTATAAAATTATTGCTGTTAATAAAATCAGCACACCTTGAATTGTCTACTGTAACCATGACCTTATAGTTGGGTATTAGAAGATATTTTCTAGTTATAATTAAACTTTTTTTTTTTAAATTATGAATCACTGCTGCTGAATTAACTTTGCAAAGCCTTGGTTCATGATCACATCTGGGTTCATCTGCCCAGCAGCTGGAGCAGACACTCACCTGCAGAGGGTGTGGAAGAAACAGCAGGGGGAGTTGGAGAGGTGAAGCCATCAGCAAGGGGCTGAGCTCCTGCAGCAGCAGCAGCAGCATCTGGGGCAGCGGAGGAAGGGGCAGGAGGAGCAGGAGGAGTGGGGGCAGGAGCAGAGGTAGCAGGAAGGGGAGAAGTGCCAGCTGAGCCAGCAGGGGCTGAGTGAAGAGAGGAGGAAGAGGTGGAGTTAATAAGGAGATATGTTAGCAAGGATTAGAGAAAGCCTCTGACTATTCAGTGTTAGCTATTTATTAGCAGCACAGTATTTCAGAATGCAAGAGATGAGAAAACAATGGCGCTGTTAAAGAAAGGCTCATTCCTGTGTAGATGGTAAATGAGGGTCAAGCAAATCCACTTCTTTCCAGGTCTGAAGGGAACACAACCCAGAACTTTTCAGTGAAAAGTATTACTTTTTAAAGATGTCTTTGCATTGTGTTATTTGTGCTCCAATCTCTAGCATGGCTGTTTTTAGCTTTTGTATAAATCAGAAAATATAAAGAGGAAACAAAAAATTTTCCAGCTCTTTGTTTCAGAAGCATCATGTACTTCTCTGCAAGCCAACTACAGGCTCTTCTTCACTGAAAAGGCTGAGCAAAGGAAAAAGTACTACTACTAACACTTCCTACTTCTGGAAAGTCTGGGGCCATTACAAAGAGCAAGTATCTCTTTGTGACAATTCAGGCTTGCATTGATGTACTCAAGATTTACTCTGTGCCTGCCTCTCATTCAATCTAATTTTCTAAAAACATGCTTCTATGTATCTGCATAAACAGCCAATGAAAAAACATGTATTTGCTTAAAAGGACAAGGGAGAAGTGTCCCTCAGCCCACTAAAAAAGCTGCTGTGTCCTACCTTGTCACACACAGGCAGCCAGGCAAAAAATTCTGATGAACAGATTAATTCATAAAAGGAACATTACAGCACATCAGACACTCTCAGAGAAGATACTACTTGATTCAAACTCATATTATCAATAGCAATGAACTCCGGGCTTCCCTTCGAGTTTAGGAAACTGCAAATGCTCAAGGTTAACAATGAAGCAGAAAGAGGAACAAGAAGTTTCCATTTACCTGGATAGACACTAGGAGGAGATGGTGTGGGAACAGCAATGGGAACACCTACACTTCCACTTCCACTGTTCTCTCGACTGCTGCTCCGACTACTTGGGTGGCTTCCTCCACTACTGCCACTGCTGCTGTAAGAAACCAAAGTAACCAGGGTATGAATATCATGCTGAATGATCATGCTGAAACATAAGATCCCTCACAGGGCATCTTACGAAATCAGAGAAGTAACAGGGACCAGGTGAAAAGAAACAAGGATGATATAAACCCATACAAAGCTGGGCTTTCCTGAAACTCTCCACTTTGACTACAACACAAGAGGTTTTTTTTCAGTAAGTTAGCCTTAGTGAACTTGGCCAAAAATGAAGCACTTCCAGAACCTTGTTGAAAGCACATCATTCCAGGGTTGTTAAGCCCCTACAGAGGAAATAAAGACCTTTTTCCTATAACTTTAAAACGTATGGAGTGCTTAGACTGTGATTCATATGTTTCCATATGAGACTACTAAAGCCTAAAAGTTGTAAGATAGTAAAATTCAGATTTCTTATCTTTTTAAGTCCACTTGTTTAGCCATCCTCAAGTACTTATTATGTTTAAAAAGTAAAGATTTCAAGGAAAGTATTTAGATCTATCACATCATGAAACTAATTATCCTAGGAAAAAAACTAGTCTTCTGCAGAAGCCCTGGTAAAGCAGTTTGGCTTTAATCTATATTTGAAGTTATCAATATCCCCAAAACACTATGCTACAATTTCAGCTCTTCCATCTATAAACATCAAAGACTGTTCAAAAATGTCAAGTATCAGCATCTAAGCAGTCCTTCAACATGTAGAAGGCAAGCTGTGTACAAAGTCTTCCCCCAGTTTGGCAATCATTTAGTAAAGTAGCATCATGATCTACCTCCTTGAAAGACTTCACAATCTTAGTAATTCATTAAGTACTCTAAGTGAGATCACTGTAACTGAGGTGAACAGGGGATTAAGTGAATAATCTTAACATGATTCCCTGTTCTGGTTTCATTAGTGCTCATTCTCATCATGCCAATGAGATTGCCAGTCCACAGGGTGCATGAGGGAGCTTGCCGGCAGAGGGAGGTGCAGGTGGAGTTGCTGTTCCGCACGGGGGTTTCTGCCCCCGAGCGGGCCGGGCCGGTACCTGTAGGTGCGGTTGCGCTGGTTGACCGAGGCCGTTCTGACGGGGCTCTGCTGGGCCGGGGCCATGGTGCGCGTCGGGCTCGGCACGTAATCGTTGGGCACCACCGGGGGCCGCACCGGCTCCAGCGTGCGGTACGGGGAGTGCCGCCTGCACGGCACAAGCACACGCCAGAAGCCGGTTAGGGTAACGCACGCTAAACCAGAGACTGCTCACTCTCTGAAACACAGCTACATACCAGTCAGGAATGTGAGCTTAAAAAATGGGCTTTTTCTATCACTTTGCAGTACTTATTTTGTAGGATGAGGGGGAAAAAAGAATTAAGAATGTTCTTCAGGTACTTCAGCCTTCCTATCAGTAAACTCTGTGTTCCACATCCCATTCTTGTTTTAAAGGTAAGCCATTGTCTTGCATTAAAATAAAGCACCATGTTCTGTATGTAAATACATGAAAACACACCAGCAAACAGCATTCGTCCCACTAATAACACATTTTTGTAAGGTCAAAATCAGGTTCATAAACTTTGCATGAAATTACTTTCATCAAGCACAACACAAACAATGAACAGTGCCATGTACTCATTTTTCAGTTGTTTAGCACCACCTGCAAAAAACACAGCTAATGACATCTTACTCTACAATATGTAATTTTAAGTGTTCTGCACTGAGAAAAAGGCTCCTGTTGGGAAAGGCTGATGATGCCCACTGTCTTCTGCAGCAGCACACTAGCATACAAAGACATGATCAGTATAAGAGGATGCAGATATAACACCTCTTGACCTTTGTGAATGGTTAAAACAAAACCATGAAACCTCTCCCACTACAGAAAAATAAAGAATCTTCCCTCTTTTCCCTTCTGTTCTCCCACTCAGTAACTGCACTTACCCAATAGTTCCTTTTCCTGACATGGGTGGACTTGGTGGCTTCTGGGTGGGTGGTGTTGTGCGAGGCAGCCCACCCATCTTCATATTCTGGGTGCTGACCTGCATGAAAGAACGGGGACAAAAATGGCCTTCACTCAGCTCAGGGTCCAGGGGAGAGACACGGAGATGCCTTTAGCAATTAACTCTAAGTAGGGGAAGGTTTAAACAAACAAAAAAAATTGAGAGGCCATGCGTTTTATATGCAATTTCCACTCTGCTAGAAGTCAAGAGTTGTGCTCAAAGGACTCTTTATTACATAGTTTTTAGAAATTGTACAAAAAAGTGAATTTGCCTTCAGGCTATCACATAAATGTTAAATCTCTGAGAATACAGACATTGTACCTAACTTGGCTGAACCTCCCAGTCATCTTTTGAGAAAAAGGCAGTTATTTCACATGGCACTACTGAATGGTAAATTTGCACAAATATTTTTGAATACTGTTTAAAAATACTAAGGCTTATCTAACAGGCCACAATCTAACATGATTTACACAGATATGGAGAAGTCAAAGTAATCTATAAATATAATCTATTAATCTTTTAATGTTTTCACAGATTATAAAAAAATTTTAAAGTTATTTACTTTAAATATTAGTAACACACATATAAACATACAGAGAAAGCTATTTTGAAAAAAAATACAAAGGTGTGTTTTCATTACATCTGTAGCAATTTCATCTCTGAGAGTTTATAAATAAATGGACAGGGAGAAAAATATTAAGCAGCGATGTGACATAACTGCAGTTGTCCACTTCCCCTCTGTCAGGTAAAAATACTAATGAAGTAAATTTTACATAAAATAATTTACTCTAACTTCTTTCAAAAACTCATTTGCATCCCTGACTGATTAATCTAGGAATTGTAAACAATTGTTACCAATGTGCATTTTGCTTCCCTGCAGTCTGCCAGCCAAGCAAAATTCCCTCAATGCACGCATCCTTACAGGAATCAGTACACGGTCTGCTTACAAAACAGCTCGGATTTACGACTGCCTGAGCCATTGCTTAGGCACACAGAGATACTCAGCAAGCCTAAACAAGTGTGCTTACATCCCTCTCTCTCTTCTTCCTGTCATGCTCTATCTCACAGAATTTCTTCTTTCTAAAATGTAAGTCCTGGCTACTGCCCCCATCTCCCACAGAAAAACAAAACAGTGATCAAGGCACTCGAGAGTATTTGCAAATATTGTTGAAGGCAGATTACCCCTTCAAAATTTGACTCTAACAACTCGCTTAAAACCTTGGCAATGTTTAGATTTGTGAATTGATAAATATTGACAACAGAGTAAAGAGTAATACGTTCAGTATTCTAATCTACTGAAACTTGATTCTCTGTCTCTAAATAATCCCAATGCTATCACATTTTCAATCTGTAGGGAGGAAAAGAAAACCCAAGCATTGGAAGAGGTATTTTGTCAGATTCAAAAACAGATGTTTGGATTTAGTTGTGCAAGAGTACTCTGTAATGTCAATTTAAGACAAAATTATGATCCACAGCATTATAAAGTCCTTTAAGCCAACTCTAAGCAACAAGAAATCTCAAGTTAATTCAAGTGAGGGATGAGGTAAGCACTGAACTACAACTACTTAAAGGGAAAAGGGAAAGTGTAAAATGAAATATATTTTATTCTATACACGGAACATTTAAGAAATAGCAAAATCTGAATTTTTTTTTAAAGTTGCAGCACCCCCTGTATTTCCTCTTTAATTAAACATGCCTGTTTCACACACCTACCTATTTGAGTTTTCAAAAAAAGAAAACCCCACAAACAAAATCCACCTTAATTAAATGCTCACTGAATTGTCAGTTGCTGTATTTCAAACAGCCCACTCAGCCTCTGCTTTTGGGTGTCTTTAAATGCCAGACCAATCTGTGTGCCCCTGAATAGTCCATTTAGGGGTTTTAACTGGCTGCATGATTGTTTCTGATAAGATGATGTAATCACTGGCTATCGCTTTACAGTTAATATAAAATTACATATATTTATTACAAATAATGTTGTTATTTTATATACAACGACTGCAAGAACAAAAATGAACTTTAGGCATCCCCAGGGCTATGGCTACATGAAAAGAAAGGATGGCTGAGGTGGAGGATGCTGGAACGTCACACTGGGTACAGCCAGAAGTGGAGCTAACACTTGCTTCACCAACACAGAGCTCCGTGACTGCTTGATATTTTCATTAACACTGCAAATACCCTGATCCTTGAAAAGGATGGGAAGAAAGCTTTAGAAAATGTAGCCAAACAAAAAAATGACCCCTTTTTAGCACAGGAACTTAGCAAAAAGAAACCATCCTTAAAAAAACCCAACTTGAAAGATGAGGAAATTTACTGACAGTAGGTTTAGTTTCAGGGTCTCGGAAATTACTTTTCAACATTGAAATTGAACTGTTCAGAGAGCAAGTAATTAGAATTTACAAGGTTGTCTTCAAATCTGACAGGACTGATGGCTTTAAGATCAGCTTCTCTAAGTTAAACAACCCTGTGCAAGTATCTTCCCCTTTGACTTATTGCCAAATAATCACAGAAGAGAAATTTAAAAGATACAATTATTTCAACAGTTCTGATCAAAATGGACAGATCCTTGGAAATAAAAGCATGCAAGATGCTAAAGAAAATCTAAAACTGCACCAACACAACTGAGATTAAAGCACTGTAATATATACAGCTGTCTCCTTCTATAATAATTTCTACTGGGGGGGGGGGGAAGAAAGGCGATTAATGCCCCCTCTCTTCCAAACTTTACTGTATTGCCTTTTCTGTTTGCACATTTGGTTGTAAATACAGCTTCCATACACAAATCCTCACCCACACACATCCCTCTTACAAACATGTAAAATCTGAAGCAACAACCAGAACTCAAGGTCACATTTGCATTTGCTGTCAAGTTTAAAAAATTGTTTTTCTGGAGTAAGCTGGTATTTACCAGAACTTGCACTGTTTCAGACATCATTTCCCCTGGTTCTGCACAGCTGGAACATCCAGATGCAGCTGACTTAATGAGAGGGTGAAAGCAGAGGAAGGCATCTGTCTGATGGTGGTTGGTTTCAGCCCCACAGGCTGGGGCTGGTTTCTAGTTTAAATCTTGGAAATCATTTTAAGAAAATGCATAGCAAAGGACAGCCTGCAACCAGAAAGATAAAGGAATAACTGTCCGTGCCTTTGCTCACAACTGCACAGTTAACCAGCCAACCACTGTGTTTAGAACAGGAAAAAAAAAGAAAGAGAGGCAGTAATGACTTGGGCACAAAGCTAATGAAAAAATCACAGCTGACTGATGTAAAAGCAGGAAGACAACCCTGTAAACAGACAATAGGGCACAGGGTCTGTGCCTAATGCATGCAGGGATTTTTCAAATTATATTTTTTCCTCTTTCACAGAAAAAAAAAAAAAAACAACAAAATTACCAACAGAAGTTGTGGAACACCAAGAGATCTTGGTTAAGTTTTTTTTAACTGGATACCTTGCAGAAGCTTTTTATAGATGAATTAGCAAGCAGATGCACCACAGAAAAATAACTTCTACCAAAGCTGTAACTTTGTCAGCACTGGAGCTGGAATTGAAAGTTTTGCTGAGGAAGAAACCATAGAAACTACCTAAAAAGCAGATCCTTGGTAAGTAAGACATCCTAGAAAATGCTCTGGGATCCAGCTCCACAGTAACAGCTATAAAATGAACTGTAAAGAAATGGATCCCTATGGACCATTCTTTTTGAAAAGGGTGCAATAATACTTCATCCAATATTTTCTATTATTGAGCTACAGTTTTAGAAAGGTACCATCTGATGACTTCAAGATACAATATGGCACCGGCTAGAGCACGCAGAAAAACTGCCCTCTTAAGTTTAATTTTTTTAATAATTAAGACTCAATTGGCCAATTTCTATTTTTGGCAACTAGTTTTTCATAGATTCCAATGATCAAAACACCATCTTATGGTCCTACATATGACTGAGTTTCCTTCATACTTACATTTTTTTCAGCATTTAACATACTGAATTTCTTTAGCACTCCACTGTATAAAGAATTTGTACTGAAATAAATCAGCTAAAACTGATAAATTATGCAGTTCATTCAGTTTAATTTTCGGGAATATTTTCACAAGCCAACAAAAAAACCAGGAAGTGCAGAAATACACAGTTGGTGAGATATGGGAGCTGGTCAAGAGACTGCAAAGTATTTGCATCAATGTCCTGTATGTATGCAGATGTGAGGCACTTACCTGCAAGAAAGCAAGCACGGTGGGCTTTTTGGGGGATTGGCTTATTTTTGGTTGGTTGGTTGGTTGGTTGGTTGGTTTTTTACCACCAAAATCCTGAATACCAGATATTCAACACAATCAAACCTCAGAAGGAGCTACTTCTAAAGCTGGACACAGTCACAAATTTTTAAGTGATGCTTTAAATTCACACTGTATTTTCTAGAACTTTTAGGATGTCAAAAGAATAATTTTTGGCCCAAAATCTAGTAAGAAAAGGTGTCCTGTCAGTGATGTTTCACAGATTATATTCAGAACTTTCAGGCAGTTCCTCGAGCAATTTTATATCCAATTCTTGAGCAATTTTATATCCAATTACAGGAAAAAACACCCCAAGGCTGAATGAAAACTCCCTTCCATGCCTTGCTTCATCTTTTTAATGCTGCAGAGATGATGAATGGATTTTTGGCCCATCATCTGCTACCTCAAAGTAAATTTATTTTCAGGCTGTGCTCAGCCACTCAAATACTTACTGTGCATGTCTAATCAAACCATTTGCTTGTCAGCTCCTTAACCAGTTTATATGGAAGTGAAATGTATAAATTTCAGCCCTGTTTTGGCAAATGACCACAAGTAGAAGCTTCAAGCAAGTGAGCTTACTGGTTCTTACCACATCCACCCATGCAAAGTAATTGGAGAACCAAGTCTGGTGAATACAAAAAGGCTTAAACAATGTCATTTTCAACTGATTTTCCTCTGCCTTCTAACTGAAATTTTCTTCAAAATCTGTTTAAAATTTAAGTTACTCAGACACAAATCCAATGCTACAGTCAGTCAGTTTAATATTACAGCTGTTGGTTAAGGCTAAGGGTTTTTTGCAGTGACAAAAAAAGAAATGCAGGCTAAACACTTCATATCCAATCACTTTTAAGTGAAGTAAAATAACCATTCACACAGAATTGAGGTTACTAACTGCTTCTCACTCTTCTTTCAGCTCGATACACAGTGATTACAGTGAGACAAAGAATAACTCAGGTCTACTGAGAGATGCTGTGCAGCTTTTTGCCTTTTTTATTTTCTCTTTCAAACCCTCATGTTTTGCCAATGAGAAGCTGACTGACATGTTTGATTCCCCAAATCAAATTTCTGACTGGGTTCACTCTAGTAAATAAAGAAATTGTGTTATAACAAAAAATGTATTAATTCCAAACCTATAAAAAGAAAAAAAATATTTACTCTGAAAAGCTGTACAAAACTCTTATTGCCACTGCAGATAATGCCCAGGTATGTCAGTTCACATACAATCTATAATTACACAACTTTAAAACTTTTCTTAGGATAGTCATTACTGTTTATAAACTGCAACTGCAGAGAGCAACAAAGAAAATTGAGTTTGCAAATTGTTTTTTGAAGAACATGGAGAAGACCATCATCCAATACTAAATGTGTCCAGAATAAGACATATTCAGCATCAAAAGTACCCATGTTAAGTAAACAGACAGTAAAAAACAGGGAGGAGATATATTTTGCCATTCTCAAGTTAAAAGCATGTAAACACTAAGTGAGCAGAAATACTGTACACCTCACACACCTTTGTAAAAATAAATTTCAAATGACATGTGGGAATTCTCTCATGAATTACAAGTTTTCCATTGTCATCAGAGATGCTACATATCCTTAAATACCTGACTAAAAGTACCATCTGTCCTATTTCACAGGGACATCATGGAGATATCTACAGAAATAATTAGTTTTATAGGCAATCTCAGGAATTTGCAGGATTTTCTTTTAGTTTTTTTCAAGCATAGAAAATACTTTAAAATATTTCACATCAACTTGGAACTTCCTTTAATTAATATATTCATTCTGTATATTGGCATTCTGTGTTCTAAAATGCAGTTCCCTCATTACAATGGTGGCACCTGCTACTAAAAATCTTCCAGTCCCTCTTCCCCCAAACCAGCTGCACTTCAGGAGGAGGAGGATATCATCATACTCAATAAAGGGTATAACCTATCTATTAATTAATGTACTATGAACTCCACCATAATACCATGTAACTTAATTTAACTGCTTGTCTAATTGATTTGATGCTTTTTTTGCTGCTCCTGCAGCCCCTAAGACTACTAACATTTAAAGAATTTGACATACTTCAGCCTGAGTTCTTTGATGCACTATTCATTTAATATTCAACTAAATAAATCACTTATCTTGCTGTTTAACAGTTATTAAGTATTTTACACAATTATGAAATTTCTGGAAGTTTCCATAGATGAGTACCTTGAGTACTGCTATCAGTTTCTGAAAAAATTAAGAATACTGCAACTTTAAAAAATAATATACAGATTTGAATTTGTTTCACACCTTTGGAGCCCATTATCTGAGCAATCTCACACTGAAACATTAATCCCAATCAAACCGTAGCTTACACCGTATATAGGATAAAAAGAATATTACACAGGGGGAGGCTCATATTCAGCTGTTATCTATATTTTTGTCTACTCAAAGCTAGCACAACATCCCTCCCTCATAAATGATCTGCTAGATATGCTGAGGGCAGCTAATATTTTACCACAAGGCTTTTAAAATTAACTGTGTTAACTTCCATTCATAAACACATCAATTTATATCACAAAATGCTTATCCACAATGAGTGACTCAACAGAAGTTCTGTGACACAGAAGGGAGAGCGGGTGTTGTTTTAAACAATCTGTAGCATTGATGTCAATCATCTCCCCGTGTGTAATAATCTCAGAAGAAGAATGGAAATCCAGCCCTGGGGTTTCTTACCTTAAATCTAAGCAACCACTTAATGCATAAATGGAGCAAATAAAAGAGGTAAGGAAAAAAAGCATTGAAAGGTTAGTTGGAACTTCAGGATATGAAGAGAAAGGAAAAAGAAAGAAAAAAGTTAAGCATTCAGCATTAACAAAATAATGTATCAGTAGATCATAGAAAGAGTGGTTAAAGCAGAATGTCATGAACAAAAGATCTTCAAGCTGAAACTTTTTATATACATTGACCACAAAGCCTTTAAATTATTACTTTAACATTCAAATGCTTGTACACTGTTTACTCAAGTTCTTAAAATACAATGCTAACAAAAAGGCAGCTTCTTTCAAAATGTATCAGGAGATGTAGATGGATTAACTTCAGAGATTAATTTATTTGAGCTGTCAAAGACTTATTTGAACCTCATCAATGAGTCTGAGCTCATTTAAATTGTTTACATGCATTAGCACATTTACAAGTAGCTGAAATGGAAGCTTCCAACATATTAAGCTAATGCATGTTCTTTTGTAGAGAATGCTGTTAGTTAACTTGGTGCCATGAGATCTCTCTTGAACAAATATCAAGAGAAATCATTCTGTCTTGTAAGAAGTACAGCACTCTTTATAGACACTGTACCACATATCCACATTTCCTAAAGTATAAATTAAGACATTAATCAACAGCAAAATCTTACTTTAAAGCGTAAGTGCTAGCTTTTTGACACTAAGTTCTGCATCTTACTGGCACAATGTCATACATCTTTCTCCATAGTAATTTCTTTTAAAATTACTTGTCTTTCCCTTTGAATGATCTGCTTTTAGTTCAATTTATCTAACTGTATAATTAAATTTGTTACACTTTCTGCAGCACTGAACAGTAAATATTCAGGTAAATATTTAAATATTCAAATAAATAATTATTTAAATATTTGGATAAATAGTAGAGCATCCAGAGTGAGTGATTTGTTCCATCAATTTAGGAGAGACCCTGCTCTACTACAAAGAAACCTAATCTGATTTACTAGAAAATCTCCTGTCTTAGAGTTTAAAGTTCTGTGGATCAATTAACCAATATGGTCTCTGCCTCATAGAGCTACACTGGAGAACCAGGCCCCCTGTACTGGCCACAGTGGTCACTTACACTGGAAGGTCCATCTGCAGAGACCCCAGCAGCACTGCCTGATAGCTACAATGCCTAAATACACACCTCTCTGAAGGGAGCACTTGGTTTTTTTCCATTCTCTTGATTAATGAAGTCTTTGGTGGGAAGAATAGGCTGGCAGACTTTGTAACTTGGGAAACATTTGAAAAGAATTGAAAGCAAGTCTCTTTCACACAAAAGATTCTTTAGATTTTTGCAGCATTGTAGCTTCAGGGAGGGAAGGTAAGGAGGAACTGCTGGGATGATACAGAGGCACTTGAGTCCTCTCACATCTATTTAGAAACCATCCTCTAGGGCAACCCTTCCTGAACATTGTCTCCACTACGCTTCAAATTTCTGAATGGAAGGAAGAAGATGCTTAAGGGCCTGTACCACTTCTCTCAGCATGGCATACTGAATTTCTCAGCCAAGGATTCTCCCTTTTATGTCTGTATTATTCTGTCCAGCTTGCCATCTTTCTCAGGGACTGCAATGAATGTCTGCTGCATCAGCATTTTGACTGGCCTGAAAATATGTAATTCCAGGTCCAAGTACTGGAGCAGAAGCTCTTCAGCAGAAAAAGGACAAAAAATGCAGACTGAGGAACCCTGATGCTAACTGGAACTTCAACGCTGTTTATGCAACTCCTTCTGAATGTTCACTTGAAGGGAAGAGTATCACAGCTCAAACAATAAAGAGCTATATATACACAAATTTAAAGCTTCTACATGTTTCATTTTTTTCTCTCTGTTCTAGAGCCAGAGATCTAATAAACTAATCTGCAGTTATTCAAGCAGAACAAAAACAGGTTCATAAGCACAACTGGCCACCTTTTCCCCTATCAGCAGGAAAACTGTTCTTTCTTCTGTCCTAAACACAGGATTAACCTAACTGGAACACATTTACAATCTTAAGGATAGCATGACTTCAAGTTTTCTAAATATTGTTTCACAAGTGCACAATATTTCTTCATTTTCTAGATAAACATAGTACATGGTAAATATAATTTAAGTCTATCACAAGCATAACAAATGGATGCAAAACATACTCGAGTCATCATCCATTTGATGAACTATGTTCTTTTAGAAGAACATAATTCATTGCATCTTAGTATGCCTGCTACATTGAGGTAAGTGGGATACCAATTATAATGATTTAGAGCCAGTGCTAAATAAAATTGTGCTGCAGAGCAATTAAAAACTATTCTTTAATGAGTTCTAAAATGATCCCCCTAAAACAAAAAGTGATGATTAAAATATTAGCAACAGCAATCCTACAGGTTAATATGCTCCATCCATATCCACAAGGAGATCTGCTGACCTGCATAAATTCAAAATTGGTAGCAGATTTTAACACACAACTGGTAATAATTTCCTGATCAAAACTGTAGTTAATAAAGTTTTGTATGTTTCTTTATTTGTCTTTTCTAAAATCTGTTCAGAGGTCGATTATTTGGGTAAGAAATGGGAGGAAGGAGATTTTTATCCAGTTAACAAACAGGATATTGAAAAGACCTTAAGTAAAACTGCTTGGGAAAGATACTTAAACTGCTCAGAATCTGAATTTTAAAAGTTAGGTTAAACAACCTATTGCCATTCAAATGGCCATCCAAGCAGATAAATCGAAAAGGGCAACAGAGATACCCAGTTACAAGTCAAGCAAAAGAAATTCTGGTGTACTTGACTGGAAGAAGCATCTTACCTTACTGCTACTTAGCAGGTTTACACATTTGTTAGTTTGCCTTGTAAAAATGACATCATTTTGTGCTATTTACCTGTCATTTCCTGGAACTTTAATACTGTCAGTGTTCTCATTTCCGTGTTTGTTTTCCTGGCAGCACAAGTTAACAATGAGCTCACGCCTGCTAAGACTGTGCTTATATTCAGGATGTGCTTTTAAAAACATATACCTAACCTGACACATGATATTACTGCTACTGTGTACACTGATCTAACAGCCACCAGTTGTATCTCAGTCCGATCTCTGCCCTGAAATTCCTTCTTTTTTCCTTATCTTGAAAGGGAAAACCAGCTGGCTTTAAACTTGGCAGTAATATTCCCATCCCAAAACCCCATATGGCACAAAAGTTGTAGAGAGTTCCCTTTAACAAAGCACATCAATGGGTTTGTGTATAACTGACCCTGGCAGAAAGAAGAAAAGGGAGCCCAGAACATTTCTCAGGCAAACCCTTCCTTTACAGGAGTGTCAAAGTAAACCAGTAGCAATTACAGCTGGATCACACTCTGTGGTGCTAATCCAGCAGAAAAGTGATGGTCATTAGCCCTTCAGCCCTCATGTATATCCCTGGCAACGGACCCACACAATAATCGCAGCATCACACAAGTAGATATTCAGAAGCATTTTGAAGGTGAGACTCACAGTCCCAATCAGAAATCAGATTCAGTGAGTTTGCAACATTTAAAAACAGTGGGACAAGAGAAGGGGAAGGGACAACTGGAAATCGGACAGGACTCCTCTCATGTTTACAGACACATTGTCCAGGCAAGGAGAAACTGGTATATTACCATGAAAAGCATCAGGTTATTTTGAAAATATACAAAGACAATGAATTTGCAGTTTGGCTGTTTTAACAATATCACCTACCTTCACTCCATGTCCAATATCATCTAGAATTGTATAATCAATAGGTTTCCTGATGTAGCGAACTGGTCGCTCCAAGTTAGCTGGTGCAATGATTTTGTGAGTTCTTGAGGTGTTTTTGTTTGTAGTCAAGATACCAATTTCTCTTCTAGCAACTTTCTCTTTGTGAATGTCCACCGTCTACAAAAGACGCAGTGTATTTACTAACAGTGGTATGCATTGGAATACAGAGTCAGTATCAAAAAAAAATTAAATCAGTTCTAATGTTTTGAAGATCTCTACGCTGTACTAAACATATCACTACATATACTTGATTGTAACATCTTTCTTCAACTTACTGCTGAATTTACCACCTCTAAAGCCACACTAACAGCTGGGGGACCTTTGGGTTTTCTGTTATCCTCACTCTTTCAGTTTCAAAAACCTTCCTTCTCCTTTCCATTCTTAGTGGTTTGCATCAATTTACTGACACCGTTTTATAAGATTCCTTCACATATCCTTTTTTATTTTACAACTGCTCTCTAAGCTTGTCTTTGACATAGACTTCAACTAGATGAAGTGTAAGGATGCCTCCCCAAAACTTAATTTTAAGACCTGAAAAACAAACCACAAGGAGGTCTTCTCGCACTGCAAAAGTTTGCTAAATTAGGACTGGTAATCTTATGATAGAATAAAATTTCACTTAGACAAATCAAGAAAGTATTTTGGTCATTACAACTCACTCATCACAAAGCAATGATTAAATGTTAGAACACGTTCCATACTAATGCACCGACAATAAAGCCAGAGGTTAAGCCCATTGCCTTCCCTTTGGATGCCCAGGGCCAACTTTATGAACTAAAATCAGTACCACAGGAAAATCTTTGGTGTAAGACAAAGTCCTGCTCAAAATTCATTGCCTAAAAACATGTACGTGAATGTTGTTAGGTAACAAGAGTAAGAAAATGCTACCAAAAAGTCCACTTATCTCTTGGTGAAAAATGCTACCAAAAAGTCCACATATCTCTTATATGAAAATATTATCTCTTAAATCATGGGCCATGGACTTCCTTGCCTTATTTAAACAAAAAATAATTGTTTGTTCACAAAAACAGCTTTCACTATAGGAAATTTGCTAAACTGTGAACCAAAGTTTCAGCGACAGGATAAAAAACAAAAGTAAAAACAGTCAGAACCACCACCACCACCATAAGGATTTCTAAACAGTCAGAGATTTCTTGTTACCACTTCAGTAATCATGAATGGCTCCAGAAACACTTTTCACAGTTTTGAACCAAGCTTTGTGGCAACTGGGGAACAGGTACAAATGAGAACTCACTTTTGTAACACACATTTTTGTCTATTTTATTTTTCTGTGGGTAGGCACTGGGGCAGTGGGGTTGGCTACACTCTTTTACCTGCTGTTTGTGCTACTGATACCAAAACAAGCTAATGGAACCTGTGCTACCTTGAACAAACATCACAACCTTTAAAATGACCAAAAAAAAAATTTTAGGAACCCAAACCAACCCCCAAACTACTTCCAAGAAATTGCTTCTTTGCATTATTTCCAGGGAAGGATTTCCACAAATACCTGGGGTGAGCTTACAGTACTATCACGAAGATTGCCTAGTACTTCCCAGCAACATATTTTCAAGATTTTGTAACTTTGCTGAAATTAGGCACTGACTACAGCTTTGTCATGTACATTCTGCCACTCTAGTTCTACCTGCCTAGAACTGTAAGGTTTCCACTAAAGGTACATAGTTATTTCTTAAAATAGAGCTATAGAAAAATAGATTTTAAGGTCAAAATGTATTGGCAAATCTCACTTTGGAAAGCTCGAGTTTGTTGAGCAATGAATTTAATAGGGGTAGTTGAACTATCTGGGACACCCACACAAAAGTACACCCAGATTTGGGCAATATATAAATTCTGCAGGAACTCACAGTTCACACAAGTGTTACAAAAACACATGTATTTCTGCAGGTACTTAACAAGTAAACCACTCTTCAATGCATTTGCCAAGGTACTTTCTGAAGCTCCTCAAGATGACCAGGACTATACACCAACCCCCAATACAGCAGTGCAGGTTAGATCTTCACAGCTCTTACAGTGCTATATTTATGGTATAAGCACAAGTGCAAACAGAGCACAACAACATTTTCCAGGCCAGAGTACCTAAAGTACACCATTCTGCATCAGGGTAAGATGTAAGATTTCATCTTCCATCTCAGGCTTTTATCCCTTCTCTGTACTAGACCTTTGCTTTACAGCATAGGGAATAGGAGCACACATTCTGGAAAAGACGGTCTACAGATTCCTCATCTCACCAGCCACAGGGCACACACTGTCTTAAGAAGCTGAAGATACGTGATGGCAACAGCTTAGGAGGACAGTCTCATGACTGATACACCACTGATGAATTCAATCTCTACTGCAAACTTTATCTGTGGTCTAGACATGTCACTGAAGAACTGCAGAGACGTGACTTTTGTATGTTCTTTGTCTCACAGGCTCCTGATACCATTTGCTAGAATGTTAGAAAACTTCAGCTGCAATAGCAGCTGCACTTCAGGATGTACTGGAACATCAAAATCTTATAGGTCCGAATCTGGTGCTTCAAAACCATTTTCATGCCTTGGATATTGGACTCAGAGCCTTAATTTCAATCCAGAAATCGAAAAGAAAGTTATTAGTGCAGGGTTGGTAAGATGATTTCTCACTTTCTATTTCAAGTGCTAGAACTCTGCAACTTTGAATATGTTTTTTCGGTACTTTCTGATGTAATTATCTACTAATATAATGCAAGTACAGATATTTAATGCTCATGTTACTGTAGCAATGGTATCCTGGCCCTGTGCAAAGCTGTTTCCATGAATGAAGAGTGAGTTTTCAATAGGAGCCACGGGTACAAGCAGCTTCCTTAAGGACTATGGTGATCATGAGGCATGACTACAGTAACAAACAATGAAGTGCACAAAACCTAATTAAAATCTGAAGCTCATCTGGTGGGATTTCCCTTGCATTATGATTCAGAAAATCTTTTTGAACTTGAATAGCTACAGAATGACTAAATGTATATAAACTGCACCTAATTCTGGTCCACACACCTAAAATGGTACTGAAAAGCATTATGCTGGCAGTTTTCCAAACACTTCATTTTCTTGTTTAGTAGACTATGGAAGTCATGAGATCATAATACACCCATAAAATAGCACAAAGGAACACTGCAGTATTCCATTAGTAGAGGAGGTAACAAAGATTAACCTGCTACTAAAGAAAATGAAAACATTTATCCTCAACACACAGGTAATTATTACCCCCAGTACTAACATAAATCCCTTATCAAGACAGGAGAATGCACCAAAATGTTTATTCATTAGTTTAGAAAGTTCTAAAGAGAAGTTTTTGGGGTTAGAGCTGGACTAACAAAACATCTGGCTTGAAAACTCTGTTAGAAAAAGCAGACGGGATACACTGTGCCCTTCTACAATTTAAAACCCTATTTTCTAACATGAAATTTTGGACGCCTGACTGCATTATTATGCTTTTAAAAATTTGTTTCAGATATCTCTATTACCTTTGCCAAAAGCTTTTATGTGACAGTTTGTTAGAGGTTAGGCTCATTACCATCATCTTTTCATATGCTTTCCAAGATCCCTGCAATAGCCAAGGGAGAGCTTAAGAGGAAAAATAAGTATGAACCATCACTTTTTTTTTTTCCATTAGGAATTTTCTGGCCATTTTGAAACATAAGTTTTCATACTGAATTCAAAAAAGCCAGTCTCAAGCTCTGCAAATATTAAAACAAAAAAAAACCATGAAATAATTTCTGGGAAAGTTAACACTACTTACAAGTTCACTTAGAAGTCACTGAACTCATGAGTTTTGAGAAATATTCTCTTCTACCAGCAAACAAAATTTCTCAAAGTATTAAGTTAGCATTTAACTAACTTAAGTTAGTTTTGGCTGGGACAGAATTCATTTTCTTCCCAGTGTGGGGTGGTATTTTGGATTTGTGCTGTAAACAGAGCTGATAACTCCAGGATGTTTTAGTTACTGCTGAGCAGCGACTGCACAGAGTCAAGGCCTTTTGTGCTCCCCATCCCACCCACCACTGGGTAGCCTGGGGTGCACAAGAAGGTGGAAGGGACACAGCTGGGACAGCTGGCCCTGCTGACCCAGGGCATGATGCTCCACACGGCCTCATGGTCAGCAGCCCCAGGCTGGGGAGCCTGGCTGGGCACTGCTGCCTGGGGACTGCCTGGGCAGCTCTCAGCTGCTGCTGCTGCTGCTGAGCAATTGCTTTCATTTGCAGCCTTTCTTCTTGGGTTTGGTTTCTCTCCTAAATATTAATTTTCTATATTATTATTATCATCATCATTAAAGAGATACGTACATATCTCAACCCACAAGTTTTCTCACTTTTACCCTTCTGATTTTCTACCCATAGCCTTTTAGGGGGAAGTGAGTGAGCAGCCATGTGGTGTTTAGTTGCCAGCTGAGGTTAAACCACAACCACAAACATGTTGAAAGTCTGAATTACAGTGAAATTTCAGAGATAAGAGTCTCCAGAAGCCTTAATTTGTTCCTCTTCTCAAACCATTCTAATTTAAATTTATAAATTAACTGTCAGTCTGGTAGTCTAGGCTTTTAAAATTCCATTTCAAAAATCTTAGAAGAAAATGTTGCTTAAATGAGTATTGCTGGACTTTTATTTTCAATTAATCTTATTAATTTGATGCAATTAAAACTAATTGCAAATTACCTTGAAAACTGGATCATTACTTTAAAATTAGCAACTGCCTAATATTGACATGTTGGAAATGTGACAGTAATTGTCTCAAGTTGCATGCAATTTATACATAAAAAAAGATATCATAATGCTAAAAAATGCCGAAAAACTACTTGTTCCATAAACAGATAACATGCCCTGTGCAAAACTGGCCTTGCATCACCATTTTTGAAGTGTTTTCTATTCTTGTGCCTTGCAACAATAAGACAACTGAGAAAGGTCACAAACCTTTACAGACTTTTCAGTGCAAAGTCCAAGTGAACTTCCCTGCAGAGACTGAGCAGCTCGCAGATGTTGGTACAGCCCAGCTAAGCAGCAGCTGCTGCCTGCAGGGAATCCGAGGCTGCAGTCTATTCACTGCCTGCTCTCACAGCCAAGAGCGTGGCAGTTCTGAAAGGGGAGGGTGTAGCACACCTCCCCAACACAGTGCCACTGGAGAAAACTCATCGCTACTACTCATCTTTGTGATAACGTGCTCGTTTATATAATTAGCAGCAGAGTTTTAAAAATGACCTTGCTAAACCTGAAAAAACATTTCTCATCATACAAATATTAAAACCTGAAAATCTGCCAGATTAATTTAAAGAATGTGGATGCTAGTAACATTTCACAGTGACTGCTAACTTGAAAGCCGAAAGATATTTTTTTAACAAGTATAAATATTTGTACATATGATCTGTATTTAAGATTTAAATTCATAGTCAAATACGAAACACTGTGTATCATCTCGTTCTGGACAAGGTTCAAGAAGGCAAGTAAGAATAGATTCATCAGCTTTCAGACCAAACCAAAGTAATTCTAATTTTTAAAGCAATAGGATTTAATCACTTGCATAAAAATAGTTTCAATAGTAACAATTTCCTTATTCACAACCTATACGCAACTTGAAAAAGCACATATTATTATCAGCTTCCTTTTCAGATCTTTGATTAGGTTGGCATTTAGAAGGAAACACAGAAAGGGATTTAAATTGGCTTTCTACCAATGAACAGAGAATCACAGTATTTTATCTTACAAAGTTAATCACACCTCTCCCAGTCTGAGCTACTTGTACAAAACAAGCACTTCGGGAAAAATTTTCATACCAAGCACCAAATGATTCTGCTCCCTTCTTTGGAGCATACTGGAATCCCAAATGAGAATTAAAAGCAGGATTCCATAAAGATATCACAATTTGCATATATTGCTTTCTAAACTTAGAAACCAAGACCTACTGACCAAAGCATTTATGCAAAAATTAATTTACTATCTGTAATTACCAACCTGTTTTCTGTTCTATGTAACTGACTTCATTTCAACTCAGTCTGACTGAAATCCTAATTTGGCAGTGAGGTATTACACCACAACACACTTTCAGTGCTGTTAGAAAAAGCTCACCAAACTTTACACCCAAGATAAACACTAGGGAAACCTTCTGCAGATTAGGCTAATTTCAGAAGTATAACCAAATTTCTTGAAAATAAATTATTTGTTTATAGAAAAACTGTGTATAACCCTGGAAATTAAGGCACACTAATCTACATCATTGGTATTATGGGAGAAGCCACTTCCAAACACATTAACTTAACTTAGTAAAGTTCCTTGGATCAATACACTTCATGTATAAAATATCCAAAATTTAAATACTGTTTGCCCCTCTGATATTATTTCTTCCATAAAGATTTGGGGAGCATCCTATATACAGATGCACCTGAAACAAACCAACAAAAAAATCCCCCCAAACAAACTAGCAGTGTTTAAAAAAAAATCCATCACAGATTTTATTTTTTTTTTGGTTGTTCAAGCTCAACCTATGAAATTTTGCAGATACATCTTCATTAAGTGATGGGGTACTGCTAATTTAGTGCTCTGTTTTAAATAACTATCTGTATTGTATAAAGGTCAAAGACAATCTGACCCAGCTCTCAATCTGCATAAATGTCACCTTCTCAGGAGGAAAAAATTTAAAATGCTATGACTCTTTCCACAAAAGCTACTTTACAGAAGCTGTCTGACAAAACGAATTTTCCACATTCATGAAATGGAAAATATACTGTCTTTGGCATCAGGCTCTCAAACAGCTGAACACATGTGAGCTGGCACTAGCCTGTGAGGAAGCACATACACACAGAGCATACAGATAGGCATACACAGGATAATTCACAACGTTTTCTGGGGGGAAAAAAATTTACTTGTCCACATAATGATTAACATGGAGCATCTAGCAGAAGAAATCAAACTTCCAGCTTATTTTTGATGCAGATCCATGAGATAACTGAAACTGAAGCAATCTAATAGCACAGCCCTATCAAAAGAGAAAGTCCTCCCCACCTCTGTCTTTGTACTTGCCCTGGGATTCCTTTGACCCAATCAGAGGCCATTCAGCCCACTAAGCCAGCATAAAATTATTCACTTATTTGGCTGGTTCAAACAGATCCAATCCATCCATTTATTTCCCACCTTACAGAGCCCCTACTTTCAAATGTTTTTCTAAATAACACAGTATTCTTTATTTTAATTTATATTATTGCATGGAGATCAAGAAATCCTAGTAGCCAAAATGTACTGGTCAACTAAGACACAAAATATTCAGTAAATAGACACAAGAACCAGAACCTGCTGTATCATTGCTTTTAATTTCTCTTTTAAGCCATCAGTGGCATTTTTACATATCATTCATTCTCAGCCCATTCTGGCAGTCAAACTCTCTCATCAATGTGGTGATTGAAGCTGGGCTCCTGATTATAGCAGCTTAGTTTACTGCTGCTCAGAAAAACTGCAAACAATGGCAGGAGCTCTGCAGCCATACACAAATTGAAACGTTAATCTTGGCTTTTGTTCATGTCACTGCAAAGTACATTTTATTAAGAAAAGCCAGGAGCAAACTATTTTTGTCATCTATGCTGTTGTCATTAGATGCCAGTATTACAGGAACAGAAAAAGTAAAAAGATGATGAGTGCTGTTTTCCACCATCCATTTTGTATTTCTTAACATAATATTCTCATTTTACTATCAGCAATTTTTCTGTGTTTTTTGCTTACGTAGAATGACGCCTTCTCCAAGCAATAATCTGGCTGAGAATGCATCTAACCTGCTTTGGTATGTAAAATGCTCATACTAACACTGGTACAGAATCACATGATGAGACCCAATCCCAGAATGAGTATGAGAAGAAATGCATCCTTCTGTTTTAAATTCTTTTCGCTCACAAGATTTCAGGTCAGAGTTTTACTTGCTATGAAATATCAAAGGCAAAAGAAAAAAGTCTCACTTGTGAAATGTGGTTGATTGAAGATTCCATGCGCCGGAGCTGGGATGCCTGGATATCCAGCATTTGGAGAACATTGTTGGCCAAAGTGTTGATCAGATAGGCTACGCTTGCTAAGGACTGCGTTGTGTAGGCTTTGGTTTCTTCCAGGGCTCGCTGCTTATCTGCTGACTGAAAAACACAAAGGGAAAGTTTATTTAGTATAAAGTCTTTCACACAAAGATTCTTGGAACTAACTCTTTTTGCCTCTCTTTACAGACAACGAATTATACAAGCCAAACTAATTCTAAATAAAAGTTACTATTTTTCCACAGAAGATACTACCTTGATATTTAAAGAGTTTCTACACTTTCTAAGAAGAATTAAGCTCCTTTTCTTCTTGACATATACTTGGATTTTTCTTGAAAAAAGTTGAACTTCTCATTCAGTACTTTAGCAATTTACTTGAAAAGCACTCTGAGACACCTATCCTAGATTTTATACAGTTTAGAACTGTTTCATTTTTGTAAACTTGGTACTTCATTTATAACTCCTAACAGCCTACAAGGAGCTGCCAAATACCATATTCCTCATCTCTCCTAATCATTTAACCCTCAATCTCCTAGTCGTTGTTGTTACAAATAGTCATTCACAGTGAATGAACTATAATTATTCCCATAAGATGGTAGCTGAATACAAAGTGAGAAGAATCCTTTTTTAAAAGAGTGGGTCCATGTTTTCTTCTTAAACATGTTTTGTACTTTTTCACATTGTGAATACTTTCTTGTATGAAAAATTAATATGATCGATTTTTCTACTAGTAGAGCACCTACAAGTATTTAGGCTATCAACAGACAAGATAACCATTAGAAATTTAAAAACATACATACATTTCAAAGAGCATTAAAAACAATAAGCTAAGAATCTAATTGCTAGGGTTCTGTGTTTCTCCTTGAAAAATAGTTACTATCACTAAGATGAAATCCAGTACAAAGAATACAGTTTAAAGCACTGGTAAAACATACAACTAAGGTGCTAAGAAACTTTCCACTTTTCAAGGCTTCAGTAACAGTGAACTTCACTTTTAGGTGGTCTTTTGCCATTTTACAGGCTGATGGTGCTGTTTCTAAAGCAACAGTTGATAAATGTTCTCTACTCCCACCTGTCATTACTATACTGTATTTCATTATTTCCTTGGCTTTTTATATTATCCACATAGGTTGGGTATCTAGATCCAAGAAATGTGCTGTTATTAAAGAGGGAATATAAAGTCATTTCACATCTTTCAGCACAAGCTGAATCTAGCATCCATTTTACTATATGTACTTTGAGAAGCACAGAAAATAAGCGTACCTGTATTTCAGAAAAACAATTCCTACAGCTCACTATGTTTCCAAGACCTTGTAGTAAGAGTCTTTTAAGAAGATTGCTAGTTTTCATGAGGAAAAAAAAAACCCACACATGTAAACACAGGCACAAGACTTCAATTAAATGCTTAGATGAAAGACACTCAATACTTTTTCTTTCCTGGCAACTTCCTGTGTCCATAAACAACACCACTATCTTAGCTGGCCAGTTAGCAGGCTGCACTGGTAGCAGTTCCTCATCTGCTAGGAAGGAGCAGAGCAGCAGCTCCTGTTCATCCAAGAGCTGCCCTGATGGGGCAGGACAGAGGAGTGCTGCAGGAGTGAGCGTTCTCACCATGTTCCTCTCCCATGCAGGAGACAAAACAAGACCAAGAGAAGAAGGAACTAAAAATGTTAGGAGCTTCTCAGGGCACAGTATGAGGATATTCTCCAACACAGCACAACTATAAATGCTGCCTTATATTCAACAATAAAGAAGTTAGAAAAATGGTTAGAAAAAATCCCCAGATCTCATGTAAGAACTCATGACTTTTAACCAGCTGAGTGAATATGTCTTGTACACAGAAGAGCTTGAAACTCCTCTTAAGGATACCCAAATGAAGATACATCAAGCTCTTCACCTCTATTCTCCCACTGCTGGCTTGTAAATACACTTTCCTCCCCCCTCCCTGCTCATACACCCAGCTCAGTCTGCACGCTCCCCTGCAGCAGCCACGCTCCACAGCCATCCAAACCATTTCTCAATGGCAATAATAAAAATGACCAGAAGCTCGCCTGTTTGGCTCTGCAGCTGCTGCCAATCTATTTATAGAAGCAGAAAATGCTGATTTCCATTACTACACTGTATATCCAGAGGACCTGAGTATAATCCAGCAAACAGTATTTTTTCATTAACAGGCTAAGTGTTTGAGAACAAAAGGAAAACTACCTGTAATTTTAAATATTATGAGCCTCCGCTATGGTTTTTCTGCTTAAAGAAGCACAAATATGAATCCATGTTCAGAGCTAGTCCTTCCAGGGGTGTAACCTATGAGCTAAATTCAAGTCAACTTCAGTTCCAACCAACAAGGAACTGACTTCTCAAATGCAAAACGCATTAAAGATCTAATAAAACAATACTATAAACTACTTTAGAACTGTTATTAGCACAAAAACCCATTTGACTGATGTGTCTAATTCATGTATTTAGCTGATCACAACTGTGACTTGCTCTACAGGCCTTTTTGCAGAAGCCGAAATTCTCTGAGGCAAACTCCACTCACATTTAGCACAGCAAAATGGAAGTTTGAACTTTCTTCCTGTGAAGAATCTGTTCAAATTAAAATGACCACTTGAACCTACTACAGTCAATCCATTTCAAAAGAACAAAAAATATTTAGTGACAGCATTTTAAAACAATCATGTTTATCCTGAAAACTTTCAAGAGATGAAAACTTCAGTGACTCACAGCAATTGTAAAAACCCTAGAATACTTACAGAAAAATTTTATTTCCCCTGTGGAAATATAACAATAAATGTCAGTTAAATTTTAACTTGAAATTATTAGTTGTGTTTAGCATGAAATCCATCTTTTAATTTGATAAGTAGATTTCCAGAGACAGTATCTTATCGTATCCTCCTATGTAACAAGATCCCTACTTAAACTCCACATGGACACCAAATTACATTGCTTGCAAATGCTGCCATGCTCACTGAGTATATAACTATGTAAATAAAGGGATTTCTGCTAATAAGATAATGGTTTCAAGTTATCAGTAAACAAAATTCAAACATAATCCTCGGTAGTCTAAATTCTGATACTCCTGATCTTCCTAACACCAAAATACCAGTCAGTGTGCTTCACATCAGACTGTAAGGCAGACAAAAAGTTGTATCAACATCCATACCTACCAAAATTCTCTAGTGAAAGAAAAAAATATCAAACTGATAAGACTCTCTACAGTAATTTCAGTAACCTATGGAATACTGTTTCTGTTTCTTGTTAAAAACAAGAGAAACATGTTCTATATTCGTTATAACAAAAAACCTTGTTCCTGTGGATACTTAAGCATATTAACCAGAGTCCTCAAAGCCCTTCAGTTCTCAGAAATATTGTGTTCAGCATGATCAAGCACTGGTAGCAAGTGTTTTCAGTGCCCTGACCTAAATTAAATGGCATGAAGCAGAACTTTTGAGTATCTCTCCATTTCAGTTTTTAAGTATCTTTAGCATTCACACACATAAAATTAAGCATGCCTATGAAAAAATACAGGCTCATAACATTTATCCACACACAACTCTCAGGAAAGCAATGCTTTCAACCATTAGATCAGTTTGATGTGTATTTTTTAATGGATAAAAATTTAAGAAATCAAAGCTATTGTTTGACAGACAAATCTTCTGAAACACTGCCAGCTTAGGGATCCTCTCATTCCTAGACCTAACATATCCATTCCACTGTCTATGCAGGGCCACGTGGCAGACTAAGTACCTGACCTAGTTATAACTAACTTTAGAAACTAACAGTTGTTTTAAACTCCAGTCACTCCCATTATCTTCCCTGACATGCAAAATTGCAAACACTCCCCCTAATAAAACTACGTAGATGCTACAAAGAAAAAGCAAAGCAACTCAGTGATTTATGGTCTGAGCAACTGTCATGGTATTATGGAGACTCAGGATCTACTTCCATCTCACAGGAGATGTCCCCAACACCAAGTGCACACTCCATCTGTGGTAGTGAATTAGTCCAGGAGGCACATTCCAAATGAGAATCATCTGATCCATAACCAAATTATAAGTTTTGCTTTATCCAAACCACTGCATAGCCAGAGAAACACAAGGAAAGATACAATCAAGAATAAAGAGGGAAGAACTATCCAGGGTTGCTGAGCTTGCTAGAAAAAGTGCTGGAAAGAAACAAGTGCTGGAACATCATCGCAGTTTTTCCAGCCCTCCACTACCTATAGTTTTTCTTCACATGAACTGTGCAGTGTCCCATATTTCCCTCAATATTTTTCCTTTAACTGTGTTAAGGATGCTGCTGTGTCTCCACCTCAAAGTTGTAGCTTTGACTTCTCACACAATGCTAAAATACTTGAGTATCACAGCTGGATCATCTTCACAGCCTTAAAGAGAAATGCTTAGATCATGTCTTCTGTGCCCATGTTCTGGAATTTCCAAGCAATAGCTCAGCATTTATTCTGTTTATCATTTTTCTCCACACAATGCACACATCAGGTGTTCATGTGAGTCACAAGGCAGCATCCTTTTCTCCTGCTCTCAGCAGTAAGAGCACCCTTTTGACTCACCACAGAGAGCTCATCTGATGCTCCTGCCAGCCACACAGGGACTGGGGACGGTGTCAGCAACTACTGGGAGCTGCTCCCCCCCGCAGCAGCAGGAAGTGGTTCCCCTTGCACCGGGACACAGCAGCAGCCATGGCTCTGCCCAGCTCTCCCCTGGAGAGTGTTTTCCATTTGTGGGAAGCACCCAGTACTGAAACAGTTATTTTGTCTCTACCAGAAAACAAAACAAGCTATCAGCTACAGGAAATGCTTCACAGGATGAACCCAATCTGAGAGCTACAGCGCAGACTACCGTGACTATACAAACCGGGGCTTTTAGATAGCAGGAGATCAAAGTCACTCAAGGCAGCTACAAATGCACAGACTTCACAGGCAGTCAGAAAAGCCATGTCTTACATACACGAGGCAACGGTGTGTGCTTGCTTTCAGACACTGGAGAATCATTAACAGTTTCCACTTCCACATGCCAGTCCAATAATGAACACTAGATCTAAGAGCTCAGGAATGATCACAAATGTTCACCTGAAAATACTGCTCATTTTTTATTAGATTGTATAAACCAAATTGCTAGCATTAGAAATGATGTGGAATTCAATCTGCAGTAAATGTAAATATGACTACTTTTCATGTCAGGGTGCAGAGCCTAGGCATCATTTTTTCTTCCCACTCTGGAAGTTCCATTTACACTGCACAATTACACTACCAGATTTGAATAAGAAATAGCCTGGACTGCTGACTCCATAAAATATCCTTTTACTTTAGGAATTAAATGTCTCAATGTTTATTCTCCTGCCTAAGAAAACACCAACTTTTATAGAACAGAAAACAGATGACAAAGAAGAAACAAATATTGAATGGGGCAGATGAGAGATTAAAACATGCAGTAAGGTATCCAAAACGAGAAAACTATTTGGCTGTATGACTGGCAAAAGGAGTTCATGCATATAGAGCATAAAATGCAGGGCTAGAAAGAAACCAAGAATTTAAGGCATTCTCCCACCCAAAGAGTGATCAGCCAAATCCTAGTGGTAAGGTCTGTTATGTCCCTGTTAAAAAGAACCTGAATAATTTTGTACAGAAAAGCAGCTCCTAAAGGATAGAAAAATTCTACAAAGAAAAAAAATTATGGGATGCAACATGAACCCTACAGAAAGAATTACAAAACATCAATACAACTAGATAAAAGTAGATAAAAGAAATAATGCTACCAAATGTTCGAAAGAAACATGGTGCTTCCAAATGCTACCAAATTAGAAGGAAAGATTTCAAAGATAGCAACACATTAAAAAAGAAAAATACATTTCCTATGAACTGGAAAGAGCTCATAAAGACAGGTCTGAGAGTGGTGCATGAAAGGAAACATTAAAAGCTACTGGCATTTTAGCTGACTTTTGTAGCTAGGTTTCTTTCCTGCTACAATAAAAAAAAAAAAAAATTGTTATTTATACAGTAGTCATCATCAACTTGGACATTCACAGTTCTGCAGTTGGGCTAACAAGATTTATACAAATTCTTCTGGATGAGTCAAAAAGTCTGGACCTATGAGTTGAGAAAGAAACTGTGTTTCTTATTACAGAACACTGGCACAAGTTGTTGCCTTTAATATCAATATGACTACAACAAAAAATTCTTCCAAGATTAATACTTAATGTTGATTTGAAAGGGGGCAAAAAAATAGAGCTTTTCACTCCTGAGGCTACTGTCATTCACATCTTTTAGCAAACAGAGTTCTGAATGGAAAAAAAAAAAAATCTCAATTCATACTCAAATCAACTCTTCAATGTGCAAGGGCTTTATGCAGTAATATTTGGGCATAAAAGTGGAAGCTGAGGTTGAAGAGTGTGACACCAGACTAACTACACAAAAAAGTATATCCAGAATACACCAATGAGTTCCCCAATAGATAGAGCATCTCTCGCTATTGTTCAAAACAGTAGCATGTAGTAAAACAAACCCATATATGTGATGAAAAAGTAATGGTAACATTTTAAAAATAAGACAGAAGATTAGTTTCATTGAATCGATGTAACAGTTGTTTCTTTTGATTACTGTTAACACAAACCCAAGCTGGCATTTGTCTTACGACCAGCCAGCAAAAGCCCTCAGGTTTCTGCTGAGGTTGCATCAGCTTCAAGAAGCCTCAAGAACAAAAGCTGCCTGCTAGAGTTCAACAAGCCTCCATTATTCAGTACAAAATGCGCCCAACTGTGATACTGACAAAGCACACTTCAGTTTTCCTGTGAAAAATAGATTGAGCTCTTATATCATCCTTTTAATTGTTGCTGAATTCCTTGAAGTTACTGAAAGCCTCATACATAATTAAGTATTTTACACACTTTTATTCAACTGCACAGATGGCATTTGCTCAGCCCATCCAAGTGCTTTCTGAGGTCCTTCCGTGAACTACAAAAAATGATTGAGAAGAAAACTGAGCATCATTAATCCAATAATTAAGTCAAAATCATGCCAAAAACTTACATAACTGTCACTGAAAAATACAGTAGTTTTCTGTTTTAACAAACTGGCTCATTAAATACTTGCTAAAGAATATCCCTCACTCCTCTTTCACGACCGGAACTGCTCATTCCCAGGACAGAAAACATGCACCCAACAATCCCTACAGAGCTGGTCTCTAACACACAGGAGAAACAGGCACAAAGAAGCAGAAGCAATCACTGACATGTTAGAACAGAAGCAAACGAGCTCTCCCAGAGTTTCAGAAAAAACTAAGGGCCATAGAGCTCTAAGGCACTTATTTCTGTGGCACCAGAAAAACCCCAAATTTCCCTTTTTGATGCAGAACAATCCATGGGTTCTGTTAGTACACAGGAAAACTCAGTCTACCTGTTCTTTAATATAACCAAAATTGCACAGCACTTGGAGTTGGGAGTAGAACTTTTTGGTTCCTATTAATTTTTATAGCATCATCTCTCTACTATTCATCTCCATGTGCAAAGATCTGTCTCTGTGAAATTGCTTATTCATGATTATATAATGTATATATATATATATACAAAATTATTTCTGTTATTATTTTAGAAAGTCAAAAGGCTGGCTTCATCACTTGATTACCCTACTCAAATGTATACACCTTCCTTTTAAAATTAAGAAGAGCTCATAGTCATTGCCCATTTACATGTACTCTGCACCCTAAACATCATGAATTAATTAAATGTTAGGCAACATAAGCAAACAACATTTTGGACATAAATGGGAAACACTTCTCCACACATACCCTGCCACAAACCCACTCTTAAGTTCTGTGACAGCTTTCTATTATTCTGCATTCAAGAGAAAATATGAGCAGCATAGCACACTGAGACTATGAACACAGGAAGCAACAAGATCATTGAGATTGGTAATTTGGCCTACCAATTAGTAGCAATGATAGCTCTAGGGTTTGGAGATGGAATATTTTTACTTCAAAATAATTTTAGCATGACCTTACTTGAACATTAACTATAATTAAAGTAATCTGCTTGAAAACTCTTTGTCACATCTGTGAAGAAAGGAGCAGAGCATGTCAGGTCTCCTAGTGACACAACTCCTTTTTTATTAATGAACTGCTCTCAGAAGCGACAAGACACAGTCTAAGAATCAGCACTAAATGGAACTTCAGTTGTGCGTGGACCATCCAGGCAAAGACAGAGGACAGTCAGGCACCCAAACCATCCCACTTGATCAGTATCTGTCAAGCTGAAAGGTGAGTACCTTTCTCCACAACTGTATCCAAAGGCTCTACTCAACATCTACATGAAAGCCACTAACTTGCTGCTCACACAAAGTGCATTTAAAATTTAAACACCTTTAAATGTGAACACACTGAAGTAAACTTTTCTCTTTACAACTGATAACAGGATTAGGACTATTCTCACAGCACTGTGAATTCTGTATGTCCTACACTTAGTAAAACACAAGGAACACCTGTGTAAGTGGAACACAAGGAACACAAGTGTAAAACACACTTGTTCCTTCTGTGTAAGGAACACTGGCATTTGGGCCAAACACAATCATTACAGAATATACTGGATTTAGAATTAAGAATGCATCATAACCATCACTAGATTTTATAATTCAAACAACATTCAAAGAGCAAGTAATAAATGTCATATTTAAAAAAATAATTTCCAAACACAAGGTTAATTGCACTCATCTTATTACACTAATATTAATATCATATAAATAAAGTTATTCCCATTTTAAACAAATTATTTATAATTACAATTTATCTTTATTTATCTGCATACTAATAACAAGCATGCTAGCTAAAGAATATACTCCTACCATTCATACTCTAGTAAAGCCTTTGACATCAAGTTACTCTGTTTTCCAAACTCTTAAAAAACTGTAATGATTCACTAAATGTCACTAGAACTTCTTGATTACAAGTGCAACTGCCTAACTTTTAAGCTGTCTCAAACTCAGTATCAATAATCTGCTGCAGGCTCTTCAAGGCTATTTGCATTAAATTGTAGTCTATTGTTTTCACTGCCATAAATTTATTTGATGTTTCCAGTTGTGTGCTGAGCCTCAAAATGTAGGTTTGATTAACAGCTAGGAAAGCTACCTTTCAAAGAAATACACACAGAACCTAACCTCCTAAATGAAAAGCTGCTTTTTAAAACACATATTGTATTCAAGGCCGTCAGTGAGGGTAAAATTAGCTCACTGGTTTGAGATCTATGACAGCAATATCAGTCTACTCTACCCAAGAGAAAAACACAGCAAATGGGAGCTGTGAACAAGCACAGCTTCCCTGACATCTAATCACCTGCACCACTGTTTCCATACTGCCTGCATCACTGCAACAAATCTGTCATCTGTTTCCCTTAACTATCATCAGAATCAAACTTTGTATTTACTTCCATATATTCACAAGCACAGCAGACCAGTTTTCACACACAAATGTCCTGCTCTCATCAGACCCTGCAAGTTCCTGTTCCTTGAGAAGAGAGCCAAAGTCCTGTTTATGCAAAAATAATAGGGCACGATGTATTCACGCAAACCTACTAGACAAGGTTATAAAAAACTTTTTCAAGGCAGCAGAACCACAGTTTAAAATTATGCATCACAAATTGTATCACAAGAACAGCATGCTAGCATCCAAACGTAATTACATCTAAAATACAGTTAATATGTTACTAGCTACTCATCACTGCTGCACAGCATTAGACTTTGCTCTTGCTCAAGAGGAAGCAGCAGTCAGGGAACTTACTCCCCTGCTCATTCTGGGAAACCAGGGAGGCTTCACCTCTCTCTGGTAACTCTTCTGCAATAACACAGCTGAGAGAAGTGGGTCATTTTCCAGTTCCTGCAACAACATAATTACTGTTGGAGTTCCAGAGACAAGGACAATTCTGGCTTTAATAGCAACACAGTATGAACACATTTGTGGCCATAAGAGGCTAGGCCAATACAAATGCACTGAATTAAGAACCTCACAAACAGCAAAGACCCACAGGCTTAACTCTATTTTCTCATATATCTGCTGTTCTACAATTCTTCATTCACCAAGGATGCTTTAGTATGCAGAGGTTTCACTGAGTTTACGAGTCAAAATCATTGATAAACTCCAATTTAATTTTACAGTTACTTAATAAAAATAAAGCAAGTGGTAGCATTTGCAAAAATTACTTCATATGCAAAGTGGCTTTCACAAGTAAAAATTACAATCATATAGTAAGTACATTCTGCTATACAAAAAATGCTTTTGCACAAATTGTTTTCTCCACTATCAATATCAGGTGAACAGACTTTTATCTCTGTCTCTTGAAATCTGACAAAATCTACCATTTCTAAGAAAGGATATCTACTTCAGCTTTACAAAATATTATCTAGTCACAGAGGTTTATGTAACAACTGAGTTATTTCCCAATTCTGCCAGTTTCTTCTTTCCACTATAAATTCTCAATTCAATTCATTACATAGCAGTGATTGAGGTCAACTAATGGCTTTGATTTAGAATCACAGAGCGATCTGTGGCAGCAGAAGCAGATTCTGCTTCCAAGAGTCCACTGCCAGACATCACAAGCTCATAGCAAGGAAAGCTAAGTAGGACACAGAGCCATATCCTCCACCACCACAGCTTACAACCTAACATAAGCAGATAGATGCAGGACACCTGTAATTGCCAGGGTATAATTGCAGCATACCCGAGGAAGATGCACACCCTATTGGGCCAAGAGCTCCCGAGAGAGGCCGGCAGGTGTGGAGATAACACCCACATCAGTTACCACAGCAACACGGAGCTCCGCGGCATTGTCCCACTTCCTCAGGCACTCAAAAACACTGAGTAGCTCAAGGAACGCAAGCTGCTGGAAAGCCTTTCCTGCCCATCCCACGGCAAAGGCAGTCCTGTTATCCTCAGAATTCTTCCCACATCACCACCCTAACTAATACAAGTCTTTCAATTGCTATTCACTTTCTCTACTTCCTCACGTGAGCAAGCCCCAAAATGTTACCACACTAGAAGTAATACTTAATTTAACTACCTTTGGTAACCATGGCTAAAAAAACCTGAAGAGAGGTGAAGAGGCATAGCTATCAGGCAACATGAGTATGCCTTCCAAAGACAGCAGATAGAGGGTTTAGACTAATGGGGGGCAGGAATTTGCATAGTCACGCTTCCTTTGCTAGGAAATAAAGACACTTGGATTACACATATTCCTTCACAATGATCAGTTAACCTTAAATTTGAAATTATTCTTACTTGGCACTTTTAAAAGCTGCTACCAATTCAGACGTAATGAAAGAAAGGAACTGTCTTCAGATCCACGCCCACAATCTGACAGAGCAGAAAAATAATAAAATATTTCATTTTATATGAAAAAGTACAGATCAAAATAAGAAACTTTCACACAACAGCTGCAATATACAATATTCCTCTAGGAGGCAAAAGAATCACTGGCAGCATACCCCAAAACCTAGAGATTTATGCTAAATTAGCAGAACCTGGCTGAGCTGCAGGGGCAGTTGAACACTCTACAGCACAGAACGAAAGAATCAGAAGAGATTTCCCTCATTCTTCTGTGAAAGGTTGCCCAGTCTGTCCCTCTTTCTCTCCTGCATTAAAACAAACAGGACAGCTGCTCTTACCTGCTGCAGAACCACTTAAAGGCCCAGGTCTGTGACCCCTGCAATGCCACACACGTGCCAGAGTGCCATCACCTCAAATGTGCATTTGCACCCCTTTACACGACCAGACACCGACATATTCCACTGAAAAATCACAACAGCCCACACAGCTCACACTTCTTCCTTACTGTCACCGTAAGCGCTTGCCAGAAAGAGAGCAGAAGCAAGCAACAACGGGCTGATTTGTTCTTGATATCCATGTTCATCTTGCTGAAAGCTGACCTCTGTCGTACAACCCACCTGCTGAAGGTGGTGGCAACACTCAACGACACCCAGTCATAACTGACCCATGACAGATTAACTAAACAAACCACCATGATGAAGTGAAAGAAAGTTAGTGAAAGTTCACTCTGAAATCCGAAAATCAAAACCAGTGCCTTCTTATTAAGTAGATTTGTTCCCTATGTGTCCTGAGAGAAGCATCTGCTCATTTTTCTGGCAAAGAATGTTTTTACAACCTTTTGCTCCTGTTACCATAGCACTGGACAAAATACAATATTGGCAGACGGAGAACGGGATCTGGCCTTTTATGCAGAGACAGTTAGCTAAGCCCAGATCTCTGTTCTGCACTTACTAGAGAACATTTTAGAAATATAAAAGTCACCTCCTCAGCTGAAGAGTCCCAATCTGATTCCCAAGGGCAAACTGCTAGAAATGAAGATTTTCAATAACACTTCTTCTTCATGCTTGTAAAAGAGTTGTCAACAAATAAAAAAATCTTAAGGTTAAAGGAGGTTTTTAACTTCAACTAGACTCAAACTTTGCTATGCTGTTATATTTAAGAATGTCAGAAAACAAACAGAAAAAAAAAACCCTTTTCTGCAAGCACTGTAAGTAGCAATTATTCTTTTTCCCAGTTTAACAAGCAGTTTTGGTGCATTCACTTCAAAATTATAAGTAAACCTTCTGTCAATTGCTATGTAGCTCAAGAACAGCAAGCCAAGTTGCTATATTCAACCTGCAGTATGTAACTTAACAGCACAGCATCAAATGTTCTGTAATTATTTCCAGCAAGATGTCTATTTCACACACACATTTTCTAAGCATGACCTACATTCACATTAAGAGCAATACTTCTTACCCAAAGAGAGATTGTTTCATGCAAGTGGTAACTTAGTTTCTAAAAAACAATATATGGCCACTTTACATGTATAAAAGGATGTGCATTTGATTTTCCATACTAACTACACTGCAACTGTAACACAGTAACCTCCATCCAATTTAAATACTACTTCTTTCTGCAAATTACCAAGTTAATTTTTTTAAGAATTAACAAGCATCACACTGAGTTATCAAAAGCAATATGCTTGATAACCAAATCCAACCTTGGCAAAGTTTTTCTCCACATACAATGGTTCGAAGATTCCCCAGACTCGAAACAAAGCAATGCAGGTCACTGAGCCATTTCAGAATTTCTCTCTAACAATATGGAGAGTTTTCTGTCTGGTAAAGAAAAGCCAGGACTTGAAACACAAACTACCAGGAATAAGGGTCTTCTTGCTCAACTATAAAGGCCCATCATTTAGAACATGAATGAGGATGAGCTTGAAGAGACCGTATTTTTTTTGAAACTTCCTACAGAACAACATTAGAATTTTATACAGTAAATGTTTAAATCTGTTGTCTTAAAACAAAGCACTAGCATTAGCCAATAGCCCATGGACCCCCTGGCAGAAGCTCTGTAAATTCTATAAGGTTGTTTTTACGCCTCCACACAAAGAAAGCAGATGATGCACCAAATACATTCTTTGAATCAAAAGCATTTAATAAACTGAAATGAATACAACAAACCTCATGAGAAGACTGCAGTACCAAACGAGAGCTTCTATTTCTAAAATGTTTGAGTTCCTTTGTTCCAACATTTTGGAACAGCTGAAGACAACACCTACCTATTACTCATGTGAAAAACACAAAATTACACATGAGGACATTTTGAAAAACAGAACTTCAGCAATATCCCAGTCAACATCCAGGAGAAAATCTCCATGCAGGACGTTGTAGAGGCAGCAGCTAAAGGACGTAGTTCTATCAGAACACCTTCAAAAAATCAATCAAGTTATTTGGGATCCAACAGAAGACAGCTCTGTAAGCCTGGAAGCAATTCTAAAATGAAAAATAAGCACCACATACAGGGGTACAAGAAGTTCTACAAAGTCTGTCCTGAAAAAGGTGGTTACCATAAAAGCTTCAGAAAAGGACAAAGGAATGAATCAGACTCTCAAAGTAGTATAGAGCATCTGCAATACTCCAAATTCACAGCTGCCCACCTCTGCACACATATTAATGATGTTCCATACTTCAGCTTCCATGAAACCACTTCTGTAACCCAAAAAAAAAAAAAAATCTGCAGGCCCCATCTTATTTTACCAAAACAGATAAAATAATAATTTTTCTTGTCTCTATTTATCTAATGTGAGCCAGATTGTCACGAGGCCCTTTAAGGTTTGTTCATATACTGATTTCAGCACTTTACTGGTGCTGTTCTGCCCAAGACCTTTATAAACATCCCTTAGATAATCCTATATCAGACAGGATGCATTTCTTTAAGAGTAATTAAACATCTTTTTTTTCCCGATATTTATAGATTTTTTAGTATGTTCAATATGTATAGATTGGTAAGCATTCATGTTGGACAGAGAAGACACCATCAGTCACAGACATCTCAGCAGAAGATAAAAATGTACTGCAATTTTTCCCCTACAACAGCCACATTCAGAGTAACCCAGTAAAACTCAAGACCAGAATTTTCATGACGTAAATTAATACATTATTTTCCTCAGCTAACAAAATAAGTAATAATGAATTTTTTCAAATGCAACAGTTTAAAAAGTCAATTTTTTCAAACAATTTTCAAAGAAAAGCCATATACAGACTACAGTTGTCTCAAATAGGGGAAACCCTTCCTGCTCTGCAATCCAAATTCAGTGACAGTATTTCAGGAACGAGTCATTTTAATCCTGCAGTTAGGAATTATCATGCTGTTCCCCACATAGGCCAAGTCCCACCATCTCTAACGAGAGCAGTAGCAGACAGCTTTCCACGTGCTGGGAACTCTCCCAAGGGCCAGAGCTCTCAGCCCCAGAACACCTCCCGAAGGCCGCACGTGTTGCATGCAGCGCCGCAGGCCGCCCACCCCACCTGCACTGCGCGCAGCAGAGCAGCTGTCACAGCACGCAGGTGACACAGCATCACCTGGGCAGCGCGGCACCAAACTGCAGCGGTGAAAACTTCCACCATGGAAGTGTAAGTGGCATTGCAGACTTGTGAAAGAACGTAAGACTCTTCTCACAGCAGTTTTATGCTCCAATAGAGGATATGAAGAATCCCCATGACTGTGTTTACTTTCACCATAATTATGACACAGACTGAGTCTCAATCTTCATTTATTCACCAAATTTTAATGTTATTCTTCTGACAACTCTCAGCAATTTGTTGTCACAAAAATAGAAACGTCAAAGAAGTGAAATGACAAAAATAAGAACATTTCAACTGCTGAATGCTTTTTCTATGTCATAAAAGATTCTCTTGCCTTGCAATTTTCTTTTTAACGTGAACTCATTTTCAAGCTGTCTTAACAGATTGTTACAACTATATATTCAGCAAGTTCTACTACCATCTGAAAGAAGGGTTTTCTCTACACCCTCGTGAATTAAAAGTGCTGCATGAATGACCTGTTCATTTGACAAGACATGCCTAAATAATATCACCTCTCCATCCATCCAGCCATGGCAATAAATAAAACTATCCTGAAGAGTTTCATAACATGAAGCCTAGGTTTTAAGACAAAGAGGCACAGAGAAAGCATGAATTCTCAAGCTGCTTTTCAGACAAGCAATTCTCTCCTCCTTCAAGAAGAAGGACCTACCAACTGCATAACCTCTAATCCGCCACCTTCCTAGACACAAGCGGTTGGATTTTCTTGTGTCACTCACCATCGTCCAGTCATTTTACTGAACAGTTTGTCCCTAAAAGTCAGGAAAAACCACTCATATTCCCCCTACAGTTAGTCAAAGAAAACCATGCAAACAATTCTTGAAGGACTGTGTTCAGAGCCTTAAGGGCATATGGAATCCAGACCAAAATAAACTCCTTCCACTGTTTGTACACAAAAGCTGTACTTACCCTGGTTTGTGAAGTACAAGGTCTAGATAGGACATCACATAAGAGCTGTGCTACTCAAAACCAGCAGAATTAGGTAGAAGAAGCTGCCTGCTCAAGTTGGGATCTGGCCTGTGCAGAGGCACTTACCTGTTTAGCACACACACCAAAAAAAAAAACCAAAAACAACCGCCTATAAAAGAAGTTAAATGTATACTCTGAGACTTTACCAGCAGCAAATAAATCTCATTCTTCTCTATGTCTTTAACAAAATCTACAACTAAAAAAAAACCAAGAAAATTTCAAGGAAAGTAAAACACATGGAAAATATTAACCTCTGCTCATCATAAGAAAACAAGGGAAAATCCCCTTCTCTTTGGAGAACTTTTAAGCACAGCCTTTACAGACACAAGTGGATTATTGGCACTGTATTCCCCACTTGTTCTTTAATGAAAGAATTATTTTGTATGTGTATAAATGGTTAAATAAGTTATAATTCTGCATTAATTATCCAACTGGTGACTGAATGAGACAATTCATAAGAGCCTGTCTTGCATAAGGAGTACAACTTACAAGCCATACTTTGATGAAGGGTACAAACTTAAAATGGTACAAACATCTATAAGAAGCTCTAACAAGCTCTGTTTCCAAGGACCTGCATTTGGTGGACAGATGAGTATACAAATGAGAACAACAAAAATTAGAGGCTCACCCCTCACTCTTGCTCCACACATCAAAACTGCATGTATTTGTAGCACATACTGAATTACTGACTCCAATAAATGTAAAGACTGCATATAAATTTAGAAAATACAAGATGTACATTTTAAGCAGATAATAAAATGGGAATGATTTACAATAGTTCTATTAACTCCTTCCATGAAGTCGTTATAGAAGTGTCCTCAGTTTGGAGATTATTTAAATTGATTATTATCAACACCAGACAAAAGTAATAGGGATTCAGAGTCTACTGATAACTTTCTACCTTCTATTATCCAAACTGATTAATTTATACAGATGCACATATAGTCAAAGAATTGCCTCTTTCTTTCAGGAATGGACTGATCTTGCGACAGTGAACTCAGAATGTGATAGAAATGCTGCAAAACCAACATCCTCACTAATTTAGGCTGATTACACACTACTCTTTGATCCAGAGATTCTGCATGCTCAATCATTCTGCCCCTTCTGAGACAGAGTCACTTCATGGACATCACACCACTAAGAACACAAACATCAATAGGTCTAAATCTTTGAGGCTAATTTCTGAGATCACTAACAGAGGAATAAAGTCAGAAAACTGATTATATCAAAACACTGCAGACTGATTTATCATAAATAACAAATAAATGTACTGTCACAGTTTCATACTTCTCTGCAACTCCTTTCACTCCGAGTTCACTAGTTATTAGTCATGGTGGAAAAAGCCCATTAATTTTACTACCACCATTTCAGCACACACATATATACTCCATCACATAAAAACCTTTAGCTCTCTTTCCCACAAATGAAATTTATCTAGATCTTATTAAATTGACATGAGTAACTCAACACATTAATTCCCTCTCCTTGGAAGGCAAATCCAACACCAATTTGTGCAAAAAGCATTTCAAAGGATCCAGGATATATCATATTCAGGATACAGAAACTACAGTATTAAATAGAAGCAATATCCCCTATAATCCAATGAAATGAATTACAGTGGACAGTGCAAAATACTTCAAATAAGAGACATAAAACTCCATCATGGAATAAATGCAAGGCAAAAGAATATGAAAGGAAAAGACAGAACTGCTTATATTCTCATTATTTATTTAAAATCTCTAGCCTTTCTAGAATACCATTAAATCCTAAGCCTTAGCTCACAGCAATAATTCCATAGATTAAGTAGCATTACCTCTCAAACTTAATTTAGTATCCCTGTACTTTACCCAAGAAAAATGGGAAACCAGTGTACATAGTTCATACTTTTCAAAATATTATTTGAATAATCCTATAATTCATTACTTTTCTGTCAAAAATAACCACCCCTTTTTTGAGCATCTGCTCATATTGGCATTTTTCAGTGTCTCTGAAGCCTGTCATCCACCTCAGCCTCTTCTTTTGCTGTTAGCAGCGTGGGGGATAAGAGGTTGACTTTTGTTTTTACTATTTTTCATCTCCTTTTGGCTAAATCATTTTGGGTTGTCTCTCCACAGACCCTCCATACAGATAAATGTGTGTTAGCTAATTCAAAATAGCCATTTAATTTGGGATATTTAACATTTTTACATTTCCCACAAGTTGCAGCAGACCTGTGGTTTTTACCCAATTAAAAGTAGATAGACAACAAACTTCCACAACCTGCAGCATACACTTTGCCTTACATAGGAGGCTATGAACAAGTTCCACTTCTCAAGCCAACTTACAAAGTCGCCATCTAGTTAAAAAAATTAGAGGGAATTACAAATGCTGCAATGGCCAGCATTGCTCAAACTTACAGTATAAAGGACACAGCTAAAGATAACTGAGAATCTGCATTGTATATTGAGTGAACACATACTATTTTATCATTATTATTACAGCGAATCAAGACAAATCCGTGTGCTTTGAATTCACGCGACTACCGAGTAATAAATGCCTTTGTACATTTTGTTTGTTAGACACACTAAAAGTTTGTGTTTGAACAGAGATCAGACTCAGAAACACCATTTCAGCTAAGGTGGTATATTCCTATCTGGCAAAACCAGCAGTGGCAAGAAGAGATGTTGTTGTATGAGACAGACTCTACAGAAAATCAAGCACTGCTTCCGCTTGCGAAAGCCCCACGTTACCCACAGGTTATGTGTACCAACCCTCTCGTGTTGAACAAGTGTCAGCCCCATGGCTCACAGCTTTCACAGGGGGCCACAGAAACATCTCACATTTGCACTACAGACCTTCAGGCTCAAAAAGCAGCACTGCTGCTGCACCGAAGTTCAAATTAACCACGCTTGATAGCTGGTATCTTGATGAACTTCTCACTTATCTTAAATGGTCCATCTAACAGCTCACTGCCTCAGTCATTCCCTCCTCCTCCCTCACTTTACACTCCCCCCATCCCTGAGCAAAGCAATGGCACTGCTCCTGTCAGCAGGAAATTCACAACAAAGTTACAGAACACCCTAATAAAAACATTTGCATTTACTTAGAAGAGTTTTTAATAAAAAAAAATAGTAAATTTATGAGTTGGTACAAAGCTAGCTTTGGCTGTGTGTTATAACCAACACAGACAGGCTACTAAAACCCCAGACCAACTAATATTTGTTCCTAACCCTGCATTTCACTGAGCATAAAACAACCCTGCATTTCACTGAGCATAAAACAACTTCATCATGGTAACACTACACCAGTAATAATAAGGCAAGCGCTTATTATTATTCAAACTGAAATACCATTAAGAATAGATATTACATCTTCTGGGAAATAAGCTACAGGAAAATGGAATAGCACCTACAGAGTCTATACTTCAGAGCATATAAATTAAAATTTGACAGAGCAACTTAGTCATTGCACCTAGAAACAGAAAATTAAGATTTCTCACTGAAATAGACACAACTCACTTGCAAAAACATATCAGCTCATTCACTTCAAGAAACAATTGCCAACCTAACTAGTGAGAGCCCTGAGAAGAGGAAATGCTCCTAAATTTAGTGTGCTGTGATGACGTTTCACCTACTGACAAGGAGTTTTGCTTCATAAAGCAGCCCAATGATTGAAGTTCCTGGTAGGGATATCCCACAAAATTTACAAAACTTAGATTACTAAGCAAGAGGTCAATTTCAGGTGTGCAATTAAGTGTGAAAACAGCATTTCAAACAAAATTTTAAAAAGAAAAAGGGCCATCAGCCTCTAAACATAGAATCTACTGAATAAATCTGCTGCAAACATGGTATTTAAATCAATGTTTTTAATCAAGAAAATATTCTGCTGAACACTACAGAGTAAGATTTCACTTGCTCAAAGCACTGACTGGAGACGCTCTTGCCTTACATAGTCACCACTTTCTGCCTCAGCACTAAGCCACAAAGATTAATAACTGTAAACTCAAGTGAAACACAAGCAATGGACAATAAATTTCAGAGCGCTGATTAACTGTAGGATGCAGAAGCTTTCTACTCTGAATTAAAATTCTTGATCAATATAATTCAATAACCACAGTCTGAAAATAAACTATAGAAGGGAACAACTAGAATGCCACTTGTAACCAACATTAAGCGTTACAGCATTTATATTAGCAACTTGCATATTTACAAATTTTATTTTCATACCTACACATACAGTATTTACCACCAGCAACTCCAATCACCACTAATAAAATGGCTCATGCTATTTTCATACCCACTCAACAGAGGATCAATCCAGCGCTTCCTGAACTCCAGGTTGAACTTGTGGCACTAATAAATGCATTAAATTAGCTTTCCTGGCAAAACACAGCACAGGTGATGAAAAAGGAAAGTAGATTGGTTAAGTGATAAATTCTTCAACAACTTTGCCAGCTTCACTGACTCACTTAAAGGAAACATGTTCTAGATTATCCTCACTGCAGTTCCCAAACCTAACGAGCCACTTTAGTGGTAGCCAGGTGGCTGCAGGAGCAACCTCTGTGAGAGGAGATCAGGAGCTGCACCCACATGAGACAGAGCCAGTTCTAAACCAGCTCCAAAAGAGCCCCACCACTGGCAAAAACCAGTCAGCCACGCTGGTGGCACCTCTGTGCCAATGCATTCACCAAAGGGTAAAGACCACTGTGAAGCAGCTGTGAGAGGACTGAGAAAAATGTGAAAGACGCAAACCCTGCAGACAGCAAGGTCAGAGAAGGAGGAAGGGCAAGAGGCGTTTCCAGGCACTGAAGTGGAGATTGCCTTGCAGCCCATGGAGAATCCCACGGCAGGGCAGGTGAATATGCTCTGAAAGAAGCTGCAGAGCCCACAGAACAAGCTTCTGCCAGGAGCTGCAGCCTATGGAGAGAAGTCCATGCAGGAGCAGGCTTTGGGCAGAACAGTGGTCTGGGGGGCACCCACAAGAGCAGTCTGCTCCTGCAGGACTGAAGGCTTTTGCGAAGAACCCATGCTGGAGCAATTCATGAAGAACTGCAGTCCACGGGAAAGACCTGGTATTTGTGCTCCAAAGTGTTTTGGAGCACTTTGTGAAGGACTGTACCCCACTGGAGAGAGGCTGTGCTGGAGCGGGAGGAAAACTCCTGAGAAGGAAAGAGCAGCAGAGACAAAGTGATATGAATGTACTAGAGCATCCCCCATTCCCTGTCCCCCTGCACCACTGGAGAAGAAGGAAATATAAGAGTTAGAAATGGAGGAGTGAAATTGAACCTGGGAAGGGAGGGCTGGGGGAAGGTGGGTTTAGTTTTGACTCTGTTTCTCACTGTCCTACTCTATTTTTAATTGGCAGTAAATTAAATTAATACTCCCCAAGCTGAGAGTGGTTTGCCCACGACAGTAATTTGTCAGTGACCTCCTTGTCCTTAACTCAACCCATGAGCTGGTTTGTTTCTTTCTTCCTTACTTTCTCCTGTTGCTCAGCTGAGGACTGAGAGTAAGAGAACAGCTTGGTGGGCACCTTGCTGACTTTCAAGTTTAATCCACCACTGCATATTCAAATTTAAAATCACACGGCTTTCATGAAGTTCTACCATAGGCTGAGGGACAAGATATATCCATGTAATATTCACTGAACTTAGGAGTGAGACAGTATAGCACAGTTCCCATGTATTCACTACTACTGTTTCATAGGTTTCTTAGAGTTTCAACTCGTTATCATCTTCCTGAACTTCTGGACTAATATTCACTGGAGCTAATCAATATCCACTTTCATGCCCGCAGAACAAGTGTTCCATCAGTGCTAAGATTAATCACCCCTTCAGTGAAGTTGGATTATACAATAAACAAGCTTAGGGAACAGAAAAAGCAAAAACAACTTTCCTCTGATATTCACACTTCTGATAACTAAACAGATTTTACAAATCTAACTCAGTAACCTCTGTTACGGTGATACACATCTTCAGTAAATTGAAGAGAGATCATTCTTGAACTTGTTTATAAAATCATATTTCCTGCAATTCCCTGTATAACTACACAAGTTATATGCTGGTACCAGTCATTACAAGCAACCATGGCAATTTGCCATCACTAAAGCTGTAACCATTAAGTTGCTGTTTGTAAAGACCACCATTCCTGTAATTTAAAACTAATATGCTAACAGATGCCTTATTCTCTTGTTCAGCCTACTGAAGATGCTTCCAAATCTCCAGCCACTTGGGTTTGCTTATGAGATCTAAGTAAAAATAACAGATATGTGGAAAGCAACTATGAAACTCATTGATCTATGGGCTGTAGTAAAATTACCAAGAAACAAGTAGTTTTCACCTTTATGTCTAGTTAAAGGAAGCTATCTGCAGGAATGAAAGCAGGTTATTTCTGGCAATCAGCAGGATGAATTGATTACTAAGAACAAGAAAAAGTATCTTCTTTCTACCCTACCCTTCACAAACGCCAGAAGAGTGTTTCTGTATTTAAAATGCAAACAGTGATGACAACATGAAGACTATGAAGGGAGGAAAACCAGAAGCTCCCTCTTCCTTTTCAGTCTCTAGAGCTGACAAGTAAAGCATAATAAAACTGAATAACTAAAAAATACAGAGCCTTTCAGAAGAACCCAGCCAACACAGCTGGATCCAAGAAATCAGAGGTTCCTTCTGAAGACTGGGCAGAGGACAGAGGCTTGGCTTTTCCCTCAGTTCTGCATGCTGTGGTGGAAGGACCTCCTGCCACTTCAAATCCCTGCACACCAAACACTTGCAAGTTGAAATATCTCCACCTGGTAATTTTTTCTGACTCTTTCAACAAAGTGTTACAGACACAAGCATTCAGTTACTCTAGAAAGCCCCATGCACTACACAAAACAAAAAGCTGATTTTTAAAAAGAGCAATGATAATGAGAAACGAACAAAAGATTACTTCAGAATAGACTTATACAAGAAAAGTGCAAAGAAACTTAACAGGGCAAGCCAGTACTGGAATTTATGTCAGTATTTCAGTAACAAAATGTGCAAGTCACATAACTGTGTGGGCTTGTTACTTATACTATCATAAGTAGAAATTTTCTTGATGATACTCCTGAACAAAATTAAGCAGGAAAATGAAAATTTTGTAAACACAACACACTGCCCAATATAACTATTACTGGTTTTCACGAAAGACCAGATAAACCAAAGCAGACTGTAAATACCAAGTGCATCAAAAAATCAAATTTTATAGAATGACTCTGTTGCACGTTTAGACTGAGACTGAACTTGTAACAGAGGACACAGCACTAGTACACAAAGCACTGAACAGTCCATACAAAATTTATCCTGTGATTGACATTGTCTCAGATACCACACAAACACCCTCCTTAAAAAAGCTTTTCTTCCCCTTCTCTTTAAGAAGTAGCATGACATAAAAAACCTGTATGATTTCTCCAAGTTATTAGAAGAACAAGACATTTTTGACATGAAGAGCCTTTTCCCCCCCCAAACAGCAGTCTTTCCTTTCACTGCTGCAGGTCCATTTACTGTATTTCCTATATTTTTTCCCAAAATGTAAAGTTGATGTTCTCTGATACACTACCATATAACATTTTATGTAACATTCCCTGTTACTAAAGTCATCGAGCTACATATCAATCATAATTTGGATAAACACTGACTAAATTTTTAATAACAGATTTTTCATTTCATAAGCAGAAGTCAAATGAGTTGCAATTGCCACAGCTCTACTACTATGAACTAGCAATTTCCTCATGTATGAGATTACATTTTAATTATTTTGAAGCTGCAATTATGTTGCTGGGCGGAGGAGAAGAGGAAAAAACCATTCACTTTAGCGCTGAATTTCAAATTCTGTTACACTGGCCTGTGCCTCACTGGCTTTTGCAACAGTTTTTGTACTGGACAATGAAACTTCAAAGCAGCAACTGGCACAGAAAGGGAGTGGCTTGGCTACTGAAATAGATAATACAGGCCAATGAAGGGCCTTCAACGTCTCCATCACCACAGCACCTACCATCTTGCAGCTAAACTTTGGTCTCAGTCACATTCTGAGCCTCCCCTAGATCTCAAGATTATCCACAACAAATCTTCTGTCAGCAGTGATATACTACAGGATTACAGTAGAATTAGTTCATCTTCGTTACATGACTTTCTGGATGATTACTCTTCCATGCATTTCAGAGCATTTACAAACCCATCTTCTCCCAAAAATTCAAGAATAATTTGGACTTCTTTCAGACGTAACAACTTTGGAATAATAAATATTATTAGAAGCAAAACCACAAATATCCAATTAACTAACAGTTATTACCATTAATCTATTCCCCTCCTGCAGAGAAGAAAAAATCAGCTTTTTACAGAGATCTGGTGCAGCAGTTTACGTGGCTCTGGCACTGTGACGGTGGGGCGAGCTCGTTGACAGATTTGTTACTAGGGCACTCACACCACTAAATCCAGAATCCCCTCACACTGAACCTCTTCTCCACAACAAACTCGCCCTGTCATGTCTCAGAGCATTCCAAAAGCCAGAGCTCTTTGCCTGGCTGATGTCTCCATTCCCCACTTCCTTAAAAATTTAAGCATGTTGATGCTGTGACCCACACTGCACCTCACAGTCAATGCTCACAACACAACTTCGTTCTTTAATTCTCACCTCCCCCTAAAGCTCTGTGTTGCCATGATGCCTGGATAAATTGCCAACAGTCCAGATATTGCTGTGTGGTGGTCAGAATCCACCAGGCTGACCAAGAGTGCCTCATTCTTTTCCTTCATTCACCATCTGTCTGTATCCATCTCCTGTGATCCCAGACTGTCCTTATGGAGTGTGTGCTGTCTGGGGCAATAACCATCTTTTTTTTTGTCCTCTATTTGCACAAAAGAGGCTGGAGTCCTCTTCTGCAGTTTTCATTAAGACATTAAAAGTGGATCTATTCCGTAGAGATTTGCAAACTTTAATTTATACAAAGAATAAAAAAAAAAAGTCAAAGGGAAAAAACCCAACTACGTGCTGTTCTTTCTATCTGGTTCTGCCTTCTAATATTCCTCTCCCATATTCCAGAAAAATCACTTCTCAACAAAGCAGAAATTTAAACACACGTATGTCAGGTCGCAACTGTAAGTAAAGATTTCAACACGTCTCTCGAAAACCCCAAGTCATGCTAATTCAACATCAGAAGTGTTATTACATAATAAAATAGATCGATATCATTTTACTGTAAATGACCCAAAATACGCAAGGTCTTCTCTCTAAAGGACAGGTGGTCATTCAGCAATTCAAAAGAAACAGTGAGAGCTTTTATACATGGACATTCTAAGTATTCTCTGCCTCAGGTTAAACAGTCTCTCCCATTTTCACTGACAGAACAGTCTCAGCACAGATCGCATCGCTAGCTGCCCTCTGGAAGCACACAAGCACCCTGCCCTTCGGGGACTGAATTCAAAAACAATTCTGGGACACGTTGGAATTTTCTAAATACTGACACCACATACCCACATCATCCCCACTACCTTTCTCTCCTGCACACTCGGACATGTCTTAGGGTCTTCTTGTGTTTGGGGGCAAAGTTTTCATTTGGCCCTATAATTACTACCAAACTAAACCGAGAATATTTTGCCTTTCTTTCCACTAGACAGAGAAATTAAAAAAGCAGAGTCCTAACACCAGCCTGGCTTTAGAGCAGTCACCGCAAACATCACACTATGCGGTAGCACCTGCACTTCATCTTTTTCTCCCTAATTCTGTACCAGCTCTACTACATCACGCTTCCATCCTGCACCGACCATTTGGTAGCTGCCCTTCCCATGGAATTCCACAGTCCTGCTCGAGAAGGGAAATACAAACGGACAGACATAACTCTACTAAAGCCTATGTCATTCTGCTCTAAATTAACAGGCACCAACACTGCATTTGCAGGAGTCAGCCGTGCCCTCGGTTTATCACATCACCTCGGCGCCGGCAGCAAAGCAGATCAGAATCTGCGGAGGGGACGGAAAGGGGGGACAGAGACACGATCTGGAACAAAGATTCACTCACAGAGTGGAAGGAACTCAATTTAGGAATCAATTACATATTTAAGCGCCTCGTCACGCCGGGGTAGCTCACGCCGGAGGTGAAGCAGCTTTCCCCCCCCAGCCCAGGCTGCAGCAGCCGGCGCTGCCCGCGGCCGCGGGCCCGGCGAGCGGGGCAGCCCCGCGGGCCCGGCCGTGAGGGCGCCCCTGCCCCGCCCGGCCCGGCCCGCGCGCACCTGGATGTAGTTGGTCTCGCAGTACTCGGCCACTCGCTCCAGGTTCGTGTAGCTGTCGAACAGGGCCCGGCGCCCCCCCGGGATCTCCTCCTCCAGCAGCATCTGCAGCTCCGCCATCTTCACATCCTCTCACCGACCGCCCGCCCGACTCACCGCCCGCCCGCCCGACGGACCGCACGCCCCGCGCCCCCCGCCCGCTGCGCGCGCTCCCCCCGCCCCCCCGGGCTCCGCGCCCGCCGCCCGGGCCCGGCCTCGCGCCGCGCGCACGGAGCGCGCGCCAGACCCCCACCGCGGCGGGGGCGGGGCGCGGCCGCGCGCCGCCTCCTGCGCATGCGCCGCCCCGCGCGGCCCCCCGCGCGCCCACTTCCGTGCCGGCAGCGCGCGGGGGGCGTTTCCGGCGGGGGCGGGGGAGGGGCGCGCGGCCCGCGGGCGGCCCCGGTAGCGCTGTCCCGGGAAACAATAAACAACTGCGCCGGGCGCCTCTCGGCCACTCTCGGCTTCCTTTGAAATCGTTCTGCCTTAATTCCCTCGCCGGCGGGTCGCTGGCAGCGGTGCCCCGCAGAGCACAGGGCTACGGCCACCTCTGCCCGTAGCCGTGGGCGCTCCGGGTGCCGCGTGAGCGGCAGAGCCCCCGGCTCCTGCGCCGCCGCTGAGCGGCTCCGCCGATCGCCGCAGGAAGAACAAAATGGGCCCTCTGTGCCGATCCTCTCTGAAAAGCTGCTGTTCTACAGCGGCCTGAGGAAGGGCGGACTCCCAGCTTTCCAGCCTTGCCATAAAAAGCACGCAATGAAGGGTCAGCAGAAACAGAGGAAGGGCAGCCGCGTGGCTGAAGCACTGCACTGAGGCCATTAGTCAGCTCTGCTGGCCAGTTCCCGGCTTCAACACTGACGGCCTTTATGACCCAGGGAAGTCAGTCCAGAACTGTGAAGAAAATGCCCACCCTCCGAGGAGTGTGCAAGGCTTTCCCACTCAATTCCTCCACCTGGACCTAGAAGTAACCTTTCTCCCACCAAAAAAAAAAAAAGAAAACCCAGCCCTCTCGGCAGAAGCATGCCAGCTTTCTGCAGGGGAGCTCATTTGTCCCTTTGAAATGAGTTGCAGCTGTGATTACCCACCTCGTGTTCCCGTGAGGCTCCACAGAGCTCCTGCTGCCCGTGCGGTGCAGCCCAGGCTCTGGTACAGGAGCCTGGCGCTCTCGCAGCGCTCACGTTACAGACACTTGGGGAGCTGGCCCCAGAACATCCAGCGCTGCGGGACCTGGGCATCACTCTGGTCCTACAGGAACAGTTGTTCTCTGGCTTTGACTGCTGTTGCGAAGGCATCCAGCTAGATATGCCTGACTTCTAGAATTGCAGATTGCGAACACCTGGTGGGGTCAGTCAACAAACTAGGAGTCTTTGGGGCCAGACCTTGGAAATTTCTCCCCTCGAAAGAAAAATAAAATAGAAATCCCTGCCCTGAGGGTCATTTCTTCTTAGCTTGCTTAGTTCTCCCATATGAAGGATGAGTCAGTCACAGTGTTCATCATACTGGTGCAAAAACCCTCATATGCAAAGCATTTTCCTGCCATTTTAAAATGTGGTCTGAAATTCACAACTTCTACTTTTCTACAGGCAGTTAGACAGCCAAGGGCAGTTTGTAGCTGTAATAGTCTTACTCTCACAAAAAGGCTTATGAACCACAGAATACTCTGCCAGAGACACCTCACCATGATGCTTGTGGGAGGAGAGAGGCGACTGCTCATGAGCACCTGCGCTGTCACTGAACACCCATGGGGTCCCTGAACACCCGTGGAATCAGGCTGCCTGCAGTTCTCCACAATAATGTGACATTCTGCCCTAAACCCACAAGGAGCAAAGAGGTGTTATGCAGCCTCATTCTTGGTGCCCTCTACCCAAAGAGTTTATAAACCTTGAGTTTATGAGTTACACATTCAAAAATACTGGGTTTGGGGTAGCTAAAGAATGAATCATGGCTGTCAGCTGCCCTGCTGATTGTTAATGCATATCTTGAGGGAGCGGTCTTTTCCGCAATGGCTCAAGGAAGGAAAGCCAGCCAAATCAACTCAAGAAGGCTGCTGCATAGTGTGGAGCTCCAAGCCTTAGCCCACACCTCCAAGAATCATCCATGGCCAGGCCTCCACCTCCCCCCAGGGTATGCAGCTGATGGATAATGCTTTTGCAGTTTGGTAACAGGCCCCATGCTCCCTCCTCCACTGCAGCTTCAGCTTGGATTCTGCTCGTGTCACATCTGCTGCTGCTGTTGCAGCTCCAGGGGTTGCTCATGCCCATGCTTCCAAGACTCTGCGTTTGTGCCAGGCTGGAGGCAGGCTGAGGCTTTCCTTCTCTCCTCATTCATTTGCTTCTCAGGTGTGAAGTCAAGCTGTCATTTGGCAGCTCCCCAGTAAACCTACGTGATCTTTCTCTTGGCAAAAGGAGAGAGCTGTCAAAATGTAAAGGAGAAGGTTCTCCAAAGATGCTGTTAGGAGTTTAAACTTGGATTAGCAGCACCAGAGTGTAAGGAGGGGGAATTGTTTAGTTGTGTCTTCTCTCTGTGCCCTTGGGTGCCACCAGGGCCTGCTTTCAGAGGAAACCTGTGAGAGCTCATCTGCTGTCAGATCTGCACTCAACATCAGCAAGCCTCCTTACAGGCAGCTCCCACCTGTGGGTCAGGCACCTCCTGACCTCTCAAGGGCTCTGCCTGTGGTTCTTAGGGCATAAGAAACAGCATTATCTGAAATACATGCACACAGCTGCTCACCAGAGTAGCTGGACTAACCTGTCTGCATAATGAGGTGCTTGTTATCACAGCATGTTTACATTTTAATAGGGTACTCATTTATGGATTTAAATTTAAACATGAAGAGCCCTTCTGTTAGAATAATGGCCATCCTATAATCCTCTGTATACATACAAAAATAATTAGAAATAGTGTTTAAATTAGACCAACTGAATCCAACTATCACTTCCCTAAATTTACATAAATTACTTCCCATCTGTCAAGTGATGTGCTAAACTAATTTCAAGTTTTTACATTCCCTCAGCCCTAATTTATTACACACTGTAACTTCTCCATTTTTTTTTCAATCCTATTGTGCAAGACTTTCCCTTATATCGATATCTTCAAGACTGAGGAGCAAAAACATTTTCACCTAAAGGTACTGTTCAAACGGTCACCAAAAAATAGAAAGGCAAGCAGTTTAGAGACTTTAAATTGGAGATCAAGATCCAAAAGCACAGGGAAACCACTATTCTTCCAACTTCTCTCACATGTCAGGGTTTTAGCCCTGCCAATCACCCAAGGGAGTGCTCTCCTCACAAAAATTTACACAGATGAGCCAACCCATTGGTCACATGCAATCCTGAGCTGAGCACTCTGCATGGGTGTCCCACACGTACAGTTTGAATCATCAGTTCTTTATTAGAGAAAAGTAATAATGGGGTACCTCAAAGGCCACCTATGTTTTGCACACAGTAAAAAAAAATCACAATCAAAGTCTCTTCCATTTTTGTTGCTTTACAGAGAACTAAACAGCACATCACATAAGGGCTGCAAGTAAAGATCTTCTTTGGACAGATGACCAGGTCAGATCTTGGACAGATCCTGCTGCAGATTTTCAGTTCACTTCTTTATAGAACTGTGCTCTAGTTTTATGAACATTTTTCCTTTTATCTTTTCACTCTTTGTAAACAGCAGAACAAAAGCTGAAAATCCCTGTGCTGCAGCATCACATGGAGCTGAGCAGATTTGCAGCTGGATAAAGGACAAAGGATGCTGGTACCAAAGTTTTGGTCACGTGTCCTGATGATATATATATATAGGCCCGTCCCCTTTAGGAGGAAGGTAGCATTTACTGGAAGGGTGAGGGAGGGAAGGAGAATTGGGCAATTAAAGAAAATAGTCTGAAACTGAAGTATGTACCTTCACTGCCCCAACAGAGACACAGTCTTCGTGCTTGCTTCACATAGCGTTTGGGTTTGCCTCTGCCTGGATATAGCCAGCCTTTGCCAGTCGCATAATGCAAAGCTTCTGAAGCAAACAGCACTTTATTGAGCTCCCATGGCTATTCCAGAATGCTGGGGTGGCCTCCCAGCACAGAATGCAGCTGTCCAATACTGCAACAAATAGTGTCAGGATCTCAAGGCATCTTAAACACTCAATCTCCAGTGCTCACTGTAAACCAGATTGAAAAACCCACACACCCTGAAGCTGCACATTCTCCTCCTGCTTCCTCAGGCATTCAGCAATTTGCTGGGCAATCAAGATTATAACCACAGATAACCTCTCTGCTTATGAGAAACTGCTGCTGGGTAAAAGGCTGGCTGCACAAAGGTAGGAGAGCAGCTTCCATCTCAGGAAGTGTTTGCCCTAACATTGCTATTTCAGAACCATCTAGTGCACAACTGACATCTGATACCTCACAGCACCTCCAGAGAGAAGCAGGGCATGTTGCAGAGATTCAGACCATCTGTTTGAGGGCACATCTTATTCCAAATCCCAAGCTTTTTTCTAGTTTTCTGCTGAACTTTCTTTCAACAGAGCACTGTGTGAGGACAGAGCCAGTACAAGGGGAGGTACGCTCCCCGGAAGGAAGAGGTCAAGCCAAATAGGAAAAATTATCTAACATTTCAGACATTAAAAGAAAACAAGCAACAAATGGTCTCAGAGAGGCCAGCACAAAGCACAGTTGCTCATCAGCTTCCTTCCAAGGGATCAAACGACAAGCATTCAGGGAACAGAGGAGGAAAGAACAGCTCTAATTTGTTTTTCCTGCTGGTATTCCTTCTCTAAGATGCTAACCCAGATCAACTGTCAGTCCTTTTCCACTCTGTCCTGACCCCATGGCATACCCCAGGTAAGGTCTGATATGGTCACTGAGCCACTGAAGGGTAGTTAATGTTCCACCACAGCACATACAAAAATTCATCCTCTCTGAACTACTGATTGTGGCTCACTATTACTGACCTACTGATGCTTTTTTCACATTTTCAAGTTTGGTCTGCAGCAGCTGCAACAGTCAGAACCATTCTTTGAGGTCTTTGTTTCTTCCTGAAATTAAAGTTCAGATTTTTAGGTACTTGCATAACTCCAGGAACTTGCCCCTTGGAGCTTTTCTAATCCTGTTCTGTTTGTAATCCTGCTTTTACCACATAAACCATTTAAAAAATATTTTATGACCTCGCATATTCTTTAGAGCCACCAAACCCAATGTGTGATGTTTCTGTAACTAGCATAACTCCCTTGCATAGGAAGGGAATCATTAATCACACCTTTGAAGTCATCTTCCTCCTTCTATCACACATCTGGACAAGTAATCCCCTTTCTCAAGGCTGTGAAGGCAGCTTCTCCTTGCACAGCTCTTCTTCACTGTTACAGTCTGCATGTCCCTCCTTCCTCCAATTGCTCTGTCCTCCTGCTTGGTGAACATCCAGGAGCATTTCAGCCCTTTCTCTCACCCACAGCTAATTTTGACAGTATGGCAACAACACAAATCTCAGTGATGCAGTACTGCCTAACAGGAGGTGGAGGCTGATGGCTCCCCATGGGCGCAGTCGTTTCACCCACCTGAGTCTGAATCCAGTTTGACAGCAATATTTATGCACAGAAGGCAGCCAGGCCTCCCCACATGTCTTCTCGGAGAGGGAGCTTAAAGGCCTTATTTATTGCCAAGGCAAAAGCATCTCTGAATCATGCAAGTGAGCTTTTAGCAGGAAAGAGTTAAGAACCTGAGCTGTACCCATCCTGCTGTAAACTAGTCAAAGTTACATTCTCTGCACCCTAGAGTATATGACAGGACCCAAATGATCGACAGCCATGCATCAGCATGCAAGGTTTGACCTGTCTCATAGAGGTATAAGGATTTTTTTCCATCTTCATCTATTTAGGATTGAGCTTTCCAGAAAACACAAGGGAGGATTCACACCCCTGAATTCAAGTGGAGCAGGGTAACCAAGCCTATTTTGCAGAAGCCAGCCTGAGCTAACAAGATTCTAGTGGGTTAGGACTGAGGTGGGTATGCAGCTGAGCTGTACAGCAGCTTAGGACATTGGTTTCAAGAGCCTCTCTCAGACTACTGCTTCCTCAGCTCGGAATGGGATTGCTGCAGGAGACATCCCTAGGGTGAGCAGAGGGGAATGGCTGGGAGGCCACAGGTTGGTCACTCTTCACCTAATAGAGTCTAGGATATTATTGATGGATAAATAAAGCTGAGCTCTGATAATCACACAAGTCTGTGTAGATGCCTGGGCTCACATAGAGATTTATTTGAATCAGGAACACCAAGGCAATTCATCCTCTCTTAACAGCTCATTCCTCATTCTTGTGCTCACTACCCATGGGGCTCAGCTATGCAATCATTCCCCTCCTTCCTCTCTGAGCTTTCCCGCAGCATGTAGTCGCTAAATATAATCTGACAGCTTACTTTCTCTGGTCCAGAGCCTCAACATCCATGCACTGCTTCTCTGTGCCAGAAGCTGTATTTTACAAGTCAAACCATAGTCTCCCTCCCAGCCCATCTTGTATCAAAAACGAGCATATCTTCGCATCCTCTCTTTCTATATTCAGCACTGTTGCTGGAATGGGCTCACACAGAAACTACAGTAGCACATCCCCCAAAAATCTAGCAGCCTCAGAGCCACACAACCAAGAGTTAATTTCTGCAAATGCCAGCTAGCCCTTAGCTCTAATCAGTTCATCCACTTACACTAGTTCCAGTTTTGGCTTAATTCTAAGTCTCTTTGAAGCCATCACACATGTACAGCTTCATTAAATAGTGGAGTTCTCACATCCAAGTGGTACCTTACTACTTTTGCACACTTTTCTGTCTCACAAACTTCAAAAAGTGTCATATTCCTCTACTGTGCACTCACTGGAATGTCATTGAAACCTGTTTTCTAGGTGTATTTCCCGACCTATGGCAAATCAAATCTCAAGGCCAAATATCTTAATTTTATTAATTCCAGAAAAATCTGATCCTTTTGACGCTTCCAGCCAAAGAGGTCGCTTAGCCACTTGTTAGTTGTGCTCCTTGATTCAGAAACCCAGAGCTCATTAGAATGCTGTTGTTTAGGTACGTACATCACTAGGATAAAGGGATTATTTCAGGGCACAGACTGGCTATCATCTCTAATATGTAGGAAGAGGAGCAGAAGAGCAAACAGATACAGCTGGTGCGCTTTTGCTTCTCTGTTGCCAATCTGATATTTCAAGCTGTTTTTATACAAAGGAAAAAGCAGAATGGAGAAATCCTTATCTTAAAAAAATGGCTGGGAGCTCAGTGAATTCAGCAGCTCTTAGGATAAAATACCCACAGTCCATTTCCCCTGGCTGCCTCCTCAGGAACCAGCAGTTTTTCTCACAGCTTTCCATTAACCACTTTTATTATCTGAACGTCTGCCCACATGAGTAATTGAGTGAGTCACATCAGCAAAAGACTTGTGGAGTTTTATGAGGAGATTGTACTGTAAAATTTTTTGAAACCACAGTTTCATTTACTGAATGAGGATTTTTAGCTCTGGTGACAATTTCAAGACCAGTGCAGCAGTAATGGGAGAAAGAAACACAGAGGTGATAAGGATTTCCAGTTCTTGAAGGGAATTGAGAAAATGTGATGGCTCAGCTCAGTTTGCCGCACTGGAACAGCACAGCCATAAAATGTATAAAGACTAATACATGATGTATGTTTGCAGTATTTTCATCTTTACTATGTAAAAATCACCATCGAGCTTCCTCAAGCAAAAAAGACATTTGCTGTGAACTACTGGGTATATACAGCAACAGGCTCTACCTACTTATCACAGCTGGAATATGAAATCAGAGGCCAGGCAACTTCCATATAATTTCCCTTTCCTTTGCATTATGGCAATACTAGACTTACAAAGACATCTAGGTGTTTAAATTCTCAAGCAGCTGCTTGACTGTTTGGGAGTATTCAAAATCCAAACATCTAAGCAGATCCAAAAATTTGGGTTCCAACAACTAGAATTTCAGTGCAGCTGTGCCAGACCAATATACTGGATACTCAATGGTATTCAATGCAATTGTACAGCATAAATAATAGTCATGCAAAGGATTGCAGAACCAGGCCCATGGCTGAGGTTGATTTAAAGCATTCTGTTAACAGCAATCAATCTGCTCCTTCCTTTTAGAACAGTACATCAAATCCAGGTGCAGAATCTGTCAAATTCAGTATGAATTCTGCACAGCAGAAGAACAAAGTGCTCTCTCTGCTCCCAAATATCTTGGTGATCAATGAATGCAGGGTGGCTGCAACCATTGGTTTCCCATGATATGCAATGGTGTATTCTTGCAGGCATCCCTGTCAGCTCCCATTGACACACATGGCTCGCTCCACTCCTCCCAAAGCACCTGCAGCTGGTAGGTTTTATCAATGAAGATGTAGGGAAGTTGACAAGTCCTCTTAGTCTCTCAGATCTGACCCTTGCTTATTCTGTATCAGGTCTTGGCCAATATGCAACAACGGCTGCCAAGTGCCAATTTCCACACTTTTGACATGTATGAATTATGAATTCATATTATGTATGAAGTAGGAATTTTGCTTTTTTAGACACCCTATCCCTCCCCCAAAAAGATAAATGGCTAAATATTACTTACTTTTTTCTTTTATTATTGCAAGAGATTTTTGTTCCTTTCCTGGATTCATGGCCACGGGAAGTTTGGTCAGGAAAAAAGCTTTAATGGGTGAATTGTCCCTTCTGTTTTCTGCATGACTATTCACTCCCTCCCAGCCTCCCCTCCCCAGGGTTTCTGGATACAAAGTACTTCAGGAATCATTTAGTCTATTGCTGAAACACAGGCCCTGAGCTAGCAGGTACACAGCACTGCTGGAGTATCTTTTTCCATCAGTTAAATTAAAGAACTGAATCCAGTTGATGGCTGGGCTCACCAAGCTCTTTTTTAGTGAGGATACTCAGGGCCTTCTGCTGTAAAGCTCAGAAGGGGAAGATGATCACTTTATCCTTGCTGCAGTGTCTGAGTCACCACTGAATAGGAAGCAACTGTTAAAAAAAAAAAAAAAAAAAAGCCTTTTTGGTGAGACTTCAAAGTTGGCAGCCAAGCAGGCACAGCATTGGATGTGCCAGGCTCGTGACAGAGCTGACCTGCCTGCATGCCAGCAGGGAGGTGGGAGCAGAGCATGCCAATGCCCGTGAGTGGCTCTGCACTGCAGAGACTGGAGCAGAGAGGCTTCAGAGAGGTTCAGAGGTGGTCCCAGCACTGATACCCCATATCAAGTGCAAACATTTCCTGCGTAAGTGTCACTGGAGCATCACTCGTCCACCTACAGGGATGTTTCACTGTCATCAAAGTAACCAAGACACTCACTGGGGACATCTTTTACCTGGTTTCTCTGTATTTCTAGTTCTGCATCCTCTCCTCTTTGGCCAAGGCAAAAGGCCTCAGCTACCTCAACACTACTACTATCACTTAACTGTACATCGGTTAAGATTTTGTGCCAAGTTACACTAGTTTTAATGTAAAATCCTGCAAGATTTGTCCTTGTGACTTTTAACTGGTCTAGCATTGATTTATTTGAACTACTTTTTCCATTAAAGAGATGATCAACTGCTTGCGCCAAAGATATTGGAGCAGATATAGAACTATGACTGATGCTTCCTGCCTCTTGGAAGCAAGGCTTTCTTTACAGGAGCATTAAGATCATAGAAATCACACATACTTCATTTATCTTGGGAGCAGGCTCCTCTGTAAAAGAAACTGGAATGACCTGAAAAGCAGGGGGAAAAATTCTTTCCACTCCAGCCCTCCCCCAAATCTTTTTGTGGGAAACACAACTGTGTTTTTGATGCTAAAATTCACAGATTTAAAAATACTTCTCTTCAAGGAATGTTGCCATGGAAACCTTTACCGTGTCTCCTTCCCCACCCTCTGTATGTGAAGAACATTTTCTTCGTCTTTTTTTTCCTGCATGTGGTAGTTCCTCTTCTCTGTCTGCTACCACCAAAAACCCTGGCATTGAATTCTAAGAAATGTCAAACAGGCCTTTTGTTTAATTGAAAAGTCATTGCTAAAACCCACTCCTGAGCTGAACTACAAAGAGGTGTCAAGATGGGTTCATACTCTCAGGCTCCAGAGAAATGCCTGGAATATTTTCTAGCAGTTCTTGCTTAGGACAAGTGTAAAGAAGCAAGAGGAGTTTAGGAGCCATAGTCATAAAAACAGTTTCACTTCCTGGTAGCATAGTCCACAAGTGATGAAGATTTTCCTTTATCCTTTCCTGAAGGTACTGCTCTCCCCCATTCCTTTTGCCCCAAAGCCAGAAGAGGATCTGGGCACAAAAAAGAAGTCAATAATTGACTATGCAGGTGAGAGTGTTTTCCTAAACTGGACTGCCAACAAGCCCAAATTCTGCACAGCTAGTGGGGGAGCTGGCACAACAGCTGCCCAAGGGACTTCAAATCAGCAAACATCCACCCTGCCCAATAACCAACATTTACTTTTGCAGCAAGTAGGACAGAAATTGCCAAGACCATCCTTTCCACGTTACAAATGAAAATAAAACATGCAGCTCTAAACTCTGTGGTGCGTGCCCCAGCCAGTGCCAGCAAAGTCCTTAAACTGCTGGGAACAGAAGGATATTACTATTATTAATAGGATATTAATTTGCAATGGTGTTTCTATATGTAGCTCATGTTAATTAAAATGGAGAGATAACAGCATTCATGGATATTTTGGAGGTAATGGGAGGCTAGATCAGTAAACCGTCTCCTCTGCTCAAAGCTGTTAACAACTGCCTCACCAGTTGCCACCAGGACAAGAGGAAAAAAGTAAAAGGCTTTGACAGCCATAAAGAGCATTAGCAATGGCCTGGCTGCTCCCACCACCTGTGCTGGCTGCCTGCTCTTGAGGGCAGCAGGTTGCATAGGCACAGAGATACACTTGGCCTCTTACCTTTCCTGAGTTTGCAGCTCTCAGTAGAAACTTGTCCTACAGTAAGAGTCTAAGGAATGAAATAACAGCTTTTCTGTGTGCTTTTCAAAACCATCCTGTCAAATTTGTAAAGCAGCTTGCTGGTGTAGAGCAGGAATATGAAGCATAAAAAGCAACAATTCCCCATATTATAGTAACCTCCCCCTCTTGGCTTTCTTCCTAGACTAAGACATTTTTTTCCACAGGTTGCAATGCTTGCCCATATCCCCATGTAGCAGGCAGAAGGCATCTCTGGACTTTATACATGTCCTCAGTGTGTGGGTTGAGCAGCACTGACAAACCCCTGTGCCCTACTGCCTGCACTCCTGAGATGGTCTCCTGCAGCAGGGCAGGCTCTGGCTCAGCTTTCCCCAGGCTGGCATGAACAGTGCTGCGGCTGTGACTGCGACCTTGTGGCACGGCTAGCACTGACCCCCTGTCTCAGTCATCTTCTCTTCTCCTCACGAAATTTGCAAGAACACAAGAGTGTAGAGAATTCAAATCCCTGTCAAATGCAGCTGATTTGGCCCAAGGGCTCAGAAGTCAGTTCTTGTAAGAGAAAGGGAAAAATGGCCAAAAAATGGCCTTTTCGCTCTGAAAGCAGATCTTCATCACCCAATTATATTCCTTGTTCAGTTTCTAGCAGGGACAGTGCTATCCTACCATATTTTCCAAAGAGGGCAATAACTTAACCTTCGTTTTGCCTCCTCTGCACATCCAGGGATGTTTAAAAATGAATAATTTAAATTTAAAATGAAAATTCCATGCTGATTTCTCCAGAAGGTTTAGGAAACATCTGCAGCCTTCAAGAAAAATAGGCCTTTTTGCATAAGCAGTGAAGCAAAGCCTAACATGAATTGCCATCTGGGGACATGACCAACCTTTAGTGAAGTGGAGGTCAGATTACCAAGAGCTTTCCTGCAGTTCATTATAAAAATCAATTCAGGAGAGACAGGAGCTGAACTGCACAACTCTCCCTTTTCTGCCCAACATCTCTGCATCATTCTACCCCAACAGAAGCTACACCAGGGGGCATCTGAATCTCAACAGATCCACCAAAAGCAGAGATGACATGCTGAACCCAACAGCAGCATTTTCTTTGTCTGGTGCCCACAGAGGATGGCATCAGCTGTTAAACCCCGTAAGAACTGACAGGATTGCATTCAGGCTAGCACACCTCAAACAAGAGCAAAAACATTTTTAAAAAAAGAGCAGCAGATTTCCTGACCTGGAAGGTACATCTGTAGAAAAAAACTGCAGTTACCAGTGACATGTACTCTGCACAAGCAGTAAAAAGTAGCTCAAATGGGAGGCACACACTCTTGGCCCGCCCTGTGGTGCACAGGCAGCTGGGTACAGCTTAAGCAGACACAGCTGCAGGCTGAGAAACCCCTCACCCAGCACCACACAGCTGCTGGGGGGGAAGGAGGCTAGGAACTGGAGTTAACAGAGAAGTCAGGTGTATGGAGAAAAGACTTATGAAGATCAAAGAGAAAAATGTAAGAGAAGAAAGAGAAGAAGCACAACGTGAACAGCAAGGCAGATGGCAATTACTCCAATGCCATGATGGGGTAGGAGGGTCCTGCCTTGCAATCCATTCAGTGGGGCTCTGAATGGAGCTGTCCTATGACTGGCAAAACAAGAAAGGAAGAAGCAGGAAAAAGCATGTGAATATGCAACATTTGATGCTTCTTTGGCGAGCACACATTTTGGAGGAGGAAAGGATTCTTTGAAAGGCTTTAAAGTTATTAAGTACAACATTAATCTAGAGCCCTATGAAATCAGCACTCTCCACTACTTGCATGATCAGCCTCACGCTGACCCAGAGCTGAATAAATTGCAAGCAGCTGTCAATTTCTGTTGATTGGATTAGACACTGCCCTCAGAATTGTCAGGTGAGAGATTCCCTTTCTTGGGGCTTTGTTCTGTGGTTTTATTTCATTTCATCATATTATTACTGATGCTTTTGTTTTCTAAGGGGCCAAATCAATTTTATTCCTGTTGGTTTACTAGCATTTCTCAATCATCCTTTTTCTTGCAACCCCACAGCATGGCAAGATTACACAGCATGAGAACTAGTGGTGCTATTCCCACCCCAGTTTATTTCTCTCTTTCTCACACTCACACATACTTCTCACAGGATATATCTGTTCTTCCTGACAGATATAGCTCAAGGGAGGGAAAGACACTTTGAATAAAAATACCTATATATAGAGAAAGGCTTTGTCCTTGTGTCTCCAAGGTCTTAGCTAGCTAGGATTCAGGAAGAAGCATTTCACTGGATAAGAGGGGCACTCTTAACAGCTCTGGCTGCTATTGGAAAGAGGTTGAGTTAACCAGAGCTCTGGTCTTTGACTAGCTGACACCCAGTAGTTCACCCATACACCACTGCAAGGTTTTGTTGCTTCCTTTGCAAAGGTTTGGCCACAGATCCAAAAGCAAATATGAAAAAGACATAAAGATTAAATCTACTTTAATATGACTACTGGTCGAATTAGAGAAAGTACCCAAGACAGGCATGAGGTTAAGAATATGGAAGGTAAAAAAAATTTTTTTGGATATAAAATTCCTTGGCTGAATAAACATGGTGCCAGTATGTCTCATTAAGACCCTTGCTCAGAACTTCATTGCTGGCACTTTCAACCCCTTGCTGCGCTTGCTCTTAGCTTCTCTTAGACACTGTTATCCAGGCTTCCTCCTTTGGTGAGGTTACCAGTTCATATTTTGCCTCCATGACTTGTCCTTTCACTGGGTGGAGATACAGTTTCCTTACCAGGACACTCAGCAGAACTGTGGCCACCATATAGGCAAACCTGAGGGAAAAATCAGGAGAAAAAAAATATAAAAACCTTGCTATGATGTAAATTTGCCAAAGGACAACAGCCAGCTTGGACAGGTTGTCTCAGCAGGAACACAAAGATGCTGGAACACCTTCTCTCCTGTCTGCCACAGAGACTCAGTAAGATCTCCTTCCCTATGCTCACCTCAACTCTGGGCACTCCTGGCTTCCTGAGAAACCCAACAAGGAGAGGTTTTTCATGGCTAATTCCTCCTTGAATCTGTCTGGGTCAAACCTATAAAAGATGAAAGGCATTAGGGTTTTCTGAGCAGGCACAGCATCCTTTCCCCAGCAATGTGCACACACACACACACGAAAAGCCGGAAATGAAATAGAGAATCTCACTAATTTGTTCCGTTTGGGTCATTCCACACAAATGTGTGAAGGCAAGTGTGCATCCATTCCATCAATGCTCCCAGTTGGTCAGCTGTGTCCCATCTGGTCAAAATGCTGACAAACTGAGGTTGTGTGAGACAGGGCTGGAACTAATGTGCAGTACACAGCTGAGCTGATGCTGTTACCTGCCCTCTATTCCTCTCCAGGGCACACGCAATCTCATTTGTCTCTCTCTCTCCCCCTCTCTGAGTCCCTTCCTTTTTCACTTCCAAAAATATTTCCCTTTTCTCCTTGCCCCTCACCGTTCTCTTCAAGCAGCTGGTGTGTGTATGTGTGTGTGTGTGTGTGGTGGGGGAGGGAAGCCAGTGACTCACTGAAGTGAGAAAAGTGGTTTCCAGCTTTAGGATGGTAGAGGCTGTGAGAAAACTATTATCCAGGGCTGGCATGAGTTAAAACAAGGGAAACGAATAAAGTAACATTCAATTTAAATATTAACCCCCACCTCCAAACACAAAATTTGATGGACAGAAGATGGTTCTTTTAAACCTTTCTGCGAAATACTTCAAGCCTTCACTTCCCTGCTTAAACATCCAAGGTCTGCTTTTAACAAGGTAAAAGAGCCTGTGGGTGCTGATCCTTAGGAAAAGCAGCATCACTTTTTCCCTGAACTGAAGTGACAATCACAGATTTTGTAATAGGAGATAAAATGCACCTGCCTGGCAAAAAAGCAGGGAGGGAAAACAGTGTTTTTGTACAGCAGGTGGGTGAAAGGATCACACAGAGCTGGTCTCCTACTTCTGTCATGGAAATCTTCATCTACTTCAAGCTAAACCTAAACCCCAGCCTCCCTGAAATAAACACACAATGTTCATAGCAGTCCTCATTGTAAGTCCCATGGGGTCTCAGCAAACCTGAACACACTTATGACCTACCTTGGGAGGCAGTCCCTGCCAAGGGGCTCGTAGACTGGTGCATCAATGCCAGACCCCTTTCTAGAAAGTGTAATTGCAGGAGAGGACAAGTGCTGTTCTAAAGGCTCTATTCTTTCTCCTAAATCTCAGCTGTCTGCTCTCTCTGTCTAGAATAACTGACCCACATTTTTTGCAGCCCAAGTGAAGTAAATCAGATACAGGTTAATATTTGCCACTTGGAGGTCACAAGAAGCTACAGCGATTTTTTTCTTTAACCTCCACTGGCCTAGATCCACTTCAGTTTTCACAGACAGACTGAAATATTGAGGCAGCATTTCCCTTCACCCTAAAAACCACACCTTCACATTGATATTTCCTCCCTTGCATCCCTGTTTCATGATGATGAGCAGTGATTCCAAAGCCATTCAAGTCACTGTTTCACAGAAAACCTTTAACAGAAGTTACCAGCAGTAGCCAGGGAAGCTCTGTGTACATGCACAAAAAAGTTTTTACTAAACCCTAACACATACACACACACACAGAGACTGGTGCATTGGAGGAACCTGACTTTAATTGCCCCATAACCATGCCCATGGAGACAAACAAACCCAGACCTTCATAAACTGATTTTCTTATAGGCTCCCTTTCATCTCCAGAATCTGCTTAAGGCAGCCCTGCAGCACAAAAGGCTGCACTGCAAGATCTAATTTAACAAAGAAAAGGAATTAGTTGCAATTACAGTTGATTCTACATACTTGTATGGTGATGGCCAAGATGAACTATCCTGCAGCATCACACCAAGAGCATAAAGCACAAGTGTCTGCAAAGAGAATTACAACGCATCATTGAGGGAGGAAATGCACAATTAAAGACACCTCTCGACAGCTCTGCTGGATGATGATTATTCTGAAGACTGCTCATATTTAGGTGAATTAAAAAGACAATTACGTAGTATTCATCTACAGATTTTCATAATCCATGCCCAGATGTTAGGATTTTAACTTCTAAGAATCACGCTGCAATTGTTGGTGGTTACAGAGGGTGTGACCCCATTTCCCTACACTTGCTGAGATGTATGTATGGACTACTTTACTCTCTGGAAGGGAAGGTGATATGATGACTGATATGATGAAGCCTGAAACAATGTTCTTTTATGCATAACTAAGTCCATAGGCCCCTTCAAAAGCTTACTCATCCAAGAAGTAAATCTTCTCAGCAAGAGAACATGAATTTGCAGAGCCTCTCCCACAGAGGAACTGCAGGCAAACTTTGAGCTAAACTGTACTTTCAGATGATAGAGCACCTGCTCAGGTTCCACACTATCAGAAGAAATGGCCTTCCTGCCTCACCCCTGGTCTGGAAGAAGAGGAAACAGCAAATTCCCCTACAGGAAAGGAGAGTGGCCTAGTGCTCCAGCACTGCCCTACCTCTTTGGGGATAGTATGTTGGTCAACTCTGCCCTCCAGCTCCTGCAGCTGTGCAGCAATGGGAGTGAGCTTTGCGGTCCGCACTGTCTCACACAGCACCTGCCGGCAGTACCTGCAACCAGCAACCCTTGGTTAGTGTGAGTCTCAGAGAGAAGCTTGTCCACATCCTTGTGGCAGCAAGCAGAACTGAGTCAACTGCTTTATTTAGAGGCACTTCTTTTTTTTTTTTTTTTTCTGGCAAGGAGTCCCAACATCTTTGTAAGAAGCACTAAATCTCATTAACAGCTTTTACAGAAGGTTATTGGAATCCCTCTTCTTTCAGATTTTAAACCAAAGTAAATCTACTAAAATGCATAAACACACCAGCCCTTTTCCTGTACCTCTCACTCATACAAGAAGCAGCAAGAAAACCACACACTCAATATTCCCTTACTGAAACCCCAGCACTAGTCCAAACACAAAATGCACCTGGTTGCACTAACGTAACAAATGCAGAAAACATCAAGGCACACAATTGACCAGTCATCATTACTTGCAGCCCTTTGAAAAGAAGACTGGTCCATGCTTTCTCTCTAAATATCTCTATTTCCAGCCATGAAAATTACTGATTACTTCTACTTCTGGAAAACTAGGACAGAAACCAAACAAGACTGTGAGCAAAAGTTTTGGCCTGGCGGCCAGGGCACTGATTCTGTGTTTTTCCTCTGCTGATGAACCTAAAGGGTTTCCTACAGACATCCCAATGTGTCCCTGTGTCTGGAATGCCAGCAGATTCTCTCTATGTTGCATATCATTCTGTGGTTTGATCCCTTCCAGAAAAAAAAAAGGGAGTAAGCAGCTTTTGGATGCCTTCTCCTGGCCTAGAGCAGGCTAGGCATCAGACTCCACATGAAACTCCTGTCCCCACCACATGACACAGCCTTCCTCTGCGTTCCTTCTACAGGACCCACCTGAGCTGCTCCATTTTCTCATGGGTAATTGGTCCCTTCCCCAGAACACGGTCCATCTCCTTGTAGAGATTCTGCTGAACATCTTCTGAGGTTGTCAGGAAATAGACTGCCCAGGTACACACTGGGGAAGGAATCAAGACAAGGCTGGACTCAGAAAATCCAATCCTTTACAAATGGCATTCAGTTTTCTTACTTCCTATATTTTCAACATTCCTTTTTGGCCTAAAAATAAGGTGGCCTCTGTTCACAGCAGGCTGTGCTGATTCTGTATTCAGTGGTAGGAAGAGAGGTTGAACTCCTGTGTATCAAGAGGCCCTGCAAGCAAAAATTCTCTTTCTGATGCTATGATGAGCTTTGCAGGACACTAAAGCACTCAGCCCCACAGCTCTGGCAAAGGGACCACACAGCCCAACAAACCCAGGGAAATCACCGCTATTACACCAACCATGCCAATGAAAGGCTGGTTTGTTCAAAGCTTTAGAAAATTCCCTTATTTGGGGGTCTTCCCTAGCACATCTCAGGCAAGTGCTCCAAACAGCCAATGCCTGGGGCTCCTGAAGGGAGCTCTCTGCAGATGTTGGCCAGCACTTGTTCCCCTACATCTATTTTTTGAGGTACTTGAGATTATCTTCAATATCAAAGTGAGAAAAAAAACCTTGCATAAGAAGTAAGTGTGTAGGATGCAGTTTCCCTAAAGCGAAAAGGAAATGTTTCTAGCTCTCAAAAATGTCTATTCATGAGAACTATCTGGAATCTTGGACTTGATGATCCTTCCAACTCAGAATATTCTGTGATTCTGTGAATCCCAGAATATGTGGATTCAAGTCCCTTAAAATTATGGTCTTCCTGGTGTACCTGGAGAGGATATTCTCTGAAGAGAGTATTACCACAGTTGTCTGGTTTACTTCCACATTCTTTAAGACCTAGATGTATCTTGGAGGGTTTTTTTGGAGTCCCAGGCCCATTGGCTGAAGTACAAGGCCAGATAATCATCCCTTTGTCTTAAGGTATTTTACACAGCTTCAGTTTGTATTTTTATTTGTTTGGGCTTTTTTTCATAATCTTTGCATAAATCCCAGAGTGGCTTCTTTCAAAGTCCTCCATACATGGAACACACCTATCCTCTAGAAATTCAAAGCACCCAGACAGATGCTAGCACTCTTTCTTCCTATGTGCCTGAACCTATTCTACAACATGATCTTTGTGGCTTATTTATTTTGGTGATTTTCTTCATCAAATTTAGCATCAGTTGTCTGGGGTTAAGAATGCAAGCAAAAAGCAATGGGGGGAAATTCTAAGGTTCACCATAAGTCTGGAAAGCTTGTCAAACACAGCTTAGGTTCAGCTCACTAACTGTGAGGCTGTGTCAGCATTCTCATGTAAAAATTAGCTGCTTCTATATTTCTGTAGCTCAGGAGAAAGAATGATTAATACCATTTTTTATTAGCCTAGGGTAAGTCTCATGTCATCACACACAGTTTTTGGCAAGTGAGTGCAAGGATGGGAAGCTACTTACAGTTACTGTACTTACAGTTAGCAGTGATTACACATCCTGCCAAAGAGAAAATCATTGTATCTTCCAGAATCTAGGAAAGAAAATGTACTTCAGGGAACGAAGTTCATAAGACTGTAAAGAGAATAAAGAAGTGGCACACTGTCCACTCAAGCACATTAAACCCCTTTAGTGCAGAGAACAGGAAATACATCTAGAAGACATTAACTGAACTCTCTGTTGAACTTCCAGTGAATTGCATGAGACATGCTTAATATTAACATACTTCTGGTTTATAAAAATAGCTATGAAGCGGTGGCAAGGAAATCTACCAAAATCTAATGCAATCAAACATTGCAGGAATGGAAAAAACAAAGCAGAAGCCCTGCTTTGGTAACGAATCTAAGCTAAGATGCAAGAACTTATATTAATCAAAGGCTACAATGTAATGAATTGCCCATCTGGCAAAACTCTATTACTGTGTAAGGAGGTAACAGCTGCACAGACCTGCTGGTCACTCAGGCTCCCCTGCAGCAAGGTGTCTATAAAGACGTGCCTGTTGAATGATCTGCCTCGGCGCTCCTTTGTAACCTTCTTTAAGATGGATTCCATCTCCACCAGAGCTTTGGAAGAAAAAAGAAATGTTTATTTTAAAACCTGGTCATTCTGGTGCTGCAGAGAAGCAAATTCCTCTTCCCAAACAGATTTTCAGACCAGCTGTCCCTGCTGGGCTCACTTACAGAAGCAGCCTCTGTTATATGTTACAATTTGGAAGGCAGTATCCCAAATTTAGCTGAAAATGCAGGAACCAAATAACAGGTTGCCTATAAAAAGCCATCCTTACAGGTATAACCAAGGTGTATACTCTGTGAGCTGAAATCACACAAGTAATGTTGTCAATCATTATTGACATCATCAGAGAATGTGTTTTCAGCAGCCCCCACGAATACACATACGAGCCACATAACTCTGGTTACATGACCTGCAGAGCAGCGATTACTACAGCACCAGGACTGACGGAGCCCCTTTGGCCAGGGGTTCTACAGGCACGGTGCAAGAGGATGGCTCTGTGCTAGAGAGTGCAGACACACTGGAGAGGAATGGGGGGAACATGGGAGGGTTTTGCCACAGAGTCCACACATCTGAAGATATGTGAGTGCCTAACTCCTGGTGACTGCTGTGGGAACCAGGGGAAGTTAGGGACCTAGACACCATTGCCTGTCTGGCTTAAACTGAGGACTATCCAAGAAACATGGAGTAGAATTTGGGTCTGAAACTCCATTTATCAAGGCCCAGTTCAGTTCCTTTGTCTTAGAATTACCTTCCTTCCTCCTCTCTGCGCAGGAAGGCCAGCAACACTCAAATACCAAGGCTCACTATCTGGAGTTTGGGAAATTTTGTCCTCATGCATCATCACACTACAACTCAGGAAGAGAGTGACCATGGGAGGAACCCATTTCAATGGGCAGAAGCTGTCCTCAGGTTCTGAAACCCACAGAACCAGAAGCATAAAGAAGGAAACTGGGTTTGGAGGATTTACAAGCAAAACTTTAGTTCCAGATACAATCTACTTTAGCTTAGTATCTTATCAATCAATACTGAAATGGTTTAATTATTAACAAAAAAGATAAGACAACCTAGAATTAAAATAACTTACCATAAAATATATTAGAAACAAAAGTACTGCTATAACAGATAACATGTTATCTTGTAAGAGAAATCAGAGGCTATCTGATGGTGTATCCAACAAAGCAGCAGCTCAGTACTTTGTCTTCCAGCCTGTGAGTGACTGTCTGGCAGTACAGGCCCCAGATGGTGCATCATTTGACAGACCATATGGGCCAAATCCAGGGGCTTCATCTGTCTCCACCTAGCACAGCTGCTTGCCTCCAAGAGAGGTCAAAAGTGGACACTAGGGAACAGAACAGTAAGGGAGGAAGCACATCCTGATTCTTCCCCTCTATCACTCTCCAGACTGGACAGACCCTGGAACTAGACCGGGAACTAGAGTTCCAGTCCTACAGCTTCTCACATAAAGGCAGCTTCCCACTCAACTCCACAACAAGGATCTAATCTGAGAGTAAGTACAATGTATCTGGTAGCTTATGGCATGATGGAAAACTCTGAAGAAAAGCCAAAACAACTGGGCAAATGAGGTGCTTTCACATGCTAGCTAACTCCTAAGTACTAATGAGAGTGGGAGAAAAACCCTAATTTTGGGAGAAACCTACCATCTTCATAGTGCTTCTTCCTAGTCATGTTTTTGTCAAGAGATCCATCCAAGAAACCTTTTCCAATCTCTGACCAGATCTGGAAGGATGAGAGAGAGAACAGCACCATCACTTACCACAGGCTGAGACTGCTGGGACTATTCTATTCTTCCCTACTCATGAAAATGAAAACACCAAATAAAATTAGGACTTCCTGTCAATTTGGTACTGGTCTCTGTATGACACCACATCCCATTTCAGACACTATGTCTATGATAGCTGGAATTAAGCTGAAATTAAACAACTGTAATTACAAGTGTAGGAAAGAAGCTTTGGGAGTATTAAATAGGTGATGGAACTGTTTCTTTCCCACCCTATCACCAGCATGTTTAACATCCCCACATGTGGATAAAGGTGAGATCTCCTCAGATTTTCCTTTCTCCACAATGTCACAGAGCCTTCAGAAGATCTTCAAAAGGGAGACATTCCACTGGCAGTCCCAAAAAAGTTCAACTGACTTAGGTACCAAAGACCTCCCAGCTGCCATTGGATCTGGGTTCCTGATCCCCATGGATCCTTCAGAAACACCTCAGACTAATGACAGCAGGATCAGCAACAGGAACTTTCTAACAGTTTCAGCTTGGGACAAGTGAAACAGACCCCTCAAGCTCATACTTTAAAGTCTCAGCAGTAGCTTGTACTAAACTGTACACAGATACAAGCTCTGTGTTTTCAATTTGGAAAATCTGAATAGGAGATTTCCTGGCTCTTCAGGACACTTACTGCATCATGGTGCCTGCGGAATCGGATGACTTCCCGGTCATCTTCAAAGCTGCTGCCCATAGCTGTCTGCGTGACAGACTTCATGGCAAAGCCCAGCATGTGCTGGCAGAGTGGCACATGTTGTGCCTCGGGGAGAGACAGCCATTTGGCCAGCAGCTCTTCTGACAGCTTGAGAGGGAATGAACCATTAGTTAGCAGTAACACCAGCAGTCTATTTACCAAACACACCCTGGACACATTCCCACCCACTTCCTAAGGCAGACCACACTTTCATGGCTATGGAATAATGCTAAACTCTTTCCAGGTTTCTTTCCACTGTTAAACAGTAACATTTTAGCCTCCAATCTTCTGCTTCTTTCAAGGCTCTCCCCTAACAAGGCAATCCTACCATCCTGTCTTGTTCCCTCTGTCACAAAAGAAACCTTAAACCCTTTTATACAGACAGCTCCAGAATAGGAAAACAGATAATATTCTGGCTGCTGGACTAAATCAAAATCAACTCTTGGTGGCCCCAAAAGCTGGTTCCTTGCTCCATCCTCCTGTCCAGTGAAATAGATCTACAATCCAGGTTCTCCAGTACCTTTAACTGCATCTGGTATCTTGGCATAAAAATTAAGCAAGCTCAGCTCTTCCCCCAACCCACTGGAGCTAAGAGAATGCAAATATTCACACCATGAAAGGCAGAGGCTGTTTGCTATCTCAGATGCTTATAGCCCCAGCACTAATTTGAATGCAGGTCCTTTATCCTCGTGATCATTCTCACTAAACCTTCCCCTGTGAGGAACACAGGGCATCTCTGCTGTACAAAGGCAGTTACCTTCTGGATGAGAGCAACGTTACTTTGCAAGGACTTGGTCACACCGTTCTCATACAGTTTTCTCCTCATGTGGCTCTCTCCTGTATCCCCGTTCAGGCTGGACTGGTACCTCAAGAGGGATTTCAGCATTGTCTCAAAGGGATCCACTGAAAGCAAACAGAGGAAACACCATTCAAAAGTCACACTACACAGGGCTGATTAAAACAGCAGCCTCTTTAATTGGAGACTGCTACTTCTGGGCAAGGTGTGGCTCCTTCCTCTACAATAGCCTCTTTTGGGGTGTCAAGCTTCTCTTGCTCAATGTGGGCTGGTACCTCACTAAGTCTTTTTCCTGGGGCTGACTGCCATCCTGTGATCAGCTCCCCATGCAGAGTTTGCCTGCTGGCTCTACCAAGTAACTCTTTAGTAAAAATGCCTTCAGAGCTTGTTCCCTGTTTGCCAGTTCCCAGCTGGTTGTGTCATCGACTTGGTGACAAGAGTGAGTGTGGCATGGTCTTTCCCCTTATCCTCCAGCCTGACCTGCAGGCTCTTTAGCACATTCCCCTTCACTCCTGGTGTGTCCTCCTGCCCTGAACGTGGCTGTGCACTCAGGAGATACCAGCTCAGGACACACTTAGCTGGAGGCTGCTCTCGGCACTCCTTCCCTTGTGTCACAGACCCAGCAAACCTTGTTTGATACCCGGCTGCTCCTGCACGATTCCTCTTTTGGGCACTGAGTTCCCTGTTGAGGAGCTCTTCCCAAACTTGCACCTACCCATCTGCCAGGGCTGCCTCCAGCACAGAAGCTCTGAAGCTCCTACAGAAAACCACAACCTAAGCTGCAGAATGCTTTCTACTGCTAATCACCTTCTCTCCATTATTGAGCCTTCCACACAGACACTTCCATCAGTGTACAAACTAGACAAAACCATGTCACTTCCCAATCCATGACTCATTTCAGTTAGATTTTTAACTCTGAATTTCACCACCAAGGACCTCTATTTAATAAATTTGCTGAAGCATATTAGGCGTCAATGCAAAACTGTGCAATACAGCATGGCATACGTTTTTCCCTTTCTGTAAACCTTTTAGCGTGTCTTGTGGAACTGACAGAGTCTTTAAGGAGCTATTTGGAAGCAGCAATCGGGGTTTTCAAGAAGGATATTGTCACTGTTTATCACAGTCTGTTATTTCTCCCAGATGGAGAGTGAAACCTCTGAGGCATCAGAAAACATCAAAGCTGGGCTAGACACATATGACTTTACCAGCTGTGGATGTATCCAGGATTCCCCACAGAGACTGGGCCTCATTATGCTACCAGGCAAACGTACAAGAAGAGAAAATTCCCACCTGCAGAGGACTTACTACCTAAAGACATAAAAGCAGCTAACGAGGCCAGAGGCATGAATATGGTAATCTTTCCCAAATGTTTTTCTCTCACATCTTTTCCCTTCCAATGTTTTTAAGCTCTGCATCTCACCCTCTTTCCCACTTTGAATGACAAGGAGCACAAGCATGTGTCTTTTGGCAGAGCAGATGGTACCTGCGGCTCTCCACGAGGCGCAGGCTGTTTTGTGCCTCTAGCTGCTGCTGACAATTCCTCCTCCAAGGTACTTTGTCATGGAGCTGCTATTGATGCCACACATCCCTGCTGACTGGCACTGGCACAGCCAGGCACAATACTGGGCAGCCAGGAAGACACATGGCAGGTGGCAAAGCCCACACAGAAAATCCGGCAAGCAGAGGCATCTAGAGAGGCTGGAGGATGCTTAGAAACAACGCCTGCTGAAACTGCAAAGTTTTCCTGCTCATATGAAAGAAAACTGCTGGATAAGCCATGGACTCTGGGATTTTTTCTCCCAATGTCCCTAGACTAAACTGGCAAGCCCCACAGCACCGATACACACAGTTGTGCACTCAGGGCTGCAGAGCCCAGGCTGCCCTTTTGCTGAGGGCTCTGCCTCCTGCTGTTTGGTATTTCTGCACAGCTGCGGGAGGCTAGTGACTCCACAAGGCACAAACTGCCTCTGGAGAGAGCTCTGTTCTGCCAGCAATTGCACAGACTTCATCCTTTGTCCTTGTCTCGAAAACATCTCCAGGGTTACATTTTCATCCCTCCTAGTGACATATATCAAAATTTCGACTGTTCTTTTCACTTACATGGAAATCTCCCCAGCCCAAAAACCTCAGAGTGCTGCCCTGGACACCACTGAAAATAAATATAGAGAAAAGATCTAACTGAGATCGAGCACAACTGAATGTCAGAGATAGAAAGAACCTCTGAACCCGCAGAGTAAAATGATCACACAACAGCAATGAAATCTTGCTCAGACAGGCCAGGACCCATAGCTCCGTCTCCAGCATTCAGTGTGCTTCAGCTTCATTGCCTCAACCCAAAAAAGCAACTCAGGAGAATTTTCCAAGTTGGTCTCTGAACCCCCTGTTCCTGGCAATCCTGAATTAGTCCACCCTTTTCACATCCACATTGTTTGTAGCTCTGAACTGCTTCCCCAGAGCCACCAGTACCAGCTACAAAGTTTTACTTCCTTTGAATTCCCCTTGCAAATTAATCTCAACCAAGCTTTAAGAGGCCATGAAAACATACCAATTTCAAACACTGCTTGAAGCCTAAGGAAAAAGAGTCTCCTGGCATTGGAAATGTTTATAACTATGAATCTTAATTAGTCCAGCTTCAAGGCTTTGATGAGAAATGCATTATCTGCACCTCTCTCTCTCTCTCTCTCCAAGAAGTTTGGCCATACCTGTGACACACATATGAGATTAGAGGAGCCTTTGTCTGGAGCCAGATCCTGTATTTCAGCCTTGGAGACCAAATGTCAGGTATCCATGAAGATGGATGGTGGCCTCAGGCACTCCAGCTGACAGAGGAACAGTCACATGGTATGGGTTTTCAAGGGGGGCTGGAGAGTCAGGAGTTGGATATAATGCAGTCCACTGTGGGCTGTCTCCTGTCCCACAGCACTGTGTGCACAGAAGAGATTTGGGCAAGATCACATCTCCAATAAAACTTCAAGCTGCCCTGAGCCAGCTTGTGACTGAGACCTACTACAACCCCTGTTCCCACCACCAAGTGAGGGTACAGAAAGGGCTTTGCTACAGCTACTCAGCTCAGTCTATACCTCAGTGCTTCAGAAAATACAACCTATAAGATTCCTCACCTCTAATATAGTTTGAGCACTTCTGGCAAGCATCAGTGCTAAAAGGAAAGCAATGATACAACTAATTTTGCTGTTCTTCCAGCTCTGAGGCTGTAAGAACCCTCCTTCTCAAGCCTATTGCCTTCATGAGGATCCTTTCAGAAGCTCTCTCTTCGTCTGGGCTGACCACACTTTCCCTGGCTTCTCCTGCACAACAGGCTTCCCACTCCTCTGAGAGCACTGGCAGTCTTTATTTGCACTTTCTTTACTCAAAATCCTGCCTGAGTATAGAGGTCAGAGCCACACACAGGACTCCAGGTCTGACTCATGCTCATTTTGTGCAAAAGTCCTCCTTTTACAGAAAATCCATGACTCAACATATCCTTTATTTTCCATGGCCGTGTCATCCAATAGGCAATTCATGCAGCCCACTTTTTCTCCTCCTGTTCCTGTTATCCCAGCCCTCAGGGATATCCATCTCACTCTGCTGCTCTGTGCCAACACAGGGTTCCAGAATAATGCCATCAGGGTAGGACATTAACATAAGATGGAGTATTTCATGTCCCCAACACTGCATTTCACTTTTCCAAGACAATCCAGCCTTGATCCCCCTTTCAAGTACCAGTCCAGTATTTGTCAGCATCCAAGCAAATTCTGAACTGAATCCCTGACATAAACAGAGTTTTATCACTTCACTTGTCTAAAAATCTAATTATCAAAGTACAGCATGCATTTCCCATTTATCCCCCATCCTTAAAAAAATATGTTTAGCCCTGTAGCAGCCTAGGTCACCTAATTTCCTGCACTTATGTCCAGGCACTGTATTTCTCTTTCTCTGATACTCACATCCTCCCAAATTCAGAACATTCATGAGAACTTGCCTGTGCAGGGGCCTGTCACCACTTCTCTGAGCTTTGAGAAAGTGACTGTCTGCTTAATTTCCCCCGAACACACTTGAGAGCATTCAGATCTTTCAGGGTGGTTTTCCACCTTCTGGAGTGTCATCGTTATCCACTGTGTCTTGCTGATCCTTGTTAACTCCCACTCCTTTCCCAGATTGTCACCATTTCTTTTTTTGATTCTGTCAGGCAACTGTACATGAAGCTTACCCCTCACGACCCCAGCATAAAGTGAGCTGAGCTATCTGCCTGTGCCTAAAGAACAGCCTACAGGACCAGGTCAGAGCTGTGCACCCAGCACCTCTGTCAACGTCCTGAGATAAAAACTGGGAAAGCAAGAGACTGAACCCAAACACCAACTGAGTGAACTTATCAAGTGTGATAACCTTATGAAGCAAAATGCCCACCTAAGAGGCTAAGGCCACAAATTAAAATGCTCTCCCATGACTAAGATGGTCAGCTATCAGCATCACCATCCACTTCCAAGACTGGAGGATCATTTTCACTACAAAATTCTACACACCAAAAGAAACATGAAAGGTAAAGAACTTCTCCAAATAATAGTATGAAAAACCTCCATGCTGAACCATACAAGGCAGTTATCAGAAACTAGCAGAGCCGTTTTCAGACTTAATTTAGCAAAGTTTACCCTCCTAAACTGTATTTCAAACTGCTTCTAAAATGTATGTCAAGTGGCTACAGGATGTTCACCTTGCTCTATCAAGTGACTAATGAGCATGATGCTTTTCCTGAACATTTGCCTGTAGACAGATGGTAAAAGACACAAGCATACTGATTTCTTGATGGCAACTGGACAGTAGTAACCCTTGGTCACTGATACTCAAGTCCAGTAAGCAGGACCAAAGCCATGCCTGAACCACCATGTCAGCTACAAAGTCTCATTTTCTTTCAACATAAAATGAAACCCCAGGTTCCTTTGGTTCCCAGTGAGGCCAGAACAAATGGACTCAAAAGACAACGTAAAAGACACTTACACAACCGGTTGGGGTTAACATGTTGTTTCAGGAGATCGATGGAGCCGAGGCTGACAACAAGACGCCTTCCAAACCAGAAGGAGACCAGTGGCCCATATTTCTCATGAAGGTTCACAAGAAACTCATGTAAACTGCTGCTGACAATGATATCTGGCAGGTTGCCATCCCTGAGAAACACAGAGGATATCTGGTCATGAATAGCATCCTCTGCCAATGCTGAACTTCAAACAATGTGGAGACAGAAACCACTTACTTTTCATCGGTTGGAGCCAGCCCAGGGATACCTGATGCTTGCCTAGATGCCTAGAGTGAAAGGAAATGCATCAATCTACATGAACTTCAGATTTTATACAGCTCCCACAGGTTTCCAGGAGGAGAGATGAATTTTCCACACCAATACTACTACTCTACTTAAAAACATGAAACAAGAGCTGGGTATGCTACATCTGCAGGCTTTAAACCTGCTAAGCCGATAAACCTCAACTGTGTGCCTGGTGCCACTGGCTAAACCAGGATTATTCATCTGGTTAGATCAAAGATGTCTGCGTAAAGATTTAAAGGGTCAAGTTTGCAATGCAGGGTATTACACACTGATTTGCCCTGGAGGCCTGCAAAAACGCAAGGCGAGCAGACGATCATGCCTTTGGAAAGCAGGATTCACTCCCGGAGCACGTAAAGCAGTCGGAGTGCCGGGGCTGCGCTGGCCCGGGAACGCCCTGCCCGGCATCTTCTCCCGCAGGCCTCCGCCACGTCCCGTGCGGGCCCCGGGCTCCGGGCCGGGGGCACCGCCCGAGCCCAGGGGCCGTGCGACGGGCCCGGGGCTGCCTCGGCCCCGCGGCCGCTCGCTCTCCGCCCGCCTGCACCGGGGGCCGGGCCGGGCCGGGCCGAGCGCCCCCCGCCCCACGGCCGGCAGCATTACCGGGTACAGGTAGAGCACGGCGCCCACGAGGATGAGCAGGAAAGTGACGGCGAAGATGGCGAAGTCCAGCATGGCCAGGCCGGGGCGGCGGAGCGGCGGCGGCTCGGCCCCACCCCAGGGCCGCCGGCGGGGCAGGAAGGGGCGGACCGGGCTGGGCTGGGAGCACGGCTCGGCTCGGCTCAGCTCGGCATGGGGGGCCCGCGGCGCCTGCTGCTGATCTCCAACTCCACCCTGCACGGAGGGGGGTACCTGGGCCACTGCCAGCAGCACATCCAGAGCTTCCTCGGGCAGTAAGCGCCGTGCGGGGCTGCGGGAGCGCGCCCGGCCCCCGCCTCCGCCGCGCCGACCGCCCTCTCCCCTGTCTCTTCTCCCAGGAAGGTGAAGCGGGTGCTGTTCATCCCCTACGCCCTGCACGACCGCGACGCCTACGCCCGCACGGCCAGGGAGAAGTTTGAAAGCCTGGGTAAGGCCGGCCTGGCTGCTGCGGCCACGGCGGCTGTGCCGGGCGCTGCCGGGCCGGCACCGGGCACGGGGAGCAGCGTGCGGGCACGGAGCGGCCCGGGACGGCAGCGCTGCGGCCCGCGGGGCACACGGGCTGGGCTGGGCTGGAACGGGCTGCAGCGGTACGGGCAGCAAGGGCACTGAGCAGCAGGAGTCGGCTACAGACTTCTGCCCGGAAGGAGATGTTTTAGGGTTCTCCAGAGGAAATCCTGCTGCAAACACTTCTGCCCACTCCAGGGAGGAAGGTTTTATCCCTAACTATTAAGTGGCATTTTTTTATCCTTCTTAATCACATGAGGGAACATTTCTTCCCATATATCTTAAACCTCTGCTCAAGCCACTGGTTTTAAGTGAAGACCATTACTTAAAGCACATCAAGGAGCCAGACGGTTCCATGATGGACAGCAGCTGAACTTTGCTTGGAGCAAAGATCTCTGCAGAGCAGTCTACAGCAAGACCACCACCTAGTATCTATCACTGTTAAGGGTAACTTTGGACCCGTTAGTGTAGTAATAATCAGTACTCACTTGCCTGGGCAGCACACTTTGCTCCTTGACTTGCAGGAAGATTGCTGCTATCAAATGCCTATGTTCTTCTGTCTCTCTTGAAACTTCCTGTACTCAGTGAATCTATCAAAGTCAGACATTTTAACAGAAACAGTACTCAGATCAGGTATTTGCACAAGCAGTGCTAGAACCAACACATCCTGTCAGACTTCAGCATAGCCAAGCTGAGGACTAACAGCTTTTTCCTCATTTTCTAGTTACCTGGCAATGCTCAGCAGGATATTGTGCCTTGGCCTGCACCTGCTGAGTGAAATGCTCTGCTCCTAGATGCTGAGTGCATATCTCCACAAAACAAACATTTCTTTCTGTACAGCTGGATGCTGAAGCCCTGCACTAATATAGGATCTACAGTCTGTTTTACATTGTGGAGTTCTCTGAAATTTCCCTGGTTGAGATATTTGGCTCAGGGTTGGAGGAGGTGGGCAGGGAGGGATGGAACATATCCCATTCTTCCACCAAACTGACATTGTATGGGTAAATACTTTTTCATTTAAGGTTATGGGCTGGACAGCATTCATGAATCCTGCGATCCAGTGGAAGCCGTAAGGAAATCTGAAGCAATATTTATTGGTAAGTTTTACTTCTTACTCCCCAGTGAAGGTTTATATAGGACACTGGATTAGTCCTGCTCAGAGGTGGCAGAAGAAGACCAACAATTAAGCAGTTAGGGCTAGTAATTAGAAACTACAGAAGACAATAACTGGGAGCCCTAAGACCCTAAATTTAGTGGTGGGCTGGGAAGTAGATTTATTAATGGAACATCTCCAGTAAATTTCAAATTATTATTTTGAACAGTACCTCAGTGTAAAAACATGATCATAACAGCTGTATCATCACTTTAGCAAGCCCAAGAAGTTCTAGTCCTACCACCATGGTCCTGGGTATTGGAAGAGAGGTCACTGTCAGACAGTGGCAGCCTTACAAGGATGACTCAGGGCATGCCCATGGCATGCCCCGTGACCATTCTTCTGCAGCTTCTGGTTTTACTGCTTCTCAAAGCAGGATACTGCCCTGAATAAAGCATAGAACTCATAGTACCTGCTGAGTTTGTAAAGGCTTCAATTAAAACTGATGGTGAAAGCATGATAATAAGCTGAACTTTCTTTCTGCAGGAGGTGGGAACACATTCCGTCTCCTGAAAGCTCTTTACGACAACAGTCTGATACATGAGATCAGGAAGAGAGTTCTTGAGGTAAAACTACAGATTCTGGCCAAGTCTGAATGGCTGGATCTCATGCATGAGCTTTTGTTCAGACAAATCCAAGCTGATTCTGCATTTTTGCCTCTAATATACTTCAGATGTTGAGCCATCTCAAACAACCTGGTGAACTGAAAACCATGGCCAAATAAGGCTGTCATTGAGTCACTGAAAAGACTTAAGGTCAGCAATCTGTCTTCCTAGAGCAGTTTTCTAGATGCTGGATTGCAAGACCTTGGGATGTACAATGCTGCATAGAACCCTAGAAGTAAACTCCTCAAAATACCAGTCCAAAGACCAGTGCAGGATTTAATCTATGTCCAGAAACCCTGTTTTTCAGCTTGAGATGCTCATATCTTGTTGATATAGTTGTGTTCATGCTGCAGGTTATCTGCTAATAAAACTGGTGATAATGTTTAGATCCATATATGCCTTTTAGACAGTGTCCTGTTGATGTTGAAAATTACATAATTCTTGTGTCTCCTTGGAGCTGAGAAGTGTGAGTGCCATTGAGCCCCTCTGGTCAGCAGCACCAGTCCAGCTGGTGAATCTCATAAGGCACAGCAAAGATACACCATCTTTGGAGGAGAACAGAAGCAAGGTGTTCCCTAACAATGTGGAACTGCAAATGACTTTATGCAGATTTATACAAGCCACAGTAAGGCCAGCTGCCAAGAATAAAGGTTACTAGGCTCATCTTAATATATAGAAATTCAACATCTGTTGTGGGAATGAAAGCCAGAAAATGCCCAAATACCAGTTAAGTCTGGATAGCTACTTGGTTATACTACCACCAGTTGTCTCAAGACAGCTCTGTTTTTACAAATTGTTCAGCATTACCTGTATACTTCCATATTTGTGTGGCATTCTTCTATGTACAGCATGGTACTCAGTACTAACAGCTAAACAGTACTAAACTGGTCACGGTTCTGGTAAGTTGATGCTGTGACAACATTGTACTGAGTTTCTGATGGCCTGCTCTCTCCAGATGCTAGTTAAAAGCCAGTTCAGATATTTCCTGTAACTGCAATAGAGGCAAGTCTCTCCTCTTAATAGCAAAGTTCAACATGCACTGACAGCCTGGTAAACTCTGTCTTGGGGGGGTCACAGTGTTGTGAGTACAAGGCAGGCAGCAGTTAGTTCTTTGACACAGAGAAGCAACTGCCCGCCTTAGAACCTGAATTCTTGTTCTGCTTTTCACCTGTAAAGCTAGCAGTGAGAGGAACTGGAAGGATTAAGTCTGATCTGACTGATGGGTTTCTGAGATTGATATAAGATGGTATTAAATTGAGTTTCTAGTGGTGGTGCTGCAGACTGATCATTGCTTTTGTCTTTCAGGATGGGATTCCTTACATGGGATCCAGCGCAGGAACCAACGTTGCTACTGTCAGCATCAATACCACCAATGACATGCCAATTGTTTATCCACCTTCCCTACAGGCTCTAGGATTAGTTCCTTTTAATATTAACCCCCACTACCTGGACCCAGACATTAAAAGAACTCACATGGGTGTAAGTAAAGCACACCAGAACTAACACAGTAACTAGGGTGTGGAGGAGTAAAAACAGTGTGCATTTTTTGAGGCCTTACAAAGCTATAGAATGTCAAACAGCTGCTCCCTAGAGAAACTGGAAATGCCAATGAGGCAGTAACACTTCACTTTCTACTAAAACTTAACTTTGCTTGGGGAGAGGAGTTGGCAACAGTATTACTGAACAAAGTGTTTTTCACAAACAGAAGCTCTGCAATGTTTGAAATACTGTTGAAATGCTGGATATCTGGCATGGAATACAGGAATTAAAAAAGAAAATATAAACCTGAAGTGTTAAGATGCAAAGCACTGTGGTTCTGTCTTACCTGCTGCTTGGGAAGCCCTAACTTAAACCTAGATTAAGAGGCTTAAATATCTAAATGTCTGAAGAAATAATCAGAACAGGGAGATCCTGAGATTCAAACAGTTGTGAGAGAACATACCTGGGCACTGGTGTCCTTGCAGGGAGCACAGCCTGTAATGTCCAGTAAGAGCAAGCACATGCACTAGTACAGCTGATAGAAGAACACTTCAGGCATCAAGCACAAAGACAGATTTCCATACAGTGGGGAGGAGCTCCTTCTTGAAATCGCAAGTCAGCTAATTCCTCAGGGAGCAATCTGAAACAACCTTTTAACAACCTAAATACTTTCCTCCTTGTAATCAAAATTTCATGGTTAGAGGAAGTTAAGAGTTAGGGAACAATGAAGAGATGGTGGATGCTTCTAGATGGGTGAAGAGATGGGTATGCTTCTAGAATTTAGATGAAGTTGCAGGTATTCATTTAATCAGCTTGTCACTAGAGAAGCAGGCAGTCTTTTCCCTATAAATAACTTTTGTTCTTTCTCTCAGAGGAGGCTGGAAGCCCTGTGCTGTACTAAGTCCCTTCTATGTTCCTATGTTTTTGTTTCTTTACTGTTGCTCAGTTCAGCAGCAAACCTCAGGAAACATGACAGAGCTGTTCACAGAAGGAAATTCTTCAGTGTAGTACCTACTTGAAGACAAACAAGCAAATACTTAATCACTGAAAATCCACGATTCACTACTCTCTTTCACAAAGGTGGCACCTCAGGCATTTGCTTCTACCGCCTTCCTGGTAGTATTAGTACTATCTCTGCACACAGAGATAGTACTAATTGAAAAAAAAAAAAACATGGATTAATTGAGTGGAAGTAAGTTTTAAGGCTTTTTAGGGTTGGGATTGTGTAGTTCTGTTTGATCAGCCTGCAGTAAATTGCTGCTAGTGATGAAGGGTAAAACACCTGTCTATTAAATAGAGTCAATCCTGCCATACCATTCTGCTTGAGGGGAAGTGCCTGCTTTGTTTAATGTTATGAAATTGTTTGATGTCATGTTGCCTGGATAGCTCCAAGTCCTGCCTTATGGCCTGGGAAGCTAAATCTGTGCTCATTATTGCAGGAGACAAGAGAGGAAAGAATCCGCCAGTATCATGAAGAACCAAACACCCCTCCAGTTCTGGTGAGTAGAAGTTCTCCATCAGAAAGCTGGAGCATGATAAACATTTTAAATGCATTCATGCTAGTTCTCAGTGTGGGTTCCTTGCCTGTCAAGCCTTACAGAATCATGGATTGGAATGCTAATTGTATTCTTGTTAAGAGCTTGAGCCTTGGATATTGCTCATTGTAGAAAATGGATTAGGGCCAATGAAATGCATACTCCTGTTAGTGTTGCTCAACCCTGTTTTAGGCAGCTCTGACCACCATATATTGGGTGTTGGGGGTGGTGTGTATGCAGATGCTAAAAACTCCCCCTTAATCTTTTTGCAGATACTCCTAACTTTAATGTTTGTAATAACTTCTGAATTTGCATATTCAGTAGTGTATACGTAATTTCATTATGTCTCTCTGGGGAAGTGGGACCTCTATGTTTCCTGTCCCTGTGTTTGATCTTGTACTATAAAGTTTGTGTACTAACAAATCCAGCTGGCTGTTGCTCAACCCAAACTGGATCTAAGAATAACTGTGGGAAAAAAAACCAGTTTCCTCTCCTCCTTAATGGTTTCTCCTTTAAGAGTGAAAACTGAAATAAATAAGAAAATCAACTTCTAAAACAAGATAACTCACCTATTTTTGTCTTTACCTCTTTGTTAGGTAAGCGAGAAGGTTTAGTCTGTAGTCAGGGTGCCACTGAGACTGGCCTGCTTGTGACAAGCATTCTACCCTTTCACATAGCTTGAAAATAATTTTAAATGTTTCCACCTCCACCAGGGCTTGCGGGAAGGTACGATGCTGTTAGTGGAAGGAGATAAAGCCACGCTGCAAGGAGTGACAGGAGCACGTCTGTTTTTGAGGTAAATGCATCACTTGCATTGATATCCTCCTTCAGACAGAAAGGAAGAGAGGCTTCTATTAGACTCCTGGCACTGCTGCCTGTCCCTCCATCAGAAATTACTTAATCCCTTGGTTCCATTTCTCTTTGGGGAAAATGTGAGCACTGTTTAATGCTCCGAAGGAGCCAGCAGCATGACAGCACTCCAAAGGATGCCTGACTAACCCAGTGCGTGCTTTGGCACTGCATCCATTGCTGCTTATGTTTCCAAATTCTAGTTACCTTTTACAGAAAGAGCCCCAACAGTCAGCTCCTTTATTGAAAGCCAGGGAAATGCCAATTTGGCCCTAATGCACTGAACTCCAGAACAAGGGAATCCGTATCTAGAATTACACGGACTTTATTAAGAAATCCAAAACACGTCACATGATGCAGTCAAAACTCTGCTTGTTCAGAATAAGGGTGCCTTGAACCATCCCTAGTAACAGACAGGAGCAGAGTAGTCCCACCTCCCATTAAAGCTCACAGGATGGTTTCTCTTGTTTGCAGGGGTAAGAAACCAACTGAACATGAGCCTGGAACAGATTTCAGTTTCCTCCTGACTGACAGCAATGCCCTGAATCCATAGCCTTCCGTATTCTGCAGCAAAAGTTACTATATAGGGAAGACAATGAGGAAAAAGGAAAGAGATGCTTGTTGTCCCAGAGTGGGTGGGGTACTTCAGCTGTATAAATAAAGTTGAATATGCATTAGTGGACTGTTTTCCTCAACGCATGCTTCAGACACCTCCTTCCCAGCAAAAAGACACTTTTTATTGCAATACTTGGAGAATCATAGCTATTCAAAGCTTGAAGGGGCTTATACATTCACATGTCCACTTTGATTCCTTCCCCACAAAAAAAAAAAAAAGTTGCCTTAACACAATTAAGACAGGACACTGAGTCAGCTGTTCCCACTGCCTACTTCTACCTGCTACATAAAAGAATTGTTCATTCAGTGTACTCCCACACTTCGTTTAATTTTTGTGCTATTAATAAAGGGAGAAGTTATGCATTCAATTACTTTTATTTGCTTCAGACTCATGTTAAATATATACAATGCTAATTATGTACAAAAGTGTGCATGTTAAAAATTTTCAGGTTACAAACTTGCAAATCCTAGAAAAGTGCAAAATTTTAAAACATCTTCCACCATGCTGTACAGGAAAAAATCCATCATTAGCCAATATACACACTCTTCAAACATATTGATCAAAACAAAGTAAGACATACAGTATACTCTTAAAGCACCCAGAGGGAAAAAGATATTGCACAGAAGACAGACAACAAATTCATTACAGTGCCTGAAGGCTTATTTCTGAAAGTAGCTATTTCCAACACTCCTCAGACCTAACATTTAACTCTTTAAAAAGGCATTTTTTGGCATTTAAAGATCCATTTGTAATCACGTAATTGCACAATCTGTAAGAATTATCAGAAGATATGGTTAACTTTGCTGTAAGGCCTTTGCTTCCACCCCCTGATTAGCTTCAGTAAAAATTCATCAGGCAAACTGAGTAGCATCACAGCTTCTATCAAAACACTGACCAAAGTGAGGTAAGTCTCACATGCAGCATTTCTCTAATCTTGTCCTAAGTTGCTCCTGTAGAATCAGAATACATATTGCAAGTTTTTCTTGAATTCTTTTTTCCCCTCATGGCTTTCTTTAAGAAGCGGCTCACTGCTGCATAGACTAAAGTAGTACTGTCAGGTGCAAGACTAAAGTTTATTTTAAAGCTATTTCAAGGCAAAAAATACGGCTCCCTTGAGAGGAAAATACTGACTAGATAGGAAGCTAAATAAACAAGTGGCCTCCAAGTTCAGTTAGATCTACAATATATATGGCTGAATGTTTTATATTCCGATCTCAAAACACCCTCAGCAGCTTTAAACCATAATCTATACTGACAATCATGCTTCTGGGACAGAAGATGTATGATGAAATTATGTCTGTGCTGAGTATAACCATAGACCTGAACTCTGGAAATACCTGCCAAATTTCTCAAGTCCAATGGACAAAACTAGGAAGAACACACACTGAAGGAACTCTATTGAAAACAAGTGAAACACCTATTTTATTTGGACCACATAGGTAAATGATAACTTAAAGAAAGACATGCCAGTCTTGTTCCACAGATGCACAGGAAAAAGGTGAGTTAAAACTGAACAAAGGCTACCTCGGACTAAACACTGCAAGCAGCTCCTCACTTATGGGGTTCAAGACTGCAGTCAGGTGAATGTCACTCAACTGAAATGCTGAGCATGCTATGGTGCCATTCAGGCATTTTTACATTCAGGCATCTGATATCCATAACACTGAAGAAGGGAACAATAGCATTTTACCAAATTTCAAATATTTTTTTTTAATGCAGTAGCTTTTTAGAAAACTTGCTTCCTTCAAAAGTATATGCTTACAAGGGCAATTTAGTAATAATAAGATTGGCTCTTTGGAATGAAAGGAAAGACACCTTCCAAACACTTCAGTGGACTCTAACATTGGCGTACAATGAACCCACATGTATATGATACCATGGAAACTTCTCTCCCCAAAAAGAGACTACCAACAAGTGTCATGTTTGCAGCCAAAACCAACACAGCTTTTAAGTCAGAAAGAATAAAAAGACCTAGAAAGCACTGAAGCACATGCTTGAATTTCCATTCAAATAAATACAACCCTATGTAGTGCTTTCACATAACAGTATTTATTAGATCAGGCCCTAGGCTCACTTTAGGGTATGCATTTAATGTGCACGCTTTTTTTTAATTCTTTGAAAGGGAAAAAAAATATTCACAGTACCTCAGCTCAGCATTTAACATAGACAGCAAGGTGTCTTTAGCAGTGGAAGACAGGAATGTTTCAGGTGACAATACAGAGCATGTGTCTACAGACACTGTCAATATAGGGGCAGAAGGAGGTCGACATCTCTGCACCCCTTCTAGCTCTGAAGCTCCCTGCCATTCTACAATCTGTATATAGATACAGATTTTCAAGTAATTACACATACGCAGTAAGAGCTTTGTGCCGCATTTGGTTCCTTTACTTTCTTTGCTAATGATTTTGTTAATTAAGATTGGGAAGGGTTTGCAAAGGAAACGGGGAGGAGGAAGACATGGTTTGGGGAAGTGAGGTATACAGCTCCCATTGACTAAAGCAGGAGTTACCGAATCTGAGCATTACAAAAATAAATTTACCATTCCTGCAGGACTATGTTAAAGAATTTTTCCAGTGCAGAAACTTAGTTCTTTGCACTCATTTAAAGGACAAAGAAATACAACTTTCAAGAGGATCCTTATAAGACAGTCAATTGATTTGGCCATTTAAAGCCTGTAAAGATTGATAAACCTGTTTTGTGAGATAATATGCATGATAATATGCCAGAGGGGAAAAATTTGTTTATATCAATTATTTATTAATTTATATCAAACAATTGTAATATGGATGTGGATAAGTTTGGGGTTTTTTTGGAGGGGAAGTGGTGGGGGTTGGGGGTAGTTTTGTTGGTTTCGTTTTTCTTTTTTTTTACTCTTTTTAGTATCAAACAATTATTTTCCTGAGAAAATCCAATTTCCACAATGTGTCTTAACCATCAGGACAAATGCAGTTACTTTAGGACAGGGATTATGATGTTGTGCTGGTAAGGTACATGGATGATAGAAGACATGGTTTCTAGATACCCTATGAGTGAGTAATGGGTAAGTATACTGGTTACAGAAAAATCTGCCTCAGTCAGATGCTAACTTGAAGAGCATTTCACTTTCTGTATGCTTGTATAGCTCAAACCCAGCAAAGACTAGATGGGATTCTTCACTATAGCTAAAAAGACAACTAAAAATACTATCAAGAATTATAAGTAAATTGATTTAGAGAAATTTAATAAACATTTTACTTGAAATAAAGGAGATCTGTCTTCTAAATACCCTTTGGTACGCAAGTTCAAAATTGCTACAAAGAAGTTAATACTGCTAACTACTTAATCTCATTTATATACAGGTATGAAAAGTAGGTCAGTTTTCAGTTTCTTTTAGAGATATATATTTACACTCCTACTTACTCATTTTCAAAGGTAAGCATATGTTAAACTTTGATAAATATTACTAGAGTTGTTCCAAAAATTAAACGTATGAAGATATCACAAAGAAGATCTTGACAGATGTAGTGCTATGAAATAAATGTCACTTAAGACTTGTTTGTTCTAAATTCCTCATTGGAATCCTATAATCTCAAAACTTTACTTTTTACACTTAAACAAACCTTTGAACAAAACCAAGGGAGAATCTTATTTCACCAATACTACCTGAAAAACAAAACGGGATTCTAAGCTTTATTGACTGGAGGAAATCAAAGAATTATGAAAGTCAGTTCACCAATTCACAGTGCACTGCATAACAGACTGCAATTCAACTGACTAAACAGGTGATCAGAAGAATTATTTTCTATTTTTAAACATTATTGTCTACTCTTTATGCAAATAAGTTAAACCTAGAAGAAACAATATACTAATGCTCATACTTACGACTCCTCTATTATTTAAAGCTGGTTTTAAACAAAGGCAAAGTGCAAACCTTCACAGCTATGGAGGTCCTTCCAGATGGCCTCTGGCAAGGATGACAAGCTGTGCTGGTGCACACCTCCCACTCCAAGGAGCAGATCTCAGATCCAAAGGCCATGGATGTTGCCATTCTACCTGGGGCATAAAGCAGCAGAGCTCAGCACTCACCTGACTCCTCCTCATTCTGCTGCTGCTGCTTTGTACTGAGCACAGACTAGCCTTGAGTTTGAGAGCCCAAGAACTGTCCACATTGAAACCCGTCCCAGGTATTTGTGATGATCACCCAGTGCTTGTGATGCACTGAAATGGTGATATTCAAATGTCAAAGGTCTTAATCATAAATTATTTCAATTATTGCAACATGATATTTTACTTAAACTGACACACTGTATTCATTATTCTTTAATATTGAAAAATGTTAAGTCACCTGTTGTATAAACGTACCTAACCCACAGTAGGATGCTTTAAAATGCTTATACAAACCCCTCTGTGCAAGTGACAAGAAGAAAACTGTACTCCCACCAAACACTACATAAGACCTATCTCCCTTTTTCCACTTCATTCTCATAGCCTAAAACATTATAATTTCCTGTCCCCTTCCCCTCCAAACAAACACAGCCTTGTCTAAGCATTTAAACACAACATTACTGCATACCTATAAAACCCATCAATTCCATGCCCCAACTGAGTGTTTTCAACCTCCCATAACACAGAAAGAGTGTTCTCACGTTCTGAGCTGAAATACTTTAATCTACAAAGAGCTCCCCTGAAATCCCTTCTTCATGAAATCATAATGGACAAACACAACTTCACATTCTCATGGACAAACTTAATACTTCCACAGTATCCTCAGTATTCTTACTGGATAGGTAATTGATTAAAAATAGTATTTTTCACTTCTCTACAGCTTATTTGAAAATATGGGATGTGGGTTAATTTACATTTTACATATGTGGATTATGAAAAAACCCACACCACTCTACTTCTGGAAGCTTAATCTTCTCTTGGCAAGTGACTCAGGAAAATAATTCTTATTTTCTCCTAACTTTCCAGACAATCCAGTCTGTCACAGTGATTAGGCAGAATATTGCAACTATGCATAGACCCACTTGTTTACTAATCTGATTTATTATTTCATTTACAAAAGTTAAGAAAATGCAACACAGCTTTCTTTACAAAGTAGACCAATCAGCCATCAAGAGGGATTTTTTTCCAGTAAAGAAAGTGAGGAGGAGAAATCAGTTTGAATGAAACTAACACAACTTGTAAAGATTATCCTTTAGCAGGGTAAGGAGATATTATTATTTCTATAAAGTCAATAAATATTGTGCTTAAAGTTAATGTATAATCTCATTTCATTATGTTCCTCAGGTAGTTCAACAACTCCCCAGCCACAGGGAATATATGATAACATTTATGAGAGATACAACACACATTCATTTCAATAAATAAATAAAAAATAACAAGAAAAGCAATGGTAGAGGGAAGAAAGGGTGACCCAAAAGGGATCATACTAGCTAACAATCACACCTGCCTTGTATCTGTGCTCCCCTCACCCCATGGGATTTTCTTCTTTTAATACATACATGAATATACATATATACACACACACACACATATATACACATACACACAGACCTTCGCACGCTGATCTGGAAATTTGTATTTTTCCCTCAGCACGCAGCTTTTCTTACAGTATAGAGTTTATAATTTCAATCAGTAACATTAGAAAAATATCAGATTGATAGGAAAATGCACACCCTTCTATCATCATGTATTGCTAAACAAAAACAAAAAAAATAATCAGTAATGGCTTCTCCAAAACATAGTAAGAAATTTGATAGAGCACACATAAGGATCTGGTATTTTCTTTCACCAGGTCTTAAATGCATTTTGAAAATGGATGTATCATCCGTTTTTTCCTGTGTATTTTTACAGAAAAAAAATACGGCTAACACCTGGTTTGGTGAATACTAAGCCAAGAAACAAACAGGTGCTATTTTTAATTGAATTGTGCTGCAATGTTGCATAATGATTCTGCAGTGGAAATGTATCTTTTGTTTGCAGAAGTTGCCTTACTTATGAAGCAGATTGATATTTGACCAATAGATAATGAGTCTTCCTGGGTATTTCTGCAAGATGTTAAATATATAAATGGGATTTCTTGGTGTATGTCTTAAGTTTACTTAACAATATAAATAATTTTCAGCAGCAATATTTCCTACCTCCTTCAGCTCCTTCACCACCTCCAACTCCTTTGAAGTTATTCATGTCTGTACTTAAAACAATTTCTGATAAAGTAGTGCAACACAGATGTTCCTTGCAGAACAGCCTAAAACTGGAACTACACAAAAGAAGAGAGCAATAGCCATTTACACAAACAAACTGTAATAAAGTTCATTAGGCTAACAAACGTATTGAGGAGGTCGTAACCATCATCTATTCAATTCTGAGTCCAACCATTGCAAGTACCAGAGTTGTAATTTACTGGGAAATAACAGTGCTGTCAAAGCAAAGTCAAATACCTTGTTTGTTATCAAGGAGCATCTGGCCCTACTCAGCTTTAAATCAAATGCTACTTATCTTAAATTCAATTAGTAATCCGGGGGTTTGAAGACTTCGGGGGGGATGGTTTAGGATTTTTTTAGCCCGCCCAAAACACAGTTTTAGCAGCTGTTGAGAGAGGGATTTTGCTGTGAACAAGTTAACACAGTTAAGGACAAATATGCAAGCAGGCTAACTTGCATGAGTACATATGCTTACTACTATACCTCTACCGTAAGTTCTTCATCAATAAGAATTAAAGGGCTTCAGAACCAAAGCCCTAATTACATATTTATACATCTAAAGTGACCAAAAGATTAAATATTTTTCTGGAATCCATGAGAGAATGTAGAAGCAGCAATCACTTGGAATCTTGAGTGTTATATTCAGTCTCTCCTGATGAAATCTGGCTGAGCCGTTTGCTTGATCCCCACAGCTTTCGGGAAAGCTGACCTGAGCGCATCTGTTTAAAAGTAATTCAGAGAAACAAAAGGAGGGGGAAGGGATAAGGTGGATAAATTAAAAAAGAATTCAGACACTGAATCTGGTGAAATGCAGACACTACAATGTACTGCATAAACAAAATATACCAACAAAAATTACTTGAAAATAAACTAAAAGTTACACTTAGGGATTATTCTTGGGACTGACAAAAAACAAGACACAAAACACTAACCACAGTCTTCTATGAATTTGAACACTTAAAGGGATATTTCCCACTAATGTGTACTTATATGCTTAACCTACTTGAAACGGCTTAGAGTGTTTAGATTGCTATTTTGATAGGAAGAGAAAAGAAGAGGTGAATGCCAAGCAAAAATGAACTAAATGAGAAGAAAGGACATTTTATTTCAGAGATTTCAAACAGAAATTGATAGAAGTGGGGGGAAAAATAGCCAAGATGCAGGACAGTGACAGCAGAATAAAGGAAAAAGAGAAAGGTTATCTCCTGGTATCAAATTTATACCGTCTTCCAAAGATCCTGGGTGAAGTGCTCAGAGGAATGTTTAAAGCAGAAGTAATTCATAGTGAGTATTTCATAGGATAAGATGGATAACAAGCAACCAGAGGCCATATTAAATCCAGCATCTGGAAGGTCTACAATCTGACAACAGTTTTTAAGAAACTCTTCATTACCTAAGCACAAGGTTGATGATTGGCCAGTAGTGATCAGCCTGGCAGCTGATTAGGTTCTGAAAATCCTTGGAGTTCAGTAAATAAGATCCATGCCTTCACAAGTTTGAGAACAGTTCCTCACAGTTACTACTACAAATGTTACCTGCTTCTGAGCTGTATCAGCACAGCAGCAGTGTTCTAGAAAAGGCACAGCACTGACCAGGATTAACACTGACAAGTGATAATTGCCCAGACTTCTGCAACATCCAAAACAGCAAAGTAATTGTTAAAAATACAAAAGCATTTATTATACTCCATATTAGAAACTGCCAGTGCAGAAACACTAAAGGCCAATCTTAATAGCAAGCAGCATTTCACTTTTTGCACATTAAAGCAAGTCTGTGCTAAGGATCCAATCCTCTGTCCTAAGGATCAATATCACCACTGAAAGCCAGAACTACAACACCATCTTTGATACAGATAAAGTTCCAGGAATTAACACATTCCTTCCAAAATAAGTCATTCAACAAAAGAACACCACACAAACACACACTTTTCAAATATATTGATTGATGCCATTATAGAAAACTAGAAAATCTGGGACATAATGTTGTTCCTTATATGTTTGTGTTAAAAAAAAAAATCTATTTACACGGATATTAAGCTTGCATATAATCTGAACTGTAAACAGAAAATCCTGGGAAAAAGTCACTGGAAAGCCTTTATAACCATAAAAGGAATCCAGTCATTGAAACAACACTTTCTGCATAGTTAGAAAAATAGATGTGATTAAAAAATGAAAATAAGAAAACAAAAAGCCTTCAGTCTAGTGATACACACAAATTTCAGCCTATAAAAGATCTTTTCTATGGAATAGGAAGCTTAGAAATGACAGTGGCTTTAAAACTGCTGTTACAACCATATGTTTAACCACATAATAATCAGCTCTTTTTCAATTCTACAATAGAAAACTGAAAGTCAATGGGAATCTCCCCATCACATCCAGTGCAAGCAAAATCAGACTATCATTGTGTGAATATTTTTCCAATATTAAACTATGTATACCCTAGCAAGAAAATTTAAAAATACTGACAAATAAAGTTGCTCTGTTTTCACATTTAAAATATAAAATAGAATTAATACACCCTTTTCCAGCATGTACTAAAGATCATGCAAAAGTGATAATCACATTTTCAAATAAATACATAGCAGCACAACAGAGATTGAGTTATAAAGATAATAAGCAGTTTCAAGTTAACTCAAGTACTTTGAAAGTAATTATAAGACGTAATTAAAGCAAAAACTATGGTTTTGCACAAGAAAAATTGGGCATATCTATTTGAGAGATGGATGCTCTGTAATTGATATTGCATATGCAGGACCAACAAGTTTCTATTCACCATATGGAGCACAAGCATATTGGGAACCTACAGAAGTGATTCCCTGTGCCTTGCCATTAGAGACTCTCAACAGAAAGAAGTAATACTTTTTTCCCCAATGTCAGTCAATGCATATTGAAAGATATCTGATAGAAACCATAAAAAAAAAATAAAGAAAGTAGCTTGCTCTCTCATTTCATTTCCAATTTTCTTCTGGAAAATTATTTCATCAAGAAGAGGCTGACAACACTATCCCATTCACAAAAGGTTAGCTATTATGACTTTGCTTATTCAGATGTCAGTGATAAAGTCTGGAAGTTAGTCCAGCTGAGCTTCCCATCTGCGATCCCTATACACATCTGATTCTTAATCAGAACTTTCAGTAGAGCAGTCTCAAAAGTTATTTGTTTCCCACTGAAAACTGAAACTTGCTCTTAAATTTACCCTGCCATAGAGGAGACCTCTTGCTCAACTGGAAAGCAGAAATAAGTGAACTTCCCACTGTTCGGTAGAAAAAGTTCTTGATGGTGGGTTTTACCTCTGCCGGCTTGCCAACACCAACGATAATCAACTTGCCGTCCTCCAAGCCAACAAGGATGTGGCTGTACTCTTTGGTGACAGAAATGCAATGGATTGGCAGTCTCATGGCTAAGGGAGAGATGCTCAGACTCAGGCTGAAAGGAACAAAAACCACAGAGAGAAAATAAATCATGTATTTGCTTGCACATACTGCAAAGAATCACATGCAAGTGAAACTGCTGTCCACGAGATGCACTATAAAACACAGTTTCTCAAGGATAAAATCTGCAGTTTCAATTGTCTGACTGTATCCCAAGAATCTAATATTATCCCAAAATAGAGCTTCAATAACAAGAACAGATGTGGATAAGTTAAGTCAGTAAGCTAAGACATTTTTACTGAAAAACAGTGACATTAGTCCCACAGCTGCATAAGTGACAAACATCCCATCCTGCCATTCTGAGGAGCAATTGAGCTCTACAAAGCTAAGCAGTAGCTTAAAACTCGGTGCAGAACTATGTGAGGCTTGATCCTGCAATTGCTGAGCTCCCTGTGACTAATCACAGCAGTTTGCAAACTGACAGCTGCTCCTGTCAGTTCTAGGTGTTTAATTGGGATAAATGTCTGGCAGGAAAGAGATCTCTTACAACCTCTCATTTTATTTTTCTCCACATTTTAGTTCCACCGAAACAATTTTTTTTCGGGAACACAAAAAAAGCAACAGCTATCACCTATAGTACCAAGCAAAGTTTATCACACAGCCATTTCTCTATAAACCTCCATATCTGTACCTCAGTAAAAATGCTGGTACATTACCTGTAGAGATCCCGTATGGAAAGAAATCCCTGCAAGCTGCCCATGACGATATATTCACCAGTTACACACAGATCAGACACCTCCTCCTTCAGAGTCTCAGAACCCAGATACTTCCCATTGACAGAATAGAGATGTAATGCATTCTTATCCTGAAGAGATCAAAAATAAATATGTCACAGAGGACTGATAGGATGAAGAGTGTGTACTTGTATCTTTTGCTCATTAAAAGGCACTAACTCTGCAACATCCCACAGATGACAATGCTGACAATAGTCTCCCTGTTGAATGATGCAAGAGCAGCACACACTCAATGTGTGTGGAGGTAAGGTCCTGTATGGAAGTTTTTGAAGCTACTTCTTGATGTAACGTTGTAGTCCATTCAATCAATTCTAAATTTCCTGGAAACATCCATGGATTTAATAGACACGTCCCTATTTTTTGTTAAGAAAGAAGAAAGCAAGATTGCATGCATCTTCAGCCTTGCTACCACCCCCCTCCCTCTCCTGCCCTCTCAAATCCAAAAGCAGAAGGAAACATGCATATTTCCACAGAGCTAGATCCAGAAGCATCTTCTAGACAAGCCAATGACTTCTTGCTGGATTACAGATGCAAATAACAAAACCATTTTCAGTTGTTCCAGCCTGGCATAACCTTGAATCTCTCCTCTCCCCATCTTCCTAATGTAGTTATTATGCCCACATCAGAGATTTGTTTTCCAAAAAATCTCCCATGTTTAAAGAAATCACAACAGCTCTACCATTATTAAAGCAACTTCACAACTCAAGAGACACAACCTTATAGCTGTATCTCCAATCCCAAATTAAGAACCTTTGCAGACACCGAGCATCTTGCACTCAGAACTTGCTGCTCTCCTTATAAGCCTCTGTTCCTGTGCACAGTGGAACTTGTTTCCCCTAGCTTTCCAGTCCAAAGTGTCTCTCCTAGGATAATACATTAATGTATGCTTGAGCATCTTGCAGGTGTTTGGAGATTTTAATGAAAAATCACAGGAGCACAATATGCCTGTCACTTACCTTTAATCAAATTTCACTTGAATTGGCCAGCAAAATTTAAAAAAATACAGAAACTGATACTGCACACTCAAAAAGCCTCATTACTACGGGAAATTAGATAAAGTTAGATAGACTTATGATTAAAATATTCAGTGACAGAAACAGAGGTTTTCCACAAACTTAAGTACCTTGAGAGTAGTCTTTCCTTCCACGCTGGTGTGGACAACTATATGGCCTTCCCAGGACACAGCCAGATTGGGAACAGTCAGCAGGAGAGAACTCTCACAAGGTGGCCGCAGAGTCCTCACGTACTGACCTTTCCGAATAGTGCGGACAATGACTGTGCCATCCTGCAGCAACCACATCGAGGGCAGTTGACACTCAGCAGAGAGTTATCACAACACCCAGAATGTACACACACAGGATACAGGGAATACTTGGAATGCACCTCAATCCTTAATGGGAGATAAGGACTCCTGAGCCTTAGGAACTCTGCTCAAAGAAGCCTTCCCCTCAAGACCATGTACTATAGGCATATGAAAGAAACAAATGCAAGCAGGGCAAGAGGGAAGATAGGCAGCAAATCAGCCACTTCACAGGTCACATTTATGAGTAGGCTTTACATGGAGTACAAAGCCAGAGTTCAGCAGCCTCTGCCTGTGCAGTATAGTAAGGCAGAACATGAGCAAGTAGCACACAACCTCCAGGGTTAACACAGCAGGGAAGAAACAATCAGAACACTGCTGCTATGAGAAGCTTAAAATCTCCAAGAAAGTCCACACATATTAAAGCTCATCTGTGCAGAATAACACCACACAGTAGGTGAGGCCTATGCTGTGCACTGCAGTTTGAGACAGTCTGATTTAAGCAGACAGCAAAGGGATGGCAAATATCTTCCTGAAAAGCAAGGCTGAAGAAAAAGACTGTGAAATAGCGACTGTTTTTCTACTATTCCTAATCAACTTCAATCTCCTTATGTGGTTTCAGTTTGGTTGAGAAGAGGCAAAAAAAGGACAAGTAGAAAGGTGCTTACCCTGGATCCTGACACTGCCATATCCAGTTCAGTGCTGATGCCAACACTTGAAACTTCATCAGTGTGCCCATAAAGGATCTGTAATGGCTTAGGTGCCAGGCCTACAGGCACTCCTCCCTGAGAGTAACAAAAAGTGCAATAACATTCTCTTGCAGCTGAAGGACAAACAAAAAATGAACTTCTGGTATCTTCAGTACCAGTTGTGTGAGGTGTATATTTGACAGAGGTCAAAGCCAAAGGCATAACTCACCACTCCAATACCAATGTATTACCCTCCACGTCAGAACCTCACTCACTGAAATCCCAAGAATGAATGAACATGTAGTTACTGCGTGGGTGTGAGAGACAATGTTACTTTGCTGACTCCCTCCTACCCCTGCAGGTGTCCAGGAGTGCAAGGACAACAGTGAGCAGGCCTAACAGGAGCTGTTCACATACCCCATCAACACATTCATTCTTCACCTGAGTATCTGGGCTTGTCCAGTTCTTAGAGTTTACCCTGGAATCAAGCACTATCTTCACAATCAAGCTTAAAAAAGCTGAAATTTACTTTTATTTTACTTAAAATAACAGCATCTCTTTCCATTTTCCAAGGAAAAGGAAGCAAATAGTACTTCTCAGTGACTACCAGTAGTATGATACACAAAGGAAATCTTGGAATAATGCTCATTAAAAATAGCAGCATCCCCACATATCTGCAGGGTATCACAGCTTTTGTCCCAGTGAGTGCACTATCAGCATGTACAGACTTATTCTCAAACCAGTTCTAAGGAAAGAACTGTCCTTAGAGAGAAGGTACTGTAAATAGTTCTACAGAGAACTATTTATTTTCATTTCTGTGATAAAGATTTGTTTGCCAGATCAGGCCCTGAAAGCCTGAAGCATGCAGGAATACAGAACAAGTGTCAAAATACACCTGCAGTGACACAGAAGGTGTCACTGCAGAGAAGTAGAATGGAAATACCAGTATGCAGTCCATTGCTGCCACTTTGTAAAGACCAAGATAAAAGTCTCATAAGAAATATCTACTATGCATAAAATAGCATTTAAATATCTATTAATAAAAAATACATTAAAAATCTTCAGAAAAAGTACTTCAGAAAAGCACTAAATAAAGATCATTTCCAGGGTGTGAGTTAACTTACCACGAAAAGAGAAACTAAAAAAATCTCCAACATTTATCCCCACTTGAGACAAAAAGCCACTCGCATGAGCACTAAGGTCTTGTTTTTTTTTTGACCATGCACTGTTACTACAAAGTACTTCTTTACAGAATTATAAATACTCCCACCATAAATATAGCTTCCACAAAAGCACATGCAATTATTCATCATTCTACTGCTTTAATGTGCTGACTTTAGTTCCATGATAAGCACAAGGTGACTTGATGGAATCTACTGTCTGAAACATGACAGCTTCCCCCAGCCATTAATCCTACTTGTATATCTTAAATGCAGCAATCAGAAACCAGCAATTAAATGCATAATGATGGAAATCATGATTGAGTGTAAGTACACACTAATAAAGTAGTAATCACACAACTACTTGCACTGTGTGATAGCATGAGACCAATATTAAAGAATGCTCAAATGCCAGTGCAAACACAGGTAATAGACAGTGCTGCCTTTGCTGTAGTTAACAATACCCACCACAGAGAAAAGGCAGTGCTAAAATGCAACTACCAGAAGTGAAGAACTGCCTAGAAATGTAAAATTCTTATTTTCCTGCCCTGAAAGTATTCTATAAAATCTTTAAGAGAGCCTCTAAAATAGTTACTGTATAGCTGAAGTGCACTAATATGTATAGTACTTCAGAGAACACAATGGGAGTAAAATTACTAAGCAAATTGATTTTAGTGCACTATCTTCCCCACAAACCTGACAAGAAATCAATAAAATAATAGCGGAACAAAGGAAAAAAATACATCCAGACACTGCTTCTGAGTATGCCTAAATAACCCACCTGCTGAACTATTTGCCATATCATACAGGTAGTGTCTCTGGAGCCTGAAATTAAATGAATTCCACAGTGGTCTATTGCCAAGCAGGTCACAATATCTAGATAAAGAAAAGAAGACAAAATTGTCAAATGGGTAATTAAGACTAATTTCCCACAGACTGACAATGTGGATACAATTTGTCACAATGTATCCTGATTTGCAGTACACTCTACTGTGATAAGGGCTGGTGACACTATTAAACAATGAAATCATCATACAGCCAAATGTACCCACTTGACACATTCAGCTCTGCTACCTAAAAATAGCAGGCAAGCTTTATTTTGAAACTACATCAAAGCACCAGACCAATGACTGAAAAGCCATGCTCAAGTATTTCTGTATAATCACAATTCAAGCATTTTTCTGCTCTTACGCTGCCCTTCCTTTACAGCTGCTACACTTGGGTGCCCAAGGGACGTGGCTCTATTCTGGGAACACCAAACAACACACATAACCCTTTCCATTTCCCAACACAGAGTGACTGACCCATGTGCCTGATGTGCTGTCCCATCAGTTTGCCTTTCGTAAGGGATGTCACTCGGATGCTGTTGTCCCAGTGTCCGCCACTGAAGAGCAGCTTTGCGTCATGGGACACTGCAAACAGCTTGGAGGTGATCTCCAGCCCTGGGGCAAAAGGACCACTCATGCTGCGCTGTGTTCTGCAGGCAAACGATGAGCAGTTAACAGTAACCTTGGCTCAAATCCACATATTTTGCACTTCCTCTTGTCTTTAAAAATCACTAATGAATTCCATCTATAGAAGAGGCTACATCCATGGTAAAACTCTCACTGCCACCAGTGACTGGAAGCAAGATTTCATCTTAGATTTTTTTTTCAGCCTTTTACACAATTGGATAACTCATGTCTCTGGTAAGCATTTTAACATTAAAGGCAAAAAGGCATTTTCTAAAAACAAAAAACCAAAATATACCACATAGGCTTATGTATTACTACAGCACAAGAATGTATGAAGACTATCTCAGATTCCACAATGAGTTATGATTGAGAATTAGAAAAAATGAGAAGCAGCTCTAAGAATGAAGCCTGAAATACCACTTACATAAATGTACTAGAATGCTGTTAACAGATTAGAAGTAATATTACACCAGAAGATGAATTCTTAGGTGAAAACAGAATTTTCACTGGTGTTCAACAATTATTGTATTTCATTATTTTAGATGCATTCATCTGTACCCCTCCTCAAAATCTGCTTACTTGGGATTTGTCACTGTTGTATCTTTGATGAATGTAAAATAGTTGGAAATATTTTTGTCATAAGGCAGCCAACCATGAGTTCCAATAACGCAGTTCAGACTTGCTGTTACCTAAAAAAGTTTAATGAAAAAGTTGATGAAACCCAGAGGTTTACTTTCTGCTTGCCTTGATGCTAATGGAGCTCACATGAAGTCCAACAGAGGCTTCTTGAAAACCTACCACAAAGGAAAAAGCACATGCACCTCCCCCTGAACAAACAAATCAATAAGAAATCCTACTCAGATGAGTTAATCCACATGTGGTACACAGAACCATATGAGAATAGTCTATGTTCTACATAGGTCAGAGAAGTTGGGGTAGGAAGGATGGGAGGAGACAAACACTAAAAATCTCAGCCAACCAACCCCTCTCAAATATTTAATTACAAATCAGTCATTTAGTCAGTTTAAGCTGCTGCTTTCTCTTCTCCGAATACTAACTATTAATAGTAAACATAGTAACACAAGAAGTTTAACAAACATTGTACTATAGTTTCATTTCTGAGAAAGTAACAAAAGAATCTAAATATTCAAGGTTACTTTGATTCGGTATTTATGAAAAACACAAGGAAAATTTTAGATGTGCTCAAATAACCTATGAATGTACAACATTAAGCCAAGACAATTTTGACATACAAAATAGGAATATTGGAATATTCTTTCCTTCAAAACGGAGGTATTATTGCACTGGGGCCAGTGTCTAGGCCATATATACAAATGCAAATACAAAATCACTGTTCTCCTTTCATTATTTGGTATCACCATAGTACAAGAATGTGTATTAGTGCAAGAGTTAGTTTTAGAAACAGTGCAGGCCTTTGGAATGTGCCTATGCCAGATATGGTATAGTTTTAACACATGGGTTGGAAAGCAATGACAAACAATGACACCATTAATAACTCAATGCTGTAATTTTACATCTGGGCTGCATTGCATTAGCAAATTGGCTGTTGCAGGGAAGTTGATCAAGTGGCAACTTACAATATGTCAGACTAGAATTTACAGTCATATCTCATCAGCTCTTAAATGCCGTTCAACAAATCAGCCTGGCTTCTCCTCAGAAGATAAATATTTAACTTAACTGACATTTGCTACAGGTTAGAGGAACACATTTGAAGAGGAACAGTTAAGAAATATTTCTCTACAAGCTGCATTAAAAAAATAAACTGCAGATAGTCAAATGGGTGTAAGAACAGTATTGACACATGCAACTCACCAAGATCTCTGGGCTTCCCTGAGAAATAAAGGAGCGTGACTGATTCCTGGGGACAACAGCTTTGACAATGGGCACACCATCACTAATTCCCTAAGAGAAAGGACATGGGTTTGATCTGATTATATCCAAAAGCTAAAGGATAAATCTAGAACCTGTAAAGAGTAAGATGCAAAGCTCTGGAATCAGTGTCACACCTGTAGAGCACCCTAAGGCATTGGCACACACCCGTTCAGTTTGTGCAGGTAAGCTTCAACACAAACACTGAAAATGAAACCCTAACCCCAATCAGGGAGTTTAACTACCAAGTTCAGTGATTCCACACACCACCAGTGAGGCTTGCAGCTTTCTTAGTGTGGTAACTAATTTAATACTCAAACAATACCCACACAAGCAGCCAGGAGATTATGGGATTCAACCTCTATGAAGCCAACTAAAAAGACAGAGCTCATTTAATACCCATTGCATTGTAAAATATTCTCTCTAAATAGGAAGCAAGTTTATTTTCATCCAGGTTGTGACCTTTTGTTTCAAGTACATCAAATTTCAGGTTAGACTTCAAACAATTTCAAGTAACACATCTACCTCTATGAAGAATGACTTCAGCTCAGTGAGGTGTTGGAAGAGATTCAGAGTAGAGGTATCACTTTTAGTTAGTCTTTGTACTACCTCTTCTGCTGACAGCCTTTGTGGATGGGGTTCCTAGGAGGCAATATTTGAAGGAGTAACAAATTAGACTAGTTTATCAATTTGTTCAATGCACATGAGCTACTCAATCTTAATGGGAAAACAGTCTTAAATACCTAATATCCCTTCTTGAAATAAATTAATTTATTTTGAAAACGGGTTCTTTGGTAATGTGGCAAAGATTTAATGTTGCTAAAATTACAAACCATTTCCTTAAACACCATTGTTTTTTTCAGAAGTCCCTGTAACTCAGTTGTATTTAACCACAAAGGTCTGGTTGAGAGGGAGCAAAAGAGCAGTACCTTTAACAGCTGACAGGGAGTTTGCCCAAAATTGTTTATCATCCCTTCTAAAGCCTTCCTTTCTTTCTCATCTGTTAAAGCATCCAAATCCACAGCCCCTGGATCACAATCAGAATGATGAAGAATAGGAAAAAAAAATTACAATCCAAACAACTCATTAAGAACCAATATGGTCAACTTAGTTTACTTGCAGCATTATGACCCTTTACCCCCAGAAAAGCCCCAGACAATGCCCCCATTTAAAACAATCAGAAAACTCCATTCTGCATGTGGAATTTTAAGTGTATCTGTCAGGGCAAGAATTGCAGGCCTCTGTCTTATCAAATGAATTTAATTTACCTCATTGCAAGCAACAAGTAGCACACAAAAACCACCCAAAAATTAGCTTAGAAATTAACAGATTAAATTTGTCTCTAATATTAGCTACTTTCAAGCAACGTGCCTCAACTCTAAAGCACAAGAAACCTCTTCCCACATATGCTTTTAAGCAAATAAATAAGTGGCAAGAAAATCCAGTAACTTTTAGAAAAAAGAGACAAGAAACTGTAACAGCCCTCCTTTAAAAAAAAAAAACCTACACTTTTTTATGACACATTACAAGGTTTCTGCCATATTTCATCTATAAATCTGCTGCCTTACCATATGCTGCTGAATGGTACACTCACAAATCAAGTGTCTACTGTCTAATAATGAAAACTCACAAGCCTGATGACAATGACAAGAGAACATGCTGCTGTACCTTCATAAGTACAATAATAGAACACATTAAGCGCCTCCACTGCAGCTGGTCCCCTCTGCTTGTAGCCAAAAATCAAATCTATCCATTCATGAAGATGAGCAGAAACATACTCAGATTCCTAGAAGGAAAAAAATGCTCTTGTAAGAATAAGAGAAATACTGCTCCCATCCTGAAGTTTTTACTATTCTCTGTGGAAAAGATTCAATTCCTAAATTAAGAGTATCCACAAATTAGGTATTTAGCAATATACAGGGCAGAAGCATAAGAATCTTGTGTGTTACGGGCAGTAACTGCCAGGTAAGAGGGAAAATCAATACAGTGACACAAGAGGTATGCACTTTTGAAATGCACCTGTGCAAGGGAAGGCAACCTGCCAGCTCCCTAACACCAGACAGTCACCTTTAAATAGCAAAGGAAGCCTACCCCTGCATTTTATCTCCTAGGACAGCAAATGCCCAAATCATTAGTGCTCAAAATGCCCAAGAGATTAAATGCTGTTTTCAGCGTTTTATCAACATGCACAGAGCTTTTAACTGGAAGTTCTAATGGTATCTGTAACGTCAAATGCAACCACAACTGTAGTTTGAATGCCATCCCACTTGTTTTACATTTAAGCCACAGTAAAAACGTGCAGGTGCACCTCCTTTGTATCACACATACAAACAATATCTTACCAGAGCCTTCCTGTGTTTGTAAATAAAGTCTTCTGGGGAGTGGGCCCACTTAGGCAGAACAACGTCATTTACCACCTCTTTGGACATTTGAAGCTGGCCTAAGTTAAAACCTGGTGAATAATTCAGAAAAGTTTTAGAGTTGCTACAAAGTATTTCAAGAACCCTGTTTTCTCAATAAAGATTAAAAATCATTATTTTCTCAATGCAAGAGAAGGATATTGAAAAATTATTAATGTAATTCCCTAATAACTCTACCACTGACATAGGAGGCTAAGTTCTGTTCTGCATGTTTACGATTTTAAATGATAATGGATAACAATTATCCAAAACATCTAAATGATTTTGAAGCTAAGTCCCAACCCCAGAAGTAATATTAATCTGTTACACATCCATGTGTAAACATATCTGCATTTGCTTGTTTGTAAACATAATTGCATACTGCAGTTTTCCAGGATTAAGAGTCCAAAACACTTCAATAAGGTTATTCATAAGAAGAGAGTTACTTAGAAGTTTAAATGGTTATAAAATCAAGGCTTTTAAGAAGTCTGAAATCTCACCAGCTATCATTGAAACAACTCTAAATACTTAAATGACTTCAAAGTGGGACTCGAGAGTTCTCAATTTTTTAAACTTAGAACTCAAGTAGATTTTAGCAGCACAAACGGACAAATCCATTTTCAAATTGTGCAAAGATAGAGAATCAAATCACTAAACAATAAACGTGAATTTAAAAATGTCTGAGTCTCATGTCAGAATGCAGGATACTGTCTTGTCCATCAGCATTATAATAATTATAATTAATCTCTTCTAACTTTTGCTAAGTATTTAATCAATAGTAACTATTACAAACTTTTTCAAACATCTCAGTGAGCATCCCTGATCTCTCCATTGGGTAAACAACAATATTTTTAGCCATTCTTAAGCCCATAGGCTGAATTTTAAACTATGTTTAGGCTGCTGCTTAACACAACTGGCATCTTCACTAAAGAGTTTAAAGCCAGCATTATGATTAATGTCTACAATCACACAATAAGGTTTAAATAGCAAGTGTTCCTCAGTATTCACAAATGGCTGTAACAATTCTTTTTTGAAGAATACAGAAACAGTTTCTTGTGAGAATATTCTTAGCAGTCAGTTTACCATTCTGATTCTCCAGGAACTCTGGAAAGTAGAAGAACTCTGGGATAAGTTCCTTGACATCATTGGGGTTGTCCATGAGTGCCTGCCAGGTAGCAGGAATAGAGTGGAACTGTCTGTCAGCACAGTCAAATCTGAGGATCAGAAAATCCAGGTTAGACTTTGACAATTCCCTCAGGAAAATGACAAGGAAGAGGCAGGAAGGGGCTGCTTATTTACCAGCATACCTGCCACTCTGAAGCTGGATATGAAGTGTTGTGAAAGGCTCTACCCGAATAAGGTAATGCATGACACCAGCAGCATTTGAGTAATGTGTCCCATAGTGAAATTTGTCAATCATCCCAAGAGGATCCTCAAAATTCTCATATCTGAAAAAATACATCTTTATAAATACAACTGGTTGAGCATTATGGTTGATTTACATGTGGATTATGCTTATTCCAGCCAAAGATTCAAAAGAAATTACCACAGTAATCTATGAGAGAAAAATACATTGAGTTTCATCAAACATGACGATTCCAAATCTTACTTAGAAAGTCCCTAAGAAAAAGATTGCTGAAAGATAAAAATGCACACCAGATGAAGCCTTTGAATGCCTGTTATACTCTTCCCTAAGCATTTGCTAACAGCTGTCAGAAACCAGACAAAGGGCAGACAAGACTGATGACTTTACACAACAGACCAACACACCCCACACCACTAAAACGAATATTTACTAGAGAATAGACTTGTGATGGTTTCCTGCAAGATTTAGGAAATGTGTTTAACTGTGCAGGATGCAGAAGAGAGATCTTTTTCACACTCATGCCCATTTCCTTTTCTACTTGCAAAGTCACTCTACCATGCCACCATCTGGCTGATACATTCCTCAGCCTCAAAAGGCTGGTGAGAGAAATTCGAGTTAAACATACTTCTAGAGAGCCTACTTCATTACAGTCAGGATAGAGCCTAATCATTCAAAGGAAATTCTCCATGTTCCAAGTTTTCAGAAGATTTTGGAAGACACCTGACTGCAGTCTGGTATGACAGCATACTCACTCCCCAGACTAGCAAACAAGGGAAAAATCACCACACTGCCGTGTGGGTGTAAGTACCTGTCATTGGTACCTACAGAGGACTTGCTGAAAGTCACTTGAGACATATTTTATTTTGAAGATAATAATCTATGCTTGAAAAAAAGAGAAAGGACATATTTAGGATCAATGCTACCTCTTAGGCAGCTCAACTCAGCAGTATGATTTCACATTCCTTATCTTGAAGCAGATATGGGACACATTATGTCTTTTCAAGCCATTAAATTGCTTCTACAATCTTTCAGTTTGTCACCTCCACAGTTGAGAACAACTGAAAATTTACAACAGTAAGTTTTGTCCTTTCACGGCCATATAACTGAGTGCTATGTAATACAGTCTGAATGCAGCAGGAACAACAAACCAACCACACTTGCAAGTGCATCTGTTATGTCACAAAACCTTCCAAAATTTCACTGTCACAACTTGATTTTTTAAATGTGCTTTTATCCTGGAGGCTCAGAAAAGACAAAGAATACAACCAAGTGTTGAAATACATACTTCTCTTTCACAGTCTTAGCATTCTTCTCATTTACCACCCCTATAGGTTTGGACAGGTCTCTAAATACTGCAGGGTTATTCAGGTCCAGTTCTTTTGAGGTGTAATCTCGTAAAATCCAGGGAAACTAAAAAAAAAAAATAAAATAAAATAAGTCAAACATCATATAGAGATTAAAAATACATCCTTCAAACCAGAAGAAACACATACCTTTGGCAAAAAATTTAAAAATTAACTTTTTAATTACCACTGGATATTGAGCAAGGTCATTGTAAGTTCGTCCAGCCATAGTGTTTAGCTGAATAAGGTAGTCGAAGTTGGATATTTCTCTATTCACCCATTTCTGAAAGACAAAGAAAGATATAGTGAATTCCATTTTATCAAAGATATAATTATTGCAAATTACACATCTTGTCAGTATCTATCTGCCAGAGGATAGCACTGGCAAGTGAAAAGCACAAGACCACAAAAATTGTATGCAAGTCCAGATTCAATTTCTCATAATGAAGTTTATTTTCCCTTTGACTCAGTGATTGTGCTATCTATATTTCATTGAAATCAGGTCCTGATTGGTGACAGTACTGTTTCAAATACAGAGCAGCAGACAATTAGCAACCTTGCTAAAAAGGAAAAGAAAAATAGGAAGTAAGAGAACCAAAACGAAGGCAAGTACACAGATACTGATAAAAAGGAGAACAGAACTTTGAAATCCATCTGACTGCTAAGATCAAGATTTATTTATACACTATTCTCCCATTGGTTAACAGTACAGGTAAACAATTTGTAAATAATTGTGTGTGCAGCTTTGTTTGCTCCATTATATTCTAAACCAAAGAACAGACAGAGCTGTGTTCACAAGGGCTCGGTATTTGTCTATAGTGATGGAGATGTGTCATGACAGATTATATTTTCTCTGTGTAAATATACAACTCGATAGTTTTTATGGTTAGGAAAAAAGAACAATCAAAATATTTCCAATATTTTAAATTTATTTGTAAAGCTTCCTCCCTCAGAGAGAACTACTTTGGCATAAAGAGATGGAAGATAAAAATACATTTACTGTATTTAAAAATTTATCTGTGTTTATGGTAATATGGACATTTTGACATTTTCCTTTTTTACCAATATTACTAACTCCCACTTAAGGTTCATGTGAGTTTTGTTGAAAGCTCTATCATGAAAAGACAGCAGGGAAAATTATTTGCACATCCAGAGAAAGAAGTTTCAAAACAGCACTCAAGATCATAGACTAAAACCAGAAGCTAATCTGCCATATGTTTTATATTCATGTTAAAATGCCTGTCAATCACATCACCAGAGCCTGGCTATACCCATTTACCTGACTGTAAACACAAACCAAACCATATCCTAAAATTATGCATGTGAAAGTTCAGGGGGCAGGCTGAGGGTAGAAATTGGCAACTGCCATCTAAACACTGGGGGAGTCCTTCAAAAAGCAGAGGAATTCTTTAGACCATTGAGCTGAGGTCTCATACCTGCATCAAACCTGATGCTTTGAAAAGTTCCTGAGGAGATCTGGTCCCAGAAATGTTTGGAGAACGCAGTGACAATATCCGACTATAAACTCTGTTTCGTACCTGTGAGAAAACAGCACTAATAAAACAATGTTCTGGAGATTGAAGCCGACAATTAAGCAACTTGTCTGCTAATTAAAATATGAAATAAATAGGACACAGTTACACTTTCAAGTATTTCAACCGCCTGCTGTTTAAAACATTTGGACAGGGATGGATGTTGACATCCTTCACATCAAAAACAAACCACACATTTTCTAAGAGTTGACCTACTAGTAAACTGACCTACAAGTATGTAACTCACCCTAAGTTCTGAAATTTATCATAGTCCCTCATAAAAAGGATCACTGATATTACCCAGAGGGCGAAAAAGTTCACTACTCCTTAACCATCGAATATCAATGATTTCTAATGTTGTTGTAAAAAAGGAAGTCCCCTTTGATTTGTAATTAATTTGTACAATTAAACAGACATCTTTAATAAGATGGGCTTCAAAACATTTAGATTACTATTGATGTGATTTTAGTTAAATAATCATTCTGTATAACAGAGAGACAGAAAGGAAAAAGAAGAATCTTGTTTTAGCTATCTTTTCACAATTTATCAGTTTCTAGGTGCCAGACTGCAGTGTAGTTTTCCATGATGACTATGTAAAGTAAACCTTTTGGTATTAGTGTTACAGTATTAAGAAAGGCACCACACTCAAATACAATCACTGATCTTAAACGTAACCTTGTGCTTATTACATAAATCCATGGCATTTAGGAAACCCATACCTCCTTATTGAAGTTGAGGAAGTAGTTGGTTTGATCCGTAAGGAAGATCTCCAAAGCTGACCTCCGCAGGTTGTACCGACGCAAATGGATCTCTCGAATTTGAGAAAGGTGCCATTTGAAATCAAAACCTACCCCTAGGAGGAACACTCTGTTTACTGAGTTGGAATATATATGAAAAAAACCTTTTCATACAGACACAGTGCAGCACCAGCTCAAAACACCACAGAGTTATTCCTAGAAAAGGAAGTCCTCTAGCTGACGTGATCAACCATTTTGCTAGGAAAATATTAACTTCAGATATTGTTGTGCTGAAAGAAATGAAGCAAGAAATACCTGATGGAATGTAGAAGTTGCTTTTGCTTTCTGACTAAAGCCATATTATAAATGCATTCTGTTGACAAAAAGTATGAACCAACCCTTTTTGCTTTCTTAAACAGGCTCAAACAAACTTTAATGTTTAGATTTCCCAAAGGCTGAACATTTTGGTATACTGATTTGGGAAATTTTACTTTTATTTGTCCAACATTTCACTTCAGGGTTTTCATAGCCAGCTGTGTATGTTCTATTAAAGTTCCCTAAATTAATACAGATGATTAATGCTTACATACTACTACTTTTTAATCAATGCATGAGTACAGCATTATTTGTTGTAGAAAGAGAACAGAGAGGTACCATTTACCATGTAAATTAGAGGTAGTAGCTTTTTTTTAGTCAGCAGGTCTTTTAGTAAGTTATTTTTAAGAAATACTAAGAATAGTTAATCAATTTACCAGCTCAGAAACTACAGTTCCAGATTCTTGATTGTGAAGGGATCAGTCAGCCACTAACCATCAAGTGCAACATTAATTTTAAGTACAGACCAACAACTTGTCTCTTTACAATTACTTTGACACTCACTTTCAAAACATAAACTCAGCCTACTAAAAACAGAATGCTGAACTACACTGAAAATAAAGAGATACTGATCATGCTTACCTTCTTCTTTCTCAATGCTACCATCAAAGAAATAGATGTGCTGGGTAGTAACCTCCAGTCTGCCTGGTATCACATCAATTACTGTAATGAGTTCACAGTCTTCAGACAGTATTAGTTTTTCTTTCTGACTTTCCTCATCCTTCTCATCCCTGCAAAAACACCACTAAGTGTTACAGGGTTGGGTAGATTATACTGTTACTTAGGTCCTTGGTAAGAGCACAGTTCAGGAAAGAATCAAATTTGAATGGCATTAAAACTGCAGCATAAACAATTCTATAAAGCTGCTTTCGTCAGCAGTCTTGGGTGTTTCAGACTCGACCACAAACATCATTTCACAACATTGCTCTTTAGTCTTGATATTGCGGTCTCAGGCACAGTGGACTTGACTTCATGTAAAGTACAAAAGCATCAGGCTGCATTTCCCTTTCTTATTTAACTTTTAGGTGCTTAAGTTCTCTGGCTCCAAGCAGAGCTGGGTTCCAGTTCATGTGACTGAAGTTATCTTCAGGGTTATTTTGCTATAATCTACAGCAAGCACTTAATAACCTTTAAAGTACAAAATGTATCAGTACCACTCAGAGTGCCAACTCTCTACAGGACTTAACAGCACAAATACACATTGATGCATGCACAACACGACATGTCCAATTACTGAAGCAAAGCATTTGCCATCCTCCCTCAACTCCCCTTTCCCTGCTCTTTTTTTTTTGGTTGCAGTCACACAAGTGACATGAAGGAAGCACAGCAGGCCTTCCCTCTGGAATGCTCTTAAACACAAGGCAGTCTCTAGCACTTAAATGCCAACCACAAATTTTCATGCTATGCAGCTGACAGTGGAGTGAATGACCATGGCAACTATGAACAAGAAGCAGTTCCAGTCTGGTCCATGTCCTTACACAGCAGATTGCCTCCTGAGAATTACAGTCAATATACACAGTAGAAAAGCCTTAACAATTCTGGAGCTTCAGCCCACCTATGAGCAGTGAATCACTAATGGATTCTCATAAACATCTGCTCTGATTTCTTTTCCCTGGGGCTTTTCTTCTCTCAGTGGTGACAAAGATAAATCCAACAGTAACTTTGCTGATCAAAACTGCCCTGGATTGAATTGTTAAGGCCAGACAAAGAAAGAGGGAAACTTCGGATGGTAGTCAACTCCTAAAGTCGTTTCTTGCTCCTTATCCCTAGCATAGAAGCCAATGACAATTGTTTATCCTGTTCTACTTACAAATTGGAACTGGCTGCTGTGTCTTCTTCTGGTAGTTCCAGAACATCATCTTCCAAGTCACTCACTTTCACCTGCTTCACCACCTCCAGAAGCAGAGACTCACTACAGGGCTGTGTCTGGTGCACACCTAGCATAAATAGACATAGCAGCTCATAACTTTTTCTGCTACAATGCTTCTGGAAATCTAACCTACAAAGCCTGTCTTCTACAGCTGAATTTTGGTTTTAACCAAGTAAGAAGCAACCAGGCTTCTTATATATTTTTGTGGTTAAGCAGAACACTACGAACAGTCCTTGAGCTACACTCGAAATTATGACAATACATACATCTAATAAAAATTTAACTTGAATTCTGATGTGGACACTTAGAATAAAATATTTTGTAATGTTTTTCCAGATATTGCTAAAGCATGCAGATTTAATAGAAATGCACTGCATTTGCTTTTTTGGTTATGTGGCTTTACAAGAGTGTTTTGTAGGTTTTTTTTTTTGCTTGAGCCTTGATATCCAATACACCAAACTTGACAGTTACACCCCTAACTCAGCTGTTTGGCACACTTCTGAAACAAAGCACTTCCTACCTACACATTTTAGCCACAAATTCTAAGAGGCTTTGAACAAACACTGCTTACTGTGATCTCTTTGCTTCTTTCTTGAAGAAATAATCTCATACAAGAAAGTTGTATGACTTCTTATTTTAAAACAAAGGAGTTGACTTTTACTTATTGCACAACAAAACTCCACATTTCAATGAACCAGGGCAAAAGAATTCTACCCAGTAGGAAAATGTTGTTTAAGGTCAAAGAACAACTTTCATAACATAGATTTTACTAGAGATGAAATAAAGAAAAATCAAGATTTAAGTATATAAGCATATACTGCTTATTATACACAAAGAGGAAAGTGGGTGTCTTTCTTTGGTAAGAACTTAAGTGAGACAGCAAATACAACTTTACCTAAATTATCTCTCAGGTCACTAGCATCCTGATGAGAGTTGAAGTTGTAATTCTGCACTAGTTTTAGTCTCATACGTGAAAAATTTTCCACATTTGAAAGCTTCCAGTGAACAGGACGCTGTTTCCTAGGAAAACAAGAATATTCATAAAAACAATCTGAATAAAGACCTACAGGAAAGAACTGATTACAAAAGACTGCATATTTAGAAAAATACTGGCTATCCAGTTGTACACTGTAAAAAATAAATGATTAAAATGCAGTTTAGTGCCTTTGTTTCACATTGCAGCTCTGACCATCACTCTTGATTTTGTAAACAGTATTGATTTTCACAGAATTAGCAAGGTTGGAAGAGATGCTCAAGAGCATCAAGTCCAACTGACAAACTACCACATCACCACAATCACCCCCAAATTACTTTCTAATAAGAACATTCCCTGACATGACTTGAGGCCATTTCCTCTTGTCCTGTCACTCAAGACTGTACATCTCAAGGAAGGTTATTGCAGTCAATCTGACCTGGCTTTAACCACATGAAACAGCGAGCACATTCCTTCTAGGAATCATACCCAGTTTAGGAACTCCAGTCTCACCTTTCAGCCCAAGGCCCACGCTCAGAGAACAAGTACAGCTGGGCTGCTCTCCACTGCCTCAGCGTGGCTGTGTGCTGACTGCTGAGCTGTTTGAGCATACTGTTGTACCGCAGGTTTTCCTGCCGAGCCTTTCTGCTGAACGGCTCCACAAAGTGCTCCTGAAAGACCAATGCAAACAGATCTAGCACCCAGTTAACTCTGACCTTGGAAAACAGCTTTCCAAGAATCCTCATGAAACAAAAAGAAATGGAAAAGGTTTAGCGATAAAACAGACTGAAATTTTAAGGTAATACTTAGGAAAGAAATTTTTAAAAGCTTAGGCCTTAAAAGAAATAGTGCCAGACTTTGATTTAAAGATGTGAAGAGAGTATTATCAATGCTGAACCCACACTAATGCAATTTTTCATCATCAGAAAAGCAGTCAGTATTAGAAATCCTACTAAAATAGGTAGGATTTTTCTTAAATTCTGGTATTCTTGAATGTGACACTCATTGTATTTTTCCTTTTGCTATTTGAATAAAATAGACCTACAAGTTTTGTTATTAAAAAAGCAAAGAGACATGTAACTTCACTAGGGTATTACCTGTAATTACCAGTTAGCTCTAATGCTAAAACTCAATCTGGACCTTATGTAGAAAGGTCAGTTTAGAAGCAATTTTTCCACACATTGAATAAGAACCGTTCACTGTTGTAAATGCTTTGATTGTATTAAAATAGGGTTAAAAAAAAAACCCGAACAGCTCATAAGGGAAAACGGGTTTTAGTAATTCAAAACACAAATGAAAGAGGATGCAGCTTATGGATGAGCATATTTCTACCTTGCTGATGAAAAGGAAGGCCTGCTGTACTGAAACAACTTTGATTGCATGTAAGACTCTTAATAGACAGAGCAGAATTAGAAAGCATATCCTAGAAGTGCATATAGTTCCACTGCCCATAAAATCTTAATTAAATTAACCTGTTCACAGTTACTTAAACTGGATCATCTTGAAATTCATTTTCTCCATCTTTTAGAAGGCAACTCTCGAGAAAGAGAACCTTGCACTCGCTGAAAACCTTACCTGAAATTTAAGCTTACTTTCTCCTCTTTCCCGGTCTCGCTTGTGCATATTCACCATAAATGCTTCATAACAATCTTTCCAATAAAGTGCCATTTGCTCATTATCATGTCTGAATGAATTCTCTTCATATTGCTTCATATTTGGAACAATCTGGTTCCATCAAAACAAAATAAAAAGTACCGTATGATTTCTGAATGGGTTCCTCTGCTTTCAAGGCTGAAAAGAGGGAGGAAACGATACAAAAAGAATTTACTACTTACATATTTGTCAATATAAACTTGCCACTCATCAGATCTGCAGTATTCTTGAAAGTCCTCAAAGAAAGATGGGCTGCCGTTGGTAGGAGGCAATGAAGGAAGATGCAGATTCATAAAGAGAAGTTCATAAACCTTGGATACCAATGTCCGAACAAGGGGAATCAAAAATGAGTAAGTTTCTGTCTTCTCTTCAATCGACCTACTCAAAATGCCTTCCAACTTCCCCAGGAGGTAGCACGCTTCAGGCTGGCTCTCAATTACTTTGGTTTGAAGGAGGGTGTTTAGTTTGGCTGCTGCCATAGCACAGACCTACAAAAACAAACAGCAAAAAATGAATGTGATCCTCCTTGTGCACCCATCTTTTTCCTGCCACTCCTGCCTGCATATTCCCATCCTCAAACAGAAGCCCTCTACCTCTTTGTTGTGCTCTGTGTTGTGCATTGACAGGACTATAAAGTAAACCTGCAAAAGCTAAGAAGCAATAAAACATCTTCCCAACAGAAGGATGAGGGACTGCCACAGGTCTGCTCACTGGAATGAGCAGCTCTTCCAAAACCCACAACAGTTACATCAAATGTGCCCTTAAAACTCAAGTGCCACTTGCAAGAATTTGCAACAAACCTGTAAGTTGTCTTGTGCAATAAATCCAAGGAGCAGCTGGACTTGCACCTGAGAAAGCCTAATTGCTTCTAGGCCAGCAGAGTACCAGACTGACAGACTATCCATGAGAGTCACTAGTTCTTCCAAAAGCTATTACAGAAACAGAAAATTATCGTAACATTAAAATAAATAAAATAAACCTAAATAAAAGTAATAATAACTACTCTAGCTGGAGACACAATAGTTTCAAAGAGCTGAAGAAGAGGTTGTGTTCACATATGTAACTTAACCAAACCCAGCAAATCATCCAAGAATACTGCAGTTAAACCAGTAATTTAAATAAATTCCTGACAACAAAAATCTACCTAGCCCAGTACATTAAGTCAAGCATCTCCCCTAAATAAAGTGCATACATGTGTGTGTGTGTGTATATATATATATAGTGTGTGTATATATCTATATATATATCTGTGTGTACACTCTATGAGGCACTTCTTTCTGTCAGTAATTAGACAGCAAAAGTGACACAAGCCTTGTGAAAGGTGGGTATTCCCAAGGCAAACAGCACATTTCACTATCCAGATGTGTTTGTTTAAAAATAATACACCTTGATACACTCTCAAACAAATTACTCAAATGTAAAATCATTCTGACTGAAATAACCCATTTAGGATATTACAGTTCTTTAAATTCTCCCTGGGCACAGCAGAAGATAATTTATGAAAGTACTTTTATTTTCAATTCAGAGTTGACAAGAAGCACAACACCCATCATTCCAAAGTTCTCATTTCTAATTTGCCTTCCTAACAGAAGGCAAAGCTTTTAACAATAAGAAACTTGTTTAAAATAAGCCATTTAAAGCTTTAAGCTATGTTTACTTATAAGCAGGCATTTTGGAAAACAGCATAGGAATTACTGTGTTAATGACTCTTGACATTATATTTTTTTCTTAAAGAAAATAGCCTTACAAAATATTTTTAAGGATTTCTAGACAAATAATGATGGTTTCCATGTAATCTCTCTTTTTTTTGCTTAGAGGAACTGAAAAGCAATGACAACTCAGACTGTGAAGGAAGCATGACCAGTGCCAGAGATTACATAAATGTTGAAATAAATTATATCTGTTGAAAGTCCAACATGGGTCAAAATCCAGAAGTGACATTTCACACCTTGCAACCAAGAGCAGAGTTTCAGCTGGTCTTTCATTCAGGATGCTCAGAGAGTCATAAATGCTGATGAACAGTGCAAAATCTGCTTAGGCTACAACTGCTGCTGTTTCATTAGCTTCTACATTTTCTAAATATTTCTCCAGACCGAAGAAAGCTGAATTCTCAGCAAAGAGTACAACTTACATGCCTAGTTAATTTGCAAGATTAACTACATTCCCTGTGGTAAATATTCACATTTTTATTCATGAAGGGGCACTCTAATCCATTCCACTAAATCCTTACTCTGTAATATCTGTGGTTTAATATGACTAGGAGCGTGACAGTGTCCAAAACAACCTTCTTATTACCATTTCAGCCCATATACAGTACTTCCCTTATGCAGTTACTGTACCTTTTCTGTCCATAAATTTGAATTAATTAGACCTTCTGCCTGCAGGAAACCTTGTACAATTAGCAAGAGCTTGAAGGCATTTTCAGCATGTGTAGGGAGAGCTTTTGAATCTCTGTTATCAGTGACTGACCATTCTAACATCTTCTCCAGCAAGCTGCATGGAAAACAAAATCCCAAAGTAAGCATTGCATGTTCTGAGTGTAAGTGGCTTTTAAAAAATCCAATTAAGTATTTAATTGAATCTCTTAGTCTGCAGTTACATAGCTGCCATCTTCTTGATAAGCCAATGAGATAAAAGCGACTGAGAGACTCATGAAAACAGTGATAGTTTTAAAACCTGCTCGCCTCAAGACACATCTCCTTAACAGGCACAGGAATGTATTTCTGACAGTATGTGAAAAGACAGCACAGAAAAGTACATATTGTTGGGAAACACCCACCCCTTCCTAGCTACACTCATGTCCCTTACTTCTGTTTATCCTCAAAAGAGATGAACTGCACACTCACTTGAGTTTTATTTCATCAGAAGGCCGCAGCAACTCGTTAGACATCCCCAGTTTGGTGAGAGCAGAGAACACCTGTCCTCTCTCAATCCAAGCATCATCATCAGATTTTTCAATACCTTTCCACATTATACACAGTAGGATGTCTGTGAGTAACTGTATGAGTTCATTATCACTCCCCTAGAAAAGAAGTGAAATATTTAAAGCCCTTCTAGTATTGAAAACCTTCAAAACATTTCTTATTCATCATAGCCCCTATGCTTTCATGTTTCAACATCTGAAACTCTGCAGTCTTCACTGGACTTTAAAGTCCAATTGAAAAGCTCATGAAAACACAAATATAAGAGACTGTAGCTTGCTTATATGATGTAAAACAAGTTGCCTTTAGCCACCCTTGGTTTTTTTTCACAGCAAGTCTGCTTCATACCTCCTCTAGATGATAAAGGATGTTTAAATATAGAGGGAGAAGAGTTTGCAGGGATTTTTTGTGGTTTCTTGTGGTTCGGAGGTTGGCCTTATTTTAATGTTTGTTTGTTCTTCTTTTTTTAAAAAACACCAAAGCTACCCCAAGTGGACAATCAAAAAAGAAGACACTACAAAAGGAAGTACCCCTATTCACTATAAAAGAGCCATTTTGTTCACTTTCCTGTGGGATGATAGGAGGGAAAAATAAAAGTAATAATCATTCATTAGGGAGATTGAAAGAACAAAATTAAATTTTCAACAGCTGGAGAAACCAGTCACATAGTTACTCACTCCTTGGTTTTCAAAGAGAGAAAGCTCAGCAGCGAAGCCCACATCATTCGTAACACCCAGCTCTTTGTCAGGCTGCCCAGAGAAGGGCTTCGTGCTCTCTGTGGGTGAGGGAGTGCTGGGCTGGCTGTCTGTCATCTGATTCCCAACATCAGCCAGGTCATAAGAGTCAACACTGGACAAATCTAAACTCAAATGTGAAGGATTACTGTGCCACAGTTCTTCTCGGCCTGCACTGAAAGACATCTCTGCTGTGGATGCATCTTCCAGCGGCATAACAGAGAAATGGGCAGGGACGTCCAGGGATTTGCTGTCTTCTAAACTCCACTGATCAAAGAGACCATTAACTGATGCAAAGCTGCCAGCTTTCTCTCTCTCTGTCTTATCAGCTTGATGTTTCTGAAGCTCTTCAGCAGGAGGCTTTTTTTCCTCTTCCCTGGAGCAATCAGTCCTGCTCTCCTTGCAGCCAATCCGGCCCTCCGAGTTTTCTTTCAGGAATAGTCTAACCAAAGTGTCCTGCCAGCCCAGCTGCTGAGAAATCTGTTGTGCTGCATCCAATTGGGAATGCAAAAGGTGCAAAATCTAAGGATAGAAGATATCCCATAGCTACACATTAATTTTACCTTGTAACTGCATCCATCTGGCTTTTCAATTAAACATTTTACAATCTTACAACTTTTTTACTTTTCTTACAACCTTATATAAAGAGCCATAATCAGCTAATAATAAGCAAACCAGCCACAAAGTAATTTTTCCTCATAAAAAATATATATTTGAGAAAACAGAAAAAAAAGGTGTAAGATTCTCAGGAGTAGGAGAGAAAAGAAGCTAGCAAACCATATTGGTAAGTTGCCGTATTTCAGCAACTCTTCTGCAACAATTCTTCCAAAATCCAGTTATCTCAATAAATAATCCCATTTACCCATGGTCTAAAAAAAATTCTCAAATAGAAAATATGCTTGATTAGAAACTATTAACTAGATAAAATTAATAATATTACAGTATTAATAGCTTACTGACAGTGTACACTATAGTTTCACTTCTTCATTTTGGGAAACCTTAATAGACTACATGGTATCTCACAGCTACCATTCAGTACTGATTCCAGTGATACAAGCTTTGAGAAAACGCAGCAACTCAAGGAGCTACTATCCCAAGCATGCAGAAAATACAAGCTACTTGAGAATCATGATAGAGGCTTCACTTTTTGTTTTGGCTTTTTAAAAGTACTTGAGTACACAAAATTCACATTTTTAAAATAAATCATTGCTTAAGAAAACAGTAACAACAAATACTGCCACTGTGTTTCAAAGAAATAATTTAGTTATCACACTATACAGTTTATAGGCTTGAAGGACAGTTCTCCAGTTCTAAAGAAGACAACTAACCTTTCTACAGATAATCACTCTCATGTTTATATCTGATCTATGAGCCAGATACACTACAGCTAGGAGATCTTTATAATTCACAGCAGGATCTGTAGGGAAGAAAGAAAAAAGCCACCATAAGCAATATCACACAAGACAATGTAACAGATAAATATTTAAAATTTGCCTTGGAAGTTATGACTGCATCCAGGGATAGTAAAAGGAACAAACTTCAGCTAACTAAGAAAACGTTAGCTGAGACTAATGGGAACTTGGAATAGAACAGCTCTACAAGTAACACCTCTGGCTTTCCTCAACAAAAACCAGGGATGCTGGCCCCTGAGCAGCAGAAGTGTACTAATGTCAGATACAGCACTTGCCAATTACCTGCGTACAGAACTTGGTTAAGAAGGTTTTTAATAAGAGAAACAGTAACTGAGGATTCATTGAGAAGGAGTCCCAGCCCAGAGTACCCCACTTCTCTGAGTCTCATACGATGCTTGCTCCGCTCATAAACTTTGGTACATTTCAGCATCTCTTCCACAATCTGTAAGGAAAAGCAGACACAAATGCAAATTGAGCACCAAAAAAGCATCCCTATCTCTCAAACTTGTGTATGATGTAACATGCTGGTCCACAGTTTTTAAAGTTTATTTGATAAACTAACTCAAACAACATGGATAGTTTTTTTAAACATCCCAATACTTTAAGAGAACACAAATTCCTTTGTGACAATGCCATCTAGCTAACATAAGAGAAAAGAAAAAAGCAAACTTTTATGATTAGTATCTTTTTAATTACACACACTTCTGCCAGACCAATGGAAAACACAAATTTATGTTCAATTGATTAATTTAGGAACATATTCAATTCATTACCTTGAACACAAGTTCTCTAAGCCTGTCAGAATATCTTTGATGCAATAACAGAGCATAAAGAATATCAGCATTCCCTGGTTCAAAGAGCAATAAAAAAAGCTGGTCTGGGGTTGGACTGGAATGAAGTAGGCTGAAGAGAATGTCCAAAATTCCACAGAGCTACAAAATAAAGACAACCAAATTAATACATAGTTCATTTAGATTTCATGCTTTGTTTTACAAAAATTTTATTGTTTTTTAAGTTTTACTTTTGCTGGTTAATAGACATTTTGTTGCTCAGTATTACTGCATTTAAACAACTTTTAATACATTTTTTCTCTCTGCAGAACACCTTATCAAATTAAACAGAGACACAAAGCAAGTTCAAGTGCTGCTGATGCTACAAAATAGAAACCACATCATCACAACTCCTGGTCAGTTGAAGGTCAATTCATTCGGTTTTGTAAACTAAGATAAGGATGGGCCATTAGAAAAGTTATCTCACCTACATCTAAACAGAACCACAGATCAGTTAACTTTTGCTTGTGGTAATCTTCTTCTTTGTTCACCTTTCTTTTAAGTACACAAGGCAATATTTCCAGATGCCAAGATGCAAAACCAAAACATGTCCAGTTTAAGCTATTAATTTATGCCGCGTTGCATACCTGCTCCTCGTCACTTGTGGCAGCTATGTATCCTACAATGCTCTGAATTTCTTCATGTGTTCCACCTTTGCTCAGGAAATATTTGATCAGTCCATACAGGGACGTCCGTATTGTCCTCAGGTCATCAGGAGCCAAATCACCGTCTTTACAACCAGTCCTGCTTGCCAACAGACCAGAAAGGCAACCTAAGGAAGCTCTTCATGGCTCATTATTAGCAATTTGATGGTGCCAGTTTGGTAATTTTTCCTTTACCCAGGCATAGGCAAAAGTTTTCAATTTTTACTGAACTCAAGCAACTGAATAGTAATAATCAGATCAGACTTTGCAAGTCTATCAAAGCCCTGAAAGGCAGACTTGGATTGATATATGGATATATGTGGATATATCCTGGATATATGCCAGGATTGCAGGTTCCCACCTCCCACAGGAAACAGCAAAGTCTCTAGCCAATCTTCCTCAAACACATAATTATATTCATAAGCAGATATAAATCATCAGCACTGAAAGCTTAAAATTTTAAATTTCTAAATTTCTAAAGAAGTCCTACTTCAAATTCTACAAGAATTTAAAAGAACTTAAAATGCTAAACTTTTTATAATGGTAATGATCTATGACTTAATTTGCGTTGTTGAACACAAGTCCTACAATTTATAGTTTTAATTATTTTTACAAGCACTCCTAGTGTCACTGACAAACTTTACATAATCTTAGCATAAAAATTCAAGGCAAGGCAAAGTAGTAAGTCAAATGGGGAAAAAAAATTGCAATTTTGTAAACTAAATCAACCACCAAAATCCAATCTGCGGTTTTATTTATTAATTTTCTCATTAGAATGATGGCAAAAAACCCCAAGAGCCACATAAAATAAATGAGTAGTCAGAAATAGTAAAACTCATACCCATAATAAATCCTGAGTGTGTCTAGAAGAAACTGCACACCATACTTCTTTCTGAAGAGTCTTCTACTGTCCTTGATGATTGTAGAAAGATACTGTATATGTCCTACAACATAAAGGTTTCTTTTAGAACCAAGATAAAGATTTGTATCATGCGAAGAGTCCTGTGCCTTCTCACAGTTGCCTGAGGCCAAGAGCTCACCGATTCTGAAGGGGAAGTCACCACTGTTCCAGATGCTGAAGTCAAAAAGTAAGTGGTGATACATCTGTTGCAAAAGCTGCATGTTCTTTTCCACTGAGACTTGTTCTATCAGCAACTGTACAGCCATCAGGACATTCACATCCATTAAGATGCTTGGCACCTTGCAAAATAACAACAGGTGTCAGCACTCAAATACTGAATGTCCTAATAAAATCTTATTTTAAAAAATGGAAGTTTCTTTTATCTTCTACAGCAATGTCTGCTCCATTAAAGCAATACAATAAACACAAAGGTAGTCTAATTTAAATAACCAAACAACACAATATTTATATCAAAAAAAGCAGAACATTAATGAAAATGAAACATTGTATTGCACTTTGCAGATAAATACCAAACTTCTCACACCTTCTTGCTTTCAGAAACACAAGAAAAAAAATACTTACTAAGGAGGCCTTTAAAGACCGTGGTATTCTGGCTATGCTTTAAAATAATCAGGACCTCATCCACAAAATTCATTACTAAATGATGTTTCTCAAGTTTGCTCACCTTCTGTAACAAGGCTCCTAGGGTGGCAACTCCATGGGAGTGAATGAGATTTTCTTGATTAACATGATGTCCCTGAATAAAGTGTTTTATCATCAAAATGAAAGTTGCAACTATGTTCTTCTCCAGACGTGCTTCTGCAGAACAGAAAAACAGTAGCAAAAGTCTTATGGTTTATCATTGGATCACTGCATAAAAATAGAGGGGAAAAAGTAAAATCAACTGTTAATATTCCTACTTCCTGAACTTCTCAACTCCTGTTCCTTAGCTGTAGCCTGTTTTTAGATCTTTTTCTGTGCCTAATCATAGCCATTCCATGCCCCTCAGGAACAAAGTGATCCCAGTCATGACTTCAATTGCTTCATCCATGGCTGTAGGTTACAAACTTCTTTGTTACAATCTTTTGCAAATGTTGCAGTTATTTTCCCTCTGTAGTTGCAAACTGACACTTCCAAGCCATGGTATGCAAAAGAATTTGTGACAGAGAGAAGACCTATTTCTTTTTACTCTTCTCCACCATTTCATCTTTGAAAAAAAGCAGTGTTCTGTCTTGCAAGGTCTGATTTCTCAGTGGTTTTTGTTAAGGTCAAAGTTCTTTAAAAATCTATTCTTAAAGCATCCCTTCAGTTTCTTTTTATTTTAATCCAAAACATGACTATGTGTAAAAGAGGTAGGAGCCTGAATATTTTATTATGAAAATATAAGTCTGGCTAAAAGCTAAATAGTGCTGCTGTCCCAATGTGGCTGTGTGACCCAGCACTCAAGCTGCAGGAAAGCTTCTCCTGTTGATATTACTAAGTTTTACATCAAACATAATTTCTCAAAATAATCAGAATAGAAATTAAAACAATGTCATACCTTGGCACCTGTAACAGTAAATCATGAAAAGAAAAATAATGCCATTAAATATATCTATACTTGAAATATGTTATATTATTTTTTATATAGTACTGAACTCCTGGTATTCAGTATCCATGTCAGGAATCTAGGAACAGAAAGAGCCTTTCAGCTTCACATAGATGCTCTGGAAAACCCAGCACATAGCAAACAGCCTTCCATCATTCAAAAAAGGACTTGTAAAATCAAGCTTAAACATTAGTTCACTTCAGCTTCACTTTCTTACCTGATGCCTTTGGGGATGAAAACACCACCCAGTCACCTTCTACAGGAGTTACAAGTTCTGGAGGCAGAGCTTCTCCTTCAGACTTCTCAGGCATCTGTGCACCAAGAAAGCTGATCTGCTCCAGCAATGGAAACAGCACATTCATTCCACCAATACAGTTGATCATATCCTGGATCAAGAGAAAAGGCAGGATAAACATCACCATAAATAAAAGCCCTTCCACTATAGCAAGAATTCACTCTGCATAGAAGAGTACTCACAAACCAATCAGAATGTCTCACAGGCCACTTACACATGGACCATTCTGCCAGCTCTTGTTCTGAAAGTACGTTTTGTACATTTCCTTCCTCCCCCGCCCCCATATAAACACTGAAAACTGAAGGACACAAAAACTTAGGAAGAATCCTCTGCTAAATATCTTTGAAAACCAGGAAAAACATTTCTCTGATTTCTAACTTACTTGCAGCAAGCAGTAAGAGAAGACTATAAGATTATAACATCTCTGCTTTAATCATGTTCCTGCAACATTTCAACTTCAGGCAACTAAATAGTACAATTTTATTCTTATTTTAAAATAACTCTACACATACATCAATTCTAAGCCTCTCCCTAAAATTCAATTCTCCTAAGTCCCCCTTTTTCCCCTCCTTCTCACAAGTGGAGATAGCACAAGACAGTCCCTGGAGGTGTTTAAGGACATACTGGATTTGGCACTTAGTGCCACAGTCTGGTTAACAAGATGGTGTTTGGTCACAGGTTGGACTTGATGACCTCAGAGGACATTTCCAATTTAATTGATTCTGGATTCTGTTATTTAAACAATGCTTCTGGTGGTAAGGTGTAATATATTCCAACCACAAGATTTCTAGAAGTGATTCACAAACACTTCAAATAAATTAAAAATCAGGGTCTTAGCAAGCTACTCAGAGAGACCCACTCATTTTCCCAGCTTGGTCCAGAGACAAACACTGTGGAGCCCATTACTGGGCAACGAAGACAAATTGAAGTATTTTAGAATTATTTATATCATAGCAAAATTAACTAATGAGTCTCTGAATTTTCTTAACATTAGTCTCAGCAAGTGGATGTAGAGATGTGCACAGTGTACAGTGATATATGTGCACAGTGGCTATGTATAGTGTAGCTCCAACAATATTTCCTTATTAATCAGTTTGCCAGTACAGTCAATTGTTCACTGTTCTTGAAAAAAAGGCAGATCTTACTTATAGTGGATACATTTTCCTCGAGATGGATAAACGTGGTATTCTACTGACAAGTCCCAAGTGTTACCTAAACCCTAGTAATCTTCATCTAATTCAAAGTTTATGACAGCAAGAAAACCATGACAGAATTCCCTAGAGATGACAAAGTGCTCTTGATACACAACATGCATTCAATATTATTATGAAGAATTGCCAGCTGCCACAAAATATCTTCATGTACTGTGACAGTAAAAGCAGTGGCCCTCATAAGTTCTCAATAAATGCAAAGTAAATGCAACACTACTCCAGCTACAGCATTAACCCATGAGTTCTCAGTATAAAAACATGGTGCGTTTGTTAAATATAATTTGCATAATGATAACTTCCAGCATTCTAAAAGTTAGATGAACATAAACAATCACTGTCACTTTTACATCAGGTTCTCCCTCTTCACAACATATTTACCTTGATGTCCCAATTCACTACTTTGTTTCCTGTTAGTCTTCCATGTAAAAGATTTGCAGACAGGTCAAGGCAAATTGGGTTTCTGCAGGCCTATTAAACAAATAAAGAAGCCATGATATCACCAAGCATCTACAGATACTTGAACACAAGATTTTGTGCCTATGTGTCCATATTAAAGTATTTAAACAACATGAAGCCCTTAGAATATAAGATGCTACTTTAGATTTGACATTCTCTATTGCACAAGGTAATTCCATCCTTTTGTCAAACCTACTATGTCTGCGCAAGACTACAGTTTAAGAAAGCTCTCACTGCTCCTTATCTTCCCATAAAAGCCACAGTGCAAACACTGAAAGCAATGCACACTGTGTAGTCAAACAGAAATTATGTCCTGTTTCATACCTTTGGTGTATAATGAAGCAGCACCTTACTGGGGAGGTCTGCTACTTCAGCTTCTTGTGATTTCCATGGAGTTAAACAGTTTGGACCTACAAAAAAAAAGGAATATAAAATCATATGACATATTTTTAAGAGTCCACTGGTTATTCATGTTGCCCTTTACAAATTTTATACTACCAAACTTGTTGGAAGAACAAATGGGACAGTCTGAACTATGTCTACTTGAGACATGCTTTGAAGTAGACATTCTGTGACTTAAATAATTTATTTCAGAGGGTCTGCTTAAAAAAGAACATATTCTACATGGAAAGCTAAACTACTCAAAGAAGAGGTGCTTTTTAACTTCAAACAGCTCTCATGTTTGTCTGTCCAAACACCTATCTCATATTTGTCACTAATCTGTTATCAAGCCTAAATGCCCAGAAAACGAGTAACCTTCAAGATAGTTTTGTTTAGCAATACAAAATATTTCCTTTAAATGATGCAAGTGTTTTAATGCCAATCTGTAACAACCTCCACTCGTTATGCAACTTAGTACCTTTCACACTTTGAACTGTATTACATAGCTTTCAGAGTATTTTCTTCCAAATCACCACTTAATTATTGATTCTTATGGAAAAATCCTCAAGCATAAAGCACTTTTAAGTGGCCTAAAAATAAGGGCAATACAAGTCTCAGCTGTAAACACATGTGGGCAAAGGGTAGCAAAAATTCAGAATGTACAAGTGAAATTATTACCTAATGTTTTAATTTTGTAGGTCTGTTCATATGATAAACAGATGAGCTTATGCAAATATAACATTTTAAAATCAAACTTCATAACATACTTATTAAATGTTAAGCTTATTTGCTTTAAAGCCCTCTCACTTAGGTCAGCTCTGCAGTTCTTCTGCATTGTAAGTTCTTCATTATGGGTCTGTGTAGAGCAAAGCTTAGTGGGGTCTTGTTCATAACTCATTCCTTTTACTTGCTAAAACCAGTACAATCACCACTTACCTGCTAAATATAACGCCTTCACCTGAGAAGGTTGCAGTGCTTCATGAAAGACAATAACTGATCCAAGCTGGCCCTCCAAAGATGTTGGACACCCCCATTCACTGTCCTGAGTCCCTGCTGAGATCATTTTGGTGACGAACTCCGGTTTTCCAAGCACCCCACCCCAACCTCCTGGAGCGAGAATGCCCCCAAGCGATGTCCGGTGGGGCATGACTGGGGAGGAAAAAGGCGGATCTGGTATCTGAGAGGGTGGAGGAGTTGTTGTTCTTTGACCAGCTGAACCAATGCAGCAAGAAGTAAAAGACTGGTGAGTCATACATGGAAGAAAGAAAACAAAACACATACTGTAAATCTAAGCTTTAAATCTGAAGATTGTATCTAGCACAAGTGAACTAAAAAAATGAAACCCAAAGCAACAAGTTCTGCCAAGTCTTGAAGAGCAAGCAATCCATCACAGTAGGCCAAAAAACAGAGCATATACTTCTCATAATAGCAGGCAACACCCTTTTTCCAACTAAGAGCAATTTGGTTACCTCAAGTGCTGCACGACCTCTGGCAGGAGCACAGCAGGAAGGACAGTGCTCCTGATACCTCTCTGTAAATACTCCTCTTCTGGATTATATTCCAAAATACTAGCCCAGTATATCTGCTACTGCACATTTCTCATATCAGTTAGTCCACTCAAACAGATGCTCTCATGGCAAGATTACTTGCCCTACTTCTAGTGACACTGAGATTTATAATGCTTATTCTACAGATGGGCCAAAATCCAAAGTTTTATCTTGAAATGAAAACTACACTTACTCTCATTTTTAAGTTTTATATTGATTTTACCATTGCAGCATCCAACTTAATTGTTTTCTCAACATACTTAACAAATATCAAATTAGAACTTATAAAAGAGGGAAGAATTTTGGGTGTTATAGCCCAGTTTAATACAAATTTGTTTCCCAAAAGGAATGAACAAAGCTTACAGAGATAATTAAACATGACATGCACTCATTTTGATGACTAGTGTATTGCTAAATGTGTATACATCCAAAATGGCTAGATTAACTCCACATAAAGTGCTTATTCAGTTACTAAAGGAATAAGGAATAGCATATTAAGGAAACATTCAAAAAATCCCCAGTAAAAATACATGAAAATAACAGGGAATATTCCTCATTGAGTACCGTTACATCAATCCTCCTGGTAGAGCTGCCACATATTGTGATGTCATCATAAATCATGTCAATATTGCTCAGGCAATTCTTTTGAGGAAAACCCCATTATTTAATCAATATCACCTGGTAGACTTTTTTATTTTTAAACAGAAATGACTAAACAAGCATTACTTAATGGTTAGTTACACTCCAAAATGATATTCTGGACAGTACCCACAGCTGAACATTACTAGCAGCAGTCTGAACACTCACTGCTGTATGAGAGCTCATCCTACCAGGCTATGGCTCAGAAGGGAACTTACTTCATTCATAGCAGGGAATCGAAGTGGGGCAGAGACCTTCTGCTGTCCATTGACATAGATATACACGAGGCTCTGACCAAAGGGCCTCTTTCCAGGCACGTGAACAATAGTTATGTTGTGCTGGTTAAGTAAAAAAAAATACTTAAGTCATTATTAAGAGCAGTGAAATTACTATATGAAACTATTTAACTTTATCTCTACTAAGCTGGTGAGGAAAGCACTTAAGAAAATAAATCCAAAGCATCAAGAAGAATATTAACAAGAACACCTGCTGATTCTATTTCAAAGGAGTAAATGTAATGTTTACATATAAACAGGTTTTTGAAGAGAAAGATACAGCTCTTTCATAGTAATGCACATCAGTTCTTAAGGATAGGAATAGAAAAGGGTAAGGCAGAAACAGCACCACAGCCATCTATGCCTGCTTTAATTTAATATAAAAACCTCTAATGCTGTAACAAACTTAATCAACGAAAATGCCTAATACACATGCATAAGTTAGCTCCATCAACAACTAATCTATGTGAAAATTGCTTGCATTTTTTTGAGATTAAAACTGCTCTTATGCAATGAATTACTGCAATATTATAAAACAGACTATTTGTTAAATGATAAAAACCCCATAATTTTGACTTCTGAGCTAACAATACAATCTTAAACAAAGTGTTTGTCAGTATCAAATCTTACCCAGAGAGAATCAAAAAAACAATGGTCAGGCAGCATCACTGTTGCATATTCCCTCTTTGTGCACACTGCAACCACCAATACCCCCGAGCACGTAATAAAGGCTTCAAACCCCATACCACTTCCTGTAAAAAAGCTACAAAATACACAAAATCAAGGACTTGCTTCATCAAAACTACCACCTAACAATACACTCATTAAGAAGAAAATCCACTCAAGTTGTTTGGTGGTGGTGGTGCAATATTTACTATGTGACTGTTACTTCTCTTACAAAAAAGAAGACCAAAAAGACACTTTGTTAGCTTCTGCTAGTACCTAAAATGTTAAATTATATCAAGAAGCATTCATGTCAAAATGCACGATTTAAGCACCATGAAGGCACCTTCTCACTTGTACACTTATACAAATCCAGAGTTCATTACCTTCACAACAAACTGTGTGAAAGCTTGTCCTGGTTTTGGGTGGGAGGTTGGAGGGATTGGGTTTTCATTTTTAATGTTGTCTTGTTTAAGCAATGAACCTTCCCACAATTTGGAGTTACGGATGTTGAAACTGTGTCTGACAACATTACAGCAGACAAACTACACCTAAGTTCTGTAACAGAACTTGGCTGTGGTGACAGATGAAAGCTCTCCCTTTCTCAGACCGAACATTAAGCATTGCCTTTGATGGGCAATGGAGATAAGCAGAAGCACCACATGCCACAGGGCACAGACGGCCTACACCGGTAGGCTGTAGCAGTTCCGGTAACTGTACCTGTAGAGCTGCTTCCTCTTGCCGCTTTTGCCCGTCGTGCCGGGGTCCACCCGGTCCTGGTCCAGGCAGAGCCAGGCGTTGAAGGAGAAGGCGGAGCCCGGCCACCTGTGGATGGCGGGCAGGGCGATGCCGGCCATGCTGTGGTGCAGGTTGAAGTACTGCAGGGCGCTGGCCAGGCCCTGCTTCCGCGCCATGGCCAGCAGCGCGCGCATCACCGGCACCACGTACGGGTGAGCGCCCCGCGGCTCCTCTGGCCGCAGCAGCCGCACCAGCTGGAGCAGCTCTTCTGAGCCCATGGACTGGCTCCCCAAGGAGCCCAGCAGGGCAATCAGGTTCTCTGCACAAGTGCAGTGGAGCACCGAGTGGGAGTTGAGGGTCTCGATGATACGGATGACCATGTTTGCATTGACACACGTGGCACGGCTCTGTCTGTCAATACAGCAGATTCGCCTCAACCAATTGGAGATGAAAATCTGCAGCTCGTGTGATTCTAGCTCTGGAAGCCACTGGATGAGCAGCAATAAGGGCTGGACATTACTAATGCCTAGTATCCCAACAGCCATGTGGTCACCTTCAACAGCCTGAAAAACAGCAGGGAACTCAGACATGAAATACAGTAAGACAGGGCCAGAAGTACTGTTGAAAGATGAAAGCATTTCTGCTTAAAAGCAAGCACAGCTCACCATATTCATGAGTTCTTCCAGCAATTCCCGTGATGGCTGACCCAGTGATTTTAGTACCTCATATATGTGTGCATACCCAATCCGCTCCTTGAAGACCTCCTGAGGATAAAAATTCCCGTCTCACTAACAAGTAAAATGGACAAAAACTGCTTGTCTACTGCAGCAGGTAGACAAGCAACTTTTAATTTTAATTTAGACAATTTAATGCAATATTAGACACATAGTACTTAGAATGTAATAATTACAGGTTAGAAATCTATTTTTGATAACCTCTTCATTCTACTGTCTCTAGAATGCTGCAGATGAGAAGCATTTCACTGTAGCACACTGATAAATAAAAGTTCAAAGTTGTGTTTTATTAATTACCTATAAAAGAATATAACTACTTTGGTATAATCCAGATGTTAATAATATCACAATGAATAAATAGCTTCACTTTTCATCTTTTTAGTGCAAACTACAGCTTGAAATGTTTACATTGAAACACAGAAGTATTCAAATATTAATCTTTCAGTAAATGACTTTGCTAGAACAGATTAAAAACCACCTGTCCTAAAAACTAAAAAAAATTAGAGAAGTGTTCCACTGAAGTTTCCTGAAAACTAACTGATTTTACAAGAAAAAAAAATCAACCAGCAAAGTTCAAATGGTAGTATTCATTTATAGTTCAATTATTAAACAGCCAATACATCACATGGAATGGATACTCTTCTCCTGGCTATAGTCTGTGCTGAAATGACTTTTTTTAAAAGAATAAATCTTTCAGCAGAAGTGAAGTGATTACTTAGGTAAATATGAAAAGAAAAAACACACATGTTGCAAGTACAAGTACAATTAGTACTTGTACTAACTGTTGCAAGTACAAGTACAATTGAAAGCTCTGACTCTCTGTGAATCCCTGCTAGGCCCCATGTCCAACACACAACTCTTCCCAGGCTTTCCAGAGTCAGTGGAGAAATAACACTTTCAGTAATGCTCTGGAGGAGCATGATGGATCCTGTTGTCTCTCCCTTAGGCTTTACTGCAAGCAGCAAAAAAATAAATGATTCCCACTCCTCCTTTATCCTCCACTGTACAGTCACATCCCTTTACCTGCGCCAAGTCCAGGGAATCATTCAGCCAAGGGTTGAATTTAATTAAATCAGCAATCCAGGAATAAATATACTATTTTTCCATGGGCTTAGCTTCCAGTTAGAATCACAAACTAACCACAACCTATCCATTATAACCTTATCCAAGAATAACTACCAAGGAAGGGCACAGGGCAATAGCATGACCACCATCTGGGCAGCAATACTGTCTTGGCTTGGTTTAAAGCCATAAAAAACTACAACGCAAACTGAAAATTCCTGTAAATACCTACTAAATCTACCCCATATATCCATGGGACAAGTAACAATGTACTTTCTTTACAAAGGTTCCAACTGCCAGCATATTCGGATCTTCCAGTTTTAGTAGAAAGATGACTCAGTGTTCAGCCATCAGACACATATAAAGGGATAAGAAATGCTAATCAGCTATTCCTATCTGGCATGAATGTGTGAGCACAATCTGCTCATCTCCATTAGCAAGATCCATCAAGGTATTGTGATAACAATACTAACTAGAAACATGATCAAGAAGCTGCAAACAGCCCTCTGCATAGACACCGTTACCTTTGCAGCTGGAGACTTGTGCATTACTGCTGTGAGGGCTTGAATGGTTGATACTGCCAAGGAGTCCAGGTGTCCCTGAAACACCTGAAAAGAGCAGGTACAGAAGTCATATACAAACATGCAAAGACAGTTCAGCTCCAAAATCTGCGCTGTGCCCTCCTGCCTGGAGGGAAACCAGGAGTTTGGTAACATGCTTCAAAAATCATCTCCCCATCAGTCAAGATTTCAAACCCCACAGCCTACAAGGAGTTACATCACAGTAGACAACTAACCACAGACTTCAGAAGGAGAGAAGCATTTGCAACACAAACTGCACCTCAAATATTCCGATGGACAAACAAGTTTTCCTCATGCGTCTAATGGACAACCTCAAGAGGGAGGGAGGAAAACAATTAGGAAATCTCTTGCAGTGTGTGTGCTGCTGGAAAATCAGCATCTGCAGTTCATATAAAGTGACTTATTCTCCATCCAAGGCCCTGCAAACCAACACAGCACAGACACACCCCCAAAATTGAAGAGATAAGTCACACCAGCAAAATTAGGTGGCTGCCTCACCCATAGCTTCATTGCATTGATTCAACGCTTCTCTCTCCAATTTAAGTTATCTTTTGAGGTTTTATTCTATAATTCTTGTTTATATTGATATTTCTATGATGGTTTTAAGAACAAAAATGTTGGAGCACTCTTTTGCATCCATCAGTAAACCTAATTAGCAACACTGTGCAAACAAACATACTGTTTCATCATCTCTGAAATATGATGCGCACCTCAGGCATATTTTGAAAGTGAAATGTCAAGAATCAGAAGATTATTATATGTGAAGAAACATTTACGTGTGGTTAGAACATTGTGCTGTGTCCAAAAAAGCCAAAGCTGTTAGTTAAAAGTCACAATTCGTAAATAATCATCCCATGTATTCAGCCTTTTTTACATATTTAATCAGAACAAATAATTCTACTATAAAATTTATACAAAAATGGGCATTTTTAACTTTCCACAATATTTGGGAAAAGCAAAGCAACAGGCTATTCCTACCTCCCTGATTCAGCCTGTCCATTGTTTTGTGAACATCTGTTCTTGACGACAAGCAAAGAACCAGGACACCAAACACAATCATTGAGATTCACAAACAAGGCCCCAGAATCCAAAACACCACAGTGCTCAGACAAAGTGCAAAAAAAGAGGAAAAGGAGGGGAAAAAGAATCACCACTAGTTTGAGGAAATGAATTTGGATCCCATTCATGTGCTTCACCTTTTCCTTAAAAGAAGCGTAACTGATGCTCATTCTATTGCCGATATCTGCAGTTTGAAGCGGATGAATAAAACATAGGCTAAATTCAATCTGCTATGCAGAAAAATCATTTTCCAGAGACAGAAAATGCTGATCTGTGCAGCATCAAAAGTTCATCTTGCTGCAGAAGGCTTAAGGAGGATGGTTAAGGTGAAGCACAGGAATCAATTTTCCTGTGATTGTGTCTTGACTTCAACTGAAGCGAAATACAGTTTAGGTAGGTACCTGGTCCTCATTCATTTCTGTCAGTAATTTGTTGGTAAGGTCTTTCTCACTCTTGTCTGCCACTTTATTGTTAGCATTTAAAAACAGCTGTTAGAAACAGAGACAAGAATAATGGAAATAATTGCATTAAACAGTTACCTGCAGCCAAATCTGTGGAGGCTGCCTTAGATTTGTATTTCACATACAAAAACAAAAAGGGGGGGAAAATACTGACGATTACATTGTATTTTGGCTAAAGAATAATTAATTTTTTTTTCAAAAAAGAAAAAGAAGGAAATTATGTAATCACTGAGACAAAGAGAAAGATTTATCTGTACTCATCTCTGGCTTAGCAACTGTGATTTCATTCACAATATGCAACATGACAGAGCTCTAAGAAATTAACTTGTGAGAAATAAAGACAAGAGTGGGGCATTAATAAGGAAATGGATACAGATGTTTCATCGTTTCCCTCTTATGTTTCAGCCTAGGTGAAAGCTGAAGATACCTAGACAGAATATGTTCATCTTCAAACACTACAGTAGCAGAATTTCTGGGGCACACAGTCTTTAGGACAGGAAGAAGGGCAAAATATCTCTGCCATCATCCTAAGGATCAGACAGCTTGCAAATAGTTTTAAATCAAATATACACCTATACTGCATCTTCAGCTAAGGAACTGCTCTGTGTTCAGTAGCTAAATTCCTAGTCAGTACCTGAATTTTAAAGTTTCCAACTCACTCAAATTCATAATCAATTGCAGTCAATTTGTGTGCCAAATTTAGCTGTAATGTAATCAGAACTAAATTTACCTCCTTCTGTTCTATTGATGCATTAAAAAAAAAAAAAACAACTCTGATCAACATGTTATAAAAGCTCCTTTAAAAAATATAAACACTTTCCTTTAGTGGGTAAACCCTAAGCATTTCTCACACACACACACACACACATTTTGCTCCATTATCTGCTAGCTTAGTCTCCCTGAAGAGGAACAACCTGAGAAACAGACTTCCATAAAATAGGCCAAAACAAAGGACAACACTCAAGATATTACTTTGACTTACATAGGTGTGAAAGCGCATTGTTAGAAACACTTTGAAAGGTACATCACAGTCAAGAGCACTTAACAATGCAGAGTAACTATAATATGTCTCAGAGGACTATAACATCAGCAAGAATAAGAACATTAAACAAAAGCAAATGGAGACAATGAAAAGGTAAAGATGTCATCAAACTTTTGTTATGAGTTGCTTCATTTCTCATAAGGCATGTGAAAAGGAAAAGTAGATTTATTTTTACAATGTCTATATGGTTTTAATTTTTCCATTTAAAAGTTGTTCAAAAACCACATTTTTTTCTTTTAATCAGACATACTGTTGGAGGTCATCGTGCTTTGCTCAAAGTCTGACCTCTGAGATAGTTAAACAGATGAGAAAAGATTCAGCACTGACAAACCAGAATGTTAAATGACTCTCAGTACAGAATAAGCACCTCCAGATACCTCTAAATTACAGTCCTTCTTTTTGGATATCACTGGCAAAAAGTGACAATCAGATCATCAAAACTTAACCAAGCAGTTTTGTAAAGCTTTTGTGTAGATCTCTAACCCTAAAGCATAGATAAGGAAAGACAGTTTGCCTATGAGCCTTAAAGCCAGCAAACATTAAAGAAAAAAAAAGGATTTACATCTTGGAAGATTGTAATACTGCAAATGATTAGGAAGTATGAGTAGAAATACAGCCTTGAACACCCCAAGTTCTTTGGGATATCTAGAGCAGAAATAGTGGTATGGATTTGCTTCACCCCTCCTTTCCAAAGAAATTACTTGCATTTCAAGTTTGCAGAAGATCCAAGAGCTTCCTGAGTTTCAGGTATATGTATGGACTCTCATGCTCTCTGCAGAAATGCAGAACACGCTTTCCAAACACAGCTTGCCTGGATCTCCACCCTCAGCTAATAAGGAGAAATCCTAATTCCAAAAGTAACTCAGTGTTTGCTATTTGGCTTTGAAAAAGAATGGGGACAGTGTATTTGGAAGCACAAATATACTGCAACACCTGCCCTGCCTCTATCTCTCCCACTTCTCATCTGTGGGGGTATTTTGCCTGCGAAAGGCTAAAAAAGCACACTGTGTACCAAACTGGCACCACTGATCTCTAAACAGCACAGTGATATGTGAGTCTGTATCCCTGGAAAAAAAAACTTTAAAAGAACATATCTTGTAACATACAGACAGGCAGAATGAAAATAAAAACAGCAAGCTGCAAGAAAAAAATAGATCAGCTGTTCCTGCTTTCTTAAATTCCGCCACTTGTTTATGAGTGCCAGAACACAGCTAAGAGTCTCCATGAAGAGGTAAACAACACATTGCTGATGATTTTAGAAGAAACTAAAAAAGGAGTTTCCTATCAAGTACCAGGTAACAAAAACAGGCAGATTCCCAAACACAGGAGAAGAATGGAAAGGTCAAACAATGTATTTTCAGCAAGAGATAATAAAGCTACAGACTATTCAAAACACTTCAAGTCAGTTGGCATTCTGCCACTAATTATAATCACAACTAGGACATGATCCAAACACATTTATTTTTAATACATCATTGCACTGAAATACATTCTAATCCAAAATCTAAATGGATTAGTAACAAATTGCATAGTGTAGTTAGCATTAAATTATCTAGCATCAGAAGAGTTCAAAACAGCTATATCACTAACATATCACAATAACATATCACAAAAAGAAATAGTGCAGAGAGTTACATCATATCTGTGTTCTTTTACACAGGGAAAAATAAAATCAGTGCAATCAGTGGAAGTTTACAAATGATGATCATTTGCAGCTCAGATGAAAACCCTAGATCCTATGTAGAAAAGGAAAAATTGAGGAACATTTTTAACAGCTTGGGCTCATGTTTTATGTCAGCCACACACAGGATTCAAATATTTTGAAAGACTTAAAATGGGACACCAGAAAGATTTTTAAATGGAAAAATATTCCTCTGAAATTAGAATTCAGACCTCCATCTGGCAGCAGTTTTTAAGTGACTTGCTAATAATCCAGTGATAGAAACAGAACATAACCGAACTCCACAACAAGAAGTCACATAAAAAGGCAGGTGGGATTGACTTTTTTAATCAGACATACTGTTAGAGATCATTGTGCTTAGCTCAAAGTCTGACATCTGAGAGATTTTAATAGGTAGGAAAAGATTCAGCAGCAATTCAAAGATACAGCATTATAACAGATGTTAGAGACTGAGCAGGGTCTGTAAAGGTATTTTGCTCAGGACTCAAATTATTCATTGTTTTAACCACAAAACAGATTAGACACCTCTACTTCATTAGTAATAATACAAGGCAGGGTTTGTTAAAAATATGGTGATAAGGGAAAACTTACCTTGCAGTTCTGCAACAGTCGAATGAGATGCTCAAAGCAGTTACTGTTAAGGAAAATTGCCTGCAGAACAGGCCTATCTGTGCAGTCTAACATGGCTGTGATGGTATCTATAAAATTAAAACAGAACTGGCATCAAAGACAAAACACACCCCAAATCCATCAAGCATTTTTTCCAGCACATTCCAGAAAAAAATTATAAAAATTTTATTATCTGCACTTTTGATCAAGAATTATATGCATTTTAAGAACAACTCACTAGGCCTAAAGCTAAACATTTTGACACTGTAAAGGCTACCACAGACTAATGTTATGGAGAAATTTTACCTAATGAATATCTTTGATTGCTTTGGGGCTCTGTCAAAAGTCATTTCCAATTGTGAGTACATAAGCAGCATCACCTTTTTTTTTACAGCACATGAACACTTCTTTCCTCAACAAGGAATTGCTCTGCAATCTACAGCAGCCTTATTCTCCATGGCCACAGTACTACTCCTCAGTTTTCTTGGAAGTATGGGAAAAGAAACACCACCTTTCCCACGCTGAACATCAAAATGGAAAAAACTCAACCCCTGAATTCTAACCCAAAAACTTATACCCAACTCTTTCCGACTATTACTTCTGGCCAATGCTTACAACAATGCCATTTGAAAGCCAAACTATCAAACAAAACAGCACCACATAGCTATTTTATTACAGAACAGTTTTATATTGCAATTACTAATGTTCTGGTAAGTTTCACTTCTTGCCTAGCAAAGTTTTTCTCTTTTAATGGAGACTTTCAGCCTATGAACCTTATCACTCTGGTTAAATGGTAGCAATCTGATATGGTTTCTTCTGGTTTTTTATTACTAAATTGTGGAAGAGGTTTTACAGCGACTTCTGTGAGCCAGAGAGAAGTTTGATAAGAGGATCCATGTTTACCCCTGAAAGAATTTTCGTCCAAGGTCACTGACATAAAAACCAAGAAAGAAAGAAGGATAAATATGAGAAACCTGCAGTAGCCTATTCCAATAAGCACTTTGTCTTTCCTGACCAATGAGTAAAGTGTAAACTTACGAGCTTTGTAAGAATGTATAAATAGCATGCATGCTATAACAAAACCTGGTTTGAAGCCTCCTGAAAATGGAGCATTGCTTTGTATTGTGATCCTCTCAACTACGACAGTAAATGATTAAAACAAGAAATATATAAGAAGAAATGTAAGAAAATTTTTTTGCTTAGCCAAGTCATTATTTTTTGCTTCAGAGTTATTGTCAGGAAATATTGAAAGGAACAGCGTACTCACTCAGCATTTGGATCTGCAGTGCTATGAATCTGCTCTCCCACTGCCTGCATCGCCTTGGATTAGGTAAGGCTGAATGGTCTGAATTAAGCAACTTGAAATAGTTCTCCAATATTGTACTTGTCTCGACCTGGCGCTGGTCAGAACTGCTGGTTAGGAGGATATGGACAACTTCTGTCAGGCACTTCAGAGTCAGCTCTGCCTTCCTGCTCACTTCCTCAGGGTTTCTGTCATCCCAGTTGTCACAGTCTGCTAAAACACGCATCAAGACTTCCATGGTGGCAGGAGATACTGCTTGAAGAGCATTCCTCTGAAACCCATTAAGGCAAAAGAATTATTAAGAAAAATAAATTCAGAAGAATTTAAACCTCTTCAAACCAGTTGTGTCTACTTGAGTTATCTGAGCCATGCGATATGCATTATTCTATCTACTAATGCTGTGTAGTTGTTAAATAACTAAGAAACATTGTATTTGGATTATGCTGATGGCCACAGATGAAATGCATCCCATCTTTTTCACTTAAATAGGCTCTCTTTTTCTATGGGAATGCTTATATAGAAAAGGAAACACAATTTAATACGTGTTATAACATTCTTATAAGGTAGCCCTGATAAACTGCTAATTTGAGGCAAACCTTCACCTGAGTTTTCATTTTAGATTATGAGATTCATGATACTTGAGAACACGTGGTAAGAACATAATCATTAGCAAATGTTTGCCTGGGTCCTGAATGCATTTTCCTCACCTCTCTTCCTGGGGGCAGAATGCATTTTCCTCCCCTCTCTTCCTGGGGGCTGACTGCCTGGGCTCAGGGATAGAGTCTGGGCTTGTGGTGAGCTTTGAGAAGCCCTGTCAGGGATTCCTTGCCCTCTGTAGGGAGCTGCATTCAAGTTTTGGCTCTCAAACCTTTACTTGTTTCATCTACACTGCAGCCATGGCCATGCCCGGCCATGTCATGTCTTGAACCCGACCCACTGACTTGACTGCAGCTTGACCTTAGCCCTGCCTCATGGCTGTGGATGGGGCTGGCAACCACTGGTCTCTTGACTGACTCTCGTTAGCACCAGGAGAGCAAACCCTGACTCTGATGTGCTGACCAGACTTCCTGGCCTGCCTTTAGGCTCTATCACTACAGACTTGTCTAGTGGGCTGGGCAGGTCCATCCTGGTTGTAGGGCTCCCATCACTGGGTGTAGTGAGATCGCACCCTTTGCCGCTCAGGGAAACTGCTGTTGGCCATGCTGCTCAGACTCCACTTGCCTTCCAAGATAGAGCAGAGCCTGGTTTTGCCTGGTTTCCCTGGCAACCTGTAAAAACACTCTCTTCGAGATCATCAGAAGTAGCAGCTGCTTGTGATCAGACTAAATAGGATTTTACAGAAGTCAGGTGAGAAAGCTGGCTTTGCTGCTGATGAATACCCTCATTTCCTCATGTTCTTTCAGACTTTAAACAGTTTCCAAGCTGTAAATGCCTCCTACTGCAAACAGCTTACTTTCAGCACTGGGAAGTAAGATAGATCAATTTCATGCACATAAACACAAAACTTCCATCTTTGCAGGAGGAAATTCTTAATCTAGTTATGCACATTTTTTCTTTAAAATATTACGTTAAGTTCATATGAACGTGTAATTGTTCTAAACAGCAAACTCATATGGTTACTTGAAATTGGGACCCAGCTTTTAGCATTTTGGTATTATTGCTCAGAATGATCCCAAAGTTGCTAAGACAAAAATAATTAATCATGGATAATAAATTCTTCTCATTTGCAAGTTATGGAGTATTTAAAAATCTTAAACAAGGAACAAGCATTTGGAAGTTTCAGTAGCTGAAAAGCTCAGAGTATCCTTACCTGACCACCAGCCACAATAGCTCCAAAGAGATGCAGCAGGCAACATTTTAGGCTTTCCTTGAGATGTTCACTTTCTTGAAAGCATTCTGATTAAATAAAAATGAGATTTTTCTCAAAAAACCCCCACCAACAAATAATAAAAAACTCTCCCCTATTCCCTGTTATAATACAAATTTAAAAAAAAAATCAACTGTATCATGTCCACTTTGTTTTATATAACTCAGACAAAAACACACCAATTCCAGCATTATCAAAGCAACACAACATTACCACATTTATCAGGAATTCACAGGGCCACACCTTCAGCTTGCATAAACTTCCCATGCCAGCTGACAGAACTAGAGACACACAACTTTTGCTCTCGATTTGTAATGTAAAAATGAGCCCATTTTGTCCACACTAATGAGAAAGAGAAGGACATTCTCACACACACCAGTTACCAAGCACGACAAAGTTCAGAGAAATTCTGGCATGAAAAGTCTGATGCCATATGCAGTGCAGGTAGCTCAAAAAAACAGCCCCTGAGCTTGCTGACTTTAAGGCAGATTGTCAGAGAACCCTGTGCAGACCTGTAACCTCTCTAGCAGTAGTTTCTTGAATGACAACTACCTTGCATCTCTTCTCTTGCCATATCTGAGAGAAATTAGTCCCAGACAGCCTCAGCATCTCTTCTTAGCAATAGATATAACCTGGATATTGTTACAGCAATAATGCTAGACCTAACACAGCAGCCAGAAACTGCAAAGGATTATTTTTGCAAATGCCACTTATTGGCAAGTAAGATTGCTGATTATATACTGAATGTCTAAGCCTCTAAGCCTGTTTTAAAAGAAGATTGCAGAGCTATTTTTCCACTTAGATGATCGCACTGCTAGTGAGCTAGTACCACCACTCCCTGACTCATAGCCTCTGGATCTTTGTAGAACTTCAGACAAATTGAAAAGAGCAGTACCTAGCAGATTGTGAGTAAATCATTAGGCTGGGCAGACTAAAACCACCCCTCCTCAAATTAGTCCTGGCATGGGAGGATGCTTAAGGCACATGCTCAGCAATTTCTTACTCTGTCCTTTCTGCCAGCTGGCCAACAAGCAGGTGAGTATCTGCTGGCTAATGAGCACACTTTTAGCTCAGTCACATTATATTGTATTTAAGAGACAGAAGGAACCACAGGGCAATGCACTGCAGGGAGAGGAGAGAACCTACATATGACATTCCTCAGCAGCAGCTTTTAGAATGGGTTTCCAGTGCTCTGGCACATACATAAGGGCATTTTACTGGCAGCAGCAATTTGGTCTTTTTGGCAACTGTCCTATTTTTTGTACGCAGCAATGGAATCTCAAGGAACAGGAGCTGCGACTCAAACCTAGAAAAATCAAATTCATAAATGCTATCGCTCCATGAATAAAATCTCTCTTTTTTTATTTTCAATTAAAACCAAGTTAATGGATAGCTGCAAAAAGGGCCGATTTCACTCCTTCACTGCCCTTCCCTCCAGCTTGTTCCTGCTGCTTCAATTCTGCAGGCACTAGCACTTCGGTATGCTAATCTGGCAAACTACCTGGGAATCCCTCATTCTTGAGATTTAAGTACAGAATATGGACATGTAAGTTCTTCTCTTCCACACAAACAATCTGTAATCATAAGAACACATGAATTCCTAAGTAGACATCATGGTATTTAATGACTTAACCAGAGAGAAAATTGTTTCCCAAACACGAGGCCAAGGAGCATTTGCTAGTTGAATGGCACAGTTTCATTTTTTCTAGCCGTTAAATCATATTAAAGAGACAGAAGTGCATGGACACTCTCCTAAGATAATTTTTTCCTAAGAGTTATCAGTGCAGTTACCACAGGGATCGCATATGTAATCACTGTGTACCACAATAGAAAGGAAATTCACAGAACCAACCCTATTAAACCACATTAGGCACTGAAATAAAGTCTAGAAATAAAGAAAGAGTCTTTCAGAGATGAGCAGGAACAACAAAATAGTGATGCTCAGAGCAAAGAAGAAGTACAAAAAACAAACAAAGTAACCTACTACATTCAGTCTCAGAAAGAAAGTAAAGGACTCTAACATTTTAGGCATGCTTAGGAGAAAGTTACTTGTGCTCACTAAGTTCTATGTGTTCACTTGTGTTCACTAAGTTCTAAGTTCTAAACTATTTTTTAACAGGCTGTTAAGTAATACTTACGGTAAAAAAAAGGGACAAACTCAACAGTGAGGGAAGCTGGTTTATACTTCTGTCTACTCCTTTCAACTGTACTAAGGAAACGTCTGCAATTACATTAAAAAACGTACAGCAAAGAAATTAGACATGACACCTTTGTTTATTACTTACTTATTAATGTATTACTTATAATGTGAATTTATAATATGACATAGAAAATGCTGCCATAAATCAGGAATTATCTTTTGCCTACAGGATGAAAAAGAATAGTGAAGTAGTATTTCATCCTGAAGACATGAATCACAGCTAATCCCATATTCAGTCTGCGCTTAAAAATACTTAACATTTTACAAAATTGTTTAGTTAAAAAATAAAATTAAAAAACTAGCAATCTCTTATTTAGTCCAAGGTTATTGCAACTAAGCCACCAGCTACAATGCCAAATTTCTTGATCAAGCCATTTTAAATGGGCAGAAAACATTATTATGAGTTCATTAGGCTTGTGAGAACTCACAATTAAATTAAAGGGATGCAATTCTACTAGTACATTTATAAACTTATTTTCAAAGATGTAAGTTATCTAGACTGTGAACTTCAATAACTTATTTTGCCCTAATTCAAGCAGGTCTGCCCAGCACATTCCTTTTGGCTTCTTTGTTCCACTAGTTTAGAAAAATGGTCAGTTTTTGGAAGGAGAACATAATGTAAGCACCTTCATGTGATCAGTTACAACCAATCACCTCTTGATATATCCTCAAATATAATTTTAACTTTTATATTAACAGTAAAAACATAATTTTTAAAAAGTTATTTTAATCATATCCATTTTGAGAAAGCATAATGTGTTTCTGTTCCTGTGGTTTGATTCTACTGATTGATGATTAAATCTCTCATAAACCACAGTATTTACTATCCTGTGCTAGTCCACACATACCCTGCAATTCGCTGCCTCCAGTTTCGATATGGATCATACAGGCTTTCACAGAAAGCCAATGCATGTCTCACAAATTCTTCTATTGGGGTCTGATCCTCCACTTCTTTTTCTTTTGTTTTGCTTTTTAACTGAGGAGAAAAAGAAAGCTATGGTCAGAAAATTTCCAGAAGTTGAAAATTAATCTTTATCTCTCCCAGAACAGTCTTGAGCCTACGAATTGTTCCCCTGATAACACTGTTACTGAAAGAGCAGACCACATAAAAAGGAGCAGGAAGTATCAGATGGCAGAGACACAGACAAGAATTATTAACCACGTACCTGTTGAATGTACAACGTAGTCATGGTGATAACATGGTTAATGTATGAACACATCCCAATCTCTTCCACATTAGCCAAATTCCTGCAAAGACAACATAAAAACCACAGATTGTACACAGTGTACCATCTGAAGCTAGATCAAACAATGTTTGTTTTAGCATTCTGTCTATATTCATACAAAAGGATACCAGCATTTCAAAAATACTCTCCAAAAGACTGCACATACTTAAATGTTTATTTCTGTCACCATTACAGAGCTCACAAGTTTTCATCTGACAGGAAGAAAGACTCAAGTCACTCCGCTACAGGCCAATTCCATCTGGAATTTGAGGTTTCAGAGGTTAAGCAAATTCCCAGGACACCCTAAATAGAAAGCTCAGAAATGGCATCTGATAACAAAGACAGTAACTTCCACTTTACTAGAGCACACACTTTCTAAAACTTTAGGAAACATGTAACCTAGAAACTTTAAATTTCTCACTTTAAATTCTCTGGAGCAAAACAAACACCTAATAAATTATTTTAGAAAATAAAGCAACAACAACTAAGAATTTCTCAGTTCTGAAGTTACGAAGATCAGATATCAAAGTGATGACATAGGAGAACTTCTCAGCAAGTAAAGGTGACACCAGTTTGTAATTCAGAAACTCTTCACCACCATCCACTCAGCTTATATTCAATATTCCAGGGTATTTAAACATTGCTAGCTCTTCGTATTGTTTCAGAGACAAGGTGAGACAAAATATTCAAAAATGCTTCTTCAAATACTCCTCAGTAAAGGAGATTCTCTATTATATTTTATTCCCTTCCTCTCGCTAACAGCATTTTGCAACAGCAAACTGAAGAAATAGTAAGGAATAGATCCCTAAGAACAGTTTATTCATTTGTGTCAACAGAATTACACTATCAGGCAGAAGTTTCAGAAGGGAATCAGCTGCATGAGTAGTGCAATAATAAGTTTCACAAGCTGTTTATGGAATTATAAGCATGTTAAGAATGTGATACAGTTCTTCCTGTACAATTCTCTCGAGTTATTTCATAGCTAACAGTTGTTAGAGGGCACCTTTTCTTTTAAAAGTATTTCTTATATGAGGTATATCATATCTTGAATTCCCACACATTTATCTTCTACAGCTACAAAGAACTTAGTGTTTAAACTCCTGTTTCTATTGCAAACATTATTGCTAAGATGATTGCATTGCTCCCCTCTCTCTCTTTTATTCCCTCTGCCTTTATTCTGAATTGAATATTTATTCTGAAGTGAATTCTGTGAGAAGTGTTATTTCTCTGTATCTACTGGAAGGTATCAAATCACATAGTATGTGTCATTAAAATCTATATAAGCTGCATCAAGATTTCTTAACCAAAACAACAGCCTTGCTGAGGTACCAATTAGAACAAATACCTGCAAAGGATGATAAAGAATTTCACAAGTAAAAGTGACAGAGTCTGCTGCTGCTCTTCCAGGCCATCTGACATTTTCTGGACGCACTGTAGCAACTGGAGCCTGAGGACCTGAAGAATGTTATCAGGAAGCAGTGATATTCCTGGCGGAATGTCGTCCACCCTAATGAAAAAAGCCAGACACAAAATGGTTAATCATACAAATGCCAAGCTGCCAATCGATTCCCATGCACTCATGGGGTGTTCCAGTGAAGTTCTGTGGGAAAGGTCACCCAACTGACACATCACAAACACTTTCTAATGAGCCACAAGGAAATGTCTGGTGGCAATACACCAGTATGAGCTTTCTTTTCCCCAGAAATGAACCACATTAAAAAAAAAAAAAAAGTGTTAAAATTCATTAAGTGGCTTCCTAAATCCTCCTCCATACAATGAGCTGCCTTAATTGCCACAACAAAATTGCATGATCTTCATCAGGTAAAAAGGTAGCCTGGGAAATCCCCAGGGGCAGTCACAGTGGAATGAGAACAAAACATATTTGGAAGAACGTCTTCTACTTTCTACTAAAGATCAGAAGTGTCTAAATAAATGAGATGCCAATTATTGCATAGTTACTGAAGCCCAGTTGGTATTCATCCACAGTGAACCTCAAGTCATTCTGACATAAATTTCAAAAAGCCATTCAAAATTATTGTTTGCCTATTGTTTTCTGCAAACTAAAATATTTTTAGAAACACACCAGCGAAAATCAAGACATGAAGAAAAGAATGGGTTCATTTGTGGTTTAATTTTTTTTTCCAGTGATCCAAAACCAAAGAAGAAAATTACTCAGGAACAACCATAAGGAAACCCATTTCAATAACAGTATAGAAATCTACAGAACTCTTAAGAACATATTTTGAGATGAAAACTGTTTATCTACTGTTGCCCATGCTAAAAACAGTTAGCCTTTGGCAGCAGCTGTTTAGCCTGACACATCCTCTACGAACTCTACGTAGGAAAAGGAAGACACAGGCAAGAGCCTTACAGCTTACAAAAGCCTCCAACACAGCCAAAGCCAGAGGAAAGTTACAACAAAAAAATTCAGCAAGCTCAAACCCTCACTAATGTGATTGCTGTGCACATTGCATCTATGTGAGAAAAAAACACAAAAAAAGATGTGTAGAACTGCAGTGACTGACCCTATACAAGATGACCTCTATTATTTGAGCAAAATGGGGAACAACACATTGTTTAGCTTCTAATGTTGAAAAGGAAGTCTTTATAGAAGGGAAAATCAGAGGCCCAGTTTAGTAAAACACCTAGACAGGTGTAAGCCACAGAAAGATCCCATACCCTGGAAAATAAATGTTACCTACACTTATACAGACAACTACCTACTTCATTCCCTTGCCCCTTCACATAGTTGTGCAATTTGCTTTTCAGATTGTGGAATTAGAATCTCAAGGGATTCAGAGCACTATAACACAAATGTTATAGCCGAGGCTCTAAACTGATAGCAACACTAACTACAAAACTGAGACCAACTGCTCTTCTTCCATCAAATGCCAAGAAAGAAATTTTGATTTCTGTGATAGCAACTTCACCCCTCAAGATGCTGGCAGATCCACTCTCTCTGGAACTACAAGCATGGTTTCTCATAATCTGGTAATTCAGATTCTGTAATTCAGATTCTGACAATTCCCTCTCAGTTTTAGGAAAACTGGAATTTTTGACAGCTGAAATCATATCTCCAGAAGTCAATTCCCTAAAATGGCCAACAAGTCTTTTTCAGTAAGATCACAAAATGCTTTACAAGAGAGCAAACAGCATACCCTTCATGCCTCACATCCCAAAGAATGTTTTCTTAGCAGTAGCTGCCTCTGTTGCACAATCCACGAGAATTTGGGAGAGATGTGAGAGACCGGCATGAGACATCCTAATTGGCATTACACAAAATTAATACACTATAAAGTATATAAATAAATGTAAATATTTATAAACAAATAAGCTTGTTTTCACCCCAGACCAAATAACTACTATACCCCCAAAAAACCTTATATTTAAACAAGGATTTAAATTTGTTGACATGTAGTACCAATTTTTCCCAACCAGACTCATTGTTTAAAGTAAGTACTCCAAAAGGAAGGAGAAAAATTAATATAAAAAAACCATAACCTATCTGATAGTGTTATGTGACTGCCGGTACCCTACCTCAAAAAATATGAGAAACAACTTGACACATTTGGTATCCTTTTATTTATAATTTCCTTCATGATGCTGACATGGTTATGCAGCCATACGAACTCTGTCAGGTGTCTGGAAGGGAACTGAATCACCTCCACATGGGAGGCACCTATCCCAGCTTGAACACACACTGGGAACTCTCCTCCCCCAGCAGTAAAAACTGCTGTAGCAAACCAGGCTTTACTTTTCAACAATCACCATGCAATCACACAAACCATGTAATCACAGCACTCCTATAATGATTTCTGCATCATTTTTCTGCGGGTTTGAAGTCAGCAAGTTAATAAAATGCGGTTTCTATGGTACTGTGCAGGAGCTTCCTTTAAGCTCCTTTGCTCAAGATCATGCAAACCAAAAGCAGAAAAAAAAGTATGACAAACACTCTGGAGGCCTTTGTTATTTTTAAAAGTATTGAATCAAATGACAATTCATCTCCAATGAGGAGAAAAAATCCTCACACCAGCTGGTAAAGGTTTTATCCTTTTTATGGTAAATACATATGACATGGATACATGTTTTGAGGGACAGGTGTGCTGGTCTTTTGTGCTCAATGATCAAACCATTAGCATAGCTATATTCACCTTTTCAGCAAAATCATTAATAACATCATCAATGAGTTATTTCATACAGAGTAGAGGCACAAAGACATGGGTAGCACTGAAGCTGTATAACCCTATAAGCTGCATAACTGTATAAGCTCTACTTATACAGTCAAATCATAGTGGGTGCACTCACACACTATATTTAGAGGTTTCCTAATTCTGTACTGCTTAGCATCTTTCACATTTCCAAAGCAGACTTCAGGAAATTAGATATTCTAATTTATAGAAAAGAAAAAAAACCAACAAAACCTTATGAGTTAAATCAGCAAGTGACAGTGCCAATTAAGAGTCCTTCTTTCAGGAAGGAAAAAAAACCCAAAACCAAGCCTGTAATAGAATCATTATATTTCTTAAATGGTATTTTCTTGGATGCTAAAAACTGCCACATATGTTTCAGATTGGCACAAAATGACATGTCTGTCTTCCAAAAAGTTAGATATGTCCAGCAATCTGTTCAAGCCTTCTCCCTAAACAGTTTCTCATTATTTCCTGGCATTAGCCCTTCAATACACAAGGTCTTTCAGGCATACAGCTGTAAAACACACCAAGATTCACAGAAGGAAAAAAAATAAAAAAAATATTGGTGCAGTCAGTTTCTCATTTTAGCTAGCATCACACTTTTTTAAGACCAACAGACAGAATTAGTTGTCTAATAAGGAATCCAGTTAAAGAAAAAAAAAAAAATAAAGTGAGTCCACAGGGCCCTGTGGCCCCTGGAGCCACTGGAAATCAGCATTTGGCGGTTCCACACTGACCTAGTTTTCTTTTTCATGGGCCCAGTAATACTGCTTTCACAATGTAAAGGCCTGCAATACAAACTGACTAAGCCCAAAAAGATGCCACTTTTCACATGCCTGATTATATCACAAATGCATGTATGGGCAGAAACTGCAATTCTTCGTTGATTCTAGTATCTGATTGCCATGGGTTTTCTTACTGTAGACATAAAAGCACAGGAATTATCTGCCCTCATCCCTATGTTGTTTTGATGCTTTTTCTTTACATCTGTTACACAAATGAGTCTAAATCCACATGGTTCTATTCCTCCAGACTAAATCACTAATCCTGTCATTAAGCTCAGAAAAACACACATGATTTTTACACTCACTAAAGTCACCATTTATAACAATGAAGATGCTGCTACTGTTCTGTGTAACTAAGCTTTATGTTGCTGAAAAAAACCCAAGATGAAAACCATGGCCATATACACTAAAAAACACTTAAACTCAGAGTACAATTAAAATCTAAAAACTTAAAACCAAAGTACCAAGAGATTCTTATCTTCCAGTGCTCGTATTTCCATTTTAAATAGTATGCTAAAGATAACCTGTGTCAAAGCACAAACTTTTCTCCTTAACTAAACATAGTAAGACGTATTTTTGACACTAGAAAGAAATAATTTTTTAGAAAGAGCACAGAATTAACTTGAAGGTCTTGCTTACTGGTAATTGCACTATATATTTCGCACTCATATAGGCCTTATGAGAAAAATTTTAATACAAAGAGCTGGGAAGTCCAGGTTTTATCTGCTGAGATCCATTTGCAGCATTCTTCATTTCCTCATAACAGTTGAGGCTATCACTTGCACTTCAAAGAGGATCTGATCAAAAGCCCATTAAAGAATTTCCATTGATTTCAACGGGGCTTGGAATGCAGCCATCATGCGAGGAGCACCATTCTGTGCTTTCAAACATCATTGGTGGTATCAGCTATAATACTGACACCAGTTCTCATGAAGTCTGAATCCTTTAACGTTTGGTTTTTCTTAAAATCCCTAGTTTATCCAAGTACCTCAAAAGCAAGGGAAAATATCCAATGCCCAAGTTTTTACTCCTCATTTTCAAAGTTAGACATGAAAACACAATCATGACACAGCATACAAATTAAAAATACTAAATATGAAATTCTGAAATTAGGCTCCAATAGACTCTCATGATTCTAAGTGGGAGCTTCTGGTCAGCAACATGAGGGAAGTCAGGAATACTCTAACCCTGAAGTCTTCATGGATGCAAAGAAATCACTCTCAAGTCTATACTGATGCATATTTTAATTTTTAAATGTTTTCAGCTAAGATACCCAAATCTTTAATTGAGAATTTAATTCATCCTTAATCTTAAAGCAAACCCTGAAATAAAATTACAAATTCTTTATATCTTGCTTCTCTTCTGTCACTGCTGACGCAGATAGTAAACACTACTTCACATGCAACATTTAAGGAATACTTATTCAAAGGAATTATAAGGAACACAAGGAGTAACAATTATATTTCTATGAGCAAGGACAAGAAGTACTCATGCCAATCTCCTAATACAATCCAAATACCAGTATTTGCCTAGTTTCATCATTCCCAACCCAACTTCACCTTCAAATGAATGGGAGTGCCACTTGACAACTGAAAAACTTACTTTTGTTTAAAGGCAGCACTGCCATTGAACAGGACTGGGCTCTCAGCCAGGTCTGTTTCAGGTATCAGGGAAAGATAAACAGGTCTGTAATTCTACATACCTCGTTGGCAGCTTCTCAAAGTCCACATCCAGAAACTGTTCATAGCTAGACACAAAACTATCCAACCAGAGCTTCAGGTAATCTGGATCTTTCTGTAAAAAGAAAGAGAACATTAGGCAATATTGCACTCAAGGTCATCTATCAACAACTCTGTAATACTGCCTCAAATAAAAGTTTCTATTTAATGCATTTCAACTGGGAGAAAGGAGGGAATACACATTTTTTAGAAGCAAAAGAAAAAAACAACCACCTGTGTACTTTGAAATTTTCAGCCACATTGTGCTGATGGGACATTTTTACTCTATTCATTAGTTTATGCATCTCCTCTTCCTGGTACCAGTGTCAACCAAAGAATTTTAGCTTTTCCCCCATAAACAATCTTAACATTTTCTCCAGAGTCATCCATACCAGCTTTACAAACTTACTAGAACGTGTTCTACTCTTGATACCATAGATACTAGTACAAAACTCTCCTTATGGCTCATAAAATTAAATAAGAACTCTAATGGCAATCCTAATCACAAACCAATTTCCTTTTTGCTTCACTCATAGGTCAATATGGTAGATAACAGCAGATTAGAGACAGATGGTGTTCAGAAAGACAATGTAGAAACTATGACTTGCGTATTAGGCAGCTATTAACAGACAGAAAACTATATTTAAGCTTCCTAGTTGTTCCTACTAGAGCACAAAGACTGTGTTTGTGACCAGCAGTCCCTCAGGGCTAAACAATGTCCCAGGAACTAGGACAGATACTAGACCACTGCAAACCACACAGGGAAATTCTGTCAAAATATGCACATGAGGTAGTCTTACTTTAGAAGTTAAGCTGCTTAATTTTCACAAACAAGCTGCCAGCCCATAGCTAAAATATTCCTTTGCCAGGACTGTGCAGTCTTGTTCATTAACACACATGCACATAGTCCCATTCTACACCACAAATAATTTTCAAAACAGTTTTAAAATTTTTGCCTGAAGTATTTGAGATTAAAAATTATTTCTGAATCCACTCCATAATTTATAACATTTTGCAGAAGTTGAAAACATTTTTCTTTATCCTTTTCCCTCTTCTGTATCTCCTCCTTTTGTTTGTTGCCTTTATACTACCACAGATGTTCCCAAATAAGATGTTTCCCTGTAGAGTTAAGATTGAAGAGCAAACAGTGAATATCTCTAACACACACACACACACACACACACACACACACTCCTCTGCAGCAATGTCAGTGTAAAAGAAAGTCACCAAGAAAGACTGACAGAGAGTCCTGTCAATGTAAAATAGCTACCTATGAAAGAGCCCTCCACAAGGGAGAGAAATCAAACAAAACAAAACTTAAAAAAAAAACTCAAGCAAAACAAAACAAACAACCTCAGAATAAAATAAACACATAAATCCAGAACCTCAAGTGGTGCAAAGCTCTTCCCAGAGCATCTTTCCACAGACGTACAGGAGTTCTAAAGCATGGGAACCCCCTCCTCATTCTAAACCTTTACCCTTCTCTGTGTCCCCAAAAACCATCCTCAACTCAAGCAAGAAGTGTCACAAACATCCAGACACAATTTACTTCACTGTCACTAATTATTATATATAAAATGTGTTCAGGTACTGTGACAACAGGTGCCAAATAAAACCCTCAGCGAGATACGTATCTTATCTGATTATTAGCTTCTACTGACTTCACAGCATTTTTTATTCACTTTTCCTAATTGTCTTATTTTCCCTTCTTCTGCTTAATTCCTAATCTCTCCCTCCTTCATAATCTTTCTTCTCATCTCTGCTTTTATTCACTTCTCAATTATTTAAGTAATCACTCCCTTTCTTTTTCTGTAAAAATTTGTCAAAACAGCACTATGTTCTGAAAGTGTAATGTAGCCTTGTTCTCATGTTTAATGTGCACTGAACTGCCAAATGGTTAACTAATCTTAAACGCACCCTCCAATTGCCCTCAACATGGAATTGTAAAACACAGAATGAAGGAAGCAGTTGAGATAAAGAGTAATTTCAACGTTTCTAAACTACTGGTTTAAGCTACAGAGTTTGTCAGATTATCACAAGTAAGTGAGCATAGAATACACGTTTCTCAGGTCCAGACATCAAACATATTGAAAATCAACCCAAAACTTAGACAAGAAGTAAGACTTTCCTAAAAGAACGATTTAGAAGTAATAGAAGACACTTTCTTCAGACAGTCCAGCTTTTCAAAAATGTTCACGTTTAAAGCTTTAACTTTCTTGCATTTCACAGCAAGTCATTTTAGCTGCAAGCAAACTATTTCACAGGATCATAAAGACAAAAGAAACCAGGATACCATTTTAGTAATTACAACAGAGCTCAGGCTACAAAGGACAGAGCAACTACAGGTATGTAATGAACAGAAATGTTGCCAAATCCATGTGTCCATGCCTCTGATGAAAATGGCCATATACACATGCAAAAACTGAACTTAGAAGACCTTTTCCCTGTTGAACAAATTGCTTCTTTGTTGGCATGAAAAGCTTCTCCTTGAAATCCAACAAGAAATACTAGATTGATTCTACTCGTGTTCCCGAATTAAAATTGTTTGTTGACACAGCTCAGGCTCATTCCTAATTGCTAACAGTAAACTTGTGTAAAAAAACTGTTTTTCTTGGTTATCATGAAAGAAGATGTGCAAATAACAACATTATCCGACTTAAAATTGCTTTAACAAAAGTCAAGGATGAGAAAAGCTGAAGCGCAGGACAAAAGACAAAATTATATTAAATGCCTGCTTGCTCCTTTTTAATGATACAGCCTAAATGAGTTTCAAGCTTCTTTATCTTTGAACTCCAATGCCTTTGCAAAGCTATCAGTACCGACTGGGAATAAGAGAACACTGGCAGACAAAATATGCAAGAAACAGCACTTATACAGATGGCAAGAGTAAACCACATGTTAATGAAACAGCCAGAACTTTTTTGCCTACCTGTAGAGCACAGACTGCTCACTTTTCTTTGCCACTAGAACTCTTCCTGCTCCTGGTAAAAACCAAGAACTGCCGCACTGCTGGATTATTCCCTGCAGCACACAATTCAACTCAACTCCCTTCACCTGAATCCCCCGCCTGTCAATTAATAATGTAATATTCCAAGTTATTAAAATGATCAGATTTTATATCAAAATACCAGGTAACACTAATGGTATGTGCCAGTAGAAAACAGTTTATGCAACAGTTGACTGAGAGTCAAATCTAGATATTTTCATCACTAACTCAAAACCACTTGGACACATTTTTTTTAAAAAAATCATGAAGGCAGGAAAGTAAACAAGATCACTTAGCAACATGAGAAACAGCAAGAAATAGATCTCCATTATACACCAGCTAACAGAGGCATGCCTCCTTTCCAGAAACGAACAAAAATGAAGACTTGTGAAGCAGAAGTGCATTCCAGGAAAAAGTGACAAAACATTTAGCAAATGGGCTACAATTAAGATATTTCACGTAAGTGATGTCAATAATGTTAGAAACAGAAGCTATAAACAGCTCTCAAAGTTCAAATCTGGCTCAGGGGTTTTTTTTCTTTATTAGCAGCAACCATTCCGGATCCTAGGCACCAGTCTCCTGTTGAAAGCTCCAAGAAAATCTAGATTTTACTGAATAAATTTTAGGAAAGGAAACTGAAAATGGTAAATGTTACCCTTGGCAAAAATGTCCTAAAACACAGCTAAATACATAGAACCTTTCTGAAGACCTGCCTATGTAAGTCAGATGCATCTTAAATTCTTCCAAACCAAAGGCATCACAGCTTAGGAGAAACAGAGTCTTTTTACAGTGGTTTAATATTCCAAGTTCATAATAAAACCAGGCAGTAATAACAGGTATCAGCTGTTTTGATTACACTGTGATTTTATGTATAATGAAATTATCCTACCCAGCATCTTTACCTTGAACTTTTTGTTGAGGTCAGCTGGTCCTACTTAATCTGGAGTTTAAATGTGGTGGAATGAAAAATGAAAAATAATGTATTTCTGTTAAGTCTTCCCCCCACTCACCTTTTCAACAATCCTCTATTGTCCGGCGACAGAAGTGGAAAACCATATTAACAGGAAAACACAAATTAACCTTAGTTTAACATTAATACATTTGTGCTCTCCAATGCCAGATCAACTTTCCAAGCCACTACATGTTGCAATATGACAAAGATCTGTTACTAGGTGTCAGAAGAGAGCATCCCATGGGATCCATGCTGCTACTGAGGGCAACAAATCACTGAACTGCAACCTCAGCTCCATCTGATTAACTGTAAATTGTGAGCTACTACATTACATCTGTGGCCCTCTAAGGAAGCAGTAGAACACTAGAATAAAGCATGGTAAATACTCAGAAGCCTTGTGAGCAGCAGAAGCAGCAAAAACTATGGAATGTATTTCCCCTCTTTGACAATTACCCTTTCATTATCATTCTGCAGACAGGTAGCTGGAGGCTGTATGTCAGAAAACAGCTCCAAATTGTTTTCTGTGGTGCTGGTTGAAGACACACTTTGAGAGCACAGTTTACAAAGCAACGTATGCTTTGGTAGTACACCACAAGGCTAAACTGTGACAAACCAATGTGAGTGAGGCCTGGCATTCTTTTCCAGCTCCACCACACACACTCTGCAGACATGTCTGTTAGATCAGCAAGAAATCAAAAACGACATTTTTGATTAGTGCAGAAGCAGTAAAAGCAGGAAGAAGCTTCTGAGAGGTAATAAAATGCTTTTCACCAGTTAAAACTTTTCAATTACTACAAGATAAGAAATGCTGTTTTCTGAAACCTTAAAGCCTTCTAAGTTACAAGCCTAAGCTTTTGATTTGTTTACCTGAAACCTGCCTAGCTTTTGTGCAGGTCAAATTTATGTAATTTATTTGAATAATACTTCACATATAGAAACTGCATGCCTTAAAACTTCCAGAAGATAATTTCCCCATAGCTTGAAGTCCAAGAAGGTAAAATAGAACTTAAGTCAGCCATTTCTCTTCATAGTGATGAATGGAAACAACTAGAGTTTTAACAAGGCTATCTTAAAGTGTCATTGTAACAAAAGGCTATGAAAAAAACACTGAAAAACAAAGAGCCCAGGAATATAAAAGTTCTTTTGTTAATAGCCACAAGTTTGCAGAAGCTAAGCTTAGGCTCCTGAACTCAGCCCACTGTAATGAAGGCCTTTGAAAGTGCTATAGCAGTCACTCACCTGCACTAATGAAAAATAAGTCCTTTGGGCCTATTAAATCAAATGTAGCTCAGAGCAGCTGAAAGTGAAAGTACTTCCTTGTTCCTTCCCTTCCCTAAATACCTCTGGTTTTCATTTAAAAAACAAACAAATAACCCAACCCAGCACAATTACACACCATCCCTTCAGGCCTCCATTCCCCTAAGATCCTCTCAGCACAGTAAGAGCTGCTACAGCTCTTCACACTTTAAAAAAAAACACTGCCAGGCCTGAGCAGTGGAGTGTTTCTAACAGGTACTGAAAATAACCTCAAAAACCACTCCAAACCATAACACACTAAACCCATCTCCCATGAAACAGCCAGAGGAGGGTTAGGTTGGTTTGTTTTTTTTTTTCTTTTCCAAAATAGTACAATGCTAGAAAGAAAAAAACATTTGCTAAATAAACCCACTGTACTGGTCCCCAATATGCATTGCAATACTGTACCTAAATCCTGCCAACCAATTAGCAGGATTCCCATGGAGTGTTAACACTTGCAATTTGGATCTATAAACTCTCGAAAGGCTCTTCTTACACTCTGTGTTCTTCACCTTCAGCACTGAACCACGCTGAAGCAAAGCCCATAGCCCAGTGGGGATCTACTCTGCCCTTCAGACAGGCAGGACCTTCTCTAAGGCAATGAAGTGAAAAGAAACTACAGCCAAAATCTACACTAGCCTAGGACAGGCTCCTGTCTTTGATACACTGAATTGTCTGGAAATTACAAGAGCCTTTTCTAGTCTCTATGAAACTGATCAAATGAATGACAAAAATGTTCTAATACATTCTTATTTTTCAATCTATGCAAGAAGGTCACAAAAAATGTTTGAACCAGTACAACATTTTTATATCCATTAAGAAGCCAGGTAGTAGTAGTCTTACAGCTAGCTCTCAGTTAAATGAAAGTATTTTACACAAAACTGGCACTGAAGTCCTCCCTACTGAAAGCCTTCAGCCCTGTGCCTGTGGAATACAGGTACATTTACCCAGGGTCTCATACCAACACTATTTATGTATTTATATAAAGGGTTTATTTTAGATTTAGTAGTAACTTCCAATTCTACTAAGGCTTCAGGCAAAGAACTGGAAGGGCAAAGCTCAGTAGATATGTTCAGGAAGTATTAGTTGCTAAAACAAAAGCTGGATCCACCCGAGGCTCTTTGCAGGGTCACATTCCATGCTCTAAAGGCAAAAATTCCCTGCAGGGCAGTTCAGAGTCCAGCTATCAGACAAGCCCGACTTGTTGGACAAGGCAGTTGTTTGAAGTCGTTAAATTTAACATGCAGCCATCAAACAGCCAGCTGGGTCTGACTCCTGTGCTAGCTCTCAGTCAACCTTCAAAGTGGATTTCAGCTTAGAAGCACAACCATGAAATCTCACTGGCACTGGCATTATCATAAGTAATCCCCCATCCCCAAGCATTTTATTTAAAATAAGAACAATCCTTTGGTGACAAGGCTGAATTAGACTTACAAAATGTAACATTAGGACACTAAACATGAAACATTGCCTTTAGATCACTGGTGAGTTTACTCATCTTTAAATTAATTGAAGTAGTCTGCATAATGCAGAATTGCGGAACATTTCTCAACACTGTTTGAAATAAACAATTCATTTGGGAATTAGAAAATTTGTGTTAAGGGACCTCTTTCCTCTTCATGTTTTCAGACATAAAAGGCTACATTTCCAGCATGAGAACCCCTAGCAGCCTTTACTCTAGCAGCACGACACAGTGCCTATGCTTTTTGTGAACCTTTCATACAAAATGCGAAAACAAAATATGAAAAGCTTTGTTATAGCAGCAACACCACAGTTAGAATTAGTGAAAAACTTCATGATAAACCATTTTAAACTGGCATAACTGCCTTGATAAATTCAATCAATCAATTCTAATTGACTGGGGAATCACCTTTGGGCTCAACTTTCCATTATAATCAAAATACTGATTTTCAAATCAGTGGATCCAAAAGAAGAAAAGCTCCCAGCAAGTAACGATAAATTTCTGTTTTCAACATCCACACAAGCATTCTGTTCCATTTCCAGAATTAAAAGCAAAAAGGGATGGCGTGGTGATGCTTTGTTTTATAAATGGAAGTTGCAGTGAATCATGATAGAAAAAACTATTTTGGGACAAGTTAAAAATTCTCTTTAGCATAGGGATTTACACCAAAATAAGCCTATAGCTGCCAATCATGATAAAATTTAGCTCACAAACTTTAAAGTCAAGTTTAATATTTTTCTTTTCAAAACAAAAAATATTTTTAATCTTCTAGTATTGCCTTAAAGATAATCCAAGCACTTTTATTCATTTTCCTTTTTACTTCAGATCTCCAACAAAACTGGAAAAACAAAATGATAAAATTTTCTCACTAAAATAGAAAACTAGAGGCTTTGCTTCTATCTCTTGCCTCTTTCATTGCAGTTGTTGTTTTTGAATGATGATACAATTACAACCTCGTAGCTTGAAACTGGCAGGTGGCTGATGCCATTCGTTGGATGAATCTAATTAATGTGAACTCAGATTTTAATGTCTTCACATTTGACAGAAAGTATCACTAAGGCAAGCCCCATGTACAAGTTGGTATACCCTATTTCAGCCCCCTGGAGTCCACCACACAGAGCATTTATCAGGAATTGACCATACTGTAAATTACAGTTCTATTAACATTCAATTAACATTCTATTACATTACATTCTATTAACATGCAATTTTCCCATCAAATTTGCCATAGTGAACCAACTGGAAGCTGTATTTTAAGGGGAACAAGAAGCATCCTAAATAATTGAAAGGTAACTGAAATAACATTATGTCAAAAGTCTACAGTGTCAAGATAGCCTAAATTTAATGAAAATTCAAACTATACCTTATACAAGACTAGAACTCTTAATTGCTTATAAACTCGAAATTATGCCATTAATTTACATGAGAAAAAGGCTGAATTTTAGCACCAACACACACACAGTTAGCTTTTGCCCCACTAAGTTTCCAACTTTGAATGTAGTGCAAGAGACAATACAAGTTTATCACAGGCAGAAAGGAAGCAGGATGGTGCTACAACAGTAAAACATCAGCCTATTTCACCATATCAACAGCTAAACATTGTCTAGCTATGTCTTCCAGCAGATAAGGTTGAGAACGGGAGTACAGCTTAGCAAAAAAGCCTGTATTTGTTTCACAGTGTCATGTGATTACACCAAATAAAACTAAAACAAATTTCTGTATCTTTAGCTATGGATTTAACTATTTGGTTTTGCCTCCTTAGTCTCACCCGGTCTTACTTAATATACTGAACTTAACTTACTAACATACTGAAGCTGAACTATACACTGAAGGTATAATTCACGTATAGACTGAAGGGGTATCATTTAAAAACCCCAAATCCACTTCTCAAAAGCACACTTAAAAAAAATCCTCAACAACTATGGCATACCAGAATATGGGTTACTTGCCCAAATGCTGTTTGGCATCCACTGCACTTCTGCTGGTGCAGTTTTTAAATGATCAGCACAATTAACTAGAGCCAGATATCTGTAAATAACACACTTGTCTTCTATACCCTGCTTTACTCCCAAGAGCTTTACCCACTCACTATGTATGTAGTATCACTTATTCCCATTGCTTACTAAAGGCAAATGTAATCCTCAATCATAAATTGGATTATGCTTTAAATATCAGAGAATGCATCAATACAGACAAATATCGCACCAGCATAGAGAACTCACAGCTAATGTTTAAATTTGCAGAGAAGCCTGAGATACCAAAATTAAGACAGGGTTTATGAGGAGAATAACCAAATACACTTTTCATTTCTTGGTGCTCCCTGTCGTATCTCCCATTGTCCTCCACTGCAGCCTCCCATTTGGTAGAAGATAAAATGGAAAAGTTAGACTTGAGCAAATTTGTGTTTTTTAAAGAAAAAAGTGCTTATTGGTACTGTTAAGATGTGCATGTTTTGATGATTGCTCCACTACTCACATATAATTCTTCCAGCAGGAAAAGCTCAGTAATTAGAGAAGCTCTTCTCTCTCCTACAGCAGCTGTTTAACCTTTCTGAAGCCTGTAAATATTTCAACAGTATCTACTGACAACATTTGGATTCAGGCCTTAAGCTCCAATGCTGTTCAATGGGCAGCTAGCAAGCCTTTCTCTCATTTCAGTAATCAGCACAAACACACTGCATATTGGAGTTGATTCGGCAATATTCTCTTACCAGGACACACGCCATCCCCAGATCTGCCCAGCTGATCAAGTTAAAAGAGCCATAACTCAGACACACACAACCATGCAGGGTTTGTTAATTTCTCTCTATATTAGAACATCAACACATAGAACCAGAAGCCTGTGTTTGTAGCTTTGTGATGTATCATTCCATTTAAGAGACACTCAATTCTTTCATGTCAATAAAAGCTTGATCTGAATTATTATTTGTTGGCATGTTCAGAACTAGATGTTTCTTACTGCTTCTGTAAAGTGCTGATCCACAAACCCATAGACATGTGGAAATTCTAACCTCATGTTGGAGTCCACTAAAACCCTGAATCTTACATCAAAAACATCAACAAACCTCAGACTCTACATTATCCAGCAGTAGCAACTACATATATGTACTGCCACATATATTACAGAATGAGCAACAATAATTTCTTTATAGCTTGTAAAAACTTACAGTTTTCTTACATCTTTGCCTGTTTAGATTTATCTGCTGCCTCACTGCAACCTGAAGTCTGCATTCTCTGTGCCAGTCTCTGTTCTGTGTCTGAACAACTACAACACAAGGTCACCCTGGCCCATAATTAAGGAAGGAAACAGCCACTCAAGAGAATGATGGCTCATATACTGATGTCAGCTATTTATGTGAGAAGTTCTATATTTGTAAATATCAGAATTATGTTAGTTCTTGGACTAAGAAACATCTCTTTAAATAGCAGTTAATTCAGAAGAAGACCAACTGTTATCTGTATCCATTCTTAGTTCAGCCTCTTGAACAGAGACAGAACAAAGATATTTTTGCCACCATATGGCCACAAGTGATTTGTGACATGTTATTCTACAAGTTACACTCCCTACAAAAGAAGAAATTTACTTAAAACAATCTACAGAAAAGATATTTTACACAGCAATTCCTTCTAAGACTTCACTCACTCATTTCAGCAAAGGCTTGAATTTACGTGACAGTGAATTATGAAAAACTACTTTTACTGAGCATTCGGTTTGCTCAAACATTCATCTAACTGTAAGCTGAATACTTCATCAAATCTAACAAAGGCGATATATAGCAATGTGACCTGCATCACTGACAAGTCAGCAACTGCACAAGAAGGAAGACAAGGGCAAGCCAAATCAGGATGAGATCACATTTGGGATGCAATGGCCAGTGTTTCACTTGGAGCTTACAATTCAATGTCAATGATAATTATATTCTTGTTGAATCACATGCTTCTCACCACAACAAAGCATAATTTGGCTAAAGGCACATTTCTTTGAGAAACAATGTTACAATATTAAATGAGAAGATATTTATAATATATAGCTATCCCTCACTGTGCCATAGAGAAGACAACATTTATCTCAATACAATCAGATTTTGTAAAAACAAATGAGAAGTGCAGCACAAGGTAAGAAAGCACGTTTGAAATAACAGCTTATGCACAGGTCTGCTGCTCTTAACACAGCAAGGGATGTGACTGTCTCAGCTCTGCATTAGTAAAGAGCAGATCATTATGATCAGCTAACACACCAACTCCTGACTGTATCAATGACACCAAGGTTGAACATTCCCTCTTTAAAATGAGAAGCACGGGCTCCAAACTGAGTGAAGAACATTCACAGCTTTCCCTTGAAATCATTGTGTCATCTCACAGGAAAAGGCAGTGTTTAAATGAAATCAGGGCTATATTGAAGACAAGAGTGTAAGAAAAAGCTCAGAACCACTGTAGTATCATGAAAACTGGTGTGAATATGGCAGTTAAGTGCTTGCATTAATGCCTTTGAAATCCCTTTTGAAGGCAACTAGGATCTCTTATTTTCACAGATTAGAAAAAATCTCCATATAAAAGGCTATCTGAACACCTTCTGAATAAAATCCAAAATATCAGAAATCCTGACATGCTTTATGTCTAAGAGTCTGAAATACCTAACAGAACAACTGGAGATGAACCACATATACTTAAAATCTTACAGATTTTAAGAGGTTCAATCTCTTTAATTTGAATTTGCAGCAAAAGTTACTTCAGAGGATTATGAAACAGAAATAAATTTTCTGTACTGATACAAAATCAATATCTAATAAAAGGTTATCTAATAAAAGGTTAATCAACCAATATTACAGCACTAATAGCAATATTACCATAGTAATATTGCAGCCATGAAAGTCTAATGTTACAAGACAAAACTGGTAAATTACCTCTGTCACGGAAACCCAAAGAAGTCACAGACACACATGAAAGCATGTCCTTTTCTTCTATCCCATGGAGCTCTACTCCTACTGTACACTTCCATTAATAAAGCATTTTCAGGTACCTGCTCTATATGCACTTACATAAGGAGTGTTCCATGCTCCCCTGTAGGTTATTGAAGGCTTTTAACTGGCAAACAACTGGAAAAAATTCTGCTATCTATTCTACACAATTCAATTCTCTTAAAATGCTCATTCAAACATCTGGATGAGAAGACAGCAGTTAACATTCATATCAATATTTGAGTAAAGGCATTGTACATTTACACTAAACAGAAAAACATCCCCCAAACACTAAAACCATTTGAAACTGAAAACCATCAGCAATTTACATCCTTAACAAGGCACTCCATGCAGAAACTTTAACAAATTGAAAAAAAGAAAGAAAAAACCAAAACCAACAAAAGACTCAAGACAAAAACAGACTTAGGCTGTGAATAATACAACATTGTGGTAACAATCCCAGTGACTCAAATTTTAATAAATTTTACTAAAATTTACTAAAATTTTTTACTAAATCTAACTTTTACTAAATCTAATGAAGTTTTAAACTGCTTCCATGCAACATCAGAAGCATTGTAAATCAAATGTGGCTACTACTTTCATCTGTAACACAGACTGCAATCTGTAGCTTTTAGGGAAACAGACGGAGAAAAAAAAATCCAAAACCAAATCCACCCTTAGATTAGAAACTGCCAGATGAAAACAATTGACTACCAACTAAAACCAAACTCTTGCAGACACTCAAACATTATCTTAAAAAAAATTGAAAAATTTAAAAATTTTTAAAATCACAAACCAACAAAAAATCCCACCATAACAACAAAAAAAACCCAGAAAAATTAAACCACCTCATACATGGTGTCTTCCAAAGACTGCTCCCGCAAAGGCCCTGATTAATGCTGCTATCTGCCCATATCTCCAATTCCTCAACTGCACAAGAAGCAATGAAAATAGAGAAATGCCTTCCTAATGTTACTTTGCACAAAACTAAGCACAACTGATGCTGCCAGAGATGTCAAGGGATCACAAAGAACAAAAGTCATGACCCAGGATAGGTGGCAAGATGGTAACACAGCATTATGTAGCACTTGAAAGCTGTGAAAAGCCTTGCTGCTTTAGCACAGGGTGCTGTATTTAAAAGATTATCACGAAGGACCCGATTATCAAAAGACAAGACTATTAGCAACAGTCGGAAGCATCACAAAGAAGTAGCTTGGATTTCACCGTTTCTGTAACTAACAAGGCTGCAAAAGCTAAAGCCACGTATTTGGGATTTGTGGCACAATAAACAGGAATTTGTTGTGCCTTACTGAACTATAACTCTCCAGCCATTTTTCTAGTTTGAAGAATTTGCCTAGCTTTATTTCCCAGGATGTCATTCATGGACAGTCATTGCAGTGCAACATACTACACCTCACTGGGCAGGTATAAACAATTCACTCCCAGGTATAAATAACTTCTCTAAACCACTCTATCCTATCACTGGTAATTATTGCTACACCTTCCCATTCTGCTAGATGTTCTAAGAACAAAGCAATATATATGGGTGTTTCCAAGTGGACTGAATAAACTAATTTACTTTAAGGCTTCCTACATTTTACATCCCAAGATGGAGACATAACTTCTTCATCTGCTCTTAACTTCACCAAGCTTAATACTCGAATTCTGGATGTCTGCCTCAAGCAGAATAAGGTATCATTTTAACCTGAACCAGTTGAGAGGTAAGGAAAAAAACTGTTTTGTGCCTAACACTTCTTGAAAAAGTGAACCTTTTTTTGAATCATTCCAGTTGCCCTCATATGTTGAAGACACTCTATTTTATTTTTAAAATATATGTTTTGTTACTTAGGAACAAGCCCATATCAACAAACAAATTTCATTTAATCATGCCCTTAATATAGAAAATAGGCCAAAAAAAGTCACAGATAGCTAATGAGGAGACTGAACATACAAAATTATTATTTTTTCTCAGACAGCCCATCCTCTACCACCTGAGATCTGAGTAGACTATGGGCACATCATTCTCGTAAAGAAACTGAACATCCCCTAAATGATCTAAACTACACATTTCAAATAGCACTCCTTCATGCAAACTTCCTGCTATGAACAACATGGAGACAGATAGCATACAATCTGAATGAAAGCTTCCAGCAAAGGGGGAGTAGATCCAAGACAGACAAAAGAATATTTTAAACAACAAGGGAGGAAAGAGCCAAAGAACAGCCAAGCAAAGACATTCAGAACTTGGCTCATCTCTGAGGTCTTAGTGTCTCCCAAAGCTGAGTCAAGTCTGGATTCTCTGAGTGTATTCCAAGTGCATTTCTTCCTCTCACATCGATGAATTCACTGGCAAAACATGCATCTTCTCCAGTGCTACTCCACTTCCTACTACACTGGTTTAAAAGGCAAAGGTTCAACCCAGCAGATCACCCACACGGGGAGCAGTAAAAACTGATACCATGCTGTTATGCTTGCACTAGTTTTAACAACATGGAGAGGATTAAGGCTGTACAAAAATTAGGAAACAAGAGAATTAAGACAAGTACTTTGTGCACTGGTGTTAAATGGTCTGTACTTAACATTTTGCATTCTCTTGAAATGAGGTGGGAAGAACAAGGGAAGGACTGTTCTACCCTTAATGTCCTACTGGATTGGAGACTTAAAGAAACTGAAACACAAACGAAGCATGAGACTGCAAAAACGCAAAACAAAACCAGAGAATAAGGCCATCAAAAGCTACCCTTGCCACTGAGCTCCTGTATGACAGCAGATCAGTCCTTTCCTCCACCTTTACAGCTGTTTTTTGTATGCTACTTATTTTACAGCTACCTATTCCGATAATCTGCAATCCAATTTCTCTACATACTCAGCACACCCGGCAGCAATTAGGACATGTGCTTGAAACATACTAATTGCTTTACACTATAAAACACAAATGGAGGCAGGACAGCGTTTTTGTATTATTTCTGCCAGGTGAAGGAAATTCATTACTAATGGAGTATGTAGATATCATGGCAATAGCCAGCAAAAGCAGACTCTGGAGCAACTTAATAAATCTGCTCTTTGGGAAGGGTTTTGCTAAAAAAGTTTAAACAAAACTGAAGCTGTTCAGAAACCAGTAAGTAAAAAGCTAAATACTAGGCAGCACTGAATTAAATTAATACAATACAGCTTAATTGCTACAAAATAAAGAATTATGTAAATGTATGCATTCACACAGTTAAATTATACAGCTACAATAACTGCTTAGACTGACCCACGAACACTGCAATTCTCATCTCAAACATAAAAAATACCAACTTGAACAGTAAGCCGTGGGATGAGGCTGTAAATAGCCTAAGTGCAATTACATCCTTTCAGAAGCTAATCATGTCCATGCAATTTCCAAGAAAAAAATATGTTACAATTTAAATACCTGACTACCAAACAAGAGAGGATAAAAGCAAACAAACACAAATATTTACCTTATTGCAGTAAAGCATCCACAGCTCATACAGCCTCTCTCGGGATGCCATTCCTCCCCTTCCTCTTCCCGTCGATCCCAGCTACTTTTCTCTTCAAGATCCTACCATGCTCAGTTCCCAGGTGCTCTTTCCACAGTTTTGCTTTATTAATAGTTATACCATAACCCGAGAAGAAGCCAAGTAAGAGGGTCTCAGTCTCTCCTTTTCGAGTAAACAACGAGGTACAACACAAGCAACTGCAGACAAGTGTCAAGCATGTCCGTTCTTCGCCAGCGCCGCTTCGGTTTTAATCTCTGAAAGTGAAAACATACCCTTCAGGCCTTTGGTGGAGGGAGGAAAACAAATCCGCACTTAAAGCCCACAGACAGCCTGGGGACTCGGGCGGCGGCAGGTCGCACCGCTTTGCTCTCTGACACTATTGCCGGTGACGGAGAGGTCTGGCGTTTCGTGTTCGTGGCGCTTGCTCGCTTTTGCGGGGGGGAAGCCGCAGGGCTGCCGAGCGGCGCCGCCGGAGCCGCGGGTACCGCCGGAGCCCCGGGTACCGCCGCTCCCGGCCCGGCAGTGACAGCCACTGCCACCGCCCTTCTGCACCGGCCCCGGGCTCCGCGGCCGCTCCGGACCCCGGCGGGCCCCGCAGGCCAGCGGCTGCAGGGCAGAGCCGCGGGTCGCGGGAAGAGCCCCGCGCTGCGCCGCCGCCCGCTCCCGGCCGGGACCGGCCGCCCCGCGCCGCCACCTACCGAGCCCCGGCCTCCCCCAGCTCCCGCCGCGCTCCCGCGGCCTCTCCCGCAGCCTACCCGGGCCGCGGCGAGTGGCGCCCGGGCAGGAGGGGCCAAGCCTCGCCACATCGCCCGCCCCGCCCGCGCTCCCGCACACGCCCCGGGCCGCCGCCGAGGGGCGGGGAAGCCGCGGGCGCCATGTTGGCAGCGGGCAGGGGCAGTGCCCGCCCGGGGCAGCCGGGGCAGGGGCAGAGCCCCGGCGGAGAAGGCGATCCGCAGCCTGCGGCTTCACCCGCAGAGCCGGCGGCTCCTGCCCGGGCTGCGCCCCTCGGCCGCACCAGGAGCGTGCCCGTAAAGAATCAGCATCCCCATCCTGAGCACCTCAGGAAACCTCCGCACTGCTTTGCTTCACAAGGAATAAAGGTTACCAAGCACATACACGTGTTTTATATACGCTCCAGAGAGGCCTACCAGCATAGCCTGCGGAGCATGGATATATCCATACATCCAACTTCTAAGGCAGCCCCCTACCTTGTATGCAGAGCTTGTGTAGGACTAAGGAACCAAAGTTAGATTTTGTGCAAAAAGTTAGATTTCCAAAGGAGAAATGCAAAAAGACATCCCTCAGCTTGCGAGTGGCCCTGCCCGAGCACCCCGGCCTGCGCTGAGGCAGCTGAGGCACCACACTCCAGTGAAGGCCCTCCCTCCTGCTCCTTCAATAACTGGAACTCCTTGGCATGACTCGAGGGGCACTCTCAGGGAATGGGCTTCCCTCCGTGTCCTCCTGCTCCCCTGGAAAGTGGGGCTGGAAGTTAATGTTGTGTCAGACTCCACAGCAGGGAGGAGGCGGTTTAAGGAGACAAGGGACGTCTCTCTGGCTTGCTGGGAAAATCACTGTCCTGCAGCTTTTGGCCACAGCCCTGGTCCTTCTGCCACTGGAATGTCTCCTCACTCGGGTTTGTACAGCTTCATGCAATAAAGCATTGCCATTCATTACACAGTTGATTACTTTCACGGGATTTTCACACCTTTGCAATGATTTAATACAAGGTTTGGAAATCCTTTGCAAAGGAATTGACTGGCAAAATCATTGTAGTGTCTGCTACATTAATTGTTTCTAGGGATGGACAAGTATCACCAAGAGCCCAAAGACAGATTGAAATACATTCCTGCAACAGGCCTTTGCATATTTGTCTTGTTTTTAGAATATCAGTGAAGCTTCCCTGGAGAAATTCAAGAGCTAATCTGTGCTCCATGTTGTTTCATGTGGATCACCACTGTGGGAGTGGTAGAAGTATCTTTTACTGCAATATCTAAACTTAGTATATAGCACGGATGGAGGGACACTGACAAAAACGAGACTGTAAAATTATTTTTAGTTGTGTGATACATGTGCTCTGATACTTAATGCTAGCCGCAATATTCTGCTGCCTTGAGGATGTAACATAATTTTTTCCATCAAGAATAAATAGGAGCTTAGAGTCTAACTCTGTCTCCAGGGCAGGATCTGCTGAGCTTAAACCACCCTGGACCCCCTTCGGTGAAACATGTCTAGGAAAAAAAGAGAGCCTGCCTCCTCCCTGAGAGACTTACCTCAGGGCTTGAGTTCCTGCTGAGAGCTCCTCCCTAACAGCCAACCTGCATCACCTTTCTAGCAAATGCAAGCCACTGTTAATTAGGCCCTTCTGTAGTAATTCGATAAAAGGAAGCTATTTCTAGCTAGTCTTTTGAGGTACAAACTCTTACCACATTTTTTGCAGCCTTTTCTAGACTAAACAACAGCTTATTTCAAATTTCTCTTACAACTTGCTCCCTTTGAAGAAGTCAGGCCCTAGCAAAGCCATGTAAAAACCCCAATCCTCCCTTCAGATATTGCTCTGATTTTTTTGCATTTCTGACTCCTGTAAAAGCAGCTGCTCCTACACACACCAGTCCTGCAACAGCCTTCAATGAAGCAATAAAAAGCCATCCTCTGACAGAAATGGGAGACTCCTCCCTGGCTAAGTGCTGCCACCCCCGTAATTTGGATGCTCCCAGACTATAAAGCAGCCATTTTCCACCCTGCTGGAGTTGTAGCAATGTAGTTATTTTAGTGGGCCTAGGCAATCAGTGCTGCTTGTGTAGGCAGTTCTTGCCTTATATAGGTGCTCTAGATGGAAAGTAAAGCATTTGTGATTTGCAACAGAACAGTCTGTTCCTGTGTCATTCAGGGTGAGTGGTCTCCTGGTCTGACCTTCTAGAGGTTTTCCTAAGCCAAGTAGCTCCCTGTAAGGTTGTTGAGGTGACTTTGGGATGTTTGCATCACTGGGTGCATGTCAAGTTTAGTCTCTCTCTGTACAGACAGACATTTAGTATTTGCTATGAGTTTTTTCTTACACAGATGTATGGGCAATAATAGGAGAGGTGGAAACTATGTGGAAAAAGGTGGGTTACAGGTTTGTCTCTGCAGGTGGGGTATAATTCTAGGTGAGTTTATATTTCAGTGCACTTACCTGCATGAATACTCAGCAAACAATATGAAAATCAAAGAATGGAGGAAGGGGTAAAGAGAAGCCTTGCCAGCTATGGATGGGTACTTTAAAATGTGAGTGTTTATGGATTGCTTCAGCTGTGAGATAATTGTTAGACTTTTCATTGCTTGCTTGTCCATAATTATATATCAATTTTTTCATGGACCTCAAACTGTCAGGTAGGCAGTGTTCATTAGTATTTCATTGTCCCTTAGCTGCTGCCTTGTGGTAACTGTTTACAACAGTGGTTATTTCTCATACTTTGTTTATTACTTTGGGTTTTAATGTCTCTCATCAGAAGTCATAAATTAGTAACACAGTCATTTTACTGTGGAGTAAACATGTTTGTCAGCAAGTCCAGGTAACAGAATGGGTAGAAAGAAGGGTGTGGATAAGGAGAAGGCATTAATTTTGTGTTGAGGAAAGATTTAACAAAGAAATGGACTGTAATTTTGAGTCCAGGAACCTCTGAAGTGGCAGGAAAAGCTACATACCTTATAATACTGCTTTTGCAAAATTGTGCTTATTTTCTGTGGGTGCAAATGAAACAGGCAAAAATCTGTATTTGACTTAAAGATATTTTCAGGCCTGTTGTTTGGCCCTAAGGCTTCTACTGAAACCAAGTCCCAGACTAACATAAATCATGCTGAGATGAATGTATGGCAAAGCTTTTAGCTGAGCTTTTTCTTGATGTCTTAAAGCTAATGCTTTGTTACCAGCAATAGAGACCTGAAATAGAAATGGACATAGAAATTAGCTTAGAAAGGAACCTGTCCCTCAATTACTACACTGTTTTTTTTCTTTTACAAACAGGCTCTTGTACAGAAGAGAGCAATCTTTACAGTGTAAGTAAACAAATGGCCTTGTGGTTGTATGTAAATTTTCCATTATCAAAATACCTTTTGCTGAATGTAAAGAAACAAGAGTTTTTGGATTATAGTTTCTGGACATTCAAGCCAAAATAACTTGTGATTGGATTTGGTGTGGCTATTGGAAAGAGGCAAGCTGGTCCTTGTAAGATTCCAAGGTCTCTGCAATGATGTTTTGCTGAGGGTGATTTGAATTTCTCTGGCTATGATTGCCAGATGAGTTTGCAATTATTCTGTTATTTAAGTCAGCAAACCAAATGTTTAATTTTCCTTCTGTTACTCTATTCACTTTGTACCAGAGGTAATTCAGAGCTTGTTAGTTGTTTGTAAAATTTGAAAATGGGAAGGAATTTGTTTGCCCCTTGACATATAAAATGGTATCTAGGGATTTTAGTTACTTTCTTTTAAAGAGTTGGAGACTGGCCACAGCTAAAGCTGGGAGGTGATGGTCTGGCTAATAGCATTAAGTCCCCCTGCCTGCCCTGCTTTCAGATATGTGGGGTTAAGCCATTCACGAGACTTAAATTCAGAAAGGAATTTACCCCAGGGTAGCCTGGGACCCTGGTGAGTATTTTTGTCCTTGCCTGTCCTTTCTGCTTGTTTCCACAGGGAACCTTCAGTATAATGACTCCACCTTTGTCAAAGGCTCAGTCAGTGACTTGATTTCTTCTGCTCCCTTTTTTTGTAGTACGGGCTCCCTTAAGTTTGCAGCTGTGCTAGGAATGTTCTTGTGGGGGTACCTTGTAAAGACCCTTTCAGTCTAAATAGATACTATGTGTTTAAATGCTTTGATCTGCCTAAGTTCTTAAGCAAACAGCGAAAATTCAAGATGAGTGTTGAATCTTAGGATTGCCCCTCTCCTCTGCTGTCATTTAGATTAGCTATGCAAGAGCTAACATGTAGATTTGTGCTACAGCTGTCTTTCTTTTGCAGATGCTTGAAGGCACCAGTTGTTACTGCAAAGATTGCATCATAAAATTGTTCTCCTTCCTTCACCACACTGACTTCTCACTCAAGTAAGCCATCATTTTCTGTACAATCTCAGTGCCAGGGATCAGTGAAGTTACCATACTTGCACTTCAAATCATTCTTCTTTAGTTAAGAGAGTATTTAATGAATTATTTCACTATGCTGCAGTGCTCAGCAGTATGGATCTGCAGCATGATTCCTGAAAGCAATCAGTGTGTCGGGAAAAAAACAACATAGCAGCAACCAAGACTGAAGTGTAGGGGTTAGTAGTCTTTCTTGATCTGTTTGAATTTAATTCCCTCTTAGCTGAGCAGGGTAAGGTTGTCTCAAGGATGTCTGCTATAGCAACTTGGAGCATAACTTCTCTTGGTTTGGGAAGGCAAATGAAGGGAAGTAACTAAGGGAAAATGGGCTTAGGAAAGCTCTAACTTTGACTAGAGGTGGGCTTATTGCAAAATGTTAGTACCACAGCCTCCCGAAAGTTAGATGTTGGCTGCAAACACACTGCCTGCTTCTGAGTGGGATGTGAAACCGAAGGTGTGCCCTTGTGACTATCCCAGGGACTTGGCTAGCCTAACTCCTGAGCACAGAAAGGGTATAGAGACCTGAATGATGGCTACTGTTATAAAACTTGAAATGGAGTTTTAAACATTCTTCAGTGTAGTGTAAACAGTGTGCTGTTAGAGTATGTGGTAGACCTATGGGGGCCCACTTGCACACTGAACTGGTTGTAGAATCCTTAATATAACAGGTCTCTCTTTTGGTTCCTAACCCCAGGCCCTGGGGAAAGCAGCTACTTCTGTGCTGTGGAGGGTCAACATGAGTTCATGCCTCCAAATGGTGTGAGGTCCTGGCTAAACAAAAGAGCACAGTGTAGGCCTTGAGCTGGAAGTAGGAGCAATTCAATCCTGTGCAGAAATCTGGATTTAATGCCAAATGGTAGCAGAAACTATTGGGCACCAGGACTGTTTGTTTGTTTGTTGGGTGTTTATTAATCATGAAGTGAATAAGCAATTGAAAGATTTATTTTGCTATCTGTAGCATTTTAAATAGTCATTGCTAGAAATAATTTTTATTAATAAACTTGGTAAATTCTGTAAATGCTTTGCTCTGTCTTAAGCCATCCAGTGTCACAGCTGGAGGCTTGGTATGCAGTATTTCCATGATGACACTGTTTGCTGTCAGCTTGCCAGTGTACTCACAGAAGAAATACTTCTGTGAAGGCCATTGCTTTTATGGGGCAACTGAAGATGAAAGTTACATCCTTTCATCAATTCAAGCATGAGTTAGCCCATAGGCTCAATTACAGGTGGAGTCTGGGATTTTCATAATCATAAATGAATAATTTTTTCCTCTAAGGTCTGAAAGCTTTTGGTTTTGTTGTTGTTGGTTTTGGGTTTTTTTACATTGAAGCCCAATGTGCTGGCAGTCAGGAGAGGTTCCACCTTCAGGAAGTATTGATGGCCTGTGTAGTTGGGACATTGATAGATCATCCAGCAGCTGGTTTCCACTTTATCAGGAGTTGAGGAAGGCATGCAGGTCTGATGCCTGTCTGTGGTGGTGTCACAGGAACAGCCCTCAAAGAAAGACATCTGCAATAAACCAAAAGTACTCCCAATCACACTGCAAAGTATTTGAAGATGGACTGGGTTTTGCCTAGGTTATACAAAGCAATCCAAAGACTGCAAGGGTCCTTAGGGACACTTCTGCTGAGCCCTAAGACTAGCAAAGCCCTTATAGGCATTTTCTATAGGATGTGCAGATTACTGGTGTCTTCCTTTCTCTAGTACTAGAGAATGGTGGATCTCCCTTTGGGACTCTGAAAGTGGGGAGCAACTGTTAGCATTATTTCATGCTGAAAGTATCCTGTTAGCAGCCTTTTGACAAGTTTTTGGGAGCATTTGGAGAAAGTGAAACCCCTTTTTTGCTCTTTGATAGCTCTGTGGATGACCTATGTTTATTACAAATTCATTCAACTTTGTGTCCCTCTCCTGCTCCCAGTCCTGGGTTCCTAGAAATCTTCTGTAATGCAGAAGACAGGCAAAGAAGGAATAATTCCACTATATCTGAATCGTGCTGAAGCTTTCACATCTCTTAATGACATTGGAAAAAAACAAGACTCTTCTGCCCAACCCAAGCCCACTGAGCACTTTCTGTCTGCTGGACTACCAATCTTAGGAGCAGTAAAATCAAGTTAGAAATATTAAATTAAGCAGTACTGTTTGGTGATATTCCTTACATTTGTTTGATATTTGTACTTATTTGCCTGACATCTTAAAAATCTAAGATGATATAAACTTTAGGTCTCTTTCAAAAGTTGAAAAACTAAAAGGAAAATTAGCCAAACAGGAAACACTACTGAAGTGTATTTTATGTGTAACTGTTTTAGTATTTGAAATCTGTTAAGCACACTATAGGCTTTCTTTATTAAATATATTAGAGATAGATAATGAAACAACCACTTGAGGTTTCCCCTCTGCATCTTTTGTTGGTAGACCAGCTAAGGATGTTTGCAAATGTACTTGTCTACAAGAAGCTGTACTCATGCTAGACTGTTTGCTCCATTCACTCAGCTGTTCTTATCTCTCCTAATTTTGCTAGGGTCTGACTGTTACACATTTTCTCTCATACTTGCCTTCCATTTCTCTCCTTCCACACTCACATTTGAACTAAACTTCATGAATTTTATTCATGTGCAGTGCATTTTCATGTTTCTTGCTCATACTGCATGAAGGTATTTTGGGTCTTTTTGTTCACTGACTTCTTTTTCAACCAAAATGCTACTTGTTTTGGGCTTTCTTGCACGTGTCTTCCACTATGAGTCTTGTATGGTGATTTCATGAAACTGCAAAACTTTAGGGACAAATCTTTAGCTATCCTGTTTTTACACAGCTCTAGTTGTGATTCTAATGGCTGCTGTAAATGGTATCACTGTTGTCACACTCTCTCTTGGAGGTGCTTCCTCAGCCAGGAAGTTTTACCCTTTAACAGTGAATGCAGACTGAAGGAAGAATGTGCTTTGAATCTAGCATTTGTTTCTGAACACCTGTATGCTTTCTTTGTATCAAAAATAACTTCTTCATGGTTAATGCTAAGCAAATTGAATTTACCTACAGGAACAACTTCTATGTGCAGGCCTGTGATTGTATTTGTCAAAGATCTTTTCAGGCTCAGAAGTGTTACACTTTTTTTTTTGTTCTGTGATCATGCTTGCTTTGTGGAGCAGGTTTGTCTTTTAGATGCCACTTGGTCCTTCACAGATTAATACAGTGGGCACTTGACTTGGTAATGAAGTTTGGAACTTGAGAGACCTTGAACTTGAGTAGGGCAGGTGTATGTAAAATCCTTATTGGAACAAATGTAGAGCAACCATGATGGCTGTTAGATGGGCCATCCAACCAAGTAACTTCCAGGAGTAGGCAGAGGGAAGGGTAGATATGAAGCAAATATACATGACATTTCATTCAAATTTCAGGACCTCAAGCTGTTTTAGCTCAAGGGGTTTTCTGAGCAGGAGGTTTCTTATCTCTTTTTAAAAGTTCACAGTGGATTTATCTTCCAAGTATTCATCCAACTTCTCCTTGAATTCTGTTCCTAGGTCCCTGTGCAACAGATGAACTGAGCACTGCAGGAAGGGCTGTGGGTTGATCTTAAACTGTGGAGCCAGAATATCTTGTTAGACAAACGTTATCCGTGGTCTGAGGAGTGTAGTTATTCCCATCTGTTGCAGGTGCCCTCAGCCAGTGCGCTGTTATGACAGCTGCTTTTACATGGAGATTGACTGCTTTTGCACCTCAGGAAAACTCAAGCATAGGAGTAATTTGAAAATAGCAGTGTTTTGGTAGAGAAATACAGCCTGCATGCCAGCAGCTGTAGCGCTTGCTACCAACCTTAAAGCAAGCTGCAGGAGCCTAGACAACTTGCTAGTGAAAACTTGTTCTTAATGTCTCCTTGAGATTCTCTGAACATTTGCAAACAAAAACCATTCTCAGTGGTCCTTAAAAATAGGAATTGCCACCATCCCTGTCTCAGGTGGAAAACTTTGGAGAAGTTTAGCTATTCCTAAATTCTAGACTGTGGCAGAATCTAGATTCCAGACAGCCTATCACTCTGATCTCTGAATAGTTATTTCTGTTGGTTGTTGCCTTTTGCCATAGGAATGCCAGCACGTAATCTACACATGACTACAGAGCCCAGGTTCTCAATTGCACTAATTGAACCAGATACTTTGTTGCAGTAAGTAGGCATATGCTAATTGCTGTCTGGGGAACTGGTCTTTCTTTATTTTATTTCTGCTGAAGACAAATGAAATATTTTGATTTCCTGTTCTAAGCAGACAAGCAGATATTGTACCTTAACTGCTGTGTTATTTTGCAAATCTAGGTTAGCTAAGCATGCTAACACATCCATTCCTTACACTGTACAGTTCCCATAAATGCACAATATTAGGTGTTTGTGAACAAGAGGAAACATGCTTTTTCACACCTCTGCCCTGAGAGCCAAGTTGTTCATGCTCCATTTCCCTCTGGCTGAAGCATGGTGTTTTTATGTACACCAAATATTTGCAGTAGCTGAACAGCCTACTTCATGCAGTGAAGGACAGGCAGGAGGGCAGAGGTAGTGTCCCATGTACAAAAGAAAGGACAAGAAGGGCAAAGAATAGTTGTATTTTCCTCTCCAGTGTTGTCAGGGAAAGGCTGGTGAGGATCACTAACAGGCTGTTACTGGTGGGTCATGTGAGTGTGAAATAATGGCTAAATGAGGTCTCTGACATTAGCAAGGAGAGATGAGAGTTTTAAGCAGTCTACCCAACTGCTGTAAAAGTTGCTTGGTTTTATTCAAGGACTCCATTATCAGAATGTTTTCTAGGCAAAACAAAATCAAAGCCTACCATTTCAAGCTAAGATGAAGTGATTTAAAATTAAACATATACTAGATAAGGTTGCAGAGTGTCCTAGTTGTTTTGTGCTCTCTGTACTGTGTTCACTTTCCAAAAGTCTCCAGAACTTTGCTGAAAAACAGTAGTACCCCTGATAAGTACAGAGCTGGGATCTATTGCTAGATTGAAAACTTGTGAAAATAGAGAACTTAGATGAACGAATCAGACCTTTCCTTTCACTTACCAGGGTATGAAAAGTGTACACTTACCAGCAATGTGCAGCTGGACCTTTAACACTTATGTAACTTATCATGCCTTAACTTATCATGAACCACTGGCTGATTGTGAACATATTTTAAACCTATTCCTCCTCTTCCCTGAAAATGTAAAAGAAATCAGATTTCCCTCTGGACTGCCCAACTTTAATTTGTTTGCAGTACTGAAGAAAGATTTGTTTGAACCAGGATTTTGGAATGCATTCACTGTTTATTTAGTATGAGAGCAGTAACTCAGTGTGTGTCATCCAGCCTCTGCAAAGAGACAATTTTTGGCATTTACTGCACCACAGTCAAGAATTCTTCTCTATTCCCTAGGTTTCAATAAATACAGTCTGCCCTGAATTTTGGCATTTCATACAAGATCCAAAGAGCTACGTTAGACATTGAGGGAGCAGATCTCAGGGAGATGGACATAGCCTGGGACAAATATCAGTAAGACCCAACATTTGACCTTGGGGCTTTTCTTTTTTATAGAGCTGAATATTGTGGGAAATAGAATTCTGCAGGGGCAAATAGCAAAAATACAGAAAAGACAGAAGTTTAACTGATTTTGACATTACTAAACAAGACAGACATACAAGAAATGGAGCATTGCCAGCTTCTATGTGTATTTCTGAGAAATTGTGTTCTGTTCTGGAGATGGGATTGCAAAAAGATTCACTCTTTTGAAACAAATGGAAAAGGTTTAATTCTTACCCATGGGGAAGAGCTCAGGTGTGCCAAAAAATGGGTATGATCACACATGTGATAGCAAGTAAATGGAAGATGCTTTATGGTTTGAAGAAATATGATTTATAAGGACTCTGTATCAAGACAATAGGGGCAGATGTATTCATGCAGTTTGGGGATGATGTGTGGCCTTTACAGAATTATGCTACTAAAAAACATTCCTGCTGCTGTGGCTCATAATGAAAGGATATCTAAATAATGAGAGAGGTACCTTGGCAAGTATTAATCCTTTGCCTGACTTTAACAAACACAGCTTTTATGTTAGGAAAACCGTACCCATTGCAAATCTGATTTAACCTGTTCAAGTATCATTGTGTAATAACACAGTATGGTCATAAGTAATGTTGCATACATCAGCCCACAGCAGAAGTTCATATCAGCTAGCCCTGCCACCCTTTCCCTGGGTGATGTAAAGATATTCTTTACCTAGGAACAGTCACTCCACTTTCTTTTAGTGTCTTCAAGTTACGAAAAGGCCCTGGAAATAGCTTTGATATTAAACAGATTATTTCCTTCATCTTTAGTGAAACTTTGCATTGCCTTATTGAACTTTGCTTGTCCCTAAAGTTGCTTGGAGAAACTGTGTAACTATAATCTTAAGGGATAAACTATACCCATTTTCTTAAACTATGATCTGCTGCTAAGCAGAACTCACTTGTAGTATTACATGGCAAGACCTGATGGAATTGCAGAGACTGAACCACTTCTGGAAGTCAGGATCATTCTTCCTCTTTAAAAGGTAATGTTGTTCTGAGTAACTGGGCACTCATAAGTACTCTAGCAGCCTTTTTTTACCTTAAAGGAATTGCATTGTTTCACAGAGGGCTGCAGGTCAAGGTGGTCACTGCAACATTCACAGCAGTGGCCCAGAAGCTCTTATCTTCATAAAAAAATTATCTACAATATAAACACTTGCAAAGACTCACAGTCCACCCTGGTGTCTGTGTCAGAGCAGGGCACTGGCATACTGAGGCTTCCACTTCTCTTTCTCACTTCTGAAAATTTGCTGAGATGAAAGTTGAGAGCTGTGAGCAGACATTGTGTTTGCTTTTATATAACAGAGTCCTAATGCCCCATCTGCAAAGTGACACAAAAGAGACCATTTTAAGCTGTGGGGATTTCTCATGTTTTTCTTTATTGTAGTTATGATGTTTATTGCGTTTCCTATGGGGGACTCTTATTTTTTCTGTGTTTTACGCTGCATTTGCTGATGCTGTGTGCAAGTTGAGTTACCATGTAACTGTAGGGTAGACTACACTTTGAGCTGCTCTTAACTGTTTTGTGTGGTCCATCTGACCCAGTGTGAGATAGGTACAAGCACATGTATGAGTATATCAAAATGGTTCTTTATAGAACCTCTTCTGCCTGAAAGCTCTCAAACTCAGCAGACCTGAGCAGCTTCTGGTGTAGGTCTGTTCCTCTCCTTCCCCACCCTGTGCTGATTGCCACTTGCCCAAGCTTGTCCCATGGCAAACTTTCCTTTTGTAACAGCAGATAAACTCTGCTTCAATTTCAGTACTTTGTCACACACTTTATCCTGGAGACAGGAAAAGTCTCCGCCTCACGTGGTGTTGTTAGCCTTTGCCTACTAATCCTTTCTATTGTGTACAGATTTTAACACAGGCGTGTGAGGAGGAAGTAGTGATTAAAAGTTTCAGTCTCTTCCTGGTGTGTGATTAATTGCAGCATCCCAGAAGACTATAAAGATTGAAATCAAGTGGTTCTTACTAGATGTTTATCAGTGTATCTGAATTACTAACTAACATTGTAAATCAGTTTGGGTCACTTGGTTCAGTGTTTTCCCTTTGAAAGTCTGTTTTAAAAATTCAGATGGAGAAAACAGCATTAAACACCAGTTGCTGTCTATCTGGAACTCAGAAGGATTGTTTAATGCTAAAGCAGAGTGCTTTAACACTAAAGCACAGAGAAAACTGTATTCCTCCATTCCTCCATTTTGAAACTTTTCCTCTGTTTTTTTTTTTTTTTCCCTTGGTAATAAACCTTTTTTTCCCTTTGGTAATAAACCTTGACTTGTTCTGTTCTGATTGTAATTTTCTTGCACCTAAATCTTAGACTCTGAAAAACAAACTGCTTCATGGAATATGCAAAGCTGGTTATAAAAGTGACCTATACCAGCAGTAGATGAGGGATCAGATCGAAACAAACTACTGCACTCCAAAACTAGATTTATAATCTTATGTATTTGGGGGAACTCATTCAAGCATGTGAAGACCTTGTCAACATGATCCATTAGTAACTTGGCACACAGATGAACACCTTCACAGATCTAATTTACTTAAAAGAGCTCTATTTTCGACTACATAGCCTCCACCTCCAATGGAACAAAGGAGTGTTTGTGGCTGTAAGGAGGGAGGGCAGGGCACAGTTTGGAAGACTTAGTGGAGCGCAGCTTTGCTTAGGTTTCAGGCCAAAGAAAAGTGCTTTCAGTGCTGTAGTAAGAAAGAAAAGAGAATGACAAGAGTATCTTCTGGGGAAATGGATGGGGGAAATATGAAACCTACACCTTCACAGCCTTCCATCACAAACCACTTCACTGACTTTTTTTTTAACTGTATCCACATTAAATGACCGAGGCTAATGTGCATTCACCGTTTCCAAACAGGTTAGATACCCTTCTGTACTCTTTAGTATATTTAGTATATAGCCCTTTTGTGTTACCTCAGACCACCTGCCTTCATCCTGTTGGATTTCCCTGTCATGATGTTTGCTTGCCTGTTGTATTTGCCTGCTGTATTGCTGCTGTTAGTGTAAGTACACTGTTCAGGACTTGATACTTGTCTGCTGGCAAATCCCCATGAAAGACCGTGAAATGTAGCCCTGGATGCCTTTGGCAACCACACCACACACTTGCTTCACTTAAATGGATGATGGGTTTAGCACTGCCAGTGGAAATACCTGTGTGGAAGTACCTGGCAGATCACCTCCATAACAGCCTGCCTGGGCTAGTTTCTGTTTTGAGGACCTCTAAGCACCCTTTCAACCATGACTCCCTTTGTGAAGCCAGCATCTTTAACAGTGTTTTAGAGAGATGGAGTAAAACTGATTTTCTCATGGCTTTGGTAATTGCTGTTGCTGCCAGCTGCCTCTTGAAGATACACAGTCCTGTGGACTTACATTACTTTCCAACCTGACAAAACTGATGCTTTTCAGAACAGATTGGTTATAATTTTGTCCAACAGACAAACCAGTCTGGGGGAGAAAAGATATTTTGCTTTTCCATCATGGATGCTAGATGTTTCCACATGACATTTGGCTAGGAAAAAGCTCTTCACCACAGTAAGTGAGAATTTTCAGACTAGCTAGAGAATTAGTAGTGACTTGTCTTAAGATTACTATAGCAGAAATGAGGGAGAAATTTGTGCTTGCTTGCATGGGCAGTAACTCTGGCTGTGGTGTAAAGACTCTGACTCACAAACTTGTGTAGAGCAATTTAAGAAGTTAGAATCTCTGGTCCAGCAGATGATATATTTGTGCCTCAGCTGCTGTGTTGTCCAGCCAGGCATGTTAGCTGAAACCATCTGATTTCAGTGTCATAAACTGAGCTATGAATTGTGACAGAAGGTTGCCACCATGAGTTCTACTGCTGGAGTCAGTCTCTGAGGTACAATTTTCCTCTTAAATTAGCCAAAGGAAAAGTGGATAGATAATGCCCTGTTCAATTCCCCACTTGCCCCTTTCCCATGATTTCAGGTGCTTAGGAAGAACAGAGTCAAAATGGCCTCTTACCTTTCCCACTATGGGTAGTTTTGCAGTGCAATGGTAGGCACTAAATGTATGCAGGGGGTGCACATATGATCAGAGATCTCTTCTGGGTCCTGTAGAAAAAATTCATGACTCTGCATTGCATATGAGCTCTGTCCATTGCTTTCTGCATAGCTGAAGAAAGACTTTGAAGTTGTTCTGACTAATTGATTTGGTCACTGAAAGACCTTTTTTTTCATTCTGGAGACAATATTGGTCAGGAAAGGAGGAATTTCCTGTCAAGGTAGCAGAAGGCTATGATTCACCAATCCTTTGGTGCACACACAAGCACCTTTCAGCTCTCTAGTTCTGGCTGTCTGAACATGTGAGCAGCAAACCATATGATGTGCTGGGCTTGATTTTTGTGTGCAGACAATCAGATGCCAACCAGCCAACAGGGGAAGGAGTAGCAAAAGGGCAGGTACTTCCATTCTGAAAATAAAACACTGGGTTTATGCTTATTAGCAAAAGTAAGTAATACTATAGTAAGTATAACATACTATAATAATATTTCTGTTGCTTATTCCTCCTAATTTCACTAGTCTTATCTATAAAACCACAAAGTATTAGCCAAAGAAAAGTGAAGACCATGGCAGTGGTCTAACAGCAAAACCAGCACTGGAATAACAAGGCTAATCACCTATTTGTTAGTCTTACAGTTTGTTTCATTACAGGTCAGTGAACAAAAAACAGTCATAAGATGTTAATCTCTCTAGCTGTTTAATCTTAACCACCCCCTCACCATTGCTCTCTCATGGGCTCAGCAGCAATATCCCCTCCTCCCCTCTGAAATGACCTCATTTCAAAGTATAATTTCTCTCTGTTTTGGCTTTTAAGGGGTGAGACTGATGCTGTCTGAGTTGGGATGAAATTTGCTTAGGTCCTGTCACTGCCTGCTGCCTACGGGTCTCCTGAATTTGTTTCAGTAGAGACTCACAAGTTAATTTGTAATTTGTAACTATATTGGGCTTTGATTAGTGACAGCCCATCTAGGGAATGGGGAGTGTTGTTAGGCAGCACAGCATGGACGTACGAGGTTACCATTAGCGATGTAAAAATGGGCATTGGAAGATAGACTTCAGTGCTACTTGGCACTGCAGGGAGATGCTTTTTCTTTAGCTGAGCCCTTTACCAAAATAAGAAAGCAGGATGGTTAAAGAGGAAGCTGAGAGGCACAGGCCACATCATCCTGCTCAACGCTGGATCATGTATGGGATTTGCAAAGCACTGTGGAAAAGGGAAAGTGTGCATTCCCTGCCTCTGAAGGGCTGCATCCCTCATTGTCTCTGTAAAAGTAGTACAGTGCCTTGAGGAGCAGCAGGGATGCACTGGGAGAATGTAAGCTCCCAGCATACTGGCAGGAGGAAGCAGGAGAAAAGTGGCTAATGGAAGAGGAATGGATGTCTTAGATGCAAGATATGAGGGTGGAAAGGAGGGAATGGCTACGAAGATTTAAAAACAAACAAAACCCCAACTAAAACACAAGTTGCAAATGTATTACCTAAGCTAAGGTAGAAGACATCAGTTAGCTCACCTACAACTAGAGTGAAGTACCTGAAGTCTAGGTCTTTGTTATGTCTTTGCTTCATTTGCTTTCCTCACTTTTGAGTTTGTTCCAGGCTTCCTTGGAGAGATTCCTTGTTTTGCTTCTGTAGCTCCCCGCAGGATGCAAATGTTAATAAGCACAAGCACAGCAGGCAGGGCTGACTCCATCAGGACCGCAGGGCAGATCAGCCTCCCTCCTGCTGTGTGACATGTGATGCACGTGGAACTCAGGGCTGTGGGGGAGCCCCCTTACTCTAGTTCAGCAAATCCAGCACTGCTGCTGGAATGTTTTCTTAGCTCTTGCTTAGTGGAGCAGTGGTAAACAAAACGCTGTAGCAAATCACAGACAAATAGAAAGGTAGAACCTATTTCATGAACATGCTAGGCTAATCTGACATTACTGGAATCTTTATGGAGTCAGGGATTTTGTTAATTTCTTTTAAAATAGGCTTTCTTTTCTTTTAACCTAAAAGTGATGGTAATAAATGTTTTGGGTTTTTTTCAGGGATATTAGGCAGAAGAATGCTTTCCATGTGTATCTTACTGGAGTTGACTTTCCAGCTCATGAGTGACACCTCCTGCCAATGTCATGCAATCCAATTTAGAATTGACACTCTTTAGTGTTATTAGCACACATCTCATGCTAAAGAGAGCTGAGAAGGGCAGACAAGACTGGGGCATTTGGTGTTGCATTGCAAAAACTGTTTTCCTGGCTTGTGTGAGTTCTCCAGACCCACTTTGTCACCCCGTTGCTTTCTTCTAGTCAGTGTGTCCAGCTGCTTGCAGTCCTTTTTAGCACTCCTTGCTGAACGAGGGCCTTGCTTTTGATGTGCTGTTGGTGGCTGGTACTTGATGCCTTGGGGGAGAGAGAGAGCCTCGTATCATCTCGGGCTCAGAGTGCCACCAGGCTGGTTTACAGACCTACTGCATGGGCCCACTTGCAATGCAAGGTTGGAGGTGAGGTTCTGGCTTTAAATTCTTTAATGGTCCTTGGATACTCTCATTTTTGCTGCACTTGGAAAAGAAACAGGCAAGCTGTGGGTGGTTCTCAGTGGCCAGTGGCATAACTGACCTTTGCAAAACTTCCAGTATTAGTCCAAGCTTAGAAGCAAGCAATAATTGATAGACATAAAGGCTGTCAAAGACTTCTGGAAACATGTAATCTTGTTTACCTTCACTTGAGAAAAGCGTACCTTTTGCAATTGTCATGAATTTCAGGAGCTGAGCTAGATGTCATTTTTAGGCTACAATGACAAAACTCCTCTACATCCCCCCCATCCCTCAAGAGAAGAGGCACAGCCCAAGGTTTACACCATCCTTTCCCTATGCAGCTGTTGGACCTCAGCAGTCTGTAACTTTGTGGCTCTGCTGGGCCAGGCCCTGCTGCCTGGTGTTCCCCTGCCCTGGCTTTATAGGAGTTGGGGTGAAATGTGCTCACTTTGCTTCTGGGCATGATCTGCAGCTTCAGGGGCAGTGAGCATGGCAGGTGGATGCAGGGAGGTCTTGAAAGGTTGCATCCAGTGGTCCTGAATGGACAAGAAGTCATAGACTGGTATACCTGCAGAAGCTATGTGCTAAGACAATGGGCACACTCCTCTGGTCAGCAGAAGCTGAGTGCTCCAGCAGTCCTGGGGGATAAATGAGCACCATTTACAATGTCCATCTGAACTGCCTCCAGGGTGTGACTTGGGCTCCCTAAGTACTCCCTAAGTATCTATATATTTTAATAAAGTCAGTACATGATGTTCAAGGAGATTTAAGCCAAGGCTTCAAAACTGATGAGGGATAACAGGAAATCTCCACAAGTTTACTTCAGTGGGGGGAAAAAAAATCCACAGAGACTGAATTTTCAGGTGGGCTGGATTCCAGCTCTTTGAGTCTAGGACTCTTAAGGAAGCATAAGCTGAGTTCCAACAGTTACTGTTAATTTAAAACAGTAGATTTAACCTCTTAAATGAATTGGGACTTTGCAAAATAAAGCATCCTTAGTTTCCCAGCTCATCAAAGCATTTCCTTTCCTTTCTCATAGAGTGGGAATGATCTTTAGCACATGATTAAAATGAAGCAGTGTTGTTGGCTGAAACAGAAACTGAAGAGCCTGATAACACTGGCTTATCTTCTTCAGAAAATTTTGTAACTTTGCTACCTGGTGATTATTAAGGAATTATCTCTGAGTCCACAAGGGGCAAGATCTAAACAAGTGGACAGTAACATGAGCTGAGCAGAAATACTACTTCTGTTCTTTCTTTATCTGTGCTTGCATAACATCAGAATATAAATTAAAGCTTAAAAAGGCCGGCCTCTCCTCCTCCCAAAGGCAAAAACCCCCACCAAAACCCAAATGTAAACTCAAGCACTCCACCACAGGAAACAGCATGAATAGCTAGCTGGAAACCTTTCAAGAAAACATCACTCCTCCGCAGTGTATGGCACTCAAAACAGAGATTTCTAAAAATATCCTGGGTTGGACATTCAAGTAAAGTATTCCTGTCCATAAGAAGCAAGGGTGTAAAAATATACAGTGTAACATTCACAGCAAAAGCAGGGACAGTTGATCCACCCACTTATCCCAGGAGCAGAGAGGAAGATCCCTCCTTCTAAATAACATATTGTGAAATATCCCTACATCACAACTAGTGACATTTCTAGTTCTTGATGTGGAAGAATTCAACTAAGAGAGGTTACAGCCAAGGCTATTTTGGTGCATGTAACTGTGAGCTGGAATGAGCTCTAGCACTTTCTGGACACTGGGTGTCAGTCTGTCATTAATATTACAGCTAAGCATGTCTGAGATTAAAAAAAATATTAAGTGTGCCACAAACACTGTGAATTATATATGAATCATCTGTTATAGTCTGACTACAATTCCACATCAATTTTAAATAGTTGCTTAGGAAACAGCTATAAATTATGTGTTACTGAAAAAACAATCTATATATTCCAGGACAAATGCTTTATTATAATGGAGCTGGGCCATAGAGAATACTTTCTTGTGGTTTGAGTAATGAATTAAAGATTGTAATACCTCTCCTACTTTTTAGAGAGCAATTACATGACTAAAGAGATATTGCTAGAGAAACTTGCTTTGAACAGAGGCAAGGCCCTTGTGAAGCTGGCAGTATTTCCCCTGACCTACACAGCCTTTTTCCCCACTCCACACTAGTGGTAATTAGAGGATAATGGTGGGAATGCTCCTCTCTAAACCATTATGGCAAAGGTGCAGGAGCTGAATTACATCTCAGTGTGGATGTCAGTAACTGGACTGCCCTTTTCTTGCCACTCCCTGGCACACTGTGTTAGAGGAGGTGGTGGTGAACAGTTTGGCTTTTTGTTCTTATTACTAATCAGATAAAAGGGCCAATTACTTCAGTTTAAAATGTAGCATATTTTTTAAAAGGCACAGATATTATAGGATAATTTCACTTTTACAAATGTGCTGAAAAACAAGTCACTCACTTTTGCAGAGCTCTGCCAGTGTGTTGCTGAGGGCCTCATGCTATAAATCTCAAAGATCTCTTCTATAGGAATGCTGTTCTGTGAAGACAGGGTAGAAGAGATGTTTGGCTCTCAGAAGTAGTATTCTTTCAAGTGAATGGATGAAATTAAGCTTATATCCCCTTCTCTGAAACAGCTCTCACATGAGCTCCTGGTAATGTTTCATACTGCTAGTACGAATCCATCGATCTGGTCCTGAAACTTGCTTGCCATTTTGCACTTGGCTGAGACAAGTTAAATAACATGTACACACGCACAGGGCCACCTACTGAAACTGCCTATGTTGTTTCCTTAGGCTGAGCAAAAACTTTATGGCTGCTTGATAAAAATGAGATGCCTTTGTAACATTTGTACTGTCTATATACTGTGCTGTATACTGCATACCTACATTCTAGGTACAGGGAGTGTTTCTATTCTGCCATAGCGAGTGTTTCTATTCTGCCATAGGATAAAAGATCCTGCCATCTTTCTTGGTCTCTTACCACTAGTATTCCAGCATATGAAGATAATATCATAGCTTCTCTCTCAATTTGTTTGGGATATGTGTATCGTTTGCAAGCTGCAAAATCCCTGTATGGTGTTTTATACAAGAAGATTATTAACCTAGTATTTTAAATACACAAAGTAGTCCTGGGCTCAATTCACGGCTGCTTTTGCTCCATCTGAGCTCAATTCACTGCTGCTTTTACTCCATCTTCACACCGGTGTAAGTCACTGCAACAGCAGGACCTTGGCTTTGCAATACTCACATTTTCTCTCTTGTCACTGTAGTCTGAGCATCTGAGTCACTTTACCACATCAAAGCAACACTGAGGGTTGAACTGTAATGGGTCTGGAAAGACAGAAGAACCTTATGTGGTTTGACTAATTGCTTGACTGAAGACAGAAAGCCCAGAGTATTGTAGGGAAACGTGAGCTGTAACTACACTGGATACCTCACGTTGTACAAGGAGGAGGTTTGAGGTACTTTAAACACACACAGGAAGCCTTTCCGTGTCTGTTCTCTTATGCATAAACAGCTTTGGTTTATGAAGAATAACCTCTGGTTAGCTGACTTAACTTTATCAAATGCCTTCTGCATATGAGCTTTTCCTTGCTAAAAAAATCAGCAAAATCTTTAATTATCTTGGATACACTGTATCGGGATTGGCTATTCACAGCCAATTTCTTTAGGTACTTTTTTCAGTAATGGGCTTTTATTGGCCATTGCAGGGACAGGTTATTTAGCTGTATCAAGCAGCCATCCTTCAGAGTTTTCAGTAGCCCTGCAGTTAAAGAGGATGGAAAGCAGGAAGTCCAGGAAGTTCTCCAGGAAGAAATCTACTTAGCATTTATAGAATTTGTGCTGTGATTTCTCTTTGTTCTTTCATTTGCCTTTCTCACTTATTCTATGGCAAAAGGAGTGCCAAGCTCAGCACTTCTCCACCTTTCATTCCAGCCGAGGAGTTTGTAATTAACTTGGATTTGATTTCTGAGAGCATCCTCCATGCAGGCATCGTGGCAAACATGTCAGAAATAGAGCTGCTGCTTGTTTGCTCTGAGAAACACAGATCTACTGTCTGTCAGGCATAACTCCACTAGTTACACCCACCCAGGGCTTATCTGCTGCTATGGCCAGGCAAGAGGGAAAAGTGACCTTCACAAAGTGAACATTAGCCGTGCCAGGACTGACCTGAAGTCCTGCTAACCAACCCCTCTCCTGTTATGTGGCAAAAGTGATACCCTGATGAAGAAAGGGACTTTCCTGAAATGAGTCTGGTCCCTAGTCCTTGGGTGAGCTCATCCCTGCCATTTCCCCCAAAGCAAGAAATGCTTCTGTACTATTTCAAGGTGGGAAGGCTGCTGTGTTTGTTCTCCTCCCTGGTAAAAATAAATAACATTCACTAGTGGATGCCCATGGAAGAGATGGGGGGACTGTGCCAGCAGGCATTTGTCAGTGTATTCCTCTGTTCTCCAATTCAGGACCTTCTTGAGCAAAAAGCGTTGCCTTGGCTGTTAATAGCTCTTGCTTGTTTTTAACTTCTACAAATTTGTCCAATCACTTTCAGAATAAGTGAAATTGAAATTTTGAGTAATGACATCAGCAATATCTCCTGGCAAAGATTTACACTGTTTCAATAGAGCTGTCTGGGAAAAGGTCTCTGGTTTTAAGAAGACAACTGTTCATTTAATTTAATTTACTGACCAGTATTTTAATAAACTTAGTAGAGAAAATTTAGGCGTCCAAACTGTGGAATTTGTCACACGTGGATCATAGAGTATAACTTAGAGGATACTTACATCTTTTTCCCACACCCATAGCACTAACATTTAATGGCAGTCTGTTTCCCTAGAGCAAGAAATAAGCTACAGGTTCTGTGTGCCTGCAGAGCTGTTACCCACTCCACATCTAATTTTCAGGAGGTATGGAGGGTGTTTTGCCAATCTGCTACTTAATTAGGTTGGAAATAATAAATATATTTAATAATTGCCATTATCTAATGCTCATCTGCTAATGTATTAACAAATACCTAATAAAATAGGAGTAGGGTTTAGGAGTCTTGCAAAGGGCTACCTACCTTTTTCTGTGGCAGAAGGTTTGATGTTCAGGTGTTAGAAACATAAATTACTTATCAGTAGAACTGCCTTGCTGAGGTTTAGAGCTTGAAATGTTTCAATAATCTCAGCTCCAGAAGGACGTTAACAAAGTTTGGGAGAAGGATGCACTAGTGATAGTGGAAACAAAGAATGCAGAATTTACAAGACACAAGGACATTTGGCAGAACTCCCAAGATAAGGAAGAAACTAACAAAATCAACTCAGTAACTGTGCTGAAGTCAGCCCCAAGTAGATAGAAGGTATTTCTGGCAAGGGCAGATTGCAACCACAAAACTCACCAACTCAAAAGAAGAGAGACTGAGCACATAGACTATAATAGTAGATAGAATACTAATTAAACAGAGAACTATGTAACTTGAATATTAATGCCTTTGTTTACTAAAATGTATGAATAGCGATAGTTTTTGGTAGTCATTGTGCTGGCTTACTGGATTTGACACCCATCACTCTTTTCTGTGCAGAATTGTACAAAAATCCAATATCTCATCTCTCTTTCGGGATTGGCGTCTTGCACATCAGGTAAAAGAACCCATTTTGGGAAAACAGACACGTTTTCAGCAGCTTTACTCCCATGGTACCTCCACTGTAAACTGATTTTCAAAATATTTGGCTGTTTATCCTGTCTGTGTGTGTCATTACCTTAAAATATTTAACATCATCACACCAGCACACATAATGTCAACTTCTTGAAGGCAAATTCAAGGGTGTCTGGAAAACAATGCATTAACTTGGACAGAAGCGTGAAGTACGTAGGAATAAAAGTGATTCCTTTTAACAGTCACATTTAACTGTCTTTGTCACGGCTGAAAACTACAAACCCAAATTTTTGGGCGGCGTATGTCCTTCAGAAGAACCCTCGGCCTTCTCTGAGGCATTCCAGAGCGGTTTAGCCCTGTGGGGCCGGGGCCGGTGGCGGCAGCAGCGCCTCAACGCCGGCCGCTCCCGGCGCAAGGGCGGCGGGGCCGGGGCCCGGCGCGGCCGGGGGAGCTCACCCGGCGCCGGCGGGGGCTCAGGGGAGGCGCCGCTCCCCGCCGCCGGCCCGCGGGGCGGAGCGAGGGGCGAGCCGCCCGCCGGCCGCGGCATTCGAAAGTCGCTTGGCGGGCAGGGCTTCCTCTTCGCCCTCGTCCTCCTCCTCGTCCTCCTCCTCCTCCGCCGGAGGCCCGCGCCGGTTCGGGCCGGGCCGGGCCGCGGCGCCGCTTCTCGGGGCAAGTGCGAGCCTTGGCCGGTGAGGGCTTGCGGAAGGGAAATACGGGTGCTGACCCTGCTCGGTGTCGCTCTCTTCAGCGATGGCAGCGTGGGAGGCCGCCGAAATGTCTTTCTTCAGTCTGAGCGACGTGAGGGAGCGGATGCGGGAGAAGAAAAAGGGTGCCTTGAGGACTGCGAAGTTGAATGCCTCGCTTGCATCGAAAATCAAAACGAAGATCATCAGTGAGTATATTTTGCGTTGCGGTGCGGACATATGCAGGCTGCTGTGTCAGCTTATTACTGGGCCTTTGGCTGTGGCATCGGGAGAGGGCAGCAGTCCCTTTCCAGAGCTCACGTGCTGCTTATCTGCCCGGGGATTTTGAGTGAATTCCGTGCCCTGCAGATGAGTGTCAAGTGCCACGCAAGGTGCCCAAAGGTGTACGAAGTATTTTAGTGTATATGCAATCCTCTCCAGAATCTAGGCCAACTGACTTGTTTTTATGGGGAAAGTAACGCAAAGATAGAACAGGAGATAATTTGGACTACCTTTAAAAACTCAGATATTTCCATTACTTTTATTTAACTGTTTTGAAATTGGAAAACAGGGGTCCACATTTACTGAAGGGCAACTATAGAGGAAAACAGTTTTTTCTCCCATTTTTTGGATGGCGATGAGGACTTACCTGTTTGTGACTTGTTCAAAGCAAGGAGCATATATTTTTAAACTCAGCATTTCAACTACGCCATCATTCATTAAGAATTGAAGCTGTAGCTTGTGGCCTGAGTGTTACCCACTGAGGATGGAGAGGGTATCTGAAGTGTTGCATGTTATTATGGAAGGATACTGCTAATTTTGTGAGGGAGCTATTGAGTTGTAGAGATCTGAATCTGAGGAAGGCTAGTCTAGGAAGAGAGAGAATTATGATGACAGGAGAAGTATGGGTGAGACCTTGGACGCTGATGATGTGTGATTCTGCTCTGTCTCTCACAGACAACTCCTCCACTGTGAAAGTCTCCCTAAAGCAGAACAATAAAGCATTGGCTCTGGCCCTCAATGCAGAGAAAGCCAATGCACAGCGGCTCACCCAGGAGAAGACCATCCTACAGAAAGAGGTGAAGCAGTGCCACTTCCAGAACGCTGTGCTGCGGCACAGGCTCTCCTTCCTGGTATGGCACTCACTGTGGCTGGCATGGGGAGGGGTGGTAGGTAATGTGTGCTGCACTAGCACCTCAGCTGTGGGAGGATTGAGCTGTTGCTGTTGAATGTCTGGATTCTCAACATATCGAAAAGGTCACCATTCTTTTGCTTATTTTTGTTTCCAAGCTGTGTTCTCCCCAGAACATACCTCTGCCTAGTAGCATCCTTGTTGGAATAGATGTTTTGATGTAATGTCTTTATGGCTTCTCTCTCTTTATTATCTCATCACAGAATGATATGTTGAAAAAAATGGACAATCTTGTGGCTGCAGCTAAGATGGCCGAGCTGTCTGAGGTAAACCATGGGAAACCTGAGCACACTGCTCTGGAAGGGGGCTGTCTTTTCTGTCTTTTGCTTTGTGTTGCCTGCTCACTTCAGTATTGGATGCCTCACCTGTTTTTCTTTGCTTGCTTGAGTTGTGCTGGCTACATGCTGGTCAGCTTGATCTTATGGATTTCCAGGGTAACTCTTTGTGTAGGAAAAACTACAGTTTTAAACTGTTTTCCTGTGGATTATTTGCTATATTGGGCTGTAGGCTTTTCTGTTCTGACAGGTTGTGCCTTCTTTTCAATTTCTTTTTAAAGTATTGCCATGGCAACTTGGGATGAGGAATAGGAGACTTTCCCTGTGTCCTGTCTCATGGGTGGATGGGAAACTACTTCTGCTTCCTCGTCTCAGGTTATCTGACCTAGTTTAAGTTCATCCTTAGGCCATGGAGACACAATCTGATTCTGCTGCAATTTATTCCATAATTTATTCCGTAACGTGAGAGGGTCGCTGGCAATACTTTACATACTTTCTAGAGAAACTGAGCTTCTGCTGTTTCTCTGCAGGAGGCTGCAGGAGGGATTTCAAGAACTTTAAGTCACGCTCCTATTTATCTTCTTTCCAGTTCCATATAAATTCTGCATCCTTGTCCAGCGGCCAGAAGAGCATCATGACTGAAGATAGCTGGGCTGATGATATTGTAGATGGTCAGCTTCTGAGGTGGGCTTTAAAATGACACCACCAAGCTTCTCCTGAATTTCTATATGCTAAACTTCTTGTGTTTTATGTGTGTGCCTAGTTTAATATGAGATAGCTTCTCTGAGCCACCAGTGCTCGATGCTTTCCTTTATTCTGTCTTTTTATTGCCATTCCTTGTCTTGTTTGTGTACAAAAACTAGTCTCTTACCTCCTTTCTTGGAGACTGTGTTACTTTTAGGCAGTTTTCTCTTTGTAGCTGCTGAGTACAGCAAGATTTGCTTGAGCAAGTGAGTGCCATAGCTGACTACTTTGTTGTTTGTTACATAAAAATGCTTAATAGTCACCTGCTTGTATGATGTAAGCTTTCTGGAAAGATGGTCAGAGCACGATCTCTTAAAGTTTATAAGAAGCCCTGTTTCTTCTCTGTGTAGTCCCTGAAGACAGGGCAGTCCTTGGAGCTGCCCACACGTGGCCTGCAGTTAGTCTGCTGGATTCTGGAGCCTGTTGTATATGAGAAACATGATCCACTGCTGCTCTTCCTTCTCACCAGGTTTACACAGATACCGATGAGAGTGCCCATTTCCAAGCTGCATGATACAGAGCAGCAAGCTGGCAGCTCCACAGCACTACGAACATCCTCAGGAGAACTTCAGAGACCTGTTTCTAATGCAGGAGAACTTCAGAGACCTGCTTCTAATGAGGCCCTGAAAATTGTGCCTGTTGCCTCCAAAGATACTTTGCCACCACAGCACGATGAGAAGCCTCAGTTCCACCAGGAAGAAAATGGCAAAAAGGTGACTGAAACAATGGCAACAGAGGGGGCTTTTCATGACTCTCACATATTTGGAGGTAAATTTGCATCTCTTGCTGTTCTTCTGGTGTGACTTTGTGTCTGTGCTCAGAAATGCATAAATACCATAGCTCCAGTTAGCTCTCAACCACAACTCCAGTGGCTCCTAATGACTGGTATTGACTACATGCTCCACTGGGGCTGTTATTGCTGGAGTTATGTATATCCTAGAATCAGTCTCCAGAGGGATATGTGGTGTTTTTGCAGTAGATCAAACTCACAAATCAGGCTTTTTGAGTTACAGGCACTGAGCTTACACAAGACTTTTGGAGATGCCTGAAAGTGCAGAATCTGACTAGGTGCACCACTGTTTCTTGTGGATTTGCCATATAAATAATAACTCTTACACAGATCATAAGTATTCCAAATATTACGGCTGGTTAGGGAATCTTGATTTGGGCTGCCCTTTTGTTCAGAGAGAAGCCAGCTAAGCAAATCTGGTACACAGTAAGTTGGGGGAGTCCCTGTCTCAAAATCATGCTTTTTCTATGCTCTGGATTTGTGACAGCGTATGGAGCAAGGTTTTTACTGGTATGGAGAAAGATGGCATTTGCCTACTGGATTTCTCAGCCTTAAACATGAATTTTTCTTTCCAACAGAGATCTTGTGCAGCACTGAACAAAATCCCAACAATTTGCCAATGCTTGCCTTGGAAAGTCATAGTCTTTCATATGAGCCTGATGAGATGGCAAAACATTTATTTGATCGTCTCTCACAAGGGCACATTACTCAGAGGAGAAAGCGTTCCACCCTGTTTGCTACAAGCACTCCATCTTCTGCTCTGGATATCTTCCCACATGTCAGTTCCACTCAGGCAGCTTGGGGTAGTGCTGCACAGGACAACAGCAGCTCCAGCAAGAACAGCACCCAGCAACAGCTGCGATCTCCCAGCCCCCTGGCTTCACCTGCTCAAACTGCTGATATTTCACATAGAAACTCTGTGGCTAAAGAGACCTCTTGTGAGCAGCCACAGACAAAAGAAATGGGGTGTGGTGTTGAAACGGACCCTAGCTATAGCCAAGTCACTGAGTTTGTTCCTGTAAAGGTTAAAAGCAAAGGTAAGTGTAAAACTGGAGAGAAAAAGACTGTTAAAAAAGCAAGAGCAGGAAAAAAGAAAACAACTGCAATTAAAAACAATGCAGAAAGTAGTCCCCACAGATCTCAAGGTGAAGAGTGTGCTCAAAATGCAAAGAAGCTTCTTCAGCCAAAAACTGTAACACATTCTAGTGAGACTGAAGTCTGTGAGATGGGGCAGAAGGTGTGTGAGGGGGCTTTTGACAGGTGGAACAGAGACTGTGGTGTGGAGCACCATTCCCACTCTCCTGATGGAGTCCAAGACTTTGGAAGTACACATGAGGTGAGTCCGGCACAGCTGCAGAGTCTTGAAAGTGTTGACTTAATGCAACAGGTTAAGAAGGGCTCTATCTTTGAGATGCAAAGTATGGAGAGCTTGCTAAAACCCCCAGTTCATACCTTCTCAAGTCATGAAGTTCCCTCAGGTGATTCCAGTCTACAGAATTCTACAAAATTCTCAAGTGTGAGCAGAAAGAGCATGAGACAGAAAGCCAGCAGAAAAACTAGAGTAATTGGGCAAAGAGATGATTCTGATGAATATCTACCAAACATTGTGATAATACCAGAGTCCAAGGCTGAAGAACGGCCTAAAAGAAGCCAAACAAGCAGGAAGAATACTGCCAGGAATAGCAATTGTGATCAGAAAAATGAAGTTAATGTTTTTAGGCCCTGCATAGATGTTCAAGGAGTAGCTAATGAGAGCACAAAGGATTTGCCAGGTAATCTAAAACAGCGCAGGGAAACATATTTTGTCCATCCTTTGGATCTTGCAGGAAATGTGGGTTGTTTCCAGACAGAAACTAAAGGGGGTGAAAATGTACCTCCCAGGTCTGTTCCTGGGAGCAAAGTGAGCAAAATCCCCAGAGCTGTTAAGAGCAATCAAAAGAGCAATAAAAAACAGACAGGGGGCCTTCAAGAAAGTGGGCAAGGTGAAGTTGACCCCAACATGAATGCTTTGAAAAAAGAAGCCTCTTGCAAACCCAGGCCTCAGAGGAAGAGGAGCAACTCTCGACCTCCAGAGACTGATTCCCTGGCCAGAAAAAATGATGGTGCCAAGGTTCTCATTGGAAGTTCCACAGAACTTACATCCAAGCAGAGTATCCTGATGGGGAAGTTTTCCTGCATTAGCCATCTGCTGTCTGAGCCAGGTGGTTTCTTGGAGGAGCAGCTACCTGAGATATCACTTGCAGATAGTCTTACAGACCTTTCGCACGGTCTTGAATCCTCCCATGTGAGCAGTTCTGCAGTTTTGTCTGTCAGCTCCAGACTTACAGAAGTACCATTTTCCAAGGTCTTAAGTACTGAGGGCAACAGAATGCCAGCAAAACCCCCTGTTTGGTTGAAAAACTCCCTGGTACTTACAGAAAAGACTGCAGAGGAAATACCTGAGGAAAGGAACCAAGTCCAGTCAAGTTCTTGGAGCTCACCTTCACAGAAACCTGGTAGGTGGTAAGATGGGGAAGGTACCTCTGTTTGGAGATGAGGGCAAAAACTCCATGCAGCAAGTACTTATCTTTTCCTTCCTCTCCTCTCCTCTCTTTTTTCAGAGTTAAAGATCAGTCTCCAGTACACCATTTATGCTTCCACTTGTGCTGCCCTGTCATTTCTGTGGCTGCATTTGCTTCTAGTTTATCAGCATGTCTATAAGAATTTCTGTCCACTTGCCCATGTGTAGATATTGGGACAAGACTGGCAGCATGTGCTGAGTCTTGCTGTACCACTCTTGTTATCTACAGGGCATGCCTATTAATTTAGAAAATCAAATATTCAAGCACTTCAAAATTAAACTTGATGCTGACCCTGCCTACTAGGGTCAGTCAGTATTATTGGGGCACAGAATAACGAAGGTGGAAAATTTTTGGTCCAGAATGGTTAGTGCTGCAAGATTTCATACTTTCAAGGTGATATCTTCACTGGAAACTAACCAGGACCCAACCTAAATTATTTTGGTTGTGGTTTTTTGTTTGTTTGTTTTTTAAAAGGATTTGGAGGGTGAATCCCTGGGCTGGTACTACAATAGTTGAGCTGATCCTTTTAGGGAGTTTGCTGTTAATGGATGCTCTGTAAAAAGAGTAGTTTTGTGGGGTTTTTCTTTTTCAAGCTGTTGACAAACAGTCCTGTTACAACTCGAGTGGGCTGTACTTCGTAGAGAGGGAGGAAGCTTGTTCTCCTGCTCTCCTCCTTTTGGCTGACTCCCCTTGGAAAGGTGCAGTGACCACTGGTCCTGTGTCTTGTTGGAAGTCAGTAGGTTGCTGGTAGGTTGTTTGTGCTGTAAGCTTGCTGTCTTCTCCAGGCATTACAGCTATCAAGTAGTGTTTTTATATAATTTTTCTACTACACCAGGGCCCATGATACTATCACTATTAGTGATTTTTTCATTGAGGGACCTAATTTCATTTATGAGCTGACTTTTGAGGAGCAGGTCTGGTATTTTTGGATTGAAATGGTCTCCTGAGTTGCAGGGCAATATCGTTAGATTCCAGATTGTGCATGTTCAGAGAAACCTGGTAATGCAACTCTTTTCTATTTGTCAGCTGTTATTTCTTAGGATATCTGGAAATGATTTAGAATCACTTTGATCAAACCATGTGAATGTCTCCCTTTGCAGATATCAGGCCACTACAAGACTTGAACAATGCCAGTCTTCTGTCTCACTCCAGCTCTCAGGAAGCGTCAGGGTGCTCATCTAGGCGGAAACGGAAGCCAACCTGCTACAAAGAGCCATCAATCAAGAGGTTGGGCTTTCAACTATTCATTCCAAAGACTGTTCCCATGCTGCAACCCCTGCTCTGCTCTCATATACTAACTCTCCAGGACTGGACCCTCTGTTGCTTTGTTCAAAGTTCTTACGCTTTGTGTTCTGCGTCCTCTTTTACCACTGTGTGGTTATGCCAAAATTCTGCATCAGTACAAATGGATGTTTAGGCTTCTGGAACAAGCTACTAAAGATGTTATTTTACTTGCTGAAATGAGCACATCTCTTGGCAGACTGCATCTGTGGTACCCCAGTGCTAATGAGGCAGTAGCATGAGGATAAAATACAGGCTAAAGACAGCCCAGCAAAAGCCCTGATTTCATTTACATTCTGTGACAACTAAAATTTTAGGCACCTGAGTAATACTTTCCTCTTTGAAAGCATCCTGTATCTTTATTCACTAGCAGATATACCTAAACAAATAGCTGCATCTTTTCCCTAGGAAACTGTAGCTTCAGAACATCCAATGGCTATTGCACAGAGTCATTTACTCCTAAAATGACAGCTTCGTAGGTATTTAAAGTTACTGGGTGTGTTTTTCTCTGCAAAGTGTCCCAGTTTGAACTTTCTGTGAATAGCTGGTTATATTGCACCACAAAGTACTCTGTATTGGACATGAAACAAACTGTACCACTTAATCATCTTGTGAGGAAGAACTGCAAAAATTAGCAACTTTAGGGACTAAAATCATACATGAATTCAAGGAATACTTGATGGTTCAATGTAACCCTTTTGTTTCTGCAGGAAACTGAGGCAGGGTGACCCATTTACAGACACTGAGTTCCTCCACTTTTCTCTCTGCAAAAGTGAAAACAAGCCTGTCAAAGCCAAGGGAATGACCAAGAAGATGAAAGAGAACAAAGAATGGCTTCCTGAAGGCTGTCTCAGTGCCAAGGCAGGCAAGTTGGTAATAACAGAAAGGACTAGAACAGTGGGTGAAAGCAGCCCCCAAGCTCCTAGAAGCTCGCGCATTTAGCTGCAAGGCTACGGCTTTGAACGCAGAGACCCAAGCAAAGATGGAGGTGGCTGACCAGGCAGCTGAACTATTCCAACTAAGGCAACCCAAGGACCAATTTGACAAATTGAGCCTTGTGCGGTGAACTTCGTCCGTTTTCAAATCTTTAGGACTTATGGGGTGGGGAAAGTGGTTGACACAAATTGATGAATGTCTGTTTTAATGATGGGCATGGCCCTTATGTGCTGTATAATTAGCTCCTAGCTATCTTCTGCTTTCTTCCTGTTCTCTGCCCCTGTGTGCCATGTAAAGCTCCCTGCACCAGAAGATGAGCTCTATACCAACCAACTTTAAGGAATATTTGAAACACAGGGTGCTTAGGACCAGACCCAAACATGTCTTGTCTCAAACATTCTGAGTATTGCTACAGGAAAGGTGATCAGAGGAGAGGGTTCTGTGGGACAGGGTTTTTTGAAAAACATCTCCCCTTTTCCTATCACTCCTTGCCCTTGTTAAAAAGTACCTCCTTCAGCCTTCTTGTAGCCCCTTGAGGTACTGGAAGGTGTGATAAGGTCTCCCTAGCACCTTCTGTTTTCCAGGCTGAACAACCTCATCTCTCTGTCTTCATAGGGGAGGTATTTCAGCCTTCTGATTATCTTTGTATTCCCCCTCTGGCTTTGCTCCAACAGCTCCATATCCCTCTTAAGCTGGGAATCACAGAGCTGGACAACAGTACTCCAGATGGGGTCAGTTGTGTTTCAGGAAATCCTTTACTCTTCCATTGCAGCATCCACTGGCTTCAAGCACTTGCTTTTCTTAGAGTCTAGTGGTGTAACTTTGAAGGTGATTGATTTTAAATGTTTGAGAGAGTGGTGGGGAAAAGAAGGGATCACACCAGTCGTTAAAGGGAAGGAAATGTGCCTGTCTGGAAGCAGGAAGTGTTTCCTCTTTGTGGCAGAGCAGAGAGAGGGCTGCTCTTTTCTTCTGACCATACTTACTCTTTCTCCTTAACACCTCAGCAACAGCTATCAGTTCATGAGGATAGGCTGGGTCTTGCTGTACTCTGTATTCAGAGGACTCCGGAAGATGGAAACTTCATTAGTAGAGGGGAAATAGTGTCATCAGCAGTCAGGTAAATGCTACTACATAGCTTACATTTAAGCTGTACTGTTATTAAAACTAGGAAACAAAGAGCCTGAGATTCAAAAATGCCCTCTTATTTATTTGTTCAGTTTTCTGCAAGTTACCAAACTTTCTCTGGTATTCTGTAACTCTGGAAGCCAGGTAGGAGCTAGTAAATAACACTTATAACACTTGGCATAAGTGCTGTTGTATTAGAACCTGCCTGTATTGACCCAGAAGCCAGGCCAGGAACATAGATCTCCAAGTATTCCCAGTAATTGTTTTCATTGCTGCTATGGGTCAGAAATGGGACTTTTCCTAGCTGCACTTAAGTGCTTGTGCTAGTAACAGAATAGTAGATTGTATTCATTGACATTCAAGGTACAGAGACAGCTGCTAGCAGTTATAGAGCTGCACATCAAACACAAGGTAATAGTAGCTCCTTTGTTCTAACATTGGTATCTCTATCCTAATCACCACCTCTAGCAGTCAGCTGGAGGGGGAGAGTGTGTTGATGACCAATTTCTGTTTTGCTGAGCAATTATGTATCAGTTTGTATTACTGCCCAAATAAAATTTCAATGCAAGTGGTATTTTGAAATTCTTGTACAGTACCTGATGCTTACCATGACACTACACCCGACAGCTTTGCCTAGGCTAGAACAAAGTGAAACTCTATTCTAAGAAGGGAGATGCTTTTTGTTTATATCACATTCCAACAGTCTGTCCCAGCCTGTACTGGACTGTGCTGAAAGCTACTGGAATCTCTCTCTGAGGCAGTTTCCCCATATCAGCTAATCACACAGAGGAAGGAGACACAAAGAATGTTAGTTGGCTTTTATTTTAGTTTGAATTAAAAATATTCCTTAAAAAAAACCCAACACACAACCATGGATGGAATAAGTTTTCACAGTCATGATATGACTTGCTGTAAGACAACAAGGGTAAGTAATAGCCCAGACAATTGGAGAGAAGTTTGCACCTTTATGAATTGTGGGGTGAGGGAAGAGGTTAACAGTTCCTATGCTTCACATCCAGTCAGAAGGAGCATAACTAAATGCATGGTCTGCATTTAGACACTGCAGCATGGCTTTGGTAGGCTCTTAGCCTATAAGGCTTGTTTCCAGCATTTACTAAGTGCTACTCAAATGCTACAGTCCTGACTGTAGCAATGGAACCAAATCCCTTGGTATCAGGACACTGTGCTCTGGTTGGCACTACGAGATAAATTCAGGAGGGCTGTGGCAGAGCTGGCATAGCCCTCAGAGCTCACTTACACTCACTGGGAAGTACTTGAGAGAGGAGGACGGTATTCATTTCTAAGGTCTGCTGGACAGTAGGTCACTGCTGGTTTGACCAGAGCTGTGACACAAACTGGCCTTCAGACTGAGAGGAAGAGATAAACATAGATCAAAGTCACAGAGAAAAACTCAGGTCTACTGTGAACAAAACTAGGAATCCAGACCCATACCGAGCTTTTATCAAATTCATCTCCTTAGCAAAAGTAGGGCTTAGCCTAGCAGCTCAAAGGGTTTCAGAAAACATGATTTTCTAAAAGTTTAAAAAGTGTCTATGTTCATTTTTATCTAGTGTTTGTAATGTTACACAACAAAGCACAATAGAGACCCACTTACGTGAGCAATAACAGAAAAGCCAAGTACATGTTTTCTCCAATATCCTAAAGTTCCCATGAACTCTTGTAATTTATTCTTTGATGGGGGCACTTGTATTTGTTCTAATTCCTTTGAAGCATCTGGAGGAACTACTGCATTGGCTGCATCTACCAAGTACCCAAACATTTATTTCTTGGTCCTTGACATTTTTCAGGCTGAATTTCCATTTCTGCTTCATGCAATGCTTCCTATTATTGCTGCTGCTTCTCCCACCTTTTTGTGGGAATCTCCTTCAATTAGAGTATCATCTATATATTAGTATAGTTTCACATCTGGAGGGAGTGAGACTGTAAAAATTCAGCAAGATTGAGCAATCATGGGTGAATGTTTGTACCCTGGAGGGAGCCTATTAAAAATTAAAACTGATGAGAGAACAACTGCTAAGAAAGCAAGAGCAGGAAAAAAGAAAACAACTGCAATTAAAAACAATGCAGAAAGTAGTCCCGACAGATCTCAAGGTGAAGAGTGTGCTCAAAATGCAAAGAAGCTTCTTCAGCCAAAAACTGTAACACATTCTAGTGAGACTGAAGTCTGTGAGAAGGTGTGTGAGGGGCTTTTGACAGGTGGAACAGAGACTGTGGTGTGGAGCACCATTCCCACTCTCCTGATGGAGTCCAAGACTTTGGAAGTACACATGAGGTGAGTCCGGCACAGCTGCAGAGTCTTGAAAGTGTTGACTTAATGCAACAGGTTAAGAAGGGCCCTATCTTTGAGATGCAAAGTATGGAGAGCTTGCTAAAACCCCCAGTTCATACCTTCTCAAGTCATGAAGTTCCCTCAGGTGATTCCAGATTACAGAATTCACTTTTCTTGAGGAAAGAGACCTCCAGTGCCTGTGCTTTGCAAGAGGACTCAAGTGTGATCAGATAGAAAATCAAGAGGAAAAAAAGTAATTGGACAAAGAGATGATTCTGATAGGAAGTATCTGCCAGTGTGATAATACCAGATGGCCAAAGCTGAAGAACAGCCTAAAAGAAGCACAACAAATGAGACAACGCCACTTACACTCTGATGTAAGTGGGAGACACTTTGTTAGGGGAGCTTGAGTATAACCCATGCCTTAAGCTTTAGGCATAGAGGCCAGCTTCCGCTTCAAGTTTTCAGCAAGCTTGTCCATGAACTCAAAGGTGTTCAGGTAATCAGAGCGTGTGACACTGGCGGGGGAAAAAAACAGGACAGGTATTAGTTGTACAGACTCTCAAATAATCAAAGCAGAGGAAGACTGTTCAAAGAACTCTGTTTTGCCTCTAAAACCAAAAGAGTTCTCTCCTACTCATCAGGCTGGGTTTTTTTGCCATAAGGCTCTGGGAAGAGGTAGCCAGGTGATATTTTACAGTTATGTAGGTCTTCTTCATTTATTAGGGTCTGGCCACTGTCATACAAAACATGTAAATATTTGCAGTTCCTTCTTTACTTTTTTCTCCCATTCATTTGGTGCAATAGCAGGGAGAGAGCAATCTGGACTAAGCTGCTGGGGTCAGGGAGCATCTCATGTTTTACAGCACTGGGTACAGAAGGTCCTGTGAGACAGACTCCTTCTCTTTACCATACTAAAAGTAACACTCCAGCCAATGCTGTTCAGAACCACCACGTAAAACAGCCTTTTCTAGGCATAGCTGGTTATTTCATACACTTACTTAGGCAGGCCTTTGATGCAGGCAGCAAGGTCCTTTGTCATGAAGCCAGATTCAATGGTCTCAATGCAGACTTCCTCCAGGGCAACTGCAAAGTTCCCGAGGCTAGTGTTGTTGTCCAGCTTAGCTCTGTGAGCGAGGCCTCTTGTCCATGCGAAGATGGAGGCTGAGAGAGAACACTGGGTTATTCCATCTATCTAGAAGTTCCTGAAAGTTGCTCTAAATCATCATGTGGAACAATAATTAGATTTTTTTCAATGCCAATAAAATGGAAAGCAGACTGAAAAAAAGGATAGAAAATCTGTTGTGGGAAAGAACACTTATCTTCATTTAGGTATCCTTTGCCTTTTGTGGAACTTGGGAAAAAAAAAAAGACAAAGCAGACCTCAGAAACTACTCACTTCCTCCAGTAATCTCTCTATGCACGTCATTTTATTTTCTTCCTGCCCAAGTCAGAAAGAATAACAGGTGGTAGGACTCTGTAGATACAGAGAATATTGTGACAGAAGGGTGCAGTCCTTTTTCTAACACTACATTATACTCTGGTCTCTATGCAAATTTAGAGGATTCTTTCCCTCATGTCCCATTCCAAGTACCCTTACACTGCAAGAGTGTACATGGCTTGGGGTGTGGTTGGTTCTTCTGGGCCATCAGAAAGAGGAGCAAAATAAAGAACAACCAACTTAAACCTTAAGGCCTTGTGGCTATAAACCAGTTGTTTCCTGAAGAGTGAGTGCATATAAAGGCTAAGGTAGGTCTAGCTTATTGCTTGCACTCACTCATTCCAGTCTGTTTTTTCCTTCAGGCTGTAGCTGCATCTGTAGAGACCCTGGGAAGCTGACCTAAGTCACGAGAGGACTGTGGGAGTGTATTTCCTTGCCTTCCTCAGGCCACACTGTGATCTGAGAAATGCTCATTAGGCCTTGGCAAACCACACCTAAGACATTCTCAAGCTTATCAGAAACCCAGGAACTAGTGGTGTCTAATGAGCACTTTTTTTTTTATGAACAGCCTTGGAAAGGTATTTTTCTTGCCTGAATAACAACGCCAGTTGAGTAATATTTTTGTTACTGAACTTTCAAAGAAAATTACTGACTTGAATTGCAGCCAGGATGGAAAATTACTATAACTAAAGCCCACTCCCTTTCAACCCCATAAACAGTGACCCAAAGTGAGACCCCTCAAGCTCTCGATTATAAGGAGCTAATGCATACTATACCCTACTCTCTAAAAACCCTTTAAACAGCAGCCAAAAGTACATCTTTTGGAGGTCACAATTTCCAGAAGATCCACGCGGAATCACAGAATAGTCCTGAGTTGCAAGGGACACAGAAGGATCATTGAATCCAACTCTTACATGAATGGTCCAAACAGGGATTGAACCCACACCCACGGTGTTATTAGCACCATGCTCTGACCAACTGAGGCAACCTCAAGAGAAGGAGCTAATGTGTGTGTCTCGAACACTGATAACTGGATGGCTGTAGAGTCCATGGACTTTTGGTACTGACATGCCATGAAAAAGAACAAGATTTGATTAGAAAAGAGGGTCCAGGTGGAAACAGGAGAGCACTTTTCTGTGAGAAAGAACCACAACATACAGTGGTTCTGTACAGTGCAAGCACAAGAATGAATGGCAGGAAGTGGGCATGGAGTAAAAGGTGGGATTGAGACCAAAGACCCCCAAAGTTCTCTGACCCCTTTCCAGACAGGCCTGAAAAAATAGCATTTGATGACCTAATGTACCTAAAAAGCAAGATACCTGTCCATAAAAAGGTACCCCCCTCTCCCCCCTACCCTGGCTCTCCCAAGCCCAGGTGGTGCATCCAGGGCCCTGGACATCTCACCAGCCAGACTAATGCAGCTGGATTGCCACTCATCAGCTGGATCAGCACTGAAACCAGAATTGATGCCCTCAGCTGGATCAATGCTGTAACCAGGATTTGTGATCTATTTTTCTCTCTTTTCTCCTCTTTTTCTTCCTTTAATTAATTAATTAATTTTTTTCTCTCTATTTCTCTTTTCCTTTCTTACTTTCTTTAATTCATCTTTCAAACCTTTAATTCCTCCCTTCACTTTCACCCTGCCCCTTTATCCAAAACCCACTGCTGTATGCTTATATAGTAGGTATTTCCATGCTACGTGTGTAATTTACTGATCTACTTTCTGATTGTTTGCAGATCCTCTGACTTTTGTCACTTCTTTTGATCAATGAGCATTTAAGAATCTTAGGTACTTCCTTCCCCTTAAGGGTCATCACAATCTCTGGAAGAAATATGCATTATGACCTGCAAGTTTCACCACTAAGTAGTAAAGTTGTCTACAGAAAGGGTGCAGATGTTCTTACTCTAAACTTGTTCTTTCATGTGTAGAGATGATGAAGGGCAGTGAAAAGCAGCTCACCAATGGGGTTAGTGGAGGTTTCTTGGCCTTTCTGGTGCATGCGGTAGTGACGAGTAACTGTCCCGTGAGCAGCTTCTGCTTCAACAGTCTTGCCATCAGGGCAGATCAGCACGCTGGTCATCATCCCCAGAGAGCCATAGCCTACAAAATACAAGTTTCAAAATCTCAGTGTCTCCTTTGGACAGCTCCCCTCCCTCAAATTCCCCTTCATCTCCCCATCCTGCAATCTCCTTACATCTGCTTGTCTTTCACACAGGGTGACAGGAACAAAACAACTTCTTGAGAGCATCTGCTCTTGTGAGAGGAACCAGCAACTTCTGATATTGGACATTCACACCAGTTCTAACCCTGTAGGTTTCAGAGATCTGCATGTTTGAAAGCTGTTTTGTTTAGCAGTCCTACACACATCCTTGTTCTGTGGGAGGCAGTTTAGTGGCATTACTTCAGAAAGAGTGTATTACATAAAGCCACACATCTCATCCTGTGGAATTCTGCATCCATATTTGTTTTGGCACCAGGCACCTCGGTTATATAGGATTTTGATCAAGCATTGCAATTATGTAAAGTTAAACATATCAATCTCTCTCTTTAAACCTGGCAGGTAGCTTTAGGTCCTGAAAGTTTTATGACTTATCTGCAGAGCACCTGCCATCACACTCAGCAGCAGTTAGCTTAACTAAAGCTGTCAGTGACAGAGAACCAGCTGTCTAAATACTGTCCATTAGAATAGAAAGCCTACCAGTTCTCACGTGGTAGAAACTTCCCTCCTGTAAATAAATACAACTACAGAGTCTACATTCAATAGATTTTCGTGTAAAAGCAAAATCAGAATTCTTTTGACTGCCTGATACCTCCATGACTGGCAACAGGTTTGAAATACAAGTTTTGAGACCCAACACCATGTCCCGCACCATTCCATAAGGTGTGACAGAAGGACACAAGAAACTACCACTAAGCCTGCTTCAGCATGGCACAGGAAGCAGCTCATACCTTGTGCAACAGAGTCAGACTGCACATCCCCATCGTAGTTCTTGCAGGCCCAGACAAAGCCTCCTTCAGATTTCAGGGCCTGAGCAACCATGTCATCAATGAGCCTGTGCTCATACCAGATCTTTTTGGCTTCAAACTGGGATTTGTATTCTCTAGAAAACAAAAAACCAAAACACCTTGTCACACAAACAGGGAATTGCTCAGTTTGTACACAGACAGGTGCACAGAGATAAGACTAAAACAACAACAACAACAAAAAAAAAAACACGTTCTCTTTACTCTTTTTTCCCTTGTCTGCTTTGCTGGGCTATAGCAAGGCTGCTTCAGAGTCATAGAGGCACCCGCAGAGAATCTGTGGCTTTATTAGAAGATAGGGACACCACAGCCACATTCAGCAGAGCTTTCCGCATTGAGTATTGTGCCTTGCAGGACAAGGGAGACTGTGACAGAGATGGCACCCCCTGAGCCCTTAAAGTGTTGCTGAGTGTCTGAAAAAGCAACTCGGAAGGCTGGAGAGGATGTTCCTGCTGCAGACTTATGCACTGCAGTAGGAAGTACACAACTGATTACCTGTCATAGATGTCTTGGAAGATGTCTTTGAAGCGGCCATCGTATCTCTTCAGAATGGTGTTTTTGGTGCTCATGTAGAGGGGCCAGCCTTTAGACAGTGCCATCTGGAAGGAACTGTGGGCAAAATCCTTGATAGACTGGTCAAGATTGTACATTCCCATGGCTACACCACCACAGCCTGTTAGTGGAAGAACAGATAGGAATCACTACATTTAGTTTTGGTTTAAGAATTTTATTCTCCCCATAGCATACTCTGGCTGGCAGGCAGACTGATGCTCTCCCCAGGTGTCTTAATCTAGTTCTCAATTTAAGGTTGGTTCTTTCAGGAGAAGATTTGCTTTATGTTATCAGCTCAAAGCTCCAGCAGTTCTGTGACACATGGATAGGAAGGTGGTTTTGTTTTACAGGCAAGTACATCTTATTAATGTGATCTAATCCCTCTAAGAAGTTTTGTTCTAATCCAGCCTAAATACTCAAGCACTGTGACAGAAGTGAATGTACTTGAACTCCTACTAGCCATTTAAGTAATACAGCCTTTTTCTATCAAAGCAGCAGGCAGCAGTTTGGAGCAGGAGGTCTCAGTCAAAGTTAGAAAGGGATGTGCTCACACCTTAAATGTTTTGCGCCTTCAGAACTAACTCCAGCAGTTAAGGCCTGCTTTGCCTAGCTCAGGTAAACAAGACTCCACATGTATTCCTGCATTTTTTTCAGCACATGTGTGGCCTACCCTGCTGCTTTGATCCACCCGCTCAGGCTCACTCCTAGCAAGTTGTGGGAAGAATGTGCCAGTCATGTGGGTGCTCAGGCAAGTCCTGAGAAGGCTCTGAGGAACTATCAACATTCACATGATTTAGCTTGTGTAAGGCAGATGTGTTAGAAGCACAAATGGAAATGTGCTGAACTTGCAGCCCAGCTCACCTAGAAGAAAGCAGCACTCAGATCGTGGAAGAGGATGATTGTGGGTGAAAGTCAGGTCTACAGCTTCATGAGAAAGCTTTGTCATTTTCAGAGCACAACTCTGTTTCTAGTGAAAAGTAGATCCCATGTACTTAATTTTAAACACCTCACTACCACCATCTATCTAGTTTTTGTACAGTACCAATATTGGGGATCTTTGTTCTAGAAACACCCAGAGTTTTTAAATACCTTTCCTAATAACCATTTGTCCTTACCACCTTGAGATGGTTGTTACTATATGGACATACATGCAGAATAAAGAGGGGAAGCCAGAGGAGGTGTATCTGCTTGCCAAGATAGCAATGTCATTTAAAGTTGATATTGGCAGAGAATGAAATTCCTGTTGTTACATGTTATCCCTGTACCTTCCCTATGGAGTCAAGGACAGTTCAGGGTGTGATCAGCTACAGAGACTGTGTACTCTGGAACCATGACTTCACAGCTGCTGGATGACAGCTACTAAGTTTTATCCAAACAGCTATTTTCATACATGTAAAAGAAAATCCTTATTGCAGTCATACAATCCTACTGCCTCTTAAAAATCTCTTGATTCAGTGTCAAGGTTGAAGATATCAGTACAGCAAAAACACGAGTTTCCCTTAATCATTTGGGAGATATGCTGGCACAACAGTTATCTGTGGGGAGGGCAGCTCCCTAGAGCAACAGCATAACCTGCCATCTTTGCATTTCCCTGCTTTCTGCTTGCTGATGCAATGCAGAACAGCAAATCAGACTGGCAGCTGGATGGCACACATCTCCAACACAGGCTCACCAGTCACCTATCAAATGAAAACAGACTGGGACTGGCTGTGAAGCAGGTGAACTCCAGATGAAAGGCTATGCAACAAGAGATGGTAGAGATGCAGGTTCTTATGAGCAAGCATGCCAGAGAAATCAAGTATTACAAAGGAGGGTCATATGTCAATCTTGGTAGCTGTTTGCCAAACCAACTGCACACAAACAAGGATGCTGTTGTTTACATGGTTTCTTTTTTTTTTTTTTTTTTTTAGCTAAATAGATCACCGTAAGACTTTAAATCCTGAACCCTTTGATTAATGATAGACAAGAGACATGACTTGTATGATGTTTCCTTGAATCCTGCCCCTAGAGGAAACAGCCCAAGTTCAGGCAACACATCTGTAACTGCTTCCATTAACAAAGCCCAGCAATGTCAGGACTCTTCCTGAGCCTTGCAATGTCTGCAGCCAGCAGAGCAATAGGGAGAGGAGTGACACCAAAAGCTTTGGGACTGCATCTGTTAAAACAGCTACAGCGTGTACAGTCAGGACCATCCTTGCGAAATCCTCTTCCACCCTACAGAGTAAGTGTTAATTCTCATCTCTATCGAGCAAATGAAAAGACTGCTTCATAAAGAAGGGCAAAGACTGCAAAGGTACAGAGATCAGCAAAACAAACTAAACCCAGAAAGAACTGCACATGGATTACTCTCAAATATATCTCCCCTTAGGTCAAGCCTAGTTTACATAGGAAGCTTGCCTCTGATCAGAGAGAAAAACATATATGCTGCTACCAGAGTCATCATATAAAGAGCATGACAGGTGGCCACTCTAATATGATTGTGTTCTGGATGTGCCTCTTGGATCCCAGGAAGATTTCAAGGTACTTTCAGTACTTGACAAATAAATGAAGAAGGTCCAAACTTTCTCCCCCATTCTACCTCAAAGTCATATTTTACCATCAAACAGATCTGACTGATAATTCAAGGTTGAAATAAATCCAAAAATATCAGTGTATCAGTTTTAATCACTAATAAGAAAAAATACCTACTTTCAAAGTTATGGACCAGATATGTGACTGGCTTGCCTCCGTCTGTGGGAGTGTAGGTCATCTCTACTTTTCCAGGCCCAGGCACCACAAAATCGGTTGCTCTGTACTGAAAAAAAAAAATTGCCATGATAATTTATCTATCAGGAAGAGAGAACCATAAAAGACAGTCCTCATTTGGGAGGGCAGGTTACAGAAAAACAGTTGTACTAAAAACCCCATTAAGTAGACTTTTTATTCAGCCATATTGACATTGGATTATTTTACTAGAGATTAGAAAGACAAGAGTCATGGAATCACTTAGGTTGGAAAAGACTCTTAAGCTCATCAAGTCCAACAGTTAACCCAGCACTGCCAAGAGCACCACTAAACTGCATCCTTAAATAGTCAAAAGTCTGCCTGTTTCAGAAGCCATCTTCCCCTTAGAGGAAAAAGCTCACAGATTCTTGGGCCCCATAAATCGGTAGAGTATCTGCTTTTGCAGATGTGCTGAAGTTTTAAAGTGCAGAGTATTTAGACTGTTGTGTGGTTGATGGATAGAAAGGCTCCTCTCCCTGCCTCAAAAAAGCCATTCATATTACAGCTGCTGATCTTGTAAATAAAAGGGTTCATACATCATACAAGATGACATTTGAAAGGCCAACCTGTAGTAAGAGTCTTTGAAATTAAAAACTTTAAATATTTAAATGCTGTCCCATCCTCCCAATTGTCCTGAACAGTACTATTTAGTGTTACATTTCCTTGAAATTTGTTATTCTTTTTCATGTAGTTTCCCTCCTATCAAGGGAATCTGTTCCCTGAGCTGTTCTGAAGTTAATGTCTCGCTCCTATGTCCTTTCTAGGTTCTTATATTGTTCCCTTCACTTTAATCTCACACTTTGCAGGGTTTCAATCCCTTCCCTTTAATCCACTGTTTCCTATTATTACTTTAACCTTCTCAATTGTTCACAACCTTTAAGGATGTTGAATCCCATTCTTTTCTAGTGTCAGGGTTGTGCAATTATTTTCCTCTTGATAATTTATTATTTTACCTTCCTGTAGCTGGTAATTTAATGACTTGCCCCCAGTTTGCAGGTTTAGCCACCTTTTGAAGCACTTGGCTCTTCTAGAAGACTTTCCTTTTGCCATGTTTGGTAGCTATATAGCATATGATTGCCCATGGAGAACAGTATGACTGATTCTTATCCTCCAGGCTACCCAGAGGGCACAACACTGAGAACAGTTCCAGGGCTTTCCATAGCCTTGTACTACCATTGTCAGGAAAGTTTTGATAAAAGAGGTTTCCCTACTTCTGTACCATAGCCTGATGTGCCCAGGTCAGATACCAACTCTGCAGGTGTGCTGTGCAAGTTAAAGCAGCAGACCACAGTAAAAAAAAATTAAAAATGAAACAGAACAAAACCACATTCCCATACAGAAGGCAATTTTGCCCACTTCTAGAAATCACTTTTTTTATCCATTTTTGCTGTCAGCAAAATTTGACACCAGAAAGTCCTGTAAAGTAAAAAGGTGGGCAGTGTAAAATAATATTTTCTAAAGATGTTCTTATGTAGGAAGGAGTGTTCTAGAGAGGTGAAGAACAATAAGAACAATAACCTAGCAGAGTTAAGTGTCTAAGTACAGGCCTGTGTAATCCAAGCACAGGTCTCTGAATGCTGTTTATACAGTGACACTGCTCAAGGGAGAGAGGCATGAACCAGGCTCTCCCACACTTGCTGGGTGCAGTACAAACAAAGTGCTAGCAGATATGCCCTCCCAGGTGGAATGCAAGGGACAGAGCAGGAGCACAGGGATGTCTAAATCTTTGGAGCTCTACACCAGTCAGGAATTATCCTGTTAAGACAAAGAGGGGTAAAGCCTGCAGTGACTCACTTGATCCCCATAAGCGTGACGGCCGATGACAATGGGTTTCACCCATCCAGACACCAGCCGGGGAATGTTCTTGCAGATGATAGCCTCTCTGAAGACAGTGCCACCTAGGATATTTCTAATTGTGCCATTGGGCGACTTCCACATCTGCTTCAACTTGAACTCCTCCACTCTCTTCTCATCAGGAGTGATGGTTGCACACTTTATGCCAACGTTGTATTTCTTTATGGCTTCAGCAGCTTCCACAGTTACTTTATCATTTGTAGCATCACGATGCTCAATGCCCAAGTCATAGCTGTAACAAACCCACAAACACTGTCAGGAATTCCCAGGACATTTGTTTGTGCTCAACAGGAAAGAAACAAGACTCTATATGTGCATGTGAGTGTAGCTGCAACATTCTGCCACAACTGAAGTTATCCCTCTTCCATGCAAATGCTGCTGGACTGGAAGGAAACAGGCTTATACAGCGACATTTCTCCTGTTAGTGGAGGTTGGTAGGAGATGGGAGAAAGAAGAGCTTCAGTTTATGGCTAAGGTTTGTTGCCAGCATGGGACAGTATCTCCTCTGCCTTGCCTTTTGAGTTTCCTGCAATGGCACCTGTCAGTTGAGGGTGTTCATTGTATGGGAGTAGCAAAATCCCCAGATGAATATGAGGTTTATTTGAAACCTCTTGTGCTGAAGGCTCTGGCTTCCTTCATGTACTGAGCACATGAAGCTCTACTAGACTTAAAAACTGCTTTGACAATGGACCCACAATCCTGCTCTGGCAGCAAAACTGCCAATATTTCTCTCAAACATCAGAGGAAAGTCATTTCCATACTCACTGTTTTAACAGCTTTTGAGAACAATGGCTGCCCAGCATGGGACAGCCCTGAAGCACAGCCAGCTGTACATGAATCTAGCCATTGTGCTGCCTCAGCCAGGGGTTTGCTTGCCCTCCTCCCACCCTCTTTGAAAAGGGATGTTCTCCAGCCTGTGTGCATGTATTATGCTGCTGGGCTCCTGTCTGCCTGGTTCCCAACACCAGCAAGCAGAAAGCCTGATGTAGGTGGCATACAAATGGCTCCAGTGGCAGGGGAAGAGGTCAGACTTGTGGGTTTATCTACAGCAGATACCACTGAAGGCCTCTGTCCACATGGCTAGGAGCAATGTAGCTGGATACTACTCTAATAATTATAGCTCAGTAGCCAGAAAAGGAAGAGATTATTTGTTCTGCTTGGCCAGATGCTATAGATAGCATGTCCCTTCTGCTGTACCCGGCTGCTAGTATTCGTTATTTTCCAGAAGGGAGTATAGGAGCACAGCCCAGCTTCAGGGAGTAATTGCAACAGTTAGCTTACATTGTCAACAGCAGAGCTCAGGCTTACAGCCATGAGGGCAGAGTCTGTGCCCTACACACACCCTTTTGTCCTCTGGGCAGATCTTCAAACGGGCATGGCAAGAAGCCATAAGCCCACTCAGGGGCGCAGGATGCTATGCTTCAAGTCAGGGAGTGGCTGAAACAGCCCATATTTCTTCTCACTGTTTAGGCTGCAGGGTCATGCAGACTGTCGGGTGCTGGAAACCCCAAGAGACAGGAAAACAAAACACAGGCCGTGTCTCTGAGAGACTTTCTTAGAGGCACAGTACAGGCAAAACTCTAACTCACAACTCGGCATGCGCTGCTTACTGCTGTGAGGAACCCTGGAGGGCATGCTTCCGGTGCTAAATGAAAATCCATCAACACCTACTGACACACGCAAACTTCAGTACATTCAGCTGAATGTCACAGAGTCATTACCTGTGCAAATCCAGATCTACATAAGGAAAAATCAGCTTTTCTTTAATCAGCTCCCAGATGACCCGTGTCATTTCATCTCCTTGCATCTCCACAACGGAGCCTCCACGGATTTTTTTAGACATCTTGAACTGCAACAGACATAAAAAAAGTCCAACCTAAGTTAAAAGCTACCAAGACACGTATCCTGCATTTTTACAACATAACTAGGAGAGGCAGTAACATAACATACAGGATCTCTCCAAAAAGTCTTGGAAATAACCTCAGTTTATCCTTAGTTTCATGCTACATGGTATTTTCCTTAAAGCCCCAGCTCCTAGAGAGATCTATGTGAGGATAAAAAGAAAGGTTAATATCTTGACAATTAAGGGCATGGGCTTTAATTATGATTGTATTAAAAAGTTTTAAAATATGACCAAATTCTTCCCCCAAATTCCACAGAAATAGATGAACACTGGTTACTTTTAGATTTCACGAGTTCTAGTCCAGTTACCTGTTCCTCCACCTTTTTCTGAAAATCGGGGGGTTAATGGACATGATTACAATGACAGCTCATACTGCTGAAACGACTAAGGTTAATATATTGTAAGCTTCTTTATTACCTTTGTCCCCCAGGAAGGAAGGAAACAGGCAGAAAAATCCAAGGGCTACATATCAAGAGTATTTTCTTGTGGCAAGCTTTATTTATACAGATAAAATAAATACTCGACAGATTTGTTTGCTGTAGGGAACAGAGGTTTCTGAAGATATTTGTGAACAAAGGCTAAAAAAAAAAAGAACTTGAACCCTGCCCTTCTATTTGTACTTTGTCAAGACAACCCCAGAAGGCACTGAACTGCTCTAAAGTGCCCTTCTTTCCAGCAGCCACAGTTTCTTGGGTCTCGGCTCCGATTATGCAAGAGCTATGACTTGGCAAGTTCCTCCTTCAGACAGTCCTGTGCTTGTGTGCAGCTGCTGGGATACTACAGTGAGATAGCAAGCCCTCGTGCCTCAGGCTGCAGTCTCAAGAGACCAAGGGCCAGCAATGACTGGATCCAGAATGAAAGGTCCTACTGTACACGGGATCTGTTCATCCAGACCGAGTCATTCCGAGGTGTGAGGCTTGCAGAGCAAGGGCCTCGCATTACAAGCATGTTGGGACACTACCCCAGGGTTAATTTTTTTTTTTTTTAATTAAAGTAACTTGTGCTGCATTTCCAAATCCAATCTATTAAACAATTTTAGTCTGGGAAGACAATAAAATTTCTAAGCTATGTTCACAGGATCAAGCTTTCCCAAACCTTTTAAAGTGCAAAAATGAAGAGAAAAAAACCACCAAAAAACCCAAAACACCAAAAAAGACGCCCCCCCCCCCCAAAAAAAAATCCCAAACAAAAACCCCACCCAAAAAATAACACAAAACTCTAAAAAAAATTGAAAAAGTAACATAAGGTTGTGTTACTGAGACTCAGTTTAAAAGATAAACTACTTCAGGCATTTCTATCCCTAACATACACAGTATATATACCAGTATACTGGGTTATATATATTGGCTTATATTGGGCTTCTCTAGTCCTCAAGGAGAACTTGAACTTCACATGATCTCACTCTATCTAAAATCAGTTTACTTTTGCAAGTATTTTGAACCCAATTTTCAATTGTGACTATCTAAATAATAAGGTCTGTATCATAGTCCATGGCCTAGGCACAGAATTACTGCTGTGGGAGAGTTCAGTTTGGCTTTTGGAACAATCTGGGAAACAGTCTGATTCATTTAAGTAAAAATGTAGACAGGCGCAAACCCAGAAAGCACTGCTTGCTTTGTGGTTTGGTTCCACTTAACTAAGACAAATCAGACAACATGACTGACTACAGTCAGTCATAGCAATCGGTTTGCCTTCAGAACTGTTCCATGCTGCTGCCACGCAGAGAACACAAAGGTAGGTGAGACACACCTCCACTGATGCGTGGGAACAGCAGCTTCTTCAACGACTCTGACAGCATCCAACCTGTTTATGCGATCGCGGCCAGGTACTGGCACTTTTCCCATCCTCAGTCACCAGTGCCCCCAGTTTCTCTATGAACTGGGGCAGTACTGCAGCAGCATCCCTCGTCTGCACACCAGTCAGCATGCCGAGAGGCTCCTCTAGAGAGCACACATTCCCCAGAGTTCAACTCCGTCACTCGTCCCCTCTGATTTTATACTGAACTGCCAAAATCCAGCAAGGTCTTTCCCCTGCAGCAGCTCTTCTTTAAATACACTTAACCCAGGCACACAGCCAAGGCAACTTAGAAGAAACCGTCTATTTCCAAATACCTCTCGGTGCCGCGGAAGGGCTCGGGGCCTACGGGCAATAATTAACTATTGCAACAAGTGCCTAACTGCGGTGTACAGCTGATCTCCCTGGAGGAGGCGGCTCGCAGGGGGCACGGAGCGGGTCGCTGGCACCAACCGAGCTCTCGGCTGCACTCCTTTTCCGGCCGCACTCGCCTCTGACAAGGCGATCTGGCGGCACACGGGCGATTTTCCCACAGGGCCGAGGGCAGCAGCCGCCACCACGGCCAAGGCTGAAACCCCGGCACCGGCACGGCGCGACCGCGGCCACTCCCCAAGCGAGAAGGGACAGCCGAGGGCCCCCGAGCCCAGCCCGCGGCAGGGACACCACCGACTAGCGGGAGACCTGAGGACTACGTGAGGAGACAGCCCGGCCCAGGACAGGGCGGGCGGTCCCGGGGTGCAGCACCCTCAGCGCCTCGGCGACAGTCACGGCGGGCGGGGCGCGGTCGCGGGGTCCCGCCCGCGCCGAGGGAAAAAAGCCCCTAAACACAATCGCACCCCTGGGGGACCCGCCGCGGGGCGCCGCCTCCGAGAGAGAAAGGACAAAGGGTGCCGTGAGCCGCCGAAGCCGCGGCGCACCGGGGCGGCGGCGATGCCCTTTACCTGCAGGCCCGGTGCCGGTGCGTTCCGTGCGGCGGTGCGGCGGCGCTGCGGGGCCGGGCCGTGCGCGGGGCCCTTTATGTGGCCGCGCCCCCGCCCCGCCCGGCCCCGCACCCGCGGCGCCCCCTGCTGGCCGCGCGCGGCCCCTCCCCCCGGCGGCGGCGCGAGGCCGCTAGGGGGCGCGAGGCCGGCGCGGGGCCAGCAGCCGGGCCCGCCCCGGTCTCGCGCGCCGGTGCCCCCGTGCGAGGGGCCCGCGGCAGCTCGGACCGTGCGGCTGCCGTTCCGGGCCGGGCCCGTTCCGCGCCCTGCCACCCCCGCGCAGTGAGTGCCCGCCGGCACCGGGAACCCGCTGGCGCCGGGGGGCTCGGGCGTGGCCCAGGGATGCGGTACCCACAGCGGGCACGGGCTCCTCCGCTGGCGCTGGGGCGGCGGTGTCGACACCGCAGCCCCGGGGGCAGCAGCGGGCACCTCTCTGAGGCTGGGGCGAGGCGGAGAGAGTGGCCGGGGAGGAACCTTGGGGAGTAGAAGAGAAGGGACTATTAATGAAATACGGTGTACTCCGAGTTCCCGGGGGACACGCCGGCTCGCCTCACTGCCAGCGACTCCCGAAGCAGCAGCCCGAGTCTGCCGCGCCCGGGCGGAGCGGCCGGGAAGGGCCGCGGGGCGGGGCCGGGCGCTGCCGGCGGGTGGAGTGCGCGGAGCTTCGATTGGCGATGCCTGGGCGGGAGCGGCGCGGTCGGCGGGCGGTTGGTCGGGGCTGGCGGCGCCGCCGGGCCGGGCGGTGAAGGAAGAGCGGCGGTGCCGCCCCAGCACCGGCAGCGGCCGCGGGCAGCAGGTGAGCACAGCCCGCCGGGGCCGCGCCGCCGGCACCGCTCCGCGGCACCCTTGCTCCGCCGGCCTTCTCCGGGCTGCTCGGGCTGGCCCCTGGTAGCGGCCGGCGGCGGCTCTCCGGGGGTCTCAGCCCACCGCGTCCGCGCCGTCCCGTCGCAGGTGATCTCCGGCTCTGCCATCCCAGGCGAGGGAAGGCGGCGGTGTCTCCTTCACAGAGGGGAGAGCGAAGCAGCTGTCTCCTGCGCAGAGGCTGGAGGGGAAGCGTGTCAGTCGCGCAGTTATGTCTGAGTTGCGGGTGGTTTCGCACCCGGGGTGTATTATCCGGGTGCCCGGGTGTCTGTGTGTGAGAAGGAGGGGCCGTGTCCTTCCGGCACTGGGCTGCTGTGGGCAGCTCTGTGGGACGCGGCGTGTCCCGGCGCTGCTCTGGAGGGAGCAGCAGTGCGTGTGGGGAGGCTGACGGCCGCCCTCGTACTCTGTATTTTATCGGTGATGAGTTGGTGATCGCTGAAGCTGCAGCTTCGGGTGGGTTTAGATACATTCCCCGTGAGTGCTGGTGAGGATCCTGTGAGGAATGTACTCTGGTTTTCTGCTTGTTGACCGATATGTGCACCTTGCTTTCCCCTTTCCCATATTATACAAGTGACTGTTTCTTGGTTTCTTGTGGTGGGATGGGGGGAGTATTTTCCCTTTAGTGGGACAGCTGAAGCATAGAAAGGCCAGTAGATTCCATAGCTACTGTGTTGTACAGCACAGAAAATCTAGGTGTTTCTGGAGCTAATGCCAGGTACAATGCTATCCTTTTCAATAGTTTTAATAAGACCAATACTGCTGTGACAGAAGCAGTTATTATGTTTTTTTTCCCCCTTGAAATGCGACTTTTTCTATAATCACATATGTACGTATTTAATGCACATTCAGAGACTCGCTTGTAACTCTTATCTTGCTAGACTATAGTCAGCTACTGAAGTAGGAACATAGTTTCCTACAAAACTGTTTGACTTCACAGTGGGATTTTTAATGTGGTAGTGTGTGTGAAGGTATACCCTTGTTGTATGTTCAGCATTTAAAAAGCAAACTATTAGTTGCCTTAAGATTGAAGAAACAATTCTAAATTTATCTGAGGAGTGTGTTTCAAGGAAAATGTTCCATGAACTCTGGTGTTTAAGTACATTCAAATCACCTGTTTGAATAATACTGGTGAAATGAACAACAAAACAACATACCCTGATTTACAGGGTAGAGGGATGTGGAAGGCTAAGACTCAGCCTTACATAAAGAATCTGAACAAAGTTGCTCTTGAAACTTAGTAAATGATGCCTCTCTGCTTTCTTGTAAATGATGCCTCTCTGCTTTCTTGTAAATGATGCCTCTCTGCTTTCTTTCCTGAGGACATGTGAATAGCAAAAGGAACTCTGAGCTGAAGGTGCTTACTGTACAGAGCAACAAGCAGAAGTCCACTGGGAAGTCATGTGAATGACTGGCAGATACATCTTTTCAGCATTCTTTGTAGGAAAAGTTAAACCTTGCCACATGAGCTGCTTGTTAGCACTTTCAGTGTCACCTGCTGATCATGTTGATTTTCTCCAGACTGCACAGATATTTTTCAATGTGCCTTCTTGGAACTTGGAAGAATGTATTCTAGTGAGCAATATAAGCCTGTAAGTTCTAGGGAGCAATTGTGGGAACTGGAAATTGTCATGTCATGAAGAAGTGTGTATCAGCTGCTAAGCAGGTAGTAGGTTCATAACAGGTTTTGATCCTTGGCACAGGTAAAAATCAGCCATCACTCATAGGCTCCATCAGCTCCCTGTGTTCCTCTTTCTCAAACATTTCACCTAATCTTTATTGAAAAATGATGAAGGTAGTAAGCACCTTTGCCTAGCAGGCTAGAAGTGCAGGCTGAGTGAGGTGTTGTGAAAGAAATTGGGTGTCTGATCAGCTTAAAGAGTGTGGGCTGGGGAAAAGTATGACTCTTGGCTGTATGGCAGCTTTGGTATGCAGAAAATAGGGTTTACAAGTATGGCTTCTTCTAATATGGAAGGTGGTTTGGGGTTTTTGCTTGTTTTTCCTAAATGGAGCTGCTCCTGAAAACGAGCATGTTTGAAGGTGTTAGATTTGACGACAAATAAACCACAGTTTGGGTTGCTTCCCTGGTAACCTGCACAAGGGCCTGTATTGTAACGCTGAGGGGCGGGAAACAGTCCCACCAAAATAAATCTTTCAGTCTTGGTTTGTTTGGGGTTTTTTTTTTTTGTGGTTTTTTTTTTTTTTTTTTTTGTTTTTTTTTTTTTTTTTGTTTTTTTTTTTTTGTAACTCATTCTGCTTCTCATTCTGAAGTTAACCTGCCAAACAACAAGTCTGCCTTGTTCTTGCTCAGGCATGCCTGTTTTCAGTTTTGTTACAAGGGCTGCAGAAGTCACAACATTAGGAGAAGAGCTGTCAAAGTTAAAACTTCTTTGTGGTATGCCTGCAGAGTCTCCATTTGAAAACTTCAAGTTCTCGTAAACCTGTGCTGCAGTGTGCCATCAGTGTAGTGGCTGTTTATTTTGTTGCTCTGGGTGTTTAACTAGGCACTCTGCAGAGGTGCTGCTCTCTGTCAGTGGCTGGGCAGGGGGCATGGGGTCCTCTGGCCTTCTTAATTTGTGCTAATACAGGTGCCTGTGGTCAGTGGGTGAATGTCTGTCCTCTGGGGTCTAATGAGACATCTCCTGTTCAGAAGGCTGAAGAGGGTCTGTTTCACCCCCCCTTGTGTAATGTGTGTTGCTGACCTCTTTCCAGGGCACCTGAAATGGCTGCAGATGACAAACGCTCTCCGACACTGGACTCCACCAGTGATCTACCTCGTTCTCCCAGCAGTCCATCTCATCTCACTCACTTCAAACCCCTGACTCCTGACCAGGACGAGCCTCCTTTTAAATCAGCTTACAGTTCTTTTGTAAATCTCTTCCGTTTCAGCAAAGGTGGGTGCTGGGGGGATGCGTGGGCATGGCTTGTGTGTGCTGTTTGCTGCTTGTAAAAACACCTCTGAACATAGAAGGAGAATGTCAAAGGGCTGATGTCAGCTCTTTTGCGAGGGATGTTGCATCTGGCTTTTGGGTGATGTAGGAGAGCTTTATTATGAAAGATAGCCAGTGTCTTGCAGCTGGAAATCTGTAGCTGCCCATGAAAGTCAAAGACAAGCCAGTTAGCAGGTAGTATTGTATAGATTCTTAGCTTGACATCAGAATTTCCTTTGCATGTATGATTTTTTTTTTTTGGCTGAAAGTAGGAGTAACTCTCTGCCAGCCTGTGTGAGCAAAAAGTGTGCTTGTCCTTCCAGTACAAGTTCTTACTTCAGACTTCATCCACCTCTCACCTTCCTGTGCATCTCATACCTCCAACTGGGTGACAGCTGACCTGCAATAAAGCAGGAAGTCCATACTTAATTTGCATGGCTTAGGTGTTCCCCATCAAGAAGTCTGAAGTGTTGTGAAAGTTTTGTGTATTAAAAGGTATTACATGATTTTGGCCTTTGTGCTGCATGTGTCATTAAATATGTTCTCAGTGGGCAAACTCTGAAAGAACTGTGTGAGTTCCTTTTTGTTTCAAAGAAAGATCCTGCAAAGAATGGTGAATGAAGGCACCTGGATTTTGTGCAAAGTCTGTGTATACCTTTACTAGAGATGGCGCACTGGTCAGCTGCTTTTGTTTAGTCTGTTCATTATCCAGCTTTGTTAAGCATACTTCAGCTATGTTTGAGCTGGGGGAAAAGAGCCAAACAGCTTTTTGTGTAACCGATCTGTTCAGACTCTTCTTATGCAGAGTGAAAAATGATTACTTTGTATGACTGCTATTAGTTTGCATACTAGAGTAGCACCTGTCATTGCTAATTTATTGCAAGTAGCATAAAATGTGGTCAATATTGGCTTCACTTGTTTTTTTCTGACAAATGTAGCTGGAGTCAGCAATGTGTTTTGTTAGGTGAATGGGAAAACAACCTTGAAACAACACATGAAATGTGCATCTTACTGGAATCAATGAGAACCTTCTGATGGATCACCTGTCTGTGATCTGCTGATGGAAATTAAAGGCTGTGGTAACTTTACTGTGACCTCAGTACTGGCTTGTAAAATAACTGAAAATCTCTTTTCAAGGCAGAAGCTGATAGTCAAGTGTAGCTGTTCTATTTTGCAAGAATAATTCACATTGGTATTCACGAATAATTTGCCAGGGTTTTTTTGACCCTTTTCACATTAGGGAATTTCTTAAATAGCCTGAGCCTTGAAGACAGCCTACTGTCCTGTTTCTATGATGTGTATAGTACTTCTAAAACTAAAAATTCATTTGTTTTGTTTTATCATAATCCAAAAGAGCTATTTGTGAGAGTTTTTTTAACCTTAGCTGTGCACGTACTACTGGTTTTCTTTATCATGTCTGAAAGGTGGTTTCTTTCTTTTTGTCAACTCTAGATGATGGCAGGCTTTCATCTCCAGCAGAGAGAGCAGAGGCAGGACAGAGTGATCCACAAGCATTGAGTGGTGGCTGGTCCAGTCCTCAGCATCCCACGAGGGCTCAGTCTCTGAGATCACCAATTCCTTACAAAAAGCAACTGAGTGGTGAGCTGCAAAGAAGATCTTCTGCAACTCTGGGTAATTTCAGCTCTTTGTTCTATAGGGCAATGTTGCACTAGCCAGGATGCTTCAGGATGAGGTGGAAGGATGTGAACAAAGGCTCACTGAGTGTCTAGATTCATAGCAGAATTTAGTATCAGGCTACACTGCTTCTGTTAGTGAAGTTGCACTTTACCCTCATAACCCTTCACCCTTCTTGGTGTTCCAGCAAGACAACTTCTTGTTGGGGCTCTGGTGTTTTAATTGGAAAACAGTCTGGAACAGAAGAGGCTGCCAAAACACATCTAATGTTTTAAAGTCACCTGATCTTTGATCCTGAACATTTCTGCTTTGTCTTGAGAGACTACAGTTTCTTAACATCCACATGCTACCTCTAACTTTAGTGCTTAGTCTGGATGGATTTGGTGTTTGGGTCTTCAAGGGAGTTGTAAATGAAGGTTTTTGCTTGTAGTTGTTTTAAGGAGAATTGAATAGGAAGTTGTGCTTAAGATTTTATTTTATTTTTCAATCCTGCCTAAAATATTGCCAGATTCTGTACTGAATCTTTTAGCTGGTATGTGGATTGATTGTAGTTTCAAAGGTCCAACTGTGTAATGGCATTATGGAGATGTGAAAGAGCTAGGAAGTAGATTACAGGGGTCCCTCTTGAGATCTGACTGGTTACTGTTGGCTGTTGATGATAGCTGTGAGGAAACTGCTAAACTGGGTAACAATCTTGTGCAAGGCAGTATTTCCAAGACCTAGTGCCTAGTGCAAACAAACCAGTACCTAGTGCAAACAAATCAGATCCTAAATGTTAATGTGTATGGGATTTCCAGCAAGGTGTGTAGTATTGGTAGCCAGGCAAAAGTCTAGTACAAAGAACTAGCATTTTTACCTAAGTCATTTGCATGCTTAGTTAAACATGTTCTTCATCTTCCTCCTTGCCCTCTAGCAGTGTTTGATCTTTTTAGTCATACTTCTTCCAATGAACCAATTAAAGGGGTTAATTAATTAATTAATTTGGGGTTTTTGTTTTGTTTGCTTGGGCTCTTTCTTAAAGAATTTTCTCAAATGTCTCAAGAGCAGCCATATGCTCTTGGCTGATAAGCCAATTTACTTTTACTTGATGCCTCTTGTAAATCACTTGGAAATTGCCTGGGGATTAGATGTTAGAAACCTTCAGGTGAAGTATGTTTTTTGATACTCAGAAGGCAGAAGTAATCTTGCTGTTTGGTTTCCTCTGGGATTAGGCAGCCAGGGAATAAGCTTTAGTTTAAGGTGTGTGGGAGGAACTGTTTCTGTATTACTGCAGCTCTTTTTCAGGACCTCCATTCATATCTCTGGGTTTGGATGCAAATATGCTTAGAAAAATGTCATAATGAATTAGCCTGTAAAGAAGTAAAGTTAGGACAAGCAGGAATTGCTGCTCACTCTTTGAAGAGGTTTCTGTGGTCCCAGGTGTTGAGCAGCCTGACTTGCTGTTGAGTATTTTCTCCCGAACAACCTTAGTGCTGTAACAAACATGAGCTCTGTGTAACACATGTAAAAGTGTGCTGGATTAGTGAGAAGGTTTGGGGGAGTGTTTTAGGCCCTCTCACTTTATGTGAAGAGGGGGAAAAATGCTTGCATTTTCCTTCTCTAAAAGTCAGGAATTGGGGTTTTTTTTTAAGCAAACTTTAGAAAATTTTTTTTCTTTCCTTTTTTTACCTTAAATGGTGCTGAATAATTAGGTCTTTGAGGATTTTCTTTGAATAGCAGAGAATTTTATTTCTGCTATTGCAGCTGATGCTGGCCTGCACAAATAATCTTAGAAATTATTGCCATGTCTAAATGGTGAAGAGCAGGAAAGTAAGTGATGGGATTTACTTAAACATCCATGTTGGTAAATTGGGTCACCCACTGACTTCAGTGACAGAGAGGTGTCTAATTGAGTTCAGTTTTCTTGTAGCCCTGTGTCCACAGGCCTGTAAATGTCTCTCTAGGCTTTGCCATTACTTAGATACTTAATAACATGGGCAAGTGTAGGCAGGAAAATATATGAGCACTTCAAAAGGGTCTCTCTAACCTACTTGATCTTAAATAATGTATTAAGTTAAGCAAACTGAAAGGAATAAATAAATAAAAGGATGCTTCTGATACCTCTAAATAGTGATGAAATGAAATTGCTCCTGAAGATGCTGACCCTCACCCCTCATCTGTCCATTAGCTTGTAGTGTCTGTGCAGCACATCTCATTGCTTGGGGACTGTGCTGTCTGACAGCTGCAAGTGCAGAACAGCATGGAGGGATGGTGGCTTTTGGAGGACACTGTCTGGCAGCATTTATGTAGGGTTTCAGTTCTGTGCTTCCCTTCAGGACTGCTTATAGAAGAATCTTATAATAGCTCCATACTGGCTTTTGTGAAAATAGGAGGAGCTATTGGATGCCTGGCTTATGCCAGAGATGCTCTGAGGGTTGTGTGGCTGAAGAACCAGTGCTGAGACTCTGCAATGGCTCCCGTGGTCTCTCTCTTGGGTAGTCTGTTGCATCATTGTGTGCTGGTTGTGTTGGACTGTGTGTGCCGTGCTGTCAGATGAAGGCTTTCAAGGTGCTGGATTGAACCAAAATAGTCCAACAATGAGACTGTTGTCACTGAGATAATGTCACAGCTTGCAAATCCTGTTTAAGGAGAACTGAAAATGCTGACTGCTGCAGAGGGAGCCTGGGTAGTAAAAGCACTTCTAGCTTGTTACCCTGTCATGCAGGATAATGCTTTTAATGCTAGACAATTGTAGCAGACTGGCAGTAATGGGGAGTGGCAAAGGAGCTTAGCAGGAGCCAAGGAATGGCCAATGATCATATAGGGGAAGAAGGCCTGAGGAAAGCATGTGGTAGTTACTGGAAAGCATTGTGGAGTGTGAGGTACTACCACAGCATCAAAAAGATTTTGGAACATGAAAATGCATGCTGCAAGATGAAGTTAAGGGCAGTTTTCCTACTTTTCATGGCAGTACTTTTTATGGCAGTGATTTGAGGAAGACGTTATGTTTGAACTGTGGTAGTGAAATTGAATATGAAATTTTATGCTGTGGCAACAAGTAATTAGAAAGCAATTTGTGTGGTTTTGTATTAGCAAAACTAGTATCTCTGGCAGCGGTATTTTTATTGTTGAAACTGTGTGAATCTCTACCTCTTGTGTTAGTATATGGTCAGTTCTCCTACAAACTGAAACCATAGGTTGCAAAAAAGTAGTTCTTGTGCTGTTTTTGCCCTGTCATTCACTGTAAAATTAATGCTAAAATACTGTAGAGTCATGAAACTCTGTGAAAAAATATTTCTATAATTTAGAGGTTTTTTTTTTCATAGATTTTACCAAGGATCAGCAACCATAAATGCATAAAGGAAGGATGACATTTACTGTTGAAATAAGTTAACTTTTTTTTTTAACTGTGGAAGTTAATTTTTAACTTATAATAATGCAGTTTGGACAGGGGTAAGAGTTAACCTAAGATTGATACATGGGAATTCTTTTTGAAGGATGGTGTTTTAGATAGTGTTTCCTTTACTGCATGAATGATCACTTCTTACTTTCTTGCTATACAGTGTTTTTCCTCAGAAAGGGAGAAATCACATAATTGAGAAGGAAAAGAACCAGCTGAATTTTAATCTGAATATCAGTCAGCTTTTCTAGTATAAACAGGTTGGCCATGTGCTGCTACTGCTAATGGCATACTTTTTCTTATGTGGGTGACATCATCCTGACATTGTTTTATGGAGCAGAGAAAAGGGCATTTAACTAACAAGAACCAGTGTGGAGTTGCCTATGGCATTTCCTCAGTGCTGTGTATGTTTTTGGAAGTCACTTGCCTGGCAAGATTTATTAGTAGTTCGGCAGTAGATCTGATAATTCTTTGAATTGGAAGCAGCATTCCTGGAAAGGAGATACTCTTGAATTCAGAGGAAGTACCAGGAAGTAAACGCAGCATAGATCTTGTGATAGAAGTAAGGAGGAGCCAGAGGTTTCTCTGGTATTATCAATGTCTTCCTGAAATATGAAGGTCCCCTTAATCACCCTAAAATACTGAACTTTGTACGGCCCAAAAATCTGTTTGATTTTTAAAAAGAAATCAATTCCTAGTGGTGAGTTACAGAAATGGGTTTCTTTTCATAAAAAGGAAAATGTTGTGCATTCTTTGTTGTACATAGCAGCAAAATGTAGGCTGATTGACTAAAAATACCTCCTAAGAAGCTGAAGAGGAGGCATGGAATCCCACAGTTTTAGTCACATGAAGGGAGGGTTTTGGTCTGCTGCACACGAGGCAGTAGCGTAGCTGTTACTGCACAGCAACAGTTAACGGGCTTCAGGCAGAGCTGTCAGCGTTCCTGCTGACATCAGGGAGAGCTCAGGCAGTAAACAGAGTGAGAGCAGCCATGTCTGCTCTTCCTGTACTAGGGGCAAGCTAAATAAAACACTAGTCAGATGGAGAGCAACGAAGCTGGTAAGAAACTTTAAACTATTCAGAAAGTTATTAATCTAGGAAAGAGACTCTGAAAATGTTTATGTTTAGGTAAATAGAGAGCTGTGATTTCTAATCTTCCTGGAGAGAAGGAGCCTATTTGTAATTTTTTCAGCAGTGCTTCAAAGTAAAAGAAATTAGCTGCCTTGCATTTTTATGCAGGAAGTCTCTTTGCTATAGTTAATCAAAAATGACTGTACAAGTTCTCAACAACCTGTTGTTTTTCTTAGGAAAAAAACAAACCAAATAAAAAACCCCCCAAATCCCTCAAAAATGTGAACTTCTGAATTACTGTTTTTAATAGGAAGTGACCAACGCAGTTCTGATATTTTTTTTTTTGCTGTAGTAATTTATAAATAAGTTCAGGTCAAAGCATTGACTTATACTACTCCTAGAATGAGTGTGTATATTGTAGCAATTATTTTGCAAGTATTAGTATCCTAGAGGACATTTTAAAAATGAGACCTCAGTGCTTTGTAACAGACTGCTACAAGCTTCATATAGTAGGTTGAAAATCACTTCTTTGAAGGATATGTTCATTCTCAGAGAACTTAAATGGCTTCTTGTAAACAAAGAGGGTGGTATTTAAAATGTCAATCACGGCAAACTATCTGGCATCAAGGGCAAGGAGCCATACACATTGTAACTTTGTAAAATGTGTATATACATGAATGTTTTTCCCTCTAATGGGGCTTTGTGTTGTGATGTGAATGTTGAAGTATCATGGAAGAAATGAATATTGCTCTCTCTTCCCTTCCAGACAATCGAAGGAAAGTAGAACCACCTCTTGGAGGTCATGATCCTCGAACTGCAGTTCAGTTAAGAAGCCTCAGCACTGTTTTAAAACGCCTCAAAGAAATCATGGAGGGGAAGAGCCAGGTACTTCTTTAGAAGGATTTTTTTTTTCTGGGTGTTTGAAGGATGAGTGAATAAACTCTAAAAGCATTGTGTGAATGCAGGGGAAACAATTTAATTTGATGCTGACTTTTGACTTGCCAAACATCTATCATATTGAGAGAGTGAATCATTGTGTTTACTTGGCTTCTTGTGTTTGGACCAGATGCTCTCTTTTTGGACTATTTTTTTTTTTTCTTCCCACTTATGTTTTACCCAGTCTAGTAAGAAAAAAATCCTAATAGTTTTCTCTCTAGAAGGCTAACCATGGACAGGTGAAACACATTAACTGTCACAAATAGTAGTGAGAATTCTTGGAGTGGTTTAAATCTGTAGCTTACTGTGGTACTGATTGGTCATCAATATTTGCTTGAAAGGCGTGCCCCGTTAATCAGTTTTGATTATAGACAAGAGTCTGGTGGTTGCTACTGACTTGCTGATTTCATCTCCATCTGCTGAGTTGGACCATACCTTTAAGAAGAGGCTCTAGCTGAGGAAAGAATCCACACCTATTTATAAGTGGGGGTATAAATAGCTATGTCTGTGGGCAAGACATGAGCAGGCAAAAGTACATTTAATTAAACTGGTAGAGGAAGGAAACAGCTTTTGGCTTGATAGCTTTTATAGGTAGATTTTGAGTAAAACTTACTTAGCTTCCAGTGCTGTTCTGCTTGTAAGAATAATCTTGCTTTAACAGAGCAAGATTTTTGAGAGTGAAGCAGAAGCCTTTCATTGAAGTAAGCAGGGCATTGAGTATGCCCCTTACTAATATTTCAGTTTGTGGCAACTTCTGAAGGCCCTAGAAATTTTCAGATGTATTTGGAGCTACTGGAGGAGTGCTGAAACTGACAGGATACAGCAGGAAATGAATATGACCAGGTCTTCTGGAAACAATCTGTTAGCTGTCAGCATGCTGACTTCTGTAAAAAAAGGTAATGAATGCATCGCTGCCTTTGATCGCAGCCATGTTTTGCTTGGGTCGCTTCAGGCAACAGTTTGTTCCTGCTGTGGACTTGGCCTGTCTCTACAGGAGACCTCTCTACTTTTGTAGAAAGCTTGTATCAGATTCTAGTAGGTGCTTTTCTAATGAGCCTCTTCTGCTAAGGCAGGCCAGACTTCTGTTCTGAACCCTCCCTCATGACAAGAACAGCCTGCAAGGAGGGCAGAGAGCTGGGAGGTGTGACCAGCAGTGACTGGGTTTCTGGACACAGTCGCATGCAAGTGGGGCACAGCACTGGTATTTGGAGCAGTCCCTCTCTATGTGGTAGATCCAGAGACCTGGCTTATCATGCAGCATTGCAGCAAAAACTGTTAAATGGCATCCCCAGCAGCTTTGCAGCAGTTCCTTGGCAAAGCTCTTCACTCCAACTTGCCCTGCTTGAAGCTGAGTGTTTATATTAAAAAGTTCTGGATTCTCTAAAACACTAGACTGTCTTGAGCAGTCTTCAGCCTCTTTCTGTGCCGGTTTTCTTGGCTGAGGACAGCATGAAAGTGTTGTGTTGTTGATCATAACTGCTTTGGTATCAAAATTGGTCTAGCAGCTATGCCAAACTTTAGTTTGGGAATATCCAAAAATAAATCCCAATTTAAAATAAAACCCAATGAGGTTTTTTTTGATCATGTGAAAACGAGAGCAGGGATCGCCCTTCTTTTGTGTGATTACTCTCTTTTCTGATTGTTGTGAGATAATGCTTGCAGCAGTTTCTCTTCCTAAGAAAAACCTGGTGCATTCAGTCCCTCTGAAAAGGCTTTTTGCCAGAACTGGGCTCTAGCAAAGAGTGTTGCACAGACAGAGCTGTCATGTGACCATTAGCAGTTGTGTCCATCCATGGGAGTTGCAGCTGGTGTGCTCAGAATCACAATTGAGAGTTTGTTTTGCTCTATAGCTTCAACACCAATGGAAGTTTTAACTCTGTGTTTTTAAGATGATGTTTTTCCTGTGGCTATACCAATGCTGTTAATTAGTATATGTTGTTGTCTGCTGAATGTGATTTTCAGTTTTCTTCACATAGCAGTTAACCTGGAATTTTGAAACAAGATCAGTCTGGGACAGGCTTTTACAGCTATTTACTGAAGCGTTGAAGAATTGGATCAAATAATAAAACTTTTTACATGTATCTATAATCCTTTCAAAACGTATCCCAATATTAGCTGTTGAAATGATCTTCCTGCAGTGGTAATTTCTGATAACTTGATTTACTCCTAAATAACAGCTTCAACTGATACGTGGTGGATTTTTTTCTTCTCATTTTTAAACTGTGCTAGTTGAGGACCTCTCATATGCTGGGGGCAAATGAGAGGCGAGGGCAATCACTACTTCATATATTTCTTTATTTTTGACTTCTGTCTACATCCTATGATAGTTTTATTCTGCTTTGCTTCCATCTTGGATCAAGGAGGCAAAGTCCTACTGGATTTATTGTCTTAATTCAGAGCTCTCAGCCGTCTGACTCCTTGTAAAACCACATGAAAAATCCTTTGTGTGCTTTTATGCAAGAGTGTGTGCACACATGCACGGATCTGTGGATATGAAATTTTCTTTTCATAAGCATAGTGTACAAAGAGTCATGAAACTAAACATGCTTTCTTATTTACAAAAGAAAAAGCTTTTATCTGCTTAACTCTCTTGTAGGACAGTGACTTGAAGCAGTACTGGATGCCTGACAGCCAGTGCAAAGAATGTTATGACTGTAGCGAGAAATTCACCACTTTCCGAAGGAGGCACCACTGTCGACTTTGTGGGCAGATCTTTTGTAGTCGATGCTGCAATCAGGAAATCCCTGGAAAATTCATGGGCTACACAGGTAGGGTTAATTTACTGAGAGACAGAGCAGTCTCTGTGTGCTCACCTCTGTTTGGTTTATTGCATCTGAGATCCTGGCATCTTCTAGAAAATGCTGTACAGGTCTGTAGTGGGCTTAAAAACAAGAAAAAAGAATCACAGAACCTAATTCTACCAGTTTCTCAATGAAAAATGGTGGATTATGCCATGCCTGGTAATTTTTACCACACTACAAAACAAATATGGCCACTATTGAGCAAGAGTGTGCAGTACAATAAAGTATGCTCAAGGAAAAGCTGCTCTGATTAACAGTAGTTTTAAAGTATGAGCTACATGTTTTAATTGAGGGTCAGGGGAAAGTCTTTCAAATACCAGTTAACCAAATTCTAGACATCAGCTTGTGTGTGATATCTGACTGGCTGTTGTTCTGCTGTCATTTCAGTGTGTTCTCCTTCCCTCTTCCTCTCCTTGTCTCTCTTCTCTCTCCTCTTGCACTGATCGTGTGTTAGGTATCATTTGCCTTGGAAAAATTCCCTGAGTGTGTAATTATCCAGGGTTTTGCCCTTTAAGAGAGTATGAGAATTAGACTTGCAAAGAGGTTTTGAAACAGAAAATCCTTCTGTTTCCGCTACTGTACACCTCTGATCCTGTAGGAACAGAGTTCTATTTGTTCCTGTTTGTTTACACTCTCTGGTTCCCTTTTCCATAGGGGATCTCCGAGCCTGCACTTACTGCCGGAAAATAGCCTTAAGCTATGCACACTCCACAGACAGTAACTCCATTGGAGAAGACTTAAATGCCCTGTCGGATTCTGCGTGTTCCGTGTCCGTGCTGGATCCTGGCGAGCCACGCACACCGGTTGGGAGCCGCAAGGCCAGCCGCAACATCTTCCTGGAGGAGGATCTGACCTGGCAAAGGTAAAGGCAATGCCCTCATGCTGAGCTCTGGAATCTCAACTGTTCTCAGGCTGACAGCTGCCTAGACAGAAGCTGGTGGTTTCCACCTAGTAAACTCCTGTAAAAAGAATCTAACTCTGTGCTTGCTTGTAATATTCTTCTCTTCACATTGAAATGTGGAAACATTTCTAGTGAAGTTTTAGTTTATTTGCAGTTCTTCCTTTAATGTACTGATTCAGTGATTCTGTACAAGTGACGAAGCAGGCTTTTGTATTCAGAATTTAAAAAGACAGAACCAAAATCACACCATCTAACCACCACTGTATTGAGAAGCCAATCAATGTAACACTGGTGCTTTACCTGTCACGTTTCGAATTGTGCAAGAGAATGTAAGAAATACTCTCTGTGTAGGTAAAAGAGAAGTGATGGAAGTAACCACCTGTTTCTGATGAAGTGGGATTGAAAGGACAACAGAGAGGACCTATAAAGATCCTCCAATCTCCTTTCAAGGTGTAATTATTCCTATTGGTCTCAAAAAAGGAGATCTTTATTTTTGGACCCTGAGTAAAAGACCACTGTACTTCTGAAGTGCTATGCAAGTTATTTTTGGAATACCTTGATTTAAGTTGGTGGGGAAGAAGAAATAATCAAGTGTGATATTTCTGCTCATTTCCCTAAAACAGAAGAACAGGCAGATGTGAAACTACTGAGGAGGTCTTGAGTCAGAACCTTTTTTTATCTGAGTGGTAGTGCTAGTGACATATGTCCCATAGCAGCTCTTCTGATAGTATTTTAAATAAACCTGTAAAACCATTTACTATCTTCAGAAAATGCCCTGACTCTTGCTTTGCATGTTGCTTTTCAGAATATGATGCTTCTATCTGGAAGCATTTAAATTATCAAATTTAGGCCTAAATAAAGGAAAGTACTTCTGGTTTAATATTATGGTCATTTAAAGTGGTAATGTAACAATGCATAGGATAAATACCAAATTTTGAATTGGGGAATAAGTAGATGTTCTCAGAATCTTCTCTTCAGATGTACAAAATACTGAAGGTGTTGTTAGTTTTGTCTTCGGATGTGTTATTAGTGCCTTTATGACAACAGTTCAGCAGCCTGTAGACATGAGCATGTAAAGAAAGAATCTATATCTTTATTTATAGCTCTCAAAATGATTTCTGTTGTTGAAAGACTCATAACTCTATACTGGAACATGGTCTTTTTGGGAGACACTGAGTAAATGTAGACCTCTTTTATGAGTGAGAGGAAGAAAGATTTGGGATTAGGTAGTTTATTGTTGCTTTAGCAGGATTAACATTTTCGTCAGTGCTTGTTGCATTTCGCAGTGGGTTACAGTGCTTTTATTAAATACTGTTTGGTAAGTTCCTGATTGTCCTTAAGATATAGATACTCAAGATACTGAATTTAAATGGTGCTACAATGGGAACTGGCAACTCTCAACTTCATAATGGAGCAGAGGTTGTTTTCTAATAGTGGCTTCTGCATGAGAAGTAGTTTGTTTCAAAAGAAAACTTGGCAGTTGTGTCTGTCCAAAATAATGTATCTGAGATAAGATGCTGCAAAGCAGCGAGAAAAGCATTTAGGGAGACTGTTGCTGCATGGACCTGTCAGACGTCACTCTACTCTTCAAACAGTTGGAACACGGAGTTCCTGCTTTAACTAATTTGAAGGGCCATGTCCTTTAAAAGTGAAGGAGTGGTGTACTCTGGATAAGTACAGCTACTCAGGCAAAGCTGCATTGCTTACAGTTTCTCATGAAGAGCATTTATCACACTAGGAGCATTTATTGTGCTAGAGTACAGCAGGGTGGCTGTATCAGTTGGCCTGTAGTGGCTTAGGTCTGATACCTGTTTTGCCAACAGGAATTTCTTTAGGTGGTGCTCAGACATCTGCTGTCCTTCCTCCTGGGGTGGAAACAGAAGGAGGGCTAAGGTGATTTGGATCAGGTTAAACAATTACAGAAGGCTGTCAGGCTGTCTTGGCAAAAGCTGTCTAGCAGTAGCTATGGATAGCGTTGCTTGGATTGCGAAGATGGTATGCTGGAGAGATGGGGGCAATGTATTTAGTGCCAAAGCATCTACTAGCAGCCTGTAGGAAAGGAAGGTGTGTAAGAAAGGGAAATTGGAGAAGCAGGTGGGAAAGCAGGATAATGCAGGCAGTAGTAATAGTCTGTATTGTTCAAGAGTTGAGTTTGGAAGAAGACAGGAGCACTGTCTTCCAGATACCTTTGGTCTACACATGGGGAAAGCTCTCCCTGTTCCCTTGTTGATTTAACAATCATGTGTGAGTGAGAGGTAACATGACAATTAACTATGCTGTAATTATGGTTGTTCTGATGTGCTGGATGTCGCAGATATCTCAAACATCTCTATCATGCTTCTTTCCCTGCAGTTTGATTCACCCAGACTCTTCAGCTACCACGTTGTCTGCACGCCTTGGGTCTGTCCAGGAGGATGCAGGGAAGTCACCAGCTAGAAACAGGTAAACTAATAATGTCTGAGTATTTTCTATTCTTGATGCACTCCTAGCATACTTGTTGCTGTAACGCCTGTGTTTCCAGGCTTGTTTTTACTGAAAGTGCTGTTTCATGTCTAAAATGGGACATCTCACTGCCCATATGGAGTGGTAAGGAAGAGCCATTTGTGTACCTATTTATGTTAACTAATGTACTACTTCTGAGGGCCTGTAGTTTGCTGCTGACTTGGTCAAGCAGAAGCAGTGATGAAGACGACAGGAGGGGAAGGAAGTGGCTGAGAAAAGTACAGTTCTGAGGAAGCTGAAGAAAAGGAGTAACACATATTTGGTGATGGGAGACAAAAAAACTCAGGTCAAGGAGGAGCAGAGGTGTAGTTTTTGTTTGTTTGTGTGCATCCCCATCTGCTTCCTTTGCTCTTCCATTAAGGATAATCTTGTTGAAATTACCAAGCTTCCTCAGGCTAAAATCCCTTCATAGATCTTTATGCAAGAATGTTGGGATGAACTTGAAAGTGTTCATGAGAGCTTTAGTGTAATTTGTGAGTACTTGAGCTTAATCCCGCTAAATAGGCTGGTATTAGAAGTACAAGTAGCTCCCCCTTCACAGTGCTTCTGCTATGGTGCTGGTTGCACGCTTCCCTTATGGTTAAATTAAGGAAATGAGGGTAAGGCAGAGAGGTGCAAAGATAATCCAGATTTCGAAACTGGAATTGGAACATTCAGCAATTTCTTTGCATTGCTGTTAAAAGCAATACACAATGTTTAGCAGTTTGAAGGGATCTGGCAGGACTAGTGAAGACAGGGGAACTCAGTTGAGAAGGATGCTGGGTGTGCTGAGAAGGATGCTGGGTGTGCCTTTTGGAGAGTCTGCTTGCAGCCTTTATTCCTCTGGGTGATGGGAATGGTTAGGAGGAGATGCACACTGACTGTACATCTGAGACCCAAAGATCTCACCTGGGGGAGTAAAATACTGCTGAATAAATGAGTACCAAAAATCAATATTGGGCAAACATGATAAGGAGTCCAGAATTAAAAGTCCAATTCTAAATAACTGCTGTGACATCAAGAAATGTCTGAAACCTTGAGGAGGGTCTCGTGCTTCCTGTTTGAATATACCTCTATTTTAAAAGGCTTTTTGCTGTTTGCTCAGACATGTGGTAGATGGCTCTAATCTTGATCTGGCAGGCCCAGATTGCTTATTCAAGTTAAATTTTAACTCTGGCTGTTCATGGCGTCACCAAAAGTACTTGTTTGTTTGGACACATGATGATGAGGTATAATCTATCTCTGTTAAAAATTCTGAACCTTTGGAAAACAAGCTGCTGGCTTTGGGTTAAGTGATGTTAGCCTTTAGATCTTCTCAAAGCAGCTGTAGCCATTTCTTTGCGAGAAGCTTGACTATTCCTCTTTCTGGAGGAAATGAAGCTGAAAATATGCAGGTTGAGTGCATTTAGAGGCAGGTAACAGAAGTTACATGTTGCTATTTGTTTTCCCTGTGGGTGGGAAATGTGTTATTTGTTCTCAGTCTTGGTTTTTATGATGGGAGGAAGACCCCAGCAGAACAGTCAAATGTTGCGAGCAGGGTTCAAACTGCTCCCTTGCAGGTCCTTCTAAAGGATAAGCATTTCCATGGCAAAATCTTCTCTGTTTTTTAAAAACATATATATAATAAAAGCCCAGATACAATTGATGATGATAAAGACACAGATGTGAAATCTCACTGTTCTAACTTGCTTACACCCAAATAAACAATCCCCGCTGCTTACAGGTATGTGGCACAGTTACGGCAGCTGTTGCAAAACAGCTGGGAGGAATGCTTAGTTACGGGCTTCCGTGTCAGCCTCATCTTGTGCATTAGGATGCTTTCTGTTAAGGTGCATTACTCTGCAGAATAAAAACTGAAATAGGGTGGCATTGCTTTTTTCATGCTTGGGCTGAGCCACATCATCTGTGGAGAATTTTTGGGAATAAATATAGTATGTTTGTTAGCTGGTTAGCAAGCTCTCTAAAGTTATCTAAGTTTCCTTCCAAGGGCTGGAGGCTGGCAACTGTTTTATTGAGATTGGTGCTAGCCTCTTCAGTCAATTCAGCGCTGGCATTTTGAGTTTCCGTGTTGATATATGCAGAAATATTTTCAATCCTCACTCCTTAGAGTGCTGTTAGCACTGATAGGTTACACTGCAATTGCTGCTATATGATGAGAAGTTGCACTCTGGTTATTCAGAGTCTCAGGTCTAGTTATGGGTTAATGGAGCAGAAGGTATCTGGAACTTGTTTGCATTTGTAACTTCGCAATGATAATTACAAAATGGTGTGTTTGTGCTGGAGAGCCTAGCCAAGATTTCCTAACAGCTGCGCTAAGGGGGATGCTCCATGTCCCCGTACAAGGGGGATTGCCCGCTGCAGTGACCTCCAGCTTCAGAGAATGGTTTAGCCACTCTGGAGAGCAAGTGCTCAAACTTCAGACTCTGCAAGCTTTCAGCCATGTGTTTGACAGTTGAGGACAAGGAATTTAAAATGGGACAAGGAGAGGAGGAAATCTCAGTGCTCTGTTCCAGGGATCTGGGTGTTGGCCACCCTTGCTGACATTTGTCTTGTCTCCAAACTGCTGGAGCTTCTAGTTACCCAGCATGCCATCCCTTCCCCAGTCAATTTAAATACAGACATGTATGAATTGCTGTGCCTAAACTTAGTTCCAGCTGCTTCGTGCAAGATCTTTACAGAAGTTTATGCTTACCTTAGCAGTTCGAAAGCAAGACACTTGCTTCCTAGGGAGCCTTTCTTCTGCTTTGGCAAGGGAGGAAGCATTAAGCAGTCTGTGCTGACAAGAGTAAACAGTGCTCCAGCTTGAGCTGGTTTTTAGTATGCTACAAGATAAAGGCCTGTTCAGGTGAAGCACCACATGATGAGTACTTACACTGCAATTGCTCTCTGTTCCCCTGCAGGTCAGCCAGCATCACTAACCTGTCTCTGGATCGCTCAGGGTCCCCCATGGTGCCCTCCTACGAGACGTCAGTCAGCCCCCAGGCCACTCGCACTCATATGAAGGCAGAGACCAGCGATGATGAGCGCAAAATACTTCTGGTACCTTGCACGCTTCTCTTTGCCCTGCTCTGGGAAGACAGTGAAGTTTGCCTTCCTTGTATCATGCAACAGGAGTATTTTGCTGCCTTTTGAGGCTCTTCTCTATGCACTCTTACCTGGACCTCTCCTCCAGGGGGAGCAGAGATGGAGAATATTGATGCTGCTTTGGACGTCACTGTCTTCCTGAAATAAATCATAGTTTCATGGGGCTTTTGCACTCAAATGTTTACAACTTTAGTCATGCTAAGTGTGGAGTTGCTGCGTGGTGGCTCTTTGAGTTAAACCTGTTGTGGTTGCAGCTGTAATGCAGTGATCTGTTTTTGTATTTCTTCAAGTTGAGATTTTGTCTTTCATAGGCCATGTAATCAGGAGTTTTAAATGGCTGCTTTGAAATAGTTACACCATGATGAATAAATTAATGCCCTTATAACTTACTGGGCCAAAACATAACTTGGCCCCTCTTTGCAGAATAAGTATTTTGTAGAAGGTCGTAATGATGTACTTTTAAAAAGAAAAGTCCATGTGCAACAGTGTTCTGCGTAATCCTAATATCCCTTCCCCCCAGAGGCAATGTTGTAGGTTGCAGTTACTATATAGATTTTTTAAACAGTAAAAAACTGTTTTGTTTCTTTGAGGGAAAGAAAGGGAAGTGTTTCCAACAAATAAGGCAAAGAAGTTGCAGAGAAGAAGAGAAGGCAGTGTTTTTCACACATTGAAAGACTCAAGATTGTGCCCCATTGCCACTTTAAAATCAGGCTCATTCTGTGTTACCAGGTTCTGCCTGCTGTCAGCAGTATGCATTCAAGTGTGCCTGAGGTTGTAGAAACACTAACTCCTATTTGGTTCCAAAACTCCTTTCCGAGTTCCTGTGTAAATGGATAACCACCTGAGGGAGAAACGAGTTTAAGGCATGTCTTTATACCACCCTGCTTCACGGGTGTATGTTAATGCAGGAAGAAGGAAATTCCAACCTCTCTGAATGCACCTTGAAGCAAGATGTTCAAGTCTCGGTGCTCTTTGGCTTCACGTTGTTTGGGTTTTTTGGGTTTTTTTTTGTCCATTTTCTCTCTTGAGGAAGAAGAGGACTGGTACTATTTTGTTCATGTAAGAGCAGAAGACAGTGTCAATTAATGAAGGATTTTCTATATATTCCTACTGTTTGTTTAATACGCTTACTGTGTGGAGTTGATCGTATGTCAGGAGTTAATTTGAAGCCTAACCTAGTCCATTCAGAAGACTAATGAACTTTGTTCATGACATAAAGGTAGAGAAGGTCATATGTACACTGGGTTAAGCACACACTTCACTGAACTAGAGGTCAGAATCCTTGAGTTGGAAGGATTTGCTTTGTTTTGCCAATTTCTTCAGTTTACTGTATTCACCAGTTCAAGACAGCTGAACTGTGGAGACTCCAGTTGCATCAAATTGTGTGATCCTATCATGTTCTGGTACTGATCCATTTGACTCCATACCTGGTATGGAAGGGGAGCTGCTGGCATTGGTTTTAGGGCAATACCCAGAACAGCCACTGCTGGAACTGAAAGCAGAAAGCCAGTCCAGTAATAAAAGTGGAGCATAACTCCTGGGCCTCAGGGCACCCTTTCGAAAATACAGTAATGTGACAGTTAATTGGAGAGCTGAAACCAGTTAAAATTTAATTAAAGTTCTGTTATGCAAAAATAGAACAAATGAGGCATTTGAGAAAGTGAGCTGCAGCATCTCTTCTCCACACCTTGGGATGGTGTGCTGCTTGGTCAAAATAATTCCAGATCCCAGTTTCCACCTGCAATAATGGCTTGTGCTGTGTTAGTTGAGGGTACTTATGGGAAGACAAAAGTGGCTAGGTGCAGAGATACAGCTCAGTTTGGATGGAGCACAGCCTACAGAAGAGTTGGCACACATATTTAGCAGGCTCCAAAATAAGTTCTAGGTATAGACTGAAATGTTCCAAGTGGTAAGGGGAAGAGATTCCCAGATTCAAAAATGGTTAATTGAATTGGGAGGAATACACATGTTTTTTTCTTAGTGGCCAAAGCTAACAATGGCTAAAAAAGCTTCATAAAAGCTGGAGAATACAAAACTGGATCCTCAATAAGAGATAGTATCCTAGCAGTGAACATTGCTGTGTTAAGTACTTGCTTTATATCTGGTCTTGATATTGGACTAATATGTTCACAATGCCTGGGTTGAGCACAGATATACAGAAAAACCTTCTTGCCAAGGATGATGTCCTCTGTGTTTGCTTACACCTCCTGAGTTTAAGAGTAGGGTGCAAGGGGGCAGTAGTGAGGACATAAGTATTCTGCAGGCAGTACAAAAAGTTGCCTCATCAAAATCCCTGTATCTCTCACTTTGGTTTTTCATTTTCAACTGGATATGAATGGAAGGAAATAAGGAGCTGATTTTATATCCGTTTGCTATTTCTGTTTGTGCCTTTACATAGGTTATGCTGAATGGCTTAGATTCTGTGCCTGTTTATGGAGGGCTTTTGATTTAGAAGCTGATCTGAAGGCCTGGGTTGATGCCCTTGGAACCAGTGCTGAGATTAGACTGGTAATTAATTTGCACATTTCCTTGTCCAGGACTCAGTCCAGCTGAAAGATCTGTGGAAGAAAATCTGCCATCATAACAGTGGTATGGAATTTCAAGACCATCGCTACTGGCTGCGGACACATCCCAACTGCATTGTGGGAAAAGAGCTGGTCAACTGGCTCATGAGAAATGGGCACATAACCACGAGGTAACCCTGATGCTTTAGGACAACAGGTGTTCTCTGTCTGTATGAGAGGAGGTTGTGAGTTTGAGCTGATATAGGGTACCTTAGACTGCAGAGATGGGCCCCTTTGAAGGGAGATGAGAGAGAAAATTCTAATCTCCCCTTTACTGCCTTTGCTGCCTACCCCAGAGTAGGTTCCATTCTGACTCCATGTGCCCCCAAACGACAGAGCACGGGAGGCTGTCTGGTTTGGAAACTGGTACAGGAGGTAGCTGTGGACAAGTATCACTCACCTGGAGAACAGTGCATGTATTACAAAAATTGTCCAAAAGTGTTCACTGGTACTCCAAAGAGCAAGTCTGCCTCTGGGATCAGAGATCACTAAGAGTGTTTGATAGCTAAATTTTCAGTGGAGCTGGCAGACTCTACCATGTAGGTGAATAGAAACAATCTTGTGTATTTAATTATATGATAATGGGATAAAATTGAGATGGTTCTTAAGTGTAGAGCAACAGTCCTCCCTCAGAGATGATCAGTATACATAACTCAACAATATTGAAGGAGCACAAAGAACATGCCTTAATCATATGTTGGACACCTCAGCTGAGTTCAGAGTACTGGCAGTCTCTTTGTTTAGCTCCATGCGTGAATTAGTACACTGTGCTGCCTCACCACAGTATTGTATATAGTGTCTATGTAAACATGGGAATGGAATACCAACAGGTCAAATAGTGCGTAGCAAGTGACTCTTCCCTTTTGTAGTGTGCTTGTATCATAAACCATATGTGTTTAGAGCAAAACATTGAAAACCATCCCTATTATACTTCCAGGGTCCAGGCCATTGCAATAGGACAGGCACTGGTTGATGGACGTTGGCTGGAATGTGTCAGTCATCATGATCAGCTCTTCAGAGACGAATATGCTCTCTACAGACCGTTGCAGGTAAAGGAGTGGGAAAGCTGAAAGATATCGTTCTTCTTGGATTTGGATGTTGACTAGAATATTTTCTAATCCTGTTCTCAACAGCTGTAGTATGTTTTCTAAATCAAGTCTCCTGTGCAGAAAGTAGGGGGCCAGGCCTTTTTCCTTAGTGGGTTGAAGCCTGAGGATATTTCATTTGCCCAGAAAGCTTTGGGGCTGTCCTCTGTGGAGAATGAGATATTACATGTGGTGCTGCCTAAAGTGAGGGAAAGGGTCTTCAGAGCCAGGCCTCTTGTGGTGGACATCTTCCACAGAGGCTTCAAGATGGCACGTTCTGTGCCTGTGGCAGCTATGTTGTCAGGTGCAGAATTTAGAATCTGTGTGTACTTTCTGGCAATGGAGACACAATGGTGATCTTCTGTTTCAAAATTCCTTTAAAAAATTCCAAATGGATATTTTAGATACATTGTATTGGTAACCTTCTTCTGATCTCCAGTGATGGAGTAATAAGGAATTCAGTACCTTAGCCACATGATCCAAGTTTGGGATGGGGTCTTTTTCATGCCTCCCAAACAGGTCTAGTTACCTGAGGGGAGGCAGGAACTACTGACCAGAGATTCTGTCCTACTGTACTTCACTGGAATCAAACCTACTGAGGGGTAAGAGCAGTCACTGGCCTAAGAGATTGTATTGGGTTTTTTAGCTTGAACAAGATAGCTTTGTATCCTCTCTTAACTGAAAACATTGAGTTTCAGTTAAGGGCCTTTCATGTTCTTCAGCTTCTTACAATGACAAATGGCTTAGCTGTCCCATGGGCTTCAGACAGAAAGCTTGCAGCCAATTGCATTTGTTTTCCTCATGCATTTCAGTCATATTTTCACAGTCACATGACTTCCCTTGATATTGCTCTGGGGTTCATCTGATATCTCAGCTAGTCAGCTGACTCAGTTTCCTGGTAAAAGCTTGCCCTTAACTAGCAAGTCCTTATACATCCCTATTTGTAAGGTGCTTATGTTATATGTTTAAAGTAAATTCTTGTTCTCATCAGCTGGAAGCACTGTCTGATCTCAATTCTTCTGGACAAGAGTCTGGAGAAATAGTGCTGTTGACTCAGTTGCTTGCTGCACTCACTGTGGCCAAATGCATGATGATGATGGTGACTTTGTTTTGAGGTGCCTGGAGGCATGAGGAAAGCTGATGGAAATTACTTAGGTAGTCTCCAGGTTCTCTGGCAATCTGACCAGTCTTTGCTTTGACACAGTAGGCCCAGCTAGAGTCCATCTTGGATTGAAACTCTTGGGGCTATGTTGGTCAGTTAAAGAATTTCTCCAGTAACTTAGAATTGGGCTCCACCAAAAGCTGTGTATGTTGGTTTCTGGGTGAAGGATAAGGCTGTCACCCACCTTGGCTGGAGACAGCAAGCATTCAAAGCAGCTTAACTGGATGTGATGACAGAAAATGTGCAGTATAATAAACTTGTCCTTTAGTGCCACTTAGTCACAATTTGTTTAGAAGCAGAGTGTAGGCAGAGACTGGGAATTGTAAAGAAGTACTTGTTTCTTGTCCCAAAGAGTTCCTATTTCATAGTGAAGGGGGTAACTCTATGACTAACTTGGCTCAGCCCACTAAGAATATCCTCTGATTTTAAAATGCCCGACCTGCATTTGTGTTAGGCTGCTTAATATTTCAGCAGAGCTGCACCTTAATAACTTTTTTCCCTTCCTTGTCTTCTAGAGCACAGAATTCTCAGAAACCCCATCTCCAGACAGTGACTCTGTGAACTCTGTAGAGGGCCACTCCGAGCCATCCTGGTTCAAAGACATCAAGTTTGATGACAGTGACACAGAGCAGATTGCTGATGAAGGGGAAGACAACTCAGCCAGTAAGTTTCACCTGAGTCTTGTTCTCACTGTGCCTTCTCCCCTGTTGTCCCCAGTCCTTCAGGACTTAGTAGTTTAACCATGTCTTGCTTTGTCTGTGTGTGTTTCTGTGTGTGCGCTTGGGGCTGTAAGGATCTAAGAGAGCTATAGCCTGTCTAGCCTTCCACTTTCTCACAATGGATTCAAAGTATTTTGAATTAAGTGAAACTGGTAAAGCTTCATACTTCTAATGAAGGAGAAGCATGTAAATTGCTGCCTTCTGTTTCTCAGGCAGACTTCTGCTTGATTTGGGCCCTATAGTAGTGCACTAAGGAATGTCCAGTATGTCAGCATGCCCACATGAAGACAAGATTAGAGCTATGAAAATACTGTATTCCTGTATTATTGCACACTGGTCTTTATGTATTAAAGACAATTTTTCTCCTCTCTGGTACCCTCATAATACCCATTTGAACCCTTCTCCTCCCTGTATCTTCCCCTTCACCCAACACTAAAAGATTCCGCCAGCCCTAGCAAGCGCACTTCAGTCAGCAGCTTCCAGTCCACAATGGACAGTGATTCGGCCGCCTCCATCAGCCTGAACGTGGAGCTGGACAACGTGAACTTCCATATCAAGAAGCACTCCAAGTACCCACATGTGCCCCCTCACCCTGCCGACCAAAAAGGTACGAGGTAGTCACCAGCTGGAGTTGCACATGATGGAGAGCTGGCCCTAATATTACTGACTTATTTGGACGCTGCTTATGTAGCTCTTTTACAGAGAGGAAAATGTGATATTTAACTGGCACTTGCTTGCAGTTTTGATGTGCTCACCCCTGAGGAGGCTCAATAGACCTGTTAAAATGCCTTCTCTGCAGAGTGTGTAACTTCCCCTGTGACTTTCTCTTTGCCATTGAAACAAAGTCTCTTGCCCATGCATAATAGACAGATCCACCTTTGTGTTCTGGCTAACTGGGGTGGAAAAATAATTCACACGTAAACCAGTTTGATATGTGACTCTACAGTTGGAGATGGAACTTAAAACAGCAAGCAAGAAATAAAACCCCAGAGAACAAAAGAACAAGATTAACTTGGAAGAGTTCTGTGCTGACTTAAAATTGTACCTTAGTAAGCTTACTTTTTACGGAAGAATCTTACTGATAAACAAGAAGGCCTAACTTAATCCATATACATAGCATTTCTTCAAAAGAGATCGTCTGCTTAAGTAGGAAGAAATCACATACTTGGTGTTGAAGGCTGCTTTTGAAAGGATTTTCCCCTAAAGACGTACTAGAATCAAAGACTCTATAACCAACATCCTTATGGAAGAAATAATGTGCCTGCATGTTAACAACTGCATTCTCTAAATGATTCAAGGCCTGTCTGAAACTGGGGCTTGCCACTGGCTTGGGTCTAGTATATTTTAGTTGCTTTACATGTTGGATAGTAGTGGATGTCTTTGCTCTGCTTCTTTACCTAAGGTTACATTAGCTTTGTAGACTTGTTTCTTTGGCAGCTTCTAAGTAGTTCCTAATTATTGTTTCACTCCACCCTTTCAGTGTTTCTGACTTTAAAAGATGATCCAATGTTAAATAATTTGCATTCCTAATTAATTCATTCTTTTATAAAGTCTAGCGGATCTCATGTTGCTATGAATCAGAATGGAACAGCAGCCTTAAGCTTGCATACAGATTGCATATTCTGAAACTGAAATGGTCTCTGAAGACAGTGAGGGAGGAGCAGCAGTCATAGCTGACTTCCCAAGTGTGCTAGACATGTGGGGCAGAATGAGACAAATTAAAGGGGACATTTATTGATGTCTACTGTAGTCACCTTTTGTTATTTGCTAAAAATATGCCTAGAAGGAAGGAATTCTAATTGCTTGTTTCTGCCAAAGAGAGAAGCAGAACAGTTTCAAAAGTTTGAGTTGATGTCACATGATCCAAAATTGGGAATGGGTTGTCAGCACTACTGACACCAGCTCATTATTGGCTCCTTTCAATTTGTTTCCAGGTGATGCCCTAATCAAATGAAAAGCTAATGCATCTAAAGGGAAGGAAAGCTGAGGATAGGGAGATATACCAAAGAATTCCTTTTTGGAAGGAGGGGTGCTGGATTAAGTGAGCTTGAAACAGGCCAGGTGTGTTGTAATCCAATGAATTTGCAGCTGTAGCAGGTTTCTTTACCAGCGTGTGATGACAGTAAAGCAGGCTCAGTTGGCCTCTGCCAAATGTTAAAGGACTTGTAGGGTGTTTGTCTGGTTTCAGACATATTTCACTCTTTATCTCTTTATACAAGGAGCAGTACATTATGAACGGGAAATGTAAGAGAGCCTCTTGTTCTTGGAAACTGTTGGCCAAATCAAGGCTGCTCAGAGCCAGAACTCTTGTGAGTTCTTGTGAGAAAGCTTTTGTGAGAAAGTTTTAAATAGTAGAGAGCTCAGAGAAGATCAGTGGAAAAGGCAAATGATGAGGGGACTGAAAAGAGAAAGGCAGAAGTCTTTGAATTGTGTATGTTTGCAGCACTTTGATGTCCTTGGTGAATCTCTGCTGGTGTTTGGTATATGTTCCTGAAACTTGTGGTCTCTTAACCAGGTTATTCTGTAGGAGTGTAATTGGCAGTAGAAAACTGGTAACATTTTCTTCCAGGAGAATGGATTTCCCTTGAGGGGATAGTACCAGTGACAGTGCCAGAACTGGGATAGGGTGGAATTGTCATGGAAGTGCACTGTAGATAGGTAGGTATCCTGCAGCTTTTTGAAAAATCTGTATCTGCAAATACAGAGAAATTAGTGAACCTTTTTTATTTTGTTTGTGTTTATAATTCCTGGCATGAGAATCTCTAGAGAAAAGACCTACCCAGGGAGCAACTAATTAAAATAAGTGACAATGTCTTGAATAGCAAGAAACACTTCTTGGCAATAGACAGACTGAAACTTTGTGGGTAGCAAGGAGGGGCAAAACCATACAGTGAATGCTGCAGTGCTTAGAGTAGTGAAATACATGACTTCTAAAACTTGGTTCTGCAAATATTTAAGTCAGAGGCTTTATATATAAAGTTAATACGGAGATTTTCACCTTGTTTTTGTGATTATCCTTCTATATTCAAGAAAAGATGCTGTCTAAGATGCTAGAATATCACAGTGATTAGACAGCCAAAACTGGATAGTTAAGCATTGGTGTAAAATAGGTGGTTATTTTAAGGACAGAGTTCTGTAGTTAATCAGTGACATGAGGTGTTTGCCACTGTCAGCATCAGTAACTTCCCTATGACTGTTATGGACACAATTACTTAGCTAGATTGTGTTGGAGTTGTCTCTTGTCCTTAGACTGGGTGACAGTGACTTGACTTCCTTTGAAATAATGAAGTGAAACTGAAGATCCCACCTTCCTTTTGAAGCTGTAATTTAGTTTCCTTAGGACTCTGTAAATTCCAGTAATTGCATTGTGGTGAGGACTGACAATAGCAAACATCAAGTGCTGGAAGTTCAGGTCAGCTTTGATCTAAGCAATTTGTGGGTTTCTCAAATGATTAAGGAATATGCAGTTTCCCAGAGTCACAGAGGTCAGCTGCTTTGAAGCAAGAGCCATGATGTATCCACCAGCTGTGATTTGGCCCAGAGTGGTTTGTATATACTCTAATGGCAGAACTTCTTGGGGTGTTACAGGCTGACTAACGTCTGGTGTGTTTCCATGCAATTCGGGTGACTCCAAGTTAGCTGAGAATAGTGACTCATTTGTAGTATCATCTGCCTGAAGACATAGTATGTATCAGAAGGGAAAACAAAATAAGATTATTTTCTGCATTTAAAGTGGGAGAAGAGATTACATGATAAGTTTTATATATGGGGTTTAGTTGCTGTCTTTGAAGAGATATAGTTAACCATATGTGAAATTCTATTTTATAAACATCTGTCCAGACAGATATCTGTGATCATGGTACCAGGTATTTTGGGTATTTTTGATGCTTGAAAATAGTTAGGAGGGGGAAAGAAAAGATGATTTGAGTAACCATATGCAGTTCTTTTTAAGTGTTGCTTTTCAAGGCTAACTGTGCTGTTACCAGGAGCCCTTTTGGTTCTTCTTTTGAGAATGTGCTTGGGTTTTCAGGTTATAAAATAAGCTACAGGAACATTTCCCCATCCTCCTTCCTCATTTTGTGGAGCATGATGCATGTAGGGATGATATGAGGTAAGAAATGTGTGTGTTAGCCACTCTAAACCATCTCAGGCTCACACTTATGAGTGAGTTACCTGTCTGGGCTAAGAAGGGGTATGGTATCTTACCTTGTCAGGAACTTCCCCTGGGAACCAATCAGAAATGAAGTTATGGGAGCTGAAGTTGTATTGAAAAGAATAAAAGAGTGGTTTGGGTTGTAAGGGGACCCTAGAGATCACCTAGATGAAAGAACCTAGATCATTACAAATCTAGAAGTGGTTTGGAGGTGCTACCTGTGTCTGTCCAGAGCATAACTAAGGTTAGGTTTCAGCTGGGGATAACTTATGGTTTGGCTTGCCAGTCAGGGGTCTGTGCCAGACCTAATTTAAGAGTGTTCACAGTAAGAACTGATGCCCTGAGGCTGTGGCAAGAGGGAGAGGGATGGAGGTGCTGGTATACATGCTCATGTGTAGGTAGAGCATGACGTGACTTTCTCTAGATAGTCAGTGAGTGAATGACTGCTGAGGGTCAGCCAGCTTTTATAAAGCAGTAGTTTATTGTAATGCTGAATTCTTAAACTAAGCAAGAGGTGAATAGAATCTCAAAAAACCAGATATCTACCAAGGAGACTTGTAACTTCTCTTTGGTACAGTTATCCTCTATTGAGTATCTGTTTGCAAACAAGCTCAGATGTTTAAAATGGTGGCATGAAAGGGGTTTCCTGAGTGCTGCTGCTCAGAGCCTTGTGATTGTTTATGTCCTGTCAGCTTTCTGTTGCTTTCTGTTGGTGTCTGAAAGCAGCCTGGCTTTGTGTTCTGTTCGTGATGGGTCTGGAGCATTGTCAGGAAATATGATAAAAGCTTGGCTATGGACTTCAGGTAGTTGTGTTTTATAAGCAGTTGGGCTACTGCTTTTGTTTTCTCATTGTAGAATCCCTTTCTGTATAAGTGAGAAGCCAACAAGTAGTAATGGCTTCTGGAATAAACAAGCTTTTTGTACCCAGTCAACATGAGAGATGAGGATCTTGCAAGCTAAATGAGGGTAGCAGGTGGAGCTTCATCCTATTTCACAGATATCACAGAATGTTCAGAGTTGGAAGGGACCCATCAAATCCAACTCGAAGTGAATGGTGCATACAGGGTTTGAATCTACAACCTTGGCATTATTAGCACCAGGCTCTAACTATATTTCCAATGTGTAAAGTGATCTGTGTCTTGCTCTGCTTTGTTTCTGGGAGTCCATCTCTCTCAGCATGGATTCCTCAAAACACTTTAAACTGTTCTGGACTTGAGACTTTCAGCTCTTGAAAGGCAGGCTATCTTCTTGTTTTTGACCTGTGTATGATAAACCTTATAGGCTGGTCTCTCCCTCAGTCTGAGGTGGTTCAGTGGAGTAGGTGACCAAAATGGTTTCTGAGGCTGCATTTTTAGACCTGAGTGAGGAGGCCATTCCCATGGTGTCTGATCACATCTTAACATGTTTATATTCAGGTGTAGAAAAGGTGGTCCATGTCAGTTGGAAAAGTGCACTCTTAGTTCAGTCTTGGCTCATGTCTACTTTGTTTGTTTTGTTTCTTCACATTAATAAGCACTGTTTTCTTGTCATTGTAGAATTTTTTGATAGAACAAGAATGAGAGGTTATTCTTGTCTTAACCACTCACCAAGCTGTTGCTAAATTGGTGACTAAACACTTGGATGAGTAAGGCTGCTTCTTCTGGTGTGGGCGTGTACATTGTAATTATATGGCCACACCAGTGTAACCTGTCCCTTTTTTTTTTTTTTGTCTCCACCTATATCCCTCCTCTCTCTTCTTTCAGAGTACTTGAATCCTGAAAACGGAGGGCAGCAGATGTTCTCTATAAGTGACGCTTTTATTAAAGGTAAGGAAAAACTTCAAATGCTGCTGTTGTGTGTTTTTATTATAATGATGGAAATTCCTTAATACTCCTGTAAGAGAGCACTGACTGTTTCAAAAATTTACTTGACAGTAAATCTGAACTTTTTTGTGGCGAAACTGATGTAAAAACTATACTTCGACTTTTTTCAATGCACTTTCAAGCTTAAATTTCTTTGACTTCTCAGATTCCTGCATTCAAAAATACTCAAAGAAAAGCTTTTACTTTTTTAAAAAATGAGCACAGGTTTCTGCACAGGTTTCTGCACAGTTTCTACAGATTTATGTAACTGATTTTTAACTTCCTGTGCAAGCAAATGAAGATGTGATACAATTAATTGCACTGCTTCTACAGAGTAGCTTAAAGCTTCTTCTCTTAAATCTTTCTGGGTTTCTGTCATCACCACCATCATCGCTGCTTCTGAAATGAAAGGCCATTACATGCACTTAGGAGTTTTTAAACCCACGTGCTTTCTGGTATCATGGCCAAATGCACTTGTGGGCGTTTTTTTTCTTCACAGTTAGTGCTATTGATTTTGGTGTCCTCATAAGAGGAGGAAATAAGGAAGAAACCCCAATGCCTGTTTAGCCTGAAAAATAAAGTCTTGAACTAAACAGGTGTTTAGTTTTTAACTGAGCTTTTGCAGAAGGTAGGGGAAAATCAATATGGCTTTTATTAACCTTCTACACAGCTAATTTTGTATGTGGAGCATCTGGAAGAAGTTAATTTTTGTTTTTTAGGAGTCTTTTTCTTCAGTAGTCCTCCTTGGATTAGTATTGTCTAAGGATTTTGCTTAACACTGAGGAGTTTTAAGCTTGATCTCTGAAGGCTTACATACTTGCTTGATGAACATTTATACACTGCTAGTATAAATGACTTATAATATAGTCAGCCATTATGTCAATGTGGAAGTTTATAATTTGCCTCTGTAATATCATAATAACCGTGCAGGAAATAACCTAGTAACTCTTTCAAAGCACGGACTGTGCTGAAGTAACCTCTAATTTTGGTACTGCAAGACAGAGAACAGTTCTAAGGCATTACTTCACAATATAGTAATTGAAAGTGTCAGTCTCCTTCAAACTGAGGACCATGACATCTACCTTAAACTCAGTACTTACTAGGATTTAATTTGTAGTAAATTCTTTCCTTTTTGAAGCAGCCTTTCAGAAAGACACAAGCATTCAACTGTGACCATTTGTTTGTCTCTTGCAGAGTCGTTATTCAACAGGAGGGTGGAGGAGAAGTCCAAAGAGCTCTTATTCACACCCCTAGGCTGGCACCACAGCAATCTGGATCTGCTGAGAGAAGAGAATGGGGAGAAACAAGCCATGGAAAGGCTGCTGTAAGAAACACGTAGAAAAAGGAATTTGCCAATCTTGAGTATCAATTTCTGAAGCCCCTCTATTCCACCAGCTTTCAGTAGGACTTGAGCTACAGCAGGCAATACAAGGAAATAATTTGCATTAAGAATGCAGTATTTTTACATGTATTTTGGTTGGGTTTTTTTTAATCTTGTTATGTTTATAGAGTACAGGACCAAAGCTGACTGTAGAACATTCTAGGCAACTGTTCCTTCAGAGGACTTCTGCATTGTAAATATTCAGAAATTTATGTCAGCTAATCATTGCACTGTATTTTTATATATTTTTTAATGAGAAATCTGTTTATTTTGCCTTTTTTATAGGTCTGCTAATCACAACCACATGATGGCACTGCTTCAGCAGCTTCTATACAATGAGTCCCTGTCACTGTCCTGGAGGGATATTATTGTACCTGTGGTCTGCCAGGTAGTTCAAACGGTACGGCCAGATGTCAAGAAGAGAGATGATGACATGGATATCCGCCAGTTTGTCCACATCAAAAAAGTAAGTTTCGAGTGGTGGATGTTGGGAAACAAAAGGGTGCAGCTGTTGGCCCTTGTTTGAAGAGAATAGTCCCCTTTCCACTGCCCCCAGCATATTCAGTACTGTAATTGGATCACTTGACCTTTGGATAAGGTGGGGTTCTGGAAAAAGTTGCACAGAGGGAGCTTGGCATGCTGTGAAAAGTGCTTTAATGTGCTGGGGCTGACCTCTTTCAGGCTGTAGGCTGCAGAAGGTAGCAAAGACCCTTACACCTTTGTAATTACTTGGTTCATTTTTTGGTTTGTGCTTGTTTTGCTCTTGAATTGGAGATATACCAAATGCTGGATAAGCAGGACATGGTGCAGCAATCTGTTGTGTACCTATCCTTCATGGAGTATTCAACTTCTCCCATGCCAAGTACGATGACTTTCTTCAAGAGCAAAACTTAATTGTTATGGAATGGTGTATCCAGTTCTGCCAGATGGCCTAGTGTTGACACTGTTGAACTGTAAGTCTGGAGTTCTGGCATGCAAACTTCCTTCTGAGAGTCTGATGTGAAAATAACATCCAAGGAGTTAGCGTGACTGAGGACTGAAGATTTGGGCTTAGTTTTCTGTGGCCAAATTCACCTCAGCAGTACTCTTGTTTGAAAGCCATATGAGATGTGAGGAGAACCTTATGATTCTGATGGTAGTGCTGTGGCATCTCTTCTGGCAGCACCACTTGTTTCTGCTTCTCCTGAAACTCCAGTTTGAAGAGCAGTTGTTCAGAGGTGAAAGCTCTTCATTGCTGTCTGCTATTTTCACATGCTGGTAGTATGAATGTCCTCTGAAGCCTGTTATTCAGAAACCTGTTTCATGCTGTTTATTATGCCTGGGATTGCCTGTGACTGCAGGCACACCAGTCAACTGTTTAATGTGTTCAATTGTTAGGTAGAGGGGTTTTTTTAATTTCCTTTCTTTATTTTATATTTTTTCCTCCCTTTGCTTACAATTTTTTTTGTTGTAAATAGAAATGGCATGTGCAAAGCTCTATATTTCTTGTGGCCTATCCAAATTAGGTTCCCTTGTCATGTGCTGAAGTGTACTGGTTTAACAAATAAACATCTCTTGGGAGGGGTGTAGAAATCCTAGAACTCAGTACTAGTTTTCATGTTGTCCTAAGTTTGTCAGGCTTTAAGGGGAAAGAGTTATGTGTCCATCATGACTGTATCTGATCTTTCCTTTGATAATTGAGGGTGTCGCTGAAGTTTGTACATCACCTACAATAGGTATTCTGTGTAGTGCTTTACTGCACTACAAGATGTGGGAGTGTATGACAGTTCCAAAAATGTTCTTTGCTTTGTTAGATCCCTGGTGGAAAGAAATTTGACTCCATGGTGGTGAATGGATTTGTTTGCACTAAGAATGTTGCACACAAAAAGGTAATGCAGCTTGATTAATCTTACTGTAATGCATGCTGTGGAAGCAAGGGTGCTCTGACTTGTTTTTTTGTGCCAGGAAGCTTCTCTCACTACCTTGGAGGTGTGTGAGCTTTCTCTGATTTGAGTCCCCAAAAAGAATGGCTTTTAAAGCATTTCTTTTCCAAGCTGTTTTGTTTTCTGGCCCAGAGATTTTGGGGGAGAAACTCTCCTCATGCATATATAGAAAAATCTTTCCATCCCTACCACAGCATGAGGCATCTAATAATTATCCCAACTTTTAGGCAGCAAAAGGCATTTGTGGTTCTGACTTAGAATAATATAGTAAAATGGGTCTTTAATGCAGGAGGGCAAGATAGAAGTGAACTGCATGAATCAAGTGTATCAAGACTTTGGGGCTCTTAGCAGGGACTGGAAATCCTCTCTAGCATTGCCTGCTTATGGACAGTACCTGCGAAACTCCAACAACTGCGTGTAACAACTTCAGAAGAAAGAAGAATGTGTAGTTGGGTCTGCAGGGGGGGACAGCTGAGACACTTTAAAGGGAGGTGGGGGTAGCAGGGACCAATCATGGGAAGTCTCTTTTTCTTGTGTACTTCTTCCTCTCCAACTATTTGTATTTTTAATTACTTTTGTGTCTTTTTTAGATGAACTCTTGCTTAAAAAATCCCAGAATTCTTCTCCTAAAATGCTCAATTGAGTACCTCTATCGAGAAGAAACAAAGTTTACCTGCATAGAGCCTATAGTACTTCAGGTGAGCGTATGCTTTTGTTCTTGGTTAAAGTAACCCCAACAAAACCATGACCGGTGCAAATTTTTTTCAGTGTGTCCGGTGAAGTTGAATGAGTGGGATTGCATAGAAAAGAAAGAACTTTCTTCTTCTAGTAAGCTAGCTAAGAGAGCTGCTGCAGTAAATATAGCACAAAGTTGTAGCCTTACAGTGATTGTTTCTGTTCTCAAGTTACATGTCCTGAGAACATGTGAGCTTTTGATTCTCACAATGCAGCATTTCAGAAAACTTTTCTTTTTATTGAGACCTTCTGAACTGTATGTTCCTTATACAGTATTAGAGCTACATGAGGTTTAGGTTGTGAATAAATATTTGAAAAGTTAATGTAGGTTAGGGTTAGGTCACACCCATGTTATTTTTTGTCAGGCTTGAAAGAATAGAACAAGCACCAATCTAAGGGAGTGATGAACTAGAAAATGTCACTTTGGAACAGGTGCCCTGCCCCTGTGAGTAGGGATGTGCCTTAAATATGAAAACACTGAAGTACACAAAACTTTTCTTTGTGAAATGCTTATAAAATATTACTGATAAACTAGCGTTGTGCTGTGGGAGTAGGAAGATACTCACAATGGACTATTGATGGTGTTTTCTGGATAGCTGTTTTCCCTGTTTTATAGGAAAGGACAGTATGTAAATGAAGTGAAAAGTAATATTAAGCATTAAAGTGAGTTTATTTTCCAGATGGGTTTGCAGTAGTTCAGTGCTATACTTTGTTCCTATCTGCAGGAAAGGGAGTTCTTGAAGAACTATGTACAGCGGATAGTTGATGTCCAGCCCAATTTGGTCCTTGTTGAGAAGACTGTGTCCAGAATTGCCCAGGACATGCTCTTAGAGCATGGTATCACTCTGGTCATCAATGTCAAGCCGGTGAGCATTTCTGATCAGAGTTAGACTTGGCCTTGTGGTAGATTTCTAATGACACCTTGTAGCAAACTCCCTGGAGAAAGCCAGGAATTGTCTTACTTTCTTCTCTAACCAAATGTTCTCTTCCAAGAAGCTAAGACAGGTCATTCTGGAGAGTTTGGACTTTGATATTCATTTACAGCAAATCATGTGTGGGTCCTCAGCTAATGCCAGAGAGCTTCTGTCCCTGTGAGGCAGGGTACAGACAGCCAAACAGAGAGTGGCTGTGGGAGCTGGCTGAGCTCCTGGCAGAGCCAGCATTATGCTGACTGCACTCCTCTTCCTGGAGGCATCTGGATGTAGTCAAGTGAGAAGTTCCAGGCAGGGTGCAATCTCACCAGAATTATTTACCCAACTGTATTTCTAAGATTCTTGTATATTGTGGATGTGGGTTTGTGGGACTGGGTTTAACTGAGAGTTTGCATCTCAGTGAGAGGTTTTATAGATTGCACTGGTGTTTTTGATTTGTTAAGAGCAAGATAAGGATGCCAGTGTCCTCTTTGCATTGTATATTCTTACTATTCTTTCCAATTTTACAGCAAGTGTTAGACCGGGTAAGTCGAATGACCCAGGGAGACTTAGTGATGTCAATGGATCAACTGTTGACCAAACCACAGTTGGGGACCTGTCACAAATTTTACATGCAAGTTTTTCAGTTGCCCAATGGTGAGTAAAGCTTGATGTGCCTTAGCCTATGTGTGTGAAAGGATGAATGCTTTGCTCCTTTTTAAATAGATGTGAACTGTTGGCTTCCTTGTGTGATTGTGTATCATGCTACTCATTTTATTTCTGTTACTTCTTGAAACTACAGTGAACTGTCTGTGTAGAAAAAAGTATGATCTTACTAAGAAAAGACACTCTATAGATTTTAATTAGACTGATTTCTTTCTTCCAAGCTGTTTTTTCTCTTCTCGCATGCTGTAGTTTGTCTAGTCCAACTTCCTGTTCAAAACAAGAAGGATTAATTCCAGAGCAGCATCAGATTTCTTAGGGTTTTGTCATCCAACTCTTGAAAATATTGCAGAGTGGAGATTTCATAGTCTGTCTGGGCACCATCCACACTGTAAAGAATTTTTCTGCATTTTTCTGCATTGAAGTAAGAGAATCATAGAGCAGCCTCTGTTGGAAGTGACTTCAAAAGATTATCTGGTCCTACTTTAACAAATCCAATCAAAATTTGCTTTGTTGCAAGTTGTGCACACTTCCCCATGTCCAGTCCTTATGCACCTTTAAGAAAGGTTCCTTTTTCACTGTAATGTAACTCCCCTAGGCAGTGGGAGTCTACAAAGGAGGGAAGAAATGCTGCTTGACAGGTTAGCAGTGGTGCTGGCACACATAAATGCTGTAGATGCAGATCTTTGTGGAGATGCAGTCTTTGCATCTCTCCATGGAATCATAGAAAGATTTCAGTTGGAAGGGGCCTTAAAAATAATTTAGTTCTAACTTCTCTGCCATGGCAGGAACTAGACCTTCCATTAAACCAAGTTGCTTCAAGTTCAATGCAATCTGTCCTTGAACAATTTCCTTTCCACTTCCTCATTGCCCCTTCCAGCCTTTAATTGCCCTGAGAATGTCATAGGCTTTTGACTTGTAAGGATGAGCAAATATGCCTGGAAGGGAGGTGATTCTTTTGCCCAGTGATGCAAAGTCAGAGTCTATAGTGGTCTTAGAATACTCTGTTCAGGTCAGGGTGTTCCATATGGCCTTCACTTTGACTTTATGATGGCTTATTTTATAAAACAAGAGAAGATTTATAGCCAATGCTTTTTTTTTCTTACTATAATAAGTTATTTCAGTACAGTAATACGAATTTCTGCAGCTACCAATGTTACTTGCTCTTAGTCTCCTTTACAATCTCTTGGGTGTGTGGGGTATCTAAAAGCAGATTAACTGTAGTTGTCATCCTAACTCCCATGTTTTATTTCTAGATCAGACAAAACCCCTGATGTTCTTTGAAGGGTGTCCCCAGCACCTGGGTTGCACTATCAAGTTGTGTGGTGCCGCAGAGTACGAGCTAGCTCGTGTGAAGGAGATCCTGATCTTCATGGTCTGTGTGGCTTATCATTCCCAGCTGGAAATCTCGTTTCTTATGGATGAGTTTGCCATGCCCCCTACTCTCACCAAAAACACTTCATTTCACTCTCTTATTGAGGAGCCAGGAGATGAAAATGAACAGCAGAACCTCTTCAATGGTGAGGACTTCAGCGCAGCAGTCAAAGACATTGAACTGTCCTCTGAAAAGCTGCCTGTAATCTCTGAATCAGTGTCCTCTGATGAGGTCAGTTTGCCTGAACCAAGAGGTGTATTTGACAGAGGTGACCAAGAGAGCAGTCAGCTGGAAACGGTGTCCTCCAAGCACCAAGAGCCCCACAAAGTGGAGTCACCATTTGCAGTGCTCAGCTCTGTACCTCATGCAATACCTGAAACATCCCCACTGCCCCTCCATGGCATGGACCAGCACTTGGCCACACTGGATAACCAGGCACTAGAGCCTCTTCCACAGGCAGATGATTTACAGGAATCCAAGAGTCAGATGAGAGTCTTCAGAGACCCTCTCCAGGATGATACTGGTTTGTATGTCACGGAAGAGGTAACTTCGTCTGAGGATCGTCTCAAAACTTACTCTGCAGCATTTAAGCAGGAGTTGAAAGATGTCATTCTCTGCATTTCCCCAGTGCTGATGTTCCGTGAACCATTTCTTTTGACTGAAAAAGGCATGAGATGCCCTGCCCGGGAATACTTTCCTGAACAAGTTTATTGGTCTCCTCTCCTCAATAAGGAATACAAGGAGTTGGAGAGCAGAAGGAAGAAGCAATTGTTGCGGGATTACTCTGGACTACAAGGGAGGAATGGGAGTATCCAAGCCAAGGCTATCCAAATCTTACCTTCTCATGAGCTGGTTAATACTAGAATAGCAGAGCATCTACGTGATAGCCAGAGCTTAGCCAGAATGCTGGCTGACTATCGGGCCAGAGGAGGGAGGATACTACAGAAAAGCACAGATCCTTTTGCCCAGAATAAGGATGTGTCTAGTGTCCCTGCTGGAAAAACTGGGAGCAGAACTGAAGAAGAGGAGAAGGGACTGGCTCAGAGTGAATCCTCATGGTCCCATAAGGTAAGATTGAGTTGTGCTGCTCAAAACTCAAGTTACAGCAGTTTCTCATGGTATACAGAAGGTGTAGGGTCTCATATTAAACCAGAGGGGATGTTTTTTGTCTGTTTCTTTGTTTGATTATGTTTTTATTTTGTTTTGTGTTTTTTTTTTGACTGGGTCGTAACTCCATTTTAGATTGCAGTGGTCTGCAGTCATTCAGAACAAGAGACTGCAAAATTTCTCTGAGAAATAAACAGTCAGCCCAGAATCAGTTTTGTCTGTTTGACTGGGCTGTACCTAACTGATTTCTGAAAATGAGTCCATAAAGAGGGAGCAAAACCTTAAGAAGTTTCTTAAACTGAGCTTCCTTCCTCCTTGTATTTGGTTATTTGTAGAAATGTACTTTCATTTTCAGAGGGCTTTGTCATGGAAACAGCAGTAGGCTGTAATTTCATTAAAGTACTTGATTGATTGTAAAAGTTTGGGTGGTCTGAAGAAAAGTGAGAATCACATGATGGAGGGAAAAGAATCTTCTTTGAAATTTCAAAGCAAGGGAGTATGTGTTTGTAATAAAAACATTTAAAGTGTTGGTAAACTGCCATGGAAGTAACCAACTGGTATCTGAGGGAAATGGTCTTGGGACTTTCTTGAATTGTGAGCTGTTTAAGAAGAGTGTCTGTGAGCAAGAGTAGCAGAATTGATCTGTTGAAATAGTCAACATTTTGGTCCCTGAGCCAATCAGCCCTTGTGTTCATGAGCAGAAGTCACTTTTTAATTGGCTCTTAAATCTAGATCTCTGTAGCTTCACAGGCCATAATGGTACAAACTGTAAGAGTAGCCCTTGCTCTGGATCAGACTGGCTGATGCTGTTTTAAATTTACTCAGTGATCAAAGACAAGTATTTGGTAACATCATAGTTTTTTGGGTGTGGAAGGGAAAACAGCTCTGTTCCAAGAGCAGTGTAATGCATCTCTTCCCAGAGAATAGAAAGATAGAATTCTTTCTATAGCCTGAATGAGTAACTGAGGTATAATATATTGGCAGAGTTTTGAATCCAAGATGTCCTACATCATACAGTAATTTAGAGATGTCTGGATGTTTATCATGGGGCTTTTGTTGTTTTCTGTTTCTCTTGGCTTCATTTCCCCAGAAACACATGCATGTTCATTGGTTTCATTACGAGTTATGTTGTTCTAAAAATGGCACTTAGCAATTATACATAGTATGGGTTTGGCTGAGAGATAATGCTAAGTTCATCTGTACAAAAGGAGAAATCACATATTTGTCTTTGAATAGAATTTTGTCAACAGAAGTTGTGTGTGAATGGAGGTGTCTGTAACCAGTGAATGAGTTGTTTTCTCTCTACTAGGTGGATTGCCTGAGTCCAGTAAACCATCAGAGGCTCTGTGTTCTCTTCAGCAGCTCTTCTGCTCAGTCCAGCAATGCTCCAAGTGCCTGTGTTAGCCCCTGGTATAAAAACTACTCCTCTACAGCTTGAATAGTTGCTATTCTTTCCTTCCCAAAGTCAGAGTCAGTGCCTGCCTCATGGCAGTATTTCTTTGAGGACTCCTTGGTAGCTTGTGCTCATCCTGTAACAGGAACTTTTGCCAAAAGACTTTTGTCTTGCGTGGTCAGGTGAATCTATGGCAGCCTTGCACAACCTTTGTAGTACCCAGGGCATCAATGAGAGAGCCCAGCCTGAAACCAAATGCTTTAGTTGGTGTTTCACTGCAGAGTAGTGTCTCTGTGTGGGGAGCACTGCATGCAGTCTTGTGGAGGAGAGTTAGTGAAAGTGAGCACAGGACACAGGACAATGTCCAAGCCCAAAAGTGAGCCTTGTGAGAATCTTGGAATACTTGTAGATTGCATTATCCAACAGTGGCATTGGAATGTATTGCTCGTAGTCACCAGTATAAAGAGCTTTATTTCCAGCTTAGGGGGCTGTAATTTGCTAATTGTGTGCAACTTATGGCACACTTTTATCTCTACTAAACAGGACAGGTCTTGGTGTTTAATCATTAGCCTAGGTGATTGTAATCGTTTAACTTAGGCAAAAATAAAGAGACGGCCCTCTTACAGGGAAATGTCTAAAGTGCCTATAAAAGCTTAGAAATGAACCAAACAAGATGATGATATGCTCTCTAAGCAGCAACATTGAGAGTATGTAAATTAGTGAAGTTAGGGATATCTGAATTATGATACCTAAACTGATACACAATTTAAATGGCTTGGTCACCTCAGGTTCTGGGGAAACTAAAGTTGCTATTAAATATGCTAGAAGAATAAGGATTTATTGAAGCTTTTTTCATGTTCTGGATGTACCCTTTTTTGTAGCTGTTTAAACATTAGTGCTTGAAGCTTAAAGATGTTTAGACTTCTGTGCTTAGATATTTTTGAAAATAATCTTCAGAAGTGAAGTTGAATTGTATTGGACTTTTAAATGTCAAGTTTAAAGTTGTTGTAGTGGGACTTTGATCTTATTATTAGCAAACCTGACAACAGGGATCTAGGAAGGGTAGTCAAGTGGAAGAAAAAAAATCTTTGAAGTTATACAGGGCTGTAAAAAAGCCAGCAGTGGGTGTAGATCTGTGCTGCTAAAGGCCCTTGCACAGCTAATGGTGATGGCATCCAGTCTCTAAAGCTTTTCTTTCTGTGCTTTAGGATTGTGACCATGGAGTTCTATGGGAAAAATGACCTAACTCTAGGGATTTTTCTGGAGCGCTACTGTTTCAGGTAAAGAGAAATTTATTCTAATTCCCTCATGCTCACTTGTTACAAGCAAATGCATCCATTGCTTTCCCATTTTGACCCTGACCTTCTTCCCTTCATGAGGAAGTGAAACAGATTATGAAACAAAGTTTATAAGTTCAAAAAGTCAAATGTGTTCACGTAGCCCTTTCTATAGCAATTAGAGTTTAAGGGCCAAATTAAGAGCCTGAACGTGTATTCCAACTGTCTGTTTTTCAAGACAAGCAACTGTTCTGGTCACAGTTTTCTGAGGTTGCTCTTTGAAAGTTCATACAAGTGTTGGCTAATACTACTCATTTAGTGTCTCAGAGTAAGGCTTTGTCATATGTGCAAGGTGGCCAATGTAAATGGTCCAGAACACTTCGAGCCCTGGAAAAGTACTGTGTCATTTCTTTCATGTCATAGAGGTGTAAGTTGTTATGTTTCTGTAATAACTGGTGCTGTCACAACCCCATGCAGAGTCTCAGCAGGCTGTGAAGCTTGATAGGTAACCTGTTCAAAAGACAAGCTTACTCTGTTCTCTCCATTAGCCACCCGCAGTAGCAGAAGGCTCTCAGTGTTCAGCCTTCTGGAGAAACAAGTATTTCTCCTTGTGGTGATCAGTGAGAAGGAGCTTAGCTGCCCACTTTTAAATTCCTGCTTCTCTCTGCTCATTAGGTAGTGTCTGCTAAAGTGAATACTTCTCAATCTCCATAGTTTCAGTAATTAAAATTCTTTATTTTTTCACTTGGGCAAGGAGAATCAGAGCTTTTTCATGCCCTTTCTGGTTTTGAAGAATACCGTATCTGACTTTGGTACTTCAACAATTCAGCTTTTATTTTTCTGGTATTAGTCTTCCTTTTGTGACTTAAAAAATACCCGTCCAAAGAAAGGTCATGGGTTTTACTGTTCAAAGATGTTCTATGGCAGTGTGTTGCTTACCGTTTCCTTTGGGAGTTGAAACATTACCATTTTAAGGCTCTTTTTCACATTTTTGTCCTTGGTAGTATTTGCTTGGGTGCACTGCCAAAGCAGTCTTTTAATTTGGTGCCAAGGACTTCCACAGGTACCTTGGTCCTTGTACAGATTATATTGGTAGAAAGTGATTCATTGTAAAAAGGTGATAGCAACCAGTATCCAGTCACTGCTTTTGGGACCTATACAGCCATTGCTGTCCATGGAACTTAATTACATGCTACTTCTAAATTGCTCTGCAGATACAGCCTTCTCTACAGGCTTAGAAAACTCTCTTACAGTGCAGATAAATAGTACCATGATATTAAAAGCCATATTAGATCTGTTGAATCAGTTCTTCAGCAGTGGTGGTATATGATCATTCATAGATGTTCCTGTTTCTCTCTGAAAGGCCTTCCTACCAATGCCCCAGCATGTTCTGTGAAACACCGATGGTGCACCACATCCGTCGCTTTGTTCATGGGCAGGGCTGTGTGCAGATCGTGTTAAAGGAGCTGGACTCCCCTGTCCCTGGGTACCAGCACACCATCCTTACTTACTCCTGGTGCAGACTGTGCAAACAGGTAAGCATGTGGACTTCAGAATCATTGCTATGCCAATTGAATATTCTTGTTGTGACTGGCTTTGTAGGGAAAGGCAGCATTTTTGAGAAAATGCTCATGTCTGGAGCTGTGGCTAAACTGGCAAAAAACCTGTTACTGATACATGTGTTCTCATGTTACCTACAAATTCCTCTTTTAGCACTGGGGCTATTGAGGCTGAAAAATCTTGTGCGAGGTTGTCTTGTTAGAAAGTGTCAAAATTGAGAAGGTAGATATAAGCAGAAAAAATGGAGTTGCTCACTTAGAGGTGATGAGTATGGTCCCTTGCAGTAAATCTTTATGACCGTATGGGAAAGGGCAGACACCAAGACTTACTGGCATAGTAATTGGTTGAAGCCACTTGCTGTTCTTTGATCTGCTGTGGACTGAACAGCCTACATTGCGTCAATGTGATGTCTGGAGTTCCTTTAGTAGTCATTAGCAAGTAACATCTTCATTAGAGGAATATTAAATTGCTTTAAAAAGCCCACAAGGTGGTAAGATTGTGTATTATCTGGAACTTGTTCTGTAATTTAGCTAAGAAAACATTGCTAACTGGATACTCATGTCTAGCTAAACATGAAGAGCCTTCAAAGAGACAAGAATAAAATATTGAAAAAAGATTCATGCAGTACCTGAAATGCAAAACATCTGAATTACCCATATGGATGACTCAGGTCACCTACTTAGGCTGCCTTAGACATGGGTGTTGGATGTACAGATGCCTGCAGGAGGTTGACGCAGTTGCTGACAGCGAGCCCTGTGTTGCTGTGTATACAGCTGCTCTGTAACCTTTTATTTTTGTGTGCTCATGTAAACACTTATGTGGTTGAGGTTGTTAAGTGTGTGTAAAGTGTCTGCTCTAAGCTTGCAAGCACTTCTGAAGTTGAAATACACTGCTAAGCAGTACCAACGCATTTGTAGCTGCAGAATCACCAGGGAAAAGTAGATGATATGGCCACTGCTACTGGCTGGGTTGCTGGACATTGACTCTGTACAGAGAAATAGCATCCCAGAAATAAGCTTCCATCAATGGTGTGTTTGGACTCCCCCAGCTTAGCATCTGTCATCATCAGCTAGCAGTTATTTAACAGATTTTTTCCAACTATGTGTTTGCCTTAGCTATGCATAAATGCTGTCTTTGTTGTTAAATATGTTTCAGGGTCTTGGTTGCTTCTAGTACTAGAAATACTAGATTTCTGCCTGGATTATGCTCTCCTTAATCTTGTTTGAAGGATGAAATTTAGACACTTGCCTTTCAATTTTTCAGGTGACACCAGTTGTTCCCCTTTCCAATGACTCTTGGTCTATGTCTTTTGCAAAATACCTTGAGCTGAGGTTCTATGGGTACCAGTACACTCGAAGGGCCAACGCAGAGCCTTGTGGGCATTCCATTCACCATGACTATCACCAGTATTTTTCCTATAATCAGATGGTGGCATCTTTCAGGTGAGTTCCACTACTAAAAACTTCCTTCTCTCTCTGGTATTGTTTGAAGCATATGGCTGTAGTAAGGATTCATCAGTTTTGTCCTTTACTGAGTATAGCATGGGATAGCATAACTGTACCATAACCAAGTGCAGGATTGTGTGCTGGCTTGCAGAGGGCTTTGTGGGTGGCACCACTGTCCTAGCTGTGGTGGGCAGTGTTTCAAGAGTGGATGGTTCCTGTTCATGATACAGAAGGGAAATGCTTTTCCCCATCTAATTCCAAATGCTTTCAAAATTTTGGTTTTTCAATAGAATTTGTGGTTTTACTTCTTGCTTGGGAGAATGAACAGTGTTATTCCTGCTAAAAGTAGCTAAAGTCCTGGATACATTGACAGTGCCCTTTTTCATATAAGGGAATCAAACCTTGGTATGGTGTAGAACTGGTACTGTGTGCTGTGGGTCTTGTTACAAGCTCTTGTATTGCCTTCTCAGCTACTCTCCAATCCGGCTGCTGGAAGTGTGTGTCCCACTCCCCAAGATCTACATCAAACGACAGGCTCCACTAAAAGTTACTATTTTGCAGGATCTCAAGGATTTCTCACAAAAGTAAGCTTTGTTTTTAATGTCTTCCTAATCTTATTTGTATTTTGTATTTTTATTTGCAGAACACATAACAATTTTGGTAGTATGATGAGATTTGGCTAAATATTCATTATTTGATAGAAAAGTAGTAGTTTAAAACATCTATGCATATATACTTCCAAGGGGCAGCGGTATTGAAATCTTTGTTACCTTTGCTCGCTCTGTCTGTACTAATGTCTCAACTCTTTGTCTGGTGGCAAGTCAAGTCAAATACTGCCAGTAGAAACTAAGATTCTTTTAATCTCTATCTTTTCATCTCTATCCCTCAATGTTTCACTGATGTCTGAGTCATATAGCGTGTTTCTGAATAATGCTGCCAAGCTACTGAAAGGTTGACCATCAGCAGGTGTCTGTCATTCCCTTATGAAATGCCCAGTTAAAGTATTTTTAATTCTTCATCTAATGCTAAAAATGAAAAGATGGTCCTAGAAGGCTGACCTGGAAAACTGCAGCTTATACTTCATACTCTTACCCTAATGTTCCTTAATAGAACATCTGACTGAGTTTCAATTCTTCAGCCCCAAAAAACTGCAAAGACCTTGCTCAAATCTCTTGTCTGAACAGAACTGTTGTCATTCTGTTGGTCATGTGGCAACAGAACTCTGGTGTATAAAAGTCTTTGCCTTTGTTAGCTATTGAAAATGGTAACAGCAGGCAGACTCTACCTCCTTGTAGTCTAAGGTGAACTACCATGAGCCTAGACATTTCTCTAAATGTAGGAACAAAAAGGTGGAAGACAGGTGAGATGAAAACTCTGTAAAATCCAGCCAGACTACTATTCTGCCTGGTCACAGCATTCCTGTATTGCTGTATGTCTCTGTGACCATCTGACTTCAAAACCTGTGGAGCTTTGTTTAGAGATAAAACAGAAGTTTTTAATTTTTTCTGAGCCCTGCTGGTGGAGGTGTAGCTTGCAGACCCAGATTGTTCCTAATCACAGATCACCCAATAATTCCCCTATGTTAGTAATGTGTTTGAGACATTTGTATTGCTCTCTGACAACTTCCACTGCTAAGAATGAATTGTGGAGACAAATGTCACGTACGTAACTTCTGGATTTGTCCTATTACTAATAAAGTTTTCCCAACTTTTTCTGTGAATACAGTTGGATAGCTTACTATGCAGGAAGGCTGTCATATATTGTCTTCTGTATTCTTAAATGCTAACCTTCAACACATTCAGACTATTTTAAAGAATGTTGAAGAAGCTCCAAGTAGTCACAGGTTAACTCTTTGCATTGCTGTTGGCAGGGTGTCACAAGTGTATCTTGCTGTGGATGATCGCCTTGCTTCTCTCAAAACGGATACCTTCAGCAAAACGAGGGAAGAGAAGATGGAAGACCTCTTTGCCCAAAAGGAGGTGATAGACTGTTTTTACATCAGTGGTCCATAGGCTAAATGTGTGGAGGAGCTACTCAGATCTTGTGTCGTCTTGGTGAGATAACACTGACAGTTTTCCTTTTGGCAGATGGAAGAAGGAGAGTTTCGAAACTGGACTGAGAAAATCCAAGCAAGGCTGCTTTCATCATCTCTGGACACGCCTCAACAGCTGCAATCTGTTTTTGAGTCTCTGATAGCTAAAAAGCAAGGACTTTGTGAGATGCTACAAGCCTGGAATAATAGGTAAGAGGACACATGCTGGAATCATGAGCAACACTGATAGTGTTGGTTCTGGGAGAGAAGAGGTTCAGCTGTAGTTTCTTTTACTATAGAGCAGTTACTGTATGGAGCTTGTGCTGAATGTGTTCTACTGGTTGAGAACACACAGCTGATCAGTTGGAACAGAAAATCATTTGAGGCCATATGATAAAAGCATTGTGTTGTAGAGCACAACTTGCATCGGGGGGGGAAATTTTCATTTGAGTAATGGTGGAAGAGATGGGAAGAGGGGAGCATGGGACCTATGGATTGGGTGAAATAGTCACAGAGCTAAAGAAAATGGGCTGTCTTTGGCCATTTGATACATCTTTGGCACGTGTTAGCAGCAATCTGAGATTGTTATGGAGAAACTTCGTAACTTGTGTCATTCAAAGATAACACCAGTAACCTACCTTTTGATTAGTTTTTATTTGGTGGTGGTGGTTTTGTGTGGGTAGTTTTTGTTTGTTTGTTTTATTATTATTTTTTGTTTAAGATTGCAGGATCTCTTCCAACAAGAGAAAGGGAGAAAACGTCCATCAGTACCACCCAGCCCTGGGAGACTGAGGCAAGGTGAAGAAAGCAAGGTATGGCTAACAGGCTATAAACCTCTTAAACATTTTTTTTTCCCTGGGGCAGCGCAATGGTCTTAAGACTGGCTTGAGGTCTCTTTAGTAGTTATTAAACTAGTTCTACTGCATCTTATAGTTTTCAATTCTAAAAGCTTAAATTGTGTGCTAGTATATGTATCTTTTTTCTTGAAAGATGTGAACTAAGAGCCATATTGTGGAGAGGAAGAGTAAGTATGAATAGGAGTTGATGATTTTCTGTGATGTTGTGTAGTGTTGATGTGAACACTGCCATCAGAGAGCTGCAGTCATTGTCAAGTGTGTGCCTAGATAGGAACTGGGCCATCTCCTTCAACCCTAGGTTGTAGTCCATCAGAGGTACCCCTTGTGAAAAAGAAATTACAAATAATATCAAGAGGTAGAGCAAGTGACACAGGAAGGACTGATTATGGCTTTTCAGGATATGATGTTTTGTGATGTATCCTGTGGGAACTGACTGAAGGGATGGATTTTGGACTGCTGCTTCAAGAGCTCTGTCCAAGGATACACATGCCAGCATGCTGAACTTCCACCCTCTGGGGAGCTGGAGCTCTGAGGAAATGTCTGGGCTGCAAGGCAGTACAATATAAGCATCATACCAAGAGGCTGAGCTCCCAATAGTGCTATGGTAGCAAGGTGCACTAAAAACTTCTAGAGACCCTGGATTTGCTCTGCTGCATGCACAAATGCCCCTTCCACTTAACACATATTTGTTCAGTGCTAAAGCAAACCTTACCTTGATCTAGCAGGAAGTAGGTTCTTAGAGAGGGAGTGTAGTATCTAAAACAGCATACACAGGTAACAGCCATCATAAGCATCCTGTGAACTTGAATTGCTGTTCCCTTGTCTTTTTCCTATGGTAACAGATACAGTGACATGCAGAGGCTGAGAAGTGGGTGGGAGTGCTCTGTTGTAATACATCTGTTTTTGTAAGTGCTCCACACAGGAGGAAATAGAACTGTAAAGAGCTTGGCACCAACACTCGTGTTTTGTTATTCTGCCTAGATCAGTAGCATGGATGCTTCCCCACGCAATGCTTCTCCAGCTCTGCAGAATGGAGAGAAAGGTCTGTTACTTATTTTTCATAATATGCCAATAGAAGCATGTTGTAGCCCTTTTCCTGGCATAATATGGGAGCTTTTGTCAAATTTGATAAAGCAGAGAAATACCAAATCCCCATCATGTCACATTTGTTTTTTCTAGTGGTAAGATAGAAGTTGGCCATCTGCTTCTAATATGAAGTTGAATTACTAGTGATTAGGAAGTTGGCCAACAAGAATTTTCCATTGAATTTTAGTTTAAAAACTTTCAGAAGCTTTCTAATTAACTGAATAACTACACAGAATTTGGGAAATGCCTTTTGCCTCTTCTGTGATCTGGTTATGGATGCTGACATCTCTTACCTGTGAGGCATACTGGGAGTTGGTGGGAGCTGAAGGTAGTAGTTTTAAGAGTACACATTTTCTGGAGGTTACGTGCCATGCTGATGAGCTTGCCCAGCCCTTTGGTCTCTGTGGCCTTACCTGCTTTCTAAGTGAAAACCTTCTGAAAGTAGGTGCTGGTTATAGCGTGAGCTGGGAGCAAACAGTATCACTTCTGACAGCCATGTAAAATTATTTCTTCTGTCCTTAACTGTCCTCGTACTCTCAGAGGATCGTTTCCTGACGACTTTATCAAGTCAGAGCTCCACAGGCTCCACCCATCTACAGCTGCCCACCTCTCCAGAGGTTGCATCGGAGCATATGACTGGTGCCACCACACTCTCTGAACAGGACACAACAAGCAGCTCAGAAGGTACAGTTCAGTTGTGATCTTGTATTCTTTCTCTTGCTTTTCTGTGCCAAGTCCACAAGGTCCTTTTAGGAAATGACAAATAACTGGTAACTCTGTGGTCTGTAGTCATTCTTCTGAATTTACAGCTTAAACTTTGATATTGTGATGCAGACCTGACATGTGTCTGTTCCAGATGTGTTTGATGGACACTCACTGGGATCCACCGACAGCCAAGTGAAGGAGAAGTCTACTATGAAAGCTATTTTGGCTAACTTTTTGCCTGGAAACAACTATAACCCCATTCCCTTTCCCTTGTAAGTACTGCGTAATATATATAAAATGTACAAAATGAGCAACCTTGTCAGATTGCAGGCAGAGCCATGCATGCTTCCTTTGCTCAGTGTATAATTTAAGTCAATACTTGAGTTTGCCTGAGTAAGATCGAGAACTGTGTCAAGGTAAGAAGTTTTCTGTGTCCATTCTAGGTGATTATGGGTTAACCACCTTTCTTATGAATGATGTGCCCTTGTGCAAAGCTTAGTTTCTTCTCCTAGCAGGTGTGCCTCCTCAGAGCTCTTGGGGGAGATGAAGGGGTGGGGAAGAGGGGAGAAAGGTGCCTTCTAACTTTGTTGCTGCAGGGAGGGAGTGGAAATGCCTTTCCTTAGCAAAGACTTAACTAAAGCTATGTGCCTGCGTCTTGTTTTTGCTTACAGAGCTCTTCCAAGGGTTGGACTGAAATTGGCATTGTCTGGGTGTAGGTCAGGTTCAATGGCTACTGCATGTGCCCTCAAGTGTCCCTCTCGTGTGAAGATGGGCAGGCTGGAAAGTCTTTCAGCTACTTGGTCTGCGTGCTTTGTAGTGTTTGTCGTTTGACATGAGCCTAACATTTGGCAGCTTGAGTTTAACTTGGGAATCCCACCCCCAGCGTAGGAGCAGAGGCCTTGGGCTGATGAGGTAAAAGCTAAATGACTGACCCTACAGGTCAGTGAAAAAAAATGATACAAGAATCCAGGAGGCTTTGGGAAATTTTCTATGATAAACTGCCTGTTTAGGAAGGAGTCCAGGTTTGTCCTCTGAGTTCACTCTACAGGCTATGCTGCTGGATAGCCAAACCAAACTCAGGCAGGTTTTGGTGCCATTAGAAACAGTGGCTGCTAAACAGAAGTAGACTCTTATTCTAACCTAAAGCTGGTCTTCTGATCCAAGCAGCTTGCTTGAAATGCTGATTGCCCTAACACTCTACCATTTAGAATTAACCACATAGTTATGAATGTGTCTGTTGGGAGAAGCTGATCAGGGCAGCTTTGGTTCCATGCTGAGACTTGCAGCTTGTGCCTGGGAGTGCAGTGATGAGATCTGACCAAAACTTCTTTTCTTTACACAATTTTTTATGATCTACTAACAGTCTGTTGTTTTCATTTAGTGACCCAGATAAGCACTACTTAATGTATGAGCATGAACGTGTACCTATTGCAGTCTGTGAGAAAGAGCCAAGCTCCATCATAGCCTTTGCTCTCAGGTACTGGCGTTATTTGGCTTTTCATCTGACATACTTTGTACTTTTGCAGCTTTTGTGTTTGAGTAATATTTAAATTTTGATGATAGGGAACAAGCATGACAGAATTTCTATATTAAGCCGTGCTGGAGTTTCTGCCAGAAATGGGGTTCTTTCCTCTTACTGCTGAGATAATGGAAGTGCAACTGGATTTTGGGCTTTTTTAGTGGAGCTGTAGTATGCAACAATGACTTGGTTGTGTGGTGCTTCTTTTAATGAGATATCACTAGAGAAAGAAGTGCAACTAAGGCTTGCTCAACCTCTCCAGTTGGAGGAAGTGCAAGTGAGTTGGGGAACAGCTATTAGTATTGATATTGCAGTCTGTTTCTTGCCTACCTTTGGTCATAGCAGCTCTTGTTACTGCTCAGCTCTTCTCACCAGCTGCTTCAGTAAATCTTTGGGTTTGCATGTCACAAAGCAGCAGATTTTTGAAGACGTGCATTCTTAAATTGTGAGAAGGAGAAAAATAAAGGGATATTTTTTCTGCAGTATTTTCTAGAGCAGTTTCTGTTCTAAGAAAAAAAAGTTCTAATAATAAGTAAAAATAAAGTAGAGGTTTTTCTACTGTGGTCTTTTGTTTACTGTGGCTAAGTAAGTCTTTGGGCTGGTATTGCAGAGTTTCCAAGAGAACACTTAATTATTTTGGGTCTTTCTCTTTCCCTTTCTTTTCTTCTTTCCCCATCAGTTGCAAGGAGTACAGAAATGCCCTGGATGAGTTGTCCAAAGCATCTCTGAAGAGCAGTTCTGAAGAAGGACTACAACCAAACAGGTTACATGCAGGAACTACAATACACAGAGTGAAGACATAGTGATGGTAGTGAATAAGCCAAAACTGGGATGGGCAAAAACCCTCAAAATATGCCCCTGTTAGGGTGTCTGCTTTCTGATGGAATCTGACTCATTCCATGTAACCATCACGTACTTCAGTATGTGAGTTTCCATTTCACATTATGGACCGTGCTGGCTCCATCACCTGATCTCTTGGCTGCGTGCATGTGGCAATACTGGGCCTGCTTACGTTTGCTGTGGTCATGGATGGAACTGTTGCTATGACCCTGAGAGATATTTTTAGCAAGATGGAGGAGGACAATTTTGGAGAGTCCCACACCATTACACCTTTAAATGGTGTCTTTTTCCTTTAGTGTTTAGGCAGGAGAGAGAAATAAATGTTCAGGCATAAAGCAGTAGTGTCTTGGGTGGCAGCATTTGTTGGTTGATCACTTCTTTGTTCTTTCTCCTCTCAGCATGTCAGACAGCAAACCCAAGAGCAGCAGCCCTGTCCGCCTGCCTGAGGCCAGCATGTGTCCCCTTCGCAATGCAGAGCCAGAGCAGCGTAAGACTATTTTGCCAAAATCATCCATGGTGTTAATCTCAGCTCAGTCCATTTAGTCCACTGAGTCCATTTAACTTGGATTCTAGTTCATGTGAGGAAGAAAAAGTAGCATTCTGAGTTGAAATTGTAACTAGTCTTAGTGTCGACTTAACACATGAGAGGGATGGGAGTGTGTGGGCTTTTTAGTTTTATGAAGATCTTCTGAGATCAATAGTTCTTATAAAAACTATTATGAGATCAAACTGTCATTCCCTGACTTAATGTTATTATGTAGTGAACCTAGGGTGGTTCTTGAATCTAGCCTGTTCAGTGGGATATGATGCCCTTCTTTTGGCATTGCCTTCTTTAAAGAGATGCAGTTAAAATATCTTGAAATGGAGACATGAAGTTCTTTCTGTATTAAAGACACTTATTCTTGGTCTGTGTTTTCAAATGTCTCTGCACTCTAAGATGCTACTCAGAACACAAGATCATCCACCCTCATGGACCTTAGTTGCCTGAAGTGGCAAATGAGTTATAGTTGAATGGCATCATTGCTTCACATAGAACAATGAATGGGGAGTGTTCATAGGAGTCATGCTGTTATTAAACTGCCTGTGGAAATGCCAACACCATCTTTTCCTTTTCACTGTAGCAAAGAAACCATCTGGTGTTTTGTCTTTCTTCCGTGGCACGGGAGGGAAGAGCCCAGACCTGTCTTCCCAGAAGAAAGAGACCTTACGTGGTGCTGACAGTGCTTACTACCAGGTTGGACAGATGGGCAAAGAGGGAGCAGAAAACCAAGGAGCAGAGGCACAAGGTACAAGACTGCAGAGTTCATCTTCTCTCTTGGGTTGGTACTTCTCCCAAACCTCATTCATCCATGCAAGGCCCCAGATGCACTCCTGCTTGTACTTTTTCAACGGTCCAAGCTCACTCAGCATGCATTGAAAATGAGTCATTTGAAGATCAAATATGTTTTTTTTCCTAAGTACATTGCTTTTCTTTGTGATAAGGGAAACAGGATCTTTCAAATCCAAGCTATGGGGACGTGGAATAGTCTGGTCTTGAATGCCTTTGGACTGAGTTGATTATAGTTAAGCAGCCCTGTCTTTTTCATTTGCTGTTTAGTTCTCATTGTTTTAGCTCATGGAAAATGAATTGAGAGAGGCTGGATTTGTGTCCATAAACAGCAGTGCCCTTCTAGCATATGTATTATATTATACAATTATAGCTGTATTTCTAATTCCCTGGGTATAGTTCTCTCTGTATTCTTGGAAAAAAAAAAGAAAATACTTTTCTTGTAAAGTGAGTTTACAAGTAGTACCTTATGTGGCTTTCTTGGTAATACTAGTGAACAGCCCTGACCAAATGCCCTTTATGCCTTCAGATGATGGAGATGGAGGAGATGGACAGAAGAAACAGGTGGTGAATCCCCATGTGGAACTTCGTGAGTAGTTGTAAATAACAACTTCGTCTTAGCTGGTGAACTCATTTCTTCATGCACATGCAGTGGAAGTCTTGAAGTTAACAGTTGTTTTTTCTTGACATTTTTCTTGGTGTTCTTGGTATCATGAAGAAAAAGCAAATCAAGAAAAGAGCAATGCAGTTTTTACTTACTGCTATCAATCTATTCTGCAAAACTACTCCATAAATTTTTTTGAATTGTTTTTTTGTCTGAACACTTCCCCATGACATATACTATGAGCTTATCTAGAGGGAATTGACTTTCCTGTCAATTTTCCATTTAAATCCCATTGATTGAAACTTCTGAACTGCAATAAGCATGAGAGGGATGTTTAGCACAATAATACTCCTTTGGACACAAGTAGAATCTCATGTAGTAGTGCGTGGTAGTCAGTGCGTGTTGCATGCTGTTATTGAGGAAAAGCATTTTTTGCAGAGTTCTCGGATGCCAATGCCAAGTTCTACTGCCGGATTTATTATGCTGGGGAGTTTCACAGGATGCGTGACGTGATCCTGGGGAGCAGCGAAGAGGATTTCATCCGATCCCTCTCTCACTCGATGCCCTGGCAGGCACGAGGTGGCAAATCTGGAGCTGCGTTCTACGTGACTGAGGGTAAATGCAGTTTCTTCCCCCCTTGTATTAGGGGTATTATTTCTGTGTGGTGGTGTGTCATTTAATTGAATGACAATTCAATTTAATAAATGACACATTTCAGTGTGTCGTTTAATCCCTGATAACCTCTGTCCAGAGGGCTGCTGATTGTTAAGTGGTCACTGAGAAGGGAAAACTAAGTGGGTTGTTCTGGGGTCTTCAATATCAAATTATTTGTCTTTTTGTATGTGCAGGAAAGCAAAATACAGTTCTGTTTTTCAGCAGTAGCAGCTAGGAAGGCCAGTTGAATAGAAGGGTTGTTCTCTCAGGCAGGCTTTAGAAAACAAAAACTTGAGTGTAATTCAAGGAAAACTTGCTGTTAAAGACACAGTGTTTCTTATAATCTCATGTGCTATTGTTAATCTAATTTTTTTTAGAACTTTGGCTGTTTCTAGGCTTCTATGTAAAACAGTACAGAACAAAATGGTCTGTGGAGTGGTTTTATTGGCTATATAGGAAGCCTGTATAGCTGAGGTAGATCTAGTGTAGTCAGTCTCTTGTCCATGATTTACTGGAAGGTAGAAATCCAGGAAGGCTGAAATTCAGAATATGTGAAGTAAAAAGAATCTAGAAATGAGCTTCTGAGGGTAAGGATTTAGGAGAATTGTAGTGCTTTAATTTTTTAAACCATTTCACCTATGTGACAGTCCTAAAAAAATTGTAAATATACATTGCTTACTGTATGTAACCCTGGTGCCTCTGTCTAATGTCAAACAGATGATAGATTCATCTTGAAGCAAATGCCTCGTCTGGAAGTCCAGTCATTCCTTGACTTTGCTCCACACTACTTCACTTACATCACGAATGCAGTTCAACAGAAGGTATTAAAAAAAATGCTTTTTATTTTAGGCAGTGTTCTGTGCTTTAAAGACCTAGCAGAAGTTTCTATTAACCTTTTTCATTCAAATAAAAGAAAATTTTGGAGGGTGTGAGTTACATTAATAATGGGATTTTAAGATGTAAAGTGGAAAGTGTGCTTGGACTTCTGAGCTGTAATAAACAGACAGACAGAAGAGTGGTGCTTCTGGTATGGGATTGCTGATTGTCTCTACACAGATCTTAACTCATGTCTTGTCTTCATTAGAAGCCCACAGCACTGGCTAAAATCCTTGGGGTGTATCGAATTGGTTACAAGAACTCTCAAAACAACACTGAAAAGAAATTGGATCTGCTTGTCATGGAAAACCTTTTCTATGGCAGGAAAATGGCTCAGGTAAGAGCGAAGTGTTCTGTTTCCTTGCAGTGTGGTTGTGACTGGGAGAAAAGAGCAGGGTCATTCGTAGCCATCTAGGTGACTTTTAACTTTGCATGTGCTGTTGCACTGCTCGAAGGTGACAGTTTGTGCCTCTTCCTTGTTATGTGATCCTCAGGAGCTTGATGCCTGCATTGGCTAGTTCAGATAGCTGTTGTGCAGGGTTCAGTCTTTAGAAGTCTTGTTTGTCCCTGTATCGCTGGTGTCTGAGAGGAAGCATTACTAACCTGGTTATGAAAATGTAAAATCTTTTTACAAAACTTTTAGAGGAACTGTCTGGAATTACCGACTAATTTGTTTAGAATGAGAGCCTCACTCAGAGAGAGTTACTCTGTGGTGGGAAGAGTTAATAGTTTTTTCAACCCACTGTTCTTTCTTGGAACCACTTCGGGTGTGGGACAAGATGTTGAGTTCAATCTTGCCCTAAGTGAAGGAAAAGCAATCTTTATCAGGCAGTAGAATGAAGATCTTAAAATGACTAGGGTAAAATTCTCTTTAGAGATTTGAAGCTGAAAAGGAAGTTCAAACAAATATAATTTCTAAACCTAGATAGTATCAGTTCTTTCCACTTTACCTCTCAGTGCCTGACCTCAAACAGACAATGTTTGTGGGAGGAGGTGGATGGAGGGAATTCTGGATGGATGTAAAGATGTTGTGGGTTTTCTTTTTCCTTGTCTGTTGTTTATGTCATGAGGAAGGGCTCAGGCACTACAAAACAGAAACCCAAACAGACTGTGGACTTAAATCCACAGAAGTTAGTGAAATCTTGACTGGACAGAACTTGAACAGCCTTCTCTAACAGGGAGAAGCGGGAGAAGTCCTTGAAGCAGGACTTTGGACTGGAGAAGTCCAGAGATAATTTCCAGCCTCATGATGGGTCTGTGATTTGCCTTGCCTGTGTTAACTGGTGCTTCATGCACCACCCACCTCCCTCTTCAGTGTCTTTGCTGTTGTCAGCAATTAACTCTGTAGAAACTGGCTCGAAAACTGAGTTTACCTAAACAATATAAAAGTAAAGGCACCCTTTTTCTCTTAATTTAGACTAAATATTAGTGAAATAACTTGCCTAAAATGTGTGAATTGAGGTGGTAGAGCTTTCCCAGGCTTACGTGCTATTCTCTACAAGACATTTTTTCTTAATTGTCTTACTCCTAAAGAGAAGGAAAGAGTTGCCCAGCTGTGCTGCCTTCTCAAGTGCTAGGTACTGAAGTGTTTAACCCAGAAAAACGAAACAAAAGTAGTGCTGTTCTCCATTTGCAGGTGTTTGACCTGAAGGGCTCCCTCCGGAATAGAAATGTTAAAACAGACACGGGCAAGGAAACTTGTGATGTGGTCCTGCTGGATGAAAACCTTCTGAAGATGGTTCGGGACAATCCTTTGTACATCCGTTCCCATTGCAAAGCTGTGCTGAAAGCCTCCATACACAGTGATTCCCAGTTCCTCTCCAGCCATCTCATCATCGACTACTCCCTGCTGGTGGGTCGTGATGATACCAACAACGAGCTGGTCGTTGGGATCATTGGTAGGTTGTCTTTTGTATTTTGTTGCTCTCAGATGATGAAATGGTTTTCTTCTGGTTTAGATGTTCATAGTGCTCTTAGAACTGTGCCACCACCAGAGAGATGCGTGTCAGGAAATCTTGTCTTCTCCCTGGTGGAATACCACCCTCACCTCTTACAGGTATTGAAGGTGGAGGCAGTAAGTCTTCTCTCCAGGTCTCCAGGTCTCTGATAAGCTCAGATTAGCATTTGCATTGCTATGAATATATGCAGAGGGTCTCAAAGGTAGTTTAACCGACACTTTGACTCCAGCTGAGTTATTTGTATGCTTTTATGTGTTTAATCTGCTTTTATGTGTTTAATCTGTAAACTTTTGTTTAGTCATGTTTGCATAGGCTTTTAAATCTTGAGTGGAGGGGTTCTAAGGAGAAATAGTATTGGTAGGGTTGGAAGAAAGAAGTTAAACATCATGGGATCTCATGTAATCATATAGTCTGACCTGGATAATGTGGATGGCAATGCAGTAATTACCTTGCTGCATCCTCTGACTTGTGACAGGAATGTAGAGACAGAAAAAGAGGTGGTTTAGACAGACAAACTTCTGTAGTATTAAAGACTTAGAGATGAGGCAATTTTGCAGGATGTGGAGTTGACTTAGGGAAATGGTCTTGAAACCCAGCTCAGAAATGCTTCCAGATGACATCTCAGGACAGGAGGTCTGGATTACACTTACTCTGATAAAGCTCGAAAGCCATTTCAATAACATTTCTAGTTGAGAATTAAAGTCCCAGCTACAAAGGAAGCTCTAGTTTGTTTCAAGTTGTTATTACTTTCTAGATTTGTAGACTCTTGAATATTGGAATAAACAGGATGGGACTACATTGACCATGTGCTTCTCCTGTATGTGTGGCTTTTTGTCACCCTATGTCAAGTCTTATCTGATATATTTTATATGATATTTAAAGTTACCAGTTCCTTCAGCGTTTAACACAAATATCTGAAGGAACTTGGTGTGCACAAACATTAAGAAGAGAGAACATGTCTGCTGTATCAGGCTATCAGAATGTTCTTTAGATGATACCCTGGGAACTTATAAAGTACTCAAGCTAAATTTGTGTTGGACTAGAACTAAAGAATCTTAGCTTGGACTGTGTTTCAATGTGAGGTCAGTATCTCTACCTATTTTAGATCCTTATGTGATACAGGAAACAAGTAAGTTAGGTGTCTGAAAACTGATGCTACTGCAGATTTAGCATTGCAGGCCCAAATGTTCATGTGCTTATATTGACTGAGCATGCTTTCTCTGGAAGGGGCTTGGAAACAATTCAGAAGTTGTCTTCTTGCTGCCCTCTCTGCCAGTCAGGGTCACTGGTGATGTTTCCAGTCCTCCCTATCATTAAGTGGCAGTCCTTTCCATTCTGTTATCAAACCTGCAGGTGGCTGCAGTGATGAGAAATACTGGTTGAAATGGAGAGGTGTCCAAGCCTCAGTGCTTCTAGTGGGGCTTCTGGGATGAGGGTGAGTGAAGTGACCCTTGTAAATGAGCCCTTGACACTCTAATGTGGATAAAGACAGACGTGCTTGGGCAGCCTGTTCTTGTGGACACAGGAAGAGTTGATTGTGATCTTGCTGGACTTTTGAAAGACTGTATTCACCCTACCCAAACATAATCAATACTACAGAAAATGGGGCAACTGCTAGGGAAAACACTGAAAGCACTGCTGCTTTCCTGCCCTCTTTGGGGGGAAATAGATACATTTTAAAACAGTGTTACTTGGACTAAAACAATAAAACATATTTGTGTGTGGATTTTTCTTATTGTAACAGACTATATTCGTACTTTTACCTGGGACAAAAAGCTTGAAATGGTGGTAAAGTCAACTGGCATCTTGGGAGGACAAGGTAAGTCCAGACTGAAAGTGAAGATTTTGATCATGTTTCCTTGTTACATGGAACCTTTCTATAACACTGCTGATAAAGTCACAACTTCCCTACCATGCAAATTGGTGACAGATTAAGTTGTTGGGAACAGAGGAAGGAATAATAGAGTACCAGATTGGAAGGGACCTCAAGGGTTATGTGATCCAACCTTTCTTGGCAAAAGCACAGTCTAGACAAGATGGCTCAGCACCCTGTGCAGCTGAATCTTAAATCCCCTCTGTTGGGGAATCCATCCTTTCACTGGCAAGACTATTCCAATGGCTGGTTGTTCTCATTGAGAAAAATGTCCCTCTTGTGTCTAACTGGAATCTGCCCAGGAATAACATATATCCATTACCCCTCATCTTTTCCATGTGTCTCCTTGTAAAATGAGTCTCCATCTTCTTTTTAGCCACCCTATAAATACTGGAACGTGGTGATATGGTCTCCTCTAAGCAGCCTTTTTTCCAAGGCTGAACAAACCCAGTTCTCTCGGCATTTCCTCATATGGCAGGCTTCCCAGTCCTTGGATCATCTCTGTGACCCTTGTTTGGGCCCTCTTCAGGCTGTCCACATCAGTTTTTTTCCCTTTCCCTGACCCCCGCCCTTTTTTTTTTTATTTTTTAAATATAGCAGGGACCAAAACTGAGTCTGGTATTCCAGGTATTACCTGGAAATAGCACCTCACAGGTGGAAGATAATGCTGGGATAATACTGGTGGGATAATGATTTCTGTCTCTCTGCTGGTGATGTCCTTGTTGATGCAGCCCAGTGTCCTTCCTGCTGGCTTTCTTTGCCACAGCAGCAGCAGCAGCAGCACTGTTCACTCCCACTGAGCTGCTCGTCCAGGATCCTCAGGTCCCTTTCACAGAGCTGCTCCCCTGGGAAATCCCAGCCTGTGCTGTGCTCCTGCATTATGTTTTACCAGGTGCAAAACCTTACGCTTGTTTGTTGTTGAACTTCATAGGGTTCTGTCTTGTTGCTTTCAAGGTTATGCTGTGTGCTGGTGTAATCTCATGTGACACCTGTCTGTACTGCAGTATCTTTGGCCCATTCCTAACTGTTCTTGACTCTTACACATTAGGTAAGATGCCCACTGTGGTCTCTCCAGAACTATATCGGACCAGGTTTTGTGAAGCTATGGACAAGTATTTCCTGATGGTGCCAGACCATTGGACAGGACTGGGCCTGAATTGCTGAGCTAAAGCCCATATTGGGAAAGCACAAGAGGACAATGACATTATAGGCCACTGTCTTCCAGCGGTCTGTCCAGCAGCAAGAGGATTGCAGTTCCATGTCTACACTGACCATGGGCGTCATGTTGCAGAGTGTGAAATCTGCTTGCACTTTATTCCCCCCTTGGAGGATAATAAGCAAACCTGCCTCAGTAAGGATCTAAACTGTAAGGTACCACTGAACAGCACTGACAAGTGATATCCCTGCTGTCAGTAGGGAAGGTGATGCTATTTCCTTCTAAGTACTGGACTGAGATTCTATCCAGATCCCGATGGTGAAGAAGTACACGATCTCTGGAAGTCTTGCACTGCCAAAATGGTGTTGAATGCGCGCAGCTCATGTTTCTGTAGTGGATACTTGGTACTGAATATGTGAAATAAACCCCCCAATTGTGGATGGGGGAGAGAAGAATGAAGTTAATTCATGAGTTCTGCTGTTGTTGCAGAGGTCTGTAATTGACCTATTTAGGATCCATTAATAACTTGTGCTGTTTATGCTCCATAGTTTTAATTCTTACTGGGTTCTGTAAACAGTATTTTTTAAAGGCAGCTCCACATCTATAATGCCCTATGACTCCATTTTTAAAGTTATGTTACTACAGTACAGCTCTGGTTTATCTGTCATAATCACATATTTAGCTGAATCCCATAAAAATCAGTTGTCAGTCATCAGTATACTGCAAAACTCAAAACATATCCCTTTACTCTTAAACAGTACTTTGATCTGAATGTTGCACAAATTCCTGGAAACAGGTAACTAACATACCCTTTAATTTAACAAGACTTGATTGATTATAGTTATGAAGCAGATTAACCCTTTCCTTAGTAAAGGTAGTAAGTTGCTAGACAAAGTGCATACTGCAACTTTCCTCTTAATGCAACTATCATTCCTGGCAGATCACTTCAAATCCATTTCAGTTTCCCTTTACTTTCAAGCAATGCAATTACCTCATGGTGAAATTTTGCCAGGAGAATGTTTTTCTTGCATTCATGACATGATTTTTTTGGTCACAGAGATGAATGTAGTTGTTGTTTTCTGTAAAAAGGAAAACCTGAACTAACAGGTACCTTGTATGATGCATAAGATGTGCAGAGATCTGTGAGTCTCTATTATTACAATAAGCATTTCTTTCCAGTTAAAAAAAAAATTTACTAATTTTTGTAGGTGGTGAGTTTACTTTTTAGTTTCATTATAATACAGGCCAGTAAGTAAGAGGAGTTTTAATGAGTTTGAAAGGCAAGAATTCTGTCCTTTGATTTCCAGTCTCTGATGGAAGAACATCAAATGAGCATGGAATCTGGGACAGGATAGCTCTTAGTGATCACTTGCTCATTCTAACCAGTTGCCTCATAATGCCCTCATCACTGTAACTATGGATTGAATTGTGCATTTTGTTCAGTTCTCTGGTGTTCAGTATTTTTTTTCTGCAGCAGATGGTGGTGGCTGTTTAGGAGTGATCAGCAGTAGGCAGCGCTGAGAGGAAAAGGCCAGCAGTGAGAATTGAGCTATTTGCTCCAAAACCAACCAGTGCAGCTCTTGTCTGAGCTGCCAAGAGGCAACAGTCATTTGTGTTGGAAGGAGCCTTCCCCACCCTATTGCAACACTGTACTAGAGGATGAGCAAAGATGCTGGCCTTGAAGCAGCGGAAAAGAAAGTGTACTGATTTCCTCTGTACAATGTGAGAATTGTTTCTGGGGGTGCACTGTTGAAGGCTGCAGTGATGTGTGCTGTGGAAAGAGGACACAGTACTCCTTGCTTCAGTCCAACACAGCATATCAGGTACAGCTGATCACCTCTGGGATGCATCTTGCCTCTTTTGTTGAAATGTTCTCGCAATTTGCATGGCTGTGTGTGTGGCCTTGTCTAATGAGATAAACCAGTCCATCAGCTCAGTGCTACTCCCACTTCTGTGGCCTCTACCTACTGTCTTGGTTCATCTATGTGAAAGAACCTGCCATGCAGCCTATGTTCCAGTCTCAGTTGAAGTTTACATGTGTTCTCCTCTTTCCCTCCTTAAAGTTTACAGGCAAAAACTTGACTGTCCTGGCCAGCTAAGGTGACCCAACAGCAGCTAATTATCTTGTCTTCCACCTTTGTCAGTATGTGGATTGGTGGATGGAGCACGAGTGTGGGCATGGCACCTGCACTAGGCTGATGTGGTGTGCTAGCCAGGTCTGTCACCAGTAACCCGCATCCTTGTCCTGGGATGGGTGGCTGCTCTGTGCTGCTCGTCTGCCAGAGTCCTGAGCAGATGGCTGTAAGCAGCTTCATCATCTGACAGTGGCTAGTACTCCTCTGAATAGGACAGCATGAGGCCCCCAGCACTGCAGAAGGGAGAGAGAGAATATTTCACTGTTTTGCAGCCTGCGAGCAGAGCCAGAGCCATGTGAATGGTGCCCAACTTCTTGGGCTGAAGTTACAGCAGTTGGAAAGATTTGTACGAATGATCTTGAGCTGGTATCAACAGTTAATTTTTGGCCAGGACGCGGCTGATAGACTAGTCCTGATTAGACTGGAGTATAGCATAAACTACTGGTCATGAGTATCACAGTAGCTGCAGTATCAGCTGGAGTTGGGTCATCTTGGATGTCCTGTGATATAAAGCTGTAAGCATTTCTAGTCCAAATCCCAGCAGCTGAATGGGTCTCCTCAAATGTTCCATTTTCAGTATGATAGTTGTCCTGGCATTTCAATTACTACCAAGCTTAATTTTCTCAGAAGGAGAGCAGTACTTAATGCAGAACAAATCTTTGAGAGCTGCTGTGTTCAGTCTGTGTCCTTGTAGAATTCCTAAGGATGAACCCTTTGGTCAGAGCTTATTTCTTTCTTTATAACGCAGGTTTAGCATATGTGTAAGTAAATCCCAGTTGCAAATATGAAGACTGAATTTCTTCAGAGCTGCACTGACTCTTCTGTTTTGATCTGAGGCTTTGAGACAAGTGTCTACATCTTGTCCACGTCAGAAGCAATGACTTTGAGTCAGCATGCGGACAGCGGAATGCCTTCTAGCAGCCCAGGGATGCATTCTGTCCCCAAAAAGCACATGAGGGACTCTTGCTGGTAGAGCAGTTCTGTTGGGCTCAGGGGAGTTACCTGTGGAGTCTCTGTGAGAATGACCAAAACCAAATGAATTGCTCACTAGCTGGTGGCCAGACCAGTCATTCTTCAAAGCACTTAATGTACTATAATGTATGCATTTCTATTCTAACTTGGTTCAGCTGTATTTTATAAAATTGATGCGCTAAACTATTTGAGAATAATTGCCTTGACTACTTGGAGAATCAAAATGTAATGTATGTAGATACAAATAAAGTGACTAAAGTATACTTGAGTCTGTTCCATGTGTAGAGCACTTAGGTCTCATTGCACCCCATTTTCTTGATCAGGGGCAAGGCTGCTGCTCACTGTGCGGGGATTGCTGTGCTGGAGAGTGCCAGCTTTGTGTGCGGTGTAAGATGCCTGTCCTGTCTCTGATGGAGCAGCACCTCTGGGCAGCTCCCCAGGGCAGTGGCAGTAGAATGTGCCAGTAGCCTTTTACACAGTTCTGTCTTCTCTGCAGCTGCTTTTCACCACAGTGCTGCGTGACACAGGGATCCAGTTTTGTCCAGCAGGCGGTGGTGTGCCTTTGCCCGGTTCTGCCGCAGTGTAGAACACATTCCAGGTATTTCCATAATCTTTTAAGTGGAGTAGATAAAAATCCAAGAAGCATATTCTCTTGATTGTTTCACATTAACCTGATATATAGTAACCTCCTTGCTAAGGCTTAAAATAATTTGTGATTAGTTCTGGGAAGGGGAGTTGTTCATTCCTAGAATATGAAACCCTATCTAAAACTTGAGGATTTTACCTGTATTATGTGCAATCACCATTTTTTGCCAGGTGAGTGAGTTCTTTCATCTACTGCAGTATCAAACTGCATCAGAACCTGTCCCCCCATAGGGGTATGAGCAAGGAAAAGATGGGTTACTCAATTCAGTGCTGCCTTCTGTGGGTGTAAAGATGAGTGGCTTCTGGCATGAAATTGAGGAGCACAAATGCAACCTTAGTTCAAGAAATAATGATCTGGTGACCAAAGGTAGGATAATAAAGTAAGTGAACACAATTACCAAAAAGAGCATTGAACTACAGTTGAAGAGACCCGATGGGAATATAGAAACTTTTCTCCATTGTTTACATAGGATATTTTTCTAATATAGTTTCAGCAAACATGAAACACCCTGGGTATGAAAAAATGAAGTATCCTGGGTATGGGCTTGTTACTGGACTAGCTGAGATCTTGTGTCATAACTAAAATAAACTTCCTGCCAGGTGAAAGAGTTACGCATCTATGACAGCACAACTGGGATTGCTTCATGTACACATATGCACATAACAAGAGAAAAAAAGTTTTCTTTTTCTAATAGGATTATCAATATTATTTAAAATATATATTATAGGGATAATTCTAATTTCTAGTTGATCTGTAATTAATTCTGACTGAAGTGTATTCTTGTTAATGTGTATGCTAAGGTAGAAAAAGAACAAGAGAACTTTATGTGACTCCATAGCAGCCTATAACATGCAGAAATTATATTATAACAGTATTCTGCTTTTTCTCTATTAAGCCCTAAAAAGCAGAACATCTTCAGGCTGTATTTTCCATGTCAGATCAGTTGTACAGTAAGAATTAACTAGAACTCATGTGTCTTTACAACAACCCAACCCTGACTTAATTCAGCTCTTGAATGTTTTCTTGAAACTCTGACGTTCAAGTAAAGTAGTCATTTTCTTACAGGAAATGTTGGCTTCTGCAGAATTACACACCAAATTTTAACCAATATGACGCCTGTGGTCTTAGTAAGAAACATTCTGCAGAATACAGCTGTCGTATACATTGATTTGGGAAACTTTCTTCTTTTTTTGCTCAACTAACTGTAATTAATATCTGTTGGCAGCTAGAGAAGTCTATTAGATCCTAGAAAGTTGGCAGTAAAAGGAGGAGTCTGTTCAGTGTTAGGGGTAAGTGTTTAGTATCATGTTGATAGTTTACCTTTAGGTGTTTATTATCAAAACTGTGGTGGCTTTACATACATGGGGGATATACAATTAGTACTGGATTCTAGCCGAGAGAGAAGACCAAGGCTGAAAGTATTGGGGATTGGAACAGCACTGTTTTCAGATGCCAAGTTTCAGTAAATGGAGTAAGTTCTTCTGCATTCCTGTTGAAAACTTGAAATAATAGAACAGTTTAAGTCTTTTTATAAAAATCAATGAAAATGTGGAAAATCTTAGAAACCTCCATCATCTAATTTGGAAGATTATTTTCCCCCCACCCATACACGTCCATTTGGTCTCTCAAAAATGTAAAAATCTGGATACAAAGAGAATACTTTGATACAGAATTATCTTCAAAATGAACTTTATTGATATTTAAACTAAATTCTCTTTCCCACAGCCTAAATATGTTTCAAAACTTTTCCTAGGCCTTATTCTCCAAGAAGAGGGTAGAAGGCAGGAACTGAAGTTACAGTGATATGCAAAATCTGACCAAAACAATTTGTTTTAAAATTTTAATTTTTAACTGTGATTGAATTTGAAGTTAAATTTGGATGTAGGAAGATCTACTTTATTAAAAAATAGATGCAATAGTCTCTTCATTCTTAGAATAATATGCTGCAAAAATGAAAAAATCAATAGAGGCAACCCTGAGAATAGGGGAAAAAACCAGCTGAATGTCTCAGTTACTTGTATCTCTTCACTTCTTGATGCCTTCTTCATGAAATAAGTTACTTGTCAATAACAATGTATTTACAAATTCGTAATACTCATAATACACTGACCAGTCATGTTAGGTCTAAATACATAGAGAACAGGGAGGAAATTCCATCTGTGAAGTGCTAGGGAGCATTTTATTGAAATCATGAAACCGTTGTTTGCAGACATTTCATCATCTGCTGTAATTTTTCTTGTCTATGGAGAAGCTCTGAAAAATATTACTCTTTAGAGCTGGAATTCTAGTAAGAAGTATGAGGAGACATTGCAATGTACAGTGTTCATTATTAAATTAAAGAAGGCACTTGCTCTCCTACTTGCCTGAAGATTATATAAAAACACACAAAAAAACCCCACCTAAAAATATGTCTGCAGGGAAAGTGGTAATGCCGAAAGAGGTTAAATATGTCCAAAGAATACATTCATATTAAAAAAGACAATGATAAAAATGATCTAATGACTTAACCAGATGCTTCTATTGCATAATTTAAACTTTGGAAGTTAATACCACATTTGAATTATTTTATTTTTTCTTTCTTACTTAAAAAAAAAAAGAATAAACACAATCCCAAAACCAAACCAAGCAACTAAAGAAGCTTTTTAAAGTTCTGTTCATCCAGGCAGCATCACCACTGCCACAGAGTAATCCACTCGAGAGCAAGAGCAATTTAATTCAATAAACATATCCTCCTACCAGTTCTTGATTTTATTTCTTAACCATTGACTAGACAATAATGCAGCCCCAAAGCAGAATAATCAGGTACAACTGTTTGTCTTTCAAATAGACAATCCGTCATTATGTTCTGCATTGCAGAGTGCTTTGAGTGCATATTCAGCCACAGGCTGAGTGCCACATTCAAAAAGCATTTGAGAAGAGACAGAAAAAAATATAAGGAACAAGTAAATGGGTTGGCAAAAGTGATAGAGTCCACATTTCTGGTCAACTCCAGTGTTTGGCCAGGAAGAAGGTAGCTGGTATATCAGAAGAGGGACATGCAGAAACATTGCCTCCACCAAAACCAAAATGTTTTCATCTCCCCACAGTTTAACAGAACTCATACAGTCATGTATGCCTGTGAACTCAAACTTGTTTTCATGTGTCTTGTCCTGTCACCAATGTAACTATCCTTATATTTTCCTTGTGGTGTCTTCTGTCTTCACAGCTTCAGAATATTATGAATTGTATCTACCTTCAGTACCAGTTAGAGTTCATCCTAGTGACAAGAAAAGAAACAATGGAGTTTCTCTGAAACTACAAACAAAAATATTTTTCATATGATTTTCAAGTTTTCAGTAGCAATAATTTTTCAATTGGAAAAACATTTCTTAAGTAGCTGTGTGTTATTATATTCTTAAATTTACCCAATCTTGCCTCTATAATTTGCATTTAATACTATGGATAAAGAACAAATACTAACACTATTTTAAATATTATTATTATTTAAATACTATTATTTACAGCAAGTCTTTTGCAAAGGCTCCACCGTAAGTGTTCTTACCTTATTTCTAGATTTTTTTCTTTTTTCTTTCTTTTCCATTGCTTCTAGTTTTCCATTTAAAAGGTCAGCTATACCTTTTGCATCTCTGCTGTCTATGTATTCCCCAAGAGCACTTTTCTTAAAAGAAAATAAAAATAGAGCATGGGTAATATGTTAGACAATTTTCAGACAAAATTCAAGAGGAAAGCAGGGCAGAATACAATGGCCTTGGTAGCTTGATTTATGATTCATGGATATATTTTTGTCTCTGTTTAAACAATACTAATTTGCATTGTACTAAGAACCACTCTTAGCTGCTAGTTTTCAGAAGGATACAAATTTTGTCCTGATCATTAAAGAAATCTGAAATACTTACAATTTGCTCACATTTATTGAGCTGAGTCTTTAGGCTAAACAACTATTACAAAATCTGCCACTTTGTAATCTATGGAAATCTGTCACTGTGGGTGGCTACTTTGAAGACCTAGAATGTCTTTACCCTTCACCACAGAAAATCTCATGGAATTTGGTGGGATTGTGTGATGAAAGATTTCTCAAACTTCCCATTAAAAATTCAGTTAAGAGGAAAATAAGTTAAGCAAATTCTCTATCAGAAACCACTGAATACTTTCTCTTCAGCATTAATACATTTAAAAAGTCACTATAATATTTGTGAAATTCATTAGTGTTACAAGAATAAAGGCAATTCCCAGTAACTATCTGAATACTTTGTATTTTTAATTTATACTATTACTTTGTCAGTAGGAAATGTTGATCTGAAAGAGTCCCACTGATAATTGAAACAGCTTGGTTTATTTTTGAGACAACACAACCATATCTTTTTCCTTAATTATCTGTCGTACAATATATGTCAAAATTGGTCTTTCAATATAATAACAACATTTAATTATATTTCTCATTAGCCAAAATGAAGTTGTCCATATTTCATTTAGAGAGAGGCAGTCTACTTTTGGGTAGTTGGTGATGGAATTGGTAAAGATTGAAAAACATTTTGTCACCAAAGACCTTGGAAATTAAACCCTAATTCTGGTTAAGCCTGCATTTTAATTACTATTAGAATTCTACTTCTATTTAGTTCTATTAATTTGCAATTTGTTATTATTGTATCCCTGTCCTACTGTTTTAAGTATTACTAAAACTGATTATATGGAGACACAGTAATATATAAACAATTCACTTTAATATGTTACAGAAGTATTCTCTTTAGTTTGAAGGTGAAATGAAATCTATTTACTCATAGCATCTGCTCACCACTAACACTTTACCTTTGTTCCTTGGTAGGGGTAAAACTTAACAGTAGGATAGGCTCTGATATCAGCAGTCTGACAGGTCTGACCATATGCCTGACAGTCTACTTTTCCAGCTTTTACTTTTCCTTTAACAGCCTGAAAAGAGATGTTTATTAGAAACAAAATACAAGTTTCCATGGGTGAGTATAAGCAAATAAGTGGAATAAGCCAGCAGTGCAGCTAAAAATAAAAAAAGTGTTGCTCAAATCTTTGAAATATTTCAGAGTAGTTGCTTGCTTGCTTTCCAGACTGTCAGCCTTGTGCCAGCTGTCTCTCTGTGTATTCAGAGAGCACTTGTACTTGAATTCAGGGCAAAGCACAAAAGCACACCACAGTTCCAAAGGCCACTCCATGAGAAGTTGAAATCTGTTTCAAAAGAGGGTTTCTGTGTGTCTGTCTGTGGAAGAGACAACGCCCACCGTCTAGTGGGACCTAGAAGTGTGCATTCCATGAGTAAGAGGCTCATGGAAATATTGTGGTTTTTGGATGACTGGTAAGAAATCAAGTGCTGATAAGTAAGATTTTAACCATTACAATTGTAACAAAGTGCCAGTATATTTAAAAACATACCCTTGCAAGCATCTCAAATTCAGGAGCAAAATTTTGGCAAGGTCCACACCAAGGAGCATAGAAATCAATGACCCAATGATCTTTCCCATTCAGAACTTTTTCTGTGAAACTCTGAGGGGTGAGATCTACAGACACCTGTGGTAAATATCTGTGTAAAGCAAGAGTAACAATCGTAATACATTCAAAATATTAAACAATATGCAAACTGCATTTAAGAAAAACTTCTGAAAGTAAGAACATGAGTAGTCTGGAATTCCCTATTTCACACTTAGTACTATAGGAGAATAACTTAAATGTGGTAAACAAAATAATATGATCTGCAGGAAATGGGTGGACAGCAAGGAATATGCTATTTCTCCTAATCTTAAAAGCAATAAGTGAAAAGATGTAGAAACTTGAACATCTTAAATTAAGCAATACATATACCCAAGTGTTTCTAGTTCTTGATTTATATAGTATTTAAATATTTATTTATCTTAGCATGCAGCTCATGAACAAAGTTGGGTGCAGTAACTTACCCCAATGCCCAGCCTCTGAGTGAATAGGCATCTCTGTGCCATCCATTGTAGCTACTATAAAATGTTAAAGAAAAAACAAAAAGCCAGTTGCACAGTAGTTTGAATTATTCTGGGGAAAAAAACCTTACAAACAACCCACTCTGAAGAGTGTTGGTAATCAAATAAAGAATGTAAATACATATGTTTTAGGATATATTTCTACCCTGCTTTCAAATCTGAATAAATGAAAAGTCCCACAGATAGAATTGAAACCTATAAAATGAAGGACTAGAAGACTAAGACATGAAAGAGAAGAAATAAAAATTAAGATTCCTGTGTAATTTCAAATTACTGAAATGACATGGCAAAATAAAATCACTAGTTTGAAGTAACAAAGCCAATGGCATCCAGTACAGTAATATCCTAACAGCCTATTTTAATAGCTGTGATACACCTCTTCTACACAACAGAAGAGGTGTATTTGTCTTGTTTCACATCACGGAATGTTTCCCAAACTGAAGCAATGTACTTACTAATATTGATGAGCTGTGTTTGATTTTTGAGGAAAGAGTCTGATTTCAGGATAGCCCCGAACACTTTCTTGATGACAGAAAGAATAATATTTTTGACAATCCACACTGCCTACACTGATTAATCCATTTAGCATCTGAAAAAGAAAGAAGAAAACCTACCATCAAATATGTTAACCAACACTACTACAATTTCAGTAATACTTCTTAGTTGGGGGAAAAAAATCTCAACAAAACAGACGAAGATTATCACAAAGCTTTCCTCTTCCCTGTAACAGATCACTGGTATCAGAGCCAACCACGCAGGTGCATTGCCATCATGCACACATTTAGTATAAGCTGCATGCACATGGCTCACAAGGCACCTACCTTACCTCAAAGGCACCCAGGAGTGGGATTAATTAGTGCAAAGAATGCCCTGTTCTGTGTGCCCCATCACAGCTCAGTAGCTGTGCCAATGCTGCTGCAGTGCAGATGTGCCAGCAGTGTCACAGTGGGCCTGTCCTGAACACACACTATTTGTGGCAAGCACCCAAACTACTCAGCATGGGCAGGGAAGCTGATGATTACTGAGTGTGTCCTACAGGGCTACTAACACTCCACAGGCATTCCAACAGAATAGTAAATCCTGGCTGTAATTCCTAGTTGAGTTCTAAATGTCTCAAAGTCACAAGCTTGTTTCCAAAGCCCTTTTATTCCCCCCCAAATTTTCTAGTTCAAATTCCTGTAAACACCTCCAGGAATGGTTGTCAGTACAGTAACGTAACTTTTACAAATGAGAGAACACTGTAATGACCTTACACACTTGTAACCAACATGAAAAACTGGGCTACAGTATCAATGTATTGAAGCTTTTAAAAAGCCAAATAAAAACTTTCTATTTGAAACAATATAAAAAGCTATAATACCTGATGTCAACTGCCTGTTTTGGTGGCAGTATTAGACTCTAAATTTTCTCAGCTGACAATTCTCTTAAGAAAGCAGTTGTGCCATCTCAGCAATTTCCCAGAAGAGGAACAAAAGCAGAAAAGTGTTTAAATGTGATTTACCCTGGCCATTTTCTTCCATTCTGGCATTAAAGCCTGACAAGGTCCACACCATGGAGCATAGAAGTCCACCATCCAAATCTCCTCTCGCTTTCTTCTCTGAACCAATTCAGCAAAAGTCTCTGGTGTTAGGGAGACCACCGATGGATTCCTAAGATCCTAAATAAAGACAGCTCATGGATATAACTCATTGTTGCATAGTGTATCCCCTATCTAGGGCCATCAGGTATAAACAGACTGCACCAAATTTCGAGAATGTTCTGTGAAATTTGCTTGCTGCTCAGGCAGGGAAGATTCCACACCACTGAAAGGCATAGAAGCACCAAAAGACATTCCTTCAACCCAAAAATCTAATTTTTAAATGCCCAAGTTGTTGAGAAAAACTATCAAAAAAGTACAGCCAGGCTCCAATGGGAGGTTTTCTGCCTTTTCTCAATAAAAGGTAAAAACTAAGAAATCCAGCTTACCTGACAGAAACAGGTGTTACAAAACTCAGCCATGCTATTTAAGCTGGAATGCAGAAGAATACATATAGTGCACTATGGGCCTCTGAATGCCCACTGAAAGACTAATCTCCACCTGTTTCTGCGTGTGTGTTCTTGAAGCTGCTATTTCTGAGCTACCTGGAGAGAATTGTCTCTTCAAAAAGTGGAAAATAGCCTGTGGATATAGCAGTGAACCTGAATGCTGGAGCCAAATTGGGTGCCAGGACTCTAGCATCAACAGTGAATACCAGAAAATTGCAGTTGAGAAAGTTCAAGGACAGCTGAAAAATGTGGACAGCAGCAATCTAATTAACAAAAATGTGAACCCCATCCTATATAAAGGTGTGTATGTGAAGCATTTCCACCTTAAAAGTTGGAAGTGATGTAATATTAATTCCTTTATCCTCTCCATAAGACAGAAATAATTACCATTATTTTGCAGATTGGAAGGGAACTTTCTTTATTTGCTAATGATCTCAAATAAATTATGTGACAGAGTAAGAAAATTAATCCATTAGTTGCCAAGTCTCTGACTGACAGTTGCTGGATCACTTTTCTTGCCCGAAGTTTTTTCACCTTTTATTTTCCTTGCCCAATTAAAAAAAAAAAAATCTTAGAATCTTCCAACTGAAGAATGTATTTGTGTATGAACTGCATAGAACAAGTCTGAAACCAACATTATCATTTACATACCTCTATAAACTCCAAGATCTGCTCTGCTGAGTGATGTCCTTCATACTCATGAACATCAGACTGATTGAACACAACTGTTGTTGGGTAAGCTCGAATGTTATGCTGATAAAACAGACAACAACAAATTGCACAGAATGATTAAGGCTCTTGCACTTGCCTCTAACTGCATGGTACTGGTGGCTCAAGCTCCTCATCTGTTCAGTTTGTACAGTACAAGTGCTCAGGCTTACATGCAGGTGAGAATCTGACACCATAACAAATCAGTACAAAGATGCCAATTGTATTGAGAGATGGCATAGTGTGTTCTCAATTTAAAAACCACCCAGTAATTCTTTTGCCATATTCCACAAATACAGGAATTAATCCACGGGCCTCCTAAGCCTTAGCTTTAAAGCTATTCCCAGTCCTCAGATGGAATGTTTGTACTGTATGAATAACTATTGTTAACCATTGAACACAGTCAGTTCCCATCATTTGAATTCCTCAGTGGGTAAACACATCTAAATAAAATTTGAAAACCTTTGTCCTTTTTTGCTCATTTTCCATGTATTTTCAGACATTAACCCCAGCCCTCAGAATTATTAAATCCTGAGAGGTCTGAAGTCTCCCAGTAACACTATGAAATTAGAATAAAATCCGACCTGTATCCCGCATTAATACTGGTTATATAGTTTGCTTCTTTAAAAAAATTATGATACAAGTGCCTGTTCAATTTACTACTCTTTGGGAAAGTAATGTTTAAGGACAAACATTGTCTGCCCATATCCTCCTACCCCCAATTCCAAGAAAATAATCTTGTTTGAACGGATTATATTTGCATTTCTTTATTTTTAGTTCCTGCAGCTTACCATGTTGCAAAGGCCTTCATGGACAGTACAGTCTAGTGTTCCAAATTTAAGCTGACCATAAAGATGTTTAGATGCTTTTCTCAGCTCTGGTAATAAAGCTCGACAAGGAGGACACCACTAGAAGACAAAATGCAAGTAAGTGCAATTGCTTTTCCCACAGGTAGCTCTCAGGAGAATATTCCAGATTAATAATCTGCTGCTTTGACAACAGAGTCCACTAAACACAAAACCCAGTTAGGAACTAGAGCTGCTAGGGAATCAGGAATTAGAACACCCTCTCATGATGCTGAGGGGCACTTTCTAGCTACTCTTTAGTACCTTGTTACATAGTTACAGAACAGATTTTAGAAGAAGGAATACATAGATATCAAATATTTACCGGTGCAAAGAAATCCACAAGCCATGGTTCCTTATCTTTGTCAGGAAAATTTTGAGGTCCCAGTGTGATGACATGGGAGTTCACACTTTCTTTGGCAAATGCAACAATGTCATATAAGATCTTCTTTCCTTCAAAAAACATTGTAGAAAGGAAATTCAATTTTTACCTGTGAGAGGTTTAATTAAAAAACTCTTTGAAAGCAATAGGAGTTTTTCAGATCCCTTGTCTAATCTTTAAACCCAGCCTGCTTAAATTTCGCATAAAATTATGTTGTGTTTCCTTAGGAAGACAATGTTAAACTGTCCAAACCTACACAGGCAGAACACACTGTAGTTGATAGTTGATATGTGGCTAAATATTAAACTGGACAGTTACCCAACATAAGCCAAATAAATACTTTATCCAAGACAAAACATGTTTTTGTCAAACAAAATGATGAAATTTTTTGTGACAGGATTATTGGTCATTTTACCCATTTACTTGTGTTGGAATTAAAAAGTACAATTCTAGATACACTTGACTTGGCAAAGAGATTGACAAAGGTAAAAACTTCAAGCAAAATAAATTATATTGATAAATTACAGCTATTTAGGTGTAACTGAAATTACTGCTCACACAGCTCCAGTGGGCAAAGATCCAGGCTCTCCATAACCTTTGTATATGTACTTGTCAGCAGACATGAGTTTGTCTGAGAATAAGAACTTCAGGTTAATCAAATCTGAAGTCACTGCACAATGACTTACCAAGATTTGTTACTGTTCTTAGATTTTAAACTGTTGAAGCCCTTCAACATAGCATATAAAAAAAGTCTGATTCTTTTGAGGATCATTTTCTCATAAAGACTGGAGTGAGATGGCTATTGGTGAATGTTCTACATGCCATCTATTTTCTACATAGTAAACCAAACCATTCAGAAAAAAAAAAACAACCCTGTATGCACTGAAGTCTAATGTACTTCTCTTCCACTGTAATCCACACCATTATGAAAATGCTGCATGGATGTGACCTCTTCCTGCCCTCTCTGCAGCAATGTATATACAGGAAGTATATAAGGCTTTTCTTTATATACCAATCATTAGATGTATGGGATCATCCTTCCCCCTTGATAAGCCTAATCTTTCTAAACAGTGAAAAACTTTTCACTTTTCCTGTTTATAACAGTATTCAGGTTCTGACTGAATCCTAGCAGGCTGTTTTAATACCTCAGAGGCTGAAAAATGAGAACTTCATTTTGCATAACTGCCTTGTGCCATATTCTGGATGAAGCTACACCTGTTCCTGCAAGCTACAGTTTGGCTTTAGGCTCTCTTCTTCTTCAACCAGCATTTTTGAATCCTTTCAGCAGTAAATAGTAACACAGTTCCAGCCTTTCCTGAAAGGAAACTGTGATGTTGAAAATTAAAGTAAGTGGTAAAAGTCTCAATATCTTGGACAGAAGTTAACAAAGCATGGAATTAGTGCAGTGGGACATGAAACCAAATCCAAGCTGGTCAAACTGCTGCACTGTGTAAGCAGCACGTCAGGCCTCTCTGAAGGGTGTGCCTCACAACAGTCTTTGGTTATCCTACCCAAAGCAGAAGCTGTCCTAATCAGCTTCAGAGATTTCATTTGTATATCATTATGCAAATGATGTTGAAACTGACTGCAAAGACAAACTTCATCCCTCAGCATTTGCTGACTGCTTACCCAGGAAAAACAGACAAAAGAAAACCAAAGGAAATTATAAATAGGTTGTGTGAGGCTACATTTTGGTCAGAGGAAAGATAGCAAATATTAAAGCTACAAAACTGTTCTTTGGGGAAAAAAAAAAGTGGTTTGCCAAAGATTTTGTCATCTCAAAGGGATTAGGTCATGATTTAAACTTGCCAAGGTTTCCCTTACCATGATGAATTTCATAATCTCCAGTTCCCTTTCCTTTGAAGACTGCTAAACAAGGCTGATAAACATACAGTTTGTTGCAGATGGTTGGTGAGGAAAGACAGTCGAACTTCCCAACCTATATTTAACAGACAATGCCATTTTAATTCAAGCAGCCTAATTTATATCAATTAACATATTTTGAAAGGAAGTAAGAGTTAGAAAACAAAGGTAAAAATATGGGAAACTAATAGCCTTTCTTATAAACAGAGATCTTAAGAAAAAATAATGTTTAAGGAGAACTACCAGCATAAGTATATTAGGTTGCTTGCTAATTTTTAATTTAAAGGCCAAAATGGGGAATAAAAACTTAATAAATCTCTTTCTCCCCCCTCCAAATATAACAGCAAGGAAGCAAGAAGACAACTAAAATAAATGTAACATTAAAATTCTTCTAGTCAAAGCAACAATTAAAAAACCCCATACTTTATAAAATAATACAATCTGTAGGCCTTTAGTGCTAAGTCTGAACTTGGTTTCTTTTTATTAAGAAAATAATCAACATGATCACAGGGTTTTCTGAATAATTAATATATAGTTCCACATACATAAATTTGATGTTGGAATGTTAATTTAAAATTATTAACTGAATGGGATCTGCAGTAACATTTCCAATGACAGAGCAGATTTAAAAGGTAATCTCTCTCTACTTTTAAATTATTAAAAACAGGAAATGTAAGTGATTGCTTTAAATAAAAAACTTTACTGCAGATCTACTATAGGATATTATATTTCTTCCAGTACCAGAGGTGGCATGTGTGGCAAAAGCTAATAACGAAATGATAATAATAAATAATAATGAAAAATAATGATAAATAATAATGAAAACCATGACTTGTTCTTGGAATGTAAACAGCATTTAATATTAGATGAGTGAGCAGTCTTACCTGAATATGCTCATCTTTCAGTAAAAATTTAAGTTTCTTAAATTCCTGCACATTTGATTTATCCCCCTCCCCAAACTGGAAGAAAAGCAGCCAGCGGTGATGAGCCAGACGGTCCTTTAAACCAGAGGAAAAAACAAACCAACAACACCACAAAAAATTAATCCCAACTACACCAACGTGTAAAATTCTTTTGTGCTTTATAAAGGCAAATGTCCAGTTATTCATCTCCAAAAGACCTCCACTAAACAAATTCTTTCATTTAGTCCTTCCACTAAACTTCCTTTTACTGCATCATAATCAAGGAAGTGGAAAAAATCTGAGAGCAAGCTGGCCACAAGCTGCACTCTAATGTTGTTGTTTCTGTGTGGATTTCCTGTTGGAAATTATGCTGCTATGTGCAACTGCAAGTGTGGAAAGAGGTTTACTTTTGTTTTTCCTCCAAGACATGAGCTACTTTTAAGGCTCAATTTCAGTTCCTGCATCAATTATCATGGATTAACAAGTAGTTTCTTTTTTTTCTAAATTACCAAATGAAACACACTTAAACCAAAATTCTCTACAAAGTAGTTGATTCAAAAAATTACTAGAAAACTGCAGTTACAGAGGGAGTTGTAATGGCAATTTCTGTGATTTCCCATATTCCTATGAAATCTCCCCCCCTTACTTTTGTTATTTCGCTAAACAACAGCAGTAAATGTAGACAAACAGTGTTAAATTATTTTGGATACAGATAAAAAGAAGTAATATTCAATTAAATACTAAGTTGTGTCAACAGGATTTGAGAAACACAGAAAATAACAATAAAAATATAGAATATATTATTTGAAGAAATCTTAGCATATTTTAAAAAAATTACCTCTAATGATGCGGCAGAGATGATTTCAAAATCTGGTAGATGCTGCATTACTTCCTGATATAATTCTCTGGCATCCAAGGAGTTAAGAAACTAGGATAGAGAATTAACTGTCTTTATTGCAAGTAATTACAAACATCAACCTGATTTGAGTACTCAAAGTGTCAGGGAATTTATTCTGATTCGTTCCCTTCAATCAAATGGAGAATGCAGTTAATAATATTTTATTCTATCAACTTCTTTTTCATACATGTAATTCCACAAACATCACTCTCAGAATACTGCTTTTTAACTCACTTGCCTACAATATTTAACTCAAGAAATTGTATTTTGTCAAGACAGGGCCCAAAGAGTGTGAAATTCAAATTTCACACCAAACACAACAATCAAGTGTACAAGATTTCCAAATTAGTTTTACAGTCTTCCATAACTGCACTGTAGAGATATTTAGGTTTCCTTAACTTGTAAAATTTTGGAAGTAATATGAATCAGCAACTGAGTTGGTGAGTTAAAAGGTTCAGAGTAGGTAGGTTGCAATTTATTTTCTTCCTTTTAAAAATATAGGTAACAGTAGTGACAATAAAGGAACAAGTCGTGCTTCAAACAGAAATGTCTCCCATCAATTAGGGAAGTTAAAACTACCATACAAATGTAGGTTGTAATTTTAGAATAGAACTGAGCAGTAAAATTTGTACTGACAGACACCGTAGGAGTACTTTTATCACACATGTCAGGGTAGCATTTCTCAAACTTGTGATACCTGGTGCATATTAGTTCTGGAATAAAAAATCAGGGGCACATCAAAGATCATAAAATCATTTAGGGTGGAAAAGACCTTTAAGATCATTGAGTCCAGGCTGTAACCAGCTGCCAAGCTCACTACTCTAAACCACATCCCCGAGTGCAAGGTCTACACCTGTCTTTTAAATACCCCGGGGATACTGACTCAACCACGTCCCTCTGGGCAGTTGCAGTGCCTCACAACCCTAAAGCTGAAGAAAGACTTGCTAATATTCAATCTAAACCTCCCTTGCTTGAGACCATTTCCTCTTGCCCTATCAGTTTTCACTTGGGAGAAGAGATGCCCAGGCTTGCCTAGGACAGGTGGGCAGCAGCATTAGAAGCAGCTCTTGGGCCGGTCACAGAGCACTTCCCAGCCCTGAACTGCCAGAGCTGCTCAGGGAGGCTCCTGGGGAGGAGGCCAGGCACAGTCACAGGCTGCTGTCCACTCTCCCAGCCAACTGCAATCACCTCCAGGATCACTGCCTGAGCAGACACAGGGATATAAACTCATGCAGAGCATACCAGCTTAGAAGAAAAAAGAAAAAAGCTTTTTTCAATTGTGTATCATCAGTCTGGAAATGATTTATACATTCCTTCACCATGGTTATCACTTTGTTTATCTAAATAGATAATAAAAGACAAGTCATACCAAAACACCTCCTTTCTCTTTGTTATTTATGGTGGCTCCAGGTGGAAAGTATGCAGTAGTACTAGATGAGACATCTAAATTATCACAAAGCTCACCCTGGGTGCCACAGTCCATCCAGCCCACATTAACAAGACCTTCCTGTAATTAGGAAAAAAAACCAACACAAAACAAATCCAAATAAAAGCATTTTTTAATTTCAGGTACAGAAATGCTTTTGAAAATCCCAACACAGGCAATGATTTATAATACTTAGAAAATGAAAAGAAACAAAACTGTAATTTATTATGTAATATTAATCCTTATTTTATAAAATTCTTTAAAAATTGTTATTTCAAAAGCTACTCAGGCAAAGTATTGAATTCTTCTAAAAGTTAATGGGTCATATCTTGGTCCTACTAAACTCAGTGAGAGTTTTAGTTACAACTTGATACTTTCACTTCTGTTATTTTGTTTTAAATATAACAGGTAATGCTTTCAAAGTGAAACACTGCTTACCAACATGCCAGCTAGCTTAAGGCGGGTTTGGTAACTCAAGCAATCTGCAAAACAAATATTTTTTATTTACAAACATAAAACTTCACCTTATTAATGCACTAAATCTACTCTTGCTTAGAACTGCCCCTTTCCTCCCGAAAAACATGACCATTAGTAATGGCACGCCTCCTGGCTGTTCATCCAGTATTCCTGGAATCGTCATATCTAATAATCAGCACTTAACAATTGTCTACTCTTAAGTTGAAAAACCCCCACAAATAACATTCTCTTGCTTCATCAACACAGAATTCTCGTTTCTCATTTAAACAATTTTACTGTTTTCTTTACTGTAAAGACTGACCTTTAAAATTTGTTAATCACTGTTTAAAAAAAAATAATCTGTCTACATAGAGTCTTGAATGATATCAGTATCTTCAGTCAATATCAGAGTCTCTGATATCAATATCAGAGTCAATATCTTACATGATATTTCAACAGAAATACCCATTTTCTGTGATACAAATAAAAATTCACTACTATAAATACATCATATGCTTTAATTATTCAACTAAACTTTGAATAGCTGCCTTTGGATGCAGATTTTTTAAAAAAAAATAAGATGCATCAACTTCTCCTTAACTGAAACAAAGTTGAAAACTTAATAACGAAAGGGCTGCAACTCGAAATCAAGCTATTTACAAATGTAAATCCAAGACTGAGGCTCTGGCTATTCAGTTCTCAGAACAAAGGTCTCTTCATAAAGCTGAGAAGTCTTTATTTGTCCAAGGTGTAGTGCATTTACTTAGCTCCACCAGCTAATCAAGGTAACTAACTTTCTCATATATTGTATTCAGTACTGATCCCAAGAAAGCCAGGGAAAAACAGCTACAAAAAACTACTCTGATGTGAAACCAGTGGTAAGAGGCAATTACTGTGTGCAAACCTAACTTAGAACTTATTCAGCTAAATTTTAATATTGGTGGTTTAAGGGAGACACAGCCTTTCTGCTACTCAGCTATCATAAGAAGCTGGCATGTACCTCAGCAGTAGCTGTCACCTGAGCTGGAACCCGAAGGGAGAAACCTTTTCTGCCACTTCCCCTCCTGATGAGTTACACTCCAGTGCTGCTTTAGTGACTCACAGGACATTACAGAAGCACAATAACATAATATTTCCATTAATGTCCCTTTTGTCAAACTGCTTTAAACAGAGAGCTTAAATGACCCACAGGCCAAATACTGTGGTGACCTAAGATGATTTTTAGCAGCAAAAGGGATTACACCACTATCAACAGAAGTCTTTTTTTTTGTCCCAGTATTTAAAAAGTATTTAATATACCTACCCCCACGTTCAGCACAGAAGGTGATCAGCCAACCAACGCCAGATGCAAATGAAGTTTCAATAGCATTTACAAAATTTCCTAAGGATGAAACAATTTGCATCAGTTTGCGACGAGTTAAACACGACCATGAAACAAGGTTTTATATTTGTATTAGCAAATTACATGAACTATTTTTATTCTCAAAAAGAAGACTTAGCAATAGTTGACAGATTCAGTCATATGTATAATTTTTGTCGTATTTTATATATTAAAAACAATTTCAACAACAGCCCCTCAAGTCAAACACGTGAACATTACCTGCCCATAACTCAGTGACTGTGCTTGTAACATACTGCATGGCAAAGTTCTTTAAGCTCTCTTTTGACCTGTCTCCATAATATTTCACTGGTTGCTATAGAAGACAAAGAGTAAAGTTCATAAAATGAGGGGAAAAAAAAGGCAAATAACCCCATCCCAAATCTTACTGTGCTCTTCTAAGAGTATTTAAGCAACTGCAGGACCAACCCCCACTACCACCCTAACTGTTCTCTCCCTCCCCTATCAGAATGTTTGAAATATAACCTTAATTTAAATTTTGTAACGTGATTTCTTTCCAAACGCTGCAACATGAGGATAATTTAGTCTTAGAAACACCAACTCCCAATGATTGTATTTCTATTTAAATAAAAAATTGCTTACATGACTATCTAGCATTCGACCTCTTAAACCTTATCATTGTCAAAATGTACCCATCTATTCAAGTGCACTTTGTACACCACCCCAGCACCACGACTTAGCAAGCAGCTATAAAGAGTGACACACATCATGCAGGTAGCATGGAGGGAATCTTGCAGAAGGAATTTCCAAGTTTCTTTAGGCATATGGTCATATTCTATAAGACTCAAAACCACAGACTATGCTTCGTATTTGAAAAGTCCTTTACAACACTGTAAGAGAAACTGTTCCAGGAGAATTGCTGCTTTGCTACAGCACCTCTGCTGACAGTAGTTTCCCAATCAGAAGTGATATGTTGCACAGAAAAATTATTCAGAAAAACCATTGTAAAAATATATTAGCATTTATTTCGAATTATATATATATATTAAAATATATAATATAAAATATATATATTAACAAATACATATTTTTGATACTAACTTTGTCAAATAATTTGACCAAGGTAAAGAAAATGTTATATTTATTATTAAAGAAAGTTACATACTATAAAGGAAGATCTTTATAAAAAAATCTCTATGACTGAACAAGTATTAAAGAAATACTTCTCCAGCTTTCATTCTAAAAACCCTTGAAGTGTTACCACTCACCATTCCAGTTTTGAAAACGTACAGACTGGGGTAACTGTTAATCCCTTTAATTCGACAAAGCATTCTGTTATCGCCACAGTTCACAGCTCCAATGCGTATTACTCCATCCAGCTCCTTAGCAAATTCTCTCCACTAAAAAAGAAGTCAAAAAAGAGGCTATTTTCCTATAAAGATATAATGAAAAATGAGCACATGTTTTATTTCTGGCATTTTGAGTTGTTGTCTGTGGTTTCAGCTTCAGTGTAAAAATCTACTTCATTAAGTTTTATGCTATTAAAACCAATGAATTTTCAGGGTTCATTTACTTGGTTCACGTACCGTAGGTGCTAAATCGTGGCAGTGGGAGCATCGAGGAGAATAAAAATTCACAAACCACAGTTCTCCTGAGTTAACAGCAGCATCTAGATGGAGAGAAGAAAACTGTAAGTAAATCATGCACATGTGCAATGTAGTTACATCTAGGATGTACATTTTTGCTATACTGTATTCCCCAAAAGCTGTATTTAATGTCAGGCACAGTAACAGTAACTCAGATGAACATGCTGTTGTAGGCAGATGCACAAAAATCCTGTTTCATAAGGTATCAGCACCCTGACTTTCAGCACCTGTTCTATTAATTAAGAAAAAAAGTACTGTCTGCAGATTATTCTAGCTGAAATGTGTGATACTGTAAGTCTAGTTATAAAATACAAGTTCTAAAAGATTTTTACCCACTAGAATTTTTCATTTCCTTATATTACTTTATGTATTTAGTGAGTCTCACCTGGCAGTATTTTTATTAAGAAATCATATCTAATGTAATTTAAAAATCCAAGTTAATATAATTACTAGAAAAGGCAAGGGAAACATAAATCATCTTGCTTATGAAAGCAAACAACAGCAACAAAATATACACAAAGAGCAGTTATCAGCTTTAATTACTTGGCTTTCAGCCTGTCCAATTTTCTTCTAGTGGATTTTGTAACCTTTATTTGCCTGTATTAAAATATCCTCACAAAAAAGACAACTAAGGAATATGTTGACCCTGCAAATAGATTAACCAAAGAAAGACTGTGGTCTCAGGGAAAGCATCATGAGGGTCTGCTCTTAGAACAGTTTACAAGACTAACTCAGCATGTAGGTCCAATCTTGCACACAGGAAACCATACTCAATACACAGATGAAAAATCACACAAAATCCAGTATTTTTACTCTAGCCTCTCTTCATTATAAATAACTTAGTTGTAATTTTAAAAGCAAAAAAAACAACTGGAGAATATTCACAAAGAAACTGTTATCTTTCCACACTTTGTTCTCCTTAGATGTGTTTTTAGTATCTGGTATCAACTTCTGGTTTTGTACTACACACAGTTGATTGGATTTCACAGAAAAAAATTGTATTAGAAAAGTTTTATCAAGCACATTTTTATACAAGAGAAACATCAATGATAAATTAGGAGTAACAAAATTTTAATTCAAATAATTTCCTTTTACAGACCTCACAAGATAGCTCTAAAACTTAATGTAAAATGTTTATGGATATTGATCTATTAGCTAACTAGTGTTTAACAAGAAGCACTAAGGGGTTTTTTTTTGTTGTTGTTTCTTTTCTCATGTGAAGATGATTTTCCAACATGTATTTGTAAAGATACGTAAGAAAAGCCTACTAAGACAAAGCTCAGTATGTAAAAATTGTACTTTGGGTTGCCATGTCAAACAGCCATTTGTTTAAAAAACTTACCAAATTCTCCTCTATCCAATGTTATAATTTCGGGATCATCGTCATAAATACCTATTAAAAAAACCCAACAATTGCTTTTTATATTTTCACCTTAAAAACAATCATCTTATGCACAAGAGAAGACAGTAGATTTAAGTTGAAATACTAAGCTGGCAAAGAGGTTTTACAAAAATGCTATGCTTGTTTAGTTCAATGGACTCTGAGTTGAACCTCTTGCTAGCTCTCTCACTCTCATGCTACCACAGGCACTATCAGAACATTCTTTTGATAATTTAGTAACCAGCCATGAAGCCAGCAGAGAATTTGAACAACTGCAGTTATGGCAAGAGAAATTATGTTAGAAATAACATTATCCAGCTGTCAGATTAAAATTCAAGAAGCCTCAGCTCTCACTGAGAGCTTTATGTAATGTCCAGAAACGTCCACACTTTCTCAGCCTCTGGTTACCCAAACATTTAGACCACAAAGATGCTTCCAGCCACAGGCTTTTCCACTAACAAAGTGTGTGTGTGAATGCAGTGCAATGAAGTAGGCAGAACAAAGATAAGGAAGACAAAGCTAACCAGTCCTACCTAGGGCATCACTACAAAACACTTCACTACTTCAACTACGCAGGAAAGGCAGTGCAGAGTACCAAAAATACTATTAAAGAGCATTTATATTATGCTACTATGGTTGCAGATTTTTACAGTACCTAACACGGTGAGATGTCATTTCACCTGAAGTACACAAGGATCAAATGCAAATAAATAATGAGAGAAATTAATATCTACAGGTGACAAGGTACTTTTAAAATGACTTTCCATTTATATCTCATGTGATACAGTACATATGCTCACCCATACATATAAATATATATAAAGCTATACTTTTATATACATACACACACAAATAAAAACAGATGCTCCCTAAATCACCGATTGATAGACATTTCAGGATACTGTTTCTCAATCAAGCAGTGAAACTTCATGGAGATAAAATTTAAATCTGTTTATCTGAAGAAGTTTTAGGCTAATTTCCATATTTTCCTGTCATACTTGTGCCACTGGTTTATTCAATTTCAATCTGCAAAGACACTAATTTCTTAGAGATTGGAATATATTAAATCAAACAACACTAGAAAAAAAATTGGTGCCAACGTAGAGGTTCCTTTCAGCTGTTTCCTTCATCCCAATCCAACTATGTTCCTCACTTCCCTGTTGTAGTTTACTCCTTTTACAGCAGCTCTGAGAATCATTCATTGCAGCCTTTCCCTACAACTACCTAAAATTTGTTGAGACAAACTTAAAGTAACTTGTCTCAAGATCATTTTAGGTATGATTCTGTTATTTTTTTCAGTTTCTGCTACCTCTTTACTGATGTCTAATTGCATAACTGCGTATCAAATAGGCTTGACAGTGCAAAAATGTCCTCTCAAAATCCCCCTGAAGAATACTGAACAAAGAAGGTCTTCCTGCATTAAAAAGTTAAAAAGAACCCTGATGAAATATTAACACTGACATTTAAGTGAAAAAAAATCTTTGCACTTTAAAAAAAATAAACAAGAGGTTAGATGACCTATAAAAAGGCAAGCAGCAGGAACAAAAGGCTAGGTAAATAGATTGCATCTTTGGGTAGCCATTAACAGGGTAAATAAAATATTGGGCCAGCAGAGAGAAAGTGACAGCTACAGAGCAGACAGAAATCTGGAGAGGATACATAAGAAACATGTGAAAAGATCTGAATATGGCATTTCCTTGTGACTGTTTTAAACAAATCACAAACACATCATAACTTACCAAAATCATAGCGATAGAAGTGCCAGCTCTCGTAACGACCTCCCTGCTGCTGATCTTCGAGACCCTTCTCCCCATATTTATCATACTTCTTCCGTAGATCTTCATCTTTAAGTACTTCATATGCTCTATTTATTTTCAAAAAATTGTCATGTGCATTTGGATCATTCTATGTAAGGAAAACTATAATTAGTAATTAATTAATAAACCATATAGTGCAAATAATGCTGAGAAAATAATCTTTGGAAATATTTTTATATCCCTGCTAAGGATGTCAGTAGTGATGGAAGTAGACATTGCACTGTGATCTCAAACCAAACTACAGCAAAGTTTTCCTTTCCCGAAGCCAGATCTGTCCTCTTCTTCCATCCTCACTAAAGTACCAACTGAAATACAAAGTGAACTGGTAGGAGGCTGTAACGTTCTCTAGTGAATCCTCTTTTTTTTTTTTCAACTCTCTCTTCAGTGGAATTTAGAAAAAATACTCAAGAATGAAGACATACCATTTCCTCTATAATCTTTTCCGTTCCCCTAGAATCCCTACTTGACCAGTTCAAAATCTCTGCTAGAGACAGATTCATCCCTTTGGGTCTTGACAGTGTAGACAGATTCCTCCTCCTTGTATTTAAAAAGCATTTTTATTCTAGGTAGCTTGGGAATTAGAATGGTGAAAAATCTGCAGACATGTTTTGAATCCAAGTTTGGGATCTGCACAGGTGCAGTGTAACAGTGGTGTGCAAAATGTGCCACACAGTCCTTGCCCTTTAACTTCTGCTTACACATTTCATTCAAAAGACACTTTTTCTTAAGATTTTTGTTTCAGCTAGAAACACAGGAAATTAATTACCATTACGGAATTTGTCTAATGGGCTCATCTTCTATATATCATTGCTAAGGTTGAAAATAACCTGTTGAAAAATCTTTAGTAGTATCTGCATGTTCAGAAACAATGGAATCTGACCCCAAAGGCCATTATTTTGAAAGTATCAACAGAGAAAACAAAACTTTCATTTCATAGCTACAAGTTGGCATTCCTAACTTTGCTGACATTTGGCTTTCTCGCTGAGCTCTGTCAGAGGCTCCAATGTAGTCAGTGAAGGCAGGCCCTGAGCTGATAGGAAATACTGCTGTCTTTTGGGTCTCCATGCAGTTATACATACAAAGTTCTAAACCATTTTATTTTCTGTGAATTTCTGCTCATTTCAAGTAATTTCAAGGAAAAACTGATGATGTTTAAAAGTGATTTCTTTGTATTTCAGAAATATGGTAGCACAGACTGAGCCATTCCAATCTTCTCTCTCCAGTTAGTCCAGAGTAACCTCCACTGTTATCCCCTGGCAGTCCCAGGATGTCTGTTTTGTCCTGTTTGATACTTGGAGACTGATGTCTCAGAACAGGCTGTTCTTATTTGATGTTTAGAGGAGACTTCAGGGCAGAAAAAAAGCATGTCCCCCGAAACTAAATGGAAAGAGGAAAACTCAATAGCTTACCAGCAAGGTAATATGGTACATAAATAAGTTTTCCTCAAGTTACAAAAATATAAGTGAGAATTAAAGAATCTTGACTCTTTTTACTACAGAAATTTAATGCAGCCCAAATTCAACAAAACCATGTATGACCACTCTATCACTTTTTGTAAATTTTCTCTGCAGAAAATCTGAGTCGAACTATATTATCAGGTAACCTCACAACAACAGACATGCATTTTTGATAAATTAAAATTGCTTTTTGTTTAAACACTAAGCTCCATTAAGTCAACACCTTTGACTTGTGAAAAAGGTAACTTACCTGATTTTTATCAGGATGCAACTTTAATGCCAGCTTTTTGAATGCTTGTCGTATTTCTCTACTACTTGCTTCTTTGGATACTCCAAGCAAACTATAGTAGTCCTGATCAGTGCACACAAGAACTATTACACATACTAAAACTAGGAATAAAGACCTTTTGAAATATCTAATATAATCTCCTTTGGATGCTAAAAACTCCATTATGAAGCTTTTGGAAATTCCACAGGCTCTGATTCAAACAGACTTTCGGAAGAGCCTTCAGTAAATGTGCAGCTGTATTTATGGCAGAGCTCTTCAAAATGCCTGTTCTACTTCATGTCACGATGCTTGCTAAAGAAACACCCTGTAAGATGACAGAAGAAAAAAACCCTAATTACATACTACTTCTTCAATGAACACAGGTTAGTGCACCCCCACCATCAGCCTGCGCGGATTGCACGTGAGCATTTAAGTTTCTGGGTGACTAATTATCTTCTTTCTGAAAACCACACAAGTGGTAGACCATCTCTTAATTGTCACCTTAATTGGGCTAATCATGCACAGCTTCGCCGAATGGTACTAAAAGCCACACACCCGTATCGCATTAAAAAAGGCGGGTGTAGGAGGGCTCATGCTTACCTTCAGCAGCGCCGGGGGTCATTCCGCGGAGAGGGCCGGTGGCTCTGGGCCGGGGCCCGCCCGCTAAGGAGGCTGCGGACGCCCCTCACGGACAAAGCCGGGCGGAGGAGCCCCGCGCCGGGAGCCGCCGCTGCCGGGAGCGCGCAGGTCGGAGCCCCGCGGGGCCGGGCTGCGGCGGGAGGGCTGGGAGGCACCGGGGCGGGGCGGCCGCCGAGCTCTGCCCTCCCCGCAGCGCGGAGCGGGGCCGGCCCCGGGTTCGGGGCTCGGAAGCCGGCGGTGCGAGCGGGCCGGGCGCGGGGCAGGCTGGGACGGCGGCGCTTTTCCCCGGCGCCGGCGGAAGGGCGGCGGGATCCGGGATCCGGCTCTGGGCCGGAGGCGGGCGGGGCGGCTCCGGGGCTGACGTGGCCGCCGCGCCCGCCTCGGGCAGGGGGCTCGGCTCCTCCCGACCGCTCCCCCCGGGCAGGCCGGCCCGCCCCCGGCCCGCCCCTTCCTCGCCGGGCCCGCCCCGGTATCGCCGCACGCTGCGGGTCCGGAGAGCCCCGGTGGGGCTGCGGTGGGGAGATTGCCGCAGGCTCTCGGCCAGGCCATGCCCTGAGCCCAGGCCCCGCCCGAAGAGTCTCTAGAGACTTGGAGCCAGCGGTGGAGGGTTCTGGGGGTTGCGGAGGACTTCTTTTAAAAGTTCATGTAGGGCTCAGGAGCATTAAGCACTTAATAGTTTAAGCACTAAACAGTTTTCACCGTTTGTGGAGAAAAAAAAAAAAGTACGTTGTTTAATGAGGAGGGCCTGAAAAGCAGGTTATGAAATACATACACATTGCAGGAAGTCTTTGCAAGTATTTTTTGTTTCAGCGATAATTCAGGATTATATTGCAATGCCTATGACTGAGTGTTTCTTACCGTTTGCCCCTCTATGCAGTTGCTTTGTTTGAAATTATGGAAAAAAGTCTTGGTTCACTCCCCTGCTCTCATTTATGTAGATGGAACCAATCATAAGTTCTGACTGCTTCTGACAATATCAAAGTAATATAGAAGTACCTAAGGCTCGTTGTTGAAAGGGAATTAATTTTGTGCTTGCTCCTTAGTTTCAGCTACCCGAATAAATTTCTGTTGTGAAATATTTTTGGGAGAAAAACCTATTGAATCAAGAAATACAAAGGTATGCTCCAGTATAGTGTACCTAAAAAATAAGTTCATAATCTTCACGTTATTACAGGAACCACATAATCTGTCAAGCTATTGATCAAAAACATATCTGCTGAAACTTTTATATTTCCTTCCCAATGATTATGTGCCAAAGTGGCTCAGTGGGTGGTGCCTTTGCTTTTGATTTTCAGTTTTCAGAATTTAGATGAGACCGCATGTAGAAGCACTGACTCTGTTGCAAATTGCAACGCTTGTTCCTTTATGTGTGTATTCAGTGACCTGGGGTCTTTCAGATGGGATGGGGTTAATGTGTTGCAGTCTTTAAAAGCTCACTTAGCATATGATGATACATAATATCAGGCATATTACAACACTTACTGAAGTGTTGTATATATATTTATTTATATAAATACAAATGAACATAAGACACATGAAATGTGTTGGTCTGAAGTAAGTTTTGTGTAACTATCAAGTGTTTCCAGGTAAGGAAAATCAGTTCTCTCTCAGAACTCACCTGCAGTGAACTATATGTTGTGGAATAGGTAAAAGCTCTCCTGTTTAGCTGGAGGAATACAAGAATAGGCATTTCTGGATCTTCAGTTGTGATTAAAACTTTAATTAGAACAACTTTTAATTTAACTTAGTAGTATATATTTTCAAGCAGTAATTATTCACTCAAATACTTGCTTGAATTCCTAATGGTAGTGAGTTTTATTAATTGCTCTGCTCTTCATTTTGTCAGCGTCTTTGAATGGCTGATTTGAGCATTAAAAGAGATGGTTAGCAAATGCTTTTATATAGTCTTGAGGATTCTGATCATTTTACCACCTAACTATCCTAGGTTTATTATATTACTGGATTTTTTTTCCAAGTTGATGTTCTGATTTAATAAAATGCTTCATTTTTTGTTGTTTCTTTGTTGTGTTGTTGTTTGGGTTTTTTTTTGTTTGTTTGGGGTTTTTTGTTTTGTGGGGTTTTTTTGCAGCTGCTGATTTTTATGAAATTATGTGTCTGCATGTGTAGACGGGTTGCTTCTCTTTGTACACTGTGCTGGTCATACATAAAGAACTGTGCTGTGACATAGCTGCCTTTCATCGGTTAAGGAATATCTGTGAATGTTTCGGTTTTCTCCCCTGCTCAGTGGTGTGGACTTGGCTCAAGAGGAGCAGGAGAGACTTGAAGTTCTCCCGTTGAAGTGGAGTTCTGAGCTTCAGTGTGGTGAGCAAGTGGCCAGGAAGAGCCAGGAAAAGCTGCTATAGCTTAAAATGTGCAGCGTGCCCGAGTGCCAGAGCCTTTGGTTTTCATCAAGGGTGTGATGACTCGTGTCCCAAATGATTCCACATGACTCACAAGTCACTTAATTCACGCTTCATTTGTGATAGGCATTTGTCACCTGCTTATGTAAGGACCCTGCTGCAGTTAACTAAGCAGGGCCATTTGTGAACACACCGTTACCTCTTCTCACCTCTGTGATCCATAAGCCCAGAGAACAGACTGAAGTTCATTTTAGTCTAAGGTTGCCTTTGGTAGTCAGTTAAAAGAACCCCTGGCTCAGTGATTGTATTGTTGTTTTGTCTATTTCTGCCTTCTACTGTTTGTTTTGAATCAGCTCTATAAAGTCATGCCAGGAACTATACATAATAATTGTGAAACCCTTCCTTTTGCTGCAATTACCACATAAAATTTGTACTTAAGGATTTTGAGAGCTTTTCTCACTACACTCAGCTTTTTTCTTTTCATCCCTCCTTTTTCTGCCAACTGTCTGATTGTAGCTTTGTGGAGCTGTGTAACCTGATTTTATTTTCCCCTGAGGAACTTGGGGACAGCGTACCTTTTTGTCTTTTATGAAATGCTTTCTAAGTGAGTTCATTAAACCTTCTTCATTATCTCAAACCTCTCACACTCATCAGTAGTCATGTCTAGCTTTTAGAGCAGCATTCAAACCTCTATCTTTTTTGGTGTTTTAGTATTTAATTTCATAAAATATTTAATCTTATTTATCCCAGTTTTGTAAAGGGGATAAAAAGGAAAAATCTAAAATGCTGTCTTTTAAATTAGGACTATTTAAAATAATGGAAACCAGTAGAATTATGGAAAAAGTTAGTATTACCATCAAGAAGAAATAGGAACGAAGTAGACAACTAGATTTTTCACATGTATTAGAAGATAGAAGCTAGGCCAGTAAGTTGGTATTAGATATTAATATTTTAATTAATTATCTGCTTAATGTGGTACATACATAAAATTACTTTGTAATTTAAATTTAGAAAGCTAGTTGGAAAGGATGCCATCAAAACCATTTTACAGAATATATAAAATGTGTAATTAAGCAGTAAAGCAATATAAACCATCTGCTTCTGTTGAAATAGTCAAGATGTTAGAAAACCATTTCTTTTAAGACATCTATGCATTTTTGATTGCTTTAAAATTAGCATTCAGCTTTCATAAGGACTTGCTTATTTTTTCCCTGCAGTGAAATATGCAATAACTGTTAATGAAGAGGACTTTGAACAGAAATTCTGTTCATTTAGCACATTTTGAACTTTATTTTAACATACCAGTTTTTGTCAGTGAAGTTTCTTGTTCTTGCTAGTGGTTTGAAGATCAAAAGCTGCAGTTTGATGCTTTCTGTACATTGCATGGTGGGTAATTTATGAGGAACTGGGTTTTATTGTATTCCATTCATCAGCTGGGCCTTTTCCTGCAAACTATTTCATTGATGCTCAGTAGCTGAAAGTGTCATGAGATACAGTTCTTTCAGGCCAGAGTGCTGCAGACTAGCTCATCTTGCAGCCTGCTGAAGAGTCAATGTGAACTCATAGAATCACGGAACTTGTGTCTCCTGGCAGGAGAAGGGATGTGAGCAGAAGGGATATGTCTCTTCAGTCATTCCCAGTGGCAAAATTCCTGAGGAATCCTTGCACAAGTGAAAGCCACCTGCCAAATCCAGACTAAAACCTAAACATTCAAAGGAGCTCACAAGGAATTCCATATTCTTGTTAGCAGGTTTTCAAAATCTGTAAATGGAGCATGGTGAATTGAACAGGCAAAGCTGTATTTGTCTGTAACTTCCAGGTTTATTTGGAGATTCTCTGATGCAGTTGGAAAGCTGTTTGCAGAGTGGTTTGTGCCAATATTGAAAAGATGAGGAGATAAATTGAGGTATAGCTGTGGGGGTAGGGGTTTCCTGTAACATATTCTTCACAGTCTAGGGGTTTCTGTACAGACCTTGAATACAAAAATATGCTTTCTGTCTGACGTGGTCTACCAGTTGTTGATTTTTGAATTCCAGGCTATGGTATTATAAAGTGTTTTTTCCCTTGTGCTTTCCAGGGGCTTGCATCTCACTTGGTTTCCTAATAGCTTCACAGAAATCTTAATAACTGTTTTGATACACAGTTTTATGTATACAGACACTGTTATAAGAACCTAGAGTGTTAACACCTGTACTTTTGTAAATCAAAATAGTTCAAATAAGCTGTGAGATCCAATATTTTGCAGGATTTTCAGACATCTAAGGTGAAGAGACATTCAGAGATAAGTTCATTATAGTCGGCTAAAAGGGTAAAAATGTTGACAGATTTGATTCCAACACCCTTCTTCCCTTCCTCTGTAATGACATAAGAGTTTTTCCTAATTCAGTAATAATTTAAGGATGGGGTGACTAATTTGTATGCAAGGCATCCATAAACTTGACTGGGTCTTAAAAAGCTACACATCTGCAGTGAGACCTCACATAGAGGGGCGTGCAAACTGCAGCAGTGTAGCAGCTGGTGGAGCTATCTGAGTATCTTTGGAGTTGTTTTTATTAAAGAAAACAGAAATAAACCCCAAGATTACAGCTCTTCAAAAAGTCTAAATCAAAGCAGAAACCTTGAAAAATGATGATAGTTGTGTCACATTGCTAAAGAGTGGCAGTCATCTGTCAATGTGCAAGAGAAAGGCAATAAAATGGAATAATTTCTTAATATTCACAGTATTTAGTCAATATTTTATAAGATGAGCTTTCTGCTTCTCCTTTATCATTCATCTTCCCTTTGGGGGTTTCAGAGTTTTACCAGCCTGCTCTTATTCTGCTGACTTACTGCCACTTTGTGTGCTGCATTGGCCCTTTTTCGGCAATTCGGAGCTGTCTGGCACTGTTTGGAAACAAAACAAAGCATTCATATTGCACTACTGAGATTTCCTATCTCCACAAACTGCATACTACGGCTGTGGCCCATGCAGAGCAAGTCAAATTATTGACTTTAAGCTGATGATACGAGTTAGGGTAAAATGAGAAGTCTGTTTCTCCTGCTTCCTGCCTTCACTGCAAAGCTTTCTTGTTCCTTAATGTTAGGTCTGCTAGTGTGTGTGCCTGGATGACTTGCTCCAGGCTGAAACCCAGTTGATGGGTTTATACCTGGGTGCTGTGGTCTTTACGGAGTGCAGTTATTCTTGTAGACCCTTTAGTCCACATCTAAAGTCCACTTGGACTGGGAAAAGATGTGTTCACAGGAAGCAGCGGCAAAAGTTAGAAAGGTGAAAGAAGTCAGTGATTAGGCAAATTTGGTTGGAGGGAGGGACATTTTGAGACAAGGGGATAACAAGTCATGCTTGTTGAAGGCAGTGAAAGGGACTGCTTGATTATACTGGTTTAGTTATTTGAAGATTAGTACCTTTCTGTATTGATGCCTCAGGCTGTGATCTTTTAGTCTCACTGATGAGCACTTATTCACAAAAATAGCCTTGAACATCATGAGCATTATTCTTGTGAAGTGGGTGATTTTTCAGAGCAAGTTGTATAGTGTTATTTGCACAGGGTGCCTCCCTTGGTTGGTGTACAAGTCTGTCAGACTTGCATTCTGTTTATCTTTGTGCTTCCGTATTTCCTCACTGCTTTTGCATTTCTTCTAACCTGAATGCAGCATGTAGTGGAAGCCACACATCCTCAATTTATCTCTGTGTTCTCCTACACACTATGGCAGCTTGTCTGCAGACTAGAAACACAACTGTTCCCCACGTGGGTCATTCTTTTGGTTTTATTTAATATTTTACTATTGAATAATGAATGAGGTGTTTGACTGTTATTGTCTGGGGAGCTGGTGCTGTCTCTTCCACACTGTGAGCAGGTAGAGGTTTATTCATTGTGGATATGTTCTAGAATAAAACACCAAATTGCATATACTTGGGTTCTGTGTTAACAGGACCCCTTCAACCTATATTGTAGCTGTCTTAGCATGCAATGGGGGTTTTGCATTAGGTATCATGCTTAATTTGCTTCTGAAGGTGGCATTGTGAGGAAAAGCATTCATTTCCACTCGTATGTCATATCCATTGCTTATACTTCTGACTGTACAGGGTGCTGCAGTTTAAGCCTTTGAGATAGTACAGAGAATTTAAAACTGATTTGTCTGCATTGCTACTTTATTTGCATTGTATTTATTACTTCTGATGAAAAGAAAATGCTTAAACTCCCAATGGATAAACCAAATACATTATTTTAAATTTCTTGTGATTCACATTCAGATATCTTTAATGAGCCTGAGGAATGATTGCCAACTAAACTTGCCTCATTAATTTAAAACTAATGTTAATAGCATTATTTTAATCTGTATTCCTTTAAAATTGTTCCCTCTGCTCCTGTTACATTCATGATCCATAAATAGATTCTTAATTCATGCTTTGAATCATCATATAGTTATAACTTGTATGCTGAAATTGCAATGAAGCAAAGATTTCTAAGGAACAGTAGCTTTTGAAGCATCTATCTATTCAGTCAGCTCTTGAGACATTTGCCATAAATATATGTGCTAAAGTCAAAACCCCACTGTTTTAAATGCCCAGTCTGGTTGCTGGGCTGGATCCTAAACTGCTTTCCTTGTGGTGTGAACTGGTGTAATTTTATTAACTCCCTGGGAACTATCACAATGTCTTCTTCACAACCCTGAACATCTTGTGTTATTTCAACTTCTTTACTAAGTGGTGTCTGAATTTTAAAAAATGCTTATGTTTGATTTTGACTCTGTTCTTGATTTATGTTCAATGTGAAAAGTTGTTGTAAAATATGTTGTTTCTTATAAGCAAATTAAAAGGCTATTATTAGCACTATTATGTATTATGAATTAAATACTGTTCAAAGTAAAAGGAAACTGTTCAGCACACATGGTCTCAGTTCTATGAGCACTTTGCATTCATGTGCATGTGAAAAAAACAAAAAAAACCAACCTAAATCATGATTACACTGAAGGGCTTATACTTCAGAAAACAAACAAACCAATGTGTATGTGTGAATGTTGGCAGAGCTTAAGTCTGCGCAATCAAGGTCATAGATTTAAATGCTACAGAAGTGTCATAATGTATTCAGTTGATGCAAGAATTTATCAGAATATGGTTGAAGCCAGTTAGTGTGATTAATTTTGTTATAAATAAGAGGCTTGACTAGGCCAATATTCAAGCAGTAACCAATTTATTAATTAATGTGGTAAAGTATGAGCAAAACAGCGCTGGGTACAGTGGGGGAAGTTTTCCCTCCAACTGCACACCGATGGTTGTGGCGTACAGGTATTTATAGGGGTACACATAAGCTTTTCTCAGCAGTTTCTATTCCCGATTTTTACGTCACAATTCTATACACTATTGTGAGTTAGTTTTCTCAGGATGTACCCCAGAAAGGAGTATCCCCAGATGGTGGGGTCCGACTTCCGAAAGAAGAAAGAGGCCTCCCAGCTGGTGCGGTCCGGACTCCAGATGTGGGTCCACCTTTTAATTACAAAGACTATAAATCTTGTAACAGTGATGTCCAGCTTCCCTTGGTCGAAGCTATCAATCCTTGGGTTGATGTTCATCTTCCTTTCTCAAGCTGCTTTTTACTGTTTTGCTAAGGTGTTGAGATAAGCATATTTCCTTTACATATATTCTAAACTTATATTTTCAAAGCTCCTTACTACAAGCAATATTCTAAAATTATACTTCAAAAGGTTATTATTGCAAAGCTGTTAAATGCTTAGCTACGTGCAGAAAGTTCCTGTCCAGCAGCAACATCCTTAAAGCTTTAATTCAGATGCTATAACAGTTAATTGCAAACAAAGGATAAGTTCAAAGGCCTTCTTCCATGCTTTACTACCTCAGTTATTTTATTAGAATTCATCCTCTAATTGTCCCATGATCAGTTTCCACACATATCACAATCACAAGTACACACGCTGCCTGTATGTACCTGACACGAAACACAGCTTTGTATCTCACAATTTTTGTTATGTAAACTATCATTCATACATTGCAAATCAATATGCTTCAATCCTGATTGTCTTTGGTATTTATTGTAGGTATGTAAGCGGTTTTAAACCGCTTGGCATTTGTTCAAAAATACCCGATTTGCTAAGGGCTTTACAACAAACTTTTACAACTTTACTCTCAGCATTCAAGCACTGCTGTTGTTTAAGCTGGCTGTGCTGGGGGATGGCAGGTGTGGGCCTGCCCTCGAGCAGCTCTGTCTTGCCCTGGGGCCATGGCAGAGCTGAGATGTGGGCAGGAGGAGAGCAGAGCCCGTTTGTGGGGTCCTGCAGTGGGACCTGGGTCCTGCATGGGCTCAGCTCCCACCTGGACTTGCTTCTGTGTTCCAGGTAGGGCTGCCACTGGTGAAGTCAAGGATGTGAGAGTGCAGCCACTTGTCTGAGCTGGGCTGTAGCACAGAGGAGCTGGGCTCACCCAATTGCACTGACCTCAGCAGCACAGTAGGGTTATGAAGAGCGCTGGATCAGAAAGTACTAGGCTCAGGAAAGGGATGTTTTCCACTTTATCCCCTATGAAGGGAAGCAACATGGAACTCATCTCAGCTAGGATGCAGCAATTTAATGCTCAGATCCCTCTGCTTTTACTCTATTGCACCTTACAGAGCAAAGCTCCCAGAAGACCTGCCTTGGTTTGGTTTAAGAATATTGGCTTTGGCTCAGCCCCAGGCAAAACAGTCTGCTGGACCAGCTGCAGTAAGAGCTTGGAGCTGCCAAGTTACCTGCTGGAGGTAGGATAGTGGGTTGGCTCTTGTGGCTGGTTTCCTAAGGAACTCATTAGAGCTCCGTAGTTTAGTATCATAGAACTGTTTGGGTTGGAAAAGATATCCAAGATCATGGAGTCCAACAGCAAATTTTTCATAATATCCAGTCTAAATCTTCCATGGCATAACTTGTGGCTATTTCCTTTGGTCCTCTCATTTGTTACTTGGGAGAAGAGACTGACCCCTACCTCTCTACAGCCTCCTTTCAGGTAGTTGGAGAGTGATAAGGTCCCCCCTGAGCCTTCTTTTTGCCAGGCTGACCAACTCCAATTCCCTCAGTCACTCCTCAGACTTCTGGTCCAGATCTTTCACCATCCTCATTGCCCTTCTCTGGACACACAGGTCAGAATAACTACTTACTTTGTTTGATCTTATTTTGTATAGGATGTTTCCATAATATTTTTTCAATCACAGACTAAACATAAGTGTGATTTTTGATGGTGTATTGAGGGATGCAGTGTTTTCAGGACTGGAGTGAACATTGACTGAAACCCTTTGACATAAAACACACAGCTGCCAAAAGGAGTTCTCCCTGAACAAACTGAAATTGATAGCTATTTATTCCTTTGATTATTTTTCAAAAATTTATTTCCTAAGCATGCTGAAAAATCCCAAATGCCATTATTTACTCAGCCTGTGGAGACCTGTCACACCTATGAAAGATATAAGGAAGTTAATATGAATTGTAGGCTAATTGAGCTTTGTAGAAGGTTGTAAATTAATTTTGTGTTTGAAAACCTAGGTGATGTTGTATGCAATATTTGACAATACTTTCCAACCCATAATAATGGGGGCTAACTTGTTTCACTAATAGCTAAAACTAAAAAGAAGCCTTAACTGCATTGGTAATGAAAATCTGTGCTATAATTATCCATGTAATTTTTCACTGAAGAATAAAGAAAGGGAACTATGACATAATGTATTTGTTTCTATTTGTCTTGGTTCTTAATATAAGGTAATTTAGAAAAATGAGAAACTCTATTAGAATCTAGTTGCTCTCTAAGCCTGTAGTTCTGTTAGCAGATTGACTTCTAGCATATAGGTACTAAAAGCCCAAGAGACTGCCTGATGCCATTGAACATGTTCTTTTAAACAGTGCCACTGTTTGAGAGATTGTACAGCCAGGGTTCTGTGCTCAGCCAAAGAATTTAGGGAAGACTGAGATAGGGAAGGTGTCAGACTCTACTTATTGTACCTTTTCCCTCTATAGGCCATTCACCTCAGGGTTGGACTCAATCATCCTCGTGGGTCCCAGCTCAAAGTACTCTGGGATTCTGTGTGATTTGGTGACTTTGCAGAGGATGATTGTAAAACCAGCCTTAGCAATGCCCCATGGACATTGCAATGAAAAAATATTAGATGAAAAATATTAACTGTTCTGAAGAAGGCTTAATAGGGCTCTTAATCTAGTGATGTCCTAAATGTTTAGTTTTGTTTTTTATAGTATAATAGATTTAAATTGGGGACTGTGGAGCAAAACAAGAGTGTTATTCCTAGCATTAGGAAGTGAGGGAAGCATGTGTGGTTTTCTTTTTTGTATTTCTGTCAATGACAGATTCTAGTCTATGGGTTTATTTTGATTGTATCATATATATGCAGCTCTGTTAATTGCATATATGTAATTGTCAGGTTTATAGGTAATGCTTTATTTGTCCTAGAATAGGCTGTCATATCTAAAATATATTTTTCTCACAGCAAAGCTCTGTGTTCTCCAATGAGTGGGGAAAAAAAAAGAATATAAAAACACAAGGTTGGGAAAGTGCTAGATTTGCATTGGGATTTTGTAAATTTACAATTTGTTGGATTTTTTTTCTGTTTGTTTCTTTTGTTTTAGCAATTTATTGAAAATGAAATAAAACAATTTATTGTGAAATTCTTATATGCCTTGTCAAAACTGCTGCTTGTATTATGAGAGAAGAGGTACTAAACATTTTCATGGAGCTGCTCATGGCATAGTGTCAGGGACAGTATCCTGAGATTCACAATATGGGTTCCCTTTGCTTAGGGAGGAAAAACAATCCTAGTTTCTCCTGGTTCAGCCTACTTGCCCATCCATGCTGCTTCATCTTGGTGGCTTCTGTGGTGTATTTGGTGGGGAAAAGAATGGCTTGGGCTTCTGAGTGGAAGACAAGAATGTGTCTTCCATTATTGTGGCTTTTAATACAATTTTCACTAATTGGTGGCAAAAGTTGTCCATCCACCCACACACTTTTTGTGCTTTGCTTTAGTTACTGTGGAGCATTTAATAATCTGCTTGCATGTTATCCTGCTTGTATCAGTGGGGAAAACATCTACTGACCCGGATCAAGCAAGATCAAACTCCAGGTTCCTGTGAGTTCCACTCAAATTACTGAAACAACTTGAAGGTGTTCAAATTTGCTACACTGATTTAAAAATTTGATATGTACAAATAAATAAACCTATTTAACTGGGAATGTGATTTTTGTTTTTCACTAACAGTGAACTTTTTTTTTTTTTTTGGAAGGTAAATTAAGTAGGATGCTGGCACTTACAAACGACCTATGCAATCTTTTATAATTCCAAGTTTGTGTCAGAGCTAAGACACTAGAGGGAGCCCATATCACAGTTGTCTGCGTTGAGAGAAATGGCTTTATAAAGATAAAACTATTTTTACTAATGAGTAATTTAAAGTGAAATTTCTTATGGCTTTGCAATACAAAAGAAACTATCGTAGTACTGTAGCACACTTAGTTGAAAGCATTTTTGGAAGTCTTTCAATTCATGAAGTCAGTTCTCCTGTACCACTATCTGCATTTTTTGAGTACTATGAAAAGAGTACAATAGAGAAATCTGTTCCGGTGCTTATGTAATAGAAAACAATTTATGGCTGTTTTCTTTTAAAGAACTCTCAAGACCCTGTGAGTGCGGTAACACACAGGGAAGGCTTGAGTGTGTGTGTGTTGAGGCATTCTGCTTGCTCAGGCTGTGTGGAGACGTGAGATTTTTGAGATCTGCTAGAATACAAGAATTTACCTTTGTTTGTGAATGCCTGTACGTTGCATGTAACTTCCTGCCACGTGTCAGTGAGCACATAAAAGATGGCTCCTGCCATCAGCAATAAGCAGCGTGTGCCAGCCCCTGGGCAAAGGACCTTGTGTCATGTTACAGCAGCTGAGGGGTCATGGCTATAGTAATTATTTAACTGCAGTCTTGAGCCTTCTGGTTGCAGTTTTCCTCTCACTAAATAAAGAGACCTTAGAATTTAGCAAGGTTTTTGTCTGAGACAGAGGCTGCACCTGCAGTGCATGATGTAGTTTCAATCCTGTGCCCGTGCTTCCTGCCAGTGATACTTTCAGGTGGTAGTGCCCACCCAGTCTCCTCCTGTTACATAGTCAAAATAACACTCAAAATCCACAAGATGGGAAGTATTACCAGTTAGTCTGGATGCAATTGGGCTAACTTGAACTGACAGTGCATGTCTGGATGTGGTTTAAAAGCAGTCTTAATTTTAACTGCCCAGCCTTATATTCACTGTACTGAATACTTCAGTTCAAGGAACTGGAAGATGTAATGTTTTCAAAATTTGTATTCATAAAGGATAGCTGAGAATGTGTTGTTTTGATAAAATAATAAAATACAGTATTAATTCTAAGGGACAACTTCACTTTATTCATATATTTCATATAGCAATTCACAAGGGATTCAATACTGAAGACCTTCAATATCCTAATTGCACTTTGTTTAGTCTCTTATTTTAAAAATGTTGGTGCTAAATCCATCAAAATCTGTTTACAAAGACAGTACTCAGTATTAACTGCTTTTTACTTCCATTCAGATCCCTTTGTGCTTCTAACATCAAGCATTTTTTTTCAACACTGCATTAGCAAATGATTATGTAAGTGTGTGCTGCAACTTATTCACAGGGTAGGTAGTATCAACACTGTATTTACAATTCAAATAGGAGCAGAGATGTATGTAATTTATCAGGACACCCTCTCTCCATCCATCTGTTAAGTGTGCTCTTAGAATCCTCTAACAGAAAACACTAACCCAAACATCTTTCCTCAGCGTGGATACTGTTTGTCACTGTGCACTACACTTGTGATGTGCTGTGGACTGGTTTTCCTGGACTGTTGTGGTTTTGTCCTTCTAATCACAAGGAATGCTTTTTAGAGCTTTGCTAAGATTAGTAGAAAATTACTCCTGAGAGTTATAAGTCTGAGTTGCTTGGGCAATTTTTTAAAATTAGCAGCTCTTATGAATGTTTGTGTATGTGTTTTAATATATCCAAGTATATTAATGGAAAAATTGTATACATGTAGTGCAAAGCTACTATTAATATTGTTTACATGGTTTGAAGAGTAGACAGTGCTTTTTCTATAGCTCTCTGTTCATAGCACAGAACGACCACAGAACTGGTCTTTGTGGTGCTTAGTATGGATCTACAAAAAGGTTTTAAATATCTGCCAGCTGATTTTCACAACACACCTTTCAAGCAAAAGGATATTTCTATTCCTGTTTTGAAACTGGCAGATATGATACTCAGATCAATATTGAAGTAACAAGCAACTTTCTGTATGCCTTTTAGGAAAAGAAAAGCAAAAACTTCCTAGCCTTCTGAAACTGAATGTGAAGTCTAGGTGCTTGTCTTACCAGCACTCCAGTTTTCCTGAAGGTCTGTGACAGCAGCGCTTTTTAACCCATTGGAATAAAAAGAAGCTGAGTTAATTTAAACAGTAGGAATGTAGCTTCTGATGCAACTTTTCTTTTTTATTTAAAACAGGCTAGGGTACGTTAACATACAGAACATAGGCAGCAGATTTGGGAGGTAATTCCCATTTCAGAAGTACAATGATAAGCTGCTAGAGACAGGAGGACTTATTGAAGTCTTTAGCTAACACAGTGACACTAAGAAGAGAAAATAGTCCCAGGTTTGTAGGCTACCTTCCTTCAGCTTAAACTGTCGTGTTAGGAAATCTTTTATGGCTGCCTGCTATTTTCCATTACCGAAATACTGTGTGTTTGCCCTGCAAAGGCATGTGAATCCCAGTTTGGTTTTGTCAATTCCCTGCCTTCTCAGTGTTCGCTTACCCACTGTCTTGAGGAGTTTGGCTCTAAAGGGCACCTCCTGTTCAAGTAGCTATTTCTATTGTATGTGGAGCATGACAAGCTCTAATTGGAGAAAGTCTCTCACTGAAGGACACTCTGTGGGAGGAATGTCCGAAGTGTTTTTCAGACAACAGTTGACCTGGCTGGGATTGATGTATTAAACAGTGTTCAGGTGTTGGTGAAAGGCTGTACTTGCCAGGTCTTAGAAATTCAACTTGAGAATCTGGGAAAATACCGACTTGTGGATCTCAGAATGCTCCCAGTATCTGGAGATGAAGATTTCTGCACAGGACAGAACTAACAACCCAAAAATAGTGAGGTACTGAGGTTAAATAGCTGTGTAAATCTTCTGAAAGCATAATTTAGAGGAACAAAGCTATTTACTTGTTTGAATGATTGACAATTCAATCACTAGTAATTCACAAGTTTCCTTTAGACTGAAGGAAGATTATGCTAGTCCTGCATCACAGTGATGCATTTAGAAAATAATTCTAGCTTTCTATAATTGTTTACATGAATAACAAGGTTGAAAGAAAATAACTGAAAATTAATTGATGTCTCTGCTTCCATCCATATATGCAATTCTATTTTAAGATAAAATTTTTTAAGTGCCCTTAAAACAGAAAATTCTTACATTTTTGTGTTAAAGGCGATTGCTAACCTGCAGAAGTAAATCATGACAGGGTTTTTCACTTACCACAAAGGGGTGATACTGGTGTGTGCCAAGTCCCAAAAACTTGCCTACTTGTTCCATGTACTTTGCAGTCCATCATGTAAAGAAATCTCATTATAATGGCGTTTCTTTTGAATTTGTGATTACTCTGAGAAATTTTGTTTGCATTCTCTCTTTTCTATGTTAAATATGTGAAAGGGTGGAGCTGCAACAGCAATAAGGGATTTCTTGGTAGAACCTTGTGTTATTATAACTAGTTGTCTTGACCTGAAGATGTGTAAAGAGAAATAATACACCACTGGAAATCTGTATTTAAGCATCACTTCAGAAACATGTTTAGTGGAAATAGATGTCCTGTGCCCTTACTGCCTTGTGTAGTAATTGAAAAATTTATGTGGGCTTGAGTTTGTTTGGCTGGACTTTGAAGGATTTTGTGTGGATTGTTTTTTTCTTTCTTTCTTTCTTTTTTTTTTTAATACTGCTATAAGTAAACACAACTTTGCAAGAATGGGCTGTGTTTAGAGAAGAGCAGTGTGCTGGCCAGAATGCCTGAGATATTGGATAAACAGATGATGAGCTTTTGTCCAGTCTGTCTTATTCTGGATGATTCACAAACTGGAGACAAGATTTAGTGAAGGATTTTGTTTAATCCAAGTTGATGGGGACACATGTTTCCACAATAAAGCGTCCAGGAGTGCATTTTATAAGCTATGTGAATATAGCTTGATGTTTTTACTGCATGTCTATAATAAAAGAATAAACTCATAATATGCTTATTTTGAACATTTATGTACTCTGTTTATTATTCATTTTGGGGCAATATTTTGTTGCTGATGCCAGTATAATTGTGAAGATATTTGATCAAGTAAATATTATACTTGAGAGGTATACAAAATAAATTTCAATGAAATATGGTTCATTCAGAGTTGTTTCATATTTTGTGAGGAATTAGGAAGATAATACTTGTGATTTAGATCTGAGTAACACATTTGGTCCATCCTAAGAAGTTTATGAAGTAATTGTACTTTTCTCTTAATTCCTTAACAATATGTGGCCTTCATTACCTTTAGGCAGATGCTTTCTGGCGACTCATGTTTTACTGAACAGTAATTTATTTCTTGCTGTATAAAAACAAAATTAAATAGTCTAAGCTGAATGAAAAAGTATATCATCATCAAAACTAAAGTTACCTTAAGCCAGAGGGATGAATCTGTAAAAGAGAGATGATGAAGAAGAGGTGAACATGAAGTTGGGAACTTGAAAGAATAAGTTTTGGAGGATGTCCTCTTTGATTCTAACAAACTTTGATTGCAAAGGAGACTGGCAGGAGTTTTGTCTTGACACTGCTGGTCCTGCTGGTGTGCACCATATCAGCTGATGAACCAGAGTTTGCTTTCTCTTCTCTGTCTTCTGCAGCTGCTGTATATGGAATTGGCTTCTGTATTTCATACCTTTGTCTAAAACAGTAGGGGTTTAGTGTGGAAGAAGAGATGATGTACTTAATTAGAAAATATGAAGTGGTTGTGTTTTTTTTTTCTTCATAATGCTACATGTCCTCAATTTCAGACTTGGGATGACTTGCAGTATTTTGAAACTGGACAATAATTTCTTTGATTGTTAAACTACGTTTTGATAAGTTTTTTTTTCTAGTTTTTGTAACATGATACAAAATTCAGTTCAGAAGTTATCTGGCAGTTTTATGTTTTGAATTCTCTGCTGTTCTACCTTATATTACAGAATCACTAGGTTGGGAGAGACTTTCAAGATCATTGAATCCAACCCATGCCCTAATACCTCAGCTAAACCTGAGTGTCACATCCACGTTTTTTTTTTAAACACATCCAGGGATGGTGACTCCACCACCCTGTTAAATTATTTGACTTACAGGTTTCTGTGACTGTTTTGAAAATGAAATTGTTTTGATTATTGAAAATATTTACTTTCCTGTTTAAGAAACAAAGGCCCACTCCTGCTAAATGATGAACAGCTTTCATTGTCCTAATGACTTTTCACGTCTCAAGTTGTGAGGAATACTTGAGTGAATGCTCTTTCAAGGTAATTTCAGATTTTGGTAAGCATGAGCTCCTCTCTATGCATACCAGTAACAGAAAGCTTAGGTAATGTTGTTAGTAAATACTCTGAATCTCTGGCCACACCAGTATGACTAATGGACTCAAAAAGTTGATTTTTATTCCCTCATGTGGAATCTTGATTCTGCTAGATCAAGTATCCTATTTACAGGATTTGACTAAAACATTAATATTTTCTAAACCTTAACATTAAGTAATGTGTTATATTTTATAATCATCACCTTATTTCCCAAGTGCTAATACTGGCAGGAGAAGTCTCCACTGCCATATGTAGCAAATATCCTATTGCTACTTATGCAATCAAAGCTTATATATTTTTTCCAAATATTTGTTAGCCATATGCATCTATATAGTGACCTATTTTCTTATAAATACTCAGGGAACACTGTAAGAACTGACAGATTGTCTTAAAAATATCTCTTTGTCTAGTTCAAACATTAATTGCTCTTTAGAACAATTCGTTAGAACAATTGTTCTTCAGACTTACATGTAACATGTATTTTTCTAATTTTCAAAATTCTTTCAGAATCTTGCATCTCTAAAGATGAGTAAGAGCTATGTCTAGCATTTCTCTTGTCTGATAATGTCATAGTTTCTCCCTTATATAATAGTAATTCCAAAAGCTAATTAATAATTTTTGCCAATTAAACTGGTAGAGCGTACTGATGAATTATATTCCAGTGCTGATTAACGGCATGGTCTAAGGTTACTTGATTAAATGGGTTCTGTGCTTGTTTAGAAAGGACAGATAGACTGTGTCACTTGCAGCATGAGCAAATTGCTAGTCAGATCATTGTTCTGTTTTTCAAAAAGCAATCATGAGAGATAAAGCCAGATCTTTTCATTATGTTGCAAGTGAGATTGATGCACATGCAGAAATGGAGAAAGCACTTTCTTTAGAGACTACAGCACTGTCTAGCAACTATAAATGGGATGTATGTAAGTTCAGCCTCAAACGATGGATGATTTAGCCTTGACTTGATCTCTTTGTGCTGCCATTCTAAAAATAGAATTAATCTATTAAAGATGCTGAATGCAAGCAATCTTTATCCTTTTATGCATCAGTGCAATACATTAGAGAATCAGACTGGATATAAAAAGTAGAATATTTAGTGATACATATGTATACATATCTATATGTGCATTTGTATTTACACATTTATGACTGTACATGTGATAGACAACTGCATATTTGGTTTCCTCTGCTTTTTGTGGAATCTTTGATACTTTTATCCAAAGAACCTATTTTTTAACTCTAGTGTCACTTATCATGTCATTTTGGATAGATAGTTATTCCTAAGTATTACTTGATGGTAATAGGCCTTGCAACGCCCTGTACAGAGCTGTGACGTGATGGGTGCAGGTTTGTTTACCAAGAGTAACCACAGTAACAGGTGTGTGTTTCTGTAGATACAGGAATCACAGGCAAGTTGATGTTTGCAGAGTGGTGCAGCAGAGAACAGAAGAAGAGTGCTGAAATTAGGAGACAGGAGTGCTGCATTAGATGTTACAGGTGATAGGAATCAATATATGTTTTTAATTTGCCTTTTTTTAAAAGTGCTGCAGTGATAAAGACTATTTTGTTATTTTAGAATTAAAAAAAAAAATTACCCATGAAATGCAGCTGTATTTCTATCATGGAGTTATGGACATTGTCATTAACTGTTTCATTCTTAATAGAATAGAATTGGTCTGTTCCACTATAGTAGTTCAATTCTGTACACCATGTACAGTTCTGTAACTCAGAAGAAAAAAAAGTGGGTATCATGAAACCATTCCACAAAATTTGCCCTTTTTGATTAATACACAGGTTATGTGTAGTTTTGCAAAGCAATTTTATGTGTGCCTTTTTGCCCCGGAGTCTAAATGACTGTGATGTTGTGTATTGTGTGTTGTATAGTAAGATTAGTAGAAGCCTGTAATTTTTTTTTTAAAATGGGAACTGTCTAGATTTTAAAACCCCTTTGTACTGGGCTGGTGAGAATAAAACTCTGGGAGAAACCAGGGCCACTTTTATTATTAACCCTTGAATGAGAGTGAGTGGGGCAAAGATGGAGAGAAAACCTATGTGTAGACCGGTGGGAGAAGACAGAAAGCCATGCCCTTGTTTCACTGAAGAACAAAATGCCAATAGTTTTATAACCTGGAAAGGATATGTAGATTTTGTGCCTTTAGCTGCTAATTCTTTTGCCTACTTGAGTGCCAGGTGGATGCTATAATGTTGGAGATATCACTTTATAAAAGGGGTAATTTCCAGTTGGAAGCAAATGCTATTGTCAGTTAGAGAATGGGAGGAAATGGGGATACAGCTACCCAGGAGTTTTGAACATGCATTTCCTTGAAGGTGCTGCCTTTCATTGTCCAAGTAGGGCCATGGCAGCAGTCCTGTTTGAGTCGGTTGTAGAGCTCAGTACTGTCTGTAAATGCCTTCTGCATCCTTTTCAAAGGCAGGTTGCTCTAAAGCCAGACACTTATACTAGTAGTTCTTCCTGTTTTCTTTCATGTCTAATACTGAATATGTAACTGAATTCCATTCAAGACACAGAGAGCTGAAATATAAAAAATTCTGGGATCCAAATTCAGTGTTATGAATATCTATAATGTCAAGTAGTCGAAGGATTTAATTAAATCTTTATGCATAGTTGAATACCTCCTGAATTTTGTTTCAGTTGCAATCAAGCATCTGCAAATGGAGTTGGTGTAATCGCAGGTTTTGTGACATTTTATAAAGGATTTTTTTAGCAGTCTAAATCAGCCACAAGGTTTGAGAATACTTCTTCATTGCAGCTCTCAAAGTTGAGTAGAACAAGAGGAGTTTTATTTCATGAGAAGTCAAGCTGATAGGATGTTTTAGGAGAGGAAATTGTGTAGGAAAATACACAATTTCAAGGAGTAAAAGATCCTAAAGTTGTCATTCAGCAATAACCAAACAAAACGTTGCGATTTGATGTTTGAGGTTTTTGTGCTTTTCTGCAACTGCAAGGATTCAGACTCACATTTCCATTTCCTTGGGGACCTGTGGGCTCTGAAGTGCTTGTATCTTTTAAACAAGCCACGCATCTCCAAAAAAGGCAAAAATGTCATAGGAATGACATTTTAACATAAGCTGTGTTTTTCTGCGTTAAAGTTTCTTGTGGAACGGCCCAAGTTCTCTTACCCGCACCCTCTTATGGTAGAAATAGGCAGTTTTGCATAACCACTTCTGCATGCTAAGTTATCATATTGGTCTTGAATATAGATAAAAATATCACTACATAAGAAATAGAATTCAAGAAATTGGATTGTGCTGTTTGGTCAATAATGAAATTGAAAAACTTTGCTAACAGATATCTCCAAATAATGTGGAACTGTTGCGGTTCAAATGTGGTTAGTTTCCCTGAGGAACCCTGAGCAATGATGATGCCTCAGAGAGATGATGTGAAAGAGTGGCTGTACCATGGAAATATATTGAAAAGGCAAAGAAATGAAAGGATCTGCAGTTTGAATTGTTACTTTATCTACTTTATGCATCAAGGTTTTTATGCTGATTAATTCACTCCCCAACTATGATTCATTTAATAGCATACCCAGCCACTGCTTTCGTGTTTTGGAACACTGACTGCGGAGCTACTATTTTGGTCTCCAGAGCAGGCTTTCTGTTTTGTGAAGTGTGCACCATTTATTCCAAGTTTCGCCTCTAGAAAGACAAGAACAGTGTTACTTTTCACTTCAGTAAACTGATGTGCTCAAAGAAGATCACAAGCACTCTATAATCGAAGATGTTTTACTGGACCAAGTATTTCTGATGTTAATGACTAGGGAAATTGTGATCTATTTTACAGCACATCTTAGTTGAGGATAGAAGAGGTGCAGTTCATGGCTACCGTTTCCCTTCAGAGTGTTTGACTTAAACCATGTCACTAAATTCAGTGTTTTTAAGCCAGGCTTTTATTAAAAGGAGAGATTCTGCCTTCCCTTTCATCCTCTGCCATGCATTTTGTCCTGTCCTTGGAGCTGTTGCCAAGGGAGCACACAGTATACTGGAGCAAGGAACTATGCTGATTGAAAATGAAGCAGATTTTATGGTTTTCTTTTTACTTAGTTCTGTCCAAATGAGCTTCCTGACAAACTCACCATGCAGCTGCCCAAATGCTGGCCCTAAGACAAGGGAAGCAGCAGTCTGACACTGCTTAGGGGATGGGGAAGGAGCTTGCTCCTTTGGGTAGCTGTGTGCTCCATTGAAGCACATGCCTTGTTTTCTGGCATTAAAGAATGGAAGTGAAGTGGTTGCACTTGTTATGACCATTATCACTTATGTCTGGGGTCCTTCAGTGGGTTGGAAGTGTCTCTCACCTTTTCTAGTGTCACTGCTCTGCTTTCCCTGAGGGGTCTATTATACTGGGGCTCTATGGCTGATGCACAGTGAAGCCAGGCAGTTGAAAACTTCCTTTCCTGAAAGTAAATATCTGTTGTTGCTGTGTGAGTGGAAGAGGCATCTTATGTGCACAGGCATTTTACCTCATTCCTGCAGCAACATTTAGCCATTCACAGTGATGCTGAGGAGCTTTGAATGAGAGAAAGCAAGCTGGCCTCCAGGAGATATAAGCTCTGCTATTAATGGTATTGCAGATGCTATTTTTCATTTATTTCAGTAGTTCAATCATTGGTTGCTAATACAGAGATATCTTGTATTAGACATTTTTCTTGCCTGTTGATTATTGCTCCTTGCTATTGACAGATCACTTTTATTCTTAAAGTATCCAGCCCTTAAAGGAAACAATTTAATGCCTGTGTTCTAGGCATACAAATTATCTTCCACAGCCCATGATGTACTTTTGAGTCAGGCCTCTCAGTTCATCTGCCAGTAAGGATTGTTGCTGCTGCTGCTGCTCCTTTGTTCAGAAATAGTTTGACTCTTTGATTTTCTTAGTGGGATTTTCATTTTGTGGTGATGTAGCAGTAGCTTTTAGGAGTGACAAATACTGATCCAAGTCAGATCCAACAGAGCTGGAGCTTGTCTATTTTTTTAAAACAGACTTGTTTCTTAGCCAACTTCAGCACTCAAACTGATAGCCTCCAACCTCCTGACAATCTCTTTGTGGAGAAGTGTAGTCTGGCGGACTCGTGGCCAGATGTGTGATGGTGTGGAGCTGGTCTGGAGTGAAGAACTGCTGCTTTCTGTAGAAATGGGATGTTACAGTGTTCCTGCTGGTCTGTGATAGTACATACTTGCAAATGCTTACCTGTTGCACGTGCAATGCCAGGTGGAGTTGTTTACTCCTCGCTTGCTGCTAATTTCCAGGGAGAAGCAAAAGAAACTGAAAGGTTTGTGCTAGTCATGAAAGTCAATGCCTGTTTCTGTTCTCAGAGTGTATCCAAATAAGCAGTTTGAGTTAACATTTGGGGGGTTTTTAGAGCTAAATTATGGGGGTTTGAGTTTTTTTTTTAATGTGCAAAAGTTAATGTTTTATGCAAGTCTTTATCCCTACATGACTAAATGTAGAGAAAACTGAATTTCAAGTTAAGAGTAAGTAGAAAAGAAAGAGACCCTATATAAAGGGAAGTATTTACTGTCTTTGTTAAGTCAAGACATTTCTGTGGTACAAATATGTGGCTGACTCTATTTCAACCAACAATTTATTGTTGTTTGCAAATCCTCTAAGACTTTCAGAATCTTTTCTGAATCTCTAATTAGTTTGATTTATGTATTTATTCTTATGTCATGAGCTTATCCAGGGATAAAATCATTCCTTTCTTTTTTTGAGGGTGAGAAAGACTCATGATTGTGTTAAGTGGAATAATAGGGCCTCAATTTAACCATAAGAGTGATACAAAGCAGCCTAGATATGCTTGCATTCAGAGAGCATTTTTAATGCAGTATTCCTGGTAACTTTTGATAATTCTTTCAAGTAAGAAACCCTTAATTTATATGTGCAACAACACTTTTACAAAGTATGTAATATATCACTGGCGTGTGTGAAATATATTGTACTCTTCAATACAGGTATTGCAAGGTGATGTTTCTATTATTGTCATTTTTCAAACATATGAAGGGCTAAACACAACCAAAATTGAAAAGATGCATGATGAAATGTAAATATTCTGAACTTGCTTGGCAGCAAATCTTAGAATGTTTTCCCTCAGCATGCTTCTCTCCTGTTTTTTCCCTTTACACTCTCTCCAACCTTAAGATATCATCAGCTTTTCCAGTCTTGAGATTAGTGTGAGCTTTGGATGTTTTTAAGGAGCTGGGGAAGGAAGACAGACATTTAGAAGATTAAGTTCTGAATTTTGTCATTAGAATTGCAGTATTTCTGTAATAGGAACAATAAGCAATGAAATGAGGGTACAACAAAAGAGAATGGGAGAGAGGTCTTGATGATTAAGTCCAGGTACTTGAGAGACAATCACTGCCAATGCTGAGTCAGTTGATGGGATTTTATATCTTAATTGGATCAAAGAAAGGGTCATTTACATGGCATCTGTTCAGAGTCACAAACCAGTCTCTGGCACGTGGATTTCAAAGTGCTAATAAAAATGAGTCCTTCCTGCTTGTTCATACCTTGTGAAGAGGTAAATTTAGACACATTTATGAAGAACTATTTAGTATTTCTTTCTAATTTTAGTTTTAATTCTTTTAAGTTTTAGAGACTGTGTGGGTGATGATATTAATAAATTTAAATACATGAAATCTTTTGATGGATGGTAATTTAAGGTCAAATGAAGTGCACTAATGGATTATTTTACTTTTTTTGGCCATTTGTTTGATCCTTATTTATATGATTAGTAAATGTTAGAACTATTAATAGAATTAAACTCTGAGATATTTAAAAAATTAATAAAATAGGCAGAGGATTAACAAAAGCACTTGGTGTAGGATGTATACAAATTTTCACACTGCACTGTTTCCATCAGCTGCATGCTCCCAAGAGTCATATTTGCATATTTCACTGCAAGCACATGAGCACAGTCTTTTCAGTGGAAATTTTGCATGATAATACCTAAGCTGTGGCGAATGGTTTCTATGAAGTACATGTACTGAAGACCAAATCAAGTAAATAAAATTGAGTTATCCACTCATTGCTATTTCCTAATTTTAACATTAAAACTGTAAATTTTTCAGGTACACCTAATTACAAGAAGTAGGATCTGGAAACACAGCAATGACCTGTGTGTTGTGGCTTGTGGTTTTGTTTGTTTGAACTGTTTTGACTTTTCTTTCCCTGCCTTGAGATTTTGCAAACTTTCAAATGCCTTTTTTTTTTTTTTTCATACTAGGACTAATGTAAGCTTTGGAAATTTCTGGAGATTTTTTCCCCAAATGCTTTCTGACATTTTAGTTTTTCTGCTTACTCAATGTTTTCTAAATGTGAAACTGTTGTAATTAGCCTCTGGTAGAGGATGGGGGTATATATTAGGATCCCCAGATGTTATGCAACAATTTTGTTTTACACCTCTAGAATAATCTGGCCAAAAGCAGAAGCACTCTGGCCCTGGGCAGAACATCTCTGTCCCATTCTTGCTTTTTGCCTTGTGTTCCTCTGGCACTGAGTAGAGTTTGGCCAAACACATGATTCAGAAGATTGTACTTTACTAAAGACATTATTCTGATTAATACTATTGTGGTGGAAGAACATCAGGTGAAGAGTCCCTGTGGGCCAGACTGCATATCTGTTTGGAACTAGAAACCTTGAAGTCTAAGCCTTAAAAATTTCTTTATTGCTGCACTAAAGTTTTTTAGTATGACAGAGGATAATGTTCTCTAAAGCACAGTATTTCAGATATGTCTCATGGAGTCCAGCGTTGTGCACAAATTAATTTGGATTCATTGTCCCATGTTTATATGCTATTCCAATGATCCAGGAAGTTTCATAGTAGCTCAGAAGTGTCTGAATTCTGAATTGTCTGTTGACCTCGGTGCTATCTTTTTCCATGTATTTTTTTCTGGTTCAGCTGTAAACTGTAAATCAGCTATACTCTTATAGTTTGCCAGTTTCTCTGCAGATATATATATATATATATATATACATAAATCAGAGGAGTAATTTACAAATTTAATTTGGAAAAAATTAATCTGGATAAAGCTCTGAGCAACCTAACCTCATAGCTGACCTGGATTAGAGCAGAAACTGAGGCTAGAGACTTCCTGAAGCCACCCCTGCTTTTTTTTAACCTTCTTCCCTGGCTTTATTTTGATCTATTTTCCCCCAGAAAGGGACTGCAGGAATTCAGGTTTAGGACATTCTTTCTTTCCTTTTGGGTCATTCCACAGTCAAGAGTATTGCAGAATACCAGAAACTGGAGTGGTCATGTACATGGAGTGGACCTGAGAACTGATTTCTACTGTTTTTGACAATGGAAGTATTTGTTTTACGGAGTAGTGCAGTTGTCTTTTCCTTTGGTCCTTCATTGTGGCTTTTGACGCAAATAATCTTAGCTTGTAATCACAGTCAGAGTTATATGCTGGCCTTTTCTACGCTATCCTGTTTGCAGCTTGAGTCTGTGTAACTTTTTTTAGATAAAAGCAATTCATGTGTTTTATGCTCAGAAAGTAATCCTTAGTATCCATAAGTACATAGTGGATAGTAGGATAGTGACAACTCCTCATTCATCTCCCACCCTCATCACTTCTAGGTGTAAATATTTCTGTCAGAGGCTGTACATACAGGTTGCAGATGCTTCCTTGATGTCTCCAAAGACCAGCATGTCAGAACTGACCTTCACTACTTCACAGGGAAAAATAATCAAAATTTCCCCTTTGAAACGGCATGGGCAAAGATCTGGCAGCACAGACATATATAGTTTATCTTACTTGGATCAATTCTAAGGATAGGCAGTTTTGTAAGTACTTCTGTCGGGAAGTTTGTGGTCACACACTGGCACAGGTTACCCAGAGAAGTTATAGAAATAATACCTACAGATATTGAAATCCTGACTGGACATGATCTTGCTCAAACTGCTGTAGGTGACAGCTTGAGCTGGATGATATTGATGAGTCCCATCCAACCACCCTTGATCATTCTGTGAAAATTTCCTTCCAAACGGAGAACCATAGTTCCTGTATTGGATTGTGTTTGTAATGTCAATAATCTGTTCATGAATGATGTTGATTTTTTTTTTTTTTACTGTGTACATCATCCCTAAGGCATTTAATAATGGGATAATATCCTGTTATTATGAACATTCAGAATTCCTGCTGATTCCAAGGGAAGTGGTGGTAGAATATTGCCCTTGAGAGATCAATCAATATCATACTCAAGTCTCCTAACCCCTAATTTCCTAAATGACTGATGCTCTGCACTTGTAAACTGTACTACCTGGTAATGTTTTTAAAGGGCCATTTTGATTTTATAAACCATCCCTGAGCAGTCAGGGACTATGAAACTAATTGCATGGTGCAACTGGGAACTCTTGTTGTATGTATAATGAAATATGAAGTGTTTAGATACCATAAATGAGTCAAAAATTATAACTGAAAAAAAGACATCTATTAAAAATTATTTCTCTTGTATGAAGAAAGGGCAACACTTTTACCTAGAATTTTTTTTTAATTTTTGAAATACACTGAGTCAGTTCACAACTGAAATTTGACATCAATAATTGTGGGTATTATTTTAACTTTCTATAATGTAGTAATGCTGTAGATGATCTTCTCCCACTGTATAAAATATTTGTAGGTAGAAACATTTTATAAAAAAAAAGTTACAAAATGTATAAAAAGTCCGAAGTGGTCCATAGGGTGAGGAGGAAGAAATAATCAATGTAATGTCACATTCTTTGCAAAAGGAAGGACTCTTCCCCTTCCTCATCACTATCAACATCGTCTCACCAGTGAAGATTTGGAAACACTGAGAAATCACTATAAAGTTCCTGTAAACTGGAGGGACTGACCTTAGGACCCAGAGGGGCAGTGAAAAGCTGAGCATAACATCAGAGAGAAATGGGTAGGTAGTAGAAAGTTTGTGTATATCAGTTTTGACTCAGTAAAACTTGAACTGTAATGTTGATAATTCACTTGAACTGGACAAATAATTCTTTGATTAGACAGTCAAGGCTTTAATGAAGCAATGTAAATTATAGCTTTGTTCTTAGGTAGCATTCCCTCCCTATTTTTCCTGGAAGCTGTTGAGTACAATGTGAGTTAGCAGCAGTGCATACACGCTCTCTCCTTCCCCATCCAGTTCTGCAGTGGTGTCAGTATGGTCACATGTGGCATTTTGGGGCAGAATGGAGGGAAGAATGGAGGTGTCCATGAGATACACAGCACAGAACTGAGTGGACTGTAATAACCCATACAATATTTTTCCTTTTTTTTTTTTTTTTGGTGATTTGTGTATGAACAAAATCTTCAGAGACAAAAGATTCTGCTTGTGACTATGCATCTGCTATCTCAAAGGGCTCAAGAGAGAACATTTGGCTCTTTGAGATTGTAGTGTTTTTCTCTGGTAATTTCTCTAACATGCTAGCTGGCCTCCTACATCAACTCCTGAATGGCGACTGACAGCACTTTTTCTTCATGAAAAGAAATTTTTAATGGGCTGCTCCATAAATAGCTGGAACTTGCAGTCCTATGTGAAAAATACAGGATATGAGTCATTAACAACAGCAGGAGACCTTTAGATCCTGGGTAGCTTTACGTATCTTCTGTGGCCATATCAAGGGCTGCATTTAATCTGAGCAGCACATGTTCATTCCAGATAGCTTTAGGAGGCAACCTGGCTCCCACTGGCTGCTTTTGTAGTATCTGCTCTCTAGTAAAACATACTCCAGGCTTGAAGAAAGTCTAGTTTATTTTAGAGTCACTCCGTTTCTGGTACCTTTAAGGAAAATCAAGTAATTACTGGATTGTCTTTGGGACAAGAGAGGAGGAGGCAAACTCAGGAAGCCAGACCTCTTTCCAGAGTTTCTGATGTCCACTGTTCTGCCAGAGAGGTCACTTTTCTGAGGATTTCAATGAATCTTTAAAGATTTTAACTAGGTTAACACTTTGACTAGTCAAAGAGAATTTGTTCTGACAGTTTCTGTAAATCTTTATTTCTAATATTTTAAAGCATTCAGTTCAAAAAACAGTGTTAACTATTTGTTCTTATATTCCATTTCCGGTTGTTACATATGGATTTGAAATTCTTGAATACAGTTTTGAATTGCTTTACACTTCCATCTTTCACAGATAAAAAAGCCAAAGTACAAACATTACAACTTATTTTAAGGTAGGGCTCAGTGGGAGAGGGAAAAAGCAATGCCTTCCAGGTCTTTTGACTTCCAGGACTGTGCTTTAATAGAACACCATCTTCTGGATAATTTAGCAGTAGTCTGCTAAGTAAACTCCAATTCAGGAGAACTTCTCACTTGAGACCAAGGTTGAATAAATAGTTTTAATTGTTCACATCTGGCAGATGAATTCCCAAATCTTTTAAGGCAAAAAGTTAAATGTTTGGATTGGTCAGAATATATGCAATGCTATTTAGTGTCACAGACCAGCAAAAACTGAGTGTTTTTTTTTTAGTTACTGTGAGAACTCCTTCTGTAGCTGAATTTTCTTAATGCTGGTGCTTTTATCAGAAATTACATATGGTATTCCAGCTAAGATTGTGAACTTTATGGTATATTAGATCATACTGGAATAATTGCCCAACTGTTTTTCTGTGCCTATGGCAAGTAATTATGTGGGGATTTTAACTGGAATTATGGAAATTCGTAATATGCTTATGGTAGGGTGTCTGTACTGTGGCTGGAAGGACATACCCATCTATAGACTGACCACAGCTGAGGTTTAAATTCAGGTCTAGAGTGGCACCTAGCAAACCCCGATTTCCAAATGCTTTTCATTGCCAAAGAAGCTACATCTTTAACTTCCAATGCAAGGTGATGTCGAGTGATTACTGTTCCATTGAAGCTACAGAATAACTCACTGTCAGGGAGGCTGCTGCAGTCACTCAGGTGGAAATCTGGAATGTTTGGACCATAAGAGTGAAAATAAAAACCTTACAGCTTTGTCTGACTTGTGTAAAACAGGGCTGATGGGCCCTTGACTAACCTTGAACTGTCAGACCCTGAAAAAATGATGGGCAACTATGAGCTTTTTATCTTTAGATGTCAGCTTGAAGCTGATTTATAGGAGCTTTACAGTCAAAGCAAACTGCTTTGGGCTTCCAGGACTGGATTGAGTGTTATGGCCATTCTAGAATGTACACAGGAAGCGCAGAGAGGCTTTCAGTAGGGAGAATAGGAGGTCAAATTAAGGGATTTGAAATTCCCTGTAAATCCACATTCTCAAGTTGCTATTTCTGCTTTCTGAGATTTCTAGTTCTGAAACATGAAGTGCATAATCCCAAAATTTGGCAAGCAGCAGAGAAGATGAATAGCTGTTTCCTAGTCTCTGCCTTGATTTTGTTTTATTAGAACAGTTACACATTTCTGTAAGGTTACAGATGTCTGTCTTTGCTCACCAGTCTTTAATGAGTTTTTTTGTTTTGGTAGCACATCACCTATTTATATTTATTGGCTAAGAAGTTAGCTGCAACACAGCAGACGTGACAAAATTTTTTTCATTTCCTGAATTTTTACTCTCTACCTCTTACAGGTGTGTAAAATTTAAGATGTGAGCCTTGTTTGGATAAGGCCAGTCAACATTCCTGCTTGCTTGGTGGCTAAATGGAGATAAAATTTGTATTCTAAACACCTTTCATTTGTGATACACTTTAGCAGAATATGAAGGTGTGTATATTGCTTCTGCTTCCAGCGCTCTGTATGCTCCCTGTTTTGTGGCAGGAAGTGAAGCAGACTGGGAATTAGTGGCTCATGATGTTCACTAAGTGGCAGTCCCAAATTTCATATATGCTTGCCTCCCATCTGCTAAGTGGATGAGTCATTTATGACTCAACTTTCCCCACTCATCTTAAGAATAATTCCTAATGACTCACATAGAATGTTTGCAGGGGCTCTTGCTGTTGGAGAGCACTTTACCTCTTCTCTTGTCTTCTCATCTCTCCCGTAGTGTGGACTGTGGTTTAACTTCCACAGCAAAATCCTCTCCCCTGAAAATCGTGATTGGTGCAGTTGCTGCTTTAGTGAGTCATTTCTGATTTAAGTCTGACTTTTAGCTTTGTCTGTAGTACTGTCGCTTAGTGAGGTGTACAGTATGAATTAGTGTAGGTAAAGACCAGGTCTGGAGCCCCTGGAGGCGCTTGTGGTGCACACAATGCTCCTGCAGGACAGGATGGTGCAGGGGCAGGACCTGCCCTCATGGTGTCTGTGCCAATCAATGCCCATGGATGAGCAGACTCTGATCTAGAGCCTCAGCAGTGTGGGTACAGGCTTGCCTTCAGCTGGAGGATATGTAGTAGGGAAATCCAGGCTCACAGGTTTGCTATTCCTTCTCTTGGGCACAATAGAGAGAGCCAACCTGGACTTTGTCCTAGATCTGTTTTAATTCTAGGCTGATCTTTGCCTGTTGCCTCTGTGTTTGAAGTGCAAGTGGAATATGAATCCTTGTCATCATTGACTGTACTCTTAACTCATGTAGCAGCAACAATCTACGTGTGTGCAGAGAGCTTCAGTAACTCTTAAGAGTTGCTAGTGACGTCTACAGGTGATCAGAAGAAGCTAAAGGGGTGGCAGAGAATTTTTCTTGGAGAATTACCTTCTTATGTATATTTGCACATCCTTGATATATCACCACTAAAAATGTAAGTAAATGTACACTTCCCATCGAGAAAAATGCAAATATTACATCCATAAGATGCAAATAGCAACTCCTGTCTTACAGTTTTCCCAGCCATATGGCCAGTCCTATAGATGTGCCCCTTATGTAAGAGAGACCCTGTTCTACACTTCAGTACTGCGTGACAGTTCACTGGAAAGGGAGTCTGAGAATCATTAATTGAAACAAATGTCTAGTGTTTTCCATATTTGAATTTTTAAATTCCAAATAATTCTGTTAATAAGCAAAGTTTGTACACTTAGAAATGAATCTTCATACAGTAACTTCTTTTACTTATCATTCTATTCAATTAGAACTAAATAGCTGTTGCTCTTCAGCTCATTCTTTTGTCCCTAAAGCAATTTCTTACATGTCCTCACTAATTACTAAAATCACATCTCATTGGCATCCATTCCTGATGGCTCTGTGGTTGTTTCAGGGTTCATGGGAAAGAAGCACTTGCTTCACAATCTGGATCTGAGACTAAATACCTCATAAAAATGCAATTATACTTTCAACTTTATTCTCTGTTCACAGATATTTTCTAATTGGAGTTTAAAGATAATGCGGATATTGCCCCCAAACTTAAATGAATACTTGACTTCAATTTTCAGGAAGAATGTAGACACAAGAAAGGGCGGTTAGCAGAAACAACTACATGAAATGAGGATTTCTACATCTGAAAGGAAAACCAAAACATTTTAATAGGATCACCCAAAAGGAATAAAATTATTTCCTCTCCAGATACCTGATAGCCATGGAAGGTGGGTGGTTTTTTATGTAATTGATGAGTTGATGTTTAATATAACTGAACTTGAAGGACGGGAGTGAAGCAGACTGCAGATGCCATAGTTATCAAAATAATAACACAAAATCCTCTTAAACACATTTTTGAAGGACAGAATAATTAATCAATATTACTTGGGGACAAACAGCTATGGAAAACAGAGACCCAAATGGGCCAAGGCAAAGTAAAGTCTGTAAGGGTGTAGTAAGATTATTAGATACTACTCCCAAACATCAGCCTACAGCCTGGTCTTGGGTTTTGTTTTTACTAAGAGCCATAGCACACAGGTAGGAATGTACTGCTTTCAATTTATTCATACTACAAAGTCAGGAGATACAAAATAGTGAGGGTGATTGTAAACATGTTGCATAAACATTATTTAATGACCTTGTGAAACTAATAGCTGTAGGAAATTTAATATTGGGAAAGGTAAGGTTGTGCTTTTAGGGTCTAGCATTTCTATTAGAAACTGGAGGCCTATCAGCTGGGAGTGGTCAAGATCAAAACTGTTAGCTGACTACAAGGCACAAGAAGATGTAAAATCCTGAAAAAAGCAAATGTGTTGCCAGTAGCCTATGGGCTGAGGTCATTGCAGCAAGGGTGGGAACCCAAAAATGGTTTCTGTGCTATTAAACAAGGAACTCATTGATCTTTAATCTCCAGCACACTGAAGCCTTGCCTGCCAGAGGAGAAAAACTATGCAAACAATGACTTTTCATTTTTGCATGCTAAGCTTTGTATATGGATTACAGGCTTCCGTGGCTGTCACTCGGTACCTTTGTACACTCAGTGAGTGCGCAGGTGGTTTTTAGCATCCCTTGTTGCAGGTTTTGTAGCTTGAATACTAAAAAACTCTCTAAAACTTGTTTTTCAAATAAGTACTTCGATTTTCTACCTCTAAGCAGATCTGCGTTTCATTACTGACTTCAGTGGAGTTGGGAAGGGACCCTAGAATACCCATATTGGTGTCTAGCATTTTGCAGATGCCTTTGGAAAATCTGGTCTGCAGAACTGATCAAGAATAGCTACTTCCCTTGTGAAGTCATCAGAGAAAAAGATCTCTGAACTATGTCATAGTGATTTTACTTAAATTAGAAGAAAAGGTAAGAGAAAACAGTTAATATCACACACTGCATATTATTCTATATGCTTAGCTTATATTTTCAATAGCACAAGCTGCCAAATAAAAATAAATATGCAAAATACATGTTTGGAGAGTGTCCAGCAACAGACTATGCCAATAGATCCTCCTGGATTCATTTTTGAACTCTAAACAAAATTAATAGATGTTTAGACTCAGTGCTGGTTTTGTTTGAAAACATTTATTATGTGATTTTTTTTTGTTTTGCTGAAATAAATGATGTAATAAAAAAAATAGGGCCAAAACTCATCATTTGTACATTTCAACAGCTTGATCTTTTTGTCATCAATGAAACACACAGATTCATGACTCCCATCATGACTAGTATAATTAATGAAATGTCAAATAAAAAGTAGTTACTGAAATATTATCATATTGGACACCTTTGTAGTCTGTTAGTCTCTCTTGCTTTAAAGAAAATCTCTCTTATTGATTTAATAACTATGCTACAATTATACTGACCCTCAGCTTTTTTGGTGGATTAAGAAAATTTCCACATGGTTCGTTGTGGTATGTTGAAGTCTGACTTCCCAAATCAATTGATATTTATACTTTAGATATTTTCTAGTGCAAAAGAATTTTTTGAGCCATTTTAAAAAGGTGGCATTTTGTTTTGTGTTGCTTAAAGGGGAAGGCAGCTGAAATGGTTCTGCTTCCATATGAACTCAATGCCAGGAGATATTTCTCCAATGGATAGTCATTGGGAAATGAAGAGGTAATGTCAGGCTGAGCTAGAGTTTGATGAATGCTATCCAGGATCTGTAACCTGAAATAATTTTTACCTTAGATAACACTTATTATTGCATTCATGGTTACTTTTTCTTTGTTGGCTGCTTTTTCTGTGTTTCAAATGTTACAACAGAAAACCTGCAATAACCTCAAAGAAATCTGTTTATCAGGTGAGATACTCCTGTTAGAGAGCTCCAACTCTTCAGGTAGGGACATGTGACCTTGCCATGGATATTTCAGGTAAAGTTAAACAAGTAATGTTGCAGTACTGTAAGTAATTGAGGTCATTGGAGAGCTGCAGTCCTCAAGGTGCTGGGGACAGAAGGCCTCTAATATGTGAAAGTTCCATCTAGTCTTGAAGATAATTATGAAAGGTGTTGTTACTGATGTTATTTTTGCTTTACTTGAAGAGTTAAGTAGGTGCCTCTGCGGTTGTCTTCACTTGATTTTTTTGTGCTCACCCCTGCAGGGAGGGTAGTGCTGGGATCCTTCAGGGTATAAACCACTAAGTATTTTTAGTTGCATTAGGCCCAAAGAAACGTGTCCACATTTAATGAAGTGTCAAAACTAGTTTCTGTGTGACACTTTTATGTAATGTGTCTTACAGCATTCTAAAATAATTTTTGTGCCTGTAAACTGTAAATATAACCCATCTCTTCATTTTGTCTCATTCAGTCTTTTGCACTTCCATATTTCATTCTTTTTCTCAGTTATTTTTGTGGCATTACATGTTCTCCATTTCCTTTGACAATTAGCAATAAACTGGATGTTAGTAAGGATTTCCTTTTGGATGTTGAGGAACACTTCTCCAGGGTATTAGCACTGCCTTTGTCCTCCTTCCAGACCTATAAGCATATACTCAGCATGTACAGAAGACAGATGGAACAGAATATTTGGATAATTTGTATTTCGCTGACTAGTCCTTGCTTTAGAAGTTGTGTTTGAATGTATTGCTCTGTTGCACCAAAAAGGAAGGCTGAGGGTTTTTTTGTCCCCTTAGCAAGCCCATGCCTGCAGCAAGAGCATGAGCTTGTCCTCACTCCTCTGGGAAGGTACTTCACCCTTCTGCAGGAGCCATCCCCTGGGGAAGAGAAAGCGCTTCTCTGTAGCCTTCTTAACCTTTGTTATAGCCAAAATGAAGGGCAGTTCTGATGATTTTTCCCTCCTCAAATTATGTGAAGAATTTTCATAATCAGGAAAGTTACTAACATTTGTTTTATATAGACCACTGCAAGCCAAATTAAAATTATTGCAGGGATAGGAACTGAGTGTTCTAAAGTAAAAATACTTCTCAAAATTTTCATTTTACAAAATTAAAAAAAATGTCTGTATTACATTTTCCCAGCTAATTATATAAGTGTTAGGAAGAATTACATGCCCGGCATTTAAAAAAACTACTAAACCAATTCACTATTTCCTATTGGATTTTGCAAAAGAGAAAAGTGAGCCACTTTTCTGTTTCCTTCTTTTTTCCCCACTCTGTATTGTAATTTGTTAATTTGCTATCACAGACAGCTTGTTTCCACATTACTTTGCTGAAAGCTCTATTTTTGGTGTACCTGATTAGGTGACTCTGGACAAGATGAGCTGCACTAAACTTGAGCAACATCAGCAGCTGATGGCACTGTGATGCCTAACACCTTCAGAAGTTTCTGCACTTGTGCTGAGTTGCCATAGCAATATCTGCCCACTGGTGGTGGACTTGCCTCAGAAGTTGCAATAAAAACTTCAGTCAGACTAACATAATGACAGATACATTAGCCTCAGCTACACAAAGAAACTGGAAATTATTTCTGTCACAAATGTAAATGAAGTTTGTGTGCTTCAGATCACAGGTGTGTGTCTCTTTGGGAAGTCCAACACTCTGTTTATTCACTAAATGTAACCATGTAAGTACATGAGGTGGGCTGGAGTATTCAGTATTGGACACAGCATGAGGATCGATTACTTCCCTCATGAACACTCCTCAGGGAGGACCAGTTTTAATACTGTGTTTCTGCAAGACCTTTCCTTTTGCCTCTTTTGGTTTCAAAACCATGCTTTGTTTCATTTCTTCCACTTGCTGCAAGTATTCTTGATATAAACTCATTCCCATTCTTCAGCAATTCAGATATTTGGAGATGATAAAGGAAAGAGAATGTTTGTGGATATGATTTAAAATTATCTTTTTTTGATTTTAAAATGTCTCTGAGTTCTGGATACTTCTGAGTCCTTTACTTCTTCAGAGCCTTTCACATACTTTATGTGCTGAAGTTGCAAGGCTGAGATTTTTCGGACCAGGAAAGCTGATGTAACAACTTTAACCTAGCAATAATTATTAGCCCATCTGTTTTGCTTCACTGGCCTATTGAGACAGACAGAAAATAACCCAAATCACTGTTTCTGCAAAAGATGCTGGAGCCTTTACTTTGGATGCATGTTTCCAGATTTGTTTGATTTAACTCCACAGATTGAAAACTGTTTCCCCTTTAGTATTTGGTTTATTTGTTTAGCTTTCCTGGATTAAAATTCAATTTAGTCAAATAGTTGGATGAAATGATGCTTTCATTTGGTCTCCCTGACAGGGATTTTTCTTCCCTGAAGTAGCAACTGATTGTTTTTCTCAGTATGCTCTGTAACTGTTAGCATTAAGTGCAAACTGACCCACGTTTCTGTCTTGAACCACAGTATTAAAATCTCCATTTAGAAAAGATCACGTTGTCCATTTCCACTCTGCCTTAATTGTCCAAAATTAAATGTGATCAGAGAGGGACCCTTTGAACAGACACAGCTTGGAATGTTAACTGCTTGCTGATGATGTGTTTGCTTAGCAGTTTGCAGGCTATCATTCTGATTAATAAAAAAAATTCACTGTATCTATGGAAACAAAGTGTGGAAAATAGCTTTTACATCTGAGGAATGTTCAAGAAAAATGATTAGGTGGCCTTAAAAATGATAGCAGCTGTCTTCAGAGCCAAACTCAGGGCATTGCTGCTGTAGAAAGGACTGTAGCAATGTGTGACATATAGGATTGTAAGATTTTAACTGCATTCCAATCAAATATTGTTTTAGCAAATTATATTTATGCAAATCATTGCATCTGTTTTATTTTTTCTTGATGCTTTTGTGAATTGCCGTGTCTTAATTGAGATATCCCAAGAGATGATTTAAATAATGTTAGTTATTAATTGATTGCCTCTGGGTTAACTCTACAAAAAATGAAAATTTCAACATGAGGATAATAATCAGTATTTGCACAGAATTTCCAATGCTTTTGCTCTTTTGGAGAACCTTTGTGTGGAATTGTCTTCTTGCCTGGCTTCTTGCTGTGGAGTTAAGGAACCATGAATGTATTCTTTCTTTCTTTCCCATTTTATTTTTCCAACTAAAGGTGCTGTCCAACAAATGACAGTTTTAGGAGTTCTCCTGGCATTAAAAATTCTAGTCTTTAAGATGCCTTTTTCTCTCAACTTCTTGACTCCTAGAAGTCATTTGGTGTGCTCAAAAAGCATTGATAGGTCTTGTGCCTTTGTCACAGCAAACACAGGAAACTTCTGCTCTTTTACTGGCAAATAAGAATGGGTGACTGAGTTTACTCCCCTCTGATCCTACAGATGGACACAGAAGATCATATTATTCCTTGGCTATCAGGCTTCTGTTCACATTACAAATATGTCCTGGAGAATATGAACTTGATCCCATTTGGGTGGAGGTAAAATACAATTTGCCCCAGGAACAAACACAGGCTGCTTTCCAGCCACTGAATGGTGGTTGATCCAAGGGACAGGGTCAGTGCTCCTCTGGGGTAAATCCCTCTGACACACATGGAAAGGAGACATCATGCCCTCAGCTCCTGTTGCAATCCATTGAGTAATTAACTGAGCTGGGAGTCGACTGGAGTAAAAATCCATGTTTCCCAGGAGAATAACTCTGAACGGGGCACTTTTCATAGAAAAAAAAACAAAGGAGCTGAGGCAGCAAGTGGATATTCACTGTTTTATTGAGAACATTCTTCAACCTGTTACTGTGAATTACGAAAATGTCAGAATATTCAAATTTGCTGGTACTATATTAGTATAACATTTTATAATTCATGTCCTTTATTTTATACTGTTTGTACTGTGGAGTTAGGCCAAAGGGCTTGCCTGGTGGTTTGATGAAAGGGCATACTTAAATTGTAAGAGAAGACTCATCTAATTATCTTACCTTGGTCTGCATTAAGCAGGATGCAGATCTGAAATTGTGTCCATCACAGTTTCCAATGGTTTTGGATGAAGGCAATAGAAGAAGCTTTTCAGAATGTGCACTTCATGGCCTAGCTATATCTGGCAGCCTTGGGTGACATGAAATATTAAAAGGGTGGAAGGTTTATTTAGGCTGAGGTGGGAGGGAGCCCAAAGCACAGTGGTAAACCTTGGTATTGAGGGCAGAAGGGAAGAGTTTCTCAATGTTTTTTGAGTTGTTGGTTTTTTGGTTTTTTTTTTTTTTTTGTTTGGTTTTTTTTTTTTCCCAGTAAAACAATGTTGTTCAGAGGCCAGTGAAATCATTTGAGTATGATGCAAGCTGTAAGGAGGTGCAAGAGCAGTGTAGTAGCAGAACCTCTTGTGCTCCTGGTGAAATCAGCCTTTGCTGATGGCAGGAGAGGCTACAGGAGCTCTCCTGCAACCTGTGTCCCTTTTAGACTCAAAAAACTTGGCTTTCATTTAAAACTCCTACTTAGTCTGTTTCAGGGGAAAAGAAGCCTCTTGAAGTAAAATACCTATTGTGAGAGTCAATCTCAGGAGCTTTTGCTTGGATCCGTTTTGTAAACAGAATCTGAATGTTTACATGGAGTTTTGTGGTCCTTAATTTGACCTGGCCTAGACCTGCTTGTAACAGCAGTGGATCAGTTAGTGGGGAACAAAAAGTAGATGAAAAGCAGGAAGAAAAAGAAAATGTGATGTAACTCAGGAAACTAAAAAAGGCATACAAAAATAGACATTCAAGGTATGTCTCAAGATATATTTGAGATGTGTAATATATAAAGATATAATGCAATATAATTGCAACATTAATTGCCAAAGTATAAATGCCTGAACCTTTGAATGTTTTGATATTTTTAGAGGCCCATGTAAGGCATAAAACTTTGGATATTTTAAAACTGTTATTGCAGTGATGGACTATGAATGTTTATTTACTTGAGAAGAAACTGAGCTTAGTTAGGAATCCAAGTGTATCGCAATAGTTCTAGCTGGATGTACACCTTTTCACTTATGTCAAAAGAACTGTTTACACAGATTAAAATATTTGTTCAGTTAAGTATTATTTTAGAATTTATGAGCAGCTGATTTTGGAAAACATTATTGCAGAGGCAGTATGAAGTGATAGAAGATCATCTGCAAAAGTCTTTGTAAAGGGCTACGCAGTGTTTTAACTAGCCATAAGGAACAAAGCGCTCCTTAGCAGATGGTCCAGCTGAGTTTTTCTTGAGAAAGATTTGTTTTGTTTCCTTCCACATCCAGCTATGACGAGAGTTTGCAGGAGTGTTTCCAGATACTCCATGTGAGCTATACAGTGCGTGCAGCTTGGAAAGCCCAATGTCTGCAAATGTGTCTGGATATTCCAGACAATGTTGGATTGGGCTTGCTGTGGGGTTCTCTTGGAGGAACACAGATTGAATTACAATGAATGAGACGGGAACTTCAAAAAACTTGGGACAATCTGAACATAGAGAGTCTTTAGATTTCTAGCACTAGGGATTGAAAAACCCCAGAGAAAGCAAGAAACAAACAACCCCCTCTGCACCCCCAAAAAAATTCTCCCACACCCAAGAAACTGAAAAACAGCAACAAAATCTGCTCCAGATGTTATGCATACCAGATAGCTGCAAAAATGCCTTTTCTGGTTGTTTTGGCATCCTGATTTCCCTCTCCCTCTTTAAGAAACTTGCCAAGGAAGGGATAAAAACATTAAATATTACACCAGCAAACCTATGATGGGACACATGCTTCATCTTTGCTTACTGAAGGGAAGTCTCCGGCATGGGGGAACTAAACTAGGCAAGGCCATACAGGCAGTGCATGACAAAAATAAATCCTCCTCCAGATTATCAGGTTGGTGTGCTTAGGGTGACACTTAATTCCACTGTGCCCATTATCAAATACAATTCTCTGAGAAAATTTTGTCACTGGTAATATGTAAAAATTAAAAGATGAATTATTTCAGGTGTCTCTTTAAAAAACTCATAGTAAGTTAATTGTATTTCTGTAACAAATTGTTTTCAGAGACCAGAGTATTATTTAGGTTCTAAGAAAAGTTACATCCTCAGTATACAAATAAAATCAACTGCACATAAAATGGTACTTTTTTCTTTTAAATCTAGCAGATATGATCAATTTACTGACTGTAATCTAATATAACATCCTAATATCAATATAATCCTTTCAGAAAAATGAATCACAGCAATTTCTAGTTCAGGTCTCTATATCAGGGAGTATGAAGGAAATTTTATAAAAAATAGTTGGAACATATTTTTAGGATATTACATCTATTCAGCAAATTATTTCAAAAACTCCTGTGTGTATGAATTTTCATCTGAATTAGAATAGTTTATAAATATACAGTTAACGTGATACTGAATTTTCATCTGCCAAAGCTATACTTTAAGATGCCTTTTATAAAAAAAAAGGCAGTTTGCTCTTCTTAGCTCTTACTCAGTGTTGCTCCAAGTGTAAAGTCACCTTGATTAGAACCTTCAGTATATTTCCTATATTCATGTAATTCGTAACAAACTATATGATGGGACATGTTATATCATTAATACCTGTGAAGCTAATAAATCCAATTTGTTGTTTGGAAAAGAGAACACTCCAATTCTTTCATAAAGCATGTTTTTGTCAGTGGAAGATAGACACAGAAATATCAGGATAGTTAAAGGAAGAATGGTTAAACTTGTAGTGTTATTTGCATGACTGATGTCCGTGGAGACAAATGGTTACAAAATCAGTTTTCTTACAAAATCACTTGACTTGAATATTATAATAAAGTTATTAGGAATAAAGAGGGGTACTATTTCGTGTTCTGTCAAGTAGATAGAGGGATTATTTTAAATTTTTGTGACAGGCTTAACATTCACACAGTTGTTCTTATGCCCAGTTTCTGAGTGCCAGAGTGAATTCTTAGTGAAGTATGTGTGGCTTGTGTGGATATGTGATAGAATAAATAATCTGAAATAAATAGATTTTCTCATTGTATACAGTACATCACAATTAAAAATGTACTTAATAATAATGGTCTTGGGCAGAACATGCCTTTGTGTACAATTTAACAAAACCCAGAAAAATTATATTTTTGCAGATTACAAGTAGTTTTGGGATGATTGAGTCCAAGCAATTTCTAACAAGGGCTTGGGGTTTGTATTTACAGAAGTCAGGAGCTGGACTTGGTCATCCTTGTGGGCCCCTTCCAGCTCAGAAACTCATAGGATTCCAAGGCTACATCTTGCACCAATTTAAATAAATAGGTGATCATGCAGAGAACAATGCACAATTAAACCTTGAAACATTAGGGCCCCATTATGTCCATGTCCTTTTAAATGCTACATTTTGGGTTGTGTAATACAGGGAGTGCTCTGCAGCTAACTGACAGAGAATATGGAGTATACAAATGACTTTAATATAGGATATGTTTTATTATTTGTGCTACCTTGTTTAAGTTTTGCTCTCTGCAGCTGTTTATTATTTTAGACTTTATTTCCTTTGTCAGAGTGCCTTTCTTGAACAGTATTAAAATGTTGCCAAGTTACTTTTGCTTGTCAACAAAGTATCTAATGGTTTGTTAGGAAGAGTAGTTAATCTTAGCTTTGCTTTGCAGTTAGATTTTTATGGCAGGGACAGGGTGTTAGTTTAAATCACATTTCAGTGTACTATGTACAAAGAAAATAGCACATGGGTGGTTTCTTGTCCCTGTCTGTCATTTCTTACAGAATTGTATCATCACTGAGTGATCACTTAGCATCAGTTTGTTCCCTTTGAAATTGTCAAATGAGTATTAAATGTCTCCTTTCATTAAACCTGAACAGTGTTGTGTTGACTACTCAGAAGGACATCCCAACTTTTGTGTGCTGGTATTGGTGAGTTCCTGTATATCCTTAGCTGGAACTGCTGTCAATTCTTTTAGGATTTTGGTCTGCGCATTCATTGAACTTCCATGCTGTCTTTAAAGGAAAAAAAAGCCTTCTGGAATTTTATCCCCTGGAATTTACTTCATTTAAAAGCTACTTATTTTAAGACAAAACGAACAGTGTGCCAACACGTTGATTATTAAATAGTCTGCTCTGCAATAAAGTGTGAGCAAATGTTATTCCCATCTGTGGTCTTCACTGAAGACTAAATAAGGGACAACTTACATCCATTTTAAATATGATGCATCTGATGTTGCAAAGGCTGAGTTTATGGAACTTTTTTATTGCACCATTAGTATTTGGAAAACATGGAGACTGTATTGAATTATGTAAATGAAACTGCAGATAAGGAAAGTTGACAACTGTGGAGTAAAATAAACTTGAATATCAGCATCCCATTGCTATGCTAAAATGTATTTCATTTAATAGCTTTAAATCTCAAAGGCTGTCTTTGGATAAAGGTACACTGAATATATTCCATACTTTACTGTAATTTTGTTCCAAGGATTCTTCTCCTGTGTTCCTTTCCATTTTTAAATTCTATGTGACAAAAAGATGATCTATTTATTTATAAATAGAAAAACAAAAAAGTAGAAGTATAGGGTCTAATTTTAAAGGCTCTCAGAAGCATAAAGCATCTTCAGCGATACCTAAAATCAGTGAGATTTTATTAGTAATTCCCAGAATCAAAGATTAAGCTAAGCGTCCAGAATGCTATGATTTGTACTAACATAAAATGTTTGGGTTTTATATAGGAATTTTAAGAAGCAGAATGTATATGCTGCATTTTCCATATAACAAAATTTGAAGAAATACTTTTTGTTCTATGCCAACTGAAGAAACTCCCAAGTTAGCTTCAGGGTCACTCTGCCTCACCTTGAACTGGGACCACATCTATGGTATTCATTATTTGCTTTTCTAAGCTTCAGTTTGTAATTCATGAGTGTTTCCAACATGAAACACTTTCATCAGCTGATAAAAAATCTGAAATATATTTTCTCAAATTTATTCTCCTGTTTGCACTTTTTGTTCAGAAAAAGGATTCTTGGCTCAGAACCAAATAACTAGTTTTTATATAATTAAATCCTAAGTGCACTTATGTAAGAAGGACAAAAATCAAATCAGTGGGAGGATAAAATGCAAAGATCTAATTTCTTTGAGGTTTCAGTTTGTAAGTTCAGCATTATTCTTGATGTTCTTGCTTTTAGAAAATGCCCACTTTGATTACAAACTCATTATTTAGAGAGTACAAGTTCTTCATAGGAAAGTTCTTTTTAGACTTAAACTCTATGGGGGTTTTTTGATTTTGAAAACAGGGTTTTTTTTTTTTCCTTTTCGAAGACAGTTTTTTGGGTAAAATAATATCTGTGTTTGTGTGATCAGAGTGATGAATGTTTTGGTTTTGTCTCCTGTTGTTTGTTTACTTTGTCATTGCCAGTTTATTTTTGCTTTGTTTCTTTTCAATTGGAGCCTCCAAGCATCTCTGTAAGCTTTTTGTAGCATCCTTTGGGATGCCATTGGCTTACAGTGATTTTTGGATTATGTCTACTTTTACTTATGCCCAATTTGCAGCAAGCATATTGAACATAAACCTTACAGGTCTTTTTTTCCCTTTCAGTTTTAGTGCATTAGAAAAGATCTTTTTAAGCTGCTATCTTCATCTGAGTGGCAGAAGTCTTGTACACAAAATAAAACAAAAAGCTGCTTTGGAAAATGCATAGAGATTGAGAAACTTGAGGTACTACATACTTTTACATTTTTTTAGCAAAAATATTCAGTTTAGTCCCCCAGATACTTGCTATTAAAAGCATGTAGAGAATAGGGAGAATCAGAAATTCTGGACTAAATGGATTCCACAGAACAAAATACTTGTTTGCTTTATAAAAAGGTCACATTTGTTTGAAACTTAGAGCAGTGCCAAGCGTAATTTTATTGGTATAGCCCTTGGTGCCTTGGCCTGGTGTTAGGTTATTTTATAGGGCATAGAGTGAAAGTTGGTCTTCATTTCTTCTGCATAATTTTGTGCCAGAAACATAGCCCTTTTATCACATGCTGAAATCTATTACTTTTTCCTCAGCTTAATATAGATTGTGATACCAAGTATTTTACATCCGTAAAGATTCAGGCTGAATGAGAAACTTTCACCTACAATGGCTGATACAAAAATGTGTTAGAAAAGGTTTTAAAAGGATGTACTTATGCTAGCTTCCTGTCCTGACCTGTGCCTCACCAGATGCACAAAAACCAGTGAATTACAAATAGGCTGAGGTTATCCCTAATAGCCTTTCTTGACTTCTCCCTTTATGGGCTAGCACTGGTCCCCTGTGTGCTGCACCTGCCTCTCCTCCCATCAGCAAATGCTGCTCTATGAGCCTCCAGAAACCCCCACCGGGCAAACCCTTAAAGGGTGGGACCTGTCATCGTTTCAAATCCTTATAACTCCAAATCCAAGACTTTTAAAGGAGATCGATTACTTCATGTCTGACGTCTAAAAAAGTATGATGTTTTGATGTCTAGTAAATGTTTGTTGTCTAAAAAAGTAAATGTTTGATGTCTAAAAAAGTGATTTGGGAGATGACTTTCTGGTGTTCATTTGCATTCAGTGAAGACTATAGCCTGCTTTATAAAACAGTTCTGACCGAGCAGATCAGGCTTGTTTTTGAAACTTGGTCTCAGTTATCTTCCTAAATCTCACAATTTCCTCAGGAAATCTTAAACTGTGTGTGTTTTATCTTCTTTTTATTCTCCTTCTTTTAAGAAATATCCTCCTCCCCCTAAAAAATCCAAACAACCAAAGACAGCACCTCAACCAAAATGCAACCAACAAACCCACCGAATACGAGGAAAACAAACCCCCACTCTCGTTATTAGGGCTTTTGGTCAGGTAATGTGGAATAAAAAATGTATCAAGATTGAAGATCCAGATTGAGGAATTTGGTGTAATGTGGGAAGAATTGCTTTTATCTGGTAGTAATTGTATAGGGCAATGTTGGGAGATTATGTTGATTCTGTTAAGACAAGAAAAAGGTGTTTACCTTCTCCGTACTCAGTGTAACTATGTTCAATGACCTTGTTAACACAGGGCATATTCATAGTCCACAAAGGGATTGCATGTATCTGTTTTTGTGTCTTTCAGATGTTTCCTTCTAAAATACCATATTGTAGTATACAGTCAGCTGTGGTGTTCTTACACGCAGAAATTTAATTTAAAGGTAGTCATTGATTGTAAAACTAAGGAAACACATGTAAGCAGGTTTTTCACTGATGAGCTCTCTTTTTTTTCACTGATCAGCTTGAAGGCTGTGGGTGTGTTGAAGAACCCGATGCTCCAAGAGAATTAACGAAGTTTGGGGTTTTTTTGCATGATCTCCAAGCTTCTAGTCTAAGGAGTAGGAAAGAATTTCCAAGCATTCCTGGAAATGGATTTTATCTTTAAAGTTTTATTTTGGGGTGTAGTTATTTGTTTAGCTATTATTCCTATGAAGGAAGAAGTTGAGAAATTGAGAAGGGAGTGGAGAAGGGTTTTATTATGTGCTTGGCACTTTTATGGCATATTTTTAAATGCTGTAGTTAAAAAAAAAAAAAGAAAATAATAGAGCATGTATATGTTTCATTACAAGTGAAAAGTATTTACCCTTTCAGATACTTACAAGTAGATATCATAGGAACTATACAAATGCATACTAACGAGGATTAATGAGCTGTTATCTAAGTTAGTATTTAATTGATTTGGCTAAATATCAGTCTGTATGAAGAAATGCAATTTTTTTCATGCAAGTAATGGTTTCTGCATATGCAAATATATGTGATTGGAACTATGTCAATCCCCAGTAAATTCCAGCGTGGTCTTTTGTGAGATTGTAGAAGCCTCTGCCAAGTGTACTTTCAGATAATTTTTCTGAGTGAATTTGGAACCTAAGATTACCCAAGAAAGCTTCAACTCATGCAATTTCCTGCCAATTTTATGAAGTCAGTAGCAGAGATAAACTAATTCCACTTTGATATCTATCATAAAAAGTAGCAGAATACTTTTTATATAATAATACTTACTTTGGAGGCAGATTTTTTGGGTACAAAGTTATATATTGATGTGATCAAAGTAATGAATCTTCATTTTACAGTTGTCACAAATTTAAAATGTTGCTAAATGTCATGGCAGTAGGCCTTGGCAGAGAATTTCCTCAGCTTGGATTTTCTTTCTCTATTTCTCTGCCTTGCTTATCATGTCATACATCTCTCTTCAGTAGTAAGTACGCTTTCACCTCAGCAATATATCAGAGGTCATAAAATTTTGACACAAAGCAGGTGTCTGTCTAAAAGAAAAAGAAAAAAGGCCTTGTAAAGAACTTTGAACTCTCTGCTGATACTACTTGGAAGGGGACAAGCCATGCTCATAGTAAGCAACATCCAATAGAATGTTGTCCCAAGCCAATTTAAGATATATTTTGTCTAACCTTAAAGCTGTTTACAAAAACCATATTTGGTTAAGTTACTTTTTATTGTTGTCAGTAGATAAGTTCAGTCAGATGGGTCAGAATCTGCAGAAGGCATTACTTTTACTAAAGCTTCATCAAAATTAAATTTGGAGTTTGAATCAATGCCCAGGAATGATGTCAGCTATAGCAGATTAAATTTGCTAACGTCTCTTCATTTTAATTGTGTTTTTAAAACAAAGCAGATAATTCTTCCAGGCTTTTGCCTTTTAATGTTTTCAGCCTTTGTTTTGGCTGAATATTTTGGGTTATTGAATATTAAATTTTAAATCTATTTTGCAGTGCCTCTGCAAACAAAAACATCGATTTAGTAGACACATTTCAACAATAATTTGTAAGTAGTAAAATATTAAATATTTTATCAGTTTTTTGCATACTGTCATAGTTGTTGTTTTATGTTGTGGAGGAATGAGTAGAGGGAAAGGGAGAGAAATAATTACTGATGTGCAGTATTGTCTGTTACTTATCCTGAAAAATCAAACACACAAAAGAGTTCTTTAAATCCTATAATATTAAAAACAGTATGTAACCTGTAGGAAAATAGTTAAATAATTCAATTTTCTGTCTCTGATAGTACTGTGTATTATTTTATATTATTGTAACAAGATAATTTTGCTTTTGTTCTATCCAGTGATATGCTTATGGTCTGACTACAGCCTGAGAATTGCAAGCCTTTTTATTTGTATCCTAAGTCACATTAATAAGAATTGGAATTATTTTTATACTTAATCTGCTAAAAATCTTAATAACATAATTAAATCAATTGCATCCTGCAGCAATGAATTCTGCAGGTAAATTGTTTCCAGCAGCAGGATACAGACAATACAATGTGAAGTGTTCAAATTTCAAGTAATTGGAAATGAAAAGTCCTAATTTACTGGAGTAAGCTTTCTCCGCAGTGGCAATACGTTGCTGTATGTTAGAATCCTAGAGCCCCATTTTTAACTGCAAGGGAGCTCTGGGGATCTTGTAGTCAGACATGATAAAGGTACTTGGGGATGTGTCCAGCTGAGCCTTGAACACTCACAGAATGGCAATTCCACAGCCCCAGTACTTAATTGCTCATAATGAAAGTTCTTTACAAAATATTGTATTTTCCAGTGGTGAATTCTTCGCCTAAATTCTGGAATTTCTCATGTTTCTACTTGCCTATTACCTCTTGTCTTATAAATGTGCACCTTCGAGGATTATCTGCCTCCATCTCATCTCTATCCTCTGACTAGGTGCCCATAGCTGTAGCTGGGGAGCAGTAAGGACTCCCCTGAGCCTCCTCTACTATGGGCTCTCCAGTTCCCTCAGTATTTCATAGATGAGAACCGCCTCACAAGGACCTTCTCTAGCTCCTTCAGCACCTTTGGATGACTCCAACCTCATGGATTCGCTTATGTCCAAGTTAGTTAAGGATTCCTTCCCTTCATCTCTCTACAGAAGTACTGCTTCACTCCCACAGTTTGTGCTAGAAGGCTTAGGGGCTTGGAAACCCTCAGGACAAGCCATTACATGGAAAAGTGAAGTGCTCTTTTCTATTATTTTTAAATGCCTTCCACAGAAGGTACTTGGGAATATTTACCATCCCTTCTTTTCCTCTTTTCCAGATCATATCTTTACCTCTGTGTGCACTTTTCTTTCACTGGTGCTAGTAACCATCCCAATACTATGAGAATTTCTTGGGCGAGACCAGTCAGAAGGGCAAGGGGAATAAGCTGCCATTCTTGCAGAAACCCTGGTTGTCTAGGTTCTACGTGTGTAGCTTTAGTCTCTTTTTTCTGTGGGATATTAGCAGGTGAGGATTCACTGGTGTATAATGCTGAAATAAGGAAGTACAAAGGCGGCCTTTATCTTATGGTTGCATCCTTCTCTCTCCAGGCTTTCCATTATGAAAAGGTCTTTATGTGAGCTGAGCTATTATTTTGTAAAAAAATTAGACATAATGGTGCTTTCTGGTGTGAAAAATATCAAGCAGTATGTTGCTGATGCCAGAAAAATGTTTGATGGATTTCCTAATATAATTAATCTTTGATCTCAGAAGTGGTACATGAATACGGTTTCACTCTCTTAGAAAAGCAGAAACAATGTTGGTCTGACATCTAAAGACAAGTATATGATGAAATCTTTGACTTGTTCTGTTCTTATACTTGCACTGCTACTTTTTTGTCTTGTGTACTTGTCATAGCACTTGGAGAACCTATATTTCTTCTTGCTTATCTATTTTTCTTCTGTTTGCCTCATGGTTTAATATAACTTCCCACACCAACAGGCTAGTTATGAAATTCAGAACATCAGGTACAAAGTTCTCAGATAACTTCTAGCTGCTTTTTTATACAAGGTGAGTATATGTTAAAACTGTCTTAGAAATTATCTTATCCCCGACTGCTCAATTTTTCTGGTCTTTGTTATCAAGACTTCCAAGAGACAGGGAAAGTGATATTAAAAAGTGTTCCTGTGTACATAAAAATTGTGTAAACCTCTGCTAATTTTAGCAACTCTCTTGAGCAATCAGCCTCTCTAGCCCCAAAAGCTCTTTTTTCTTCAGAACTCATTAGTCATATAACTTGGTCAAGCTTTAACTGGTTTGGAAAGATGCCATAGCATAGCAAAGTTCATGGTGAGGAAATTTTACTTTGAACACACCATTTGCACAGCACTTGGGCAAGATTTTAGCACTGGACATCTGCAGAGGGGATGTTTCTTTCCCTGCTCTAATTTGTTCTCTGCTGCAGTTTACATTTTGACCCCAGAGGTGGTCTCTCTTTCCCTGAGAGCGAGTTGGCACTATAACGTTTTACTTCTGTGTTCTCTTCTGTGAATGGAAAGCAGGGTTTGTGGAGAACTCCTTTACTGGCCAGATGAATGGGAGAAGGAATAACACTTTACCCAACTGGGAGGTGCTGGAAAACATGGCTGCTCAGGGTCCTGTGTCACCAAACAGAGCCATGTCAGATACCTGCCTTTTGAAATGCCATGAGGACTCGTAAACTGCTTGCAGCTGTCCCAGTGACAGCCTCACTCCTCAGCTAGGTAATTTTAAAATACCCGTACTGTTGACAGAAAAGGATCACTTTGTAATTTGAGAGGTTTAGACTTCCTCCTAAAAGTCCCCTAAGCCAGTAATTTTTTTTCATGAAACTACATTGTTTAGCTTCAGTTACATTCACTAGTATACTTCTATCTTCACAGAATGCAATTCAGACTTTTTGAAAATATCTAATACTTTTGCAAAATTATTTTCTCCATGAAATGCAATCTTTCACTAAAAAGTTTGTTGTACGACTATAGGAAAGCATAATTTCTAAAATTCTATGAATAATGCAGCAATGATTCAGACAGTTTTTGAACTCTGTAATGGCTGATCAGTGTTTAGGAATAGATCTATCTTATAATACTGCAATGATAAGCAGATTTCAGTTTAAGATAGGCCACAGGGACCAATCAAAGTTTTCCAAGTTTGAGGACCAATATGTAGTATGTAATTTAGGTGCTGGGAAGGTTTTTGGTATGCAAAATGAAAAAAAAAATCATGCTGCCAGTTTTCTCTATCAGTTTACTGCTCCACTCTATGTTTAAGGTGTTTAAAAGCCAAAACATGGAAAACATCTTGCTGAAATTAAGGTTAAAATTCAGAATATGTTAAAGGGTGTTTTCAGCTGCCCTTAGGTTTCAGATTCTGTAGCAATTCCCTGAAGCCCGGAGATTTGAACAGACTAATTCTGAATCAGGTATTATTGTGCATATCCACACTACAGAACTGCACCAAAAGTCCAGGCAATATTTGGGGTTATGATGTGGCTTTGTCTCAAATAGAGTGAGACTCTCTGCCATTCTGCCCTGAAAGCTCAGATCTGCAATTAAAGTTTTGAAGGAATTCTGTGTGGGGTGGGATAATTTGATTCCACCTCTTTGGGACAGCGGAAAGTTTCTGTACAGTAAAAATAGCTATAGTCAGGGTAGCTTCCCAAGTTTATCTCTTTGAGATGAAGAGACCTTTTTTCTCTGCTGGCATCTGCTGTTATAATATTTTATAAATATAAAGAAACATTTTCTTGTTCCTGTGGTCCTTGTATCAGTAGTGTTCAGCAAAAGGAAATTATTTTCTTGTTTTCTTTGTGGAGTGGCTTAAAATGATTGCTTGAAAAATCTTTTAGTCAATGATTAGCTCAAATGACTCCATGTTGTTCTATATCTACACATCTTTCCAGCATGGATTACTTATTTTCTTTATAGCTGGTGTAGTTCAGTGGGATAAACTGGCAAATGCTTTGTCATATCTAGATGTAGCATTTTCTACTGTTTGTTATTCAATATTCTTTCTTTCTTTCTCTAGTTACATGCAAATACCAATAACTTGGCAGTTAGGGTTTTTGACAATTAACCACAGCTTTTGTGTTCAAATGACTTTTTTACCTTACTACTACCTCTTCTGTACATGATTAGCAAAAATATAACACCTCCTAGAGGATTAATTGAATACATCCAAATTGTGATGAAATAGGCAATGGGCTCTGATAAAAGGAGCCAAACTAGTTTGAAACATCTGTATTTATTCTACAGCTGTTTTTTCTTCACTATGGGGGCAGTCTTGCCTTTCTGACATTATTAGGTATCAATCTCATGTTATTATGAAGTACATCATCATCCTTGTGATTGTGGCAATTTCAGTCCCTCTTATTTCAATGCTGATGGCAGTTCTATATCAGTCTCCTCTCTTTGCAAAAGTTAGCATATTATTTTTGTAGCTAAGTTGTTTCCTAAGGAGTTCTTAAAAGCTACTGTTTGTTTCATGAATGCTACTCCTCAAATTCAATTGATGCTTTTCAATACCAGCCAATTCATTCCAAATAAAGAAATTAAAAGTCACTAAGCCTAAAAAAATCTTTAATCTCTATTTTCTTCAGTTTTGCTGATTGCCCTCTGACACTGTGTGAGCTATGTCCAATTGCTGTTTTCAGAAAATGTAGTCCAATTGTCATGGCTCTCTAAGGTAATCTTTTCTTTCCTGAAGTACTGCAATTAAATACTAAAAAGTTATAAAAGAGTCTCTTTCAAAGGGAAGTAAGACTGAAGAAAATCTCAAAACTGTTTTGTACCTACCATTCTTTGCTTGTTCTACATCTGTTTTTTCCCCTGTGTGTGAAACAGTTATCTTTTCGCTCAAATTACCAGTATATTTCTGCTGACCAGTTTAAACATACCTGGAGAAAGATGTAGATGCCACCTGAGCAACTGTCTTATAAAGCAGGTCAAGATGTTTAGTCACCCTGCCTCGAACCACTTCTCTTTCATTTCATTCACTTGTATGCAATACACTTTCTACTGAACATTTGGTTTCTTGATTGACTGCTGTCTGTTCTCAAACTTCGGTTCTAAAGCCTCTTTCCAGGTCCAGCTTCTCAAGACACACTCTGTTTATCTCATTCTGTTTTTTCTGCTTAGGGTGCAGTAACAAGTTTACATCTGCAGTTCTTTTTGTTCAGATTATCCATAACACATCTCTCATGTATTACGTATCTTGGCAATTACTCATTTTTTGCTATCTCTCAATCTTCTTGAATTTGTCATATTGTTTGTTTCACTGAATTAAGTGAATGATTCTAGGATTCTAAATTGAGTGTAAGTTAATGTTCAAAGTAAACTTAAAGATAGATGTGCCTAACAGGGTGCCTGAACATCTAAATTCTGTAGACTGCAGCGAGGTCCAGCGTGGGTGCAGATTTCAGACATGTCCCTTGATAAACCCAACTTTACCTGGCCCTGAATTGGTCTGTGAACACCCACACAGTTGTGACAGGCCCTTGGTGCTGGTTGCTTCTAGTAAGGGGCAGTATTGAACAATCAAATGTGATAAGGTCTAAATGTGTCATAGGTGGACTTGCAGATATATATCTATTTGTGCCCTGAGCTTTTTAGCTAATTTGCTTGCAAGCCTTCATGGGTATTTGTTTTCATTTTTGATTGCATAAAAGCTTTGATAAATCTGACACCATGTTAATTACTAATATGATAGGATGTGCACATAGAAAACAAATAGAAGATTCTTTTTCTCCTTGCTAAACCTAAAGTTGGTACTTGAAGGACACATAAATTTATATACACATCTTAGTAATTATTTAAACAAGTCTGAAATACAGTAAATCAGATATAGCAAAAAATACTAAAGGAAAAAGAAATGGGAAAATGTTCCCGGTTTGGCCTCCTTATATAGGTCATGTAAGTAAGCACTGTTAATATATCAAACCCAGCTCTTTTGCCTACTTAATTGAGTCAATGCCAATACACTGTGTAGACCATATGCATAACTTTATAGAGTTGCTATTCCTCAATTATGTAAGTGTACTAATTTTGTTAATATATTCTGTGGAGAATCCAATAGTCCAAGATTACTGTAACATCAATATTTTTCCATCGACAGATTGCTGGAGACCAATGTATTTAAAGAAAGTCCATGAACTTTAATAAGACCAAATATTTCATCTTCCTCCGCTGCGCTTCCTATTGATTAATAATTCAGATATTTGAACATTGCAAGCAAGCTGGAAACTCTGCTTGTGTGAAAGAGGATTGCATATCACAAATAAAAATATAATAGACAATGGAGAGGGCAAAAGGAGAACACTGACTAGCAAACCATTCCTTTTCTGCAAGGGTGGGATTTGAGTGATGTGATTTCTCTGCTCTTAGGTTCTGTTCACAAAGCACATGTAGCGCTCAAGTCCACTGGCAGGCAGTTCTTCAGTGGTTTAACTCTGTTATTTACAGAGCTGTTGAACCCTGTCTTACACAGCAAATAAATGCAATGCTTTACCTGCTTAAAATTGAATGTGTATTAGAGCTTGGCAGAGCAGGGCCATGACATACAGCATGCAAATTTAATACCTGCTGTCACTAATTACAATAAATCATCTTATCTTTTTGAGGACTTGTTTTGTTTTGGTTTTTTTTCCTTTTGTTTTCAGATTTCTTAATTGGTTCACAGCTCTCTTGTGGCTCCACCACAGGGAGGTTTGTGTTGTCATGTTTGGAAGCATGGGTATTAGTTTGACAAGTCACCCTGCAGGTCTCTTGATAGTTTCTTATTTTCCATGTGTCATGAATTAGATGTTTTGAAGATTAATTTCAAACAAAACAGCATATTTAATTTCCCTTCAGGAGCAGAGAAGGTCTTTAAAATAAAGCTCTTATTCTCCTCATCAAAACCTGCATGATCCCTTTCCTCTTCTTACAGCTAATTAACTGGTGGAGCTGCAGGGTTTTCCCAGTTTCAAGGTAAGTTGTTTTCATTGCAGCTGTGTGATTTTAGCTTAAATGTAGAGATCTATCAGTAGTCAGTATTGAAAAGACAATCTGATTTCTTTACTGGTGCATATATTTTAAAATTATTTCTTTGCAGTGATATTACTACTGGAGTGAATTACATCTAGATGAAAGAAAAAGATCTTAGTTTAAATTTTCATTAAGTGTAGCTTCTTATCTGAGGATTATGTGTCACTGAGAGAGTTTTCTTGTCACCATAATTAAGGATGAAGAAATTAATTCCTTCTGTTTTAATGTATCTCCATATTGACTAATAGAAGTGTGTGTTGACTTTAGTATGGAAATTTTAAGCTGAAATAGAAAAATAACGGAAAAACTGTGGACAAAGTGCAGAAAAGGTTTTTTTTTTAGGAGGAAGATGGACTGTAATAACAACTTGCTGGGACTGTAGCACAAATGATGAGTTAGGTAGGGCAAGAACAGAAAACTGGTTCAAGAACAGGAAGTGGAAAGAAGAAAACTGAAGGATAATTTTTCATTTCAGATACTAGCCCTCTTGATTGGCCTTGTTTTCTAAAGTAGCTGCTCACAGTTTAGTGTTCTGTATCTTCTTTTGACCTGCTTGTGCTGCAGGGGCAGAAGTCGGTGTGTCTGGGCAGGCCGGGCTGGCTGTAGCTGCTGTGCTGGCGCCATGGCTCCGTACGTTGCGTGGCGTGGCTGCTCCGTGCCAGCAGCGTGCTCCTGGCCCTGGGCCCTGCGTCACCGCTTGCAGCAGGAGCTGGGAAGGCACTGCCTTGGCCCTCTCATGCTCAGCCTCGTGTGCCCTGCGCTGAGCCAGAAGAAGGATATAGGCTCAGCTACTTCATTCTCTGAGCCTTAGGCTCTCTGAGCCTTCACAGAAGCTCATGGGAGGAAGGTCTCTCCTTTCCCAGTGTTTCCACAAGGCCTTTTTGCCCATGTTTTCCAGATAACTCAGAAGTTGCTCTTTTGTTTTAGATTATTTGTTTCTGTCTCCCTAGGGAACTACAGGACACATTCTGGCAAGTTTCTTGGCTTTCAAATGCCTTATCTATGTGGTTTTTTGTTTCCTGCTCTTTCTTTCATTTTCAGAGATGCCTTTTCAATTTCATCCTTTAGTGTCTTCTCTGGTGGTTTGCTCTGTTAATTCTTAGGACAAACCTTTGGAGCAGAGGCTTGCTGTGTTTGTCTTTTGCTTAAGCCATGCTGGGTGCTTCTGCTGTTGGAATTTCTGTTGTTGTAATGGCAGGGTCCTTCAAGGAGCAGAGGTTTGACAGTTTTCCTTTGTGGAGTTCTGGTGCCATTAGCAGGTGTATCTCCACTTACAGGGATACTGTTTGGGCAGTTTGCCTCTTCCTTACTGGAGGATATTGCCCGCTCATTATAGTTTTCTTCAGTAAATCAAAGCAATAAATCTTCAACTACTGAATTCCTTCTGAGGGAGAGAGAACAGTTTGCAAACACCACTTGTTTTTTCCTTGTAGAATTGGACAACAAGAGCTGGAAATACATTTTGAGGCCCTTAAAATTCCACACTGTCCCTGGAGGTTTATGTGGTTTCTATAAATACTTTATTTCTTTGCTTATTTTTTCGGATATTTGGCAGTTAAAAGGCATGGAAGAGCCCATATTAGTGTGAGATGTTCTTATTAATTGTTCCATGGAAGGATATTTATGGTCTTTCTTACAAACTTTGGTTGGACTCCATGCAAAACATGAGTGGAAACTTTGGAAGGTTTTAAGTTGTTCAAAAGTGCTACTGCTGCATTTGACCAAGTAAATGCCTTACAGTTGTTGAAAATACATATTTTTATTTCTTCATTTTTGTCTTAATGTTTTTTTTGTCTTAATTGTGATTTCACTCATCCAGTGACTGTTTTTCAGAAATTATTAGTAAATTTTATGAGACTGGCTCTTAAATGTCTGGAAGAATTCAGTGAAAGTCTGGAATCTAATAGCGTTTAAAATTGTATATGTCTTAAATCCATGGAAGCAAATGAAATGTGCTGCTTAATTATCCACCTGAAATCAGCATGCAAAAGATGCAACTCAAACTGGTTTATAACTCTCATAGGGTGTAATTTATCTCTATAATATGCATAGAAGTTGTCATAGAGAATCAAAATTCATTAGGAAATTCTGAAATGCTCAGATTATTTCAAAGCTGTGAGCCCCTTTTTTATTTTCCTGTGAGAACCTGAGTACTTAGTATTTATACCCATTTCTGCCAATTGCATCAGTCAGGAATGCTCATTATCTCACTTCATTGCAAAATTTAACATAGATAAAGCTGTTTAGTTAACACCTGATTGAAATATTCCTCCCTCACCCTTAGGCTCCTTCCAGTCACCATCTGAGAACTCTCATCCTTACTTTTCCAATGTGGACCCAAAGCTCCTTTTCCCAACTGGCAGAGGCACCAGTAGCTGACAAAGCTGACACATTTACTCCCTCTTGGCACGCTCCTCTTGCCTGGCTTCTTGCACTGCTCTTAGTCAGATTGAAACAAACATGATCACTGAGACAAGTCTGGGGTATATTTGATTATTTGGCTGCTGCTTCAGAAATGGAAGATTTTTACTCACCAAACAAGACAGGTGATGGTTTCAGAGTGAAGTGCTCTGCAAACCCAAGTCTGACTGAGCAAGCAGCAAGGAAATCCCTTCCTTTGCCCTCTCCAAGCCCTGACTTCGGCTGTACAGATAGGTTCTCAGGTTTGCGCTTGGAAGGCAGAGCAGGCAATCTGCTGCATGGCTCATGTACTGATTAGTCCTCCAGCCTTTTGCTGTTTGTATGCACTTAATTGTTTTTTTGCTGGCAGACACGCAGTGTTCAGCATCAGATTTTGACACACACATGCTGCTGTCCTGGAGGATTCGCAAGCGGGCTGTCTTGCAGCTGCTGCATTTTCCACCAGTAAAATTGACAGTTACCTACTGTGTGGAGTTGCTAGGAGAAGGTGAACAGTCATCATTACAGCATATTCCTTCAATAACAACCTGTAGCGCTCGCTGATTTCTCTTCTGCAGGGATTTAGATGTGTCTGTGCTACTGACTTAGCATTTGTGCAGTCATATTTTTATTGACAGGCTGGTAGATATTTATTCAATAAGAAACAACTCAGGATCAGCTAAAGAGAGGAAAGCTCTGGCATTTGAACATACACTCTTTTTGTAGGGTGATGTGGCTGATACTGGCATCTACCATCTGCTTTCCTATTGCAGCCTGTTTCTCCAACCTGCAAAGCAGAAACCAGCCTTTCTTTCCTTCTGGATTGTTAAAGCCATTCACATTTATCCTGCATGGCAATGAATTATAGTCCATTTTAAAGACTCTTTTGTGCTTCTGTGTGTATTCCTACAGCAGAAAAAGTGCATGAGAAAGGAGCTTGAGCAGTCGGTAGTATAAGTAGCTGGCTCTCCCGTATGGATTAGACTTGTGAGGTCAGAGGAGCTGTGTGTACTTGCTCTGTGCTTGGGGGGGAAGAGTGGATTTGTCTGTCAAAGTGAATAGCAATTCAGGCAGGATCGTCCCTCAGCTGTTGTAATTCTGATGTGTTTTGCTATGACAGCAGCTACTGTCTAACATGCGTGGATCTTCTGAAATTTGTAGTGGACTAAGGACTGCTTTTACTTGCTGCTGAGCCTGACTGTAACTGTATCGCTGTAGGACAATAACGATGGGGGCTCGAGCCACAGAAACAACTCGGGAACTGGAAAGCGCCTCTGTACAGTACCAAATAGGAGGACATGCAGAGAAAATGTGGCAACGACTCAAAGGAATGTGAGTAGCTTGTCTCCTTGGCTTTTGTTCTGTTCCTTGGGAAAGATAATTTTCTTCTGTTTGTTAAAATGTCTAATTAGCAAACGGGAGAGTTATCTTTAAGCTGTGAACAGTATTTGCTCCCACAATACAGTACATCATTCTGGTTTGCGATGGTACTTAGATTAATGTCAGACTCTCTATCAGGTTCAGTCATCTCATTTAAAAGATGTATAATAAGTGAGAGTTATTATTCAAATTGAAATGCAGGTAAGTCCTTCCAAGTTAGCACTTCTATATCTCTGATATGATTTTGTAAATGTTATCTTCAGAATCAGCATTTCTGGAGCTGTTTCATCATTTTTGTCAGCATGTATGGGTAAGTATGTTATTTCAATTCTATAAGAAGAACGGATAATTTGCCTTTAAGACTGAAGATAAAGAAGTCTATATTAAAAGGTGCTTAGCTATTAGGAAGCTACTATGTCTGGTTTTTGTCAATTATTTTGGTGTTCAATAATGCTGGAAACTATTTGAAGGAGTATTTGAGAGGACCACTGTGTATCTGCTGAGTCTAATTCACTGCTCTCAAATGCAATTTTCATTTCAGTGCAAATGATCAGTAAATAAACATCTGCAACCTGTCAGAGTAAACTCTATCAAACTAGTGCATTCTCAACCCCTCAAATGTCAGCATCTCCTTTTCAGTATTTGCCAGGTTTTTGATTTAAAAGCTGATGTCAGGATGTTACAAATAAATACATGTTACACTTCTTGAAACAAAGAAATGGCACTATTACTTTTGCTGGGAAGATTTGTAATCCTGGGTTTCTAAAGGTATTCCACTGATGCTAAATAGTGCCTCAGCTGTTGAAGGTAAATAGGTTATTTAAGTGTGGAGGATTAGATGTGTCAGCTATGGCACTGCCTGTTTCCCTTGTGCATTGAGTAGAGACCCAAACTGGCTATGGGGAAGGGGTTTTCCGCCATCTGCTTTCTTTAAAGAGAAATTGGTTTGCTTGTTTGGAAAGTCACTTTTCAGGTGTAGCCAAGGATTTATCATAACTTCTCTGTGATATGCTTTTGAATATTTGCTCTGATTCCTACAATCACTCCGTTTAACACGCTTTGGGAAAAATGTCCCCATTAAATCTCCAAAGTGTACGCAGCAGAGCAAATATTTAGATTATATGATGATGTCATACATTTTGCCTCTGAGTTTCTGCTACCAAAGACCACCATCAATTTGTATAGATTTCCATTTGTGTAGGGTCCTAGCTGCTATTTTTGCTCTGTAGGTTCTCTGTTACCACTAAACTCATGGGTTGAAATGTTTCCTTTCAGCTGCCTCTGGAATACTACCATTAAACAAACTAATGCAAATAACTAAACATTGGTGACACAGTACAAGACCTCCAGGAAGTAAGGTTTATGCTTCTTTAGGAGGAGTTAAGATGATATTTGAATTTGTGGTGTATCAATATAAGATGGAACTTACCTGTTTGGAAACTACACACCTTTCACAGGCAACCTCAAGAATGTTGCGACAAGATGATGCTAAAATACATGTATTTAAAAAGAAAACAGGTTATATTATTAGATATGTGCTCAGCTGACTGTTTTTTAGACTTACTGATTGTTTCATTTTAATTATTCACTAGTGAATTGGAAATCACAGATTAGTCGATATTATGAACATTGTATGGGGAAATTTCAAAGAATTGAAATTTTTGGAGTAGATATCTGGGCTCACTTTATAGTATAAGCATCAATCATTAAGGAAAAGGATTCATTTTGTTGGTGGGTAGATATCAAAGTAAAAGCATGTTTGTATATGGTAGGGGAGAGGGGAAGATAAGTGGAACTGACAGAAAATCTGACTTGGGAGGAATTCTTTTATAAACAGTCAGGAGAATTGTTTCATCTTAGAGATGGGAACTGTTAATGTAACTACATCAGACCTACATAATTTTCATGTGATTTCAACACAGTTTTACAGTATTTTTCTAGTCAAGAGTGCTGATTATCTTCTTGCAAGCAGGTCATTATTTCTGAAAGAACACTGGATTTAACTTAGGTAACTATCTGAATAGTGTTCAAAAGCTGTACAATGGACCCTTACCTAAAATCAGCTTTAATTTTCTGTTGGCGTTACATTTTTTCATAATAGAGTTTTAATTAAAAAATTGGCAGCAGAAGTCTGTTTAACCTTGTATGTCTTGAAGTATTTTTGTTGTTGGCTTGTTGTTTTTTTTAATTTATTTTTATGAAATAGAGACTATTCTAGAAGATAGGTGAGTTGAATGCACTTAAAGCTGAATGAAAATCCTTGTTTGAATGCCCAATAAGAAAAGTTGTCCACTGTGGAAGCTTGAATAAAAGGGCTTTTTATAGGTTTTCTATTCTATAGGCTTTTATAGATCTTGCTAACCTAAGTGTTGCAATAAAGGCTGTGATGTTTGGAATAAAATTAAAATGATATATAACTTTTATTTGGTTTATGGTTCTTTGCCCCCAAGCTCTTACTTTCATATGGCAAGTCAAAATCCCACTCTGTTTTCCTTACACTGGAATTGCAGCAGTGCTGCAACCAAGGACATTATCTGTCAGAGAAGATACTAATTTGAATTTCACAACTTGATCCTTAGCATTGGTGCTGATTTTATTGAGGCTTGAATGTATAAAACATAAGGTCAGTGAAACAAGATGTGTGAAAGAGTCATGTAAATTTGTCTCGACTGTAGCTTCTGGGTTTTGAATGAAGATATTTTCAGTATGCAGACTGCAAGCTTCCAATGTTTTGTAGTTCATGGAGAAAACAAAAACAAATAACAAGGAACAGCTAAATAACTCATATAATGCATGGCTTTTATAATTCTCTGTTATGCAGAAGAATAAAAACAAAACCCATTCAAGCCTCTGCAGGAGCTCCAGCTGCCTGACTGAAGGGGAATGTTGTATACCTTCCACTTCAAAAAACACCTTGTCACAGCCCAGCCAAGGGGCTCCTTCTCAGCCTGTTTAAATGCCACCAGTTACACCTTTTATTCCACAAACATTTATTCTCTATTGCATTGAATCTTTCTTTAGACAGTAAACCTCCAGCTTAAATGTATTATGGTGTCAATAGATACAGATGATTTGCTGCCTAGGAGTGTTTGTCTTCGACTGCTGATAGAGCATGCTAGGGAGCTCATAAAGAGAAACTGCTTTTAAAAAGCATTTTGAGTTGGAATGCAGAGAACCAAGTTTAAATCAGAGTTATTTATGCTTACTGGCCTTGTAGTGTTTGGCATTCTCCTTAATCTGCATGTAGACTTAACTCTGTATTGTTCCTCAGTGTGTGAAATTGTGTGCTGTCTGTTCTGTCTTTTTTTGCCACTTCACTCAATGTCAATACAACCAGATATCTCCCCCCGCCCCCCACCTTTTTATTTTGCAAGTAGACATCTTAGACACCTTTGCAAGTAGCTTCTGCTATCCTCATCACTGCTGGACGTAGTATTAGGTGTAGCTCCCTTTCTGAGCTTTGAATTCAGTAGTGAGTAATGTACTTGATTTTCACAAATATCTGTATTTGCTAGAACTGTCTCTAATTGGCCAGAAAAATGTCTGAATGGGAAAAGTTAAAACCCAAGGTTCCAGGAATTTGGGGACTGGAAATTCACATGTGGTTACTATAGACTACTTTATGAAATTTTTACTGCTTTAAAATGAGAATGTGTTATTGCCATCACTGGTTGAAACTAATTTGTACTAACTTGTATGGCAAAAGGGATTTGGAAAACAGTCATAAGCTTCTTTCCTTACCTTCTTCCCTTGATTTTCCTCAACATTCAACATAAGAGACCCTGATTTCTGTAGGAAGGAGAGTCTAAACTGTTTTAAGTACTAAGAGGGACTGACATGTACACCCAGTTTCTTGATCCTGCAATGCTACAGTGGCAAATTGCATGCATACACATTTTGTTGAGTCAAAAAGGGGCCTTAGTCACTGATTTGGGGAAATTTGTCTTGATGTCAAAGAAAGTAGAAAAATGGCTTCCTGTGCACCTGCTGAACTATCAGGAAATAGAATTCTTTCAAAGGCATTGAACAGAATCCAGATTAGCAGCCCAGTGAAGTCTAAAACAGACTAGAATGGGTAATTTTATTTAGAGAATAGCCATTCCTTCACTAGATCCATGGATACAGGTGGAACAGCAGAAGAACAGTTTCCAGATATGACAGAGGTCTTTCTTTTTCCAAGTTGCTTGTTTGCAATTTATTTTATACTGTGTTTCATGTTTGCTTATTGCCCTTGTTTCTATGGTTTGTTTGCCTCAACTATGGTAGTTCAGTAAAGCTTAACTGAAGAGATTATCAAAACAGAACATATTATGATACAAAGATTTATAAATTTGTGAGTACCGAACAGAAAGAGGAGAAGAGATGGAATTACAGGTGCATACCTATGGTAAAAACTAGCAAGACAGATTTTCACTTACTGCTAACTATATCAGGAACAAATGGGTATATAGTTCAAGTAATTTTGGCTTGTAATGTTACCTATTTTTACTTTCTTGTAATGTGAAAACTTTCCTATAAAGTCATAAGCTCTTAAAAGTAATCAAAATGACAGGTACATCTAAGGGGACTTAAACTTAAATTAAATTTGATTTCAGAAATGCTCTGAACAGAAAATGGAAGGTATATGATGATGTACCTGTTGATTGATATGCATTTCATTCGTGCTATAATTACAGTAAGAATAGTTTCATTATAAATTGCGAACAGCTTCTTTTGCTTTTGAAAGCAAAGTGTGTTTCTGCACCTGAAGTGTCAGGTAAACAATTTATAATTATAACTTTGTAGCTTATAAACATGTATCTAATTAAACATAATATGAAAAATTTCAAATTTTCAATAAGTCTAGGTTTTAAGCTACTTAACATAAGCAATTTAAAGAACTTTTGTATCCAGTCATATTATTTTACTGTTAGAAAGGTAAAAGGTATTTCCATTTTTATCATATAGATAATAGGCACAGAATTAATTTTTAGGTTCGTACATTTTGTTTCATACATTTTCAACATACATTTTTGTTTCAAATTCTGGCATGTACCAATGCTGTTGAGGGTTTAGAATAAATGCTGATCTTCCAGTTTACTGTGAGTAGGTGAATTTCTGTGCTTATAGGAAGCTGTACTAGAAATGATTGCAAATTGAAGGAGTGGTGCACAAACCATAATTTGCCAATGATACCAGTAAGAACAGCAGCAGTGTTTTTACAGGTGTCCCAGAATAATACAATAAAATACTGAGATTCTTAATTAGAGCTTTAAATGAACATGATCATACATCCCTCACGTATGTGTCCAATTAAAATTAAGTATTATATCTAAGGGCAATGGAAAGGAGATTAAGGGATAGCATTTTATGAAGCTGACTACTAAACTGCAATTAAATCTCTATATTATGTATTTTTTTAGCTTAAACATCTGACTCTCTTTATGCTACATCCGAGACTTCTAACATTTCCTAAAAGATACTTTCTCTGGCTATTCACCTTATAAGTGTTCTATTCAGATCTCTGCTTAGAAAGAGATTGTATATAGCTGACTGCACAAATAATGACTTTCCTCTTGTTTTTAACTCCTGCCAACTCCTTGGGCCAGAGTCCTTGATTGCTGACCAATTTTAATAAACATTTTTTTTAAAAACTTCATTCTCTAATTTAGCTGTTGCACACTGAAGCCTGCCGCAGTCTCTCAGAGCTTTGGGTCAAAACCTCAGCGTTCCTATGGCCCTCCCACATGTAACTCCCAGGTTCTTCTCCACCTCCACAACAGAGTGAAGTCAAAATATCTGGATAGGAGAAAAAAAGGCCTTTTGTCTTGCTAATTATATAGAGTTAGAAAAATGCAAATGCCTAAATACTGAAATTACATAGTTACCAGTAGAAGCGATAATAAAAATAGGCATTCACTTCATACATCTGAAAGAGAAACATAACCTCAGGTTTATCAAAATTGTGCCTGACAGAATTTTTCCTGTAAGATGTCAAAATAATCGTTTAGGAGTGAACCCATTTAATACTGTTCCATTTTGTTTGTGTTTTCTCTCTGATCTGGTATAATCTCTGGAGGAGGGCTAGAACAAAATGGTTGCAATTATTTCTGCTGCCATTACCTGGAGACTATTTGACAAATAAGACTGCAAAAAAGGTGTAAGACCTACCATGGTAGTGAAGTCTTCCAGTACTACTGCATTGTATCTAACATGAAAGGTTTATTTTTGTCAAAACCCCCCCTCCAGACATTCAAAGCCTTCCAAAAGGAAGGGAAATAACCAACTAACCAACCAGCTAATGACCAAATGGGATAAGCTTGACCCATAGACTGCACAGTGACAGAGTTCTTTACACCTTCTCGGGCAACAGCAGGTATTTGGATTGCTTTTTTTTCCTCTACTGCCTTCCCATACAATTTCATTATGTACTTGAGGTCTCCAATGCAATTTGTGGAACTTTTAAAACAAGGCTTCATAAAGAGGATCTATAGAGGCAGTCAGAACTTCATACAAAGTAAATCCTTTCATTTTACTAGGGAGATGGGGAAGACTGAGCAGTTGTGACTAAATGGAGAGAAAATTGCACTCTGCTGTGGTTAAGGGAAGCTAAACAGAAATTGAGTACATCACTTACAAAGTTACAGCTGACAATGAAATGACTCAGTTTTCACAGGCCATAGAGCATTGCAATTAGTCAGGCACTGCTGCAGACTGAAGAAACCAGCCTTCTCCCTGACCTCTCTTTTCTCTTACAAAACTGCTTAGACTTGTAAAGAACTACTGCATCCAGTTTCTGTTAAAGGCTGCAGCTGGTCACAGCATACACACACATTTCCTGAATACATATATGAAAGGAATAGTGATTTTAAAGGAGTGTGTGACTTGCTCCTAAAAGCTTCTGTGATTCTGACTGTTGGCCAGCACATGTAATTTCATTCGTGAAGTCAAATGCTGTTAACGTGATATGTATTTATTCCTGTGGATGCTGCTAGAAATGTGATTTCCAAAGTGGTTGGTTTTCTGTGAGTGAGTGAGTTTTCCAGATACATTATACCTAAAAGGTGAGCATTTTCTGCCGGTACCATGGATTAAGATGTCTCCCACACTACATTCTTGATTCCCAATTCTCATTGCTTACTCCATGCTCTTTTTTTTATAAGCTGTTCTAGCGTGATTGGTTTTGATACTACCCAGAGGTTTCTGCTGTGGTAAAAACAGCAATAGCCTTTTTTTTTTTTTTTTAAATTTTATTGGTTCCCAGGCTGTATTCCCTCTGTGTTTTCATACCTAGTTGCATCCTTACAACAGAGAGAGTTATCTGAGGCTGAGACTACCTGAAGTTAAAGGAGATGGTCTCACTTGAGCAGTTCTCTAAGAAAAAAATCATGGTCTTTCATCTGTTATGTTTTAAGTCCTTGGTTCTATGGTATTGTAAATCCCATCCTAGGGTACCTAGTATTGTATCAAAACATGACAGAACATGTTGATCCAATGTGAACAACTTCTGAGGGTTCAATTTTGTTCTGGTGTTTTTGAAAGGCTAACTTTGAACTAGCAGGTTTTATGAAGATCAAGCAGTGCCCACGTCACTCCAGAGTTATGATGCACAGATAACATCTGTGCTTGTGTAGCCTAGAAATAGCTGGCCTGAAAGAAGGCCAGTACAAACATCCGTGTTGTGTGCTTGGGCTAATTCAGGACAATTGCAATCATTTATTTGCACCTCAGCTGAATCAATGAAATACTGCTGGATAATCTATAACCAGCAGTTACAGAACTGTATTCTAAACTCCCCTGAGCCTATTGTTTGCCTTGGCTATAAAGCCCTTTGCCACTGCTGGCAATATCTTGTGGATCTGCAAATCAAAAAAAAAAAAAAAGCTGAAAAGTGCTTTATTAGAATTTTTATTCTTGAAGTGAATGATCTCAGAATGAGTACTCATTAGCTGCAATTGTGCTGCTTATGGTCTGTACACGAAGCTGGACTGTAATGAGATTTAGTATAGTTTATTTTGAATGAGTAAGAGATGTGTGCTCATCTGAGTCAGTGTCGTGAAATGACAGAAAGCATTCCTAAGTTGCTTGTCTCTTTGACAATTTATGCAAATATGTCTGATTTTAGATGTTCCAGAAAAGCCAGTATACCTTCAGGTATCATGTGCTGGAAAACATTAAAATAACATGAATGTTAAAGCTTTGCTTGTTTCAGGATTAGTAGTTCTATAAATATTGCTCCAATGTTGGAAAAAAAAAAAGTGCTTCTTCTTGTCTTCTTCACTGATCTCATGTTTGTAGTCATTATCACTTAGCATTTTTGCATGATTGTGTTGCTATGTATTTAGTAACTTTTTCAGAATAAGACATGGTTGAATTCCAGCTGTTCAATCCTTCAAGCTATAATGCAGATATTATTTGAAGCAGTGTTATTTAACTAGGAGCAACCATCAAGGAAGATGTTTGTCTGTACAAGCGTTTATGCTCCTTTATCTTTTGTTTGACATTGGCTGCAGTTTGTTTGACCCAACCGTTCTCCAGACTTTTGGCGCCCCAGGAGAACAAGTAGCCTCCATAAATATTATGGAGACATTTAATTGTTGTGAATTTCTCTGATAAATAGTGTTTGAAGGCAGCTACATTTGAATTGTTCACTGTTAGTGTAATTTATGCCAGAGTAAAGAACAAACTACTGGGTAGAATTTACTTCTTTCTTCAGTTGTTCTACAATATAGAACTGTTCTGACTGGGAAATTTGAAATTAAGTTATTTTTTCTGTGTTTTTTACAGAATTTATTGAAGAATTAACACCTAACATCATGCTTACCTGCCATTATATATTTTGTATTTTTTATTTACTGTGTTTTGAATAGTTTGTTTATTTTTTCGTTTTGAATAGTTTATTTTTTGGCTTTGTTTTTATTTTGCAAAAACTTGGACACCTCTTAGTGTAACTCTGTACCTTTCTTTTGCCATTTTTACTAAAAGCTTGATGAAGGTTTGAGTATTTTTCTTCTAAACTGAAGATTTTTTATTTATATCACTGTATTTCCTAATCTCAAGTACATTTACTAAAGGTAACTCCGATACCTGTTTGGCAGAAATGCCAAATATACCAGGCTCAGCTGGAGCTGCAAATTGTTGTCCGTTTTGATGGTCCTTTTATATCTTCAGTGTGTGTTTTTCTGATGCACAGGCAACTGCACTGCAAAAAGCATTACACCATTGGCATTAATTTCCATTAGGGTGGGCTGGAATGCAGAATTCCTGCTCTGAAGAATTTATAAAAAAACCTTGGAAAAGGCCACCAAGATTAAAAGCTCAGAAGAATGAGTAATCTGAAATGTCTTAAACTTTAAATGAGTATCTCTTTCTGACTTTTCAGCTTCCAAACCCTTAAATTGAAGTGGCAGCAACCTGATTATTTGAAAGCCGCTTGTTCTAGTCCCTGTGCTGCAAAGATGTCCTGAGCTCTGAGATATCTAGAGGAATAGTTACCTACAGTCAGGAAATCTCTGAGATAGACGTAATTTTATAAGCAAAATAAGTTGTGCATGAATTTTGAAATTTTCCAGTGAAGAAGCTAAATTATAAAATTAATGACCAACTCTAATTTACTTATTTTCAACTTAACTAGAAAGACCTTGGATTTTATAGGTAATTGAAAACTGGATGTTTTCTCTTTTGTAGAAAACTGCTGAAGTATCAGAGAAGGTTCTGTGTTTCAATAGCTACCAAGACATGCTCACCAGCTATGATTCAGTTAAAGTTGACAGGCCAGGTTTATGGGATAAATCTGTAACAGTCAGTGGCATTAAGGCAGAGATAACCTTTTCCCTGGCATATTCTGCTGTGACAATAAATTCCTATATTAGTATTGTATCTTTCTTGGAAAGGCATTGAGTCTTCATTCTAAATAATTGGAACAAAGATGAGTCTTCAAATTAATTGTGAGTATTTGAAATTTATCTCCATATCTTAATGCAATGCATGTATTTTGTGCCTTGAACACATATATATATGGCACATTATTATACTATGCTGGAAAGTGTTGAGTCCTTGTTTCTGTCCTGAAGACTCCTCAAAACTGCCAAACTACCTTGATTTATTGAGTGAAATAGTACAGTTGCCTCTGGAAGGAAAACTCTAATCATTGAATGATATACAGTATTAGAATGGTGTGTGTCTATGTAAAAGGAATGAAAAAAATGTATAATCTTCAAAATATGTTCCTTTCTACTGCATCTGATTGGTGTAAATTTTGTTCTTAACTTAAAATGCGATAAATAGAAAATTTGGCTTATTTTGACCTTTTGATTTTGAAGTTTCTTTCTAAGCAGACTGATTTAATTTCTCTAAAATATTAAAAGATATTTGTCAAAGACATGTCAAAATGAAGAATGGTAATAACATACCCATGTAAATAGATAGCAATAATTGTGAGAAAGCTTTGCCTTCAAGAGGGAAATATTTGATTCTATTTTTAGTTGTTTTCTTGGGTAGTTCTGTTAGCCATTTTCTACTTTGTGTGAGCCAAACTACAAAATGGGATTCTCTCTCCACTTGATTCATAGAAAATCCCTACCATTCCAGAAACATTTAAATATGTAATGTTTAGGAGTAACTAGACAAAGTGTTAAAACATTTTGTTTCCATAGACTTATAAACCGATGTGGGTAATTGTGTTCCTGGCTTTGTAGTTAAAAAAAGCTTGATGCATACCTAGAGACTTCTTGGTAACAAATAAAAAATTGGCAATACGTTTCCGTGAAAGAGAAATTACATTTCCAAGAATGCTAAATGGACAACTCATGAACACTTGGGGCTAGGCCTTATGGTCCTTAATTCTGGTTTAATATACTAAACCTTTCCCTTTTCCTTCACACTGATGAAGGTGATGAATGCGGTTCATATGCTGTATAGAAGTGGACATTATCTAGAAGAACAATGGTTTGCCTTTGTAGCAGATAGGGTAAAACATTTCGAATCTGCTCATACAAAAACTGCAAATCTGTTTCTAGAGCTGGATACAAGGTAAGCACAGGATATGAGCATCCCAAATGATTATGGGATTTGTGCGAGTTTATAGCTCAATCCAAACTTGGAGTTGTTTCTATCACTGTGAGAGCCCAAATCAAAGTTTGTGTTAACACATGTGGACCCTTTTAGAAGACTATATTGTGATAGACATAATAGAACTTGGTCATTATGTCTACTGATATAAAAAGAAAAAATAAGTATGGTACTAGAATTCTTAAAGAAAATCTTGCTTTGATTTAATGCTTTAACAAGAGCAAACATGCCCTAAGATTTTAATATTATCAATTCCTGAAAAAAATAGTTGGCCCTGGTAGACATAAACCATATGGAGCCAGCTCTGTTGTCTATTTTTCTGTCTTGACTTACAATCAGCTTTGACCAGATAAATTCTGGATACAGGAGAGAGTCAACCTTGTCTTAGAATGAGGTCATATTTAGCCTTCTAGTTCTGTGCTCTTCTCTGTAAGACAATGAGCTGCATCCAAAATGCTGTGTTTGTAACATGAAAGTATCCTTATGTTCCTGCAGAAGCTCAAAGCAAAATGTAGAGTGGAGAATGACTTACTGAAAGTATATAATTTCCTATGAGTTTTACCTAATTCTATTTAGTTTAAAAGTTCAGAATACTCTCATAATCAATTCAATGCTAAAATCATCTTGGCTTAAGAGAGAAGGACTCAGAAGTTGCAGAATTTTTGAATTGTGTTACTATTTGGGGAAACACAGTTATTACCAGAATTTGATTTTTAAATGCTTTTCAATTCATTTATATATCAAATGCAATCTCAAATGCATTTTTAGGTTGAATGATCAAGGGAATAGCATGAAACTTTGTGCTTCAATTTCTACATCAGCTTTGGTAGAGGAAGGGGAAGAATCTCAGGAAAAGGAAGTGTTCATAGTGGTTTTAGAGATTAACTGCATTCTTTTCATTCCCAGTAATGAAAAATGGTATTGCAACTTTACATATGGTGACTGAATTGAAATAGACTCAAAAAAATCCTGTGTAAAGCTCTCTAATGGCAATGTAAAGTGACAACAGATGTGATTTCTCACACTAAAATGCATTCTTATCATTTGACAATGATTTTCATTATGATGATACTCCTGGCATGGAACTAAAATTTTTCTACATTGTACAAGCTATATTAAATCTGTCTTTAGCTGGCAACCATGCCTTACTGAGGTTGGCAGAGTACCACATGTATGGGATAAATTCCAGCTTTCTATATGGGTGTGATTACAAAAATCTACATATGATGCTTCACTTCTGAGAATTAGTTGATGATTTTTGCAAAAGGGCTGCTGCATAATGTAATTCTGAATCTCAGCAAGAAGTACTTCATGGCCCAGCTATGGCTCTATTTGCTCAGTCATCTGCTTTTATTCAGTCTATTATGATCTAATAAAATTTAAATGCACTCCAGTTCCTGGCTGTACTGGGGTTTTGTGGTTCAGTCAGAAAATCCTTTAGATTTACAAGACTGCAGTTCAGAGATGTAAGAAAATTTCAAGATCTAACAATTCATTTTTCCTTCAGGTACAATGTATATCTTACTACAGATTTTTCTGAAATGAACAGCATGAAAAAGGTTTGGGGTTTTTGAATGAATAATACAAAAGATATGCAGTAGTTTTTGAGGAATTGAGATAATAATGTTGAAGTTGTGCCTGTAGACCATAGAACTTCAGCCTGTGATTTCTCAATCCAGTCAATAATCAAATAAAATTAGCCTGGTTCTGGTCTCACTTAAACCAGCATAATTGGACACTATTGAATTATAACACAATAAATGAGACCTCAAAACAGATTTACTTTATTGTGACAAAAGAGCACAGTATTTCATGGATGCAGTGGAATTTGGCTAAGGTTATTGGTAATTCCTTTTTATGAACACTGGGCAATGTCAACCATGTTATAGTTTTCAGAGTTAATTCTTATGGATATGATTCTTATTTTCTAAATTGCTAAGTGAACAAATCACCTGATAGAAGGATTCCCTGAATAACCTTTTTTCCCCCTTCTCCTGAGGGAAAGAAACATGTTTACCTCCCTTTGTCTATCACTTGGCTGCAGCTATAGTAGTAACACAGAAACAGATTGCACTGAATTTGCTATTTATTGCTCTGATTTTGGATTTTTGCCACTCTCACTAATGAGCTATGTTTTTTGCAGATAGACAAATTAAGGATGGGCTCCTCAGCTCACATGCATTTAATTGTATCCCAGTTTGTCATTAAATTTATTTTTAACAATAAAATCAGCAGATTGTAATTTGTATTATGGTTATCACAAATAGATCTCACCACATTTAATGCAACTGTGAAGCTTTAGCAGTGCAGATGAGGGGAGTTAGACCTTGAAAGAAAAAAAAAACAGTTGCCCAGCATCATCTAAAATTTTATTTTGGCAATTTTTCTGGAGTGGGAAAAGCAGGAAAACGAGGGGCCAATTTTATCTAATAACATCCTCAATCAAACCAAATAATTACATTGCATTCCTTTCTGTTAGCATGAGCAGCACAAGATTGGACAGTATTTGGTATAGAAGTGGAAGTATCTACCCCATTAAGTGATGAAATCTTAAATATTGTACTTGCATTTTTATGGGTAGCTGAAGGATTCTCAGTTATACACTCATCACTTCTGAAAGTGTTTAATGAAAGTTAGAAGTTTTGTTTTTTCTTTGTTGAGTTGCCTCAGAAGAAAATGTCAGAAGCACAAAAGCCTTTGTTGCTTCACTTCATGATTAAATACAGCCTTCCCTATTGAAAGAACTCTTTTATTTTGCATTATTATCCTGTTACAAAATGTCTATTCCCATGACAAATATTTCAGTTTTCCCATTCTTCCCTTCATAATTAACACTGAAAGCCTAACATTGTGAGGCTAGAACTGCCATTTCTTCATGGGCGAAGATTTAAACTCAGCAGTTACATATGTGAAAGGGATGTTGTACTCAGTAAACTATCACATTACCAAAAGTAGACTACTAATAAGCAAATGTAGGCTACTATTTTTAATTTAAATTTCATTGTCCATAAGGCATCAAGACCTACATAGGTAATTACAACTACCCAGATTGCCTTATCTTTGTAAATGGATTATGAAACTGAAAATGAGGAAAGGTGTTATCTGGGAAACAATATATTTCCATTTATTGTGAAGTGACTGTACAATTGTAACACTTCTATTCAGGCCTTTGTACTTCAATGGAAGGTAGCTTTTATTCTGTTCACAGGAACACTTTCCTAAACGATTAAGTAATCTTAAAAAGGTCACATTTATACTGTGGGAAAAATTAACACCAGAAATTATCCCACTCATCTGTGGCAGCTTCAGTTCACAGCTTTGAATTCAGTGACATGTGCTTGCTTCAATAGTCAAGCTATTTTCTTCTCATTTACTTCCGCAATCTTTTTTGGAAAGAAGAGTTACCTTTAATCCAGATGGTTTGTAGGAATCCATGTAATTTCAAGGATCTGCCTTATTGGCATGGTTAAATGGGTAATGGATGTGGCATGGAATAGGAATGAAATCTCAGATTTAGGGTGTTAGTGTAAATTCACAGCCATAACTGGTGTACTGAGAAATGAAATCCCTAGATTGTACCAAAAAGATTTTCCCTCAGTGAAGCTGAAAAACACAAGGAAATGTTATGCCAGTACTGTTCACAGCAAAGCCAGTGCTGAAGCACTGCTAACAAAACCATGAGATTGCTTCCCTCCCCCGGCACAACTGGAACAATAGGAAACACAGAATCAAAGATGCTGTGCTTTATATTTGCTTGGCACCATGCTAACTTAATCAAGAATGAACTTGCTCAAGGATTTTTTCCATAGAAATAGGACAACAAGCCGTTCTGGTACCACTCCCAGAGTGTGACTCACAAAGAGAAAGCAGCAGAGAAAGACAGTGGTTTTTTTTTTTTCCTTTCATGAAACCACTCACTTCCCTGCAAGGTTGTGCACTTGTTTTTGTTTTTAAATGTGTTACTTCGATTCTTTTCCTATTGATGTTTGAAAAATTAGTCTTAAACATAGCTTATGTCAGTGTTGATGGAGCAGGTTGTCATCCCTCTCTATTTTTTCTGGAAGATGGATGCTACATTCTGTGTTTAGTACTTCAATGCAATGTGAAATCCTGACATGAATGCAAATTCTTGCAGCTCATTACCAAATTAGTTTGTTCTAGCAAACCAGACCAAATGATACCAATAAATTATCTCTCATCATTCATTTGTTAGCATTAAGAAGGATTGTGATGCACAAGGCTTCTCTTGATAGTTAAGGTGCTTCTCACTCAAGCTACTCCCAAAAGATAGATTTTCACTTCATTTTTTTTGATCAGCATCTTTAAAATATACTTAGAAACTCAGAAGGATTTTTAGTCCTGCTTGTTTCTGATGATTAGGTTGCAAATTCATGAAGTTACATTAAATTGCAGTTACTTGGTAAAATTAGGTCATTGCTTCACATTCTTGTTACTGACATGTTTCCTGTCTGCTGAAATTCATTATCACAAAATCATGGAGTAGGTGAGATTGGAAGGATCCACACTGGGACATCTGGTCCAACCTCTAGGGGCCCTTCTCAAGCTGGGCACATGCCACTGGATTGCATCCAGACGATTCTTGAATATCTCCAGTGAGAGAGACTCCACAACCTGTGGATGACCTGTTCCAGTGCTTGGACAACTGCACAGTAAAGAAATTCTTCCTCATGTTCAGGTTGGAACTTCCTGTGCATTAGTTTCTGCCCATTGCCTCTTATCCTATTGCTCAGCACCACTGAGAAGAGTCAGGCTTCATCCTCTTAGCACTCTGCCTTCAGATATGGGCAGGCATTGACAAGGTCTCCTTTTAGTCGCCTCTTCTCAAGGCTGAACGGCCCCAGCTCCCTCAGCCTTTCCTCATAATAGATTTGCTCCAGTTCCTTGATCATCTTTGTTGCCATCCTCTGGACTGGCTCCAGGAGCTCTGTGTCCCTCGTGCTGAGGAGCCCAGAACTGGACCCAGCACTCCAGATGTGCCTCACCAGGGCTGAGCAGCGGGGCAGGATCACCTCCTGTGACCTGCTGGCAATGCTCTTCCTAATGCACCCCAGGATCCCACTGGCCTTCCTGGCCACAGGGGCTTCACTCAGGGGCTCAGGAACAGCTCCTTGTCCACCAGGACCCCCAGGTCCTTTCCCACAGAGCTGCTCCAGCAGGCAGTGCCCAGCCTGTGCTGGTGTGTGGGGCTGTTGTTCCCCAGATGTGGGACCCTGTACTCACCTTTGTTGAATTTCAGAAGGCTTCTCCCTGCCCATCTCTCCACCCTGTCAGGGTCCTTCTGAAGGGCTGCACAGAACTTGGGGGGATCAGCCACTCCTCCCAGTGAACCTGCTGAGGAGGCATCTGCCCCTTTGTCCAAGTCTCTGATGAATAATGGGCCCAGTATTGAGCCTTGGGGGACACCAAGGCATCCGATGAGACCCAGTGCCACTGCTCAGCCAGTTCTCAATACCGTCCACTCACCCAGTCCTGAGCTGGCCTGTGAGTGTGAGAGACAGTGCTGACAGCCTTGCTGAAGCTGAGGTAGACAACATCTGCTGCTCTCCCCTCCTCCACCCAGGCCATTTTGCCAGTCCTGCTTATACTGCCTACATATACTGCAATCAAACAACTTCTCAAACATTTCACATAGGTTTTTTTTGAGCCCTATTGGCCAAATACTTCAATGTATTGAGGACTATTAAGAAAACACTTATTGTTCTGAAAGGAAGAGTGGACTAGTACCTGGCCTAGAATAAAGGCTTAGTTCTTAGTTTCAATTAATTCCATTTTGGTCATGTCACTGACCATGGGTTGTTTTGCTAACAAGGGTTTCTTTTTACACGTCATCTCAGAGAAAGAGGCTGAAGTAACATAAATGACTTTTGGCACTAATGGGCTTCTTGAATACCAAAATTGGGTAAACTTCATACATTTCAGATAAGCATATGTTAGTGGGGCTTTGTGAAATGCATAATCTTGGGGTGGATGGCTCATAGCATATTTTAATACTTAGCAAGACTAAAAGTATTAAAAAAGTATTTCAAAGGAATAGTTAAGAAAAAATGGTGAAAGGGAATTGTGTTTTGGAAAAATGAATTTTCTTCCTCTCTAGTCCTGCTCATCTCTGCACTTTTTGATTATTCAATGTTTCCCCTGATATGGGCTTGCATGACAATTCATTTATTTCTGAGGCCTCTGAAGTCCAGAGTCACCTGTAGAACTGATGAAATGCTAAAATCTCCATCCCATAAAAAAATGTTAAATTTTGTATACCTCTTACTGGATTGTAAATGGTTTCAAGGTTGGAAGGTCCATGAATCTTTTACTGATGTGTTATGCAATCAGTTCATCTGGGAAGTCAGTAAGGCAAATTATTATTGATGAGTTCAGGTGATTTATTCTAATGGGAGCTGCCCAAGTCCACCCTGTGTGGGAGTGCTGTCTTGTTAAAGATGATGATGTGCAGGGGGAGCAAGTTCTGAAACCTCCCCTTGTGCTCTTTGCTCCAGCCTCCAAAGAAAAGTCTGGATAGTGGCCAGACTTGGAAAGTAAGTCTACAGGGTTCACAAAAATAGTATTTTAGTCTGATACTTCCTGATCCGCTTACAAAGACAGTCTTTGCAGTAGGGAGTTTTTGTAGTGGCTCTATATGGGTGCACCACAACCTTCCACCCTCTGCATACTCATGTAGACTTCCATCTCATTACTGTCTAGCTATTAATTGTATGTGTCTGTGAACAATGATGGCTTCAAGCACTAAGCTGTCAATATGACTTTCCCAGATGAACATCTGAGTAGGCGTAAATGTCATGATAAGCATGTTGCCTTCATGGATAACAGAAAGTTATTACCTCCTTTTTGCTGATTCTTATGTAACTATTCTTTTGGTGATAAAGTAGAATAAATAGTTTTTATTTTTCATAGTCAGCTATGTTAAACATATATATATATATATATACACAAGATCTGTCAAAATTTCTCTTACTGATAGTGATATTTTTTCCTTCCAAATACTTGTCAAATCTGACTGATACTCTTTCCCATATTCTTACTTGAACTTGAACACTGTCAAGAATTTTGATATGCAAGGGTTATATACAGCAATATCAATTCAAGTCACCAACACCAATTTGCCCTCTTTTTCATGGAAAAAGAAATTAATTGAATAATCCCATTTACTTAAAAAAAAATAATCTTTAGAGGTAGCATCACTACATGCCCCTTCTAAAAAATATATCTGAGGGGCTGGACTCATCCATGCTTTTGGATAAATTTAAAACCTAGAATTTGTATTTGTTTTGGTATTTTTTTTCCTGTGGGTTTTTCAAATTGAAATAGTGTTGGAACTATAATAAATAACAGGAAAATAATATAAAATTATGGCATGAAATTGATACTTTAGGCAAAACTGACAATGGCCTTTAAAGGTAGAGCAATGCAATCTCTACAGTTAAGACAGGTATTGTTAATGTAGAATAGCACAGAAAGATATTTTGTAGCCAAAAAAAAAACCCCAAAATCCAAACCAAAACCAGCATGATCCAGTAAAAGCTCCTGTAAAAGTGTAAAAGCGCATGTTGTTATTAACTACAGTACAGCATGCAAAAACATTTAGAGTTTCTTGGGCTCTGTCTTGGGCTGTTTAGGTTCCAGGCTGCTGGTGTAGCTGATAGGCTGCTCTGTTAGTGGTGCTTCTCCCTGTGAGTCCAAGTCTGACGTATGTGATGAAATGCAGAATACTGATAATCAGAAAAGAAAACCAAACCCAGAGCTTAAATGCAAGATGTTTGAGGAATTTGTATATGGATATACAGGCTGCCAGTACTCATTTTATTTAGCTTTTACTGCTACTCCAAGCAGACGCTTTTAAAATAAATTCTTTATTGCAATTTTGTTGGGGGGGCTTTGTGTCAGGGTCAGGAGCTTGAAATTTCTAATTTCTTGTTTGATCAGTGCATGAAAAAAAAAATCAAGCAGTGCTGCCTGCTACTTTTAAGCCTTTCAGAGATCTTCTTTTCAGCAGCAATTGCAGAACATGAAAGTGAAAATGTTTAAACCAAATGCTCCCTAGTCATCTCTCAGTGTCCATGTAATCCTCAGTGCTTAAAAGCTTTAAAAAAAAGCATGGAAATAAAAATATTTATTTTATCTTAATTGTTTGTAAAAGGTGGCACCGATTTTGTCTATGAATGCAATTGAATTAAATAGAAAATGCTCCTTTTAACTTCCATTTAACTGTTGCTTCCATTTAACTGTTCTAAATCAAAGTTTCTAAACATTCTTTTCTTGGTCTACCTCAGTGAAGAGCATAGTTGTGTGTAGGGCATAAGAAACTATGCTTGGGAGTGACTGATGGTTGTTGATGGAATCTCAGACAAAATAGAGAAATGAAGGTTGAACTTCTAGGAAGTAATTAGGGCTCTTAAGTGCCTAGACCTGAACTTTTGATGGACTTTAAAGAGGCTTTTAATAAGACTTTTGATAGTCTTGCCTCAATATGTGATGCTAATAAATTCCACCATTACTAGATTCTGTTTGGATAATGGACATAACACTGATTATTTCACTGAATTATCCTCTTGTCACAAGAAACTAATGTAATCTGCTGTTGTCTTCTTACCCATTCTCCTATTTTTAGGTCCATTTACATGCATCTGTGTTTCTGCAGACCTTTCATCATAACTCATAGCTTAAAACTCCTCAGAGTTCTCGTACAGCAGTTTTTTCCTAGTGTTTTATTTCAAGTTTTCTCCCCATACCAGTGTGGAAAGTTTAACAGTCTGGCAGTTTAAGCAGTCTCATTTTTCTGTGTCTGTTTTAACCCTTGGTCTGGAAAAAAAAATGCTGCAGCTTTTTGGGCATGTGCCAAAATAAAAAAGGAAAAGTGCCAAGTTCTTAGTTTTAAAATAAGACCAGCAAAAGTGTATGAAATGATTCATCACTTCCTGGCAAGTGTAATTATCACTGCAGTCACCAATCTCTATCTACTTGCATCCTTGAAAAATGTGCTAAATGTTACTGTAAGTTTCAAAAGTTATTGTTTTACTGAATCAACTAAAAAATAAAAATTAAGAGCATCACAGGTGTGTGCTTTAAACAGGAAATGATGCTGATCTCTGGGACTCTCAGAGCTGCCTTCCTTTAGATTGGCCTGCAAGAAATGTGTCACATTTGACATTGGTGTAAAAATGGAATATACTGAGTTTACAGTTGATTCAGCTATAAAAAGGAAAGTATTTCAACTGGTTTAGCTATTGTTAGTCATTGTTGGAAGCTGACTGCTCAAATTTGAAAACAGTTCCACCTCTTACCTGGACATTTATTCTTTGCCTAGACTGGGACATTGGAGATACAGTAATTATGTTAAGTATTCAGCTCATGTACTTTTTTCAGACAGTTTAAGCAAATCACTTGTAGCTTCACTCCTATAAATGCTCCCGGGCCATTACCTATAACCAAAGAATCTTATTTTGACAAGGTATAGTTGTAATTTCTCTGTATTTTGAACCTCATAAAAATGACTCAAAGCATAATTGATTCTGCCTATAAGTAAATTTGGATGTGGGATGCATTCTCACCAGTCACTGCCTAAAGTCTAAAACAAAAATCAGACTTGGTAACGTATCAGCGTACTCATTTCTCACATAACATATGTTGTGAGATCTTTGGGGTAGCAATGAGCTTTTTTGTTCTGTTTGTATAGCAACTACACAGATGGTCTTTATCTACCACTGGCAAATTTGGGTAGTATCACAGCAAACAAATGTTTTAAAGACATTGTTTAAAAGACATTGTTTAAAAGTTTTACAGTACAGGAAATTTTTTTCCAAGTTGTTATGAATGATTTCTGTGTCAGTGAAAAGTCTTTGCCTAACAAATTAATACTTTTATTTAGTACTTCAGCATTCATTTTTTGCATATCACCTAACCTCTGCTCATAACCAGGGGATTGGTGAAAAGAGCTGCCTTTATTCTTCAGATCCTGTGGCATTCAACTCTAGCTGGGGGTCTCTCCTGTGACCTTGTGCTGTTGTATGTTAGAATCAAAGCCTTCCCAAATGTATCTCGTCTCAAAATGCTGCTAAAAATGGAGGAATCCAATGGTGTGTAACAAAAGAAATATTAAGAGCATCAGGAAGGGAGGAGGAAATTACTTCAGTAGAAGTAGCAAGGGAGGGAAAAGACCTAAAAATCTCCAGAAGTGATATCTGTGGAATGGCCACAACTCATACTATCTAAATTCCTCCCATCACTTTGCCCAGGTGTTGATTAGTTATGCTGGGACAAAGCAGAATTTCAAAGTAGGTTTCAGCTTTAGCATGACTGAATTTATTGTCTGTCCAGGAGGACTGTGTCAAAGTGTATATCCTTTTCAATATTTTTACATCGGAAGAAGAAATGGATATTTTATGTGTTGTGATGTTCGATTTAGAATCTTGGATTTACCTTTTAAAATTTCATGGTATCAGAAAGTGCTTGAGATGAAAGTAGATTTCATTTCTAGATTTACATTAGAGTAATTAGGTAGCTGGGAAGGGTGCCAAACACCTCCTATGTATCAGCATATTCTTTAGAGTCCAGATTAGTTATCTTTGACTCCTTCAGGAAATCTGCATGAAGCTGACTTGGGAAATTCCAGTACTCTTTCTCCTTACTCTTCCCTCAGTTAAGGATGCCAGTGAAGAGTCCTTTAAGAAGCTGAAACAGGGTTCCCTGCTTTAGTTCTGTGCTTACAACTTAAGGGGAGTTAGTTATTCACAGATGCATTCTTGCATTATAATGTTGCTTAACATGAAAGATTGCATTGTGCTGATGGGAAAGGGTAACTAGGTTTGCTGAACTCCAGACTGGACTGATGATGTTTTTTCCTTAAAACTAAGATTATGTGTATACAACAAATTACATGTAGCCCTATGGTTTAGTCAGTCGGACCGGTCAAGTATACTGGCCTTTTTCAAGGTTCCTTAGTATTTCTCACTGTGATTTGAAGGTTTATTTGCATTCCTGACTGACTGAGCAACTGTCTGATATCGTCAATAGGGTTTGTCAGCAAGTTGGCAGAATGTAAGTTTTCCTTTCTTGGCACAGATAACATTAAGAAGTTTATCAGGGAATATTATGCAGACTCAAAATCTGTCAAAAATATGAATGACAGTGTGACAGAAACCACCTGCACAGCTCATGATATTCTTGGATCAAAGTACCAGCAGGAAATCACTGCAGTATTCCAAGTAGTAAGTATGGTTTTGTAACAAGGCAGAAATCTTGAGAACAAGTAGATATTTACTTTTTGTCACTTTAAAGCAGTTCCTTAAAGCTTGTACAAAAGGACATGCTTCAATGTGTGGCAAATGCTAGTAAGAAATAGTGAGTTACATATCCACAAATTAAAAAGATCTGTCTGAAACTAGGGCACCTGCTATATAACAGGGACAAAAAAAGATACTACTAGATATGACTGCATAGGAAGGGGGTTTTAGAAGAAGCTGTTGCTACTGAGTCACTGAAATGAAAGTTTGCTTCATATAGGAAAAAAAACCCAAAGGTAGAAAGAATACTTAGTATTTGCAAATACTTTTGGTACAGCTTTTGAATGGAAGAAATTTCACCAGCGCTCAGTGCTGAACTTAGGCAGTCTGAGTTGAAAATGACCTGTCCAAGATCATGTTCATGGACTCATGAAAAGCTCAGGGCTCTTAGATCCAAACACAGAGCCTTGTCTGTCAGTCCATGCTGTTTACATTTGTATAAAAAGGAAAAATAACCAGGTTATTTTTGCCATTAATCTACTTTAAATGCCACTCACATCACTTAACAAAGGGCATTCTGTGAAGTGATCAGCTTCCACCATCAATATGGCATAAGTGTGTAAGGCTTTATATAGTATTAGCAATAATAAGCTCAATTTCTGTAAGTTAAAATTGAAGCTGCCTAGTATGCATTCAGATGTGAGTTCAATGTCACAACTATAGATTAATGTCAGAAAAATTGTGAGGATAATTTACTTACCACTCACGATGTGAGTAAGTTACCAAGGTGGCTTTGTAGTTGGGAAATATCCAACCTACATTTAAATTTTAGTTGTCAACATCGCTTTGGATAGACTCCAAGGAAGGATCATTCCCTTAAAATAGTTGTCAATAGAAGGATATTTTCTTGCAAATTTGAAGGTATGATTTTGATACTAGTTGGTTGAAATTAGAGTACAAGGGTGATCTGTTTGCTGTGCCGTGGCTTTGCCTTTAAGACATAGTTTTTCCACAGCTGTGGTCACTGCGAAGTGAATACAGTAACTTGCTTCATCACCTCTTTTATTCTCTGATTCCTTGAGATACATATCCATATAATTAATTTTAGGGCTCAGAGCAACTTTATAAGAATCATACACTGGCTGTAAAGTATATTTGGCAAAGAATTATCAAAGGTTTTTTGTCAGAAAAGAAAGGTGTTTCCATGGCTCTGAAGACCTCTAACATGGGTGCATTTTTGTTCTTTAATAATATTAACTCACAGCAAGATCGGCAATATTAACTCATAGCAAGACCTGTAAATACAGTGAGAGGAAAATTAGAATTCAAAATTATCCTGAAACGCAATGAAATTGTCATTCCTTTGCCATATTTATGTGGCAGTAATCAGCTGTACAAATATATGATGGAGTTAAATCAGCTGCACTGTGATACCATGGAAAAGGATCTGGGAGGCAATCACAAACTTGAACAATAGTAAAGTGTCCTGCTGTTATGAAAACAAGTAAAATATCATGCTGGGAGATATAATCTCTGCTAGCACTTGTGAAAACTGACACAGTCATCTGACTTATGCAGTTCATGCATCTCTTTCCTAACACTGATCATTGTCTTGGCTTGTATTATTTCTTTTGGTTGCAAAACACTGTTTATGTATCCCATTTAGAGCTCTACATGTCCATCACAGTGCTATCCTTGAAAGGTTTTGTACCCTTTTTGGTGTTTACAATGTCCAACTGAAATGCAAAGTGTTCTTTATTTGAAAATCTTGTGAAGAGCAAATGCAGTATTTCAGCCATATAATTCTGAGATATTTGTCCCAGATCATCATAGTATTTTGTTTGGTTGGTTTTTTTTTTGTTTTGTTTTCAGGGAACCGGACTGCATGTTTGTGTTAATGAGTGATTGGATCTTCCCCTTTTTATTCTTTTCAGAAACATGTGTTTGCAGTTTTGAAGTTTTCAGTCTTAGATGGAATGTAATTTTCTTCAGCATCTGCAACTACAGTTTCATAGTGTCATTATTTGATCTAACAGGAACATGCTGAGATGTGAAGTGTATCAGAGCCAGTTATTCTAAGAACTAAACTTACTTTCCGTCTTATTCCTCATGGCTGGCAGCCATTGCTGGAAGAGACCAATGAAGCATTATTTAAATATGCAGTTATTCCTGGTGTTTCCAGAGAGCTGCAGGTCTCTGTGAGTTTTCAGTGGCTCCCTCCTTACAGTCATGTTTCTTGCTTTTGATACCCTGAGTCACTTGGAAGCACAATTCATCATTATCCCAGATCATTATCCCGCCAAGGCTATGTAACATGAGCTTCTGCATGTCACAGTCACTGACTGTCCCGTGAATCCCTTCCTTAAGATATGGTTCCCCAAACCAGAAAAATCCAAGTCACAAAACCAATGCTTTCCACAGGGGATACGAAAGACAGATATTATCAGAAAGAGAAAGCAATATGGTTTTATATAGAGATGTTACTGGCATTTCCTTGGTCTTCCCTTTGTTTTCTTTTCTAAAATGTTCACACCAAACAGCCTTAGCAGAATTGACCTGAGTAGCCCATGACATTTTCCTTAGGCTATATGGTTTTGTGAAATGTTTTTCTTAACAGTGGTTTATGAGCTGGTATGTATAACAACACTAAAAGAATAATTTCCTTATGGTTAAAGAGTGTCATGGAAGAATTCATATAACTAATCTGGATGAAGGGATAATTAAATTGCATTGATCCAAGTGAAAAATGTTTGTAGTTGTAAAGGAAATTTTACTGACAAATGTCTTGTGCACAGAGATGCTCAGCTGTATGGAATCAGAGTAAAAGCCAAACTTATAAGTGCCTCACACTTTAAGGAAGGCTGCTAAATGGACAATTATATTTTAGCACCTGTTATATGGTCATTATTTATAACAAGCTCATTTCATTTTACATGCTACTTAAGTGTTCACCATTGTTAAATACTTTCTTGTTTATATGTATCTTTAGGGTAAAGTCTCTTCACTGAACCAAACCAGAGTCATTCTATATGATTGAATTTAAAGTCTTTAATGCACTATAGTGGCCTTGCAATAAATATTGTGGGTTACTTACAACAAGAGCAGTTGTCTCAATCTGAACACAAGAAGTTCGAGCAATGAGCATCAAGAAATTGAAGGGCAGAATTAATTTCTTCACCCTTTCAGAAAAGGGTGCAAGCTCAGTCTGCACTGTTTGCTGTGAGGTACAGGGCGCTGGCAGGGGAGCGTTGGCCACTAAAGGCTTGCTTGGACCCATGCCTGATTATCTCAGTCTCAGACTTGCAGAAGATACTGTGCTAAGGGCCCTGCTCAGGGCTCTTCTCTAACATTTGGGTTTCTGAGCTCTGCTAGTGCTGCCATCAGGCTGTATGGAGATATGTTTAGCATGATCATGACTGATATTGCTGTTACTTGAAAGGGTGTAATTCCTCACTGGGAAATTGCGGTATGCTTTGATAATATATCTGGAAGAGTATCTGGCAGGTAATACCCAAATTCAGGGCTCTTGGGCATGAAAAGTTTTAAAATTCAGTGGGAAGTGTGTTATCCCATAACTTCAAGAGCCCCAAAACCTCTTTCTTTAAAGAAATAGAAATAGTTTCTTCCTAAGTCTATCTCAAAGTGCACATTTTATTTTCTACTGCAGTTGTCCTGATTAGTTAAGACCTATCATGACTTGATAGGTCTGTTTGTTGGGAGCATGATTTACCACAGAAAACAAATTTAATGACTATTGCTCCATCTGCTCCTTGAGGATCACACTGACAATGAGTTAGTCATAGTGAATGCTACTGACATCAGTGGGTCCAATGTTAAAACAATTTCTCTCCAATGTGAATGAAAGATGGTCTGTTTTTCAAAGTGTCCAAGATGAGACTTCTGCAACTTATGGTGGGAAATACTGAAGTAATTACATTTTGTTTAACTGTGTTGATTATTCTTAGTGAATTATAATTACAACTCCAGGCAGTGCTGCAGGCTGGGAGTAGTGGCTGGAAAGCTGCCCAGCAGAAAAGGACCTGGTGGTGCTGGTTGACAGCAGATGAACATGAGCCAGTGCGTGCCCTGGTGGCTGAGAAGGCCAGTGCCATCCTGGCATGTGTCAGGAATACTGTGGCCAGTAGGACCAGGGCAGTGATTGTCTCCCTGTACCCAGAACTGGTGGCACTACACCTCGAGTCCCAAGTTCAGTTTTGGGCTGCTTGCTACAAGGAAGACATTGAGGTGTGAGAGTGAGTCCAGAGCTGGTGGAGGGTCTGGAAATTCAGTCTGGTGAAGAACGGCTGGGGCAGGTGAGGCTGTTTAGCCAGAGGAAAAGGAAGGTTAGGAGAGACTTTATCACTCTCTACAACTGCTTGAAAGGAGATAGGGTGGTGAGGTGGGTTTTGGTCTCTCCTCCCAACTAACAAGCCTAGTACTTGATCAGATGAAATGGCCTCAACTTGTGTCAGGGGTGGTTTAGATTGAATGTTAGGAAAAGTTTCTTCACTAAAAGGATTATCAAGCTTTGAAATAGGCTGCCCAGGGAAATGTTAGAATCACCATCCCTGGAGGAATTAAAAGACATGAAGATGCAGTGTTTATTGACATTGTTTAATGCTGGACTTAGCAGTGTTAAGTTTATAGGTGGACTCAATGACCTTAAAGGTCTTTTCCCACCTAAACTGTTCTATGATTGTTCCATGAATTGGTGTTATATGTGCTCACCTGCAGCCATCACCACTGGTTGGGGCTGCTTACATCACCAGTATGTCTTATATTGTTTTTTCAAAATGTATGTTTGCTTTTTTTACCAAATGGTCTGGTCTGAATATTCAAAAGCATAGAGCAGTGGAAAAAATAAGAGTCTGATAATAATGATAAAAGACATGTGCTTACCAGTGCTGATAAATGCTTGCCATTCCCTATGGCACCCTACTGGGCTTCAGAGAAAACATCAGTTAGTGATACACATAGTATTTGTTACACACTGTTTGACTGGATAGGATGTTGTTATCCTGGACAAAATAATTCCAGTTCTGCCTTGTCTTGTCAGGATAGAGGGAAATAACTTTAATCAATGTATGGATCTCCCTGCTTATTTATAAATCTGCAACAAGGTAATTAAAAATCTGCTGCTTGGCAATTTATAGACTTAATTTAAAATTAGTCTCTTTATACTTCACTGCTTGACAATAATCTGCATAACAAAGAAGACTTACTGTGCTCATGGCAGTGGTATCCAAAAGCTGTTGAGAATATGTAGTTTATATTAACAGGAAAATATTAAATACTTGGGGAGAGATGATTTTTATTACTCATAAAAGTTAATTATTATGGTCAAAAAATTGATAGGTAGAAGAAAGCAAACAAATACAGGTGTGAAAAGTACTTGCCAAAGAAGAATTTAACGTCAAAATGACCACTGTATTACACAGTGAAATGGCAACTTTTTATTTTGTCATGAGAATTTGTAAAGGATAAATCATGGAAGTGCACAATATTTCAGTGTGGAACAGGGAGGAGCCTTGAATCTCCTGGGACACAACAAAAGAATCTTGCACCTTCGCTTTAATGATATTCATCCGAGTAGTGGTTCAGTGGTTTAGTTAAAATTCCAGCTTGATGGTATATGATTGTAGTCAAAAGGTACCCACAAACCATAGCTCAGAATCAGTACAAATAACACCACTTAGCATATTTTTGATAGGCTTCAGAGGAAAAGCTGAGATGGAGTGTGAAGAAAATCAGTTGATCTTTCCATTAGGGAATGAGAGGAGTTGAACGATAAAATTCTAAAAAGAGTTACAAAATTGACACCTTTTGGAAGGTCAAAAAAATGCACACAGTCTTCAGGTAACACAGACTATTATACAGCAGTCATTTTAAAAATCTACATCTTATTAAAACCTATTTTTCAGCTGTTGCCAAGATGTGATTACACACTGGAAAACCTTTTTCTTACTGAATATTGTGGTTCAGCCTGCCATTCAGGAGTAACTCACAAGAAATTTAATAGTTGTACAAAAGACATCATTGCACAGATTATATTAAAATTTCTGTTCTTTGTCGCTTTTAGTTCAATTTTGAGATTTAGTATGAAAAATTGCAACTCATTATTTGGTCTAGGTAGACACAGATGATGCATAAGGAGTTTAACAATGCCCTGGCGAGTACCTTGTCTCTTTAGTAGATAATCACAACAGCTCATTCTCTGGGGCTAGGAGCATAGCCCATTATATGTACACCAAATTAATGTGGAAAATAATTGCATTGGTAATGAAGTCAGCTACATTGTACCCACATTCAAACATCTTGGAGAATTTAAGTAGCAAAATTAGTCTGCTTCAGCCTTGAGTTCAAGGTATGGTACAAAATGAATGCATATTCAAGTTTTGGTTAGGCTTGTAGCTCTAGTAAAGTCTTGAGATTAATTTTTCTGAAATGGCATTTTAAATGAATGAATAAAAAAGAGGTATTTCCATGAAGAGGGGAAAGTGAAAAAAATCTAGGCAGACAGTAGGAAATCATGAGTAATTTCTTGTTTATAAACTGTAATGTTTGGTGTTTCACATTCTCTCAGGTTCTTTTTGTTTTATATTTCTGGCTAACTTTTGACCCTTGATGAAAAGTGTGAGCATTGAACTACTTTTAAGCACCATTTTTATTTTTAAATTTTGTTGACTAAATAAGTGATATACTGACAAATTCACTGTAGATTATCTGACTGTCAAAATTTATCCCAAGGAGTCTTGAACATAAACACACTAGGGAACTCTTCTTGAGGATAATTACCAGTTCATTTGAAATAGTTTCAGAGTTTTCTCATGCCTAGACTACAGTTAGCAGGACAGCCTTGTTTTACATAATTTGGTCATCCTAAGAATGAAATTTATGGGGTGAGGAGAGAGAAAACTATTTGATATATACAACTCTACATTTCTCCTTTGCTTGTTGCTTTTCTTCTCTGGAAATGCTGTTGTCAAATAACAAAGTGACTTTTCTCCTTAGTCTCCGAAAAGTTTGCTAGAAAAGATAACTTCCTGCTAATCTTCTCTCATGACTGCACATATACTTGGCATGTTTGGAGGAATGTCATCACAGCGAATAGACTTGGGAAGAAGTGTGTGGGGTGCTGGGGGGATGGTGAGCTGGGATGAAGAGGAAAATAATATAGGTAATACAGTAAAAGGAGAATAAAAAGTTGTGAGTGTCTTTCTGTCTTAGGAATACAGTTCTGTGTATTGCAAAGGCCATAATAGACTCTAGATAGGAAGAAAAAAATTAGATCATTTCTGTATGCGTTAAATTTTGTGAATGTCTTTGTAATAGAAAGATAGGAATGATCAAGATGTTATTGTCTTAGAAGAATAGATTTCTGAGTCATGCATGAGATGTTTTTTGTCTATGGCCATGTTAGATAGATATCTAACATATGTAATATATAGAGTTATAGAGATACATATATGTTATATATAGAGATACATGTATATATATATATATATATAGAGGATAGAGCTGAACTCAGAATTTCATTTATCACTATTTGTAAGACTTAAAAATGATGAATGTCAGATTTCAAGACATCTATGGGGAAACTGTTGTTTAAAAGCAATTTTTCCCAATCTGAATGCAAAGAGAAACAGTTTTATAAGATGATTTGTAATCACCTGTAGTGTTTTTGCTCTGTCATCTTTTTCTGTACCTACCCAATGGCAATGTGAGCAAAGAACAATTAGCGGATAGAAGAGATACTGCAACAAGTTCCAGATACTGCTAATCCCCTAGGAAAGTGCAAAGGTTTATACTTCCAGATAGTTTCTGTGTCAGTCAAACTGGATGCCAGTAATCTGAATATGAAAACCAGAAAATCTCAATAGCTGTGCATAGACCAGGGTGTTTTAACCAATTTTAACAAAGTTAGTGTCAGAAAACTTTGAAATACATAATCTTGGAGACCATGATGAAAGAGCAAAATATTTTCAAAGCCTAAAATTAAAAAAAAATTAGGTTTTCAAACTCTTCCACCTACACAGATTTGAATGTGACTTACAAAGAAAAAACTGTGTAGTGCAGAGGTAGCTAATGATAGATTCTTGCCTCTTTGTTCCAGATATTCAGATGAGAACTGTTGTATATAGAGAAAATTGATGCAGTCTATCATATATCTTCTAATTCCTTTTAGAATTCCTGTTCCTATTAAATGCCCATATATTTTCCATAAGGAATCTCAATTTAGTAGAAATTCTTTTGGTCATGATTTTGACATTGTCCAATAGCTGTGCTTAACATATGGCACAGTTAGTCATGTTTTCCTTTGTGGACAATGTTGGATTTCTAAACTTTCTTTTTCAAGTATTTATCTTGTATCTTTTTAAGTATATATCTATATACTATGTAAGTATATATCTTTTTAAGTATTGTAGCAAACAGTTATCCTGACATATATTTTAATCGTTACCTTTAAAGTGTTTAGCAATTATCTTTTGCTTTATTTTATTCAGCCCATCTGTACTAAGTCCTGAGGATTTTATTATCCTTTTCCACCCTAAGGAGCAACAGTATGCTTAGTCAGTGGTTGCTCAATTGTCAGTGTATAGTTGCTACCACTATATGTATACATTTAGAAAACACATGGCACATCAATTACAGTGTTTTCTGATATAAGACTGAATTCCATCAACTGTGGCCAATAATAATATTGCACTGGCTCAAAACCAAAGAATGCCATGTTTTGACTTGTGTATCTCAGTGCTAGTTTAGCATCATATATCCCAAAGGAATTTCTTTCTTCTCATTTCCCCTCCCTTGCTTTCCTTCTCATCCCCCTCTTTCCCTAAACTGGAGATGCAGAGTAAAAAGTCCTAGTAGGTAGAATCCAATAAAATAGAGCTGTGATACTGGTCACATTCTTCAGAAGAGTTTTATTAATTAGGACAATTAATGCTCCCATACGGCATTGGTATTTGTGGTTTTGTTTGGTTTTTTTTTTTTTTTTTTTTTGTTATTTCTACTTATTTGCTTGAGTTTTACTAGGACTTTTACGATGCAGTAAAATATAAAAGCACAAGTGAAGCACTGGGAAGCTTCTTAAGCCAAGTTCCTGTGCTCCAGTCTGAGCAGGAAAGTCTTAGCAGGGAAATTAATCTCCTGCATGACGGCATTGACGTAAGTCTCTGCTCAGTTTGTGTGTGCATGTAAACAGGGAAAGTAAGAGAGAATAAGACTATTTTATTTAGAATTTCATTTACAATTAATTTTACTTAGGAAAGGTAAAAAGGGAAAGCAGAACTTAAAGGCCTAGACAACTCCTTTTACAGAGCTTTAGCACTCATACTACAATAGATCCTGAAACATTTGCAAACTCTTCTGCCTGCATTCTGAATTAGTCACAATTTTCTTTAGTTCTATCTGGTTTCTCAAGCTTGGAGCAGTGATTAGATGAAGTTTTAGAGTGGGTTTTGCTGATGTCAACATGAGGAAGCCAATTGAGACTGTCCTACACTGCTCAGGGTGCAGTAAGAATAATGCAAACCTGGTATAACAGTTGGGTGAAAAACCACTCAGCCTGATCCTTAGCAGGATGAATTGTGCCAAGGAATATGAAGAATGGGGGTGACTACAATTCAGCTCTTAAACCATTGCACAAACACAGTTCTAGTAGGTAGTATCAAGCATGACATGCTTGTGATAAAATTACCTTTTGCATGGCAGGCAATCACAGCATCTCCTTTAGCAATTAACCTGTTCTCTGGGGACATCAGACCTGGACAATTTTATTTGCTTGCTATAGACAGATTTGGAGACCCTCCATGGAGATTGGAAGCTGGTAAAAGGCACGCTGGTAAAAGGCATGCTGTGAGGGGCTTATCCCTCTCATTGTAACGGAAGGGAAGATTCTGGGAGCTATTCTGTCTTGTAAAGAGCCTTGGAAGACCCTGCTGAACTGACACTGCTGGTATAGATAGATTTAACATGGTATAGATAGATTTCACATAATGCCCTCTGGTTTCTTATGCACCACGTTTGAATCTTTAGTCTATACACAGCCTTTATTGAATGAATTTATTCCAACAAGCTTAGAAATACTTGAATAAAAATCTTGTAAGGGATTGGTTGAATGAGATATATTGCCTTTTTACTATAAAAAGTTTTCTCTTCATGCTTTACTTAGTCATTTAATTACATTACAATTTTCCTAACCAGTAAACTGGTGCAAGGTATTGCACTGAAAAGTAAGATAGCATTCTTTTCATAAGTTTTGCTCTAGATTTTTATGTTTCAAACCTGTAAGAATAGAAACATGTTGAAATATGCTTTCTTTTTTAAAAACTTCATTAGTGCAGAAAATGGATGCACAAATTTTAGCTCTCCACTGTTCTCTTGTTGCTTGTGAACAATATGTGAAAACATCTGCCCCCTTACTTAGGGAAGCAAAGCAGAAATGGTGTTTAATGGATTAAAGCTTTAAGTGTCACTCTTTGTTGCCAGAATTAAGGACCAAAGTTCAAAATTTGGATTAAGCGGCAAACAAATGAAAGATTGAAAAGCCCAAGTGCTACAGCTAAATGATAAATGGTTTCATGCACACTAAAATCCAAAACTAATTAACAGGCTCAGTTAGAAGCTGATAATAGCAGTTGGTTACCAATGAATTTTAGAACTGTGAGGTTGGATGATGTATTTAGAGATTATTTAATCTATATTCTCATCCAAGTAGAGGCTAATAATTTCTGACACATGCTTATATAGCCTTTTAAAAATCCATGCTTAGAAAGCTACTCATGTTTCCAAGAACAGATCCCCTTAGCAATTAATGTTCTTATTACTTTCCTTTAAAAAGTATTTTTTTCACCACTGAATCTTTATTACCACAACTTACAACCCCATGAGCTATTTTGTTATTTCTTGACCACAGGGGTAGGGAAAATAGTCTGTTTTCATAAATTACACAGCTATATTTATGTTCTGGAGTATTTTAAATTAGGTTTGCTTTTCCTTAGGCTACATTGTGTGACCTTCTGTTTTTACTCGTGAGATATTTTCTAAATTTCTGTTTTGTCAAGGTTTAGTCCCAGATGTGTCTGCGGAACTGCGTTCCCTCAAAGCAGGAAACAATGCTTCAGGTGAGCTTTAGGAACACAGACAGTGGCAGGTTGCTTTTCTGGACAACACTCCTTTTTATATCTCCCAGAATCATGCTTGTTTTTGCCTGAGACTGTGATTGTTCAGTGTGTCATTCACTGCTGCTTCCCATGCATTTTCCAAAGAAATGCTGCTGAGCCAATGGCTCCTTGTCCTGCAGATTATTCCCATGTGTATGTAGAGCTTGGCATTTTTTATATCTTCTTTTTTTTTTTTTCTGAACATTTCTGCAGTTTGCCAAGGACATTCAGAAAATATTACTGGCTTAATATAATTTTGGAATAATATCTCCTTTCTCCATCCAAGCCATTGAAGAAAATATTGAATAGTGCTGGCCTTGAGACAGCAAGCAGCTTAGATAAATTATCTTTCTACTTTGACAGAATTATTACTCTTACCGAACAGTTTGCCAGTTACTTTTCTCACTGATATTCCAGCATTTTTATAAAGGTAATTTCTTTTTCACATATGTGGTTGATCACACCTTCATAATTTCTTTGTTTCCCCTTTCTGTTGATTCTCCCAACTATGCGTCTTTCTACAGAAGTAGAAGAGGTCTTAACCCCAACCAGCAACGTTTACACATATCTTCATGGCCAGAAGGTATTTTAGCTATAAAGTAGAAAGCATCAAGTGCCTGACACATACAGATTACTGGTTCTTAATTTTACCATCTTAATTGCCCGCAGCTTTGAAATCAAAGTAGGAGAAATAATTGCATTTCCAGACTTCTGGCAAAGAGCGACAGATCAATAAAAAATATGTGGCATTAGAACAAGCAGAATATAATGTTTTGAGTTCTACGTCACATGTAGCCTTTTGCCTTGAGACATAGTATTAAATATCAGATTACTTAAATATTGCTATAGATATTGAAGTTTGGAAAGCTCAAGTTCTGTGAGTGGTAAAGCATTACTAGGTTTTGGTCCGAAAAGTCTTTGTTCACATTAGAATATGCATGGGACATGAAATACAATAACTTGTATCACGTAGAGCAGTGGTCATTGGTTGTGATGGACAAACAATAACAGCAGTAATTGGAAAATAAATTGAGAAAAAATAATTTAGATGTTTTCTACTTGATGTTTAACTTCAATGTTTTCCAGTGTTGGAAAATTAAATAAGATATCTCTAGAGCATCATTTAAATAGATTTTTACCATTCTAATGAATCCTTAAAAGATTAACTTGAAGAAATATGATGAAGCTTGTCTAAAGAGGACTTTTTAAAATTAGAATAATGCTTTCAAGGAAAAGCTCATTAGAATTACATTCCCTCATTATGGTTAAAGTGCACCTCTTCAGTGCATTCTGTGTATCAGGCCCAGCATAGCCTATAGTTTGGAGTACTTATAGCCTCCAAATTGGAGTAGTATTACTCCAATATGCTCCAATTCTGCTATCTGCATAGAGTGGTGAAATTTATACATGTTATTTTTCCAGAGAGACTCAGGCTTCAGGCCTGAGTCTAGTTAATCTTCCACATGTTTCTGAATTGCCCTCTGTCAAAGGGCTTGTGTGAATATTTATTTAACATGTAGAAATGATTTCTGAATATTATAAACAAGTCAATGGGTAGTTGCTGTGTTGAATGAAAAAAATGGTCAAAAATGGCTCTTTGCAAGATGAAAACTAATGCCATTAAAGAAAAGTTATGCTAGCATTTCCTATTAATAGTACTTTTTTTCAAACCACTCTTGAATGAAAGTCCCAGGACCAACAATGTACACAGAAGTTGGCCCAGAAAAAGTTACTTTTAAGATGTTTGCTACTTTCAGAACCAATAAAACTGTTAGATAAAAGGTTTGGGAGTTCAGTGGAAACATATTTGGCACAGCTTTCATTGAGAATTTGGAGGTTTTTTTTTCTTTCTTGTAACTTTCTGGATTTTTACCCTGAGCTACAGAAAATCCCTCTAAATAACAGAAGTATAGCAGTATGTGCACATAATGTGAAACAGAAAAGGGAGATTTCTTTGTGATTTTTAGTTTTGTGGTATTATCAGTGAGTGAGCACACTTCAAAAAGTAGCAAATTATTTTGAAATTTTGAAGCCCAGAGCAAGAAAACTATATGAAGGAAATAGTAAATCCTGGCAGACAAGAATGAATGAGGTGATGACTGGATGAAGGTCTTTAAAAATATGACAACACTCTGAACGCTGCATATTGTTGAATAAAGATCCACATATCCTTCAAGATCTTGCAGTCTGGCACAGGTAATTGTTTTCCTGGTGAAGATGTATTTCTCTCTACTTCTCAGAGGAATAGAAATAGTGGGTGAGATGAAACTGAGCTACACAAAATAACTGCTGATGACAGTCTGATAGTTTTTTGTTTAAATACTTGCTCCATGGCTGTGTCAAGAAAATAGTTTTATATGGTGTAGGAATCACTCACTGGGTCCTTTCAAGCTAACCAAACTTGACACCATCACTCTGTTGTAAAAGCAGCATATTTTACCTCTAGGAAGAGACTTTACTTTTTTCAATAAAACCCACCTAAATCCTAGGTTTTCCTTCGTGAAAATACATATTAATAGAATATGTGTTATCTTTCTGCTATATAGAGTTATTTCATGAAAATGTTGTTAATTGAATAATAGTTTCTGCATAACGTAATGTGACCTTTCATAGTCATATACAGCCTGAGACACATCTTACTTCCTTATCTTGCCTCAAACTTTGATATTGCCAGTGTTATGCACTTAACTGTGTAAATCTGCCCCTCTTCTCCTCTCTGCCCAACCACTAATGCAATTGCTGAAGAATCCCAACCATCCTGATCCTACTTGCCCCGAGTCAGGAGCCGCACCTCGTGCACACTGAGCGCTTTGCAGGAATCGAGCAGGGAGCTCCAGTGCTGGATGCAGGGCAGAGCCTGTGGCAGGACCATCCCTGCCTCGGCAGGAAGGGGGCACAGGGTTCAGGGTGTGCAGCTGCACACCTGCTGCTGCCTTGCTGCTAGTTTGCTGCTCCTCTGGCTGGGTTCCATGTTTCCCATCAAGACCTGTGCCAGCACAGGTTTGTTATGAGCCCTCTGACGCGTGTGGATGATTGTGTCTCACCTGAAGCCCTCATGACTTCAGTTCACTGAGAACCACGGTCAGCCACTCCTGCTTTATGGCTTTGTTTACAGCCTGTGCTCGCTGCGGTTGAATTCTTCCTGATTTATGTCAGCGTGATGTCAGAGCAAGATTTTCAGTTTGGATCTATGTTGAAATCTTATCTTGCAAACAGTAACAGTTTGCTACTGACACTATCTGAACTTGGTCATTTTGTTTTCCTCACTGATGTGGCTTTGGTTTGGTTCATGTAGTTGTGGTCCTACCAGCTGCAAACACCATATTCTGCTTCAGCCAATTCTAGGTCATTAGGTTATGTATGCTAAAAATTATGAGCAGTGCTTTAATTTGCATAGTTATATCCACACATCATCCAGAGTGAATAAAAGCCAGATTGTAAAATAATTACAATCTCTTGAAGTAGAGCCAGCCTTACAGACCAGATCCATCCGTCTTCATTAATTTGTATACAGTTTTTTTTAACCAGAGCAAATTTTCTGAAGGTACTCGCATGGGAACGCTGAAACAGCTGCACAACTTTTATTTTGAAGAAAAAAAAGTTGAGCCTCGGAACAGTGTGTTTTAGAGAGAGAGAGAGAGAGAGAGTGACTCTGCATTTAAGACTTTGACCAGTATGTGTAAGAAGTGCTCTCATGGCTGGGATAATCTAACAAATTTTTACCTGGGTAGCACTTGGCAGAACTCCCCCCCTTTTCTTTCACAGTTGAAAGGAATCCAGTGCAGTTCTGCGCTTCGATCAACTTGACTCCAGTTGTGCTCAGCCTGCCCGGTTTGGTAGCGCACGGCTGTGCCTGGCTTATGTGGCCTCTATGGCCCTTTTCTGCTCCACTGTCAGAAAGAGGGAGGGAGGCTGCCCCCAGCACCAAAATACCATTCTGTGTGCTCTCTGCAGCACAGTAGCTAAGAACAAATTTCCCGATTACTCCCTGGGTTTTTTTGGAGTTATTTGCTGGAAGAAGTCTTTCCCCCCACTTTAAATGGATGATTGTGTTACAATCAAGAAAAAGCATCTCCAAAGACCAATCTTTAGGTAAGTGATACTATTATTACTTTGAACTGAAAATGTTATGAACTTTACTCTCTAGTCCTATTTGTTAACTTAAAGTTCGTATGCAAGTGCACAAAAAGTTGTTGAAGATAAAGGGTTTAATATTGCATAGCCTAGTAACATATTGCATGATTTTGGTTCTCAGAATTTAATTTTTTTCCACTTAAACTGAGACTTTATAAAAGTTATTTTTCTTCTCCTCTCTGTCCTCTGCATTCTCTAAAGTTTTGTGTGGGATTGTCTTTATTATGAAAGAGAGGCAGAGCATCTTTTGAAAACTTTTTTGTGTATTCTGTTTTCCTACAGCTCCAAAGCCCTTCAGTGTATTCTGGAATTATTAAACTTTAAAAGTGGAACATGCTTCTTGGCTGGTTTTGCTGGTTTTGTCTGGATGGCAGAGTTTTATTACTTGAAATTATACACCTTTCAGAGTAAAGTAGCCTGCTTGCTGGGATGTGCAGACAAGTGCTTAAAGTCTAAATGATCTGCAAGACACTTCTGATAGTAATGGTTCAAGTCTAAAGAGTAAGAAATTGGAATTTTAGAGAGGCGATTCTTCAAAGCATCTTCTATATATTAATTTGATCTCTGAAACATCTTTCTGATTATTTCATATTTTAAAGTAAATTCTAGAGTTGCTTTACAGGGTTAGATCTAGTTTACTTGTGCTTTCTACCACAGGGGACTCCTTTTTTTTTTTTTTTTAATCAAGTCAGGACAAATGACCTTGAGTTGGAAATAATATTTCTCAAACTGCTAGGAATAAGGTTGGAAGATTAAACAAATCTTCAATAGTTCACTCTTCTGTTTATGGCTGGTGATAACTTTAACAAAAACCCAACTCTTACTGGGTGACATCAGTAGGATATTGCAACCACAGTGTTGATATGACAAATAAATATAAGATTATACAGGGTCCCAGAGTAAATACAGGATTTTTATTTATTGGATCACAACTACTGATGTCATATATGATGGAAGTGCAGTAACAGTTGGCATTGCAGCTCCAGAGTAAATTCAGACAGGTAGTCATGCCAGGATTATGTCCTACTAACCTTAGATGTGGAGAAATCTTTCAGTACTATTGCAGTTGCAGGGCAGAGGGAGAATCTGGACACTAAAAGGTTACTATGGAAGTGAAATGGCATAACTGTTTACCTTAAATTTTAATCTTCTGTGTGTATCTGCTGTGCAATTTATATCATAAATTAAATTAAGCATTTTGCACTTCAATAAAAGGGAGCTAAAAAGTTCTTTCACAGAAAGCTTTTGACTGAAAATTAAGAGACATTTTAAATTTTCCTCAAGTGATATATTTTTATTTAAGGTAATAGTTTAATGGAATATAATTTTTTGAATATCAGTTACTATTTCCAAGGATCTGAGATAATTATCCTATAAGCTGTAATTAAGAAAAAAAATTTGAAATGCACGTTCTTCACAGTCTTTTGGGGCCATTAGAATTGTGGGTGAATAAATGCATGTTTCCTGATATTTGGTAATGTGCTATAGAAATCTGCTGTAGCTGGTGTAGTACTGGATAGTTTGCAACAGCTTTCTTAATGGATGTTTCCCTAAATTTTCTTGTGGGAGTGAACTTAAGTCAATGAAATACAAGAAGTTTCGGCATTTCTTACCAAAATCCATTCCATCAAATCAGTTCTAAATACAGAACGGCAACTAAATACTGTTGGCATGCTTAATCCAGAGTGAGAAAACCCCTAATATGGAAAGCCCCCAAAGAGTCCATGGCTCTGCAGTGACTCTTCTGGCAAATGATCCCTGTAATACTACAGTAAATGCTTAAGAAATGTTTCCAAGGTCGAGACCAGCATAATATTTTAGGTGGCTCGAACAGAAAAACAATCTCCGTATGTCATAAAGATTGTATCGTGTACAGTAAATACAGATGCAATCCTGTATTAAAGAGCTGGTTTTTTAATGCATGTTTTTTTCCTTATGACTTTGGAAAATATTTCTCTAGTGAAAAAGTGTTCTCATGCAAGCATTGTGAAGATTTAATCTCAGTCCTTTGAATCCTGTGATTTTTTGTCCATATAAGCAAAATGGTTTTACTGGGTACAAATCTTACATTAAGGTAACTGAATCAGCAGTCTCTACAATATTTTTCCTTGAAAAGAAGAGAAAAAATCCAAAGTTTGATATGTATTTATATTTACCAATGTTTTGATGACAGCCAACACTAATTATAGTTACTCTTTAAAAATACATCTTTCTTGGGAATTAAGTTAGAACTCAGTAAGTACCTATAAGTATCTTCCTACTTAGCAAAGTTGCATTTACAGTTGCATTTACAGTGTTGTTTTCCAGTAATGTAAAAATTAAATATTTATTCAAAATTATCCTTTAAATATTGCCAATACTCTACATAAGAGTGAGATGGGTATTATGTGTCAAGATGCAAAACTCAATGACAAGAAGATATTTCTGACTTATTTACAAATTTTTTGGAAGTTCTGAATTCATGAAGAAATAAAAATAAAATAATAGCGGGAACTGAGTGTAATGTTTGGTACTTGCTACCCAGTAGTGCTTGGAAATAACTAAATTAATTCAGAAATATAACTGTGTAAAAAAAAAGTCAAGCTTATGAATCACATTGATTGATTACTAAAGTACTAAAGCACATCAATTAGGATAAAATTTTTTAATTGCATCAGAAAAGATTGCCAAATACTTACAGATTCCTGCATTCATTAATGTCAAAGGAAGAATCTGCTACATACAAAGACATATTTCAACAGAACGTGTAGCTTGGATATTCACTGGCTATTTTAATGCTAACATAAATTTCTGAGGACATTCCATGTTTTTATTAACAACAGCATCTTGAGCATATTTGCTGTGACTGGATACGGTGAAATTAATTCAAATAGTAAACAAATCAGCTTTCTCAAAGAAAGCAATGGGAGCCTCATGGCTTCTTCAATTAGAATTGAACTGAATAAAGCCATATGAAATATACTTTATGAACAAATTCTTCTCTGTCAACTGCATAGATTAGATGACATAATAGTGTGCTAGTGCTCAAATTTCTATGAATTCTGTTAAAATATGAATCTACACGGTCATTAATCAAAACTTAAACTGAAGCTAACATTTTTCTGCACTCTGTTTCAGTTTTTAGGGAGTGGGTTGGGTTGTATGACTGGCCTTCCTGGTCTTGTCTGTAAATGGAAGAAAAAGGATCAGAGTGTCACAAGATAGGTTGTTCTTTGGGTGTCTTTGCCTTGGTAGGGTCCTCAAAAAGCCTGGAAATAGTTCAAGAAACCCATGGGCTTTGAGATTTCCAGATCAAAGACAGCTGGATAATAACAAAGAATTTGTCCTTGCTGTGTAATGTCTTTGATTTAAGTCTCGTAGTGTGTTTAAGATGTATTAACGCGTTGGCTTCAAAATTTTGTTCCGCACATTTTCTCTTTTGTTCTGCACATTTTCTGTGGTTTCATGCAATATTGGATCAAGGGTTTTCCCTTTGAGCAAGAGGAACAGGAAAATAGGAGCTGACGGTGCTGAAAGCCAGAGAGAGAATAAGGTGAAACCCATCAGTTTTCCTGCTCCTCTGGGAACTCTGGTGTCACCTTCTCTCTGGTGTCTGCTTGTGAGAAGAGCTCCTGGCACTGTTGCTGCCGTTCCAGGACCTTCACTCATTTACGTTTAAGAATGTTGTATTAACTGCAATTAACTAGACTGGATCTCTCTGGAACTTTGGATTCTCCTTCACCACGAAATGCCCCAGTCCAGTCCTTTGGTCTCTAGTCCCTCAAAATATATGTAGCTGATTAATTATTTTATTTTACACTAAGGTTGGTTTTAAATACTAAATGCTGTTGTCTACTGTAATCAATTGGCAGAAGCTATTCCGGCACTATTTCTTCACCACCATAGAGCACATAGGTTATTATATACTGTACAGAATATTGTTTACAGACACCTGATTTCCAGAAAATGTTTATGCTGCTGTGATTTGTGGAGTAAGAACAATCCATATCAATAACTTTTGAGTTTTAATTATAAATAGAGTAAATAATAATAAAAATTGTGTTTTGCATGGGCATAGCTGCTGTTGGCACCTTTTCGATTTGTGTCTGTGGAAAGGTACCAAATCAGAATAACAGATGAAGAAGCAACTTAGTAAACAAGTACCTGTGGGCAGCATAGAAAGTTGTAGACTTTAGCTGCTTAGAAGTTTATAAAAAAAGTATATTTTCTCCCTTTATTTTTAGCAGCCTTGAAGTGCTGTTTTCTTGACCTTTCACTCTAGGTGGACCTTGCAGACACTCCCAGACCTGCAGATGAAAGTCAGAATTTTAAATATAGCATGTCAGCATGAGAATTGAACTTAATGATGACTGTGGTGAATATGTCAATACGAAAATCAGTGGCTTTAGTGGCAGAGTAACACTGAGAAGCTGGGTAGGAGTTTTTGGAATTGAGAAAGGGAGAATGATGAGAAACTTTCTAGAAATAATCTGAAGCAAAAAAAAAAAAGGTGAGAATAAAGGAAAAGAGAAAAATGAAATTAAAGGAAAATTAAAGGAAGAACAGAATGAGTAACAGAATATAATGAGTAATGTGGAAATGTTAAGAAAAGCAGGTGGTGAGCTGACAAAGAAAATAATGAGCATTTGGTAATTTTCAGTTTTAAATTCTTACTCATCCCTTAATACACTAAAACATAAATTGTGGTAATTACTCCATGTTATCTGTAGGTAGACTACAGAGAGTGACACTGTTGAAATATATTGAATATTTAATGTTGGCCTGATGGTCTGTTTGGGACACTCCTGATGTGCTGTTTTGTAATATTCTTAAGCAAACTTTTCTAGAGTTAATGATGAATTCAAGAGGGATTACAAGATCAGTTACTGAGTCATTTTTCAATTGGCATGAGTGAGCTTTAATATTTCTTGTTGTCAAAAATGTCTGGTTTTCAAGGTGCTTTAAGGGATCTGGAAAATCCATTCACTAAGTGGATTCTGGTGGGGTTGTGGGTTTTGTTCAGCTTGCAAAAATTAGGTAAAGCAATTTCCTGATCACCAGAAATGGTGATAGATGGCTTTCATCCAGATCTTCATCTTGTATCTGAAACATTGCCCAACACAGAAATTAAGGCTGAATCTGAAATTGCGGCACTCGGGACTTGGTGTAGTGGGACTTGGCAGTGTTATGTTTACAATTAGACTCAATGATCTTAAAGATCTTTTCTAACCTAAATGATTATTTTCTTCTATGATTCTGTTCTCAAGTACTGCCATTCTGCTTGCTGCAGCTCAAAAGATTGCAGGCAATGTCAGACCTTAAAGAATGCTCCTCTTGCTATGTCATGGTGATTGTTATGGGATTTATGTGTAAATGTCTGTACTTCTGGAGAAAATTAGTTTGATTTCCTGGCGGCACCAACTGAGAAACAGTTTCTGCTGAGCTCATCTTTCTTAAATTATGAATCCCCTAACTTTAGAAAATTTACCTTTCACGACTACAACAGGTCCTGTTAACATCTCATTTGTAAACTAGATGTGTTTTCTTGTTGCTTTGCACAGACAAAGACTGGAACTTTTGTTTCATGTAAAACAGGTAAAATGCATTGGTTTAAAACGAAGGTATTCCAGTAACCTTTTCTATTGATAATGGACAATTACAAGGAATTTTTAAAACGTTGCTGTGAACCAAATTATTGGACTCCTTAATGCTGGAGAAAGGATTTCAGTGCTATAATGTGCTTCATTAAAATTAAATTAATATTTTACTTCAATAATTGGGGTGTTGTTTCCAAATAATTAACAGTATTTCAATGTTGTTCTGAGCAGAAATAAATTACCAAGTTCCCATAAAAATGTATAGAGATTTTAAACTATTTTCAACATGACTGATCTAGCCAGAATGATTGTCCCTTCAGGGCCTAAATTAAAATTTACTGTTGTGTTGCCAGGTCTCCCTTTTTGCATTCCATCCTCCTGGAATGTGAAAAACAGCTTTAATGATTCTATTACTTGATGTAAAACCAGACTACATAAAGGTTTCCTTAGGAATGTTGAAGTCTATGTCTTGGCCCTGGCTGAACTCTGTTCTGCTAGTGGCTGCTTCTACCTCCTGACTCAGCTTCTCTGCGTATTCTCTCGCTGTCTGTGCACTACAGTGAGATAGGCTGAAAAACATGCCCAGTTTGAAATGTTTGCTTCCTCAGTGTAGGAAGGAGTGGTTTCTCACCAACTTCTTAATGAGAACTTTTTCCTTGTGTACCTCTCTGCTTTCAGTCATCTCTTTGCTTGAGAAAACGAATCCAATTCTTCAGTACTTTTCACCGGGGACAGGGCAGCCCTGGCTGTAGGGACAGACTGCCAAGTGAGAGGCTGGAGAGCAGCACCATGGAAAGGGACCTGGGGGTCCTGATCGATGGTGAGCACGAGCCAGCAGTGCCCTGGCAGCCAGGAGGGGCAAGTGTGCCCTGGGAGACATCAGGGACAGCATCTCCAGCCAGGCAAGGGAGGGGATTGTCCAGCTCTGCTCTGCTCTGCGGCAGCCTCACCTCCAGTGCTGGGGGCAGTTTTGGGACCCACAATATAAAATAGGTATAAAGCTGTTAGTGTCCAAAGGAGGGCCATGAGGATGGGGAAGGGTCCAGAGCAGAAGGTGTATGAGCAGTGACTGAGGTCACTTGGTCTGTTCAGCCTGGAGGAGTCTGAGGGGAGACCTCACTGCAGCGACAACTTCCTTGTGAGGAGAAGAGGAGGGGCACACACTGATCTCTGCTCTGTGGTGACCATGACAAGACCTGAGAGAATGGCCTGTAGTTGTGTTGGATTGGACATTAGAAGGTTTAGGCTGGATATTAGAAAAAGGTTCTTCACCCTGAGTGGTTGGGCAAACAAATTATTTAGGGCATATATATTGGAAAAAATGGTATGTGCTATTGTATACACAGCTCTTTCTTAGATCACCTCGCTAAGACTTTCATTTTTGTTATTATCTTACTCATGTTATCATTCTCAATATGCTCTCCACATTGTTTTCTGCATTGTTGCTGCCTCATCCATTGCCTCCATCTTCTTTCTAAAACATTTTTTTAATTGTCTATATTAAAAGTTTTGTTGTGTGATGAAGAACATTACTCTAGATGAAATATTTATCTAACCTCCTGTATACTTGCAACTTTATCCATTCTGGTAGCTTCCATAATCTCTGACCACTGAGCTTTATTTCTTTATTTAAGAGAATATGCAGTGGATCTGAGCTGGGTCTTATGATACCCAGCTTATTCTTAGGCAGTAAACCATTGTTAATTATTTATTCAACCAGAGACATATCCTTATCTTAGGTAATTTCATCAAGTTGTATTTCTTTTCTTTCTTCATGAGAGTATCTCATTAGGACAGCAGGAAAGACTTTATTGAAATCAATATATTACATAAGCACTTCCTCCTTACACATTAGGCCAGTTAGTATAGCAAAGAAGAAAATAAAAGCATTTTGACGTGATTCACTTTGGGCAAATTAATTTTGGCTTTATTTTATTATGTTTTAAACATGTATGCTCTTATAAATGGATTTATTAGCTCTGAGGTTTTTTTCTTTCAGTGAATTACAGGTAAAGAGATAGATATGTTTCCCATGTACTTTACCTCCCCAAAGATAGGGAGGTAAAGGCCCTTTCCTCAGCCCTCTAATACACTCTCCCTATTAGTTTGTGAAGTTCTAGCTAATGACAGAGCAACACTCAGCTAATTCCTCAGTTAAGTCATGGTGAATTTCATCAGGTTTTGCCTATGCAAATCCATGTTAGTTTCATTCATTTTATGCCTTAGCTTTTCTGATTTAATTCCCATTCTCACTCTGTTTCTTCTGCTCCTTGCTTTCTCCTTCCTTTTCCTATAACTTTAGGCTCCAAGATTTCATCATTTTAAGCAGAATTTGTTTGCACTTTCCTATCATGTTTTTATTATTGTGCATAAAACTGAAATAATGGCCCATCATTTCTCTCCCTCTGTAATTATCTCTACTTCTTGAAACAACTAGTTGTCTCCAACAATATGCTCTGCCACGTTATTTTATTGAAAAAAAAACCTCAGAGCTCTGGTCTCATTATCTTTCTGTGCTTTTGGCATTTTCTGTACTTCCTCATCTTGGCAGTGCTTTGTAAATTTGCTTCATTATTTGGTCTCTGCTGTAGTGGTCTGTATATCTCCATTCTCTTTGCCTGACACCATTTGACTGCATATTTATCTATCTCTTGTGGGCCTTTAGCAGGAGATAGAATTCTTGCTGTGCTGCTGATTGCTTCATGGCTTTGAGGATTGTGTCTGGCAGTGCCAGCAGCAGGGACCAAGAGGGAACAGTACCAAGTGAGAATGGATCACATGCCTCAGGCAGAAGAACATTTTGACCATTATCTTGCGCTGACTCGTCCTAGCAGAAGAGTGAGGTGTGAATTTTCTCACCAGCAGGAATCCGTCCTCTTACTAGAAGATTTGGGATTTGGGTGTTGTGACTGGCAGTGAAGGCAGAACACTGGCATGAGTAGGCAGTCTTATGTGGCTGCTGGTATAACTGCAGCCTTCACTAGTTAGCTAATTTCCTCAATCCATGCTCTATATTCTTCTTGGTGAAGTCCATTGTTCCAGGAAATGTCATGCTGAAACACACCCTCCTGCTCCTTTCCTGAACTGTGGAGGGACATCCTTGGCAGACATTTCCTAGACTGAGTGGCACTTCTGGCCAGCTTTCTTTGGCAGGAACACAAGTCTGGTTGTTAACATCAGGGTGGATGTCCACAGCTTCAAGATGGTTTTATGGGCTAAGACTTACCAGATGCAAACTGGAGAGATAGTGGTATTGGCAGCATTTTGCTTTCCACCCACTATGGTTTGTTTCCTCTGTAGCATCTGAAAGACCAACGGAAGGACTTGCCTCTGTGACTATTATCCATAGGTAAATTCAGCAGGCCATCTCAGTTTGTCTCTCAGATTCATTAGATTCCTACTGCATGCCAGATTACTGTGACCTGAAGACCATAGTAATGTCTAAGCATACCTTATATCACACATTATGTATGTACTAATTCTCACCAACCAGATGGAGAAAATAAATCAGGGCTGCAGTATTGAGCAAAAGCTAAAGGGTAGAACCAATTCTCCAGTCAAAAGACTGGGAAGACAGTTTGGTGGTTGCTGTGTCTTTGCTGTTAGGAATTACCTCCCAGAGGGAGTCCAGTAGCAGCAGTAAGTTCTCCTTCATTAGAGTGCAGTCAAATAAATTAGTTTAAATACTTGCCAAAGGAGGTTGAAATTAATGTTTGACTTGGCACTGGAAGAACTGCTCACATGGGCAATGAAGCCAGGAGTTACCACCCCTCATTTAAAGATGGAATGTGACTCCAGCTAAACTTAGTGTGGGCTAACACACTAATTGCAAATTTGCATCTATTCTGCTGGTAAATAACCTGTGATTAAATTCAGAAGTGAAAGCAAAATTAATTAGGCATGCTGAAGACAGTCTGGAGAAGTGTCTTCTGAAATTAAGTTAAATCAAACTACTAGAGAAACAGCATAGATTACATACATTGCAAATTTTTCATGTTTAGGGTTTAAAAGCACACCTGCTGTTCTACAAGGACTGGCTTAAAACAAGAGAAGGGGAGGTGTTAATACATGAAACTCTCCTTATTTTGTATAGTGAATATTCACAGAATATAGAGTGACTGGATTAACTGGATTGCTATCATCACTATACCAAGATGTTGTGTAGGTCCTGGACAGATCCATTAATGTATTTTGGTATTTTGTAGGCTGCAACACAAATGTCTGAAACTTCTATATGAAGTGGCCTTCAGAGATTGCCAGATAAGCTCTTATAGAAACTTGCAGACTGGTTTGTAAAAGGGTTTGATTTCTCTATAATAATATTTTTTTCCTTCAAGGTGATTCTTTACTTAAATAAAAATGTGATTCTGCAAATACTATGCCCATTAGAAGTCATTATAAGTCTGCTGAAATTGAGGAAACTGTGCATAAGAAAACACTGTCTCTTAGGGTTGAAAAGTCTTGACACAGGGTTTCACAGTATCAGTTAATGCAAGGTAAATAAACATTTTGTCCAACACTGATTTGGATTGAACACAGAGTTATTTTTACTTTGATTCTCCTACTAATGGAAAAAAAAACCATAAAAATGTCTGCAGTACATGGAATGATGATCAAATTGCATTTAAATATAAAAAAGTGTAGTAGTTTTGGTTCTGCAATTTGAGGTTTCTTGGCCAATGCACTAATGCATGTCACATTTGTAAAGAAGTTTGAAGCAAGTTAGTTAGCAGCCTGGACATATTCATAAACTGTTCTCTTTTAGGGCATGTAATCAAAAGTTCGAGCAAGTGTGGTATATGCAACAGTTGTTGAATCAGTTTGCAAAATAACATTTCTTTAATGTGAATAATTTAATTTTAAAGCTCTACCATGTAGCTCTGCAGAAGCTTCAGCCCAGATTCTGGGACAGATGCTACATATTTCTCAAGATTGGTGCTGCTCTGTGTGAAGACCAATTGAGAAATAGTGCACTATTGTTAATGTTACCTTTGTCATATATAGATGGTGCAGTACTTCAATATCAGACGATACACTGCAGAAGGAATCTGAATGTTGCAATTTCACAGTGTGCAGTAATTAAAAAAAAATGCTTTAGAGATTTTTTCACCTCTCCAAGAGAAAGAATCATTTATTTCACGTCCTTTTTTATGTAGAAATTTACAAGTGAACAAAGCAGGCAAATGACATTAAGGAATTGTTAAATGATTGTTTAGTAATTTATTTATAACCAAATACTTGTTTGGCTTAATTTATGCATTGATGAATTTTACAAACAAAAAGGATAACTCTATTTACCTGTCCTGACTTCATGCTCATAGAGTACATATAGTTACTCAGAAGAAATCTCTATTTCAGATCCAGTAACAAGTATTAGATAAATAATATCTTCTATGAGGGCAAAAAAAAGGTAAAATGATTAGAAATAAAGATTCTACCATAATTTATGTAAATTATTTAATGCTTAATTACTTTTGTTAAAAAGACAGCTCTAGTACTCTTTTATCTGATTTAAGCTTGATTCATCCACTTTTATAACTTTGCTAGATGGAAATATCTCTCCTTTTGAACTTTTGCCCCTTAGCTAGACACTGCAGACTTTTCTATTTTATCTATACATATGTATATATGTATGTGGGTGTATATATATATATATATATATATATATATATATATATATATATATATATATAAAGAAAATTCACTCTGAGGCATTATGTCCCTTATATTAATGGATTTTCTCTCCAGTTGTGTAGCCAGTTTTCAAAATCTTCCTTGAATTATGAGCACCTGGTTGGATACTGGTGTTCAGTGTCAATCGCCCCAGGATGAGATGCAGAGGTATACCACTTCTACATCTATTTAACATTCCCTTGTTATATGTCCAAAATACTACTTTACTCCCTTCAAGTACAATATTCAGATGATTCATTTTTGCATGGCATCCCTCATGATACTTATGGAAAACCACATGTGTATATTTATCTGTTTAATTGAAAGCTTAAAAAAATAGGTCAATTAAATTTATTCAATATAACAAAATGACTTCTGTTCAAATGATCTGACCTAACATGGCTCCCCTACTGATGTCTCAATCACTGGGTTAAAGAAATATTTTCAAACTTAGCTTTGTGATTCTTTCAGGAGTCAGCAACAGATGACTTTGTGATTATCCTACGCCGTGACAATTAAGGCACTCCCATAACATATAAGTAAACCCTTCCATAAATCAGACAGAGGGAAGATTTAAACAATCGTAAACCTTAATGATCAGGTGGATTTTAAACTGTGTTGATTGTTCGAAGTAATTTATGAAATCTCCTGTCATTTTAATGATGTGAATTTTTGATCAGATTTTAGGAATTAAAATAGCTATTAAAATTAATTTATTAGTTAAAAGCAAACATGCACTTATAGTAAATAATTTAAATTGAATTTCTTATCCAGTCTTTTAACCCCATGTGACAGTCAAAACTGATTTGTAAGACAAAGTGGAGTCCCTTCTGCAGTTCCTTGGTGTCTACCTTGATGCCTTCCAAAAGAACTAGGTTTATTGCAATACTCATCAGATTTGCAAGGCAACAGAGAGACTTTACACTTCAAACCACATGGATCCTGTCTCTCTGAAGTTCCCTGCCACAGACATGTTTAATTTCCTGCTTACAGGGAACCTTCTGTCTGGGCCTCAGCTCTTCAAGTGGGATATCTCAAAACTCCATAAGGTTTCACCACAAAGACCATGAAAGACATATTTATTCCCCCTATTGCTCAGTCTGTTACTGATTTGGTTCCTTTGGAAAAGAATTTTCAGGAGGAGGTACAGCAGATGCCAGTATATTTGTCAGCACCAGCTGAGCCAGCCATCCCCATCTTTAATCATACTCTTTTATCCCAGATGATTAAAAATCCTTCCAAAATCTCATGAGAAAAGTTGTTTGACATCTATGTGGAAGCTGTCCAGGAAAATCCTTACAATGCTGGATGTATTGCACCCAGCTGTGCCTCGATGGATAGCTTTACCCATTGGTGAAGAATTCTTGAACATGGAGAAACTTGGTTGGCAAGCAACAGCTTCCTTCCCAGCAATCTCCAAGAGAGCAGCTTGTCATTAGTGTGGGCCTTCATGTGAGCAGCTCTTATATTTGTCCTCTGCTGGAGTATCTGGTGAAAGAAACAATGAGCAGGAAGTCTAAACAAAAGTAGTTTAAATCCCATCCGTATGTAAAAGTCCAAATATAATTGTTCTATGAACTCCAAAACTGAATTCCCACAACCACTTCACAGAATAATTTCATGAGGGCCTGAGGGAGTTTTAAGTCCTTTATGAAAAATGCTCAGCTTGTAAACAGAACATCACTGAAGACCCTTAGTGATGATTCAGTAGATTGTCACACCATTGCAACACATATCTGACATTCTTCAGCATTTGAGACAGCTCCTTAAGGATTGCAGTTTTACTGCAAATGGTTTACGATTTATGTTAAAGTGATGGCATCACTTTCAAAAGTGATGGCAAGGATATTGAAAGTCAGATCTTCATCATTAGAGGGAACATGATGTCAAAAATAATTAGGCAGGCTCTGCAGTTGTCCTTGTGTGAGAGATACTTTGATCCACAGTGGTCTCATGGCCCTTCACTGGAGCAGTCTTGCTGCACTGGTATGGAAATATGAAGCACCTTCTGAGCTCAGTACTGTGGGTACCAGTTCCTGTGCATTTATTCCAATATTGTCATATCTGATACAAATCCATATGAAATACTTCTGGCAAAGTAATAAAAGACCTCCTACAATGACTACCATTCTATCAGTTTCATAACAACTTCATGAAAATCCAGACTGTTCCCATATTACCAAACCTGAAATTTGACCAGACAGACCCAAATTGCACCAGGAAATACCATATGTGCAGTATCAGGTCCAAGCAGGAACATGGTTTGTTTTACTTAGTTTTTTTGCAAATGTGCAAACAATGGTTTATGGTAAGTAAAAACTGTCTTTGGTCCCAAACTTCTGTCTGACAGCATGAAGCAGGTCATTCCAGCTTCACAAATATTTATTTTTTTTAGCTCTAGCTAGATAAACATGCTGTCAATTGTAGAAAGAGTGATTTGTGATTCTGTTCATTTATTTGTTTTTAATTTGTTCAATGTTCAAGATGTGAATTAAGGCTGGGCAGCATTGTGTCAGACTTTCTTTTCTGTAAAGTGGTCATTAAAGATGACTAGTGGCTTGCAGTTTCAAGAGCAGGATGTTTGCCTCCTTGGAATCTTTTAAAATTGGTCCATTTTTCTGTAATTTAAAATTTGTCAATGAAGTTTTGATATATAAAGACTTGCAGTTAAAAGTGTTCCTTAATTTGAGCAGAAACCAACAAAATTATAGATGTTGGAAAGTAAAGTTGCCTTTTAGGATAAAAGAAATTTATAAATTTGCAAGACTAAATGTTAAAAGCTAAGTTAGGAATTGATAAATCAGACTTACAAATGCGTGTTTCACTTTGTGTAAAATACACTTCCTAACTTTTTGAAGTCCTTTCCATTTTCTGCTTTGAGAATATTTGGCTTATTTCAAACATCTGGTACTAATGTTTCTACTGAGCATACTGGAATCATAAACTCTAGGAATACCAGAGGAAGCTGACAGGTGATTTCTGTGAGGATGTTCTGACTATTGAATATATTTCACATTTCCTTCCTGAATAAGCCCCTCAGCAACTCCAACAAAAATTCATGTCCCTGGCAGTAAATAAAAGCAGCAAAATATCCTCACAAAGAAACTGTAGAGACACTTAGAATATGTTCAGAACTTGAAATTTTTATACCTATATGTATCATTGAGAATCATAGATTTTTTTCACTATATTTTAATTTAAAATATGTAAAGTCATAATTAAAATATGTAATCTCTGTCTGAGATACAGATTTAGTTAGGGATGTCTTTATCTTATCAGAACTTTTTTTCTTTTGAATATCTCTCAACAAAAATAAATATTGTCCCGTTTTTATTGCCTTTTTGTAGAAGAGCATCTCAAAATACTTTTGTTATTTAAGTTGGAGTTACAATATGGAAATCTTTGATAGTATCTGACCTTGAGTAAAGTGGGGTTTCTTTTGATGTGGTAAGTGAATATATAAAAATTAGTTTCTTGTATGTAAAGTATTACAAGTTTTTCTTTTCCTGGGACGTATTTTATCCATGAGTTCTAGGTACATTATAGATATACAAAAGTTGGGGTTTCTTTCTGAATATTTATGGAACCTTATGCGTACAGTGCCTGTTACAAACTGATTGAAGTAGACAGAAAAACTTTGTCTCATTTCAAGTGTATACAGTCTATTGTTTCTATTCTGCTTTAGAGATGAGATGCTCTATCTCCTACTCAAAATATTTCACAATAAAAAATTCAACAAACTGGAGAGCATTTGCACAAAAAAATTGCTAATGTGAATATGAATTGAAATAGCGCAGGACAACTACCTGTAAGAAAATGATATTTAAAAGGAAAACAAATAATTCTTATTTTGAAACAAATCTATATCCTTTGAATAGCATTTCTCAAATGGGAGGTCATGATCTGCTAACACAATGATCTACAGCCCTAATAGGAGCCAAACACTCTGGCTGTGCTGTGCTCAGTGCTCCTGCAGTATTGCTAACATCTGCTGCAGTAGTCCCTACAGGAGATGGGGGGACTCAGGATTTCTGAAAGAAAAACAACTTTGCATGCAGACAGACCTCTGGGCAGTAATGCAATTCAAGTGGGAAATGAAGACAATAAAGATATAAATATAGTAGAAGTAATAGAAATTGCAAAATGTAGTTAGGTGAAAGTTGCCCGACACTGCACTTTGGTTAGAGAGACCGGTTTCCTTCATTCATAACCTTGTCTAACCCACTTTGAAATCCTGGTGATTTTACTTTAAAGTGGTTTATAGATTTCTTGGTACTTGAAATGTGACAGAGAGGTCATTTTGTCATCTGTTTTGTATATTTTATTGGCTTAATGAAGTTTTATCTCTATTTGATAGTGAAAACCTTCTACAAAATTTTGTGTTAATAGACTGGGTTTTTAGCTTGGTAGGGTTGTTAAGCACAGCCTCCAGGGAATTCTGTCTAACTCAGGGAGAGACTCTGTCTTCACAGCTCCTCTGTGCCAACTGGGTTGGATTTGGAATTCCAAAGCAGCTATGCCAAGGGACTTTCCAAGCCAGTCACATTGTTCTCCAGAGTGCTTTTTGTTCGCAATTTTGCTATGGGATTCCTGATTCCTGCAGACATGAAGCTCAGGGCAAAAAATCAAGTCATCAAAATTATTCAAACTATAACTGCTCTATAAAGCTGAGTAAGAATCTGCTCAGTAAAGGATATCAAAAGCACTCACAGATTCTAGGTTTTATTTACATTCATGAGAAAAAAAAAGTAAAAAGAGAAACATCTTAATTTTGATGCCAGCACAATATCAGCATATGTTCTGGTTGCTTTCTTCCTGACAGCTCCATGTACAATATAATACAGTTAGACCAGAAAGCTGAAATGCTGGTCCATTCTTTGTGCCAGATTTTTCTTTGTTGATACTCTAAAACTGAAGTCCTGACATGCACAGCTTTCATAACAGAGTAGTTACCTAATTACTTTTGCTGCATAAGAAAACATCTCCTTTCCTCCCCCTCTCCCCACAAAAAACCTTTGTAGAAATAGAACAAAGTGAAACATAAACCAATGCTATTAAATATTTCCATGATCTGTTCTGGCCATGACTAAAAAGGTATTGAAATTTTTTCTGTTAAAGAGGAGCAAAAAAAGAATGTAAAATTTATCTATGGACTTCTATTAAACAATGAAAATATCACGCATTCTCAGGAAACACACAAATCAGAAATACACCAAAAAATACTTGATTCTGCTCTCAGTATTTGTTTTAGTTATGCTTCTCTCAGTACTAGTTCATTAAGTTCTTTCTCCTCTCTCAAGAGTTACTGCAAAGAAAACCTCTAAAATCTGTTTTACTATGAGAATGCAGCACCGTCATCAAGGCAACGAGAGTGCATAAACAGTGTCATTGCTTGGCAAAGTCCCTTACTGTCCTACCCCCAGCTCACTTGGTAATTTTTGGTATGATGTGGCCATCTGAGTTTTCTCAGATGAGAAGGTTTATAGCATGCAGAGAGCAAAAAGCTCATGGGAAAATTCCTTTTGTAGCCTTTTCTCTGTTATTCTTGACTTCTTCTTAGTCCTCTATTCTCATCTGTGTAAAATGTGTCTGCTATAGTACAAGTCTTATTTTAGTTGCTGTGAAAGTAGAGTAGAATTCTTCATAAAGTTACTTCAGTAATGCTTCAGTTTGATGAAAAAGAGGAACTTGAATTTCTTTTAAAAAATCCAATAGAAAAGGGATATGATCTTAAGATATTTTAGCCTTGTAATTTGAGAATTAATTTCTGTCAGACACAGACAGGTGGTCAGCCTACAGTTTGTTTAGATGATCTTACTTTTTTGATGTTAAAAAAATATTTAATTTTACTTACTCCCAATGAAAGAATCTTAAACCACATTCTAGAAAAAGATTTTGACTGATTGATGTATACCATTCTGTGAAACTGCATATTTTAAATAGCAATAAAAAAGCTTCTGAATCTTTGGCTTGTTCCTCACCATCTTTATATTGTGTTTATTTTTGATTGTATCCACAGCCTCTTAGGATTCTCATGTATTTTGAAAAAGGAGAGAAAGACTTTAATTTTGTGGGTTCAAAGTAGCATATCAGTAGGATTATAATTTCATTTACAGCTGATGATTGCTCAGGTCCCATTCAGAGAAGACTCGAAAAACAGTGATGAATTCTTTTGGAATGTGAGCTCTCTGTTAAGTCTTACCCCATCTGGACTAATGTTATGACCTAAAAATGTATTATCCTGGAAACAGGCCTGAAACTTTTTTTTTTGCTTCTTATTCTGCATTAAACATGATTGTGCATGCTCAGTGAACACTGACGTCTTCAAGCGTTGATCGTATCTTCAGATATGCTTTCAGAAATAAATAAGGGCTGTCATTCACTACATTATGAACAACATTATGATAAACAAAGTAAAAATAGATATTCTTTGACTTAAAAGAATTTTCTGAAGAGATTTCAAGAGATTTCATTCTTCTACATTTCTTCTTTTTATGTTTAAACAAATATTTGGTCATTAATGGTGAAAGATCATAAATAGTTTCTATAACATTACCAAGCTGCCTCTATGTTATGCAACCCTCTTCAAAGAGATGTGGGCAAGAACTGTGTTTGATCATTAGTGCATGCACAGGTAAAAAAACAGTTACATGGGAAACTGTGCTAAGTAATGGTTTTCCATGCTGGGCCTGTCAGCAGTTTTGAAACTTTCCCAGGATAGAGGAGAAAGGTACAAAGTGGATAAAGAAGCAGATTCAGTTGTAGATTTACCAGTGCTTCAAAATACACTCACCTCATGCCACTTGGTTTGGAGAGTCTATATACCAAAAAAGACTAATGGGAAAATCTGTGCTACATCCTATCTCTGCTATTTCTTACATCATTTATATAAAATTTGATGAAGGTCTCCTTTTGATCTCATTGATTTTAATCAGTTTTCTGCTCATATTTTAAGCCCTTGTTCCTCTGCTTAATTAAAGTGATGTAGATTCTTTCAATATCAATTTTTTTTTTCCTTACAGTTTATTTATTTACCAGCTTCTTTTTTGCCACAACTTTGTCAATCTATTATATTTCCCAGCATTACCTTTTCTTCCAGGCAGAATTGGCTTAGTAGCTAAGCTAAGCTACAGCATACAGAGACAGTCCAGCACATGAACACCTCTCAAGGCTCTAATGTTTAGTTAAACGATCTTTCTACAAATATAGGTGCAGAAAAGAAATATTTCAAGACTAGAACTGAAAACATTCACAGCAAGGTTTTCCTCCACTGGTATCAGAAAAATTACCTAGCTAATGCAGTGTTTTCTCATTCTGACATTAGCTGTGACCTTGTGCAAAGGCCTTTCCAAACTGTTGATTTCCTTTCAAAATACAGTTTCTGGCTACATCTAAGCTTACTGGTGTCTCTTGTCTGAGTCCTTGTGTGAAGACCACCTGAACAAGAAAACATAGTAATTTGGACCTGTTGCTGGAAGTAAACAGAGTTCTGAGAGTTTACAGAGAGTTGCTCTAATGTGTAAAAGTGAAGGTGATGAGGTATCAAACTGGGTGGCCTGTAAGCCAGAAACAGTTCTCAGTTTCCTAGTGTGTTGGTTTGTACTGTCATAGGAATTTAGAAGGTACATAATTCCCCAAAAGAAAACAACTATTTGGTTGCAGCAGCCATGAGACCTTCATTGTACAACACACACTAGGGATGCCAAGTGAGCTTCTTACCTGTGATGTAATTAAAGGTCAGAAAACCACAGCCTGTGCGCTCTTATAGGCATAGCTTTGGTAAGGAACAGCCCATTTTGTGTTCCACTGAGACTGGAATTACACCCTGCAGTGTCATTAAGACTGAAGCCTCAGTCTACACCTACTCTACACTGAGGTGCCCTTGGCTGCAAGCTTCCTTCCCCTCCCTGCCACAGCAGCATGCAGCAGTAGCCAAGAGGTGAGTCAGTGTAGGCAGGTGAGCTGGGGAGAGCCCTGCCCCGTTTTTTCTTTACTCAGATTTTGAAGAGTGCTTTCATTTCCCTCAGGCTGCTGAAGTGACTCAGCTTGTGGCCACCCCAGGGAGCCCCTTCTGGAGAAACTGCAAGTAGCACATGGATGATGGGAGGAGAATGCACTATGGTCGCTGCACTGGGTGTCAGTCACTTTTACCCTCATTTGGTGGAGCGTGACGTTAGGTCTGTCTGAATGGGTGGAGAGCAGTTCTGTGTAAAACAATTGGGCAAAAGTTGGCCCTGATATACCAGATTCATCACTGTTATCAATAATTCACATAGATGCACTGTATTCTTAATAGTTAAGGCCAGGAAATTATCTCAAGGACGGGTGCCTGTCAATATATTTTATCACTTCCGTGTCATTAGTTTAACTTCCTTGTATATTTAATTATGCTGAGAACTCTGAAATTCCAATTTGCAGTGAAATTAAGTTCAGTAGTAAACCTATGACCATTTCAATTCTACTGTCGCCCCTAAATGACACGCAAAGTTTGTTTTGCCTTGTGCAGAGAGATGCATGTCTCTTGTACAGCAAAAGAAATCTGGACAATGGACTTCACATCTCTTGGCCATTCCGGGGACACGACCCTGTAATGGCTGTGTCACAGAATCATTGTTCACAGTATAGCCTGTTCCTCTCTCTTTCCATTACTGCATGTTTTTTTTAGCTGAAGCAAGTTTGCATAGTGTATTGGAAATATAAACAGAGCTCTAAAAGCCACAAGGCATCCTTAACTACAGAGCCATGAAACCTTCTGCTTCACAAATAAGTATCATGTTTTCTTTGGACTTATTAGCATTTTCTCACTATTACTATTTTCCACCAGTGATACTATTTTAGTACATCAGAGTTAATTTCAACAGTTTTAAAAGGTAGAAAGTCACTGTATTGCAGCAATGCTCTTCCTCCTAATTGTCCTCAGAATGAAAAGCTCTTTCTTATTTAATAACTTTTTAGAAAAGGAAAATTTCTTCCTGTTATGTGATTTGTTTTCTCTGTTATCCTGTTTCATGATAGTTGCTGAACACTGCTTTAAATATTTTGCCAGTTCAGATTTGTTTCTCAAACAAACAGGAGGTTTTTATAACTCACCCTGAATCAACCACCTAATTTTGGAAAGCAAAACGTTTCCATGTTACAAAGATTAGCCAGTAAATGAATACTAACTTTTGTTTCTCTGTGACATAAATAACAGGCAGAACAACTTTGTTCTGGGCATTTTTTTTTCGCTTTTAGGACATAAAGGGTAAGCTTTTTTCTTAGTGATTAAAACATTAAATTAGGAAAGTATCTGCAAAGACATTGATAAACTGTGCAACTTGTTAAAACATTCTGAACTGGGACAATCATGATATTTAATGGCATCCTATTGCATAGCATAGTTCTTAACTCACTAAGACTGACTGGTTGCTGCTCTGTGGAAGTTTCACCTGTGCATTCATGTTGACATCAGCCAGGTTTATAGGGACGTTCAGCAAGATCAGTAATTGGCACTAAACATAAAATTTTCTGTTTGAAAAGAAAACAATGGATGCAGGAAGGAATGAGTATCAAGAGGGTTTGAAAAGTTTTGGCGTATTATTAAAAGGAAATAGTTAATAATTGGATTAAACTTTAAACTAAAAACACTTTCCTCTTGGCTTTATTAAAAATATCTCTTTAGATTTTAAACGAGAAAAAGACACCTATAGACCAACTGTAGTCACCATGACAACAACTTAAACTCACAAAACACACAGCAGAATTACTTGGCAGCATAGTTACTTACAAGCTAATACATCAATTCAGCAAAACATAGGCTAACACTTCACCTAAAATAATTTCTTTTTTTTCTTTCTTAATACGGGAACAAACTGTAGAGCACAATGAACATGAACTCAGGCTCTGCCTTATTTTTGGAATGATTTTTGTGAATTTCTTTTGAATAACTAAAATATTTTCTTTCAAACACAGTGGGGTTTTTTTTTGTTTTGTTTTGGTGGGGGTTTTTTTTGTTTTTGTTTTTTTGTTTTTTTTTTGATCTGTGATCATCTACAGGGGGGGTTTATGTATTTCAACCAGAGATGGCAATGACCTACTAGTATCAAGTAATATATCTTTTGCCAATACAAAAATATTCCCCTACACTGATTGTTATTGTCTAGTCTAGTTTTAAAAGTTTAAAGCTATGTGGATTCCATTGTATCCCCTGGGAGCCCAGTTTGTTTCACTGCCAGGAAGCTTTTCTGATACTCAGCCTCAATTTTTCCATGTTTAATTTCAGGCTATTAATATGAGAGTCTTATACTGAATAACTGTTCTACTTTTTGTTATGATCTTAAAATATTTGTAGATGCTGTTAGTCCAGTCAAATGTGAACCAATTTATACTTCATTATTTTTAACTTTCCTCAACTGAGTATTTAAAGCTCCTAGTTAATGCTCTCTTTGAGCAATTTCTACTTTCCATGGATTTGCTTTGTTATAGGAAAATTTAATTTCATTAATTTTCTTATAGCAAAGTAATATGAGAAATAATGCCCTCTTTCTTTTCCAAGATGTAGTTAAATATATCCAGATTACAGAATTATTTTTAATTGCACACTAGCATGAATATTGGTCTCCTGAAGTCTATCTCAGTAGTATTTATTTTCATCTCTCCCCTTGAAATGCATATTGAAATATATTCTTTCACCTTTTTGTTTGCCTCCAGTGCTATGAGATTATTTTTTAACATTGTTTTCTGTGCCTTTGCAATATCTGTGCCTTTAAAATCGTCTTTGTTACCACCTGACTTTAAAACCTAAAAATTCCATCAATGCTTTTCCATTACTGAAAAAAAGTAAAAGGTTTTAGTCCAGGATATTACCAAAGACAAAAAACCTCATCCTGATGTTACTGTGTTTATGATTTTCATGCCAATTTGTAATTCTCAAAAATACCTCCCTTGGTGAGCAAATTTGAATTACTTTTCCAGGTATTCAAGTGTCTAAATCTTTCTGGAAAACTGGTGATATAATTTCTACTCTACTTAATCAATCTACTTGTTTTAGTGTTACATCAAGAAGACACTTGAGATTACTTGGTTCAGCCCTTATAAATAGCAGAAAGTTAAATTGCTCACAATTCCATTATTCCCCAGCTAATCAGCATGTTATTCTCCTACTCTATGTTCTGAATTACTAGGGACATGAAAATTCAAATTACTCATTGATAGCCACCGATGTTACAGTTTACTTCTTTTGGCTATCACTTTTTTGTTGCTGTTGCTAGTTTTTTTCTTTTCTTTTTTTTTTTTTGGTTAGGATTCATTGGTATGTATGAAACTCTTTCATATGCAAACCTGTTCATGATGATTATTGTGATTAACAAGAAAAATCTCAAGACCTTGCTTTTAGCAAGTGCTAATGAGAGTGACTTCAATTATCAGCATAGTTTAAAACTAGGGGTGGGTTTGCAGGAATATTGTAATGATTTTTCCTCAGTAAAGGTAACTTTACAGTGTGAAAAAGGAAAATTTAGTCACTGATTTGATAATCAGGAAGAAGGAGTTTTTTCAATGGCCTTTACTTGATCATAGGAGTGTAGGAATAATTCAGGTTGGAAAGAACCTCTCCACTCTGATTAGATTGTTGCAGGATATTGTTCAGCTGAGTTTGGGAGAACTGGGTCTATTCTTGGAGTCCAAGGATGGAGATAATGTAATCTAGGGTTATTCTTTTTTAAATATCTGTCAATAGCTAAAGAACTCTGGCTTTATCACCTGTTTCACAAATAATGCATACACTTCAGCTGAGATGCTGCCATGAAACATGCTTATCAGAGAGAAGACATCATGCCTACTGAATTCTGGGCCATGAACTTCTGGAACAAGTGCTCTGGTTCTCTTTACGGAGAATAATGTTACATTGTGTTGAGAAAGCTTGGCTACTTCTTGTGTAGTAATAAAAAAACAATTGGACAAAAGCTATTGCACCATAAAGCATAAATCAATGAAGATTAATTTAAACTTGTTTGAATTTTCTGAAATAAATCCTCCAGAAGTTTAAGCAGTACAAAAAAACTCTTGAAGATTTATAAATATTTCACAATCTGCATATAGTTCCCCCATTACATTCTGAATAATCCATTCTAATATTTTATAGCTACAGCATGATATTTAATGTTCAGAAAGGGGTGTAAAACAACAGTCACCGCTGGGTTTTTTTGGTCATTCTCAAAATCAAGACACTTGTGTCACACTGCTGGGTTCTGTAAGTCCTTTTATGTGGGGATCTCGTGAGAGGACACTGAGGCACAGTTCTGATATGCAAATGAAAAGTAGACACGTTTTTTTGTGAAGTTCTCCTGATGTGACACCAGGTACGCGTGTGCCTGTAGTCAGCAGCGGATGGGGCTCTGTGCTCTGCCTGCCAGGGCTCTGCAGAATGTCACCAAGAAAATCCAAGGCATATCCTTGCTTGGAAAAAATGCTAGTGGGGGAGAGGAAGCAGGCTGGAAAGGGTTGGTGATCGCTGTTAACTTTGGGCAGGAGCAGCTGCAAAACCTTGTGCAAGTTGTCAGAGTAGGTGGGTTCAGCTGTGTTCTAACACCCAGACCTGTGAAGTTTAAACATGGAAATAGGCCGTTGACTGAAATGGGCTGGGAACGACCTTACAGCCACAACGTGCTTAAATAGCCTGCGGGTGGAAGGGCTAATTCTGTCTTTTGCTTGCTGATAGCTTCCCTGATCTACACGTCAGAAAAAGCTATGAATTTCAGTAGAACATTTGGTTATCAAGCACTTGAACTCTGTCAAGAAATATGCATCTCTGAAATAGCAGGAAAAATGTGTTTAGCATCTGGGCAGACTGGATTAGAGAGAAGAAGGCTAGAGGGATCTGCTTGAAAGTACTGTGCCTGCCTGTGATGCCTGCCCACATCCCTAGGCATGTGGGATACTTCTGATAGTTTCAGGAAGCTACTTCTTCCACTAGCAGCTTCACATGCCTTTACCATTGCTTGTGGGTGGAGTTTCCCCATCTGTATAGCAGATGAGGATTTTGGACAAGCAGTCATCACAGGAGATCTTAACTGAGCTGAAAAATATCTTATTTTGAAGTACAAAAACTTTCCAAGATCATAAGGTATATATTGCAGTTTGGTTCTGAGGAGTTTCTTTGTAGATGGGAACAAAATTTGAGACAAATTGTGGAGCCTTTTCAAAAGAAAAATGTAGCTGAATAATCTGAGTTTCTTCATCAGTACCTTTCAGTGGCATGTAAATGCTAAAAAGAAATGAAATGTTTTTAAAAGTATGTCTTGAAAATTCTTGGGGTCAGTAGTAAATAATTTAAAATATTGTAGATATTGCCCATGAGAAACACCATCTCTCCATTCCCTGCTGTAGAATTGTTTGTCCAGTAAACTGGCTCAGAAATGTTGTCATATTAAATGTGCTCTCTCTCCCAGTGGCTTACAAAGCAGTTTTGTTTCTACATAACAAAATTGCTTTTTATGTTATGAAATCTTGGCATCGATACATCTCTGAACATCTACCCCAAAATATGGCAACTGGTTTAAGTACTTAATAAATAATAGGCAGTAATAGTCCCCTAGTGTTGCTGTTTTCTAAGAAGCAGTAGAACTGGCAATGGGGAATTCAATCACTGTTTATCAGAGATAAATTTAGAAAAGATGAAACAAAATTAGGATATGTGTCATTTAATGATACTGGAGTATGTATCTCATCCTGTGGAAGAACTTTGGAAACATTAAACAATTATTCTCATGTGGTTTGAGCAAAATAAAATGTTATGCATTGTTGTATTTTTGAGCATAAGACTTATAAAATGATTTGTAGATGAAGAAAACCCCATTATTCTTGCTTATTTTAAAAGCAAAAAATAGTCACTTTGGTAACAAATAGCAGCACTGAGTTTCACAGCTGAAGGTCACTTGGAAACGCGGATGTTTTCCAAATGGGCTTCAAATGAGCCCAACTTTTATGAATGTAATTTGAATTTTACAATATTGGAGAGTTATCATTAGTTCCACAAATTTATCAAGAACTGAAGCGCAACCTCATGATCATTTTGAACATGAAGCAGCTGAAAATCAATACTTTGTTGATCTGACTGATTATGGGGTTTTGGCACTCTAGAATCCTCTTTCTTTAATTTAAGGTTTTGGAAAAATAATGAAGGTATTTTTCTTTAAAGTGAGAGGTTGACTTAATAGATTTATGACAGATTCTCCAATATTATGAATATATTGAATGAAAATATACCATAGTGTCTGATGAGATTATTGCCATGTACTTTTTCTAGTCTTCAAATTCCCTCATGTTGAGTGTTAAATTTTGCCTTACCTGGACTACTAGTACACCTGAACTTTGAAAAAAAATTAAATAAAGTGAGGAAAGTCAAAACCAAAAAGACAGTTTTAAAGACTGCAAGATTTGCAAGTTGATGCACTTTTTCTGTTCATTGATCTTTGATTTAATTGGGAGAAATATGCATTAGGCAACACCATAGAATGTAGCAGTAAACATGAAATGATTGCTTTAACCAACTGTCTTACTGAAAACTTCAACCTTTTAAATTTTTTTTTCATAGCTGATATTAGTATTGTGATTTGTTCAACAAATTGGTTAGTTACCTGCAAATATGGATCCATTGTATTGTAGGAGTTACTATATGACCTCGTTTTGTCATTTACCTGAGCTATGCAGCAAGGAAAGAGGAGAGGTAAAGTATGTAACTTCCCAAAGTAATGGAATGTTCGTGTTTTGCAATGACTCAGGGCATTTTAAGTGACCTCTTTATTCCCATTTGGAGCCATTTGCTCATCTGAAACCATTATCTATGGTTTTCAAGCTAGACAGTCCTACAACCAGTCCTACAACCTACAACAGTGTTAAATAAAACAGAATTCAGCAGAATGATCAATGCTAACATCAGGACCGGAACCTGTAGGAAAAGCCTTGACTTTGGTTTAAAAGCTAGGCTTGGCCAGGCAGGTAGTTTCCAGTCGCTGTGGTGCCTTGAGGCTGGAATTTTGGACAATGGAACTAATCCCTGCTGGATTTTCAGCATGCAGGAGAAATACCAGGCACAGAGTGGCAGGAATAGGCCTGTGAGCCAAGACAGTCGTGTCCTGTTTCCCATGACCCCTGGTACCTATCTTCTCATGTTCCTCAGTATCCCTATTTGTAGAACAGAGATAAAATTTGGTGTGTAAGTCTCAGCTTGTTTATAAAATGTCACAGTATCCTTGGATAGAAAGTGATATGAAAATATAATCTATTCTACTAAATACAACCCCACATTACCAGTTTCCTTTGCTTTGTCTTAACATTTTAGCCCAGCTAATTTTATGCAAATAAAACATGTTAGCAAAACCAAAGAAGTTAATTCACAAGATATTAAGTACATTGTCATAAATTGTCATAATGATGGAAATTCCTGTGTCTCTGACAAACAGATTTATATGTAACTTTAGTCCTAGCTTCGAGTGCATGTCTTGGGATTGAAACACATTTAGTGGATAGATTTTTATTTTTAAATTTTCAGCCATTAAAGGAAAACAGATGAGGAAAGCCTAGATAACCTACTGGTTGTATTTATTCAGCATAGAAACTTTTAATGATGTATTCATAATAAAATATGAAGAACTACTTACTACTGCACTTATTAATATGCATTGCTGTCTTTTGCTCAAGGCTGAGTATTAAAGGAAGGTAGATATAGAAGCTTGAAATTGCAGGAAGATAACAGAACCTCCTTCCTTACCCAAGGACAAGAAATTGGTAGGAATCCATTAAATTTATAACACATTATTAATGGAGTCAGCTTTTCACATTACATTGACAATAAAGCAACCTTTTCTAAGGTGGCATATTTAGGGTGAGGACAGAGTACACAGTTATAAAAGAAAATCAAATAGCTTGATTCTGTAGAGCTTTTAGCTTTTAATTCTAAACGATGAAATGAGACAAATTGCAGATTATTTCTGAATGTATTTCTTTCAAGCCATTTGATGTTTGAAAGATTTCTATTTTTATGATTGTTTTCAACAAAATGGTTTCTTTAGCATATGTTTTCTATGTGAGAATGGGCTTGCATTTTTTTTTAATCCTCTTTTTTAAGTCAAAACTTACTTTTGATTTTGGAAAATTCAAAAATGAGATTTTACATTTTCCATAAAATTATTGACTTTTTCTAAAAGTGCTAAGTAACCTAAAATCACCATATTTTTATCTCTGTTTTTCAAATTAACATAAGTACTTTCTAAATTAAGACTAAGCATTAAGCAGGTTTATGTCTTTTTCTTTGAAAGTCATCAGGTCAGATTCATAGTTTCAACATCACAACCTCTCCTTGTTCAAACTGATGAAAATTGCAAGATGTGAAAACAAGAAGGATAAAAAATTTCCCTTGCACTAAATGTCCTTGCTTAGTAACTACAAAGTAGGAATGTTAAGTTTTTCTCCTTGTTCCCAACATAGCTTTTTGTATTTTACCTTCCTATTACAAAATTGTTCTTGCTGGGGAATGTGCAGGGTATGACTGTCCCTGACCTGGAAGGGAATTCCTGTCAGGACTCATGAGACTTCAGCACTTCAAGGCCTTTGCAGCTGCCCTGTCCCAGCTGAATTGAAGAGTTTTCTGGGCAGCCCAACAGGCTGTCACAGTAAATAAGTAAATGCATCTTTCAGCAGAAAGTATGTCAGAAGTGGCAAGGCAGTTAACAATTGAATGGTGGTGGCTTCTCCTGTCTCAGGAAACAACTGGATGAGACTTCAATATTTTCATGTTTTTTTTAGAAAATAGGAAAAGTCATAGGAATTTTCATACGTTTTTAGTACTATTATGCTCCTCTGCTGATGCACCTATTCTTTCTCTTTTTATTTTTCTTTCTTTCTTTTTTTTTTTTTTTTGTTTTTTTTTTTTTTTTTTGTTTGTTTGGTACCTGTTATTATGACAAAATTTCAGTAATGCCAGTAGTATCTGGTACCTAGGCAAAACAAAACTTTGGTAACATGAATATGCCCTGGTGGGTGAGCCCTGAATAAGCCCTTTGGTCTTATCTGACTAACAAATGACTTTTTAACCTCTAGAAAGGCACTCAAGGGATATATTGCTGTGGAGAATCTTTTCAGAGGTCACTGAGTGGTAGGAAGCATTTGTACAGCTGTTGGGAGTTTGGTGACAAGGCAGAATCACAAGAGAAAAAGGAATATCCTCTTAACGTTTAGGTCTCCCTTTCAGTTGACATTCAGTGAGCTACAGCTCATGTGATACGCAGAGAAAGCATGTTGTTCCATGTTGTTTCTTATATTTGTCCTAAACATACAACCTTTTCCAAATTCAGTTGGACTATAGGGGCAAATAGCCAAATTTAAATAAAAACATTTGCTGGAATAATTTTGGAACCTCTTAAAATTAGTATTATAGGGCACTTGGGTTTCTGGGAAGGTTTTATTTTAGGCTTCAGTGACGTGATATGGTGTGCTGTGCAATTCTACAGCAAAATAACTGGCATTATTTGAAAGGTTTAGTAGTATTTTCCATTGTTCACAAATGAGGCTTCCTGATTTGACAAATAGGGCTTCATTTCTTTGCAAAACTGCAAATATTACAATTACAGATTTGCACCACAGCAAAGTGTTCTCCTAAGTACGGGCTGAACAATTTTGTCTCAGTGCTACGACAGCTGTGTTCAGGTGTCTGTGTGCAGCTGGGGCTCTTCTGTTGTCTCTAGGTGGACAAGAAATCTCAGAAAGTCATTGGGATTTTTAAAAAAGTTGAAACAGATGCCTCAGTTATTGACAGGCCAGTTTTTTTGCTCTGTTTTATAGGTTCTTTATATGTTTTGATGGCTTCCTGAAAAATAAGGCAAGTAGTCTAATTTTAGTAGAATAGGTTGTATAAAGATAGAAGGGTGTGTTTATTTGTATTACTTTTATGATGACTTTTTAGGAGAAAACTTCTATATGGCAATAGTTGTGCCATAGGCCAGAACCAAGTCAAATAACTTCTAGTAGCTGGATTCTCTAAAGCAGCCTAAGATGGTTGTATTTCACTTTTTACAGTGTTGAGTGAATAGAGGTAAAAAACCAGAATTGCCACCTTCTTTGATGAAAATCTCAAAAACAGCTTTGTGTGAACCTATAAAGATGCTACATTAAACACTTGCATAGATATCACAGATGTTTTCCACAGCCTGAACACATTTGTTTTCTAGTTTGTAGTGGATGAAATGAAATTGTGTTGACAATTGCTGTTTTCTTTAAAAAGGAAAAGGAACTAAGACTTTATGTATAGGGATGTTGTATGCAATGGTACTGGGTCTGTTCATACCTGAACAATGGTATTCATACCTGCATAATGACTTTCAGAACACTGGGAAATGGGAAAGTCATAAACATTGCTGATCATCCCTTAAAGAATGGTACTTGTACCATGGTCATGGCAAATAGCAGGGCGCTGTTGAGATGGCTGTAAAGTCTACATATGGAAAGGTCTTAGGGAAGTTACTGTGATTGGTTTAGTAAGTTCCTCTTATTGGCCTGTGGTGTAAAATATCCTACATAAATTATTGCCTGTAATTTTTTATAAATGGAACTAGAGCTAAGGAAAACTAAGCATGTATCTCCTGTCAGATAAACTTTTCAAATCCCTGTGGTCCTAGTTAGAATAGGAATTCAGATGCAGTGTCATTAAGTCCAGGCAGAATTTTGGTAATTAGCCATTTAAGTGACCATTCAGTTGCTTTTTTGTCAGATGCTGATTCTTCTTCTCCAACTATAAGTGTTAGCTCAACATAAAAATATATCTCAAAGTCCAGTGTCCATTGTACTTACACAATTTGAACTCTCTAAAAATATTCTTGTTTTGCAAATTAAGTTTTGGATGTGACATAGACCTAAAAATTGAAGTAGTTCATGATAAACCATTTTCCCATTATTTTTGGGTTATTTTAATATAGGTTATGTTGATAAACTATCTTTTAAGATACTCTCATTTTATGTAGCTTTTTATTATTAGCTCATTTCTGAAAACTGGCTTTGACATAACCGTTGCATTTAAACAAGTTTGTCCATTAGTTCCTTTTCTGTCCTCACGTGAAAGGAGATGGGTATTATTTGGAGGGGTTTTAAGGTCAAATGAACTGATACCAAGAGAGACAGGTGAGAGGTTGAATTCCAGCTTTGTTTGTGATAAGCAGTGATGTCAGTCATGTTGGAGGGGTCAGGTACCATCTCATACAGCTGACTGTGGAAAAAAATGTCAGCTGGTCTCTTCCCAGGGAACCCCAGTGTGTGTCCTCTGATTGGAAGGGAGAGGGAAGCAGCTGGGAAGATATAGTACTGGGAGACCGGAAAGAGGAGGTGGGAGCTGTTATACTGGAGCACTTACAGGTTCCCTGGGTAACCTGGTAGACAGACCTAGTAACTAATAAACTGGATTACAAAATAGAACCCAAGATAGGAGAACAGAGCTGATATGAGAAAATGAAAACATTGCCATAGATTTTATCTCATTGGTTTGGTTCCCATTTATGTTATGGCCAGTATGTTATTTGCCCAGCAGTGGAGATGGACTAAATCTCTGCTCCTTTAGTACTATTCTGGTGGTGTAAAAATGTATTTGATGTTAAGGATGTATGTTGCTTTCCTATTCATGTTACTTAGACATCACACTTGACCGAGAAGTGGGGTAAAACCTGGGCATGGTAGAAATGATGAGAAGTCCTTTGCTAAATCAGGTTATAATCAGTCATGAAAGGTGAAGAATCATACAAAAAAGGGGTAACTGTCCTCCTGACATGTCAGAAGACTGCAGTATGTATGTGCTTGCTCTGTCTCTAGCTTTCTCTCTTTTTTCTGTTCTCCTCACGACACATGTACGAGACCAGGCTTTTTATGTCATACTGCAGCAGTAGCACCATCCCACACACTCTCTGTCTCTAAGAAATGTAACCCTTCTCTCACTTGTCTTCAAGTAGATTTCAGTGATTTCTGAACTGAGTATCTCCTGCCTGGAGTGTGTCTGCTTACCTGTAAAGAGCTGACAGCCTAGGCTTGCATCAGTGGCTCAGATACAGTATCTAGTGCCATTTGAGACACCCAAGGGTGCCTGAGACATCCACCCAGGGCTGGCAGATATGACCCAGGACCAGCAGGACACCTGCGCTCTTCTGGAGCAGCAGCTGGCGACCAGGTGAGATACTCCAGGGCATCTCCACTGCAGCAAGATGCCTGTCTTAGAGAACTGATTTGAGCCTTCTCTTTCTGGGCATGCTGTATGATTAGTATATAAAATGACTAATTAAGCTCCTGGTTTTGTTTTTGTTTTGTTCTGAGGCCAAGTCGCACAAATCTGTAATTACATCGTCTTCCTCTAGCTGCTAATGGAACTGCTTGTACACGTAATTGCTGACTGCTGTGGGTAAAATGTACAGAACTGAGCTCTCCCTCTCTGAGTGCTCTGGCTAGGCAGCTGCTCTTCTTGACAGGAACTTTTATAAATGGCAGACCATTCCAAATTTGTCTTGTTCACAATATTACAGAAACAAAGCCACACAACTTTTTAAGCTGATAACTAAAAATGAGCATGTGTGTTTTTGCACAGAAGGCTTTGCACTTCAGGGACTGTAAAATCTTCTGTCAATTCTGGCAGCACACAATTTGAAAGAAGAAAAAGACTAGATTATACTGCATCTCTTTCTGAGACCAGATTTATGTTTTGTGTGCCAGAACTACATTAAGCAAATCCTCTTCTTCCTTCTAAAGGAGCAAGCCAGCTTGTAGCTCTCAAGCATTTTCTTTTTTCAGGGGTAAACATTACTTTGAAGACTTTTCCATGCACCTGGGTGGTGACCAAAGACAACAAATAATGGAACAGGAAACCATAAATCAATTTTTTACTATATAGAAAGCCTTTCAGATTACCTAACCAGCTTTTTAAAGAGATTGATTGGGTTTTTTGGCTGCTGGAAATGGAAAATCTGTCTCTTTTATTGTATTCTGTGTGCATTTAATCAGTTTGTAATCCTCTCCGTAGTTCTGTGCCTACACTGATTTTCCTTCTAGTTCAGAGAACAAGACTGAAAACCAGGCTAGAGCATTCCCAGTGAGATAGCTTTTGAACATACAAAAGTTGCAGACTGAACTGGTGGCATGGCTTTAGATACTGAGTATTTAGAAGTAAATCAGTATAAGAGGGACATTTCTGTTATTCCTTAAGCATTTCTTGGCTTGAGAAGGGTGTTGGTAGCAGATGTGGCATATAATAGCCTTATTATGAACGCTGCTCCCTCCTCCTCCCTCCCCCCCCATATACAGTTAATTATCTATTTTGTAAATACTTTTTCAAGTCTCATTTAAGATTTTGTTTTAACATAATACCAAGAACTGAAATGTGTGCCAAACCTGAAACCTGAGGACAGACTGGATTGCCCTGTAGGTTGGCTCCTTTCCTTTGACCTCAACTGAAATAGCGCACAAGCAGCAAAGTGAATTCTGGCACTGTTTGTTGGGTCATGGGAGGAAGCCAATTCCTCCAGTACACCAGGTATAGGCAAGTCCTTGAACGTGCATCCTGTGCAGTAATCTGTAGAAACACAGCTCAAAGAAAAGGCCTTAAAAGAAAATTATTGATTTACTGTGGCAGTGGGTTTTATTCTTTGTTGGTGTTTTGGTTTGATTTGGTTTAGTTTTGGTTTTGTCCCAGGTATTTCCATCTTTGTGAGTTCTGCAGCTGGTGCCAATGGCCAGCTCTCTGTATCAATAGACAGGTTAATGTTCAAGCGACCTTTTGGCATCATGCCAGCTATGATTCTTCAAGCAGTTTAACCCAGTGCTGCTTTCTTTCTGATATTTATAGATATTTTCAATTGATGTGTGCCTCTCTGGAGAGAAAGAACTGAACTGAAATTTTCCGTCATTCTGTCAAAAAATGTCTGAACAAAGCAGGAACAAAAATCTACACTCTGCCTTCAGGAGCCTTCACAATTTCCACATAGTAGATGCATTATGGTCCAGTTCTCCAGAACCTTTACGTTTTTTAACACATCCAATAATCCAATCTAGAATTCTTTGTCTTTTAAACATACATTGTCATAGACAAAATATTTGCTGAATATAATAATTAATATTTATTGTATTTCTGTGAAGAGGTATAGAATGCAGAAATCTGAATCTGTTGGGCTGAGCAGATCTTTAGATCAGGTACTTTCATACAAGACAAAAGTCTCCAGCACAAGACATCTGTCCTGAGATGGCAGTTTTGCGTCCAGTATAGTTGGCTCCAGAGAGTCAAATGCAGCACTAGATTAAACTTTGAAGGGGATAATTATTCTTTTCTCTTAGAAATGGAACTAGATGAGATATTATAATGCATATATATTCTTTTACAAATAGTTCCTTTTTGAGGTGGTCTGATCTTAAAAAATATGGAACTTGTAATCCTTTTTTGGTGCTGAAAACATGTTCGCAGTGGTTTAAAAGAATGTTGATAATAATTTATTGCTTAGCTGTAAGAGGAAATTTAATTTTGTTAAAAGGAACATAAATGGGAACTTTCTATGTTCATTTCTTTTCCTTGTGAATTTTTACATAAATGATTTCAGTTCCTTCTTCTCTGTCAGTGCTTTACTACCTGCTGCTCTCTGAAAAGATGAGTCAATTGCCTTAATTATGTGCATGAAGAAGCTACAGCATTGTGAATAATATGCTTATTTTCATAGCTGGGCATCCTGGCTCTTACTTCATTCTGGTGTTCTGAGAGTCCACTCTGAGAGTCCATGGGGCAGATTATCAGATCAGTAAGGCAGGGAACTGGGAGCAGACTGGGGGCTGTTGTTGGGCTGCTGAGAGTTCTCCTGATAAAGCAGATATTCAGGAATTGGCTGATCTGTATTACGTCAACTGAGCAGAGGTCTAGTGTACTCAGTGATGTAGAGCAACAGAACAGTCCTTATCAGATGGTCCTTATCAGATGATCCATGTGAGAATCATCTGCTGAAGGCATAAAATGCTTCTTCTGTCATGTACCACTCTGAACATTCAGAAAAAAAGTAAAGTGACTGCAATAGGCTTCCACTTTCTGTGCTCTACTGCTAAGTTTTTTGGCAATATACAGGCTTACTTTTCATGAGTAAATGCCAATTACTCAAACCCAAAAGCTTTTATGATACTGTACAAATTTCAGTGAAATTTTTCTTGAGAAAAACATCCATGCTCATAGCCTATTTGATGAAATCTATATTATTTGGAAATTGCTTTTTTGTTTTTTTCCAGGTATATATTGAAAGGTCTGCAAAGCTTTTGTGCTTTTGTTTTCTGTTTTAAGTTATATGAATGCCTATAGCCTTAATTGTAAACATAAATGTCAAATACTACAATTGTGTCAAATCTGAATGTTGAATGGAACAGATAACTTCAGGAGAACCACTGTAACATTAGTACAAATTTTAAATTTTAGAAGGATAGCAAAATCCAGTAGCTAAATAAAAGTAGTCCTGTTCTATAGGAGGCTGCTGTAAATGTTCTTACACATCACATAATTACATTGTGTAATCCAACAGTAGATTAACTGCTGAGACTTTTTGTTATTAGAGAAAACACAACTCCATTAATCCATCTTACAGCAGTGTTTATATTTTTAATAATTATGAGCAGCTAGTCAAATGTAATGACAGGTCTAATAAATAGAAAATATGTAACCATAATGAATAGGATTATCATGATATTTTTATCTTACCTTCTTTTTAAAATTCAAAATGTCTAAAAGGTCTGAGAATTCTCTTAACTGACTTTGATGGAGCTCCTATAATCCTATTTATAAAAGAAAAGATTCCAAGTTCATTCACTGATGTAGGTCTGAAAAATACTGTTTAAAGATTTTTCTGTTTAAATAAGATTTAGGGGAAAATATGTTTTGGAAAGGTGCCACACTTGTACAAATGTGGGATTGGGAAGTGCTGACAAGATTCAGAAAGGCAACTCAAAACCAACCTTATTTATCACAAGAAGACATTGGAGCAAGTCTAAAGAAAAAGTAATTATAATTTCCAAAGCAGATCTAGGTATGACATGTATTAAATTTACACTGTTATGAGGGATGCTACTGAAAAACACAATGAGGCTTAAGGTAGCATTTATTCCACCACCAATGAAAGGAAAATTTGATTGCTTTATGAGACACCTAAAACTGGTAGTTTAAGACATATTTTTTAAATCTTCTGCTAGTAGATATCTGTTGGAGTTAAATGGTGCATGCATTAAAAGATTACAAAATCAAATAATTATTTTGTTAAAGATGATGTGTTTTCCTCTAAGGATATTTCATGTAATTTCAAAATCACTCTGGCATGTACCAAATGTAGGACTTGGAGCTTGTAAGATGCTCTCCAGCATTTCAACAGAAACCAACTATCCTGATCAAATTGGTTCTTGGAATGTAACAAGACTGGGATGAGGAAAGGGAAGGTTCTACCCAATGAAGTTTAGTGCTAAGTCACAAGTTCCAACAGTCTGGCTATGATAGTAAGAGACAGCTTGGTACTCGTGTTGTTTGAGAAATACTTGTATAATGAAGCCCTCCTCTGTGTGTGGGAGAGCTGTTGTGTCTTGCAAGTCCCAGAGTCCTGCCTTACTGGCACCAGTCACTTGGCTCAGCTGCTTTAGGTATTTTCAGCAGTGAAATGTTTCTGAAGAGCACTGCAAATTAGTTTAGTGCATTTGAAGCACGAACTGTGCGTCACTGGTGACAACAGTAAAATATCCTTCATGAACTGTTAATCCATGCATCTTTATCATATGCATGAGGTATTAATGAATTCTCTCTCTGATGATTCTTACCTGTCTTCATAACTGAAGTTGTTAATGGCTTTGTAATTAAACTTTTATATTAAAAAAAAAAGTGCAGGTACTCTTCACTTAGAAAATACTAATTTTGTTTTTTATGCCATTATACCAAAATGTGATAGAAAGCACGTGTGCTCATGTGAACTAATTGAACTCCTCTGTGTGCTGTGAGATTCATGCCACCTAAAATTCTGACCTGTGCTGCCTAACAGAAAAACCTGTATCATTGCCAGAGCTGGACTCAGAGGACTGATCTGTAGCAAGCTCCCCTGCCTAGTGACTTGACTGCTATACTTTCAAGGGTGGTTTTTTTCATATTGTAAATAAATATGGCTGAAAAATTGATAAAATAGTACTTATAAACTTAAACTGAAGCTGTGTATTAATAAAATTCCTCACTATGGGAGCTATACAGCTATGTGTAGGATATTTTGTAGGTGAAAGGCAAGGTGAATGAAAATGCCAACTTAATTATGTTACTCTTCAGTTCACCACTTTGGCAAGACTGTGTGAGTGCAGGGAGTTGAATGGCAGGTAAAAAACCTCAGCCAGACACCAAGAAATGAAAATAGAAAAGGCCAGGCTCAGTTTAGAGCAAAAGTGTCAAGGAACATAAGTGAGGAAGGCCTATAGGGGCAAAGTCAATATTTCCCATGCCTGGCTCCCAGATTGAAGGGAATGCTAAAGAGGTTAAGGAGCATGGCTAGACCATGAAAATGCAGAGTGTGCATCCATGAGTCCTGGCAGGAACATGTGGAGAGAGCAGGGAACTGCCTATGCCTCATCAGAGCTGGAGGCAACTGGGAAAGAATGGAAAGAAGAATGGCGAAGCAGATGACAAGATACAGGTTTTGTTGCTCTAATCTTTGCATTTGTATTTATGTGTTCTTGGGATAAATGGAAAAATTATCATTGGTGTTTAACAACTTTCATAGGCTTCTGAAGAAAAGGGACTGTAGGTGCACAGTGCAGTTAGACTTGTGAGGTTGATGTAATTAATGAAAAAGAATCACAGGCTGGGTTTTTAGCCTTAAAACATTAGGACAGTCTGGTTTGTAATCAGAGGAGATAAATCACTGGGGTAAAAGTCAGAAATCTACCTCATAAAGGGATTATTTGCATGAGTAAATTGTATGTTGTCATATTTGGGGGCTAACATCATGTGTAATCAAGTATGTATCTGCATGTCAAGCTATTCTGCCTCTGAAATTAATTAATGTCATATCTGTAAGCATGTTTGGGGTGGAGGTGCTGAGATCTCTTTTTTCAATATATCAGAATCTTGCAGAGTCCTTGTGGTTGAGTAAGAGCAGAAATAAATTAAATTTTATTTTGATTAATCCTCTTGAAGAGTTATTGTAATTTCTGAGATAATTTTGAAAAGGTTTATTTCTTTTTAGTATAAGAATATTTTACTCTGCTGTTTTGTGTCCTTTTAATGGTGCTCAAATTTGAATTTTATTAAGGGTATTCCAGAAAAGAGTCTGAGATTAACTATTCTGGATTAAAATTTAAAGTACAGTGATGTGACATCAGAATAATAGTAATAGTGAATGAAAATCTTGAGAGTAGACAACAGTTATTTTATGGCAAAGCATATTTTAAATACTTCCTGGACTAACTTCACATTATATCCGATTCACCATAAAACAAATACCTTTCCTTAATACCTGATCTAGGACCTACCGGAGGAAAAATGATTACATTGATTTTACTTACGTTTCTTCCCCATGTAAAACATTAACATGTATTCAACAGTAGAATATTAGTGAGGTTTTAAGATATAGGCTGATGTGCAGAGTTAGGATCACATTTGTCAGACAGCAAATTTCAAAGATTAAGAAAACTGGAGATTAATAAAAGCATTACACAAAATACTAGAAGTCCTTTGATCTCCAGACAGTTATGCCATGGATCATACATTTTTCTTTGGGTGCTCCTATGCCTGCTTTTCTGTCTCTGTTAGTCGTTCCTGCATATATCACTTTAATGGAATGTTTCTGGGCCTTGAGCAAATTTCTTCATAAAAATGCATCAGCATTTTTGCTAGTGTAGTTACTGTATGAAATGCCAATGTGTATACTTTGTCATGTTCACGTTTCCTTCATGTTCCTTGGTTTTTTATTTGGTTTTTCCTTGGTTTCCCCCCCTTGGTAGAGGGGGTCTTTTAACTGTTTTTTTTTTTTTTTTTTTTTGCATACTCTCAGTTAATTAATCAGGCATTTCAACACAGTTCTCCTAGAAAGGATGCAAATACATATTTTACCAACTTTTGCATCTGCCTTAGATCTTAAAAAGATAGATTTAGATCTTGCCATTGCTTGATACCACAGCCCCATGGGGAGCGCACTTTTTCTACTTCAATTTATATGTAATGTATTTTTATATGGGAATACTGCTAATAAGTTTTTTTGCTACAAAGTTTTGAATAAGCTGGAACAAAGTTTTCAGCTATATGTTTATCTTTCATTTGAGTGTTTTATTATCACTTTGGTTTTCTGTACTTTTTAAAGGTGTATCCTCTCAATGGTAACAAAGTTGTTTGTGTTTTTTTCCCTTTCTTTGTACATATCACTGCACAAGATGAAACCCCTGATTACTGTTGACCCTGAAATCTCTCACACATCTTTCAGAATCATGTGCTTGACTCTTTAAATCCATTTAAAAACCACAGAGTCCACAGAAATGAGTGTTGCTTACAACTGAATCCATAGTTATCAATAATTGTGAAATATGCCGTTGAGAAAACCTCAAACTCTGCAGAAATAGTGAGCTGAGATATACATAAAATGACTTAGAAGGCTCTCCTGCTGGTATGGTCAAATACAGGGAATATACTGACCACTGCACAGGAGATGGCCAGGCCCTGCCCTACGGGTCCAAGCCAAACAAGCACAGCAGCCGCTGCGATTTGCTGAGCTAGGAAAGTGTGGTGGCTGACCAAAAAGGTGATACCCACCTGATTCATCATCATTTCCACGTTGTCTTTCCAGAGTGAAATTGCAGAGAGGCTGTAAACACTCTCACTAACCCTTTACTTTTGAGGTGTGCTTGTCTAAGGCATAGCTGTGAACATTGACCAGAACTGAGCTGTTTAGTAGAATTGCACTTGGGTCCCTTGCTCCATCATCCATCCAAGAACATCCTGCATTGCATATTCATGGCATCATGTAGATATCTGCAGGTGAAACCAATGTATTGGTAGGAGACTACTGAACCAGACACTTTCTCATTTGCATTAATTTTAGGAAATTTAGCTGCTGTAGACTTTGCTGTACTATTTTTCTGTGGTCCTTCTTCAAGCACTCCCTTATCATTAATACCTGGACTGTTTTCTACTGTATTAAAACTGGCCTATTCTCCTTGAAGCAGGCTTACTACTCTGAGTAATGGTATTTTAGATTGAAGTGAATAACTTGATTTCAAAACTGAGAATTCCAATTAAAAATATGCTATAGTAAAGGCTCTGAAAAGTAGTGAAAACAAAACAATGCATTGTTTGAGAATATGACAGGCAAATCATAGTATGTAGTTACACTTTCTAAGAAACTGTTTTATTACCTATTTTCCTTTTATACACACAGACTTCTTCCTTAGTAAGTGTGTAAACAAACATTATGATATTGAGTCAAGAACTGACTAGTTTTCTATTTTAAAATTAAAATATAACCAGGCTCTTAACTTGAAAGGAATGGCAATGCTTTGTAGAGAAACTGAAGGATAGTGATTCATTCAGTAGAACTATGAAAAGTGAAGCAAAATTTGGGAATGTTGTTAGTCATGACCGTAAGCGAGTTGAACCTTTCAGGTTAGATTTCACACCCCTAGAGAAGAACATTTAGGGATGTTGTACTGTCATCACTTTGAAAAAGTCACATTTTAATTTCTGCATCCTCAAAAGAGGCAGACATTAAGGATAGAAGGTGGGTTCATTAGAAGGTGAGTTTGAAATTCTCTTATCAACAAATTCTTGCTAGACTCCCAGTAATTTTCCAGCTGAAAGCTCTTTCTGGTAAGCAGAACATTTTCAAGCCATTTCACAAATAATTAAACATAGCTGGATATATTACTTCTGTAGTTAATTTTGAGACCAGTTCAGGACTTCTTTTAGAAAGTAATGGGGCAGTGTATCATTTAGCAACTAAGATGGTCCATGTTGTTTTCATCATGAGTGTTCTATGATCATTTTGAGAACTAGGTTTTAAATTTTCAATTTAATCTGCTTATAATATGTGTAAAGCGTATATAAACAGGCCAATTTAAGTTGTCTATGTTTGCTAGATTTTCTCATTTTAAACAAAACTAGAAAAATAACACTTTTGCTGATAGATTCTGGACTACACCTTCTGAGGGATGCTGGATTTCAAACCTGGAACATCAACAAATTGGAAACTATGAAAATACGGTCCCTATTTAGTCAATAGGTTGATAATCAGGTCAGTTTAAAAGCATGTTTTTATATCAGGAAAGACAATGTGATTAGCATGTGAGGTTAGTACATCATGTTGAAGCAGAGGAGTTAAAGTGCTTTGTGGGGTGTGTGTGAACACAATCTCATCCAAGTCCTGAGCACAGTATGAAAAACAAAGGCAATTCTGGTAAGGATAGCTGCCCATCCCTTCTTGGAGTCCTCTAGATTAGAGCCATGTAGGAAAAACTCTTATATTTTGTGTGACTTAAGGCAAAAACCCCCTGCAAGGAATGGACTCTAATCCAATCTGCCTTCCAGGCCTACAAGCCTGAACCCTTCTTTCCGAAGTGCCAGGCACTCTGCAGGCTGGGGAGAATGGCAGCTGTGTACCAGCATTGGCTACAAATGATATTTTATTTGATTTGCTACGCTTCCTGTCACAACTGTGTCCAGAACAAAAAACCAGAGTGCATATAGACCATGTATACTCTCCACTTGATAATGGATTTAGTGTGATATTGTTCAGGAATTACTTTTTTGGAAATATTTTTTTCTGATGAGGTCCAGGGTCTTCTATCTGATTAAGGCAACTGATCCTGAAGTATTCAAAGATGGAGCTATTAAAGAACAGTGAATTTCAGTTTCTTATCTCACCCTAATTCAAATTTAGTATTCCATGTACAAATCCTAAATCAGGGTCTCCTGTGTAAATAAGAATGACCATGTTACATTTCATCCTATTTATGACCATTCTTACAGAATGTAGGGAAAAGGTTCATCCGCTTGATTCTTTCCTCTTTAAAACATTTATATAGCTCTCAAGTGTTTAAGCTAATCTGATGTTCTACTTCTCATTTCCAAGACCTGCTTTGAAGTACTTTATTTGGCAATTCTTCAGCAGAACATTTATTTTTAACAACTCCAAATGCCAGAAGTTAGTTTCACACATAACATAGACTGCTGAATTCTAGCATCTCCTATTTTTCCCCTACATTTTAATTGCAGTATTGCAGTTTTAAATAAAAGCCCTATTCATATTTTTACGTTGCCATATACATTACATGTACTTTATTTCTTCAGAACCACTGAGATGGTAATGATTTTACAGGAAAATTGTACTGTAATTACTACAGCTGTTGTGCTAAAGCATTTATGTCTTGCTACGTCTTTTGAATGAAAAATTCTTTTAGTAAAAATAGATTTGTTGAAGCTGTTAATTATTCAGTAGAAAAGACATCTCAATTAAGGTGGTGGTATTTTTCCTACAATAGTTTAGGCAGACTAAGATAACTCTTAAATGATTTTATGCAGTAGTCTGTAATAGTTCATAATGCAAATATTTGGGTTTTTTACATTTTACAATTTTATCCCAGAAATACAGATCTGTGCTTGGTTCCTCAGAACCCATGATACACATTAAAAATAAAATTCAAGATAAATTGGCTCTGTCATCCCATCTGGAAGGTGTGATTATATATTAAAAGTAAAACTTTCATACTTTATTACTTCAAATATTTAAGTTTAATTATGAGTAGAAAAGGAGGACTTCCAAATCCACTGAAAAGTGAGAGCTTGGATCAGAGTAGGATTATCTTGGTGATTATGTCGATCTATTAGTCCAGCTGAACCAACTACCCTGATTCATCTGATAGCACAGCTGTACGTGCATGGGACTCATCCAATTGTGTGGAAATACTTCAGTAGAACTGATGTAAAGTACCTTGAAGGTAAACTAGATTGTTTTGACAGCATCAGGTTGAAGAGATATTGTTACCCATATTTTTGTGCTATCAGATGTGGGAGCAGGTAGGGCAATTTTTCCCAGAAAAAGGAGATGGAATGGATCACACAGTGATAGCTGGGGCACCACATCTGACCATGTTCTTAGACTGAGTATGGGGGACTGCCATTTCAAAACCCATTTCTTCTCTACTGCATTTTTATGGCCTTTAGGTAACCACTGTTCACTTAATATATTTTCAGCTGTCAGCTGTGTGTGTGCTGAGAGAAATGCAAGTTGGCAAGAAACAACTGGACAAAGCACTTGGTGCTATGGTTTAGTTGGCAGTGTGGTGTTTGGCCAAAGGTTGGACTTGATAATCTTGGAGGTCTTTTCCAGCCTTAATGATTCTGAGCAACAAAATTACATTACATACTGAGCAACAAAATGGAGCAACAAAATACTTCATGCTCTGTCCAAGGAAGCAGGCAGGTCAGAAACAAATGTAAAATAATTTATAAATGGGTGCGGAGTCCCCAGATTACTTACCAAGGTAAAGATTCTACAGTTGCAGATTTTTGATGTCTCAAAAAATCTGTAACTATTAAGCAACAAATTTAAGAGTTACCAGAATTGTTAGCTGTTGGGGTTTAGCCACATTTGTAAAAGTTGACCTCTGATTTGCAGCAAGGATATTCTGCCCTGGTTCTAATTTCCGTTTCAGGAAAATGAAAATGTTAATTATATACAGATTATATAGTCTTTACTGTAGTTTCATTCCACATAGAAATCGTAGAACAAACTGTCATTTTAATGTTCCTGTATGACTTGCTCATATGTGATTTTATCTGATAGAGGAAAGGATACTTGTGCTGTCACAGTTGAAGATTCTTTGATCATGGCTGAAGATTCTTTAATCATTGGGCAATGAAATTATTTTAGTGCTGAACACTTACCAATCTTGTCTCCTTAATGGCTGCAGAAATTGCACCAAAGCGGCTTTCAAAAGCAATGACAACAATATATTTTCTAAGTATTAGCATACAAAACATTTTCAGTACAATGTTACCAGTTCTGGTTAATGCAGTTTTAAATCAAAGAACTTCAGCTGACTTTTTATAAGGTAGCTTGTTATCAATATTTTTAGAAGGGCTTTTTTACTTCTTTGCATGCCCTTTTCAAAGGACAAGTATCAACATTTATCAACACATATTTTTTGGTCCCATGGTCTGAAGGAGATAATCTGCCTTTTAGCAGCTTTGATCACTGTGCTCAAAGCTGCTGTCTGCAGGAAAAACAAAGCTTTTAAAAGCACTATTGGAAATAAGGGCTTTGTGCCTTTTCCGTGTGCTTATCACATTAGCTCCAACAAGTTAAACATACCGAAGGTCAGCCATCAACTTCAAGCATGATTTTTGATAGATGCTGAGTTTATATTTGATTTCCCAGCTTGTTGATAGTGAATTCAGCAAGTACATAATGAAGACATTGAGACATCTTGTAGTATTTGGCAACTTCAAGATGAAACAGCTTTGGCTAGGACCCTATATAATATATAGAGAATTCAGGAAAACCTTGTGGATTACATTTCAATCTTCAGACAAAAATAAATATTCAGCAAAAGTCATTAGAAGAATAATTTGCAACTTCAAATTTTCCAAATAACTCCTCTATATTTTGATTGTCTTTGATTTAATGGATTGATTGTGAAATGGGAATGTCAAATAATGGAAATAGACATTGAGAAAATAGAAAGAGTTACAGTGTTTAGGGTAAGGAGATTAGTTGATTACTTGTTGGATCCAACAAAAGACAGAGAAAATGCCCAAATGTTTGTACATACAGTAATTTGAAGTTTGAAGATTTTTTTATTAAGTTTCAACTCAGAAAGGAATTGAATAGCAGAACCAACTAAGTGTTAATGATGGTTCTTTAGCAGAAGTGAGAGAAAAAATTGAAAGACACTTAGCTTGTCTGAGTTCATTCTGTAGCTTGGGTGTGCACAAAGGATGGTCAGAGAAATTCAAATGTGTGAGAATTTGTGATCATGACACATAATGAATCTAATGGTGAAAGTGACTTTTGGGAAGGGATGAGTAACTTGGGGAGGTGTGAGAGACAGGAGGGAAGAGCAGCAGTACCAGGGTCCCAGACAAGCCTCCTCCTCTGGGGTGTCTCTCCAGTGTAACTAGAGATGATGATGGAGCATGGTGAAAAGTTACAGCGCTGCAAAGAGCAGACCTTTAGTATCATTGGGGTCAAGACACTGTGGCTTCTCAGGCATTTGACATTTATTTTATTAGGTTTGTTGAGAATTATGCAAAAGTTAAAAAATGCCTTTGAGACCTTGAAGTGGTTTATGGTTTCAGGTGGAAAACTTGTAAAATTCTATGGTGTTCTGTGATTTCAACTGGGTGCTAAAGCAAATGTAGTAATTTTGACTAAATTTTTTAAACACACTTGTTTAACTCGTTACTAAATGAGACACAAAGCATAATATTTATGTACTATTAGAGTGGTAAATATTAAATTTATAGGATAAGGAAAAATGAATTGAAGCCTAATAGAGAATGCCTGTCTGAAGGAAAACCATTTCATCTTGCATAAAATAATATTTGAACAACCAAGGCAATTATGTCACCCTGAAAAAGCTGAGTATTATCATTAAGAAAATGTAAAATTCAGTGTTGCTATATAGCTGCACAACTTCTATTTCAATTCTTCAATATGGAATTGAAGTTTTGGTATATCAAAATGTTGTCTGAATTACCAGCATGATCAATATTTATTTTCTAATGACTGAATCATAATTACAGATCAGCGTGTACCACTTAAATGCTTAAAATAATCATGAAATACATGTGATTCATGAAACCCTTAGCAACCACAAGACTTCCTGTGCATAAGCTCAGACACAGCAGTGGCTGAGAGAAGTAAGTTCATAAGACACATTTGCAGCATGTAAACACTTTCTTGTATTTCTCCACATGTGGGTTTATTGAGAGCCCCTCTAATCAGAAGACATATTAGGTAAGTGCATTTGGAGCTGCATTTTTTATGATTTCAAGGAAGTGAAACACATGTTAAGCTCTGTGTCAAGAGCTGCCAGTTCTAGCCCTTGCTCCCTATTGATATGTTGGCCTTGCTGGGCAAAATATTTCTGTATCAGCTTGTTTTTCCCTGACATAAAGTAAAATATCTTGAAGTAAAGCTTTGCCATCTTGAAGTTGTGATAATTGACCACTTTGTAACTGCAGGTAGGAGCAGGGAAAGAGGAGTGGCAACCCAAAGGGATCACTCCTGGATCTTTGCTACCATATTATGTATATTTCTTCAGCATCTCTCATCTATTTGAATTTGTTGGATGGAATGGTGTATTTATACAAAGATTTATTTTATATATGCATGTTCTTAACAAAAACATGTAAAATTCCAATTATACCAATTCACATAAAAATAATTGGAATTTGGGCAATTCATACAGGGATTTTGACCCTTTTTAAGAGCATTCATATTTGAGTGAACTTCTGCCTTGGAAAGCTGAGGAACTCCTGAGTGAGTGATGCTTTCTACAGGTGAAAATTATTCAACTGATTCTTACAGGAATCACTACAGGCAGCAAAATAGGTTTGTGGTTTTAATTACAGATAGCTTTAGAGGAAAATGTTCCCCCTCTTCTCCAAAGTTTTGAAAAACTAGTGGTGTTTAACTATCCATATTGCCAAGATTTTGTTATCCTTCTCTTCTTTAATTTTAATTTCATATTACATATAAACCCATTTTTACTTTGAGATGTTCATTTCGGGTCATATCACTTTTATAATAAAGTTGATAATAATCCATTTAATTTTATTGTTCAATATTAAATAGCCCAAACAGAATATGAAACACTTGTTTACAGAAAAAATCATCTTTTTTCTGTCCTTAGACTTTTTCACACATTGTCACAATTGTCACAGCCAGGCTTTTCTCAATTAGTTCATGGGAAGATAATGATTTACAACTTGGAGTTGATCTAAACAACACAGATAATTGTTTTTACAGCATTGTGAATATGAATATCAGTAATAATTTCTTTTTAATTGACAATAGCATGTGTTTATTATTTTCAAAGAATTACTTATGTATTCATTGCCCACCTTCAACAGTGACTTTCACTAATTTCAAGATGTAGAAGGAAGCAAGGTTAGTTTACAGTTTACTTTTTACAGTTTATTTCACTTCCCCTTTAATAGGATCTGTGGCAAAAGCCAGCTTTTCTTTTTTTCGTTCAAAGTTTCCAAAACAGTTTTAAGTGAAGTCCAGATGTGTGAGTTAGAAAGCTGTTTCTCTGCAATGCTCAGTGGTGGGGAGACTTATGATGCAAATAAAGGCAGTTTAGGGAAAGCAGGCAGAGGGTCTTTTTCTCAGGTTCAGAAGTTAACTTCAGGCTGAATTTTCCTCTTCTGGTTCTTAAAGACTCTTAAGCTGAGCCTTTAACACTGATTTATTCTCAGCAATTACTAGTAATTTATTTTACCTTGGAAATAAAAGTGGCAGTTTAATCTGAAATTGAAATTGTCCAACTTGTCTGCCTCTCTACTTTAAAATATCCCTTCTTAAGTAATGCCATCCTTGCACCTTTCTTTGGTAGCACTTCAGCCTGTGTTTAGGACAGTTATTCAGTATCTCCAAACATACTTCTCTCTTTGGACTTTCCTTGGTTCCACAGAAAAGAAGACTTTCTCATGAGGACATTGCAAATAGTCATATTTGATCACCGATTCCTTACCTTTTAAAATTTTTTCTCCTTTTCCCTTTTTGCAGTAACTGGAAATGTCATAGGAAGCTTTATGAAATAACATCATAGCATCACAAAAGCTATCCTCAGATAATTTGGTATAACCCCAGAAAATTTGTTAAACAGTAGATTTAACAAAGCTTTAGTTCAAGCATGGGAGAATTTTAGTGGGGAAATTGGAAACAAGTGAGTTGTGGTTTTGATATTGTTAATCAAGAAATGCTTCTTTGTCTCCCAGTAAAATCCTTGTTTCCTCTGATTTTCCTGTGTTGCTGGGTGGGTCTCAAGGGTTTTTACCCACAACTGGACAGTGGCATCAGCTGCACAGAGAGGCAAGGACTGGGGAAACACAGGCCCCAGTAACATCACAGCCATATTATTGAGGAGAGATGGGAGCAGAGAGCATTTGGATTGTCCACAAGAGCATTTAATCCCACAGCACTGTTAATGATGTTTACCCAAGATGACAGAAGATGGCTCTCCACCCACTCCTTTTATTAATTGCAGATGTCTCTTTCTGCCTTACAAACTGGGGCTGCTAGTTTTATAATGCAGTTTTCAGGTGTCCTTAGATACATAAGATTTTTTTCATGTTTTTTATAACATTCGTTCTGCGTACAATTTTCTTTGCATCTTAAACCAGTTCAAATAGTCCTTTTTTTCTCTTTTACAAAATAGCTCCTCCAGTTTTTCTCTTTGCTGTCTGTTATTTCTTAGTAGCACAATTCACAGGCTGGGTGTGAATACAATTACTTCCAGTTTTAAGTAACACTTCAGGTTTTCAAGTAGTATTTCTAATGTTCCTTTTCAATTTATGACAATTAAAGGAAAACAAACAAATAAAAATCCTCCCAATACAGCTGGTGAAATAATTCTTTTTTAATTACCTTTCCTTGTCGTTTTCACAAGTTTTTTTGTCTTGTTGAATGGTGGGCTATGGGTGTATTAATAGGTGTTACTTAGTCTTATAAATTGATATTTATTCTTTGCTAAATTATTTGTTTAATTACAGAAATGTCAGTTCCTAAGCTCTGTGGCTATTCAGTTTAATGCAGAAGACATTGAGTATGTTCAGACCATTCATACACTGCTATAACCCACTTAATTATGCTGTGGTGAAAGTCAGTTTTTCTAACTTCTGGGGTAGACTTCATTAGAGTCACACGACAAGTGTCTGATCAGTGACAAAATGGAAGGATTTTATCATTGTGTCCAGCTTCCTAGTGGGAAGTTGTACCATAGACAGAGGCAGTATTTTCTTGGAACTGTACAGCAAAGTTTGGGCTCACAGGTCGCCACAAAGGGCTTTCCAGTTAGATGTTATGGAAACATGATGCACCATGAGGCTCATTGACCTTTTAAATTAGTTTTTCCAGGGGTTTTTGAAATCTCCATGCATTCAAAGCTTGAGCAGAAATACCTGGGAGTAATTTTGATTTTGTCTAACTTTGAAGTTACACATGTCTTTGATGTTTGCTCTGCTCTGAGCAAGAGCTTGTACCTGGTGGAGATCCCTTCAACCAAATTACCCCTTGATTCCATGATAGATCTGCACTGGGTCAGCTCAGGACTCCTGAGGACATCTTCACAACGAGTCATGCATGAGATAAGGTCACTTGTGTCCTTCTGTGAATCTGCAATATCTTCATAATCACTTTAAATTTGCCTGAGCAGTGTTTCCAAATCATCCTGCCTGTTACTGCGTTCTGCATTCCTCCTAGATCATGAGCTATACCCACAGGGCAAGTTACCTCTGTTGAGTGTCACCCATGCAGTGAGATATTGTAAGATCATTGTGGCTTAAAGGCTCCCCCAGAGACTCATTTCCACCTACAAGCATAAAAATTATTCCAAATACCTGTCATCTGATCTATTGCCTCAGATAATGAGGAACCACTGGAAACAGTAGGATTTGAAGCTGTTTTAAGCTGATGTTGCTCTACCAGAGCCTGGCCCCCTGCTGTGCAGTGTTACAAATTTATTTCTGTGTATTTGAAAACAAGTTTTCAAATTTATTTATGCTTCCACTTTGGAAAGTGTGATTTGGAGATGTGCTCAGGCAAATATGGAGGGAGCAGTGGAAGTGACAGAAACACCCTGCAGCTATTTGCAAGCAGTGGCACTGATGCTGCCAGACCCACCTGGGTATTTTGGCATTGGTGCTTAGGACGGGCTGTGTGTGTTTGTGTGCAGTACCGAGGAGAACACACCCCAGGAGATGCGTGTGTTGGGTTCTGGGAGATGTCTGTGAATAACCTTCTTCAGCTACAGGTACCTCTGAAGTGGAAGAAGTTGTGTACTGGAAATGTCTCCCATGCATATGGTTATTTCTGTGCAGGAGATGAGCTCCCAGAGTATTTCATCAGCCCACTTCATTTCCCTGAGAAAAATTTTTAACGCTACGTTTTCCATTCCACCGATGTGCAATGCACTGTGTAAAATACCAAGTAAATATGGTTGCTAAGAGCCTTATTTATTGCATGTGCTAGGCTAATTTGAATTGAATTAAGGCTTTAGAGAACTGAGGAGATTGGTCTTAAAACCCCGTTTGCTAAAATTATCTTTACACACTTGAACATAATTGTACTTAGGCCAAAGAAATATGTAGAAAAACACAAAAATGGTTTTATGATAGAACATTACTTTCCAATTTTATGCATTTTTTCAAATATTACTGTAATTTTGTTATTTATATATTTTAATAAGGTCCAATGAAATATTGCATGCACACAATGAAAATAATATATAGTATATATATGTATGAAATATATTATTATCACAGAATCACAGAGTGAGCTGAGTTGGAAGGGACACACAAGGGTTATTGAATCCAACTCATGGCCCTGCACAGGACATCCCCAAGAGTCACACCATGTGCCTGAGTATGTTGTCCAAACACTTGAACTCTGCCAGGCTTGGTGCTGGGACTATTTCCCTGGGCAGCCCATTCCAGTGCCCAAACACTCTCTGGATTAAGAATGTTTATCTGATATCCAACCTAAACCTCCCCTGACACAACTTCAGTGTATTCCTTTGGGTCCTGTCCCTGTCACCACAGAAGAGATCAGCGCCTGCCCCTCCTCTTTCCCTCATGAGGAAGTTGTAACTGCAGTGAGGTATCCCTTCAGTCTTCTCTTCATGTAACATTTGCATATTTTATGTATGCTGGTGCATGTCATAAATGTGATCTTTTTCTGAAAGTAGTTATCTTAATGCTGAATCAATTTCATTGCACTTTTTATCTAAATTCTCATTTCACAATTTTTCCTACTCATAAAAAAAGGTTATTTAATGGAAGTTATGTAACAATAATGATATATCCTTAGTTACAGAAATCTTTATCTTACACAATACAAAACTGTAGATTATTTCTACTCAGAGATAGAGCACAGAAAGAAGGAAAATACCTATACTGCAAGATTCCATTCAGTCACACCTCTGCACTTTTACTGATAGGTTTTAATTTCACTCCAGTGCTTTGTCTACTCTGTTTGGTTAAATTGAGCAGTGTCAGAAGTGTTCTTGTCAGCAGAGTTTAGGAGAAATCTAGTATTCAAGGAGTGTATCTGTGGAAGTGTATTGCTGCAGAGACATGAGTCGATGCATTACAAAATCCCCTTTGGGCGTATCCATGTTTGTACTGTAAAACAAAGTCCTCAAAACTAAAAGTTTAAAGCACACTTGGGAATATTTGGATTTTTCTACTGCCATGGGCACTGCCTTTCCTCTGGTATAACGGTGAATTTGTTATAAGCACAGACACAACAGACTTCCATATTATCTCACACTAATAAGAATACAAATTCTGCAGCAAAGACATACTGGAGGTCTAAATAAAAACTAAAGACATTTAAGTGAAGCAAAATCAGTATACCATGGACATAAAAATATAACTAACCACCTAAGCATGGAAAAATTATAGTAAGACAACACACTAAGTTAATTGTTATTCATTTTTTTTTTAGATTAGAGACTGAGGTATAATAATAATGTCACAAATGAACAGGAAATTGCTTTGATGATGGTTAAAATGTCCTCTCTTATACATTCCTTTCTGGAATGTATCAGCCATTTTTTAGTACACCTTATGGATTTAGCAAGGTATAAAAACATAAAATCAGTCAGTGTTAAGTGCATTCTAAAGCCAGATTTTCTTAAACCAAGAGAAGAGATGGAGTGATGGTCCTTGGCTCTACATTGTTTTGTTGGTTCCAATGTTTCAATTAGAAAATGAAGTCACTGAATTTGCTGGAATTATCACACTGATGTTTTTATTTTTTTTTTCCACAGATTAAGATGCTTGGTAAAGCAGCTGGAGAAGGGTGACATTAATATTGTGGACTTAAAAAAGAATATTGAATATGCGGCATCTGTGCTGGAGGCAGTTTATATTGATGAAACCAGGTAAGTCTGAGGGGAAAACAAAATGAAAGAATGTTACAAATTGTATTTTAGAAATTTGGTCTTTGCATGCAATTGTCGCTGACATGAGCTGAAGGTCTGTGCACATCAGAAGAAGCGTATGTAGCTCTTGGGTCTTTTATGACAAAGTTAAAGCAAGTCAGATTCCAAAGGTCAGATGTAACTGTTGTCTGGAAAGAAATGCTCACAGAAATGAGTCAGAATAGCTGGTCAGTAAATACACAAATGAATGAAAAGCTATGATTTATTTTATAATGTTTGATGCTTAGTTTCTGTTTATTGTTGGCAGTATTACTGGCAATCATGAGGGTTAATTCCAAGTAAAATAGAAGTTCTAAGTATTTGGTTTCTTGAAAGAGTTTTAAGATATGGACTGTATTGAAATTAGCTGGCTAACTACTGGTTTTCCTTGTGCATGCTGGCCTTTCTAAGTTTTTTTCCAAGCAGAATGGTCTTGCAAAGATGTCTGCCCAAACTCCCTTGGTACCGCTGGAGCGTGCAGTGTATGTCTCAGTTCTACATTTGAGAATTATTTCACGGACCTAACACTCTCTCTGTGGCCTGTGCCATCCCCTTGCAAATCTGCATAGCTGATGCAGTGCTTGAAGTCCTGCTTCAGAGATAAATCACTTCCATACACCTCCCAAATGCTGGGATTAAATGGACATAGTATTCATAGCTCTGTCTGAGCAGTAGTGCCAGGACTGGGAAAAAAAATTGAGATTTACTTAGTTTCTAAACTGAGGCAGCTTCTGTGGAAATGAATAGTAATGTCACAATGGGAAATCCAGTCTTTCTGGCTCTGTATGACAATATCAAGACAAATAGCAGGCATTTCATGCTCAGAGAAAACAGCTACCACTGGAAATACATAGGTTCTGGCAGCAACAGGTGCATTGCTTTTGCTGCAAGCAAATCTTTAAATTAGCTAATTGCCCTCATAGAACTTGACAGCAAGATTATTAAAATACCCAAAAGAAAACAAACACATGTAATTTTATAATGATTGGCAAGATTTGCATAGTCTTCTGGTTATTTTCTTAATTCTAGGACCACTATGTCCTCGTAATGGTGACAATTTTTCAAAAATTCTACTTCAGTGTATCAATAAAGTTTTTCTCTTCTGGAGCTCACTGCACAATGATGTTAAATCATTATTTAAATCGTTATTTATTTATTGCATCCAGTATTTTACAGAATACTCTGATTTTTCACTGTACTAAGTCAGGATATCCTTGAGACAGGTATCTTGTTTTGCTCTTATTTATTGAATACTTGTGTTCACCATAGAAACTTGAGAGTTTGTGGATCTACCAAATTTTGGCAGCATTCCTTGTATAGATATGCATTAAGTGTACATATTATGTTTATCTTTCTATACCTACATCTGTATTTATGAAGTATATATGTAGACATATAAATCAAATTGTGCTATAAATAATAGTTAAAAGTGAGACTATAATGAAACCTATTTTTCTACTTTTATTCTTTTCATTTTAGTGGTTTGTACTTCACTATTGTACCTCTATATTGCTCCTTTTGGTTTACAGTATTTGATTTTGGTTTTAATTTCTCTTCCTTGGACCAATGCAGTCTCCATGAAATTCAGAATCAGTATGATGAGTTTTTTAACCTGCTGGTCTTTGTGTTAATTTTATCCTAGAAATGTAGACTGACCCTCCACATCTTAGTTGGACATGGGTTATGTATGGGTCTATTTTAAATTTTGACACTTCCCCATTAAAAACAATTGTGAACGGTAATCTGTAAAAATTTTAATCTACTGACAATTGCAATTTGTAAATTTATTGTGAGGCTGGGAAACACCATAGCTGCCACTGGTACTTTCATAGTAGACTCTTTTCCATGGCAAGCTGCAAAGATAATTATGTTTTAAATAGCTTGGCCATTATTCTGTAATCTAAGTCACTCAAAAATGTAAGCACACAAAGAGGGTCTCTTGAGTTCCTGGGAAGCCAATCCTTAAGGAACAAAGCAGTGTATCACTGAGTCAAATGGAGTTAGCGGAGTTAGCTTGTGTGGTTGCATTTGTCCTTGTTCCCACCAAAGAATACAGGTTCTTTGTCTTGCACGGAGCTACTTCTGTGGGAGTCTGGAACTGAGTTAATTGCACTCATTAGTAGATTAGAAATAATAGTTTAGATCATAAGCAAAAGGGTCTGTTCCTGCTGAGCCTGAACATGCAATTTTATACATCACAAAGTTCAAATAACTTCAGTGAGTTTCTTACATATGAATTGCTGTTCAGTCAGTGTCTGCAACTCATGTGAAACTACCCATGCTTTCTGTTTTAAGACCAGTATTGATCCCTGGATTTTGTCCTGATGAATTTACTGACCCATTGCTAAAGTATCCAAGCAGAGGAAGACCTCAGCTTCAACCAGCAATCTAAAATTGCCTCCTATTTTTGGTGTTCTCTTCTTCTCCACTGTTCTGGGCAACAGACCTCAATATCAGCTGAGGGAAAGGTAATTTAAATATCTCTATAGACAGGAATAGCAACCTCTACAGATTATGAATAGCAATAAACAGAGTTTGTTACTTGAATCCTCTTAACTCATCTTTCTGTTTTGATATACATGCTATGAAACAGAATGATAAAATGCTCCTGACAGTGGTTCCTCACCTATTGCTGAAAGACTTTCTGCAATTCTTCACAGGTACAGAGAAGAAAAATGCAAAAAATCAAAACTAAGGTCAATAAAGAGATCCAAGTATGACATATCTCACAGAACTTGATCAGTAATGTAGCCAAGGATCAAGGAAGAGCCTTGACTGTTCCACAGCTCCAGAAAACCACCACTACTTAAAAAATAAATCTCTGGCATTATTCTGGCAAAACCACTATTCTCTTTATAAGCCTGAGGATTTTTTCAGTGAGCAGTTCCAATTTCTTCCAGTAGAAGATACCAATTTTCCCCCCCATATGCCGTTACTTCATTTGAGTTGCTTGAAAAACCTGTATAATATATTATACCTGTATAAAAAAAACTGTCTATCATATTATAAAGTTGTGCATGAACATGGAAGAACATTCAAATATGAATGTTGATGGCTTATTGAATCTTTATTTAAAGTGCAACAGTCAGGTGCAAATAGCTGTAGAATTCACACCATTTAGCAGAGGATAAAACATGTTTTTCAGGTCCCCTGACTTTCCTTTTGTCTGCTCCTGTGTTTCTTTATGCTATAGCCATTTATCTGAGCATTTTTTTGTAACTCTTTGCCAATACTCATTTCCATTCCTGAGCTTTCTAAAACTCTGTGGAGCTGGGTTGGGGCAAAAGTAGAGAAACAACACAACAGATTTTATTTATGAGGTTCTGAGAGTAGTCTTCTTAGAAACAGGGATAGGCACTAGGGATAACCTTCCAAAATGAGGAAAAATTGGTTTGGGGCAGTGACTGTCAATATCTCTGTAAAAGGTTCTGAGCTGATGGAAATTTGGAAAGCCCAGACATCAGGCATCAAGTAAGTGCTGCTTTCCTATGAGCTCCATTGTCTGTGGCCTCAAGTCACTCAATTAGCTTGTTTAACAAGCTCCTTTTCGACTGCTGCATCTTTCAGTGCTGCACCAAATTCTTCCTTGAAAGAGATCAAACACTCTGAGAGCTGAAGCTGAGGTTCATCATCAGCTGAAAATAACCAGGAGACTCTCACAGTTCCAGCCCCTCAGCAGATTTGCTCTATGGAAGAAGTTCAAACTTAATAGATATTATAAATAATTCTGACAAATCTTGCAGAATTTTCTCGATTAGTACCTGCCGCTTGGCTCAAGGCAATGGAAGAAGGATATTTAGAGTCAGACAGGAAATAAATACAGCCTGATAATTTAGTCATGACAGCTGTTCCTTTCCTTGTAAATGCAGCTCTTCATTCATGCTAACTGAAAAGAAAATAAGTCAAATAAAATCTAGATAAGAATTACAAGATGAAAGGAAAAAAATGTATTCCAAAGCTAAATAATAATAATGTCAATAGTAATAATAATAATAAATTCCTTATTGTGGAGACTACTTTTATGCTGTTCTGCATAAAATCAGAATAGTTTATGCCAATTATGTTTTGGTTTTATATGCCTTAGTATCTTCAAAAATATATTTGATTTCAGGAGGATATTTATCTGTGCAGTTGCAGTTCCATGCAGGGTTCTTATTTGTTTCAGACTGTATAATGCCATTTTAATAAGGCTTTAACTACTTGAGAACTTTTGACTTAGAAAAGACTGCATTTCTGTAATGCATGAAGTAGCTCTGTATTACATACTGGCAGGATTTTTTAGCATCTTTTATTCAACAAGGCATAATAACAAATACAGGTTCATGAACAAAAAGGTGATTTCATTAAGGGTGACATTGTAGCAATATATATTTGTCTGAGAGCTCTGGAAATAATGTTTCAATGACACTACAATGGCAGACACAGTTCTTGATAAAAAGCTCTTATTTAGAAAAAAAAATACACATTGTGATATGTATAATGTTAGCTAAAAAGGAGGTCATTTAACCTGGGCTTTGTGACTGCTTTGTGACTTGGACTAAACTGAATTTCCAGTGCACTACTCCAGCAACACTCCAAATACTTCTGTGGTTTTGGGACTTAAGCAGGGACAAATACATCCTCAAATTTGGGGCAAAAAGGAAATAATTTAAATTATAAAAGATAAAGAGTTTTGTTATTTCATCTCGCCAAAAGTCTATGATACTCTTCAAGCACACCACAGAATCTGTGACAGGAACATGCACATATGTGTATTTGCCATGTGAGGTCCAAGGAAGCAGAGAGGAACAAATGTTCAGCTGGATCCTGGTGATCCCAGAGCTGTGTGTTGTGGGAGTGGGAATGGAGCTTAGCGACAGCCCAAGCACTAAATGAAAATCCCCTGTTTCCTGGAGATTCTGAGGTGAAGAATGGTCAGTATAGCCTGTTCTGGGGAAGCTTTCAGTACACAGTTTGCAAGCTGGAGAAGGCTGTTCCCTGGTATTTTTCAGTACTGCAACAGAACCTAGGCCTGTGACAGCTGCTCTATCTTAGGCTCAAAAAATAAGAAACTGGGCTGATACTTACTCGGTAACCCTATACTTTCTTTCACACTCTTCCAGCCATCAATACGTGTTTAGGAGCTTCCTTTTTCACATGAGAGTCAAGGTCAGTGAAGGACCCACCTTTTATGTTTCTTACAACATAGAATTCTCACGAGCTGTATTCTAGTATCAGCATTGTAAGGCTCTGAGCTAGCAGGAAACTCACAGCAGGAATCTGTTCCTTAACATTGCAGGACCACTGGCACTCTGTTCTCACCTGGACACACCAGATGGAGCTGACTGTGAGTCTTTCACAGGCTCTAAGGCTCTGGTTATGGAAGGAATTGTGCCAATTCAGCCACCGATAGCTATTCAGGAACACCAGCAGAGATGGTCAAACCAGCAAAATGGCTTTGATGGTGCAAGGTTGAGAAACTTAAATTTCCTTACATCAAGGAGATGTACATATTTTAAAAAACTTTTAATAGCATTTATCCTCAATCTCTCAATCTGAAAAGACAGATTAATTTGCTCATTTATACATGAAGGTGAATGTTTCATTCACAGAACAGTAAGGCATTCAGTCAATGATATAATTTATTTTGAAAGATCTAGAATATATTTCTCCTGAAAATTACCTTTTTGGGAAAAATCTATGAATATTAAAGAACATAATCTGCCTAATGCCAAGGATAGAACAGGTGGAATGGGCTGCTCTATTTGGTAATTATTTACCAGATGAAAAATATGGTCTGTGATTCCTCTCTCAGCTGGCCTAGCTGGGGAGATATTTGAAGAGGCAATTATTTAAGCATGAAGTTAAATTTTAATCTTGAATATTCAGTCAAGTTTGCTGAGCCTTCAGTCAAGTTTGCTGTCCTACATAGCCAACCATGGTTAAATGTACTTTGCCTGAACAACAAAATGTACCATTTGAAGTGAATCATTCCGTTTATCCACTAAGTGAACCTACAATTGATACTTTTGCAAAAGCTGCTATTGAGAAAAAGCTTATTGTGTTGAGATTAATTCAGTACATTCCACCCTTATAAAAGCTTAAAATAAGCCTTTGAAATCTTTTGTACTATGCTAACGTGGTTTGCTTTTGGGGTTTTTTTGTGGTTTTTTTTTTTTTTTTTTGAGAGGAAAGCTTACAAGAGCATTCAAGTTGTAAAAAAAATGCATTTAAAATCACTGAAAATCTATTAAATTCTGACTAAGCTTCTCAGTTCAGTTAGGGCATTTAATAAATGGCCATCATCCCTTTCCAAAGCTATTGAATTTTTCTGTTTCAAAGTTTTTTGCTATTAATTTATTTCTAAGTCATGCCCTGAATTAGTTCTTGCTCTATAGAACTCCCAGAATACTATATCAAAGGGAAAGGAAAGGAAAGGAAAGGAAAGGAAAAAGAAAAGAAGAGAAATGACACTGGCTCACGTCTGTACTCTGAAAAGTGATATTTTTTAATCATGATTATCCTGAGCCAAACCTTAAGATTGTTGTTGGCCTTTGGTATATACCCCTGCATTTCTGAATAGGCAGAACATATCAACAAGTGAAAATTTCAGTAACAGTGGTCCTTCCTACATTGCTACTCTTCTGTTATAATTCCTGCATTTATTCCAAATTATTTTCTGTTCATTTTAATTAATTGGTAATTCTTCATATGTGGACAATTCTTCTAAGAATGTGCTAATTTTATGACTACAACATGTTGGTAAAATTATAATTTCCTTTGGAAAGACCTTTATGTACTAAAAGTGACCCTCATTCATTTTTGCAGTTTGTTTATCCTTATTGGGAGTCAGGAGAACCTTTTAGTGGATCTAAGTGGAAGCTGTAATGGACTATAGAGGACAGAAATATTGATTGAATATATTGATTCCTGCTTATTTAGGAAGATAGAGAGATAATAGAACTAAATAATTGGTAAAAATGTGAACTGACTATTTAGACTGTAAATTCTCCTGCATTCTAGACCTAGCAGAGGACTTTAATTCACTCTTAAGGGCTTCATTAATTCACTGATTTGCAAAGAGCTAATACCACCTTCTCAGCCTCTTCTATGGAAATCTTCCACTACCTCTGTTAGGCAGCATGACTGATCAACAAAGATGGAATTTTTTTCCCCATAGCCATTATCTAATTTTAATTTTTTTTAATTTTCTTTTCTTTCTTCTCCTCCATAGTACATCTGATATACTCCTAAGGGAAAAGAAATACACTTCTGACTAGTGCATTACTATATTTAAAATTCTGATTAAATGAAAAGAGAGCTAGAAATTATCACTACTTGAATTTTGAAAAATTATTCTTGGCAAAAAACACAGTACTGCGACAAGAAGATCAGGTTATTAGTTACTATGACTGCAGTATTAATTGATTGCTAAGCTGAAATGCCAAGGGCCATGTCTTACTTATTCCCACAACTGTCAATGAAAGTTCTGCTCATGGAATGAATAGAATTAAATAACCCAAGCCTCCCCCTCTCCTTCCCACGCATATCTCTTCCTCGTATTGCATCTACTTAACAGGCTGATGATATATGAGCAAAATAAGTGTATGTAACCCTGAAATTCTGATTATGTGTTGAAAAAAAGTGTATTTTCTGTGGCACATTTTAGTAGAGCAGAGCTCCTTTTGTTGTTTTGTTTTTCAGCATTTTAGGGTGTTCCTTCGCTTTATGGAATTAAAATTAAAGTGTGTGCCTTGGCATCTATTAGTATAATTATGTAATTCAATTGGGATATTTGAGTTCATGCCTCCTGGTTCAATGAAATTTATCTCAGCAGAGTTTTACTTAAGACTGATTGTGGAACAACTATCTAGCTTTAAAAAGCCCACAATCTCTGATCTTCAAGTTAGTTGATTAGGAGGATGAGGCAATGGGCCTTGTAGTCACTCCATTCCAAGTACTTGCTAAGCCAAAGGCTGTAGCATTGTGTTTGACAGCTATAGTCATGTGTCCATTACTTTTTCCATGACATTTTTGAACATATGTGCCAGTTTAAATGTTTTGAAATGTCACAAAATTATATTACAGTTTACAAATTACATTTTGCAATTTATAATTGCAAGTTAGATTGCAAAATCTTGCAAAAATCCCTGTAATATTTCATAGGAAGTTAAGCGGTGCGAATGTGTGCCTTTGTTTTGAACGTGTCATTTGATTTTATTTGATCTTCATCTTTTTTTTTCCAAAGACATAGAATGCTAGAATGAGTTTGATTGAGATGAATGACTAGCCTTTGTTTCCTCTCCTTAAATGTTGTTTCAATTAGGCACCTGAAAGAAACTAATTCTTTTTGAGAAGGTATTAATCTTATGTGATGAGGGATCTGTAAGATTTTGTGCTTGCAAATTAACTCTGTGTTGCAGTTGCTTTTCTAGATATTTAAGTTAGAAGCAGAGAAACTGTCTCTTCCCTGGCAAGTTATTCAGCCATCTCTCATCAGAGAGCAGTGATCTCATGAAAATTACAGATAAATGAACACTTATTTCAAATACTACTTTCTCTGTTCCATCTTCATGAAGTAACTCCTGCTTACAGATGAATAGTTCTCCTACTTTACAGATGAATGGTTAGAAAGATTAGAGACACTGCAGTGTGTCTTGCTAGTCTTAATTTGTACTCCAGTGGCTCATACGTGCAGCGCTCAGATCCCAAATTTAGATCTGCATCTGATCATAGCAAACTGATGTAGAACCCTACTTCCTGCTGCACAGGTGACGTGGAATATCCTGGCTGTAAGCTCTGAGATAGCCCAATGCCCATGGCCTCTGATTGCAGGAATGTTTGCATCTCATTTGAATAAAAGTTGGGATAGTTACAAAAATATGTTTTAGGGATTGTAAGGTTTTTTCCTTGTTATAATAAAATCATATCAAATGTCAAATGTTCCTCAGAAATATAAATGTACTGATTTCTCCAGAAATATTTAATGACAGTGTTAGACTAGTATGGATTTAAGTGGACTATAACATAGGTTTTAGTGTAGGCAATAAAGCCAGTTTGTAGCCTTTGACCTCTGGCAAGTCTCAGCCTTGGTTCAGTTTTGCAAGATAATTTGCCCAAATCCTTTCCTCCACACGAGTCCTCCTGTTCCAAATTAAGTTTCTGATTTTTGGCTGTTGTCCCACTGTCAGAAAATTCCATAATCCTTGCTCATTCTGCTCTTCTTGTACTCCATTTTTAGGAGCCTTCCTAGTCTGATAATTCTATGCCTCTGAAAAATAAGAATTTTTCTACTGTTCTTTCAGTAAACCAGGGAAGGATGAGGGGTGCATTTATATTTTTTAAACCCCAGTTGAAAAGTCTCACAAAATATACTGTCAGCGAAATGAGCTGCTGAAAATGAGCACAAATATGCTATGCTCACTGTTCACCATTGATTTATATAATTCTTCTTATGTTTCCTCTTAGTCTAATCCCTCAGACAGCATTAATTTTTACATGGAGATTCTTCTGAACTATACCACACTCAGGCTTTCCTTATTCATCCATGTTTCAGAAAGGCAGCACTAGAGAAATAGATCCATGTAATCAAAAAATGCCTGCAATTCAACTGGTACCACTTTTAAGAAAATATTTTGAAAGGGTGGCATGCTGTGCATATTTTCAGGTCACCCTAACTCTGTGGTTTCTTGCATAGCTGAATGAAGGGAAAATTGATATCAAACTAAATAAGGGATTTGTTTCCTGGAAACTCCAGCGCTCTGAGTGATAAAGCAAATAACTGCAAGAAAAAGATTTATAGAAGTGTGGAACGGAAGTGTTGAGTCTGTTTAAAGAGAATATTTAGTTTAAAGTTTCTTCTAAGTAAACTGCTGACCTCTAATTCACTTTTGTTGAAGTATTTTTAATACTTCTTCCATTTTGCAAGGGCTATATATAACTTTTCTAGCTTTTTGAACTGCTAACAACTGTGAAAGCTGACTTGCAATCCAATCTTGTATAATATCTTTACTGCTATGACTGTTACCCTGCCTTCAATAGGAATACAGATCTCTACATAGAAGGAATTAATTCTCTTCAGTAAAGGAATTAATTATCTTTCATGCTTTTATTGTGCTGCAATAGCAGGATGAGCATGTGTACAGGGCATTCACTGACATGCATGCACCACATCACTGCTATGCAGCATCATTTACTTTTGCATGTAAATATCAAAACACTTCTTGTACCATTTTGGGGAACAGATCAATAAACCAATGGTGCTCTCACTTACAGCAGCAACCCTGCTGACAATTCTGTCAGTTACTGTTTTAGAGGTCTTCTTGGGATTTTACAGCTCATTGATTGCACTTCAATCTACCACTGCTCTGACAACTTAGTAGAAAAATCTTTTCATGTCTTCAGTTGAATAAATTACATTATATTGTCTTTTACATGCTGGAACATGAGCAGTGGGAGAGAGAGAGGATATCTGCTGTGCACAGATTCCCCTTGGTCTCAGTCCATCTGCCAGAGAAGACATTTAGTGATGTGCTCAGTTGGTCCTACAGTCAACCTCAGCTCCTCTTAAATCAAGTTTTTTAGGCTGTTCACCTGTAAGTACTCCTCTTGTTAGGTCTGAGGTCTTGTTGGTTACCTTGTATTAATTTTTATATAGGAAGCTTTTGGACACTGAAGATGAGCTCTCTGACATCCAGTCAGATTCGGTCCCGCTGGAAGTGCGGGACTGGTTGGCTTCTACATTCACGAGGGAAATGGGAATAGTGAAGAGGAGGCCTGAGGAAAAGCCCAAGTTCCGAAGCATTGTGCATGCTGTACAGGCTGGGATTTTTGTAGAAAGGTGAGAGCTTTGTTTTCTTGTTACTGCAAGCATTGCATTTAACCACAGTGTCTGCCATCCCTAAAATGGTGGGATGAACCTGGAGCAAATCTTTGAGCCAGAATTTATGCTTCAATTTCTGCAGCCACTCCATTTTTCTATACAGAATTCCAGATGAAACCTCTACATTTTAAAATCTCCTAAGCATTGGAAAATTCTGGAGTTGAACTCAATGTCTTTGTAACTTCTACACTAAATCATACCAAAGATTGTTCTTATATTAAAGAGTAATATACTTGCAAAGGGGTTTGTCTCATAACTTCATAAAAGATTACATAAATCTTTGGGGTCAGACCCTTAAATAGATTCATGTTGCTTCACAAACTCTGAAAGAAAAATTTTAAAAAGATAAATTGTTCCATTATATTTTTAATGAAGAACTATTTCTTAATATTTTATTTGTTCTTTTAGGATGTACCGGAAAACTTCAAGCATGGTTGGTTTGGCTTATCCAGCAGAAGTGATAGTCACATTTAAGGTGAAAGAATTTTAATCATTGTGGAATTTGAATGTATTTGCACTTAAATTTAGTGACTTTTAGGGTCAAATTAATAGTTTTCTACTGAATGTACCCTAGCCATAGTTAGTACTACGGAACTGAGAACACAAAGTACAGAGAAACTAATAGCTAAAAATTCAGAAATAACATGATTCTGATTAGTTCTGACTTCATTTAGATCTTATTAGAGTAATAGAATGAAATTTGTATAGAAGTTCTTATAGAAATGTGAGACAGTTTTATCAGGTCTCAGTGGTATTGTAATCAGTGTCTCAGACAGCAGCATTTGTTTCCTTTTTAGGCAAGAAAAAGGAGGTAGTATTGGGATAGAGCTAACAAAAGAAGCTGAAGCTTATGGAACAAGTACAGTATTTGCTGTATATTTAAAGTATTACTCTAGTACAGCCAAAATATGGTCTTATATAGTAAGCTGAGTTCCTATGTATGAACGCAATTACAAACTGGGATTTCTTGAGAATTAAGCATCTCCACTTTTCGCCTGAAAGCCAAACAATTATATCATTCTCAAATTGCTTTGTGTTTAATGACATCAGGGTTAATGACATTGCATAATAGCCTGTTTGAAGGGTGGTATTCGGAGTAGCTCCATGAGGTTGTATAGACAATTTGTACTGCGAAAGTTAAACTTTGAGGTTTGACTCAAAGCATGCACAGTGGCCTTGGTCATGTTGCAAGTATTTTATTCATAACTGACACAATTGTTTTCATCATTAACATTGTAGTAGCCATTAAATTGTTATCTACATTAGGAATTTGAAAGAGTTGGGTAATAAAACCACCAAACTCTCCCTCTTCTCTCTAGATACTAGCCAAATGGATGGAAATGTAATAGTTTTTTGTTTTTTGTTGTTTTCCTTTTCCCTTGTCTACAGGATGTTGATAAGTGGTCTTTTGACGTATTTGCCCTTAATGAAGCAAGTGGAGAGCACAGTCTGAAATTTATGATGTATGAGCTGTTAACCCGATACGACCTTTTGAGCCGTTTCAAGGTCAGGAACTAACCACCAATAAAAATATGGATTCAAAAATACATGTGTCAAGTTTAAAATGCAAGAAAACCAGCATTGAAATGTTTTTTATTGTACAGTACAGTGTAGAATTTCAAAGAATATGGCAAATGAAATATTGTAAAATGCCAATAGCTCTACCAAATGAAACTTCACCCGAAACATGCAAATTTTTCTGCAACCTGAAAAATGGAAAGCTATGTAGGCCCTTGTCATGTCATTTGTGTTACATAAATAGATTATGTATACAGACTATTTAATCAGCAGGTCTGAACCAGTGTCCCACCTTTATAGACCAAAAATTACTAAAAAGGCAGAAAACCATAGTTAGTCCTAAATACTTTTTTCATGGTCTGGGTCATGCTGTGTTGATCACTACTGTGCAGAGGCTTCAGCTGAACCTTCCTCTCCTAAACAACCTGGGGGATATATAAAGAGAAAAATTGCTTTTCCAAGGTGTTTGTAGGGTTTTTTTCCATACAATATGGAGTCCTTACAGCCATCTTTGAAAGGCAGAGATAAAAAAATGAATAAAAATGATAAATTTATTGTTATAGTACCGAATGAAAATTTTCTTATAGTTTCAAAACCTCTTCACTGCAAAAACTCCATTTTCCTTTTGAAGAGGCTGTCTCATCCTGAAGTTTCTTGAATATTTTAATTTTAGGCTGGCAACCCAGCTTTTCCCAATAGGCTTTATTTGCTTGAAGTCAGAACCACACCAGGACCACCATTATAACACAACCATGAAGTACACAGTGCTACTGGCAGAGTGGGCTTAAGCCCATTCTCAGTCCCATTGTTTATGTTTCAGGGATTTTAAATAAAGAAAAAATTATTAAGGGATATGTAATTTCATTAAATGGGTGAAGTGGTTTATCCCCAGGCAGCAAATAAGCACCTTTCTGCCACTCGCTTGCTCACTCCTCTCCCCAGAAGGATGGGGGAAAGAGAATTGGAGGCGGAAAAGTGAGAAAACTTGTGGGTTGAGATATGTACAGTTTAATAATGATGGTGATAATAATAATATAGAAAATTAATATTTAGGAGAGAAACCAAACCCAAGAAGAAAGGCTGCAAATGAAAGCAATTGCTCAGCAGCAGCAGCAGTAGCTGAGAGCTGCCCAGGCAGGCCCCAGGCAGCAGTGCCCAGCCAGGCTCCCCAGCCTGGGGCTGCTGACCATGAGGCTGTGTGGAGCATCATCCCCTGGGTCAGCAGGGCCAGCTGTCCCAGCTGTGTCCCTTCCACCTTCTTGTGCACCCCAGGCTACCCAGTGGTGGGTGGGATGGGGAGCACAAAAGGCCTTGACTCTGTGCAGTCGCTGCTCAGCAGTAACTAAAACATCCTGGAGTTATCAGCTCTGTTTACAACACAAATCCAAAACATTGGCCCATACCAGCTACTACGAAGGAAATTAACTCTATCCCAGACAAAAACAGCAAACTGCAAAAATAAGTGGGACCAGATAGTTTTGGTACTTCAGACATTGTCTGGAGGAAGGAAAGTTGTACTATGACATTAAAGCAAACCTCGTCTCAAGCAAGGTAAAAGTGGTGAAGAAAAGGAGATAATCCTATTGTTAGACTCCTCTCTGTCATGCCTGTGTTATACATGCAACCTCTGCATCCCTGGTGCAGACAGACATGTCTTGAAAATCATTTGGTTGATAGCTCTGCAGCGTCTTGTGCATGATGTATGAAGAGAGATACAACATCTACAGAATTTGTGTGGAGGCTCACTGGTTCATGTATGATATCAGACCTTTACATTTTAAATTTTTCTTTTATTACTTGCCCACAAGATCCTATGGTATATTATTTGTGATTCATTTATTGCATGCTTGACTTTGCAGCTGTTGCAGGAAAAAAACCAATTTTTTTAATGTTGTCTTGTCTGTAGATCCCTGTTCCAAATCTTATTTCTTTTGCGGAAGCTCTTGAAGTTGGTTACAGCAAATACAAAAATCCCTATCACAATTTGATCCATGCAGCTGATGTTACTCAAACTGTGCATTATATAATGATTCACACTGGCATCATGGTAAGAAGTACTGTGAAATTCAATTTCTTTTCTCAGACTCAGCTGTTTTGAATAAATATGTACGTGTTTCTTTTCTAATGAAAAAAGCTCAGTTGAAAATTTTGCAGAGAGAGATTCAGGAACTGTTGTTCAGGCTGTGAACTTTATTTTGTTTTAACTTTATTTTGTTTTAACTTTATTTTGTTTAACAGTTCTTCAGGCTGAACTTCTCTCAATGCAGAGGAAAAAAGGAAGAAAAAATTAATCTTTAAATCCTTTTTGCTTTTCATTGCCTGGATTTAGGTATTTTATATCATATTTAATGAGATAGATTTGCAGGAGTGGGCAGGTGAGAATTTTTTACTTTCACATCAGAGCATGGGAGGTGTGATCAGGCAAGGAAGCTTTAGTATCTGCAGAGGTCCTGGATGTTGAAAAATGTACTGAATCAGTGCAGGCTTAGAATTATATCATCATGGAATGGCTTGGGTTGGAAGGGACCTTAAAGGCGACTCAGTTCCAACCACCCTGCCATAGGCAAGGACACCTTCCTCCAGACCAGACTGCTCAAGGCCCCATCCAGCCTGGCCTTAAACTCTGAAACTGCTTTTTCTTTCAGTTTTTAACCCTCTTTAGCACTGCTCTTGCATACTCTATGTGCCTATGGTAGGCAGGCTATTGCATTTGCCTTGAAACATCATAATATTTAAAATTATTTATTTGGGAACTGAAATGAATCTGTGCAAGCATTTTTATTTCTTAAAACTTAAATTAAATAGTGGAATTCTCCTCACTATCAGCTTCCCAGGCAAAAGTGAATACTGACTAAAAGAAAATGGAGATTGCTGTCAATAGCTTTTTGATAATTTGTCTTCACTGTGAATACAGTTGTTCATAAAAAAAAAACCCCAGCAAACCAAAAAACAAACAACTAACAAAACAGCTGGGAAGAAATAGTGTCTGATTTCTGTTTGCAGAGCTGTGAAACAATCCTAGAAGACTTTGGAAAGAAAAAATTTAGAAATGACTCTGGATGGTTTTGCTCCTATATATACACAATATATGACAGTCAATCACTTATGTTAAGCCTTTTCTCATTAAAATGCCCTTGGCTTCAGGGTGAGCAAGGAAAGGTCCCCAGGCATTGCACGTTTTTATTCTACTGTTTGAAGGAAGTATTTTGCTTGTAAATGTTTAAAGCTAAATTTTAACTCTAATACTACTTAAGTGAAGCCTAGAGTCTTCACCAGCCAAGATCCCTTTTCAGATTGGGAAGTCTGCTTTAGAAAGCACTTCCATATCAGACTGAAGCAGAGACTAGACAGCTCTTGCCAAGAAGAGTCCAAATCAAAGTTGTTGTATACAATATTCACCGATCAAAATAATATTTTTGTTAAAGAAAAATCTTGAAGATACTAGATTAACTGCAAGAGTTAAGTGATATGAGCCATGTCTTTGTTGTAGGTATACACCTGGATCTTACCAGGAGGAAAATCCTTTTGTTTTATTATAAACATCCCTCTGGCCCATTGTATCTGCCCCTCTGCCCTTCAAAAAAACAGTAGCATTCAGACTTTTCTTGTGATGCCAGGACAATGTTCCAACTTCCAGAACTGTCCTAGTAATTTTGGGACATTTAGCCATTGCTTAAACCACTTTGAAAGACACTTTGTGTATCTCTGAACACTGAGTAAAGAAATCTGTTTCATATTTGAATATCTGCTATTTCACTGCATGCACATGAGTGTGAGAAATACCCAGCACGAGTATTACACTATTAGCATCTTAACCTTCTAACTGCCTTAGTATTAGCGTCTAACTTAGCATTCTAATGGCCTTAATATTAGCATCTTAACATTCTAACTGCCTTAATCACGTGTCCAAATCACATTATTTGGACAACTATTTTCAAAAAATAGACTTTAGACTTTACTGCTGCAAAATCTCATTAATGTTGCAACACTGCTACAAAATATTTCTATAAAATTAGTCCAGGTTTAATTCACATTTTAATTGCCAAATTATGATATTGAATTGTGTTATTTCTCTGCCTTTGAAATTGGAACTAGATGATTTTTAAGGTTCCTTCTAACCCTAGCCATTCTATGATTCTATGATGCTATGATACTGGAAAGTTCTTGGAAAGAAATCTAACTAGGACACCACTTAGTCAAGAGTGCCTTCAAACAGATGTACTTGCCAGGCAGAAGGAACATTTATGGAAATCAGTGTTTGAAAGAGGGCCTAGTGATTCTGCAGCTTGCAAAGTATTTCTCTCCCAAATGTCACTTGCAATTTGAGAAAGCATCAGTATCATGAAAATGTTCTATTTAACTTGCTGGATTTTTTTTCCTGTTGCCTGGTTAACCCTCCAGTACCCTACTCAATAACAATTTGGAGTTTGCTTCTCAAGCCAACAGTTTTCAGAGCATGTTCACTGTAATCCTTTTTTGAAATTCTGTTCTATTTCTAATACCTGGATTAGAGCAAATATGATGCAATTCTAGATCAAATTCCTGTGGTTTTTCATCTGTTTGTATTTTTATTTTTTTCCAGATTGGTTTGCAATTTGAGGTTTTTCTGCTTTCATTTTCTCTTAAGGACCTGGTACTAATTAAAAATCTTGCCGAGTTGCTATCTTCCTTGTTTATTTCTGAAACACATACTGAAGCAAATGTTTCCAAAAGCTGGGGTTCAGGAAATCTTTTGCATGATTCCTGTTGTTGAGGTCATATGTTTTGTACCCTTCATAGGAAGCTGGAAAACAGCCGTATTTCCACATTTGCCAAAAAAAATTGACCAATCAGAGTTTATGCTTCTCCACAAGCCCCTAGAGAGATTCTGGTGAAGAATAAGACACATTCAGAGTTGCTGTTAAAGAAATGAAATAATCATTATATTTCTCAAAATTTGCTGTCTATCTAATGTAAGAAGATCCAGCCACCTCAGATCAATGTGTTAGAATGTTAAGTATCACAGATGGCAGACAGTCTATTAACCTTCCCAAGAGACTAAATCCCAGATGATGCAACTGAAACGTGGAAGTCAAGCTTGCTTTTATGAAGTTTTCATCTTTAAGAATCCAAGTCCCAGGGAATACATCTTGTAAAGAACTTTTGAGTCATCGATCATCTTCCCACCATCCCTTTTCTCCTCCCACGTACCTGTATTGCTCAAAGTAAAGGAAAAAATGTCTTTACTGCCAATAAGTGCATTGTGAGACTCCATTTCTTACTCAGTTTTTAATCCATCACTGTAAAAAAAAGTTTCAAACAGAACTCATAAGTTGAAATGTATCTATATACATACAAGCAGTACATAATACTTCCATAGAAGACATAATTTATATTATCTATGACACCCATAAGGCATAGTATCTTTCAGGAGGGAAGCATGTTTCAGCTCTTCTCAGTCTTGCAGACCCCCAGATACTTGTTTTTCCCTCTCCCTTTCAAAACACACTTATTAACTGTCTCTGTAAGAGTATTTTTCTACTCCCTTAGAAATCCTTTAGCTAAAGCAGTTCTCTGGTTCTCTGATTTGATTACTGATCTCAATTTTGACTATACTAGTGTGTGTAGAATACTTGCTCTTCTCTCTTACTGTATGAAGTCTCTGTGTAGCCTGTAGATATTGTCGGTGAGAAATATTCTTCTGCTTATGAATCCATTGTCTAGCAACTATTTTATTTGTTACAAAAGCTGACCTTTGAAAGGCATCTTAAAGAAAAGTTTGTGTTTAGCTTTCATTACATTTTCTGTGTTTCTGTTCTATTTGGTATGTTGAAAACATTGTGAGAGCCAGGACTGGTCATGGCCTGGTTTCTTGTGACACACAGTATGATGAAGGTCATTGTTTCCAATTTTAGAACTGCTTACAGTACATTCTCATTCCTCTGTCTGTGACCTTTCTAAACCTATACTGCTTCACCAACAGCCAGTACTTGTTCCTCAGCAGGCCTATTGTGTCACTGAATGACCTATTTAATTATTCTCACATTGCTAATGAATCTTGACTCTTTCCTTTCTTCTTTGAAAGAAGAACTGCTGTTGGCAACTTTTACTACATCTGACAACTTATGCATTCCCTATCCATTCATACACACACATGCACATTCATGTGTGCATATTGGGGTGCGTGAAGTTGAGATCATTCTTTGATCCTTTAGTACAGAAGCTTACTTGTACACCAAAAATAAATGAAATATGTGTGGAAATGCTTGACTAGCATTTGACTTAATCAGTCCTATGACTGTGGGGGTTAATTATCATATGCTTTTTCTGCCCCCATCTTTAGATGGAGTAAATTTTCTCCTCAAGGACGTTTTGTCATTCAAGAAGTAGAACTTGAAAGAAGATAACACAGGTTATTTTACAAAATGTGCAATAGAGAACAGCTTCATTTAGCAAGAGTTATAAAAGGACTCAAAACTCCAGGGTCTACATTATTTTGTATACGTGACCTACATTACCTTTTGTTCTGTGTAACTAGCCTTCTGCACTTTTTTAAATTTATTTTTTTCATTAGTACAAAGTACGATAAAATTTAGAACAGAAAAATCTCCCATGGGCCTAATTTTAGTGCTATGTACACTGGTAAAATATAGATAATGCTAATTTTGTGCCTTCAATTTATAACTGTGTATATAGTTTACTAGAAGAAAAAATATTACCTAAACTTCATATAAAGTTTTTTTAGATTAATATACTGTAATTTGGCAAGTGCCACGTGTGAGCTAACAGAGTAGATACGCAAAGGAGTTGCAAAGTGAACTGTGTAATTCTTTTGATAACTTCTTATATTTTTGGCTGCCAATATTTAATTTGCTAGTGACCATAAGGATGTTAACTTGGTCTCAGAGAAATCATAAGTACAAGGACTTAATTTATCATATAGTACTGAAGTGTTATGGACATTTAGTTATCTGGAGTAAGAGGAGAGTTTATTTAAGTTGAAGGTAATGCATTGAAGGTAAAATATTTTCAGTACTGTAGGGTTTAATCTGAGTTAGGCTATTATTGAAAATGTGACTATGATTTGTTTTTCATTTACCAGCACTGGCTCACAGAACTGGAAATTTTAGCAATGATCTTTGCAGCTGCCGTCCATGACTACGAACATACTGGGACCACAAACAATTTTCATATTCAGACAAGGTAAGTGATGCAGTCTCCTGAGAGTCATGTCTGGAGTTTGCAGTTCATTCAGTTCATTGCTGAACTGTTTCATAACTCTTACTAATAAAGCCAGGAAGCAGCCAGGTCAGTCCTGGTATTACAAATTGCTTCATCAACTTCTGTCCAGTTAATGGGATCAGTCACATGGTCAAAAACTGTGGAAAAGTAATAATATAGCTCCATAATGTCTGAAATGATTCCATTTTGGAGCTGATATGTCAAGAGGAAGTTTGAAAAGATTCAGAATGTGGACTTGAAACCCCCTCACCCCTTATTGTTCATTAAAATTCTGATACTACTGACTCAAAAACTTCTCCTACTGTATCCCCATAAAAATGCCTCGTCACTTACAGCAATGTGCTTACATTTTGTTTCACTTTGTGTATTAAACTTAGAGGGTCCTGGTGCAGGGGGAGAAACTTTCAAGTAGAGCTTTAGAAATACCTACCATGAGCTGTGTCCTGGCATGTTTTGAAAGAAACAGCAGTAGATATGAAAAAGAAATCTTGAAAGGAATCCAGTTTGAAAGTTAGGCTAGCTGTGTTCTCCTGCAGGTGCAGAATGTCATTCTAGCTGCTGTCGCTGTACAACAGCATATAGTTCTCTCCCTTAAAATATTTTCATCTTATCACAGGAAAATCCCTGACCAATCCATTACTGAGGGAAAAATGGTACATCTGATACCTAACCTAGTACAACTATCTTATTTTTCTCTTACACTGAGCTATATGTTGTTTTTAGTATCCTCAGGTGAGGAGTTTGCTTTGGCTGCTCTTTAAAATAAAAACAGAATTGAAACAGCATATCATAATAAAACTGCTCAGTGCTAGAAATATTATTACTTTGGACATAAACATCCTCACACTCACTTATATGGATCAACTGTCCGATGATTACATTTAAATTAAATCTATAACATAGTTTTTCTCCAAGATGTGCTTTCAGTGATGAGAAATGCTAGATTTGTAGCTGAAATAAGGACACAATTCTGTTCTCCTTCAGAATAGTCTGGCTAAAAATAAGCTTCAGTTTGTAGTTCCAAGTTTATATTAATTTTCTATTTTTGTCCTTAATATTTTGCTATGAAGTACTGCAAGAGTGGAAAACTAATTAAGCTGATAGCCTTTGAATTTTACTCAGGCATACTTGCAAACAGGTATTTGTTATGTGATATAGCTCGTTCTTCTCTCCTTGTGTAACTTGGCCCTGATGTGGCATCCCAGACTGTGATTCCAAGTGTCTTTTGCCTGAGGAAAATGGATGGAATGGCTGCCAAAATCATAGCAAATCTTAGCACTGCTTAAACATAGTTGTAAGTAGCTATGTTGATTAAAGTGTGCTTCATAAACATATGTGATTGGCATAACACAGATTTTCCCATGATTTAGTTAGATTATGGATATAAACATATTGATTATTTAGGCTGGCTATGCTTTGTTTCCTCTAAATAACGTTTCAAATGCTATTTTAATTATTTAGATTCCTTGGTACCATACATGACAACATATGCTGTTGCTCAACAGAGCAGGAGGTTGAATTTAGCTTATTAATGTAAGAGTAAGCTGCACTGCTAAAGCAATGCACCTTTCTTCTAGTACAGACTTGTCACTGGACCACATTGAAAGATTCAGGAATAGTTTTATCAGAACAGAATTGCAGCAGAGAGGTGACTCCTGCGATTGCCTAGCAGGTCAGATCAGGTCTCAGGGAAACAAATTTCTGAAAAAAGTTTGAAGCTAAGTATGATAAATCCACACCACATCAAAATTCGTGAATGTCTCAGTGTAATTTTGGACTTTTACATTAGTCTCTGATTAAGAAGGAAAGGAGTTTAAGTTTGTTAAGTTTGCTAACATTATGGTATGAGTCTGTCTTTAGGAAGAGCTTGAGTGCTTCCAAATTGCAGCTTGGCATGTGTCTACCTTCCCACTGTGATGAGGCTGAAGGTTTCTCTTTTTTTCTGAGAAAAGATGGTGGCTGTATAAAACATATGAAATTGAAACTTTTTAATACCTTATTATTTACAGCATATTCTGATGATGAGTAGCATGGGCCAAAGCATATCTCTCAGAGTTTGTAGTTTGTAGTACCCATGCTATGTGTGGAGCTCCACTGTTGGTGAACATGTAGCATTTTAATTGGTTGTATCATGTAAGTGTACTCTTGTAGGCTAATTAGAGCATTTCTGATGCTCTGTGGACCTGTCTACAGTCAAGAAGCTCAAAGGACTCATGAGTTTTTGCCACAGTAAGGTAATTTCAATAAAACATCACACATTTTAAAATATGACTTTCCCACAAACAGTGTATGCAATGGTATAATGATAATTTTTAATGTATTTAAGATGGAAAATTTATCGGTATTTGATACAGTAGGAACAAATAAACATAATTTGATATATCTGTCTCTATATATGTACATATTGTCAATATTTCTCATAGAGAAATACCTTTCCCAGTGCCATCACTGGAACACTATTACAAAATCTGCCTCTTTTTCCCCACACTAGGTCAGATGTTGCTATATTGTACAACGATCGTTCTGTTCTTGAAAATCATCATGTAAGTGCTGCTTATAGACTCATGCAGGAAGAAGAGATGAACATCCTGGCTAATCTAAACAAAGATGACTGGAGGTAAGATTTGCTGTGACATTCAAAAATACTCCCAGTATTTAAAAATAACAAAAACCACCAGGCCTTCCCTGTGGAGTCTATTTTAAGAGTTGGAATTACAGGAAGTTGACAGTGGAAAGAGTGATGGATGTTTAGAGCCTAGGGAAGGCTGCTGTGGTGTTAAGAAGTACTGTTTGGGAGATTCTGTGTAATTTTCCAAGTCAGATTGTGCATTTATGAGGAACGGTGCTGGAGTGTGTGGACAGAGTCTCAGGTGAAATAGCTCTTTAGGAAAACCACAATGCTGCCTGAGCTGGTTTGCCTTTATCCAGCATAACCAGTGGGTTGACATCACAGTGCAGAGTCACACTCTGCTGCCAGCTTGAGCACTGCTGCTCCTGGGATCTCAGCATAGTCACGTCTTGGTTAAGCATTAAAAAATGAATTGTGTGGAGAGTCCAAAAAAAACAAAGGCCCAGAAGTGCTGCAGAGCACTTTTCTTTTTCTTCTTAAGTTTAGTGTAATTCCTGAAGAAAATTTGGCCAGCTGAAAGAATAAGTATCATAATTGATATATCACAAATAATAAGACCTGTAAGGCTAAAAGTCAAGTGTTAGAGTAAGACTCTCTCCGTTATTAAAAAGGAAATGTTATCTTTGTATATCGTTGGTGGATGCATATTGTATCTAAAATATGAGTCTTCTGTGTTTCTGTAAACACAGATATTATTCAATGGCCCTAAAAAAACCCCTTGCAGACAGGTGGACTGTGAAATTCAGAGAAATATGTTCTGCTAGGGGAAAGTCTCCCACTGTGAATGACGATACCATGAATAACAAAGCTAAACACTGCTTATTTGTATTTTCACAAAATTATACATTTATGAAGGAATATGTGAACATCAGATCATATTTTGTTGAGGTGTATATTTACAGATGGACTATTTTACATAGTAGATCTACATGTTTTTACTTATTTACATGATGAGAAAACCCCTAAATAAAGCATTTATTGAATGTGAGTCTGCTGGTCCTTTCTGGGTTTTAATTAATTATTATTGATTAATTATTAATAATTATTTATTGTTATTAATTATCTGTACCTGTTTTAAAATATTTTTTAAATCTATAATTTTAAAATTTAATACAAGTGAGAGAGGAAGCAATTTAAGCAATTTTTAGTTCTCTTAAAAGAATTCTTCTCAGAGGATACTCATTTAGATTTAGTTATCAGAAGGTTTGTGTTGTACATTTAGTTCTGGAGAAATTTCTCCAGAAGTAATTTGTAAACTTCATTGATAACTGTCTACACACATAGATTTTCAATGCCAACAAGACCCAGTCTTGCTCCTCTTTGAAACTATTTTGGGCCTGATAGTTTAGGGCCTGATAGGTCTCTGTGACCCTATTTTTGCTTGTCCTAGCTATTGAGTATGGAGAAGATTATTGTGCCAGTATGCAGCCATGAGAAACTCATATTCTGTCTTTTAAAATCATAAATTTAGAGGGAAAATTATTTTCAAATCTTCAGACATGTTGCCTTGAGTATGTTTTTTTGAAGTGGTGCTGTTTCATATTGCATCCTACCAGAGGATGCTTCCAAGTAGATAGGGGTTGAAATTCTTCAGCTGAATTTCAATCCAGGAGTATTCCAAGGATGGCTTGAAAACACTTATGTTCATCCCTAGTCCTGGCTTCTTCATCACTGGAGACCACCATAAATCAGTGTAGTCTGGGAATCCCTGCAGCAACATACAGTGGCTCCAGCTGATGGAAATCTGGCTGCCAGCTAGTACAGTTTATCCCAGTCATAACCTTCTGTTATGCGACTCAGGAAAAGAGTACTAGGGTGAAATGCAAATATTTGTGAGTGGAAAGAAGGACCTGGGATTTCCAGGTTGTGATGTTCCCATGTACTGCTCTGCTGGACTGCAAACAAAAGAAAGGGGGCAATGTGATAAGCTCTCTTCACATTTCTGAAGCACACTCTTCTCTGCATAAATTGTTTGGCCAGGTCTTCCCACAGCTCTTTGTCCAGTTCAGTTATGGACCATTCTATCTAAATTTTGTTGCATTTTATTTCTCTGTGGTTTTTGAACCTGTGATAAACTACCACATTCTTTTGGAACTTGCACAATCACACACTGGCTCTGTTTACACTCCTTTTAAATCTCTTCTCACTGCAACCTGACTATGTTTTCCTAGAAGATATTACTTTAGTTTTGCAAATTTTGTTTATATAGAGTACACAGGTTCTACTATACGCAGCCAGTTTGAAGGTGGTGAGGTTTGGCAACCAGAGAAAAGTAGAATTTATCATCTCTTTTTTGGGTATATTCAGTAAAATGTAGAAGAAATGTATGAATTGACTAATAAGCTCAAGAATCTAAACTAGGACATTCAGTTCCATGTTTTGTCACTTAGCTCAGCAATTACACTCTGCTCTTTGAAGCAAGCAGTAAATTCCAAAGTGCCTCTCTGTGCCAACCTGCACAACCTGTTTCAGTGTGGTACTTCAATTTAGAGGGTCAGTCATGGAAATGACAGTTTCCTAGTATTCATTTCTAATATCCAGAAATTCCTGTTGCCCTGTCGTTTCATTGTTGTAATGATGGAGCTGGTAGCCACTTAACAAAGACAATTTTTTTATTATTGCTGGAGTGAGCTTCTTGGATCTATGCTGAATTCATGCTGTTAAACTAACAGTTTTGAAGGTTGCACTGAATCAAGTTGGCAGTAAATTGAAATGATAATATGTTCAACTTTTCAATGTACTTCCTGGCACTGATTAATTTCTTTACTTCTGTCACATCTATTTTCTTTAGTTGCAGCAGTTTCATTTTTCAAAAATTTAACACTACTGACTATTTAAACTGAGGTTTTGCTAATTATTCTAGCAAAATGAAGCAAAATGACTGAAATTACTTTATAGTATTCAATTTTCTCTTTTACATGTTAACTTTAAGAAGATAAATGTGCTAATAAACTGCCAGCTTCAATTAAGTTTAAAACTTAGACTTCTGGTCTGAACTGGGAAACACTGCCAGCATTCTGAGGATGATGTCCTTTGTGGATAGTGCATGTGACATTCACAGCAATTTTTTAGTCTTTTCTTGACTCTGAAAATTTGTTCCAGTCTTTGATACTGTTTTCTTTCTTTCCCTTTGTACCCTTCAATAACTAAAGAGGGATCCTTGTTTGTCCCCCTTTCTCCTTTGATTTAGCAGGTTCCCAGTGTTCCAACCCCGACGTGTAATGTCATTGTAGGTGGTGGGGCAGTATTAATGTCTCAAACCACCCCAGTCATAAGGCACACAGTGATATATTGCCTGATTACCCAAAAAAAGGAGACAAACCGAACAGTATGTGTTATGTATAATGCAGAATGAACAACATTCTTTCACAAAGTCCCTTGAGATTCTTCTGTCTAGGGATTCCTGTAACTTGAAGATGAGGCTTATGTCTTCAGTTCTCACCTTGCTTTTGCTCATCTTACACTGTTCCTGCATTTTTTTATTAGTTTCCAGCTGACTAAATGTCTTTGTCATGGACAAATCCAGGTAAAGCTAGTTTCTATTTATTGGCTAACTACTTTTCCAAGAAATTCATGTGTCACTCCTTGTCTCTTTATTACATTGTTCACGTAATTTTTTCACATAGTCTTGCATCTATGTTTTTTAATAGTATCCTATCTGTAGGACGTGTGGCTGAGGAGGGTTGAGAAAGGATGCCAGCACAGAATAGGACAATTTACTTAAGTAAAGTGGAGATGGTAGACTCAAACCCAGTAATGTTCTGATATTGGGCCTGAAAGATTGCCATGTGCTGCATGTGAATATTGTTACCACTTCCCTTCATAGTATGACAACTATGTGTCTTTCTGGGTGGTAGCAGGTGTCTTTCTGGGTGGTAGCAGGTGTGTCTTTCTGGGTGGTAGCAGGTACCTGTATTATCCTGAGTGTGTCTTTCTGGGTGGTAGCAGGTACCTGTATTATCCTGAGGCTTGTAGCTGGGGACTGCCTAATGAGGACTGGGAGAGATTTCTTTCCAGAGGTTACCTTTGAGACCAGCTGAGGTCTCCTGTGATGTGAAAGTTGAGACAGTCTTTTTTCCCTGGGAAGCAATTTGGTAGTGGGATCAGTCCAAGATTAACCTTCTGTGCAGCAGATGAGGCATTTGTAGCTCTAGTAGAGCTTTATCTGCCATTTCCCCGTCAGGTTTCAATTTTCCATCCTCTGATTGTGGTGGATATGGGCACAGGCAGTTAACAACTGCAGGAGTCTCTCTTTTGCTGTTAAGCAGATTTTTAGTGGCCTGAAATCTTCAGGAGTGTATGACAGGACAGTGCTATACTCTTTGATTCTTAGTCAGATGTTATAGATAAGAATTAGGGGTTTTTTTCTGCTGCCATGACAATATGAATAAACTGAAAGTGTGGTTTTGCTTCTCTGTGTGTGTCTGCCTAGTAGAGGTGAGGTATCTTGTGAGAAGGGGTGAACTTATTTCTGATTACTCTGAAAAGTTCAGACATTGTATGTTCCTAAGAAAATTGCCCATAAAATTCCCCAAAAATAAGGAAAGGAGAAGTAATAATTAGCTCAGTCTTAAAAACAACAGGGTTTAACAATGGAGAGCCTTCCTTTCTCTTCTAGCATTACCTGGGGCTTTTTGTTTTGTTTTGTTGTTTTTGGGGTTTTTTTTGTTTTGCTTTTATTTTTTAATGGTTTTGACTGTTTTTGAAGGGTACACTTTCAAAGCAATTTGGAGAAGGAACAGTTGGGATGCAAAATAATTAGTATCTTATTATCAGGTCAGATAAGGTAAGGCATTTTCTAAACACAAGTTGCTATGGCTGCATATTATTGAGTAGAAGTGAGACCATTGAGATTTTATCCAGTTACATTAAAGCAAATCAGGAATATATACATAAAAATCAGTGACAAATATCTGCTTAAATATGTAATTAATTTGAATCAAAAGAAGTCTTGATAGTCTTTATAACAAAATATTCTAATAGCCCTAAAGAAAACTGCAAATTATCTCTTTAAAGCATAGTCCTTTGAAAAAACTGGCATGTTTTTTGATTTACTTAAGTCAAACGTATGAATACAATATGAAAGATCAGTGAGAATTACTAAAGTAGGATTTTACTGTTTTATGTGATACTTGGATGTCCTTAAGATTGGGGATGTGCTCATGAAGATAGATGGTACATAATGAAAGGTTTAATGTGGGAAATTCCCCATATACACCTAAGCACCACTTGTCCTCCTAGGCCATTTAAAAATCATATAGAGAAAACCCACTGGATTCCTACATGGCATATATATGATCCTGCTACATCAAGGAGACAGAATTTTTTAAGTCAGCAATTATTATTGACAAAATTAGTTAAATTTTCTATTCAAAATCAGAATTAAGTTTCTTACATGATTCATGTTTTATTAGTTTCATATTGATTTAATAGAAAGCTGGACAAGCCAACATCTCTAACCATAGTACCAAGACAGAGATAAATTATTCATCCCAAACTTGTTCTGATTCTTAATTAGGTATCACAATACTTTTGGAATGAAAGGTAGTTCATCATAATGATCTTATATTGGTGTAACATTGATGGTATTTCAGGTATAATACCTCTTGATTTTCTGAGTGTTTCCACGGCCTTCTTCCTAGGCTTAGTGTTATGCACACTCTTCACTAATATGAGGGCAGTAAAAATGTATCCTGTTGTGTGGTGGTAAGCCCAGAGAACAAGTTGTTTTTTGAATACTCTACTGCGGGAAAAAATAAGGAATGACTTATAATTGGTGAGAGAACTGCATGTAATATTAGTTTATGCACTAGGAAATAGGATTTACAAAATAGTGTGACTCTGAAATAATGACTGCAGAGTACATTTTCTGAGGTACATTGCTTTCACAGAATCCCTTTAGGATACAATATTCAAGTTGTTAATAATTTATTTAAATGCTTTTTAAAACATAATAAAACCCATGATGTTGTTTTGAAAGTTATAAATTAACAAATACTGCTTAAACAAATGTACCATACATAGAATAAATGAATTTTAATCAGTCATTTTGCTTTTAATTGTTCTTAGGGAGTTGCGTAGCTTGGTCATTGAGATGGTCTTGTCTACAGACATGTCGGGTCATTTCCAACAAATTAAAACAATGCGACACACTCTGCAGCAGGGACAGGGGTAGGTTATTTTCCATTCTGTTCATTATCTGTAGCCTTTCAATGAGCTCATATTCAAGAAAAGAATTTAAATAGTTGCTTTTGTTTTGAGATAATTGGAGCATGTCCTTGAATTGACAGGGTAGACAAAGCCAAAGCCATGTCTTTGATTCTACATGCAGCAGACATAAGCCATCCAGCAAAATCCTGGGAGCTGCACTACCGGTGGACCATGGCCCTGATGGAAGAATTTTTTCGACAGGTGCCATTTTTAAAATCCTTTAATAAATCTAGTTCAAGAAGCAATGGTTACATGATTGAATATTTTCTTAAGTCTACCAGCAAGGTTGCTGTTGGTTGTGATTGACAGACATAGTCAGTAGTATATATTCTTTATTCTTCATACATACCACTGACATTGATTCAACTTTTATGTGTGTGAATAAGACAAAATGGTTATAGCTCTCTATCTATTTCAGCTGATATCATTATTCTGAGTGTTGTAGTGGTTTTTTTCCTTTCAATTATAATATAACTTGTCAAGCTGTTTTCATTCTGTAGACAGAGATTTATATATGCTTTGAATTATAAAGAAGTACCAGAAGGGTAGAATGAGAGAAAATAGGAAGAATTCATGTTCAGCAAAGAAGGCAAAAAGTTGTCTTCATTCCACATTTCAGAAAGCCCTTCTATTTCTTTTCTTTGCTAGTATTTGCCAAGCATATGTCACATAGATCTGAAGGTGTTGCTTTCATAACAGCCTGATCCAAAGCCAGAGATTAGACAGTACCATCCTGTTAATGCTGTGACCCTATACCCTAAACCAAAAATGAAGACATACCATTGTGAAAGCCTTTTCATTTCTGTGAGGTACTGAATTCCAAGAGAAAACCCAGTAGATGTTGGTGAGGTGACACTGCTGTCGTTTTTTGACTCACACCAGCAGGTGAAAGTTTCTTTCCTTTCTCCGGAGGGAAAATACTCTCCCTGTAACCAATATTTGTGACCATGCACATTTTCAGCATAACAGTTACTGAAGTACAATTGATAACCAAAGTCCAGTTTAGGTATGACAATTTCTAGAGTTATGCACAGATTTTGAATCAGGGAACACTCTATGTCTTGCTCAGCTTGATTGTCTTAGTTTTGCTATGTGTTGACATTTTCAAATCAGAAGAGTCACACTGGAAAAAGGGGCCAGAGAATAAAAAAGGAAGTATGTGAAACAATGAGGTTGTTAGACTCATCTGCCATATGAGCTTCCTGCTCAGGTCCTGGAGATGCTTCATATGAATTCTCAGTAGGGAGCATTGGGCATCCTTGACTCTAGACTTTGCACTGGGGAGGCAGATTGAGGAGCTGGTGCCTTAATATAAATAGTGTATGGATTGAGTTTTATGGAAATAATAAGCAGTCATGAGTTTGTGTCTGCCTCTGTCAAGGGGAAATTTTGAGGATTTTGAACTTGAGAGCAAAAAGGAGGAGCAGATTGCCCAATAAAAGGGTCATAAAATGACCAACTGTAATAACATTTTAGACACAGATAGACAGGCTAGACAGGGCCCTTGGGACAGTGAGGCAATGTGTCCAGCCAAGTGGAGGTAGCATTAGCAGTAAACAGTACCACACTGGTCACTGAATGCATGGAACCAGCTAATGTTTCGGTTATTCCTTTATCTATTAATTAGAAGAAGTAATTGGATCCCAAAGAAGCTGCTCAAAAAGTTGAGAAGGCATTTATTTAACAATAGCAAGTAAAAAATATACATTTTTTACATTACATACAGTGTATGCAACTCAGCAGTGTAAAATACCAAAATCTTCCAGGCTGCAGGGGAGAGTATCAGAAACAGAATTCTTTCCATGTACTGCTAAGGACAAAGTGTGTAGAGTAGTTTCAGCGCTTTTAAAGTGTGATGAAGTATCAGCACATATATAAATGCACTGAGCAGTGTAGACACTGTAGGTCTCCTACTTCCTGCATGCACTGGCTTGTTGTGCATCCTCTGGTCTGTTATCTGAGCCTGTGTGATAGAAATCTCTGGGACTTCCAAATCCATGCCAGCCTAGATGAAGTAGTCCAAATGTATATGAAACCCCTTAATTCCTCCTCTTCTTTTCTTTAAAGATACTTCTGTGCCTTATGGGAAAAGCAGTAGGTTCTGAAAGAAGCTGATGCAAATCCAATGCTCTCACAGGCAGCTTTCAAAGCAGTGAGCACCAGCAAAAAGATGAACATTCACCTTGACAAAAACTTTGTTAACTACTGCTAAGGTTTAAAATATGTGTCAGTGTTAACTTCAGGAAAAAAAGCCCAACAACACTTTAAGTTTAATAGCAACAGCTACAGAAAGTATATTGCAATACCAAGGAAAATCTGAGTTACTTGTTTAAAATAGAAATACAGCCACCCATCTCAAATCCCTAAAAGTAAAGAAATACATAGTAACTCAAAGAAGTACCACAGTGCCTATAGCAATCTACTCTCAGTCTGAATAGATCCAGAGACATTAAAAGCAAGTTAAAAAGTGAGTTCATGGCTGGGACAAAGATTTTTTTTTACTGTTTGATTTGTATCTTTTTTTTAGATCTCATTAAATTGTAATGACTGGTTTGATATCAGTTCTGTGACCATTATTACAATTTACAGCAGTCTCAGATTAAAATGACACTTTAGTATTAATTGATATTATGTTGATTGCAAAGTTATTAATAACTGGGGTAAAGACCCACTTGAAAACAAACAAACAAACAAACCAACCCAATAGGGTAGTTAGAATTACCCCAGTTTATACAATCTTACCATCTGACCCCTGTATTTACATGGCGATGCCACTCCCACTGCTCCTAGTTGCAAGTGTTCATGTGTTCTTCCATGCTCTGAGTTCGAATTATTAACACTTCAGTATAAAATTTAATGGCCTTAGTGATAAAGCCCTCCACTTTCACATGAAATGCAATCTGTGTGTTGCATCTGTTTCTGTGGCTGGATTGGTTTTACTGCTTTTATGGTTCTAAACCTTTCCCAAATATACTTCAGTGATACATGATAAAAAGACTAAGGACGGTTAATACTGCCCCCTTCATCCATCAGTTTACATTTTCCCAGTTTTCCCTGGGAGAATGGTATGTTCCTGCAGTGCTCTCCACTGAATGATCATCTAACAGCACTCTCCATGACAAATATATAGGTTTATTTGACTTGCAAGGCTAGGTTTTCCTATATCTATAATGTCAGTGCTTCTGGCAGCCAGGTTTGTCCAGCAACACCAATTATAACCTCCTTTGGAAGATGTCTCTTCAGGGTTTTTTTTTTGTTTTGGTTTGGTGGGGTTTTTTTGTGCCACAGGACTTTTCTTTTGAGGTTTTGCAAATCAGTTGGTCTACCATGCTGAAAATGGAGGCACACCGTCCTGTCTGTTAAGACCGTTGCAACAAAAAAGACTCTTCTAATCTGCTAAGTGCTGAAAAAATTTCAGAGCTAGGTTGTACAAATCATCCTTGTAATGAAACTGAATTTGTATATTTTTGTGGCTTCAGCAGCAGAAAGACATGCCTGCTAGTTAGAATAAGTTCAAGTCAGTTCATCCACTTGACATGAGTAAATCCATTGAAGGATTTTTACATGCTGGATGAACCAGTGTAATAGAAGGAAACACTCAGCATTTGGCATACTATTACAAACACGTCTAAGTATCTCTAGTCCCATTACATCTGGATCAGCAGAACTAAATTGTGAATACGAGGACTTCATATATTTTAAATCTCATTGGCAGATGCCTTGCTGGGGAGAACTTGCAGTAAGCTTCTTTACATAAAAGTTGCCAAAAGTAAATCAGAATTTAGACAGTCAGAATTTGAAGATTTGTCTCTGACTTGTTTTTATTTAGGAATATAAATTAATGAAGTGATCTTGAATAAATACTAAGAATATTCAGATTCCTTTGTCTTTCTGTCCCTCCATCAAATATATGCTTATAATATTAAACATTGTTGTTTACAGGGAGACAAGGAGGCTGCTTTAGGTCTTCAATTTTCCCCACTCTGTGACCGCAAGTCCACTTTGGTAGCTCAGTCTCAAATAGGTAATGACAAACTGTGTTTTTCTTTTGTTTTTGTCAGTGTATGAGCATGTAAATTCACAAAGACACGTCATTTACCCATTTTGAATTTTAAATGTTCAAAATTCCATCATATGGAAGGTATTTCTTTGCACCTATCTGTTCTCCAAACTCCTGTGCTTTTGCAGCAGAATGGTGCTGGCCTCAAAAGAACATGATGTAATTCACCATATGCGAGGGAGGGGTGGGAGAGGGATTAACCAAGATACTGGACATAAGCCCAGCTTCTATTGTACACACTTTAGAGTATGGCAAATCATGTCCTCAAACTGCTTATCTCTTGCTTAAGAACTCATCGGTCTCTCTCTATTATAATCTGAAAGTACCAGTTTGTAGATGCATCTCAACTTAAAGCTAATTCATAAATCAGCCCTCTGGACTGCAAGTAAGCCTGTCAGTGTCTCAGGGTCAAACGACAGAGGGTCAAGCCTCCCTGGGTCGGTCACTTTTCGTATCCTTTATTCCATTTCACTGGGAGTTTGAAGCCAATATGCTTAAGCATCTTATCTACTGCAGGAGAGAAGCTGGATTCTAGACTGACTCCCTGTTGCTCATCTTCACGCTGTGTTGCATGGTTAGAGCAGGAAGACATCTGGAAATCCATTGCTAGCTCATGTTTTAACATATTTTTTTCTGTTAAGTGCTCAGTAGAGAATAATGCTTTATTCTCTCACTGTGTCATTCCATACCATGATGAGCACTTTAGAATGTAAAAGACATTGTTCAGAGCTGACATCTCAGAACTGTGGGATGAATGCTGTCTCCTAAGGATATTACTTGTTCTCTTCACTGATTTGACAGAACCCTCCTACATACTGTGAAATAACACTTTACCTCCACAGAATAATAAACAGCAATTTGAAATATTAACTCCTTGGCAAGAAGCTCCGAATGGTAAAAGAGACAGCACGGCTTGTAGCACTCTGGCTCAACAGTAGCTTCCCTTCTATTCAATAATTAATACTCATTTCAAATGGTAGGTGTGTTCAGCAGTGCATAAATTTACAAGAAAAAAGAATGAAAAGCTGTAATTATTAATATCTACTTATATCTATGCTGCTTCAGGTATTTTTTGTTTTCAATTGTGCTTTTTTCTTCAGGAATATACTAGTGGTATCTAGTATATTGAATTGGGACTGCAGCTAGAAAATAAGCCCAATAGCAAGTATCCATTTTTAGATTTGAGGCTTGTGGAAGCATAAAACCTGATTTTTCTCTATTTTTCTTCTTTAGGTTTCATTGATTTCATAGTAGAACCAACATTTTCTCTTCTTACTGATTCAATGGAGAAAATTGTTATGCCTCTTATAGAGGAAGCGACAAAATCTGAAAGTCCTGCATTTGGGACCCCCAGGTATGAATACACTGCTTTGTTATTAAACTAACGTAAGCTCACATAGTAATCATAATAATGTGATTCTCAGAGTTATCTCGGTTATTTGAAGCTGGGGAGGTAACAAACAGCTGTGCAGTATTGCCACCCTGTGGGGCTCCATTGTATTTGCAATGTGCTATTTTATCCCATTGACTGAACAATCAATTGTACATTTAAAAAGGCAAAATCCAAATAATGATCAGAATAAACACATACAAGCCATGAAATTTATTCTACATTTTAAATATAGTCTTTCAAAGAGGCTATTGAAATTTCTGTACCTATAAGGCAAAGTAGCTACAACAGTGTAATTTGAGTGGCTTCTTGCTGAACGTGTGGTTGAATAATCAGACACTGCCTTTACAAATACTGCCTCTGTTATCATATTTATATTTCATTTTAAAACTGTAATTCAAACTTTCACTGAGGTTACTAAGTGATAACTCTGCAAGGCAGTTTTTTATTTGTTGGGCATTAGTTAGATTTCAGTAACAAAGGGTGAACCTAGCACTTTCCTATATTTTGCTTACTAGAAGCAAGTAGGAGTTACTAGAAGTAGGTGTTTATGATGGTGTTCTTAGTGTTTTGGGGAACAGTGGTAAACTAAGGTATTACTAATAACAAATTTGTTTACATACTCCTTCACAAATGAGTGATTAGCAGCTGCAAATGATTAGAAGCTTTAGGCTTCATTTTTGGTTGATGTTCATGACTGAATGGCTAATGAAAAAAGGTTTATGATCCAGCAAAACTTCCTCATCTGAGATGGAGGATAAAGGGTTTTTTTCTTTGTATGGGATCAAGTGCCACACTTCTGAGGAGAGTGTATCATGCCTGTAGCATGATACAGAAAAGTCTGAGCCAGAGAAATGCGCACACACTACTGCATGGACACCATGAAATGGTGCCTGGAAAACATTAGAATTATGGCAAATTCTTTCCATTCTGTCCCCTTCAACATCTCTGGAGCACATGGAAATTACAGTTAACTCTTCTTGTGAAGTTCTTTTTGGTATGTTCACTGCAATTATTTTCTGATTAATGGAAACTCATTTGTATGCATATTAACATCTGTCTGTGGTACCAATGAGATAAACCATGCAGCAAAGTTGAATAAACAAAATCTATTAAGACATGAGTACCTGCACAAGGTTGGAAATAGGTCTTACTTTTAATTCTAAGAAAAAAAGAGCATTCATTCTTTTTTTTCCCACCATATACATATATGGATAATTTCACTTCTGCTTCCCTGTAGGTGTAAAATAGCTGCAGTCTCTATTTAGTGGATTGTAAAGCCACTCATATCTTTCTTTGTCTACACTTGAAGCTTTGTAACTTGAAGAGAATTTTCAGCTCAAATTTTAAGCAAAACTTACCTGTCATATATGCTATGTCTTCCTTTTTTTTAAATGGGTCAAAAAACAATGATCACATGTCTTTCCTGTGAGACCCAAAGATATCATTCATCATGCAAAAACACAGCTAAGAAGCTGCTCCAAAATGTCTGTGTAAACATTCTTTTAAGAATTGGATTACAAGTAAGGTATTTTCAGTTGTCACTTTTTTTTTCAAGAATTCCCTGGAAAATGGTCAGCAAGACATCTTGTATCTTAGGCAAACTCTGGTAAAAACTATTTTTTCAAGTTAGTTCCTAAGCAACTTGATTGACATGAACTGTTTGTGTATTATTAAAATGGCCTGACTGTTCTTATGATTTGGGGTTTTTTTCCCTTGTCCAGCCAAAATAGTTTGGGAGCAGTAAGCAATGCTGAAGCACAAAGACGACCTGGGTTTAAAAGTACGGGTGATGGAGGGACTCACACAGAAAATTCTCTAGCAACTGTAGACCTAAGGGGCTTCAAAGACAACTTGATGAAGATCATTCAAGCAAACAAAGAAAGATGGAAAGAATTAGCAGCTGAAGGTATGACATGTTAAGGTACAATGCTTTTATAGGTTACTCCCTAAGACCTCACCTATGTTCATTTTTTAATTTTTATTGACCTGTAAAAGGGCATAGTTGTCTTGTACTCATATATTTTATGTCTTAATGTTTGTTTTGGATGCTCCTGTTTTGCTCTCCCAGGGTGTCTAAAGAGGTGTAGGTGGTTAGGGGATGGGAATAAATCATATACCCTGTGCAATAAGGCTCTGTGCTGCACAGCTCATCTTTAGAGGTCTGGTTTAGAAATGTGCATTCTTGCACTTCTAATTGTAACTGATACTGACATCTGCTTTAAATGCCAAACAAATCAACAATTCAAAGTGTTGTGTGCTGCCGCATTTCTTCAGAAATATGAAAGTTGTACTTTGCTATTAGAAATGCTATTTGCTCCCCACTGTATGGAACAAAATTCTGTATTGCAGGCTTCTTGGGATTATGCTGTAGGCAATTATTTAAATGACCCAGTGGATCTAAATATTTGGGCAATCACTGCATGCATTAGGCCCAAGCAAGCCAAAAGTGACTCTTCATTTGCCAGTAGATAGTTAATACAGCCAAACGTGCACCGAGTATCTCAGTTCATCAGCCATACTCGAAAATTACCTGAAACTGCCTGAGTGAAATGTTTTTCAGTCACCTGAGTGATAATTGTTGAGAAGAGTGTATAGCTTCAATCTAGGTTAAGTGAATGCCATTTGGGAATATTTTGTCCACAGTCTGTGTTATTTCCTAGTAAGTACCTGGAATATTTCAGCATAGCATTTCACTGCTGAGACTGGTCTTGCTGTACATGACCTGACACTGACAGCTGGGAATGATATCCTGGAACCCAGTGCCAGCTTTGTTTTTCATCCCATCATCCAAATCAACATCTTTTTTCCCAAAGAGGTGTCAGACAAGACAGAAAAAGAGTGCTGAACAGTGATAAAATCTAATTTAGTGCTAAATTGCAAATGAATATTCTCATTAGGATGATAATAAGAGTAAGCTTCCACACATCTTTTGTGACAAAGGTTTGAAAGAGTAAGGTGGAAGGGGCATCTGAGCAGAGGATTCCACTAATATTGTCTCTTCTTCCTGAGAAGCTTTATATAACCAAATGCTTCCTTTGGTGTTGCCCAACTAATAATGGCTGGTCAAAGGAAAAAACTCCTAATTTGCAGTGGTCAGTAATAATAGAAGACCATCAGAGTGCCCAAGGCCACTCAGCTACAGCCTGCAGAAATCAAGCAGCCCTGAGCTGGTGAGATGAAAGGTCCTTCAATGTGGCATAATGGACAACACCTTGTTGTCTGGAAGTTCGCCATTTCCAGTTCCACCGAACTAACCAGTTTGATTCTGGTGCATCAGCTTTTTGGTATGCTGTTCTGGAAGTGTGCAGTGCTGTCAAAGGGCACTGTTTCCACCTCATTCCCAGGGCTTTGTTGTGCTCTATAATTTACTGATATATTTAGCCCAGATTTTATATTTTTATATTTATATAGAAATATTTTTTATATTTTTATATTTTTTCTATTTAGCCCAACTGGACTGTTGACAGGCATTGAAAACACTAAGCTACTTGCAGCAAGAGATCTAAAAATTACTTTGGGTAAGGTTGTAGTCAGTGTGAGGCCCAGCAAAATCCAGGAAACTCTGGGCATGCTTCGTACTCTGACAACGAGAGATGTTAATGTTCAAGGCTTGATGGATTTTGCTGAGATTGTGGTTGTCCTAATCTCCTTTTCTTCCATCAATTTGAGTAAATGAAGCATGTCTAAGTACTTCCTGAACAGAATTATGGAATTGCAGTAAAACATTCATTGGAGAAGCTGATGGGTAAGTGAAAATAGGTGGTGTTGGGGCCAGTGCCTGATGAACAATATTGTCTCTGTATGATTGTGGCTGAATCTGTTTTTTGAACTACTCTGTGAGGAAAAGATTTATAGAAATCTGCTGCCACAAAGAGGCTACTTGCAGCAACATCTGCAGTTGACTGGAGCATGGCATAGAGACCTTCAGGGTGCCAGTTTAGCCTGTAGAGGAAACCTTGTTAATAATGCAAATACTTTTGAGTACACATTTCTATTTTGTTGGTAAACAGATGGTAAGGTGTTTTTATTAATTAACTACTGTGGGGTGGATTATAAAGGTTTTGTGGAAGTTATACTTTCCATTCATTTGGAATGGAATGTCTGCATCCACAGTCCATACGTTGGCCCAGAGGACTGCTGTAAAAGAGTTTTTTGTTTTTTGCTAACAATAGCTTTCTGTAGAGGACTTTCTGAGGTGGCACGTAATCCTTGTCACTAAATGGAAAAGGGAGTCTTCTTCAACTGGCCCAGTATATCTGCTCTGAAGCTGTACACTGCAAAAGCTGAAAATCCTTAATCAGGCTATGCAAAATGAACATCTAGTAAAGAATGAAAAATATTTCAATACAATGCAATATTCCCTTTAAATTCTTTTCAGATTAGCCAAGTTTGACTAAGCTTGTAAGTCAATAACCTGCGCCCTTGAACTTCAGATGATTAGTCCCATTTTGTCCAGATTTCATGCTACTTTCTCTTGCTTGATTAAAGATCATGCTTGATGAAAAATCTTTAGGCTGCTTTGGGCATGTGTATGAAGTTGTGTTTTATTTGTATGTTAGTAGGAGCATGTACTGAGAGAAGAGATGTCGGGGAAAAATCACTGCCAGGTGTGAAAGTAGTGCTATCACTGTTCCTAGCTAGATAATTTATGACAAGTCACAAATTGCTGAATGCACTGAGGGGGTCACATGTATGAGGACCATGTTGTGGTAGTAAACAGGCTGGCTCTCAGTGCAGATCTTCAAAGACACTTCCTGAGCTGACTATGACAAACAGAGCTTGTGCTGTTATAGGAACCATCTGCATTCTTGTCAATGGGCTCTGCAAACACCAGATATTGTTCCCAGTTTAGTTCACAGGCCCAGGAGAAGTTGTTTCTGTAAAATGTAGTACTACAGATACCCAAGGTGTACAGAAAGGAAACTAGCAACATTCCATATAATTTCCTGAGGATGACCTGAACTCATGCCAGCTTTTCAGGATAAGGTTACACATGTAGCACCGGTGGGAGGCAGTTCAGCTGGAGCAAGGGCTCCCTTAGCAAGAGCCAGAGATCATTGTGTGACTCCTGTGCCAGGCAGTCCAGAGGAAAAGAGTAATTCCCAGTAACAGTGTTGTTGACAGGGAAGCTGTCCTGGAGTTGCTGGGGCTACCTCTTCCTGAAAAGACAGCTGCTGTTGAGGCTTGATTCAGACCAAGCAGCTTGTGCAAGGAATAGTGTGCTTTTTAGAAAGTCCTCTGTTAGTAAGGGAAGGTCTTATCCACCTAGGCTGCTGTTTGAAAGCCTCCTTAACAGCAGGCTCAGTAAATAGGATGGCTCCACTTTGCTAAAAAGGCCATGTCTTGTGTAATTGATGCAGAGGAGCTCAGTGCTTTGTAGCCTAAGGGTCTTCAACCTTTCACCACTGGAGAATTAGAGGAATGTTTCTCAGGCCTTTCAGGGAGTGCTGTTAACAGGGAATTACCATAATGATCAAACATCTGGGATTCTAATTTGAAAGCCTTGATGTTTAATTAATATTCCAAGCCCCAATCACCAGATAATCTGTCTCTGTTCAACTCAACACAGTGATGAAGATACTATTCCATCCTGAGCTTTTTTCAACACATATTGTTGATGGCTGCTGCTGTTTGCAATTATTATATTGTAGCAAATGGACAATACATGTGCTCAGATGTATCTGAGAGGTTCTTTCATTAGAGAATATGTGTTCTAAGTGGATTTTAAGGTCTGAAAGTTATTGACCTACGGAGAAAGCTGTAAGAAGCACAAAACTTATCAGGAAAGATTTAGCTACCATGTAAGATCCTTCATGGTGCCCTTCTTAAAACATAATTATAAAACAATTATTTAATATCTTAAAAATACAGTGTTTATTCGTTTATTCATACTTAATTTGTTCTATAAAAATGTTCCAAAGATTTATTAATAAATTTAGTCTGTGCTTGGCAAGCTCAGGCACTCTTAACAGAATGTAATGGTATGGGCTAATAATCATGCTTGCTGATTTACATGCTTTAATCTCTTCAGTAGGTACCATTGTAAATAAAGTTACAGGGATAAAAAAGTATAATTAATTTCTGTTTATAATGAACAGAAAGAGGCACAGGCAGCTCAGGACACTCACCTGAGGTCATATGACAACACAAGGGTATGCAGAACAGTACACCAAAAGTCCAGCTGCCAATCAAATAGGCCCATCTTCAGGATAATACAACAGCAGTTGAATTACAAACTTATTGTTTTCATCTTATGCTTAAGTAACTCTTCTAAAGAATTCAGTGTTACAGGACCTGACCAAAGTTTGCATTATCTGTGTGGAAAGACACCAGTGACAAATGTTGTCCTTAACACTTTTGGCAGTGCACCAGGCCACATGGCTTGAAAGTGTATGCCTGGGATGACTGACCTCATCAAGGTGGGATGAAAAATATGTGAGGCTGAATGAGTCTCTCACACTGGCCTCTGGTTAATTCTGATGCTAAAAATGTGACAAAATAACAACCATTGAGTCTTCGGAGTAGAGATCAGCTTTTTTTCCCCCCATGGGCAGCAGTTTTTAATAACAAATGTCTCTTCTGAAAGACCTGTGCATGGTACCTGCAGGCTCCCCTCGGGCACTTTCAGTTCTGCAAACTTCCAGTCACAATAACCACAGGGCTCAGTTCCATTTTGTCTGAAAAATTTTCTCTGCAGACTCACTAACAAGAAGAGAGTAGCAGCTGCTGAAATGTGAAAATCTGAGAGTGATGATCTGATAGCATGTTAATGTGACTTAGCAGCCGCTAGGAAGGGCGGGCCGTGGGAGGATGTGTGTGACAGTCACAGAAACTGACTGACAGTTTGGCACATGAAATCTACCCTAATGGACGGTTTTATTCTGTTGGAAAGTAATCAATTCAGGAGGCTAAAGGAGTCCCATCAAGTATCAGTGACAGTGATTTTAATTGCAGTGCTAAAATTCTTAGGTCATAAACAGTTTCTGAACTAATTCAGAAACGTGTTAAGTGGGAAAAGAAGAGTTTTTCAGCATGGTCTGAGTAAGTGCAAGCAGTGGGTTGAGCTAAGAGTAGGAAGAAATGTTTGGTATTGGCAATACCTGGTAAATCACAGACAAAGGAATGGTAACTGACCTAATAATGGAACCTGTTTTATATCTCTCTGGAGTACACATCAGAGAGCTGGCCCATCTCTGCACATGACAGTCTGCATCACTTAAAGCACCTTTTCCCTCCAGCAGGATCCCAGCAGCATGTCCCTTCCACTCCCTGTCCCCAAAATTCCAGCATTCATTCCCCTGTGCTTACAGCTAAACAGCAAAAGAGAAGTAGAAGGTGGAGGTAGCAACTCCAGGAAACCATAAACTCACAAATAAATTTTAACCAAGTCCTTTAGTGAAAAGTTTTGATTTAATTAGCTAATTTAGTCTTTGCTACTTTTTCTATATGACATAATGCTATAACATTAGGTGCCCCTGGATTACATGGTTTGCAGTGGTTTTATATACTCCTGTAACTGTGATGAAATTTGTGTCATGAGTAGAAAGTGGAAGGAATCAGTACCTAAATAACTCTGTGCATTACTGCAATATTTTCTTGGGTTTGAAAATGGCAGGTTGGCTGGGGATAATCACAGTTGTTTGGGAACTTTTGGATGTATCTTTAAACTTACTTGGTAGTTCCAGAGACACCAGGATTAGTCCTCTCCTTCTCTGTAGAATTTTGATGCTCTGTCCTGGTCTTTTCATTTTCTATTTAAAATGGCTGATGTGAGAACATGTCTCCTAGAAAGATACATTTCCTTCCCATGTTGTCCTGGTTTCAGTGTTTTGTCACTGCTTTCTGGAATTCCGTTTTACAGTAAAAAAAGGCAGACAAACCGAGAAATCAAAGTTTGTGGTACTATGCACAGAGATTCCATAACATCCAGCAGCATTCTTCATTACAGAGTCCTCAAATAATTTAATTCTTAGTGAAGATTAACAGCTTTCCTCTCTTATTCAGCAGTTTCCTAATTGTTAAAACTTTAATGCCACCATGTCTGTAAGGGTTAAGAATTGTAGCTTATTTTCAACACAGCCAATAGCAGTGTGATTGAGCAGATATTTGTTTTACTGGGATTTACAGTCACTGCCATTAGCTGGTTTGAGATGGCCTGCTTGCACATGGCTTTAGTCTTTTTCCTCTCTATTCCTGTTAAATCGAGACATGCTCAAGTGCTGCAGTTGCCGTAAAGAAGAAGGCAATGTACAAGCCATGTACTGTGGAGGTCACAGCAGTTGAATCCTCTTTTGTGTACTACAGAAAGGTGAGAAAAGAAAGTTGAAGGACTTACACAAAAGAGAAAGTTCCAAAATATAGCAAAGCTTCCTCACCACTTGGACCATGTCCTGAAAGTGTTGCTGCACAGATTGGCAGTAACAAACAGGGCTGGTGGGAAGCAGTGTCGTAGTTGATAGTACAGAACCTCCAGGGCATCTGGGGTACTCTGGGGACACCACAGACTGCTACAGCTGGGGCTAGAGATTGAGTCTTGTGGCAGTTTTAGTGTTTCATGGACATAGCAGTCTTTCATTGGGCTGATAGGGATTCAGTGCTCCCATTCACTCCAGGAAACAATAAAAAAAAGAACTTAAAGAAATCAATCAAATTGTTCTGACACCTGTTAAGTGAAAAACAAAACAAAAAACCCTAGTGACTTAATGAAAAAAGAGTATAATCTGATTAAAAGAAGAGAGGAAAGAAGTTGCCTTCATTAGTTAACACATTTTCTGCAAATACAAAATTACTGAGTACCAGAATTTTTCAGCTATTCTGAAATTTGGCTATTGCCTTACAAGTCCGTCCAGTTTTCAAAAAAAAAAAAAAATTGTATTACAGTTATTTTGCCAACAGCCTGAACACAATGGAGGAAGGACACCCTTTCTATCATGTTTGTGTCAAATGCCATTATCGCTTCCCACAAAGGCTCTTCTGCATTTCTGTGCTCTTTTCTGCCTTAAAGCACAGTCCTGTATGAGAAGGATTAATAGAATCCATTTATTTTCTAGAGGAATTCACACAAATTTTACTGAATAACACTTGAATTCTTGTAAAGAAAACAAACCCAACAGCTGAAAAATACATTAACAGACCTGGCTTCTGGCACTTTTGCCAAGTTAAAGCAGAGAGAGCAAAACCAGTAGCAACAATAACAACAGATACCCTGAGCTGACTGCACTGCACAACATTCTCCTGCCTGCCTTTATCTGAATGGCTGTGACAGTCCCTGAGCTCTTCAGTGCCTAACAGACACACCCCAAAACACAACAATTTTTCTGAGGGCTAAGATAGATGGTTGTTTCATATTTTATATCTTATTAATCTATTTATTCTTATTGAATATGGAGACTGTTCAAATGCCAGATTACCTGGTTCATTTAGCATAGTCCTTTTCCATCTCTGGCTGGCCATGCTAATGTGGCCAGAGGAAGGGGGAGCTTGCTTTTCCTAGAAGAGCCCAGTGCAGGGTGAGGGGCAGCAGCCTGGCCCACTGCCCTCAGAGGGTCCTGGCATTTTGTGGCTGGCTGGAGGCAGACACTGCCACAATCTTTATTACAATTCCTCCTGCCCAGCACTGGGGGTCAGACATCATGCCAGCTCCATTTCTCTTACACCAGTAGGATTAATTTAGCATTGCCCTGCTTGAATTCCACTTATTTGGTCACTGCCCCCATCTCAGCCTCATTTAGACTGCTAGATAATTCTGTTTCATCAGAGTGATATAGGACAGCAGAAATTATAGAGAATTCCAAATATTATATGCAATATAAAGGTCCCATATAATATAGATAATTACAATAATAGTTGTACTCAATTATTAGCTTTTCTAGAAAGCAGAAATCTATATTTTTCCAACAGGTTTAGCATATTCCACAAGTGTCTGACACACCATGAGAACCCAGCATTTTTCATCTTTCCAGCAGTGGATTAAAGCTGAGTGGAGCAAAGCAAGTCAGAACATAGAGTCAGACGTCCAGCAGGTGACAGACTTAGTACTAAGAAAACAGAGGGGGCTCTTCATGACACTTGTGACATCATCATAGAGAATTTTATACTTGAGGCTTCTCAGTCTCAGTCACTCCCACCAGCCACTCCTGGTGGTGCTCCTGTAGTCTTACACTAGTTTAAATGCAAAAGGCTTAACTTTTGTCTGGTATATAACCAAAGTGTTTCTTGGTGCAGAGATACTTCATTTCAAAGCTCCATCCATCAGTTAATCCCAAGTTAGAGTTTGGCTCTGGTTTAGACATCCTTAAACAGACAAATTTGAGATCATCTCAAGGACAGTCACAGAAATTGGAGACCATCATGACATATATCAAGAACAAGCCATCAGAATTGTTATGATTAAACTCTTAACCTTAATTTGCCAGTTTAAGTTTAGTAGGGAGTGAATAAGAACAATTTTAAGTTTGGATATTCAGCTTTATGAACAAAAAATAATAGTGGATTTTGCATGTGTGAATGTTCTGAGCTTTCTTATATGAGAATAAAAAGGTCAGCCATCCAGTTACACCAAGACACACCTGAATTCTGGCTAGAATAGTCCTAAAACAACATTCAGTGAGAAAAATACTCTCTTCTTACTAGCTTTTTGATTTAATAATCTCACCAGCATGAGCTACATTAATATTACAGTTTTATGTGTGCTCATCGTTCAGTTTTGCTTTTTTTAACTTACTGATGGATCTGAACAGCATGTGAAATATTTTATCTTTGAATTTTCTTGGGTTTTTTTTATGAAGCTAAGGAAAAATGCTGTAGTTGTGCCATTTGGAGGCGAATATGGCACATAAATCTCTTTCTTAGGAAAAAAGCTTTATGTAGGTAGGTTATAACATGAGTGACAGGTGCTTTAAATAACGTCTCTAGATTGAACATAACTTGCATCAAGTTCCATGTACATATTTCTCAATAGCTTTGACCCAAGCTCTTATTTGTAAGCACTACATTGAAGTCTGTAGAAAAGAATGCCTGTCCAAGTTTCAGAAGATTTGGAATCTAAATGAAGCAGGACACTAAAGTTTTGGAAAAAATGGTTTAACAGTGTAGAAATTGCTCAAATTTTAAAGTTCTTGATTTCTAAAAAAATGTACTAGAAGGCATAAATGACAAAAAAAGAAATTAATCATTCCCTGCTTCTGCACATCGGGTTTGAAGATGTTCCCTTCCATCCCATTTCACAGACCAAATTGTACTTCAGGGGGAACTTTTCTCTGGATTTAGAAAAGTGAGATGGTGCAAAATGCTGACAGCAATAAAAATGTGCTTACAGTCTGGGTTATCTTTCAGCTGTCATGTGCAATCACTTGTGGCCTTGGATTTGGACTGGTCACTCAAAATCAGAGGTTCTGGGAGTTGCCAGTTGAACTCCATCTCAATGCTTAGTTTCCTTCCTTAGCCATTTCTAACATCCAAATTAGAAATCTTGTGCAATATCATGCAGCTGTTTTGTGCCCATGTTGTTCAAACTGCAATGCTAACTTTTTAAATTGACAGTATTTGGTATCTTCTATACTAGTGTACAGATTCTAAAATTTAAATTGATGAAATGCAGATTACAATAGCAAGAAAATAAGCCCTCCATGAAGATGCTACATTTATTTTTGGTTGGACTCTTCAACTACCATCACAAGTTTTCCATTCTCTGTTTCTTTTTCACCTAGTTATTCCTGGTGCCACCTCTCTGTGCTGTTCTGTTCTTTCTCCTTTTACTCTGGGTCATTTCATTTGTACTGTTCTCCAGGTCTCTGCAATAAAGTAAGGAGTAGAGCCTTCCACAAACATTATTTTTTCCTGTTGCTGCTGTCCCCTGAAGCACAGTTTCCTTCATATCTATTGCTTCCAGTTCTAGATGTGCCTTTAGCCAAAATGGCAGCAGTACTGGACAGCACATGCATAACCCCCGATAGCTTGTTCCAGCTTGTCCCAACTGGATGTTTTGGACTTTTCCAAGTTGATAGGCCAATTTCCTTCAGGGCTTCCCCTCAGCTCTGATGCCTGCTCCATCCCCAGCAGGGCATTCCCCTCCATGCCCTCTCTCTCCTTGCAGAACTGATGAGCTCTGCTCTACCGAGTCCTGTGTCAGTAAACACCACTGCAGAAGGACATGCCTGCAGGAAGGGGTCCTCCTGCTCCCATCCTTCAGGTTACTGTTTTCTGATGATGCTCCTTGCTCTGTATTATGGCCAAAAATGAGATACATATTAGACATGAAACCAGAAAGAGGACCGCTACGGTTCAGCTGCAATCTTGCAATCAGGAGCAGAATCTGACCCATATTAAACACTGGGCATGGCCTCGTGCAGAAACTGATGTTCATAGTGTTCCTGTGTGCAGCTCTATGTGTCACTACTCTGAAATCAAAAAAATTGTGGCATGTCCTTCTTATCTAATTCACCTATTTTGTTCCCTCTTTGTAGAAGAACTTGTGAAAAATGTTGGTGAACAGGAAAAAGACCAAAGCAGAAATTCCACAGATGCACAGTTACAGGAAGAGACAACAAGGACACAAAATGAGAGTAGTCAGGGGAGTGATGGTACAACCTGTCCTCCCAGATCCATCGTCCTACAAGTAGTTTCTTTCGACACTCTGAGTGATGAATCCAGCTCAGAAAATTGCACTAACTCTGATCCGAACCAGAAAGATCTCAGCGATGCCCAGCAAGAGACCCAGAATACAGACCCACTGAATGGTAATGCTTCATCACAGAGCACAAGCCAGTCCAATGAAGCTGTCCAGGGTGAAGCTGCAGCGGTGTCTGGTATCTCCCTGTCAAACATCAACAGCAATGTACAATATTGAAATAAGGTGTTGTGCAAATCACCAGCGTAGGACAGTTTCTTCAGGCCTGTGTGAAAGTGGTAGTATCCTAAAACATCAAACAGAAGCATATAAACAAATACAACTTCTTGATATCAGCTATTTAGGATCTACTAGAAAATTCTTTAGAGAATATACTTTAGTTGAACTTGAAGAATGGTTTTAGAATAATTTAAAGATATATATTTACAATTAAATAGCCATTTGTTACTGGAGAATAAGGTAAACTTTCAGAACAGAACTATCTACCATTTTCTTTTTGAATAAGTAATTACACTATTAAGATTCGTTCCCCTTAGTTTGAGTACCTAATATGATTGTTATTTTGTAAACCCCATCCTTTGTACCAACATAGTGTGAATCTAAGAGTTAAGCTCAAGTAGATGGAGCTGTAGTAGTCATGGGTCTGTGTCATTCACTTAATCAGGAAGATCAGACTCTTGACTGTAGCTGCTAGACAAGTGGAGCAGCCCGAAAATCACTAAAATGTCAGATTATGTTTTTAGAGTGTAAGTATTTTATCACAAGATGACCATGTCTAGTGTCTGGAGATTGCAACACAGTATCAAGGGCAACATGCCCAAGCAATGCGGAATAGATGTTATCAAAGGAAGAGGAAGACCCTGTATATCGTTTTATTTTCTGAGTTTGCTTATAGTTAGAATAAGCTTTGAGGTGTTAGGGTAATAAGAATAATCAAGGATATAATGACACTTCTTTTCCTCACTTTTACTTAAAAGGTGAAACTCATTAATGCTTTAATGACAGTAAGCCTTGCAATATTGTGGCAGAAGTATGGCATTGTCTGAGCAGCAACATTGAAGTGCTTATAATGCTTAGCTTAGACATGAGTATATGACTTGGCATATTTCTCAAAAAACCTTTTTATGGAGAACTCCCACTTACTCTAGATTTCCACATTCCATGGCTCCACGCTTTTATTGTTTACAGGTTTTTCCCATCAGAAATAACAGATGGTTAATTTAGGGCCTTAAATCAAAATATTTACACTAAAATTACTTTCACAGCATTTGAAGTTGTCTAATAACTGACATTTTATCTTTTGACATGTATTTTTTACAACAGGTTTGTATTAAAGCTTAACGTAAATTTTAAGTGCCTTAGAGAATTCTCCATCTCCTGGATGAGGAATGCTGTAGGAAAAGCTGCATCTTTTATCTTTCAGACTTGGCAGCAGGCAGTTGTGGTGTAGCTGTACTTGTGGGTCTTCAGATGGCTGACCAATAAAAATGATGTTTGAGAGAGCAGATCAGATACAACTCAGCATGCTGTTAGTTCACCCTGTTGCGTGAACTTTACATTCTACCTTTCAATCTTTGCATTCCACCCTTCCAATGAGAACAGAGGTTTCTTATCTCATAAAATGCTAATCTCATTTGTTTTCTAAGGCAGGAAATTTTTTAGAGAATGCATTGTACTTTGAAACTTCAAACTGAAAAATTTATTAAATTGGTAAGAAGCCATTAGGTTTTTAATACTGTTTTTGCACCTCTGTTGATGTCCAGTGGATCCAGGCAGGATTCTTTTAACCAATGCTCAAATTTCAATGGAATGCTGCTTCAAGCAAGCAGAAGGTATCAAACACATGACCTTTCTCTGTTTCACAAATTAGACTTATTTGATATTCTAAGAGACACCATACATCTGTCAGGACTCTCTCCAAGTTTCTTTCAAGGAGAAGACTTCTCTACTTCTGTAGTTTCTGTACTGAGGATGGCAGGGGTAGAAGGCTAAGGGGATGTCCAGAGTGTTTGCTGACTCCTGGGGTGGAGAAGTGAGCACCTGCGGGTGCTAGGACTGGGAGGGTGAGATAGAAAGGAAAAAGAAAAGCAACATACTTATTCAGGTTGAAATTTCATATGTTAGCTGTCATTGCTTTTTATAAAAAGCAGAAAATCCAGTTAAGTTTTCTGTGATTCAATTGTAGCAGTTGCGAAACACTGAAAGATGGTGTGTGTGCATTCTTGGGAACTCTCAGTGAATGTTTGGCTGTGCTACGATGTGGGGGTTCCCCATTTAAAAAAAATAAAAGGGGCGGTTTTCTGCTTTTTGTGTCACATGTAATTCTAGGTGTAATTCTTGTAGACCATCACATTTTAGCGACAGGAGTAGCTCTGCCCTGGGTCCAGGTTGGTGCAAAGGGAAGACTGGGGGGGTTGCTGTTAGAACTATTGCAGTTGAGACTGAGTGATGTTTTTCTCCACAATACCTTTTTTCCTTTCCATCATCTCACGTTAATTTAATTGAGTGGTACAAGATTAAATGAAACTATTATAAGGTGATTTTTTTAAGTTATGATTTTCCTTTTCTCCTGAGTGATTTATTAATTAGAACATTAATTTTAAGAACTGCTTATGTTTAATTAAACAACTCCACATTTCAATGATTTATAAATGCTAATTGGTAAACTTAACTTCTCACTCGTAATGATAGCCACATGAATCCTTAATATCAAAATGCAAGGGAGATAATAAATGTGTGATAAAACTGATTGCCAGTAGCTTCACTCTATATGACAGGCGAGGATTGCCCAGTCCCACCGAGTATGCAGCACATTCCACATCAGCAGCATTCAGTCAGTGAGAGCCTCCGGAGAACAGCCAGGTTAAACAGCAGTGGGCAGATCCACAGCATCCACATGCCAGTTTGATTTATGGTGCTGCAGGTGGCATCAGGGGATCACCTGTGCCAGGCGAATGCTTGGTGACCGCTCAGTGCGGCGGTGGCCCCGTGGAGCTGAGCGAGTGTGGAAGCCTCTGTGCCCCAGCAGAGCAGGAGCAGATTGCTGTGCTGCCTGCTTCCTTAGTGCTCCTTGGGTAAACCAGGATCCTGGGACTGTGGGAAGGCATCTGTGTTCAGGCATGGGATAAGGATGGAGGTAAGGTTAGATTAAAAAAACAAATCATGTTTTAAAACATGATTAAAAAAACAAATCATAAAAAAGATTAAAAAAACAAATCATAAAAAAGATAGGGTTGAGAAGATAACAGCCATTAGGGGCCACATTTTTATCGCATTAAAAAACTTGATGCACAAACAGAAAACTATACATGCCTTAGAAGTTACTGTTTAGTTTTTTTGAAATTTATACCACAATATAAGAAAGATATTAAGCTATCGGGGACCTTCCAGAGGAGGCCACAGGATGGGATGGGTCTGGAGTAGAAGCCATATGTGGAGCAGCTGAGGTTACTTGTTCTGTTCAGCCTGGAGAAGAAGAGACTGAGGGGAGACATCACTGCAGCTACAACTTCCTCATGAAGGGAAGAAAAGGGGCAGGCACTGGTGTCTTCTGTGGTGACAGTGACAGGATGCAAGGGAATGGCCTGAAGTTATGTTGGGGAGGTTTAGGTTGGATATTAGAAAAAGCTTCTTCACCCAGAGGTTGGTTGGGCACCGGAACAGGCTCCCCTGGGCAGTGGTCACAGCACCAAGCTTAACAGAGTTCAAGGAGCTTTTGGATAAGGCTCTCAGGCACATGGTGTGATTCTTGGCAGTGGTGCTGAGCGAGACCAGGAGCTGGATGTGGTGATCCTTGGGGGTCCTTAACAACTCAGCATATTTTGTGATTCTGTGAATTGTTTTGTTTTAAGGCTTCCACAAACTCAAGAGTCAGGTTTAAAATCTAAATATTTAGATAAATAGCTTTTGCTTTCATACTTCTTCCCGCCTTTTTTTTTTTTTCTGTTCACTTGGTTTTTTGTTTGGGTTTCTTGTTTTGTTTGTTTGTTTGTTTGTGTTTTTCTTTTTTGTCTTTTGTTTTTTTGTTTTTATGGATAATAATGCTAATCAAGTTTTGCTAAATCCCTCCAAAAAGAGCCCCAGGCTGAAAGATCTGTAGCCTTCCTTTTTCTAAATAATGTTATTCCAATTTAAAGAGTTTAAAAGCCTTTGAAGTATTGGTTGTCCGTATTCCACCTACATTAAATTGATTGAAAATAAGGGGTGTGGTGTAGGATGCTGTTTGTGGGAATATAGCTCGTCTGCTTGTGTCTGCATTACAGAGTGGGCAACACTCTGCCACCATTCAAGGTAGTGAAACAAAGATGAAGTCAGTAGCAATTCTTATTCATTTACAGTGAAGCCATGGCAGAATCATAGGTATTAATTTTCTTATTTCTTCATGCTTGTTCTCTTGAGTTTTCTTTCCTCTCTTCCTATTCCCTTTTCTAAACTGTCAGCCTCTACTTCAACTCGCAATCATCTTTCAATTTTCCTTTCAGATCATGCATCATCTGCTTTCTCCTTCAGCTACTTCTGCCTGTTTTCTGGCTTTCAAAAATATTCCTCTCACTATTTTTATAACTTTTAAGCTTCTCCCAGATCATCTTTTCCACTTTTGAGACTTCTATGCTTTTTCTTTCTGACATTTTCAATTCAGTGTTCTTACTGGTGGGATCTCTCTATCAAGTGGATAAAGCTGAGAAGTTATTATATGTAGTTAGTAATTAACACTGTGAGTTTGCTACATTGCCTGCCTATCATCTCAGTGCATAAATTTCTCAGCTGTACTCATTCAAAGCAACTGAAGGAATAGCTTAAGTAACAATTTAATTCTATGATTATCTATTTGAGATTCATGTTGTATCATTTAGTTTGAAAGCTGCTTGTGTTACTCTGTCTCATTTCTCCTCTCTGATTGAATTTAGTTCTTAGAACTTGACACTGGCATCTTTCATTATCTGGGAGGAACTTAGACTCTGATTTGAAAGCCTGCGGTAAAGAGGATTTAAACAGCACTTTGCAGAGGGTGAATTTTGACTTTCAATAAGCTGGAACAAAAAAATGAACCAAGCCCACTTTATTCACACTCATGTAAAAGTCTTCATAGTTTTGTTTCATGCTGTGATCTATTGCTTTCATTCTACCTTTTGCCTTGTGGATAAACCATAATGATTATTTAATTCAAGTTGATGCTTATTCTGGTGAGAAAGCAATTAAAGGAAGCAGTGACTGAAACCTCATTTTATCCTCAAAATATCTTGAGGAACTAGATTCTGTCTGTCTGTGGCTGTGCAGATTCTCTTGACTTGGTTAACTTCCTCATTCAAGTTGCCAATCATATTTGTTTATCTTCCAGGTGAGCCTAAACACTGTAAGAAGACAGAAGATATTGTAAAAGCCACGGAGCAGACCGAAGCACTGGTACAAAACTAGATTTGCTATTTCTTATAAGCTTCTGACATTTCAGGCAGGACAGGTAATTTGGTTGTTTCTCTCTTTTAATGGGGTGTGGTTTATACCATAAAGGCTTGCTTAGTGCTATTCTTAACCTCTTTGTTCCATCCCAGTTGTGCTTAAATTACAAAATGTTGAAATGAGGACACAGAATATCTCACTTTCAATACAGAATATCTCACTTTCAATGTCACCTTAAAAAATTCAATATAATGAAGGGAAAACCAGTACTTTTAAATCTGAATCCTTAGTGTCAGACTAAATGATCATGTGATAAATCACCCTCAATTCAAGTATATGGAATATTGGAAGTAGTAGTACCAGAAATCTCTTGTTTATGAATTTTCATTTGACCTCTGTTGCAGGAAAAAAGAACTCTAGCTGTTCCTACCTCATGATCTCAGAGGCTGTTATCTGTCAACTTGCTCTTGGATCATCCTATTTCTGTGGAGAGTGATTGAACAAAATGTTCAAAAATGTAAAATGTAAAACTCTGAGCTGGTAACTCAAGGCACTTAAAAATTCGCAAGATTTCAGTTGGTTTTGTGTTGCTATTTCCTCTTCTATTCTGCTTTCTTAAACTAGCCAAAATAATTTTTTCAGCCAAAGTTGGACCTTGCTTTGTTGCATCACTGGTACCAGACATTTCCAGTTAATCATGAGACGTATGAAAACATGATCTTTGTCATCTGCCTGGGATTGCTGTTATGTGTCACTGCTGCTGGTGTCCAATGAAAATGGAAAATCAAAACAAAATGTGTTTCTAGATACTTGTTCATGCAATCATGCTGCATGCACCATAAAAGTCCTACTTGTTAGCTTCCTTAAAATATCTGGAAATTAATGTTTGTAGACTGTACAGGGAAGTTGCAAAGTTACGCTGACCAGCCTGAGAGAATGAAGATTCTTCCCCACTGCGGTGGCTGCCATATGGACAGAACTGGTGTTGAACAAATTTGAAAGTATTTGAAATATCTCTTAAAAATTAATTGAATAGAACCTGGTGTTAAAGATTAAAACATTCTGAATCCTGTAATATTTTGAAAGACAACAGCACTGGTGTCAGCCCTTCCATGAAGCTGGTACTTACTGTTTTATAGGGTGGAAGAGACAGCAACAGAAATACATGAAAATTGCGTCACTTCAGCAAAATGTTGTGTTGCCTCTCAAACAGAATTGGAAGGTGACACAGAGGCCTTATGTCATGGTTTATCTCAAATGCAAAGGTGACAATATGCATCCAGCAACGTCTTTGCTAGAGTTTGTTTCTTTTTGAGGGGCAGCAAAAACAGCAGCACACAGGCACTTACCTCTGCAAGAAGCCTCAGAATGAGCCCTCCAGCCCAAACTGTGCCCGTAAAGGAACTCCATTTTCATCTCTTCTTCCTCTAGCTGCACATGACCCCTCTTGATTTGTCTGGGTGTCTTACACAGCTGCAGCCAACCTCATTTTCCTCTGCTGGAACCTGCCAGGAAAGTTCTAGGCTCCCATTCAGGTTGTAGGCACTCAGGCGGCTCCAGACGCTGTGCTCCCTGGTGTCCTTTTTGGACCCTGTGGTTATTACCTCACTGAACAAAAAGTCTTTCTAATCAGCCATGGTCCACTCTGAAGGGGACTTGGGGGAGGCAGTGGCACTGTCCTCTGTGCCAAGGGCGATTGAGATCTGTGTGCTGTTCATGTGCTGCTTCAGGGAGCCAACCAGAGCTCAGCAGGCATCAGGCTCCACCTCAACAAGGGCACGCTTTGTCTGAGTGAAGAAGGAATCATGAAACAATCCCCTTTGCTGACCCTTACATGTCCATACCTGTTGACTGTCTCTTTTCTGACAGCAGAGCAGTCAAAGTTGAGCTGGGAACAGTGTAAGTTCTGAGCCCTGGGACAAGGGCATGCCAAAAGGTGGAATTCCTGTCATTGAATATGTAAGCCATATATGTGCTATGCATAAGTAGTATGCATAGTTTTAACTTAAGAAATGTTTGTGCATATAGGATGTAAAAAATACATTTAAATTGTTTTGTGTATCTGGTCCAAGGCTTGTATTTAGCATGGACAAATTTCTGTACAGTGCCGTTAACGAATGAAATGTTAACAGATGAAATTGTATCATAGATGTTATAACGCAATCAATATTTTTTGCTAAGAGTTAAGAATTTATATATATTCTCTGCTGGTGTTTGAGCAAATTATTAGTAGCCTGGACCGCTCTGTGCACCTTTGCATCCTTTTTTGGGAATGTTGGACTCTTTCTTTTCCTTTGTAATAAAATGTAAACCATCTTATGGCTTCTTATTGTCCTTATGACAAGAGAAGAAATTTAATGGTCATATCAGATTTTTTTATTGTAATTTGCCATATGCTGTGGCAGTGGAAAATCTTTTTGATTAAGATCTGAGAAGTCAGAAACTTATTTTAGATAAGTAGGTCATCTATAGTTCCCACCAAATTTGACAACTACTATCTTTAAAAATTAGGCCAGTTAGCTACTTTCTACTGACTGTTTTTCAACATGGTAATTTATGATCCACTGAGACAGAAAGTCTAAAGGTATCAGAATTTAATCTTTATATTGTATTTTCACTTTCAGACTTTAACCATAGTTGAACTTAAAGGTTTTTTTTCTGTGTCTCTATCCCATTCACAATTATTGCTCTGCAAAAATTTTCCCCTGGAAATACAAGCAGAAAATATAACAGATTCTGCAGAGAACTTGAAGCACCCTGTGGGGCTCTCAGGGTCCTGTTATGATAGCGAGCACCAAGATCTCCCAGTGCAGAAGCTAGAAGGAGCTCCTGGTCTCACAAGAGGTGCTCATTGCCTGCAGATCTCATTCATTAGGATAGAAGAGTGATTTTTCTATAAATATCCTTTTTGCTCATTTCTATTTGGATTTTATCACTGTGGTAGATGTTACTGAAATACAAGAAGAGTCTTTAGTTTTTTGTTAATGCCAGCTGAGTCTCTTTGTTTCTTCCTTCCTTCCTTTTTCTTAGCAAGATTTTGCCTGGACATGACCCAAAGCTTGGTGTGTTGTTTGGATGAGCAGAAATTTTCTTTGATGGAAGAGACCAATAGAGCCAACACATGCTGGTTAAGGCTTTGGGCTGGGTGAAATTTGGGTTCTTTTGGGAGAAAGGCTTCTTGAGAGAGCCTCTCCCAGAACAGAAGTTTTATCTCTGAAACCTGTAAGGCTGCGCTACCAAAACACTGCATGGGGCCCTAAGAAATGGTGTTTGTATCTGCATCTCTCCCACAGCATTCTGGGCATGTTCCCTGCATTGAGCACATTGATGAGCTGTAGCTATAAATGAGCCCTCAAGAGTTTTATTTTGTACTTTTTCCTTGAGATATATGACAGATATATTATGTAATATTGTTATGGGTTATGATCTAGCCAGTATTTTTTTATTTAATTTTCAAGAAGGCAATCTACAACTGTGTGTTTTTATTCTGCTGTATTTGTCCATATTTCCTATGATGATATTCCCAAATAAATCTGATTTGAGGGCAAGGATTGTGAAGCTCCTGAGTGTTAGTTACAAATTTGATTTCCTGAAGCATTTTTGCTCCTTTGTGTATGACTGACTTTGAGAAGTGACAGTGCATATATATGGTCGTTTCCAACCACTTCACCCATTTGGGACTCCACAATTTTTCCATTACTGTCCCAGTTTGCCACACAAACTCTCTCACATCCTCATAGCACATTTGAAAATAATTTCTTTAAGTGAGTTTTGCCTTCTTAGCCTTTATGGCTAAAATAGCCCTCACATGAAGAAAAACATAACCAATAAAATATTTTTTACACCAAAAAATTCATACTGGGGTTGAAATTGAAGAAGACACTGGGACTGTACTTGTTAGCAACAATTCTTCAGGAAGGGTATGACTTTGAGAACTTTGAGAGACCCCTCCATGGCATGGTGTAAATTTTATAATCCAAGTTCAGTGTAAATGGAATTAAACAGGGCCCCGATCTGCTTGGATTGAAAATGAATGGAAAGAATCCCATCTGCTCAAACATGTATCAAATCCTGACTAGGTGCATGATGAAAATAAATCAAGACAACTGCTTTAGACCACGTTCTTTGCAGTTCCTCTTTTCCAGGTGCCATCTGAGCTACATGCACAAAGGACCTTCTTCTTGTAGAGATGCCAGAAGTCAAACAAGCTACTACTGTGATGAAAAATACTTTCAAATTAACAAATCAAGATCGCTAGTGGTAAGTGTCTAAAATGTGTATTTTGAACAGACTATACAGTTGTTGTATGAGAAAGAGGAAAATGTAAGTGTGGCTAACATTCTTCAGCAGCAGATTAGAGATTTCTGTGTGCAGTAGTGTAGCAGAACAAGGTTTGTCTGAAAGGGGAGTACATCCCTTTAAAAGCATTTTGTAAAAAAAAAATCACATCCTTAAAAAACAGTATGGAAAAATGAGTGGAATTGAATTTAATGCTATGAGTAAAAGAAATTGTCATCTGCCAAACACTATGCAAACATTTAGGCTACTTCCCTGGAATAATTTTACTTTCCTGGTTGTTTAAGTATTTAATGGGTCTCCAGAGACTCCTTTTCCATGTCCCAGGGCAAACATTCAGAAGTCTTATCAAACTGTGAATATCTAAGTTTTCCCCTGGGAACAAAGAAGAAAGTCATAACCATGGAGTTATAAATGGAAAAAGTCTCTTATAAAAAATGGGGAAAAGTCTCTTATAAAACTTTTGAGATGAACTTTGCTGCAAAATACTTTCTTTGTGCCTAGGCCAGTCCTTTGCTTGTGACCTTTGAGTGGAGAACTTTACATTAGCTGAACTTGGACAGATGATATCTTAACAAAATCAGCTATTCTAAGATTACATAGCATATGAACTCTAAAGCTGTTGAGTTTTATGTATTTGCAACATCCTGTATAGGTCATTATTACAAACCAGAAGTAACGAAGCTGTAGCCGAATAAGGGTGTAAAAATCATAATGGTAGGTGCAATCTTGGCTTTCAGATGGAAAGTTAAGCAGAATAGAAGTTTCTTCACTTTTATTTGGACTGTAGTTTTAAAGCTGTCTCATCACCACATAGGACCTAATGCTGGTGCACCTACTAGCAACACTCCTGAACCTGCAAGAAGGACTGTGGGACTTGTATCATAATACCATGAATAAACACAAAGTTACATGAGTGTATTGGCTAATTATTTCTATAAAGCCTGATGTGATTATCTCAATCAAAATTCAATGAGCCAAAGGGTCAAGTTCACCTATGATGCATTTCCACAAAAGCCAAGAGAGATGGTGTCATTGTACCAGAAATTAATTTGTTAATTGGATAGTAATTGGTTGTCTCTTGCTCTCTCTGTATTCAGCTGGCTTACAGATTTTGTTTTCTGTGGTGCAGGGTACTCTGGTGGTCTAATGTCTCTGTACAAAGCATGTGTTTAACTTTAGGCCATCTTGAATTCTTTTATTGAAATTGTGCTTCCTTGTCTTTGAGGCTGCTTGACTTTGAGAGCTGTATTTTTCTTACTCATCAGAAATGAACATTCACCTTTATTGTTTGGGGTTCAGCAGGAGTTCACAACTGGAAATAATGGCAGCATATTTGGGTCAAACATTTTAATATGTGATGCATCTTTATTTTAGTGCTCCCACCTGGGGAAGACTCCTAATCTTCTAGGCACAAGGTGGTTTAGGGTAGGGCAGAGCTGTGACTGCAGCCAAAGTAGCTCTGGAGGACATGTGTGTGGTTTCAAGTAAATAGTAGATACAGGACCATGACTACAGAGTTGATATTTCCAGTAAATTAGCGAATAAAAATGTCATGAGCAATTTAAATATTATTTATAGTTGACCTTCATGTCTGTTTTTAATATTCAATCTGCTGAGTGTTTAAAAAAGCAATTAAAAGTCCCATATAATGTTAAAACCCTTGATAAATGTAATAAACAAATGACATATTCAAAAGAGAGAATCTATGTCCCATTAGGAGAGAAAAAGAAAGATGAGAGCAACATATGGCAGTATAATTAGAATGATTAGGGAAGCACATCAACAGAATTTATGCTGCAGGGAAAATGTAATAAGAAACCAACACACTTTCCTCACTGCCTTGAAAACTGCAAATATCGCTCTCTGAAAAGGAGAAGATGCAGAAAGGGTCCCTGGCATTTAAAGCTGTAACTTGTGTTCTTCTGTCATTATTAAAGATGCACACAGCCATCTGCAAACCATTTATTTTTTGCAGAGTTCACATTGTCCCATTGCTTTGATTAATAAGGAGCAATATTACACCTCAGCTGCTTTTCAGAAAGATGCTATTTTGGAAACCTAATTAATACTCATTCCACAGTTAGCTTGAGGTGTTCGTTAGTGCCAGATACTGAGTTCTTATTTGTTTCTCATTATGTGGAGAGTATTGCTTCTCAATGCCAGCCTTCTTGTTTTGCATTTTGGAATAACCTTTCGACACTCCTGCTTCCCACAGCCCTCCCCTCAGAAGAGCTAATAACACCTGCCATCATTATTTTCACATGCCTGTTAATGTCTGTTGAAGACATTGTGGGCTATTTACATAGATAGACCATCCTGATGCACAGCAAATATTCCTGCTATTTTCTGAACAGTTGGGCTGAAGAGAAAAGCAAAATTTAGAAACTTGGAAATGCAATTCAAGTCTCAGTTTACCACTAAGGGTCAGTATATACTAGGCAAATGAATCATTCCAAAATTTAAAGAGTGTGTACGGCCTAGCAGAAATATCAAATAATTTTTCTGCCCTAATCCCCCCAGATTACTTAATAAAACCACTAAAAATCTACAGCAGAATATAAGCAATGAACTTGTATAAACTCTATCAGCCCACTTTGATGAAACAGCCTGAGGTTTAGCAGAGTGTGCACAAATATCTTGCTTGAGATTTGCTCTGAATGCTGCTATCCTCACTGGAGGATAAAGGAGAGAACACAGCAAAGCAGACGGCATTTAGCATCCGCTCAGCTGCCAAGTATAATGCTGTGCATGAAAAGGTTAAATGTAATTGCACATGTCAGGAATCAGCAGAACAACTGAGGCTCTTTCTGGAGCTTACTCTTGCACTGAGCTGCTATAGAAAAAATAATAAAAAGAATGAAAAAAGAACATCTGTGGGCCTGGGTACTAACATGGATGCAATAGGAGAGGAAGAAAGGGGAGTTTGAGGGACAGCATGTTTTAAATGTGCCCTTACATTGTCCCCCCAGGGTTAGTGGACACACAAAGCCTTATTTTCTGCAGGAATAAGGTCCCTCATGAAAAAACTTGTCTCAAGAGAAAAGAAATGAGGAGGGGAGCCCTGCATCATGCAGGACATTTTGTTGTACAGTGCCAGCTGTATGAAAGCAGACCTGCAGCCTGCAGGAGCCCTGCTTGGGTCCCTCCCCAACCACCACAGCCTAGCCAGGCCAGCTCTGGAGAGTTCTGGAGTAAAAGAAATGCTTTTTTTTTAAAGAGTGAAAACCACCACCAGCCTGGCCCTTGATGTTCCAGGAAGTGCAGATGAACTGGAAGTCCCTTGCTTACTGACTGCCTGGACCCTGGCTACCATGGGAGGCCCTTGTCCAAGCACAGGCAATAGAACCTCTCCTGCAGCCCTGCCTCAGAGTCAGTGTTGGATGTGACTGTGTATTTTTGGTAAAATAACACAAACAGTGCAAGAACTAATGATAATTCAGTAATAATTTCCAGTTTACATTACTGAGGAGAAATAATGGTGCTATGAGAAGACAGTGGATAAATCCTTGAAGACTTTAGCAGAATTTATAGTAATCTTAAAAAAAAATTAAAAAGGCAAGAAATCCAGTAATTAAATTGATAGCAGGATAATAGAAGCTTTCCTGTACACTCCACATCATATTTCCCCAAAGGAAAATATATTTCAGCCAAAATCTATGGTCTTTCTCAAGCAAAATTCCTCTGACTTCAGTGTAAAGCATGCTTTAGAAAGCATCCTTTAGAATGCTTTAGAAAGAAGTTTTAAATCTTGACTCTTAATATCTAATTAAGTATTATCTGATTTTGCTCCTGGAGAATAAACAACATATACCATTCTGAAAGTCAAATACAGTTCAAACTAAATCTGGGTGGGTTTATTTTCCTTTATGATTTATAAAGTGTAATTATACTCGAGTCCAACTGTCAGCCTGAAACAGCGTGTTCAGTGGTGAATTCTCCAAGATCCTATCAGGTGCTTTGTTTGTTGCCTTTGAAATGCTGAGATTCCACAGTGTTCCATACCTTGTCCTGGTATCCGGTGTTGTAAATCACATCCATGCTTTGATTTGCTCACAGGTCCTAGACAGTTCTCATCTGCAGCCTGTGGGTACTAATAACCAGCAAAAAGCCATTAACATCCAAAGTGCTTTATTAGCTAGCAGCAGAGAGATGGTGTGAGGTTAAACACCAATGACCGATACGCATCTCAGGAGTACTGTGGCAACGAGCAATCTTGTGAAGAGCCTGGTGCTGTGTGAAAGCAAAGCCATGGCAAAGCTGGGACCAGAGCCCAGCTCTTCTTGCTGCCAATTCCAGACCTGACTTGGGGCCATTCAAACAGTTTCTGAAGGGTCAATTCCTTCTTTCTGTTGTTTGGGACATAAAAAGCTCCCAGTCCTGTCAGTCCTGTAGTGGCTCCTGTATAATTGCAGAGTCCTTCTTTAGTTTTTCTTGCACACCCTTGCTGAGCTGGAGTCATGGATCCTGTCTGCAGTGTTGGTACAGGAAACGGAACCAAAGAGGAAAGGATACAGAGATACAGATGGAGGGGAAAAATGGCTCTTAAATATAAAGAAACACTGGTTGACAGATCCTGTTCTCAGCAGGTCTTTGTGGAAGATCTCAGATTGTGAAATCGGTGAAATCACCATGCAAGGCACAGACAAAAGGGTCTGTGTTTTCCTATATTTAATATATTTTATTATTTTGTTTGTTTGTTGGTTTTTGTTTGAGTTTTTTTGCTAGCTCAACCCTTTAAAGGAGACTTGCATCAGTGGAATGTTAAAGTGAGGATAAAACTTTTGCATCAAAGTCAAACAGTTAATACAAAATGACAGTGAATTCATTTAAAAATCTGCCATTGAAAATTTGAAATAATCTGTTAAGAGTGACTTTGAAGAAACATTTTTTTCCTTCTCCACCTTATTCCATTTTATGCCATGTAGTTTTTTGGTCTAAAAAATAAAAAGGATGGTATGAACCATGGTGACTTCAGCCAAAACCCTGGGACTCATTCCCAAGGTGAATGTGGGCAGCTTGCAGTGCTGTCGCTCACTGGCTCAGACTGAGCCATGTGCAGGGCAGGAAGGCTGTCACCTGTCTTGCCTACAGGTGACAAAGGGCACTTCCCATGGCTCATCTGGGGCTGGGACCCTGCTCTCAGGCCTTGCACACACCTGTGCTCCTCACTCCCACACTGAGAGGTGTTTTAATGCCTCCAGATAACAGTAATCTTGTGGAGAGACAAATTGTTTTGGCTGCTGTGACAAGGCAGCCTCAGACCAAAGCAAGGCAAGTATTTCAGTGTCCCATATCCAGGGAGCACAGGGAAGAGTGTCTTTGCATCATTCTCTAGACAGAGTCACCTCTGCTTGGTTAGTTATCTTTTTCCTATCCACATCACTGCAAGTAACTCTACCAACAAGGGTAAAAACTGTCCTTATCCTAATGAAAGGATCATTTTATATGAACATTTCTCTGTAGCAAGACAAACCCTCTGTACAACAGACAATGTTGTCTAAATTAATGTATTATTTATTTTGTACCTTTTAAATCACTTTTATTTACAACAAGCCTTAGATACAGCTCACACGCAGTAGTTAAGCTCTGGCAGTACTGACGTCAGGGAGCTAACACATTTGCGAATTACATTTCTAAGTCATAGAAAATAAAAGAAAAAATGACTTTAAAATAACAGTTTTGTCTCCGGGAAGAAGGCTCACAGGACACGTGTGCAGTGCCTGCAAAGCCCCCCGGGGCCCTGGTGGGGCCGCGGGCAGGGCAGGGCAGGGGCTCCGGGACGGGCTCGGGCAGCTCCGCGCTGGCTAGTGGCCCCACTCCTCTTCCCGCTCTCCAAGTGCCTCTTCTTCTTCTGGAAACACTGACTCGCTCTGACTCTTCAGATGCTTAATCCCTGAAAATACAGAAGTCATGGTTAAAGTTGTATTTGGCTTGCATCAGGTGTTTTTTTGTGGAGGTAGAAAGAGAAAACCAAAATAAGGGCAAGTTTAATGCCCATATTTGCTCCTTTTTCACAAGCCTCTTAGTTCAAGTCATGTGATGGTGTATTTACACCAGAGGATTCTCTTCCTTGAATAAAGGTTCTGAACAGTATTTGCTTCCTTTTTTTCCTTGGTAAGCCTTGGCCAGGTTTGTGTTGAACACCATTGCAAAGCTGTCCTGAGCCAGAGAGCCTGACAGAGGCTCTGTCCTGACAGAGAGGAGACTGCTGGCACCAAAGCTGTGACAACACTGGATAATTTCTTACACGGAGAATGTGTTCTTTTGACCTCCAAATACCATGAGGGGTGGATGAAAAGGGTAAATACCTGTCACAGGATATTTGGAAGTTCAAATATCCTGGTTTTGGTTATATCAAGCTTTTGGTTTGAGGGAAGTTATGAAGCACCTACTGCTGGCTGGTTTCAGCCAACAAGTGAAGTAGACTTTATGAAAATGAATCAAATTACAGATATTTCCCTGTCTCATGTTCAGTACAAGGAAGCAGACTTCAATGAATGGGCCTAATCCCATTTTCTCAGCTCCGCCTTGGTGTGATAGAATTCAAGCTGGAAAAGGAAGCAACATCAAGATAAAAAGATGACAGAGAGACCAGAGAGGAAGAGTTATTTTTTCAAAGAACCTAAAGAGCAAATGTGCAAGACTAGTCTTGGGGTTTATGACGAACAAAGCGGGAACATAATTATTGATCAAAAATGCATGATTTGAACAAAATGTAAGCCTGAATTCAGCTATTTTCTGATACCATTACTGATATTGCATAAAAATATTTTTGATTTCATTAAAGATCATTTCATCATGATCTTTAATGAATAATGATATAATAATGATCTTTAAAGATCATGATCATAGTTCTAGTAACCATCTCTAACTGTCAGGAAAAATGCTTCCCTTTTGTATCACTTCCTCTCTGTGATGAGGAGAAATGACACCCCAGCTGCTTTATACAATCACTGCTAGATAATCAAACACCCCAAAGTGCACCCTGCAAGTCAGAGCACTTGTAGGGGCACATTTTTCACAAAGGGGTTCACCCTTGAGGGGTGAGGGCAAGATCCTGATTACTGCTAATTGTGAGTATGAAGAATTGAGGATGATGTAAGTCCAAGAGCTTTGGCCCCGGTGTCTCTTCGTCTGGAAGATCCTACACCTCACTGTTTATGTCCACATCACTCCAAAATACAGGATAGATTTTTTCCAAATATATCACTTGAAAAAAATCTCAACATAAGTTATTCCAGTTCCACAAAGTTACAAATAGCTGAAAACAGTACCCTTCAATGGCTGTACAACAACCAGCTCCACTTTTAACAGGAACCTATCACTCTGTGCTGGGCTCTGGGCTCCTCTCTTTTTCCACACAAATGACAGCACACAGTCTCCTGGGAAACTGTTCTGACATAAACCAAGCAAATACATTTATGCTCCGAAGCCACAGTTCTTGTAAGTGTGCCCTGCAATAATCCAGCCATTTCCAATCAAGAACTGTGATACATGAAGGTGCTCAGCCACTACCAAGCTCTTAGCAGCTCCTCTTTAGCAACACCCTTCAGTAAGACAAACACTATGAATATGATTTCACCTAACTACAGGTTAATGGACATTTGTTTCCAAATCATGTTGTGTTTTAAAGGTAAATTTGTCTCCTGTTGTTTCCTCTGCGCTTACAGAGCCATTTCTTGCACAATTCATAGTACTCATCTAACAGCTGCTGTTCAGTTGTTCTGTCAGGAATTGCTGGAGCCAGAGTGAATTTTTTTTTTTAGGGAGCTTTCCAAAGATGAGAAGGGCAGAGTTATGGACAGAAAAGAAGGCATGTCATACATGGCATAATGAAACTATGGGACTGTATTTTTTGTAGGAGTGAAGACTTTTGGCTATGTGGTTTAATTGCAGTATCAAATATGAAAATTGCAGGAAATGGAGAGAAATTACATCACTGAGCATTACCCATTGATTTTTGCATGGCAAGTAGCTATTGATCTTATTTAATGATTTTTTCATAGGCTCCATTCTGCAGCCTGCCTTCACCTCTGCCAGTCATTTTATGCTACAGTGTCCCTTGGAAGTTTCCTTCTCTGACCAGTAAGTGCCCTAGACTTCATGTAGTTATACATAAGCCTCAAGATGTTCTCACAGCATCAAGTTGTCAGAATGAACTGACCCTTGGTGTGGCATTATGAAATAAGATGCTCGTCTACACAATGGAGTAAATTAGTGTGAATTGACATAGAGGTAATGAAATTTCTGTCAGTAACATATGAACATGTATGACAGGAAATGCTGGTAGCTGCCCTGAAAAGATACAGTTCCTGCACAAAGCTGCTGACTTTTGCAGTGCAAAAAAATGGCCTGGAGTAATAAAAATACTTAGTTAAATTACAGCAATCATACTCCTGGATTAAAAGCATATCTAGCCACATAGTAGCCCACAGTGGCTGCCAAGGGTGGTCAGAAGGTGCCAGAGCTGGGCAGGTGCACTCTGGCACATTCAGCCACAGGGGAGGAGCAGTGGCTGGGACAGTGGCTCTCTGGTGTGGCTCCAGTGGGGTTATTCAGGCTGTGCCCTACCCTTTGTCAATATGAACAAGCAGGTAGTGAGGTGAAGCTCTACCCACAGAGTGTATTGCTGGATCAGTTCAGCATCTTTGTTTAGCAATATCTGAATTGTTTGCTGAAAGGTTACATTCTGTCAGAGACTGAGTAAAAATTCATTACTCACATCACCTCAGCCGTTTTTACAACCACAACCATGGCAATGCTAATTTATGAGAAAGGATATTTCCTTCTCATATTTCCAATCTTTGTACCAGTGACACGGCTCATGCCCTCAGCTTTCTCAGCTAGTAACCAAGAAGGACCAAAATGCTGTCATTTGGGGATTATTTCTGTTCACTGATTGAACACGATGTAAAGGTGAGCATGAAGTACAGACTGTAAGATTTTACATGTAGCAAAAAAGCAAAACAAAGCCAGGATGTTTTAGAAGAAATTGTATGTAAGAGCACATCCAAGCTAGAAACATCAAGTTATTGACTCCACATAAACTGCACAAGCTTTACAGTGTCAGCAAATAGGGAAGACTGCAAATGCTGATCCATGGAGTCACCCTGTCCCATCAATGTCCCTTTTTCCAAGCAATGAATTTGTGGGCAATCAGTTTCCTGAATTGCTGTGCCTGCTCTGTTTCTCTCACTGGGTGCCCTGCCCTGCTCTGCCCTTTCTTGGGGATGGGGCTCACAGGGTGCCACCCATTCCACTGTCCCCATGAGTTCCCAATCCCCTCTGATCTGACCCAGCCCCTGCTTCACAGAGTCACACCCTGCCTGGGGCTCTGCTCTTCACCTGGGATGTCTGACGGCAAAAAACTCCTTCCAGACCAAACACTGCCCCTTCTCACCACTCCCTGAAAATGTTTCGTACCCACAATGTCTTCACACTCATCCTTACGCTACTTTAAAGCAAGGTCTGCCTGAACACTGCTAAAGCCAGCAGGACAAGAATTGGTTTTTCTCAAAGGGCTTATATTTCACTGCAGGTAATTCAATACAATTAACGTTGATAAACACACCCATAATTCCAAACCAGATTGAAAAGCCATACACAAATATAATTTGAACTGTCAATTCTTTTTAGATGAAGTCACTGTCTCAAAGAATATTTGTAGAATTCTAGATTCTTATAAATTATGAATGAGAATAGGACAATTTTGTGTCATTTTTGTAGTCACATCACATCCATGCTGCTTCATCAGCAGCTGTCTTTTAGCTTCTCTCCATCTAACCAAAGCACAAGCTGAGAAAGTTAAGTAGGGTCACAAGATTTGAAACAACCAAGTGTTCCTGAATTAAATATCTCCTGGAAAAAAAAAATTAAACATATTCAAGTAATTAAGGCAGCTCCCCATCCTATTTAACACTTCTTCTTTCACTCTGCTTCCTGCCCAAGGAAGGGTGTTGACATTTACCAAACTCAGGATTGAAGTCTGGTTGGCAGCTTGAATTCCCTAAAGTTTGAAGGGTTATTTGGTTTTACGATTTGAAGCTCATCCTCTCTCTATCAAAAACACATTTCCAGATTTGCAGAAAGCAGTGAAAGGCACAGATAAAACAGGCTCATTTTCAACGTTTCAGAACTCAAATCACTTTTAAATAACCATGCAAACAGACCTGGCCAAAGAGGATAACAGCCAAATAAAAATGTCTCAGCCAGTGCTAAATTAATTGTTTTCTATTTTCCTTAGCAAAAATGAGAATATCAAAAAAAATATCATAGACTCCTACCACTAAACAGGAAAAAGGACTGTTCTCTTTAATGGTACATTCTGGTTTGCATTTACCAGTTAAATATGTTTCAATTATGTTTCTCTGCTGTGTCATCCTCATAATGTTTATTTCCCAATTCAAATTTTGATTTAAAACATGCCAACAAAACAAACAGACAGAAAACACAAAACCTAAACAAAAAACCCAACCAAATAGAAAAAAAAACCCTCAAATTAATGTCACTAAATCCAGCATCCACCACAGGTCTTTGGCTGGGCTGGGTGCAATGGAAAGCACTTGTGAAGAGCCAAATGAAGCTGGCAGGTCTTCCAGGGCAGCCTCCTCCATGTATAGGGGCGGCCCCTACAGTTACAGGAGATAACAGCAGCTGCATCAGGTCAGGAGTGACTTGGGGGCACCTAAGAGCAGCCTGCCTGCACCAAGGAAAGTTACCCAGAAGATGAAGGTGTCTGGTTGTGAATTGGAAGAGACTATTTTCTGACTGGATATAAGGAAGAAATTATTCCACTGAGTGTGTTCAAACACTGGTGTGATTTCACAGTGAAAATGTGATGTGTCTCTTCAAGGAGATTTTCAGTACTGAACTAGACAAAGCACTGAACAACCTTGTTAAACTTGGTGCTAATTCTGCTTTATGCATCAGGTTCAACTATGGGCTTTCCCAAGGTTCCTTGCAACCTAAATGACTATATGATTTTATGAAATCAAAACTCAGCAAATGCATCTTACAGTTTCTAACAATGTATAAACATTAACTGTGTGGGCTACATATTGGTCCACCTGGGAGCTTCAAATGACTCCTTTCTCTGGAAAAGTGATGAAGTGTCTAAGTGCCCTAGTCAGACTTATTTCAGGAACAAGATTCCTCTTCACTCCTTAAAACTGTGGGGCCAGATCAAACCAATATTTCCGTGCTGATTTTGGAAAGCATACAAACTCTTAATTATGTGCTCCACTGTGATTTATATCACACATGTATGTGTGCTACATATTTCTCAAACACAAGGGATGAAAATAATGGGATTAAAGTCAGTGAACCTGGATCATCTCTTGCATGTGACAGATACACCCATGAGATACCCAAAATGTCACATAGAAATCACACCCCAGTTGTGGCCCAGTGAGTGGAACTGCAACAGAAAAAATGTCATTCCTGAGAGGGAGGCACAGAGCTGCTCCTCTGCAGATGAGTGCTGGCACTGCTGCTGAAATGGCTCATCTTCCCTTGGGGGCCTCAGGGGCACATCATTGTCTCAGTCACTACCAGTGTGTGGTGCCTGAGGGTGCTGACTGCCACTGCATTTAAAAGAATATGCTCAGCTGCCTGCAGATGTAACAGGTTAAAAAAACCACACTGTGCTAATAAAGCCAAGGCCTGTGCACCCTGTTTCACAAGAAATGCCTTTCTTGCTCAGCTAGGCATCTGCTCAATGCCAGTAACACGGACTCTCTACACTTCACAAGATGTTTTGCCAGATGTTTCTGGAAACATCTGGTGCTCCCTGGGATGGAATGTACTCCCTTTTGGTCAATGCCAGTGGGAGAGTCCAGAGCCTGTCCCTGCCATGAGCACCACAATCCAGCTCTGAGAGGCACAGGACATAGTGGCAGCTCTGAAAAGCATCAACATCCTGCTCTTCCCACCTCCAGCAGAAGCCAAAGACCATCAGAGCCTGCAGGAGCAGCTGCCTGGCAGAAACCTCCTTTGACAGAAGCTGAATGATTATTAAAAACTTTTAATAATTACTTTCAGTTCAATAGAATACAGCTTCTCTAGCCTCCATTCTTGGCACTTTATGCTTCATAGTTTAGAAAAATCCAGTTTCATCATCCTCAAATGTTCACTGTCAGGTACACACCAACTACACTGCCTGATTTATTCAAATGCAAGAAATACATGTCTTGTCTTCTCTCTGCCCCATTTGGAGAAGATATCAGAAACACAGCTGTCATTACTGGTCATGGAGAAACTCAAAAATAACGCCTGCACACACATCTCCTAAGCATTTTGACTTTCTTGATCAAAAAAATTGGTTCTTTGGCTGGAAAGAAATTAAATCCTATTATATTTTTCTTTCCTTTTTTAAACATCTGTAAAACAGGTGGGCATATATTCCATTCAAGAGCAGAACAGTAAGAAAAATGCTATAGTTTCCCAAAAACCTATTTTGAGCCTTTCTCTTGTTTTGTCTTTGCATAAATTACCTGTTATCTCTCTCCTTCATCTGTACAATCAGTTCCTGAAACCTTTAATCCAATTTTACTTAATTGAGTGGTTTAGATAAGCTCAACCTGCATACAAGTCAGAGTTCAGTGCTTAAGCTTTCATTAGTAACTCTTAAAAGCCATTAACCCTATCCTTAACCCTACCTGCCTCCCCTTCTCTATCATTCAGCTCACCAAAAATGATGCTCACTGGTTCCACCTTATCAGCCCTCTCTGCCCCTATCCTTCATTTCCTTTGATCCAGTTGCCCTTGGACCCAGTCTCGGCTTTCTGGCCAAGTGCCCAGTGACCTCTCTCTCTGTCCTTCCCAGCTTGCTGGTATCTTTGCCTCTGACAATTTTTGCCCCGGTTCTCCTTCCCACTTTTCTTCTGCTGTTGTAATGTCTTTCTCCTTGCCGTTCTCTGAGAGTCATTTTCCCTTTTGTCCAAGTTAAAACTCCAGAGTGCATCTTCTATGCAAGCTTGTGGAAGTCTAGGACAGGACCTCAAAGTGATCAAAATCAAGCTCTTGATCTGAAGTCTTGTCCAAAACATTCATCTACCATGAACAACAGTGTCATTTTTCCTAATATTTAGGTGTACACATTTCTGATTTCCACTCTACTCTAGATCCCCATATCCAATTGTCATCTGAGTCTTACATGTTTTTCTTGCTTAATGAGTCCCATGTAGTTTTTACTATTTCTCCAGACTTCGAAACTCTCCTTTTTCTGGGGTCTTCACTAATACCACATCTCCTTCTCTAAGCTTTATAAATGTACCTTTTCTCCTGCCACTACTTTCCCTCTTGAGTTCCCTCCATTGATTCCCTCCAAGATATTTTAGACTAATGGTGGCTATTTATGCTTTCAAGGAAAATTAAATTTCTTTATATATTATGGGCATCATCTGTATTCATCTCAAATCAGGAAATGATACAGCTTTGCTTCTCAAATTGCTAGGCTTTTACATTGGCATTTTCATTTCTTCTCCTGAAGTTCTGGAGAGATACAACTATCTGCCTCCATGGCAATATCCAAATCCTCAAAATCCTCAGTTATGGAATTTCAGAAACACGCTGAGAACGTTTTTGTTGCCAGCCTGCTGAGACAAAGACTGTCGCTTTCCTCCGTAACATTCTCTATCTGTTCCTAGGCTGGATTGCTACACCCTAACTGGGAGTTCCCTGGTGCAACAACCAGCTTCTGTTAAACAGAAACAAATGTTTGAACAAGGTTTACGTGGCATGGGCTGAATTCCTGGTGTGGGTTCCTGGATGCTTCATTACCCTCAATGCGATATGACAAGAATTGTTGTGTGCCGCGATCGGTGGGTGATTACTGAGTATGAACAAAGAGCCAGACAACGGCTGATGTTTGTATGCAAACACAAGATGCATTTTACACATCTTTCCTTGTGCTTCTTCACACCCACCCAGTAGAATGGCTTCAGCCTGACAAGCTGGCAGCTATTATTTCATCTGCTGGTGTTCATGTTCAATAATCAAACCAGGTGACCTGTGGCAGGAGGTTAATCCTGCTTCCAAGCAGATCTGGCAACAAAAGCCCAGGCTGTGTGTCCCAAGGCAGCCACTGTCTTGGGTGGTCTCTAAGCTACTGGCGGTTCAAAGAGTATCAAAATGTTATCTATGACATGACATCAATAAAACACCACAAAACACACAGTCCCAGGCCTTGGCAACTCCCACGTGTATGAGTGAGTGAACAGAAAAGACACAAAGGAGGGAAGGCAAAATAAAAATAAAGGGATGTGGAAAGTTTTGCTTTATAGAGGTTGGTAACTGTGAACAGTCTGCCTGATACAGCCTTTGAAAGTTTTCTAAAATTTGGGTTGTTCTTTGTGGAGAAAGACTGAAAAATGATGCACTGTGCAACAGTCTCAAGGGACTCTGAGTGGTACCCATGCCTGTGAGTTTCTCTTAAGCAAGATTTCACAGAAGCTTGATAACCAACATGCAAGGGTGGCCCTTAGTCCTGTGGCCAATGAGTTTGAGCATATCCAGGTCTTTTCTTTATTACACAGATCTTGGTCCCGCTCCTCCATAAATTAATGAGATTTTCTCTCACTATTGTTAGAGAAAGAAGAGTCAACATACATAATTGATGTTAAGTTCCAGTTATAAAGACAAAACCCCAGCTACTGTTTATCTGCAGTGAGTTTATGTAAAATACCACAAATTAGTGTTGTATGTGGCTTTAAAGTTTGAGATATGAGATAAGCATGTTGATACGGAAAGTAGGTACACTAGATATTCTCAAACTCCTGTTTAGATTAGCCGAGAAAAAGCAAAGTCAGGCTGTCAGTCTGGGATTTACCATTGATGTAAACGGTAAATCAACATTGAAACACCGGCAGATATGGGGGACTTCCAGTATTTAGAATGAAAAGAATCTGGAGCACCAATGTGGGAGTTTAAACTAGGTTAACATCATAGCAATACATAAATAATAATTTAAAAAAACCCTCCATGTGTTGTATTATTTTACACCTTAGCTCAATAAAAGGAGAAAAAGTTCTCATGTGCTGTGATGACGAGACCAAGACATTATTCAGCCTTGCAAGTTCATTTACTTTTTTTTCTCTCTAATATGCATGACTAAACCGAAACAAATGATCTGGCAAATATGATGGGTTTATGTAGGTCACATATCTGATCTGGAGCAGATCAGATCATCAGCACATTCAGCAGGTCTCCATGGCCCCGTAAAGGTTTGTGAATGATCATTCAGAAACCCAGCAACAAAGTATGACTAATTTTCTAAATGTCTCCTGGTTGCTGCGAACTCTTCTCTTAAGCTCAAGTCATCCAATCCTCAGTCGTCATGGTGAGCCTTTTAAATGACAAATGATGAGGCTCATTTGAGGCTACTTTCAGTCAAAAGGCTCACTGTTAAGCTATCACAATGAAGACTGTATGAGAGCAGCAAAAATCATGTTGCAAATGTCTGGCTACTTTCCAGTTTGTTCTCTGAGACATTGCTTTCCACTTTCCATTTTTCCATTTCAGAATGGCTTGAAGCAGGACTTGCTCCTTAAGAGTCACGTGAAGGAGCTTCTTGCACAGAAAGGCTTTTGTTGGCCCTCCACAGGCTGGCCAGAACATGCACTGGAGAGAGGGGTCAGCTTTGCCATGGCTGAAGGGACTGCATCTCCCACTTACAGTGGCCTAAAGAGTAAACAGAGAGGTTTTTGTTGCCCCAGGCAACTTCTCCTAGCATAGAAACATCTTGTTCTGCTGTCCTTCCTTCCCTTGCTAGCCCTCAGAGTGCAGAAGGCAGCCAGTCTTCAGAGTTCAGATGAAGAGCAGAAGCTCCAGCAGTCAGCCAGCAAGTGGGTGACTTTACCCTTTGGAAAACCAGAAAATATTTCTTAGCTGGTTCTGTGGAAGATGGTTCTTGGTCTAATACCCCAAAAACTTGATTAGAAAAACTGGCAGAGGTGACTTCCATGGCCATAATGAATCTGGGCAGTACTGCAAGGCTCTCCTCCTCATGGCTCCTGTGCTGCTCTGACCAGCAATCAGGAGAGGATTAGAGCTTTTCAGCTGACACTTTTCCATCCCAATTTTTCACAGCTGAAAGACAGGCTTAGAACTGCTGGTAAGTGCGCTTGAATTCAACCAATGCAGGCAGACCTTCAAAGGTGCTGTGCTTTGACAGGTGCTGGGAAGCTTGTTAGATGGTCAGAATCTCCTCTGAAAAAGCACTTGTCTGGAAGCCAAATCTTACTGGGCAATGTGCTCATTTGCTGGAATTGCTAAGCCCCCACTTTTAACATCAGCACCACTTTCAGTCAGGCAGCTGTCTGCCTGAGAGTAGGTCAAAATCATAGGACTGGCAGAATTGTTCCCTTATGTTGAAGGATTACAGTAATTCCACCAAAAAAGGCCATATTTTCAAACCTCTAGTCAGCTGCTCCATAATAACAGAAGTCAAAAGCTCTGCTACTGTCACAAATAATGTGTTAGAACTCACTGGCCTTAAAAATTTGCAAGTAGCATTTTTTAAACACAGCTTCTTTAAATTAAACCATCTTACACTTTCACAGGCAACTTCTGTCATTCTTAGGATTAACCACATGCTTCTCCAGCCTATTTATCCAGTTGGAGCCACTCTGTAGCCTCACTATCTTAAAATAAGCCAGGAGGCTAAAAGTGGGAAGTAAGTTTTACAGCTGAAAAATCACATCAGCAAAGACTTGGGAAAGCTGATGCTAAAGACAGCATGAAACAATGCTCAGGATTTCAGCTACAGGAGGTAAGTCTGTTTAGAGGTAGGGACAAGCCAAGTTTTAGTTATGTAGACTGCTATGTACAAAATAAAACAATAATGTTATCCCACCTATTATAAGTAAATAAGGGAAAAGTTCAGGAGAGTTAAATAAATCATAACTTTAGCAAGTCTTAACTACTGCACTCTAAAATATATGCCATTGTTCAACCTCAAATATTGATCAAGTGTAGTATTAGGTTGAAGGCTGTGTTTTCTGCCAGAGGTTCAATTATTAAAATAAGGGTCCTTTCCAGGCCTTGAAATCAGTGAGCATTTACAAAAGCAGTCCTCCACTTGTCTCTAGAAACAAATGTTTTGTTCAGCTACTATTCCTTTTGCAGAGGATAAAACAAGAGAGTTCTGCTCCCAATATGATAAACGATTAAATGGTAACTTCTGTGTGAGGAAGGGAATCAAGGTCATAATTTTCCTTCCTCTAATCTGTTCCTGCAAATAGTGGCAACCAAGAACATTTTCCCTTTTATGTTTTTTGGGTTTTTTTTTTTAATTTTATTTTATTTTATTTCTAGCATTCTTTATGGGAAATTTCTGACTGGCTCTCCTGGCCATTTCTCTTTCTACAGCACAGTTATGTCTGTAAGTATGCTTGTCCCAAACTCCTGCTGGTGCTGTGCAAACCAACCTCCAAAGCCAATGCCTAAGCATTTGTAAGAGATTTGCCCTCAGCAATTAATTCTTGGGGAAAATGCTGTAATAAAGAACCTGAGCTGAAGGAGTCTGAGCTTTTTGGACCTTCCGTGGTCTGACACCTAGCTGCTCTGTGAGGTTGCACTGTGACAGAAGTGCAGCATGACATTTTATTCATGCCATATGTTTTAACTTCAAATTAAATTACATCCATTCAAATGGCAATGTTCATGAAGGTTTAAAAAATATATTGGCTGGCAGAGCTCTTCTTATGGTGGGCAGAAATGAAGCTCTGTTCAAAAACCTGCAGTGGAGGCAGTGTGTGCTGCTGGCCGTGCCTCGCTGCTGGAAGGGCTGGGATGGCTGACCCAGAGCAAGGCAAGCCCACTGCACACTGCTGCTCTGGCAGCACAGCCAGCACAAGCAAAGGGGAAAAGGAAAACGCTGCTTATCTGCAAATTTCTGAGCAGTAGGAACAAAGCCAAGCATTTTTTTCCTGTGATTTACTTACAGTGATTTGCTCCCAAAAATAAATAAAAGGGAATGCACTTGTCTGTGATTCCTTGTCCAGCCAGCAGAGAGACTTCCAGGGCTTGATTTTTACTAGGCAGTCTGTAACAAGCCCGGGGTAGTTCCACGCCTGACTTGGTTTAAGCAGGATGGATTCATGCCAGAGCACTTTTAAAAACGACAGTAGCAGACTTCAATAGGTGAATATTTGCGCTTCCTTGAAGCCAGACAATTTAAATTTGTTTGTGATTAGGAGAATACCTCTGAAATTTTGCAGTTCCCTTTAGGAAGAAAAAAAAAATCCACCAAAAAACATTAGAAATACCAGAACATTTAGTTTTGTCTAGTTTGTTAAACATAAAAAATATAGACATGCTGCAGGAAAATTAATTTTATTTTTATACACATTCAAAACACAATGGAAATTAAGGGTTTTTTCATTTAAAACCTAACTGAAAATGTTTTACCAAACGTTTTAATCTCCCCAACTTCATAAGCCATTTCCAAGAAGCTGCATTTCAGTTCTCTTGAGGCATTCTTATCTGACTTCAGTTTTTAGTGGACAGCATTATCCAGCTGCTCACTTTTTCCTGGACAACTGCACAGTGGCTCTACATTTTTTGGTTTTGACTGACATGGGAATTATTCTGAGGTCAAGAAACCAAAACAATTGAGAAAAAACTTATTGCCACATCCTTCGGGGAGAGAATCCTGGAAGAAGAAGAGGAGGCTGTGATGCTGATCCCTGAGTTATGTAATGGAGTGAATGAAGTCCTATGTGTAATCACTGCACAGCTTTTGCTTCTTCTGTTTCACCCCCAGGTCTGGCAGGATACTCCCTGCATTCTGTTCAGTTTATATTTGGGATCCATATTTTCTATTTCTGTTATTCTTTTTGTGGTTATTATTTCTTTCCATGATCTGGGGCAGATACAGAAAAAATATGATACAGATATAGATTCAGACAGAATACAGACATACAGGCAGATACAGACATAAATTTCTTGCTGAATACTCTGTGCAGCCTGAGATTTTTAGGGTTAGGATGAAAATATTTCCAGTGAGTTTTCAAAATGAAGACAGGAGCAAAATCTTTGCTGGTCACCCAAAATTCCAAGGTGGTGTTTCTCAGCTATACTTCCATGTACTGCACGGCTTCCACTTTTAATTAATCCTGTCTCTTTCTTTTGTCAGAAGTCTATAAGCTTCTCTGTTAATCTGCTGATCAATTCCCTACTGAGTTGAAATTATTATCTTCATTTTGATCCTTCCTATGATGACAAAGGAGATAGGATTTTGGCATCAGCATAACCTCACATCAGTAATATTGTAAATGCTGAAATTACTTCTTCTTTTACATATTTTATAAGCAACTTCAAAATTAGACAAACCATGCATGATTAAAGAAGTGATTGATAGGCCAGTGTTTTGCCTGTTATCCCCACTGCAGTTGTTTCATGAGTGGCATATAAATAATAGGCCATTACAATTTTCTTCATATTGTCCTAACAAGTCCTAACTTTTGCTTCTGAGACATTTTTCTAGGACACAGTGTCACCCATCCAAACTGCCACAGGAGAGCTGTCTTACAGAAGCAGGGAATGTGCTTCCACAAAAGATGCCACCCAGTGGACTGAAAGGTGAAACTTGGATTCGGGCAGCCATGGCAGGGTGTTTTCACTGTGTTGTCGTTACCATGTTGGGAAGGGTTTAGTCTGTGCCACTGAGCTCTCGCCCAGAACGTTCCCAGCTGGGTGCAGGCACCCTGACCATTTCCACTGGGAGTGTAAAAGGGAGCAGCGTTGCTTTGCTGCAAGGAACAATTTCAACAGAGTAAGGGTACGAATCCCTTGAATCGAGGGAGACAAACTGGATTGCAGCAATTTATGGTGTTTTGCACAGTAACACAGGTAGATAGGTAGGTTTTCACAATGCATTTAAAACAAATGCAAACCAATTTAGTACATAATGTTTATGCACAACCAGGGCACTTCTTTAGTAGAGAAATTCAGCAAAATCAAATTCCTGGCTTAAACCTCAGAGGGTGTCTGGCACAGTGTCTCTGATCTTTTGGGAGAGGAGAAAATAGAACAGCTAAAGCTTTAGTTTCACATCTCTAGTAATATTTAAAATTTGAAATAGTTTCATTTTAACTTGTTCAGCTTATAGGCAACTGAAACCCTACCAAATTCTTATATTTAAGGATTTTTGATTGCTGGAAGATTAAAACCCAATGTTAAGAAATGCATTTTTCAACATAAAATGCAGTCACCACAAATTATTTGCATTGCAGTAGATACAGCCAGTCTCACCTTGCAGGTGCCATGGGCAGCACAACATTGGGACAAAATCTTTGGTGGCTCTTTATTGTGTGAGTGACTTGAACTTGTGATAAACCTACCTCTTCTGGTTTTGCAAAGGCATCAAAATACCCCAGAGCCAGCATCCAGTACAACCAGAAGGCAATTATGCCATAGAAACACACTACCTGATGCTCAGAACTGTCAGAGCCTGAAAACAAGTAAAGCTCTCAATTTTTCTGGGAAGCACAGCAAAAATAGCAATTCACTCAATTTAAATGGGGAAAATGTAGACAAAAATACCAAAAAGGTAGGCTCTCCTCTAAAGGTTTAGACACATTCAGATCACTGTCAAAGATTCTTTAAAAATTAGTTTTTAAACTTCTTACTTTAGCTCTTGCTAAGAGTGAGTTGAAGTAAAAGTCAGGCTCTAACCACTCATGGGATGTGGGGAATACTGCTGGAATGCAGGTGAAATGTAGCAATGTAGTAACCTCGTAGATTTTAAGTTGAAATTAATCAGATTTAATATCATTCCACTCCTTGTAACCATTCTTCCCATTCAACAGTGGAGATGCACTAGGAGTCACCAGAGGGAGCCTGCATGCCAAAAATCCCACTGTTTTTTTTTAAAAAAAACTCTTTAATTTCAGATTGCAAGGACATTGAAAGCTGAATTTACATAATTTCTCCTTTGCTGAAAATAAAAAAGAGAAGGCTGCTGCCTGCCTTTGCCCGTGTGGGAGATGGCCAGCCCCTGGGCACTCGGTGCTGGGCCAGAGGCAGCTGCTGGCCCTGCTGCTCTCTGGCAGCGTCTCTGCTTTCCCAGCTCTCCCTTCCAGTGGCTGCTCTTCCTTGAGGCTCAAGTCTGGCCCCAGTCCCAGCTGAACTGGAGAGGCGCCCATGGGTGTCCCGCACCTCACCAGCTGCTCTCCAGGGGCAGGCGCAGCCACGGTGTGCCCTGTGTCCCTGTCACCTGGAAAGGTGCAATTGCAGCGAGTAGCCCAGAAACCTGCACCCTTCCCAGAGTTTACCAGATGTGTGTGCACATTTACTGCTTGCCATGTGCCAACATACACAGCAGTGGTGCACCCTGAGCTGGGAGAACCACAGCAAACACTTCAGGGGAGTGCTTTCCTTCTGAGCAGTCGCTGGATCCCACAACTCCTTTAATTGCATTGTTAGAAATAGTTACTCTGTAAACTGCTCAGAGCCTGCTAATCATCTCTCCTGGCTATAAAAGATCTGTGGAATAACACCGGTTCGGAATAACATTGTTCTCAGGTTATGTGAGAGCTGAGAAACCTGAAGTATCCTCCCTCCTTCCGTTTCAAGAAAAACTAGCAGCTACATCAGATGAGAGCTTTTAAACAACATCCTGCTGGCCTGTGCAGCTCACAGGAAAATGAATCCCTTTTCAGATCCATATGCTAGCTGCAGTATTTCCTGTGTTTTTCTGGTCACAGTCGCACACATAATTCATGTGAGCATTCAGTCGTAGCTGCAGGCCTCAAAGGATGTGGTTGAAATCTTCAGGCTGCTCATGTTCTTGTCTCCGTGCCAAGGCTCTGGAGGATGGTTTTGGGAACTCTGTGTTCTGGCTATACTGGGCAATATTGCATCTCAAGGGGTGAAGAAAGGGAGAAATTATGGAGGGGAGAAGAACCACACGGCTTTCGGTAGAAAATTTTTGGTTTTTGATAAATGCAAATAGGCATCCACTTCAAAAGGAAAAAAAAATCAAATACTAAAAACCCAGAAAACATCCCCACCACAAGAAACCTAGCACAGATGGTCCCTAAAAATTAGAAGCATGGTTTCTCTATGTTTCTCTTAGCTTAACCACAGAAATAAGGACCATGTTGTTCAGAAACAGAGATATCACAAAGCTAATGTGCTACTGGGACCTTGACTCGGGTCAGGGTGAAACCTGAAGCAAAAGAGATAATGGTAAGCTACTGTCCCTGGAAGAGCAGCTTGTGGCCAGGAGCCACTCTCATGGAAATCATTGCCCTGATCCCAGGAGGACTCAGAGCAGGTGGTGAGAGCTTGGTTGATGGCTGCGAGCCTGCACCCACTTGCACATGCTCATAAGGACCAGCACAGCTGATGGAATCGTAGCTGGAAGGTCGTGGGATGATTTTGCTGTGTCAGGCTAATGCCACTGCTCAATGCACAGTGGTGCCTTTCATGTTATACAAATTCACTATTAACCTTGAGCTTGCCTCTAGTCATTCTATCTTCTGAAAGCTTTGCCTTTTGGGGGTGGGGATTTTTATAAATCAAATTTGACTACGTGGAGAGGAGACATTAATAGACAAAGGGAAATGTGTAGAAATATGCAGTTAGGTACAAATGCAGGGAAGGCTTTTCTTTTTAAGGGTAAATTAAATGAGACAGCAGGCCACATACTGTGGAGACTTTTTAGAAGCACACTACTTAGAGAAGTACCTCTGTATGTTGTGCTGCAGCTGCCTCCTGAGCAGCCCAGTACAGAGTGAGCAAGCTGCCCACTGCTCCCCAGCCGTGAGCCCTGGCAGGGCTGCAGCAGGAGCGTGCTCTCCCCAGTGGGGCTGAGCCGTGGCTCAGAGCCAAGGGGAGGGAGGCTCTGACAGAGGCACTTGCCCTCAGTGTATGCACAATCCTGCCCTGCCTGTCTGGGAGATGTCAAACACTGAACAGGAGCAGCAATGTGTAATCTAGGGCTTCATTCTGCCATCTTGCTTGGGATCAAATTCCAGGTTTACAATGCTCTAGATGAAACAGAGGGGCAATCATTGTTTATTACAGTAGGGCTGGCTGGAGTCAGTGTCTGCCATGTGGCTTGGTTGTTAACCTCCAGCACAGAACATAGAGCAAGGAAATAAAATTTAATGCCCTGTCAAATGCCTGACTTCATAAGAATCTTACATGTTCTCCTAAAAATATTATCTTTTCTTCAAAAGCTGCTTCAATTCAGAACACAACACTGCCAAAATCTTTGTAATTTCATGATAAATACATCTTGTAAAAAAAGTAACCAGAAAACACATGCTGCCTTCCCAGGATTTCTGCTTTATATTTGAAAATATGTACTATGTCTCCCATATTTTTGTTCCATAGTATTTTATGTTGCTAGCTCTTAAAAGGTTGACTTTTTAATGTAGTCTGTTACTGCTTAGAATCAGTATGATGTTTACATTGCCCTGTATTTAATACAACAATGCTTAATAACACTTTTCAAGTCATAAATGCTGTTTCACAGCACTTTTCTATGATTAGCTTTTATCATAAAAATTAAGTTGTACCTTTAGAAGGAGGCCCATTTAGCATTTGTTGCACAAGATTAGAAGGAACTAACTATCAGATGTGTGGATTTCACACTGAGCCAAATGAGGCCAGTGTAAATACTCCCCCAGCGCTTGGTCTGTGCTGGACCTCACGTGGTAACTTAGGGACTGACATTAGTGCTCAACACAGCCCTTTCTTCTTCACTCCAGGTAAGAGTGGCTATAACACAATCATCCCAGTTTTTCTGTGGAACAGATTTCAAGTTTAGTCTCCACTGGACACCTTGGTCTCTCTATAGGTTCTGCAGTATTTATTGCAGCCGAGCCCAGAGTCATTTTGAAGCAAGAGCTGCCAGCTGTATGAAATGAAATGTATTCAAAGCTGCCAACAGTAAGAAATTAAATACAGACTACAGCAGTGTCTGCCAATGTGTTGGGCAGTACCATAACAGTGGCAGCCAACTGAACTTGAGATGGCAGCAATCTGATGTATCCCTGTCACCAACTCAGTGATTCAACTCACCAACTCACTAATTAATTTAACATTTTTTTTTAATTGTATCTACTGTCATCATCCTACTCAAGTAGTTCAAGTCTGAGGAATGAGAGAGGAGGGTAGAGAGAGGGGGAAAGAGACCAGGCACTAGAAGGTAACATCTTAGTAAAGATAGCCAGGAAATTCATTCAGGGCCATTCTGCATCAAGTGGTGTGGTTGTATGGAGGTGCACTGACTAAGATGTGGATAAGAACAGTATATAAATGATGAGAAAAGTAGTTTGGGAAACAAAGCTGCATCTCTTGTGATCGAGTTAGGGACATGGGAAAAACTCAATGATACAAAACTGCAGCAAAGATCTTCTATTCCCTGTTCTTCAGAAGGTCCAGACAGTTGTGAGCCTTCCACGCAGGAAATGAAGTGCAGTGATGGCATTTTGTCACATCACAACACATGAACAGACGAGCAGTGCACATGGAGAACGAGGCAGAGCTTAGCCTTCTGTGACCCAAGAAACAACTTACTGAGACAGATTTTCTGCTTAAAAGGAATGTGGTGAAGAACTGGTACTACCAGGCTAAGGAAGAGACGTTCCCTGGGACATGGCAGCTCTGCTAAGGTGTTAGAGGAAGACTGCCCAACCTCAGGAATTGCTCCAACCACTGGACATTGCCGGGTTTTGTGCAGTGGTCCTAGCCCCCTGTCCAGTAGTTATCACAGCCATTTAGCCTACTGGAAAACGAAGAAGGTCCAAAATACCACTCAGGACTGAGAGGATAATTGAGAACCATCTCCATGTTCTGTTCTGGCCACATGGCTGATGTGCAGCACAATCATCTTTGGAAAAGGATCATCATTGGAGAGATTGGAAAAACGCACTAGGCTGAGTCAGACTCACTCACTTAAGAAAAGTTTGACTGGGCACCAGCTCAATTTGTGAATTCTCACAGGCCTGGCCTTGATGTTTAGAAGGCTGTGTAAGATATCTGATGTTATGGCTAACATTAATTTCCTAAAAATTAAACTTAAGCCTGTGTATGAAGCAGAAGCAAAAAAAGACATGGTATTTTTCTTTCTAGAATAGTGGGATGTTTTGTGTTCTTACACTGATGTGTTTGTTAACACTAGAAGCTCTTTGCAGAGTTTGCCATGTAAAACGGCAGCCTGTAAAATGATACAAGTTTCTGTAGTGACTGCTAAAGCCTTAGAAACTTCATTCCTGTGCCACTTGAAGTAAATTTAGCCTGAGATTTTTGTTCCACAATGATACTCATGGGCTCCAAACTCAGGGCTTACCATACTAACAATAATCTTTAATGTCTCCAGACTCTACCCCTGTTCGTTGTTAACCTTCAGTCACAAAGTAATGAGATGCATCAGACATCGTCAAGCTGGCCTAAGGGGTTACAAACTTGGATGAGGGCCACATACTGTACTAATTGCTTCTAATAAATTACATATTTCAGGAGGGACATCATGATTTTAATCATTTATTCTGCATGTTGTTTCCTTTGGAGAGAAGTACAAGCAGGCACTAAACAAGCAGAGCATCTGAAATTCATGGCAGAAGCTAGAAAGAGCTCATTTAATATCAACCATCATTGTAAATACTAGAATTATGCATGTATCAAATCCCTGGGTCTGAACACTTTGGGAAAAGCCAGTGAGTTCTGGTTGTTTTAATGACTCAAACCAAAATAATGTCTTTGAATGTTCCTTAGATTTATAACAGCTCTGATTTAATCCCTTTTCAAATCTTGTAGCTGGGGCCTAGCTCAGGAAAAAGCCTTTGTTTTTATGCAAAGAAAAATACACTAGGAGTGAATTTAAAGCATTTATTTCCCAAAAGGCTGAGAGGGAAAATAGTAAAATGTATCTCTTACTTGTTTGGGGAATGACTTTAATTATGATTTGATGGCTCCTCATTGCAAAGGTGTTCCGGTGGACACAGACAGCTACAGTAACTTTTTTTAAAGCCTGCTGAAATTAGCAGGATCTTGATCTGATCTAAACAGCCCCTTGCAGAATGAACTAAGATGAGTGAAGTTTTCCTATTTCCCTGCCCTCTAGCACGTCCAGGCTAGTAGACCCACTGCTAATGAAATCCTCAAATCACTTGGGAACGTGCACTTCCTTCACAGGGGGAGACCTTGATGGTATTTAAATAGCCACTGGTATTAATAGCAATAGCTGGTAGATAATGTGGGGATTTGGGACCTCTAGGGAGCAATGCAGGTTTGGGAACAGCTCAGGCTGTCTTCTGTTAGTCTTTGTAAACCTTGCTTCCTGCACTGCTGTCTGCATTTCCTTCCAAGGATGAGCTGAGCTACCAAACAAAACATGACTACCTAGGTGAGAGGAAACCTGCCTGAGCACGAAGTATGCCCTGGCATGGAGAGCTCCAGCTGCAGCTCTGAGACTCAAATGTGCACTTCTGATTTTCAAGTGGTAAGGAGACACCAAGGAAGCACCATTACCTGGGTAAGTGCAATGCACTTGTGCCTTGGCAGTCTAAGATGCCTTCACTTGGTCCCTCTCCGTCTGGAAGGGTTATCATCCCATTTTAGACTTCTCTGGCAAGTGTGAGGGTAAAAAGTGAGCCCCCAGCAAGACTTCCAGGGATTCCTCTAGCCCACCAGGAAGAATAAAAAGACATTTCTAAAGATGCTGTTTGTGCTTGGATGGATGGATGGATGGATGGATGGATGGATGGATGGATGGATGGATGCATGCATGCATGGATGGAGGGAGGGATGGATGGACCTTTGTGCTAGAACAGCTGGACATCTACTTTGGTAAAGGATCAAAGGATTCTTCTTGGTTTTGTCATACAGAACAAGATGCAGATTAGTAAATAGGAAAAAAACTCCTTACACATTGAGAACTGACTGGAAAAGATTGCCCAAAGCAAAATTGGTGACTATTCAAATTGCAAAACATTACTGTGGCTGTTTTTTATGGTATTTTTCATAGGGAGGTTCAAGCCAACCTTCACACTTGAAGAAGAAGACCTTAAAGGATGAGAAAATTTGAAGTTCAGGCATAAAAGCACATGCATAACAGAAGAAAAACTGACACAAATAAGGGAACTGGAGGTGATGAATCCTCAGTTAAGATTGCTGCTAAACATAGAAAAAAACCTATGACAAGCCAAGAGGCGAATCACAACATACAGAAAATACAATGGATTCATTTGATGCAATCTGCAGATACTGACTTTTGCCAACATTGCATGCTACATACCAGCATGGAATTAAACTCTAGTGAGGCAGGTTAGGAAAGAAATATCTATGAAAGCAAAATGGAAAACCTCTTTGCCATCCATTAGGTCTGGTAATATAACACTAAGAAGCACACCATGCTCAGCTGTTATCTGGTTGGCCAGCTGAGTCCCTCTCCAGATTACTACTTAAATCAATAGCTCTCACATTGATTTTTCCAGCACACTGTATTCCAGTAAAAAGAACAATGCTCTGAGATGAGTCAGCTATTTGTTCTGTCTGTAGGAACTCTGGTGTGTTTTTGTTTAGGAAAATAAAAGCAGGAGCCAAAGTACACACAGATACACAGTAATAAGAACCTGCCTGTTGCACCAGGTTTGCTACAGCATGCTGCAGCAGCCACAGCCCAGCCTTGAGCTAGAGAAAGCTTCTGTAATGATAAAACTGAAATATTTGAGGATAGTCTTCGACGGATAATGTTGAATTTTAGTTTAATAAGTGCAATGGCAGAGAGAAAAAATATGCCCCCATATATATCAAAGAATAGAATCACAGAATCCTGGAAGGCTTTGGGTTGGAAAAGACACCAAAGATCATCTCATTCCAGTCCCCCTTCCATGGCCAGGGACACCACCCACTAGACCGGGTTTCCCAGAGGCCCAACGAACCTGGCCTTGGACACTTCCAGGGATGGAAGTCACAGCTTCTCTGGGCAATGTGAATCCCTCATCTGGGCAATTTAACTAAGAGGCTGATCTCCATATATTTACCATGATAGGTAAAACCTCAGCAGTACTGCATTTGTTGCATATATTTTCATGTATTTGGATATTTCATGTAACATGTATTATAGTTCTGGTGTTGTAACCAGTCATCACCATTTTCTGATGTTCCTTCTGCTCTTTTCAACCATGCTACCAATTTCCCATTTTATATGGGCTCCTATAACCACAACATGAACATTCATTTCCTCTTTCTCTCTCTTCTGCCTTGCCATCAATACAGAAACCAGCAACCTTTCTCTCACACAGTTCCGTAATTATTCCAAGAAACTTACAGAAAACTAACTGTAACAAAACTATTTTCAGCTACTTGGAGATTTGGAGTCAGGCTGAAGTACAACTCTGCCCATGGCTTCTCTTGATCCCTTTCTGCTGCAGGCATGGAGCAAAGCTCCTGCCATGGCCCCTTTTCTTTCCCACAGCCTTCTGCACACAGCTGCTGTCTCAGCTTCCAGGCTCAGTTCCACTGCCTGCAAGCTTGGCTTATTTCTGGGAACCATGAGTTAACAGCAGCTACAAACCACTAAAATGCCATAGAAGTTAACAAATGAAAATATTTGTCCCTCTTCTCCACTCCATTTATTACGTCCAACTTTAAATGTAAGGTAGCAGATTACAGTCTACCCCAGCTTCCATTAGCAACAGCCTCAGAGGGTATGGAGCAGACAAGGAGCTGTAAAGAATTTTATTTTTTTTTACTTTACTGTATGTCAAATACCATATTATGAATATACTGGAGGAAAAACAGTGCACAGGAAATATAGAAGTATATGCTCAAAGTGGAGGAGGAGTGTGCAACTATGAAGCCTGTTATTCTGAAAATACTGTTGAATAGTGTTATCTTCAACTGCTGTAAAACTAGAATAATTTAAATCATTACAAAAACTCTGTATTTCTCAGTAGAAACAGCTTTGTATGTTGCATAGCACTGTGTATTTCACATTGTTGTATATTTGCCTCACAGTCTCTTAGTCCAAACAAAAAAAAAATCATAATTAATGAATAAAAATCTTTCAATACCAGTGAAAAGGAAGAATAATGGATTTTTCACCAGGTAATTTTTAACTTTAAAAGATCATATTTATGACCGTAACAGTATGGTAAAGCTGGAGCAGTCCAGCCTGTTTACAGGAAGGGTTATGAATTTCCAAGTGCCTACCTGTGTATCTGGGACTATGGTGTAATTTAGGATGCTAAGGCATGCAGTTCTTGAGAGAAGCCATGAGGACCTGTTTTACACCACAGTTCACAGAGTATTTAGTTTAGGCTTGTACAGCAAAATAATACAGCAGTGAGATCAATAGGTATTGCTATCCATGCAAAGCATTTTCCTTCCAGAAAAAATATTGAAATTGAACATCATAAGATCATTTCTAATATTCAGCATACAAACTTCAGCCTATTTTGGCAAACAGAGTCTTGTGTGGCAGCTGAGTGATATTTTATTTGAGGACAAGTACTAGAGAACTGCAGCTACAGAATGAGATGCACAGAACTGGCTGATATGGTAGATTACCTCATGACAGCAGCAGTATTTCACACAACTAATCAAATATCCCACCTCTTCTGCCTGGTAATAAAGTGTGTTAAGCAGACAAATGGAAATTTATGTATTCATTATCTGTCAAGAGACACCTGGCAGGATGGCCTTTAGGCTGCAGTCTGAACATAACCCTGCTCTGACAAGTGTCAGTCAGAAGTGCTGGTCAATCAGCACAGATCTTGCTTCACTGCAATCACCATCCACTCAAATTCTGTTTAGAACTGCATAAGAAGCAGGGCTAAATGTAGCTGTTCTGATCCCAGGTGATATTCCTACTGCTTTTGTACATATTCCTAAAAAGCATGGTATCCCTCAAAACTTTTACCAAGACTTCTCATTTTTCCTTATCTTCCCAAGAAAGTCTTCACACACCCTATTGTCACAACCCAGACCACAGTTTTGGTCGTTGTCCTTTTCCCAGCTGCCTGGAAATCAGAGGCAGAATATGGGGGAGTGGTTTCAAATAAGAAACAGAGAATGGCCCCAGCACCAACAGAATTTACATATTCGGGAAGCTCTGTTGATAGCTTGGCATTGAATTATCTGTTAGAGCAAACTAATCAAAGCATAAAAACTTTTTTTTTTCCCTCAAACAAATAAATTTGCAACTGCAGCAAGATTCTGTGCTGAGGATGGAGAGATGGCCAGCATCAGGCAGGTGGGCAGTGCCAGGCAGTGAGAGCAGAGTGTGAAGGCAGTGATGGCCGGGCAGCGCCCTGTGGCACTGCCCTGGTCCCGCTGTCCCCCCGCCACGGGAGCCCCCGAGCCCCGGCAGGAGCTCACAGTACCTTTGAGGGCAGGTGGGGTGAAGACGCTCTGCTTCCTCTGCTTGGGAGAGGCACTCTGAGACTGCGAGGGACAAACAGAGAGCAGAGTGAGACACGGGCACCGAGAGAGCTTTCTGCTCGTGGCAGCTCCCTGTGCACCCTTCTGAGTGCCCATCGGAGAGCTCTGGGCAAAACATGCTGTGTGCATACATGCCAGCTCCCGGGCTGTCATGTATGCAGGAAAACTGAGACAAAAACACGTGTTTAATGGACAACCTTTATGACTCCCAGGCAAAACAGACCTAATACTACCGAACATTACCCTTCACTCTATGCAAATATTGTTAAACATAAAATTAGGATAGCCTGTGCTTTTAACAGCCTGTGCAATTGATTCTCTTAAGGCAAATAAATGTCTATGTTTATTATAATAGTTGCAAGGTTTACATTAGCCAACGTTCCAATTACAGTGTGATCAGTGATTATGTGCATGTGTAAGGTAGTACTGAAATATTACCATTTACATTTTAATATAAATAAGAGGAAAACCTCTCCCCCTGTACCTCTTCAATGTGTTCTATTAAACCCAAGATGATAATTTCAGCAGCCAATCACTCAGCCTTTAACTGAGCCTCATTTGAGTGTTATATTTGGTTAAACTTTGTTGTATGGCCCTGAAATTGCATCCATGCACAAAAGAGAAATTATTCCAAAGTAATGGCACTAAAATTCACATAGAGTAACAATAGTATTATTATATGATCCCAATACACATAGAGTAATAATAGTATTACTTCATCATATCAAACTGGAGTATATTCAGTGCTCAAGCAGAGCAGCTTCTGCAAAATGAAAACAGCTAAATTGGTGTCAATATTATACCAACATGAATTTTGTCTACATAAAAAGGATAAGAAAGTCCTTTTTATGGTCCTTGTACATACAGTACACCCTCAGCTAGCTTTGGAAGACATAAGCACCATATCACACTCCTAACCAAAAGGTTAAGGAAAAACTGTGACCAAGCTTTTTTTCCCCCACTCATTTTATCAATTTCTAGTTGTAGTAATGATGTTGCCTTACCCAAACATTTGCTAAAAATGCCAGATATATACACAATTAATTTTAATCAGATCTATTTCTTCTTGGAACATTTGAGACATGTTTCACACAAGTAGGGCTAATCCTACTAACTTAGCTTATCACAGAGGATAGAATGATAACATTTATAAATAAAATATTGTCTTCTTTGGAAAGAGAAAGTTATTTATAAACACTATAGGATAGCTTGGTGAAGCTTATACCAGTAAATCTTTATATGTTTGTATTGGAGTTCAAATTTGAACCAATCAATACCTCCTGCTGCTATTTAAGGTGCTGCCCGCTGCTCTGAGCAGTGGGTGAAGGAGAAAGAGATCAGGGAATTGGAGGAACCATGCAAGGGGAGGCTAGAAAATGAGATCAGAGGAGCCAGCTTTCAACTCTTGCGCAGGCAACATGACTGCACTGCCTGCTGTGGGCTTGACAAGTGATGGAGAGAGTGGAGAGGTGTTTGTGCCCAGCAGTGACCTGCAGGTCCACAGCAAGGCTTGGCTGGGGTGAACTGGCAGGGTGACTCCCCTTGGCTTTGCTGTGCTTTGACAGGGCATGGCAGCAAGGCAGAGGGGAAGCTTGCCTCACCCAGCTCTCTGCTACAGGGAGCTGGCAGAACACACAACACAGCTTTACACAGCCCTGCTTGGAAAATGATGTGCTACTGCAGATGGCATGACAGTGTAAATAAAAGTATCCCCTGGGATGAATCAGTGAGTTTCCGAAAGTTTTTAACAATAGAACTATTTTAACAAAAAGTATGTTTAAAAAAAAATAAAATCACTTACCTCTGCCTGTGAGATGTTTGTTCTCTTCTCATCTTTTTCTAGAAAAAAAATGTATGAAAGGAGAAAAGTGAATACAGAAGCATTTCTCAGTGCTAACTTTTGTAACTCTGCCATGAACCTACAGCACTGCTGTAAATAAGAAATTAACCTTCTAATTTACAGCTTTTCTTTCTCATTTGTCTGTCTCAGAAAGCCAGAGGCCCTGATTAGCATTTAGACATAAGCACTGCATCGGAAGCACTTAACTCCCATTTTTGTCAGTGAATAACAGTGAGCAATGGAGTTCCTTCAGCAGCAGGCCCTTTGTCCTGGCTGGCAGCAGGGCTCTGCAACTGGGGCTGTCAGGGTACAGGGCTGCTTTGCCCAGGGACTGAGCTTTCTTCTGCGGTTGGCAAATGGTGGGAAGTAAACTCAAAAGGGTTCTACTGCACTCAAATAATAAGAACTTCACCTCAGGTAAGCTATTGATACATGAATACTGGTGCTGAAAAGTGCCTTGCAGTAATATGTAAAATTAACAAAACAAAGCTCAACAAAGAGCAATCTTTCACCTTAAAAAATTTATTACATTACCATACTGAAATTTTTCCTGAAACTTTTTACTTTTTTTGCTTTAATTTGCTTTAGACTATACGTATGGCAGAATTGGCAAAACTTGAGACTTCTATTAAAAATAAGTGTGTCTGAGAATCTGTATAAACAACTAAGATGGTGTGACACAGAGGAGGCTCAAGGTTCTTCCTAACCATGGCACATAACCAGTTTTTGTGTGAGCCAAATTATTTTGCTGCTGTTGTATTCATGTGGCTAATGGCCAGAAAATATCTGTCTTCTGCTGATGATTTCGCAAATATTTGACAAAGATCATGCAGGATATTTAATAAACAGTAGTTTGGAGTCCTAGAATAAAATGTCATTAAAAATATAGACATCAATCTCTCACTGTTGCAATGGGCCTTCTAAAATTTTCCACTGGCAGATATCAGTATGCAATTTTCACTGGGGTGGGACAGATCTGTAACCATAGGTCTGAGCAAAGAATTAGGCTAGGCAATACAATTTCATCTGACTTATTCTCTAGATATTGGCCTCTTGTGGTGTGCTGTGCATGAGGGGACAAGCCAGTCCATGCAGCTGGATCGATCGATTTTCTATCACATCCTTTACCATTGTCTCTGTGCATCTTGCAAACATTAATTGATTTACTAGATTTTTCAATATAAGTATTTCCCATTATGTCTCTCTGAAAGATATTCAAATCACTCATACTCAGGGTTAAAAAGTGTAGTTGAAAACAGGGCTGAATACTGAATATCCCACAGATACAGAATTAGACAGCACAATCAGGAGTTTCCTGCCATTGACATTTGTGTGAACTTTGGTGAGGTCGCTGATCTCCTCCTGGACTTCCCTACCTGTAAATAAGTATAGCAATATCTATTTCAGAATAGAAGTGTCTATTCCAGCCCATGCAACAGTTTGGGGTATGAAGCCAGGCTGGTTAAATGGGTGATTATTTATGGCTTGCAGTCTTTCTTATTGGTTGCATACCAACACATCAATTAGTCAACATTAGACTTTTTTTTATTATTATTCAGGATACTGGATTTAGCTTCTATGCTGAAATTTGAATAAATCAGGGACTTTCAGCAAAGAACAATGAGGAGTAAGTTACATCCCATTCCTTCCTGAAAATCTAAATTTGCCCAGATTAAAAATATATTTTGTAAACCCAAGCTGATGCTTGCATAAGGAACAAAACCTGACATCAGTAGCTTTGTTGTGTTTCAGGTCTTGATCCTGAGAATGTGCACAACTCCAAGTTGGCTCTCACATTTAGTGTTCTGAGTGATGTGACATGAAAATTGTCAGCACTGCAACATTTACAGCCTTTCCCTTCACTCAGCAGCCTTTATATGACAGGCAACTTTGGGAATAAGGACTGGTCCTGTGTGGAGTTAGAGAAACCATTCATTTCCACAGGGCAAATAGTGCCAATGAGAAGCATCAGACAATGTGGACATTTAAGAACAACCTGTAAAATCACACAAACAAACAGTTTTCCAAATCAGTAAACAGAGATTGGAAAGCAACCTAAGGGACGGACAGATACAAACTCCAGGCAGGAGCCATGAAGTGTTTCAAGTGAGTTGTGAGATGAAGGGAAAGGTACAGCTGGCTGGAGGTGAAGTTTGGGCAATGGTACATTTTGACATGAGTTTCTTTTTGAGGACAGAAGGAGGAACACATGCTAATTTTTCACAGGTTTCTTGATGGATGAGACTCAATCAAGAATACAGATTTTTAAGGAGAGGTGACAAGGAATGGGAACAAGGGAAGCCTAAATCCCAGAATGCCATAGACTGAGGCAGAGGGGATAAAATAAACAAATCCTCTGTGTATGGAGGACAAAGAGGAGAAGAAATGCAAGGGGAACATAGAAGATAGAAGAGCTTGTGAGTAACTGAAGTAGTAATAAGAGACAGGGACATTACAGGGACATTGTACCAACAGTAAAAGGGGAAATTTAGGGATGAGAGAGAGCAGAGCTGGAGTGCAGTGTGGGCTGGAGCTCAGTCAGGAGTTCTCTGCCTGCCCAAATACTTGGAGGCATCTTGGTCTAACTGAAGGATTGCATTAATAATTGTGTGAGCACTCTTCCTTGGACAAAGAGGGGTTTTCCAGTGTAACTTATAATGCTTTATAAAGCTACTTCATAACACAATTTAATTAAGTTTATGAAAGCATGTTGTTACAGCAGTCTTACTAGGAAAACATCCTTGTGAGAGTAAATGAAAGAATTAATGAATTAATGCTGCAAAAGGCCAGTACTGGCATCAAGAGATCTTGTAGAAAATCTCTGTGACAATAGATTTTATTGTGAGAATGGAAGGTACAATGTAAGAAAAAAGATCGTCAGTTACCAACTACAAATCAGAAATTTCTACCACTGGAAGCCAAACAAGCCATACATCTCCCACTCCCCTCTCAAACCCATTGACAATTATAAACTGAATTTCTTTAGTGAACTCTTAGAGCATCAAGTCATCTTGAGAAGGGTCAGGAAATAATCACGCACTAAATCACAAAGATCCGAATGTGATCTCTGATTTGTCTGCTGAGTGCTGTGCAGGCAGAACTACACTTGCAAAAAAAACCTTAGTTATACAGAACGAGCAATTCATTTTTCATGTTTCTATCATGGAGAGCATGAAGAGATCAGCTGTTTCTCTTATGCATTAAACAAACCCCTAGCTCTCAGTAGGTAACTTCTTTCTACAGGTTTGCTCTCTTTTTTGGGGCTAGAAAGGGAGAAAATGATATTCCATTTTCCTTCCTCACAGACCATAACATTGTTCACAGAACACAATATAGCTGTATTGTATTCCAAATCTCAACATACAGCTTTTTTCCAGCGTAACTTATTCTAGGCTGCTCTAATTACTCACAGGACTCTAATCAGTCAAGTAATTTCTTGACAGTTTTTGTGGTTTTGTTTTAAAGAAATGTAATAGAAATCATATGAAGACCTGAGAATGGGTTTGTACATACCCAAATGGAGGTAAGTAAAAACAAGACTGGAGCTTTGTTTAAAGACTTCTTTACATCCATGCTGAGGAAAAAGCAGTCAAGGACTTTCCCTTGTGCTGGGTGAATAATGTTTGAGCCTAGTGTGAACCTTACCTCATGTAGGCTGGAGCATCACCTGGCAAAATAAACAGGACTTAAGGCTTTTTTTCTATATCCTCAGATAAATAAATATGCAATGAAGGGTTCAGTCTAAAAGGTATTCCCATCAATTCAGACCTGTGCACAGACTTTCTGAAACAACGCCTTAGTTTTTCTAAGGAAAGTCCCTTCTGAGAGCCCATCAGCCTGCACAGACCTCTTTCAGAACCAGAGTTCTAAGCTTTAGCCTTTACCCAGGGCAAAACCTCATCCACTTGCAGGGAAACCTGCAAGATCTGGCCCCAGCTATGTTGCCAAAATAGGCTGAAGAAGCCCCAGGGGGTTGTGTCCCAAACATTGCTGTTAGCTGAGCTCTGAATCTTCATCGGCGCATCCCCCAGCCCAGCTGATAGAAGGAGCTGAGCTCCCCCAAAGGTGTCCTCATCTGAAGCCAGGGAAGAACCCAGAGGAAGAGGCTGATTGCAGCTGGAATGAGATCTGCTTGGTGGTGCAGATCACTCCTTCCACGGATCCCCACTGCTGTGCAAACATCGTGTCTGCGCTGGGGGAAGCTTTGTGGTCATTTTAGAGTGAGATCAAAATTCATCTGCCTTGCTTCTCCCCCTGGACAATGTTAATGCACTTGGAGCAGCCATGCAGGGTGAGAGGTGACCTGTTTTAAAGGAGCTGGCCTCTGATATCACCCATGGGCTCTGCAGAGGTCTCATCCAGCAAAGGCTTATCTCATCCAGCTAAGTACCTTGCTTGCTTTCCTCTCAGCAAGAGCAAATAAAAGCCTTTCCTGTGGGGTTTCAGTCAGGCACTGGAGAAACAGAACAGGTCAGAGGCCAGTTTTTACACAAAAGAAACTCAGTAAGAGGCTGGTATAATTGTTGGAGAAAGCTTCTTGTAAAGAGTTTGGAATTTTCTTTGGGAAAACATAGCTCAGCAGATAAAAATCACAGGAGGCTGATAGATTTTGACTCAGGCAATTTTAGAAACTAAAACCAGGAAATAATCCTTCATTCTCCTGCCATTTAGTGGCAGAAAAAGAAAAAAAATTGAAAATTATGTTTCAGTCATTTCACATTTCAATTTCTCCACCAGTAAAAGAAAATAAATATTTTTTGATCCACCAGTTTACCGGTGTTTGACCACCATCATCTGTATGAGCCATTGGTATTTGTAAAACAAGCTCACTGAACTCTGATTTAGAAATTGACTGATATAATACTTGTTTTTTCTGCTATCACAACTACTTTTCCTTTCTTCTAGAAGACATAGCAAGATCAAAAAGTATTTAATGTTTTCTTTTTGCCAGAGTCCTAACTACATGTTGCCACATCAGCTAGCATCTCACCACTTTTTACTAAACCACTGAGGTAGGTAAAGGAAAAAAATTCAGAAAAGACCATCATAAAAATGCTTACATAGCTAATTGTTGGATTTTCTCTTGCTAGTTTTTATTTGCCAGTGTTTATCAATGAGAACTTGACTATGGGTTTAGATGTCATTACATTTAATTACAAAGAAATATCCTGGTAAGCCCTCCTGGAGTGAGTATGTGTTTCTGAAAATATTCCCATTGCAGAAGAGCTCATTAGGCCCTGAATGCAGCTGCTGTGGCAGGCGGAGCTGGGAGCTCTGCTCCCCTCCTCACTCGAGTGCTGACAAGAGAGAGCGTGTGCTGCGCTGCTGCTGCTGCATCCCACTCACTAATCAGCATCTAAATTACTGCCTGGCCCTTGAGGGAGCACTAATAACAAGATTTGTATAGCAAGCATTAATGAAAACATAGGGCAGAGAGGAATTTGCTATACACAGAGGCATTTGCATGCCTATCTGCCCTGTCAGGCGCTTGCAGCTCAGGTGTGTAGTTTGGGGAAGGTCCCACACTGTGCTGACAGCGCTGTCACCAAGGGACCTCTTGTCCCTCTGTCTCAGAGATCATAGCACAGCTTTTCCCAGCTAGCTCCTGTCTGTAACCAGCCCCTCATACTTCATTAAAATACTGCAGGCCAAATGAATCTGCTCTTTGGACATTTAATTTTTTTTCCCAGATAAATGAGTTTTCTAAACAACCCTGTATTTCCCACCTTCAATATTCAAGTAGCCATTAGGAGTACTGAGACTAGGGGCTACAATCTCCTTTGTTAGACCAAATCCTTCCTCAGAGCGCTCAAAGTCAGCCACTAAATGAAAAGAACAATCATCATTTTCCTCCTGATGCACACAGCAGCATCTGATCCAAACATCTCTGATCATACACAATCTAAGGACCCACTTTAAGCTGCACAGCCATAAGAATATGAAATAAAACCACCTTTCACAAGCTACACAGATCAAAATTTCTTTAAAACTTGCATTCTGGTAAACATAATCTATTTTGGAAGAAGCTGGAGACATTACAAACCTCAAATGTGAATCTGAATGTATTGTTTACGTCACATGATTCTCAGAAAGGAATTATACTGCCTGATTCACCACCTTGTTATTCCAGTTTCATGCCAGACTCATGGAAATCAGTCTCATTTCACTGGCATGAAACTAGAATACAAGAGTGATGAATAAGGTCTGCAGCCTTACCACAGAGCAATCATGAGTTATTACAACAGGCACAACAGTCATCCTTCTCCTAACCATTTCTCTTCCAAATTTTTCATTCTCCCTCTCTAAAATACATTATAAATATTAATACAGGACAAATCCTAAACAAGTACCATAAAGTAAATACCGCTTCTCAAAACATATTTTGAAAGAGAATTAAAACGTGATTATTTTCTCCCTTCTTATAAAAGGACTTATTTTTTTGCCTCTTGTCTTGGTCTTGCACTTCTGCCTGACTTTGTGGCCTTCCAGTTGCTGCCAGCTCAGTAAGGCTTTATTCTGATACTGCCCTGACTTTGAGTGACTGGACATAAAACAGGTTTTGTGGAAAAAGCTGTCATGAAAAGAATAGTTCCATGCAGAATTTTCTTTTTCTGAAACACAAGAGGCCCTGTCCTGCTCCATGAGAGAGGGTCAGGTGAGCAAGGCACTGGCAATAGAGCTCCTGATGTGAAGTCCTGGATATGGGGACAATTCCAGAGCTGGCAGGTCTTCCAGAGAGATAATCAACCCAGGGAGAAACGTGCATGATATAAACATTCTGTTTGGACAACTAATGTAAAGATTTGCTTTAATTCACAATATAAACAATGCTTGAAGATACTTTCTTCTAGTTGCTTTCTAAGCAGCACAAACTCCTCTTTGGTGAAGGAAATGGAGACAGCTTCTAAAGAATGACTGACTAAATAAGATTAACCAGGAGGAGGTAAGTCCTTTATTTTTTCTTTTGGTCTCTCAGATGAGACATTTTCTGAACCAAAAAAAAAAACCTCTAAGCTAATTTCCAGGAGTGACTCTGAGCCAAACTTTTCATGTAATTTGCAGCTGACCAGTGTGGGCTCCTGGCATCAGAGCTGGGAGGAGCTGCTGGCAGGAGCACAGGGTGTCACTGAGGGCAGGAGCTCTGCATCAGGGTTTGCCTCCACACTGCTTTGAAGCTCCCTAAAATTTACTCATCCCAAAGAGTAACCACTTATTTAACAGCAAAGTATTTCTTTCTGTTTCCAGCATGACAGAGTTGAGCTCAATCAGAAATCTGGGGTGTCTGCTGTGCTCTGACCCTTGGCAAAGAGGAGTTCATCAGTGCCTGGTTCTGCTGGCTGTCAAGGGGAGCTGAGTGGTGTTACAGGCAAAATGAGTCCCACGGGAGTTCAACACATGCTCAGTGCAAATCCTGCACCGGCAAAACAAACTGGGCAAAGGGGAGTGTTGGAGAGAAGGGAAAGACTGACTTCTGTCACTGACTTTATTAGCTCTTAAGCAACAGCAAGTTTTGCCATTGACTTAAAAGTCAGTATTTTATCTTATATATACAGCATGAACTGGTTAAAAAAAAAAAAAAAGAGAAAAGGCAAAATACTTTCTCATTTACCAAATAGTTCTAGAGTTAGTGCAACTGGGAAAGAACTTCAGCCATACATAAACTGCCTCTTAGTCAAAACTCTTGCTCATTTTCTAAACTAAGTAGCAACAGTCATCTCAATATTCACTAAGCCATTGAAGGGCCAGGTTAATACATTCAAATAAGTAAAAATAAATGAGACAAACTGGAGAAAACTGCTGAGATTACTGATGTGAAATTTAAAATCCTTGATCTATCAGGAAAGCTGTTGGTGACCTCAGGTCTCAAAATGAGTAAAGTAAGACTTAAAAGATACATGATGGCCTACATATGACCCTTTTATGTACAGCTACTTAGAATGATTAAAATCTCCCATTTATATTGAAACACACATTGGAAAAAGAATCCCTTATTCTTGCAGCAAATCAATGTAAACCAGGATGATAGAGATTTTCTGGCATGAACCAGAAGGGACCTGGACAGCCATCATCTCTGGGTGCCCCAAGCAGTGCTGGTGGGCCAAACTAAACTACAAGGAAACTTTAGAAAATCAGACTTTCACAGCCATAGAGAACAAGGCAAGGGACAAAGACTGCAAGGTAGACCTAAATCACAAAATGTTATCTCAAGGTTGTCCAGCTGTGTAGAAGGAGAACTCACCTCATTGTGAGGGTACATTGACATAGGGGCTATTCTGACATGACAGACATCAATAAAGATTGCATCTTTGCTGTATGGACAAAGGGCAATTTCCACACTCATGGCTCACTCTCACCTGGCCTGAAACCTGGCAGTGAGAGACAAGACTCACATGAAGGAAATAGGAGAGCAGTGGAGATAAGAAAGGCTTTTGAGAGGTTAGAAGGCCAGAGCTGTCGAGAAGCTGCTAGCAAATACTCAGAGAAACAGGTTCCAAGAGCAGAAACACGAGTCTGCAATGAATATCCCGAGGTAAAACAAACTGCCAGACTACTAAATTTCTTGTTAATGATTGCTGCTGTTTAACCAAATGCACCCAATGCTCATACTCAAAAAACTTCCCAAGCAGCTTGGAATTCTTTTTGTACATTGATGTAGTCATAAAAATGTTATTGGTTTGTGAAAAGACTTAAGGGTGTCATTAAGTACTTTCAAATTCAGAAGGAGGTACCTTGAGCAGACACCTCCCCAGGGCTGTGAGCCCATCAGTGACACTGCAGAGTATTAGTAAAGTGCTACTTTCTGTCTGCTTGCTTGCTTTAGCTTCAGTCTGTGTTCAAATGACTGAAGAGGCTGAAGATCTAAACACAATACTGAGACAAAGATCATGAAGTAAAATTCATTATTACCAGAAATATAGTGCTAGCAAATCCCAGGATAAACTTCTAAACCATTTTCTAATAACTTCATGCACAGGAATCAGTTGGGATGGAAAATGGCTCAGAATTGACCCACCGATCGCACTCTTTGTATCAGTGTTGCAGCTGCAAATGCCATCACTGTGAGTGGTTCCTTTCTTGGCTGGGAGCTGTAGGAATATTCTAAGCTCTAAAATAAAAACCAGCAGCAGCAGCCAAAACCAAAGAAACCCCAGCCAAACATTTCTTAGCATGCTATAGCTCATAAAACCATTTAAAATGTACCCTATCTGAATGTGTTTGTACATTCTGGAAAGTGACATTTGCCATGGGAGAAGAAAACATAAAAAACAATAAAATTTTTCCTTAGCCAGTGATTATTATTGCTGTCTTAGCAATTTCCTTCCTTTTGGAATAATACCTCAAGGATTTCACTAAGAATGCTTTGTAAAGCTAGTCCTGGCCAGCTGCTTGTGGCTTGCTTGTGGTTAGAATGCACATGCAGAGAGTTCCTCACATACGTGTATCATCTTACATGGGAATCAAGTCAGCTACTAATAATAGTTCTTCTTGGGGGTTAGGACCCCTTTTTGCAAAAAAAAAGAAGATGTAAATATCAGTTTTAAAGCTATTGCTGGGTTTTCCAGGCTGTCAAAGAGTCAGCAAAACCAGGTTCCATAGTCTCATTCTTGCCTTAAGCACAACTAGGTGGGCTGGAACAGCCCAGGGCAATCATTGTTAGCTCAGAATAAGTCAGCTGTAATTTCCAGAGGCATTTTTCAGAATTTCTACTAACCTTACTGCATACCAGAGGCAGAGGGGACCGTGGCTTTTGTTTTATACATCTCCATCTGTACTGTCACAGTCAGGAACACCTTGCTGTGATTCCTTTGGAATGAGCCACATGCTCCTATGGGATGTGCTGCACACATTAAAGCCTAAGTCCCACACCAGCACCAGCATTTCAGGGGGCTTGAAAGCACACCTCTTAACAGTAACAGCCTGCTTGCTGTCTACTGTATTTCAAAAACAGACAGTAAAAACCTAATGTTGGCTAGGATCAAAAATCTTCCTGGTCACAATTCTTTAAAGGGAAAACTCTTTTTTCTCTCCTACCCCCTGTTTCTTCCCCCATCCCCCCAACCCCCTCTTTTGGTTCCTCAGCACAATTCAAATTGGAAGAGAAAAGGATCCAAACTAGCACTTAGTAATGCAAAGGTGTTGCTCTCAAACCAACTGGGCTTTTAGGTGAAATGGCTCTCTGATTGTGCAGCTGCCCTGCAGATCCTAACACAAAAGGGAAAAGGCAGAACAAGAGCTTCAGCTGCTTCAGCGGATCCCAGAGAAGCTGCTCTGTGGAGCTGGCCAAGGAAAGAGCAGGACAGGCTCATCCAAATCTTTGCTTTCTACCACTACCTGAGAACAGCTATGGCAGGAACTTCAGAAAGACTTGAAGGGAATGCTATACATGTCACTGAGTGGTGGAGGCTCAGTGCAGAAATGTGCAGGTTATGGAGTGTCCAGGATCCAGGATAAGGCATACTGAAGGGTGCAATAGAGCTCACTGCTGTATTGAACTTCAATCTGCCTGTTCATCTGCTGTGTAACTTTGCTCGTCTTATCAGAATGAAGGACATGGCCTCAGGTAAAAACACAACTTTTACAATGCACCTTCATCTGCTTGACACTGCTGGCTCTGTTGGTGCAGTTTGGTTCCACAAGATGAATAATGCCAAGACATCAATACTATGTGAGACATCTGCATGCTGGGTATCCCATGGAAAACATGAACAAGGAAGGAGCAGGTCACTGTGCTTCATTCTGCTGCTCTGATAGTCTCTTGATCCTCCAGCGAAGACATTTGAGAAAAAAATCAGAAGTGATTTTTAGATACAGATGCAGGAATAAGAAGTTTTGAAGGGGAGAAGGAGAAAACAGAGGCCCTTTCAATAGACATAAAGCTTAATTCTACCCCAGAACTGCTTTGGTTACTGTAAAAAGAGACTGGGCTGGTCCATCAGATCTTATTTCCACCAGCTGATGACACAGGCAGCCCAGACTCACAAGAAAATAAAGCCAAGCTGTACAGCTCCCTTCACTCTCACTGAGTTTCTGCAGCCTTCTGCAGCTGGGAAAGCCTTTCAGGACTGATAGGTTCAATTTTTTTAGTCTCTACTAGCTTTAGGTCCAGATTCATTAAATTCTCACTTTTGATGTATTTTGAAGTGAAGTTGCAACTTCAGTTATGCCGCATAAAGAGTTAAATTCTGTCTCTAAAAGCTCAATAAATGGGCTACCTTGATTGATGCTTTAAGTGCAACCCCTTCCCAATATTCTGAACATAATGAGGTTAGTGCTAAAAGCTGGATTCTCTCTCATCTATCTGCATTATCTATTTATTCCGCACACGTCACCATGGTAAATGAGGGCTGCATTAAGTACTAAATAGCAGAGGTCAGAAAAAACCTGTGTTGTATTCTTTTCCCCTCAGCAAGGCTGAAACATATATTAATGGATTTTAGTTTATTACCTGATGTGAACTAAAATACATTGAAAATATCAGCAGTAGCACGTTAATTAAGTTTGGTTTAAACATAATCTCAAAAAATTTTATCTTGATATTCTTATTTTTAAAATTTTATCTTATTATGTTTAAATAGACTCAATTTCAAATATTCTCTGATTTTTTTTTCCATTAAACACCTCTCTCCCCAGAAAAACCAGAATCTTTGCCACAGGGTAAACTAGACATGCTTTGACTCAAAGTCTTTTTTTAAAATGCCATAGACACCCCAAACTGTATGCTCATGTAGTTGTATTAAATATAACTTAAGTGTTTTGACTATAAGAAGTAATTACACCTAGGCATTTCATTTTTTAACTGGGAAACTCACCATCTATTCTGAATTCTCAGAACAATCTACATGAGGTGCACGAGTATTTGGCACAGTGCAAGCCTGTAAAGAGCTCCGCTTTACAGAGAGCAAAATATTTATCTTTATGAATGCAATGGAGTTAGAATCTGTCCAGCTGACTTCCTCAGCAGGTCAGGCAGCCATGCCCATGCTATTCCCTGCCCTGGGCACGGCTCTGTCGCGCCGTACACGCAGAGGTGATAACAAATGTAAACATTCCAAACGCTTATCAGGCCTGACGCTGAGTGATCAAGCAGCTGGAGAGCTGTAATGTGAAGCCATGTATATTAAAAATAATTTGCAAATAATCTCCTGGGGTGGAAGAAGGCTGTTTCTATGGTGCTTTTGTATAAGGAACAAGGAAAACAGATGAAGAGTACAAAGTTCAGCCTCTAAAAATACCACATTCACTCTCAGATAGTTCCACGGACATTGACCCTTCCAACACAAAACCAATGGGTGGCAGGGAGCAGGAGGACCAAGTGAAATCATGGTACACTTTAGGAGTTTAGCTGCACTGGTAAATAAAAAAATGTTTCAATTCATTTCTTGGGTATTCAAGGCTGGAACAAGAGTAATGGATTCATGCAATTCCATCCATACTGGGAGCAAGTAAAGCTTTTGGGGTTTTGGCTTCATGCCCTCTCAGCTGCGTCAGTTCTCTGATGTAGGCACTAAATCTGAGTCCTGATTGTGAATATCCAACCTCTCTTTCCATCCTCCAGAGCTTTCCCAGGCAGTGTTTGCACCCTGCACTGCCCCATCTCACAGAAGGACAGTAGGCTCAGGTGAATGGGAGTGACTCATTCTTGTTTTGACTGAATTTACTCACTTCAGCCAACTAGGAGAAACTAGCTTATATGGGTCATGTAAAATGTACCTGTACAGTCAATCAATAAATACTGAAAATGAAGGAAGCATGGATAAAAATAAACATGGAAAAATCAGTAAAATAAGTGAATTTTGACCAGAACACACATAACAGCTTTTTGTTTTGACTGTCCCTGTGTAGCTGTCAGACCCTTCACTGTTTACTGGCTGAAGAGACAGCCCAGACTCTACTTGGCCTCTACATGAAATAGTATATGTTTCCTATGGTTTCACACTGTATGGTTTACACAACTGCTAAAATATTCACAGAGAATGTTTGTATTTGTCAATTACTGTGGGTCTGAACAGCAGAATAAATTCAGAGTAATCCAAATGAAAAAGCATGTCAGCATAGTGTATATAGGTAAGAAAAAGGGATGCTGACTGCCCCTGAACATTTGCAGTCACACGTCATCCTGCAAACAGCAGGATATTTTCAAGCACAGACATTTTTATCTCTGTTCTGGAAGCCCTGTCACCTGTCAGGTCTTACACAATGTTTAATTTACATATTTCATTGTTTGACTGTGTCAGATAGTCCTTTCCAGCACAGGCTGAAAGCACAGGAAGGCCCTCACTACCATGACAAGATGTGCCTAATCTCTGAACATCCTGGTGCCATGGGTAGTGTACACTGGGCTGTACCAGCCCTCTGCTGTGAGGGGACACAAATGTTTTTCATTGGTTACTGAAATACCTCCACAGACTCCCGGACTGATATAAAAACAGACAGAATACTTAAATGGCATATACATTTAGCATATAGAAAGAACAACATTTTTGACCAAAAAAAAATACAGCTAATGACAGTTTTTATTCATGTACTGCTTTTCTGACTGCTCTATTACCACATTAGAAGCCTCAATTTGCAATTGAAAACAGCTGCTATTTGGCTTACTCACTCTCTAGTTCTTGGACCAAAGCAAGCAGTGTGTCCTACCAGAATCTCAATGGTTTGAAAAACATATCAGTTTCCATGAACTCTGAGACCAAGAGTTTTCTGCTGAGATTTTTCCCGGAGAAAGTATAGCAGAACTGCTTGACAATGCTCAGAAACACCTGCCTCCTACTAAGTAGGTCTTTTCTTGAGCTCAGTTTATTTTGTCTTGGAAGAAAAAAATATGTGATCATTAGATCTAAACCCAAACACATTCATTCACCTAGAAGCATGATCCAACTCATATTAGTCACAAACCTTAATGCTGGGCAAAGTGACTCACGTTAATCCCATCAAGAATGTGGTGCTGGTACAGTTTGCATCAGCAGAAAAGCACATCTGTCTGTGGTAATGAGATTTACTGTGGAGGGAGAGTCCAGGAGTGTCTAAAACCAATTTAGCACTAAAACCTCAACTACTTTGGGTTGTCATGGAATTGACAAAGGTGTAAGGACAGATTTTCCTTCCACCACTCACCTGGCTGTGTTGTTTGCTGCTGCACTAAATACTGAGACTGCCCATGAGGCATCTCAGCAGAGCTCTGGGGAAGTGACAGTAAGCTGAAAGGCATGGAACCTTTCTGGATAACCAAAAATCAGTTAGGAATGAGAAAGCAAAACTGCTAAATGTCAAACACAAGCTGCGAGCACCTTCCTGGTTCAGAGACAGGTACAGATTGCTTTTCTTCAAGTTATGATTTCCAGCATTCAGTAAGCTCAGATGTACTGTGTTACACTGGGAAGGTATGTTTTATATTGCTTTTGCAGTGAAAATACATCTTTACTGCTTTGAAATGAGATTTGCAAAGCCCGAAAAGGCAGCTGTGTTTCTAAACACAGAGTAACATTTACATTACAAGCAAGGAAGTCAAAACAGGCAACAAAGCAGAAAGGGGAGTTGGAAATAGCAAATACATAGAAGATTTAGATATACAGAAGTTCATCCTAATGTTTAGCCATATTCCAATGCTTCAAGAAGACTGAACACTTTGACATAAGTTGAAGAGCCTTTGCCAGCCGGACTGTTTGATGTTGTCTTGGCTCTGTGACAAAGCCAGTCTGTACAGGAACGCTGGCATTGTTTTCTGATCAAAGCGAGCCCTAATGGCATTAAACCTGAGTTGTGGTCTGACGTGCTTTCTTCCCTCAGCCATCAGTTCTCTACTCTGCCACCAGCTTTTTCTTGAGCTGTTGCATTATGATATTCTGCTATTTTAAAGCATGCTCAGACTTTTATTTCAGCTAATAAGAATTGATATTCCCATCTTTTCTGCTATGCTGGGCATGGAGACAGGAGGTTGTGCACACACAGAAAAGGCTGCTTGTGATGGTGATGCTCAGTTTCCGTTGACTCCAAGGATATTGCAAGGGGAAAAGGAAGCAGGAGAGTTTTAACAATTTTTGGATTCAACACTAGTGTAATAGTTAAATATGTCTTTAAAACTAAGCATGTGCTTCTGTTCCTTTTATAAAAGGCAGGTGTAGAACAACTGTGGTTAGAGCAGGATGCAAGTGGGTTACCCCATTAACCCATTCACCACTCTCACAGGATGAGATGCTGCCCATTTGTGTAGCTCTCTCACGTTATACTTGTCTTTGCCTTCCCAGATAGTAAAAGAGTCTTATAATTTCAAATAAAAGTAAATTGACTTGCTATAACAAAATCAAACATCAGATGCTCAGAAAATACAGCTCCACTGATGGCAACTGAAGCACAATAGATTAAAGCGACTTCATAACTCAAGTCTCAGTTTGCTAGTGCTAGTTTCTCTGCTCAAATGTGACACAACCCATCTAAGAGCACTTTGCACAGAACTTGCAGGTAGAGTTAAGGGTTTCTTCATTGCTATGTTGCTTCACAAGGTCAAATTGTCCACTGCAATCACTGTTGCTGCTGCAACTCAAATTTCTCTTTTGCTTACTGTGATTGCACTTATATATGATGCCAACCAGAGTGAGCATGAGGAAATGTGAGAGTCAATGATGCTACAGGCTGGATATGAGCTCCTGTAGTCACATTTATCACCTGACTTTAAAACATTCAGTGTGGTCTGACACTGCCTCCTTGAAAGCAAGGAAGTCAAGCAGACTCTTCTTATAGGTTTTGAGCAGCTGTGATTGGTTTAAAATTACTTAGGCTTAGTAGATATTCCATCTTCACTTTATAGCACAATTGACCTGACCTAAATAGGTGAAGACATATCCCTATCAAAGCTGTAACAGGCATCAGGGATGGATGAAAAGACTTAATAGAAAACAACTTTTAGATCTTTTACAGAAGAACTCAAGCTGAATTTATGATGAAGTTCTTAAATGTCCAAACACATTTTATTGCCTTCTGGTTTCCAGATGGGTGTGCATGCAGAACACCAGAATACCACAAATATGCTACTTTTTCTTTTTTTTCTTTTTTTATTTTTTCCCAGCTGCAATCAGAAGCAGCTGTAACAGAAGGCTACAGAAAAGTCTGGTTCTCAGAGTATGCCTGTCTCTGGTTTTCAAAAAGGAGAGAAGTTTGGATAATTTGAGTAAACTTTGTAGGGGCATCCAAACATTTAGGATTGCATTGGGACATATATTTCAAACTCTTGGAAGCATATCCTTCACTAGCTCCTTGCTCCTAGTGAAGGAAGTGGAATACTCCAGTGGGTAAAATTCAAGGGACAGGACTCTCATTTAGCCCAGCTCTAATAAAAAAGGGTGGCTCTGTCAGGATCACTGGAATTCTCTACTGCTTAGTTTTCCCATTGTTCTAGGGAATCACACTTCTGTAGAAATTTGTTGGATTGTCAAGTCAGCACCCCTACTTTTTTTTTTTTTTTTAATTAACCGCATCCATTTGCAGTGATGAATATACTATTTTTTGAGACAAATGTTATTCAGCATACCCCTGAATTCTATTCAAAATCCAGTAACTGATCAGCATTTTGGGGTTTAATCAGCAAGGTGTCAAGAGGCCCCAGGACCAGCTGACTCTGAAAGTTGAAAGCACACAACCGTATCAGAAGCTGTACAGCACCTTGCAAGATGAAGATGAAGACTACAAAGGCTTTATTTAGTATTTGCACTTCCATGGTAAACTTATTGTCTGCCTTTCCAACCTGGCTTTACTGTCGTTTTACTCAGCAGGCATGCAGAGCTACCTGCACACACCCTGTTCAAAACACTTGCCCATATTAAGCAAGCGACCCCTGTGGAAATCTGCATGAACCTCGTGGTGAAGGGGGGGAAAATGAAGCTGCTTTTAAAGTTTCAATTTTTATCTGGCTTTATGGAAAATTTTTAATCAGGATAAGGTTATGATTTAGCCAAATAATAAATTCATTAATATTAGTTCCCAGTATCTAGAAAGAACAAATAATATCTAAATAAACAAATCTAAGTGAGTGAAGACAAATACTAACTCATGGGCTTATATGGAAGTTGGCTGAAACCTGCAGCAGTCCTGACTCATAATAAAAATGATTTATATAAAGACTTATTATGAACATTGCAGGAAAGGTGATAACAGACATGTACCACTTTGTTTACAGTAAAATTTCCTGTAAATTAAAGAGTTCTTATTCTTTGTTTGGTTTTGATTTGGTGTTTTACCAAGTATCTGTTTATAAAAGGAAATATGACGGTACAAAGTGTACAAAGTGAATTGCAGAAGAGATTAACAGTCAAGGTGAATTTGCTTTAAATTAAGCCATAGCAACACAGACAGTGTAGATCCCAGTATTATCCTATATAGGCAAAGAAAGTCAGTTCAAAGCAGATCATTCATGCACAACTTTTGAGAGCTGAACTACCTGAAATTCAGGACAGAAAGTTACTCTCCAAAAAGATTTTAATAAAAGATTCAGGTGACTAAGAGATACAGCAGGGAAAAAATGTTGCAGAGCTCAACAAAGGAAAAGTTTGATATAAAGTAGGCACTGTGTTCCAAGGGATTAAGTATTTTCCCCTTTTTGTGGATTTTTTTTGTTTATAACACTCCCCAAACAGCTTATTAAGGAATCTTTCTGAAGTCATGTTTATATGACAAAGTATGTCTCAACCTCAAATCAACCCATCCCACAGGGAATCTTCTATGGGGAGTCCTGGATGAAGATAATGTATTTAAAGTTGAAAAAGAATAATGAAAACATTATATGTTTTATCAGGAAATTAGAAGAGAATCTGTTTTGTAGAAAGGACTCCTTGGGTTGAATTCACACTGGACCCAGCCTGGTATCTCTAGAGGCCAGACTTCATGGGTCTCCAAGCTCTCCACCAGGGAAAGAAAATATTTGTGGATGGAAGAACTGGATCTGGGTCATATTAATTCTCCTTCTACATATAACAAAGATTTACATGGAGGATAAAAATGATTGTGAAATCAGTGACATTATCTGAAGGCCAGCAGTTACCTGTGTTCGTGGGGTTTACTCCAAACAATCCTAAGATCTGTTCTTTGATATTTAGAGCTAAAAAATCAATGCTGGATTTTTAAAATCATATAGTTAATCAAACCAGTTTGCAGCCAATCCTGTGTGTACAAGTTCAGTGGTTTAGAAGGTATGTTAGCACTCACCTGGGGGCATGTGTTCATTCATGATGACGAGTGATGCTGGCGTAGGCCTTCTTTTCCTGATCTGTAACAGGACCAGTGGAGAGTCATTAGGGCCCATCAATTGCCACACACACAAAGCAAAGTAAAAAATCTGTCTGGTGTCCTCCAAAGTACAGACCCGGCAAAGACAAAAAGGAAACTATTTAAAGAACAGCAGCACTTCACTGTCTTACTGACAGCTTGTCTGCTCTGACAGCAATCAGGGTCATGCTGCTGCTTGTTCAGGGAGAACAAAGGCATGGTGAGAGCTGTCCAAAATACCTTTAGGATTTGTAATCATCTTGACTTCAGTTTTTTTGGATATGTATTGCTGAAAAATATCAGTCATATCTTTAACTATTGACATTTAGCTTTGCATCAGGAAGATGATTTCATAGTTTCTGAGCTTGTATGTGCAAATACCTAGTACTGCCATAGCTCTCTCAAGTAATAATTAACAATATTTTGCAAGTGCATTTAAGAGTTTTGCAGGTATGCCTTCCTATGAACTCGTTTCTAAACTGTTGTCATGGGTGTTACTACAGTAACAGTTCTTAAACTAAAAACACTCCAGTATTTAAGACCTTAAAAAGAGTATTTCCAATATAGCAGATTTTACATACCAATACACAGTCCTGAATTGTATGCGATTCTTCAGAGTTTATCTGGGTAACTACTTTTGTTCCATTAACAGTGGCTGAACTACATGGTATTGGAATACCCTCTTACAATGCACACATTTGCACTGAAAGCTTTGTGTTGCTTCACAAAAGCCTCCAGGCCTGATATTCTATTGAATTTAAGACAGGGACCAGGAGCATTTAAACTAGAAACCATTCTGACACAAAACCTCAATGTCAGTACATTAGTTCTTTTTTATTTGCTGAGCCAACATCTGTATTTAGCTAGGTTCAAATTTTGCTTTCAGAGGTGTAAATGGAAAGTTACATCATCAGGGTTAATGGGTTTATTCTAGATTAGTGTAACTGTAGCTGACTGTAGAATTTACTATTTTAATTTCATCACACACCCGCAGTGAAACTGTATAGCACTTGCAATCAAACTCACAACACAAAAAAAAAAAAAAAAAAGGCTGCCCATAAATACCAGGCAGAAAATAGGCTACAGCATTTCAACAGCCATGGGAATTCCAGGAAATCCTAATCCTATGGTTCTCACAGATTTCAGAAAAACACCAGAACACATTCTGCTTGAATTCATTGCAGAGCTGTTCTGTCAGGAATGGACATCTCACAGCTCACAAGTGCCTAGAGACAGAATGAGGACCCACAACAATTCTGCACCCTTCTAATATTTTGCATTCAATGGTCACTCCCAACTCACCATTTTCTGGAAAAGGTCTCTGCCTTTTAAGAGACACAACATCATTAAATTCAGGAAACCAGTTGACTGTCCTAAAGGTGCAAATAATTTCATGGCTACTGGTATGGAACTTTCAAGGTTATAATATTCCCCTGGTGTTGTCTAAAATCAGATGTACCCAAATAGAAGCAAATGTTGAGGATGACTTGCACAGAGAGAAATATACTGGGTCACCTAATTAAGATTTATACAGTTTTCTCACAAGACTGCCTGTGACCTTTTATTAAGCACATCTACACATATCTGTACACAGTAATAGGTATCTTTTCCTCCTTAGATGTCAGTACTGAGACATATATATATATCATATATATATCAATACAGTATATATATCAATACAGTATATATATATATATATATATATATATATATATATATATATACACACACACTGTATCTTTTGGGAGTGAATTAAAACCTAAAATAGCACACATATTATTCCAACAAGGACATAAGTACAGCATATTTCCACATGTATATATTTTTCAGGCATGTAAAACACTGTAAAAATGACTTAAAGACTGTAAAAAATCATGAGAAATACAGGAAGTAACTGAAATGATGACTATTGTGCAAAACATTAATTATATTTTCTCGTGTTAAAATAAAAGGTAAATAAGATGTCTTCTTCCCAATATTTCTGTTAGGTACCTATTATGAACTTTGTGCTTTGCTTTATGTACATATAGCACACTTGAATTGATTTGTTGAGAATGTATTCATTGAGTGTATTTATGTGAAATGTAAGTATTAGGGTAGAAGTGCAGTTACAGAAAAGGCACAACAAATATACATTAACCAACCTACCCAAGGTGAGGAAGCCTTATTCTGGGTGGAGGACATATCCTTCTCCCTCTTTTAGTGTATCAAACATCACTATAACCTCCAGAGTATTTAATCTACAGTTTCACTGACAGAAGCTAGAAAAGCCTTTAGGCCACAAGTATCACTTGTGCTCACCCACATCTTGCCCTTTTCCCACCCCATTCCCCCGAAACGGAAACTTATTCTCCTTACCTGCTCAGCTGCCTCAGGATCTATTTGGCTCTGAAACAGGGGCACAGCAAACTGTATTTTTTTGGGGCTGTTTGGCTCCATGGTGATGCCGAGGTGAGACAGACGAGAGGAGAGCCTGGAGCTTGAGACTGGGTCTGTGCCTGCGCCCCGGTGCCGTCCCCAGGGCCAGGCTGGAGCTCCGCAGGAACAGCTGTAACTCCCGACTTAGCCCGGGAATCTGCGCCAGCCGAGCGACTCCCGTATTCCACATCCACAGAGATGCCACTGCCTTGGCTATTTTCTTTTTTTTTTTCCCCTATCCCCTCTCTTCAGCAGCCCTTCAGATCCTCTCAGCAGAAAGCTGAAAGGAACAATAAGCTAATTGTGTACCGGCTCACTTCCACATATGCCAAGCGTTCACTCAGAAGCTAATTGAAAATGCAATACTAGCATTGCATGGCCTGGAGCCTTGGGATTTGAAAAAGAGGATCTCTCCACCGTATATTACTAACTGGCTGCTCAGAAGTGCAATGCAAGCTCCCTCTGAGTATTGCTGATGGGCTCTTAATTATTGATGAACACAAATCAGGAAGTTTTCAGATTTTGGGGGTGGAGGTAGCAGAAGGGGTGGATTCAAAAATTCGATCTCTGTTGAAGTGTGCCAGAACCGCTCTCCTCTTTTCACATATCAAACAATTCCCTTTGCTCTTTCAAATATTTTTTTAATCCTGCAGTTTTAGACTCTACTAAATCTTATAGGAGGATTTTTGGTGATGATGCTACAGAGTTGCCCACAATTTCATGACACTTCTCTGGTGGGTTTGCACCTTAGGCGTGGTTTTCATATTTAGACTGTGATTTCTTTTGGTGGGCTCCACCTCATGTGACTCCAGATACTGAGAACACTCACCTTTGAGCCAGCTCTCTGGGCTCCCTCGTGCTAAGCACATCAACAGGCATCTCATTCTATCCAAGCAAAGTGGGATATAGTGTTCACTCAAGATTACATTTTCTCTCCATTAACTCTAGAAAAAGGAAAGATGATTCAGACTAGTTAAACCACTTTTGGATGACTAAAATCCAGAGGCTAAATCCTACTTAAGGGTACAAAATCTGTGCCTCATTCCAAGACCAGGAAAATAATTTGGTCAATCGTATCAATAGTACTACTTTTAGAATATAATTGATTTTCGTTTGTAATTTCATGTTAATTCAAAAGAAGTGTGTGAAATAACATCCAGCAATCACTGACCTACCTCTTTGCAAAACTCAGAGGAATTTGAAAATGTTCTTTGTTCAGGCCACTGAGAGCACAAAGGATTTTCACAGTTCAGCACAAGCTTATTGAGTCACTGAGTACTTTCCCACCTGTGCCAGTGGAGGAGGCGGGGAGGGAGGAGGATTGTGGGTGAGAACAATGGACTGACCATACACACAGAACAAACCAGCAAGTCAGACATGAAATACTTGTTTGGCTTTGATTTTTGCAAATTAAAATCATGGCACATTATCAGAACACTGGGCTCTTTCTGGACAGAGGCAAGCACACAAGCTGGCTGTTTTGGAAGGACCTGATAAAGCTTAGGAGGTGAGGATATGCTTTAAGTTAAGGATCCAGTTGGCTCAATGATCAAAAATAACTCTCCATGAGGGCCAAAATTCCCCTCCTCATCCAAATCAAAACTACTGTAAACCATAGTGCTTTCCAGCTGACAGCTAGTAGCTGGCAACTTTCCTGTTTGATTTCTTGTGATAGTTTTGGTGGCATTAACTTAGACTTTTGAAGAGTCTGATTGGTGGGGACCTTCTGGAGATACTTGGTCCACCACCCCTGCTCAAAGCAGGGCGTGAGACATAGGGCCTCAGTCTGAATCCTGAATGGTTTTGGTGCTTAAGTGAAATGCTTAGCTTCATTTACCACAACAAATGAAAGAGATGCATAAAACACAGATATTCAGTGTTTCATATGACCATTTTTAAGTCTTCACAATTCCTACAAAGACAAAACATAGTTTGTTTTATAGACTTCCACAGTTAGAGCAAGAGTGCAATTGTAAAAGTTGTGGTGGCACAACAAAGTCCAAGGCATTAAAGTAAGAGAGGCACACTCTGCTTTCACCAGGACAACTAGAGAGTTGCTTTCAGGACAGTCTAATTTTCCGATTTCCCAATTCCTTCATGCACAGATGTGCCATTATCTTCAACATCAGCTTCAGACATACTAGGGACATATACACACACCCACATACACAGGGTTACACCTGGGGGAGGACGTAAGCAGGGATCTGAAGTTGTGGCTTTCCTCTTGAACTTTGATACTTGAAAGAAAATAATGTTTGTTTTTGCTGTGAGATACTGTGAGAAAAATGTTTTCCAGATGCATTGCTACCATAAATATTAATAAATTGTATATTTGAAATATCAAGTTTCTCTAGAAAGATAAATATAGAAAAAATATTTTAGATATTTTAATATAAAAAATACAGAAAAATATTTCTGTTTTCCATAAAATATCTATTCTAGATGTCTATGAAACTTCATGTATTAAATTGTACAATTGCAATTCTAATATATGTTACTGATCACAGGAGCTATAATTGTCACTGCAAAGGCTTAACATTTCTTATGTTAATGATAAAGTAATTTTAAAAACCATATCCAGACATTAAACATTTATTAAAATATTAAGTGATCAAAGGATTATAACAGTGTGTTTCAGCTCTAGATTGATGGACATTGCTGTCCAAAGGAATTGTGTCTCAAATGCATTTTTATTAATGGTATATAAGAAAAAATATCAACAACCCTACAAAAAACCCAAACCAACAAAACCACTTTTTGGCAGCTTCTGAAGGGAGACAGCAGGACAGACCAAAACACAAGGACTAATCCTTAATGGGGCTGGCTAGGACTGGGAGAGAGTCCCCCCAACAATGTGATGTGGAAGCATTTGCTCCCTGCAGCTTTTCCCTCTGTGCCTATTTGGAGCTGGCAGCCCAACAATCTTCACATGCACTAATACAATAACAGTATTTTTAAAATAGCATAAGAGGCATAGTGGGAGAGCACTCAGCTATAGCATTTCAGGATGCCTACCTTGGCTCCCTCTTACACCAATTTGCAGCATTAGAAGTCTGCAGGCAAAGTGTGCTGGCATTTTCTATAGACTGCATCATAGTCTGGGGAGAGCTGAAACACATTTAAGTACTGACACATCCTTGGAGTTCATCTTCTGTTTTTAGTGCACTCCCCACAATTTCAGTTTCAGATGCCTTCATGATTCAGCTGAAACTATAATGGAATTAAAAATAATAATAACTGTCCAAGATCTTTCCTTCCTATGTCATTGACTATGTTCTGGTATGAAGCACTGCCTTTTAAAATATCCTGCTGTAGGGATGAGCTGTGGAAGCACTTGTGGCATAGTTCCTGCTTGAGCTATTTCCCCTGGTGTCTCAGGAAAGGTTTATGTCTTGTTTCCAGCCAAAGTCAAGGCTTCTGGGATGGCAATTCAAGGGTGTCAGTTCTGCATTCTTTGCACAATTTTTGTTGTGGCTCTGATCTGCCTCAGCTCCTCTGGTGTGGTCAGACACTACTGCAGCATCAGACTGGAGAGGAGAGCTGGAGTTCCTCGTAAAACAAATCCCCTTAGGGCTTTGGCTCCTAAATTCACCCGTGCAGATGCAGAGAAGCACTAAGTTGCAGTACCCTGATCCAACAGGCTGCCTTTGCAGAGCAAGGGCTCAGCTTCAATGTGGCAATTCTTCCAGCGTGTCTCTTAGATACAACTTTAATCCCCACTGTAGCCACTGATATGTGAGTGATTTAACAAAGAGATGTTGACCTGTGCTTTCCCAGGGCCCTCCAGCCGGCCCCTCTCCTCACACCAACATGTCCTCAGCATATTGCTGGGCAGCGCCAGCAGCATGAGAGGGAGAAACACTGCAGAGCACTCTGGCTTTCTGCTACAGCCAAAAGGGCTTCCATGTGCCCCTTCCTTCTGCCTTTTTCTAAATAACTGATGAACAGCTTCTTCCCTGCCTTTGCCAGACAGGGGCATCAATTTGCCCTTTGGGGCTCTGCACTGTGCCTCACTCATGGGTGCTAAAATCAGATAGAAGCCTTCCAAGAATAAAAAACTACATATTCAAAATGACACTGAAATTTTCCTTTCCAAACAGCATTGCAAACAGGGTGACTCCCACTGAGCTGCTGGAAACACAGTCTACTATTTATATATAGAAAATGCAAGGAATTTAAAATTTGCCAGGGAGGTAGAATGCAGAGCAGATCTCATCTGCCTCATGAGTACCAAGTGCTGCCACAGCCAGGTCAAGAAGAAGAACAGAAAGTCTTTCTGAGCAGTGACAGAGCCAGTGGGACATTCAGTGAGAGCTGTTGGCCTGGTAACAGTCTAACCCAAATTTCCATTGCCAGTTCTTATCCACAGAATATCAGGTTTGGAGTTGTTTATGTACTAACTATATATGTGGATACTTAAAGCCTGGATAAGTAAAAAGATACAGCTATTTCTATTTATACAAGCTCTTTAGTTAAGATAATAAATAATTCCTCAGCAGTATGGCTTTAATCAGAATCAGTTTAAAGTTATTTTATCTGAGCACAGAAGAACTTAGACTGTCTATTCCAGTCTTCCTCTGAAATTCACAGCTCTCCACACTTTGAAGTAATGTACAAACATTTACTGCTAGATCCCATCCACCACCATCAATAGAACACACACATCCAAAATATAGGAAATGAGCTGGATTAATGGGACAGGACCTGAGTAGACAGTCAAAGATTCTTGCCTAATATGGACTATAGTTCAATAGTGCAGAAAGCAAAACTCTGGTACTGGTTTTAGGAGGGTATTTCAGCAGGAAGAGATGCTACAATTTGCTTCCTTTCCAAGAATAGGGTAAATGTAGTACATCTTTCAATAAACAGAACTGTGTAGTGTACACAGGCTTTAGAATAAAATTACATTATGTTATTTCTATATTAAATCTTTAATGCAAAAGTTGACTGACTGTATCACTGAATTAAACTACTGAAATAGAAAATTCTTTTGTTACTGTAAATTTTTTAAAACAAAAGTTTAAATATGGAACATGTAGAAGATACAAGGAATGAACTTCCAGTCTCAGAGTCTGAGTTTAAAAACTCCTGTACAAACGCAAATTCCGAGTCAGAAAATGGAAAGTCACCAAGTACCTATAAAAGCTCAGTATGCCAATTTCAGAACATGGTCTTAAAATTCTCATTTTTGAATTTGAGACTCTTCGGATGGCCCTTCTTTCTTGCCTCTTCCTCCTCCCCCTGTTAGAACATGCTAGACCGAAAGATATCACAACAATACTCAAGGTCCTGTCTGTAGCATCTGCAAAGGAGGGACTGAGACACACCTGGAGATGCGCCTGGAGGACAGGATCTGGGTTTTGGTGACCTGGGCAAGGTGGCTGGGGCACAATTGTTTGCTATTTCTTATGCAGGTGTTGGGAGTAGCAGGAATGGGGCTGCTCCATGAGTAGGGACAAGCCAGGAGCCAAGGCTAAGTGGGCTACCTAGTATAAAAATATCACAATACCTAAGCAGGACCTAGCTTTCCTAAATCCATGCTGCTGGGCTTGATCCTTTGGCTGTCCTCTAGGTGTCATGAGATTGAACTCAAGTTAATCTGATCCATAACCTTCTCTGGCACTGAGGTCAGGCTGACAGGCCTCTCCTTCCCAGGAATCTCCTTCCAACACTTCTTGCAGGTGGGTGTCACATTGGGCAGTCTCCAGCTGGGACTTTTCTGGTTAACCAGAACTGATGACAAATAATGGATAGTGGCTCGGTGAGCTCTTCTGCCAGCTCCCTCAGTACCCTCGAGCGAATCCCACCTGGCCCCACAGACTTGTGAATGTGTACGTGGCACAAGAGGTCACTAAATACTTCCTCCTGGATTGCATGGGGCCTGTTCTGCTCCCTGTCCCTGTCTACCAGCTCAGGGGGCTGATTGCCTAGAGGATAACTGGTCTGTCCATTAAAGACTGAGGGAAAGAAGGCATTAAGTACCTCAGCCTTTTCTTCACCCTTGGTGACAATTTTACCCCCCCATGTCCAATAAATTATGGAGCTTTTACTCATTCTGCTTCTTGCTGTCAATGTACTTATAAAAACACTTTTTAGTATCTTTCACAGCAGAGGCCAGATTGAGTTCTAGCTGAGCTTTTGACTTACAATATTTTTCTACATGACTTAATGACACCCTAGTGCTCTTCCTGAGTTGCCTGCTCCATCTTTCACTCTCTTTTGTCCTGATTTCCAGTAGAAGCTCCCTTTTCATCCAGGCCAGTCTTCTTCCCCACCAGCTCTTCTTTCAGCACATGGGGATGGCCTGCTCCTGCATCTTTAAAATTTCCTTCTTAAAGTATATCCAGCCTTGCTGGACCCCTTAGTTATTAAGGACTGATTCCCACTGACACTCTCTGAACCAGTGTCAGGCCAAAGTCTGCCCTCTAAAAGTTCAAGGTAGAGGTTCTGTTGATCCCTCTCCTTACTTCACCAAGAATCAGAAACTATCATTTCGTGGTTCTGTGGTTAAAGGCTGTCTTGAGCACAGCATCTCCCACCAGCCTTTCTTTGTTTGTAAATTGATCTCGTGGGGCACCAACCCTTGTAGCCTTACTTAGCAGTTGTGTCAGGAAGTTCTCTTCTGCTGACTCCCGGAGTGCCCCCTCTCCTCTGCTGGAGTTTCCAGGAGATATCTGGCAAGATAAAGCCTTCCACAAGAACATGGGCCAACAATTGTGAAATATCAGCCAGGCACTTATCAAACAGTTCATCTGCTGCCTCATCCTGGTTGGGTGGTCTGTAACAGACTCCCACCAAGATTTTTGCCTTGCTGGCCTTCCCCTCTCTGATTCTCACCCACACTCAACCTCATCATCACTACCCTCGGCTCTGCACAGAAGAAACACTCCCTAACGTACAGAGCCACCCTGCTGCCTCTGCTTCCTCGCTTGTCCTTTCCAAAGAGCTGACAGCCATCATCGCAGCACTCCAGTCACACAAGTCATCCCAGCACATTTCTGTGAGGGACACTATGTCATGGCTTTCCTGCTGCACAATGGCTTCCAGTTCCTCCTGTTTGTTACTGACACAGCGTGCATTGGTGTAGAAGCATGTCAGCTGAGCTATCGATTCCACCCCAGCACTGGCATGCTGCCCCTAGGCCCATCTCTACTGAGCCTGGTCTTATCTCTCTCCCCCTTCCAAGCCAGCTTAAAGCCCTCTCAAACCACCACTACCAACACATGGGCAAGAATCCTTTACCCATTTTAGCCAGTGAACCCAATCTGTCTCCAACAAGACTGGTGCCACATGGACCAACCCATGACTGAAAAAGCCAAAATGCCACCAATGGCACAAGTCTTGAAGCCACATGATCAGGTGGGTTCTCCTGTTATTCCTACAGCCAACTGGCAATGACAAAGGTCACTGTCATAGCGAACTTTAGAAAAGCATGCAAAATATCTCTGGCAATACAGTCTGGCTTTATTCACTGCAAATTTAGTTGACCAGTATTTATCAGCCACTAATAAAGCTGTCTGAATCTGCATATAATCCATATCAAATTCCAGGCTGGCAGAAAAAAAGATAACACTAATTTGCAAGGAAAGTAGCAGCTTGAATCACTAAACAAAATAAAACCTGTCCATGTTCAGAAAACCATTATGCTAAGTCACCCAGGATAGGCATGTGTTGAATAATGATGGTTTTTCCTAAGGCACAAACAATTGTCAACAGAAGTTGATAGCAGCTCAACTTAACCTATATGAAAGACCACTAAAATAATTTTTAAACAGTTTATAGGCATTCCTATGTGTAAGTGTCACTCAGAAAATAGTAGCTGGAAGTGTGTTTAAGAATGGCAAAAATCTGTTAATCAGATTATAGAAAAACAGGTGCATCTACATCCATTAGTTTTAGTACAGTTTTTAGAAATGTCATTTTGAAATGTCTTCATTTTTCATTATAGCCAAACCTCAGAAATCTGACTTCCACCAGTTGGATGAAAATTTGGCAGTACTTTTCATTTCTCAGGATATGTTAAACACTAGAATTTGCACTGCTCAGATCAAATATTCTTACAAGCTACAAGATGAAGTACCTCAGATACTCTGGGATGTTACCAGCAAGTGACTTCTCTTGGTGGAGTAGCAGGAAGTCAGGCTGCTATCTCCACGGAGGATGCTGCTGGCAGCTCCTGCTCAACCACCACCAGCTCCCAAAGTGCTTTCCTCCAGCACTCCCTGAGAGCTGCAGCTGTCACCTTTCTTTGAAAGTCAGAGCAGCTCAAAGGCACAGGACCTACATAAGTGGTCAAGAGTGTTAATTGTTCTGGCTGGGGGACAAAGTGAGCAGGCTGAGTACGTTTTGGGTTTCTGCATTTGCAAAGGAAGGTTGCAGACATGTGGGTCTGGCTGGCTGATCTCCCGTGGTGTTCTGGAATGGAGCTGTGTGCTCATGCAAGCTGCAAAGCAAGGCAGAAATCTACTGCAACTACCACCTTGTATGGATTGCCACGTATCAGTGCTGCCAGAGTTTGTATTTCAGCTTTTCAATGTGCAGAATAAGGTTTTCAAGAAAGCCCTGCCTCTACTTACTGGGAAAAACTCTGATGAGAGGTCACCTCATCAACCTCTTGGATCAGCAACAGAAGCCAACAACTTTAAGACAAAATGCCAACACTGCTCTCACATTTCAGGGTTCCTGAATATCTGAAAGCTTTTTGGAAAGCCAAGTCCCAAGCTTTCCTGCTGTTCCTCATTCTGGGTACTGTTTGATCAAATCTATCTTATTTTGCTTAAGAATAAACCATGTACAATACAAAACACTGACACAAATTATAGGCAAAATAAATATTTTATTGGTTTAATATACAGTTTTTTAAAGAAATCAGCCCTTGTCTTCCTAACACAATTTAAAATTTTATAAACCTTTTCATATAATATTGTAATATTTGAAACTATTTTTGATTAAAGACCTTGACATAGTGTGGAGAGTTTTAGTAGATGGAAAAGGCAAAGGAGTAAAGAGAGTTCAAGCACACCCAAAAGGGATATTACATATCCACTAAATGGCTATTTGACCACACAAAAACTCCAATGACTTCCAATTTTCTCCATTGGAACAATCAGATATTCACCAGGCTGACTGAAAATACACTCTGTGAGGGATGGAGAGGGAAAAGAGATTTTTTCCATTTTCCCCATAATATAAGCAAGGTCATTCATGCACTCCAAGTTGCAAATCCTAATTGCTTCCAGAAGATAGCATTTTTATTGCATTTTGGTTAATATGAAGCAGAACTTCTCTTGGTATGACTGCGAGTAGTCAACACCAAAAAAAACCACCCCAGTGCTTAAATAAGGCACTTTCCTATACAGGGATGAGCAAACAGCAAGGAAGCAAATAAAATTAGTTAAAAGTTGTCTTCTACACAAAGATAAGGCTTTCAGTGTCAGAACTTTAAGTAGTTTTAAGAGTAACCTCATGTCATTCTACCACTCTGCTAATAGTAACCGCCTCAAGAATTAACAGCAATTTGTGTAACAGGATTGTTTCCTTCTTTTGAAGTGGCACTAAGTAACAGCAGTGGAAACCATTATTGGTTATTTCAAGCTCTTAAAGTGGATCAGTTATTGCACAATAAATACCTCATAGAGGTCAGTGTTTTGGGAGGGATTGTTGTGGGGTTTTTTTCTATTTCTTTTAAAAAAAGCTAGGCTGAATGTGTACGTGTTATTTATAAACTGGTTACGTCTGGAAATCTTCAAGTTTCATGATGCATCATTAGACAAAGAAATCAGCTACATAAAAATTTACAACCGGGACATACAAATAAATACAAAAACCTTTCAGAGCGACACAATTTTGCTGATGCTTTAAGGAAAGTAATGTTAAAGTGTCTAAGTCCTTACAGATGAACCCAAGGAAAGGTCCACATCGGAGAACCAAGCGCCAAACACAGTAGCCCATCTCAGCAGCTTTAACACTTCCTGAAGCAAAACCAACTTGGCACTTTCACCAGTGGGTGCTGCCCAAAGCAGAATCCCACAGCATCCAACTTCCGACTACATCCAACCTTAGAGAAAAAAAAAAAGGAAGATGAAGACCTAAATTAGATTTTTGGATGTCTGTTTGTTATGTTGAAGTATGTATTTTGAAATTATTCATATCTAAGGCAGGCAAATTGCAGAAATCCTCTTGCATGATGTATTCACATAAAAAGTCATCATAGAGCACACTGAAACTAAAAATCAAGGACCACTCTATGAAAGCTGATGGTAGAATGGGCCAATCTACAAACCAGCTGACTTTCCAAATCTATTCAGGATTATCAATATTCTCTGTATTCAATGAACTTCAAATTTGATCACTTACGTTTCAAAGAGAAAATGCAAACAAAGCAAGGTATAAGTTAGCAATGATATTTAACACGATTAAAATAAAAATAAAATCTGGTTCTTGCAGATCCCCAAAGATTACCTGTAGTACCAGTTTCATGGCTGTGTATCTTGTTTTGCAGCTGCAGATCTGCTTTGGGGCGATACCGCTGCTAACAATCCACTTACTATTTCTCTTCTTATTTCACCAACAATAGATTCCTTGATCTGAAAGGGATTAGCCAAAGTTTAAAGGTCAGTAATTTATATAAACAATGGATAAAACTAAATGATATTGCAGATATGTTTGACACTACCAACATGCACCATAAAATTCAACTTTCAAAACTGTGACTGGAAAAAACATTAGAAAAATGAAATAATAACTGTAAGTAATTTTGAAATTCTTGCAAATTGTATAAACGAAAATTAAACTAGTTCTATACTTCCAGATGGCAAATATGTTTATGTTTTACACTTAGGATATCTGGTTTTTATGCTAAGAAAAGAATACATTTCAACTATGCAAAGTTCTGAAGAAAAACATTTTAGGATATATACGTCAAAAGCATCCCAAATGCACTACTTTTTGACAAGCTATTATTCTCTTGAAAAGGAAGGCAGGATTGATCCCTTTCACAAATGGATTACACAGCAGAACAGGTCCAAGTCCATGAACACAACCTGTTGATTTCAAAGAATTGAAAAGGAGACAAATCCTAATTGCATACTTTTAGCAGGAAAGACAAAGAATTTCAGCAGTTGCTCACATCATCAATGGGCCACAGGGGTTTAATCTATGCCAGTGAAGGCTATTTTTCACAGGATTGTGACAAAGCATTTACTCATTAAGTTTTATATAAAACACACCAAGGAGTTTCCAGTAGTGCATGTGAGTGTGGCAGAGGCTACAACAAAAAAGAGCAGAGCACTGATTGCTACAGTAAAGAAAACAAAGGTGAAAAGGAGGCAAAACACAGTTCTACAAAAGCATATTATGCTGGAAAAGAGCAGAGAATGACAAAGAAAAACAGCATGGGCTTCTTGCAAGTACAGGAAATCTTTGGCACTAACTTATTTTTTTGGATGGTCTTCAGGAGGGACAAGTAAGATACAGATCCAAGGACAGAGGAGGACAACAACTGTGAGAAGGTGCAGGGGGGTAAGAGCCAGAGCCTGGCCTAAGGTCACACAGAAGCACTCAGCATCCCAGTTAAGCAATACATTTTTCTTTTTCATGTTAGTCTCCCCTTTTCCTGGTGCGTCAAAAGGATTAAGCAACAACGTCAGAAGGGTGGCAGCAGCATTAGCAGCAGGTTATTTATCCCTTGTTCTCTTTGGCAGGCAATTCAATCCCTAAACCATTAGTGTGGCAAAGTTCCTCATTTCATTACTACTTTGCATCAAGCAGAAATTCAGAGACTACAATATTATTGGGAAACAGGTTTCCAGTTGGGTTGTTTGCTGATTAACAGACAAAAGAAAAGCCATTGTGCAATAGAGCCTGTTTCACCAACAGCCGAAAGCCCAGAGGATGTCTATGCTGATGAACACACTGATGTACAAAGTTCTAGAACCACTGTCAGCATGGTAAGGGCTTTGGGATTTAGAAATGCAAGCAGAGGGAACCTGCACACAGCACCGCAACAGTCCAGCAGGCATAAGAGAGCCCCCAGTGCTCTCTCCATCTTTCTTCTTTAGTATCTCATGGGGTGGGTCTGTGAGTACGCTACAGAACAGTCATTTTGTACCCTTCTCTCAACACACAGACAAAAATAAATCTCACTTTCCAAAAAAAAGCTCATAAAAGCTTCCCAAATTAGCAAGTAAAGGATCTAGTATGACAGACAGTCTTGTAACAAAGTAGAGACTGGAAGCAAAGCAGCTCCTGTTCTATTCTCAGCTCTTCCAAAGCTTCTGGCTTGACCTTGATTATTTGAGTCCTCTGCTTCTCACCTTCCTGTCTGGACAACAACAAGGCCACCCTCCACTGCCTCTTTTCACAGCCTCTGCTCCCTCCCCCTCCCAGTTCTTTCCCAGACTCAGCAAGGTCACTCCTGTGTGGTGAGCCAGCACTGACTCCTGCAGTGACTCAGTACCACGCGCGTGTCGTGACCAATGGCCAATATTTGCCTTTTTCATTATAAATGATTTAAGGCAAGGTGCACCTTCTATTTGCTCTATTTGCGGAGCACACGGCCCCCTGCCAAGGCTCCCTCTGTACAGAAGACAGAAAAGCAGTCAATGAATGCTCCATCAATGACTTTTTAACAAGTGAATGAAAAATTGATCATTTGAAAAATGGGAGAACCACTCATTTATGCTATATTTACTACACTGATACAACACCAATACTCAATATTGCATTGAAAACACAGTATCACTCTCATTTTTACAATGGTAAAACAATTACCTCTTTTCCTAGGAAAGAATTACCATTACTGCAATATTATGTTGCTGCTAAATAAGGAACTGATTGAGAGTGAAGTGCACCACTTGTGGCAAATTTTGAGATAGGTATTCTTCACCAACTAATGAAAAATGGGAACAAGGCTTTTCACAGTGCTTATACTTCTGATCTTAAGTACATTTTCTATAATTCAAAGAATTGCTTCCTACTCAGTTTTCTTCCCATGCCACTTCTTCATGGCAGCAGCTGGTGAGATTTCATGCTCAAGATAATAAGATGAAGAACCCAACGCCTGCACATGTCAACAACCTACAGACATTCTGAGAGATGCTAAGCTAACATGGATTTGAATGGAAAATGGAAAAGGGATGATTCTCTGCCAGACCATCTCTGTCCCATTAAGACTCATTACAGCCTCTTAAAGCAGCTGATGACAGGAAAATCATACCTTTCCTTAAAGTGTAACTTCATTAAGTGTCATTTATAATGAAGAACTGTTAGCAAAATCAGAACTTCCACTGCTCATAAGCAGAAAGATCTTTGAACCAGCACATCTTTTAAACTGGAGAAGAGCAGAGCGAGAGGGGCTGGTGGCCCTTCTAGTGACCCTGTGACTTACACAAGTCAAGCAGTAAGTACTGCATGTGATAATCCTGTGGAGGCCAGACTGCATTTCATCAAGAGAGCTACTGTTTGCTATTTTAACACTTCATGTTGCTGAGTGTTTTTCCAAGGGAGTTAGTCCATTATTGCCAAAAGTGAACACCATGGGTTTTTTCATGGAACAAATAGTTACAGGTCAAAGTTCACATGCATTACAGCCCACCCAGGCATATCACACCCACTGCCTGGCTTCTCCCTTCCCAACACAAGGTCACACAGCTACAGAGAATGGGAGGAATGAGCAAGGGTTTAATATTTGTGAGTGCATACCTCAAGAATGCATCCTACCAGATTTCTTTCTTTTGACAATGAAACTGTAATTCCTTAGCTAACAACAGGGCTATTTAAGCAAGGCATAATTTCAATGTATGCTCTGTTTTAACTCTTATGAAACAATAAACATTTTCCTGATATGTGTTTAATAGCATGCTCTGGCTCTGCAAAATCTACCAAGTGCTTTGAGCCAATGCATCTCCACTCTGACCTGCAAAACTCCTCATGGTGAGAAAATCTTGAGTTGATCCAGAACCCACTGCCAATGAAGTTAAACTGAGGGACAATCTCTCTGTGTGCTCAAATATTCACAAAGCGAGTCAAGCTCAGTTGTTTGCTGACTACTCATCTTTGAATAGTAGCCTCTCAGTTCAGTGTGGATTCTTTCAGCATTACAATGTCCTCAGTGCCACACACCCAAATAACAATCTCTGTGCAAAGAGTACACATCTTTATTTGCTGTCAACTAATGAAGCTAAAGAGGAACTTTCACAGAGGCTAACCTCAGAAAAAATATTGACTGAAATAATTCTGTCCTTTGACTTCAGCTCACTTTCTTTTTGTCTCTCTTGCTTTTGCAGTGCTTTTGAATTACAGTTCTCCTTCCTATCTCAGTTTCTCCTTTAGCAACCTTCCACCATGACACCACTGCTCTGACAGGTGGATTTTTACAGACAGCCTGGATACAAAGGCCATCCTGGCTTCACTGCAGAATCAGAAGCACAGTGCAAGGTGTGCTAAATATCTCATGTGCCACTCTTCTGTTGAGTGGCATGCATCTCATCCATTTCACAGACAAATCTAAGGTAAAGCTGGTTCCAATTATCCACTGCTTCAACACACACAGACCTGGAAGGCACCACGGCATTACAGCCTGGCCTGTTGTACATTTCTAAGCACAACATCTTACCTAATCTTCAGTGGTCTATGGCAGTGCCATACAAAAGCTTCAAGGGACAAGCTGAAGGCTAAGTGTCCAGTGACCCTTGGCTAAAGTCTAAGTGGTCCTTCTCTTGTGAAGAAGAGAGAATAAAATCTACAAGTTCTCAATTCCCATTTCTGTTTTCAGAGCTAAGTTCGCTCCAATTTTCCACAGGCACTTCTTTTCAGAACAAGTAGTTTCTTTGGCTTCCTTTCCCCGTTTATACTACTTGCCAGAGAGCTTTTCTGTCATGCCACTAAGAAAACACAGTTTTAGTCGTGTTTCTTAACTTGACCCACAGGAAAAATAACTAAGCACTCCTCACTTTCATTGACTGCCAATAAAACTAGTCCAATACGACTGGTCCAAAATCACTCAAACTCTGAAATAACTTCCCACCTGCCTTCAGCCTGTTTCACTCACATTCCTATAGTCCTTAGTGGTTGGGGCAGAGGGATTAGAAAGTACGCTTAGCATTTACTACAGCATTGTTTCTGAAACGTTATTTCACCGCTCAATGAACTCCAGTCTGGCATTTTAACAAGCAAACATGACAGAAATTTTCACTTGGGAATCTGCAATACTGCTGCTTAACTAAGTAGTAGAGACAGCAAGTTCTTTCCCAGCCATACTTAGCTATTAATTTACATGCTAACCACTTCCACTGAAAAAAACATCCACTGCTTTGCACATAAACAGAGCTGTGGCTCCAACACCTAGTGACATGTTCTGAGCTTTCAGACACAGCACAGGAACAGTACGGAGCCTTGGCTGGAGACAGAAGAGAAAACTCAGTGGACAGGAGTTACAGCCAGCCTTGTCTCTAGGTTTCAGAAAATTCAGTTCAAACATCCCAGATCTCAGCCCCTCCTTCCTCACCTCCCGTATGACTTGTTGCAGCTCCTCCTGCTCCACTGCTTTGTGGATTTCATCAACTGAAGGCATGAGAGGGATTTTTTCAAGTTTGTGCTCCACCTCTGGCTTGGAGTCTGCAAGCTCCTCAGAGCTTTCCACTGGCTGTCCAGTGCCTGCTCTCAGCGGGGGAGTTGGTGTTAAGGCAACAGAGGCTCGGTACAACTTCTTGCTTTGACTCTTAGCTTTTCTACCTGTGTGACCAGAGCACACCGAAGAGGAATCCGAGTTTCCATGGGAGAATACCGACTCTGTACCCTCTGCTGGGAGAGTTTCCAGTCCAAGCTCTCCCAGTCCTAAACCCAGTTCAGACTTCAGAAATGACTGTTCTCGAATGAGCTCAGAGACCTAAGGATTCAGAAAAGAAACAGTCCTGAATAAGCAAACAAAAAAGCCACATACAGACATAACTATGTTTTCTTGCTATTTATTTAATCACTTACTCATTCCCTCCAATGAGGGAATGCAACAAATACAGCTATAAAATAAATATATCCTTTGCCTTTATTACTGCAACAAAGAGGATCATAAAAAGGAATGTGCCTTTTTAAAGCCAACATAAATAAAAATTGTGGCTCTTCCCCAAGCCACCGACTTTTGCAACATGTATACATCTTGCCAGAGCCATTGACAGGCACACACGTAAGGGCTTGATTTTCATTTGTTTGTTCTTTCCTTTCTGCAGTTTTTGAACTACTTATTTTCAGTAGCAGAAAATGTGCAGAAATATAAAAAAATAATTTTCCTAGAAAATTAATGAGGTAGTACCACCATTTGTATCAACTAATTGAAAAAATATCTCACTTCTATATATTCCTCTTAAAAGCTAACAAGACTCTACAGACACACCTACAGTTAAATCTGCTAAAGGAAAACTGCAGTTGTTTTCAACAAAGCTATTTAAGGGAATAAAGTATTTCTAAAATTATGTGTCAAATTAATCTCCTGCAACCTATTTTAATGTAAAGCCTTCCTGGTTCTTTTCATCAGTAAAACACAGAGTAAACACTTACCGGTTCAATGACGTTCAATGGAGAAGGACATGACAGATTATCAGCACTTCTGCTTCCATACATACCCTGAAAAATTAAGTTAAGTTAATGCACTTAGGACTTTCTTAGAGCTCTGAGAAGCTAGTATATAAACAAGCTGCATCTCAGACAAGTTTCTGTAAAACCAGAAAGTTGGAAACAGGAAGTGGAGCTGGTTGGAGAAAGTTAATTTCAGTCATTTTTAAAGCTGGCCCTCTTCTATAAAAGGATTTACAAATAAAAAGTTATTTATACAGTTCAAAGAACGCAAGTTTGGCTTGAGATCACAGCAATACCATATTTTCCTGTTCTTGGGTTTCAATTTTTTTCCCCATGACAAAATACTGAAGAGGAAGATGTGGCTTGTGCCTGTGCTGCTTCTACAGAAGATGATTGGCTAAGAAAGAGAAATGAAACCCAGGAAGAACATATGACACTTTTCGTCTGTGCTTCTTTTGTTTGGCTGACGACAGAATTGCAGCAAAAACCAGAGGAACAATCTTTCGCTGAGCAAAAAATAAGAGAAAGTATGTTTTTGTTCCCATGGATTGGCAGAGCTAGAGAGAAAGCACACTCTGTTTCTTGGGAGAGAAACACTCTGAATGTTTCATCTCTCTGCCCCCATCTCTCAAGAAAATCAGTGTAGAACTCCAGAAAGCCCATCACCATGCTCCTAGGATTTCAGACATAAGCTCCAGCTACCAAAACTGTGAAAATTCAGGGTCATGAAGAGGAAAAAGAACAAAGCACTGACAGAAGAGGTATGCCTTTCTCAGCCTAAAATCCCACAAGGTATGTATTGATATGTATGAACACCAAGAAAGTCACACACCTTTTCCCCACGGTGAAATATTGACTGAAAATGAGAAAATATGACCCCTGATACACACGGCATCATTAGATTCCATCCCACTCTAAGAGTTACAACAGTTATGAGTTATTACTTTACTTGTCCCTGCTCATTGCAGGAGGGTTGGACTAGATGATCTTTAAAAGGTCCCTTCCAACCCAAACTATTCTACGATTCTGTGATGAACATTACATTGAGAAAAAACATAATGTTGTTGCAAAACTAATACTTACTATGTGTGCCTGAGGTCTGTAAGGTGAAGACATGTGCAGACTTCTGAGCTGGTCTTCCAAGGCAAGCAGACGTTCTTCCAACTGCATCTCCAACTCCTGCAGCTCCATGCGGACGGACTTCCTCAGGCTCTGCAGCTGATCAGCTTCGAATCTACAGCAAGGCCATCACAAAAAGAACAAAAGCATTCACTGCACTCAGCTGCAAAGAGGTGACTGAGCAGGACAGTGCCACAAGTAAAGGACTTCATGCAAGGGAATTCAAAGCAGAACACAGAAATGTTAGCTGAATGCCTACATGGCCCAGAAGTCTTCTTCATTTATAGAAAAGATGTATCAGTCCATAGAAAAAACAAAACCACATAGTGTACCACAGAACATTATCCAAAAATTTTAGCTTTAAAGGCAGAGGAAATTGGTATTTCTACATATATCGAATCAAATTCAATTTAAAACTGATAAGAACAAGCACCACAGAGTAATGCAGTAATCACATGTTACTTCTCCTGTGTGGTTACAGATTCCCCAGCACTCACAGCTACATTTTGGCCAGGAAGTCACAGTCTAAGGCAGCCAACTGATTTCAAACATGTTTACTTTTAAAGTGATAGGCCAAGAGCTGATTCAACTAAACTAAATATATAATCAGTTACAGAAATTGTTCCAGATCTGCTGCAACTCCTGGCGAGCACAACCACTCGGAGCCAGAATATGAATGCCATCTGTAGCCTGCTGAGTAGCCACTGAAAGTTGGAAAAGCATCTGAATGCTACAGATTTCATTCTTTATTTACACCTACAAAGATGGGAGTGATCTAAAATAAAATCTTTAAGATTTCTTTCCCCTGCAATATCCTAAGCTCATGTATCCTATGATAACAACCCTTAAAATCTGCAGCTCTAGAATCACTTTGGAGAAAGGATGCAGAAAAAAATTAATTAGTGAGAAATAGGGATTGGAAGAAACAAAGAGTAAAAAACTCTAGAATGAAGATGTATAAAGAAAAGAGTAAATAAGATTTTGGCAAAAAACCTCATCTCCAACCCTGTTCAAATTGAAATGATTCGATTTCTTGCTGATCTCAAGAGCAGTAACACATTTTCTGATAGGCCAGAGTATTTTCTCTTTTTTTTTGTTTTTTAAAGAACGTCATTTTACCGTTCCTCCTCTGTCATGTGCTGATAAACCGTGGTCTGTTGACGCAACATAGTCAATTCCAAATCCATCATTTGGGTTCTGAATAAATTTAGATTTCTCCTCACCACTTGCAGCTCCTGGAAAGTATTCTGGGGAAATAAAAATATAATAATGAATTACATGGGAAAATAAATTAAAGTAAGTTTGTATCCTGTAGCCACATTTGCCGAGATGAGCCTTTTGAGTCAACAGCACCTCAGCAACTTCAGCATATGATGGAAGATGCATGTTGTGCCATCACAATGACTCAAGAAAACAGCATTTTTGGCTGTATCATACAAGCAAACACATGAAAGTTTATTTAGATTAATTCCTTTTTAGCATTATTTGCGGGAAGCTCTCTCTTGAGAACAAAGACAAGGAACTGCCCAAAGTTAGCACAGTCTGTGACACATTTAGGATGTTACCTTGTATTTTATTTTGACTGAGTACCACTCCATAAATAGGGTCACTTACTTCGTAGAGAGGTAGAATGGATGATCTCTGAGTAGTGTAACCAGTGGCAGCTGAAAGGTCCTGACCCCTCATCACTGGGTACTAGGGGTAAGAAACGAACAATTTGAAATGGGAAAGGCATCCTCTTGAACACACAGACACTCCAAAAGCAGCTACTAAAACACAACCTTTCTGGCATTGAGATTTCTGCAAGCCGTGGAAATACTGTGCTGCAAATAGGCAACCTTACAAAATGTCAGCACCTCTTCTTAACTGACACATGTGCAACAATTTATGCTTGAAAACTTAGTAGACCCAATTGTCTCAGCTAATGATAAAAACAACAATTCCAAAACCATAACTGAGCAAATTAAACTGTGTCCCATTTTGAAATCATGATTGTAGTCAAATTTGTCATGGGATTTTCTTCAGTTCTTAGTTTGGGGAATTTTAGTTCATTTTGGTTTTCAATCTCACTATGTTGCCTTCATTCAAAGACCCCAGCTTGCTAATGATGTCTCATGAAAACAAGATTGAAGAATTTCTATTTGCATGTTGCAACAACATATGGAGCAAACAGATAAAATCCAGGGGTTTGTTACATGTAGAGGCACAGCACAACAAAGAACAGTGGAAACAGCAAAAATGTTTACCTTCTCAAACATGAAAGACAGCTTGTCCAATATAATTTTGAAAGAATTCAAAGGACTATTGATATGTCATGGAAAATCTGAAGCACGTTCATTCATACAGAGAAGTTTTGCTCCAACATGATCATATCAAGGGGACAGGTTTATCCTTCCTCTGCCAGCTTTCTTTGTTCCCTGTTCTATCAGCAACTTATCTAGTCCTCCCCATTTCCTCTTAAAATCAGAATCAAATATTTAAACATTCTAACTTTCTCTTTAGCCATTGAGTATGCTACGTGCCAAACTCAATCTCTACTGTAAGAAGCGAATCTTTGCTGTGAGAAGGACCAAGCCCCCAAAATGAAACTAATTTAGACAAAATATGCTTGAAGAACAAGTGGGCTAAATGTTATTATCCCCTTCAATGCCCTTTTTTTTTTTTGTTTTTGAGTGAACCAGCTTGAGTACTGGATGTAACACAGAGATTTCTTTTTCAGCAGGTTTAGTTAACATGGTATGTGTGGCAGAAGTACTGAGCACACTGTAACCTTACACAGATCAAGGCTGCAGTTGGTACATGAGAGAATTCTCTAGAGAAGATTAAGTTCTGCAAACGGTTTTTCCCAAGCACACCATGAACATCATCTGGAGCAATGGTTGACTTAAAACACAGGTGACCACAGCTTCCTGCTGCAGAGCTGGCCACAGCACCAAATCTTGCTCTGAGAAGCAAGGCCAGCTGACAGAACCAAAGGAAGACTGGATTCACCTCTAACTTCTGACAAGTGGCAAAGTCAATAAAATAACAGGGGCCCAAAAAAGGCCACTACAGCCTCACGCCTGCAATATGGTGCATGCAGGCGCAGGTTTGCTCTTGGGTTAAATGCACAGAGATTTTAGGTCTACAACTGAATAGTATTCACATATTCATACATAAACGAGCAGAGCCTGTAACTGCCTTGCCCACACAGCCTCCTGCAGGAGCTTGCAGGATCCTAAGTTGGATCACTACCTAAGAAAACAGCAGAACCAGGATGGCAGAGGAGGAACAGCTGGCAATCAGGAGAGGAGGAGCAGAAGGTGCAGCAGTAATTGGTAAAATTTATGTGCTTGCATTCTCAAGCTTTTCTTCTCTGAGTGATAAGATGGATAAAATTTCACATGCTCTGACAAAATCAGTTCTTAATAAAAGACTGATGGTATCAAGAACATGTTGGCTAGCTCTAGAGTTGCAAGTGGAAAAGATTGGCATGAAACAGCAAAGAAATACACAGAGATCAATCACTGGCATCATTATTGAAGCTTTGTGAGTATAAGGAAAAAAATGCACTTTTACCAGCTAGATGAGAAGTATGTCACAGAGAAGAGAAATCAAAGGATTGGCCAGACCATTCTGTAATTCTATAAATATGCATTTTTAAAACTAAATCTAATGATTCTCATCTTAAAATAAAATAATAGCTGATAAAGAGTACACTGTTCCTCCCTCCCATCCAAGAATATGCATAAAAGCTAAAAAATAAAAAATACTGGAAAAAAATCACTCTGGATCAACTGGAACAAGAAAACATTAAATGCAAGAAAAGTGAAACATTGAAAAGATGATCATAGAATCAGAGAATATATTGACTTGGAAGGGACCTACAAGGGTCATTAAAGTCCAACTCCTGGCCCTGCACAGGACAGCCCCAAGAGTCTCACCATGTGCCTGACAGCATTGCCCAAATGCTTCTTGAACTCCATCAGGTTTGGTGCTGTGACTTCTGTGGGGAGCCTGTTCCAGTGCCCAACCACCCTCTGGGTGGAAAACTTTTTCCTAATATCTAACCTAAAGCTCCCACCTTTGAACACTTCAAACTTGCCTGTTTAAACAGAAGCTCCTAAAACAGTAGCAAATCTGACTTGAACAAAATATCTTTTTTTCCCTAATCTGTTGAACTACACAAAGGAATATTCAGGTATCACCTTGGTTTGGTAAAGATAAAATAAGAAGCCCCTTTGTCCAGGGGCAAAACTAGGCTTCCTCTTACCTGCGAGAGGTTCTGCAGAGAGTTTCTGATGTCATGTAGGACCCTGCGTAGCTGCATCTCCACAGTGGAGGGTGGGTTCATGGCAGGAGGACGATGAGGAACTCCATGCCTTGGAAAGAAGGGGCAGCTGAAGGGGGAAAGCATGGCACTGAAGGAAGAGCCAGAGATGCTTGGGACACTGTGGGTGCTGAGCGTCCTCATGTGCTCGCACAGCGGCCTGTCCTGCCACTCCGTGGGGAGGGAATGGAGAGAGCACGTGGACCGGGACATGGCTGCTGGCATGTGCAGGGGGCAGCTCTGTACCCTGGTGGGACTGAGCTCCTCAGACAGCCTGCTGGGCCCAGCCTGGGGCACCTCTTTCTTGGAGGACGAAGGCGCAATAAACAGTGTGGATTTGCACACAGGATGGCTGGAGGCTGCCTCATCCTCACTTCTGTCATTCTCAGATGCTGTTTCCTTGTCTTCCTCCACTCGTGTGTACTTGTAGGTAAAAGAAGGAGGACTGCAGAGAGTCTCTTTTCCTGGAGTTAACTGAACATTCACAGAGGACACCACTTTGACTGGATTCAGCAATGCAGTTGGGAGAGACTGAGACCGCCTTAGAGGATAGCCGGATTCAGCAAACCAGAGTCTCTGCTTCCTCAGAAGATCTTTCGACTTAAGCAGAGTGCACCTGGCCTTGGACTCAGGTGAGTTCATTATCCTCATCTCAGCTCTTTGCAAGGCAACCTGAACTCTGTCCACAGATGATGTGGAGGAGCCATCACCTTCCAGAGACTGCATTGACTTGAGGATATGGTGTGTATGATACTGTGGAAACTCAAACACACTGCCTTCCTCCAGCAGGTCGGATTCTTTTTGCTCACTGGAAGTGTCTTTCTCATTAGAGCTGACCCCTCCTTGGACTGTCTCTGATATATGAAATGACTTGCTTTCTTGTTCTTGATTTTGTTCAGTTTTACAGTCACTAATTTTTCTGTCTTCACTCCTCCTGCTATCAGAAGATGCCCCTACCTTTCGTCTCTCTACTTGAGAGATAATATCCTCTTCATCATCGTCATAATCCTCCTCCTCATCATCTTCCTCCTCCTCCTCCTCAAACTTATCAAAACAGGGCAGTTCCTTGGCTATCGGTGTCTTCTGTTCCTCACTGTGCGATGTCACAGTTGTTTCACTGTCACAGCTGTCAGCACTGCTTCCCATGCCCTGCAAAGACTCCTGAACCTAGGAAAGATATGAGACAGCAAAGGAGTGAATGTACTGGAGACTCAACTACTGCCTTCTCAGGAGTCAGGCCAAGAGTCTAAGAACACCTTCACTGGGCATTGGGGTGGGAAGCAGAAAGAATAATGCACTCAGTGTGCAAGAAAAACGGTGACAGAGAACAAAGAAACCATAGTATCAGATACATTAGGAGTACAACGAAGTATGGCACCAAAAAGAGGTTTTTATTATTCTAAAGAGAAAATTCTTCACACATTCCTTTGATTTGATAATAAATTCAATATTGTAAAAAGAACAGAAGTGGCAAAAGAGTAAGAGCAAGAAGAATACAATGCTAGTATTTTAGGTAGTGATGACAAACAGAGAGCTGGGTCATGGTACAAAGCACTTCCCATTTATAAAAGTTCACAACAATTAAATGAAGGGTAGCATTAGGAAATATATACAGACAAGTGAGGAGAACTGCAGACTGTAGTGAAACTGTGTTACAGGACAACACCAAGAATGGGAAAGCCAGTCTGCCCATAAACAAAGCCTGTTTAAATAAAGAATTGTTGAAGACTGACAGTACCACATTAGGATGTTAATCTCAGTTGAAGACCACATCCGGTACTATTAGCCCATCCTTCCTTTCTCCTGATACTTCTTCCCCTTTTCATTCTAAATAACCGAGCACATGAATGAGGGAGTTGCTAATTTAATAGGTAACAAATGGCAGGAAAAGCATTTAAGAGAAAGGAAAAAAAGAAGAGATCTATTCATTGTAAAGCATATTCTTGAAGCTGGCCTGACTGACTGCTGTATTTACAATTGCATAAGACATTTCCCTAGGAGTATGTAGTTTCAAGTACACTCTTGGAAATTTATCATAGTTGATGCATGAACTAGAAATTTTTCTATCTCTACTTTCTGCAGTTCTTCCTGCCATTAGGACATTAATTATTAGTTCCTTCTAAAGAGATTACTTATGATGCTTGTCAGGCAACAGCTCCTTCTCCAACCATCTAGAAGATTTTAGCCATGAATGTCGTACACACCTAACATTGCACTCACTGGCACAGCCACAAATTATTGTGAAAGAATGCGCATGTTCAGATGGTTTTTCAGTTAAAGGTACTAAATGAGCAAAAGATTATAATGTTCAGGTGAAATCATGTGGGCTACATGTGTGTCCATCTGTGTCCTAATCCTCCATCCCATTGTTCAATTATGAGTAAAGCATAAGAACTTGGATGGAGAATTCTGGCTTCTTTGGTAACACAAAACCCCTCTGCAGAATACCCTATCTCAATATCAAAATCTCCCATAGAAATCTTAATTATGGAAGTCAGAGATGAAAGGCAATATGGTTCAAACTTCCTCTGAGCTTCAGAGGAAGACTATGGGTGCTACAGTCAATAATTTAACAGTAGGTGGCACTAAATTACCATACTTTTAAGAAACAATATATACTCCTCTGTATCCCCTTAATCTTTTCACAGATTCCCTTCTCCAGCTGCCAAGTTCTCATTTCCCCTAGCTGCATCATTCACCCACATTTTCTGAATTCAGCTCAGCACTTGGTCAGAATTAAGGAGTGAAGGTGGCAGAGCAGAGCCTAGCAACTCCATGGCACAAACCTCATGCAGCCTCAACATACCTTTTCAAAACAGCATAACAGAAAACAAAAACCTCTTCCCTTTACAGCCAACACAGATAATCTCCAGCAATATTCCAGTGAAAGGGTACTTAGCTGCAACATACTTTTAGTGGGCTCTTAATCAGGTTGCAACCATCATAAAGATCAGGAGTGACCAACTCTCCTCTGAGTCACCTTCTAAAATGCCTGTCAACCTCAGTGCATGCACAGCTCTGTAGAGAGCTGAACAAGTATGTCAGATGATTATGCTCTTTGCAGGAGCTCAGGATCATTTTTCCCATTATTGAGTATTCCTTCCCCTTTCTTGCTCTTGGAAAGCATTAAGCTGATGTTTAAGGGAGACAAAGACTAACACTGTCTTGGCTTTTATTTTGGTACTCAGTTGAAGAATTACTAAATTGGAAAACTCAGAATTCCAGCACCAAAATAAAAAGCAAACTGATGGATGAACAGGGTAAAAAACTTTTCCTAATAACTGCCAAATAGCTTTTAAAATGCTTGGTGTGCCACAAGGGAGAAAGAAACACATGTTAGCATAAGAAACAGTTCAGCAGATACAAGCTATAGAAATGAAATTGCTGGAGATACCCAGAATTGCATCTATTACTTTGGGCTGTGGTCTAGGTCTCAGAAATAGCTGGCCTTGAGAACAGGATGCAACTTAAGGCTCTTCTCTGGCTGACTGACAGGCCAATCAAATCATGGCTATTACTGTGTGAATGTTTTAAGAGAACCAGGAGAACAGCTCTCCAAAATATCAAATACAATGCTGTGCAAGCTGTGTATTGAGCAGACACCTAAACACCAGGCTAGAACAAAAGCTTTCCCTAAGACATGAGGTGTCTGGTCAGCATCACAGCAATTTCTGGGACTAAAATCAAAGAAACTAGAACAAGAAAGAGCATGGAAGGTCATGACCAACTAAAATTTGTCTATCTTCACAGTAAAGCTAGTGTGAAATTGTTTTCATTTTCTGGCAGTTGGTAATTAAAAAAAAAATGCAGGGGGCAGGGGAGAGAAGAACATGGGCAGTGGGAAGGCAAAAAAAGATAAAAAATGAAACAATCAGCAGAATAGCTATAATCCTTCAAGAGCTTAATCTCTATCCACTACTGAGAGGAATCGACAGTGAGAAAAGATATACCAGTAACAGCAAACAGAACACACTGAATTTAGACCTTATTCCAGTCCCAAGTACACCCAGATTAACCTACCAGAAAGGCTTTCAAATTTGAACACAGGGACTTGGCAGGTCCAGCTCTGAAAACTATGATTTTATAGATCTAGACTGACAGTCACAGTAGCAGTCAAACATCAACATCCCTACTACCCTTCCCTACTGTTTCACACTAATCAGGAGAATTTCAGCCACAGGATGAGGTCCTTACCTGAAGCTGATTGAATGGAGAACAGTCTGTAGAGTCCTCAGCAAAGCCACTGCTGTCAGAGTGCTGACTCGCTGTCCTTAACAGCTGATCTGTTTGAAATTACCAAAACCCAACTGTAATTACTTTATACAGCCTTTCAAGATCAATCCCATTCTATACAAGCTTTCCTTTTACAGCAAAGTAACATTAAATGGGTAATACAATTGCTTTACAGGTTCCACCTTGAACGAAACAGAGAAACAACTCGTTTGTTTCAAGCAAAATCGCTCGCACCCAAAGCCCTATTTGAAAAACTTCAAGCAACCATTTTTTACATTTTTCCTTCCTGTGCTGTGGAAAAAAAAACCCCTGCGGATATTGCCACCATTGGAGTTTTCCTCCCACAAAACTGCATCACTGATCAATTCAAACACAGGGAGTGGAAGAGTTGCTTTTGTGTTGAAAAGTACAGATTTGACTCCTCTCCTGATCAGGGAGATACTGAAGATCACTGGTCTCCTACCAGCCTACACCACACCACACACCCAAAAGGACAGCATCACATGGGCACAAAGGGCCATGTGGAGGACTCTGCCTACTGCTGGAGAGGGTCCTCCACTGGGTTAGCAGACAAATGCAGAACATCCCTTACACATCAATGGGCAATCTGCCAAAGCACATTCCCAGTGCTCATTTTACACACGAGATAAGAGCCTTCTGCTTGTTCCTTTCTACTCTCATTAGGTAAGCATTAAAATAGCCTAAAGAGGCTCTAAAACCCTAAGTGCTTCCCAGGAGTGATTTCCTCTGGTGCAAGCACTGCACTCACTAAGCAGCTTTGCAGGGAGATCTCAGCAAGCTCTGCAGCACACTATTGCATGTATATCGTTCCTGACTGAAGACAGGAAGCACCCAGCAAGTGCAACATTTACCTTATGGCACCAGAAACACTTTACTCAGCCTGAGGTGGGCAACAACCTTGTCTCACCTTTAGATCCCAGCAAAAGTATAAAATCTTGGAAATGGGAAGTAATTACAGTGGCCTGTAGCCACAGACCCCTGCCACCTCCTCTTCTCGAGCCTTAAGCGAGAGCTTGCTCTGCCTTCTCAAAGGCTCAATGCAGAATTTTGCCCCAGTTAAATGTAGTCATATAATTGATCCCAGTTCACAGCTCAATGCATTGGCATGCATTATGAAAACTGTTGGATATTCACAACTGATTTTTTTAGTATTAATTTTGATAAACACTTTACTAACACAGAAGTAAGTAAGAGCCTGCACAGCCTGTGAACACCAGTAGAGGCAAACTGCCCACTAAGCTTCTGTATCAGTGATGTCACACAGCTTTTAGGGAGTGCCTTTCAAATTGTGCTGCTGCTCTGTTATCATGGTAGCCACAATATCCTGCGATGACAAACAACTTTTCTACCTCAAGACAGACATCCCCACCCAACTCCCAGTAAGGACAATGGAAATTACTTCCCTGAGAACTGGATCTTATTAACTGACAAATTCACTTAATACAGCTGAAAGAGCATGCCATGATCAGCTTGCCACTACAGCTGAAGCTGGGGGGAAGCTGTTACCTTCTTCAAGGTGAATAGTCATCTAATTTTGTTGCCAGACACTTCGGCCTCCTCTGTCTCTTTTTTTATCTGGTGAATTTTAATAGAAGAGGGAAAAAAAAACACACTACTGGTGGAAACCTTAGCCTCTCTTTGGGAAGGGATCCCAAAAAGTTCAGATAAAGCAATTCACCAGTGCATGTGCTGGCATCTGTTTTCATGTGCATAAACTTCATTACTGTTCAACAGAATATTGACCTGCCCTTCTGCTTCTTTCTCAGTCAGTATTTCCTTTTCAGCTATAGAAAGGAAAATTACATCTATATGTTTTCTGAAATCAATTCTTGCACTTGTCAGAGACACAGTACTAAAGTTAAAATCAGTCTTTCAGATAATTTTCTATAGCAGAAATGGTGGTTATTTATGGACATGCTTTGACAGCCTCACAGGACAGATACCACCAGGCAAGGGATCAGCCTAGAGCAGCCATTCACACCAGCCTCATTCATCCATGGCAAGTGACTGGCACAGTATGAACAGATTCAGACTGCCTTGGTTCAACCTAAGGAGACCTATCCCCTTTATACAGTTATCCCTTGCTTTCTGTGCTACAGAGCTCCTAGGATATTTAAACATTTTAAAGCAAATCAGAAAAGACATTTTCTGAGTAGCCATCTGCTACCACACCTTACCCTGGTCCTTTGCAAGTTCTTAGGGTTCTCCACAACATCCCTATGATGTCAATGCAGTAAAAAATTATAAAGAGCTGGAATCTCTACTGAATCAGTGTGAAATAACAAGGTTTGGTTCTGAAAAAACTGGAAATTCCAACTAGTATACTGGGATATACAGATACATAATGGTATCCACCCTCTTGACAAGACTGATCCAGCCATGTAGCCTGCTCTACAGCACCTGGACACCTCTCAGATTCAAGCAAACAAGGGGAAAATAGGAAAACACTTCAAGAAAAGCTTCAGAGTTACATTTGGCTCTTGACTAAAGGGCCTCCTGGCAAAGGAGAATCTTAAGACAAGGAGTTTTCAATGGGATATGGGTCACCTCTCTTCACCTTGAGTACAGAAAATTCAGCACCAAAGGCTGGTTTATAGGGGCCAGGCTGGGATCATCCCTTGCCCTGTGCAACCCCAGGAAGCCAAATGTACCTTCTGCAAAAGGTACCACTGCACAGCACTGACTCTGCCACTCAAAGCTACTGTCAACACTACACAGAGGAAATCTTCTCAACTACTGGGAAGAGGCCAGGGGCACGATAATAACAAAAGTGTGGAAGAAGGAACCAGCTACAACAAACAAAACCAGCAGGAACAATCAAACTCCCATCCCAGTTTAACAGAGCACTAATGAAAATGCTTATTGGATTGTCATTTTAAACTATATTTTAAAAAATCAAAGTATATTTGGGCACTGAATATATGCTTAAAAAATTGTGTATTCACAGATAACCTAAATAAACTGAAAATGTTCTAAACAAAGAACGCATGATGAAGAAACAAGTCTGTGGTTTACAAAATGTGAGAGCAGATTCATCAGAACATCCCTGTCAGGGAAATGATTAGTTCACCTATTGTAACACAATAATGAGCTACCAGTGTCAGTCTCACGTCTTCTGTGTCACTCAACTGCTCACACAGAAGAGGAGAAGAAATATGTGGAAACTGTCCATAAAATTTTAATATTTGTTTCTTGTACCTGCACCATTGTGAAAGTTCTAATGCACTTTGTATTTTATAAGATAATCAATAAATTACATTCCCAGCTTAACTATGAGGTTTTTCATTATGGGATTAAATATCAGTTGTCATTTCTTTGCACACTGATCACACCATGCACCCCAGCACTAACAAAACCAGCCCAATAGGGAGCCCTGCTGCAAAAACCCTCTGAGTCCCTGGGGATTTCCTTGCATCTGGACAGATAAGCACAGACTCCCACAAATACTAAATCTGTTCCAGATGTTTTCTTCTCACTCCCCCATCTCCAATCTCCTGTGGAGCTGCACCCACAGAGAGCTATAAATACAATAATATATTAAAGACAGGAAGTGCTGATGATGTGCTTTCTTCCCTTTCAAGGATTAAATTTGCAAAACCCATAACCTTAATGCCTTAAAGGAAACAGGTCTGTGGCTACTCAAAATTTCACAGAGCATGTGGATGCCAACAACCAGACATTCACAATTTGCAGTGTCTTGAGAATACTTTTTCCTCTAGGCATTGCACCCGTATTTGTCTTGCTTTTGGGGCATTTTTTTGGAATGGAAGGTGCTGCTGTATGAGATGTCAGTAAGAATTTTGGTTTTGCACTAACAAACCTTTCTACCAGATTACTTTGCAATATGCTTTTTTATAGTGGACATTTAGCAGTGCCGTGTTTTCGCAAACTACTTGAAGCTTTTCATTCTTGTGTTCCTAAAACAACTGAGACAAGAAACATGCTTTAATTAGGAGTCTAAACAACAGTAGACTGTGTTGTTCAACCATAACAGTCAACAGGCAACCAGACTATTTCAGTAGGAAGGAGAATCTCTTTTTTTTTTTTTAATTTGAGTACTTCTTATTAAAGGCTCTCTTAATATGCCTTACAAACCGTTGTAAATTTCAGAGAAAGCATCCATAGCCCTCTGTGTAGATGTAAAATGACACTGCAAGGTTTCTAATAATCTGTACCAAAGAACACCAACCCTACTAATTGACAAAGAAATACCACCACATAAAAAAAGAAGTACAGAAGTATTCCTTCAGGGGAAGTATTCATTTGGAACAAATCTTTAGTTTATGTGTGCTTATGCAGCGTAGAGACAAAGCCATTGAAAAAAGTGGGTTTGCATAAGGATTGTCAACTGAAACCACATTGCAACAGAGGACCTGCGGCTGAATTTCATGCTGATCCCACCTCATGAGATTGCTAGCAAGAGTGGCATTTCATTCAGACACAATGGTCAGCATTTTTAATAAGTGACCACTAACTTTGGAAGCCTTCTAACTTGGTGAACCACTCTGAGAAAGCAGGATGAAAGGCCTCAGTCTCATGTTGGACAACTTGCAAAAAAAAAAAAAAAAGTTGGCTTCAGTTTTTTTTACATTTTGGGTAAGTTCTCTGTCAAATGTTCTTCCTCTTGGGAACTTGACTGAAATCCACATAGAACAAATTTTTTGCATCTCCCAGGTGAAATAAAATCCTGGTCTTGGACTAACTTTTAGCAAATGTGCAGGCATTGATACCCTCGTCAGATAAGTCATAGAAAACTCTAGGCAATGCCTGCCTGATAATAAAGTGCCACTACTAATCTGTGCAAAGTGTATTCAGAAATAGGAGGGACGTAGTGCCTGGGAAACATGACCCAGCATGACCTGCTTCTCTCAGACTGAAGTCCCATTGCTAGAAATGTTGGTACCTTTCAGCAAGTACACACAGGACCATCTCACTTTTCTTTCTTGTGTGGTGGAAGAAGAGGGTAAAATAACTACTGGGAGCAGAAAAGATGAAAACAATTTTTTTTTCCTCCCTGACTGCAGCTCCTGGTTCCTTAACTTGGTTTTCTCTGAAAAGGTCTCCCTGAAGCTGGAGAGGCCAGCAAACAGGAGACCTGCCCTATAAAGACTGCACCTCTCTTCATGTAGTCATGTAAAGCAGGTAGAGAAAGGAGGAAGCATGTCAGGAGGAAGTACTGGGAACAGTCAGAGATTCGGTTTCTGACAATCCTCAGAGGCCTATGTTTGTAGCAGAGGAGCTTAGTGAGCACCAGGCTGAGTTGTGCAGAACACTGATGAACAAGTAGCACAAGCTATCACCAATAACCAGGCATTACCATCCAACACAGTCCTGGGCACTCTTAACCACACTAATGCAATTCAGCTGACAGCTCACACAACTGTCAATTCATTTGTGCAAATGCAAATAAGACGATCTGTGTTTCTTTAGACAGGTTTTTCTGCCTCTCTTAAGTATCTAGAGATGCTATTCATGTTTCACCAAGAAATTGCACGCATCTAAGCACCTCCTTAAGCACAACAAGCTCTAGTTCCTCATTCATTAAACGTATCAGCTAGAGAATGAACTTCACTTGCCCACACTGGGCAAAGTAACAATCACAAAATAAACTTAAAAATCATCTTTATCCCCCTCCCAAGCCATGAAACACATAAATAAGAATTCGAAATGAAAGCACAAACTAAGTGAACCACAACAGCCAGTGCACAGTGTTCTCCATGTGAGGGAGTACAGTTTCCACGTGGGTGTAGACACTAGTTTTCTGTGCAGGCAGCCTGCAGAACAGAGCAGTAGTGCATAGGAAAAAAGCTGCATCTATCATGCAATTTAGGTTTAAAACAATGTAATTTCAGTTTAAATGGGTATCTTAAATTACAGGATCTACTGAGGAAAAAAAAAAAATCCCACACAATCTGAATTAACATTTCAGGCCATCTGAACTACCATCAATTACACAAAAGTGAAAACAGCCAGTGAGGTTATAGGGCTGCTGTCTTGCCTGTAATTTGGTTGCCACTTTGTAGTAATGTTCTGTGATTTAGCTAAAAAAAGACCCAGATCTTTTTTATTTCTAGAGAGAAAACAAGCTTTAAAAGCTTAAAATATCTGAATCAGCCTTTCAGAGATGGAAGGACACTCAGCAGTCTGATGTCCTCACAGAAGTTGCAGTCTACTCACCTTTCCTTGACTTGGTCACTGCTAGCTGATGTGTAGCTGAAACGTGAGGTAGATCCCCCTCTGTACTCTGGATCTATCAGGAAGAGGAGATGAATATTTTGTCAGGCTAACTGGAATACATTTCTGTGCTTAAGAATGCCTAAGCTATACACACTGCACATGCAGGAGGAGGTTTTGGTGGTTTTTTCCTCCAATTGAACAGCCTATACTGGTTGAAGGAGCAAACTGTGATCTCCTTGAACCAATTTTCACCAGGCATTCAGCAATGCTCCTGCAGGAGAACAGTGATCCTTGGGCAGCACCTCCCACGGAGAGCACAGACCTCCCCTCTGGTTACCCACTGCACGCAAAAGACCTGGAAATCACATCCTGTGACAACACAGAGCTCTCAGTTCCTCTTTGAAAAAACACTAAAATTACTGTGTGAAAATCACCTCTGACCACCTTTACAGTATTATCATTTTCCAGTCAGAACTCTTGGCCCTTCCTACGAATATAAAGAATAAGTACAATACATTCAGAAAAACGTATCGGGAGGTCAGCACACGTGGACTGTCATCTGCTGCCCTACCAACTATTTCCTGCAAGCCACCAGTCCTCCAGCAGAAGGACTCAGACCCAGCCAGAACCTATTCCAGACTTCACCATGCCACTGCTCGTGGAAATAATTCTTATGTCTTCCAGTACAGAAAAGGAAGATAACGTATTCACATCCATGCACATTTCAACTGGGAAATTTAAAACTACATAAAAATGAATCCTTTCATTCAGTAACTTTGTGAAACAGAGTCTTATTAAGAAAGCAGTTCTCAGGCAAATGTTCAAACAATGAAAAGAATATGCCTAAAATCTCAACAGAGAGGCCTTTGTTTGGTTCAAAACCTAGAATATGTTCTCTTTTTTTGCATGTGATCCAGAAAAAATCCTAATGGATCACACGCAAGTCTACATGCATAACCCCCCTGTCCAACTATCCCCAACCCTTCCCTCTTACGGGCTGCCAGCCCAGTTTCAAAATTATCATGCAATGAATTCATCTCAATTTTTTACCAACTTAAAAATGTAAAAATCAAGATACTGATGTTGATGATCCAAAATTAGTATTTGGCTAAAGAAGAGGCTATATTTGCATTGATCTCATGTGTATAGCAGCCACAAAAGCGCATTTTCCTGGTTACAAAGGTTTTGAGAAGTACTTGGCCTGAACTTTTTACCATTAATAAGTGAGCAGCATTACTTTTGCACAATAAACCTAGTGGGTTGTGTTCTTTTAGGAGACGAAGGCTGTACCAAAGGGGTAAACCCTTATTTCATCCAAGGGTGGGCTCACCAAGAAGGTGAGCCCCTCCAAGAAGGGGCTCACCATTTAAGATTAGGAAGAATTTAAGTTTGTGTGTTATTTTGGTTTTTTGGGGTTTTTTTTTTAATAAAGAACAAGAAATAATCTTACAGACACTTTAATAAAACTGGCCTTCCAGGAAGGTGTCTTGATTCTCTCAAACCCCCCAGTTTCTGATGGCTAAATTTGCAGCCTTCCAAAAGCTAAGCCTCTTCTCATTTAAATACCACCCACCTCCTGTCCTTGGCTGGGAGACAGCATTCCAACAGTGTCCACAGCACAGTGCAGCCCTCAAGCACACAGAAGCTCCTTCCCCATCCCTCCAGCCAATATTCATGCTGGTAAGTGACCTTCAGGACTGTCATTGGCCACCTCAGGAGTGGGTGTTTGGGGGAAATCCTGTCCTGACTCACTCCCACACTAGCTATCTTCACAGCCACAGACTTCCGAAGGGCACGCAAACCTCCAAGGCATTCGTAAGCCTTGGAAAGAACTTCCTTGATATATCTGTCATCTTTCTTATGCATAAGAATGCACTCCACTCCAAGCTAGGAAAAGAGGGGGAGGAGTTACTGTCACTGTTTCTAATACAGTTTATTGTTAGTGTACTGCTTAGAGACGCACAAAAATAAAATCCCACTGCCAGGAATTGTTCTAAAATGTCTTCAGCAAAACTGAATCCCTCCCTCCTAGGGATCTGTAGACAGTTGATAAGTATATACAATATTGCATAAACGAAAAATCCACCACAATCCCATCCCACATCATATGTTGTCTTGCCAAAACAGCTGTGTTTATGCCTGGCATCACTACACAAAGTGTGCAACCAAAACTTTGCAAACACATCACACTTGAGCAGAATTCAGCGAGTCTTTCCAGCCAGCTTACACTGAAGGAAAATTCCACACCTCTTTTTAATATAAACACATGTATATACATGTATATAAAATACATTAATTGTTTCAGTTTTGCCCAAGGGTACAAAAAATGGATTTCTCCTCTGAAATATACGGCAAAATGCATTACTGCTCAGTCCCATCCAATTGTGCCAATGCAAACATTTTTGCAGCTACACAACAAGCTGTATCAAGAAAATTATCTGGCTGAAAACTGAGCCAGGAAAAAGAAATAAATCAAAATGCACTGAGTTTCTTTTTTTCCCTCTCAACTGGACTAGTCCTTTGTTCTGGTTCAGTAGATGACCACACAACATGTGGGTAGGACACACTGGAATAAACAAGTGTTAGGAACCACAAGAGGCTTGATTACCTATTTTTTTGCTTAATGAGTGCCTTCAGCTACAACATTAGGTGATCTAGAAGAACTGATCATGACAATATGACACGAGGCACAATATCTTCTAAATCATCACTTCATCGTTCACTGTAAAATTCTGTGGCTTTTCTATTCACTTGCTTTCTTAATTTCACCAATGAAATCACAATATCCTTCATTTTCTGTATCTATTTCACATAGATGAAAAACTTCACTGCTGAACTTCTAACAGTCACATTGAAATGTGTCCACAAAAGCATCTACTCATTTAAGAATATAGACATAGTTCTTACAATTTGAGCAGCAAGTCTATACAGAAATTGCATTCTTGAATCTGTAGGCTATATGTTTACTAGCCTAATAAAGAAATCACTTACAGGAATCTGGGAATTAAAATTCCTTTGGGACAATTATCAATATGAAAATGGATATCTGCATACATGAAGATGTTAAAGACACCTCTCACAGACTTTGTAATTAAGCCTTGCCAAAAGTCATGTCACAGCAACCTTCAATGTGCTAATTTCCAGAGAACAAATAAATCAACTTAGAGTAGATTGTAATCAAAACCGAAAGTTGCACAAGATGAGCACCTCATGCTGCACAAAAGCCCCTCCTCTGTTTCACTGCAACAAAACTCTTGCATTATTCACAAATTTATCTTTAACAAACATCAATCAATAAACTGAATTTACTTCTAGACAACAAAAGAAATGATTTCTAGTTAACAATTTCAGTAAAGTAAAAATTAAACACACAAGGTTTTGATGCATACAAAGCCTAACCTAGATTTACTTACACAGGGAAACCTTTCCAGGAGTTATGCCAGTGATAGCAATTACCTGAATTTGATTTAAAAAAAAAAGAATGAGAACTTTCCCACTGACTTAGAAACAACAGCAGCAGCAACAAGTTACCTGATTATCAATTAGAGCAGCCTGCAACTGCTGAGAAAGTGCGACACCCAGAGAATTTAAAGTATTCCTGGAGAAAACACTGTCAACTGCACAGCAGGGAACATTCCTGTCTGTGCGGGCAGACAGGGAGTTATGTAAACTGTATGCACAAAGAAAGTCACGTATCTTCACCCACCTCTTCCATCTCAAAGGAGTCCTTCTGCTGCAGCATTAGGTTCACTATGGACGGGTTTGCAAGGGGAGCGCAGGGATCCCTCCCTGGCGATGCCGTGCACAGTCTCTGTGTCAGGACACTGCTGTCGGAGGTACTGGAACTGCTGCTGAGGCCTGGCGAGTCCAAAAGACCGGGCTCTTCGCATGCTCTATCCTGGGCATTTGCCAACCTGCCCCCCTGCCCATCAGCTGGAGGCGCAGAACCCTCCTGAGCACCATCAGCCACAGCAGGGAGGTGCGCAGGTCTCTCTGCGTTTGCAGCCTTTGTCTGACTGCCGGCTATCTCCTCCTTTACAGGAGCCAAAAAAGAGGGACAGTCTTTCTTTTTAGGACATTTTGGCAATTTAGATTCATTTTTAACATCACTTTCCTCACTCCCTACTTCAGCTGGACTTTTCCCTTTTTCAACAGGTGAAGGACTTGAGGAGCTGCTGCCATCAGCTTGCTGTGTGCCACACAGATTGAGTTTTGACAAGGTCTTCATTAACCGACTGGCTGTGTTGCTGCGATTCAGAGGGGGAGGGCTGGATGCCTCTTTGCTGGAAGACACTGAATTCATACTACCAATTTTCTGCAAAGGAGTCCCAGAGACTTGAGAATACAAAGAAGAAAAAGCATTGGCCACAGTAGTAAGCACTTCAATCTGACGAAAACGACCTGCACAGGAACGAAACACAAGGCATATCTGAAGAGGGAATTTTGATCATAATCTCTGCCCAATCCCACAAACCTCCTCCTACTTTTATCAGGTGCCTCTAAGGCTGAATGAACATTTCCTAGACCTGTAAGGTGAAAGTCATACCCTACTATGGAAAAAAAGAATCTCTACTAAATGCGCAAGAACGGCATGCAAAGTTCTCCCAAATTAAATCAGCGGCATATGTGTGTGAATGCAAGTTTATTTACAAAATGCTAGAAAGGAAGTGTTACTCACATTGCTCTCTCCAGCTACAACTACAGCTATGCCCTCATTTCAGCAGCGCTCATTACTGATCCAACACAGCTCTTGTCCAAGTCCATAGAAATACTGCCCCAGATTTCAACAATGACAAAAATAGGTCACTGCCACCCACAAAAAAAAATCCCACCCAGTGACTGAAGAACACTGAAACAGAGGGATATTGCTATTTGTTTCAGTGTTCTAAAGCTGCAACAGAATAAAAGATGAGAATGATACAAACCAGAAGGCAGTGTACCTTACAGGATGCCTTTTATTTCCCTTCCTCCCTACAAACCCTTCCACTCACCCCAAGGAGTACCACCCTGGTGGTCACCGCTTGCCTATTCAAGACCAAGCAAGAGTTTTATTATGAATTCTAAATGGAATGTTGCCTTTAGACTGTAACAGAGTTTTGCCAGAATACTAGATACACACCTCTTTTGGGGTTGTTCACATAGTTAATAAACACATAAATAAACTGTGCTTCAAAAACATACTTACTTGTTAAAGCAAAACTTGGATTTTCCACTTCCATTCGCTGTATTTGGGCATTCAAAAACACTTTGATATCTATCCCTCTGGCAAATGATGATGAATTAAAAAATCTCGCTGGAATTTTGGAAGCAATATCTGGTTCATCTCTTCCAAACCCGAGGTTATAGAGCACTTCTTCAGGATCTTCCTCATAAAGCTCCAGTAATTCAGAAACACTAGACAAATGAAAGATGTTAACCATCTACATGTCTCCTCTTAAGATCCAGTCCCTTCTATCAAACTCAGCCCAGTAACCACTTTGGTTTATTGAACTTTTGACTGCTAGAGCTCAGACTAGTTTTGGAAATAATTGTGGAGATCTCTGCATCCAAAGTTTTTGTTCCCATTAATGAGAGCCATTGGCCCAGACACATCACAGTTCCAATCCTGTAATTTCTAAAATCGGTCCTATTCTGCAGAGCTCAAACGTTAAAATGCCATTAAAAGTTCAGGCATTTTTAATGTTTGGGTCCATTTGTTAGCATTTACTGAAAACCACAACAAAAGACAAACAGAAGTTTTCCAAGCAACCAAATGAAAATTCCTTTCTCAGCTACTAAATGCAGCAAGGCACATAATACAAGCCAAGTCCTTTTAACTGAGCAACAGACCTTTTAAACATAGTTTTACCTTGAAACAGTCGCGCTGCTTTTTCCAGAGCCGGTAGAGTTCATACTTCTCCCCTTCTGATGGAACTGCAGCCTCCTGTCCTTTGCCAGTACACCATTGCTGTCAACACAAACAGAGAGGACCTCTGTGATAAACCTCTTCTGTTCAGGCACTTGATTCTCTGTCTCTCTGGAGAGCTAACCTGCCAGCACTCCCGAATTTCTCTTTTTCCCTTCAGTGTTATCTGGTTTATATTTTCCATGTCATTTATTGAAATACAGAAACAAAAGCAAACCCTGGGCCACCTCAGTAAAAACGTACACAGACAGTATGACTTTGAAGGCAAATGCAAGCTGAGAAAACAACCCCTGATCTGCCCTTGCTGCCCCACCCTCCCTGTTCCCACCTCCTCCAGTAAGGAAGCCCAGCCTCAAGTGAGCTGTCCTTGCCCTGCCTTTTCCTGCCTCCCCTGGGCCACTGCCTCCTCCAGCAGGACCACCTCTCCATGCAAGGCCACCATCTCCATGCCTCGGGTACCCTGCTCACCCCAGGTGCCCAGACCTGGCTGGGGAAACTGAAGAGGCTCCGGGCATGGGGAAATGAAGCAAGATGAGCTCCTGCCCACACTGCTGGCCAGTCTCTTTCCCAATCCCAAACTATTTCTTCCCTGCATCTGGAGAAGCTGCCTGAGCACTAGGTAGTCTCCTGGGTTGAAACATACTTTTCCTGTTAATCTCTCTGAGGAACAAACTGCTTCCCCCCCGAACAGCCACCAAGAGACCAAAGGTGGAAGATGATTCACCTAAGAATGTATATTTATTTATGGAGCCCAGCTCAGGAGGAAAAGAGAGGATGCTTTCCACAGGGGCTTTCCACAGGGGCTGTGCAGTATTCGATGAAGTCTCAGTGGGGTTTTAGTTTCAGCACATTTTATTTAGAAGCTCTAACCATCTCTCCTCTCTCAAAGTCTTTTTTCCCACTCTCAAAACACATCTGCTGTGACAGGAAAAACTAATTTTTCCTTGAAATTTCTGAAACTGTGAGCAATCAGTGAGGCAAAGAAGGTAAATCATGCTACATTGCTAAGATTTGTCATTTCTCTGTTTTTCTCCTGCTACTCCAAAATCTATGTCAGGTCTGCTGAAAGAATATAATTTTTTTTTTTCTGCACCTCCTAACAACTCTTTCTGTTATCTGGATCACTTCCTTCACTCTGATGTAAACAGACACAAGCAGAAGAGCTTTAGCTCTGTGGTATCCCCCATGATTTCCACTGCCCATTCTCCCCCCTGACCTTCAGTATAAATATTCCTCTGAAGTAAACAAACACAAAGAAAAGATGTTTACCATGTTTCTGTTTGGGTATCACTCCGTAGTTGATTAGCTGTAGAGAAAGAAGAAGTAGTTATATCCAGACCTCTTCAGAACTACACTTCTCATAATCAGTATGAAGAAGCAGACAGTGAGCACATTTACCAACAGTCCTGCATAAACCAGATTTTACTTCTTCCATATAAATGTGATTGTCAAGGGTTTTTAGTATATGGCTGATATAAAAATGATCTGCTTTATTAAAGCTCTGTTTAAAATTAAATCTCATATGGGCACACGTTTACTTCCTGTCATTAATCTTATTACTTGAAATTCAAATTGCGATAAGCTGGTAATTATTATATAAACCATTTATTGCTTTGCAACTGAAGACATGATTCCCAGCTGCAGGGCTGTTCCTGGGTGGGAAGGGGAGGAGGACAAGCAGGCATGCAAAAATTGCTCCAGTTGAGAAATTAAAGAATATAAGAAAGGCAGCTGGCCCCACGGCCAGGTGCTGAGATTATTTGTTCATCTTTCATCAGCAAAGTGGGGCAGCACCCTGGCTGCCTGAGCTGTGCAATACATGGACCAGACCTCAGTGAAGCCCTTGGTGCTGATGGGGCCAGCAGACACTGACAGGACAGGAGGGATAGTTGACAGGGCTCAGAGTTAATAGCCTCAGGAGGGAGGCTGTCTGCCAGGTACCAAACACCTGGTCACCAGGCTGACAGGGAAGTCAGCACTTTCTACAGCTGGATCACATGGGAATGTTCCAGGCAGCATTATTCTTTCAGAACTGAACTTCAGACTTAAATTATGGGTTCTCCAAAGAGGCAACTCAGCATTAACAACTTGCCCCATTAGACAGGCAAAGAGCACGTGTCTGTTATAGCAGCCCTCAGAATCAGCTATGAAAAGAGCAATGTCACACACTGCCAGGAAAACCCTGCATCTCGACCTGCTGTGCCAGCAGGGTAAAGTCAGCAACCATGAGTAAAACGTGGAAACCTCTCAGCCTCTCTCTTGGTTTCAGAGACATCACAAAGAAATGTATGCAAAGGAATGTATGCAAAACACAGATCCCACATCTCTTCTTTTTAATATTCCTGCCTATAATATGAAGGTAAGCCTATCTGTAAGGATTATCCAGTGACTAAGTTGAACAGCTCAGCCATGGCTTTTACTAGCTCAGCAGTGGGCTGGGGTTACAGGTCCCTGCCCAGTGCCCTCTGTACCATTCACACAGGGCTCTGGCTTGCATCTGGACTCAGGCAGTCATGGCTGCACAAGGACAGGCCATTCATCCCAGCCTCAAAGGGGCTGTCTGTCTGGCAGGGCATGCAGCCCTGCTCCAAGCAGCTCTGTTGTCCCCTTGTTCTTGGATGGGAAGCAAAGCCCAGCAGAAACATCTGCATCGTTACCCAGAAAAATCAACCAGCAATTCTAGTACTGGGATCTTTTCATCTGAACAAACTAAATCACGCTAAAGACCCACAAAAACCAGCAGTCCTTGGAAATTATACGGAGAAAAACTGAAAAGAAAAAAGTAACGTGATGTACTAAAATCCACTGATTGTTGTGTTTTTAGTCATAGGCTCAGACCCCTGCATTATCATTACACAGAAACTTTTCCTATGAAATCTTTGTGCTGCAGGCAATCTAACAAGTGGAAAAGACTGTCAATAGGAAAATTTATTCCTATTTAATCTATTGCAATAGGAGACTAATTTACTGCTTTTCCATCATTATCAGATCAAGATCAATACCAGATATACTTTTTTTCCCTTAGAAGTCTTAAATCTTTAAAAATTAAAGATATTTCCTTCCTCCAGGCCTTGTCCCACTACTCTGACACTACTGGCAAGACTAATGTGGAAGGAAAGGGCTTTCTACTATACCAGTCCTGGCACTTAGCAAAAGCTGTAATTCAAAAACATTAAAAGCTAAACTGGAGTTTTGCCTTTTTTTTTAAACACTGAATGCAGATAATGTCTTATATCCCCTGTCCTACAGATAACCCCAGAACCTGGTTGTGAGACATTTTTTTGCTATTTTACAAGATGCTGCTGTTAGAACAGAATCCACAGTGCTTTTACTAGCTGGTTTATGGACACCTCTAATCTATGATCAACATCAAGGCTAGAAGTCTCTTTTACAAAGTCCACGGGGAACAGCCACATCTCCTTCCCCTTAAAAAAGGGAAGAGAAAGAAAAGGCAAGCAGCTAGTAACAGCAGAGTGTATATACTGGTTGATCCAAAATACTTACTCAGCTATGGTGCTTTTCACTTTTAAAAGCACTTAGATCTTAATGGGTTTGCCTCGTGACAGAATTTCACTCCTCCTTTCGGAAGCTCGAACATGCCACTCCCAAGGGATTCAGTGGAAGTTGGGCACTCGACCTTGGTAAGTGCTCCAGGCTGGCCTGTCATTGTGGGTATTGAAATGGGAGGGCAGAAGCAAATTCAGAGCTGCCTCTAACCTTTGGGTCAGAGACCCAGAGTGTTTAACTCTAGCAATAGTCTAAATAATTTCAAAAAGCGAATCTTCCTGCATTTTTTGTGTGCTTCATCCTGCTTTTCTAGCCAATGCTGTCCTTCAAAATAAAAATCAGATGACTGAGTATAATTTTCTTTGCTAGAAAAAGAGTCATAATCTGCCACACCCACCTTCGGCTCCCAGGGATAAGTCATCTTCAAAACTTCCTCCATTTCTCACCAGCATGCCTGAAAACACACAGTTAGCAGTTCAACAATTACAATGCTCCAATGTTTTCCTTCCAGCTGCTTATCTAAAGACATTAGCAAGACACTTCATTTGATACAAGAAATAACTAGACTTTATTTACAATCCCTGCATTACTCATGCAATTAAAATGCATTAAGAAGCAAGAAGTTACATTTCAGAACACAGCAAAATGATTTTGAAAGGGAACAACTATGACACCGCTTTGGTTTTGGACTCAGAAACACTTCCAAGTCAATGTGTGAGCAAATTAACTCAAGTGGGAACCTGGAGGTACCACTCAGCACACCTGTGCCTTCGGCTGCTGCGTTACCTATCCTCCAGACATCTTACCAGGAGAATCCAGAGTCCAGCAGGGGCATTCCCCTCTCACATTCCTGTACCAGATTAGGAGCTGAAGTGAAGACTCCAGGCACAGCTAGTATTTCTTCTTCACCCTGTCACTACCTGCACATTTCCACTGTACTTTGAACTTTAGTATTCAGACCTGCTCGGATAGTAAAATTTTCAGGTGTGGCAACCACAGTTATTAGAGGCAGAGACTGCTTAATGCTCACCAGTTTGGAGACAAAATCACCTCCCTGTTTTGCACATCTGGGAGTTTTTTGGTTTTTTTTTTTTTTAGATCTTACTAATATCTCCAGAAAGACTTATTCAGGTTATTTTCCCCTTTCTCCAGTTTCTCAGACACAATTGCTCTGCTGTGGGAATAACTCTGCAACACTGACCCGGCTTTGGTTTGCTACTAAAGACACCAAGTCTCACATGAATGTCCTTAAAAACACAGTTTCCAGCAAAAGAGATTTCAGTAGGTAAAGCCCTTCCTTACCCTTCAACAGAGGATTGCTTTGCTCATCCAGGGAGGCTCCCAGAGGCGTTCTGAAACCACAGAAGAGATTAACACTACTTAAAAACTTGCTGCTTCATGTCCTTCCTTACAGCATGTAACAAGCTTGTGATAGCAGCGGTTGTCCCTCCCTCCCTCCTTCCCTCCCTCCGCCCCCAGAAAGCACAAACATCTGACGACTGGCAATAACTTCCTAAACAACCCCCAGCCCTCTAAATAAATACACCTTGCAAAGAAAAACAACAAAACATCATAACTGCATAACTGCAAAGCTCAAACACCTTCAGGAGCAGCAGCCCCTGCTGGGGAAAATGATGGACTTCTCAGCAAAACACACAGAAAAAACAAGCATGAATTTTTGAATGGATTAATTCAATCTCATTTATGCAGCAAAAACTGTTGCCATTTTTCAACACATTTAAAACTTCTTGGAGAGAGGGGTGAAAAGATGTATTTGATGATCAGGAAGAATCAAGATAAAAAATCTTGACAGCTATGTTAGCTATCACTTGCCAGTTCTGATGCCTTACAGGCTGTTCACACTAGTTCTTTTTTGGATGACCCCTCCCATAGCTGTTGCCTGAAGGGCAGGGGATTTGCCCAACCTCATGGTGCTTGAAAGGAGCAGCAGAAGCCTCACAAATGACAGGTCCAATCCCACTCTGGGTTCACACTGTATTTGTTGACACTAGCTGGATGTTTCCACATCTTGTCTCTCAGACATGTTTAACCAAAGTCTTGTCACTTCTAAGTAGCATAGCATTAACTTTCAATGCTCAAAACAAATTCAGAAATATAATACCCATAAAAAAGGAAAGGCAGATGATTTATGCACCTACATTATGTATGTTTCATTTAGATTTTTAATTAGACAAACACATAAACCTGCCCGAAGACCTGAAAGTAAACAGTGCTCTGATACAGTATTTATTTTGGTGCCATAGCCAAATTAAGCAAGGAAAGTTTGCATCTGCTTTCTAACAGACCTTACACTTCACAACCTTATTTCTCTTTCCCCTCTGAAAAGAGCTCGCTCTCTCCAGATGCAGCCTGCTGATATGGAGCAAGCTCACTTCAACACGCCTTCCGCAAAGCAAAGCAAAGCAAAGCTCCACCGTGGTGGGACTCCAAGGCAACCAGCCAGAGCATCCAGGTGCATAAGCACATTCCAGGTGACAGGACACACTCTGCTGAGGCTCAGATCTCCTGCATTTCTGGATGTCTGTCCAGTCAGAGTCTGAAAAATCTTAGGCTATATGGTCTAGATCTGTCAGGCTACAAGAAGCCTTATGTTCTGAGGTTATAACTATGCTGGATGTTTACTCCCTGGCCCTGATGGGTGCGCTCCCAGTCTTCTCCCTCTCCTTCCCTGGTGACTCCCATGCCTCTATGTTTTCAATGTAGAAATTTGCTGGCATTGACTTTGACAGCCAAGGTCAGTGCTGCATGCAGTGGCTGGCAGAGAGCAGTAAAAGCATCCATCAGAGCTGGCATTTTCCTTTTGAAATTAAGTCTGTCACCATTACAGCACATTAGCAGCTACCCCGAAAAGCATCCTTGTCAACCACCCCTTGCTGCCCTACCTGCACAGCTGCCATACACCCCTGCCTTTGAAAAACTTGCTCTTAAGAACTAGACAAAACATGAGTTTAAACAATGGAGAAGTACTCCACAAAAATCCTTCCGGACAACAGCACGGATAGCTCTGCCTTTCTGCACCAGGCTGTCCTCCAGCAGCAAGGCCACAGCTCTGTGTCAGAGCAGCCCTGTGCACCTGGGAATGTTAGGGCTGCGGGACCCTTCCCCTTGCTGTGCCCCCAGGATGGGGTCTCCCTGCCTCACACAGCCACAAGGCTTCCTCTCATCCCAGAGCTTTGTTCAGCTACCAGTTGTGATCAGGTGGTCTCTCAGAACAAGACAAGGGTTTTGCACTGTGCTGTGGAAGTGTTTAAACCTCAGCTTTTAAAACCTTATCTGGGCAGAAGCCATGTTTATTTTAAACTTGAAGCAAAAAATCTCTTCTTTCTGAGGCATTTCAAGAACTCACTTCCTGCATATCTACAGGAGATGGCTCCTAGATACCTCCCACATCCCCTGTATTACTGGCAGAGTTTAAATATATTCAAAATCAAAATAACACACGTCATCATAACAGTTGACAAAAATTCCTTTATCTATCAGTATAATACAAACACTTGTGCTTTAACTTTTAGGAGCTTTCTTATTACTTTAAGATGCCTTTTCAAAGTACTGGGGAGAGAGAAAAAGAGGCCTTTTTCAAAGGCATGCAATTCCCAAAACGTGAAAGAACCAGAGACTTTCAGTAACATCTGACATTTTTTATGCCTCCATAATTCTAATCACAGTATGATTAATACTTGCTTTTTTGCTTTTGGGGTTTGCTGCTAGTTATTTCTTTACAAAACCCCCAAAACAACAAAATGGATATCTATCAAGGTAAATAACATGGGAAATTAGGAGCCCTCCTCTCCTCTAAAGCAGATGTGAAACAGAGATGCCAAGTAATAAAAGCCCCAAACCACTAACATAAGTATCAAAGGACAGCTACTAATTCTTTTCATCCATATTAGAACACTACTGATGCCTTTAGAAACAAACAAAGGAATAAAACTTACAAGCAGATCTATTTATGCAGTGGGTTGATATTAAGGTTTTTTGTGCTGCTGCCAACTCAAACCAGAAAATGAGATTTTAAAAGCGACAATTTTCTTCTGGTTTCACAAACACATACAGAAACTCAGAAAATGTGAAGGACTACTTTTAGAAAACATGTAACAGAAAAAATATTGTATTCAGTAACTGAATCTTCATTTGTAGTAATAGCTACATGGTAACTTGTTATGGAGCTAACTTGTAAGAATAAGATTGTATCATGAACCAGAAATAGCAGCTCGGTTTGTGTATGCTCACACTTCTTAGCAATCAAACCTTGACAGCAAAACCAGTGTTAATTAACAAGCAAGAAATTTCAGGGAGAACAACTTACAAATCATAAATTTCCCAATCATTATTTTTAAACAAAACACTGTAGTATCTGCGGGGCTATTCCATTGTCCTCTGTTAATGCTGTCCTCTTTTCCTATGTACATTGTTATTCAGGTTTCTATACATACAATCACTTAGAACACTGCAAATTGAATTATCACTTTTCTGCACAGGCTAGCAACTGCTTGCATGTACATCAGGCACAAAAAATTAAACTATTGTGCTGTTTAAAACACAAGGAAGTGTGCAGCCCCTCACAGGCAGCTGGGATTGCATCTTCCAGACATGAACCACAGACGCTGGCACCCTGCATGCCGTAGAGCAGAGGCTAACTCCTGGCTGAAGAGCATTGCCTAGGAAATCTGATTTTAAAAGTCCTTCTGAGCAGAACACAAGATTCCTCTGAAAATACTTACAATAGTAAAGAGCTGTACTTTAAAAGGCTACTGCGCAAGGAGAGCAACAGGTTTCACAAACGTGAATTACCTAAATTTGTGTTTCTCTATTAGCAAAAGAGTTAACTTTTGCTTCATTTGTTGTTTGTAAAACAAGATTCCCTTATTTTGGGAATCAACCACCAGAGATGCAAACACATTCCACAGAAATGTGTGGTGCCAGTTTTAACAACAGATAGTTACCAAAGCACGGGTATGAAGCTGCAAGCTTTGTGTTAGTACTCAAGATTTTTGGCCATCTATTAGATGTTCATGTTGTCAGTTTGCAGTTTTGTGCTATTCCTTAAATTCTGTATGGAAATGTTAAAGACTACAGGGAAGGTTCTAGACAGAAATCCTGCATATTTAGACATAGTGGCAGTGCAGCATTAGGAAGAATATCACCCCCAATGGCCTCCTTCCCCTCCAGTCCTCACATTTTTTGCCCTCCCCACCTAAAAAATACTTCCAAGAAAGCACTGAGTTCGTAATACTGATTTTAAGAAAACTGTTTAGTAGACCAACAGGACACCAGGTCTGAGGTAAAGTCAGAAAAAGCTTCTCCCATTCTAGCATTTTGGAAGAATGGTCTGTCAGGTCTGAACATTATATTTCAGGGATTAGTACAATATCAAGCCTGTAGCTGCCTATAGCCTATCCAAGGCACAGCCTATAAAGATCTGAAGAAAACTATACGGAGGATCCTGTAGCTAAAAAACAACCCACACTTCAGTTACAGAGTAAGATCAGCCAGTTGCTTACTGGATCAAGAGATCACAAAGGCACAACTAATCTCAGTGGTAAATTCTTGCCTTAATGTAGCTGTTCTTAAAAGGAGAAAGAAACCAGAAATATCAAATAGCAGAGGTCTTAAAATGGCATTGTCAGCTACTGGAAAGCTAATTGTTAGCTTCTTCCCATCAACTCTGCCTCCAAGGGCTGACAGGACTGAATGAAGAAAAAGACAGGACAAAAGCAGCTGATGGACAGGACAAATGCTACTGATGTAGCATTTGTGCTTTTAGATGACTGAGTATGAAGAAAAAGTAATTCCATCAATACCTGTTCTAAACACCAAAGATTATTTTGCAACAGTAATAGAAACGCAGAATACATATACCATGCATCAAGTTAAGGATAGAAGACATTAAGAGACTCAGATAAATCAAGTTAGTCTAAACTGTGGCATCACTCCTGAAGGCCCGTAAGCACAGAGGCCATGCCGCGGAAGCACGGTTTCTTGAAATCTGCACCAAAAACCAGGCAAGGAAACGGTGGAATCTTTAAACTGGAGCCCCTCGAGGAGAACCACTGCAGTTCCAAAGTAACGCTGCCTTCCTGACCCTCTGCTGAGTTCCTCCCCCGGCGGCTGAAAGCATTAATGATTCGCCAAGGAGAGAAGCGCCGCCGAACGCCAGCTCCCCTGCGGCCACGCGAGCCCGCGGCGCAGCTCCGGCGCAGCCCGGCCGGAGGAGCGGCGCTGCCGGGGCCGGTGCCCGCAGCGCTGCGCGCCCATGCCCGCCGGGGCCGCCCCCCGCGCTCGGCGCCGCGGGCTCTGCCCGGCCCCGCTGCCGCAGCGACCCGCCGGCGGCAGCACCCACCTGCAGTCCTTCAGCCATATCGCGATCTTCTCGTTGGGAACGCTGTGGCAGCCTTAGGGGCAGAGCAGGAGAGAGAAGCCGACAGTCAGTAACAGCGAGGCCGCCCCGCGGGGGTCCCGCTGGCCCGCGGGCTGCTGCCCCCAGCACTGACCTGCTCCTGCGGCCAGCGGCAGCTCGCCGCCGCCGAGATCCTCCTCCTCCTCCTCTTCCTCCTCTTCTTCCTCCTCCTCCTCCTCCTCCTCGCCGCGGGCCGGCGCCGCTGCCGAGAAATCCTCCGCTTCCGACGCCTGCCAGGAGTCGCGGCTCTTGGCCCAGGCCTTCCTCTTCTGGGTCGCCCCTTGCCACTCCTCCGCCGCCGGGGGCTGCTCCATCGGGGCGGCGGCGCCGGCGGGGGCTTCACGCCGGGAGGCGAGTGCCGGAGAGAGCCAGCCTGCCGGGCGAGAGGAGATGTGCCGTCCGTCCGCCCGTCCGTCCGGGGGCCGCGAGGCTGCCCGGGGGCGCGGAGCCGCCGTCCCTGCAGCCCCCGGCAGCGCGGCCGCCCCTCCCCGCGCTCACACGCCGGCCGGCCCGCCCCAGACCCGGCCACCGCCGGCCCCCGGCCCCGCAGGTGTCCGCCCCGGCCCGCCGGCGTCCGGGGGCAGCGGGCGGGCAGAGCTGGGGCGGCCCGGCTGCCGCCGTACTCACATGTCGCGCCGCGGCGAGGCGGCGGCGGAGGCTGCGCCCGCCCGGGCTGCGGGCGGCGGCGGCGGCTCTGACTTCCTCATACCGCTGCGGGATGAGAAAACTCGGCGGCCACGTGACGGCGGCGGGGCCGGCGGCAGAGCGGGGCCTCCCGCCGGGGCCGGGCCGCTGTCTCGGGCCGGGATGCGGGGCAGGGATGCGGGGCAGGGATGCGGGGCAGGGATGCGGGGCAGGGATGCGGGGTCGGAGCCGCTGGCGCTGAGGCAGCGCGGCCCCTCGGGCATGGGCAGGCTCGGAAGGGCCGCTCGTGGCCTGGGCCCGTAAAGGATATTTCCAAACTAAAAAAGATGCAGAACGGCGAAGAGGGACTTCGCAGAGTTTTATCGTGGGGGAACGGGAGTGGGGAGGGGAGAGAAGACTCAAGGAAAAGATCCAGCATGTGTACTGGGTACTCAGCCTTCTGCCTCGCTTCCAGGAGTGTGAAATTAGATCAGCCTCTGCTCGGGCACAGGCTGGGGGCTGCAGGGACACCAGGAGCACCAAACGCGGCCTCTTAAAAATCTTAAGTGCATTCGAAGTGCATATCATCTTCAGGATGTACTTAAGCCACCAGAAACTACTGATAAACCCAGCAAAAGACCAACGAGTCCCCACGTGTGTGAAGGAGGTGCCGACAAAAGGCTGCTTTCACTGTGGGGGCCGAGTGCCATTTCTTAAGGCTGTCTCCTGCTTGAGGAGGAGGCAGCAGCCTGGCAGCAGCCCTGGCTGGGTCAGTCACTGAGGGCACGGTGGGCCAGCTGGTGCCCACCCTGGATGGGGAGCAGGGCACTGCCGTCCTGCGTGGGGTCAGACTTCACATCCCAGACACTGCTGGAGGAGCCCTGTACGCCCAGCAAGCTCGCCTGCAGCCACGGAGCCCGGGAGAAATAGGCTTTTGAAAAAGGTCTTTTACAACATTTTCGTGAAAAGATGGCGAATTAGTAAGCAGAAGCAGCAAAATTAACCCGTGTTCTCTGGAGTTGTAAAACTGGTGTTGGCAGCCAGGCGTATGACGTACTTCGTGTTCAAAGGCAAATCTGCCTTTGGGAGAAAAAGGTTAATGGTACCCAATCAATATTCTTTCATTATCTAACTTTATAGTTAAAACCTTTCAAGGAATTTCTGTGAAAATTCCCCCTATAAAATAAAAAAATGACTTGATTAAAAAAAACCCCACTTCTTGTTTTTCCTAAACTCCTCTAGCCCACCCACTACTTTACGCATATACAGCCTTACTAAGATAAATTTCCCCTCACCACGAGTCAATTTCCTAAACACACTCTAATTTTCTGGATGGTTTGTTTTGAAATAAAACCAGAAGAGCAGTAGCACAAAGGACAAACAAAGTGTATTTGTATTTAATTTGACCCTCAAAGTACACATCGTTTCTGTGCATGTTTTGAGGCGGTATTTTTTAATTTCTTTTAAAAAAGAGCAAACTACATTTGAATATTTCTCGTTGATCCTCAAAATAATCAAATCATTTTCTCAGCAGGGCATGTTTCCCACAGTACAGGATTTGCATAAGCTAATATGGAGCATGGCCTGAGCCATGGGTGTCCCAAGTGGTGAGTCAGAGGGTCAGCACAGGTCCTGCGCCCTCCACCACAGCGTGCTGGGGCTTGGACTTTGGCTGAGGTTCCTACAGGTGTATTTATAGTACTGGAATCTCAAAATCTGATTTTTTCTGGCTTTGTTGGCAAGCACCTAGCACAGCATGTCTCCAACATAATGGCCTATATTTCCATTTTATGTGCACGCCTATTAAAAAGTGGCCCTTTGAGGTTGAGCTGCCTGGATGAGGGCTGTAAGAGAGGCAGGGAGGGCCTAGAGAAGTTTAACCCCTGCCATTGTTTGCTGCCTAAGAGGGAGCACAATTTCTTCTTGAAAGTTACAGTTTCACTGGCACAGCCGAGGGTGAACAGTTGCAAGCTAAAAGCAGCTACTGTCTGGCCGTGCCAATACATCCTTAAGGAGTTCTTAATCCACAAATTACTGACATTATTGTCTATAATTGCTTGTCTGTTGTGACAACACTTACTCAGAGAATGTCAGAAATGTAAACAGCAGCCAATAGCTTTTTGCAGTGAAGTCCTGCCAGTACTGCACTGGGCTCTCTCTTGCACCTTCATCCCATACCAGCAAAATCCCTTTTGTCTCTATATGAGTAAGGATTGCACAGTCAAATCCTATATTAAGCAGAACATTTTTCAAGGAAAATATGTGGCATGTTATTTCTTTTAATACTTGCAATCAAAAAGTCAGTTTGTTCTGTAAAGTTTCTCTTGCTTCAAAATGTAATTTGTTAGTTGTGCTTCAAAGCACTAATTGATTGGGAAAAAAAAATCATGTCATCTTGTCACTTAAATGAGACCAACTTTTTTTTCCCCCAATTTATTTTGAAACCATTCAAATTAAACATTGTGTAGGCATTAATTAGAACAGAGATAAATTGTCCTTTACATTATGTTATAAACTCCTAAAGGAAGATTTATAACCACACCACCATTAGCAGTTCTACTAAATACTACCAAATAAAAAATACACAGACACACACATTTTAAGAATAATAATAATTCTCACATTTGTCATCTGGATGCTGGCCCTGACCATATGAATGTGTGTGTAAATACACACACGAAGAAATACAATTTAGCCAGAAATACCACAAAGTCACTGTCTTTTTTTCTTAAAGAAACAAAAACCTTTGAAGTGGACTTTATGCAATTTTTGCCTGCAGAGAATTCTTTCAGATGCAGTATTGTGTGAAAAAATATATTCCTACATAACTCAAAGATACAAGTGAGGGGCTTCCACCAGTTCCCATGGGCACTTATTCCCATGTCTGAGTGCACTGTAAGGAGCATTTTTCTGCTACAGTTGGGCTAGGCTTCCTCATGCTTTTGGGCACACATCGTGTCCCTGCTAGTTCTGTACATCAGGAGAGCCTCCAGTGTTCAGGAAGGATTACATAATTTATCTATATCCCTCCATACAGTATGGGGAGATAGGGATAAGCCTCTGGAAACCAAAGAAATGTTTCCAGGCTGCAAATCTGGGCCCTTGCTTTGTCCTTTGCTGCCTTCCGAGGAACTGCAGGCATCCAGTGCTGGAGGAGGATTGGAGGAAACGGGATCAAAAGATGCTAGTGAGATCTGGACTAGTCAGATTTGGAATCTGTTTCCTCTGTTTTCCAGCTCAGCTGAGAGTGAAGTCCTCTCTCTCGGGATGACCATCTACAGGAGGACAAGCCATCAAAGCTCCACTGGCAAATCTCACCACAGAGAAGATGCTGTGACAAATGGGTAACATACAGAAGCTGCGAGACAGAGTAATTAGGAATAGGATTTTAGACAAAAAGAGAAGGAAAATAAAATATATTTAAAAAATATAAAAACCCCAACAAACCAAAAAAAAAACCAAGAAAAAATACCCCCCCAAAAAAACAAACAAACAAAAAAACCAACCCAAAAAATCACCAAAACCCCCCCAAAGCTCTCTCTGTGCCTTGTGTCTTCCTTTGACAGGAGTAATGGGAGTTATTTCATAGGTGTGCATTCAGAGATATGGTGCAACATGACAAAAACCTTCTGTTGGTCTTTCACGTGGCAGTAGAACCAGTTCTTGACAGAGGGAGAAACTCCATGCTGCTGCCTAATGTGGTTTGATCCTGGGACTTGCAGCTCCAAGTCAGCAATATTTCATGACCACAATTGGGTTTCCATATTATTGGCAGACAGAAGAGAGGAGGAGCTAACAAATAGTTCACCTTTGCAAGCATTGTAACAAAAAAATATTCCTACATAGTAACAAAACTATGATAAATACCATGCAGTTATTTGCTTTGGCAGGGTCTGTGTTTGAGAGCTGGAGAATGCATGAAGAAACACACAACCCACTGTCATGCACATCTTTAAAGTTTCCACAGCTCCATTTTAGTAAACGCGCTTTGTTAAGTTGAGCAATTTCTTTCCAAGCCAAGATTATTTAAAAAAAAAAAAAAAAAAAAAAAAAAAGTCTACTGAGGACTCTGCTATGCTGTAAATGAGAAAGACAACCTGGCCAGACATGGGTAGTATGTATTCCATGTCACGAGAAAGGGCACACCAGTGCCTTTTGCAATCTTCTGTTCAGATGGGCCACCACAGGAGTAGGCAGTATTGTCTCCTGGCTTTTCCACCCTGCATCTGCAAAGGACAGTGAAAGGCTGTAAGTCAGTCCTTGCAGAGCTCCTCCAGGGTGTTGGTAGCTGGGAAGGTGCTGCTGCCTTTCTTCAAGTTAATTTGGCAACTTCCCAGCTTCTCCATGTATATCTCACCTCCCTGGTCCTTCTAGGTAGGAGACCAACCAGCACCTCTGTCTTCTACAGAGCATCTGTAGTCTTCTCTCTACCAGTTGAAACCTCTTTTTTCTTTTTTTTTTCTTTTTTTTTTTTTTTTTCCTTTTAAGCCATTGTCTATTATTTTAGGCCTTTTGAATGCCTTGTCTCTCTCACGGTGCTGACACCAAGCACACCCATAATATCTGCCATTTCAGACCTTTGGGAACGTTCTTAACACACTTATAAATGGGAATCTCACTTGTTTTCATTTCATCCTGTCCTGCCAGAACCAAACTGAGTGACCAGAGTACTATGTTGCTAAGGCAGAACAGACTGTCTCCTTTTATCCTATAAAATATATATAACATGAGATGATAAATAAGCAATAATCACAATTTATTATTGTGCCATGAAACAATAACAATATGCATGCCATATTTTTTTCCTAAATTTTAATTTTTAAAATTACATATTTAAAGGGAACTGCTGCAAGTGAAAGATAATTACATCTAGAGTATTATTTGCAGCCATCTTGTTCTGTGAAGAAAAGAAATCACATACTTGACTTGGAACCATTACTGTTGCCAGACAGATGTTCTCTCTCAAGTATGTAGCGTAGAAAGGATGGAAAGTAACCTGGCAGTTTTGCTCTAATAAATTGAAGTGTTAGGACAGTGTCTACAGCTTCTACAGCTTTGCCAGTCATTTTGTTTAAACATGAGTGATATGCATGATGTTCCTACAAGGTAAGAAAAAAATGCATTAAAGTTAATGCAAACTACATCTCTTCAGGCTCTTTTCAAACCAAATATTGTCTGGTTTATTAAGTCACTTGTACTTCTGGGACCTCTTGCAGGAGTAGGAAGGAGGAAAAAGCCACTTCCGCCAGGGCGTTTACAAGAGCTATAGCATAGCAAGAGGAAGTTTCTAAAGGAAGAGCCGGATATCTGTACTGAAGTGGATTACAGCTGCGCCACCAAGTCAGATGGACAGAACTGAGGCCAAGTACACATAAATGTGTGAAAACAAGCAGCATGGGGATTGGTAAAAGGCAGTTTTAAACCCCCAAGAAGTAAATGCACTTCATACCACTGAATTATATCAGTGGGTAGCTGTAATTTTGGTGTTCATGACTTTGCTAAGAGATCAGGCAAAGGAAATAAATCCACAGGTTCAGGAAATTAAGGCTTTTGTTCATTTTAAAGCCAGTTCTGTGCATTTTCTTATTCAGTGCTGTCTTTCTTTAAATTTAGCGACTGTGTTCATTCCCTCTGTGAGCACTGCCAATCCAAGACTATGGCAGTGGGGCCATGTCCATTTATGCATCTGTCTCCTATACTGTAGGATTCTGTTCTCTGCTTTTACAGTTGAAGTACATTAAGATAGTAATTTCAAATACTGTTACTGCTTATATGTTTTAAGTCTTATATGTTCCAAAAGGCTGATAAAGGAACTACACATAAAAAATAAAGGGGAAAGATATTTCTCTGCACTTAAAAGATCTTTCTTTATCTTATCTTTCAAAAGCACTCAGCTGATATTTTGTCCTGTTTCTGCTCTCATTTATCCCTGATAAAGCTGTGTGTGTTTAGGATAATTAAGCCTTCTAACATGCACTGACCTAGGGAGTAGGCATTACACTGTCCACACTCACAGCAAACTGCAGGGATACAAAACAAGGGAACACAGCATATCGAGATCTGACCAACTTACTCTACATTTCCTTCCAAATCCATTTAGAAAACTCACTGAATTAATTTTGTTTTTTGCAATGAATCAATGAAATAAAATTTCATCAGCTCCAGAATGAATACAGTCATATTTTCTATGGATTTGAATTGGATATTTTTGCTTCCATTAAGTCTTTAATCACTGGACCATTTGTAATCTGTCTCTTCTATATATTGCCTCTTGTCAGATAATGAGCAGCTTCATGGTGCAACCTTCGCATCTCAGTTCTCCAACATTCTATATCTTGAAGTATGATGAATACTTAGCATCATTGAGTCCTCTTCCCTCTCTAGATCTGGGCTGAAATTGGCCAGTGAGATCAGGAATTATAACAGGAAGAGGAGAAGAAAAGAATCCATTTAATACCTGTTTTCATAGCAAATGAGATCAACAAACAAACGCAGAAAGCTGGCACAAAGGCTGTCCATAAGCAAGCCCAGAGGACATGTCCCTTTCTTGGCATCAGCTCAGGGTGCGTGACTAGTTACTTTCAAAAATGTGCTGTCAGGTATTTACCCAATGTGCTAATTCATTTCTGGGCTTGACTCAGCTCTAAAATTAATGCATTTCCTTTCCCTGGGCAGTACAAGGAGTTCCACAGTGATAATAGTATTGACTTTAAGGCGTTGACCAAGTTGTCCTATAGCTGTGACAAGCGGTAGAACAAAAAGCATCAGGAGAAAATTCTAAACAGAAACCAGTAAGAGTACCCAAGCAAAACCACAGCTAAGGTGGGCTAGACAGTCTTAAGAAATTCACATTATTTGCTATAAATCTCATTCACTCAGTGCTGAGACATCAGTTTAAATGATTGAGCTCAGAAGGGCATTGGTATCCCTTTGATCCATGGCAGCAGTAGCATGGGAAGGAGGGAGGGAGGGGATCCATCCAAGCTCCTTTGAGATAACCTTTGGCCAGCAACAGACTGTCAATTAAAAACTATTGTAGCACCCAACAGAAGAAATTTGTTTCCTTATTTAAAAGGCCAGTCTATAATCCCATTAAAATGAAGCTGGATTAAAAGGAAGAAAACAGTGTTTTTCTCTTGCAGTATGCATTAACATAACTACTCTGAATTTGGGGGTAGTCCCAGAATTGGGTAAAGGCCAAATTTCCTGCACGAAGCTGCCTGAAGACAAAGTACACACTTCACAAGCTTTGACTTCACAGGCTCTTCCACACCAATCAATAAATTCTAAAGAAAGATTTATTTACACAATTCAATAACTCCCTGATGAGACACTATGCTATTTCAACTCTTCAGACATTTAATGGTCAGATGGTATCATGCTAAAGAGGATTTTCCAGTCTAACAACTCTATTTCTCTGTACGTATTTTTAAATGTTTTTAAATGGATAGTCCAGTGTTTGAAGTACAGGATATTTCTGTAGCTGACTGGTCAGAAGCTGGTCTGATCCAGTAGCAACCAACAGCCATTCCTGGCCTGCAATTCTTTGGTGACTTATATGAATTCATTTGATGTGCTCAGCAGAAGTAGCTGCCGCTGGGCAGGAGGCCAAGCAGCGAAAGCGTCACATTTTGCAGTAATCAGGTACTTCATTGCTGTCTGCAGTTATGGCTGGCCGACCCTTTGTGCAAGAAGTCCCATTAACTTCAAACTTAACTCCCTAAAGGGCATAGCAGGGGCTGGCAGTGGTAAACGTGACACCAAAAATAAACGGGAGCAAAATCTGTCCTGTCTAGAGAAATTAATCTGTTACAAGGAAGTTCAAGCCTTCTGGTGTTACATTATCAGAGGGCTTTATCTGTTCAGCCCCCTTTAGAGCATTATTTAATTCAAACTCACATAGTTCTAGTCCCTGAATTCTGACATCAATTGTCCACATCCATTTGATAGATTATTATCCATTTGATAGATTAGTTAAAATATTAACTGGAATTCCAAGCGCAGTGTCCAAAAATATAAATGCATCTCTTGAAAATTAGCTGTCAGCCAGAGGAAAATCTTGCTTCCTTGCTGTACACTGGGAAGAGTCAATGACTGCATGTTCCCCAGGAAGCTGGTTAAACCCACAGAGCTCTTGCTGCAGTTTTTCCACTTCCCTGCAGTCAGGCAGCACTCCCACACTTTGGTACCTGGGTCTCTCTCCAAGCACACAGTCATTTACTATGGGAATGGTTCAATTATCACAGGTAGAAAATTCAGGCTGGTAGATATGGAAGGGTGAGAAAAAACCTGTCCAGCTAAAGATGAGGACTCCACCTCTGGTGTAAATAAGTTAGGAGCTAGTTTGAGTAGAGGAGATGCTACAGAACACATTAGCTGAAGGATAAGAACAGGACCTACTTTTCTCAAGGCTCCTATCTGTGCTGCTATAGCAGGACACGCTGGACTGTGGTGGCATGTTCGGTGCACATCCCTCTTTCCAACAAATTCCTAATCTCACTGTGGGAAGGAATGGATCAGTGCATCTTGAATTGGGGCTTCCTGACAAGAACAAGAATTTGGTTTTAAAACACTGTTCATATATCAGTTGGGCTTCACTAGCACTGGAAAACATGAATTAAAAAGTCATTATTAATGTTGAAGATTATTTTGACCCCTCCATGAATGGAATCAGCTGTTTTCTACCTCAAAACATGCCATTTGTGGTCCTCCCTTCCTCTGTACCACACTCTGTAGAGATGAGAGGTGTTGTACATTAATGTCTAACACGTACTGAGTGTCACTGCTGTCATGCTGATGCCGATCAATCCTGTCCTGACAATGCAGACTTTTCAGAGCTTTTGACTCATGCAGAGCTGGAGGAGGGCTGCGTAACTTCCTGTCTTCCTACAGAAAATGTGCTCTGCACTCCTCAGAACATCCTGGGACACAGCAAGTGTGTGTGTGTGGTGTGTCTGGGTGTGCCCTGAAGGGAGCACAGGAGGCACTACAGTAGGGTCTTCCTCCCAGAAGCAGGAGGAGGTGGCTCTGAAGCCTGCCATGGCACTCTGCAGCTTCAAGGCAAGGCTGAAGTTTTCAATGGACAGGAGCTGCTCCCAAAGTGGTCAGAAAGTGGTAAGTGGTAAGAAAGTGGTAAGAAAGGCTGATGGGAGATGAGAGAGAACCCATTCCTCTACCTTCCATCCTCTGAAGGAAGTTCCCCAAGACCATCTAGGTGGTTTGGCAATGCCATGGTGCTAAGTAACACTGCAATAACTTTTTCTTTGTAACAACAGTTTTTTGAGAAATATTTGAATGACATCACCAAAGTATGCCTGAAGTGATCAAACATCCAGAAAAATGCTAGAGTGGCCTGACATTTGAAGCCATATCAGTACCCTTTTAGGAATTAATATGCAAAGATCTGGACATTTTTCCCCTTGGTTGTTAGAATAAGCATGTTAGCAGTACACTGCCACAGCTGAAGCCACACGTCAAAGCTGAGATCTCCAAAACTGTATCTTGGGATCTCATGGACACAGAATTTCACAAGGTCAATTTGATCAGAGTGGCAAGGCTTACCATGTAGGAAAACTCAGAATTTTAATCACCTTTACTGAATATATTGAAATCTACACTTTACACAAAACAATGGCATCTCTAATGAGAATGCTCAAGACCTCAGTTTCACTGGTAGTGTTATCATCCATTCTTTCTCATGCATGGTTTTTTTAGTGGCTGTGTGCCCTTGTGCACACAGGAGAAGATCGCATTCACACAGAAAGACTTATCTGTGAAGTGCTGAGGTCATTAATCTCATGAAGCCAGCAGAACACCACAGGAAACATGTCTCCTTGCTGTAAGATGGTCTTGTTTTTCTGCAAACACACAAAAAAAAAAAAAGAAAAAAGAAAAAAAAAAAGACTGTCCCAACATTTTCTGATATGCAGTTCTTTGTTTTAAAGATTACATGTGAAGGAATAAGTATCCTAGCACTGGTGAGCACACCATAGGCTAGGAGGTTTTTATTTGCTAGTTATTGTTTGTCTTACAAATGCTAAAGTGAAATGACGCAAGTGCCCTTTTTGTTGTCATATTGTTTGTTTTAGCTTTCATTGGATGCAATCCAATGGTACCTTTACGTAGGCTCCTGTATAATTAAGATAGTGTGCACATTCTCTGAAAGGAAATCATTAAGAGCCTCTCACGGAGAATGCACTGATTTCCCTGTCTGTGCCTTTTAAGTGGGTATTGCTCGCACTCCATCAATTAACTTCTTGATAGTCCAGGCAGACTTCAAAAATTAATCCCATGTTAAGCTTTCAAAGCAGCTTTCAGCTGAAAACATTCAAGCTACTTTGCAGGCTATAATTCACTCACTACAGACATGAACTTCTTGTTTTTCCTAATTATGAGATGTTCTTTTCAGAGAAAAAAAAACCAACCAAAACCCCAACTTTTTTTTTCCTCAGAAACACTTGAGAATCTAGGGGGGTTTGAGTTTTTAGTTTGTTTTTAAAGTAACAAAACCAAAAAAGCAACTCTATAAATCCTCGGATTAATTGACAGGTGCCTTAGTTATAGATCAAGAAAATCAAGAAATCAAGAGAAACAGGTATGATTTTTGGGAAAGGAACCTGGGGGTTTAACAACTGAACAAAGAGGATAAAGTACAATTTCACTGTATATTTGCTCAACTGAAACTGCAAACACAAGGCATAAACTTTCCCCTTGCATACAAATACCAGCCTTCCATCACTACAAACTCACTGTAGCCTGTGTGTGTGTGCTCCCAATAGGTGAGGTGTGCCCTGGTATCAGTCTGTCACTGCTGAGAACCTGCCAGGCTGCTGTGCAGCTTAGAACCTGCTCACCTGCCAGCTGCCTTGGGTGCTTCTGCTCTCAAACTGCCCTGTCCCTGCTACACCTCACAATAGAAGATATTCCTCCTCTAGAATTAAGGGGCAAGTCCAGAAAACTCTGTGAAAGTAAACCATGCTTGTGATACTAGAAAGGGAAAAGCTCTGCTACTGCTGTGCTCACCTGCCTTTATTGGGAGCTCAAGCTGAGGATTGAATTTTCTCATCTTTAAAACCTACCCAAAAATTTAGTAGACTTCAGGAGAGGTTTGACATCTAAAACCGGTTTCCTCAGTAACAACAAATAAAAACACAATGTACAGTTGCTACAGGCATATTTGTAGATGATCAGTGTGCAATGGTAAAAAAATGATTATTGAATTGGTGTTTGGTAAATTCTGAAACCTGCTACTGAAGTCGAAACAGTGTGTGCATTAAACCAGGAGCGGCTTGACTGAACACGCTGTAGCTAAAATTGTATCAAAGTAGTTACAAAACCTGATTAAACAGGGCTTCATTCCCACATGCAACTCCACCTTGCTGCCTTGGCAGAATCATAAACTGGTAACACCCTTTTGCTGGGTTTCACAAAGCTCATTAGCAGTTAATAATAGCAGAGCAAAGGAGTTCGGTTTGTTTCCATCACGCTGATGTCGATGCCCTCTGACAAAGGGTGATGGTTCAAAAAACACACTTTGCATCAGCTCCTCTTTTCTGTCTAACTCCAAAGGCAGCAGAGTCAGTCAGCACTAAGGATCTGTGCCACTTGCAGTGACAGAATTCAAACCACCCTGCTCCTCCACTTCCGCCAGGTGAAAACTGATTTGCTTCAAAAAAAGGTCCCAGGGCACTCAGCAGTAAAGATTGATAAAGCATTCCCACTTCAGAAGTCTGTCAGAAGAGGAAATAAATAGCTCTAAATCACTATTTTTTTGCAACATCCAAACTGCAGCCACTTGCAAGTCTTTTGTGCAATAATGTGCATCCTAAAATATCACTTCTTGAAAACTGATGCTGTGACAGCACTTACATTGTGAGTATCTACATCAGCTGAGCTCACTGCTTGCTGGAAAGTTAGATACTGAGCTTTCAACGGTGGGACCTTCCAGCTAAGCTCCTATTCACCTCTAAATAAGGTCTCAAAAACTATGATAAAGGCAATTAAAATAAAGTAGTGAAAAACTCCATCCAAACAAGCTTCATCTCTACATCATGACATGCAAAAAATGTAATTGCAATTGTATTTCAACCTCTCGCCCACTTTTGGAAAACAGAAAACATTTCTACCACCCCCATTCTTTGCAAAATTTCTATGCTGTTTCTATTTAAATGAAGAAAGAAGAATGTGCAACATTTTTTCAGACCAGTCACAGTGTTTCAGCCTCAGGAATTTGTGTTCATATAAAATCACCACAGCTGCAGAGCAGTACCCAAGTATTTTTTACCCTTTGCTAAGACATAGGAAATGGATAAGAGAAGGGAGGTGCCAGACAGCAATTCTCCCTCCTAAACATCACAAAAATAAGAGACTGTCAAATAATCCTTGCAAAAGTATATTAAACACAGCTAGATTCTGGACTCTCCTGCTCTTCCTTGACTACAGTAGTTTGCTGTATAAATGGGATTTTAAGTAGTTTAGCCTTTCCAAACTGTTTGCCCTGGAGAGAGCATTCTGTACTATTCCAAGCGCTGCAGGGACTGTCCCCACCAGTTTCCAGGGCACATTATGCATGCTGACACTCCAGAAGGACTTTGGGAGGGAGTTCTTGTCCTTGGGCACAGCCAAACGTTACTCTTAAAAGGAGTGGGGACAAAAAGACACCTCAGAGCTATGGGCACCCTCCTCACAGGATGATAAGGCAGCTTCAGAGAAAAAAACACTAGACTTGTTCAGATTGACCCATTACCCAGAGCTTACAAAGACCACCATGGAGCTGTGGTGTGTTTAAGAAATTAATATACAGGTACTATCTCCCAACTACCAATAGCAAAAATTTTTACAAGTCCAAACATCTTAAAACCAGTGAATTGCTATGGGAGAGGCAGTGCTGCTCCTGACTAGAAGTGGCAAGGTGCTGTTCCCCCCTGCTGGGGGTGGTTTTAGCAGATGCAAAATGTACCTGGTAACTTGACTTCTGTTATTGCTTTCCTCTAAGAAATATGAGAATTAAAGTAATGAAAAATCAAATGCAAGTCTTTTCTTCCAGATCTGTGAAATAAATAATGTAATAATAAATAAACAAATGGAATCAGTTAAACTCCTGCAGGTAGGTTTTCTCCCCAGAGAGAATGGTATGTGTGCTTGCTTCTTCTGAATTTTAAGCTATCTATAAGAACTAACAAACCTATCAGTTCTATAGATTTACAATCTATTTTCCCATAAAGCATTAATCCAAAAGGAAGGAGGAAATAAAGCAAAGCCCCTTTAAGATTGGTACAGCATTCACCCCCTCAGGCACTGGATATGGGCAGAAATCAGGCTGTCAGAAGACCAGATCTGCTGACACTTGGGACCGGAGCTGCTGCCAGTGCCCCCATCTAGATTTGCAAACAGTGTCTCAGGCAGTTGTGTGGGCACTGGCAGTAAATCTGGTCTTCAGACCACAAACACTCAAGGCTTTGAAAAGAAAAAGCAACTGGTTTAAAATACCTGAAAAGTTGTGCCAGAAGAAAAAGAGAATGATGCTCAAAATTCACCCATTTTTTTCCTTTTATCATAAGCCAAAACATTGCCATAAACATGCATTATTTGAGAAAAACCATAAACTTTGTTTTGTCTGATTAGCTATTTCCATTGATAAAAATTTTCATTGGTAAATCTTCAATAATAAATTGCTGAAATCTGAAGTCAGATGCATACTTAGCAAAGCTGTTTAACTTAGTTTATTATCTCATGTTAATAAAAATACAGAAAATAACCTCTTAATTCAAAAGTATTGCCCATGTAAGCAATGGGTTAGCTCTAGTCACGCAGTTTACAATATTAAGTAAAAATCAACTGATTATCATTTTCCTAGTAACTCTGGAGAATCAATTTATATAATCTACTGACACAACCATTTTCTTCCCAGGTGGAAGATGCTTTGTGACTCACGGACTGGCAGCACAGCTGCTTTTTGTCTTGTTCTGTGACCTGCCTGGGATGTAAAGTAGTTGTTGGAGCAACAAGCGCAGCTGCACTACGTCTGAATGCTCCCACTGTGAACTCCAAAGCTGTCTGACAGTTATGCAGCAGAAAAAACACAGAACATGAAAATCTTTGGCACAGGGCAAGTCCATCAGCCCACATGCCAGAGAGCAGGTTGGACACCACTCCTGACAGTGTGTGAAAGCATCTGCAAACGGATATTCCTGAGTCTCCAACTTCTCTTGCTCTTTGGACATTTTTAAAGTAAACCCTTTTTAGTTTGCCATTTTTAGGCCAAAGGCAAGGAATTGGTATTGTGGGGTCTTTGTGTAGATTAGCTGGTGGTCACATCCAAGAGTCACTAAATTGCAGCACTGCCATGAGCAAACCTGTACACCTCACCTACGCCTGTGAGGAGGTGCTGCCCTGCCTAGAGGGAATTGCACTTATTTTCTTTCACATTTTAGGTAATACAGTCTAAACCTTTTGGTTTGGTGATAGGACACCAAAGACCTATCTACATATACTGAAGAAAAACACTGGAATATTCTCCATTTTATGCATGGACTTCTTTTCCTAGCAGAACTTTTTATGGGCAGAAAATCCCAACAAACAAGCCTAAAGTACAATAATTTTGAAAGTTCATGTTTCTGAGTATTTACAGCTAGTTCCTGTGTTTGTATTTGTGATAGTTCCTTTATGGGTTTAATACAGGGGATGCACCAGCCAGTGCTCATGAGATCACAGCATCCTGCCAGGCAGGCAGACAAAAATCTCATGTTTTATAACTGAGGAGGTGAAATGTCCCAAGAGCATGAAGCCAGGCTTCTGAGCTTAATCTTGCTTTCATGGTTACTCTTATACCTTCAACCTCTGAAAGTCCCTCCAACATGGACAAATCCAAAAATACTTCAAGCGGAGCACAGCAGCTGCTGGGCACAAGGACAGCATCTCTGTGGCTGCCCAAGCTAAGACAAAAACATCACCAAAATGTGCAGCTAGGAGAAAAGGAGCAGAGGACATTTTCCACTACTGTTCTGCAAACAGGGTCTTAGGGCTGCCCAAGCTATTAGTGCTCCATCAATCACTGATATCACTGTGGGCTCATTTTAGTAAAAATATATCTTAGAGAACAAGTGAATCCTCCTTCCTTTTGCTAGTTTACCCAGATGAAATATTACATAATAAAATATTAAGAATGCTGTGGTGGTAAGTACGGGGCCACGTACTCAGGAAAATATGATATGGTGTTAAAAGGAAACCTCCAACCCTTTCTTGCATCCTGAAGGAAAGAGTGATAAAAGTGGATTTCAATTATTAACTTGGATTAGCTATCACAATACCTGAGAAATTGCCATATGGAACATATTCCAGTATAGCTTTTACTTTTAATGGCCTCGAGCCTTCCAAGAAACAAAATCTGTGTTACATAAACCGATATCAAAGTGGCCTTGCTTTTCCTTCTCCTAGAGCTACAAATACATCAGCTATGCAAGAGCCATTAATGTGCAGTTAATGTGTCCAGTAAAAGTTTTAGTGAAACATACCGCGGTTGCTTGAAATAAGTGTTTGGATGGAATAAGGTTATAGTACTGGGAGACTTGAAGCAGAAATTCCAGCTATGTTACCCTTTCACTTTTATTTGTTCTCAGCAAAGTTCCTGCTGTGATTATGGCTGTGCTTTAGACCAGAGTGTGAAGGATGTAAGGCATGAAGAACTGTGCTATTCAGCCCTTTAATTATTCAAGTCAGCCACCCCTAAAATATTGTCTAGTAATATGCATGAAAAGATGACACCTCCTTTATATTTTGCACAGATAGAAGTAAGAGTCAGAACCAATGAAAGGGTCAAGAACAACCATGGCATTGCCTTACAGTCTCTATGAGGCAGTATCAAGTTTCCATCACTATTTTTCAGATTAATGTTTTGTGCTGGAGACACAATTTTTGGTGCATGTAAACATATTTTTCCTTCCGCAAAGTTGTTAAAAATAATAGCACATATTTATATAAAAGCACCAGGATTAAAATAGCACAAGCTGATTTCCTGTTTCTCCAAAAAGCAGTGTGTATGGGCAAACCAAGGCAGGGCTTCCAGAAGTGCTTGTGAAAGGTTACAGGTCAGTGTCCTCTGATTTTGAGAGAGATAGATTTGAGAAGAAGAGAGAAAGGAGAGCTCAAATGAAATTATTCTTCAGGTTGTGGCCTAGCTGCAGGAGATCTGCTTTCAAACCTTCCATGTTCCTTTGGTGAAACAGGCAAGGACCCACCACAGGCAAAGAGAGGACAGGTATACAGTCACACATGCAATTTTGGTTAGTAGAAGTGGACAGTGGATGAAGTGGATCCAAACTCCAGGTGCTGAGCTCTGGGCCAGTGAATGTGCAGAGCCATAGGGAACAGTGTGGCTCTGTGCCTTTCCAGTCAGTTATAGCACTAACAAATGCAAGAGCTCACTGTTTCTTCAATGTCCTTTTGCTTACAAAAGCACAGCATTCCTCACTATTTTTCTCTTCAAAGCAAGTAAAGACATTTCAAAAAAAAAAAAAAAACAAACTTAAATGGATGTTGCAGAATATGCAAATGTCATGACGAGATTGACTCTAAGAAAGGGATGTTGTATACCAAATGCATCCTGGGTGAGGCCAATGTTTGCCTTTGAATGATGGCATACAGTGAATTCATTGACAGGCTCAGCAGCCCACACTTCTTTCTGAATAATCACAATCTGAGAAAAAGCTAAGATAGAACACAGCAGTAATCCTCAAAGGTTCACACACTTGCACGTGTGCAAAAGAAGACACAATGGCAAACAAATCTCAAACAGAGTAGCCCAGCTTATATTTTTTTCACAGAGGTCTTACCTCTTCATAACCAGACACTTCTCAGTGTTCTCTACCTCCTCCTCCTAAGAAAGATTCTGAATCAGATCAGCCTAGAGTGGAAGAGGGGGTGAATAAGAGGAAAAAAACCCCAAAAACTATGTAATTTTGGCATTTGAATAAATATGAACATTGTTTCTCCTGTTTCATTTCTATCAGATTTGGCTTCTCTGTTTGTTGGGTGGTTTTAACAGCTGTTTATTTGCACAGTTGTGCAAGTTTTTTTACAGCTTGTTAAGTTAGACTTGAGAGACAGCATGTGGTTCCCTTCAGGCATAACTAACTTAAAATAACAAAGCCCAAGAATTCCTTCTTAAGAAGCTCAAGGCCATTTGTTTAAAGTTTGAAAAGAATTAGGATCCTGTAATTTCAGGCTTTGTTATGAAAGGGGTGAAAAGTTTCCTTCGCATTACCTGGCTGGATGCACTCTGCAGCTGTATCCCACTGCAGAACCACCAAAAAAAGTCATCTTGCTCTTTGTGTGCTGGTTGCAGAGAAAATTCTGGCTACAAACATATTACAGCCACAGGTAACACGCCTTACAGGAGGGTGACTGCATGAAAAATAGTAGCTGAAACATGATGGCTTTAAGAAAAAGACAAACCAACCAGCAAACAAGTGAACAACTGAATATTTTTTATAGTCCCCTATTCTCACAGTTTAAGGACATGTCAAAACTGGAAGAAAATGCAATTTTACTTATCTTAAGCACAGTAAAGAGAGAAATGCCACAGAGATGACAGCAATAAAAACAAATATCTTCTAAGAAGCCCCTGAAGGGCTTTGCTGTAGCTGAAGGTTGAGAATAACTGTATACATCATGCACAGGGGCCAGCAATGAACTGTTATAGCCAAGTGCCAGCCAGAAAAGAAAACAACTGAGACAAGAGAGATACCTGCAGGAGTGATAAGAAGTTTTTGCTGTAACAAAGGGCAGCTTTGTTCTATGTAGCTGATAAAGCAATATTGGTCTTGGAGATCCTTGGATTTAAAAACAGTTCTTTGCTAGGCAAAGATAAGTTCTTTGCTACTCCAGTGTGGGCAGGCACTAAGAGAAAGAGGCACAGGGATGCATTAAGCGCTGCTCCCTGGCCTGGGAGAGAATAAGTCAGCTTGAAGATAGCAGAGTAAGAACAAGCACTTCTGAGAAGTCTGACAAGCAAAAGATCAAAAGGCTTCTGCTTCAACTTACTGTTTCCCTTTAATGGCTGTAGGCTGAATGCATGATTCCCAATCAATCTCTCATGCTTTTTTACCCCCATGTATGGGCATTACATCTCTTCTCTTCAATCCAAACCTTTGGAGTTTTTCCCAGCACTGTGAAGGAACAGAGTATATTACACTTCTTACATTTAGCTACTGTAGGTTCAAATCAAATACGTCTAATTCTTAATAATTGATACCTTGAACCCACAAGCAAGCTGCTGAAAAATTACTTTGGTTACATAGAAAACCAGTAAACACTAATACTAATACAAAGGGCATATTTGTGTCCACCTGTTCTGACTAACAGATTGTTGGAGGAACACAAAACATGAGAATTTAATCCTGTAGCTTGGACAGAATATTAAAAACATTTGCTTTTTGAAGAGTGAACTTGTGGTTTGATAATGCAAGGAAGGGAATTTCAGTTGAGTTGTCCTGCAGCTTCCAATTGAAAGAAGAGATACAGCTTATAGACAGCTCCAATTACAATGAAGCATTGATAAAAAGGAGCTGTAATATTATTTTCAGGCACAAATTCATCTCTCAGGAGTGCCAAGTTGCAATGTTTATAAAATGCCAGGAATGCTCTTCCATTTTATAGCGAGTAACTACATTATCTTGCAATTCACATCTCCTAGGGCCTACTGTATTACAGCCTTACCCCATCCCACATCTATCTGAGCATTACAATGACTGTGCTGAGGCTTGTGGGAGGGCTGCTCCATTTGATGGTACAGGGGGTGTTTAGCTGCAGGAATGGAATTTGCAAACCTGAGTTGAGTCCTCACAACCTCTGTGCAGTGAAAGGCTTCGATGCCTGCGGTTGCCATGTACAACATCCATGTGGAAGAACACCTGAAAAGCTTCTCCAGGTGTTAGCACCATCCAAATGCTGGATTATAGACCAAATCTGCTTTGAAAGGAAATGTCTATATCATTCTCCAGGGAACAAACTTACCCCACAGGAGCCACTCAGGACTCAAGACAGGGACTCTTGAGTCTACTCTTTTAAAAATACCTTTGCTTTCCCAGCATCCAATATAGCAGCAGCTTCTGTCTGAGCAACCAGAAACAAAACTTTTATGTGCCCTAAAGGTAACTCTCTCTTATGGTGAGACCACAGTGCCGGGCCCTCCTGGCCCCATGCATACCTTATTGGAACACTGTGGCTTCATGCCCTTCACAGAGCAGGGCGAAAGGGTCCCTTCAGCAGAAGAGCTGCAGAAGAGCTGCTTATGCAACCATTAAATAAGAGTTTAATGGTTTCCTGTCTAGCAAAAATGTGAACTGAAGTTCCTTTTGTCCGCAAATGGTGCTGAGCTCATTTCTCACATCCCAGCGAGGGCCTCCAGGTTGTTCAATAACAATGCTCCCTTCCACAACCTACTGTAATTTTCAGTGACAGTGGGGATGCAAGTTCTGTGCTTTTTGCTGACCTCCTTTTAATCACTGAATCTTACTAATCCTCACATGACATTTCACAAATCAGCCCCACAGGCAGGCTCTGCAAGAGGGATCCCAGGTGGCAGAGAGGCTTATCTACAAATGCAGTGGCTCTGACCAGGCTGAGTGCAACTCCCTGAGCCTACACAGCTTGTCTGGCAAAAATATGGATACCCATGGATGTCTGGGTGTGTGTAACTACTGGAGCTCTTGGAGGTTCATCTTAGATGCAGGTGAATACATTTGGCCTTAATTTGCATTTTAGCTCTCTAGACCTCCTTTTTCGAAAATCTGGCCTGACATTCTCTCACATAAACTCTGCTGAACTAATTCTCCAGATTATCCAGGATAAAGTTTGCTGAAAGTTAAGTCATCTTGTTCTAAGGGTAATTGCTACAGAGCACTTTACATTACCAAAAGACAGATACTGTTCAGTCAGGAGGCCTAGACCCTCCAAAAGGCATAAAGACACAGAAAGGTGAAGTTGGCACGTTTCTCACTAGGCCAAACAAAAGACATTGCTAAAGCAGATTGAAAAACCTTTTTTTTTGTCAAACTGAATACTTCCAATGGACACTTGTGTTGCTGTCAGCGCTGAAAATGCCAGTAGCAGCAGAGCCCAGAGACATGCCCCAAGCAGCCGCAAGGGGAGCCTCTCCTGCTCTCCTGGCACGCAGCCCCAGGGGCTCCCTCTGGAGCAGGGACATGGCTGCAGGGCCCGCGCCACTGCCCTGGGAGAGGGAGCAGGGCAGCCTGGTGACAGCCAGCAGCCCCGGCCATCAGGCATCCCCGGCAGGATGAGGCGGGGCAGGCTGAGAACGGGAGAGGGAGAGGTTGCTCGCTGGGCACACGCAGGCAGACCTCGCATTGCTCAGCACCGGGAGAGCTTCTGCCCCACCCTGAGCTCAGAGCTGAGCACCTCGAGAGGCCACAACCCTGTTCAGCCCCCAGGTGAGGTAGAGAATTACAGAGCACCTTAAGCAGCTTAAGCAGCAAGCTGGTAGACTGGAAGTAGGAAGGTGAGACGACTGAGATGGAAACAAACAGCTGGAAATACAAGAAGGCATGGATGACTGACAAACGCGATGACTGCAATTTGATAAACAAATACCTCGATTACAAAGTGGAAAATACCATAAAAAGCATGCCACATCAGAAAAGGTTATCAAGCATCATCATCCATTCAATTAAACATGCATAGCTCAAAGTTAATCATAATTCTTGGCTTGTTAGTCTTATGAGTTAAAGATTCCGGATTTCCTGGCCCATTTTATGTCAGAAAAAGGGCAACAAGGCATCACAATCACTGGCATCAGGAAGCAAACTCACAAAGTGTAACAACAGCACTCAGACAACATGAACAGAATTTTTCACAGTACCTGGCAGTCAGCTTAGAATGGATTCATTATTATTCTATTAAAACTATTCTATTAAAACTTTCTGACAGCAGTCTTTACGTAAATATGTATCTTCCCTTCTTGTCATCATGAAAATCTAATTCCCTTCCTGAAGGTATAAAGTCATTGGCAGAACTGTAGCGCTCTCTCTAAATGTTCAACATGTTTGAACATCAGCTGTTGTCTGCTGGTATTCTCTATCCATTAGTGGAGCTGAGCTCATTCCACTCCTGTCAGGGATACCTGGGTTAACAGAACATCGACTTCCCAAGCCCTGCAGGAGAACAGGAGGATGCTGAGACTGTGAGCACAACACTGCATTCTCAGAGAAAGCTGTCTGTTTCTTGGCAACTGGAAAAACAATCTGAATTCATGTAGTCTAGTCCACATCTGCTGTTAAAATACTGGAGGAAATATTTGAGCCCTTTCAAATTGTTGATAATGAAATTACACAGACAAGAGATTAGATTGTTCATTTGGAAATGGGTTTAATTAATAGCCTGGACATTTTATTTGTACCCTTTCTAAAGTTCATGATTCAAGCTTCATTTCCTTCCCCTTCTGTAGCATCTCTTGCTGCAAAGCTATGAAAAATAAAGGAGGAAAAAACTTGTTTGTTTGTTTGTTTTTTCCCCAAGTAATTCAAGGCAGAGTATTGGAACTTCTGTTAAAATATACCTGCTCACTTTATGGTTCAGTAAAAGTCACATGCAACACTAGGGTTTGGAAGGTCATTTGACAGTCTTGTGTCCAAGGCTCATTCTGACCACTGCATTGTGTTTCATCTTCTGTGGATATATTTTTACACTAATATATTTATTCTTTTTCTCATGTTCTTTGTGCTTTCTCCTCCTCACACTTGTGAAACACTAACTTGTGAAACACTTGTCAGACTCATGCCTTACAGTGTACAGGCAGCTCTCTCCATTTTAAGGCTTAAATAAAGGTGGTGGGACCTTTGCCTTTTAGGTAAAGTTCAAAAGTTGGCAAATATCCCTTATGAGCTTGTAAACATATTTCTGTGACTAGAAGGAACTGTCAGACATTTCTAGTCATGAGAGGAATGCACTCCCCTCAGTCTACTTAATGACTTTTATACTCTAAAACTCCTTTGCCCGCTATGATTTTCATGAACTAATTCAATTTTTAAACTCTTACAGCACAAAGCAGTCACTGCTTAAGACAAAGTAAATATAATTCACAAGGTCATTACTTACCTAGGAAACAATATTAAGTAAACATAATTTAAAATATATACCTCGGTCACAGGAACTCCAAACTTCTACCAGGAAACAAACCTTCACCAGGAGTCTCATGAAGAGGCTCCTCACAGAGCATTACAGACATTATTACTGATCCACTCTATCCATGAACCTCCTGATATTTTTATTATGTCATCAAGTAAAAAAAAAATAATTCCTATCTTAAAAATAACTATTGCTTCCTACACTGTTGGAGTGAAAACTAGAGAAAACTTTGATTACAGAGGCGTAGCTCTTTCTGAGACACTGTTTAATGAAGCCACTTTCTTTTCCTATTGAACAGCCTTTCACACTTACATTTTGTTGAATGACAAACAATAGCCATGGGGAAATTAAACACTGAAATCTGCAGACACTCTGGAACAATATTTGTTCAACAGCTGCCGAACTCTGGAAGTAACAGCAAAGAGCATTATGTAAGAAAATCCTGTAACCCAAACAGATAATATTCTGGTTAACATCACTTTGAGGCTCTACTTGCTTCAAACACCAGTTGTTACAAGAAAACAATGTTCTGCTGAGGATCCATGGTGCAGAACTATTTGTTCAGTCCAGAAACATAACAACCTAGAAATCTTCAATCAATCAAATTCAGGTAAATATATAATTGCTATTGCTTTAAAAGGAAACAAATATATAATACAACAGACGACTTGGTCTTGCTTGGTCTTTGAAAAAAATATTACTGGAATGATAGATCGTACTCAAGATTGTTCCAGTCTTCAGAGCTAAAATTGAATCCATAAAAATAGATCTGGAACCATCAAGAGCTGTAAACGCAGGCCTGGACAAAGAGATGACAGAAATAAATGAACTAATTGGACCTATATTTCTTAGCAGAATGTACCAGATTTCATGCCGTGATTGTTTTATGATAGTAAATGGAAAACAAACTGCTATTGTTTAATCTTGGTAAATAAAAGATATTTTTATGAGCGTTGACCCAGAAAAAAGTTGACAGTTTGCCAAATAGGTATGTTTTTCCAGTGCTACCAGACATTTTTAACTCAAACCTGAAGTTGGCCAGTAAATTAACATAGTTTTAAGTGACATCATAAATTGTATGTTTGTTTGGCTGTTACCAGAGATACTTCAAAAGTAACAGTGAAGAATTACCATTTCAAGAGAGGCCATACAACCTTTATCAAATTAGTAATGCTACTTATTCATTCCAGATAGATGAGATTTCAAATAATTATCCAAACTACAAATAATTCAATTAAGTCAGTGCAACACTTCAAATCTGGTTATCAAGTTTTACTCAAATTGCTTCAGAGGGCTTTTAGACAGCCTTGTAGGAAATCAATTAGGTAGCAGAGCACCTGGTAGAAGTATATAATTTTTTTAATAAATCAGTATAATCATCATCCATGACAGTTAAAAATTCCTATTTAAAAAGTAGGAGTAACTCCCTTATCTAGTTTTATGGAGTTTCACCTAAGTACAACCAACTGTAAAGTTTGAATTCAAGAGACTTGATCACAAATATGCAACTAATGAAGACAAATGCTGGAGAACCCTTGTCTTCTGCTTAAAAGAGTACAAAATAGTACCAGTGGGGAAAACAGAGTTTATTCCATTAAACCAAGAGTTACTCTTCCATCAGCTTTGTCAGACTTGTTGCATATGACAATGTCATCATTTTAGCTCACCCATTAGGTGATTTTACTGGGATCAAACATGTCAGTTAAAACATAAAACATGTCAGTTTTATGCTGTTCTAGGATGGATGTTGTAAAAAGAAAATCAAAGATCTTTTCCTGACACACAGAAACATAGCTAAGGATAACTTCTAATTTAAAAATTCTATGACTGTCAATATTCATCTCACTCCAGCTCCTTGAAACTTTTTGGCCACAGCAAAAATGCCAGTTTTTCCCCTTTGTGCTGTCCTGAGGGGATTTCTTCCATCAGGACATGGTCTGCATCCCCCGCAGCACATTGTCTGTGCGTGGTCACGGGTGCATGCTGTGTTAGCAGACATGGGGCCAGAGAAACGCAAGGTCCTGAGCCAGGCTTTGCCAGCATCACACCCCTGGCACAAGTGAACCATGCAGGGACTCATTCAGCCCTGGGGAGAGTCAGATGGGACAGGCAGACAGAAAGGAGGCCCTTCAGCAGTTTCTCCTGCCTGTATTCCTGAGCACTCTTTCAGAAACACCAATGCTCTGCTCTAGACAAGATTTTTATGTCCTTTTTTTTTCTGTTTAGCAACAGGTAGGTTGCCTTCAGCTACAGACCTCAGTGCACAGGATAAGGGCAGGAAGTATCTTATCATTCGTGAAGGGTAAAGCCAAAGATCAAGATAAAATATGTACAGTTCCAGCTGCCAACATTGAGGCTGAGCAAGTAAGTAAAAAACCCCTCTAAACAGAGGGATAAGGAATGTCTGTTTTACTGACCTTAAGGGTCCCTTGAGTTGTCTCTGCGTTGTAGCACAGGAAATAAGGTCTGGACTGGGACTGCTAATTTCCCATTCAAGAATATGACAACAAGTCTGATGCTCACAACACCAAACCAGCAAGAAACATGAGCCAACACTAGAGGAAAGACAGGCAAAAGGACTAACCAAAAGCATCCCCCACATCCTCCTTGTTCTCTTAAAAATCTGCTAATAGAGGTGTCTTTTTAATGCATTCTCATCCTCTGACTGATTAGGTATTTCTATCCTTACAGCTCTGTTAACATCTCAGTAACAGAATTTGGCCAGACAACATTTAACTGTGCCGCACTGCCTTTTCATCAATTTTTAGCTTCTGCCATGTTGTCCTTCCAAAGGTTTTTCTTCCCATAGTACCAGTAGGGTCGCTTGGAAGGATCGCTGTCTATCCAGAAGCCCAGCAACACCAGACCCAGTTCTGCAGCTACTTATGGAGTGTCCTAACAAATCTCACAGGAAGTCCAACGCCCAGGCTCTATCTATGGCTCTGCCACTTCTGAAATGGATACCACAGATTTGATGGGATTGTCAGACCTTTGCTTCCTTGGGAGCCACAGTGCTCTGCTCGCTCTCCACAGCTGAGGAGCAGCTACCACGGACGGGCCCCAGCACGAGGGATTCGCTACCGGGGCCGCAGGCAGCTCCTGCTGGAGGAGCTCCTGCTCCCCACTTACCTCCAGGTTTTCCTCCTTTGTGATTCACTGCTTAGACACAGCTGCAAAGGCCATTAGTGGGAGAGATCCAGATGAGCTTCACTTTGTTTTTGTGACACTGCAGTTTCCAGTTAAGTTTATTTCGGGTAATAAGATGGCCTCTGGTGAAGGCAACGTCTCAGTCACTGCCATGACAGTGCTGCAGATGCAGTGAAAAGCTAACACTTACACTCAGTGTGTTATGAAAGATAATTTGAATTTCTGATGCATTCTGACACAACCCCTGTGCACCAGCTAATGCTTTTACACAGACACCTCCAGACAGGGGATATTTTACACTGCCTTTTTTATTTATATAGGTGGCCCACCACAATCCCTGGGATAGGTGATGCAATGGGATAGGTGATGCAATGCAAACTGCAACTGCATTTCATGTGGGTCCTGGTTTCTGATGCACGTTATCTTACTTACTGTCCACACTTGGAAGCAGAGCAGAAAGACTTGCTCTCTGCCCACACAGAAGTCTGGTTAACTTACTTCAGAGCATATCTTGGGTGTAAACCAACATATATGCAGTGCAAATAATTCATAGGGACTTGAATCCCTTCATGAGGGAGGGAACTTGGCAAGGCAATTGAATAAATTTAGGCAATTTTCTTTAGATTCTTCTGCTTAATGTTATAGCTTGGACAGCAGTTTCACAGGTGGTCCATCAAGAACAATTCAGTCCAAGAACTGATTACAATAAACTTTTTGACCCTGGCTAAGTTTTTGGTGAACACAGATTGCCTTTCTGAACAGTGAAAAGTGTTGCTAAGCTCAGACCATGACAAAAGCAGCAATAGCTCTGTAAAAAAAGACAGCTATAGGTACAGTTTGTATGGCTGTTTGTAACATTCAATTTGCAACCTGGGCAAATTGACTTTGTGTATTTTGTGTATCCCATACCTCAATAAAAATTGTCACACAAGCCTAATTCCACTCAAATATTTTAATGAGCCACATTCAGCACCAATTTATACTAGAAATCCCACCTACTTACACAGCATGAAATGCCCCCCTTTTTGTAGCTTACCACACCACACATGGCAAATCCATACAAGGCTTTCCATGTTGCCAGTGCACATTGAAGGCCTCCCCAGCCCATGCTGTGCACATTCCCATCCCTGCTGAGTATTTTTAGCAGCATGCCAATCTAACTTCAGGTATTGAAGTGTTTGCTTGTCACATGTTCCTCTGTTTCTTTTACTTCTTAAGATATAAAAATGAAGCACTTAAAAGTTCTTAAATAAATATAAACTCCCATGTCATTACAGGCCATTCTCCACTACACGCAAAACCTAGTGTTCTCCAGAATCCTAGAATGGTTTGGGCTGGAAGGGACCTTAAAGGTCATCTAGGCCAATTCTCCTGCAATGAGAGGGGCAACTTCAGCCAGAACAGGTTCCTCAGAGCCCTGCCCAACCTGACCTTGAATGTTTCCAGGGCTGGAAGCATCTCCCAGCTCTCTGGTAAGCTGTTCCATTGTTTCACCACCCTCCCTGTAAAAATGTCCCCCTCATATCTAGTCTAATTCTACCCTCTCTCAGTTTAAAACCATTGCCCCTATTCCTAACCCAATCCCAGTTGGAGAGAACTAATTTGTTCATCTCACTCTGTATGCCAGAGACCTCAAGGTCGCATCACGCAGAGCAGCACAGGCTGGCTGTGCCAGCACAGCAGTGGCCCTGCTATTCCAGGCTCCTCTCCCAGAAAGAGCACATGCAGCAGCTCCTTTTACAGCAGCTCTCAGCTAACGCAGCACTTCTCTACAATACCCGTTTTTACTCTTGCATGCCCAAAAATTCCAGTAGCAGCGCAAAATGAATGCAGAACAATAGTGCTTTAATGGTTCGAACTTTAGGAGAGAGATTGCCACCCTTTCAAGGGGAATGGATCCCACAGTCCTGTGCTGATGAGGGGGTTCACCAGGAGGAGAGGACACCCCTCCAGGCAGCCCTTGCCCGCCGCCTGCCCTGGCAGGGAGGGCAGAGCTCGGGGTTTCAGCGTTACTTGGTTACCTTCAATGAAAGGAGCTGGCCTTGCTCAATAGCCATTGAGTACATTCCTCGGATTCTTTTCTTCTGTGCTTTGTAAATCGGGGTTGGAAGTTATTGCTGAAAGCACAGGAAGCTTAAAATCACCTTTTTCAGCCTCCTGTCACCTCAGGGTATTTTTGTGACAAACTGACCCAGGCTTGAAGGATGAAACTCCTTTTATAGCCCAGCAACAAAACAATTTACAAAATAATGAATTACTGACCTTACCATGCTCTCAGCTGGGACTCTTAGGTTGGTAAGTAGCCATGCCCATGAGCAGAAGCACAAGTTGTGCCCCTGGTAATAAGAGTCCAGCTGTCACAGGGGCCAAGGGTTCCTTTGTATCCCGTTGAAAGTGGCATTTTAAAGACCAGCACGGTACATCTTATCCACTGAAATTAAACAAAAGTTTTCCATGATTAAGAACTGCATTTTCAGTGCTCACCTCTCGACTAAGAACAACACTAATTAAATCTCCCAGGGGAATTTTAAATTGAAATCTGGATGACCAGGACACAACTGTGTCCTGCAGGGATCCAGTGGTAAAATCCAGATGATCGAGGCATTGTGATCCACAAGAAAAGCATTTAAAAATATTTACCTTCTATTAAATGTCTAACCATAAGCAAAATGAGGAATAGGTCAAGTGTTTACTATCATTCTCTTCCAGAATTTTCTATTTAGGGACAGAACCACAGTCTAAGGGGCAACACACTGATCACTGCTATGATTCAATCCCTGCTCCAATGCAAAGGGTTGAGTTCAAGCAGCACCTCGGCAACATCCAGAGCCACAGGAAAAAGCCCCCCTGCACTGCTGGCTGGCAGGCAGCTCCTGTCTGTACAGCTTCAAACTTCCCACTTCCATGGCAGAAGGACAGAAGCCCCTGGCAGAGGCAGGTGACCCAGGGTGCAAACTGAGCAAAGCCAACTCCCAAAGAACCGGGCTCCAACCTCCGTGTCAGAGGAGCGACTGCAGTGCCAGACTGAGCTCCACAAGAAGTCAATGCTAAGTCAGGCCAGGAAGCAGAAATCAGGATTCTTCCTGCCTCTCCTTGAATCAGACATCATCCTCCCAGAGCTTTCCAAGCTGAGGTAAGTATTTCAGTTTATGGTTTGCAACATGTATTTTTTCTCCTCAATTTTTGCTTCCGACTGCATGTTTTTATAGGACTTCTTCCCTTACTTATTCAAATACTGGCTTTAATTAGCCCAGAAAATATTTGCTTTTGATTTTCTTGTAGATACTTAGGAAACTGAATCTATAAAGGAACAAAAACCCAGAAAACTTTATTTTCACATTCATTTAAGGGTTTTCAGTTCAAAATTGGAGATAAAGGAAGAAGGTTTTATCCAAGCAAGTTTTTAACCAGAAAGCTTCTATAAATTATGAGAGGATTGCTAAAGGTCAGCATGCTATAACCAAATTCCAGCCGGTTAACTTACTGCTATACTGCACTTCCAAGAAAATCTGCATTCAACATCTGTTTTCTTTACAGGAGATCATTAGGAACAGGCAGCCAGAGTCATAGTCTCATTCTGCACTTACCTCAAGTTTTGAAAGGACAGATCTGTCCCTCTCTAGACACAAGACAAGATTAAAACCTGGCCTTGTTGGACTTGGTCACTACTGTGATGTTTTAGAGTTGCTTTGGAGTCAGACATTATCCAAAAATCAGTATTAATGAGGAAAACAGGAAGGGGAGCTGGAGACCAGCCAGCTCTGCTTCTCATCATTTACACTTGCTGCTGTTCAGACTAATTTTTTATCAAGTCAGAGCAGATTTGTCTTTATGACATAGCTGACGAAAAACTTCCTGAAAAAAAAATAAATCTGTGGCTGATAGTCAAATTAGGAATCAGTGTGGATCCCCACATCCTGCTACTTCTGAGGAGGTCAGTACTCTTAAAAAACCCGAACCCGAACACATGCTCATCTCAAAGAGCTCAGCAATTACTTAAAATTATGGAAAGCAACTGTTACTGCCTAGCATGTGCTAAAACAATTGTTTCCCAACACTCTCCATTTGTTTTTCCAAGACCAGCACATGAAGTATGGAGACATCTGGATATTTCAAGGTCAGTATGGTTATGGATACAAATTCAACAGCAAAACCATGTTCTACTCTGCAAAAGGACATGCCTCTCTGGGCACAACCTGAAGCAACCAGACCAGAAGTATTGCACATTTCTCCCACTCCTGCTGTCATTTCTACCCTCTTCCCATCCTTCCTTACCTTCTTTTTTGTTCCTCTTTCTAGCTCTGACACAAACACAAGGCAAAGACTAAGAGCAAAACAGATGCTTCTGGATGTGGTGAAAATTTTGAAAATGCTCAACCTCTGTCAATGCTGTCATTATGTAAGTATTTAATGCTACATGCAGAGAAGAGTTTCCACAAGTAGAAATACCAAGACACAGAGAAAAAAAAAGAAACAAACACAAATAAAACTGAAGGGTGTGAGTGTGTCTGGAACAACAAAGTGCCTAACATTTTGGGGCAGTGCCCTTCCAGTGGCTTACTGTACCTCCAGCAGATTTTCATCCCAGACCTGAAGTTTTAGCACCCATCACAGGAGACTGGTCACAGAGTTGTGGGGACTTTAACTCAAATATATTAACTACCTGTTTTAAAGACTGGTTAAGTTACACAGAACAATAGAGATAAAAACTGCAGAGGAACATCCGAACAGATTATCATGACCATCCAAGGTGACACACAGATTTTTTTTATGTAAGTTTTCAAATTATCACATTTCTTGTTGCCTTTATTCTTTCTACATGAACATCATGTTGCTACAATGCAGATGATTTTAAAATGAGAGTTAAATCTGGGTCTAGTATAAGAAGTTTAGCTTATCTTTTTCATTACTTGTTTTGTCCTTGAATTATTTATGACCTTTAAAAAATGTCTATTCCTCAGTTGACTCACATGCAGCACATTTACTTACCCTCTAAATGGCTGTGAAGCTTCTTATACCGAAGAATGTTTTTGTAGTAAGCTTGAGCTGTGCAGGACTATTGAAATTTTGAACCCACATTTCAGATCCTCAAGTGTTTTCAAGAAGAAATGCTAAGGAATAAATTAGGTAGGATAGAGAGTGAACAGGTGGACTATTAAAATTTGGTAGGGCTTCATTAGAGATGAGGGAGAAGGTATAGAGTAAAACTCAGGGAAGAGCAGGGAAGAAGAAAAATTCATTATATAGTGCTTTAAAGACCAGTGATATGAAGGGGTACCCACAGCTGCACCTGCCCACCAGGATGGGGGTTGGTTTATTTTTCAGTGACAAGGATTGTCTGAAATGAGCAGACCAAAGAATCTACTGCTACTCTGCTGTAGCACAGCTACAGCTGCCCTATTTCATGAAGCAGCTGCTGAATTAGGGATTGTTCTACCCAAGGGTGGCCGTGGTTTCCACTCACAGCACTGGATGTAAAGCAGCCTTCCACGCAGCCCCCTCTAAAACTTCCTTTTAAATTTGCATTGTTTTGTATGATTCTTGGCTTTGTTTCTCCCTACAATGGAAAAGAGGGTTAAACAACCCCCTCCTTCATAAAACTAACATTTTTAATAAGCTAAATAGAAAAAAAACCCAAAACAAACAAAAAAAAATCCCACCAACCAAAAAACAAAAATCACACATCCTTTCACTGCTTCTTCCAGTCAAAAGGACAGGTGAGATGTTACCTGGATTTAAATAAAAGTACCGCTGTGGTTTCCCCCCCATAGTTCATCTTTCTCTAAATGATGAGGTTGCTTGCAGTCACACATCCCAAAAAAAGCATTAAGGCAAATGCAGTACATTAGCTTTAGATTTTAAAAGCTGTGTCCAAGGCAGAGTGGCACAGCAGTACACACAAACAGGGACTTTCAGAGGCAAACAAGCATGAGGGCCTTGGGGACAGGACTCACTCCTCACATCCCCTGGCAGGCCCCTGTTCAAATCCTGGGCCAGCAGTGAGTGACTGACATGGCACTGACCAGGTAAGCTCTTTCTGAAAGGGGTGTTGGTGCCTTTACATGGTTTGTGGTGTCAGCAGCAGAGCTTTGATGGGCAGAAAGCTTCACCCATCCTTCCCCCGTGGTGAGGCAGAGCTGGAGCAGGTTGGGAAGGTAGGATGCAGAAGCACACTGTCAGACCTGCTGTTTGGGAAAAGGGAAGTGTAATGCCACTGGAAGGACCTCACTTCTTTCATGTTGTACTAGAGAAGCTCGAATTCCTGACCTTTGAAGAGCCATCCATCTGGAGACTTTATTTTCACATGGATGAAACAATCACAAAGAATAACCTTTTCTTTTATCCCTCAAGAAAGTTTCAAGATTAGTTAGCAACAGTTATTTCTATGGCAACAGACATATATAAACACAGGATTATAATGTTCAACAAAGGATCAAGAAAAGGAAGAAATAGGACTTGAAAAGGGAAGTGTCTGGAAGACCTGAAAAAGAAAGTAGAAAGTTACTGATTTTCTTAAAATGCATATTTCTTTTTGCTCTCAACAGGACTCTTTTTGGTAGGAAATTTGAATTGAAAAGGGGAAAATGGCACAGGTCTGTACACTGCTTTTTGCTGCAGGCAGAAAGGAGTCCAGTAGCTGAGGTCACTGATACTTGGGACAGAGCATGACAGAGTGCCTTGCTTGGAGGGCACTTCTGCTCACAAAATTAACTTTATGCTAGAAAACACATACTTTTATTCAGTGAATTCTGCAATAGAGATGGAATCTAAAGCACACACACACGGAAATTTAGAATTCTCACATACACTCGTGCACACTAAATGTAGATGAGCAGGTAACTCTAGTGTTGCCAATCCAAAACTGGTGTTTGAGGAAAAGCACAGATGATACCTTTTAGAGTTTACTTTGCTGTGAGCAAAGCCACCACTCCCTTTTACCTGTGCAGCCATTTGCACCACTCCCAAATGTGACCACTAATAACACAACAGCAGCAATTCTTTGGCTGCTTGTCCCAGCATACAGAACTGCAAAAAACATCACCCAGTGCTGAATCCAGTTCTGTATAAAAGTCAGGTATTCCTCTCTTGTTTCTCCCTCCTTTTCCATCAGCAGGGTCAGCTAGACCTCTTGGCAGGGGCAGCCAAGGGAGCAGCTGCCCCAAAGGGAGCTCAATCTCCATCACAGCCTGGCTGGGGAGCACACCAGGGGCTGTTTCAGAAGAGCTGACCCCCAGCTGCAGAGGCTGTGTGGCAGCCTGGGCCAAACACACAGGACCAGGGCTCAGTTGCTACTCAGGCAAATTAATTTTGTGCAGGTACACCCAAGCTGCAGTCACTTCTTTGGATTGCTCTACAGACAGCAGACATTTCACAGGAACATCTGTCTCCTTGGGCCCCAGCCGGAGGAAGAAATGTTCCTTTGGTGTTTTTGTTTTATTTTTAAAATCACCACCCTCATTTATCCTAGGCACATAGTTCTGCATGAGGCAGGGAAAGAAGGAAGGGAAAGCCCAGCCTGCACAGCCTAGCAGGGATCTGAGACACAGCCTGATTAGCAGAGGGGGCTGGCAGAGATGGGTACCTGGGAAGCTCCCGGCAGGCAAAACACGAGCCAGCCATAAAGAAAACTTTGAGCACTTACAGCTAATCCAGGGCATGCCAAGAGAGTGAAGGTCATTCCTCCTGAGACATAAGCAATGAGGTCAGAAAACCTTTTCATTTGTAGAGCTAGGAGGGAAGAGATGTCCAGCCCACTAAAGAACAATGCGGGAACATCTGCTGCAGATGGAGGGCTGATCAGCCACTGGACAGTTTGTCAGAAAGCCAGTAACAATGATAGTGATGAAATAATTGAATAATGTTGCCTAGAATCAAAGTGGAAAAACCATTAAGCATCTTCTGAAGCTTGAAGTAACTATTTCTTCTCAAAGCCAAGGAGGATTGAAAGAAGCACATAGTGCAGACAGGCCTGAAGGCAGGAAGGTCTCTGCATCCTTCAGCACCTTTGCCAAGAGAGATGCTGTGCCTCGTTATTCACTGGTAATATCCCAGGACTTGGAGCGCCTTTTTGCTTTTAAAAAGCCCCAGTGAAAGTTCTCATTTTGCCATCCAGGCACTACAAGTTGCCTTTTGAAAGTCAGGTGCAAAGGCCCTGCCGTATCTTGCTCACAAGTCAGTGACAGCAAATAGTGCCCAGCAGAAGAGAATGACAGAGCCCAGAGCCATCCCTAACTTAGCAACGACAATTCCCTGTGTGCCTGGAGTTACTCTCAATACTTCTAAAACTTTAGAAGTTAATCTGTCTCTTTGCACATGAACAATTCATCCAGAGACTGATTTACTGTACGACTGTCAATGGATCCACAGTGCTCCCATGCTTTGCCTATTAAAACAATTCCAGTTGCTGTGAAGGACATAAGAAAGGATGGCTGTTTCCAAATTGCTTTCCAAAGAAGTGGAAGCTGTCATAATATTTAACCTTTCCTCTATTCTCCCACCGACATGCACCCCTCCCCACCCCACCCCGACGCTGGTTCCCACACCCCAGATATGAAAGCAGATAAGGAGGGCCCCCCCTCGCTGCTTCCTGATGGTGAGTCATGGCTCTGAGTCAGCCTTTGTGTTCCAGGGAACCTGGAAGGCTTTGAAACCCACTGTTGATTTTGGCAAAACTACCTCTTCTCACTTTGAGGGTGAAACGATTTACACACATCGGTTTTGGTCTGAAAATAGCTGCTGAGATGCAAACAGCAAGAGTATGGCCAAATATTTTCTTGTGCTTGCACTGCAGGAGCAGAAGCCTCTCTGTCCTGGGTCACAGCTGCACAGTGAGCCACTGAAATTGAGCTACAAAATACCAGCTCAAGCCCTAGTGATTCGAGAAGGATGCACCCACAGCTCCTCTTTTGAGCACAGAAGGTACCACTGTCCATGACTTTGGACACAACCACCTCTAGAGTGACTGGGCACCTTTCAGAGACGACCAAGAAATGTGATGGATCGCTGTCTGCTGCCCAAAGTCAGGTGAGCTGAAGCCAAATAGTACCAATTCCAGTCCTGGCGTTAGTAAGCCAGAGCTCCTTCCTCCTCTGTGTTCCCAGGTGCATTCCTCCCAGCAGAGTCAGGCCACTCTTCAGCAGCTCATATGAAGGGCCCTTGCTCCAGGAGATGCAGACAGAAGTGTCTTTTTATAGACAAGAGTTTGCCCCAGCTCAGTTGAGACACACCACTAATGAGGGAAATTCTGGCAAAGACACCTCTCAAGAATCCCTGTGTGTCTCTGCCTAGCCCTTCTCTGTCTCCACAGATCAGCACTTTGGAGTTATATTTCTCTTGTTCTTGGCAGAGAAAAGCTGCCATATTTTTATTAACATGTTTGAACATTACATCAACTGCTCATCTCAAACATTCATCCACTTCTGAGCCTACTTCTGTATCTGTTTTACAAAGCCTTTAATTAAATTAATGACACTTTAACATACATATTTTAATTTCCTTTTGCAATCCTATTTCAGACATCTTTTGATCTCTCATTGTAATTCCAAACTACATTCCTTTCCTTCATGTTTGGTAAACACCTTGTCTTGGGCCAGATTTATTAGCATTTAAATTATTTTCTCACTCCAGGACTTGTCTGCTATTCCTTCTTCCCACAGTACGGCGAGTCAGGCCATTTCTAGGTTAAACCTTAAATTCACTGGAAAGTCTTAAAGCATAAATATGACTGCATAAAGAAAAGAGAAAAAAATTGTCTGTAAAAAGTACAATAAGTTGCTACACTTCCTTTCAGAGTATGGCTATTGCTAAAGAAATTATTTCATGGAGATTAAATTTAATATTCTTTAATATGGGTTTTGCATGATAAGGCAAAGAAACTTGAAACATGCCAAAGCACAGGAATACAGTCAAAATATCAGTTGTCACAGCAGTTGAAGTTTGCTTCACTGAGTGTTAAGAAAGGGTAATCCTTATGTGCTAAAACATAGGACAGATTTTAACCTTAATTTTTCATTTGAGCATGGAAAACAGTGGCAGTATTCTTCTCCCTACACATCTCTGTGAAATAGTTTCTTTAAAAATAATCTACCAAAAAACATGGCACTACGAAGCACTTTTAACTGATTTTAATTTCTACATGTGTTTATTCACAGATTTGACTACTTTTAAAAAATGACTGAACACTTTAAAAACCAAAATGAAATATTCCAGCTAACCAGAGACATCCTTTCCTCTTTCACAAATATGGTCCACCAAGCTAAGCAAAAAAAAACCCCAAAAAATCAAAACAAAACAAGCAAACAAAAGAAACCCCAAAACCAACAACAAAAAACCCCAAAACAAACAAAAAAAAACCACCAAAAAAACCACCAACCAACCAACCAAAAAAAACCCCCAAAAAACCAAAAAAAACCCAACCAAACAAAAAAGAACCCCCCCAAAACAAACAAACAAACAAAAACCTCTCAAAAAAACCCCAGAACAGTTTGCTCAGATCTGCACATAAACAACTTCCAACAAGTTATCAGGCATCAGATCCTAAAAATTCAGGTACATGTTTCTTAGTTGGGACATTCAGATAAAAGCACATTTGCAATACTTTTAAGCTTTATTTTCATTGGGTAAAGGACATATTTCACCATGATGAATAAAAAAAGGCTGTTAAAATTCCAGCTCTTCTATTAGACTGCAGAGAAAGCCCTTGGTTTTCACATCAGGCGAATTCAAGGCTACATGAAGGACAAGGGTCAGACCTACTGATGGCAGGCTAAAAGCTTCACATGCTTTTACTTATCTCTGTATTTGCTGAAGCAAGTCCACATGCAATATCCTCCTCACGGGGTGTAGAAATAACAGCAGTTCACACCTTTACCTGACTAGAAACAGCTCCATTGAGCCACTTCACTGCTGACAAATTCACTTAGAACTCAAGTGGATGTTTTCGCTGATTTCATTTCCAAACCAAAGACAGGCCATTTATGTTCATATTTATCAAAATGAGCTCCCATTGGGCATTATACAAGCAACCTTAACACACACTGTGTACTACTGGCTTTCCCAGGCAGAAAGTTTTTTTCTTGCTAAAGTTTTTATCTTGCTAACTTGTTTCTTATCCAAGAGGACAATATTTTAGCATGAACCTCACCTACATTCCTTCAAAATGCACCTGCTTTCCTTACTGCCAGTACTGTGTGAGTGCTGTGAACATTGCACCACCCCTGGACTCTCTCCTGATATCAGCAGGTATCACAGACTGGTCTAGCTGAACCCCTCGAGGATAAACAAACAGAGCAGGATCTGCTGTTACAGGTCTGGGCTGCAATCACTCCCAAACTTGATTGCAAGCAGAAATCCTGCTCTTCTGCAATGCTTTTCCAATTTATACCTCTAAAATCCCTCAAGTAATGCCCCATGTGACACTGATGCAGGGCAGCAAACAGCACATAAGACAATTCTTTCAGAGCCTCATAGCCATTTGTGGACTGAAATAGGATAGGAAAGCAAGAAGAAGTGACCAGAAGAAATACAACATCACTTCCCACAACAAACAAGCTCTTTACTGTTTGGCCTCGACATCCAATCCTATTTTCCTAATCCTCTATGCAGGTTGCAAAAGTGTTCTCGAGACCCAGCGTATCTGATTTCACACAGGCACCTGTAAATGTAGGGCACTGATACTGGGTATCTGTTCCACTTCAGCAGTTTCAACTAACTCCAGAAAACTTATTTGGAGCCTAACCTTTCATTGTACAAACAGGACAAAAACAAACTTAGCAGGATACTGGCGCTTCTATTTATGAAACTGAACCACGTGGACTAGTATATGGTCCAACACATCATCGTATAAATCCAGATTTCATCTGAAAACAATGACATGTTCTTAAATTACTGGGCTCTTAAAGTCTAACTACAATGATTCTGATGTTAACTTTTGATACAGAAAGTGGAGAAACAAATGGAAAAAATAATTGGAAGACTATTCAAGAATAGGAAAAAGAATCAAAAATAGTGAATAAAAATTTACAGTGAAAGGGAAGAATGGCCAAACTGGAAGCTGTCACAATAGGGAGTTTCCCTAATGATAATGAATGCAAGAATGAGCTAGTAAGCAAGAGCAACAAAAGTCAAGGTGACTTCTTATGAGTTTGAGATTCTCACACTTCTGCCCAGTGAAAGATTTTGGTCCTCAGAGCCCCAGGGCCACCTCAGAGGTTTTAGGCTTTTGAGACCAAAACTACTACTGAGTACTTGCACATAACTGCAGAGCAAAAAAACTACCCCAAAACTGAAGGTCTTCTCGGCTACCCTTGAGGAAATGTGCCTCACCCCTGTCCCTTAAAATACTGCACATTTTACCCAAGATATACCTAAGGTGGAGTGCTTAGGTGGGAACACTCAAAATGCCTGGAAAAGACAAGGACAGTTTCCTACACTGCAGGCAGAGAAGAGAGGTGCTATTGGAAGAGGTTACCTTATCCCAGAATATCTATGACCCCCTGGCTGTTGGGATCCCTTCAGCACAGAGGGAAGACAACTCATGGAGAAGTAAAAAAGGTAGTAAAATAAAGACAGATGTGGTTTTCCCAGCTCTCACTTCTGCAGGAAAAACACAAGTGGTATGGAAAGTGCCATAGTTTATACTTCTACATACCCAAAGTGATTGTGCAGACTGTGGCTGGCATTGTCTGAAGATGCTGTTTACTGCATATTTCACAGGATTGTCATGTTAACAAGCATCTCTTCCAAGCTGAAAAACCACCTGTGTCAAGAGAGTTCCCCAGTGCTGATGAGCCATACTTTATGTCAGTGCATACTACTGATGTGTAGCTGGCACCCATAAGCTTCTCAAATCCTTTGCACCAAAACATTAGAAATCCTCCTTTGGGGCCAGAGTTCATAAGCTCTGGGTGTCATTAAAACACAGCAATTATCACTGATAGGCTCTGGCACAGATTCTTAATTTGCTGTGGAAAGGTAAGTCCTAATAAAAAACATTCTTCTGCTGCAATATACAAGTTTCATATCTTTTAAAAAACCTGAAAATTTGAGTAGAAAAAAGACCTACACCCATTCTTTCATAACTTTCCCTCCATTATTTGCTGTATTCCATTGTTCAGAAACAATAGAGATGCTTACAAATATATTTTCATGCGAGCTCTTTGTGATAAAAATAACTCCTTTCACAATTCCCATTGAAAGGAAGCAGGATTCTTGCTTACCCTTCCAAGCAAACCTGCATGTTTGGGCAGCTCTTGCTGCTCCAGTGTCCTCCTCCCTCTAAACACTGACACAGAGGGAGATAATGGAGCTGAGGGAATGAGCTTGCTGCTTTGTATGCACACACAGCAAAAATGAAAAGTAGGTTGTTTGATGTTGAGGGTGAATTGAACTGATCCAGGCACTCTTTTCCAACACCATTATTTATGACAAGCAGTACATATTATTGACCAGTGAACATACAATAATAATGTAATTAACTTTCAGCTAAACAATTACCTCCTTGTCACTTCCCATCCAAGTTCAGGAGGTGGCACAGACTCAGGAGGGCAAAGGGTTGCAAATAACAGGCACAGCTCACTGCTGGAACTGCATTAACCCTCTGCAGGTACATTTCTGGACGCAGCAAGCAGGCAAACCCAGCCCACAGCAGTACCCAGAAGAAGACTACATTTCTACATTCATTAACATTTGTGGAGTCACTCATTAAATCCTGAGTCAAGTGGTGTGAACCAGTCTCATGCTTCAGCAGACAGATGATCTGTCAGCTCCTGTTCACTGGGATCCTAACACCACACAGAAAGCAAGCCTCAGGTTTTATATTCAATAAAGGACTTCTTTCCTCACCTTGCCAATTCCAGCTTTGCACTAGAAAAGGAGCCATCATCCAGACTCCTCTAATGCAAATACAGCACAGCCTGGGACTCTGTGCAGCTGTCTCTAACTGGCATCGTGCAGGCCAATTCAGCTCCAAGGCCAAAGAATCCTGCTAAGTTTTCTATTAACAATTTAATTAGCATTACTGAGTGTGCTTCTCAGGGAAACGTTCTATCAGAAAGTTACTCTGCCTTGATATAGCTGGGGGGGAATGCCACATTCTTAATTGGTAGAGCCATATCAATCACATCTCAGTGTATTCAGTCCAGATACTATTATACTAGCTACATAGAACCTGGTTTGATCAGAGAACAGATTAAAATTGTTCTGAGATAATATTCTTGAGACTGACTCAAGAGAAGCTTTAGTAACATCCAGTGAATAAAAATCATCCTAGGCCGTAGCATTCCTTTTATTTACAGGCATTGTGTTATGAGACTGAGAGAGCCAGAAACCAACAGGTTTGGCACAAAAGAAATGTTATGCCTTAACCACAGAAGAGAGGATAGGGAAGGCTCTTTGCAGCTCCTTGTTCAGCAGTGAGAGCGCTCACACAGGAAATCCAGAGTCAAAAAAATTCTTCCAGATTCAGAAAGGACCCTGTCCCTCTCTCCAGGGAGAGCACACTGCAGGAAGGTACCCGAAAGCACATTGCCTCAGTCTGCATGTGCTCCCTCGCAGATGCTTTCATCCATCAGCCAGGGACTCAGGTTCCTGGGCAGGTTGCACACAAAGGTGGTTTCTAATCCCACATGAATCAGATCATCTCATCCTCGCCAATTCTTTTCGTTTTTTGAAACAGCAACCAAAAATAAGTCCTACCAGACCCTTTCCTAAATCCCTGTTTCCCCACCTATAATCACTTACTCAGAAGAGTACACTAGTGACAGCTCTTTGGCAACTCAAAGGATGGTTGAGTTGAAGAATTACAGTTTCTAACTTCCCCCTTTTCTACTGCAGACCCAAAGTCCTCATTGTTTTAATTTAGAGGAGAGATTAGTACCAACTGTGTTTTGCCTCTTATCTTTGCTAAACAAAAAGGTTATATAATGTTTCAGGAAATGAGTTCAAGCGAATACAACCATCTTTTTCACAGTACTAAATGCTTAAAAAAGAATCTGGTTTGTCCATTCTGGCAGCTTATGTTTATTCAAGACAGACAAGGCACAGGCAGTAAAAAAGCAAAAAAATCCCTGAGCTGTAATACAAAAAGACTAAGTACAAAGTTAAAAGTAATTTTCTGGTCTAAAATTCCTGTAGCTCTGTAAAACTGCAAAAGCATGTGTCACTTAGGCTAGTGACAATTTTTGTGATAGTGCTAGTCTATTGGCATATCTGAGGAGATGCTCACAAATTCAAATTTTAGAGACAGAATTATTATTTCACAGGCATATTAAAAACAATATTAAGAACACAAGTAACCTAAAAAGAGTACTGATACACGACACAAATAGATCCTGCCATAGGGAAGATCTCGGGGTGTTTCAGGATGTATGACTAAGAGGCAAGATAGAAGAAAAGGCAGCTAAAGGCAGCACAATGAGAGCATTCCATACCATTGTTTTGAAATTAGTGTTTATCACTTTTCCATGAATCACCAACTGCACTTTGAATATCAGTGCTTGTATTTTTCAAGAGCCTATAAATACACCCAGTTTTATTTGCCTGTTCCAGAGAAAGCTGTGAAAAGTGTGACTTCTGTTCCTAATATATAGCAATGATGGAGAGTTGCTACAGGACTGCAAGAACGGGTTTTGCTTTTTTGAGATGTGAATGACAAAATAACTGCTGTATATTGTCACCTGCGTTTCTGATGGACAAGAGCCTTCTCAATCTGTTTGATAATAACTCTCTTGATGTTTTGTTTTTTTTTTTAACTAGTCTTCTTTCCCTCTAATGACTCCAGTTCTACAAAACATCACTGGTTATATTGGTTTGTGTTTTGCAATACTTGGTTACCTTGGAAGTTTAAATCTGCCTGACTCCATTTCAGCTGGTGGAGCTTTAAACCCTTTTGTTGGCTTTTAACAACCTCAGCTGCCTTGTGCTTAGAGCTGCACTCAGGTGTTTCCTCCAAGTGAGCAGAGTCAGAGTTGAGCAGCTTGTGCATGGTCACACAGCAGAACCAAGCAAGCGACTGATCCTTTCCTACACAATTTCTCACAGGAGGAAGAAGTGGGAAATCAAACTACTGAAAGCATAAACACACAGAGGAGCTGCTAAACAGCAGATTTCTGTCTTAAACACCAGGACCACTCACTTCCAGGCTTCAAAGAAAACACAAAAACCTACGGTTTGGTCTTCACTAAGAAGCCCTTTCCTTGCAGCGTGATGAACCTGGAATCCACACATCAACTATCTTATTCAAAGTTATCCAAGGATTTGGACTAAGGTTTCTTAGTCAAACTTTTAAGCAGAAAGCAAACAATTCTGTGCACAAAAGAGCACAGTTAAGGAACCTTCACATCCCAGTCCTAACAACAGGAAAAATTAACAGCAGGGGAAATAAACATGGGGCTACATTTCTGGTGTTATCTGAGGCCTGCTGATACATTTGTCTATTTTCTAAGCACTGTGAAGTGACCCTTAATATGTTTCCCTGGTCAACCTGGCACACTGTAGAGCAAATCAATAATATCACTGCACTGCAATTGTTTGATGCAGGTGAGATCTTTAAAAACCTGGAGGATACTTTGGACAGCGATGAAACAATACTGTGCCGGCCTGTGCTGAGTACAGGCACTGGACTCTAGGTGGAAATGAGAACGGAATTACAAGAAAACCCTACTGAATTGCAGATGTTTCTCTTCCATGGGTCAATACAATTTCCAAGGAATCAAAGATTTTGAAGAAAAAGCAACATACTGTATGCATACCTCTGAAAAGAGTGAGGTGGTAGTTGTATAATGCACATATTTAAAAGGCCTAAAGGAGAAAAAAGCTTCAAAGGAAGTATTTGTGCATTTTCTTTTAGATTACTTTGTAGGGAAAATAGGTTATTAAATATTTTATAGTTGTGTTCTGTACCAAACTCTATCTGTTTAGAGTTGTATTATGCCTAAAGTTTTTTGAAGAGTGGTTGTATGTATAATAAGAATGGCAACTTGACAGTATAACTGCTTTTCATGGAGACCTGTGTGGATTAAGGTGGACTTTCTGAGCACAGACCAAATGCCAACACTTTCAGGCTGCAGCTATCCCTGTTCCAGGAGATAAAGTACATGGATACCTTTCCTTCCCACTGTGGCTGCTGGAGAGTTGTGGGGTTTCTGCATTAGTCAGCACAAGTAGAACTTGTTTTTCTCATTAATTGCACCAGCAGGGTATATAATAAACAGCTGCCTCAGAGGAAATAGGAATGAGAAGGGATAATACAAAAGGAGAGTCCAGTGTAATGAGTACTGTGGTTCTGTTCCACCATGTTCAGTCTCTTGCTGGCATTTGTGAACAGAAATAAAATCTCAGTATGCATACAGCCACTAACAGACTGGTGGGCTCTAGTATTCCCGAGGCACATTATTTAGCCCACAGATGAATACTGAATGCGTGTTCCTGTCCCAAAACTTTGCAGTCTCAGTGTAAAATCTGAGGCTGTTGTTCAAGCACAGCCTTTGAGGAGGAGTTTCTAAGCTTAAGACAAGGACACAGATTCTGCCCAGAGAGATGCTTGAGTAGGGGTGTGCAGTCATGGTCCCTAAAGAAAAACACCCAAATACAGACACAGGGTAGAGGGAAATATCTTCTTTCAGGGTTACCTGCTTTAACAGGAATAAGGTTTTCCCATTTCAGAAAAGAGAAAATTTAGTATCTAGAACAGCTTAGTGGCTAAGTAAACTGAAATGCCCTTCTACCTTTGTTGTTTGTTTTCTCCCCTTTCCTTCAGCTGCCCTACTGTAAGAACTGCAGGAAATGGCAGGTTCTGCTTCATATGCATATATACTTCTCTAAACACTGATTTAAAATCCAGGCCACTCACCCTACATGCAAGGAACTTTTCCTTTATTTGAAATGAAAACTTTTAAAAGAAATGTTAATGGGGAAAAAAAACCCCATAACTTTCTCCTGGGAACCACAGGGTCTACTTACATATGAGAGTCAAACACTAAATGCATTTTGTTGATGGTATTAACCTGAAAGTTTGAAAGAGAAGTATCCAAATTAATTCAAGTGCATTAGACATCCAAATTCTAATGCAAGCCAAGTGTGCTTTAGCTGTTTCAAATAACACAGCATAAGTATACAATTCAAGACCTAAAGTACAAACTTTGTACCCATAAAGAAAGGGAATTTACTTAGGAAACCAAATTGTGTAGCTGTTCTCTGCCTTGCCATTTCTTTCCAAAATGTTGGAGAAGTTTAACTTTCCTCCTTGGTAGGGCTGTGGACAGTGCAGAGACAGAAAACCATTCAGGGCTGAGAGCAGCATTCCACAGCATCACCTAAGAAAGGAGCAATGATCTCTGGCTGTGCTTAAATAGGGCCCAGGCAGAGGGTGTGGGGTCAGAGATGTGGCTGGGCAAGGTTTTTAAGCTGGAGCAAGGCCTCTGACAGACACGCACAATTTGTGTTTGAAAAATTACATTCCATCTTTCCAGTTTTTCAGGGCATTTTCCTTGCTAATGTAGATGAAGATACTGCTTTCGTTACCATGGCAATAAAAGTCACTAAGAGGGAAATTTTCAAATAGGCTTATCAGTGAAAGTTATATTCTTTAATATATCACTTGTGCACTTCCATAAATCTCATCCAGAGTGGAAAAGTTTTCTGGAAAGGGAGATGAGAGGAAGGAACCTTAAGGACGGAACCTTATTTCTTTTCCCAGTGAAATCCCTCTGTCCTCTCTTGAGAACTTCCAAATCCCATGCCAGTTAAATGAACCAAGCTGAGCGCATATGAACAGGGCATCAGTGTGGCCACGGCAGCCAGAAAGAGTGACAGTGAAATGGTAGAAGAATTGGGAGGGAGTAATTTAAAGCAGGGAGGAAGAGGCCTTTCCCCTTGGGCAGTGATTGTGCACTACAGAACAGCCTTGTGCCCCCTCACTGTTGGTTTTGTCCTGCAGTTGGGCCACAGTGGCCAGTGGCTTTGCTGGGCGTGCTCTGGGCACAGTGCAGGGCTCGTGTGAGCAGGAGAGTCCCTGGGCTGCCTCGTGTGGTGCGTGGCAGTCCTGGCCATAATGTCCTTTGCACTGCTAAAATAAGCTATGCTGTCTCTTTTTAAAACTGTCCCTCTCTCAGTGTGTTATTAAAATTGTACCACTGTCCCTTCAGTCCATGGGTCAGTGGGTAAATCTGCTGTCAATTACCAAAGTGTGAATGAAATGAAGAACAAATGGTCTAACTTCATCAGCGTTGTTTTCTCTTCTTCCCCCAGATAATAATACCTTAAAATAGAATGCCTTATTAACCACAGACCTGAAGGTTAATAAGTACATCAACAAAACAAATGTAGTAAATTAAAACAATGCATTAACATTCATTAGTATTTCACTGTTGATTCCCAAACATGCTGCTATTGCTATTGTGCTATTATCAGGCAATAATTGTTATGTCAAAAGATAGGACCCATATGGTTCAACGAGACCCTCTGGGAGCTTCTGCCGTATGAAAGTCAATCAAAAATACAATTCTATAAGGAAAGATGTGGACACGGGAGAGTTGCTGTCAGTATATGCAACCCATATGAGAGGCCCAAGTGGCTGTTTTAAATACAAGTTTTTAAATCTAGGGGAAAAGAAGTGAGAGTTAGAAAACTAGCAGTAAAATCAATAGGTTTGTTCAGAGCATCTAAAACTCAAATGCCAGTATTTGCCACACTGGATCCTGTTATCCCATCAATAGAAAATACCCTCTAACACCTCAGGAAAATTCAAACTTTATATATATATTTTTCTGCACATAATAACAGATCCAGATGAGCTAAACCAGGCTGCTTTGAACAGCACTTATCCTCTGAAATACCCACAATTTTTAGGTGAGACCTGAATAAATAGAAGGTGGTGAACATAATGCACGGAAGATCCCAGCTGAAGTTGTCTGCCATCCAACATTAAATCCCTTCTTATGGCTCAGGTCCTTGTGGTAAACAATTAATCCACATAATTAATTTCTAACATGTCATAACATAGGAGATGGGCAAATATCTGGGCTGCCTCTTCTCCTTCAGCTGCCCTCATCCTCACGTATCTCCTGGCCATCCTTCTGGAAGAAGTCAGGACAAGCCGAAGGTGTTGTGCCTTGTCTTTCAGTGCCATCTGATGTCCACCTGGGACCAGCGTGTGCAAAAGTGCTTTTGTGGCTTGTTCCCTGCACAGCGCTGTGGCACCTGGCTGTGGCAGTCCCATCTTCACAGTTATTTGCCTCATGCTCTCTGCAGCCTCACCATCCTCCTCCTCACCCACAGCTTTGCCTCCTCACCTTTCCTGCTGTGGCTTTTCCCTGTGCCCAGAAGCAGAGCCAGGTGGTGGCTGTCCTGCTCTCTCTTCCCGTGCCTCCAGCTGAGCCTCACCCTGTGCAGCTTCCAGCAGCCCCCACTGTTACCTCTGGCTGACTTGTGCTCCCACAGAGGGCTTGTTCATACCACTGGTGGTGATTCATGGGGTTTGGGGGGCCCTACAAATGAACAGAAGCCATAACTGTAGCGTCTTGGAGCAGCCCTCAGATTACATCACCGTGTTTGCACTTTTATGTCTCCTTCAGCAGTTCATTATGAGTTTCTGTGTGCTGCTGGGGTCAGTGTTTTAAGAGCCCGGGCTGTTGTGCCCAGCTCTATCTGGCTGTTCTATCTGGCAGTTTGTATTTACCAGGCACACAGGGGCTGGGAAGGGTTGCGTAAGCTGGTTGCTATGGCAGGTTTCTATTCACCATCTGCTTGACTGAAAAAATATCTTTTTCAGTTAGCACGCTGGGTCTGGTGTTTGCATCTTTTGTTTCCTTCCAGATGCAATCTCAGAAACACAGGAGGGGCTGTGAGGCTTTGGAGGGGAGGAAAGGCCTTTTGAAACAGCTCTTTTACCCAGCTAAAAAACACATTGTCCCCACTTGGACACTGCAGGAAACTTAACGTCCTGAAAAGCCACTTTCCCTGTACCCAGCTACTTTCCATGGCACTGCTTTATCATAAAGGAGATAAAACTGCAAGCCTCTTTCTATATATACACCTTCATCCTGTTTCTGGGCTGTTTTCCTAAGGAAACCAGGATCTGTGCTCACCATCATTTTTTCTCCTTCTTCCCAAGCTGCTCTTGAGCCTCTGACTTATTTCTACCTTGTTTAGAAGAGAAGACGTAAAATTAAGTTCCTGCATTTCATAGGAAAAGGGAGAGGCCTGTTGATGACCTCAACAAGAGATGTGATTTAAGAGTCCACTCCTTGCTAGAAGCTCAGGAGGCCACTCTGGAGAGGGATGTTCTGAACGCCCTATTCACGAAAAATTGTTTTAATTGGAACTTGCAGCTCAGCACACACAAATACACACAAGTAAATCCATAGGAAACTGCTCGTGGAACTGTCCTTTTCCAGAAAGTGTCTCTGGCTAAGAATACCAAGCAGAAGCAGAGACTGGACAAGCAGAACCTCCTTAGAAGGGCCAGGATCGGCAGCAGCAACAGCAGCCCAGGTGATGTGTGGTGAGATATGTATTTCTGGAGGACACAAACCCAGAGTCCTCGGGGGTAAAGCTTCTGTTTTGCACAGCAGCTCGAGGAAAGGCATGCTGGAAAATCACAGGTTAACAGCCAGAGAAGCTGAGGTCAGGCACACATCATGTAAGTCCCCGAAGCAGCCCCAGAACTAGGATTCATCCAACACCACCGACCCTGAGCACACAGGGGAGCAGCAGAAGCAAGGGCTGCTGATTGACTCCAGTGAGAGCTCCTGAGAGCAGCCTCCTGATGGCCAGGCTGCATGAGACAGGGTGTGCACACTGCCACAGCCCCCTGCTCCAGCAGCACTGGGTGTTCCCCACACACCACCTCTTCCTTCCATTCAGCCTGGGGAAGGCATTGCCATGCGCTGGTGCCTGGCAGCCCGCTGCTGGCTCAAGGGACTTGGCAGCTTTGCCGGCCCAGCCCCTGGAGGATGAAGTTAAACCGGGCCCTAGATGTGTTTTCTGGGAGAGAATGGGACAGCTGTGGGGAGGAGAGATGCACTAGTCACAATTCCCCAAGGTGGCCCAGGTGTTGGCCCAGCAGATGTCACTGGAAGGTGACCACCAAGGTGATGCACAAAACGCTTCTGAGACCCAGGTTATGCTCTACATGAAAGAACCTGGGTGCCCCTATGCCCTTTGGCTGCTCACAGGGTGTAAGGCAGCCTCAGCTGTTCTTGAGCACATCCCACTGGCAGCTGTAATTCACTGCCATAAGTCCATAGGAACAGATCAAATTGTGTTTGCTTCTCATATGCTGTTCCCTCAGCCATGGCTCACTGTTATCTCATTTTGCTGGGAGAAATGTTGCATGCTTCAAGCACAGCACAGATAAAAGACTGAGTTTTATTTCTAAGCTATAATAAACTAAATGTTTAGAGGAGGAAAACCAAAGGTAGCATCCACTCTCGCAGCGTATGGTTTTAAAGCAGAGCAGCCATACACCTCCTGCAGGATGCATAACCCAAAATTTGCTTTGAGGGTTGTATCTTGTTTACAAGGTTCAGCCAGAGCACAAAGCACAAAGAAAGCATCTGGCCACGATCCCTTTGTGCACTTTAGCAGCCTGAAAATGAGATCTAGCATTTATATGTATTTATAAAGCAAAAATAATCAAAACAGCTTTCAAAGCAAAGTTTTCTCTCAAAAGCTTCTGGCAGCTCATCAGCAGCACTCAGACTGTGCTCTGTGTCTCACACTTACTGAAGCTGTAATATCACCTACTTCAGGAAGTTAGGTTTTAGGTTATAGGTACACAGGTAAGACAAAAGAAAGCTTGTTGGTTTTTTTTTTTTTTAAGTGAAATGGGAAAATAAAGGTGTTGCAGTTAATAGAATAATGCTCTGTAGAGATTCCCATCTGCCTTGGCACGGTCTGGAGGAGGCAAACACTGTAATCTGAGCCATACCTACTTTAGTCAAGTAAATTGCTTTACTTCCAGCCCTGGTTAGGAGCATTGTATTCAAGTAAGAGCGAAGTCTTGAGGAGCAGGACATTTTAACACCACATTTCTCCTATTTATGTGGAATAGTTTATTAAAATCAGTTCAGTCATTGATATGTGCTGAGGTTGTTGACCACGGTATGAACCATGGGGCTAGGCCAGAAATTACCTTTAAAGGAAAAAACCCCAATAACAACCAGCAACATGAAAAAAGACCTTATATCCCACAGGTATTCATTTTGCAGGAGTAAGAGGCTAGACCTTCAATCACAGTGAGGGTCTGTCAGTCAGCAGCTTCCAGAGCTGCTCCAACAGCTGAGGGTATCTCTTACACACCCATACAGGCACAGGACCTCCTACAGCATTTTCTTACATCTTTCATGGAAAGCTTGGAATGAAGTGGAATCTTAAATGTTGTGCTTTGGCAGGGGAATCACAACCTAGAGAGATGTCTGGGGGCCACAGTACCCAGGTATGCAGAAGTTCTAGAAGGGAGGATTTGGATGTAGCTAAGCTTCCTGGGAGGATCATCTGCCAGCCAGCAAAGCTTCCTCAGGGAGTGTTCATTTTGGCTCAGAATGGGATTTATCCAATTCCCACTGTCTCCTTAATACAGTGTATATATTAGAACATCTGACATGGAAGAAGATTTAGTTCTTCATTGTCAGTTTCTGCTTTGTGAGTTAGCTGGTGCTAAAACCTTCTATTCTTTTAGTTCTGCAAGAAGACTTGCACCACAATAATACTAAAATTATTTGTGTATAGATTATTACCGTGGTGTTCATGCTGAGGTCCTTCTCAAACTCCTTCTTGGTCATCTTTATTTAAAGCTGAGTGCATACATTTTCTAGTCAGTAACTACTAAGTGCTGGTTTAAGGCAAGTTTTTCTTCATTCACAATGAATCACACATTTTCATATCCAGGTCTCATTCAAAATAGGTTGAATCATTTTGGTTTTGCTATCCCAAGTCTTTGTTATCCAATAAAGATATATTTTAATATGGTTTTCACCTTATCAAATCTAAAAGCATGCAATCTTTCCCAAAGATTACTTTCTTCCCCAATATTTTTAATAATTAATTCAGTGGTATGAGCAGCAGTGTGTGCAAAACAAGGTAAACACACAATCTGCCTGCACCCAAACCCAGGTGGAGGTGCTAGCTGTCTCCAGAGCATCCCCAACCAAGACAGAGAGTAACAGCACCAGGAAAATGCAGAAGAACCTTGGCCATCTCAGGGCTCTTGCTGAGCAAGATCCTGGCAACATCCGCTTTTATTGTCTGCTGAGTTGCTTGATTTGGGATAAGATAGGTATGCACAGGGTACATGGTGTACAAATAACTATTGCTTGCTTTTCTTCATGATATTTGTGGCTTTGGTTTCCTTTGCAAGGTCCAGCTTGCATCCAACACCATGAGAGAAAAACTGCCCTGAGAACAGGGAGTGTCTCTATCAAATCCACTGGGAAGACTAAATAAGACAATCCTGAAAATGAGAAAGAAATACCTACCTGTGCCTAACAGGTATATATCTCTCTGTGAATAAAAGTAGAAGGCAAATTAAAAAAAAAACAAAACAACAAAACAAACAAAAAACCCCAAACAAACAAAAAAACTAAACAACCCAAATACTTCTTCCTGAGAAAAGTACTGGAATTAATTCTGAAAATGTATTCTTAGAGAATAGTGGTCAAATCCTCCTAGAGTTTTCCCATGACATGGTAAGGGAGTTTCAGCAGGAGTAACAGGATATCCAAATGCATCTGTAAACATGCATCTGTAAATTAATGACCTACAAGTTACTAGGTACACTGTGAACCGAAATAAGAGCTCAGGCAATGTTTGATGTTGGTTTTAAAGCAGATTTAAAATAAAAAATGGGGCACAGTTCTGAAGAAGAGTTCAGCAAAACCATTTCAGTATGTCAGACAGGCTACATTTTACTCTGTCTGTTCCCAGAAGAGTGAGGGTTTCTCTATAATTTCCAGGGGAAAATCACACGTAATATAATCCCTTGGTAAAAAGGAGAGACCTCATAGTGCAAAAGAAAACAAACTTTATTCCCCAGGAGAAGATTAAACAATTTTTTTTTCTCTTAGAAAACATATCCAGTCTTCAAGTATTAAGAAAAATGGAGAATAATAGCTACAATAAAAATAAACCAAGAAAACAAATAAAGGTACAAACATATTTTTCTTCTGGGGAAGAAAAAAAAAAGTTAAATTCTGTTCAAATTATGAAGGGAATTTCCAGCCTTTTTTCTTCCCTTTTTTTTTTTTGAGAGCTTAAGTATATGGTATATGGTGGTATATGGCATATATTCCAATTTCTCCATTCATAACTTGATAATCGCACTTTTTTTTTTTCTTTTCTTTTTTTTTTCTCTCTTTTGGTGCATAATTCCCTCTTCCTGCCCCAAATCCAAAGTCAGCACATAAAAAGAGCCTTTGTGAAGCAGCAGGTTGTGACAAGCAGCTCACTTTTACCTATCAAGACCAATGATGTATGAAGCTCACATAAAAAGCATTAAAATGTGTCCAAAACTGATCCCATACATTTTGAGGCTTTCAGCACACAGAACCACCAAGTAAGAACATATTTTCCTGCCTAAGCAGACAATTTTTTCCACATCAGCTTAGTGTCTCTGTTGTTTCAGCAGGAGCACATTCATTGTGCTCTTATTTCTTCCATCCGTGTGTGTTCACTGCAGTTTGTCTGTACAGAGTTGGCTTTTTGGAGCCTGAAACCTGAGCACTTCCCAGGAAGCCTGTAATAGCAGTCAGGCTCTAGGTCATGCTTATCATGTGTGGACCACCATTGCTTTGGGTCTTTAATACTGATTAACCAACCAAATAATAAATTAGATTGAGAGGGAAATCTTCGGGGAGGAAAGAACAGATTCAATTTAATTACAACAACATATCTTGATTATTTCTTATATTAATACTAAGATTCTGCACTTAAACAAGTAATCTTTGTCCTAATAATTAAGGTCATTTGTCCCTATGGGTTATTTTCTGTCTGAAACAGAGTCTGGAGCTGTGCAAAGGTGGTGGGCTGAGCCTGTGGCGGTGGGAGCAGAGACAGCTTTTCATCACAGCCATGCAGGAATGTACCTCCTTCCCAACAGAAAAACCTTGCTGGGATCATGCCAGGATCCTGCAGTGCCTTCCTTAATGCCATCAACACCTGTGAGGATTCTCAGGGGGAAGAGCAGTGGGCATGCCAAGCTTCTGGGGTGTCAGGAGGAAAACCTGGAGAGTCTCAGATCAAAGCAATGGAGTCCTGCAGCTCCTCTGGCCTCCACGGACTTACAGATGAACTCCACAGAAATGCTGGAACAAGCCAAAATCCCAGTTGCACTGTCCACTGGCATGTATGGGTATTTCTGGCCTCTCAGGCTGAAGCACCCAAATGCCATATGCCTCGCCTCTGCCTTCGCTCAGGAGGATCCCACGTGGGCCACGTGCGTGTAGAACACAGCAAAGCATTTGAGGTGTTCCCATAAAGCCTGCCCTGCTATTCCATAGAAAGCTGGGCAGACCTCCAGCCATCCTTGCTCCTTCACGAAGAGGATGGACTCCGTGATCTCTCGAGGTCATTTTTGGAGCTTCCCCTCTGTGCCGATGCTTATAATAACAGGACCTTGCCTGTGTTCGCTCTTCTTCCCTTGAATGATGCTTATGCATTTGGAAAGGAAACTGCACCATAAATGCAGCTGAGGTGTTATTCCCATTCTTATTATTAACTTAAGAACTGCTGAAAAATGAGTCGTAGTTCTTCAGGAATGTGAATAAAGTTTTTTCTCTGGGACCTCGACGGTGGCCCAAGCATGTCGGCAAATGGAGGAGAGGAGTAAACGCGTCACAGCAGAGAAACAGCAGCAGAACAATATGAACCTGTTAGCTGCAGCACCACCAAGTGTCAGCATTGAAAACACCACATGCCGGGAAAATATCCAATTTCTACAGGAATTGCAGGGGCAAATATTTTTAACCAGCTCATTGGCATCTAAATGAAAACAGTTTCATTTTGAAAATTTTTGAAAATAAATTTTGAAGATTTTCAGTGTCAAAGAAACCTCTAAGGCTTCTTCCAAGTGCCCAGATCCATTATGTTCTGCCAAGGTAGCATCAGTATTTTCAGAAAATAAAATACATTTCCAATTCACAAGGGAATCAATGAAATAGAAATTTAGATTTAAAACTTCTCAACAGTTTAAATGGGTTCGTGTTTGTTAACTATAGAGGCACAAGCACACCCCCAAGTACTCAGCTGCTGCCATAAGCTGCAAGGTGTGCAGGAGTCACTGCCTTCAGCACGGTGGGGACCTGCTTTGTGGTACAGGGACAGACACAGCACATGGCAACTGCCAATGGAGGCTTCTTCAGAGAAAATCTTTCTCTTTTCTGAGAGCGTTATGTTATTATGCATGTGTCAGAGATGCAGCTTGTAAATGTTGCTCCCTTCTCTGTATGAGAGAACCCAAATGCACCTGCTACGAGAGTCCATCCTCTGGCCACACGCTGTCGTGCCAGGGTGTTCCCTCCGGGCTCTGGGTCGCAGGAGATGGAGTGTGGCCAGTGGCTCCAAAGAGGAGGAACCTGCCTCTGCCTTGTCAGCAGCTGCCAGGGACTGCATATCGGTGACAGCACTGCTTTTATTTTTCAGGGTACGGCAAGCAAAAAATATAACTGATGACTTTTTTTTGTTTCCAAGCATTGTTAAATTGTCAGTCCCTTACTGCTGGCATTTATCTAAGGTGCCTTTACAGACTTCCCAAACAAACCAAAGAAGTATCCTTCTACTCCTTTGAGCTTGTTTTTCTGATCCAAAATTAAAATCTTCAGCAGGAATGAACAGCCATGGCACTTACAGCTAAAACAAAGCAACTCTCACAGCCTGTCTATTTCCATGGCACATTTTGACATGAAAGCACTGTCTATTGTTTCATGATTTTCATTTCCTAATTTGTCTTGCCTGGCTGCAGCTTCACACTGATGTTCATGCCAGTGCCAGTACTGCACGCTCCCCTGCTGAGCATCTCTTACTTGGCAGAGTGGGAGAAGGCAGAGCATCATGTTACCACGGCTTCCCAGCCAGTGCTGGGCTGGGGACTGCTCTGCCTGCCACAGGAGGCCATCCCTGTCCTTCTGATTAATTATGTCACCTTCTGAAAAGGGACATGGTCTCCCAAGTCTCTTGTGCAAGTCTGAAAACATTATCGTAGCTCATGGCAATGGAAAGGAGAGCATTGAGGTCAAACTCCCATCTCAAAAGGCTATGGCCAAGCAAGATGAGCTGGAAACCACTGTAGTCAGCACTTTTCTTGGGGTGTCCACCCCATGGATGTCCACAGGAGCCTGGAAATCCCCAGCACCCGCTGATCTTTGTGTGTGTGTGTGTGTGTGTGTGTGCTTTCTGGATGTGGATTCCCCATCCTGCTTTTCAGAGACAGGTTCAGGCTGGATGTGCCAGCAGCTTCCTGGCTGTGTGAGGCAGGGGGAGAGTTCTCTCTCCTTTATCTTCTGGTATTCCTTATCATCATCATCCTGGTCGTGATTTGCTTCTAACGCAACCACATTCACGTTCCCTCCTCCAACAAATGCCAGTTTTCCTGGTGATGTGCACAAGGACAACCCCTATAGTCACAGTCACAGTCACAGTGCTGCGGAGAGCCCCTGGTGAGCAGCGCCAGCCCCACCGCGGGGCGCGGAGTCACAGCGAGCCCTGCGGCTCACGGCCACTGCGGCATCCTGGTCACCAGGCACCGCCTGCTGCCCAAATATTTCAACTCTTTAAATCCATCATTACAGATCCCCAGCTAACTGCAACAGGCAGAATCTAATCGTCTGAAGCAACCTGCAAATCTTAACTTGCTTCTGCAGAATTTCTAACCTTAACACTAGCCCTTACCAAAGGCCAGAAACTCATGGCTACTTTGCAGTACATCACATCTATCAGCACTAGCCCTGTGTGCACTTTGAAATGCTCTCTACTTTGTAACTAGAGTCCTCAAATAGATAAGATAAACTGTTGCTAAAATGACTCCAAAATTAAAAATACCGCATTAGCTTCTTCTAACTTCAGCTTGGTATTTATTTGTATGGCTACCCAAAACCAAATCTTGACCCTAACTTCCAGGAGGGTATACAAAACTCCAGGTGAAACCTTCATTTTGTACCACACTCCCGGCCTTTGGTTCCTCTCTGAAGAGACCTTGCAAGAAGGCACAAACCTGATCCTGCAGTCCTAGTTGTCTCATATTCCCCTAAAGGCTTCACAAAAGCAGAGTAACACCACTCCTGCCTGAAAATTAAGAATAAGGCCCCAGATTCATGAGGCCAGTGCCCAATGATCTCGTGCATCTTTGCCAAACATTGCAGGGGAGATCCATCTGCAAACTCTGCTGTCCTAACTCCTTGTGCTATGCTTACTCTTGGACTTCTGAAAAGCTCAAGATCGCCTAGAATTCCTGTAAAATAGAAATACAACATTCAAACCCAGCCTTGAACTTGCTCCAGAGTATCCTGAAGATAGGAGAGAGATATGTGCTGGTCAGTATTCCATGTCCCCTTAATTCTGCCTGTAAGTGTAAGCCCATAAGAGGGAACATAAGACTTAAGTGGAAATTAGGAATAAAGGTATTCAATTATTTTCCTATGTGACTGTTTGGGAGGACATCTCAAGTCACCACAGGAAACCGCTGCTAAGATCTGATTTTCCATAAGTTGAACTGCCCTGTTGCTCAGGTAATTTGAATGTGACCACTACGTATTTCCAGACCTACTTTCCCCTTACCTCAGGCAGCCTTACCTTACATATAACCGGTAAGATGTCTCCAAAATACATTTCCCTAAACCTAAACTGAGTGTTAACTGCCAGCCTACGGGTATGACACGTATGGCTGCTCCGAGTTTGACAAGGCATTAACACAGGGCTATATCAATCCCATGGCTTTGCAAATCCAGCAGAAATCCTGCTGCTGCAACACTTGTTTTCCCAGATCCTAAACTGAATTTTAACCTCAAACCCTCCTTTTGCTTTATGAAACCTCAACTTTTACGAATAAATTGGTTCTCAGGGCCAGTTTCCTGCTTAATTCCGAGAAAGTTGCTGATAGCGGGAGGGAAAAGACCCTCCCGTCCCAAACTTGAGCTTTCCAATTCTCTCCGTGGTCAGATTTACAGGTTAAACCCGCCCCAAACCCAGTTTTTCAGATTTTCTGGAACGTTGTCCAGCCGCCAGGCAGTGAGCTGGCAGTCAGGGAGTGGCTGAGACCCCAAGGCGGAGGGGGCCGGCCGGAGGAGCCTCCCCCGGGGCGGCGAGGGCGAGTCCCCCCTGCCCGGGAGGGGGAGCTGCGCGCCCGCTGCTGCCCGGCTGCTCTCCCGTTCTGCCCCGGCTCCTCTCCCGTTCTGCCCCGGCTCCTCTCCCGTTCTGCCCCGGCTCCTCTCCCGGCTCTGCCCCGGCTCCTCTCCCGTTTTGCCCCGGCTCCTCTCCCGTTCTACTCCGGCTCCTCTCCCGTTTTGCCCCGGCTCCTATCCCGTTCTGCCTCGGCTCCTCTCCCACTGCTGCCCCGGCTCTTCGCCCATCCCTCTCCCGGCTCCTCTCCTGTCCTTTCCCCGGCTCCTCTCCCGTCCCTGTCCCGGCTCCTCTCCCACTCCGCTCCCGGCTCCTCTCCCGGCGGCCCCGCATCGCTCCCGAGAGGTGGCTGCACCATCCAGCAGCCCCAGTTTAAACACACCGCAATTATCTAAATCCTAATCTGACCGCTCTGTGTCGGTTCATGACTCTGCACTAATTAGCTGTGGTGCACGAAGCGCTGCGGGCCGGGAGTTAAAAAAAAGCAGCCTGTCCCTGTCCCTTCAGCCAGTGGCAGAGCTGAGAGCGACCAGAAGTAAAGCAGCAGATGAATAATACCGAAAAAAAAAAAAATCAGTTTAGAATTACCCGAAAAGTAAAGGGAAATACAGCGAGGGAAACGGAAACCTATGCAAGTTGCACACAATGATAGCAAGGAAACAAACTGTGATATTGAAATTTGAGGAAAACAGCCCAAATTCATCTAAAAATGTGACACTGATGGTTTTCAAGATGCACGCTATATGGAATACAAGATGCCAAAGTGGTTTGCTAAGCTATACATTCAGGTGCAACGCCAGAAATAAATACTAAAACCACAGGCAAAAATAATATTGTAAAAATCTCTAGAAAATAAAAGCTAAATTTGAAATGTGTTTAAGTATTTCATCAAGGCATAAATAAATTAACATATTTTAAATAAAACCAAGAAGAAAGCTGGATTACATCTTCCTGGAGCACAGAGAAAACCCCAAACAATAATAGGTAGCACATAAAAAATGAGTAACAGATGGACCAACTGGAGGATTGTGCTTAATGTAATTAACATTAGCACTTACTGGTAACGGTTAATGGTCCTATACCATCACACCTCCCAAAACAAAGCCTGATCAGGGACGCATCAAGAGACATGAAGTGAACCCTGAGGCATAAGTGCCATTTAGATCGTGTTGAAGACATTTTCATCAATCTTCACGAGAAGTAACAGCTATTGGAGAGAAAGAAATGTGAGCAAGTTTCCATCTTGTATTCTCTATATTTTCTTAAGTAACTAGACTTTTCCCCAGAAATATTATATATGGCTAATTTCTTCTCATGCCTGTGCTGCTAAATCTGAAAGATTTTCATCCCTTCAGCTGTCATTCAATAGTGGGAACCTATCTGAAATCACCGTTCTGCATTTTGAGACAGAGGTATGAATTTACTGAAATTCTTCAGGAATCCAAAGAAAGATTTGGTATATACCAGATACGTGTTTAAAAGGTGGAAATGTTCATTTCACTAGAAAATCCTTTGCATTTTTAACTAAAGTCTGAAGAAAGTTTCCACATGAAGTTGATAAAGCACCTTTTATTCAGTCATAATTATAGCTCTATTCAAAATAACTTTGAATGAACTGATTGTTCATTCAGAAAACTGGTGTTATAAATAATAATTATATGAGAAAGACCCTTTTTGCTCATAAGATCTTGTATTTGAAAGCTTATCAGTGTCGTAGGACTTACTTGAGAAAGCTACAATATGCTTTGCCAGGCAAACCCAGATGGCATTCACTAGGTACTGGGGTTGGTTTCCTTTTAGCCTCTTCTTCATCACGTTTGAGAACAAAATGAAAAAAACCTGAAGCCTTAAGTCCTTCCTAAAAACAAATACTACGGAGGAGAGATGCCTTTCGAATGATTTCGTATTCACGAGCGCAGAGCCGGTTTGTGAGTGTGCGTTTTGCCTTCTCGGGTCTGTCTGTAGGACAGGTTCTTCAGTGCCATCTTCTGGTGGCCGCGACCGGCAGGACAGCGGCTGCGGCGCCGAGCCGCATGCAGGGTGGTCTCAAGAAGAGGAAATGTCTATAGAGATATTTATTTCTGCCAATTTATTAAACAGAATGACACAATCTAGCGGCAGGTAATTTGTGTGTGTGTGTGTGTGTGTGTGTGTGTGTGTGTGTGTGTGAATTGTATCATTTGTACCATGCATTGCAATCCTCCAGTACACACATATATACATATATATTTATATATATTATTTATATATAAATATATATGAAATTACTTATATGGAAATAAATGGAGCACACAGAGCATTACTGCTTCATGTCTAGAATATGGGAGAAAGACTTTTTTTTAAATAAATGCAAATGTGAAGATAGGTTTTTGTTTTTGTTTTTGTTTTTTTTTGTTTGGTTGTTTGTTTTGGGGTTTGAGTTTTGTTTTGTTTTGTTTTGTTTGTTTTTTGAGGGGAGTGAGCTTTCTTATTTTCATCATCTAGTAACAATTTGCTCTAATGAGCACACAATAAAAGAACATCCCCATCTTCTCTGCCACAAAAACCAGGCAATTTTTGCAAAGGAGAAGAGGGTCACTGTCATTATCATCACTTTATTGCTGACTTCACAGCAACCCCTCTGTGCCATTTTCAATCATATATGTGCGAGCTGGACTGAGGACAGAGGTGGAGAAAAACAAATTTGTGCTCAGACATTAGTGCAATTCCAGAGCAGGACAGAGCACCCACAGACAGAATCCTGCAGCTGTGTGAGCATGGCATTGTCCTGGATGACAGGCAGAGGGGCCTGTTGAGGATGCAGCAGTAACTGCTGTCAGCTTCCATGGCCCCTGCAGATCACGGAGCACAGCAGTACCTCTCTGCCCATTTTAATTGTGCGAGGCAACTGGCAGCTGATGTGAGTTGGAGATATTCTTCATCTTCTCTAATTTATTTTGGAAGTTGATTGGGAATGCAGGAGGCAAATGAGCACAGAAATGGCTCTAAGTTACCTTGTTTCACGTCCTCCCCCACTCCTCCCACTCATCTGCACAGCACTGCCCCCATGGCCATCCATCTCTCGACCACAGCAGTAATACACAAAAATGAACTTCAAGCAGGTGCTCCATTTCTTCTCTGTTGGGTGTAGGAAGCAAAATATCTGATCATTTTTTTTTTGCTTCCTTTAATATTCTAATGTCTCTACATCACTAAAGGCTTGTTTTCAGTCTCTTGTAAACTACTTCACCATAATGGTCAAGAACATTTTGCATCTCTGATTTGCATCTCAATGCAAAGAAATGAAGATAAGTTCTCTTGCACTTAACTGGAAACAAAACAAAGCAAAGCCTTGCTTAAGTTGCCTTTAGCATAAAGTCCATTTAACAATTTCAATCCTTTGTAAAAAGAATTCATAGAAAATACTACATCTTTTTCTCAAATAAATGTTAGCCCTAAGGTTGTTAGAAGCAACTTCTGATGGTTGATGAAGTCCTGTGCCACTAGAGGTAGACACTGAATGCCTCCTTCTCTGAGTCTGATGTGGACTCTTGTCTGTTTCTTCCCAAATATTGCTGTGAATCCTTTTACAGAATTCCCTCCAACCTGGTCTTAGAGAACATCAGAATTTGGCTGGATATTTTCTTGCTAGTTGGTTGCTGACTAAAACAATTCTATTGGCCAGATAAATCAAAGCTCTCATCTCTTCAAACTGAAAATGTAGATCTAAGCAGGACTGTGTGTCTGTTCTTCAGAGTGATGAGCACAGGTGACACATTGGGGCTAACTTGGAGTGAGAATGAAACACATTGCAGATGAACAATGCAATGGGTACAATGACATGGGTGTAAGCCATCCAGGGAGACTTCAGCTTCACTGAAAACCTCTCAGGGATCATTTTTTTCAGAGATCCAAACTAGGATAGGCAGGACTTCCCTTCTGCCATTCCTACAAAGCTAAGAATGAAGAAAATGACAAAATACTGTAAATGTAATATGATCCTCTACTGGACCAGATCAAAGATTCATCTAGCCTGGTAATGGCGTTTTCAGCAGATCCATCCCAGATAGTTTAACAAGGAGCAGAAAATGGTGCAGTGCCACCAGTCATGATGGCTCAATGCAGAACCACATGGCAGCAGAAAAAGTGAGGGTCTCCATCTATTCCTTTCCCCCCTCTCTCCCTGTCCTTATTCTCTCCTGGCTGTGTGCTTCTGCTTCTTATCCTGCATGTGTGAAGGTGTTTGTCAGGTCAATGTAGCCAGTTCAGTGACAAAAGAGTTTTCTAAACTGAGTCCCAGAGACACCAGATCTATATCAGAGGATAGAGCAGATTACACCAACAAGAGCAAAGGGAAGAGAGAAATAGAACACTAGGCAGAGGCAGTGAGCCTCCCCCCCTGAGCAGCACCAAGCTGTTACATTTCTCCAGCTGCACAGGTGACAAACTGCCCTGCAGTATTCACACGGCTTTTACCGAGCCCTTAAGGGCTACGCGCACCTGCATTGTCACACTCATTTCCTCTGTCCTTAATCCAAGGGTGGGAATACAGCAGTGCTGCCAACCACTGGCCAGGCTGACTCCTCACGACTGCTCCCTCCTGTTCGCAGCTCCCACACGTCTGTTCGCAGCACCTACTGAATGAGCTGCCCCGAACTCTCAACAGAAAATTTGAAACCAAGGTGAGCCAAGAAACTTGTAACTGCTTGTGGACCTATAGCAGAAGAAATGGACTGTAGATTACTTGAGATAGAGTAAACCTGACTCCACCTGAAATTGCCAAACCTTTTCAATAATAAATAATTTTAGAAGTACAAATCTATCGGAGGTAGAGATGATATGAACCTTGACCCCTGCAGTTTAAAAGAAAACCGAACAAAAACAAACAACCTGCTGACAGTTGCTTTTCAATTCTGTACAACTGCAACCTTTAAATTAATTTTGGAAAGAATATGTAGTCATTCTCTTTTACTGATAGTTTTACAGAGCATCAGTAGAGATGACCTGGATACAGAACTACAGATGATAGTTTGAAATAGATCTTTAAAAAATACATCTTAATGTTATAGTCTGTATTTCTGCTTCCACCAATGCTTTTTAAAAGTCAGTTTTAAAAATGCTAGATCTCATTCTTCATTGTCTTGTCATTGGTTTTGAGGTTTTTGTGTTGTCAAAAAGATTCTGTAAATAACACAGCATGAAGTCTGAGGACAAACATACAGAAATACAAAAATCATAGATTTCTTCTCCACTGCTTCACATGGGAAATTGTCAACTACAGATCTGCAAGACACCTGAAGAGTGACCAGGTGAGAATTCCCCACTCCTGTTGGAAGGAGAGGTTTAACACCCCCTTTCAGCAGTGACCCCACTCTGCAAAGCAGGGTTATTTCTCTTGCTCAAGTGAACATAAACAACTGGATGCTCTAGCAAACTGACAATAGATTACTAAGAAAGAGACAGATGCTCTTATCCATTTGCAAGGGTGAAGAGGGACAAAATGAGTAAATATTTATATTCTCATAGTGGCATGTAACTGGAGCTCAGTTGTAGAGAAAACAGTGATTTACGAGCATGTTCCCCCTCTCTTGGGAATCCACATAAACCAAGCAAAGGTTCAGCACGGAGAAAAAAACTGACAGAAGGACTAAGCCAGATGAGAGAGCTACAGGTTTTTAGGACATACTGGGCATACATCTCTGGGCTCAGATGATGATTTGCAAAGAGAAATGTTTTCCTGGGAACAACTCATCACAAATTAACAGGAAGGATCTACCTGGTTCAGAAGAGAAGTGAGTGTGCGTTGTGGCACACAACTTCAGTCCCAGCACCCCAGAAATAGTGCCACCCAGAGCTTTGGGCTGAAACTCAGCATTAAGGGTGTCTCTCTGCAAGATTACTCCAGCCAGAGCATCCTTAACTGTTGCATCACTGCCTGCCCATGCCAGAACTCCACTACAGCCAGCCTTTTCCCAAAGGGTGCCTGACAGGCTACAATGTGGAGACCATTCCTCATCTACTGCTTTCTTCAAGCTTGTCCACACTTCTCCCACAGCCACTGAGAGCCACAGCCATCAGTTCTCCAACACTGAGCATCTCAACAAGACTTGCATCTTCCCTCTTGAAAGATCACAGAAAGTTAATTTTGCACAAGAACTTACAAGAAACTATTTTGGGGTTTGGACATATTTTTGACCCTCATGGACATTTGCCTTTGCAAGTCCTTGGAACATGATTGCAGTTTATTTATGTCTAGGTTGTGCTTGGTTTCAGCCCTAGGGCCTTGATATATCCATACCTCCTGTAGGTGAATTTTAAGATTTCCCTCAGACAATGAAGGGCAATAAAATCACACTCCGCAGGAAGCGATATAAGAACAAAAATGCTTTTTTGGATGACAAGACACCATCTTTTCTGTGAATCTTTGCAGTGAAAGAGGGCAAAGCAACAAAGTGCACTATCTAACGCTTATCCTGTCCTTTGTGGATTAGAGGTTGAGAGACCTCCTCAAGAAACAGAGAAGAAGAACATCATGTCAGTGTAGTTTTGGGATAATCACACTCATAGCTGGGATAGTTAATGTCCCAGGAGCATCTCTGAAAAGCAGTCACGTGTGGTGACACACACTCCTAGGCATTTGACACAATGTTGTGAGCTAACAGTGATAGTCATGGGGGTAAAAAGGGAGTGGTAACAGGAATGGCAGAGGAAGGCAATCTCTTAAAATGCGGTGATGTGTATAACTGAGAATATCCTCATATACACTTAAAGTGCTTAGCAAGACTTTCAGCTGTGGAAGTTACACTGTACTGTGATGGGAAATGATTCTCCACTGTGCTCAGCTCACTGTGGAGCACTTAAAGCACAGATCCAGGTGTGAACTCACTCCGAGAGGTAAAAACAAAGCCGCATTATGTAATAAGATTTAATGATTATTTGAATCTCTTTTTCCATCCCTGTAGATCATTGATTTAACCTTTCTTGTTTTGTTCTCAGGATATTGCTTAAACAAGTAACCATGTTCTGAGATTAATCAGGACCATTTTTGTGTACAACCCTTTAAGAGCTTTTTGACTTTAACTTTCTTCAATAAAGGAACACTAACAGAAGGAATATCTTTGCTAGGAAGTGCAAAATGTTGGCAAAATGTTCAGATTGGATGGCCATACAACAAACTCATAAGCTTTTATGTGCACAGCCTGGGGTTCAAACACTATTTTCTCTCAGAGGAAAACAAAAGCAGACCTTTTAAAGCCACCACTAAGGAGATTTCTATTTAGAGAATATGCAATAACTCATATTGAGACAAGATTTTAATCTCAGCAAAGCTTTGGATAATCTGCTGGCACCTGTGTTTGATGCTCTTCCACCTCATTGCACTGCTTAGGCTGAGGCCAAAGGCCAGATCCTGCAAGTGTGTTTGTGGCAACAGTACTGCTTATAGGGAGAGTTTTAGCAGAAAAGAAACAAAGACTGGTCAGGATCTGCCCTTGAAAGTATCACCTGTTAGGAAATGACCGGTGCCATCATCTTTTATATTCCTTTGGAGCCTCATATTCTTTTTAACAAGCACTGCACCAACTGGCATTGTTTGTTGTGGTAAATATCATACCAAAACCTTGTGCTGCCTTGCTTGAGGACACAGCGTGAAGTATAGGCCACTCAATCTGAGGGAACCAGGGGAAAGGTAATATTTAGGATGATTTTAGAAAGAATTGGGAAAAAATTTTCACATGTAGATCTCAGCTGCTGGAGGCTGTGCATCAGCCTGTGTATGATCTAGAGAGATTTTTATAGAGGTTTCATGATACAAGCAAGCAGGGATGGGTTTGATACTGTGTAGATAGCATTAGAGATTCTGTGGAGTCTTGTTGCTGCTGAGGCCTCTGTATCCTACTGAGATGTGAGCTCCAGTTAACAAGTGTGATGTTTGTACAAATTCAGCCTCCGCAGCTCAAGGAAAGAGAAATGTACAAAATAAAAATGGGCTTGGGTTTGATAATTTGGGCGCACAGTGGATGATGCTGTAAAAGGAAATAATGTGGCCGGGCATAGGAAAGAAAAGAAAAAAAAATCTACATTGATGTATCTTACATAGATCCCTGTATCTTTCATCCCCTTAAAAAATCAGCATTATTCATTTGAAAGGGTTAAAAATAACATCAGATTTCTCTCCTTCTTTGATTCTGTGATTCATGTGTCCCATTTTAAAGTCTACACCCTGTGAAGAGGAGTGCATTATCAAGGAAAGAGGCTTGCCAGGGACAGAAGGTAATTTCCCGTAGCAGGTGCGTACAGCAGGTGGTACACAGTGTACCTGCAACCAAAAGGTAGATTTAGGCTAAGATTTTATTTAATATGGAAAACTTATTGCATCCTGAGCCACTACTGGGGATGTGCCAAAAATCGTGTCTGCAGCATGATTTATTACGTGAAAATACCACCGAACTAATCAGTGGAGTTACTAATTAATACAAATCTGCATTTTTGCATAAGCAATTAGTGCAAAGAGAGTGCAATGAAAGAGGAAGTTTGACTCATTTAATCTCAGTGTCTATTCAAGCGGAAAGACCCACTAGGGCAAGGCACTAGGATCTACATTTGGATTTTTTTTTCCTTTTGATTAGTTAAAGGAACTAAAAGGTCAAATTATCAATATTTAATTCAAATGGAAATGCATTTGTTCAAGAGGAAAGAAAACACTTTATTTAAACAAGGTGGGACTCTGGGGGTAAATGCCTGGATCAAAAATAATTAGGTTTTGCAGTTACAACAGCATCTAAATCCCTTCTGATAAGAATCCTTTTTCCTAATAACAGAGGTGGTTTGACACCGATTGCAAAGAGTGCTGATGCTATTTAAACTGTAGCTCAGGAGGTAGCCAGCCTACCAATACAATTTAGACATTTGCTTTAATGGTACGTACTTCTCTGATTTGTTTTTTTTTAATCAATTTGAATTGTATTTTAAATCTATTGTGATTTCATAATTGTGTGCACTTGACTAAAAGAGTAATTTTAAAAGCTGATAATTAAACCTTGGTGGTGATGTATTTTCCATTAACTAAATAGAAGTTTACATTTATAGAATTAAAATAACAACAGCATTTATCTAGCAGGGAAAGGCTCAATAAAATTAATACACTGAGTTTTATGGGGGGAAAGAGCAGAAAAGGCACCTTAATCAGCCGTACCAATTTTGGAGCACAGATGTGTAATGTATCCTGGAGAGACGCTACGAAGTGCGAAGCGGTCTCACCCCGCACCGAACCGGTACCGGCGCGGCTCTTCAGGGCCGCGGGTGATTCCCGAGCCACGGCGGCCGGAGCAGGCTGGCCACGGCTCGGGGTGATCCGGGCGATGGGGCTGCCCTCTCCTCCCGTCCCCTCTCGCCGCAGCGTTTGGAAACGGGCGAGCGGGGGAGCACCGCGGGCAAACCCAAGCCGGCTCTTGCCGAGCCCGATCCCCGCGCCGGCGGCGGCTCCGGCCCCACGGTGCGGGGACAGGGGGACCTGCGGTGCGCTGGGACAGGGGGACAGGGACAGCAGGGAGAGACGTTTTCCCTTCTCTGTTTTTTTATTCAGGATAACCTTCTTGTTTTGTGTGGGTGCCTCTCTGGAGAGGGAGAAAGGGAAAGCTGGCAGCGAAAGGAGAGAGCCCGGGCAGCCCGGGCAGTAAATCACTCGCTCAATTATAAGCGCGGCTTCCTCTCTCCAATAGCTCCAAGCTATTTGGGGAGGCATCTTTTCCCCGCACTCTCGCAGGTGCAATATGAATCAATTATCTTAATTAAGATAATGCCGCAAACCCAAGAGATTTCATCGGGAGCGGATTTCGCGCTCCGGACAACTGTAAGGCGTTTCCACAGCGCTGCCTCCCCCGCAGCGAACCCTCCTCCGGCCGGCTGGGACGGGGCTCGGCCCCAGCGGCGACCCGCGGAGGGGCCGCGCTGGCCGCCGCAGCGGGCCCCAGGCGGCCCCGGGCCCGCCTCCTGCCGGGGCCGGGGGCAGCAGCTGAGGCGGGAGCGGGGGGCGGCCGGGCCGCACGGAGCTTTGTTGGGACGCGTGCGGTTCGCGTGCCGCGCCGCGGGAGGAGGGGAGGGGGGCGGGAAGCTAGGGAGGGAGGGCAGAAAGGAAAAAGAAAAGGAAAAGAGAAGGGGAAAAAAAAAAAAACCAACCAAAAAAAGCAAAATAAAGAAAAAGAAAGGGGAAAAGGAAAAGAAAAGACAAAAGGGAAAAAATGAAATAATTAAAAAAAAATAGAGAGAGAAAAGAAAACCAAAGGATTCCGGAGGAAAAAATAAACAGAAGCCGAATTAGAAGCCAGATGGAGAAGGAGGAGTCTGTAGGTCAGGGAGAAAAAAATAGGCACGCTTGGAGCGATAAAATCAAGCGGCTGGGGGAAGAGGAGAAGTAGGGAAGGTGGGAAACTGGAGCCGTTGAGCCAGGGGACGGCCCGAGTAGGGGAGGCAGAGCCGACTGCCTGCGAGACCGGTAGGAGAAGCAGTGCCGAAGCAGCGGGAAGAGTGGGAAGGATGAAGGCGGAACGGCAGAGAGCCCCGGCGCCCCCGCAGCGCAGCGCTCGTCCCGGCCCCGACGGGCGGCACGGAGCAGCGACTCGTACCTGTCGGCCCGGCTCCCCCACGGCCCCCGGGTACCCTCGCCAATCACCCACTGGGACGGGACGAGCAGGGCTCGGCGGGTTTAAGCCCCTCTGTCCGACTGCCTGCTTCTTTATTTGTCTCCCTAGTTACCTGCCAATCGACAACGTGTTGATTTTATCTTGCTCCCAGGGAAGACGACTGTGTTCATCACACTCAGAAACACACGAGCACCCCAAAGTTCTCACCGCTCCCCGAAACCCAGTTTTCTGCCAGTACCCTCCTCCCAGTATTCTTGCCTAGTGTTTCCCCAGCGCCCCACATTCCCGGGTGTATTCCCAGACAGACCCATTCAACGGGATATTTCCCAGCAACCGAGGCAGGGCTGGACCAGACCCATCTCTCTCCTGCGCTCTCCAAAGCTGTTCCGACCTCCCCGCCTCCAAAACGTGTCCGGTCCCAGCAGCGCGGCTGCCCCAGCAGCTCCCGTTAACGGGGTCGCGCTCTCTCGGGAGCTGTCGGCCCGGCGGGAGGCCCGGTCCAGCAGCCCAGGGTACGGGCATGCTCCCGGACCCCGGGCCGGGGGCGCCTCTGCGGCCAGAGAAGGCTCGCCACGGGCAGGGGACATCCATCGGTGGGTCGGCGCCGGCGCTTCCCTCCCCTCTGTGCCCCAGGGAAGGGCCGCAGCCGCCGGCGACCCGAGGGTGCCCCGTTCCAGCCCCACCCGCCGGACCCGGTGGCACACACCGCGCTGCTGGCCCTCGCTTCCCACAGAGAACCGGCCAGCTTCGGCGTAACAAAAAGTAGCCGGTTGCCCTCTGTATTTGATTACCGAGGAGGCGAACATCCCCGGAGTCTCCTCCTGCTGCCCCGGGCTATGTAGGTCACCAACAGGAGAGAAACATTTTAGAAATAACCCGACCTGGAAAATTATCTTCCAAATCCATCTCCTCAGGGCGGAATGATTTGTTTCGCATTTAAAACCTCAAGAGGTGAAAATAATTTTATTTTTATTGAATAAATATCCGGATAATGCGTGCCTCGCATGATAGATAGCACATCTATCATGCGAGGGGGCTATCTCCCTCCTTAAAGCGCATCCCTAAGGTTTGGTGGCGTTTGCAAACTCCGCCGAGGCGTTTAAAGACTCTAAAGCCGCCCCACTCGGCGTCTTTCTTCCAAACTTTCCGTTAACCGGCAGTATTCCCACCGAAAACCCGGGAAAAGCCGGCGTTTACTCCAGGCGTTAGGACAGAGCGGCAGGTGTGTGTGTGTGTGTGCGCGTGTGTCACAACAGCCCCGGGACGTCCGTTTTCCCCAGTACGGTCGAAAACTGGGGAAAGAGGAGGGGGCTTGTGGCGGCGACAGGTACACAAGGGCTGGGACCGGGAGTCTCGGGGGGTTAGAGGCGCGCGTTGGGAGATGTGGGGGGGCGGCGGGGACCCTCGGTGGCCGCACCCCAGAACAATGGGAACAATGCGGCCCGGCGGTGCGGTGGCGGTGGCGGTGCGGTGGCAGCGGCCGGCGGTGCGGTGCGTGGCGGTGCCGGTGCCGGTGGCGGTGTGGCTGGCGGTGACAGATGGCGCGGCCCGCGGGTCAGCGCGGGCGTGGCGGCTCCGCGGGCGGGCGCGCGGCCGCATACAAATAAGGGGCGTCACGTGGGGGGGGGCGCCGCGCGCCTGACGTGGGCGGCCATATGGCGCGTGCCACCGGGCGGGGCGGGGCGCGGGGCGGGGCGCAGGCGCGCGGGGCGCGGCGGCCGCGCGGGGCCCGGGTCCCGGTGCCGGCCCCCCGCCGCGCATCCTCCGTCCCGCTATATAACGGGGGGAGCCCGGCGCTGGGCAACCTCGCGGAAAAAACGCCACACGCACACACGCGCGGCGCCCTCGCACGGACAGCTGTGCCGGGGTTATGAGACCGTCACCGCGCCGGAGAGGCTGAGCGACGGAGGTAACGGGAAAGCGTGTTTTACCCCCGCGGGAAAAGGGTTCGCGGCGGCTGCCCGGGTGGGAGAGGACCCTGCGACGTCGGGGCGGACGGGATATGCCTCTGCCGGAACGGCTTCAGATTTTATTGTCACTTGCGGTCGTTCCTGCTGGTGGGTGCGGGCACACCTGTATCCGTCCATGCACACCTACGTGTGTGTATACATATATATATATGTAAATGTGTATGCGCGTCCGTACGCGCATTGAAATATGTATATGCGCGTCCGTTTGTACAGACGCATATTACATATGTTAACGTGCTTCCACCGAACTTCGGCTCCCTTTCCTCCGCGGAGCGCGATCGCCGCGGTCCCAGCGCAGGCTGTGCCTCGGCGGCCGTGCGGCATTGTTTCTTCCCGGTGTGCCCGACGCTACCGGGGAGCGGTCGCAACCCCACACGGGAAGCGGGGAACCGATGCTCGTTTGCAACAGAGGGGACGACGGAGACGGGCAGCCGGGGCCAGTCCCGCACCTGTTACCACGGGCAGGGGCCGCGCAGCCCCGCCGCGGGCACCCAGTGACAGTCCTGTGGACGAAGGCGGGACCGGGGAGCAGGTGCTCGGCGCCCGCTGGGGCGGCACAAGCCCCACGCGAGGAGGCGGCGAGGGGGAACCGCGGAGAGCGGCGGGGACAGGCGTCACAGGCGCCATCCGTCCCTGCAGGTGCCCTATGTGTGCGTGTGTCCTCTTCCCCTACTCGGTAAAAATGTTTGAGGATTTTTTCCGAAGCGAAACAAAACAAAACAGCCCACGCTTGGTCCTCTTGCGTCGTGCCGCTCGGGCTGGCTCCCGCACGCATAATCTGCTTATATTCCCTGCTAATATCGGCGAGTTACATAATGGTATTTGAACATATGTCAACTTAATTGCGAGGCAGAAACGCGGAGACAATTAAAAGTTTGCCCCGGCACGGTGGGGAATCCAGGGCTTCCCTCGGGAGGGGGCGGCGGGACCGGGGAGCGAAGCGCGGGCAACTTCTCCCCGCGGGCGGTGGCGCGGGGCCTCGGCCGCTGCTCCCGGTGCTGACACGTCTCTTTTCTGTCTCCTCCGCCATGCAGAGGCTCACCATGACCAAGTCGTACAGCGAGAGCGGGCTGATGGGCGAGCCCCAGCCGCAGGGCCCCCCGAGCTGGACGGACGAGTGCCTCAGCTCCCAGGACGAGGAGCACGAGGTGGACAAGAAGGAGGAGGACCTGGAGGCTCTGCACGCCGAGGCCGAGGAGGACTCCCTGCGGAACGGAGAGGAGGAGGACGAGGAGGACGACTTGGACGAAGAGGAGGAGGAAGAGGAAGAGGAGGAAGACGACGACCAGAAGCCCAAGAGGCGGGGCCCCAAGAAGAAGAAGATGACCAAGGCGCGCATGGAGCGGTTCAAGCTGCGGCGCATGAAGGCCAACGCCCGGGAGCGCAACCGCATGCACGGGCTGAACGCGGCCCTGGACAACCTGCGCAAGGTGGTGCCCTGCTACTCCAAGACGCAGAAGCTCTCCAAGATCGAGACCCTGCGCCTGGCCAAGAACTACATCTGGGCGCTCTCCGAGATCCTCCGCTCGGGCAAGAGCCCGGACCTGGTGTCCTTCGTGCAGACCCTCTGCAAGGGCCTGTCGCAGCCCACCACCAACTTGGTGGCCGGCTGCCTGCAGCTCAACCCGCGGACTTTCCTCCCCGAGCAGAGCCAGGAGGTGCCGCCGCACGTGGCGGCGGCGGCGGCGGCGGCGGGCGCGCCCTTCCCGGCGCATCCCTACCCCTACCAGTCGCCGGGCTTGCCCAGCCCGCCCTACGGCACCATGGACAGCTCCCACCTCTTCCACCTCAAGCCGCCGCACGCCTACGGCGCCGCGCTGGAGCCCTTCTTCGAGAGCGGGCTGGCGGAGGGCGCCAGCCCCGCCTTCGACGGGCCGCTCAGCCCGCCCCTCAGCGTGAACGGCAACTTCTCCTTCAAGCACGAGCCGGCCGCCGACTTCGACAAGAGCTACGCCTTCTCCATGCACTATCCCGCCGCCGCCGCCGCCGCCGCGCTGGCCGCCGCGCCCGCCCACGCCGCCATCTTCCCGCCCGCCGCCTCCCGCTGCGAGATCCCGGTGGACGGGCTGGCGCCGTACGAGGGCCACCCGCACCACGAGCGCGTCCTCAGCGCCCAGCTCAACGCCATCTTCCACGACTGAGCCTCCCCGCGCCGCAGGGAGGGCCGGGGCGGCCGCGCCCCGCCACCGCCTTGTTTACAGGGGGCGGCCCGGCGGGCCCCGCCGCCGCCTCGGGGCCCCGCGGCCCCCGCTCACCCGCTGTCTTTGCTGCCGCTCCTCGGAGCGACGCTGTAAATTGGGGTAGGGGCATTGGGATCGCGTCAATTACCTGATCGGGATAACAAAATCACAAGCAATAATTAGGATCTATGCAATTTTTAAACTAGCGATGGGCCAATTACAAAATATATATGAAATCTATATTTTTCAACCAACGTTTTACTACTTGTTACCTTTCCCATGCTGAATTATTTTGTTGTGATTTTGTACAGAATTTTTAATGACTTTTTATAACGTGAATTTCCTATTTTAAACCATGCAGCTTCATCAATTTTTATACATATTGGAAAGGTAGAATTATATCTAATTTATACAAAATGATTTAACTAATTTAAACCAGCAGAAAAGTGCTTAGAGAAGTTATGTTGCCTTAGCACTTCTTTCCTTTTCAAATAGATGAAGATGAAAAAAAAATGCACAATCCGGGCAATTTCTTTCCCATCCAAGTCTCTTTTTTCATTCTTTTCCTTTTTTCTTTATTTCTTTTTTCCTTTACCCCGTACAATAAGAACCAGATCCCCTAGGTCTTGAGAAGATATAAGAACGATAGACTTATTTTCTATTAAAACATATCATTTCAACACATTACTTGCACAAACTTGTATATAAAGATTATAAGCAAATGCCAACACCCTTTTTAAATCGAAAGCTGCTTGACTATCACATACAATTTGCACTGTTTCTTTTTAGTCTTTGAACCCCTTGGCATTACGTGGTTTTGGTTTGTTGGATTTTTTTTGTTTGTTTTGGGTTTGGGTTTTTTTTTTTTTAAAGATAACTTGAAGATGTTAATGTTTCCAGGCGCTATAAATGCATGATTTTATACATGTTCACACAATCCGTGGTTGTCATATGCTCATCTTATAAATCTGAACCGAAATCTAATCAGGTTGTTAAAGTCGGGCTATATACCTATTGTAGTCGATTAGTACGGTAGCTTGAAACAAATTCAAACCATTTAATCCGTAATTAGAACAATAGCTATTGCATGTACAATGCAGTCCAGAATAAGTGCTGTTTGAAATGTAACGCTGGTTCAACTGGAATCAATCTGTACTGTAATTTTGTTTGTAATCCTGTATATTATGGTGTAATGCACACTGGGATTTTAGAAAAAAAAAAAAACCATCCATCCTTTGGCAACAACATAGTATTGAACATTTGGTCGAATGTTGCATTTTTCCTTAAATGTGATTTTTTTTTTCTTAGTGTAAGTAATTCCTATGGGATTATTGTTTTATTCGGATAGCTCATGAAAGGTGCAACACTTATTATTTGTAGAATAAAATTGGTCTAAAAAAAGGACACGGATTCTTTACTTACCTTGAGAAGTACTCGGGGCGGGGGGGGGGGGGGGGGGGCGGTGGCGTTCGTTCGTTTCCAGCGAACGGTGCTATTTGCAATGCTGATTTCTTGAATGAGGGGGACGGGGCCGAAGCGCAGTTCGCCTGGGAGCTGCGGGCTGCGCCGGGCTCCCGCACCCGCCCGGGCACCTCGGCCCGCCCCTGCCGGCCCGCGGGGTGTCCGCAGCCAGCCCCGGCCCCCGGCTCTCCGCAGCCAGCCCCGGCTCTCCGCTGCCGGCCCCGGCCCGTGGGGGGACCCGCGCCCCGGGAGCGGGCGCTTCGGCCCCGGCGTGGCGGCAGCAGGTGCGCCTTCCTCCCGGCAAGGCGGACCTGGATCCGCGCTATCTATACATCGTCCCTTCTTCTTCCCAGACGGGAAACGTATTCCTTTAATCTTCACTGATTATTCTGAGGCTTAAGAAACCCGGAGACACAACCTGCGGGAGAGCAATTCCCCTAATGACCAGGAACAATTATCAACAGGTCTTTGCCTCCGACCATCAGAAACACATTTAAGACGTTACCTGAAATACTTTATATGAAGCCTGTCACAAAGCGGAGGTATTTCATAAATATTTCAGCTAAAACCAGCAGAAAGTAAACAAGCTTTCCTATGGATGAGGGCATTTTTCCCCCCCAGGAGAAATCAAGCTTCTGGCATGTATTTTAAAGGTGTTTGCATCTACGGAAATCCAACGTGTGAGCATGGCAAACCTGTCCTAGCAGTTCAGCAGCCCCTGCTGCCAGGCTTCCCCGTTAAAAACATGCTAAAATTTAATTGTGATGCCGACTGATGCATTTTGCAGCATCTCCCCGCATTTTGCCAGAGCCTGCAGCTCCACACTCAAAAACTGTTGCTGAATCTGAAATGAAAGAACGCAAAAGGCAACTTTTCAAGCACCCATTAACCTTTCCCAGTCAGTGGCAATACAGCTAAGTGTGCCCTAGATAACCGGAGGGGATAAATGAATTATGATTTTCCAGATAAAATTGAAAAAGCTGACCCAGGCTTGCTTGCCTTTTGGTTATGCGCCTTCTTCCTAAATACAAGGATTCTTCTAGTCAGTCAAGGGGCAACTCACATGCCACCATCTTTTATTCAAAGGCAGGCACAGATGTTCCTTCTGCAGGGGAGGTTTTAATTTATGAAAATGATATTGTTTATGCATGAATGCACTCTGCATAACACACAGTACTTCCATCTGATGAGAGAAATACCACAGAACCAGTGCCAATGTCAGGAACATATTCTGCAAATTTAGTCGCTTAAATGTTTAATGAATATTTGGAAGGCATTTCCAAAGCACAAGAAACCTTTTCAATTACCTTTTCTTTTTCCACTGTTGATAACAAAATTCAACTCTTCCAGCCAATGCAACCTACTTAAAAGATCTATCTGGGCTATCTCAATATTTGCTACTGTGATACTTCAGAGAAAGTAATGTTTTAAAGTTATGAGCAATCTAATAAAGAAAATTAATTAGGCATTTTGGTAACTAGAGGCCCTAATTTACAAATCACTTGCGAGTTTTCTTATTTCAATTAGTTTTGGATGTTTTTTCCCCTATCACCATCCTTATAAAATACTGGAGACCTTCCCCCCTCCCCCACTTTGCTGATGCTTCTGACGTCTCCATGAAATTTCTTTCATATTATTAACATCAAGCCAAATGTTGAAATTTCTGCTCATGACTCCCACAGGAAGGTCTATCAAGGTCTCTTTTAATGGAAAGAATTACTCACACTGTTCCTGTCCTATGAACATATCGCTAATTAACTAAGGCTGTAGTGGGATTATCCAACTTCCACATGCAGAGAAAACTCTGGGGTTGATTTGTACCCACACACACACTGGGTCAGCCAGCACAGGCCTAAAACTCTATTTTTAGGGCTAGTTGAGACCAATGGCCTTTCCCTTCTTCTTTATGACGAACTTCTGACAGCAGAAATTGCTCTGCCAGCGGTGCGTGCTTGAGGTTAACTCTACAGGTACCGTACACAAAAAACAGTCACGACTTGCAGCTGTTCCCTTCTTGCTGTTCTGGAACTACAGAAGAGGATCTGTGGAGGTTGTGGACCCATTGTTGGCTGTGACAGTCACAGCTGAGGAGTCTGAAATGGTGGAATTCCAGGTTACATCCACAAGATGCCTGGGAGACGGAGCCCTCTGGTTTTACCTGGCCCAAATGAACAATGTGCCTGAACAACGTCAGACCTTGGCCCAGTGCACTCAGAAGGAGTCTCCAGGTGAAGGGAAGTCGATTCAAGGAGAACCAAGATTCCTGAATTCACCAGAAGAAAACAGAGAGCCACTTTCTCCTAAAGATACTGTTACAGAATATTAATAAACTAACATGGAAAAGCAACATGCAATTCCAGAGGTAATAAGGATTAATAGAAATAATTCTAAACTATGTACTGAGAGCAAATAAAACAATTCTTTTCTATCTTCTGTAACAGTAAAGAAATCTTGAAATTATTTCAATATTGTAACTGATTAAATCTAGGTCTACCGTAACCTTATCAATTGCTTTTGACATATTAAAAACATGAGTCTCTTATTTTAAAAAATACAATTTTTCTGGTCAGAGAACCATGCTTTCAAATAGTTTTAAAAATTACAGAGTTACATTTCATTCTCTTTTATATATATAAAAGGTATCTTAACATTAAAAAATCAGACAAACCCACTCATTTCTCACTCATTTCTATTGAGGAAGAACAGAAATGAAACTTGGAGTTCTGCCTGGTGCTGTATCAGAGAAAATATGCAGAAATTGGTCTTTGTTTTTATTGAGCAAGATGGGTTGTATGGTAATTATTTCAGAAATTATAAATGGTCTACACTCTTAGCTGAAAATCCCATACTTTTAAATATCCTTGAAAAACATAGTACATAAATACATACTGCAACAGTGAGGTGAAGATCTACAAATACATTAATATCTACGTAAGTGCTTTTTAAATAATTCATATATGTATTTAACAAACTGTTAGAAGCTATGCAATATAAAATTAAAACTGACAATGCTCTCAAAGCATTCTCTTAAGTATTTAGGTTGCCTACAGGGTATGTAAAACATAGAATATCAGCCCTAGTTTTCAGTTCCCTAGCTTGTAGTAGTTTGCAGCATAGAGTTCACTGCATTTTACATGAAATAAAAATAGGAACACCTAATATTTACATGTTTACCAACACTGTGGCAGAGCAATAGAAAATAAGATTCAGACGGAAAAAAATACCTTAAAAAGATAGCATACCAACCTTAATGCAAAGAAAATACAATATATTCTGATCAATACAGTCTCATTTTATATTCTTCCTATTACCACATTTTTGTCTATTGTTCTGATTACGATCAATTTCAATTCATGGGAGTATCAGGGAGTGTCAACTTCAGGCTGCATTCTGCAGCTTCTTATACCTGCATAATAATTTCACTTGTTCTCTTTGCAAAGGTTTGTCCATTTCCTTACCTACTTTTCTTTCTCTGTTCTTTAAAGCTTTCTTTCTTCTGAAAATTTGAAGATGTATAGCAACAGTAATGCTCTCTTCTATAGACCATTTATACCATTTTCCTTCAGAATAATTTATGGCTTTGCTTATCATGCAAAAAATTTGGTGTTCTGCTTAATGTCACTTCTTCGTGGTAAACCAATCCAACAGAGCTGAATTAATTTTAGGAGTTACAAAAGACTATTTTCCTAAAGTAGAAATGTAAAAAGGGAGCATACTTAGGAGAGCTAATATCTGTGAATGAACAGCTGAAACATAACTGCCCATACACGAAACCCTCATTGTATAAACACACACTGTAGCCAGAAAAACATGCAAGCCAAGGGTATACTGCCAACTTCAAAATTCAGGTTTCTCCAGAAGGAAATCTCCATTAGCTACAGAAAACAAGTCACCTACCAGAAATGTTCGGTCAAAAGCTCTGGAATGGGGATAAGGTATTTTCCCCAGAGTGCCCCCTCATCGCTTCTTGTCTAAATTCCTGTTCCTTAACTTGAACATCACGCTTCTTATGAATCCAACACTGGCCTAGTTACCTCATTGCATTTTTACAGACACTTCTTTTGAGGTGGGAGGACATATATTCCGATAGCAAGCTTTACCTGCTTGCAGTCCTTCAGTTAACACTACCTGTACTTCCCTCACTCACTATTTCTGTCTCAGGTTGTTCTACCTCTTTCTGCACTTCACAAGGTTCTTCTGGAAAAGACCTCTGAGGCTCTCACTACTTAGCATCTAGAGAGGAAGGGATGATTTCCAGAAAGAGACACTGTCAGTTAAGGAGAGCTTAGCTCCTCTCCTTGTTTCCTACTACCTCTTGGTCCATAGGATGCTTCCCTCTCCTAGGCCATCTGGTTGTGCTCAAGGCCAGCACCCTGACCTGGGACAAAACCTCCCCTGGGTCCAGACTGCTGAGAACAAACTCTAAGACACCACAGGGGAGATGCCCCTTCTCTCATGCAAGATCTGTGATTTGGAAGAGGCTCTTAAGCGTGGTGTCTGCCTTCATCCTATTGCAGCCCTGTCTGTGCCATATCCAGGTCCTGACCCACAAACTTGATATTCTTGTCTGACTTCAGACCTGCCTTGATAACACAAGCTTCCCTGGTGGCTGCTGGGCTAGCACTGTCACTGGCTACTGTCACCTGACCTGACCTTATGACTCTGCTTTTCCGCTTGATGCTGGACCTACCTTGATACAAGGGTTTTGCCTGGCTGTCTGGGCTCTTGTTGAACTTAGCTACACACAGTTGTGTTTACCTTGGTCAGGTATATGGGATCCTACCTGACTTGTAATCACTCTAAACCCCATTTCATTTTTGAAGCAGCCTGCTCCTGCTGTTCCTCAGAATTCCTCCTCTTGATCTTCTGGCTGCAAAGCCCATGAAGCCACTACTGAGCCTGAAAACCGCTGAGTATCCCCACCTGCAACCCCCTCACTGACCCTACATGTGAGCCTGGAGCTCTATTCAAGTTCTGTCTGGGACTACAACTTTTTCAGTTCCAGATGCTGTGTGATGCTGGTCTGCAGCTCAGCCACAATCCAAATCCGGCTCTGAACCCTGCTGATCCAGACCTGCCTCATCATTGTAAACCTGGCTGATGATCTGGGTCTTTGATGGAGTCTAACACCCTCCCCAGACTTCCTTGCTCAGGTACTGGTGCAGGTAGGCTCAGTGCTCCATGCTGCTTCAATGCCTACTATACAATTCCTATTGATTGTCTTGCATCTTCTTTCCCTGATACAAAAACATCACAGAAGATACCACTGATTCCATCACATCAATACACACAACCATTTCTTACAAGAAACTTAAAGGGAGTTTTATGTGTGAGAGTTCCAGACATAGCCTAGAAAAATTGATAAAATTATATTGCTGGATTATTCCATGGATTGCCAAATTCAATGTGCAAATCTGAAATTTGTGATAACAAGAAAAAAAAAAATCTGTTAGAATAGACTTGTTTGGAACTTTCCCCCCCAGGAAAAATGTGTCTGTCTCAGATTTATAAAGAATTGTCGCATTGAGGATTTGTGAACAGCAGCAAAACACAATGAACAGATTTTTATGGTTTTTGTTATTACGTAGAGTTCTCTTACTATTTAATGTTTTTATCTAATACATTTAGTACCTTAACTGTTACTAATTTAATAGACTTTTCAAGTAATGCCTATAAGAAGGTGTTAGAAGTTTTAATTACATCAGTCGAAGGATATTACAAGTCTCTTAGGAGCTGCAGCAGTTTCCCACTGGTGATACTGAAAACACTATTATTTTAGGGTTCTAAGCCAGTTATTAGTTTACCCTTTCCTCTACCTTAGGAGAAAATATCTGGTGATAATATATAATATACACTAGGTGGTATAGGCTAATAAATTGTCCCAGAAACAAATACAAATGACTGCAGGGAATTACACAGGGCATATGGCCTCAAAAGAGATTTGACTACATCTAGCTTCATATTATGCTTTATCTTCCAGTTAATGATTTACCTTTCCTTTTTAATGACATCAGTGCAAACACATTAAAGATCACGGACACCAAATAATAGGCGCAAATTGAATTGGTTCGTCTACTGCTGTATCAGAATGATAAATGTTAAGGCAAGCTTGTTTGGCTCACAATTTTTCCTGCCTCATCACTTTTTTTTTTTTTTTTTTTTTTTCTTAAAGATATTTTGCACAAAACTTCTACACTCTACACATAATTTCAATTATTTATACCTTATTCTATCTGATTACTTTGCAGTTGAGATATTTATATCCCAACAAAGAAGACCTAAGGGACAAAACAAAAATTGAGATAATTACTAAAAGCTTTAAGCAAACATAAACCTTATGGGGTCATGCGGTCATGTGTTTCAGAAAGGCAAATTGGTGATAGCTGCAGTTCAGTAAAAGCTGTGTTAATGGCCCAATGCAAATTGAAAACAGGTTGCATATTTAACAAATATTTGCAATATACTTTAAACATGGCAAAGTAATAGATGGAAATAAGTATCAAAAAGTTGTATCATGATGATTTTTAAAACATGTCTTAAACCTGTCTTCTCAGCTACATAATAAGTAGCTTGCTACTGGCTTTTATGGAATTATGAAAGAAGGCAATATGCCTTGAGAACATGAATCATCTTGTGAGCTCTTGGCTGGCTTGACTGCAATCAACATTTCTCTTCTACAAGGCTAAACATCACAGGACACTCTAACATGTGGCTTAAACTGTATCTTGTATCCATCAGCAAAGGGCAATGTTTTCAATTTATTGCTTTATTTCTCAGGACATTTATGTTTGTATTGTTACAAACATTAAGATTAAATGACTGAACTTCTTGTTTAAGAATACCTTTTTCATGCCCTAGCAAGCCATCATGACATTATAAAACTTTATAAATGTACAAGTGTAGCCGTTACAGGCTCAGAAGCATCTTACAAATGCGAGTTGGCCCTGCACTCTAACATGGTTGTCATCAGTGAATCTTACAGCAGCTGCGAGTAAAACTGTTGTACTTCCAAGCAGTTTAGTCTATCATTCATAGAGCAAGAGTAAAGTGGTCTTCCTCCCCTGCATTCAAGCTTTGAGGATGAGGGATGCCTATGCAACCCTTCTGGGTATTCCTTCTGCATTGGCCCACTTGATAGTGGATCTGTTCTAGTACGAGTCAGTATCGGACTCCTGGTCACTGTTTTGCTTGAATGCAATGTTTTGCATTCTTATGAATGAAGGCTACAGCTGGATGATGTCTCCGCCTGGGTTTATGGCAATAATCTGTTTTGCAGCACAAATGCCATCATGGTATTTACATTAAGGTTATGTCAGAGTCACAACTTGTGAAAGACTCAGCCTTTTTAGTCTGGAAGGGCTATTAGAACTTTACGTCGTAGTTTCCTGAAGCTAAGTAACAGCAATATTGTTAATGATAACGGAAAAGTGGAAGACTTGGGACTCCGACGAGGAAAATTAATTTCTGTAGTGGGAGCGTTCCTTCCTTTGAGAAGTAACTGAGGAGAGCACAGCGCTGAGATGCCCGAGTGCCTTCGGGCCGCTGTTCCCCGTGGGCAGCGCACCTGACGCGGGTCCGGCCGGGGCCGCCCCGCGGTCCCGGCAGCCGAGCCCCGCTGTGCCGCCGCTGCCGGCGAACCGCGGGCGCTGTCCCGGCGCCGGCCGAGGACGCGGCTCCGGCCCGGGCCGGGCTCCCTCCCGCCGGCCCCCGGGCGGTCCGGCCCCGCCTGCGGGGCGGGGCGGGCGCTGCAGGGCCCGGCGGGCCGCGGGCGGTGTGGCGGGGCCGGAGCGAGCGGGGGTGCGGCCGCCATGCCGGGCGCCGCCGCCCCGCTCCCCCGCCCGCAGGGCCGCGCCCGGGCCGCGCCCCAGGAGCGGCGGCGGAGAGTGGTCCCGCTGGCCGCGGCCCCGCCGGCCCGGGCGGGGGACGAGCCGCTCCTCAGGGGCATCTTCGAGATCGGCAAGAGGAGCTGCGACGTGGTTCTGAGCGCCCGGCGGCTCCGCTGGAGCCCCATCCTGCCCGAGAGCCCCACAGGTGGGACGGGGCAGGGCGGGGCACGGGTGTCCCCCCGGGCCGGGGCGTGCGGCGCGGCCCAGGGCGAGCTGGGGAGAGGTGGCCGGGGCTCTCCGGGCAGCGCGGGGTAGAGTCACCCTAAACGGGAGTGCAGTAAAGTGCTTAAAGGCAGTGCTGTTCGGCACCTCTGTGCCCTTCGAAGTTACTTTGCTGACTGAAAAGAAGAAATTGTTCATAACGCTTTGAGTGTCTTGTATCTGTACCAGATCTCTCTGGCGAGAGTCTTGTCTTCTTGGTGGGTCATTCGAAAGGGACAGAAGGTAGAGAGGGTTTTTATGGCCTCTTTAGCCCCAGACAGAGCAGTAAGAGGATTTGATTTTGTTTCTGCGGCATCAACTTTTCCCGGCTTATTCTCTTTGGCAGGTACATGAACTAGAGCACAGGGAGGAGAGTATGGTTTTGCGGGATGTGCCTGATTTTTTGATGAGGTTTCTGTTCCAGGTCGTCGTTGCTCTATGGTGTTCACACGGCAACACGCTGAGAAAGTGTGGTTACAGGATTTGATCAAGTGAAACAAATTATATGCAAAAGTTTAAGAAGCAAAGGAATGCTGCTTGAACGTATCCAAATAGATCTTTTTCTCCTAGAAACTGTGGAAATATATGTGTAGTTGTAAAACTGCGTGCACACTCCTAAACGTCCTTGTTTATTTCAGTGACCTCCCAGTGTTTACATGAAAGAGAAATCAAAGTTGTATTCAGGAATGCAGTTTCCAGGCAGCGTGTTTGCCTTCCGGGATGGCATGGTTAGCTTGTCCAGGCTTAAAATACCACATTTATTTTTGAAGTATATTGGACTGAACTTACAAGTTCCTGTAGGTAAGATCTCATAGCCAGAGTCAGCATTTAGAGAAGCAAAGAAGTAGTCAGATGCTCACAGATGAAGTCATTATGGTTCATTTAATGTAACCATGTTGGGATACTGGAGCTACCAAAATTAAACAAATACACAGTCATGCCCTGCTGCTGGCTCCTCTCCTCTGCATAGTGTAACCGTGTTAATGCAGCGCTGCACTCACACTGATACACCCGCTTTTCAGCCAGACCACTGAATTCTGATCGCCCCCGCACCTGGTGTGGACACAGCCCTTCCTCTTGGGGAGCCAGTCTGGGTGCCTTAAGTAATGCTGTTACTGCTGAAGGCTCTCTTCCTTCTCATTTGGGACTATCTACAGATCTCTGTGTATGTGATCTGTAGTGTGATTTATTAATTATTTAGTTCTGTGTGTAGAGCTCTAATATGAGTGTCACTTTATGTTCTGCCTCCTTTAATGTAGGTTGATTGCCATATATCAGGAACTAGGGTCTGTAATTGTCTTGTAATTGTCATCACTGAAGGATATTAAGGTGCAGACAGGAGGAATAGATTCTGGTGTATATTGCTTCCAGAGATGGGGAGTATATTCTGTGGTTTGGGATTTGTGTATTTTTGGCTTTTTTTGTTTTGTTTGGCTGGTTTGGTTTGTTTGTTTCCCTAGGAAAAATCAATCCCTCTCAGTTGCTACTTTCATACAGACATCAGAAACTTTTCATAGCTCCCGAAAGGTAATGACGTGCCTATAGTCAGACCTACAGCAGATGGCAGGACTTTAGGAGTCCTATGCAAAGCAGCACTGACAAACTGCTGCCAATTTTATCCGGATTTGGGCTTTTACTAGACATGTATCAAATATATGCTGAAACTTCTTTCTCTGACAATTTGGTTTTATACTATGTGGCATTGAGCTGCTGAATAGTTTCATTTTTGAGAGGCTGCAGTTGCAGCAGTCAACGCAGATTCTGGAGCTTGAATGTTTTTTCTGTCCCTCATTCTTGGTTCGCAGTAGCACTTACCCTGGGTGTTCTGTACTGGTGCTGGGAGGAGCCATCTGGGGTAGGGTCTCATTCATAGATAAGTACAGCAGTGGAGTGTTCAGAGATGGCTAAAGGCTCTCTGGACAAGTCTTTCCACTGGGATTTGGCTTATGCGTGTTCTATCCAACCCAAAAGCTTCCTAATGTAGTTTGCCTGAGGCTCTAAGAGGTCAAGCCAGGTCTTCACGCTTTGCAAGTGCTGCTGAATGTCTCTTGCTTGGACTCTTATGTGGCAATTCTTCCTATTTAAGAGAAAGGTCTTTCTTCTATGGCAATTGCTACAGCCTGTCAAAATCAGAGAACTATAAGGTAGTTGCTTTGTTCCCTTTTTCCTAATCTCCCGTCCCCCATAGTTCTCCAGATGAATTCCTGTCTTGCTGAAGTTGTTGTTTGTCATCCGCAGCTCTGCGGTTCCAATTGTTTGTTCTTACACGTGGTAGTTTGTGCAGCCTTGGCTCCTCCAGATTCTACCAGAGCTCAAAGCTGCAGCTCAAAGTCCCCAAGCAGAGGGTACCTGCTGTGCCTGGGCTCAGTCAGGTCACAGTGATGTATGTGTAGTTCTGCTCCACTGTGCTGTTCCCGGGGGGCTCTAGGCAGCCTGATCATCAGGAAGACTTCCTTCTGTACTCTGTCCTGGAGTTCTGCAGCTTCCGTCTCCAAGAGGTTTTTGGCTACCCATGCTTGCTGATGACTTTCGATGGCTTCCTTTGTTGTTCACTCTACAGCCAAGTTCCTACCTCTCAAATAAGCGTGACCCATGATGAGTTTTGTGTGTTATTTGTTATAACAAAGCTTATGGCAGAAGTGTGTCTTGAGCAGGTGACTGGGTGTGGAGCCTGAGGGAGTGAATGTGTCAGGTGGAGACATGGACAAGTGTGAGGCACAGCTCAGCTGCCCCCTTGCAAAGGCTGCAGCTCCAGCTGAGCCTGTTCTGCTCCCTGGAGGCAGAACCCCTCTGACCCATAGCTGGTTGCTTGCTTTTAACCGTGCACTGGGTGCTCCAATGAGAAGCAGAGCTCACAGGCAGTAGTTGGTAGTTTTGTTCTCTAGCTTCTTTCTATGTGGCCTTCCTATGCTATAATCATGGAAATTAGGAAAAAGGCAAGACTTCTCTATGGATATTCCAGACCTGAACTGTGGAGGTTCTCATTTTGAGTGCTGCTTTGAAACTATAACAGAGGAAACTATCTTAAAAACAGATTTGAATATTGTATGTGATTTTTCTAAGTTCCTCAACGATCATTTGTATCCTCTTTATGCATATGTTGGTTTTTTTTTGTTGTTGTTAAATAAAGACTTTAATTCTGATAATTTATAAAGCCTCCAGCATCTTTTAAAAGTTTGCCACAGAGTTTCCTGATTAAAATAATTGCAAAACTGGCAATTGTCCAGTGCTTTACCAGTATGTGAAGCCTGGAGGATTTTGATCATCCTGAAAAACTTTATAAGTGTAATTTCTTGTGTGTGTAGTGTACTAAACTGAATATGAAGTTATTCTCTGACTGACAGCTTGTGGGCTGGGCTGACTATTTGGATAATAATAGTGATAATTGGATAAAGCTTGCTTTTTAAGTATAGGTAATTGAACATAATTTCTAAATTAATTATTGAACTAGAAAATAAGATCTTGGAGCAATCCAGAGGCTAATGTACTGTTGAATGTATATTTCACAAAGAATAAGATAAAAAAAAATTATAATGAATTTTAAACTAATTAACATATTAAGTATACTATTCTTATCTATAGTATGCTATAGTTCTTGTTGCTATTAATCTAAAATAGAGATTTACAGATATTCTATGTAAGTGCAGCAATAAGGAAAAAGAATCACTGGTGTATTTCAACAGAAAGAGTCAGCAATAAAGGACTTAAAATTAATTCCAAGTGCATAGTGGCCTGTTGCCAAGGCTATTTAGGAACAGATGTGGCTGAAATAGATACCAATAGTCTGTTTGGGATCTCTAAAGTAAGACATCTGTCAGTCTATCGGTCAGTCAGGAATAATGGAAATGGAAACTGGCTGTTACAAAATGTGAATTACTGAAGTTCCAAGAGGACTGAATTCAAAGCTTCTGGTTCTACTTCTGACATATAGAGAACATATTTTCTCTAAGTGGCTTATCTGTTATCCAAACAGAAAAACTATTTTAAGGAAGACACATAAAAAATATGAAGCGTAACTGAAAGTGAGGTGTTCATGTGCCACATTAATATGTGGCTTTAAGATGCAAATTGAATGAAGAAAGCATGCAGTTTTAAACAATCCCATTGTGTCTGAACTTATAAGACACTCAAATCTCTTTCCAGGAAGGCTTTAAAATTAATGTCTTTAGAAAAGCTGCATGAAGCTGCAAAATAATTTACTAATCTACAATTTATTGCAGAAATTGAAAAATATTTATAGAAATAAGATACACTAATTAAAGGAGTCTTAAAATTTGGTCTTTATTTCAGGGGACTTTTGAACATAATATCTGGACTGTCCATATGGTTTTTATTTTCCTTTATCAGAAGATCAGTTCATGTGTTTGTGGCACGACTTATGTTTTTGCATTCTTTCTGTTCTTTCTTGTATTTCACACATTTATGCACCTCTTTGCTTACATTGAAAAGGGCTGACATCCTCTGGATACCTAACAGGGCCTTTTATATGCACTTTAATTTTCTACCTCCAAAGAGAGAGATCAGATATTTAAATCTTTGTTCCAGGAAAAAAGTTTCTATGCTAGTTCTTGAAAATTGTATTCATGTGTTCAGGTTTGCGTACACATTAAGTGCTGCCTGTGTTAGTGAGTTGGATTCTGATGCTATGGGAATTTGAAATAACAGGATTTATTTAGCTTTCATGGAAAGTAAGCCATCTTTACGGCCTGTTTAATGCAAAACTTTCTGTGGATGAATTTGTGGTATCTTAAAGCTCTTGTAGGCCATTAACTCAGCAAGTTTTAGGCCTGGATAAAGGCGCTGGGTTTTGCTTTTTTGGTTGAGTTTTTTTCCTTTGTTTCTCCTGTAGCACTGTGTACTAATTAGGTCTTTTTGCCCTGTTCTATTATTACAGGTAAGGCTGTGCTTTGCTTTATTCCTCTCCCCTTGCTGCCTGGGGAGCGAGGCTGGTGCCTGGCTGGGTGCTTGGCACGGCATGTTGTGCATCATGGGCCGGTTGGCACACCAGGAACAAGCCAGGCGTGGCTGGTGCTGGGCTTTGGCCACTCTGCAGCGGGGATGAAGGTGGGGATCAGGGGGCAGTCAGGAGCACTGTGCTGGGGTGAGCTGATGTATTTTGGGTGTGTAGGGGGTTTGGGGCAGTGCCCTGTGCGTGTAGGAGGGATGTGAGTGAATGGAGGGGACGCTAGAGCTTTTGCAGGGCAGACAGGGAGTGATGCTGTGGTGTGAGGGCGTGTGTGATGCAGCGTGGGGAATCACTAGAGAGTTAGAGGAGACATAATAAGGTAATGAGTAGAATGTGAATCAATTTTAAAACAAGATACCAAGCTTCCATAATTTTCTTGTTCACAGAGTAGATGACAACTCTTGACTATGCCTTTTGGACAAAGGTGTACAAAAGTCAGTTGATGGTCCTGCTTATATAGCATGATGGAGAGAATCCAAAGGTGTATATTAAAAAAGAAGTTGATATGCTAACCAATCTTTGATGCCCATGCTAGTATATGTTCATATCCACAATGGTACTGTAAGACTGAGTCCCTTTCTCAGTGTAAATTATTGTTCTTTTTTAATTATTAAAGAATATGCTGTCAAATCCCTTATCAAAGTAGGGATATGCAGTCAAATCTCCTATCTCAGTTTCTTAATTATCCTGGTTTTTGGCCTTTCAGAAACAATAATTTTTTAGCCCCTCTTTCAGATCCTAGATACTGTTGTATTCTTTCTTTCTTTGTCATTTTACCATATCATCCCTGAATCTGTACCCCTCTATTATGCACCTTTGTCTATTTCTAGTGCATTAAATGTTGCCTGCTTATCTTAACTTTTAAGTGTAATTAATTGGAAATTGCATGACAATGCATTTTTTCTGCAGTTGCAAAATAGAAATAAAAGCAGGGAAGTTGTCATCTGCTCTTGTTGGAATCAATAAAACTAAACATAGAGAAACAATTTTCCTCTTCTTGTAAATATCTTGTTAATTATGTATGCCACAGAAGCAGCAGGTAAATAATAGATACTGTTGCAATTATGTAAAACTCAAACAAATAGATATTGGATATAAGAAATCCCTTTTTGTTTGCTGTTTCATTTAGGTATCTCTGGCTACATTATGCACTGCCTTTAGAATGAAGTTTTTGTTAAGGACGTGCAGTTGTCCAAAGGTATTTTTATCCTACGAAGACAATTTATGAAAAAGTTTAAGTGGCTGAAAATTTGAGAACATAACCTGCAGAACAGAATAGCCTGTGTACCTTAACATTTGTGGGTTGTGGAACTAATGTTTTCCTTTTGAGGAAATCAGTGGTCCTGGTTTTTATGACTTATGTTGTAACAGTATGTGCAGACAAAAAACCATAATGTGTTGAGTATCTGATACATGTATTACCATATTGCCATAAGGAACTGCTATTATGTTAGACACCAACTGATTTTGTGATAGTGTTGGATTTCTCTCACATATGCTTGTGTTTTTGTACAGATGATCCTTTAGGAACATCTGCTAGTTTTGTGGTGGTATCTGCTGTTTCCTTTCAAAATTTGACCTTTTTGTCATTTAGTGCCGTGACTGCTATAGAATTGTGTTTTACCAGGATTATTTTCTAAATTGATTCCTGTCTCATAGACATTAAATGTCAATTTTTTGGGTTGTGATTTTTTTAAAAAACTTTTTAACCTGCTGACTTGCAATAAAAGACTAGAATGTCTTCCTTTCAGTTGTTCAGGTTGTTTCAAAAATACTGATGTCTGTGGACTAAAGGTGAGGATGGTACATATCAAACTATTTCTCTAGGGAAGTAGTTTTGGAACTCTTGTCCTGCGACTTAGGAACCCTTCCCCCTTTAGTTGAAGAGCAAATTTGAGCAGTAAAACCAGGTGTTACAAAAAAAATTGAAGTTGTAAGCCTGAATTTTTGTGTGAGATTTGATGTCTGGTCGCCTACCTGTAAGGGATTTGACGAAACACAATTCACTTATGTTTAAGATCTGGTGGAACTTCCTCCTTCCCCAGTTTCTCACTTTGTTGTGAAAGGAATATATTAAATCACTGACAATAATTTTTTCAATGACTTGGTGTAGCTCACAGTTCTCTAATCCAGCATGTGGCTATTTCTCACCTGTGTGTTGCAAGTTTAAACAAATGGTCAGTTCATTAACAGAATTCAGCACTGAACTCTGAATTTCCTGGCTTTTGCCTGTTTGAGCAACGTCAGATGGTAGTTAGTTGGATGCTTTTCAGTACTGAATAGTTGCTGTAGTTGTCAGTTTATTTGAACTGTGACAGTATATCTGTTCTGCCAGTCCATACACTCAAGTGAATATAGGAAAGTATTCTTTGTGAGGCTCTCAAAATGCAAAGCAACAGATGTTATGTACTGCACAATTATAGGTGTCCTGGAAACAGATCTTTACACAGTGCAGGCAGTCTTGGAAAAACAAAATTTGACACGTGAATGATCAAGTTAAGGGTAACAGCAATAAATCCTTATTACTTAATATAATGCTGTTTTGCACATACTGATCTGAGTTTGGGTAATTAAGTGCTTATTGTTATACCACCCTCCTGTTATTTGGCAAAAGTTTAAAAAAATATCTTGTGGTTGTATTTTCTGTGTTGTTTTAGTACATCATAGTAGAAATAGAATAAATATTCTCACTTAAAAATAACATGAAAATGGCTTTTGAAAAAAAGCCTGTATAATTCTAAGGAGTGAAAATTCTTGTAAATAAATTGCTAACAGCAAATAGGAAAAAATTCAAGGTGACTTGCTAGGTTTCTATGTGAAAATAGCACATCTTTGCCTGGTTGATCCTTTGACTATTCTGAAGATGGTTCAAAATGAGATTGCTCCTGTCCAAGTCCTCTCCCTGCTTTCCTGTTTGTTCCATGGCCTTTTGGAGACTTGTCAAAATGCTCTGTCAAGAAAGGTACTGAAAGATTTCACACTTGGATGGTTTTGGGTTTCCCAAAGGCCTGCTCTGTCACATCTATGTAATTTAACTTGGAGTGAGGTGATTAGCTAGGGATCAAAATTATCATGGTGCCAGTGAATAATACACTAACAGTTAGATGGCTATAGATAGTGGTAACTGATGTGAACATCAAACTTTGAACAGATTTGTGATTTCATTCAGTGGATTCTGCAGCTGACATTCTCTGCTAAACCTTAATGTATTGTATGTTACCATGATTGGGAAAAGATCATATACAGATGTCTGTTTCTTATTTTGTATTGTTTTTATCTAAGGAAAAAGAGTACTCTGAGTATTTAATGTCAAATGTAATAATGTAATGTTTCTTGGACACTTGACTGCAACACACTCATTAAACAGGGCTGGTAGTAACTGGAGTTGGTTTGGAAAACAATGAGTTCCTGATCAATGTTTGTTTCTTTTTTTAACTGTAGTACAACTTAATTTTAAATAAGAGCTTTTTTTTTTTTTTTTTTTTTTGGATTTGCATTTGCTGAGTATTTAATTATTTAAAATGAGATGGAAACGAGCAGGTGGTGGTTTTGAAATTTTGTCCCTAGGTCTCACTTGTTTTATTGGAAACAGTTTGGGGAAGGTACACGCAGAAATTCAGTACTGAACTTACAGTGATTTATATGTATACAAATGTTTGTCTTGCTTAAAGCAGATACTGTTTTTTTCACCAGCATTTAGCAATATTGATTTTATATAGGATCAGAGCAAAAAAGTAAGTTCTTTCCTGCAGCAAAACTTCAAACCATGGCAGTTTTACAGATTTGACTAGGCAACAGGACAGTGAGTCCAAGAGGGGGAATAATTACACATAGTGTAATTATTAGTGTATCGATCTCTTACTTGAATGCCATCAGCTTGGAATAAAGATCAGGAGCCATAGCTGTACCATTCCTATGTGTATGATTATACGTTTATCATGTGGAAAATGTCATCTGTCACTTAAACAGTTGTTAGGATTATTATGTTAAGGATAATTAGAATGTAAGTAGAGGCCAAAGCAGATGTTTGTATGCTCTATAAACCAGCAGTTATTTAACCACGTCTTGGATACTGTGTGCAGTTCTGGTGTCCTCTGCAAAGGTGATGTGGGACTGGAGGACGTTCAAGGGGCGGCAATGGGTAAAGGTACATAATGGCTTCTGGGTGAGAGAGGCAGACTAGGCTGACACTTTTTTGGTCTGAAAGGAAGGTACTTGAGATGGGGTCTGGACCAAGTAGGTGGGAGTTTTGCAACATAAGAAATATGGTGCTTCTAATAAGGCTGAGCAGAACCAGGCTGAAAACCAAATGAATAGCTAAGAGAACTGTAAAACTTACTGCCAAAGGATTGTTAATGCTAAAAGATTTTGTGGATTCAGATGGAGATGGAAGACCTCATTTTACTGCTCTTCAATGTGTAGAAACCACAGTCAGCTCAGGGTGTCCCAAATGAAAACAGGTGGGGAATGGAAAAGTACTAGTGGGAAACAGAATAAATGCTTCCTTTATTCCTTCTCTTCTCTTAGCATCTGCTTATGGCTATGATTTGATATAGGATACTGGGACAGATGGACGTTTGCTCTGTCCTGGTATTGCTGCTCTTACATACCAGAAACCAGTTAAATTATATTTAAATGATATTTTGAGTAAAAGCACACACATCACTAGTCTGCAATTCCACCAGTCTCTGCAGTGCCAAGCAAGATTTAATGATAAAATTTGAACTTCAGTTTGCCTAGCCTTCCACTTACAAGGTGCTTCTTCTTATTGGTGGGACAATACAGTTTAAAGAAATGTCCTTTGCCCAACAAAATACCAAGGGGTTAATTTTATTAAATGTTGGTTAAGAATTACAGTGCAGTAGCAGACTGTATAGGAAACCTGACTTTCTTAGCCATAATTCCCTTGAAAATATTGTTCATCTGACTGCATTTAATTATTATAGTACTGGGTTTTTAAATCTATTTATTTTTGTTGTGGAGAAAGGAAAGTAAATTCCAAAGACATAGTTAGACTTGTGTAGGATAAGAGTCTGAAACAATTACAAATGTTTTAGTTTGATCAACTTCAGAATAGGGAAAAAGTGTAACTTCAATATGCTTTGATGGTATTTTTCCATAAATAAATTTGTGGAAAAAAATATTTATTTTAAAAATTATTTATGGAAAAAATATATTTATTTATGCATAAATATATTTGAGAAGATTTCTGATGTTCACAGAAGAAAACCCTTAATATAAAACATCCATTTCTGTTAGTTATGTCAGCCACTGAAAGATGTGTGCCAAGATATCAATACTGATTATTTCTTGAGCACAGGTGGTGATAATTTTCTTGCACTAATTCACATTATGGCTAAGTCAAAGATTATTGTATGATTTGTAATGTGTGGCTGGATATGTGTAAGAAAAGTAAATTTGTTAAATTTACTTTTAAATAAAAAAATAGGTTTAATGTTGTGATAGAGGAAAATATGCATGGAATAGTAACAATAACACACTGTGCAAGTGCGTGCTGAAGAGTTTGAAGATGCATCTCTCTGTCGCTGTGTGGCTGCTCTGAATGGGAATTGTTCCCTGACTGCAACCATATGCAGGATTGTGATGCTGTGAGTAAAATTCGTAGGATCTGCAAGTAAGATACTTACTTCAGCCTCATAGTGGTAATCCCTGTGCATGTTGGTGTAATGCTAGCATTTAAAAGTTTGGGAGAGTAAAAATTTGTGTGTATTATGGGAGATTTGAAGTGGATCTTTGTCATCTGACATGTTTATTCAACAGTGAAGACTGATCAGAAACTGGCTTGTTTGTTTGTTTGTTGTTATATGTCAATCAGTAATCTTTCTGTTTGATTTTAGTACTTAGTACCAGGATTAGGAATGGATATGTAAATGTGACGTGTACGTGCAGTTACCGTACTGGAGATAGGAGGATAGGAGGAGTTGGTGGTAGATGCCAAAGAACTTGCTTAAAGTACATTGGAGAGGTTTGTTGGAAGTTTTGGTGCATGCCAGGATGGAAAGCAGACATTGTGGAGCATTTTGGGATGGTTTTTTTGACAAGTGGTTCTGTTTTAAAGCAATCAGAAAATAGGTAGGTTTCTGTATATTTACTTAGTATACTAATTTACATTGATATAAAAGTGCAAGTTATCTCTATACTTAATTTTGAATTTCATGATACTCAATGTTGATCTTTTATTCAGAAAGCATTTTATGAATTCTGCATGCTCTCTGAAATGCATTAACTTATCCTATTTATGCACTGGTTATGTCACAATTCAAAATGGAGATCTCCAGGTTTTTGAGAATCTCATGAAAATTTCAAACAATATTTTAAATGACTCATTACCATTTATTAATGTAATTTCAGAACGGTATGACAACATAAATGGTTAAAACAACTCTAAAGGCTTCACCTGATAATTTTGAGTGTATTTTAATTTTCAAAATAGCATTATATGTAATTTTTATAGACTAATCAGATATTCCCTAGAATTATTTTTTCTGCGAAACATTTTGTAGATCTATCAATAGACTTTATACATGTGTGATGTAATGGACCAAAATTTAAATTAGCTCAAAGATATTTCTTATCTACAATTTTTGTTTGACACGGGTGTGTTGCAGTGTGTATGCAACAGTTCTGCTGCTCGATGTGGTGTGCCTGCCCTGAGCTCAGTGCAGATCCACAGGCACAGGTGGGTGTCCTGGTGGCACCACGCAGGGAAACACATGGCACTACACAACATGGGGCAAAGAGCATGCAGTTTGAATTCAAAATCATTTTATGGATACCTTGGAAATTTGTGCTTGTTCGTGTACGGGCTGTAATTTCTGAAAACGGTTTGTGTGTTGTTGTATTGAACATTCGTGAGACAGACAGCACTCTAATGTAGTTGCCCTTATTTTGTGCAGAGAGGAGCTATTGTATGAGCTTATTTATGTCAATATTTTAATAATTTATCTTTATAAATGCTTTTGACTATATTTATAGTAACATTGGCACCCTGTGTACAGAAGATAAAATCAGTGCTGAAAGGAAACTTGCATCCATCTGGAAGCAATAAACTTTTCTAAAAGACTGCACAGTGTTACTTAATCCTGTGATTTCTCACTGTGAGTGAAATTAAGGTTTGGTTCAGTTGTGTCACATCATATTGGTATCAAATCTTTTGTGAGAGCTATGTCATAGTGTTAAGCTACAAAAAAAATTAAAATCTATGACAGTCTGAGATTGTAATTTCCTCAGTCACAGAATTATGCATCATTGCAAATGGAGTCAATTCTATATAACAAAAATAATTGTGATACAGGAAAGCTTCTGGAGTGTTGCATTTTTAAGCTTTCTCTTTAAATGAAGTGCTGATTTGTATACTGCACAATTGACTAAGGACACCTTAAATTTGGTGTTGCATTCTGAGTAATTTTTGTATTGTACATCTGTCATGTAATAGAAATTATATTTTTGATATGACAAAATATTAATAAAGTTAGAGAAATATGAACAGTGTCCATAAGGATAAAGAGGAGAAAATATATATATTATAAAGATCATGTAATGAAATTCTGGGATTCTTTTTGGTGCTTTTCTTTTAAGTTTGTTACTAGTGTAGTATACATGAAGAAAATAGGACTCGTTCTACCCTGCAGGCAAAGTGGTGTAGCCTGCATTCTTCCCGTTCCTAAGTGGCAACTGAGCATTGGGGTGAGGGGAGGGTTTTATGCTTGTCAGAGGATTCTGGTGGTGCTATTGCCATCTCTTGCCCTTGGGCTAGTGCAGGAGATGCAGATACAATGATACAAAGGATCACAGAGTTTCCTTCATAAATCTCTGGGAAAAAAGAAATAGACCAGAGATCAATGAGGATAAAGCCAAACACGTAGAAGTTTGTGGATGAGCTCATCTAGCAGCTGATAGCTATGCTTTGATAACCAGAAGCATGACTTGCTAGGGTACATGAATTATCAACAGTTTACAGAAGGAAATTTACTTGTGTTTAGAATGGGCTGCTTGTTCTTTTTTCCTGAAGAAAATGTTTCTTGAAAACCTTTTCCAGAAGAGACTAAAATTCAAATATTTAAGACATAATGAATTCCCTGATCGCTGATGTTTAGCAATATGGATGGTTTCTAAATCTGTATTTGATGTTGAGGCAGATCTAGTGCAAGTAAGGCTCCAAGTAAAAGTAATTGTTAACTTGTATTAATCAAACTCATTAATGTTATGTGGCCATAAGAGGTAACTTGTTTCCCCACTTCCCCTTATTTTGTGAAATGACAGAAGTAATTGCTGTGGTTGTAACATAAATTGGTAGGTACGAAACACTGTGTGTGTGAGAGATGCTTTCAAGGAAATGTAAAATTAGGCTCATGTTTCCTCTTTGGGGATCCTTTAGTATGTTTCAGCTCTACTAGCCCATTCTATTAAATCATGCAAGCTACTGGATACCAGTCTTGTGCTTATTTCAGAAATCTCTCTCAAAATAATTTCCATTTTATGATGGGTGTATGGTTGGTCTGTGTAAGACCAGTCATTTTATCTGATACATATGTTTGCAGAGGTTTCAGGATGATGGAAATCAGTGATGCTTTTTACCATGTTGTTACTCTGAAGTTTCTACTGTAAGTCCTCTTACTTAATAAATAAAAAGCCTCAAAGTTTGAGCCACTAAACAAAAGGTTTGCAGCTACTTGTAAAATCATTTTATGAAATTAGGCAGTATGTGGGCCATATTCTTAATATAAAATGTAGAGCTTTCTATAGTACATTTCCAGTGACCTCTTTCTTGCTCTGGTGTTAATAAGAAAGTGTAATTATTAAAAGCAAAGCTTTTGCTTCGTGCATCCTCTCAAATGCTTCAGGATCACAATCAGTTCTTGTCTGCCTTGCTTCCTTTCAGCTTACCTTGTTGTTCTAGCATTATTCCCAATAGATCTTTATGCTATTTTTAAATTCATCATCTCCCTCAAATGTATTTGTAGAATGAAGGGGAAACTGTTCCTTAAGGTGAAGCTTTTTCTCTGGAACAGCATTAGGCCTTCTGCTAAAGCTTCAATCACACTTTTTTTTGCAGAGGTATTTATTCAATAACTATCTGACTTCTTTTCAAACTGCCAGTGTCGGTATGTTTTTCTAATGCAATTCTGCCGTTAGCTTGTAGTTAATAAGCAAGGTACTTCACTGCTCTGTGTGAGAGCTGAGTCAAGGCGCTAATGAAAGCTTGATGGATAGATGTCTGATGAGCCTCATTGCTAGAGGAAAGGCCTTTTCCATGGCCTGCTGGGCATCCAGCAGACTCGGGAGGCTGTGTCACTCTGACAAGTGACACAGTGATGAGTGACGAGCGTCACTCTGAGATCTGGTTATGCTCACAGGGGAAGACCCCAAGCTTGGCCTTTCTCCACAAGGCCTCAGCTCCAGCAAAGCCAGCCTCTGAGCTGTACTAAACTATGCTCTTACAGTATGGGACCCTCTTTTCTTTTGGTTCAGCCAGAGCAAAGTAGTTTGGTGATGATTGCCTATTGCTTTCTTTTAAAGCTGTAGTGAAACTTAACCAAATATTAAGTGCTGGAGTCTGATCCAGCTCAAGACTTCAAGGACTACATCAAACATTCCCTGAAGCTGCCCTTCTTTCAGTTGCTGTGGTAGGATGCTGTGCACAAGGGCTGTGTGTGCGACAGCCCCATGGTTTGGTGGGGGTGTTCAGAAGCTTGAGGATTAGTTTTGAACAGATATGGTGGAGAACAGGGCTGGAATCAGCTGGTTATGGTGTCTTTGGAGAAAGAACCATTTGAAAAGTGGTGAGAGACAAGAGGGGAAGATGAAAGGTAGGAGGTTACAATTTTAGATGGATTTACTCATTCGGTGACTATACTAAAATGGTTTGGAAACAACTGAAATTATTCTGTTATGTAATGTAAGTCTTTATCCCATGATTGAGATTTGCATTGGCAAATTACTTGAGTTTTGGTAGTATTGTGTTGAAAAATTGAAATCTGAATTACAAACTTGTTTTTGAATTTTATTTTTTAAGTATGTCCATATTCTTCATAAAAATATTCTTTTTACAGGTAGCTATCTGTGATACTAGTTTAAAATAAGATGACTTCTTTAAGCTAAAATAGTGGTTAACTCCTTGTCCAGTGAAGCATAACTGAATGTGTCATTATTATTTTGTAAAGTGGAATTTTATTCTGAGACTTATAATTTATTTTTTTAATGTATAAGATGTCACTACAGCTCTAAAGAATTAAGAGAAGCCATTGTGCATCTTTTCCAGCGCTCACTGACTCTTGTTGATCTGTGTGATCTTTGGGGAGTTAGCAATTGGAAGTAAAAATGCACAGCAGATTGGCTCAGGCCACATTGACTTCCTGCTGATGAAAGGAGACAGTCCCAGTTCTTCCTTCTTCCCTGCTGTGAATTTTCTTAGCACTTTGTACATCTCTAGTTTCATAGGACTTGTGTTGAACTGATTGTACAAAACAACGTGTCAGAAGACTAAGCCAGGGGAAAAGAAAAGTGGGCAAGCTCTGTTACTTTAGGAGTTGATTTGACTCAGCTGGTTTCTGCTCAGAGCCAGACTTCAGGAAAAGGGCTGGACTGCACAGTCATGGCAGGGGAGTCGAGGGTAGGTGTCTGTATTGAGAGAGGGATTAGAAGGAAGATATTGCATTTGCTTGGCAAAATACATCACTTCTCCCTAAGATTCTCTAGAGAAGGAGAATGAAAATGGGTTGTATTCCTGTCAGATGTTTTTAAGCTCAGTTTTCTGCCCTGAAGGAATACAGCTGCTGCTGCAAGTGAATAGCTGCCATTAAAAGGTGAAGTGAGTAGTTGCACCCTGCTTTTTCTCTCCAGCTCTGCAGAAACTGAGATGCATCTCTTCAGTCCCTTGTAATATTTTCTGAGCTCCTTGCTGCTCCCAAGCAGGTCGTTGCACACAGTCTGAGAAATGTATTTGTAGATTAGGGACTTGCTTGGGTTAAACTTCTCCTGTAACACCTTTTGAAAGGACTAGAGTATTGTAAAACTAATCTTCAAACAAAAACCAGCCCCTCCCCAACCTGGCCCTGGCTGTACCACCTTCTCCTCAGCTTACTGTTTGATACTTTTGGCAAGCAGAAACTGGAGTTTTGCTTTCTCTGCTTGCAGAAGAGAGTAAGAGGCATAGCATCAAATTTTGCATGACCTATCTTTTTGAAATAAGAAATCATTCAGAATTCATATGTTTTGAAATAGCTTTTCTGTCTCATGTTTAGAGTAGTTAAATAAGTGCTAAATAGCTAGAAAATCTTTACACTTTTTCTTGACTTTTCTGGCAAGAATAGTAATATCTGCTTTTCTCACTGCCAGCCCTTTTAAATCAATAAGTAGCTGAAAACTGTAGAGGTTTTATGAATCAGCTGCATGCTGCTTTCTGTGCTTTGCTGATTTACAGTGAGGGGAAAAATGGGCTTAGTAACTGATGGGCTAATAGGTGCAGGGTTTCATACATTAGACATTATACTAAATATTCCTAAACAGATTTATAGACATACTGTCAAAAATAATTTCATTTAAAAGTCTATTTATTTTCTTTTTGGATTTATATTAATATAGTTATGTTTTATTGTATGTCCCAAATTTTTATTTTGAAAGTAATGTTCATCCCGTGTAGGATGATCTGTGATCAGCTTTATAATAAAAAAGTGTTTTATAATAAAACACGTCTTCAGTTAGTACTGATCACTGTATTTTCTTTAGTGTGGTCTTGATGATTTTTTTAAATTTCTAATTATTTCTGTTAAGTTACACTGCACTCAGCTATATCAATCAATTATTAAGGAAGTAAACTTTGAGAACACAGTGGGGCAGAGAACCTAAAATGTGTAGAAGATTAATTTATTCATTATAGTCAGGAGGGCTAGGTATCTTACCAAAGGTCATAGGAAGCATTTGTGACCAAGAGAGCACAACACTCTTTGCTTTGTGTCCAGTTCTTGTTCTATTGTCACATTTTATATGTGTTTTCTGGTATTTTCCGTGTACTCCAGATATTTGTTATGGAAATCAAGTCCTTAAGTACCACATCTAGATGTTGGGCTTCCATGGTAAGGTGACAGTCCAAAAAGTGGTTCCTTGTTGAAGTGTTGGTGTTTATATTTAAATACCACATTTTCTTTAAAAGTGTTTTATTTTTCAGTTGTACTGCTTTTTTTTTGTGTATATTTTCATAACTTTTGCAGTAAACATGAGGTATTTAACACTCTTAACTAATTAAAATTTGGTTTACTATTTGCAATTAAACTCTATTTGAGTGTATTAGTTCCTTATCTTTTGATTTAGCTCAGTTGGTTGATTTAGACATAATTTTTTGTTAAATAAGAGATTCGACTGCCATAAATAGGAAAAAGGTAGAATAGTCTCATGGCTTGATATTAGTGAGATGATAAATAGGAGCATAAAACTTCCTAGAAATTCATCCAGGCAGATTTTTCTTTTTTATCATGCTGTATTTGGAAAAAAAAAAAAAAAAAAAAAAAAGTGGACATGTGCAGAAACTGTGAGTACAATTAGCGTCAAGCAGATAAATCCAACTCTAATCCTGTTTACGCTCTGCATCAGACAGATGTGCTGAGATTGATTCAGACAAGCCCTTGGCTTATAGTAACTTTTTTTTAAAGTGCCATATATTCTGGTTTTGTTAGATCTTTGTTAAATGTTAAGTGCTGTTAGTTTTGCTCTTCCCTAACGCCTGTAACCTACTTTATGCAGGTTCCCTCTCTGCTTTCATGATGACAGGGCAGCCTGGTAGAAGAGATTATCTTTATTCCTTGTAATTAAATTGACTTTTTTTTTTTTTTTTTTTCAGAAGATACAACAATGGGAAGTGGGTACTGAATTAAATAAATAGCATGATATCTAATAGATGTACACTTAAATCTCTTGCAAGAACAGATGGTACCCAATATCTTTCTGAGTAATGTGAGAGGACAGTTAATGTCCTGAAACTGCTCGCAATAACCAATATGATACTAACGAGCCAATACGGTTTTCAAAGTTTAAAAAGTGTTTACTACAATATATACTTTATTGCAAAAGTAAGCTTGGTTGCTACCTCATTCTAGAAATATTTTATAAACACAGCTCATGACTTAAGTTTTCTTTTTCTGAGTTGTTTTATAAAATTTTACTGCATTTGAGATGGTCTTATTTTCAGTAAGCAGAGAAAATGAAAATTATAGAATATGCCTGGGATTTTATGCAGATTTCTTTACAAGTTGAAAAAAATGGGCTGTCCTAATCCTACTAGCTAATTCAACATTTCTTCTAGAAATTAAAACTCAAGGATGATGTTTTTTTACAATTCAGCATTCCTAGAGTTTATATCCTTTTCCAGGATGCATCTGGAAATGTATTCCTGTAAAACCAGCAAAGTCAGATAGTGCTGCGTAGTAAGAATGTTTTATTTTAAATATCTAAAGTTTGGATATGCATCTGAGCAACATAAGAATTTGATAAATACAGAGTAAGAGGAAGATGCACAGGCAAGTAAGTAACTGGCTGAAATAGTAATGAAAATAAAATGCAGAACTTACCTGGCTTAAGACTAAATGTTATTTTATAAAAGCTAGTGGGGAATAAAAAGTGTTTTATCAGGCCTTCATTTTCCTTGACTTGTGCAGGATATTTATCTAATGTTTGTAGCTTATATGTGGTGCACATCCATAACATTGGCGTAATAAGAGTTCATGATATCCTCAACAAAAATAAGAGTTAAATGCAAAATATTATTTATTTTAAGAATTATTTATTTAAAAGTAATTAAAAAGAAAGCCCACTTAGAATATTTGTATTGGTCTGGGGAAATGAATGTTGCAGCTCAGTTATTGCTGCAGAGTGGTTGTGGTTATATTTCCTTTTTCCTAAAGCATTGAGGTTGTGTGCTGGCATTTTCAGTGTACTGTATGTCTGACAGTGAGACTTTGTGAAAAAACCTAAGCAGACCCCTCAAAAAATCTGTTTTAAAAGTTAAAACAAGTCTTTAATATAGATATTAAACTATGTACTTCTAGGTAATTTGGGACATCACCAGTCAGTTTTTCATTTCAGGCCTACAAAGACTATTTACCCCTAATGTTTTAGAAGAGCAGTACAAATTTTGACAGAAATGAAGATCTTGGGTTGGTAATGGTAGTACCAAGTTTGTTTGTACAATGTCCACTTTGAGTTTGTGTAAAATCGTAGTTCAAATGGAATCATACAGTATTATTTCTCCCTCAGTTCCCTCGTTTTTGAGGATACATTGACTGAAAATACTTTTTCACCAGTATACAGTACTTCAGGATTTATTTATTTTTTAAAAATTATTTGAGTGAGTTTTCTCCTGTTTATTTGCTGTGTACTTCTGAAAATATGCACTACAGACAGTTAGTTTCCTGTGTACTGTCTCAATGCACACCAACATTTACTTGTCACAGTATTCCTGCTAAGAGTGGAATGATTTCAGTCCAGTTTTACACCTTAGTAGCTGATTTATGGAGATATTGGGATATAAAGTATAACAAATTGGGAAAAACATGTGGGAAGTATAACAAGGTTATGCTTCCGTTTGTCACAGGTTATTTGCTACAGAACAGGAGAAAATGAATTGGTTAAGAATTATGAGGAGAAGTCATATCGGCTTGAGCCTTAGCTGTGTTAGCATGGCTGAGGATAAGTCATCCAGGATTCCTGGATAGAGAAATGATCACTGCGTAGCCTCCTTCCAGAAATGATGTTGAGAAATGACAGTATCAAACTGTTACAAGAATTGACAAAGTCATCTTTTTCCTGCCCAGAAAAAGTATATGACTTTCTGAAACCCTCATCTTCATGTGGTGCAATGAAGTAGGGGGTGCTGTCCATCCTGGGTGACAATTAAAATAGGTTTTCCCAACACTCCAGTACAGCATGTATCAACTATTCATCAAACAGAATCTGATGCAGTTTTTGCTATTGAGAAACCAGAATTGCTGCTAGATTTGGGGAAGTTTTCTGCTTTCTAGCATTTCTTGCCTTGGGCTGCACAGGGACCTTAACTGATGTGCTGTATCAGATCTGCTGTAACTACAAAGAAAGCAGGGAAATTTTTCTTTCTATGTCCAAAGAATCTGACTCCTACAGGAAGGGTGATATTTTTCCTTCCGTTTGTGCATTTGACTTTGGCTTTGAGGAATTGGAATGCAGCTCAAGAGAGCAGAAAAAGGAGAAGCCTGTACCATAGTGCCTCAGTTGATACATCTCCAAAAGGCACTTGGAATTGAAGTGGTAGCATCTGCAGCCACAACATCCATGCAAATAACAGCCCCAAGATAACAAAACCTTCCCTTAGCTAACACAAATCTCCCTTGGGATGAGGATCTCGAACTGTGACAAGAACTTTTTTGGAACTGTTTTTCTTGTCTTCTAAACTGAATTCATTAATCAAGAATGAAAGCAAAGATGGGTAACACAGTTTTGGCTCATTTGTCTATTTTTCCTTGACTGTTTTCTGATATGTTTCTGCTGTAAACACAAAAGGTAATGGTTGTATCAAATGAAAAAATATAGTGAGCACATAGTCAGCTTGGGTCATAGCACGCTTTCTGATCTATGATTTACAAGTATGACTGCTATGATTGCTGTGATTTAGGTGAATAGAAAAAAGAATTTGCTTTTTGAATACGAATTCAAAAGAAGTCTTTCTTAGAGTGTGAAATTTTATTAATTTTTTTGAACACTAGAAAGCTGAGTAAATAACCTCTTTGAAATTGTTTTGTTTGTACAGCTGGATACATAACAAAGTTGGTAAAACAAAAGACCAATGATTGAGGGAAATGATATGCCATAAGTTTCAATGCAAGCATGAACAGATGCAGGAAGTGAACCTAGAGATGAAGCCCTAGCAATATTTTCAGTTGTTACTCCCAATCACTGTAGTAATGCTTTTCTTTTAATTTTTCCCCCCTTACAGGTGATTCCAGTGTGGCTTTGCAGGCTCAAGAAGAGATTATTGAAATGAAGGATGTATTTTCAGTAAAACTGAAACGTCGTCGTTTTGCAGGGCAGAAAAAAGGTGGTACTTTGTTGGGTATCACAATTTTTAAATGCTTGTATAAAGAAGAGAACAAGCTTACAGACTGTGCTGTCCATTTAAATAACTTAAGTGAAGATCATTGTCAGTCGTGGTTTAGACATCTGAAGGAAATTTTAAATGGTAAGCATTTAATTGAGATTGCTGTCATATTTATTTCTATTGGCAATACATGAGGCTGACTGACACTCAGAAACATCTTGCCTGTGGAAATTAAAACACAGATATGAATCTTATTTCTGGCAAATGTTTACTACTGAAGTTTTACATAGTCAAGTGTTAAATCTAGGAAAGTGACAATTATTGACTAATGTATGTGTAAAAATGAAACAAATTGATGTTATTTTTGGAAGAGTTTTGGAAGCTACTGAAAAGAAGTGGTTTTCTTTATTCTGACTGAAGAGTCTTCTGGAAATCTGCTTCTGAAAGAAATAACATATTTAGCTGATATTTTCACTTGAAATTGTATCACACCTGATGGTACTACAGTAGTTGCACTTCAGGTACTTTCTGGTGATGGTTTAGGAAATCCCATTTGAGACCTCCATATTCTTTAGGAGCCTAATGGGAGAGACTTTCCTCATCTTCATAAATTCACAGGTGACAGTGCTTTTAAGGTTCTGTAGGGCTCTTGTTGCATAATTTGATACAAAATTTATTGACAATAAAGATGGGATGCAATTCTTTACTTTAAAAGTATCTTTCTGTGTTTCTCTAGGCCAATGCCAATTTCAGAATGCTTTCTTTAACCAATTGTAGTGTTGGTTGGTTGGGCTTTTAAAATTTTATTTTATGGAAACTCTATCAAAATTATGAAAAAAATATTGACAATACAGGGAAAAGAGCCTCACAAGAAATCCAAGCCTTTCACTGTAGTTTATATTTGAAAGGCACAGAATGTAGCATTTTGATTTGAATAACCAGAACAATATCCCTTCCCCAATACCAACCTCTGATTTAACTCCAAAAGATGCCTCTGTTTACAGATTATAGCAAATAATTTTGTTTATTACAGAAGAAAAGCAGTCTATCTTGTGACATATTATTAGAACTCCAGCTGAATCGTTAAGACAGAGCCAGATTACAGAATTCAAATCTTGTACATCTGTAGTGTTGGCAACAATACTTTGAATAAGAGTTTATGGTGTGCTTCTACAAAAGTTTCACAAGCAGATATTAAAGAAACAGCATGAGTTATTAATGGTACATTCTTGCATTGTTTGTTTACAGCATACTTTGGATTTTCCCAGTGAGGATATGTATTAAAAAATGCCTTCCTTTTCCCCCTTTTGTAAGACTTTATCAATCTGCACAAGTGCCAGGATTCCTGTAGATCTCCAGCTACCCATAAAGGCAAGGACATTTGCATAAGGAGCAAATGTCTGTTTTGTTCCTAGATTACTCCCCATCTATCAGGAGCAGTGATACCATATGTTCACAGAAAAAAAAAAGCTGCAGTATCTCTAGATCAGGTTGCCTTGACCTCGAGGTGCAGTCTGTGGTTTATAGCTTTGTAACTGGAAGACACCTGAACCTGAAAAAAAAAGTGTTCTGCGCAATGATGTTTCAAGTTCTTGCTTCAGTCTTTCTCCAGAAGTGCAGACCTTGTACAGATGTTTTTTGGATCTCTGATCAGTATATTTTTTTCTCCTTGCCTTCTACTTCAGGAATAAACAGGACTCAGATAAAAAAAAAACATACCAGTTGCTAATGTGTATATTTGTCTAAGTCTGAACTAAAAGCATACAATGCAGCTGAGTTCTGTTGATTTCTCAATGGCTGATATTTCTGTGTCAAACAGTTATGGGTTTTCATAGTTTTTGCTGCATTTTTTTTTTTTGTTATAGTGCTGGAGTCATTCTTGTTAATGAACCCAAATTGGCTGCTTCTGGTTTTATCCTTCTGAAGTAGTAAATATTATTTCCCTGTCCTCCCTCCTCCCCCAGTCTGTCTGATCACAAAGTAATTTTTCATTAACAGCTGCATTATTTACTTGAAGGTTTTTTTTATTGTTTCTGGGCTGGATCAAATTAAAAGCAGGTGATTTATCGAAATAGAACATACATACATATATATATATATATATATATATATATATATGTATATTTGGTCAATACTATTTAGACATTCTGACAAATGGGAGTACATGTTACTGACAGGTGTGTTTCCTCTGTAGATAAATTCAATTTCTTTCAGTTGTTTACCTTACTTCTTTTACAGGTTTTTAGGTTTTTATGCATATACCTTAATTAGGAAACAACAATAGCAAGTTTATTTGAGATAGCATGGAGGTTTCTAATGAAGATCTTATTTTTTCTGAAGTTTCATGTACACAGTTTCCTTTTTACAGTGTAATCTGTGTCTGGCATGATACATGTCATGTCATAAATGGTTTTTCCCTGTTCATTTTTATTATCTTCACAGTGAGTGTCCTCTGTTGCTTTGACTTTGTGTTCAGAGTACTTCAATTTAAAGTTTAACTGAGCTGTAATTTTTATGAAGCCTTTTATCAAGTAAGTGAGCACACACAGATATAAATGTTTAGAATTTAGTTACAGTGACTGGTATTATGGTCCTTTCTGTGTGTGTGTGACAGGGTAACAAAATATATGTACCACCATCTTCCCATATTTGAGAAAGTTCTTACTTTCTGCCTGCTGTTGCTGCATGCCAGCTAGGTACGAAGAGCTTGCTCACTGATAGAGTGTTCCTGAAATCTGACCTGTACATCACACGTGTGTTAAACTGCTTTAAGATAACCACTGCCATCTTTATGCACCTCTGGAGCCTTGGCTCTGGGCTGGCTCCTGTAAGGCCCCAAAGGACAGTTTAGAGAGGGTCTAGTGTGCTGTTATCTTGTGTCAGCCCTTGTGCACACCCCACTCTCAGTGATTTCCATTCATACATCACATCTTTTTGTACAGGATTTACAGACATGGCATGTGGGGACACTCTGTCAGTAGAATTCATTGTTTCATCTAAAACCCTCTGCACATGCAAATACACAGTGGTTCTGAAAGGGTTGAGGCGGGCTCAGAAATGAGAGAAAATGTACAGGTGTCAATGCTCATCAATTGTTTTTTATCAAGAAAAGACTTACTAACAGCTGATTTGAAAAAGCTTTACTTAAAAACTCTGTAAAATAACAAAAGACTGTAAATATGGTTAAGAATAAATGATAAAGTAGGAAAAAAAAGCACAAAGTGCATTTTATTTTTATCTGCTGTTCTGTAGTATCTATGACATGGGGATTTGATATGAAAGCCTGAAACTTCATGCATGAAGTTTTAATTAAACCATTAATGTTAAACATTAACTTCGCTTAGTTAATATTAACAGTGGTGTCTCCATAGTTACATCAACCATTCTGTCTCATATGGTTAGTTTTTATCATGTATAATATTCTTAATGTTGTATAAAGTATTTGTAAATGTAGGTGGTAATGACATGATTCCAGGCTCTTAACTTTTGTAACATAAACCCATTTTCCTGAGGCCGGGGCCTGAAAGCAGCACAGATGTATGTCTGAGCACAGCGTCTCTGCTGCCCTAGGAGCCTTTGTTTTCAGAACACCCTGATTGACCCACCACCCTTCATGGTTCACTGATTCACTTGATAGATCAAGTTTAAACTAGTGCATATTAGCACATTTGTTAGTACTAGGGGAACAGTTGGCCTTCCTGCTTTAGGCTGCTGGCTCGTTTCAAATGGAGCAGCCAGAGAAAACAATAACAGAATACCAGTTAGGGGAGCCCCAAAAGGCTGGCAGACTGGGATCAGTTGCACACAGTAGTCAATGACATTGATTCATTCATATAGATGTTGTTTAAAGACAATTAAAAGATTATTATTCAAAAACACTTTAAAGAAGCTTCACAATTATATTGTGTGAAAGTTTAATCTTTGGCTGTTACAGGATATGCTTTCATTAAATTCAGTTGTTTGGTGCGTTCTAACGTGTCCAGTGCACACCAGGAATGATAAAGTAATAAGTTTTGTCATGATCATCCTTTCATGTCTGTTGGCCATTATTTGGCACAAATAAAATTGCTTTAGTAGTTCATCATCTCTGCTCAAATGCCTTGCTTGTGAAAAATATTTCCATCAATAAAATATTTTATCTCTCTAAAAAAGTAAATTGATATTCAAATAGTCATAAAGAGAATATTTTAGTACTTTGATCCTTTGAATTCATTTGGTTCTTGAAAATCTTGCTGGGAATTATGTATTAACTCTGATATGCTTTTCAGCAATAGCCCAATATACGTAATCATAAATAGATTATGGTTTAGAATGGTTTAACAAATTAATTTTTCTTAAAAAATTAAATTCTACCATTTCCTCAAAAATTAAATTCTACCATTTCCTCAAAAATCTAGTTTAACAAATTAATTTTTCTTAAAAAATTAAATTCTACCATTTCCTCAAAAATCTAGGATGTTTTCCTCCATGAACTGAAAACTCTATTTTCTTTTGCCTCCTTGGAATTCTTTTGAAACTTTATTTTGCCACCTAGGGTTAAATTTTTACATCTCACATGCAAAAACATTGAAGTGAGATAGTGATATTTGCTTTTCTCCCTTCAGTTTTCTCCTGATGTCTGTTTCACAGAGCTGTAACTTGTACTGTCTGGGTAACAAAAGTTTTGACACTTCATCTGCTTTCTCTACTTCTACAAACTGTACTTTCCTATTCTTTCCCTCTGCTTTGTCCATTGTACTCTTATATTTGGATGTTTGGGGGTGTGGTTTTGCTTTGTTTTTTTGTAACTTTAAAGGTATACTCAGATATCCATGACTGAAGTCAGTTTTTACAGTTTTTTAGCTCTGGTTGTTGATGGGGGCTTGTTAGGAGGACCAGCTGATCACAGTTTCTTGTAAATAAGATAAGAAACATGACAGCACATTGATGAATTTGGTTAAATCTTTTCTCTTTTGAAGCAGGAGTCCTTGTAAGTTTTCCATTTAATTTTTACTGATGCTTTAGGCAAATGATAAAGTCACAGAAATGATTTTTTGGTCTTAATATTTTTATAACTTCTAAAGGACCGCAACAATACCAGTTACTAGATTTCGATTAAGACATAGTGTCTTTATGAATATTGTTGGTATGGATTAATAGTCTTTGGGGGCCTTTGTTTAGTTTTCCTTGTTTGTGTTGTAAATCCTGTAATAAGAAATTCCACTGCAGTATATACCTGCAGTGCTTCTTCCTGTTTCCAGAGAATCAAGAAGATTTTATGTTGGAATGGACCTCTGGAGATGATCTGTTCTAGCTTCCTGCTCAGGGCAGGTGAGCTTCTGATAAAGATCAGGTTGCTAAGAGCCATGTCCAGACAAGTTTTGAAAATCTCTAAGGATGGACAATGTCATCTGTGGCTTAACTGCCCTCATTGTGAAGGGTGTTTTTCTTTATTTCACACTGGGATATTCCTTGTGCCGCTTGTGTCCATGGCCCGTTTGTCCCTGCACCTGCAGGAAGCCTGGCTTGGAGGCCCGTGGCTCACACAGGCGATGCTCAAGGAAAGATTTTGGTAGATTTTGTCCTTGGGGCTGGCCAGGCCTGTTGCCGCTGACTCCTGCCCGCGGCCTGCTCCGGCCCCTTGCTATAGGGGCGGCTCTGTGTCCGACCTGCTGGCCTGCATCTCTCTTGTGCTGGGAGGCCTGGAAGTGGGGGCAGTTCTTAAGCTTCAGGCTCAGGAGAAGCTGAGAACAAGGCTGTAGTGACATCCTTTGGACTGCCGGCTGTCCTCTTGTTCCTGCAGCCCAGCGAGCCCCTGCCCTTCCTGGCTGCCCTGGCACCGTTCCCTCATGTCAGCTTCGGTCCGTCGGGAGCTGCCAGTGCCCTCAGAGGTGCTGGAGCTGCCAGTGCCCTCAGAGGTGCTCCCTGCTGGAGTTGCCAGTGCTCTGTGATAGGTGCTGCAGCTGCCAATGCCCTCAGAGGTGCTCCCTGCTGGAGCTGCCATTGCTCTGAGAGCTGCTGGAGCTGCCATTGCTCTGAGAGGTGCTGGAGCTGCCATTGCTCTGAGAGGTGCTGGAGCTGCCAGTGCTCTGTGAGAGGTGCTCCCTGCTGGAGCTGCCAGTGCTCTGTGAGAGGTGCTCCCCGCTGGGCCCGGCCCCATCTCATGCTCAGAGGGTCTTGCTGGCTCAGGTGCTGGGCTTTGGGTTTGTCTTACGGAACATCGTCAGGCTTTTCTAAGACCTTTCTTGTAGCTGATCAGGAACAGCATGAACAGCAACCCTTCCCTACAGCCCATCCACAGTCCTCACCAAGTTCTCTGTTTTCTTTTTCCTCCTTTTCAAAATAGGTGCTTTTGAACACAGGTGCTTGTTACTGCAGGCGTTTAGGATTCTCCAGGATTAATTTGCTCTGCAATGACTTGGTACTCTGTGCAATATTTTGACATAAACATGGTTATACTTTTTTTTGTGTATGATTTTGAGGTTATAGCAGTAACTGATCCAATAATTTCCTTCAGTATCCTTAAGAAATCTTCTAAATTTTCTGACACAAGAGCTATTTTTTTTCCAAGATTCTTGATGTGTTTAAATAGATGAAAATATTATCTCTGTGACTTCGTAATTATATTTTGATCTACTCTCCTCCTTAATGTTGAAATAGTATTTAGCTATAATTTCTTTGAGTGATTGTTCCTGTTCAGTTGTTGAGGTAGAGTAAGTGGAATGAGCTGCAGGAAGTCCCTGCTGACACTCTGAAGGTACATGTGGCTGCAAAAATTGAAGTAATATTCTTCATGGGGCAGGAAAATGTGCTTATGTTCTTGCCTCCCTGTGTAGCTCCTTTGGCTACTACTAATTCTGTTCTTGGATGCTGAAAGCAGTACACTTGCCAGATATTCTAGCTTTTATTTGGCTAAGAAAGTGGTAGTCTACCCTGATGCTGAAACAAAATTCAGAATTGTTCAAATCAAGTATTTTAAATAAACACCAAAGAAGAGCAGTATTGCATACTACTGCTTCCTTCTTGTAGCAAAGCGGCCTCACTGAACCATGGCAATTGTAGGAATTCTAGAAAAGGGAATTTGAAAAGTAATGTTATTGCTTTAGTATGAGTTATTTACTCTTCAACAAAATGCCATGTTTCAAATAATAAAATTACTTCACAGGATCAATGTGCAAGACACAGTTCATCTTTGCATAGCAATATTTCTCAGTGTTATTTCCTTGGATTTTGTTACTGCAAAGACCTAAATGAACAATAATTCTCAGATTTCTACATGATACTGCCAAATTTCTATTTCTCTATATTTTTGGACCTCTTTTACAATGAGAAAATTTCCTTTGGACTTTGTTTGATTTGCACTCTCAGAAAAGAAAAGTGTTGGATTGTTGTGTCAGTTTTGTTGGGTGTTACTTTCGTGTGCCTGCTGGGAGTGAGTCATTAAAATCCAACAAGGATACATATTTATGTTTGGATTTCTTTTCTTTTTTGGTGCCCAAACTTCACACTCACCCTGCTCCTGAATCAGGGTTTAACTAGGCTGTGACATATGCACTTTTTTTCTGGTTTCTACAACTGTTTATTAGCTGTACACACAGAATTAATTAATACTGTAATTTAAAGATAAGTAGTACGCATGCAAAAAGAAATTGAGACTTTTTTTAGACTGTAATTTACTTATGCTGTCAAAGTATTGTAATGGTTCTGATTTTAAAAAACCATTTAAGCTGTAAAAATAGTCAGGTTGTGTGTAATCTTGAATGTTTTGTTTTCTTTTTAGGTTTTCAAAACAGACCTAAATCCTTGAAAGTGTTTGTCAATCCAAGCAGCCACAAAAGAGAAGCCACTAACATTTATTATGAAAAAGTTGCACCTCTTTTTAAACTTGCTGACATAAAAACTGATGTCACAGGTAAGTTGCTTCAGAAGTGTAACTTAATCCTTTGTGAAACTCATAGTTAAGCATGCGAGACAATTTGAATTTACTGCTTATCCTTTTTGCCTTTGACTGCAAGTACTGCATTTGGAGCTCTAGTTAATACAACTCAATATATTTTTATTTTGTCAAAAAGTGCTTTAGTAATTCTCTTATTGATTCAGTATTTTTCACCTATAACAATCAATACTAGAAATCTAATCTTTTTTCCAATGTCTGTTGTAACTGATTTGAAAAATTATTAGTCTCAGCTTAAACAAAATAATAAGAGATCTCATCTTGCTGTTGTTCCTTAAATTTCTTATGAAATGATGACTAGTGCAGGTTGCAGTCGAAAAATTATTTTGATAAAATCTGATTTAGCCATGAGAATATACTAGTGCAATAGTGATGTATGAAAATTATCTTGCTAATTTTATTCCCTGTCTCCATGTATTTTTAAACTACTTTGCCCACAATTTAAAGTAAAATCAATTGAAGATTAGGGACACATTAGAAGAAATGTGAAAAAGATGGTCTGTATTAGAATTCTGTAGCAATAATTTCTTAACTGCCCTGAACTGAGAGGGAATGCCAGAAGCTTTATATAAATTTTAATTCTCACAGACATATTTTCCACCTGGAAGGCATGGATCATAGTGTGAACAGACTAATAATGCTGTAATATTAGACATTGACTAAGCCTTGTCGGGTCACAATTTATAAAAAAGTTTTAATACAAGTTGTGAATCTAATTTGTAGAGGTTTCAGAAACATTTTTACTAGTGGACTAAAAACAGTTTTAAGTTTATTTCTTCATTATTTGTCTTTAAAATTTTAATAGGAAACTTCTGAGTTGAGCCAGAAAAATGTTTAATGGCCTATCCTTTAATTAGGGTTATTTTGGCAATGTTGAAATACTCCTGTGCTTATTAGCTGCCTAACACTCCTCCTACAGGCAAAATGAGAAAACTACATTGCAGTTTTCAATGCTGGTAGAGAACGAAATAATTAAGAGTTTTGGTTTTTTTTTTTTTAAAGACGGTGGTGGTGGGTGCTGAGTAAAAGTCCTGTCCACTGGTACCCTATTCTAATAAAAGTAAGCACTTTATTTCAAGTAAATTGAACTGGGTTTTTTCCTCCCATAATTATTTTGGATTTTGTGAAGTTGGAGTGTGCCTCTTGCTGTTCCTGCTGTTTTGGAACATGGCCAATATTTACAAAACTTGTGGAGTACAAAGGTGTATTAGGTACTGAAACTGTGAAGGCTTTTGTGCAATTTTTGCACTAAAGATAGTTTACATTTAGACTTTTCCACATACACATCTATAAAATTCATTATTTTATGCCAAGTTAAATGCCAAGTTAATGCCAAGTTAAAATTTGTTGGGCACAAAAAGTTTGTAGCAAATTTGAACCTCTGAAGTGGCTTCTAATGAATATAAAATAAAAAATTTTCAGGTTACTAAAACCACTTCAGCACATCAAAGATTGACAGTGGAGTGCTGAAAGACAGAGCTCTCCTCAGCCAGTCTTGTACATTGGTAGCTGTTGCTTCCTCTCTGATCAGGCTTTCCAGATCTTATTCTTCATTATAGCTTCTCTTGGAATAAACTTCTTTTGTGTTTAGAAGTCTGGAGTGGAAATATTTTCTCCTACCCAAGGACATATGGCAATCTAAAGACCTGTGTGTAAATAAGTGAGTGCTGAAGTAACATTTATTTTTTCTAATTATTGTAAAATTTTGTAGAGTTTTCTTTTTTTTTTCCCTCCCCAAAATGGCTTTGTGGGCTACACTTTAATAATTTCAGTAAAAATAACCAAAGATATTCTGGAGTGGATTGTGTTTTGCTGGGTTTTTGGGTTATTTTTGTCACATGCAGTAAGCAAATCTCTAAAGTGCTTAGAGCTCTAGAAAGTGTGAGTTAGCAAATTTAAACTGAAGCAGTACTTTGAACTGTGGCTAAGGTGAAACAATAGTTAAAATATGGCCTAGTATAAGAATTAGGAAATCTTTTTGGGCTGCAGCTGGGATGTGGCTGCTAGGATAAGAACAGTGACTCTTCCAAAAATTGAGTTCTGCAAAAACTCACTCCACTGTCAAATTGTGATAACTGGAGCTAGTATTTTAGAAATACATTAGTGTCTTGCCAAATCTTACACATATTTAAAGAAAAATAACTAAAGGAAACCCTGACAGAATCCTGGCTTGTCTCACTTCTCTTCCTAGTTTTGACTCTTTTGCTTTCGTTTATACATGCTTACAACCTGGACTTTTAGGCACAAATAACAGCCTTCCAAAACTCCTATTTTTAGGGCAGAACCACAAAAGAAAAGAATGTTTGAGAGCTGGACAAATAGCATTGGCTTAGACTTACCATCTGGTAGATACCGACAGATAGCTGGTGTTGATGCTGGATGAGAAAAAGCTGTTATCAGTAACAGTTAATCCCATTGGTTTTAGTCTGTGGCAGGAGTGCCAGTATGTTTAGGTGCCACGTGAAAGCATCTCCTGTTTTGAAGTGTTGAACTAATTTTATATTGCTTTTTCTACGTGTAGAGGCCAAGCCCTTGGTTCTTGTTTGCCATGTGAAGAGGATGTTAAAGTGTTTTTGGAGTATGTGTGACTGTTCAAATGAGGTGCACCTTTGGTGTCCTTCCTTCAGAATGCTGTTATCTGACGCTTAAGGACAAAAAATTATTGAAAGAGAAAATATTTCTAAATTATGCATTAGAAATAGTAAAAAAAAAAATTAATTTTTTTTGTGATAATGATTTTGACAAATAAGAGATTTGGATCCTTCTCAAACAATGAAAGAAGCATTCTTCCTATTACCAAAATACATTGAGTAGGTTTTTTGTTTGTTTGTTTTTCCCCTCAAATTGGAACAGTGCCAAATATTCAAACACTTAGCTTTTTTTCCAGCTATCAGATTGATTTATACATGCCCTTCTGGAGGTTGTCAAGCCTGCAGAAAACTTTTTATGTCTGTGTTGTATTTTTCTAGGTTCTTTTTCTACTTGAATTATTCTCCATAGGTTCTCACCAAGTTTTTCCTGAAAACCTCATTTTTTTCACTGTCTTTTTGTCATGATGTGTCAAAATAGATCCTCTGTCATTCTCTCATCAAATTTTAAATTTCTTGTAATTCCCCAATCTTAAGCCTTGAGCAGTTCTTCTACACAATTTCCAAACTTAAGCTATTAGATGCAAAGAGGATGGATTTGCTCTCAATCTGGCTAACATTAGTCATTTTTACTGCCTTTATTGACTTCTCTGTAGACATGAGCCCTCTTTATTTTCATGTCCTTGTTCTTTGAGTGAATTAATTCTGTAACAGTAGACATAACTTGCATTACATTAGGAAAGCACTAAGCATGTTTTCTGTTACAAAATAAATCTTATTTACTGTTCCATTTTAATTAGACTGTACTCATAACTTTCTAAATGTCATCGTGTTCATTTAAAAAGGCATGTAACCTGGTAACCAACTGTATTTTCATGGGAAGAGTTTCTTTCACAGCTATGCAATGGTAAGACATTTGAACCTTTCTGCATTTTTGCATGATGCACACTTTTATTAGTCACTTTTCATACAGCCTGCAGATATTGATAAAAGCATTGTTCCTCTTGGCAATGCAAGGCTGAATATGGTAGCTTATATAATGTGCTTTGATATTCCAGAGAGGCCCTGCATGAAAATAAATTCTGTAAATAATACCCAAAAGTTATTACAGTGATAGGTGTTTCTGCAGCAAAATGATAAATCTCTGCCTTCCATATAATCAAAACAACTCTGTTTTTTTAAATTAAGAATTTTCAAAACACCAAGCATTAGAAATTTGCTGGTGCTGATTGGGGGATTTTGAACTTAAAGGCAATAGAAACATTTTTTTAGTGTGAACTGGAAAAATTTTATAATCTTTGTTTTGATTTTGTTTTCTTTCCTATTTTTTGGGAGAAAATATATATATATATACTCACTATGTCCACACATATACTTGTGTGTTTAAATAGGAAGAGATAGGGATATTTTCAATTCTTGTAAGCAGCCTTTGAATAGTCTGTAGAAATACTGTTGGAACAGGTACAGCTATGGAATGATTGTTTTAGACATCCAGACTAATAATTTTAGCAGTATTTAGGAACACTGGAGAAAAGCCTTGAACTATGTGAGCACCAGGGACAGACAAGCATGAAAGATTAATGTAATTTTGCATATAATGATGCACATTCTTACACAAAAAATCCATCTGCAAGTGTCATGTCAGTCAGCAAAAATCTTTGATGGGTGGCTGCAGCTGGGCTGTCTCTTCTGGCAAAGCTGCCCTAGAAAATGCTAAATGTAGTTATGATGCTTCGTGCCATCTGTAGTATGCCAGTTTATCCTGTCTTCACTGGCATTTACAGTACTATATAGGGTATCAGCAAACACAGAGACATCAATGTGGAGTGACAGATTCATTTCCTCCAGAGGCTATGAACTCTGGTGTATACTTGTGCCACCTTCCTCTGTGTGTTATATGCTGTTGTCACTGGTATTTGGCTTGATTTCATACTTCTGTGTTTAACTCCTCTTATTTTTGATTTAGCAATTTGCATATCCTAACACAAAGGCAATTAACTTTGATTGATCCTGAAGTAATTCAATCTTAACTGAGGATATGCTTATTTTTCTGAAGTTTACCAACTGTGTCAGTGCTAGAACTTGCATTTTGATGCAACAAACATCTTGAATTACCTGAATTTAAATGCATGAAATAGCCATGTATCTGATAGCAGCTGAAATTTAGTGTTTGGCCTTTTCGCTAGCATAACTGTAAAATATAACTTCTCATACTTTTAATGCATTAATGACTTAAAAATAATCTGAATCAAATTACTCTTGTGTTCCTTATGCTGGATGGACAAAATAATTTAGAATTATCTAATCTGCAGTTAATTGATGTTTTCCACAGTGACTGAATATGAAGGACATGCCCTCTCAGTACTTAAAGAATGTGAACTGCAGGCATTTGATGGGTAAGTTGGTTAGTGACTATGAAGGTTAGTAAATCTCATCATGTTTTTTATTTGTATTCCAATAAAAATTATGTCAGTGGGTATTTAACGAGTTGCACTGTTTCTCATATATATGAAACCTGTGAAATTCAGTTCTCATTAAATAATTTGGTATTTATTAATTACTGACAATAGAAATGTATCTTGGATTAAAAAACAATGGTAAATATAAAAAAAGCTCTCTGAAATATGCTTCATGAGGGTTTCAGTCCCTGTATTTGTAAGAATACAAAGATACAGAAGAAAAAGCCTGGATTATATCTTCTTTCACAAATATCTTCTACACTGAGACATATTTGACTTGTTTCATCTTTGATCTTTGGGTGGACACTGAGAACTTCCCTTGTAAGGCTTTCTCCAGTAACCAGATCTAAGCTGGAAGAACAGAACCCTTTTGAAAGACCATAGGCATTTGTACCTCTACCTTTTTTCCTATTCATTTTTTGGAGACACAAAAATATAGAAATAGCAAGACAACATGGGTTTTTTATTCATTGTAGTATGTAAACAATATAGCAACGCACTTTTTGAGCTTGATTTGCTCTCTGGGAGAGTTATGGTTCCTTCCATGTTAACAGCATATGAAGTAAACTGAAGTTTATGATTTGCAGTAGAAAACTGGAAGTTTATATCTCAGTGCTTTCTGAAAGTGGCACTCCTATGTGTTACTTCTTTGTCAAAGCTGTTTGTCTGTATTTAAAATTTCTCTGATTTCCCCAATCACTATTCTATCTTGAAAGACCACAGGCAGATGTCTTATATACTCTACATTTTTTTGCTATCCACTTTTTTTTTAAAAAGTGCCTCCACTGAAAATTGAGGCACTTTGTTAATTTGGCTTTTTACCCCTGCCTGACTTGTGGCTGAGCTTTGGTGACAAATAGAGAGACTGCATTTGTGATGCTGCTATCTCAGCTGGGTTTTCCTATCTGTACAGAGACAGAGATAGGCAATGCCCATGCATGTATTTCTCCCCTAGTCAGGAGCCCAAAGTATCAAGGATATTTAGAGTAGCCTGGGTTAGTCGGTCCTCAGTGAATAGTTGATTAGGAAAGTTGCATCTGATGATTAAATAGATGTTTCTTTTTCTCAGAAAGATGTTTCTTTCTCTTTTCTTCTTCAAGATCTAAGTAAAATTTGTTTGCTCAATACTTTCTACTCCTTATGTATAGCGGGTTCTCACTGATTAGCATTGGAATCCCAGGTGCCTGATGGTATCTCTGTTTCCAGCCAAAAAGGCAACTCTTGATGATTAATGCTAAAATAGTAAGAATCAAAATTAGCAGCATTTTAATGTTATTCCTTGGACTCTATCTACACAGCACTCCAAAATCAGAGAAAAATATATCTGTTTTCAAAAATTTCAATAGCCAGAAGACAATCAACACTAGTCCTCCTGGGTATACAGGTTTTCAGACTTCAAAGATTAACTGGTTTTGCTACTGTGATGGAGAATTTTAAGCCTTGGAATAAACAAAAAATGAGTCAAAAGAAAGGCAATGACTCCTGATTGCAAGCAGGAAGAAAATGTGCTTCAAACTTTTATATTTTATTCTTCAAGCTATATATTGTATTTTTTTATTTAATGTGGCAGTGTTTAGCTAGATAGAGGAAATATTCCTAAAAATTAGAGACTAAAAATCAGCTTGGAGATAGTAATAGAAACTGAAGAAAAATGTTAAAGGAGATGAGGTAATTGAATATAAATATTTGATAATATTAATAACATAATGAGCGTTTTCTTATAAAGATCTGACCAGTTTTACCTGATTGAATGATTGGACATAGTTTCACAAATGCATTCATACAGATACTTGAGAAGAATATAATTTAGGTGAATTCCTCCCAAAGTAACTATGATGTTTCTGTCATAAATGCTTGGAAGGTATTATTACTATTCTTATCATTAAAATATGTTTACTAATTTGTAGAATCACTGTAATATGTACTTAAATAAACAAAAACAAGGAAAAAAAGGTTTGCTGTAACAGAGCTTTTAGAGACAAATGCATTCCCCTCTATAGCCACAGCAGGTGGGAGTTTAATTACGTGCTCCAGAAGCAGTGATTAAGTACCTTTGTGCAAAGGATTGCTGGCACTAGGATTTTATACTTTGCTAAATCCCTCAACTGCCTGCATAGTGTATGAAAATAGCTGTTTTCAAGTGGTTTTTTTTTAATTTTATTGCAATATTTGGTGAGTTGTTATTGTAAGGGCAATTAAAAGGCATTGGAATGTTTGTATGGGTCAGCATTGAAAGATGTAAAGAGCTTTTCCACTGAGGCACTTAAACATGTGTTTGGTTCTTCCATCTGATCAGTTTATGTGCATGATGTGTGGTAAGAAAAACTTTGTAAGTTTTTAAGTACATTCACTCCTACTCAGACAGAAAGCAGACATAAGAATGCTTGAGGAGCATTCAGGTAACTGATCTGACACTGAAGCCCAAGCTTGTTGTTAAAAAAATAATGTTTTTTAGCTTTTTGAAATATCTTTATGTATATTGTGTGGGGTAGCTGCCTTCCACTTGTTTGTTCAGCTATGAAAGAGTTTGTTTTGAGCTGTTTGGCATTTCTGTTTTGTAATAGGGTGGTTTGTGTTGGTGGAGATGGATCTGTCAGTGAAGTTGCTCATGGGCTGCTGCTCAGAGCCCAGATAGATGCTGGGAAAGACACAGAATATGTATTGAAGCCTGTCAGAGCACCGGTTCCTCTAGGAGTAATACCAGCAGGTGAGAATGAAAGGTACTGTTACCTTTTGTTAGTCATCTGGTTTTAGTCCTTCTGGCATGTTTTACAGTTTTGGCTACTGAAGGCAGTTCTTGATGCTAAAGCTTCTCTTATGTTTGGGAGCTACTGAATAGATGTCCTAAATTAGTGATTTATATTGATTACAAATGACTTGATTTTAAATTGTAATGATAATTTATAGTAATGACACAGATGAGCTCTTTGCCTGAAGGAAGAAGCTGAGAAAGAATAAAAAAAAATAATTTTGAGCTGATCTATACAAGACCAAGTTTCAGTCTTATTTCCTGACAGAAATGATACCAAATGAAAACTTTATTTTCTAGATTTTCCTTTTTTGCATCTCTAGTTTTCTTGTCAGAATTCTCAGTTGGATTCATGGTTAAGGTCTATTTTTAAATGGTGTCCTAGAAATACCTGGTGTGCGTTATATTAAAAAAAAAATGTGTGCAAAAAACTACTTTCTTCTTTACAGACATGAAAATCTGTCTCTCTTAAAAAGTCATCTTGCTCTTTTATTAACTTTATCTGGTGGTGTGGTTTTGTTTGTGTGTGGGTGTTTTTTGTGTCCCTTCTCCTCAGTGTTTGTATTGGCAAACACACAGTGTAGCTGTGCCCAGCAGGAAGGTTTTAGCAAGAGCTGTTGGGGTTTAAGCCCAGACAGCAGCCCAGCCCCATGCAGTTGTTTGATCACTGCCCCACCTGTGGGATCAGGGGAGAATCAGAAGGGTAAAAGCTGAAAAACTCTTGGCTTCGGATAAAGACAATTTAATAGGAAAAGGAAAAGCTGCATGCACCAGCAATCCAAACAAGGAATTCGTTCCCTGCTTCCCATGTGTTCAGCCATCTCCAGGAGAGCAGGGCCCCCATCACACGTAACAGTGGCTTGGGAAGACAAATGCCATCTCCTCAAATGCCTCACCCTTCCCCCATTTTATATAGCGGATATACTGAGCATGGTGTCATTAGTTGCTTGTAAAGGAGCAAGATTACATTAGCTTTCTCTCAGGTTAAAAAAGAGACAGCAATGTCAGAGACATGAAGGTAATGAATTTGAGTCCAGAAGTTGGGCCATCACTTACCAGCTCAGTTACTGTGAATATCTCGATGGTGCTGAGACAGAATCTCTGCAGCCCCTGACTCCATGTTGTGTGTAGGTCACTGTGCCTCTCATTGGTGCTTTCTCTCCTCTCCCGGTTTAAGACAAAGAACTTGTAAACCCAAAAGAATTTTGTAGGGTTTCTTACACAGAATGGCATAGATTTTGTGAAAGAGGATCAGAACAATTTATAAAATGATATTGTGAGAAACTCCTAATGCGTTCTTAAAAATAATCTGTTGTTTGTTTTCCATACTCCTGATATTCCATGAGGTATTCAGTTAGGAAACAGGTAAGTGGATGCAACTCTGGTTAGTTAACTTTTTTTCCCCCACCAGAAATCCATTGTACAAAATTATTAGGGTTTTCCAGCCAAGTAGAATCAACAACTGAATCACAGGATAGTATTATGTGGGTGGCTTAAAATCTGGTTTTAGCCTCTATAATAAGTACTTAAGGCAGCATTTTGAACTTTCAGTCTTCTCGATGGGAAGAAGATGCTTTTGAAACAATTTACCTCCTGAAGAGAGAGGTCCAGAGGGGAGTATGTTTTTACTGAAATACTCTACCGAGCTGCCTTATTGTGGTCCAAATCAAATGGATGAGATGTGGGGAAGCCTGCAGTTGTACTGCTGGCCATTAGCAAGAGTGTTTGTTGCTATGGGAACTACTGCTAAGAAACTGTATGGAGGGGGAAACAGAGAAAGGGGAGGGGGAACTGTGGAAGGACATTAAAAAAGCTATCCAGTTGTTACAGAACAAGAGACAATCTATATCTGATGCCCGTGAACCTTTTGATCCAAAGTGGTTCATATAAATAAATTCATGATTCCCAATTAATTCAGGAAATAAAATATTACTGAGGGACTGTTAATTTCTGTGATATTTCAGGCAAAGAACCAAAATGTTGGTGCAGTTTTCATCAGAATTTTAGCTATGCTTGACTAGGAAGTCATTACATCACATTTATCTGTTTGGATGGGGGAGACATTAACAGCCTTATGAATATTCATGTCGTCTGGTTAATTAAGTTAATTGTACTGCAGAAGTGCTTGCACTTCCAAGGACAATTTTTTTCTCTATGATTTCTGTTTGGTACCTTCATCAGTCATGCTTTACATGACCTGCAGATATTCTGTTCTTACTGAGATGCTTTTGCACTTTTGGTGGAAAGGAGGTGGTAGGAAGTTGTTTGTAATGTCAGGAAAATCGGTTGATGTTTTTGAACAGAATTGCATTTTGGAGTAATAAAATCTTTGTTTCTGTAAAAGAATGCTAATGATAGAAATGCTGGAATTGTGTGGATAAAACCTTTTCACATTAAATTGAGTAGCTGAAGTGGGAACTAAAAATGTGACTTATTAATATGTGAGCAGTGCGAGTCATGGACATCAAAGGATTTTAGTCTCTGAAGTAATATGATAGTGTTCGGGGAACAGTTGTTATTGGTAAATAATATCTTGAGCTTGCATAGGGGAAAAGAGATTACTTGGGTGTATGAATAATGGCATTAAAACCATTATTGAATCACCATTTAAATCAGAAAGGCTTGTGTCATTATTTTTGTATAACTTTTATAGTTTCTACTTTGTTTATAGGCTGCAGGTTTTGGGTTTGCTCGCTTGTTTTGGTTTGGATTATTTTGTCTGTCATCCTGCTTGTATAGGACTTAGTTAATAAGGCACATTATTCAGTCATTATTGGGATCAAAACTGCTGGTAGGCATGTACTAAGTGGAGTTTTTAGAGAATACGATGGTGCTTGCTCCCACAAAACTGTGCTTGGTCTAGTTCTTCAACTTGTGGAAGGGTGGATGGAGTGCTTTTGGTTTTGAACACAGAAGTTGTTTTATCTTCCTCGGAGTCCTGAAAGGGTGGGATTTTGCCTTGTTTACTTCTGCAAATGTTAATGAGCTCCAAAGATTTAAGAGAAGGATGCAATTACTTGTGCCTATCCTGTTTAGTAGGAATGAGATTTAAGTCTCATTAAAGTCAGTTTGAAGATTGGTACTGACTTCAGCTGTGATTGTTTGGTATCTTGCTGCCATCTGCATTGATAAATTACTCTTAAATCAGGATTGCAGCTTAAACTCATACCAAGCTTGATCTTCCAAACTATATTCCACCTTGTGCTCATTAATTAGCTTGATCTTACAGCGAGAAGTGAAACGTTTTTTTTTTAGAATAACAACTGCCCTATTTTGACATACAGGAAGTAAGCATGGTTTGCCTGACTTGTAACAATCTGCTGCTTGTATGTGTGATTTCCTCTGTTTTGGAGACATGACAGTTGATAAGAGCTGTATAATACTGATTGAAGGAAATATTTTAGTATTTTTGAGTTACATCTTTAGCTATCTTCACCGGCAAGGCAGAACTAGTTGGATCTGGAAGTTAAATCAAACATGAAGTCATTCAAACATGAAATAGTGTTGAGCATATACTTGTAGTATTCTGGGAAGAATTGCTTTTTAGGTCAAAGGTAGGGTTTTTTTAGGTTTTGGGTATCTGTTACCTTAAAACATGTACCTCACTTTCTTCATATATCAGGAACACAGAGCTTCTCTCTCTGAGGTTGTGGCAGCTATCCATGAAGTTCTGAATTACTTTCAGAGGCTAAGGTGCTCTAAGGACTTAACAGGTGATCTGTGAGAGTCACAATTATACTAAAATTTTTTATTTCGAGAAATTATTGGAAAAAATCAAACATATATTCCTGAATAAGAATGGCATGATGCCTTTAGAGCTTTGTAATTATGCACATCAGTCTTTGCAAATTCAGTATTTTTTTTCTACACTCTGCATGACATAAAGCAGAATTTGGGGATAAACAAAATATTTCAATCTGGTACATTGTGCTTTAAAAGTGCTTCTTTAAATATTGAGTGCCTTTTGCTTGACATGTGGTAGTCTTTCTCTTTCTTCTTTCCCCTACTTTAGAAAGACAAGTAATTCTTCCATAAAACTTAGGGCAAATTTAACATCTAGAATTGTCTATTGCTGCTCTAGCTTATTAAATAATTGAAACAAGAAAATTATTTGAAAATCTATGTGAGCTCATTTTCATATGGGAATGTTAGGTTCTAAACTGTTCTTATGTAATTTTTGTTCTTTTAATTAAACTTTTTAAAAAATTATTCATCCCTCAATCAGTGATATGAAGAAGTCAGTATTCTGCCTGTTGGGTGGCGCAGGCCTTTATTTTTCCAGAGGTGAATTCTTTTGCTCTGCTGCTTGGCTAAGTAATGCCAGAAGTGAAAAAAATCAAATTGAAATTTTTTTAAAAACTGTACTTATTTAGCAAAGACACAGCTGCTCCTTCTTCATGATTTAAAAAAATATATATTAAAAAGTCAGCTGATGCACAGTATTTTATGTCCTAGGCATTAAAGCAGAAGGGCAGAATTTACATATATATTTCCATGTTTCTTACCCAGGTAAAGTGCCTTGACGTATCAATCACCTCCAGTTATGGACCTTCAGAACTCTGCTTCTTTCTTTTACAAACTGACAGCTGATTTTCCACTCCCTCTTTCAACTCTGTGCTGACATTGCTGGGTTTTGACTTTTTCTTCTATTTACCACCTGATTCATTCACTCCCTTGTTTCAAAATCTGTTCTTCTCTTCTCTCTGGTGGCTGGTAGAATGACTGGCTGCCAGTGTCCAGGCAGTGACAAATAAAAGTGAGATGGATCAGTTTTGGTGCAATGAGAGCAAGTCACCTCTTTGTCAGATGTCACATTCTGCCTTCCCTGTTTTTCAGTCATTGAGTTCTTACTTTTGAAGCTGATGTGCACTAATTAATTTTATTCACTATTCCAGGAGTCTAAAATGTAGCCTGCAAGAAGCACAGCAGCTATCTTTGACTAATTTAAATATCATTTGGCTTGAAAAAATGTACAGTTTTACACTGTCTGGGTATTATTTTACCAACCTAAAAGTATTCCCCAAATACATCTTATTAGATAATCTACCCTCCAGTTCCTAAGTACAGCACTTGTGTATGTAAGAAGTGATGATTAAGGAGATGGTTTAAAAAAAATCCAAGCAGGCAATATTTTGAAAAGCTTATTTCTCTCACTGCTTTGTTTTTATGGCACTTATGAATGAATTTGCAGAGAAGATTTTCTAGACCTCTGGAAGTTTTAAAGGTTTTAATTTAATACTATTCAGCATTTCTGCTGTTAACAAGACAATTTATGGGCAGGCTTTATATTTTTGAAAATGCAGTTATTAAAAATGCTGTGTATATTTGTTCTGGCTATTCTGTATCTCTCATGTTTTTTTACAGCAGGTTTTTTTTTTTTTTCATTTTTACAGGTACTACAAATATTTTGGCCCATACACTCTATGGTATTAAACATGCAGTGACAGCGACACTGCACATTGTAATGGGTAAATATTTTTACATTCACTACTGGAGTACAAATAATAAAGCAGTGTGTAGGAGTTTGTCATAACCTGTTGCTCAGTAAAGACATAGCATTTTGCTGTGTAACTGTAACCTATATTGCAGGCTTTTAAGCCCAAATGATTCTATCCTGGTTTTAGCTCCAGGTGAATTTTTTAAAAAATACTAACAGTTTCTATAAGAAAGCTTTATTCATAGAAAAAACTGTATCATTTACCACTGGGTCTGCACAATAAATGAGTTTTGAATGTGAAAATGTAATTATGCTAAAAGGGATTTTTGCTAGTGCAAATCTCACTTTTGGGTCTCAGAAATAGCAAATACTTTGTCAGAAAATGTTAATTTTACTCTTGAAGCAGTCTTTTTTAGAAATTTTATTTTACATTTAAAAAAAAAAGAGAAAAAAGATTAAAGTCCCTCTTGAGGATCTCTTCTCTTGGTCTTGCAGTCTGCAGTGGAAGAGTCTTTGCTCTGTTTCTCAAGTCGTATACAAAACCCTTTACAGGCAAAATCTAAACCTGATTTTCTTTAAAAATCAGAGACACTGAATGCAATGGAAGATGCCCAAGGTCTATTAAAAAAAGTGTATATATCCTATCTTGAACAGAATGATATGTTTATAACTGTAAAGATGAATGCATTTAAAACCTATGTTTAGGAGTTCCCATATATCCTCCAGTACAATGTGCAGTCATGACATATATTTGGTGAAATGGTTGCAGAGATTTATGCAAATATTAGCAATATTATATTTTCCTTGATTCTACTTGTTGAAAATGTGGATAGAATTAAGAGTCAGACCCTTTGCAGCATAATGAAGTAGCTGAATGTTTTTCCATAGCTTTAACATTTTCAAGCATTTGAAATTACTGCTTTGATAGAGTCTTAATTTTATCTAGATTGATTCTGGTTTTGATTAGTAAAATTCATTTCTTAGAGAGAGGGGAGTCTGGAGGGGTTTTTGCCCCAGCTAAAGTAGGTGAAAAAGAAATGGTAAATTGCATGTCATTTGAAAAATAGATTTCTTTTTTTTCTCTTTTCTCTCTATGAAACTTAGGACACATTCAAGCCGTAGATGTGTGTACTTTCAGCACTCCAAGCAAGCTGCTGCGCTTTGGGTTCTCGGCCATGTTTGGGTTTGGGGCGAGGACGCTGGCTTTGGCAGAGAAGCACCGCTGGATGCCCTCCAGCCAGAGGAGGGATTTTGCTTTTGTCAAAACCCTGGCAGATCTCAAGTATGCCAAGAGATGTTACGTTTTTCTAGAATTTGTTATTTTCTTGAGGAAAAGGAAATAATAAATCTCATAAAGACAGAGCAGTAGTTTATGTTAATTGCAGACAGATTTAACTCAGATGTGATGCATATCCCTCTTACAAGTTAAAGAGGAGGTATTCTGTACATTCAGAATCTCCTAAACCATCTTAACTTGGATAAAAGTGTATCTAACAGTCAGAATACTGGTTTCCATCCTAGTAAATGTTATTACTTTTCTAGGCCAGAGGAATGTGAATTATCATTTCTCCCTCTACAAATTCCACAGGAAGACACTCATGAGAAGGACAGGTAAGTAAAACTCACTCAAGCAATTCCAAAGCTACAGAAATGTGTCTTTGAAGAAATAAAATTGTACAGATTCTTTACTTTGTTCAAATTTAATCCACAGGTGCTATAATATTTAAAAATATTTATTTTGACAACTGCAAACTTGTACATATTGTAAAGTGTTTCCTGTAGACTGTTATAGAGGATCTTGTTTCAAGGTAGTCTCCCACTCAGTATTATTGATTTTTTCAGTTCCACTAATATGATACTTTTTTTTATAAAGTATATTTTGCCTAAATGTGCAAATGACTTCAATTTTTTTTACCTACATGCTTCCACCCTTTTAGAAAGAAGAAAGAAAGACTGAAAAAAGGTGAGTTTCTGCTTTTAGGATTTTTTAAAAGTGAACCATGGCTGATTAACTGGAGTAATATAGAATTACTCTGTTATATTTAGGTAGCAAGGATCAATGGCAGAAAATTCAGGGTCACTTCCTGAATGTGAGCATTATGGCAATCCCTTGTCTGTGTTCAATGGCACCAAGAGGCTTGGCACCTAATACGAGGTCAGTATGGGTTTAGAGAATTAGTCATGTCTATAAATTCTGACATCTTACCTTAAGACCTTGGCTTTTCCGAGAATATGAGCCTATGTTTAGGTAGTCTAGTCCCTCTGGACTGGGGGAGGGAGCGTAGACTGCAGCAGACTCGATAATCCCAGGAATTGTAATCAGTTTTTGGATCAGGCAAATAAGGTCAAGCAGTCTAACTAGAATTATGAGTGGATAATTGCTGTGATTAAATTAGTTGGCAAGTCTGACTTAAGTAGTAGTCATGGAGCAGTCATCTGTCATAGGATTTGGCTTTATGGGGAAACTTCGCCCTTAGATTTACTTTTAGTTTTTCAAATGTAAAAGTGGCCCTTGTCTTCTGCTCTACAGCCAGCAAAAATGAAATATGAGTCTTTCTCATGTCATTAAGGACTAAAGTTCACACTTGTCTTTTTCTTATCATTATTTTTTGTTTGATTGCCCTCAGAACTTGAGAAATGAAGCTTCTACATGCAGGGTTTGGGGAAACAAAGGAGTATGTAACCTGGTTGTTGACATTGACTCATTTTGCCTTTAGCTTCTTGTTGAGAGCCTGCTTTGTGCTGACCAAAGCAGTTCTTAGGTGGTAAATATTTGTACCTGTTGTATCCAGTTGGCAGTTGAGCAGAATAGCAGGTACAAACTTTGTAGTTGTATGCAAAGTACAAAATGCTCCCTCAGAAAAAGAATGCAGAGTGAGTGTGCATTAATGTACCAAAAAACCCCCCAACACTCAGGGAAATTTGTGAAATGAGTCTCTTTCCTTTCCTTGCATTGTCACTAGCTGAAATTAGAGAAGAATTTATGAGGTATTTTTCTTCAAAATTACTGGCTTATTTAGTAGAATTTGACTTCTTGGAAACAATGTAGAACCAAATTATTTATGATTAAACTCTTGAGATGTTTTCTTTGAAAGTTTTCTTTGCTCCCAGGGTCCTGCTAATCTCACAGTCCTCAAGAGAGTGTTCTGATGCTATCCCATCTAAGGAACTTTGTTCTGCATTTAGTGTTTTTATACTCCAGTCAGTTGGAAAATTCTGATGAGAATTTTGGCTTGCTTTCTCTTTTTATCTGTTCTTCCCCATTTCTCGGTGACAGGGAATTTTGTGACAACTCCATGCAGTTATTGCAGGTTTGAACGAGCCAGTTTCTCTCCTAGTGTAGCTGCTCAGTGGATCTCCCTATTTTTTTGTAAGAATACCCTTTGTTCTTTCATCTCTTTTTAAAAATAGTCTTGAAGTGTGGTCAGCTAGTAAAGTAGGAAGGGTATAGACTCAAACAGGAGCTTCCTTTGTCATAGTGAATAACATATTGACTGTAATCTTTTCAATATGGAAAACAAAAACGTGGCACTGATTGTTAGAGACTCGAGACCCACTATGGAAGGAACTCATGTAGGTTTCCTCTCTCTCCTTTTTTGCCAGGAGGTTTCTGCCATGTGAAGACATTTGAGGTGGGGTGCAAGCTTTGGCTGCTGCCTGTAACTCCAGTTACACTGGTCTAAATTTGCAGAAACCTGTCCAGATACATTTAACTGTCTGTGCTGTGTGAGCCCTGTGGGATGTCTTTTTCACAGCATAGATGTTGTGCTTCACTGCAGATGGGGCTTTTTAGAGAATTAATGAGAATTCTTAGTCATTTCTAAAGATGAAAGGTCCTAGTGCTGAATGCCCAGTAGTCTGCTGTGCCCTTTTATTGAAACAAATATCATAAGGAGGCAACTTTTTAAATGTCATCATCACTCTTTCCTGAATCAGCTAAGTACTGCTGGGCCAGGTGACTTGCTTAATGTTTATGTAACAATTACCCTCCCAGACAGTGCTGTTACCATAGTCAGAGAACATTCCTGATGCAGCTGTTCAGTAGCTATCTGAACTATCCCTTTCAGCGCTGGTAGGCTGGAAGTAATTTTTTTTTTAAACACCCTTAAGATATTTTCCTAACATAGATGCTGAATAAATAAATAAATAAATAGATATACGTGCAGAAAACAGGAAATACACCATGTCTCTCCAGAAGGCAGTCTCAGCAGGGGTTGCCCTGTTCATCACATACTCTTGTTGAACACTGATCAGTCTCTGTAACTCAAATGGGACTTAGGCATGTTTGCATGCATATTCCAGTTGTTAGTTTCTGTGCCCAGGTACATTCCATTAAGGAATGGGGGAATGGACACTGGTTCACAGTCTGACCCCATTTCTCAAAGATGCTAAAATACCCATGGCGACTGGATACTGAGAGCCACTGAGCATCTGCCCTGTGGGGGCTCTTCTTGTTTAATCTCTAGTACATGACTGTTTTATCTCGTACAAAACTCTAGTCCTTAACTTTTATTTTGTTTTGTGAAATGCATAAATAGAACTGTACTAAGAACTGCTATGAGAGTGTGAGTTGGAGATGGAAGCCTTTGTTAGGGCAGCACGGGTGTTGGTGGAGGGGTGGGGGAGTCCATCTGCCCTGGGTCTGTGCTGGGGGGGCTTCCATGCACCATGGCACTGTTTTCTGGGTACAACTCTGCCTCAAACCACTTATGGTAACTGTAATTTGTTGCTGGAGAGAAAAGTAAAAAGAGAAGTTTGTGATCCCTGATGTTTAAAAACCATCTGTTAAGTAGAAAAGCAAGCTTTTCTTAGATTATATGTATTGTATTCAAGAAATTATGGCTATTGATAAAGGATTACAAGGTATTATTACAATGTATGTTATAAATATATTGATGATGAATAACTTCAGTGCATAATTTATATTGATCTGTGGGGTGCAATTCAGCAAAATGATTTGAAAAACCATTGAGACTATCCTATTAATTCACTCTTGTAGGCTTTTAAAAATTTTTCTTTCTAATCTAGGCTATTGAAGAGCCTGCTATACTTCCAAATTAATGATGAAATATAACTATCTTTTTGGTCTGCTTTTCAGGTTGAACAATGGAAGCATGGCTCTTATTGTTGTACAAAATACTTCTCGAACAGAGTTTATAAAGCATCTGAAAAGATACACCAGTGCAAAAAATCAGGTACTGTTAATTTCTGTCTGGTGATTATAAAAAGAACAGTTAATCGTGAAAGTAGACAAGCTGCAAGAGTTAATGTTAGCATCCTCATAAGGAGACTTAGCTTCCTGTCAGAATACATTAGCCCCTTTTTATCTGATTTTTTTTTCTTTTTTTAAATCACTAGACTAATACAGATTAGCCTATTTCAGTCCATCTGTTGTGGTTTAAATTGTGTTTGTGTTGTACCATAGTTCTATGGGTGTAAAGCCCTTCCACCACAATAAGGAAATACATGCTGTGTCTGAATTTGTGCAGAACACAGATGAAGAATGCAGAACTCTGGGGGCATCACACAGCTCTGTCAGAAATTGGTAAAGCTGGTAATTTCAGCAGGTCATGGCATGCTGTGCTGGTAGCAATGGGTTGTGAGCACTGATTTTTAGCAGGTATTCATCCCATCTAGTTGCAGAACTGTATTTCAAAATTGTAGTCATAATTCTGTCGTGGAAGAGAAGAATGAAGCTTCAAACACAGACCTTATTGCTGTCTAGAGCCCCACTGCGTGGCCCAAGCACACTGCTTCTCATTCAAGAGTTCTGGGATTATGTGAAATCACTGTAACAGGAAGGTTTGGGTTTGAATTAATCTACAGCCAGTGAGTCTGGGGGGAGAGATGAGTGACAATTCCAGATGACAGCACAAATGGCTGAATTGAGGAAATAACTTAAGCTTTCCAGTTATGCTTTTTGAGGAATGTCTTGTTTTTCTCTCTGCCTTTGTAGTTACAAATCAGACAAGGAGATGTAGGCCCTCCTTCAAGCTTAAGACAACCATTTACTAGAATTCTAACTAGCCGTGTTTAGGACAAGATGACTGGTAAAGATGAACAGAGCACAGGAAACAATCTGCTTGGACTTTTCACATATTCTGAAAGTATTTGTTATGTGCAAAATATACCCCCTTATCTGCAGGTTGATTGAATCCAATACAGGAATACAAATGGAACACTATTTTTTTTTTTTTTTCTGAGGCACTATTTAGCATAAAACCACCACATTAATCTATAAACACTAGCTGGAATGTATAAGGGCTCATGTGGTCAGAGCTTGAGTTAAATGTTCCTACTTGGAAAAAAAAATTTCCAGCTTTTTGATTTCAAGTAACCCGTTTTGTTTTAAGCTACCACGTTGTATCTTTAATTTTCATTTGCTGTCTATCTGTGTTTGGTTTAGTTCAATTTTCCCTTTGTTGAGACCTACACAGTTGAAGAAGTAAAAGTACAGCCAAGGCTTAAAAGTGGACCTGATGCCAAGGAAAATGTGTGTCTGAATGTAGAAGGAAACTACCCTTGGAATATAGATGGAGACTTAATGAAGGAAGCATCAGAAGTTCATGTCCGGTAAGGTTCAGTATCCCATTTAGGGACCAAATACCCCTAACAGATTAGTGCTGCAATCCCAGATGTGTTACATCTCTGTAGAGCACAGATGGTACCAGAGTCAGGTGTTCTAAATGCTCCTACATGGAACTGCTTGCACTGCAGGGTCTGGCCCTTCCACCATCGTTTGGGCCTCTGCCTTGGCTGCCTTGCGTTCATCTTTGGAAAGGTTTGTCATAACTCACATGGCCTTTCCATCCTGGTGCTTCATCAGCTTCTCTTCTTTTTTGTTGCTTTACTACTTCTTGTTTCTTCTTTCCTGCTACTTTACCCTCCCAGTTCTTGGAGAACAGATGTATATAATGTGTCTCCATGAGGAGCTCCTTTTGGGATAAGGATTCGAGAGCAGCATGTGTAAGGTTAAGAAAAACATGTAGTACTTCATTTGTGGAAAACTTAATGCTGCTTGAGAATAGTCTCCATATCCAGCATCTTAGAATGAGACTACAAATACATAGCAAATAGGAGGATTATCAGTGGAATTAAGTGGGCAGCAGCTCATTTTTCTGCAATGCACACAGGATTAGTTGAAGGCACACAGCTCAGAGTAAGTCTGGTCTGTAAAATAAAAGGCAGATCATGTTGTAGGGTATATAATATATTCTTCTAAAGATGAACCTATAGGAATTATCAAAATGTAACCCACCCTGATTTATTTCCATATAAAAGCTCGTGCCTATTCATTCTCCTTGCCAACCTCAAGAATCAGCACACCCATTGCAAGAGTTGATGACACTTGATTGATAAAGTTTGACTTCCTTGCTTCACAGGGTGCATCCTCAACTTATTGATCTCTATGGAGTGAACACTGATGTCCTGGAGAGCTCCCAAGTGACGTGCAACTGCATATAGAAGGGACACACTCGAAATTCTGTAATAAAGAATCCTGTTCTCAGCCCTATGCACAGCTTTCCAAGGTCTGGACTTGTCCTGCTGTCAGTTGTAGCAGAAGCTTTATTGGTAAGAGTTAGGGTTTGTTCTAATTCTAGGTTTAAATTGTTATTAAATTATATTTTTTAGCAGGTCCTGTTTAACTATATTGAAGGTGTTAGGCTTTAAAAAGAAAAAGTGAAAATTGATTGTATTGGTCTCTTACAAATTTGGGGTTTGAGATGTGTCCATCAGAATGGAAGAAATTTCTTTTTCATTAGTCTAGATTTTTTTAGACTGAGATACTTCTAAGTCTGCTGCTGCTATCCATGTTTTCAGGTAACTCAGTTCAGCACAGGGAACAACCATACCTCTACTCACCAGCTCCAACTGAAGAATGGTGGCAAAATAAAAATGTATGCATTTATTTTTTTAAGCAAGTACTTCTATTTCTAGTTATGATTTTTTAATGTTGCCTTAATATATTTGCTCTCAAAATGTTTCTAGTCAAATAAAATAAAAGAATATGTTGATGTCCTGTAGGGCTTTCCTTTGTTAAAATATATTTTAAAAACTGCTCTTTGTATAAAATTAGTATTTTCTTCTGTCTTAGAACTGAAACATTATTCAGCATAGTTTTTGTTGTTGCTGAAACTAAAATTGTGATAAATTACTTACGAGTTGACTTAAATTTTTGTAATTTCCTTATAGGGCATGAACATAATTTTTGAGTGGTAGTTTGTTTGGTAATTTACTTAATATTGAAGACAATTATTTCAGAGGACAGCAAATGAAGACTATATTTTTTCTGGGAACTGGCTTCCTTTGAGATGAAAAGTAGCAACCATGTTTTGCTGTTTGCAGGACCATGGATAACGAATGTTTTCCTGGTCACTCCTCTGGGAGTCACTCAGAAGGCAGTACACAACCAAGGCTGCACTGGGTCAGGGCAAGAGTGAGTTGTTCTGGGTGCTTTCTTCAGGAAGCAGTCAAGTGAAATGTGAAATCCTGTCTTTGTATGATGTTGCTAAATCAAGGGCTTAAGCCTTTATAAGAGATCTGTAGCTACTATGATTTTAAAAAGTTATAAAAATTCTTATCTGTGATAAATACACAGGACTGAGCACTGCACCTAAAGTACTGCAGATGAGGATTTGGCTCCTAAACCCAAGCTGTTGCCTGTTGTCCAAGTCACAGGGAGCAGTCTCCCCTTAAAATTTATACTCTATCCCATCAAATATTTTTAACATCATAAGGCAATTCAAACTAAGATTTAAGTTGTTTAAAAAGGCATTCCAGCCACAGTTAGTAGATTTAACTTCTTTATTAAATGAAAATTAACAAAAGAATTGAATTTGCAGAACGAACAGCATTCACCTGTTAACTTGTTTGGGCCTTTTTTTAATAAAATTCAGTTGGGTAATACTTTATAATCTTACCATAAGGACATTGTACATTCATTTTTTGTCAACCTGGTTTATAAAAGCTTCATAACTTTGCTTCATATCCTAAGAAAAGGCAGCCAACGTATACATGTTAACAATCAAATCTGAATAGAAAGTGTACAATTTCCAAGGCATCATTCTCACATGTATCGACTTATGTAAACTATTTCAAAGATAAATAAAATGCTTTTGTTTCACTTCCTTGCATTGTTTGTACTTAAAAGAACATGAATGCTTCTTCCAGTATCTGAGGTATATTTTTCACAGTATGCTGTAATGTCAAGCTAATTTCTGTTCAAAGGTTTTTTGGTTAAAGTGCAAAAAATTCACTAAAGCCATTTGGAAGGTAAGCATTTTTTGCTACAGTTTTCACACAGATTTGCAAGAAAGTATTTAATCCTTGACATACTTTATTTTGACTTTTTAAAAAAATATATGCACATTCATTTGTCCTTGCACTGTAGATATTAGAGGAAAACATACTTTGGAGTGATCCACATCTTTGGCAACAATTGACGTGAAAGGAAGTTACAAAATGGTCCCGAATACCTTTGGAGTCTGTGGACAACATGGCTTTTATGGCACAAGCACTCTAGTAGCAGATGTGCTTGCTGAAGGCACTTGCTGTGGGTTTGAGCTTCAGACTAGTTCCCGTAGGATGGATGGTGCAGCTTTGAAGCATTGTACAGGTGATATTCCATTCTCAGTGCAGTTTAGAGAGACATCCAAGGCCCAGCCTCACGGCCGTACTCTGTCCTTCTGCTGCAGTAAATTCTGTTGCTGAAGAAGCTGAACCTTCTCCAGCTGTTCTGGGGAGCCAAAGAAGGTTTGTTTCCCTTGTGGCTTGTGCTGTTTCACCAAAGCTAGGTGGCAGTGCAAACTTAGCTAGCTGAAGAAACTTCCTGGAGTAGCAGAGCAGTGGTTTGAGCCATGTTTCTGGTCAGTCCTTTGCCTTTCTGCCGAGTGGTTGCTGAGGGTGCCTGTTTGGATAGTATTTATGTGACACCTTCCAAGAACCCAAGCTGGCTCTCCAAGTGACTTCCTTATTAAGTACTTTCTAAAGTACTTAATCTAAAGATAAAATTTGGCCCATTATGGTCGGCAGTTGGAATCTTTTGGGTATATGTGTCTGTTTTGTCAGCTGAAGCCTGTCTTTTTTTTTCAGGTTCTGGAAGAATGCCAGCACTAAATCCTACAATAAGTTCTATAGAAAAAATCTTCAAATAAATAAAAATAAATACTTGCTTTAAAGAAACCCACATAGAAATAATTCATTGGAGAAGTCCAAAACCTTATGGCAGCACTGTCTGAGGAAAGGATGAAACAAGTAATTCTATCGTGCTTGCAAGTACCATGTTATGGATGGCTACAAATTATAATCTCCAATACTTTAATCTTTCTACAGCTGCATCTCCAGGCTACCCCACACAATTCCCTGCTCTGAATTCACCTTTCACCTTCCTGGTTCTGGCTTGCCTGGGTGTCTGAGTACCTTCAGTGATGTGGCTGTGCCTGTGAAGCCAAAGCTTACATGGTTACCCACAGAAGCCCAGAGCTTCTGAGATCTGTTTTCTATGTCCATGTGTCCTACTTACAGTCCTATGGGTTTGAGCTAATTTGCCCTTGGTAAAATGCCAGACAAAGATGAGAGAGGATTTCTTCTTGAATGCCTGATCAAAATATTATTGGAACTTTAAAAATAATATAGTAACTCAAGTTAATGTGTTTGAGATCTTACTTTCCAGGATTGGCCACAGTTATTACTTTCTCCAAATACTTCCTTTTGGTAAGTAATTCTTCTTCTCTTTATCTTTAGTGTTCTTCTGTCTGTTTGAAACCAGATATATATGGCATTTCAAATATTTCTGGGAGACTTCAGAACAAACTGGTTTACCACTTTCATATTAGAACAGTACTGTCAGGTGTATCCTCCATACAGTTCAAGGAAATAAAACATGTTTTGATAGAGCAAGTAAGTTCAAGGCTTAGGTTTCTTGTTGCTGGTGTTTCTCCTGTGAATTAATCTGAATTTTAGTTTCTTCATTTTAAAATCAAATGTTTATTTGCTATCTTAGTCATTTTTGTTCCCACTTTTAAAACTCCAGCTGTCTCTTCTGTTCGTGTCTTGAGGGACTGATCTGTATTTCCTTTTGAAGAAGCCAATCTGAAATACATAATTTGGAGACTGTTGTCAGCAAATCTAAACCATAAAAGATTAATTAAAATAAAAACGCCCATGTGTGGCATTTATGAAGTATGGCATTTGCCAGTGCTTTGTCACACTGAGTAACCAAGTGTTACTCATCAATCAAAAAAGTAGGTTTGCTTTTCCTTCTTTTAATTTTTGGGAGGCTAATGCTCTCCTGAATGGAGTAAAGACGTGGGCTTGTGAACTTTAACAGTTCACAGAATCCAGTATTTTTAAAAATATGGTAATAAAATGTCCTGGTTAGATTAGTTTCACTTCTACATGTCCATGTAAAAATGATGGATGGAGAAAGTCTCCATGTAGGTAAAGAAGTTAACAAACTCTTAATCACTTGTGAGAGATCTGCAGACTTATTAGTGTTCTCTTAGGCACAGAATTTTTTTAGTATTGATGCTGCAGTTTGAAATCTTAAAACATTTCATACTGGTATGAAACCGTGTTTTAAACTATCAGTCATCATTTGTAAAGTGATATTAAATGTGGAGCATCATTGCACAAAAATGATCCATTTGACATCATTAAAATACATACATCATTTACAAACACGAGATACCAAATAAAACATTGTAGATGGATTTGTGGTGTTGTGGAACAGAAAATGTAGAACATGCAGAAGATGAAATGAAATGAAAAAATGGAGAAATACTTTTGAAGAACCCCAAGTTACAGGAGGAATTATCTTTCTTTGAAAGAACATGTAATAAAATGTTATTTATTCTTTAACCCAGATCCAAAAGTCCTTCAACAGTATGAATTCCTCACTTGAAGCAACTAAGGAATACTAAAAACCTACCTTCCATAATATAAATGAAAGAATCAATAACAAGGTAACACCAACTATTAAACCGAGGGAAATAATTAGCACAGTAACATGGTATTTTGGCTTTTGGTGGTGCACGCCTTCCAAATAGACCTGAAAAACAGAAAATAAGCTTAGTGCTAACTGTTGGGGGTTTTTCCCGAATAGCTACAAAAAAACCCCTAAAAATAATTAATTTTAAAAGTAATTAACACTATATTAATTGCTGGTGTATAGGTATGTACAGAATTGTGCAATATTAATTGCTATTAGTTTTTCTACTTCAACATGTTCATCACAAATTCATAAGAGAATTCTTACATATGTAATTTGCTTGTCCTTATGTAGTTCAATAACTTTTGCACTTTTTTCTGGCCAGGCCGTTGCTCTTACTTCAAACTTCAATACTGATGCATCATCCTGATTAAAAAAAAAAAAAAATCTTTTAAAAAATAACTTTAACACACTGATTCCTGCCCAGCAAAAAATGATAACGCAGCTGCTAACATAACCAGAATCTCACACAAACACACAGTGGTGCCTTTTTCTGAGCACAAAACAAATCAGTACCAGAAGCTGGAATGAAGCCAGGTTGGATTTTACTTAAGTCCATATCCACATTGCTTTTCTTAGAAAAATACAATTATGAGTTGAAATTAAATCCCCATCCTACATAACCCAGCCAGAATAGGCAAAGCAATACATACCATAAATATAAAGTGACAAACTAAAATACATATTTTTGTTTTTTCATACATCACCTTGAGCCTTAGCATTGGCAACATAAAATAGGTTAAAACCTAGAAAATTTAGATTTAATCTTGTTTGAATCATCTTTCACTGTTAGAAAACAAATACTAATACCTTGAGTTTATATGCAGGGAATACTGCAAATATGCCTTGAAAAATTTCCCTCAAGTATGAAAAGTGCATGTGTTACCATTTGTAGAAGTAAAGGCGTAGCCTCCAGATGCAAGTGAACAGTTGCTTCTTTTCCACTTTCCATGTTTCCCAGCTTGCAATGTATTTGTAAGCAAAGGCTGTCATTTTTCATGCAGTACTGTACAAGGGAGGGAAAGATTAAAACTTAACATCATCAACTATATAATCTTAGCATTAAAGACAATAGGAACTGACTAAAAAGGATTCATGTTTATTCTTGAAAACTCAGGGTATAACTTGAGGTTGTCATCCATCACTGTCAATCCAGAGGTGCTAAAGGTACAGTAAAAAGAGACCAACCTAACTGTTATACAAAACACATGTCATTTTAATTAAAAATTCTGTTATTTTAAGACTGAAAAAGAACAAGTGTCATAATTTTTTAATATATTTAGGGTTTATTTTTACACTGTTATTTCAAATTAGCTTTTATCAATAATGATGAATGACAATAACTCTTTGCTATCCAGGGCAAACAGTGGAATTGGTTGATCCTTACTTTTGTACACTGACAACTAGCACCACTTCACATGGCTTTGGAGAAGACAGAAGCACAAGGCTGTACATGATTATGCTTATTACAACTTTAACATTGTTTATCCAAGACTACCATGCTGAATACTGACTGGATATTCTAGTGCAGGCTGTATCTCAATCATTGGCTGGTATTTCCTGTAATGTGCTTACTTAAAAGTCCCAAATTAACAGTTTTTAAAAATAGGTAGGGTTTTTTTGTTTGTTTTTGTTATTTTTTAAGATGACAGATTCAATAATGTTGTACTTTATCAAAGACAAGGCGCAGGAAACAGATTTCTATGAGGACAAAGCCTCAGCAATGCAATGCTACAATAGCAGTTGTGGTTTGGACTGTGTAGTAGAGTGCCTCATCTCCAGCAGGTCTGTGAGCAGGAACAGAGGGATGAGCTGGAGCAGGCCACACATGTATGGCATTCTCCTAGCCTCCCAAACATTTTTAATTGCTTCCCAGACAAATAAGATTTCCACATATTTTGTAATTCTTGACTGCCATTAACTTGTATAGTCTTCCTTGGAATTCAGTTATTTTTAACATTCGGGTTTTTTTTTTTACCTGGCTCCTGTTAGTTATGTTTGATGGCACTGTTTTGATGAGGAAAAGACAATGAATATTTGATCTGCATACTTTATGTAATTAAAATACATGTTTTTCCCTGATGCATCATTTTCTGTTTGTTACTGAATTTCCTCTGCCATTCTGCTTGCCTACTCATTCAGTTCCATACCCCTCTGGCAGTTTTTTGTAGGTGTCTGTCATCCACCCTGACTTCAGTGATGTGTCATTAATCAACTTTCTCAGCTCAGTTCTCACCCCTTTCACTGAAGTTACTATGACTATCCTGAACTTACCACAGGTCCCACCACACATCCTTGGAAAATGGCTCTGTGACTTCATTATATAAGATACATTCTTTTCTTAAGGCTTATTCCATACAGTCCTTTCCCACTGATGCCAAAAGACAGACCTTACCATGTGCCTCTTAGTAGGCTTTGAAAAGAAAGTGATGACATCCTTTATTATGTTTTCATTTTTTTCTGCTGCAGTACAGTCTCTGGGATATTTATTATAAGAGCAGTGTCCAGCTGTTGTCTGAAAATAAATAAAACATGACTATTAACATGTAAATTTTATTTCCAGAATTCTGAAACGTGTGGGGCTGAAGATGATCCTGTTCTAGTTCACTCTGCTTCACCCTGGCGAGCAAATCAAACACAGACTGAGGACCTAGCTGACTTTGCTCTGCTTCTCTTTTTCACAGAATTCATACAGCTATTAATACATTAAGAAACCTTTGCTTACCTTGATATCCAATGGGTTGAATAATTTGGAGTCCCTGGGTGGAAAAGCATTCGGTATCATTATTTCCAAGCTGGTATTTGGAGACATGCTTGGTCCTGCACTGATAACCTTGTGGGGAAGAGGTGAAGAGTCCAACAGTTAAAACTTCAAGGGCAGCTATTCAAGGAACAAAACTGCACATATATAAATACATAAAACTGCAGAGAATGGGGTAGCAGCTGCTCTGGATGTTGTCACAAAAGTGGATTGTGCTAGGAGTGTCAACATCTTGTTCATCCATTCTGTGGGCTTACTGAGCCCTTCCCTCCTCCAAAGCTGATGAGTAAGTAGTGCTAATCTGTGATGAGTACCTGAGGACATGCAGACTGCCTGCCAGGAGAGTATGCAAAAGGAACTAGGAGAGATTTATGTCCAAACTCCTGCTTTCAATCCACTGCAGACAAATTTCATGCTATAGGTACTCTTACAAGAAGCTCCTAACTCCTTTTGCTTAACATAATTCCTTTTGAAGTGTTTCTGAAAGGAAGAACTGGCAAGTCAGAACTGCTCTGCCATTTTCAATCCTGCTTGTGTTAGGAAATTTTTATCTGATCACTCAGTGGAAGATTTGCTAGGCCAAAAAAGTTTTCTAAGAGGGATTAACAACAACTCCCCATCACTAATGCACAAAAATTACTCATGGTGCCCTTGTACTCTTAAAAGTTTCCTTATTGATTGCCTAGACTGTCTAGATGCACTAAACATTAACCTTCAAAACAAGGATGACGGGGGTTACAAAGGAAAACTCTTACATGGAAAGTGAAGTTGATATTTTCCTTCATGCATGTCACTGATGAATCTTTCTCTTCTGCTCCATAAACAAATGAGGTTGGTGACACAAACCTACAACGGTTTAGAAATTGTTAATAAACAGAATTCCTATATAACATTAGCAAAACTTTCTGCTTCTTGCTACCTCCAGTATGACTGGTTGTAAGAAAACACCCAAGTTTGCTTTTTAAGTAAATCTAGGAACACACAGTAGAAATCATCTGCCTTTGGAATACAAACCCTCTAAATTTGTACTCCTTCCTCTGAAAAAGGCAGATGAATCATAAAAAGTCATAAATCCTCACCAAAGCTATGCTTCATGAACGTCCCACAACAAACCCAGAGTATGGTTCATGTTAAGCAAGGAATCTGAGGATCTGCTATGCTCTGATTAAACACATCTTTCTGGAAAAAATATTCCACTTTTTAAAGCATGTTAGTCTGTTCAGAGACAAGTTTGAAGCACCACAGATACCAATGGTCTCATCTCACAGTAGTGAAAAAAAACTCTTACAAGTATCTAAGTCAGAGCCCAACACAGCTCTGCTAACTCAGTCCCAGGATTTTTTTAGCTACATGACACTTCTGCTTAAAAACTCAGTGAATTTAGAACAGTAACAAGACAGCAGTTCTGTGGACGTGCAGGTAATACCAATAAGTGACTCACCCATGAGTATTTAACTCGATCTCATATTTTAGAGGTATACGTAAAGTTAGCGTGTTATCCAGCAACATATCCCCATCTTCATTTTTACTACAAAAATGCAAAGAGAAAAATCTGTATTGAAGGCACCATCATAAGCTATACACTATTTCTCTAAGAAATACTAAGCAGACCTTTCAGCTTATTAAAATAAAAATATTTAATTGGTAACAACATGTCAGGCATTAATGCCCCCCACATTAGAAACCTACTTATTATTTAAATATCACCTATTTTTTTGGTAGTTTCTCTATTTGATTTGCAGCCAATTTACTTCCTTGCAATCCTGCTTTGCTGAGCCTTTCCAGTTACCTGTTTTCCAAAGCTAGCAGTATTTTTCACTGAGAAATTTTTATTAAACTTTACCAGGTAGCATTAATGATGATGTTGAGGTCCTCTTCTGCTCTGGTTAATGAGCTTGCATCCAAGAGGAAACTATAATCCAGCTGTAGAACACATAAAATTTTCCTTATATGAAATGATAGTGTATCTTGACACAGTTTCAAGGCAAATATTTTATTAAGCTCATTTAGAATTCCCTGCCCTAAAAATTTCAGAACTAAGGAAATACTTGCTTTTTGTGTCTTCTAGACCCTTTCTATTGACCTAACACATATGTCCATGGCATTAGTCAGCCCTCTTGTCTAGAAGCCAAGCACAATCAGTCAATGCATAATACAAACACTGTTGTCCCTTAATGAATTATTCCAGGGAGTGTTTAAGCAATTCATTTAAAAGTAGCAGGAGAGATACAGATACCAACATGATAAGAGATGTTAGTTGGGAATGAAGATGAGTTCAGAGATTGTTTCCCCCTATGAAAATCCTCATAACATATTTAGGGTGTTTCTAAAGCTAGGAACTTCATTTACAGCTTACCTTTGAGTTGTGATCCACATATAAATAGCCAACACTGCACTCAAGTGTCACTGCATTAATTTCTTTATCTAATACTGCACAGTGTATCTGTTTTTCTTCCTAAAATAAAGGACAAGTTACTAGTGATTTAAATAAAAAGGTGTTTTTTTCAGACACTACAAATTACATGCACACACTAAAATTGGGTGCTTTATATTCTCCTGAACCAGGTGTTTGTTATTTCACTGATGCAAATATCCAGGACACCCATGACCACTTTAAAATAACAGATTATACTGATTATTCTATCAGTTACTTCATCTGCTTTTTGCTTTTACTGAAGCAAAGGCACATGCACCAGACCCAGACCCACCCACGTTAAAAGCCAATTCACAAAGGTGGATCTGGGGAATTCTACATGGAGAACAGTTATTTTTATAAGGCAGAAAGAAAGCACAATTGGATTTATGACCTTTTATAAGCCTGTGTATCTTGGAAAAAGATTCAATGAGATCTTTGTGATCACCAAAAAGATGATCATCAGCCAAAAAAACAGCCATAACATCCTGAAAGAACTGTAAAACTTTTTTTTATTATTCATTTTAGTTGTTACTGAAATTATGTAAGTCATCTGTATTGATTAAATTGCACTTGATTTAGGTAGCTGGACATCCAAAAATGTAAAAATCGATGTTTTGGCAGCTTTTGATGAAGGGTCATAGGTTCAGTATCTAAAGAAACTCAACAACTCATAAACATAATTTGAAAAACACCAAGCTGAAAAAGAAAAATATCAAAGGATTATTGTTTGAGATTTTTTTTTCCCTTACCAATTCTAAAACTCGAATGTAATAAAGACCTTTGGGGATCTGAATGTGGAGGAGAGTTTCATATGCATCATCTCCAACATTAAGCAGAGAAATGTTCAACAATAAAGTCTTCACACTTCCAACACCAAGGTACGTTTTCTTCTCATAAGGCCTATAAAAATAATTATCATAATGTAAATGGAAAGCAATTCTAGAAACAGCCTGTAGGCAAAGCTGCTCTTTTAGGTAGTTTCAAGCTGGTTCTGACAAAGCTCAACTGGAGATGTAAGGGAAGGTTTTACTCAATTCTGTGGCTAAGGTAGGAGACCAGGGATGTGATGGTCACCCCTTAAAGCCTGGAGTGGTTAATGAGAGAGCAAGGAAACTGTCACCGGTGCAGTTGTGCTTCTGGCCTTTACAAGACCACTCCTTTCCTTTACAGGCCAGAATAGCCATGTATCACTGCTACAGTACTTTCAGACATTATTGCAACATTCACTCTTTGCACTCAAGATGTGGGATTGAGTTAATATGAAGAGGGGCATCGTGAACACGCTTCTCTTATGATCTATGTAATGTTCTATATTCATGTTACAAGTACAGACTCCCTATTGGGGGCTAAAAGTAAACTTCAGCTTGACATTAAAGTTTAATTAAGACTTGTAGAAAGGGTGCCTAGAAATAGACATTTATCAGATATTCTGGCTCGAAACCAAAGCATTAGTCACTGAACACCTTTGGGAAAGAAGCTGGCACTTATAAAAGCAACAGAAGGCAAAAGCACTGCATAAGCAGATAGGTTCCAAGACAAAAGCAAATTAAAGAAAAACACAATGTTAACATTTTGGTAGCTTGTCAAGTTTAGGTTAAATTGGAACGTTGTTTTAGCACTTATATACCCACCACTCACTCCTCTTACCCACGTTAAAGCCAAGCTCATTAACAATATGCTGTCACAAAGATGCCTCCCAGCTTAACACACGAGTACACAAAAGCACCAGGTGCACATCTGGGACTACAACAAAGCTGAACTAGAGCTTTTCCCTGGTAATCATATTTCATTCTTCATTAAAAAATGCATGATGCAGACTAGAAACTTACAGAGCAGGCCAAAATCTAAGCAATTTAAACAAAACATGATAGTGTATACATGAAGACTTGTTACTCTGTAAATAAAGCATTACATTGCCATCCCTACTTGATTTCATTCTTTTAAAGCCAAAGGTGTTTGCTTTGCTCTTCAAGGATAATGAATGCATTCTGTCAAGACAAAATAAATTATTGCTTCACAGCTAACTAGTTTTTAATCGAGATTCTAGGGGCACAAGGTAATTTAAGGTGATACTTCACACTTTATCAAGATATTTAGAATATTTATTTACACTGAAAATCTGCTACTGGGCCTAATGTCAAGCAGGTATGTTGTACCTTTCTTAGAGCTTGGAAATGCTTACAGAACTGCATTTCTAATGTCACGAATGAAAATGCAGCACAACCATTCTTTCTGAGAAGTTTATGAGAGTTTAAATAAAATAACCATCCAGCCTAAGAAAATCAAAGGGCTTAAGACTCATGCTACAGGCCACATGTTAAAGTGGGCAGAAAGATACTCATCTTACTCTGAAATCTATGAAGATGACCAAGTTTGTCCTCAGGATCACACAGGTGGGATTAATCTGCATTAGGTGACTGTCAGCATCTTTTGATACCATTTTAGGTTGTTCAACCTAGTATTTTGATTTAAGTGGAGTCGACTTCAAAAGTGATGAATGACACAAGAAAATCCAAGTTACATGTAAAATATCTAAATAGCTGAATTCACAACAGCTACAATTCCTCTTTTTGCTCATCTGCATTCCTTACTTTGAAATATAATAGTCAATAAAGGAAAAAGTTGTGATGATAAAATACAACTTAAAATAATTAAGTGGCTCTTTTATATAAGAATATTATATCTTCACAGTTTTATACTGCTGATTGAGACTTCATACAGTGCAAGGACACTATATCCAGAAAGAGCAGCAGAAATAACCAACAGCTTGTCAACTTTACAATTTTAGTTATGATGTCTGCAGATTGAGTATGCATTGTGCAGTGTTATCTTAGCCCAGTTATATATGAAGTGTAGAACACAAATTTATGTTTTTTTAAGATGTATTTTTTTAGCTGTAAAATCTTCTAATTATGCAATGACAGTTCTTCAATCATATAGACTTATGTTACATTTTCTGGAAGATTTATGGTTTACAGATAGTCTTCAATTAAGAAGCTTTACTTCTTGGTTTTTTTTCAGGGAGTCCTGAGAATTCGTAGATTACTGTGATTTATATCCAAAGACCAAAGAATAATTTAAGTAAAATCTTACTAAATCTTGTCCAAAAAAATAAAAGCCACATTATACTTACTTTGGAAAAACAACTTTTCCAGAAACTCTCAAGTCAGCTGAACAATTTTCTTGGGAGCAAAATCTTGCAAAAATAAACTGTAAAAGCCAAATTAAAAAAAAAAAATGCACTTCAGTGTCTTATGCTTCCAATAGTGAGTAACAGTATTTCCAGAGAAAGAAGCTCATCATCTAGTAACTAAGCACCAGGAAGTGTCTAATAGCTCTTACTGCTAAGGTACAATTCAATCAAGCTATGATTTTCCATTTTCCAAATACATTTTGTGCATTCACAGTAACAGTGAAGAGGCTTTCCAGACTCAGTCTGCCACAGTGAAACCTGTGGGTGTATGTTCAGACAATTTTTACAGCAGTACACAAGGAGGGCAGAATGTTTTAGAAGACCCAGAACTGATGTCTGTGCAGTCTCTCCAGTAATACTGTACATTAATTTTTGCAAGAGTTTAATTACACAACCCTTACTTATCCTACTGTTAGAAAGGTTTGATGAGAGCAGAGACACCACGAGTTGCAGGTGTCCCTGCCTTGGTTATCAGTATGTTATAGAGCACATTTCTGTCACTGCATTCAACATCACCCTCTTTCTTTCTTTCTTTCTAACTCTGAGGTTTCTAAAACAAAATTCTGAATGAAAATGAGAAGTCAAAACATGACATTTAAAAGAAGCTCTTACATATCTCAGGAGTTCTGACGGCCAACTGTATCTCAGTTACACAAATCCCAGAGAAAGCTGAGTTGGAAGGGACCCATCAGGATCACTGAGTCCAGCTCCTGGCCCTGCACAGGGCATCCCCAAGAGTCACAGCCTGTGCCTGAGAGCATTGTCCAAATACTTCTGGAACTCAGGCTTAGTGCTCTGACCACTTTTCTGGGGAACTTACCATTGTGAAAAGTTAAAAATTCAGTACATTCTGACTTTCACTAAAGTCAAAGTCTCTTAATAAGTTGGGATTTTTTGGGAAAAAAAAGTTAATTTCATAATTATTAAATTATAAAGAATATACTCTTTCTTTCCCCTCAAAAACTTTGTATTTGAAAACCTGCAATACCTTTACAGAACTAACATTTCAGCAACATCAACACTTCAAGATTAATACCAACATGATATTGTGTATTTAACACAGAAATAATTTTAAAGTACAATTTTATAGTGGAAGGTGACTCACACTGTGTAGTTGAATGGATATTTCAAAGAGTGAATTTCATATATGGGTTTTGAGATATATAGCACTATTTATGCTGGCAAGTTCTCTGCACATACCTTCTTTATTTTTAAATCATAATACAGATTGTATACAAGTTTTGCAAAGATTTTTTTAGCAAAAAATGAGGCATTTTTTAGCATTCTGGTTTATTAATTAATATCAAGACACAATCCCTAGGTGTAGGTCTGGAAAATGCAATCTTTCGCATGCTATGAATCAGTGAAGCTTTTTTTACCTGGAGATTAAAACATGAATATTTACTCATTGCATTGGAAAAAAAGAGAACTCATACACTAACCTTGCTTTTTATAACATCTTTTTCTTTCCTGCGTTGAAGAACAGGCTGAAGTGGTGAAAATTCTTGAACATTTCTTTTCTGTAGAATATGATGCCCCAGATGATAACTCGCTTCAACATGTACAGGAGTCAAGATATCCCTTACATCTTTCTATGAAAATTGGAAACCTAATGAGTTAATCATATAAGACAAAACATGTATGCTTACATTTTAAAGTTACAAGGTTGCCCAGAACTTACTAAAATAGCAAAACTTATTTCTCACATGTAAAATAATTCCATATAGCCATATGGAATATGGCTGTAATATATATTATATATATTATAATAATATATTATATATTTTATAATATAATAATATACTTTCCCAGACATCTTTGTTGCTGAAGGAGGCAATCAGAAAGGCATAAAGGCATAATATGTCCAATGACTGCATCAGCCATTTCAGAATGGATGATTCTTCTGTGAGGAGATGTCTTACTGAATAGCGAGCCTACTTCTGTCAATAACCCTGCCTCACACACCCATGAAAGGCTGCACTGCCCAAGTAGAAAATGACAAAGTGGGCTAAAATGAAGAAAGGTAACCAGTGGAATGAGGCCAGACAAACCAATGGGTATTTACATATGAAATCAAAAGGAGTTCTCCCACAGTACAATTAAATCAAGTCGTGACTGCATTTTATTTTTCTGCCCCTTTATTTCCCATTCTGTATTAAGAAGATTGAACTCCTCAATAAATGACTATTTTGTACATGAAGCCTTGCCTGTGTAGGAATGTTCAGATCAGAGTCCCAACTACCGACTTGTGAAAACTGAACAGCTTGAAGCACCAACAGTAACAAACCTGATTAAATTACTCCCTAAGTGTAGGGGATAGACAGACACTGATTGTCCTTCCACATGGCCACTATTTTAATTCTTATCTGCAAGCTTGTGTTGGCCAAATCACATATTATCTAATTTGTAATAATTTTCCACAAGGTCTTCTCTGCATCTGCTTTATATTACTTCCATTATACTAATTAGCTATTAATTAGCCTTTACTCAAAATACATAAAATTTATATTGTCTCTTGCAAAGACTGTACTTGACAGACATTCACACTTACTTAACTTTAGGAGCTTCATACAAGCACAGAAACCTCAGTGGGTGGAAGGAGATGCTTATATTGCTATTTAATTAGGAGTTGAAAAAAAAAAAAAAAAGAATTCTATGGAGGAAAAAACCCCTAATGATGGACTCTAGGAAGTGATGAGGCAAATCAATTCCTTCCTCCTACACAAATACCAGCTAATGCTGGTACAGCAATCTGCACAAGGTCAGCTGTCAATCACATCTCCGTTTACAAAACTATTAGAAAATAAGTGGCAATTTGCCATTGCTCCTGCAAGGAACATTCACTTAGGTGCAGCTATCAGTTGAGATGCATCTGGGAAATTTTCCAGTAGGTAACATAAGCTCTCCTTTCTACCCTGAAGCTTTATGATGAAGAATTGGCTTCTAATCATGTCACAAAATAAAAAGTAAGGGAAATCAAGGAAGAAGAAAAACACATTGAAGAATATTTCCCTGCAGGTTTTTCTGTAGCTGTAGAAAATAAAATTTCTTTTCCAGCCTTTGTGCAGGATCAACTGCATCAGTCACCTTGACAGATGTTTGTTTCAAAAGGTCACAGAATTGCTACCTTGAGTATTTTAAAGAAAACGTTGGGCAAACTAGTCCATTATTTTATTGCCCTTATTTCCCCTTACATCTAAATACTCCCTCTCCTCCCTCCTACATAAGGTCTGACAGGAGAGAAGTATTTTTTTCTGAGTTTAATAAAATGTGGTTCCTTTGTGTTCACTGATTTTTATTGTTTGTTGTGGTTTAGGACTTCCAAGATTTTCCAAAATTTTTGTTTTGGAGGACAAGCTTCTAAGATGTTTGATAGAATAAAAGTGATTAATTTTTTCTTGTTAATTGAATGGCCTTAAAAATATTATATCCTTGTCCTGATTACAGGTTTTATTCCTCTTTCAAGACAAGTCCCTCATTCATCTTTCAAAGGGATAGGTCATGCAAGAGTGCTCTTCCTATCCCATTTCCACCTTCAGGTTAGGGGTGAGTGCTGCATTCCTTGAAGGGAAAAAAAATCAAGCAAGCCCAAGCAATATTCTTCTTCACACCCTGACAGCCTTTGGGTCCTTGCAGCAAATTCACAAAGCACACCACACTATAAACCTTGAACTACAGACTTTGCTAGCAATCATCTTCATTTAACTTCCTATAGATCAGGAATGGGTTCCTTCCTTTTTAGCTGAGTCTACCTTATCTACTCACAATAAAAACAGAAGCAAGACCATACACGTGTTCTTTGATAGAGTGACAGATGACAAAACATAAAAATTACAAGTTTTAAGACTTTGCATTAAGGAGTACACGAGAAAGTTCCATCAGAAATGTTCAGCAGAATATGAATGTTATATATTCATGGCTGCTCCAAACCAGCCTCAATCTATACATGACCTGTCATCATCAAAAATGACTAAAATGATGAAAAATGAATAAAAAAAATTCAAGAATGCTCAAGGTCCAACTTAATCACTGTGGTTATTATTATTATTATACATCTCACCAATGTAAGAGATGGCAGAGCTACTGACTTCCTCAGAGAAAGCTGAGAAAGCATCAGAATTAAAATATTTTAACTGTGGAAGTTCTGAATACAAATATTTTTCTTCCAAAATTATGTGATGCAATTACAAACAGAATAGGTTCTTTTGCAGCAGGTCTGCTTTTCAAAGGAGAACAAAGGATTTACAAGACAATACATACTGAAAACTACATTACCCTCATAAATGCTGGATGATCTTTGCAGGCAGTAATATTGCTGTAAATCTTTACTTTGCCTGAGATTGTATCATATGTTCCATTGGAGGAAAAATAAAATCTTGCTTGTGTATCCTCTTTTCTGTTCACGTCAACACTCAGATTATAAAGCAACACTACAAAATAAAACCCAGGGAAAATAAAGGTTATAAATCTTTAAGTGTTGCGACTGTAATGAGTTTATGATAGAAATTACAATTTCTGACTCACTTCCATAAGTATATTTTGTAACATCCATTTTAAAATGCTCTGCTTAAAAACACTTACATAAATCCATACTAAGAAAAACTTCTGGTACCCTGAAAATTGCTTCATGGCTGTTCCCTAATACATGCATTTATATCAGGGATAGTTTATCAGGTTGCATTTATATTTTCTATCCAAATCTATTTATAGAAAACCCACTTCAGTTAGTTACAGGGCTGACAGTAACTTACAATAAACATTTAAGTCAACTAACACTGACAAATATTGTTTAACTTCACAGTTCTTTCTATTTAAGTTAGCATGAATTTCTATAACAAGTTGCAACCAAGTTTCAGAGCATTACAGAGCTATTACTTCTAATTTTTTGCCAAGGGTTAGGTTAACTACAATTTCTACTAGTACTTTTTTTTTTTAAATTAAAAAGTCTTATATACACGTCCAGCCAGGGTGACCCAGTCTGACTGCTCATCTTTCAAAATGAATATGAGTTTCAAAAGATCTGATAAAGATCAAAAGACACATAACTTTACAGCTCATCACTGCATGTGCTCTCTGAAACATGCTCCCTCAGGTTATTGTCTGTTCTCACACAGAAGACTTGGGCAATTTAATTTTATATCCCGTGTACTTGCAGGGCTGTTTGCAGTTTACAAATAGCACATGACAAGCAGGTTTAAAGCACTCAGGCAACACAGTCAAATCTAGACAGTAAATTGTGTTAAATTAATTCACCATGAATATTCCCTCTGAAAGACACCACTTCCAGCAATACCAGTTTTTTGCCAAAAGCAAAATACGCATTACATAAAATAAAATACAAGATTTATTTTTTACTAATTTTGGTGGGACTCCTTCTCTTTCACAAAGTGCCCCACAATGGTATGATCAGCTGCTTGAGCTGGTTTGTGAAGGAATGTTTTCTCTCTATTGCTAAGTGGAAGGCAGCATCCTCCAGCAGTCCCATCTGGTTTGGTCCATGCCTGAGAAGACTGCTGCTGGAGGACATCTAAATATCACCCTTTTAATGCTGCTGTCTCTCCAAGTAACTCCAGCAGTTCTAGCAGGGATGTGCTGTTATTCCAAATTGAACAGAAGTGTAATGGCCTGATGTTCTAGGATAATCATGATATAAAAAAGGTATCCATGTTTTCAGCTTTTCATTTTATACTGAAGCCAGATTAATGGTCTATTAAATGCCAGTAGCATTATTCTGTAAATAGGTGCACTTGAAATGAATACATATAGTGGATTATTTTTCCAGTAGCTTACCAATATAACCAGGTACCTCTCGTCCTCTATAGGTAAAGCATATCTTCAAATTCATACAGGTGGCAGGCTGCTCATTCTCCATGCAGTCTAAATTAGTTCGATTTATTGAATTAGAATGTTTTAAAGAACCTTCAACAATTATCACAGGTTTTGTTCTAAGAATAGAAAAGAGTAACACAAACGTTCAGATATAGCTCACAGAATCTCTTCAAAAACTAGCCATTCCTGAGAATGTATTTTTATATTTTAGAATTATAATTTTAAAGTTATCTGTGTTTTTCAGATAGTTTCAAACAGTTGTATGCAAATTTTTTTTACCTCAAAAAGTCACAGAATGATATTTTCATTTTTTCAATGTGTTTACTTAAATGTTTCATTTGTAGAGCCTCCTAGAGCCTAATGAGTGAAGTTCAAAATATCAAGAATATAATGAGGTTAAATGAAACTACTGAGCTTTAATAAATTCCACTAAATAATAGAATTAAATTGTATGGTCTACAAAAGTATTGAAACATAGCAATCTCACCTCAGCACCACGGCAGAGTCAGAAAAAAATGCACCAACTGCTATATCTGCACAAAAACAATGTACCAATAAGCATAATTTGTCAACAGGAATTACTTCCTAGGCGCAAGCATTCTATAGCATATTCACCTTTCGGTGTATATTAAGACACCATTTGCTCTTTATTTAATAGAAGGGATATACTAATATTCAAAAATAGCTCCTCAGATACTTGTGCACTGTCCATAAATGCTGCATGCTAATTTGCTGGACTTCCAGACATTGATAATGTGATGACTTGATTTCTGTTCTACATTTAAGTGGCTGATACTGAAGGACAACTCAGCTAAATCGGAGATACTTGCCTTTTTCTCCATTCAGATATTCAATACTGCTATACATGCACATACATACTGGTTTTTATATACATAATTGATTTGCTTATGTCCATTATATGTATGAAATTATACATAGACACAGACAGAGAGAAAGAAAAGTACTTCCTTTATTCCAAACAAACTGAAACCGATTCATGCAAGAAGAAATACAGACAGTATATTGCCTCTCAAATGAGGTTGCAAAAGTGAATAGTCAGATGACTAAATGGTATAAGGGCCTGAGGATGTGACTGCCAGGTTAGTAACCAACAGCTGACCTGTGAGCACACGACTTGTAACCTGCCCTTCAGGCCAGCATTACAAATTAACCTGGATTAACATTTCTGTGGACAGAGCCAGAACCCACAACATGGTAACTTTGTGCTTTTACATCCCCAAGGGCAGGACAGACATACCTGACCTAAGACTTATCTGCAAAACATCAAAATGTTTTGATAATATGTATAAAGCAATTAATATATACTTGGCACCAAGTTAGCACTACTTTGTCATGGCCACAAGAACTCCACAATGGTCTTACTTCGATGCCATGAGCCCTAAGTGAGGTTAAAGTATTGTTCACTCAGACTGAGAGTCAAGGAGCCCACGACTCCTGTCAGAATCCAGACTCTGGGAAGGCCAGCAATATATTTAGGTTAGTCTGGACAACAAAGCTTCCAGTGCCCAAAGCAGCTCATTGTGACATTTGTAGTGGAGATGTCTGCTTTAAAAATATTAATCACATTTCTCTTCCCCTTGTGCACTATGATCTCACTATTACATTGTTCTCAGTCCTTAAATAATAGTTAGATGACCGTGAAAACTGACTGCCTGGCCTCAGCTTTACCTCTTCTTTTTTCTTCCCAAAATATGAGATGTGACATGTCATCTCAGTAACAGATTCTGCTTCTGTTAAAAGTATCAAGTAGCACAGTAGGGTTGTTCCCTATGAATTTCCATTATTTTAAAAATTAAAAATAAACAAAATGGTTTAATTTACCTTGATAACCATTGTTATCTACATCAATGCCACTTGATATGGATTGTCCGAACATGCTTAAAGAATTACTGACTTCTTTTCCTTGTATTCTCTGAGGAGAAAAATGTAAAAGAGAAAATTATTCTTGGAAAGCTAATCTCTGAGTTACAATTTCCAATGAAAAATGTTAGCAGAACAATCCTGCTGCTGAACTAAAATCCCATAAACCATTTTAAACCTCCCAAAACAATTTTTTTCTCTCTTATAGGTTATACTATGACTGGAAATCACAGACCATGTAAAAATTTTCTGAAATCTTTTAATGTACTTCAGATGGTCAGACTGTTAAATGAAGGGAAAACCCTGTCAGATTTAAACTAGGGGTTTTTCTGGATTGGGTATTTTGCATTGAAAAAGCGTACCTGTGAAAATGATGGTGTTATTCCATCTTTCCTGCCATTGTATATATAAATAGCCCCTTTTAGATTATCTTCATGTGGAGCCCCAATTGCCACATCTGTGGAAAAACAATTCAGCAATGATCATTGTCTAGGAAATATGACCACTGAACAGCTGAAGAAATGCAAATCTTGATGCATGCAATGCCAGACCAGATTTACTTGCCTGAATTCAAAGGCAGGGTTGAACACAGATATAAAGCAAACAGAAACAATACAGACCAGCTCAGGAATCTGATTCTCCCTTAATTACTATGTGTGAAAAGCAACAATCAAATACTGCCATTTGGTTAAAGACAAAGTCTATTTCTAGCAATGCTAATTTCGACCCTTAAGTGGTTAAAAGGTTACCATGAAAGAAGGCAAAATTATCACAATCTTTAAAAAAAGAGGAAAAAGCAAGCTTTTATATTTATGGAACAGTGATGACTTTCCTGCTCTTCCCACATGGATTAAGTCACTGAAACACAAGTACTCTTATTACAGTGCCCAAAATGAACCATTTATTTTTCTATGAAATGTCCATAACAGTTAATAATAAGCTTGGAAAGGCATTTAACAAGGAAATGAAGGTAGCTGGTTGGTACAAAGGGATATGTTTCATGCCTGGATGACCTAATCCCAGAGGGGTGCGGCAACTCAAACTGAATGAATGTACCTACTAACCAATCCACCCTCAACAGCCCTCACCAAAAAGTCCCGTGGTTCAAATAGCCAGAGGCTGTTAACCAAGCAGCGCAGGGAGGGATGGGGAGATTACATACACCATCTTGAAAGTCACTATTAATAACTGGGAACTTGCATTTAACAAATAAGCAAAATCTGAACTATCTGCAAATCGGAAATACTTCATGCTGCACTGAACAAAAACCACAAGAAACGAAAAGCCTTTGACTGTTTGGTTTTACAGAGCAATTCTCTGATTGAATCCACATGGACTGAGTCCATACTGTGGTGACTAAACCACATCAAGCACATTCTACATCTCTCTACTGGTGAGATGGAAATGGGACAGTCAAGTTGTGCCTGTTACAATTACACACACGTTCTTGAGGTCAGATTCTACACCAACACACACACCATTATCTTTACAGGGCTGTTCTGATGGTTTAGGTCATTAAAGAAGTTGGCTCTGCTCTGCTATTAAATTACTATAAAAAAATGCTTTATATTACCCAATTTCTCTTTATATTTTGCTTCCAGCCTTTTTCTTACAATTTTTTCCTACTGCCACTTTCCATATTACATCCACTTTTTATTTCAGTATACCCACAGTCTCACAATGTGAAGGTTCTTTCAATATCCCCATGTATTTAGTACTTACTGGCGACAAATACACAGATATTTTGACTCAAGTTTTTTGTTTATGATTGTTACAAAATTGCCAAATTGTTCTCCAACTTTCATCTCAGATATTTGATATAGGATTAGTGATTCCATTTGAGGTCCACCACCAAAAGCTACAGATTATGTTATCACTTTATGCTCATGCTCTTTATTAGACAGAACCTAGTCCCTTGGTATTAAACATCAATGACTGTGAACCAGCTGTTTTTTAAGTCAGAAAAGTCCCAAACAAAAAGAATTCTCAGACTTCCATAACCTTCCTGTTTATCATGACATTCCACTGATCAGACAGAATTAAACCCAACGGGTTTTCTTTGTATTCTTACCTTCAAAGCCATCATTATCTATGTCTCCTAGATTGGCTATGGACTCTCCAAACCTCGCTGCATACGAGTCACTCCCACTGAGCTCTATGTTCAGCTCTACCATCTTTGCTTCCTGAAGGAAAGGAGAGTCAATGGCACATTAATGGAGTATTACTCGAAATGTTAAAACTGCCTTGGATACCAATACATAACCCTACCAAAGTTCTTGATGAAGAAGCAAGCATTTTCAAATGCATTTTATGGTATTCAGTGTAAGAATGTGATTACACTTCCACTTCTGAACCTTAGAAAGAATAAAAAGAAGCCTATTCTAATACATGAGCTGTCCAGTCATGTCATTGGTACTCCTCAGTTTTGCAAGTCTCTTTCCTGACTGGTACCAGCAACTGCGTGCAAATGTTTAATTCCTTGTTTGTTTCTGAAGGGCTGGGTAAGTTGCTCCTCAGATGGCAGTTCAGTGAGAAGCACAGTAGTGGAGGAGAGCTTGGAAAGGGGCTGCAGTGGCAGGCTGTCACCACCTACAGCTCCTAGGAGATGAACCCAGTCTGTCTGCAGCTCCAGCACTGGTGGGAGTAACTGTGCTACAGCTGACACTGCAGTCTTTGTACTCCTGTACTGTACTCCTGCTGGGGCAGTCATCACAGCTCTACTGCTGCTTTTTCCATAGCTGGAAAAATGGGATAAGAAGAGAGGAAAACTCTTCCTCTTAGCCTGTTAAACCAGAACGGCTGTGTTGCCATGTGTTTTTAAGAGAAAATACTTACAGAACCTGAATTAATATAGACATAAACTCTTCCCTCTTCTCTGATGGTACTTTGCATTGGAGCACCAACCAGTAAGTCTGACAAGCCATCTGAATTCAGGTCCACAGCACAAACTGCAGCTCCAAAGTAAGAACCAAGCTGTGTGCAGACAAGAAATCATTATTGTTTTCTAATTTTGATGAAGATGCACTAGAAGTTATGAGGTGCAGAAAAGTAATATGATAGCTTTACCTTTTTACCCTTTAGTTCAAAGAGAATAGTTAGTTGCTTCTCATTGCTAAAAATATATGCCTAAAAGGAAAAGAAAACACAAGCAGAATTCAGCAAACTCTAATCTGAAACACTTCCCAGTGCCTTCTCTACAGCATGTGCTAGAATCAGCAAAGCAATGCTCAATATCACAAAGTACAGCTATCTCCTGTTTCCTACCTGCACCTTTCTTCAACATCATAGTTCACATCAATGCTATCCAGACTGCCTACCCTAATTCCTTATTCAACTTTTCCCCCATGAGAAGTCATATCTGATACTTGTTTTTAATATATTAATCTAAACTGGAAGATCATGGGTGTTTTTGTGGGGTTACAGTCTTTAAGCCAATATTATAGACAATTCCTTACTTTACCAGTCTGCTCCTGTTGGGGAGCCCCTCCAATTACTTCTATACTGGATGGTGTCAGAAAATGTCCAGCTCCAACAGAATATCCTGCAAATCAGAAATGCACTATTCAATACTAGAAATGCTATGTAACAAAGAAAGAATGGGAGCACGCCTTACAAAAGCTGTCAACACTATAAATTATCATGAGTCTGACATTCAGACCTCATGCAAGTCAGCAATGAAAACAGAATAGAAAGTTTTTGAAGTATAAGTAAAAGGTCACTACAGACAGTAAGTTCCATCAAGCGGGATAAAGTGTCAGAAACACTCATTTCTTCCCAAGAACTCAGTTATCTGCCATACTTCAGAAGACAATAAAATAAATGGCAAACACCTTCTTTTAATGCATATTCTGCAATTGTTCAGTGAGTCCATACTATTAATACAAATAAAAATTATCCAAGTACATGCACTGGAATGTGGAAATAATTGATTCAATTGTTACTCTTTGACTATTATAACTGGATTGAAGAAAAATTAAATGTAGTGCTACTTCTATGTGCACATACACACACAGAGCACCATGGACACAGACACGAAAACATCAGGAACAAATTGCAATAGCCTCATTATGCAATAAGAAAACAATACATCAGCTTTAGTAAATAATTCTACATTACAAAGCATTTCTGTATGTGGTGAGAGATTATAAACAGGACCATATTTTGGTGCAGACATCCAGACACAGAATTGCAAACCAAAGCCTAACACCTTAACCTATAGCTGCACAAGTCATCCTTACTCTTTCCAGAGTACATTACAGCTCAGAATACAAGACAGATAACAGATTCCACTACTCTTGCATTTACTGAATGACTGCTGATGTTCACAGCATGCAGAGAAAAGGGAAAAATCATCTTGGATATATGAGAACAAGCTTTAACTTTGTGAAGATAACTGCCCAGAATTCAAGTTCTCATTAAGCCACCTTTTTCTTTTCATATTTTAAGCTAAGATGTGAAGAACAGAGCAATTTATCACTTGAAGGTCAACACCTAGTTTTTATTTACTCCACAAAAAAATTAAGGATGAACTTTAATTTACCTCCTCTGACAGTTACTTTCTAGTTATTTTTGTTTTGCTAAAGTATAAACATTACTAATTCTTACGGAATTAAAAAAAAAGCCAAACATACACAAGGATTACAGTAATCATATAGTTCTCATTTTTCTTTAATGGTATTAAAATGTTTGGCAGGGGAAGTGAAAATCACATAACTGACCCTTTAAAGGCATAGAGAAATGAAATTTTATTTCCAACTCCATAGTTTTCTCCTTTTTACCATCACTACAGTTTTTCAGTTTTCTGAAATGTTACTTGCCCTTCTCAGATTTCCAGAAGGAACTGTCTTCTACTTTAAGATTTCTTTAAGGCAGTTTAAGTACTAAGGTTACTTTTTCATCAGGGCCAGCTGATTTGAGACTGAATAACTTTGAAAATGCCTTTTATAGAAGTCAGCTATCTACTACTCTCCAAGAGACTCTGAAGTAGTCAAGAAAATATCACCTAGTGTTATGTATTACAAATGTCTAATTTACTTCTTTCAGTTGTCTGGTACATGAACACTTTTGTTTCTTCCAACTTATGGAAAATGCTACTGCACTTTCTGTAGTCTCTAGTTTCTTAATTATCATTATTTAACAGTTTAATGAAAAACATAAATAAAGATGCCAACGTCTTGGTCCCTACCAGTGGAAGAGTAGAGTGAGTAGATAACGGTATCTACTCACGTGCTTGAATTACACTCTGGTCACAATATACTTCCACCATCTGGTAGGGATAATTTTATTCATTACTTAAGGGAACAACAAACTCAGACTTCTAAAAAAAATAATTTGGTAACAGAATTAACCCTGAACAGATTTTTGTCTTCAATAATTACAAAGATGGGACAGATGCTGAGGGAGGGAAGGATAAATCCTTTCAACCACACTATGGGGTTTCAACCACACTATGAGGGAAAGGAGCAGAGGTTAAAGTAGCATGAAACTGCAGAACTCCAGGTTTATCACAGCTGCTACTGTAAAGACATACAGATGAGTTAATGGTGCCCTTCTTCACTTTCCTGTAGAAGGGCAAATTCAGAAGACATATGGCTCTGCTGAGCCAACATGCACCAGATCACTAGAGTGAAGCAAACTCCAGCTGATTTCAGGTCCTGGATGGCCAAGGCAACTAAGAGAGACCACATATGTGTGGAAAGGCCTTCCCTAACCTCTCCCCAACACAGTCCTTATGCAGGTTTTTACCCATTTGCCTGGATCTGGCTTCTGGCTGTCAATGATTTGACTCATTCATTAAAGAAATTCTCATTCTTATACTCGTAGACGCAGAAATCTGGAATGAACTTATTTTCCCTGGACAGGTACAGTGCTTTTTCTGCTGATTACTATTGGAAAACTGGAGCTTTCCATTCTCTGAAGCTCTTCTTTTGTCCTGTGAAAGGTTAGAAGTTCAACTGGTTTACCCTAGGGATCTGTGAGTCTGATCCCCTTTCAGGCAGTCTCTCTTCTGCTTGACTTTCCCACAGAGTCACTGTGGTCTTTGCAGGCCCAGAACTGAATTCTGAAGTCTTAGTTCACTGTGTTTCACAATAGCTATTTCATAATATATGCCAGCTTCCTATTGTCAGAGGAGTGGAATCAGAAACAGGAAATGTTTATCCACGTGAACCGGAACTTTGAATGGGAAAATGCAAAACCCAATGGTCACAAGCAAAAATATTCGTGCTTAGGAATTCAGGAAGGACAGATGAGCTTCTCTCAGGGTAGTGAGAAGACTGAAGCTGCTGGGTTTTTTGGCATAAACCTTTCCAAACTGTAGCACTAAATTCAGCTAGTTACTTGAATATAGGTACATGATGAGAATGGCCTGGGTTACAGTCATAAATGAGGTTTGCCTTCTCACAATTCCAGACTAAGACATGTTTGGAATACAAAAGAAAAAAAAAACAACATTGGAGGAAAGTTTGTTACTGAAGGTCACAGCATACTTCCACTTATTGACAATACAATTAAGAATTGCTTGCAGCTTTCACTGTAAAAATCTTTTCATATTTCTGTTATATGTGAAACCACTGTCTTTTTCTGTGAAAGCTCTTGGGAGCATTGCAGACTTGAGTGAAATGAAAACCAATGCTAATCAGAAGCATCCCTACCTTATAAACCAAGAAATGGTTAAGAGTCAGTGGTGCGACGATAAGAATAGAAATCTGCTGTGCAAGAAGTTTCCTCACAGAAAGAACAGAGAGGAAGCCTTATAACTGAATAATATTTAACAAAATCAGAACACATCTTTAGAACTGTTGCTTCTGGGGTTAATAGTGAAAACACTCAAAAACACTGTGCACACCCCCCAAGACCAGCTATTTAGCTTATATTTTAGCAAAGTGTTAAATACTTTAAGTACCTAGATAACTGCCAAATTTCACTTCGTTATCTGAATCTGTGAAATAGTGGATTGTATTCGCAGTTGTGTTGTATACAAACACAGAACCAGTCCAATAGAATGATCCAGGGGCTCCCATTATAATTAAGTCCTAAAAAAAAAGTAAAACAAAGCCATGTTACTCACATTGAAATAGTCACAAAAATAAGCAAAACAAGTAAAATGCTTTTCTTTAGATATCCTGTGAATCCTATGAAATCTTACTGGAGATGCATCTGGCTCAGCAATGGGGTTTTACTACTAAACTACAGATAATATCTTCCAGACTTCGTAAAAATACCATTTTAAAAAGCTTTAAACTGTAACAACAAAATACAGCAACTCAGAATATTCTCTTCTCAAAAGAGTTTTTTAGAAATTACAATCTTAAGGTGGAATGGAGATTAAATAATATAGAATATTACATTGTAAAGCAAGAAGGTAAGCATTATAATGTTACATCAAGCAGATTAAAGAGAATAATAAAATTTCATCCTCTGCTATATCCATGCCCTTTTTCCAGATGAAAAAACAACTTTGGATTTAGTAAGGTGTAAAAGTACTCTTGGGAATAAAAATTAAAGTTTTATTTAGGAATTATCATGCAAGGCATAGCAAGATTCAATTAAAATAAATTAAAAAGTGATTTTTCCCTCCCACAATAAATATAGCATTGATGTTTGCATTTACATAATCACTTTTAGATATTATACATAAAAGTAAGTATATGAACAGAGAGACTTTTGGTTTCTTTAATACACACCTCAATGTAAAAACTAGACATTCCAGCCTGACACGACCCATGGTTTTCTCCAAACTTTCGTGCATGATCTGGGAATGGCCGAGAAATATTTATAAGGATGAGAAGCATGTACTTCCAGACTTTTGTCACCAGGCTTTCAACAGAAGTTGAGACAACTTAGGGAAAAAAAACAAACCCACCTCCCCAAAATGTTGGTTTTCAGTTCTGTAATAAAACTAAAACCACTGGTTTCTACTATATAGCCTTTAGTTGCAATATTCTATTGTAACAAACTCAAAACACTATGTATCACTTGATCACACCTGCCTTTGAAATATTGTGACTTTAAAGGCTATACTATCAAAATTGTTTCGTGAACAAAACTGCCAAATACTTCGAGCACCACATCTGGATATTCTTCCACTCTGTACTTCAGGCATACTCTGACAGGCTTATGTATCTTGATTGAACTTGCTCTGTGCTCCACTGGTGACATGAAGGGCTTGTGTTATGGCAGTCTTAGACATACTGCTTTCATCCTAGCAATTCAACACTGTCCCAGCTCTGTTTTCCTGCAATTCTTTGCAGACTGCCTGCCATCAGGGTTCCCTTCATCCCATACATAGATTTGTACACCTTAAGTCTCCAAAGATAAAAAAAAACCCCCATGATTTCACCACCCCTTGTAACAATCTCCAAAGCCAGCAGTGGGACATTTGATGGCATTACTCTGTCTGCACAGAAAGATCAGATTGTCGGCTGATCCTTGCACTGGCAAGGCACAGGGGCACAAGATCGTTCTCCTGGGTGGGTGGTAGACAAGAATGGGAAAGCATGGATGGAATCATTTGATAGATTCAGGTTTTGACTCTTACTCTTTTCCTGAAGTTCTCTGAGGAAGAACTCCTGAAGGTCTCATGCCACAGCAGCAGCCTTGGCAGAAGGCAAGTAAGGGACAAGGACACGCACTGTGGCAGGCACTGCAGCACCTTTGTATCAAAGGCTAAGGAGCAGATGGCAACAATCACTTGCAGGTATTTCTGCTGCTCTGCTGTGAGACTCTCCAGAGCAATGACAAGAGTAAAGGAAGGATGAATGTCCTCTTCTGGCTTGGTTTTGAGAAGCACACATCCTTCAGCAATGCAGTCCAGGAAAAAACTACTCTGATGCCCTGTTTCAATTCCATTTTTTGCCTTTTGAAAGCAGGTTTTCTTTGAAGCGATAAAAATCTTTACATCACAAACTGGGCTTATATCATAGGCACTCAGCCTCCAAACCTTTGGCTGCAGAACACCTGCTCAGAACAACACAGGCTTTTCACCAACTCTGCACCATTCGATTGTGTATCTCACCCTTCCCTACAAAAGGACTCCAGCCTTTTGCTTACCTATATAGCACGGGCATATTCTTCTGCTCAGCTCAGTTCGAAAATCAGGAGGGATGGCAAAACAAATACCATGTGGCAGTTTGTGCTCGTTTTTGACATAAAACACATTTTTCCATCTATGTCCACAAGCCTATGGATATAAAACAAACACAGCATTCGACATGGAAGCCTAAGAAAGCTGGCTGCAGTCTGACACACAGCCCCAGTGGTTAATACATACAACGATAGATCCGCCCTCCTTTGGTTGCCTCGACAAGCTGACACCCAGCCACTGATTATCCCGCTCTTCCAAACACGTCTTCCCACAGCGCTCACCACTGGGATGGCCTAGGAGACAAAGACCAATGCTCTGAACAGAGGGACAAGGTGAAGAACAATGTGGTGGCTAACAGGAGAATTCAAGAACTCTGGGGGGACAATGCAGCAGTTTGGGTGTGGTGGATCTGATCTCTGTCTTTATCTTATGCACATCACGTAGACTTTTTACTTTCTTCTTGAGCAAAGGTATGATTGTGGGTAGCCAAAGGGAACATACTGGCTCTGAATGTGATAGGCTGGCAGTGAGGATGGGGTTCTCCATCATTACTCAGATAGAAAGTGACATTACACTCAATTCTGGTAAAGGGCTGTCTCTGTAAGTGCTTTTCAGCCTAAATGTTAGTAAGAAACACAAGTAATACCAGTGAGTGCCACCTAAACTCTAGCCTAAAGCAAACATCCTTCCAACTACGTGTCTATTGGTAGCAGACCTTAAAACAATCTCTACTGCAAATGGCTATCAAATAAAGGTTGTATAACTGGCACCTCTACTGAGGATGGCACATCACAACCTATGCATGTCCTGCATGCTTCTTTCACTGTTGCAATTATTCACTAGCAGCTCTTAGTGTTAGTTCTTAAGTAGAGTTCTTTTTTAAAACCTTGAGAAAACACACTGAAATGTCTTCTAACTCTGCCCCACAGCCCAAAAGGCTACAGTATTGCCAAGTTAGCAAACATTTGCTTTCTCCTGGAAAGCAGTAGCGATCCCCACAGCAAGGAGAAGCTACAAATTTATTTTAAGTTATATAAAGGTAGTTTTTAATTTTAAAGGTGTTTGTATGAATAATCATTAATCAAATGTTTGAGGTTTAAGGGTTAGTTCAGTTACCCAGAAGAGGATGTCAGTACAGACCACAGAGTAGTAATGCTGATGGGACATTGTTTGCATGGCAAAAAAAGTCCCATAAATCACATCCTACACCTTCTCACCCCTTGCCCCACCAAAAAGCCTGCAAAAATTAACCCACCAAACCAAACACCTGTGCTGAGAGCAGAACTGGCATTTATTACTGTTCAATGCATTAGAGCGTTTAAATGAACACATACATTACCCTATTGGCTAATGTCAGAGATGTGAACTTCCATATATTGAATATATACTGCTTTGCAGAAACAAGCATGGAATTTGGTTTTGGAACTGAATCTTGGAGTTATGTGATGGAAAACTTCTCACTTCCTAAGGGAGACATTTCCATGGTTTACATAAATTATAAAGCATATTAATCTGATTGAAATATCCTCAGAAAAGAAAACTCTATCACACTCCCATGTGTAAGAATTAGTCCTCCTTTAAATTGCACAAGGCACTTCTGGTGATTCCCTTCTAGCAATGAGTTCCATCCTCTTCTAACAATGACTTACCTGGGACTTGCTTTTATGTGGATTTGCAGGAAATGGAAAAAGTAGAGAAGACCGGGTAATAAATTTAGACCCCAAGAGACTGAGACTTTTTATCAGTAAATCAAACAAAACCAGACAATGATGATGTGAGAGATGAGTAAGTTCAGCCTATCTGACTGCTTCCTTCCTGTGCCTCTTTCAGAGGTTTGTCACAAGAAAAAGCACCACCATTCCTCAACACTCATTGGATTGCATTCCCCTTTTCCTCTGCTCCAGTGAATGTTGATTCAGGATTATTTTGGCCCTCTGCTGACATGCTGCTTTATGTTTCCTCTCTTTCTCTGACTGGCAAGTATTCAGCCACCTTGAAATTACAGACTTTTGTGGAAGAGAGAAGCGAGAACTTGACATCCCAGACACCCTGATGAGTCCCTGTCCAGGGTATGACATTATAAAAGCTTTATCAAATGAGAAAATGCAGTATTCTGCACAAGCAACAGAGCAGCACTGCATAAGCTCAAGAGGACATGGCAGCTTGGTTGCCTCAGGGAAAAGGAGCACGTGCTGTCATAAAGTCACTGAGAAATAAGTAATTGCCCATGCCTGTGTACATTACACAGCTGGAAGATACACTTCTGCTATAATCCCCTCTGAACACATCCACAGAAACAATGCAACTGCACACAAATATGGTCATAACTTATAAAGCCACTTCTGGTTTTGGCCTCAAGGATCATAATACAGATGTTTGCAATGTCATCTGAGAAACCAGTTTTATATAACTTGCCCCAGTGTTTTCCATGCCCAACAGCCTCTCATCACCCACTTTATCCTCCCATAACACCTCCGGTCCCATTGCTAACTGATGAAAACAATGAAGTCTGCTGCAAAGGCAATAAGCCTTCTGATATCCTGCTCCTAGGTGTCAGGGCCTCAGAGTCTACCTTTACTCACCCAGGAAATACTTTCTGTTTTCACAGATCTGATGGTTTTATCCTTCTTACATCCCTCAAATGACTTCAACCCAAAACATTTTAAATGATATCTGCTTCCATCTTTCTGTAACAGTCCTAGGTCCAGAAGATCCCATGTTCCTTTGAATAGTATGGCTATTTGAAAGAGGTCACTTGCAAGGTATGAGCAGTGCAAGCAAGATAAAAAAGCCACACTACCAAAACTCAAAACTTGCTGAAATCAAAGTTGAACAGACACAGCTCTGCCTTTGGGGAAAAACATCAACTGTTCACTTTTCCATTGTAGTGATTCAGCTGGGGGAGCTAGAGGGCAATTTGTTCACAGGTTAATTGTAGCAGAGACTTAAAGAAAGGGAGCAAGACTGAAACTGCAGGCAGAGCTTTCTGGCCTTATGTTAAACAGTATGCAGTGAATTTACTGCATTCATTTGTAGACAAAACTATTTTTTTCTTTAGACTGGATGGCAAATTGCACAAATTATTTCCTATATACTTTAGCCAGTCAATCACTGTTTCGAATCTGACAGCTGTGTTATTGAAGAATTTCTATAACAATTCATATGTCCAAAATTCAATAGGTCAAAACATATAAAAAACTTGGTGTAAATTCCTCTGCAACAATCTGTGACTACCCCAATATGATGTGGGCAAGGATTTGAAACTCAAGACTAGAAGATGGACACTTAGTGCTTCAACCTGAAGTACTGTATTTTGTACTTGAAGTTTTGTAATTGAACAAACGTGAAGTTTGATTACAGCCTTTGCATCTAATATAAGCCATTATTTAAAAATACTCCAAATACAAATAAATCTGCAGTCTAGAACACTTGACACCATAAACAGAAGTACTAAAACTCAAAAAGAGACTGAAAACTCTTCTATTCATCAATCAGAGAGAGATTTAAAAGTGCCAATGAGGGGCTAGGAAGACAAAGCCTTGCTGATGTATCTCATTGCTCTTTTCAGCTCTTAAACCAGCCCAGGGCCTGCAACATCTTGAAGAACATTAGAATTCTTTAAATGATGTCTGGACGAGTTAACCCAGATACTGTGATGACTGCAGCATAACACTGCTCCCAGCAGCTCTTTTGCTACTGAGGAAGCAGATAGGAACTTGTGACATATAAAAATACAACAGCAGTTTTGTGTGATCAGAGGCTTCCTAATGGTTCACAAATCCTTCATTAATTAGTTATGGCAGTTTTAAGGCTACTTTAGCAAAAAGGAGTGACAAAGTATTTTTACATATTTACGTCTCTAGGTAATTCACATCCATTTATTACAGAAGCCCAACATTTTGAAAGCCATTTCTATTGCCTGTTATCACCTCTACTTTTTTATGACTTATAATTAGAAACTTACCACCTCAAAGATATTTTTACCAGAACGAAATGAGAACTCAACTATTTAAGAGCAAGATAGAAACACTTATTTCTCACTGTGCCTGTTCAGCAGTGCAATATATTGCCACACATTTTTCTAAGGAAATCCCCTATTCTATGACATCAGAACTCAAACTTGAACGAGTTAGATGAGAGATAATTAAGTTCAGCTTTGTAATTGCAAGTTCCCCTGCATATTTCTCTGACCTCAGATACTATGCCACTTCATTCACATCCCATGTACCACATCTGCCTTTGGCTCCTTCACTGACCTCAATGACCTGTTTTACAATACAGCACTTCTTTTCAGCTTCTATTTAACTTCAGAAATATTACAGACAAACCTTAGTGATGCAAAGTTATCATCTTTGCAGTAATGGAAACCTAGTTTGCAAAAATCCCATGTAGTATAACTATTTTTTTAAAAAGTATGTTGTGTAACCTGCAGCCTTCAAGCCTGGGAATAGAGGCTGTGCTAAGATAAGCCTTTGGAACCCCAGAAACTTTTTAATATACCTGTTGTCTCATTTCACTTAGAATCCTTTAAGCTATTGAAGAAAAACCCATCATGTTATTTCCTTAGATTTTGTTTGTCCATTGGCTAAATGAGCAAACTGAGAGGCATTGCAGATGTTTGTAGTTTTCAAAGGACCTGAAACTTTCAACCCTTCCTTTTTTTCCTTCACACAGTAAAGGACTATTTTTACCACCAATCTAGGAACAGGGATTTATTGACTCTTAGCATACGTTACTTCACCCACTTTAGTTGACCTCTTAGACTTTTTGCAAGCCTTCTCATAAGAAACAGGCAGTCAAAAAAAAAGTCTTTATTATGTATAATTTTTAGTATATACAGTATTGGAATAAAATTACTCAACAAAACCCCAGAAAACTACTTGGGCTGGTATAAATTTAATTTCCACGGCTTGTCTTTTTCTTATAGGACTACACGTTACAAAAAAAAAAAACCAAAACCTCTTATATTGATTTGTAGGAAAAAAAAAAAGGATAAAACCTGGCAGTTCTAAGTTTTATGCCCAGACACGCAGAGGAATAATTGTTTTAGTATTTTTTTTGGTTACAGAATGCTGACAGCCACCAGTTCATGGTGCGCTATTGCTTTCAAATATTTTGATAGCTCTTTTCCCGCGCTTCTCCTTACTGGGCGGCGTGCTCCTAACGGATGGGATACTCAAGGTCGGAGGGTGGCAGAGTGCAAGTTGAGGAAGATTCTCTCCATTGCATATGAATAGCGTGAACAGCACCGTATGCAAGTGGGACAGGAAGACAGCCCAAAGCAATTCACACATGTTCATGGCAACCCAGTGCAAAGCCTTCCCCTTTTTAACAAGTATCAAGCGCTTGAGAGATGAGTAAGTTCAGCCAATTACACCTCCTAAGTATGGAGACCGTGGAGACAGAGGGAAGTGAAGTTAAATGCAGGACCCATAAAAACTGATTCAGTCAAAAATAACTGTTCGCCTGAAACTCCGAAAAATCTGCAAGCAGGGAGAACCCATCAGCAAGACAACTGTGATTCAGAGTTACTTTAGGGTGGCTTCTACGAAGAGAAGGCTTTGCAGGAGAAAACATTATTTAGGCACACACTTCCACCCTCCCATCCCCGAGCTTATTGCATTCACCCACTGCCCTGAAAGCTGTACCAGCTCTCCGCAGAGCAAGCTCAGACCAAACTCTCATGGGGCTTTTGACTCGGAGGCTGAAAGGTGCGAAACGGCTGTGGGAACGACATCTGTCACCCTAACTTCCCCAAATCAAGTTTTGGCGCATGATATCTCTCTTGATGCCGCCGCTGCAGTCCTTGGGCAATAGCGCTGATCTCGCCCTTTGGCGACACGCAGGGCACTCTGCAGTTTAAGGCGGAAGGGCCCAGCACGCCCCGCAAGGCAGCGGAGCAAAGCCGCGGGGCGCGCAGGGCGGCGGGCACCGACCGGCGGACACCGACCGCCGCCCCGCGCCGGGGTCTGCCCGCCCACGCCCCGCCGCCGACTCACCCAGCTGGAGCTGCTCGCACGCCCCGCTGGAGCTCCCGCCGATCCGGCACCGGAATATGGCCCCAGGGTTGACCACCGACTCGTTGGCGGGCCAGCTGGCCCGGGGCGCGCCCGCCACCAGCCTGGGGGACAGAGACGGCAGCGTGAGGAGCCGCGGCCAGGACAAGGCGCGACGGGCCCCGCGGGGGCGGCCGGCCCGGGGACTCACCATCGCTCCTCGCCGCGGCGGTGCAGGAGGACCGAGTACCCGAAGAGGGTCCCGTTGCTGCCGCGGAAGAGCAGCGCGTGCTGCGTGTCCAGGTTGTAGGGCCGCGCCGTCGGCAGGCACTGCCACAGCAGCAGCAGCGGGGCGGCCCAGCCCGCGGCGCCCCGCGCCCTCCCGCAGCTCCGCATGGCTCCGGCCGACCGGCAGCGCACCGACGCCGGCTTCCCGCCTCTCCGCTCAGCGAGAGGGCAGGGCAGCGCCGCGCCCCGCCCGGCCCTGCCCCGCCCTGGGTCACCCTCCCCGCGGCCCGGGCTGGGGGTGTCCCCGTGAGCGGAGGAGGCACACGGCCGCGCCGCCGCCCCCTCCCGCGCGGCCGCAGCCCCAGCCCCTCTCCCTGCCCGGGCGGCGGGGGTCGGGTTTCTCCCCGCCCCGTCGGCGCCCGCGGGGACGCTGCGGAAGGGACGTGGCCCCCGTGTCCCCGGGCAGAGCACGGCCATCCCGACACCGGCGGAGCAGAGAGTGCCGCGTCCCTCTCGCTTCGTCTCGAAACGCTTGGCTGGCCGGGCCGGCAAAGGGGGAAGGAGATACAGGAAAGTTATCCTAAAATCTCCCGCCGAGCAGCGGGCGGGCAGCTCCACCCAAGCAAGACCGTGTTCTGAGAAAGGCAATGTGGAGAAGATAGAGTTTTCCTTTTCAATTTTGGAAGAATCCCAGTACCCCTGTGTTGAAAGCCTTCCCCACCGTCGCTGTGCTGAGGGGGTCTTGCCTGCTGTCCCCCGGTGGGGGGTATTTCATTCCTGAAACTAGTGCTGGAGAAGTAGAGCACAGGGAGCCTGGCCTACTACCCCATGTTGCGCAAGACTGCTCACTGATGATGGCTCCTTCCTTTCACGTGTGATGCAGTCAAAACAACCCCCCATCCCTTCTTTTACATTTTAGAGTAACTTTTCACATTCCCGCTCAGTTCTTCTGTTGCTGACAAAGTTAGCGGCCGTGCCTCCAGACAGCAAAGGAACAAAGGAAAACGAGCATTGTGCAAGAGATCTGGTATTTGGCAGACCTTGTAAGGGCTCCCTTGATCCTAGCAAGGAGCTTTTCTGCGTGTGTTTTCAGCAATCAGTTGCTGACTCTTGGTTTAACTCATACTGAGTTGTGTTCATCCTGAAATCAAGTCTTTTACTTCTATCTGCAAACCTTGCCTCACTGAAGTCCTTTGAATACCAGGGCTCCCCTCTTGCTATAACAATCCCTGGATATGGATGACCTATGTATAATGGTGTTTTGAATCTGAGAAACAACAACAGAAGAACTTGGAAATGAAAATTTTAGTCACAAAGATTACTTACTGCATCTGGAATAAAGTCCAGTATGATTGCAACTATTGAATATTATACACATCAGAAATAACGGTGAGATTTCTCTAATGGAAATTTAGAACATGGCATTTTGAGCTTCTTGGGAAAATGCCCCCCTTTCATTTCCATTAAGTTAGTGGAAACGTGGAAAGTTTCACACTTCTGCAAAATGCTGAGCAACTACCAGAGCAGGGAACTGAGGCAATGCAGAGTGAAACATCTTGTCATCCTAACCACATGCAGATGTGTAGTTGCTGGAATGAGATCAGCACAGTGGAAGATCTGACAGCCAGTCAGCAGTGTATTTTTTTAAATTCCTCATCTCTTGAGCCATCAGAGGGCTTCTCCGGATGACACTGATGTGGCGCAGTGGCTGTTTCGTGCTAAGGAGTCAAACAGCTTCTCAGCTGCTATTCATCTTCCTTCCAATTACTGACATCAAAGGAGTTAAAACAATCAACAGCAGCTGTGAATCTGCATTTCTACTACTCAAGAAGTTTTCACCCTCATTTTCAAAGCAGCAAAACAAGCATGATTCAAAACTGAAATGCTAAATTGTGGTTTAGTTGGTGAAAAATTGTAACATGGTTGTACCACCATAATGCAGGAGCTATGTTGAGATGGTGGCTGGGTTCCTAGCTGACAGGAAAAGGTAGATTGTAAAGTTGTGGGATTCAATTATTGGCGCATACATAGCTGCTTATCAGCTATGATATGAAATTGAGACCTCTACATCACCTGTCAGGAGGAAATTTGTGTGTTGTCTCCTAGACTCTGCTAGAGGGGATGTGATCATGATCCACCAGGCATCAATGAAATCAGTGGAATATAAGTTACTGGAGAGTCAAAAATCCATATTTTTAGAAATATTTGCAGGTTTCAGTACCATTCAGGTACCAGGCAGAGAGCAGAATAAATGCAACTGACAATATGGAGTAATGGAGAGAGAACTTGAGTTTTATTAGGGATCAAGAGAATTTGCAGAAAAGTGGAACCAACACTGGAAGCCAAGTACCTGTATTTACAATTCAAATATCAGTTATGTATCAGTTTATATCTAAGTTATCCTGAAATAATAAAAAAAGTTCTCCCCAAAATGTCTTGCTGCTATTTATTTGCATCAGCACATCTCCCACAGTCCTCTGTGGGTTAATAACACTAGAAGCAAAATATTACAGTGACTTGCTCTTGTGCTTGAATTTGGTTCACCATCTAAGGCAATTTCAGAGGAGCCAGTGGGATGATTTGTTAATTATATTAGTCTGCAGTTTGGCAGCATTTTTTACAGCAGATGTGTGCATTTCATCTGACTGTCCTCATCTCTTGCTGCTTGTTCTTGAATCATGCTGCTGCCCCTGTTACACTGATACTGTTCAGTGTCTGAGCAGTGAAACACATCAGAGAAGTGATCTGGGTTAAAAATAACTCGGCAAAAAACGCCAAACCTAGATCAGATTTGTAGTTTTTATACTGTGTGCCTGGCCAGTTGTATTTATAGGATGGTTTATACTGATGCTGCAGCTTTAGGAGCTTTCTCAGGTAACAGCCTTAACTTTCTAGAAGTAGCAAGTCTATAGAGTTAAAACCTACACATCTAACTTAATATAAAGCAGTTTCTTTCCCTTCTTCTCACCAGTGCTGGTGAGAAGAAGGGAAAGAAAATTACTGAAGGAAGAACATCCTGATTCTGAATGTCTGTCAGCTTTCTTCTTTGGAACACATACTTTTTAATTCCCTAAGTTGGAAGGTATTTATATTAAGTTCTGTGTGTGGGCTGGTGTTGGGTAACTGATCACATGACTGCTTTTGCTGTGTTATAAATACATGAAAGCACGTGTTGCTAAAAATCTTCATGGATATGGCTGCTTTCAGCTGTCCCTGGTCTCCTGTGTGTCCTGTAAGCCTACTGCTGCTTATGGAAGAGTGTCTCAAAATCTACTCTAAATTAGAAATAAAAACAATCAGTGGTTGAGTTCTTGTTCCTAAACAGAAAGACATGAAAGTTAAATTTTTAAATTGTCTAAGTACTTAAATAGTGCAATATCAAATTTGAAGTTTCTAAATCTTTCTGATTTACTGAAACATGGAAAATCTAGGGTTTTGGTCAGACCATAACTATGTCTTATTTTTATGTAAGTTTCTCCTCCCCCACCCCTCAACAATGGCAGTGGGCCACAAAGTCCATTATTCATATGCTGTCATCTGAGAAATTATAGGAGGCAAATACACTCTTACCTCTAAGGCTGTTTTCAAGAAACTTCATCTTCCCTCTGCTGTAAGGTAAATGTGAGCTCTCATGAAGAGGTTGAATTGTCCACTGATAAGCATAATTAAGCAGAGGTGTCTGAGGCACCAAAGAAAGCAAATGTTAGCAAGGGTCTTAATTTTATCACTTTGCTTATTTTCTCTTTAGAGATCTGAATTTCATTTAGAATCAGCTAAAGAGAAGCAATCTTTTAATTTAATCAGGTTATAATATATTTACACTCATATGATGTCCTTTTAGGAAATTCTTTAAAGAAGTTTTTTTTTTCCCCTTGAAAAATTGTACTGCTGGAGTAAAGACTGATCTGCCAAAAGAGCTTTCCAGTATTTAAACATATAATAATGTCATACAGACAATGATTATGGCAACCTGACTAGAAGAAGCAAACAAAAGATAATTATAGTTAACAACAGCTTAACTAATAACTGCACTTTGATTTACAGATAGGCAGGACTGGAAATTAATCATTATATATATATATGTAATTGATGCATTAAATATCCTTTTTTATTTCTTAAAATATTGTCAAAGATTCTTGAGTTGCAAGATCAGACAGGACTAAATACCCGCTTCTGAGCAGAATTGGGCAGTAACTTCTTTTCCCATCCCAAAGGAATTGGTGAACTTTTGAAACTTTCCCATCTGAAATTCAAACAAAGAGTGTTTTCATCCACCATGTCTGTGTCTTTCTTTGTAAAAGTCTGATTCAGCACAGTTGTAGCATTTTTTGATTATTATCACTTTTTAAAACAAATGTTTTACTTAGATCTAATATTTCTGAGATAAAAAGGAAATATGTACGTTCAGAGAATTTCAACATAAAAAAGTAATTTTCTGTTTTCAAAATTAATAATTTATTTAAATCAACACTTTCCCATAATTAATTTTCCATAATTAATTAATGTTTCAACACATTAATCACTACGTAGAAAAAAATTCTGACCATTTATTGATATTGTGTTTCTATTTTTTTCATATTTCTGTTATTTCATGGGTTCCATATGTCTGCTGATGAGATTGGATGCAATGGGAATGGAACAGAATCTGAAAAGATTTTTTCTAGATTAATTTCTTTGCTGCAAAGCAATTTTAAGTTAGACATTGGTCTGTTGCATGTGCTAAGCAAAATAAACTGGAGCACAATCTAAAAGCACAAGCTGGGTTATTAAAACAAGTAGATATTAGTTTTGCTGAAAAGAAGGATCAGTTCTGTACTCATATATTTATAAATTTGGCGCTTATCAAATGTTAGTTTCAATTTGCATCAGTGTTTAAGTATGTGCATATGTCAGTAAAATGACAGTGTTATGTTGTACAGGACCGCCTTAATTGTTTTTATTTTCCAAAGGTTTCTATGTAAGAACACTTAAATGACTGAATATTTTGAGAGTAGTCCAAGGTTCTTTGTTGTCTCTCTCATTTATTTTTAAGGGTTTTTTGAAATAATTTCTAACAAAAAATAGGCATGGGTAATGATTGGTGCAAGTTGGGCAATTAATAGTTTAGAAATTGAGTCAAATCATGCCGAGGCTGAAAGCCTTTGGCTCCATAGAAACACTAAGCACTATGAAAACAGCCCCCAAATTAGAAAGGGTGGATGTGTGTGGACCGTGTTCTTCCAGCAGTGACAACAGCTAATATTTCAGATAGAAAAAATACCTCACAAGACCTCCTTATTTCTTGAAAATAATCCACCAAAAACCAAAACTGAAACAGTTGTTGGAAGAGAGCTGTTGAAAGGAAACATCTGGAGGAAATGCCATTCCAATTTCAGTCTTGTCTTCAGTATACCATAACATACATTTTTCAAGATGTGATACTGTGCTTCATCAGACAGCATCACAATGAGATCATACCTCTGAATATGGACTCCAGGTCACCTCTATGAAGGATGGTGATCATTATGTCTGCTTCTGCTTCCTGAGAGAGTATATTAAAAATATTTGTCATCAGCTGGTCATTTCTTTTATGCTAGCATGAAATCCTAGATATGCACAAAATGATTGCTGCACAAACTCCTAATCTATGTGAAGATGGAAGCAGGCATCTAAAAAGAGGAGCCAGCCCTAAAAGTTCAAGAGAGTTGCAGAGAAAAGTCTAAACCACAGCTAAATCCAGAACAACAATATGATAAGAAGGAATTATGGTGGAATGCAGTGAAAACTGGGTGATTTTGTATAGCCTTATGAACAACATGACACTTTTGGCATTCAGAAGAGATGAAAATAAAAGATTTTCCTAGATTGTTATGTTTCTTATGTATATATATAAATATTTTTCCAGTACTTCTTTCTTGGATACTCTTAGTATGATTCCAAAACCCATCCATTCCCCACACTGTATCTTCCTGAATTTATTAACCTCTTTAAAAATTAAGGAAAACAAAAATTTTCTGGCAAGCTATCAGAGCTCTAGTTGTTAAAATGTCAGCTTAAAATGCCCTTAGTACTGGCATTACATTCGTAAGTAGTCATTTGCCAGCTGTGTATCTGTGATTTCACAGTTATCAGGTCCAATAAAAGTTTAGACCCTGACAATTTAAACATTAAGAATTTTTGTTGGCTTGCAGGAACAAGATCAAATCTGTATCATTGTCATGTAATTTGCAAGATAAATTTTTTGAAGTTACACTTGCATCAAAGGAAAATGTAGTAGTATTGAGATTAGGCAGACAACAAAGTATGTAGGGGATATACTACTAAGAGTTCATCCACTTACAGGTAACCTTAGTTGTTCCTGTTATTTTGCCAAAGTTGGCTGTGTCTATTTGCCTGTTTGTTTGGCTGTTTTTTGCTCTGTGTATATAATGGGCGCTGTAAACCATGTTACATGTTGTTGCTAGAAATCTTGTAATGAAATAAACCAGTGAGATGCTGTTTTACTTGACCAAGTTTCTCTGAGTTGTCCTTGCTCTGTTTTAGAGCATTGCATGTAGTAGCTTCAATATTTTCTTTTTTAGGTTTGATTTTGATGTGTCCTAATTCTCAGTTTAGTTCTGAAATGTTTTAATTGTAGCTGGGTGTGTTTGAAATGTATGTGGCCTTTTGTGTACTTGTAAAATCTATAAACTTATTGCCCAGTATACATGTATAAACCATGTACATTTGTATTTTAGTCTCATATTCTATGGACTATGTCTTCTGTTGCAAAATGGACCAGAGAATTTATAGCATACTCATGTTTTTCCTTTCACTTTTTCTAAAAATTTACACATTCTAGATGCATTGGGATCAGGTCTGAAAAACCTTATTCCCCCTTTTCAGTGAGTGCTTATTGTACCTGAGCAGGTGCTATCTGGTGTGAGAAGAGAGTACCCTGAGTGCATTTTTTCTTCAAACAGTACTGATATTCAACTTTTGTGGCTAAAATACACCACTCCCAAAACAATTGTGTGTTAAAGCAACACAATAAATAAGATACCTTAACAAACTTCAGCAAAGGAATCTTCCCATAGAAACAACATGTTTTTCATTCCGAAATGCCAGTGATTTCTTAAGGAAGGAATAGGATCTATAATTTTATTTCCTTTTAATGAAACAGTACTTCCAAAAGTCAAGGAAAGGATATGTGTGTGTCTTGCACAAAAGTGATAGTTTGCATCCAACTATGCTTGCTGGCCTGTGTCTTTGAGGGGAGGTGTGTACAGACACATAGAGCAGTTCCTCCCTGCACACACATTTATAAAGGAGCGGAAAGCACAGTGAAACTGGCTGTTTAATAACTCCAGTGAGACAATCACTCACGTCCTGGAGGACCATGCAGGTGTGTGCTCAGCTGCAGCACGGCTCTGAATTTTAGTGAACTGAAAGTTCAGCTCATACATGAGCTCCTGGTTAGAACTCAGTGACTGAAGTTGTCCAGCTCTGTCTGAGACCTGGTCCCCAGCTGTGTTTGTTTTCTCCCAGCTGCTGCACTGGGCACCTCAGGGCTTGGCCATGTCCGCCACATGTTCCCTGTGTTCTCCCCCATCTTATCCCTAGACCGAAGAGGATCGGCTGAATCCATGACGCCTGGTAGGGAAGGCGTTGTGCCTTGAGCCTTGAGGGATTGCTGGCTGGTCGCTGAGGGCGTTCCTGCAGGCACCCTGTGGGAGAGGCTGGCGGCCGCCCTGCACTGCGCTGCACGCAGCTGGTTCAGGCCGGTTCCAGCTTGTTCTGACCGGTTCCAGTTGGTTCAGGCCGGTTCCGGCCGGTTCCAGCCGGCTCCCTCAGTAGCTCCTGAGGGCTGCGCCAGGCAGCCATGCTGAGGACACCTCTGACAGTCCCTGACAAAGGACAAAGCGCTGCTCAGGTGGTGAGGTGTGACAGGAAGAGTGAGGGACAACTCTGCAAGCACCGGGGGTAGGGCAGGAGCAGGAAAGGCGCCACAAGTGCCAGAGCAGAGACTCGCCTGCGGCCTGCAAAGACAGACGCCATTAAAGGCACCCAGGCCGCGGCTCCTCCGGGACCCCATCCTGGTCCAGTGGATATGGCCTAGAGGAGCTCCTGACTGTGGAGAGCCCATTCTGTAGCAAGCTTTCCTGAAAGAAGCTGTGGCCCTGGAGAGCTCGCACCGGTGCAGAGCTTTCCTGCCAAGAACTGTGGCCTTGAACCGCCCATGCTGGAGCTGGTTCCACTGACAGGGGCCATGGCCCCGTAGAGCACACGTCGTAGCAAGTGACAGGCATTGCACCCATGCTGAAACAGGTTTTCATGACAGCCACTGTGGCCCTGAGGAGGCTAGGCTGGAGCAGATTCTCCTGATAAGAACTGAGACCCATGGAGAGGAACTTCAGGCAGTGGACAGGAACCTGCAGCCTGTGGACAGGATCTACTCTGGAGCTGGGGAAAAATGTGAGAAGGAGGGAGAGGTAGGAAGGGGCTGTCATGTACTCATAGTGACCTCACACTCCCCATCCCCTCTGCACCTCTTGGACATGGCTGGGGGATATAGGGGACCTCAGAATGAAAGAGTGAAATTGAGTGGGTGACAGAAGTGTTGGTGTTGGGGAAGGTGGTGTTTTAATTTGGCTCCAAATCTATTAAAACTGGCATGAAATTATTTCTCCAGAACTTTATCAATATTTTCCTGATGCCAGTGACTTGTAAGTGATTTCCCTGGCTTTACCTTGACCCAAAAGCTTTTTCATAATGCTTTCTGCTCTTATCCTCTTTGAGCAGGACAGTGAGAGAGAAGCTAAGTGGCTCTCTGGCAGCCAGACAAAGTCAACCCAACACAAAGTTCCAGACCTTTTCCAATTCCAAAATATTGCTTTCAGTGTAAATAGACTGGAGCTATAAATTTTGAGCTATAACCAATATCCAGGACAATTTTCAAGGTATATTTAAATTAATTTATGTCACATCACAACTATATTCTCTATTTAACTCTCTCACATAAAACATGATTTAGTTCTTTTTTTAAAAAAACCTTTTTTTTTGTGCAGTGTTCCATGAGAGTCATGATAAACGAAGAGTTAATCAATATCTAGTACCTGCAGAAGAATCAAGCTCATAACTAAACACTAAGAAACCACACATTTTTGATTTTTACAGACTTTAAAGTGATGTTAAGTTTCTCATACAAGGTATAAGCAAAGGTTCCAGCTCTTAGTTATACAAATATCTCACTGGGGTTTACAGCTGTTACAGTCTCAGTATTACATCTTGTGATCTCCCCTCTGGTAGCCCTTTCCTACTATGTCTTCCCCATGACAATCCTTCCTGGTATTGTGCAGAGGGTTGCAGAATTTAAAAACAATTGAGGATCTTGTCCTCTATGTGTGAATTTTATCAGTTTGTGATAAGCAGATTGGAGAATCTACAGCACAGTATTTATGACATAATGCTTAGAGATATGAAATGCGCCATAATTTTAGGAACAAAAGGTTTTCTTCTTTTAGGCAGGATACAGTTATCTTTCTATGGGCATGATTTTAGAGCAGGTGAAAAGATTACTTATAAAAACCCCACACCTATATTTAAACATCATTATAAATCCTATGTGATAGCACTTTTAATTTTATATGAAAAGTTATGTTGGTATTAACCTACCACATAAGAAAACAGCAAAAATAACTTAGGCTTCTTCATTCTTGTGACATGTCTGAATCACAGTTCTCTCTTTATTCTCACAGTCAGGATTATTTCATGTACAAACTGACCATAAATGAGCATACAGTTTTCACCACAGACATGCCTGTGGGGTAATAAGACATAATATCTGTTTTGAAAAATGAGTGTTACTGATCTAAAAAAAAATTCTGCTTACTGAGATCACGGAAGGCAGTTTGGAGAAAAGTAAACCAGAGTTTAGGTGTCATCACAGATGGATAAAAATAAGATGCTGAATATGTTTTTTGTGTAGCTAAGACAAAATTGTGTGTTTCACAGAGAAACAAACTCAGATCTAGAGCTACCAGAGGCTGAACATCTTCAGCAATGGGCCGTGTCTCTGTGACCTTCTGTAGCTGTTACAGCTGTTTGGCATTTCACTTAATGAAGCAGAGATTTGCCCCTACTATTCACTATTCAAGCTTAGGCTGGGTTTGAAATTCTAGCTCTTTTAATAGCTAAGGGAGTTTTTCCATTGTTTTCAACAAGGCCACAATCTGTGAATTCGTCTGGAACTGGGTGAACACTAAAGTATGATCATTAGATGAAATCAGATTAATGTGCTTTGCAGTGTGATTTTTTTGTTGTAGTTGTTGTTGGGTTTTTAGGTTTTCGGGCTAATGAAAATTGATCTTCTAATTAAAACCCTCAAAAATTCTGGCATATTTATTTAAAATATGATTACATAAATACTCGGTACAATGTATGAAAAATGGGTTGTCTAGTTGGATGAATTTTCCTAAGATATTTGTATTTTGAAATGATTCAGTGTGTTGTAATGTCTTTACTGCATAGTATCAGTGTTATAAACCTTCTGTTTTGTGAAAAGATCCTACAATTTTGCCTTCAGAAGTAGAAGAAAGTGGAGTATTGTACATCTCTTTCTGAAAAAATTTTGTTTCTGCTATTGCAGCTGCTATGAGCACAAGTCAATCAACAGCCTTCCTCATGTCCCAGTGATTGCAAATCTTTCAAAGTCGAGTTTAAAGGTCTTTACAAACATAAAACTTATGAAAATGCAGAGTTAAAAAGGCAGCCATCAGTTTAAAAATAAACCTGTTTCAGATAATTTTGACTATTTTACCACTTAGTCATTTTCAAAGTTATTGCTTGTCTGAGACAGTGAATGAGGTATACATGAGCAAACCTGATGATCAACCAGACTTTTATGTTTTGGAAAGCTTGAGTTGGGTGTATCTCTTCATGATTACAGTAATAACCTTCTGAACCCAGCTGAGTCACGTGCATTACTTTTCTGTCTTTCTTCTTGTCTAGATCCTTTCTTTTATTTAACCTCTGGTTTTCAAGACCAGAAATGTCTACTTTTTTTTTTTGAAATTAAACTTAGATTTTTGTCATCTCAGTTTTCAGAAGCTTTTTGAGTATTCATCTCACATTGGCTGCTTCTTCTCCTTTCATGGTTTAGCTCTTGAAAATGCTATTAGACACAGTTTGTGCAGACTGTGAAATCAAATAGCTCTGTTTAGTCACATGTGTCAGTCCAGTCGTAAAATTCTGCCCCAAAACAGACACTGGGGTCCAGTGTTCACAGTTACTCAGTTTGATGTAGCCATAAAATGTTAAATATTTTTTAAAGTCTCTATAAGAAGTGCTTTTTAAACCATTAGCAACTGCAGTGACTGCTGGATTTCAGGTTTATTCTTCAGAGAAGGGTAGAACAATCCCAAAAGTTAATGGTAGTAGGGATCTGCTTTCCACAAGAGAAGAGAATTGTAGCTTTTCAAATGTCTTCAAGTTTAAATAGAACAAGTTGACTGATGGAAATCTCAGTGCAAATGTTAGTGTTCCCTGAAGTTTGTTTTATTGTAATTTTCTTCTATTAATCGTGGTTCATGTCTGCTAAGTATAAGCAATAAGTAATTTTTCACAAGAGATTTTGCTTTTCCTTCCTTGCATATTAATTTCTGTAAAGGATAAAGCAAAAAGAAGTTTTGGCATTAAAATTTCAGAGAAAAAAAAGAGTAATCTGGAAACAAAGATGTTTCACTTACAATCATGAATTGTTTGGATTGTATAACTGTAATGAGTCAAAGAATCATTGAATCTTAGAACACCAGATTTGAAGGGACTTCAAGGATCATCTGGTCCAACCTTTCCTGGCAAAAGCACAGTCTAGACAAGATGGCTCAGCACACTGTGCAGCTGAATCTTAAAATGGTGCAGTGTTGGGGAATCCATCACTTCACTGGCAAGACTATTCCAGTGGCTGGTTGTTCTCATTGTGAAAAATTTTCCTTGTGTTCAATTGGAATCTCTCCAGGATCAACTTGTAACCATTACCACTTGTCTTTTCCATATGAGTCCTTGTGAAAGGGGAATTTTCATCTTTGTATCCATCCTTTAAATATGGGAACAAGGTGATAAGGTCGGCCCTAAACCTTTCTCCAAGGCTGTACAAGCACAGCAGAACAACCAAATTCTCGCCATCTCTGTGGCCCTTCTCTGGATCCTCTTCAGCCTGTTTTCAGTGGGTTCTTTTGGTTTTTTTGTTTGGTTTTTTTTTTGTGTATCAGGGACCACAACTGAACACAGTATTCCAAGTGTGACCAGGAAGTAGCACCTTCAGGTGGAAGATAATGCCAGGATGCTGAGTGGGATAATGATTTCTGTCTCTCTGCTGGTGATGTCCTTGTTGATGCAGCCCAGTGTCCTTCCTGCTGGCTTTCTTTGCCACAGCAGCAGCAGCAGCACTGTTCACTCCCACTGAGCTGCTCGTCCAGGATCCTCAGGTCCCTTTCACAGAGCTGCTCCCCTGGGAGATCCCAGCCTGTGCTGTGCTCCTGCATTATGTTTTCCCAGGTTCAAGGCCTTTACAGTTAACTTTAGCCCACTCTTCTGGCCTATTCTGGTCTTCCTGCAATGTGGCTCTCCCTTTTGAAATATCTACTTCTCTCATCAGTTTGGTATCATCAGAAAATTTCATCAGGGCACACTTGATCCCATCATCCAGGTAATTTATGAAAATATTAAAGAGCAATGTGCTAAATATTCTTCCTTAGTGGCCTGCACTTTAAATACAGGAAGATGTAGAATGTAGATACAGATGTAGCTATAGATAGAGTTGCATACACACACATACACCTATGAAAGGGAAAATAAGTAACTTTTAAAAGGGTTAAAACTGGTGCCTATGCATCTTTAAAGTTGCATTTTAAACGTGGCAAACTGTATTTCAACAAGGGCTGTTGTAGCTGTAAAGAGAGAATGCAGCAAGCACTGTTCTACTTACAAGTAGGGAGAGTTTTGTTTAAGTCTGGGGTGATATCTGAAGCAGATTCAGAAACACAAAGGAAGTGTCATGTATAGTTCTGGTATTTAGATCAGAATTGCAGCTCTGGATCCAATCAGTTGAGCACAGGGTCTGACTTCAATAGATGCATGTGTAGGAGTAAGAGTTTGCCATCTAAGGCAGTAACAGCCTGCTGAGTTTACAGTGAGCCGTGACTTGTAGAGAAATACACTGTAGTAAATCATACAGATCATATATTAAAAACTATAACATGCAGCAGTACAGTTTGTTAAGCAGACTGCAGACTTTTATTCCATGTCTCAAAGCTAAATGGTGTGTGCCTGAGAGAGGGCTGGGGATGAGAGGTCACTGGAGTTAGACTGATTTACACCTGCTGAGAATCTGGTATGGTGAATTATTTTCAATCCCTCCTTGAGAAGTAGGTATTTATTTTTATCTTTCTAAAATATTTTCCTCCACTTGCCTCTGTTAGCAGTTCTTGCTGACATTAAATGTTTGAGAGCAATTTTGCCACAAGTAGGACCAGTTTCAGTGACAGCTGAAGTTTTCCCATAAACTTGTGCAGATTATGCAATTTAAATGGACAGAATTCAGTCTTAGCTGCCTGTCGTGGTGATCATAATCACAGTTACTTTTCAGAGAGTATTTTCGTAGTCTTTGCACATATGATCTCTGCAACTCAGAGTGTTTGCATACCACGCAGCATCTGGCTTGGTTTTTACAGGATCTTAACAGATGCAGTCAGGAACTATGCACAACTCCCTGATGTCTAAAAATACTGGTATTTCAGTAATCTCTTGTGCTATAATCACTGTCCCATACAAATGTAATAATCATAAACCATTGGAAATTACTCCAAAAAATCAGAGCAAATGCCCACAGCATGCAGCCACTGAATCTTTTCTTTAACAAAAAGAACTATTGGAGATAGAGAATACTGAAGAAAATACTGACTTAAAGAGCTTACTTAAGGAAATACATTGAAATCTTTGTGTCAGGACAGTTTTAACTTAAATCTTATTAGAAATACTTTGAATATCATATTGACCCCCCCATATAAAATATATAAATCAGATATTTTCTTAAACTATTACTAGTATTTGGCCTGCACAATTTCATGTTAAGGAACCTACACAATTTCTTCTATTTTCTTTATGTCAGAAAGAAAGAAAACTGTGTTTAGTTGCTGTCTGAAATATAGATACACCATTGTAACATAGTGGAGGGAAATCTTGGGCTCACACTTTTAGTTCTTCCATAAAAGTATGACTGAAATGAATGTTTTGCCTGAATAGAAAGTCAGAGACCAGGGTGAAACGCCAGATGAAACAGACTGCTTATAGTAACTTTAACATAAATATAATGTCCAACAACGGTGAGGAACTCCAAGTACAAATCATGTGTAACTCTTTCAGATCCATGCAGTAGATCTGAAGCTAAAACTCATCCTTGAGATAATTGCTGAAAAGAAGAAATAATTAGGTTCTGAAAAGACAACATAAATAGGTACTGAAAAGTTTGCAACCATTCATCAGTAAAATTGTGCTTGGGGATCTTTGGTGCAGAGAGAATCATAAAGCTAACATTTGTCTCGGTTTTCTGTCTTCTGTCCAAGTTTTCATTGGCAGGAGGAAAGGAGTATGGGTGTTGTTTGGGATTCCCAGGGTTCTAGCAGGTCTCTAGGCTACAGCCTTTGGAACTGGTAACCGTTAGTCAAGTAACCACCAGTGGGCTACACCCGCTGAACTGGTAATCACTACATGGAAGTTTTTTGGTTCAGGACAGGTGTAATGAGTTCTAAAATCAGCAAAGTAAGAGCAATATTAGGTATGACTCTTCAAGGTAATACAAGGGGCAAAAGTTTTAAGCCAAGGACGAAACAGGTGTCTGAAATGGTGTGTCATTGAGGAGGGATAGAGTGAGATCAGCATGCACATATAGGTAATCAGAGTGAGAGCAGGGTCTGTGAACAGTGTGACATATGAATGACATCAAGCACGTCTCTCCTATTACTTGAGACTTGTATGTCAAGGAAAAAGGAAATGAAAACTTGTTAGGCAGATTACTCAGACCAGAATGAGCTTTGAAATCTGACTTCTCCATATATTACCAGGAAAGATGTCTGTAGTTAGTCAGATTATACCTTCAGCCCAAAAAACCCACAAAAAACCAAACAAAAAACCCAAATAAACAAATAAAAACCAAACCAAACCAAACCTCCAACAGCAAACCCAGGAATAACTTAGGGATTCTAAAGGTAAGTGATTTTCAGGTATGCTCACTTTTACAGAACAGAGATCAACTAATTAACAGCTAAATAACATGTGACTTCAGTGATCTATCACATATAATTATGTGCAAATAATAGCCTTACATTTCAGATAATCCATAGGCAGTAATTTGTTTGGACAAGTGTCAGTGAGCAGTGATGAATAGCAAGCAAATTTTGTAAAATCATTGTTGGTTTGTGGTTCAGTTCTAACAGGAAAAATGACATGTAGTAAACAGGGTTAATTTTGAATGTTCGTCTAATTCTGCTAGAAGGGTAAAGATGACAAGGTTTCAATTCTCATTTTCATCCATTCATTTCTGTGTTGCAAATAAGTCAAGAATGTGCTCCTTACAACATGAGCAATTCTAGCTGTATGTACAATAAAACATTCTTTGGTGATGGTGTTAATCCAAAAATGCCAGATGTATAATATTTTCATGTATGCTTTTCTTGTGAGTTTCATGTTCCAGTTTTCGTCTCCTACAGGTTTTTGTTTTCAGGAGCCAAGGTACCCTGGAGAGAACGCCAAATGATCTGACATCTTTTAAGTATGAAATTTAGAAATTTAGAATGAAAATTATGGGATCTGAGAGATGTAGAGTAGCATAAATTATTTGTTAACATTCTTTAATTATTATGGGTACTGGATCCAGCCTTCAGCCAACAGCTAGTGATGCTGCTTGTCCTTTTTTTAGTGATTTTTGTACCCTAGTATAAATTTCATGCACTTTTAAAGCAGAATGAATCTGGGAAAATTCCTCTCAAAGAAAAAGGACCACTTCTGCTAGTAAATGGTACTTTTTGTTAAGGCATTCCTCTGCACTGAAACATTCTTCTGTTTTGTGATCTTCTTTCAATGCAGATTAGGATGCTTTTGAGCTGAAAGTAAAGCATAAAATAGAAAACAAAGCAGATTTCCTTTTTATTATATTCTATGATGCATATTTTTCTCTTCACTGCAAATTTATTGTTTTCCTTACTAACTGAAATATGTTGTTATTCACTCATTCTCATAGCACATAGCTTAAAACAGCAACACCAGGGCAGCAAGGCATTTTGGATTTTTTATCAACTACAGTAAGTAGCATGCATGCAGGAAACATGAAAAGACTCAGTATCTTAACTCTGTATCTAAGCTTAGTCTCTTATCTTCTATCTTCTGTTTGCTCAATACAACACTTCTCTTATCTGTTATTATGCAGAGTATATTTGAAGCAACCAAAGCTAGGCACTTACTGAATTGATTTCTAAACGTCAGCAAAAGCAGGTCCATCAGGAGGATGTAATGCCAAAATGTTCATCCTTCTTTTTGTCTTTCTGAAAGTGATTAAAGCGAGAGCAATTTTTGCTGTGGGGCTTATGGAAAAATAAAGCTTGCTCACTGCTTGGATTTTAGATTCTTGAGCTAATTTCTTCTTAACTAGAATTTTTGTAACATGAGTTTGCCAAGTACTTTAACCATCTCAGAGGACAATGAAGTGACACAGCAGCTAAAATGAACTATTTGGATAGGCCTTTCTGGTCTGCTTCAAACATGTAGTTTGACTTCATCTATCTCCGTATGCTCAAATAAGCACAGATACTAGCTAGTTTATGTTTCCAGGGATGGGCAAGAAAAAAGTCTTCTGTCCTGCAAAGACCTTATAGTAAATGGTATAAAATGCATGAAGGAAGGTACAAACAAACCAGCAGCTCAGCCTGTAAAAAGCAGGGAAAATTGTGAAGGAATTTGGAAGACTGAGCATTTTCATCCCTATATACCTTGGCAGTGGATAAAATTCTGTGAAGGGGCTTGGATGTAACTGAGAGATTTTAGTTATAAACAACAATAAAGATGACTTAAAATTCTTTAAATACTACTGAGCAGAAGCAGTGCTTATAAATGAAAGTTATATCTGATTTCAAGTGAAGACCAAAGAGATTTATTTTATATAAATGGTAAAGTGGGCTGATTGCTGAAGGACACAATAAAATGGGTGGAAGAATGGCGCTAAGGAAGAAGTTCAGGATTGCTGGTACATGGTATTTTTGGTGTATTCAGATGAAGGTTTTGTCAGCATTGTTGTTAGATATGATTATGTTTGCTATCAACAGAAATTAAAATGAAGTTATGTGGGCTGAAAACACAGGAATAAGTTTCTAACTAAAAGGTTTGATCAAGTCATGTACCCCTGGGTTAGATATGAAGCCAGGTGGAAGTAGTTCAAGATAAAAAATTCAGTACCACCAGCTCCCTCGAAAATGTAGGGAGACAACAGCTTTCATGAATATATGGAGTAAATCTGAAACTGTGCAAGCCACTTTGGTTTTGAACTAGAAGAAAAGAACACAGCTTATTTATTCTCTGTTACCTACACTGGTCTAATTTCTCTCTAAAGATAAGACATTTTCTAAGCAAAAATATGAGGCATTATTGCACTAATTGGAGTTATCGACATGATAACCTTCTACGCTCCCTGAGAAAAGTCCAGATGATGTCTGCTTTAAGCATGACTCCTGTACTGAAGAGGAAGCAGTTACAGAAAAAGAAGAGAAAACATTGAGGCTGGTACAGTATTTTCTCCATTATCTCTAGAATTTTTTTCTTAACATAAGTATAATACAGTGGTTCAGTAGCAGTAGGTGGGAAAAGGAATGAAGGACACAAAGGAAGGTATTTCCTCTGCAGATGCAGCCTAACTCACTGGCTTACTCACCAAATAAAACCTCTCATGAAATGTTTAATGTCTTGCTTGCTATAGAAATAATTATATTATGTTACTGAACAATGTTGCAACAATGAAACATCAGTGAGAAGAAACAAGCATGAACATTTTTGTAAAGTTACTTCTTAAGTATTTATAAGAATATGCACACTGCTAGCTACTGTATTAAATTAAATTGACACTATTTGTGACAAATAGAACATTTATTATGCAATAATGTGATTTTAAACTCTTTTAAAAATCCAGATAAATGGTGGAAACAAGACCCTAGGGTTTTTCCCATTGAATTTAAAAAAGACTAAGCTACTGTTGAAAAAAAACCTTAATTAAGTAAAGCAGTATCTGTGACATATATGTTGAAAAAAGCTTGATATGTGGAAAAGCTAGAAAGAAATCTCTCTTAGTCATGAGCAGAAGTTACTGTATCTGGGCAGAAATTTCCCATGAGAATCCTTTTCTGTTGAGACATGCAGTTTTAGTTTGGTCAAATGCACTGAAATTTTTCATATTCATTATAGTTTTCACAGGAGAAATAAAAAAGAAAGATATGGTTCCCTGGATTTGTGAATCCTTGCCTGGTCATATGCCTTGCCAGGCAATCCTTGCCTGGCAGCAAAGCCAGAGTGGAGCCAGGGCTGCTTCAAGATGGGATTGTGATCCTGAGAGAGGCTCATCCATCCCCCTTTGCCCTGGGGACTTTGGCCACTGCAGAGCTGCTGCCTTTCAGAGTGGGAAGACTGGAAGCCCACAGAGCTGGGTGGGCTCTGTGGGAGCTGTGGGAAGCCCACAGACTGCAGGGACAGTCAAAGGCCCACTTAATGTGCTCACTTCATCCTTAGGCTCTGGCTCCACAGATTCCCACCTGTCCCCTTTAATGACCATGCTAGGGGGTTTAATAAGTGGTTTAATAAGGCCATTGGTGGCTTTTCCTGACCAGCCAGCTTAGAAATCAGTAAATAATGGAAAAATAGTTTGCCTGAGCGCACCTCAAACTCCAAGCCTGTGCAGAGCCAGAGGCTGCAGCACTGTACCTTGAAGTCTGGGTGGATGTGATGTGGACGTGTTGGTTGTTGGAGCGTGGTGCTCCCTTGGATGTAACTTGGAGTTGTGGGGCAAGCCCTTGGCAGGTGTGTGTCTGCAAAGAGTGTGACAGGGCGTGGAACAGAAGTCTTGGAACAGAAATCGTCATGCCCCTGCTATAGCCATTTTGCTTAGTAAACAGATTGGAGATTTTGTGCCACTGGGTGATGTGGTTCTGTTCCTACTGCTGCTGTTTTCTTAATGCCCCATGTCAGAATGAAATAGGCTGACACTTCTAAATTGAACTGAATGGACAGACCTTCAAGTATCTTATTTTCCTGCTCAAGTTTCAAACAGTTCAACTGCAAAATATATTTATTCAGTTTAACAAGAGTATCTGTTGCTGCTTAATTTAAAGTGAGAGTTAACTAATAAATCAGTAAAAAAATGCTAAAAAAACATAAAGCCCAGGCAACTGAGGAAAGAAGGGATTGCTAACATTATGGTTGCTTAGGTTCTGAGAGAAAATTTCTCAACTCTGCTACTAATTTTCAATCTTTGGTGGTTTCTTTCCATAATATATGAGCAGAAACAGATGTTCTTCAACACTAACATTTGATCTGTGTGCAAAGAATTAAGGGTATTATGTACTGTCAAGGCAATGAGTGATATTTAATCATGCAGAGTCATAGTAACTTCAGACAAAACTACAGTGGTAAGCATCTGTATATTGTCCACAAACCTTTGAGTAACCTATTATGACAGTCAAGTCTCTATAAATGATATGAAAGTATTTAAAGAAACAACAAGGTTAATTTAGATAATTCCCAACAGAGGAAGGTTTTACTTTTCAGTAGAGTTAGGGCCATGAAATAGTTTTCTTCGCATAATTCAGCAACAATTTCAGGTATCAATCGCACATTTTAAAACTGAGTCCTTTTCTTAAGTATTCCAGCATGTTTAGCTGCTTTTGGTTCTGCAGACCAGCCCCAGGGTGGGCTTAAATGGCTGTTTCTGTTTAAGAGGATCACTGTCTGATATACTCTTTCTGTTGTTCCTACTCTGATTCCCTTCTTGACCCGGATTAAAGAATTGGAAAGTTATGAAGTCAGCTTTTCACTTCAAGTTTCCTCAACTACTCAGGCTGGAATGCCCAGGGGAAAAAGCATTTAGCAATGATAGCTATGTTATTGCTGTCTCAGTACTGATCTTCTCGGCCATCAAGTTAGAATAAATTGTGGCAGGGACAGAGGCTGTGTAAATCAGCCTCAGGGTTATGACAGAGCAGAGCCATGCTACAGCTCTTACCCTTCCACAAGGATGTTTTAAGTAAAGTTCCCCTGGATCTAGCATATTTAATAAATAGCAGATCTGATGCTATTACTTACAAAGTGACAGGGTCTTATTTTATATAGGCTTTGTGAAGGTTCATTTTTGCACATCCAAGTATTTGCTCCAAGTTCCCTGTAGTTTATACAGTCAATATTGGTACCAACAAGAGGAAGCTCCCCAGAGCAGCCAAGTTGCTTGAATTGAAAAGACTGCTCGAAATTACTTCTCTAACCCAGCATTTTCCAAAGTCATCACCATAAATCTGCCAAATACATTCCAAAATAGTATCTTATGACAGACTATTCTCCTTGTTATACCCAGTGGAAAAGACTGTAACCTGTGCCCTCTTTGCATTAACCAAAGAGGCATACTGAAGAATGTTAATGTAGAAAATATGAACATGATGCAACATTTCATATTAATTTTCAGTTTGAAGAGTACTTATGTAACAAAAGAGTCCTAAAGAGCTGGATGCATCAATGAGACCATCTTAGCAGATGCACCACTGTAAATTAGGGATTTGTTATCAAATGTTGTATGTCAGTCAATGGACTAAGTTAATTTGTAATATGCATTAATTAAAAAAGAAAGTTCTCCTCTAAATATTATAGAAGAAACTCAACTATTTTATTTGTTAGAAGAGTAGAAATCATAAAATCTGAAACCTCTATAAGCCTTCAGGAAAATGTGTGCCCAGAAAAAAATAAAGATTCTGTGAAAATTTCTCCAAATCACCTGGATTTTGACACCCTGAGCAGTCATATCATAGTCATGAATGCCTCACTGCTAGCTCTAGTTATGTAAACTGGAGTTGTGCCTAAGATGGAAATGTTTGATCCACATTTGCAAAGTTGGACAGACTTTGCTTATGTCTTTAATAGTCTTGTGAGGCTCCTTTAACTTAAAAAGAACAGGCTACATTCTGCTGTTTGGAGTAATATCAGAGGAATGAGATGAGCAGAACAACTATAAATAGAAATAGACAAGGATTAGAATATACATTACTATGACCTTTGCTGTTCTTAAAGTGAAATTAAACAATACAGATGTACTGAAAATTGAAGTAGAATTTTATTGTGAGCCCTGTGAAGAAGTTCAGAGTCCGCTGAAAAATGTGAGTCTCTCAAAAATGTGAAACACTTATTATCACTAAGGATTCCCTGGATTCCCTACCTACCCTCACCACTCATCAGATAGGGCTAGGTACATCATCTCTGGACAAGGAGAAGAGTAGCTGTGGACCAGATCATGCACATGTATTTGTATCTGGATTTGCTATGAAGAAAACATTGCTACTTCCTTTGTCAGGGCTTGTGGCAAAGCCACCTACTAGGCACCACTCTGAAGAGATATGGACAAATTCCTGTCACTGGAGCCCATTATTTAAGAAAAACAATATGGAGAACAGTGAGTGAGGTGATTTTATTTCATAAAGCTCTGTGTACTATCACCTAGATGTCGACACTTATGACAAGAAGCAGATTTAACTGCTCTTAGCTGATCCATAAGGCCGTGTGGCTGTCTCTTCTTGTCTCCCTAGGGCTGGCCCCCCACGCCCTCTGGGGCAGTGCCATGCTTCTTCAATGTGTCACAGAAGGGGAATTAAATTAATGGCTTTCATTGTTTTTCCTGGAAGAGAGGCAAGTTTTTTTATGAGGATAAGCTATCCCTTGTCAAGAAAAACTGGTGTGAAATTTCCTACAGGACAAAGCTTTGATCAATATTCTTACTCTGTTGGAGTTATTTTGATGCTTTTTGTGTAGCAAAGGACAGGTAAGACTGTAACAGTCAGTTGTAAATTCCTTCTCACTGAGTAATGTAGTTTTTCCTATGTGCTAAAAATTAGTGACATCACCTCTTAATCATAGTTAATCACTCACCCCAGTGTAGTTTAGCTGTGTTTGGACATTAAAGAAAAATCTGTCAGACATACTTACCAATTTTTTGGTGCCAAAATTCTTTTCCACATTTCATTTCCCTATGAAATTAGCTCCAGTAATTTTGAATTCATTTAGAAGGAATGGCTTCTCTCAGTCATCTACCCACCCACAGATGCATGAAAAAAGCAGAAAAGCTTAGTATGTGATGTACTAGGAGATTGTGAATAGCAGGCTACATTCCTCCTTGAGATGCAAGGGAACAATAGCTGGGGGTTTGTACTAACTAGGTTATTAGTAAATATCTTCCCAAGATTCCAATTTTGTGTGTAAATATGGTTTGCAGACTAACAGCAATTCTTTCTCACTCTTTTCCGAGTTATTTTTAGTGATAACCTCAGATTACCAATTAGCTCAATTACAAACCTGCATAAATGAGGTTGTCACAGTTTCTGTGAGACAGTTTCAAACGGAGCACAATATCATGGCAATGGCTATCACTGCACCCTCTCTATGGCCAGCTCTGGCTCTCTGACACTTCACACGTGATATAACCTTAGTATGGGTACTGAAATGTACCATAAGCTTCACTCTAAATTCAAGACAAACTGAGCCTGAGCCCATGAATTGGCCTGTAGCTAAGTAGAGCTGCACATAAATCCCTAAAAAACATGTTGAGTTAGAGATCTCTTGTTTATCCATTTCATGGTTTCTTTAACATTTAATGCTCCAATTAATTTTTCTCCATATTAATCCACATGTCCTTTCTGATTCCCCTGAATTATGTTTTCTGGATTTATGCTTTCTTGAATTTTTTTTTATCCATGAAGAATAAGGTCTCCTTAGTTCCATAGAATTAGAACTATCACAGTTATTTCATTCCCACAAGAAAATGGAAAAATAATTTTTTGCCATTAGACACCTATAATGCTTGCAGTATTATTTTTTCTATGGCATATTTCTTTGTTTGCCTTATAGAGGCTTATAAAAGCAAATTTCAGCTTGCATTAAAATTTCTTCAATACCTTTAGCAGTGCACAGAACATTACACCTAACATATGCCATCCCATGATATTTCTTTTTGTACTCTGCCTGTGGAAAAAATTGCATACTGTAAACATTAATTTATTAAATATTTGTGAATTTTAGATGTGCAATGACATATTTCTTGCTAGATATTGTTTAGCTCACCTAGTTAGTTCCGAAGCCATGATCCATTTAAGCCTAATTGATACTATTTAAAATATTCTGCCTTTTTTTTTTAAATTAAAGGATACAAAGAAAACTCACAATTTTTGGAAGGACACAAGTATAGATGCAACAGACTTTGTGCCATTGGAATTTTTTTTCTGTAGGTCATATATGTACATGTTAAGCAATTAAAGGAACAATGTTTACCCTGAATTCAGAAGTCCTTAACTTTTTCATTCTGTATTAATGATGTGAGGATCTGTCTTTTCATAAGCTTTGTATTGCATATAAAATGCCCAGCAGTCTTAAAGACATAAGATTAACGTGAAAGGATTTGCCTCTAATGTAACGTAGTAGCAACTTTCATAGCCTAATGTCCTTTTGTTAGTATATTTGGACTAACAGAAGCAACCTGAGAAAATTCTAGTGCACCATCAGTATTGCTTAATTCTGTGTGCAGAAATATAAGAGTAATCAAAAGATACAAGTAATCCTGCTGCTTTTCTACTTTAGCAAACTTATTTGTCAAAATACATTTTTTTTTGTTTAAAAATGAGATGAAAAATTCATGTCACAGGTTTTCAGTCAGCAATTAGATCTTGCAAAGCATTTTTTTGATAAAATGAAAGAGACAAAAATCAAGTGGCAAGAGTTTACATGGGCAGCAGTTATTGAGGCAAGGATTTCTGGGAAAATAAAAAGTACTCTACAGGAAATATCCTTGCTGATCAGATAGAAAGCCTATCCATATTACTCTAATGTGTAATAAATGGAAACCCCACACATTTGACAAAACAAAGGTAAGCAGAAGGAAAATGTGTCCTAGGAGAGCATGAGAGAGCCCAGACCCAGAGGCTATTCCAGATCTGTTAGCACAACTGCCTTTAGACATCACCACAGAGCCAGATGTTGCTGCTAGAGTCTTCCCAAGCTTGGCATCTGGGTCCTGGCATGCCCCAGGAGCAGCCTGGGGTGCCACTCCCTCATTAGGGTAGGTGCACAAACATAAAGGCTGGGTGAAATGCTTCTTGTCTCAGCTGAAAGATCTGATTTGCTTCAGAGTGTAGATCCTTTAGACCACAAAAGTGAAATATTTGAGTAAAAATGTCACAGATTAAATATTTTTCACTCTATATAAAAACATGTACATCTATTAAATTTGATTTCCCTTTTTTCTATTGGTAGGAAGCTCTTCACACACCCAGCCTCCTCCCCCAGGCTTCAGGCTCTGTGTAGTAGTACTTTCTCTCTATAGGAATTTGTAAAGGCATTCATAAGGTTTAAAAATGGTGTGTTTTCAGGCTGAATCTTATGAGGTTCTTGTAGCCTTTGCACAGGATATGTCCATCACTGGTTGCCATATTCTGTCCTAAACAGATAGGATTTCACCCACACAATAGGGATACTGAGCAGTAACTGTAAGCCAGATCTTCAGCTGGCACAGGCTGCACTGTGCTTAATCAACTTCAGTGTGAAGCTATGCCAGTTTGTACCAGCTGGGCATTTAGCCCTTTGTCTGCCCCCACATAAAAACTGTGTTTATCTGCTTTTATTGAAGCTTTACATTTTCCATGTGAGCATAAGTAACATTTTCACTTTAGAGCCAAAACTGACTTTTTATTTCATTTCCCATTTCTGCTCCATCTCCATCCATCTTGAGAATTAAATGCACACAGGGGAGGGTAAGTAAACTGCTTAGGAACATCTGGGATGCATAGAGTCTCTGTTCCAAACTCCAGGGAGAGCAACCCATTTGCACAGTACGTCTGGTGAACATAGAGCCATTACAGGAAACAGTGGTTACTTCAAAGATTTAATGGGATATCCAAATCTTGCTGTGCTCCTTTCCCTTCACCCACCTTTGGTGGCTCCTGTCTGAGACCAAATAGGTCAGTGAAGGACAGATGCCATATGAGGGACAATGGACTTGGTCTCTGTGACAAAATCCCGAAATAGCCGTGTATTTGAAATTTTCTGGGTCTCCCTGCTTCAGACTGGATGAGATTGCTACAAAGTCAAGTCTGCTTGTGCAAACCTGAATACATGAGCAGTCATGTATCCACCAGTGCTATTGATTTCAACTTCAGTGTCTAAGTGCTCACCACATGAGTAAGGCTTGAACATAATAGCCTTCTGATAGTGTTCCAAGTTTGGGGGGGATATATGAAGGTTAATTGAAGCTACAGACTTGGCAACTTGCCTCAAATGGCTGTGTGCCATGGTGTTTGGGGATTTTAGCTGTTATATGTATAAGTAATTGCTCTTTACCAAATGCTTTAGGGAGAAGAAAAATCACCAAATCTAACAATTTAACATACAAAATTCTCCACGCAAAAAGCTAAAGCAGACCCAAACCTTCAATATATGTAAGGTAAGCTTTGGTACTGGGACTGCTATCTAGCACCAAACACCATTTTCCTGCTTCTGAAGGCATTTATCAGCAAATTATTGGCTCAGTAGATTTAATCTCGCTGTACAACAATGATATTTATGAGAAGAGCCAGGCTCATATTGCATACCTGGAGACCTGGCATACAAAAAGGCAGCAGGCAGACTGAGTCTTTTTAAGCCCATACTTTTCCCATCTGTCTGTCCTTCTGCAGCGCCGAGGTTTACTGGCTCCACACCATGTTAGCAGAACAAAATGTGTGCACCAGCCACTCTAGGAGAGGGTTTGATATCCAAAGATTCAGCAGATAAGATACACTGGGTGAAGCATTCATGAGTCAAGCTAATATGGTGAATTTTGAATTGCGAACTGAAGGAAAATGTTCATTTTTCCCATCCCTGCTATACAGGTCTTAACCTCCAGCAAAGAAGTCATGTGGACAGTCAGAAAAATAGTGACTGATACTAAATCACCCAGAGTACATCTGGCAATACCCTTAATGAGTACTGCCAAAGAGGGCAAGTCTGTGTTCACAGGATAGGCTTTAGACCTTTCCTAAAGCAGTAGATCTTCTCGCAGCCACTGCCTTGACACTGAGGGGCACAATGGATTTCTCAGCTAGGTTATTGTTGCTCACATTTTATCAGTTTAAATACTTTCAGTCAAAGCCTGATCGTCTGATAATGTATAACAAGAATATATTAAACATTCACATTATTGTGGTCAGAAATAAAAAAGGGAGTACTTTAAGTCAAAAGCTCAGAATAAATACTAGTCAAGATATTCCTAGGATATTAGGAATATTCCTAGGATATTAGGAATTAGCAGATATTAGCAGATATTCCTAGGATATTAGGAATATCCTTTGGACTCTGGCATCAGGAGAATGCTATAAAATCAACGTCTGTCTCTTTCTGAGGATGGCAGCATTAGCTCAGCTGTGCCAGTCTGACTGCAGCAGTCAGCAGAAGTTGTGTATGCAGCCGTAGAACTGCAACAGAGTCTGATCATCATCCTGATGAAATTACACTGATCTAATTTGCACGCTGTGAAGACATTTGGCACTGGCTGGATCTGAGCCGTGACATCTTCATTGGAACTAAAAGTACACTAAGAAGTGACATTACATTTCATACTCTTTTGTGCCAGACTGTGGCATTTCTTCCTCTTTAAAGGCATTATTTCAAGAACATTTAATTTGGCTTTGATATGTCTGCCATTTTGCTATGCAGGAATGTACTGAGCCAGAAAAGCTCAGCTGTAATAAAGTTTGGCACCATCAGCCCACCATATACCTGCACCATCCTGTGCAATTTAATTGGCATTCAGTGGGTTGATAAATGGATTGGCTTAATGAGACAATATACGTGACATATGCAGGACTCTCCTGAGGAATAAGATTCATTTTTGCACTTCACACATCAACATGCTACAGATACCAACACAGCCACCTCCAGCAGCTGTGCTATAACCAATGACATGCCTTCCAGTGTGTTGACCAATATCTCTGCTATCTCTCAAAGTAGCTTTACATCATTTCCCATTTAAGCATTTTCCTTACTGAATTTTTTTATTGTCTTTCTGATTGCAAAAATAAAGCACAATACTGTAACTGCCTTTGAAAGTTCCTGTATAGTATAATATCCATATATTTTTCTGGTATAAATCCATAGCCTATCTTTATAGCTTTCTGAGGATCTCTGTCTCCATGTTTAGAAAAAACTTCTACTTGTCGTTTCAATTTAGTATAAGTAAAAAATAAAAATATTCAGTAAAAAAACCCATAAAAGCAAAGATCTGTGTTACGCAGTTTTAAATTACTGCGAGTAAGCATGACCTATTCTCAAAGGCTCATTTGTATGGAAGAATTAGATTTATATTAGAGCCATCTCTGAATCGAGTGTGAAGATGGAATCTCTGTGAAGTTGCAAAGTAGCTGACAAAGGGGAACATTTTAGTGCTATTACAGTACAAAAAATTCCTGATTGCTGAAAAACTTTATTCAGACTTTTTTCCAAAACAAACCTAATTTTTCCTTAGTCAGGAATGAACAAAAGAGCATCAGTAACATCAGGGATCTGGTTCAGTGTTTAAAAAACAGTAGTTTCATGGTAGATCTTTGAATTTTGCCTTTCAGATGTAACCGTGAATGTAATCAGCATCCTTTGATGTTTTTTACAGTTCTGCATCTTGGGGTTATAGACCCTTTAGGAATTAGGGTTTAGCAACAATCCAGAGGGCTAATATGTCTTACATAGACAAGAGACATACATATCTAACTTTCTGGGATTTTACGGAGTGTTAGAAAACAGAGACAGAAAACATTGACCCGCTTACACAACACACACACACACACACACACACACACGCACACACACATAGAGACTTAGTTTTTTAGCTGACCTAAAAATATACATATATACGTCCCTTATTTTAGGGAAAAAACATTCAGTATGACCAGGTTCTCAGTCATCATTACCACCAGGATAATGAAGATAAAACACAAGAAGTTTTATTGGTCTTTCTCCTCTGGTGTAATTCTGAGGGCCAGATCCAGATGCTTTAAGTGAGCCAGTTGTTTATCAAGACATAGAAAGGAATCATTACCAAAAAGCTGAAAACATTTGTCAAAATCATGTAGGCATGAGGAAAACTGAGAGCCAGAGCACTGTTTTCCTGTTTTGCCCTTGAGAAACTGTGTTAGGATTTTCAAAGGAACTTTAGGGAATAAGGAGCCAAACTCCTGCTGAATGTACATGCATATTAATATATTAAATTCCTTGTTTCTGTTGGAAACAAAAGCTAGTCCACATGCCCAAGAAAGTACACTACAGGAATGGAGTGCTTCAACCTGGAAAAGAAAATTTGGCAGAGGAAAAGAGGTGAGTGAGGCTGCAGCTGGCTGTTGCTGAGCTGTGCTCTGGGCTGTCTCAGTACCTGCCACTGGCTTCTTGTCCATAAGGTGGAAGAAGCCCACGTATCACTGCCTCTGATTTCAACTGGGTGCCAGTTTGATGCTCGCAATTCTGCTCTAAGGAAAGCCTCATACATGCAAATAAGCCCAAGGAAACTAAAAAATGAAACGGTGTGTGACAGTTTCTAATTACTGCGTAAAAACAACATATGGAAACTTCATTGTCCATTTCATCCCTCAACATGTACTATCAAGTTAGATTTCTTTTGCTCAATCATTCTCTCTAGAGCATTTGGAGCTGTTTCACTTGTATTATATGAAGAAAAACAGCACTTGATATGAGCAATGTGATGGTTCTACTTTCTCTGTCTGAGCTTGTTAATCTCATGAAGGGTTTAAAAAAAAACCAACAACCTTTCTGGGTTGGCAAAAACTGTAGTGTTACAAGAAAGCAATACTTTCTAAATTCTTTTTCATAAATATTCCATCCATGGTAATGAATCATATTTGAAAATGTATAAACATTGAGAAACAGGGGAGTAATATAGTATTTAAACACAGTCATGGTAAATGCTAACAAGTAGAGAACATCACTTACTGATGTGTTTTGATGAGCTGCATTGTTGTAGATCAATGAAGGAATAGGGAGTATGACTTCTTTTTTTCTGTACAATTAAATAGGAGTAAAACACTAAGCTTTTAAGTGTTTTCTCCTCAATTTCAAATTGAAATATTTGTGGAGGCGTAGGAGGCATGGAGGCATAGGAGAAAATTTGGAGGATATGGTTGAGTCAAAGGAACAAAGCGTACATTGAAGTCCCATTTTCTATGAGCAAAAGTCTTGCAGCTTCCCTATCAAGCCCTGTGGCCACAGAAGCAGTCAGTTAATGAATCAGAAAAAAGCTGGTTACCAGATGTCCTTACTTATTAACACACACATTGCATTCTGTAATGGCATTCACTAAACAATCTGTGTGGACCACAGATCTGCTCTGTTTAAAGTCCCTTTTTCAAAAAAAAACACTTCTAACTTTTCTTCCTCTGTGATTGATTTCAGGTTAGCTGTTGTTTAAGATGCTGCCAGGCATTTTGTCTAATTGAAATTTCTCCCCCGTTCTGAAAGTTCCTAAGGTACCTAGCAAAACAAAACAGTTTTCAGCATTTATCCTTTTACTCTTCCTTCCAAAATGATAATGAAATAAGATAAAATAAATAAAAAAATATTAACTTAAAAGCAAAGCAGGAGAGAAACCAATTCTCTTTGATGGGTTTCCACTGCTGCTAATTTTAATGCCACCCATTGTTCAGCTCTGCAGTCTAATTTTATGTTAATATCCTGAAAGTTGTCAAATCTTGGCAAAACCTATGCATAAATTACACAGAAAGTAGCTCACAGGAGGGGGAAAGTAATGACTGTCATGGTTAGCCAAACCCATTAATAGTCTGACAAGCAATAACCCAAGAGCTCTGGTCAACTGCTGCAGACATCTGTGAAACTTTTGCAATTAATTTTTTTTGGAGGAGGTATCAGCTGTGAAATAGCACATAAGTGACTGATTATTATCAGCTCTGCTGGTGAGGGCAGAACTGATCAACTCCAAGCATTCATGCTTCTACCACATTATTGGTTTATGAATACAAGAGTTTTTTGGGTTTTTTTCCCTTATTTTTAAGGCACTCTAATCTCCAGAAAGGGAAAAGGAGGAGTAGTTGCAGATGAGCAGCCCTTACACATGATCTTTCATATCAGCAGTTTCCAAAGAACTTTACAGAGGTCATTAGCATTATCTCTGTCTGTAAAGTGAAAAACTGAGGCAGAGTTAATGTCTGTGAGCTCATGCGCATGACAGAACATGAGCGAGGCAGACAAATGGATAGAGGGGCTTTCCTGAAGCCAGATATTAAGCCAGAGATATGTCTGTTCTCTCAAGCACTGGTCTAGAAAACTGTGAGGTCATCTATTTACAAGCTGGAAAGAGCATGCTGTGCTGAGAACAATGTAGCTCTTTGGTAAATGATTTATGAAGTTTTTGATCAAACAAGTTTCCCTGAATTCTAGTTTATAGGCTGAAGGGTCAGCGGAGATCTGTTCCATGATTCCTCCTGAGTACAAAATGCATAGGGGAAACTGCTTTATAATTGGGTTTACCTGGTAAAGGCCTGCTGCACCAAAGTGCAGGCCCATTAAAATTGAAAATACATACATTTTAGTTTCTGAATTAATACCCAACATGGCTGACATGCTCAGTAGCCACTGGATCTGGAAAGAAGTGTGATGTGCCCTGTTGCATTATTTTGCCTGTTTTGTCCCTCTGCTTTTGTATAAAATCTAAAATCCTGATAAGCATTTGTCACTAGTACACAATATTTTTATCTTTTACAGGATGCCATTACTGGAAGTTTTGACTGAATTAAATGCTACATGCTTCCTTAAAAGCTTTTTCTTAGGCACAGAAATTAATTCTGGTTTTTTTTCTAAGTGGGTTGTCTGAAATGTTGTCACTACAGTACAAAATATTCCAGTAGATGCTAAAACCAAAAGCAAAACCTCTAAAAATCCTCAGGCACCATGATTTATATGGATTGCTATACCCCTAAAGAAAATAATTGCTCTCACTAGTATTAATGAACAGATAATTAACGTGATAAAATACATGGGGCATATAAAAGTGCAGCCATATCTTATTTTTTGACTACAATATAGATCTTTATGTAGTGTTATAACACAGCCATTACATTTCAGATCTCGAATTTTTATACTTCACTTTTTTCATTCTGGATCTTGAACTGTTCTAAAGCTTAGAGGACAACACAGAATAAGCAGGCACTTCAGCATGTGTTCTGAAAAAAAAGAAATGTTACTCAAAGAATGGGATTTTTAAAACCAAACTTATCTTAGAAAATACAAGAAAAAGGGACATGCTAAATGTAGCACATAAACTGATGCCCACAGTCTGGAAAACAAGTTTGCTACCGCCTTGGGACACATAATTTTTAGAAATAATGGACCATTTGGCAGTTCTGCACATGTCACCAAGCATGGTTGGAAACACCATGGGCTTTGCTTTATTAATATACATGATTTGAAATAAATTCCCTCTGAAATGCTGGAGAAATCCTCAAAACAAATAATTCACGTGACCTTTCATTATTTAAGGCAGTCTTTATACTCAGGCTGTCCTGTGCTCTCAGAAAAAATAAATATTATTTAGTCTACTGTTTTTCATCCCCAAACTCTGGCAGAAAGCAGTTCTGTGGGATAAATTGCAGTACACAGATGGGAAACTATCAGTGGGCATTTACTTGGGGTGCTGCCTCATTCCAATTAGAAGACAGATAAAGGAAAAATAGAATCTTAATCTTGATTCTGTGAGCCACTTCAAACTGAATTTAGAAGACCTTCCCACTGTAAGGAATCTGTTTCTAACAGGATACCATACTGCCTTTTCTAAAAGAGTCCTTGAAAGGAGCCTGAGCAAGACCATGGAGAGTTCAGGCACTTCCCACCGTGCCACAGTCAATGCACCTAAAGGTGAACGTGATCAGTACAGGCAGAAGGGCTAAGGGGCCAGAAAACTCCTTCAAGTCCAGCCCTATCCATGGTGCAGTAAAGTGGGTGAGAGGGCAAGCACTTCTTCCTCTTTATTTCTAGGAGCTTCAGCCCTGCCGAGTCCTGTCACTCCAGAGTACAATCTCTGCCATTGTGCTTGACCCTGCGCCGAGGCCGAATGCCTGAAGGTGCCCCTCTGCCCTTGTGTATCTCTGCAGACACGAACACAATTTAGCTTTTAGTTCCCCAGCTGAGCCAATCCTTGTTATTCAAAAGCCTCTTTTCTCTTGACCATAGGTTATTTCGAGGAGAAGGATTTGAAGCACCCCCTTTTTTGCCCTTTGACACAGAAACTTCAATAGAACGTTTCAGTTGGACAAAGGCCTGCTCAGAATTAATATAGCTGCACTTTTTGTTAAGAAGCTTATTAATAAATTAAACCTATGCATTTTTAAATTGCCTTTTTCTTGATATCTATCTACAAAGTAGGCAAATAAAGAAATTAGATAAAAATAAATGATAATATTATATATATATGTATAATAACAATAAAACATGAACAAGGTCAGAAGAAATGTCAGGTTTTTCTAAAATCAAGATGAGTGAAGGGGATATTCCATTTTAAAAATTATGGTTGTTTAAACTAAATAATTGATTTTTTCCCCCTTCCCACCCTTTGCCCCTTCCCTTTCATGAAGAGAAGGTCAAGATATTGATTTTCTTTTTTGATCTACACCAATTATTCTACACCACTAAATTAAACTTGTGACTGCTCTCTGGCATATGGTGCAAACTGGCCCACATCCATACTATGAAACTGTCTCACTTGTCCAAAGTGTGTTTGTGATCATGGTACCTGCAGAGAAAGGTCCCTGAGAATTGTTTGGAACTGCTGTGGCTGGGAAAAGCCAGGAGTGTGTCAGTATCCCTTTTAGCAATTTAACAGTGTGGACAATCAAATTCCAGTGCTTTTAAGCATTGCCCTGGCGCTTGTAAGTCCACTAGTCTAGACGCAGCTACTGTGGTCAAAATCTGCTTCCCCTATTCACCTAAATAACTCCAGTGAAGTCAGCTGTGAGACTGGATGTAAAACAAGGACTCTGTTTTGCAAATTATTTCAAGCATTTGGCCTTCATTCTACATTGGGGAAAAAGCAAACAACTCACAACCTTGAACTTTCAAATGTTTAAGATTAAGCAACATAACTGAGAACTATCCAAACAACAAATAACCAAGTGGCCAATATGTTCATCTAGAATGTAGGGTCTCATGTTGAAATCTCTGTCTTCTCTATGTGAGGAAGGCTTTTTCCTGATGAGTCATATTCCTGATGAGTCATATTCCTGATGACTTTAGGAATCCAGTATATTGGGAACTCAAAATATCAGGAATTCTGGTGCTCCAAATTGTTTTATTATTTACATTAGCATGAAACCTTACCCTGAAGCTCAGGAAATTACAATAATGAAGTCCCTTTACTATGGAAAAAGTGGGTTTTTTTTAAGATATCCTGGTAATTTACAGGATTTGATTCCAGAAATTCAAAAATCCCCCAAAAACTGAACCCACAAAACAACCCCAACCCCAAATCGACTCAGCCTAAACTTCAGTAGTGGCTAAGACATTGGCCTAAGTAATGTCTCATCCCAGAGCTCACAGGAGTTCAGATTGGTCAGGAATTTTCCGAGACAAAAGTTTTTATTTTGGAATAAAATTGATGTGTGCATAAGTTTAGTGAAGTAAAAATATGCAAAAATATACTAGCTTTGAGAGTAATGTTTTAGAAAAAATATTGTGAAGCATTTGATAATCTCTTCAAATATAAAATATTTTGTTTTGAAAATATTTTCATTTGACTTTCATCTCAGAGAAGAAAATCAGTAAATTATTTTATATGTTACTATGTATATTCACATGAAAAACACAAACTGATCAAACATTTTGGGGTTTGGGTCTGAATATTTTATTTTGATCCTTGCTTGAAAAGTTGGTAACTTTAGTTTGCACCTCCTATTCCCAAATGAAAAACAAAATAAATCCCAGCTTTAATAAAGGCCTTTTTAATGGTAGTATAGGGTTTGCATATAAAGCTAATTTTCTGGAAAAATAATGACCAAAAAAAAATATTTGTTATAATTCTCTGAAAAATATTTTTAATTTTAATCATGCTAGACATGCTTTTTCATGATGGTTTTCCATATGTCAGGTCAGATTCATATTTATTTACATCAGTTGTTTTCTATAATGTCTCTATATGGAAAGAAGAGACAAATAGGCCGTAACTGTAAAATTTTGCAAAAAAAAAAAAAGGCTTGATATTTAATTGAAAAAGCATACCTCTAAATAGACTATTGTTAGTATAAAATCCATTCAAGCAGCTCATACTGGACACAACTGACCATACATGAACTTTCATCAGAGACACTTTCACACCCAAGTGGTCAGCCTCACACTGTAGCATCACAGACACAAACCCCATACAATCCATCCACAGTCGCATATTAAACTCACATTCTGTGTGATCCAATGCATTAGACTTATACTTTTGGAATTTTTGGGATTTTATAGCATTAACTGTAAGCAGATCTCTGTGCACCTTGCATCAAGCTGTTGCTGATGACACTGCTGCAGCAGTCAGAATGTGACCTGCACACTCTCACAGGTATGGATGCACATGCTGTGCCTGCCCTCAGCAAGGGCTTGCTGAGAGACTGTGTGTGATGAGTCAGTCTCCGCAGGCATGGAAACCCCACCCCAGGATAAAAGTAGGCAGTAGGCTACTGAATTTACTAATTAGTCGAGGGATGGAGGAAAAAATAAGGTGAATCCCTTGAGCAGAGAGCGCAGAAAAGGGACTTCTGTGTTTGAAGGTCTTCGCTTGTGTGATTCTGAGAGCAGAGGGGAAAGGGGACCTTTCTCATTGTGTGATATTCTTTCCCTGGGCAGAGAGCTAGCTGATGGCCTCTCACAAGTACCCCATTAATACACAGGTCAGCTGATTTCCTACAGCCCTCCTAGACTCAGGCATTTTATTGACACCTGCCTCCAAAGAGAGCATGATGGTTGGATATGAAAGACTTGGAGAGCAACAGCTGACCGAGGGCTGCCTACAGCAACACCCAGCACTGAAGAGAGGATCATGGTGTTCCAGTAGCCACATGGAGGTGGGGCTGCCTCTTTGGAGTCAGCCAGGGGCAGATCCAAAAACCCAAGCCAAAACCAAATCTAAAATGAAAAATATAAAGGGTTTTTCTGCTTGAAGTTTTTTTTTTTTTTCTTATGTGCATGATATTAAACTCACATCCATTGTCTGTAATAAAATCCTGCTGCATTTGACATCATTCTAGTTATGAAGGATTCAGAGAAAAATACCCACTGAAGCCTACAATGTTTGTCACTGGCAACGGTATAGACTAAGTTCATGAGCTCTGATTTTTTGTAATTGTAATGATCTCAGTTGATAAAATACGTTAAGCAAACTGGTAATCCATTTACATTCTAGTACAGGACTTTCAGAATAAAAAATGCAGGTTGGATTGAAAAATGTCAGTCACTGCAGAAGGCTTAACGGCTTATGTTTTCTTTATTATTTTGTATGAAAGTACTTAGAAATCCAACTTCTACTGTGAAATGGAAATACTTTGGAAGGAAGTATCCATGATTAAAAGCAATATAGAAAAGCTGAAATATCAAGGTTACATACAAAACAGCTAGAATGAATGCACAGTGTCTTAACACAACAGCATTCTAACCTTTTGATTTTATTTTTTTCACAAATGAAGATGTATTATAACATCTGGAACCAGTATATTGTTTGATTCATTATCACCATCCATAGGAACAATATATAAGTATCAGAACTCTTTTTACATTTTCAAAATACAGCTATCTGCGTCCTCTTTTCAGGTATTGTTTAATATGTAAAATATATGAGATAAGGGGCTCTCAAGTAATCAGCTTCAGTCTTCTGGAGTTCAGTAATGTTTGACTTAATTTACAACATGATAATTGTAAATAGAGCTAGGTTGCCTTACTACATGGTTATGTATTTTTCCTCCAACTCATGGAAGATAAGCAAATCATGGACTCGTCCAGATTTTGTTACTTAATAGGAGCTATCTTGCTTGCTGTTGATATCTCATTCTAATTCTCATCTATTTCTTATATATATGTATCTTCATAATTATCATTTAATTAATTAGATCATCAGAATGAATAATTTTTATCCTCAAGATCACTAAATGCATATTAAACTTTGGTGTTTGTGTTTTATTGATTTTGAAAATCAACAATTTTCAGATTGATATGTTTTTAATTATTAAAATTTAAAGAAGCCATTATTCAAGACATATTTTATGAGTTGTGTTTCCAAGTCAAATATTCTGATTTAGGGATGTGGATCTAAAGAACTTCAATCTGAAGTTAATCTTTGTAAATCAGGCTAGAGTGGATTAAAATGCAAGAAAGGGAAAAACCTTACTACAGGTTAATGAAATGGACTGAATCTAATCCAAAAGAAACTAAGGGATTATAAATTGAAGATTACTGCAGAGTAAGTCCCCTGTAATCCTTCTATGGTTGACATTGGATGTGTCACTTTCTAAAGACAGGTCTATTAGAGTTCAATTCCTTCAGTGATTTTTTAAAATTATTTTCCAGAGCACTGAATTGTCTTATATAACTAGTTCACTGCTGTTCTGATAGAATTGAAAAAATCCTTCTTCACTTTGTTTATAACTCACAGAGAAATCTGCACTTTGATTATTTTTAAGAAGAGGGTTGAGTATTTTTTTGCTTGTTTTTAAAAGAAAAAAAAAATCTTTTCAACATCTCTCCTGCATTTCTTTCCCTAAGCCAATGTGAAATATAAGTTATTAGAATAAAATCATTTGCATCTTTGATCAAAATGACCTCGCAGTGGGTGGATGGGTTGCATGGGATGCAGTTGGCCATGGGTTAGGACACACCACTGGTGCATGCTCAGCTTGCTGCCTCTCAGGTGCCACAGCCTCTTCCACAGGCTTGCTCTCGTTGCTGCTGAATGGCAGTAATTCTGGTCCTTCATCATACAAGTTCCAGGGAAAAGAAATAGTAGATTTATTACTGTATTCTGATTGAATTTTATTGGATTAGGAGAAGATTTAAACAAGCAAGAAAAACTGGCCTTCATAGAAGAAGAAGATAGAGTAATAGGAGTATTTGTGCATCAGCAGTGCAGCAGTGCCATATCTTACCAGATCAGTGCAATTTCACTGATTGTGTTGAAGCTGAAGTCAGAATGGTTAACAGCCAAAACTCTCTTTCAACTGTAATTGTGTTTCTTTAAACTTCATATAAATTAATTTAAATTTCTGCACTAACAGAAAAGTTAGGTATATAATTGTTAGAAAAAAAATTATTTTTTATAATAATGCACACAGAAAGAGTGGTGAATTTAGAAAATTTTAGCTGAGAAGAAACTACCACATTAGAATTCTCATTGCAGTGAAGATGTAGAATCAAGACAAAGCACACATGATTAAGATACTGATCTTGTTCTTATTTCTTTAACTGCCTTTAATATTCCAGGCAAGATCCTTAACTATTTTATTCTCCAGTCTCTCCAGGTATTAGTTAAGATTGGGGTGCTTCATAATCTTTGCAAACTGTTTTTTTATTAATCAGTACATATATGTACATATAAAGTGTGTCATATTCATCTTTCTTACTTTTAATTTCTGTTGCAATAGATGGTATTTTTGGTAAAGAGGTGATTTTCTTATGAAGGTTAGATTTTAATCTACATAGGGCACTGCCTGTGATCTGGACAGTATCTTTGTCAACACAGCATCGCTGGCAGTACTCATTTATAGAAATGCAATGTGACCTGCACCAGCATATGAGTGAAAAAAACAGTCTAAGCGTTTTTTCATCTACCATTCAGAGAGTTTGCAGAATATATCCTCCTTCTGGAGGTCCAGAAACATTATGCCCCATGCTCCAGAAATTCTATGGCTGTTTTGCAGATGAAAGGAGGAAGAAAGGAGACACTGTTGCAAAATTAAGTTAAACTGCTCCTTTATTTATCTAAGTGAAGATTTTATGAACAAAAAATGCAGAAAGAATTTATAAACAAGGATTAATAGACAAGGATTGTATATTGTAATAAAAAGTAATCCAGGGTCCTTTAATATCTGTGAGACTCCTAAGAGGAAATATTTCCTTGCTTAATCCAGTACATTTCTGAAAGTGATGACTCTTTCCAGACTGCTTAGCGCAGACCAGTTCTTTGTGGCAATCAAACAGGCTTTATATTATCAGAGAAAATATTTCTGCCTCATGTTAAGGGGCTGGGATTAGTCTGAAGGGCGAGCAGGGAATTTAATCTCACTAGTATTCTCTACATGTACTTTCAAGGCAAAGACAGAACGAACTTCCTGTACGTCAGGAAACTCACTGACACAATAAAGCAACAGCACATTAAGCATTTTAAATCTCTAGGGCAACAGACACAGTGATGGATGACTCATACCCAACTAGTCAGCTCTTGAGTAATCAAGTGAATAAACTTTAAAGTGATAGTGGCTATATTCTTCATTAGAAGCTCTCACACCTGTGATGGACTTGATGACATCTAGGATCAAGAGCTTAAGGGTATCTTGAAGGGTTTTGGTGTGTCACCTCTGATCACTGTTCCCAGTATATTTCATTGGTTATTTATGGCCAGAAACCACACCATGCTAAATGTCATGCTAAGGTCTGCAAAAGCCAGTTCTGCAGCAGCTTTGTGGCTTTACAGGTTTGTGTTTACAGCTCCTTTTCTCTTAGTAGCAGTACGGCTGCGGCATCCGTGGTCATCTGAAGGCACAGAACAACATTCTGTCATCTGCATGGCCAAGTGTGTGTACCTGTTACTGTTCCCCTCATTTGGTCATCATCTGACCCCCATTACTTCTTCCAATATTTGAAAAATGTTGCTGACAAGATGCTCCTTCATTTGATATAATTTACTGCAATCTGCTCTGTGCTTTGCGTGTTTTTAGTCTGTTTTACAGAGTATGAAAAAAAATATCATTGCCTCAAGTTTAAACCAACTTAACCCAAGAGAAGTCTTGTCCTTTTTTACTGATAATCCCTATTAGTTCTTTAGAAGAATGAATCCCAAGGCTGCAGCATTGGAAAGCCAGAAAAGATGATTCCCTTTGATCACATCACATCACATACCTGATCTCTATTTAACCTACTACTGTATCCCAAGAACTGTCAGTCTGAAGAATTCTTTGAAATGGCTTGATCTATTTTCCATGTCCATGTTTTCATGTGTCACACCACAGTCACCAGCAACCTTGAGTAACCCAGAGTAAATTCCAAAAACTAGATGTTTTTAAAAGTATATGAAATTTACCCTTAACTTCTTGTCTTAAGTTAAAATAATGCTTCCTTACACACATACAGACTCCCACACACACAAACATATACATACATATATATATATATATATATATATATATATATATATATATATATATATACCCACACACACATATATATATTCATGTGTTACCAACACACTGCTTAGTAAAATCATAAATAAGATAGCATCTAAAGAATGGAATGGTTCTTAAGAATTATGGACGAGGTAAATGTGAAAAAAGGAATGGTTCCTCCTCCAGGATGCTTTAAAAAAAGCCCGTGGACCTCATTAATTGTTTGGGATGAATTTTAGCATAACTCAGAGGGTTGTAAAATGGTTGAAAGTTCTCTCTTTATCTAGCAAGGATAATCTTAAAGAAAAATAAAGTGCTTCCATAGCCTTTTTTTGCTTCACCCGACAGTACATTCAAATCCTTTCTCATTTACAGAGATGTTCAGGTACTTAGGACACCAAGGGTTTTTATTGCTGTAGAATCAGTGAACACTATTTACAGAAAGCAGAGAATCTGACTAAAGTTTTGTGTCTCAGAAGAGATCATCCATAATTCAGATTTTAAAATATAATACAAGTTAAGGGATATCAAGATGTAGCATTGAACTTCTGGGATAGAGCTGACTTAATTTAGACTGCGTGGTTATGAATGCAGGGACATTTTTGGCTTCCTGAACTTTTAGCTGTTTTTCTCCATTAAAAAAACCACCAAAGCAAATGGAAATATAAGTTAAAATGACAATAAATTCTTGAGTTCTGGTCCAAGGCAGGGTTTAAAAAATATTCAGATACCAAATGACTGTTGAAGATACATAACCCTTTATAAAAATATGCATAAATCTACAGTTCTTGGAAGTCCAGGCTTTTTTGTTACTATCATATCATGACCTTGCCCGCTCAAAATTTTTACATGAAGTATCATTAATCATGAATACTATTAGAGATCCAACACAACAGAACTAAATTAATCTCAATTTATTTAAACATTAACATACCAACAGCTAACTTTGTTATATCATAACACTATGACTACATTTCTAAATCTCAGGACCAGTATAACAAACAATGTAACTGAAGTTTAAATGTATTTCTACTCATTTCCTTTTTTGGAAAAATAGAACAAGTTGTTTGCTTTACTATGGTGACATTTTATTTTGTGATTAATTTTAAAAAAACCTTGTAAAAACTATAAACTCATTTTAATTTGACAAGCATTTGGTAATTAATTTTCAAACAATGCTATGGGAATCTAAGAAGCACTCTTCATTTGACATGTATTTTATAATTTATTTTAAAACAATGCTGCACAAATCTGCAAAGGCATTATTCATTTGAGAGTTCATTAATTATGCAAATGAGTTGCAATTAACAAATCTGTTCTGAGGATGGCATTTGCATAATAATGAACTTCATGTTTGTGACATTATTTAATAAGATACCTTTGTGCATTTTTAAACAGAACACCCTTGTGAATAATTCGGGTAAAAATGGACAACCAGCCAGTAACATTAAAAACCAAAATACTACCAAGAGAAACCTCACTAAAATAAATCATATTGCCTAAGCTCTCTGTGATAAGAAGGTATGTAAAAGCTGGTTCTTTTATTAGCCTCTCCCTTCCAAAAAAGAGACTTTTTCATTCATGGTGTTTTCAAAATGGTGCTGAGGAATAGCATTGGGAAAGAACTGGTATTTATCAAGACAGCTGGAAATAAACAAATGAATGCAAACACCTATTTAGCATTGCTGCTCTGTGACATAGATTGAGTCTCTGCAATGGTGGATCTCATTACAGTCTTATATGTAGCATGTGAGCCAAAAGCCTAGAGATGATCTTTTGCTTGGTTGTCTGGTTAGCAAATGGCAGCAGCACCAAAAACATAATTTGAGTTAAATGTTCTTGCAAAAGCAGAATGGCTGAGTAAAGGCCTTTTGTTTACACCACTGCAGCAGTGAGTTACAGCTCATCGCAGCCAGGGATCTGAATTCCCACACATCCCATGCAGAGCCTCAAGCAGCAAAGTTTTTAGGGCAATGTGGACCTGGATGGTAACTGAAGGCATGATTCTCAGCGTGAAGAAAATGGACTTCAGTCAATTCTGAAGCCTCTGTGATACCTATATTTGTGTTAGCCCAAGATGATGTTGCTTGGCAACGCTCTGGCGGAGCCTTGGTCCTCTGGTGGAGGCAGTGAATCAGTGATGCGACTGATAAATTCACAGTGGCACCTTCTAGGTGCATTGCCTGAAAGCTCAGAAGGCTGGAAATCCTTAGACAGGGCTTGGATCATTCCCTAGTGCCACTGAATTTCCTCTGGCATCTCTTATATTTATTATTCTGCCGTCTGTTACTGATGAGGAAGTATTGTTTAGCATAGCTGTGTGTGAATTCTCCAGGACTCGGTCAAGTGCTTTGAAATGCGCATGACAGCAGCTTCCATCTGAGAAAGCATATGCAGTAAAGGCAGGCAAAACCAGCACAAAGATATATAGAAAAAAAATGAAAGAAATGCTGGCAGAAGTTCTCCAAAATCTACAGTACTTGGAAAACAAAACCTTAATTGCCTATTTTTGGTAGAATACTTTAAAGTATTCAAGGAGCAGGAGGGAAAACAGGAGAGAGTATGAGAAAAATTTTTTATTAAAAGATTTGACTGGTGTTATGTTGTTTTCCATATTTATACTCAGGAAAGTCCAAGATAAGGATTTATTAACAGTAGCATTTACAATGGTGGCAAGGAATTTCAGTAGAGAATGATACTACTTGAGTCAGACAAGAGACGGGAACTTCCCATCTGAGAGAACTTACAGTTGAATGGACAAGACAGAGAGGGAAGTTGGGTAGGAGGGGATAAAACAGATAAAATAGTGACATTTTGAGATGTCATATTAATACCACAACACTTTTTTGTACCTTTATAAAGCTCAAAGAGATAGGGTTTTGCTTGGAGACAAAAAAGGCATGGAGATGGGAAGCAAGAGAATGCTGACCTGAACAGAAAGGCAAGGCAGAATAAAGTGATGGTATCAAAGGGTTTGGAAACCTATCAAAGGTTAGAGAACAGGACAGAGAACAGGACATTAAAAAAACAGGAGGTCTCCAAAGAGTACAGCCAACCACTGATTCATGCTTAACCATTGGCAATGTAGCCCTTAAACTCCATTCCAAGTGGGAGTTTACTCAAAACAGCTCATCCTAGAAAAGCTAAACACATCTCACCTAAACACTTGAGCACTACTCCTAATGCTTCCAGCTACATCATTTACTGCATCCTACAGCCTACGTATATCCTTGAACATGTACTTGATAAGTGTGCAAAAGTCATTCTTGGCAGCCTCTGGAGAAGGCCTTGCTGTAGCTGTTCCCCCTCAGTTCCTTCCACATGGCAATTAGCTGATGCCAACAGCAACTTCTGGTTATATTTTGGGGTTTTTTTGGATTTTTTTCTTTTATTTATTTATTTCTTTTCTTTTTTGTCTTTTTAAATATTTTTTTTTTGTAAGAGGCCTAGTTTTAAAGCTCTGGCATGCACAAAGAACTTATGTGTTAACATTTTCATTTCAGGAGGGATGAGAGGAAAAATTCTGCATTTCAGCCCGTTCCATTGGGGTGTTGCTGTGATGCCAGTCTTCAAGGCATGCCCAGTTGGTATGGAAGAGAGATCATGCTGCCTCTTTTGTGTGAACAATTGAACAGGAGTTATCTCTCAGTACAAAATGAGTAGGGGAGGAAGTTCTAACACAGATCAAATGTCTGTTATTTTACATTATGCATGAATATGTGACAGTGTGAAAAGAAAAAAACAGAGATATGGTTATTAGATCATAAAATGATAACTGCTGAATAGTGACCATGTTACCTTGTTGCTGCCTTTTCCTCTTCTTTTTACAATATTTGTGCCTTTAATTGCCAGCTCCACTGCTCATATTTCTTCTGAGTATCCTTCTCTGGGTGCCCAGCCATGCACTGGTGTCCCACAAGTGTTTGGGATGCTGCTGGTGCTCCTGTCTTCCCTGAGAGCACAAAGAGAGTGCTCTTTCCTTCAAGCCTGTCCCAGCCTCAGTCTAGTTCATTCACAGATTTTATATGATTTTGATAATCTTCTCCTTTGTGATCCTACTGCCAGGAACTAGCCCATCACTGGAATTAATCAATGATGCTTCACATGGGCAATTTACAAATGCTACCTGATAGCCTCTTGGTCTTTGTGTCTTTCCCTGCTTCTTACTTCCTGACAGCTTTAACACAGCTTTTTTTTTAGTCAGCCAGTTATGTGCCATCTCCCTCATTCAGTATAAAAAGGCCAAGTGGTGACTTTCAGAAACTTTCTGACAATATAGTTATTTTTCAGAAAATGGTTGTATTAATCAAATAATTTACTCGATTGTCAAATCAGCATTTAGTGCAGTTTTCTCTCTGTTTTGAGATAACTCCTCAAGCGGGATTTCCACTTGTTATTGAGACCATATGCAGAGCATTGCTGTATTAGCACAGTGTAAGTAAACCATCTTTGGACAGTTTAACACATTCATACATGTCTTGGTTAGTAAGACAGCTGGGAAGTCTTTGCTGTGCTATATAAATCTGAGATACTATTTCTAATATTAAATAATAACCAGGGATCCTCTCTTTTTGTATTTTGAACTCTTTTGCTTTTGTTCTTACAATTTTGCCACACACAGAGTTTACATGTAGACTCATCTACTTGTATTGATCATCGACAAAATACTGCCTTCACAAAATACTTTTATGTTTTTTTATCTTGGTTGCTTTTATTAATATAACTTTTGCAGATAACTCAGTCTACAACTTAATAATTAACTAGAACTCAGTAGCCATGATATGATTCTTAATACGTGACACTTTTATTTTTGTTTTGCCAAAGTAAAATTTTAGTTCTTTGGAAAATAAATAGAATCTCTTCCAAGATCAATGTAAAAGGTAGATTTATCATTAAAATACTATAGTACCATTGGATCAAGTAGCAAGGTTTTGATATTTTCTCAAGACGAGATTAAAACTGCACATGAATTTCAGATTTCTGAAATTTTTACTAAACATGATTCTTCTTCACACATAGAGAATATATTTTTTAAAATTAATTTGTAGACAAAAGAAGCTAACATGAAATTAGATCATGTAAACATTCATTAATTTGTGTAAAATAATTAATAGATCAGCAATTGTTGCAACAAAATAATGTATTAGCACTAGTCAGTTCATGTTCAATTTTTCTTCATATGATTCAAACACTGGATAAATCCAGAAGCTCTTGTGACAATTTGTATTTCCTAAAGTCTCTTCAGATGAAAACATGACAGGAGTCACCAATTGATACAGTATTGGAAACAGCTGGGGATATTAAAAGGATGATCTCAAGATCCAAGAAAAGTGACGTTAATCATTTGCTCTTATTTCATAGCATTTATTATTTGTATTCTATATTTCTCTACAGAAACCTTATTGTTAGTTCTCAATGTCTTGGAAGCTCGATTAACAAAAAACGGGTGTTTTTGGAATGGCCACTGACATGAAAATCTGCATTAAAAGATGGATGGTCTGAATACACACCCTCCTCTGGAGCTGCTTAGCTCTGCAGATTCTCAGGAACACTTCCCTTGGAAAAGGTTTGCAGAACTGGGCTGATGGAGGTTTCAGTTATACATTCTGGGTAGATCTTTAAAATATATAAAACACTATAGAACTGCCCAAAGGAAACAGAGGGCTGCAGTGTGAGGTCTTAGAAAACAAAGAAAAACAGTTTTATGAAGACAGCCTACATAAACTATAAAAAATACAGGTGGATATTGCACTGGTGGTCTTTAATGGGTGCTTGGCTGCAGATGTGCACAGTGGTTTTGGTGTTTCCTCATTGCCCATGAAAGAGATTACTGAGAACTGTATAAGCACTGAAATAATACAGTTTGGCATAGCCTATGCTACAGCAAAAATGCCACATTTTTATAAATTCCATAACATTGCCATTAGTAGCTATATCCTGTCTACTGTAATAATATTGTGGGGGAGAGTGGGAATACTGAGGTTTCAAGGAGACTGTTGTTAAAACAAAGGCCATGCTTGCTATAAGCTGCTGGGGAGAGGGAACTGAATGGTTAAAGCTGCAGCTCTATAATGAGTTGACCATTTTACTGTAGCCTCTGGCATATTTCTACTGTGTTTCACTCCCAGCTATTGACCTTTATGCTGTTAGATCGTGGGATTTCCTAGTTGTCCTATCTTTAACAGCCCTGCAAAGACCAGTCAGGAGTTTAGCACCAGAAAGTACTGTGAACTGATTTTGTAAATAGCTGCTTACTAGTTGGCAGTGCTCTAAATTTGAGGAAGTGATGCTTGTGAAGTATAAGATAAAAATAACTAATTTTTACCTTCTATAGACAGAGAGACCCTTTTCACTGTTTTGTGCTAGCTTCTTATTTGTAGTGAAAGACTAGTTCCCCTAGAATAATTGAATTCTATTTCATACTGCTTCTCTCCTATAAACTGGCAATGCAATCTCAAAGATTTAAAACAATAGATTAACTAAAATAATTGAAAAGTCTTTTTTTTTTCTCTTATGTACTCCCTAACTCTTAGCTATTTCAAATGCTTGCTGCTATAAAGTGAATGTGTAAGAGAGTACAATGAATCTCAGTGGTGTCTATGTATGTCTGTATAAGTTCAATCTCACTAGGTCTTTCAGTGAGATCTGGAAATCTCTTCTGCAGTCATTTGTTTCCCATGGTGATCCCCTCGAAAGTTAAACATGGGAGAAAGAAAAGAACCTTGACCACATCCCATTTTTGACCTCTTTAAAATTCCTCCATGCTCACTTGCTGTAGCACCAGGAGATGCTATTTTTGACCAAACTGTATAGAACCATGAGCTGATAATTGACAAGGAAAGAAACAAGCACTGTGCTGTGTATTTGTGAAAGGACATACAGACTCTGAATGCAGGAGGAGTAAAGGCAGCAGCTGCAGTGGTCTTGCTGTGTGGCCAGATCATTTTCCTGTGGTATTCTCTGAATTTCTGTAACACCCATTCACATGTAGCCTTCAAATCAATGCAAAATTCTTGCAAACATGAATGTTCAGAGAGAGCTATTGTCTGATTTAAAGAAGAACATCCATACTTCAATTTAATGTCCAGCTATAATGTTCTACATTATTTCCAGAACTTTCTCTTGGGTTATAGTTCCCTCATTTGGTTCAGTATCAGAGTTTTTGTACTTACTTGACCACCACACTCTATTTTGTTCAACACATTGAGTATAAGAGAGATTCCTCTGGCACAGATTGAGTTTGACTCTTCAGCATTGCATAAATGATCTGCTGTGGTGTACAGTGACTGTTTTCACTGGATCCTGCCAGAGCTTCTTTGTGGCACAGAGGAGGTAGCAGAAGGAAATACCCCCTTCCTTTGTACTCACAATCTGTTCTTGCCAGCACAAATCTGTAATTATATAGGCTTGACTGTGGGCAATAGCTACATGGGAAAAATTAATTCTTTGACCTTCATAGTACATGTTGGGTAATTTCAAATAAAAAACTCATCATCAGACCTGCTCACTTGCAGAGTGTGTCTTTTTGTATTTCTTGTTGTATCAGTGTCGTTGTAATGACTTACATAATATTTATCATCCTTAAATATCCCTTCTTTCCCTACTCTTGTCCATCTCTAATAATTCCTTTCTAATCTAATTATTTTCATCCTCATTCTTCTTTCTGCTTAGGATCATTACACCTGTGTAACCATAAAGAGCTTGTTTGAAACTTGTCTTTATCCACCTGGACAGCGCTCCTAGAGGCTGTATAAGTTCATGTTTTGATAGCAGTAAGTTAAGCTGACCTGTAAAGTATCTACTGCTGTTCTTCCCACCAGTTGTGTTCTTGTTTATCTCTTTAGGTATGCAAAGCACTTGAAGACAGACAAGGCAAGGAATTTTCTAGGTCAGAATAGGTGCTTTGAGCACACCATGTGCTAAGAACCTCTCTGTTTTTTTCTCGAAATATGAGAAAACATAGTGAGTAAGGAAAACCCTGCGTAATAGATATATATAAGGTGATTATATTTTGCCTTTAACTCGAATACAGTTCTATTTGGTTAGTAGGAAAAAACAGATAAAAGATTGTTTAAGAGGCTTAACTATAACTGAAATTAAGCACCCTTCTGCATTTTATAAATTCTACACATTGAGACACCAGAAGGAGGAGGGCTTTTAATCTTGTTTCCATTCTTTATTAAGATGCTTTGTGTAATTAGTTGCATTTCTATTGGAATAAATGGTAATTTGGAATTCATCCAAATTGAAAACCTAAATGAAAAAGGAGCATTAGTGCTGGGTTGCATGCTAAAAGAGGCAAACTTCTCTAGGGCAGATCTGTTCATGCAACTTGGCCCTGCTTAAATAAAATCTATAGAATCCATGTGGAATTTAAGAGGGAATGTAGCACATAGGATGGATGGGAATGCAAAAGAAAACAGATTTTCAGCCAGAAGGGCAATTCACTTATAGTTAAATGAAAACCCCCTAAAACCAGAAAGAATTATCTATGCTATGTAGAAAGTTGGTTTTGAAATTAAAAAAAGGAAGCCTATAAATAAATGCGAAAATATTACTGTGTGTTTTAAATTTTTGAATTGAGTGTGTTTCAGCAGTGATTGATACAAGTTGCCAAATGAAACTATGCTGTATTCAGGTGACAGAATTATAGAAGTACTCTTGCTGCTGCTGTAGGGTATACTGTGTCACTGCTTCCAATTATAAACTCCTCTTTGCAGCTGGCTATTTGTCTTCTCTAAAATATTCGAAAAGCATAAAAATTTCACCTATTTATTCAGGCAACTATTAATATTTTGCCCCTGTCTTTTTTTTTGTTGTTGTTGTTTTTTGTTTTTTACAGTTAATGATTTAAAGACATAAATCTGTGATGCACTCTTAGTGCTTTGGGGGAAAATGGCAAATTTTTGTTTAGGGAAGTTGTTACTGATGATGCACATTACCTTTCTGGGGATAAATATTTCATAAGGAGTTTTAGTTCACAGACTTGTGTACATGAACAACAAGCACACAGGACATGATGGACTGGAATGCCTCTGAAAGAGCTGTCATAGTCCATTGTGTCAATCTAAGATCTGGGGTGTGCTTGAATAACCTAAAAATTCTTGGTGTTAGTTCTGGTGACATTTTGTTTGTGGTGTGAAGAATCCAGATAAGGAAGGCAGAGATTATGAAGTCTTGATACTTGATCAGAAATAGCTTTCTGGTCAGTCCTGGTTTTCAGAATATGCCACATAAATCATGAAGTGTTCACTTGGCTGTCAATGACTAATTCTGTCCTTAAAGCCAGGGTAACTGGCTTTGAGAACACAGCCCATGATGGTTTATATGACAGAGCCAAGAGGTCTCTAGCTGCATATGGATTTAATAGTTCAAATGTTTGTATTACAGCTAAAGAGACAACAAGGCGAAACATTGAAAGTGACGTAAATTTTTCTTTGGAGGAAATATCTTTCTCTGCTGTTAGAAACTTGAATTTCTCCCATGGCAGCCTTATTTTCCTTTCTTTATTGTTTTCAGGAAGCACTTTTCCTGTGTTTGGTAGTAGCAGTAAATATAGAGATGCTGTGTTACAGCTGCACAGGTTTTTTCAAGTTGATTGAGTTAAAAGGATTTTTCTGTGATTTAATAGGAATTTTCTTCCATCAAATTCTATAGGCAGACTATAGGTCCCTCTTCTACTCATGCACCAGATTTGAAAAATTTCCTTCCTTCCATGCATACATGGAGGAATCAGCTACAATTTACCTAGAAACTAGACAAGTTACAAACTTACAGGATCTTCTAAATGATGAGTAAGTTGGAGGCTCACCATTCAAGTACCCCACTTAATTTCACTTCTTTGCAGACATAAGGCCTACAGTCCTCAGTGATCTATACTAATAAGTTCTTTTATTTCCAGAAATAAAATGGACACTAATGCATTTTTGAGTAGCTGCAAAATGTCACTTACAAAATATAAGACACTAAGGCAGGCAACTTTATGCTCCACTCCTTGAGCTTTTGAGATAAGCAGTTGGGTATATTACTATGTAGAGGCTCATTGCAATAACCTAATCTGCTTGTGACAAAGGAGTAACACAATTTGAAACAGAGACACATCTAAAATAAAATCTACATTTTCTTGTAACGAAAATTCTAGCTAGCATTGGATTCTGGACCTAACTCTGCATTCTTTATCTTGTGATCAGCATTTCCTTGCTGGAAACAATAAAATCAATAAATCTTGAATATCCTTTGGCTATGAATCTTTGTAACAAAATGATCTTATCCCAACTATCTCCCCCTGTGCTACCAATTTGTTACTTTTATTAGGATTAATGCCTCACCTTCATTTCAAAGTGAGCTGTAGTCAGTGTTCTCCTATAACCTTAGATTTAGGCTAAGCACAAGGGAAACCCAAGGCTACAGCATTATCTGTGTCTGTAACACATCGGACTAAGTGTCACATCTAGCTGTTATCAATGCAAATTAAAAAACCTGCTTTGAGGGAAGAAAGGTCAGAAACAAAAGCCGGGAAGTTCACAGGGCCCAAAAGCAGATGAACACTTACCCAACTTTTGCTATCTAGAGAAAAATCAATTCATACACTTTTCTCAGTGTGAAGCATTACTAAGATTTTGCAGAATAAGTCACAGCAAAAAAATCTAAAATATTCTTGAAGAACGGTTTGTCCTGCCCAATCACAAAAGAATAGGCATAGCTAATTGGATCAGTATTCTGATCACTAAACCCAAATCTCCAATTAGGGGAGCCACGAGATGCTTTGTAAGATCTTTCGTTAGCCCACGATGATTCAGATGTTATGACTCAGCCCAAGATGAGTAAACAGAAGACACCATGGCAAAATAAGTAATGCAACCTTTGATTACAGAATACTGTGCTCATTTCACTATGAAATATCTGATGAGAAAATGTGTATGACTTGGCCTCTACCAGGGATTGGAGGACAAATTCAGTTTTGAAGGATACATGAGTCAAGAGTGCATCAAATCTTTGCAGAAAAATATGAATTCATAAATACATGAGTTTTTGGTACTTCTGACTGTTTGCAGCTGCCAAAATTATGCTACTGAAAAAAAGTTTGTCTTGTTACATTTCAGGAGTGATCTTTCCAGGACTATCACAATGTACAGCTGTTTTCTTCCTGGTTGCCACTACACTTTTTCACATTTCACATCTGTTCTGAGCATATGTCTAGATTAAGTTTGAGAGCTTTTTCATATACACATCCTCATATTCTGAAGATACATAAAAGTTACATATTGCTACTGTCTTTTGACCAATCTTTTCAACTTGTGACATGCAGCAACTGGAGAGCAAATACGAGGCAGTTGTCTACTAGAAGGGCAACTAAAATCTTGGACTATATTTAAAATATAATTTTTAAATTATTCTCTGTACTAGGTGTAAGCAATTACTTTGATCCAGCATTTATTTATGAACCTAGTGTAGCTTAACTTTAAACAAGAATATTTTCATGTGAATAATCACCCATAATTTTTTTTTCACAAATATTGCAATAATCAACCTTTCCATTGCTTTTTTTGCCAGTTTCACACTAATCTTTTCTATATGGCTTAGAAACTTCTGTATGGCTTATTTACCCATGGTTTTGAACAAAAACATTTTCTACAAACATGAACTGAAATTGGAATGCTTTCTATTCTTTTAAAATGTAGCACTTTAATGGCTTTTTAGGTCTGCTTATCTTTAGAGTCTGGAAACATTGAATTTTCATTTTGTCAAAGGCATCTGTAGAACAAAATTGGCTAAAAATATGTTTTATGTTACAGCAGAGTGAAGCCATGAATCACATAGTAACACTTTAGAGTGACTAGTATCAAAGGAGCCCATGGGGAATTTAGGAAAAGGTAGTTAAGCAATTAATGAAGATATTTAAAATCCTAATATGGCAAAGACAGCTTTGAAGGCAGCAAGAAATTAATATTTATTTAATAGATCATCAGATTCTGTGCCAAAAAAAGAAATATAACAGGAGCTACCCTACTCTGAATGCAAACATGCACAATTTGAAGAATATTTTGTGGCAGTAGCGACATCAGAACATCACACTTTGTCATGATAGCTGAAAAAAATATCTTGCCTTAAAAAAAAATTACCTTTGTTGCTTTTGACTATTTTGGCTGAAAATTACTTCAGTGATCCAAGCTCTGTCACAACACATTGACTGCAGTCTTCAACGAGAAAGGAACATATTGCTACTTAACAGAGGTGACATGGGTTAGTTACATGATTGACAGCAGATAACTGTAGCTGCTCTGCAGTATCTTATGGGGTTTGATGTGACTATCACCTGCAGGCAGGAATGGAACTTTCTAGTTTTCAGAATTGCTGGTCATGTTGAAAGGATAAACTCCATTTAGGGCAGCTCTTACTTCTCAGAAAAAGGTCAAACTTCTGTGTTTATTATAAGGGGTTTCAGAAGTTGTTTACAACTGGCCTTGCCTGGCATAGTCTCTGAGATGCAGTGAGTTAGGAGTGTAAAAGATTGCTGTAAAGTTCCATGATTTCTTTTCTGCAGAAAACCCGGAATTCATAAAGACCTCATTTTCCGTAGTTGTACTTTAGGTTTCCAGAACACTGATGTATTGTCCTCCTTCCCAGTTAAAGCTGCTTAGGAGAGTCATGAACAAAACTACTACAATGCATTTGTCTCTTCAGACACAGGAGGGGCGGTTGCTTTACGTCCCCTGCTCCAGGGAAAAATAAAATTGCGTCTAAAAGCTGGTTTGTCTTAAATCAGTTAAAACAGAAGAGAACAAAGAGGTGACAGCTCTTCAATGGTCAAAGTTCAGGGAGTTTTATATGCAGAGGTACAAAGATGGAAAAATACAGGCACTGTTGTCAGTCACCCACACAAGATGAGAGGCTTCCATGAATGCAGCAGTGCAGAGAGACCGAAACTATCCCACAGCTGACATTATCTCTTCTATTATTTTTCAATAAAAATTATACAAATGTAATACAGAATTCATCTAAAAACATCAGGAGAGCTGTTCTTTATGGTTGCTTTTGGCATCACAGAGGACTAAACTGAAATCAGTAGCTAAGAATGGAAAGCTGAGAGTCTCCAGTTCTCACTGGACCATCAATCTCTGCAATAGTGATGAGGCAGATGTGGTTTTTTAAAACTTCTGCTTGGTATTTAACAGTTCTTTTACTCTAGCTCATTTCTCTTATTTCTTGACTCTATTATACCAATTGTTTAAATCCTAAGCAACTTTTTTTTTTTTGACAGGTTGATTTAAGAAGAATTTCTCAAGAAATTCTTCTTAAACAGTAAATGATGACATGTTTTATAAGCAGAGTTCTACTGTGCATTGCTGACAAAGTGGCTTTGTGTGTATCTTTCTATTTTAAGTGACAGTCTAAAATTTATTGATAAAGATAATGCATTTATAACAAGGTGAATTTAGTAACTACCACCATATATCCTTTTTAGAATCATATGCTAATGAAAAAAGATGCTCTAATAATTAGGGCTTGAGCCCACTGAATACAACACCTTCCAATTAGCGCTCCCCAGCTTGAATACTACCATTAACATTAAACAACAAAAACAAAAATGGGTATCAATTCACATAATAGAAACTAATTGATGAAGTTAGAGGGTGTGATTATTTGTGATTACTTTACAGTCATGCACTGAATGTAGGAGAGCCCCAGTTAGTAGTTAATCTCTAGCTACCTCTTTGAAGATAATGAAATTGGCTTCCTACTGATGATTATTCATTAACAATTAATTCTTTCGTGGTGATCTGCTTCATTTTCAGCTTCTCACCATAAACATGCAATGGAATAATTACAAGTGGAAATGAAAAAGCAATTAGTGGCAGATAATGCCAACATCTGATTAAAACACAGTAGAACAGATTAGCCATTCGGTAACTGCAACTTTGCTGCTTTCAGCCGGGAGCTGGAAGTTACCCAGCAATATTACAGTTCAAGCTGCGTTTCCCTTTTATTGCTTCCTTTACATCATGCTCTGCCACATTAAATGCTTTCTTTTATTCTTGGGGACATCGACTTGTTGTAAGTAATTTTTAAAGTTTAAGTATTATTTAAGATGATTTGTCATCCTTCATGTTGACACCCTCTGTCAAGAAAGAAAGGGAAAAAGTACTTAAGCCAAGCCATTTAGTGCACTTACAAGCAAACTTTTTTTTTTTTTTTTTTTTTTTTTTTTTTTTTTTTTTTTAATTTGAAGGAGAATGATTGGAGATTTGCTTGAGTGAAGATTGTGGATACAAAGATCCTGGAATTTAGTCTACCCTCCTCTAGACAGTATTTTCTCTTAAACTAGAGAACACAACAAATATATTCTGTTGTACCAGATGGTAGTTGTCTTTACTGTCACAAGCTTAGCATGTTATTGAAACGTGTACTGTGATGCTGCTGGGTCTATAGATCACCACCTCTGAAATGAATAAATATGTGCTATGACCTTTTAAAATTGTGGATGATTTACATTGTGTGGTACCTACAATACCATAATTACCAAACACTTGCTTAGCAAAAAGTCCAACTAAGCAAATAAACGGTTTCCAAGAAATCTACAAAGTTGATGGGTGATCTGAGAACCAAACCTAGAGCTCCTGTTTTGTACACCAACCCCAGGAACTGAAAGGCAAAATCTCAGGTCAGTCTAGAACACCAGGCTGCATTCTTGCATTGCAAAACCTTCAGCGTGGCAGGTTCCCATTCCTGAACAGAAATCATGGGACTACACTCTGGATTATGTTTAGAAAAAAGGTTACTTTTCAAATGCTGATTAAGAAAGTGACTTTCTATAACCTGATAATTTTACAGTTCTGCTTTAGGTAAGACAGTTCACAAACAGGTGAATAAACAGAGCTGACACAACGGGCACAAACATGTGTCACTGTCAGAAATTTCATTAACCTCTTGGTCAGAAAATGATCAATAAGATGGAACTACAGGTTAGTTTTGTTTTTAGTCTAGACCTAGCACAGCGGTCGGTATTGTCATGGGCATGTGGGCCATTGGGTATTTTTCAGAAAAAAGAATTAACAACATTCTAGGAGTTAATGTTGCTTGGTTAGTTTGAAAGGCTGAATGCCATGTTTTCAAAAAGAATGGCTTCAAACCATTGGTGTGCAGAGATCTCTGTGAGAACAGAAAAATTCCTCCTAATACATGGAAAACAGTGTACTTCATGGTGGGTTTAGGTTTCATTTATGCTTCATTTATTTTTAGATTTATTTGCATCTGCTCCCAAATAGGAATGATGCAGATGTGCTGAAATATTTGTCACAAACTCATGATTTTGAGGCTGAAAGTTCCTTCTTTGGCCTAAGGACAGTTAGAATATGGTAAGGGGATAGCCTTTCAGCTACTGTTAGTAGAGCAGGTTCTGTATTCACTCTCATTTTGTAATTTAATTTCCTCTCATTTTTTAACAAGTCTTGGCAAAACCTTTGAAAAGGCAAGCCTTCTGTCTTGACTTCCCGCTCTCTCCTTTAATTATTTATTCTGTTTTCTCCCTGTAGAAGCTTTATTTTTACCATATCATTTGTTCTTGCAAGTTCTTCTCTTCCTGTCTAATTTTTTCAATTTTCTACTTTGCTTCTCTTATTCCAGATCTTTCCTTCATTATTTCCTCTATCAGGTGAAAGAATACTTTTGTTTATTTTATTCTCAGTAAACCAATTATTATAAAAATTTTTGTACTATCCTCATTTTCTATATTTCTAAATCATCTGTGTGACCTTTTCACATGCATTGTCTCATATTCTCCTGGGGATAGTGGTTCTAAATTATTAAAAATTTACTCAGACTTTTTAAGGTACCTCTCTCATTCAGATCAGAGATATCACCCTATTACACTACTAATTTCTTATCCTACACTTTTGCTGTGGAGAGTGGTCATCAGCAGAAAAAACTTTCGCAGCACTGAGCTTTGCTTTTTCCCAGTTAGCAGCCACAGCAGCACCACCCTATCAGTTACATAGACTTTCATCTGTCTGTATTACCCATATAGAATCAGAATGTTAAATATGTGAGATGAGTTAGAAAGAAGCAGCAACATAATTCCCTGCAAAACAGCAGTATTTCAGTCAAGAGAACACTTTGTCTTCTGTTGATGCTAATAGGAAATACTGATCTGAAAAACCTGCAGTAAAGCAGTCTAACCAAATGTTCTAACCACATATTTGGTGGAGTATGAACTAATCAGACTAATCAGCCAAATGTCTCAGGAGAATAACAAAGGGTGTTGCCATAGTACCACGTTTCTTTCACTTGGTAAACTTCTCCTTTTTGAGAAGATTTTCCCTTACAGCTTGTGGGAGATAAACTCATTCCATATGAAATGTCAAGGGAATCTTGGTGGCATTGCACTGATGTGGGAACCTCCTTTTTAGCACAACCTCTATTCAATTATACAGCAATGTCTTGCACTAAGTTTATAAATGTTGGGAGTTTTGGTAAGAAAAAAATAATTTGTTTGGATTTTTTTTTTTTTTTGCATGAGCTTTTTTTCTCAGTTGACTTGTCTCTTGACACAAGGTTCTGCAGCCAGTGCTTGGAGATATATTACTCATATTCAAATACAAAAAGAGAAATAAATTAATAGTTTTTTTTTTTTATTTTTGTGCCAACTAGTTTTGACTGGCTGAATCTGTGCTCTGTGTACTAAAATTTTGTTACTAACACTGGAAAAGAACTTTCAGGCCAAAATTTGCCTCCTAAGGAACCTCTTGAATGCTTTATATTTTCACTTAAGGTATCAAATATAATATATGTACCACAGAAGTGAAGTGTTAAGTTAAAAAAAATACAGCAGTAAAGCCATTTAATTTGCAATAGTCAATAAAATAGGAGTCCTGAAATACTAGACAGCATTTGTTGATGCATTATCATATGTTGCATTGGTTTTTTTTCTCCTTTAATTTTGGACTTAGTAATTCAAAGTTGTTCTAATGCAGAACATCTACTCATCAGTTCTGTAGTATTTAAGGTATTCGTTAGTTTAATGGATATTTTATGAGTTGAGTGTGTGGTCCTGCATAGTCCCTTAACAGCAGCAGAACCATTAACATGGTGTTTGCAGTACCTGTATAGGAGGTCATTATCACATTCACAATGAGAAGGCACAATTCCTGTATTAGTCTACCACCGTAATTATAGTTTTTCTTTATACAACCAACACATGTAGAGGTAATAATACATGTGTTTTCCCTGTATCAGTTTGTCCCTTATGTGACTGGACCCGTCATTGGCCTGGTCATCACCATTTGAGTTTCAGGGGTTGGGCTGCTGGTACCTTGCAAGATTTATAACCAATTTTAGAGCTGAAAGCCTTTACTGCAACTATTTATCAGCCACCTTACAGGAAGTATGTTTAGGCAGATGACTGTCTCCTTTCTGAATTAGCAGAAACGCTATCTGACCTTTCTATTGCCTTGGGCAAGTCAAGACCTCTACCTTGCTACTGAATTGCTCTTCCCTAAAAGGTTTTAGAGAGCAAGATCTATTGTTTTCTTTTTCTTTTTTTTTTTTTTTTTTTTAATTAAAGTAAAATCTACTGCATGGAACTAGAGGGTAGAAAGCACATGGTGCTGACAAGTATGTGGTCATTGTGGAACACAGGTTTGAGTTCACACAGATGAAACTGGGACTGCAGCTTACTTGTAGTAAGCAGTCAAAACACCATCAGCCATAAACATGAAAAAAACTCAGGGAAAAAAAGAGGTTTCATTTTTGTTTCATTGACAAAGGATTATCCAAAATAATTTTCTCACTATCCCCAGCCATTCAGAGATTCTGCAACAAGTAATATTGATACTTTCCATTTGTTTTTCTTGCATCATGATCAGCAGATTTCATCACGTCTTACAGATGACATGTTTTGTGTCTAGTTCAAAGTCTGTCTCATCTATAGTTTATACCATTAGCTTAAGCTGTTCTTACTTTGGGACACCCATAGCACTCCATGTTACACTCATTCTTTTTCTCCTACTGAGCATGGGGTGGTGGATTCAGAAAAGCAGGGGCCGACTGTCTGTTCCAGTAAGTGCTGGTTGCTTTCTTCAGACGTCTTCAGCTTTCTTCACAGATGCTTCTAAGTCCATTGCTGTCACTAAAACATAAGAAGGCATCACCTCCCAGCCAGCCACTCACTTATTGTCAAAAGTCATATTTGACTCTCACCTCCTACTAATTCTTCTCTTTAAATTGTGACTGTAATGGTTTTCCTCTTCTTATGCCTACTTGAATTGTGGAACCATATCCATCATCCTTTTGACTCCTCTGCTGACCTTTCCTTCACCTTCATGTTAGAAGCAATCTTTTCTATTTTGACTTTTAGTGCTTGAAACTTGAATCACGTCTTAAATCTTCTTCAGCACACATAAGCAGAACAGGGAGAAATTTATATTATTCAGAGAGAGATGTTGTGGTGGAGAGTGGAAGCAGCAGAAGAATAAAGCTAAAGATTAGCATGCCACCTTAAAACCACCATGACTACTGGTAACTGCCCTATTAAGGATGTTAATCTGAAAAGTAAAATATCATTAGGCGTTCTGGTTAAAGTAATTGGCCATTACTTTCTCACAGCCTACTGAAACTCCATGGACCTTTTGCCTTTTCTCATAAGACTTCATTTAAATGATGAATACCTTTTCTTCTATTAAAGACTCACTATAGTTTCAAGCCTGGAGATCTATTAATCATCACCTGTAATCCTCAAATCCTTAGATTAGGTTTAGAGTGACATTTATGGTTAGCTTAACAAACTTAGATACAAGAAAACAGATGTTACTTTAAGCCTCTGCCTGTTTCTCACCTGTGAAATTTTGAAGAAATAATGTAATGCTTTTTATAGTTCAAGAATTTGAGCTAGATCTTCATGAGAAAAGAACTATTTTTCTGTATCTATCAAGTTGCTAATAGCAAACAGTCAAAAACAAACACAAACCCAAAATACAAAACAACCCCACCCTAAAGCAAAGACCGCAACTCTGCAGCTCTGCAGAAGGGTAGGATGTGTGTACGTGTGCAAAAGGGAACATGCTGGAATGTACTGTGTGCTCTACAGAGCCTCTTTGCTGTCCTTCTTCTCTTCCACTTCTCCCAGGGAAGGGGGAAGTTCTTTCCACTGTGTAGACACCACATCTTCCTTTTTTACCATTGAAATGGAGGTTATGAACAGAAAAACATTTTTTTCCATCTTCCCTTTTTTACTGAATCCCAAGCTGGGTTTTTAGGGGGAAGTTTTCACAAATGCTGAGTAGCAGAGGCAATCACAATGGATATGTCTGGTCATCAAGGAAGGTAGAGGTCTATGAAAGTTCTCTGAGTGGTATTCCTGCAAGAGGGAGAGAGAGGGTGTTGTGTTGGGGTCCTGGAGAAACAGAGCAAGCATTTAAAAGCAGGAACAAATGGTGAAAAAAAAGAGAATTCTTTCAATCATTTTGTCCAGTGTTTTCAGGCACTGCTGGCTCCTTAAACAGATCTGCTGCATTTAGTTTACCAGCTAACAGCACATGGAGCAACACAGAGCTCAGCAGGGACAAATTTTCTATGTCCATACTTAGTAACATGAAAATGTTCAGTCTTGAAAAGGCTTTCACAGCCTATGCTGATCCCCACGTGGCTCTTAAGTCAGTGATAGAGCAAGCTTGTTTAAATTATGAGACGGCAACATCTATGTCAGGCATTTTGAGCTAGTCTAATGTGGAAATTGGTGTCAGACAATTGGTGCCATGCTCCTCTAGGAGCTGTGTGATCCATAGGCTGTGACAAACCAAACTGAATTCCCCCCAACCCCACCTATCACTCTAATATGCATGCCTGTGCGGAAGGCAACAAACGGGAGTCTTTGGTTTGCAAACTTGGTTTGGTTAGCACCTACTTACCAAACATTGTTACAAATAGTTGCTATTTACAGATAAAATGAAAACAGGTACTGAACTGCCTTGAAGTTAAACTGAAGTGAAAAAAAATGACATTGAGGTGTTTTCTAGATTTGCTGGTACAAACAGTGAATGCTAAGCATGTAACTCCTTTCAGAAAATCTGAAATCTCCCAAAAGGGAAAATGTACCTTGTTTTATTGAAAAGAAGATGCAGGACCACACAGCTTTCTTTTATTTATATGGTCTGTGGTGGTTGGTATTAGGTAAAATGAGTGCACTATATTCCCACTGTTACAGCCTATTCAATTTAAACTGAGCAGATTCTAACTTTAAAATGTAAACACAAAATTCCCTTTCTTAAGAAAGTGCCATCTAGGGTTTTCTAATAAATGATGTGGAATAATTCACATGCTAGCATGTGGGTATTTTTCCCTTGCCTCTGCATAGAGTCTGCAAGTCATGATACAGTAGTATGATAATGTTTTAGTTCATTTATTGACTCAGAAGGTTATGCTAAGGAGTAGAGGAGTGAAGCAAACACTTCTCACTACGCAGCAAGTGAGATCCAGATCCTCATTAGAGTATCAACAATGGAGTTTTTCATACATTTGCTGTTTACCCAAAGAAAGTGGTCAATTTTCCTTGAGATTACAGAACAGTCTTAGCTTCCTGACTTCCAGCCTATCTGTTTCCTTGGTGTTCAGCTCCTAGATTTGTTTCCAGTGGATGCTGCTGGACTGTGAGAAGCTCTTCATCAAAACCTGAAGTCTCACACAAAGGAAATGTCTCAGCAGCTGACTGAGTCTACAAAAGGATTGAAAATAAACCAAGAGAATAACAGGAAGCAGTTCTAAACTCTAAATATTGATCTACTCAAAGCTTACCTTAATTCACCCTGCATTTACAGTAGACTATTCCCATCTTCGTTTTTTATTTAAAAGAATTTTTGTAGCCTACAAAACAATCTTTGGTCATAGGAAGACAGATTTTTTTTTCCTATTTCTACAAGGAAATGTGAGATTTCACAGCTCTTTTATCACACTACAAAAGTCCCCACATGCTGTGCATCATGATCATGCAGACACAAGGAAATGAAGCTTACCAGGTTACCCAAGCACAGCTGAAGGAACAGAGTGTACTAAAAATACATGTACAGTGCATGTAAAAATACTCCACAGATGCATGTGTGCACACAGATATTATGTTGTTTTGTAAGGTGGAAAAGAAAAATCTTTACAGCAAAAGAAAACACTAAAAATGAAATGACAACAGCAGCAGATGTTAAAGCAAATCATCTAATTAAGATGATTTCATCAAGCGTTTTAAAAGACATTTAAAAAGGCAATATAATATTAAGTCACCAGAAGAAACGTTGATTATGGTTGAACATACAGGCACAATAACACTCTAACTGAAGCTGCTCTTTGAAGCGTGAAAACAAATGATACTTTCAAAACTGTTTATTTTTTTTTTATCCAGCTGTGCTTCACATTCTGCCAAGGAAAAGTATACACATTAAAAAATTCTTAAGAACTACAACCCACAACCAGGAGACTACAATTACAACTAACAGAAGTAGTGCCTGGGTCAATACTGCAGAGTGAATTCTGTGAAGCATGGAGAATATCTTCATTCAGACAGTGGGAAGAACTGTCAAATGAATTTGCAAACATTCAGAACCTTTTTCTCACCTTCTATTCTTCGGTTGGGTAGGCCAAATTCTGTCTCAAAAAAACCTAAATCAAAAGCCCCAGTGAAGAGACAACCATATGAGTCTGCATTTTAAGTCTTATGTTGATGGAAAATCAAAATCAGAAAGTCAGAACTTTGTCCTGGTCCTCTAGAATAATGTTTGTATAAGCTGTGTTCCCCTTTTCCTATGTTTGCTCTTCCTTTCAGTTATACTGTAGGGTGTAGCATTGGGTTTTTACCGTTCAGTGTCATCCTTACTGTAAAATATTTTGCATGGGGAAGTGCGTGGGCTGCCTCCTTATCACAACATCATGTACATTCAGCTTCTCCTTTCACTGGGTTGTATAGCAAGAAACACTCTTGTCTCCATGCCACTTGTTGAATTTTTATTCCCAGCTCTTACCTTCTTTATTTTAAAATGGTTGCTGGATAATATAGTACATAATAATTAAAAAATAAGTCAAATATATATCTCCACTCTCTTTTTTCTATTCTCTGTGAGATCCAGATCATGCTGGACTTCATTCTGGGCAGTTTCATTTCTGAAATGTCTCTGGTTCCTCTTTTCTTTTTTGCTTAACATAATTGCTTCTGTAGGAATGTATTATATCATGCTTTAGAAGAAAAGAAAGAAAAATTTTATTGTGAATGTTACATTAATGGGTAATATTTCTCAGAGTTGCTTTTTTTTAGCCATCCTCATGCCTGTTCCTTTTTGTTAGTTTTCCTTTTATTTAAATCCTCCTTCCTCAAAGCAGGGCATTACAACCTCATCCCTTTGGCAGAAATCTTTCTATCATGAGTGTCATTCCTAGAGATTTCCAAAGGAGGTTTTTCCCTCTTTTCTCCCTCTTTCCCTCTTTTTACGTTTTTTGGGCCCAGTGATGGACTACCACTGCAGAAGGTAGGGATTTTTCCTCATAGAGTAGATAATCACAGCATGAACAAATGAGCAGCTCTTCCAAACCCCCTCCACAGGTGATTGTTTACAATCAGTGCTGCAGAAGAAGAGCAGGGACAGGATGACTTAACTATCAGGGACAATAAAAGAAGGGCAATGCCTGGTGCAATAAAGTGGCACTTTGGGGACAGAATTTCTTTTTCAAAGATGACATTCTTGATGGTAAAATTCTTGACTGTAAGCTCAGTTGAACTTCATGACAGGTTTGCCACATGGTCAGGGCTCATCTGCATGTTTTGGTATGGATGTTTTCAAGATTGAAATAAAACCATCTTGAGAAAATTTATATTTATCCCTCTTCCTTCCTGAATCAGTCTGACAGTAAATCCATTAAACAGTAGTAAACCTTGACTGGAAAGCCACTAAAATTATTGCAACAGTCGATGTTACTTAAAACTATTACAAATACCAATTGTTTTCAGAGGTTACCTCAGCAGCAATATGGAGCAAACAAGCAGATTCTGACCACAGTGGAGTCAAGTGAAATATTTCCTCTTTTACAGACAAATAGTTCATTCCCATATTCACTGACACCACAGAAACTTTTTTTTTTAAGTGCATATGATCACTAGGCTACCAAAGACTGGAAAAACCGAAAACATTCTGTAAACTAGAAAATCTTACAGAGGAAAGTTCTCAGAGCAACACTACTATTCTTTTGGTGAGGTGCCCAGATTTTTCCAGAGAAATCAAACCCTAAAGCAATTCTCATTTTCATTAACAGGGAAGTTGAACATTCAGTAAACCCTCATGGTGCTGAGAATCACAAGGCTGTTATAAGTGTTACTGAATACTTGAATTTGTGTTTAATGCTGCCATTGCTCCAGTCACTATAAAAAAAATAACCAATAAATTGTTTTGACATTAAAAAACAACACATTGATGAAGGGTCAAGATATATTATTTCATTTCATTATACATCAGAGGCAAGGAATACCTGCATACTTAAATAGTCTAAATAGTCAAATTCTAAGCCATTTGAATCAGTGACATCAAAAGTACTAAATATTTGTACCATATGGAGGGAAAGAAATTGTAACTGGGGGCTTGAACAGGATAGATGTGTCATGGCAGACTGTCACAGCTGCAAGGCAGAGCTTCTTTTCTGACTAACTGCTCCCTTGCATTTTTCAGTTGATTAATGAAAGCTAGTCTACAGTAGGAAAATGTTAAGAGCCAGCCACGGTGCCAGCCATCTATTGTGAGTGGATATTTCGGTATGCTGGTACACAGCAGTGGTGGATGGCTTCTCACAGAGGGAGAAACCTTGTCTAAAACTGATTCTTGGTGGAAAATTATATGGGAGTTTCCTAGCTTGGGAGTAAAGTTAAACTCTGTCTACTTCCATAAGAAAGTGTCTTTGCAAATTCCTAGCCGGAGTCAATCAATCTCTGCAAAGAAAAATTCAGCCACAACTATTAGGATTGAAATTTTGACAAAACATTTGTTTTCAGATAGGCAGGGTTTTTCTTTTTTTCATCTTTCACAAGGACATTTCAACCAGGCCCTGTCATTTTTATTAAAACTCAAATTTTCATATGAAAAGCCAGTGTTTTCATCCAAAAATTATGTATGCATTTCTTAAACAAACCCACACACCTGCTATAGAACTATTAACTAGTCCTATATCTTCATTAGATAAATATTGTTCTGTTGATTTTCAGCCAGAGTTGTTAAGCTGGAGTTTCTGCATGACACTACTCATCCTTGTTTAAATGGATTATGAGGTGGCATCACAAAAAATTTAACTCAATAAATCTTTAATTTATTAGCATATTTCTCACACAAAGTGGCCTATGAACCTCCAAATGCTCTCATTGCCACTTGGTATAAGCCACTTTTGTACAGGTTTGAATTACCTAGCAAAGCAGAAAAGTTGCAACTTAACTTTTAGTGCTGTTCTGAAATCCAAGAGGATGAAATTTGTCCACTGTGCTCAGTCTTTCACAAGTGTCTTCAAACAGAGCAACATTTCATACATGATTATATTTCAGCTTGATCACAGGAGAAGGTCTGCTCATGAATTTACAACCAGACATAGGAATGTCCTCATTAATTGTGTCATCTCCCCGACTGGCTTGGACAGCAGTTGGGCAGTGTCTTTGGTGGCTCCTACAGCACTTGGAGTTTAGGCTCCATTGAAAACCTGCAGCTAAGCACAAAATAAGGGCAAGATGTTAGAGGAACAAAAAATAGTCTCAAAAGTGGAGAAGTAATGTGTTAAAACTCCTTTTTAATTTAGTGTTGAAGGAGGTGTTTGTGGTCTGCGGTGAGAAGTGTTTTGGGGTTCTGTGCACATTTCACAATGTTTTTACAGTATATGAACATGTGTCAGTCAAAGCCCTATATATTGTTGCTGGAGAGGTAGAAAGACATAAGCCCTTCAATTTCCTCTCTAAAAGAGCTGGCATTTGTGTGGTTTTGTCTGATGGGGGCACTTGAATGGGATCAGTCTGCTGCTAAGGCGCTCGAGGCAGTACTGCAAAGGTCAAAAGGAGTCTGCTTTCCTTTTTGCTCACATATGTGTGAAGCTGGCTCCCATGTACTGTGCTGTAAAAGCCTTTTTAACATCTTTCACCCAGAAATACGAAGCTGTGTTACCAGTTTGCACTCTTTGTGTAAGATTACAGGAAGGTAAGATTTGCTTTCACTGTTAGCCAACCATCGATGCGCTGTGGTTAACATCATGCCACACCTCAGCCAAAAGGTGCTGGTAACAGGCAGACTGTTTTGGCATGGGCTCATGATTTGCTTCCAGTTGCTTGCAATTCTGGCAGCATACACACAGTCTGAAAAACTACAGCAAATAGGTGATAAAGAAAATGTTGCAAGGGTCATCCACAACACCAGGGTAAATAAGCTGTAGGATATCTAAACCAGGCCCCAAGCTGCTGGCAGACTCGGGCCTTCTCACAGCCCTCAAGAGCTGTATCTCTTGTCCAACTCACTGGCAAAATCAACTACATAGCCTGGTTCCTGTGGAGCTTTTCTTAAAAGAGACAATTCTGGGACTGGAGTTGCAGAATAAGAAAACCAAGCCATCCTGTATTAACTATGTAAGACAATGTATCTGAATTTAATTTGCATGTTTCACATTTTTCTCACTCATTCCTCTTCCTATCCCTTCTGGCTCAAATAAACCCATAAGCTGTAGAGTTTACAAAAAACTGCTTGTCAATAGCCAGCTGGCCATCCTGAGCACTCTAGGACCTGGTGTGGAGTGACTGACATGTGAGAGGTAAGGAAGAGATGCTTACCCTTTCTGCAGTCTCTTTGGCTTTCACAGAAGTAGTGGGTACTTCAGCAGTGGAGCATTAGAAGACTCAGGGTTAGAAGTGGCTGAATAAAGAGTAAAATTTGGAAGTCTTGCCTGACATCACAAGACTTAACCACATCCTTCACCTTTAAACTCTAAGACTTTTCATAAAATTTACACAAATATCAGTAGAAAGTCTACTTCAGGTTGGATTTCACAGCATATGATCAACTTCTCATCTATGTAGATCAAAAAAATTACTATTTCCTTAACTGCACTGTTGTCAAACTGAATGAAACACCTTCATTCACCATTTTTTGGACAAGAGCAACTGGACATTAGTCTTTAGGCCTTAAGCTTAAATTTCCCATAAATTTTCAATCTGAGATTCAGTCTCTGCCTTTGTTGTTTGACACATTAGAACGCAAAACATTCTCACTGGAATTCTGAGATAAAAGTGATGCTTGGTAAATTCATATATTGTGGAAGAGGTGAAGTTGAAAATAAAAATTTCTGTAGAATTCACCTGGAAATGAAATTTTCTTCCCCAGGTATAAAACTCTTATTTCCTACTTCAAGTGCACATTTCATTTATTTTATTGTCTGTATCACAAGAAACACATAGCAGCAAACCAACCTGTACTTCTGTAATGCTCAAAGAAAAAGAATTTCATAAAATAGAAACTATTTCAAAGCAAGCAACTCTACAAAATATACACCTCCCCCGAGTGAGAATATGGGAGAAGAGAGTGAACTGAGAGATGTTTTACACATTGAATATTTTCCTACAAGTGACTTCCAAGGTTATTACTGAAGATTCTATACCAAATATGGGTTTGGTATTCACACTGTACTCTTGGAAAGCATGTGTTTAATTGGTTTAAGTAGTGAACAAATTTGCATAAACAATATGATGAAAAGTGGCTAAAATAATCTAATAATTGAAAAATTACTCATTTAGCAACTTGTAAATGCTGGTTGCACTTAAGATTCTTGTTAAATCCTCCTAGCCTATATGGCTGCATAGCAATCTAATGCAAAGGATACCTACTGTGAGTTAATATCATCTTTATAGAGCTAAGCACAACTTACAATTGGCTCAGAGAATTCAAACACATGAGAAAAATATTAATCAAAACCAGTATAAATCATGCTCAGACTCAAAAGTCCAAGCCTCTTTGTTAAAATTGAAAAACCTCTTCAAATGCACATGGAACCTGGTATATCTTCCTTGAGTTTCAGTGGATGACTAATTTCACTTTACCACAACTGCCCTGAAAATGAAAGATTACAGTTTTGTTCTTTCCAGTGTCATGGTAATGTAAACTAATCCTGCCACAAGGCAGAATCAGATAAGTTTATAGCACAAGGCAGACACCAGATTCTGAGGCAGTGACAGCACAGTGTTAGGCACAGAAATAAAACTGTGTGTGGTCCTAAACCACTGTGAATATCTCACACTGTCTGTTTCTTTCCCAGGAAGACATCTCACCTTTGTGTGGCTGAGAAATCCAGCTAGCTCAGCTTCACACAGCTGCTTACCAGCAGATTTTTTGCATTAACATGAAATTCTGGACACTTTTTACACTTGTGTTTCCCATGTGCACAAACACGTTAGGTCTGCAGAAGTTGTCCGCAATCTCTTGACTTTCTAAACCCTTTTTCTGTCATTTCAACTGCCTAGTAGCTCTGATGTGATCCTCCATGCTAGGATTTCAGGGAAGAAATAGGCAAACCCTAACCTTGATGGCCAGAGAATTTGTCCCACCACACCAGGCCAGCCCAGTAGCTGCAGTAAATGGTGAGCTAAGGAGCTGCTCCTCATGCCTCTTGTAACATGTAGTGTTTGGGAGGATATCACAACTTCCTCTTATTGAGATCCTTGCTGCATGATTGCTCAGCATGTTTGGTGAAGTTGCTAGGAAGCTTATGAGTAATAGCCTTTGCTGGTATTTTAAGGACATTTGTCAGTGTGAATTCATTCTCTACTGAACAGGGTGTGCACAAAGCTGCCCTAAGCCAGAAGAGCACCTATTTACAGTGTACACACATCTGTTTGAATCACCTAGATCAGCAGATTCCCAGCTTGACTGAGTCACTGCTTGTGTGGGACTGCTCCTAGTTCTGGTGATCTGCACGCCTAAAGATGCCTAGTCCCTGTTATCATTATGCTGCACTGTCAGAAATATCTTGATTCTTTGTGGAGGTTTGAATACCTCCTACTTTCCCATCAAAACCAGAAACAATTTATCAAACTGACAGTGTGAAAAGGTAGATTTAAACCTTGCATTAATTAAGAAGCCAAAGAGCAGTGAGCTTTGCATGGTATAAACAAAATGAATTACTGAGAATGCGGTGATGAAGCAAAAAGTTTTTTGCCATATACTTTGAAAGGCCAAAAGGAAAAAACATTGGTCTTAACCACTCAACAGTTGTATGATAATTCATGTATTACCAGAACATGGAAAAATATTTTAAGATTTGTGTATGTACAAAAGCACTGGGTTTTATTGCATGCTGCATTTTGAAAGAGACTTTTTAAAAAATGTACTCACAGTACATTTTGTTTTCAGTGCAGTGCTAACAAAAAAGACAGCAAATTTTGTATCAAGACTTATCAAGAGTTGCTTAGGCTTTCATGGTCTATATTATTTAATAATCTCTGTTGCCTTTTTGAAGCAGTTTTTTAGGACAATTTAGTCTTTCAATAATTAGATTGAAAATAAAGGGAGCAGTATTTCCTAGAAGTAGGTGGCACAGAAATCATTGCAGTGGGGTTGCCTTCTTATGCAGTTGAAACATGACAATGTTTATTTTTCTTCACTGTACTACCCAGAGTGTCTTGTATTATATCTTCATTACCAGGTACACAAACTGCCACAAAATATAAAAGTCTATACTGCTTTAAGGCTGGACTTTGTTTGCTCACCTTGATGAGAATTTATTCTCATAAGAATTTATCTGGAATTTAATTATTTATGGGAGGGAATATGCTAATGTGTTTTCCAAGGAGATATATTACAGACATCAACTGGCTGCCTAGAAATATTTTACAATCATTTCATCATTTTCTTTTTTTTTGGAGACAAAGTTTGCTTTATTCTTCAGCCCATAGTAGTTGCTTCATAATTTATTTTTGTAGAAGGGAAGGTGTAGTAGGGAAAGCTCTTCCTCCCTGGATGGTAGTGATAAAATTTTTAAGTTGTGTGACTCAGTGACTTTTTGGCCCATAAGATCAATTATAGTCACAAAAGAGGGATCAAAGTGATATAGTGCCCTAGGGTGAGATGCAGATTTCAGCTGGGGGGTTCTTGTGTTTACCTCGCAGCTGTGGCAGACACAAGGAAAATCTAGTAATGTGCTGCAAAGCGACAGGAGTTGCACAGGGAAAATGAGCCTGGCAGCACCTCAGTAAAATGTCATTCACCACTGAGGGGGGGTTCATTTTCCTGCAGCTCAACTTTCACAGACAGTGATAGGACTGACTGTTAGTGACCAAGAGTGATAACCCTTCTGCTTTGGAGAAACTGAAAGCTGTGTCAGGGGACTGCCAACCAGATGTGGCTTAGGGAAAAGCAATGAAGAATTTAATTGTATTACATCCATGTGTGAGTGTTGAGTTCTCCCCATGCCACTGTCTTTGTCTGCCAGGCTCCCACAGGTGGAGTTCACACCTAAAGGCGATGTGTGTGTTTTCCACTCATCAAATTATGCAAACAGGAAGAAGCAAACAATTGCTGAAGGCTTTGGTGCAGCCCTAGGGGTCTGGGGTCTCAGTCTTTGCACAGTCCATGGATCACCCCAGCATGAAAACCCCAAGGCTGTGGGCGTTTGCACCTGTGGGCGTTTGCACCGTTTGCAACAGTGGTGTGAAACAGAGGAGCAGACAGGAAATGAAAATACAGCATTTAGCAAGGAGGAAAAATCCCATCAGGCTTTCCAGCTGTTGATCCTACCCATCCCAGCTAGACAAATCAAGTAACCTCTGGAGTTATCCCATGAGCTGTCAACCTCATTTGAATATGCTATGCTATTTAAATTTAACTGTGATATATTACAGTATATCTCATTAAGTTAAAAATACTGTTTTAATATTAGCATATGGGATGAAGAGGAATTTTTAGGATTTTTGGCAGGGGATGTTGTTCAGAGGTTCTTCTTTTCAAAATTTCTTCTGGAAATAAGTTGCCCCAGAAATTAAAGTTGTCAAATTTGGAAATATCTAAGTAAACCATGTAGATATCATCACAGGAGAAGTCTTGTGGACTTAAAGCTAAGTGCGTGCAATGGTCTGTCTGGCTACAACATTTAATCATTCTTTTAAAGTTATTTAACTAGCAAGACTTTACAGTGGAAATCTTCTGTGATAATGAACCCCAAGAAGATTCCCATTTCACTGCCAGTTTATTTCCCCACAGCTGTAGCAAATGTTTTGTGCTATTTATTCTCGGGAGGCCTGTTCTTCCATCCTCTCCCCAGCAGGAGCCTTAAGTAAAAATTTTTAGGTGGTATTCATGGAATCACCTGTCCCATGATTCAGAAATAGATCTCAGCACAAGTCTGTAGGATCTTTCTATTTTTTTCTGTTGTGATTTCTGGAAACAATTTTTCCTAGGTAAGAGTTGCTGTAAACACGTATCCCATTTAAGAATTTCTCTACAGAGATTCAGATTGCTCAACTACCATCTCAACATTTCTGAAATACCTCAAGGTTTCATTTTAAAATGAAATCTTTAAGGCATTTTATTCCTTCCCTGCCCCCATTCCCACTCTACCCATTCAGATTTGGTTGTTAATTCAAATGCTGAAAATCTTTTGCTATGTAAAATGCAATCTAATCTAGCCAGGGCTACTTACAAACTAAAGAATTCAGGCATGGAAACTTATTTGATTTCAAGAAAAGACCAGCTTTTTAAAAGATGGAGATAGTTTGCATAGATAATATACATACTATTATATGGAATAAAATAAAGATAATTCAATATAAGGGTGATTCTTTTTCTTGTATGTTAAATGTCTAGGATTTATCTTTTTCACTGTGATGAATATTTTCAGGCTGAAGTACCTGTAGGGAAAATGCACACAAACATCTCTGTGTAAAATTTGATATCTTAAAATGGGCAGAAAGTTGATAGCAAACTATATATATATGACTTGGTTTCATAAAGATTTTAGGAGCTGTAAAATCAGATATAAACCCCAATATCCATGACACATTACAGGTTCACAATTTATAGCTGTGGCCCCAGCAGCACTTTTTGTTAATTTCACTCCAACTTTATCAATAATTCTGTCTGAACTACATGTACAAGTGCAAGATTCTTTGAAGTCTGGAGACAAAATTCAGCCAAATTATCTCTGGGCAAATTTCTGTCAACTCAAAGCCCTGTGGAGCTGATTTAAAGTCAATAGGGGCTTTTAATGAACAAGAGAATTAGAGTGGCAGGGGGCACACAGGAGCAGTCTGTGCCACCCTTGTTCCTTACCACACAATACTGGGTTTATGCAGTGGGCAGGAAGGAAAAGAAACTGATTACAAAGAACAGCCACCAAAAGGAAGGCTGGCAAAAAAGGAAGAGTGAGAAAACTGCTTGTCCAACCCCTGTTGTGGGTAGCACCATAACACAGGAGCAGAACGCAGGGCTGTCTCTCTCACTTTCATACTAGAGATTTGTGGATGCTAAACATTCCTAAATGAGAGAAATACACGATCAAGGCAGCTTCACAAAGGTGAAGTGAGAATGAGCAAAACAGTCCACCAACTTCACTGCTAAATATTTTGAGTAGAATACCGTAAATGCTGCTGAAATATTCAGGCAGGCTGGATGATAATTATGACTTTGCTTTCTCTGAGCTTCTGTTTGTGTTCCTTTTCTATCCCAACTGAAACTGAGCTAAAATTGCGGCTGCAGACTGAAAAGATACTGTGTATGCAATAGAAGAAGGGACAGTGATACAACCGCCTAGAACTCTCCAAGAAAAGATGAGTGCATATCCTAGGCTGGATATGGCAAAGAGACAACCTTATCTATCACACAATTACCTCTAGGGTAGAAGAGGGAGCCCTTTAAAGGAACATAACACTGCCCAATGACTAGGGACAAAAAGCAAAGATTATCTACAAAACTGAAATTATGCAGGAACTGTTAGGTGTATAATGGTTTATAATTTCATTCTGCTTCCACTAAAATCAGTCTGACTATTTCAACCTGGGCAGACTTAGGCCTGCTGTTATTTCTCAGGGGAAGTTTGATTAAAGTATGACAGCTAATATTATATCAATAACAAAGAGCACTGCAATAAGAGTAGAGACTCCAAGCTGTCAAGCTCTTGAAATGGAAGGTCCTACCTACCAGCCCTTGCTGTGGTGTAAGTCCAGTACGCTGATTCACTACAACCTGCTCTGTGTCAGGTTTTTGGGAATTTGGTTATCCAAAGACTTACTAGGCCTGACCTTTCCTGGCATCTGAAATCAATGAAGAAGGAAATTAAATAGTACTAGATTATCTATAAGACAAGTGTTTAAGCATGCAAATTTGTAGAGATATGATGTGACTCAGGAGAAAAAAAAGGATTACTACTTGACAGCTGGCCACTAAAAATTGCAAGTTTTAAATCTATTATTTGTTGGATGTACTTACAGATTTACCAATAAGCTCAGAGTTGCAGCTGAAAATTATGTGATGAAGCCTTGATGACAAAGATACACTTTTATCCAAAGGTGTTGATTCATTGAAACTAAAGCTTCTGCTAGACAGGGTCATTTTCCATGGATTAGAGAGAGCATGAGTTTGTCCAGAACAATCCAAACTTAAGTCTCAAACTGAGTTTAAAAAAGAATTTCAGCTTGATATTTTCCCACAGATAGATAAGCAACCACTATTTACTTGCTACTTATAGTTTGTTGAGCCAAGTAAGTCTTTAGTTCTTACATTCAAGAAATTATTTAGCATTCAGAATTGAAAACTTTTTGAGATATCTGTCAACCAATTCCCCTTTTCAAAATTTTTCTTAAAATCTTTCTGTCTTTCAAAGGCTGCAAAATATTTTAGGATGGGATATCAGCTCATATCCTGTGCCCCTAGATTAGCACATTGACTATTGATCAATGATGTCATTTTGAAAGCAACCCTTTGAAAGCAGCCCTTTTCCTCTTTTCACAGCAGCCTAGGTTCTGAGTTGGGTTTTTTGATTTATTTTGGGAGCACTTTTGGGTTTTTCCTTTTTTTTTGTTTTAATTTTGCATGCCAAACACTTATCCACAGCAAACACTTATCCAGAGCACATTTCTAATCATGTGGTATTCCTCCACTGTTAATTCTGCTATATCTTTGCCTGTTCACAACTCATTATATAAGATTAGTAGCCTAAATAATGTGGCAATGCTCCTACTCTTTGACTGGATGATGGTGAGTGCCTACTGGGGAACCGATACCTTATTTGCAAATAAAATAAGTTGTCACTTAGTGAAAAGCCAAACATTTGTGTGGGCAGATGTCCATTAGCACAAATGTTCAAGGATTAATCACCAAAAGGGGTGTGAACACTTTTGAATAGAAAAGCAATTTAGAATTCATGGAAACATTTGTGAATAATTTCCCTAGCTTTTCTTTCACTTGGAGAAGGTCTAATGTGGGACTCACTGATTATTTCAGTGCAAAATGGAGTATTACAACTGAGACATGAATTCAGATTTCACTGAGACATTTACAAGTAAATTTACTTCACTGTACTTTCACATTGTACTTTCTACTTTATTGGTTGCAAGTTGCAAGCATTTTACAGAGCAGGGCTGTTCACTGTACTGTTGTGTAGCCGCTCAGTGCAGAAGTCAAGGACCATTTTGGGACACTTTAAACTGATCAAATAACTTCTGTTTCCAAATGTGTATGCTCTTTTAAATACTATATGGTTTAGTGGTATATTCTAATTATTATCTGCAGATGAATGAGTCTTGCATGGTGCTTTAGGAAGTGATCTCCCCTTTTCAGCTACACTTAACGTACTTATCAAGCATGCATTACCTCAAAGACATCATCTGTGTCATTAAATGGATCTTTGTAACATAAGCTGAGTTTTCTACCTGTGATTTACAGACTACAGAAAATATTTTTTAGACATGCAGCCTTGTGGAAACAGAGCCCTTACACTTGCAAGACATAAAATATTACAAGGACCCTGCACATGAAAATTGGTGTAGGATTGTTCAGTGCTGATTAGATGGCTTGTTATAGGTGGTTCTCTCCCTACTGCAGCCAGAGGATGTTAGAATTTACTGCAGAGAATTTTAACAAAAGCAGATAAGCAAACAAAGCCACTTGCTTGATTGTATCAGATAATGGAGCTTTGGGAAAACTTACATTTGTATTAGAGTCTGTGAATCACAGAAAACTATTTACTCAGCTTCTCACACTAATATTTTGAAAGGCAGTTTGTGAGTATTAAGAGCTTGATCTTTGGAATAGCTAAGACTTATTTTGAACTAAAGGTACAGAATTAGATCCCTAACACTTGATATGTGCTTTTAAAGAAAAAATACTGCAGTTATATTTTAAGTACATCTCTTACTAGAATAACATATCCATTAGTTATAAACACCAGCAGTTGTTCAAGCGCAGCTGTTTACAATAATATATGACCTGACCTTCATAACAAATCCATGTAACTTAAAGGAGAACTAATGCTATGATCACAAAATAAAAACTAGAAAAGGAAGCACAAGTTCTGACCAAATACCAGGAGCATCCCTTTTTACCACATTATTCTCTCTTTCTCTCTCCCCTTTGTCCCTGTGATTTTGTAATTGAAAATAAGAGCAGGTTTTTTGTACAGTCTCTGAACTGTTGTTACATGCTTGTCTTTCCTTTCCCCATGGGTATCATCAGCATGAACTTATATTTTCTCTACAATAAAGCATCATTATAACCTGGCAGTACCACTTGATAAGCTGATAATTTGTATTGCAGTGTATAAAATCTGGTCTTTTTCTTGGAAAAAAAGGACACCTGCTAAAACAGGGCTAGGAAACCATCAGTGAGAAAAGCCAACCTCCTAAAATGCTCTCCTTGGTTTTCATGGTTGAGTTGAATATCTTAGACAATGATCAGAACCTAGGGAGAGCTGTCCTGTGAAGAAAACATAGGGAACAGCTACATGACAAAAACCTTTGTTGATGACAAAAACAAAGAAACAGCCTTTCATTCACCTGAAGGTGCAGTTTGTGGACAGAAATGAATGGGGAGAGTGAGATAAAGCACACCAGAATTGCTGTGGAGGTGCAACTGCGACAGCTGGCCAATAACACTTCAAAGATGAAATGAGTTTGTGGGATGTGACAGACATCCCCATCTTCCACCCTCGTGTTACTTTTGGCATAATGATTTTGTGTCTTATTGGTGAAGCCCAGTTATGGTAAGATATACTCAATAACTATCATTATCCCTGTGTCCAGCCCTCAGTCCCCTCACCAAATCCCACTGTCAGCAAATAACCATCAGCTTCTTCACATGTGATCTTCTCCTTTGAGATCCTGTGAGATACCCGGTAGGAAAATAACTATAGGAAGAAAACTAATGCACACTCAGAAAATGAAACCTACAAAACTGTCTTGGGGTGGATGAAACAACTCTTTACTGTTACAGACAGTAATGAGAACAGGAAAAAGGTATCAAATATCATTGTAAGATATATTTTTATATTAAAAATATATTGAAAAATATAAAATATTTTATATTTTTATAAAGATATATTTTTAATGTATTAAATGCCAGGTAAGAGCAGTGCAGCAGTGCTGTGGTGCCTGCAGGATGTGCTGGGGTATTTTCCCTCTGGAGGCTGAGGAGCAGCCTCGCTGAGCCCTGCTCTGCAAACCAACAGCTGCAGCTTATCAGGAAGGGCTGCAGCACAGTCAGTGCCCAGCTCCTGTAGGCAGCGTGTTCCTCCAAGGGTCCCCAGTGAGAGCCAGCTGGAACCAGTTGATGTATTGAGATGGGAGCTTGTGCTTAGCAGTGCTGCTGGGTTTGGGCGCAGGCACTGAAAGAAACACAATCTGACTCTGACCGAGTCCTGAAAACACATGGGACTGGGAGTAAAATGAGCTACGGAAATATTCTGAGTGGAAAATCAGGGCAGATAAAAGCAGATAAAATGCCACAGTGTAAACTGTTGGAAAATGTGTAGGACAACCGCAGATGTTTCAAACTCCTGCTTGCTGAATCTGCTTGTGATGAAAAGGGTCTGTGTAACTCAGTATCTGTTAAGAACAGCTTCTGTGCATTTTATTTCTTGCAATAGTTTTTAGGCCACAAGTGAGAAGGCATACAATGACTTTTCAAGTGAGCAAGTGTCCTCATTAATGAGTGGTATGAGAATGTAATTTTGCAAAATCTGATCACAGAAACAAAATCTAGCACATTTCCAGGATCCCACAGTGTTAAAAAGCAGCGCCTTTTACCATATAGAGTTAAAACCCAGAATCATTGCTTACAGGTAGTTCCTTCACTCTTCCTCATTTTAAGACAATGACTTGTATTTGCTAAGTCTTATTCTAACCATGGAAGGGCAGAGAGAGACATTAGGGCTGCAGACAGCTGGGAAGAGCATCGCAATGCCATGCTCCTGTGATCCATACGTTTCTTTGTAGCCAGATTGAGCACCTACTTGAAAGAGAGAACTGCACAAAGAAGAAGTATGCAAAACAGTTGGTTGTAAGTCTTCAGAGAGTTATACAGAGCCCCACAAAAATAGGGTAATCTGCCATCTGGATTCTTTCTAGAGGAAATTGTTTTAGAGACTTGTGAGTGAGCTTTTATTTTGAGAACCAAGAGACAAAATATGATCCCTTCTGTACCCATGGGAAAAAAATTTTCCCCTAAAAAACTGTGCAGGTAATAAAGAAAGGACTCTATGGCATTAGCTGTGAGTGATGCTGCGTGGATAGTCAGACACAGCCTAATATCTGAAAAGAAAGTCTAGCCCTGGCATCCAAGCAAGCCTATGCATTGCTCTTACCCATATTTTATGAACATTTGAGATTTTGAGAAATGTCTATTAATTAGTGGGTGATATTCTAGTAGTGACAATGGTTTACTGTTCTATTTATATATTTTTAAAAATTTTTCTCTTAAAGAAATTATTCACAGGGTTGCTTTTTTATTTACTAAATACTATAATGCTTCTTAAATTCTTCATTTGGGTCTATAACTGCATATAAAATTAATTATTGCCTAAACATTTGCAAAAAATATTTCACAAATAAACCCCCTAGTAGAGATGGATCCTTAAAATGTCCAGGGTAGCAGTTTACTATTTCAGCTCTGGAACTGGGCATTAAGACTAGCATAACAGCCAAAGCTTGAATCTTCAGATGCCTAATTGCTCTAATACTATTCAGATTTAAGTGTCTAACTACTTTTACAAAGCTGACAGTATAGAGTCAGACTCTAACTGTAGCACAGACATTTTTAACTAAGCTAGCATTTCTCAAGTTGCATGAAAAATAGTAGTTGCTTTCCTAAAAAGATGCTATCCCTGTCAGGCTCTGAGAATGTGGAGGCAGGAAGTATGTTTAATATTTCATTCAGTGTGCTCTTCTGGGGGAAGAAAAAAAATTGGTTCTCAGGATCTTTTGTGCAAGAAGATGGTGGTTAAGGTTACACTCCCACAGTTCATAGGAAGCTGGTGGGCGTAAATCATGCAGTTGGTTTCTGGCATACTGCCATGGACACACAGGTGGTTTGTTGCAGCTCTAAAAGATGCGAGAAAGTTGTCTTCCAATGATAAGTATAGCTCATAGCTTTGTTAATATTCCTTTACAAACACTTCTAGGTAGGACCTGGATAAAAATTTAAGATTTTATTTGTGTATGTTTTGTGTTTGAATTTCTGATGAGGCAGCTGTAGAAGCAGTGTTGAAGATTCTAACATTTTTATATAATATGGAGGGTGAGACAATTTAACCTCTTTAGATCTTGCAAGGAAAGAAGAGTTTCATTTCACAGATAAAGTTCAGATCCCTAATGCATCATGATCTAAAATTTCACTCTTAAATGATGGATTATCAAAGGGTTAAATGAGAACCAGCTAAATTTTGCCTCTCCAGGATTTCTGGGATTATATTCTTCTCTGTTCATTCTTGTTTTCCCCAGGGGAGTTATTTGTCCTTCTGCTGCTTCAGCTAAAGATTCCCACCAAGCTGTTTTCTCACTGTCGAAATGATAGGAGGCATGATTGCCACTGTGTCCAAAATACGCCCTCTTGGCTGTGAATTCCCATCCTTGGGGCCTCCTGTGCTGCCCCTTCAAATGGTGTAAGACAGCCTCACTTCCTGGGATTTTGCAGTCCCAGAAAAGTATGTGCTGGCAGCTTTTCCAATAGTCAGACAAAAATATTAACCACAGTTGGAAGTGTCTGAATTTCTTCTGCCTAGGTATGTTGCCTTTCTTTTGCTCCTGTGGATCACGCATCTGTGCTGCATATTTACAAAGAGGAACATGCGAGTGGAAATGAGTATGTGTGCAATTACCTGAACATCAGTCAGGCCTGTTTCAGTACGGGTGTTTGCAGGTTTATTATTTACTGCTTAATTTGGTGAGACCGGTGACATCGTGGTTTGACTGCAATTACACCACTTGACAGAATACCAAACCTTTGGAAGAAATAAGTCTTGTTCTCTTGCACAAATTAGTCTTTTGACTATAAATATTAAAACTCAGTCAATACCAGGGAATACCAATGAATTATTACCTTCCCTCTTGGGGAATCAAAAGGGAAAAAAAAATTAGCAAATAATATGGTTTGCCACTAATAACAATGATTCCAGGTGAAAGCAAGCTAGCTATTAAGTTTCTGTCTCAAAATTCAACACTTTGTGTTGACGTTACAGTATTTAGGATCCTCAGATTTTTACCCATGTACAAACTCATTCATCCACTTTTTACTTTCTAAAGTATGTCTTGGCTTTAGCATATGTTCTTTGACAGATCAACTGATTCAAACCCTATAGCTTCATATAAATGTTGTTTGCAGATTTTACAGAGAATTAGATTGGTACACTTCAGTTCTGACTTGCCATTGAGACCACCTCAAATGGCCATTAATTGCACTGGAATCAGAAGTTAGTATTAATCCACAGTCACTAACACCAGCTGATTGTGTGGCCTTGTCAGAATGCCTGAGCTCCTCACGTGTGGAACCTACTTCCCAGCTTTAGGGGACAGCCAATACTCCTTGTCTGTGCTTCTCTTAACAGCTCTTCAGAGTCATTGTCAGGATATTTACAATGTAAGGGAAAATATTGTTTCTCATTAAGCTTATGATTCTTACACCTAAAACCTTGAGCAATGAAAAATACATGAGATGTATAGCATGAAAACATAGAAGAAATGTTAACAATGACCCAGATCATAAGTGTTTCAAACCCGTTTTTATAATCTTATTTTTCCTGAATGTGCTGTTTATGTTTCTATTCTATTTAATATTTAAAGAAAGTCTCAAGTAACAATTCCTAAATTGCTAACAGTCATCTCAGCATCACATGAAAACAGTGATACAGAGAGAGCAGGATTCTGCTCTCATTAAACCTAAGGAGAAATTCCAAGGTGCTATCTGTTGACAGTGGAGTGTCTTGCTGATACCAATGCAGGTGTTACAGTGTGAGCATTGCACATCAAAATGGGACTTCAATAGCTGCAAATGTGCAAAGCAAGGTTTGCCTTTCCTTGACTCATTTATAATTGAAGGAAAAGTAACTGATTAACAGAAGATGAAATAGAATGAGTAATGTCCCTGTGGTGCAAGTTATCAAATGTCAGGTGAGAGGATCAGGTGGTCCTGAGAGAATTTTACCTGCTTTTTAAATAATTATTTTATTTACCTCTTTTGCTCATTACTGCACAGACAATTGTTAGGAAAAGCTTCATGACAGGAGTTTCTGTTTCTTCTGTCATGATCAATTGAGCTGAGTCTCCACCTAGCTCTACTACGCACCAGCAGAAGCAATTGTCAGTTAGTCCTGAATACAAAATAAGAAATGGTGGTGGCATTTTTGGTCTACCAGGAAATGGCACAATAGACCATAGAATTCCACCATTGTAAAGAGTTAAATAATGGTTAAAATAACAGGAAAAATAATAACAGTGTGTTTGTTAATAGTAGCTGTGTGAAGAAAAACAATTAGTGAATTAATCCATTTACATAAGAGATTCCATAACAATGTATGTAGAAAAAGTATTCAGACATATTGAGAAACTATCAAGTTATTTAATACTCTGAAAACTTTCTGCACATTTTATTATAGTCAGTGTTGCTTGAGTCAGTGCAGCTTCTGGCTTACAATATTCTTAGCAAGTTAAAATCTGTCATGTCTTCACGATATTTATGCCATGATAAAAAAAAATCTGTGACTTGGTGCAGTCTTTCTGTGGCGTTTTTTACATTCAAAAGGGAAAATAGAAATTCCTTTCTATCAAGAGTCTGTTCTCCAGAAATACAGGACCAATTACGTATTTTATTTAATTGCCCAGAAGACAGCCAAGAAAGACTATGCCCTTCTGCTGAATGTTAAAACCGTAACAGTAGATACATTTTAAAAGAGTTCACAACCTGAGGAAAAGGCAGAGCAGAGGGCTGGATATGGAGCTGTGGAAAGTCCAAGGGAAGAGTGGAGCTAGTTGAACTGTGTGCAAAGCAGAGGTCTCAGCAATCGCTGTCTCTCATCATTCCAAGACCTTGGTCTTAAATTGGGAACTCCCTGCTGCTAGTGGGACACACGACTCTAATTTTTAGCCATCACTTAGGATTTTTTTCTTAACTTCAGTACTATTATATTATTCATAATAGGAAGAGGTAAATATTAAATGAAAGGAGGGGGGAGAATTGGCTGCTTTAAATGTTCTTAAATAGAAACTAGTTTTGTAGCAAGAGGGTATTAAAAATGTGAGGTGTAATAATAAAATAATTTGGTTCGTTAAATATCAAACTAATTTCATTAACAAGTACAAAACTTTGTTTGCATGCCAGTTAAAGCTGATACAGGGGTACTGATTATTCTGTTTGACAGTGGACGTGCCCAAAAGATGCAAAACACTGCATCAGATTTTGTCAGTGTTTCACACAGCAGTCAAGAATCTTCCATTTCCCACTATACTCAATCAACACTACGAGTTATGAGCCCCACCTTTGTTATTACTTTATCAAAAGCTAACAATATTTAAAAATGTTATGTTAAAGAAAACAACTAAAATTATATAAACTACATTTTTTTCCTATTCTATAAGTAGTACTCTTAAAAAAAACATGACTTGATTAAATTGCTACATAAAGAAATTTGCTACATAAATTCCCAAGGTGGTTTTTGCAGTTGATTTCTTGCGTAGATTACTGCAAATTGTGCAAACAGGTATTTTAAATATGTTTTGGGACTTGGTGTTTTTTGTGGTGTTTTAACTATTTTTATAACTGTAATACAATTCTTCTATGGCATGAAGGTTAGTAATTAAATTTCAGAATCAGAATTGCATTAATGAGTACAAAAATCAAGTATTAGAAGAATGTTTTTTTTTCTCTATTTTTCATGCTGCATACAAAAGTAGTATTGGACAATCTGAATTTATGGCTTGCCTTGAACTTCAGAAGAAAGGCTGACAAACTCCTGTTGAATAGCCTAAGGACCCCTGTTCTCAGAGGGTTTTATTAAGACTTCCAAACATGGCTTTACATTGAGTCTCTTTCACATAAATTGAGCAATCCTCAGAGGGTCTCAATTGTATTTAGGATTTATAAACTATACCTTCAACAATGTGAATGTTTGTATTTAGGGATCTGAGAGTGTAAAACACTTGGACAATAGTTTCCCAGAGTCTGCATATGCAGACTTACAATAGAGAATATATTTTTCTCATTTATAAACATCTGGACATATTGGTATGCTGTCTAGATCCCACAGCAAATTAGGGTCTGATTTTTAATTAACTTTGGCATGCATCATAGGAGTACATATGTTCAGCACATGTTTTTACCTTATACATCTTTTGCTCCATTACCTATGTATTGTTCAAAATGAGTTCTGCTGCTGAATACAAACTGTCCAATTTGCTCTACTTGAAAAAATTTACAAAATGAAAAAATAAATCCACATCTTTGACAAAATGGTGCCATGATCTTTTTGGAAAGAATATCAATGGACTGGGAAAAAAAATCACTGAACTTGTAAAATTATTAGAATTAGTTGCCAAACCACATGCACTTTCCAGATGTTGAAACTTCATTGACTGAGTTCACCAAAAAGGTGTTAATTTCTACCTAGTGCTTGAGCATGAATGCAGCTCTTCTCCAGTGAAACTGGAATAATTTCACTGTTTCTAATTAAGAATAAATAAATCATGTTTTGATATAGTTCTGATGTGGGAAGGACTTAGAAATGAAACCATGAAGCTTGACAGCTTTGAGACTCGAGATTGTAGGTACAATTATAGTGATATATTCTGAAGAAGAACTTTTGGAAACGAGCTTTATGATCTTGAGTTGCGATATGTTGGGGATTCATCACATGTCCTTACAACTAAGTCTAAAGTTTCTGCTGCAAAATTCCAGACCTGCTTCTGCTCCCTGAGCACACCTGGAACTGCAGGACAGGACATCCCAGAGGATTGCACCAAGGCAAATAGGACACCATTTCCAGGACTGCATAGTTTCAACAGTAAATACTGGTGTGTTTGTAACCAGATGAGTCCCTGAAAGGCAGAACCATACCAGTTATGGGGTGTGTGAGCTGTCTCTGCCATTAGCACTCAGAAAACAAAACTGAGACGTTGAAGATAAGCACCCACTGGCACCTTTCACTTCAAATATGTGGTCTTGCAATAGCCTCATTAGAAAAATGGTTTAAATGGGAAAGATAATACAAAGTAATTTATCTACTTAGGCCCCTCAGAACAGTACTTCCTGAGTGAAGGTGAAGCCGATTTGCCAGGGTTGCTGTGGAAATGAGGTAGCCCTCAAAGTAGGAGCATTATTTTTGCCCTCCTCAGCCCTGCTGGTCTTAACCAGGAGCCCACACTCACAGCACACTGTGTTTGGTAGCTGGAGAAGCCTCCTTTACAGCCTCTTTTACCCCGACCTCTTTAACTCTTGTCCACTCAAGCCCCAAGGAAAGTGAAAACAGGATTCTGTGGATTCTCAGCCTCAATCACATCTCATAACCCAAACTGATAGTTCCGTGTTTCTAGGGAAAAAAGCCAGGGAAACACCTTATAACTTCATGTGTTTGACTGGCACTGTACAAACATTAACCCAGTCAGCACTTAAAGGTGTTTTTCTATGCTTATTCTGTATGCTTATGTGGTTCCAAAGATTATGGTTTTGAAAAAAAAGGATGAAGTAGCTCTGTAATTGTTTCAAAATTAATGTATTTAATATTTTTATGATGACAAAGACTTAATAGGGTTTATTTTACCTTGTTTCACTCATGAGGCTACTATATGTATTTACTTTTTAGAGCATTGAGGTACAGAAGCGTTCCCAAGACATGCCACATTTTGAGTAAACACTCTTACAGTCAGATAAGGGAGAGTGTGCTGCCTATTTTTTTTACTTTGCAGATTTTTTGAGTTCTTAATGAATGCTGAAAATCCCTAACTCAGAAAACTGTTGTGAGAATTAATTAGTGAATGTTTGTAAGATGCTTTGAAGATGAAAGGTGTGATGTAAATGCTAATTATTTATTATTACAATCTCCCTTAGTCTTGGACAGATTTGGTTGATGTGGAAGTGAGTGATTGATCTTGCTAAACAGAAGCATGCACAGTGGAGAAGGGCCTTTGCAAGATTCATATTGATAATTCTCCCTATGAATCTCAGCTCTGCCTGAATCTCTCCCTCTATCCTAACCCACTGCCTCCGCATGGCTTTGACAGTGCCCTTCAGACTAAATTGCTACTCTACTGCAAGCTCTGGGCCTCATCCAACAACTCATGAAATCAGAGAAGATTTTTCCATCACTTTCAGGGAACTGGGCAAAAGGTCAAAAATAGTCTTTTATGCAGTATTTTGGAAAACAAATAAACGACAAAAGCCTGTTTTCTGAAAACTGCCCATACTTGTTCTCTGCATGATTAGCTTGATACATACTGTCAGGTTTTGTCAGTTGTGTCAGATCGTATTCATATCATCCAGTTTCCTTTGTGCACAATAATGTGATTCCTTGCAGGTCTGCTCAGCTGTGAATCTGTAGCTGTTTGCTGCATTAAATTATGTGCTACTTTATCATTGGGATACTATATCACCCAGGGTGACATTTTGGTGTTCAGGGCATGAGAGCTCTTTGGTTCCTACTCCAAGAGCACACTGAAAAGTCATTTTTGCAAGATGAGGGGGTCTCAGGTCCCTCTGCCTTCACAATTCAGCAGAAGTTGAAAGCTACAGCCAGCTACCTCTTACATGCTTGTTTTTGCCAGTTGACCTCAGAATTGTCTTTGTACTGGAAGCTGCTCCCTTCAGCTTTCTCATTGTGAGGATGCACTGTGGGTAGTCACCCACGTAATGACCATAAAATCAGAGGTTTGCTTAGAATTGAGCTCTCTTTGACTTTACACACCATTCCAGCATATAAAAAGGTGTTAGTACCTTACATCTAATTGAGAATATAATTGCTTACAGAGAGCCAATATTCATCAGATAGAGCAGAATAGCAAACTATTAAGGAAGAGGAAACATAGGAGCGTTTTACATGCAAGTACAAGTTTACATCTGTGTGGGCTGTCTGTGTGCTGCAGACAAGTGTCGAGTAGGAGGTAACAGATTCAGATAGGCAACAGTAAAGCTAGAACAGCTTGGACTGCAATAGAACCTGTGTTCTATTGTTCAACTGTGTTGCAATCGCACTTATCCAAGGACTGTGATATATTCTTGATCTCTTGGCATTATCTCTTGGCATTTTAAAAGGCAGTTTAGATGTGTGTTCATTCAGAGGAAAAAGTGAATCCCAGGCATTCCTATAGCTGATGTGAAATGAGGATTCAGGCTCCTTTCACTATCAAAGAATCCAGGAGTGCACACATTGAAGTGTAATGCGCTGGGTCTATTCATTACTTGTGGTGTCTATCAAGCAGAGGCAACAGGAGCAGGACCTAGCTCAATAAATACCGGTCCTCATGGACTGCCACAACAGTCTATGCCACTAACAGTCATGCTACTAAAAACTAAGGTAAAAGAAATCCTTTCTGTGGCAGTTTGTGAATTGGCTCAGCTATGAACCAAAGTTGCTCACCTTCCAGTTTGGGACCAGTTACCTAGCTCTGTTGTGTAAGAGAATAGCACTATGGCCTGCAAAACCAAAACAAACCAACAGAGAAACTGTTCTGCACCTACAGGTAGGACATATCACATCTATCTAGAGCTGTGCTGGTGCTCTAGGAAGCAAAGAACGTGTGAACCCAGAGTAGTCCCCAAAGCAAATTTGCTTTTTTTTGGTGACTCCCAAATGTCACAGTTTGGGATGTTCTAGAGCTTTTGTTCTCAGACTGTGGAGTGTTAACAACTAAAAATCAGGCAGCAAGGGTGCTGTGTGCACTTACAGTGGGAGTTCTCACAAGAGAAAAATTTTCATTTACAGGTTTTGTTGGCCTCTTTGTATATCTGTTGTGGCCTGTGGGACTTCTTCATCATCAGACCAGGAAGTAATTTAATTACTTTCAGTTAGTTTTGTGTTCCTTATTTGCTTTTGATGCTTCTGCCATTATAGATGTATAACTAGATCACATTAACCAACTGAGATGTTTTAAAATAATGTGTAGTGAATATGTTGGTAATGTTGATGCTGCACTTAAGGAAGTCAATATACAGCCATTAAGTTTCTTGAAATCTCCCATCTATCTCAATGAAGGCCTAAGGCTGAAATGCAGGTAGAAGGTACTTAAAGCACTTCTACGTCTCCACAGATCTGGCCCTTAATTTGTAAGTACTTTGCACAGTAAAATAGGATTAGCCTCCTTGGGAGTTTCCTTTAGTCTCTTACTGCTCTACCGTTCAGTGCCCTCTGAGAACAGATACAAAAGAGCTACTCACAGGTTTCCAAATTCTCAGTGGCCATTGTCGCTGCTTGGTTGCCCTTGCTGCATATTGGGTTTTAAATGCTGATTTTTTTCATCTGATCAGAAAGATTGCTGTCTGCCATTAACAGAAATGCCAGCGGTGTTGTCAGACAATGCTGTCCTCAAGCTATAAGCATTACCTGTCACAACTGTATTTCAGTTTAAAGATACGACAACTGAAGGAAATAAGACTGCAAGGACTAAATAATTTGTCTTCAGTGCTCTTTAGCCTAATTAATATATTATTCTGAAGGGCTGAGGAGCCACATGAATCTCAAAGCTTGAGCTTCTGGGTACTCAATGTTGAATTACTGCTAATCTGGAAAAGATTAATTGATGAAATATTGATGACAGGATAAGTATAGAGTGATAGACCAAACTAGCCCTTCTGACCACAAAAACTATGCTTTTCTGATCTAGCAACAGTTCTCCAATAAAATAAAAGTACTTTCTGATGACTTAGTCAATACAATTACTGAAATAATTAGAAATCCCAGTAAAGATATTACAAGATGGTTTAAAGGAAAGCTATAATACACCAGAAGCTGTGCTGCAGATTAAAAACCACTTTCAATCTTTGCACATGGACATGCTGTACAGGGGAGAGGCTCTGTGTGGGAGGAGTGTGGAGGAATGGAAGAACAAAAGCTCAAAGGGGCACATGCAAAAAAGAACTGCTTCCATTTTTCTATAAGAATGCAACTCAGAGGCTGAGAGCCTGCAAAACAGTCTCTAAATCTTCAGCAGAACATCTGGGCTAGAGGTGGGCGGACACAGCCACTCTGAATCAGTTCTGCATTTACTAATTTATTGCTACCTGCAACAGGTTTATCACATATTACTTTTCCCAGAAGGTAAATTATAAAGGCAAAGCACATAGGACATGGTAACTATATGTGAAGAAGTGTCAGTATATTTTATTGCATCACTGGCAAATCTCCTGGTGAATCCAACTTGTGTTTATTCAGGCTGTATCGTATGTGGGTTTGGATGATGGATAGATTCTCCCACAGGGTCCTACAGAAAGAAAACAAAATACTCCAGTAAGCATGGAACTGAATTTTACAGGGATTAAATTAATAAAAAGGACCAAGATACAATTTCCCATCTCCTGATTTAATACTGCAGAATGAACTCATCAAATCTGTATTTTTCTCCAGTGTCTGGCTGGGTTTATCCCGTGTGCTGTCGATAAGTACTGCAACACAGGCAAACGAAGGTACAAAGAGATACAGGCAATGAGTTTCCATCTTTCATATGCATTAACATACACTTGAAAGAAAAATGCAAAGGTTGTGATAATAACTGGGAAAAAATCAAAAGACTGTAGCCCTTCAAATTGGATTGTTAGCTATATTTAAAAGTTTATATGTTTATTCCAGCACTTACATGAATAGGCAACAATGTTCCAAAAGATACTATCCTGTCCAACCTCCCTGGTACCCAAAGTAAAAACATTTCCTGAGGAAGCAGACAGATTTCATGAAATAATATTAATCTCATGTTTTCTTCTGACTGCTTTCTCTCATATGTTTTTACCTTTCATATCTGCTTCAATTCTGTAATCATGTGATTTATCAATGACTATTAGATTCTGTATTTTAAGATGAGAGTTAGCTATATGCCACAGAGAAGTTTTCTCATACAAACAGAAGATTAAAATGAAATACAGAAAAAAGAAAATACCAGTTTGATCCAAGAACATTCCTTTAGTCAGCTCTTTCACTCTGAGCTGTATTCAGAAAGGAACCCACAGCTGATAACAACCAACAACCCAAAAAGGAATGATTTTATTTTTGATTTCAAGTATCATGTTCCCAGAAACATTCACAAGTTTTTCTTGCAGTCATCACAAAAATAACTCCTGGGTAAATTCCCATATAGTAAGTTATGTCCAACAATCTTTTTGATGGAAGTCCCTCTGGGGGTCAGTTGGAAAAAAAGGATGTTTAGTTGACTCTTTTCTCACAGGGATCTATTTTAGGCAGAAGCATAATTTAAAATTTTCTTGATTACTTTTTTCTTTACAAGATTCACCTCCTAGACTAATGTTAACATTTCTTGTTTATATATTTTGATTGAAAAAATTAAACATATCTGATTTGTTTCTGTTTCTACTGATGGAAACAAGGAAAGTCTCATTCATGTGAACTAAACAAGGTTATGTATTGATGTTAAACATACTATTTTAATTTTGTTAAGAGTACGTGATAGATTTATGTTATGGATAAATTTAACCTGTTTGTTTAGCTACCAACTGACTTCAATGATTGCTTACAGTTGTGTTTAACAGAAATAGTCACTCTGTGGCTTTTGCCAAAATCTGCTTCTCTTCTCTGTGCTTTGGCAGAGCCTACTATTGAAATTATGTATTGTGTATTTTTATATGTAAGTTATTCTTTTTTCATCAAAAGCCTACTGTAAAGGCAGTTTTAATGAAATTTCACACACAGCAAGAAATTTTTAGAACAAGAGCCATTATTTCTGTCTGCCATTAACATCAGTATGGCTTTTATAACAGCCATTAACAACAGTATTTTTTAAGAAGCGTGAATCTAAAACTTATGAAAAAACAGAGATTCAATCTGATTTTGGTGACCTGAAACCAATAAATGTAAATCAGGCCATTTTTTATTCAGAAAAATTTCCAATAAACAGAACAGTCTCTTCCCAGGCCAAAGAAGGAGAGCACAAAGGGAGGTATCTGGAAACTGCATCTGCAGGTACTTTGGGAGAAGTAAATATTCCAGCCAGTGTGTGGTATCCTTCTCATTGCTCATAAAATGATGCTAATTAAATTATGGTGATTTTATATGTATTATCTTATTTTTATATATATATTAATTTTATAATGTATTAAATTATGTATTCTTTTTAACCCCAGTCACACAGAAGATTTTTAGTACCATATTTCTTGTGTTTTTCTTTATATTTTCATGGAATTTATTTCCTTATTTGCAAGCTGTCAAATCCCTTTTAAATATGTCTGCCTATCCCTTCACTGAGGTCAGCTTTGTGGCAGCCAGTGTGCTTGATCAACTTGCACCAAAGTTAACACTTCTCTTTGCACTTATAAGAAAATCCTAGGACTAGGGGCTTCAGAAGAGGCATTTTTTCCCAGACATTTGCAAAAATGTTAACAATTTATAAACCTTCTGAGAATTTTTGGCAGTCAGATCTTGTTCTGATTTTAAACATTTTTGTTGTTTTTGTCCAAAAAAAATTTTTAAGAAAAATCATGAGGCATCTCATTATAAAAAAGTGAAAAGCTGAAACAAAGTAAAGACCAAGTACTATCAAATGATAATGCAGAGAAAATGTTTCTCTCTAATTATTGTGATATAAACTTAGGCTTGGGAAAATGAAAGACAAAACCAAAATAAACAGAAAAAAAATATTGGTTTAGTTGGTATCCCTTGAGGTTACTTTATTACAAATAAATCTTAACTGTCTGAACCCTAGGAAGGACCTTAGAATTTGCCATTTGGACTCAAGCTTTCAGAAACTGCAGAGATCCACTGCAAAATAGGGACCATCCAAACTCACTTAATATAATCCATTTATTTTTTTAATGAGGCAGGTTGTCACAATAATTAATGACAATAATAATAATTATAATAGCAATAGTACTCTAATCTAAGGTTTTCATTAAAAGTTTAGGGAAACTATTTCAGAGTCCAGCTCTGTAGTTCTTGACCTGGATGACAATAGAGAGTCTGCTCGTGGAACTTAGGTCACACCAAATAATGTGTTACAGATGACAATCTCTCTGTCCACTTATAAAACAAAAAAGAATCAGTCCATTTTTATGCACTGTTTTCACCTACAGTGGCACTTCATATTAGAACAATAAACTTACAAAGAACTGGAGCATTTAGTATCTGATTTTAGTAATTTTATAGATATTTTTTATCTTCTAAAATTGTTTCCATAATCAAGACAATTAATATTTATTTTTAAATACATTTTTCAATAAAGACTCTTTCCTTTAAGACTCAATAGCTTACAAAAATGATAATAATTAATGCAAGTTTTTTACCTTTTGCTCTTTTACTAGTATAAGACCAAGATGCCAAGAACATCAACAGGGAGCTGTCTCTTGACATCAATAGTGAGATCACTTCTTTTTCATGTAGAAATACTTCACACTTGATTTCATGATTTACCAGATGGAAGAATACACATTGAAATTTGAAATAACTCTATAATGTCACTATTGTTCTCATGATATCACAAAGCTCCCTCAGAAATATCACCTGAGATGCAGTTCTGCTAAGGAGCAGTGTAATGATGTTGCCCTGATTTTTAAGATTTTCTGAGCCTTCTGAGGTTTACATTCTTGTAACAAACTTTCTCACACACTTTCTGTAAATAACTCATTGTTTTGAATTCTTTATGGAGGAGGAGAAATTTGATTGACTGTTGGTTTGTCCAGTGTCACTGGGGAGGTGGCACTGTCACCCTACAATCCACTATCACTTTTGGAAAACAATAAATGTTGGAGTCAGAAAAGAAATGTTCCCCTTTTTTCTTCACCTTGAGAACAGCAGTCAGCGTGGTGTTCGTTTCGTGTCCTATAGTGACATAATTCTGTATGCCACCAAACAGTGCAGACTCATTTTCATGCCATGTGTCTGAATCTTTTCCCCATGTGGCTATGTGGGTGTCCTATAAAAGAGGAACTCTACAGTGTGTTACGGCATATTAAAGATATGAATGATATGAAGAGGAGTTCTTAAAATAAGTTACCTCCTTTCTAAAGGCATAAAGTACCCAATATGACTATTGATAATGTGTGCAAGCTATGAGTAAAGCAATGTGAATTCTATTCAGCTAGCTCTCTTTTTTTTTTTTTTAAACTTAACACTTACTTGCATTTTTTTTTCATTAAAATGCACATCCTTATCATACAAAGCATTAATTAAATCGCTGTGTATTTCAAGAGTTTCCAGACTTTGTGAACAGGTCAGGCTTTGGTTACATATCCTGTTATGAGTTCCTGTTCCCCTGAGTTTAGAGATCACAACAGGTCACCCCATTCAACCACAGTCTCTCATGCAACAATGAACACTGCTGCTATTTTCAGTGGATTCTCCCATTTCTCTGTAAGCTGATTGGAGATGAAGCTGGCTTGTGAAATGATTACATGTTAGAGATATGAAATAATTAAATAGCAGTGCATGCTTTCTGGAAATATCCTCTTCTGATAAATTTAAGTACATTACTTTTAGGCAGATAGCCAGAATAATTTTTAAAAGTAAATTCTATTTAAAAAATAGTCCGTGACACAGAGCATTAGAGTGACCTTGCAAGCAATCAGTATAGTGACAGTAAAGTTGTATCTGTAATACCAGGAGGAATAAAATCTTCCCTGTTTCTAAAAATAGGCAGGATACTTTTTAACTCATTAATTTTAACACCTTTTCATCTGCTTTCAGGCTTTCAGGCAAACAGCCAGGGGAGTCAAAAGGCAGCCTTTCAGGTATCAGTTATAAATCAGGGCTTATTTCATACAAAAAGATTCATCTGAAGGTGGAATTTGAAGTCAGTTGTGTTACCTTAAATCCCAATGTGTGAATACTCTCATTCAGAATAAGTGATTTTAAACAGAGAAGAAAGGGATTCATGCGGTTTACAGAGTCATGTTACTTGGGTTTTATCTTTCCAAATATTCCTGTGTAAACATTTAGTCTTGGACTGTGTAGGGTCTGAAATAGTTTGGCACAGGCCTCAAGATGACAATGTTTGGAGAGGTGGGAGTGGTTTGGAATTGTGCCTATTTCTTTAATAGCCTTGACTGATCCATGTGATTTCCACTGTTTTTAGGACAGTTTTCACTCCTAAATTTAATTTCATCCCATTTATTGTACACTATCTCCCTGTAATAAATGTGTGTCAGGGCCCATGTTTGCTTTGAAATGAAATGAAATGCAAGGAATAATGTGTTTCATGATACTAAAATATATTTCTCCCTCCTGGCTTTTTGATTTTAATAGGAATGGGTTCTTGACAGCAGTTTAGTGATTAAAAAAGGGCAAATATAAACCTCCTATCACAGCCTTTATGTAAATCACCAGGTAAATCAGATTATTTCTTGTGTGGAGATGCCATCTATTTATTTCTAGCAGATAAGGTGCATATGCTCCCCAACCCTGAACTTCAGAGCTGACCTAGGGAGGCTGCCTCTAAGGAGAGGGCAGCTACGGTCAGTTAGCCAGGTGCCACCTGGTAAAACTCTTTTAAAGAGTAATTGACTATGACATTAGACAGCAAGTAACCTCTTCAAGTTTCTGGATGTCAGATAGACAAACAGGGGGTTATTTTGCAAGAGATAATTCAATATAATGTTCAGCTAAGTCTAAATAACTCCATTGAGACAGTAAAATCACAGCAAAGATGCATTTTCTGTATTGAGTTGTAAGATATTCAAGAGTTTAGCTGTGGGAGTGGCTCCCACAGCATCCATTTGTCCCTGATGATTATGTGATACAAGTTAAGTACGAGGGAATAAACAGGTTTTATGCTAAAATGAGGGAAATTCAGCCCCAGCACATTTGTCATCCTGTAGCACTGACATTCCCTTATTGTACTGTGACAATTAGAAAGCAATTCCTCAAGACTCACATTTAAGCAGCCACATAGCAGTTTCTGTTTATTTTTGTGGAGGTTGCAAGGCAAAAAACCATGGAATTCTGGGAAAAGTCCTCAGGGAGCCCCATCAGTGGAAAAATGTTACCTGGTCATAGCTGGGCAACTGTGAACATAGAGGGAGCAATTCACTTTCCCTCAGTAGCAAGAATTAGCTGCTGGAAAAAAGCATTCCTTTAAGCAATCTGGAAGGAGTTTTTCTTTCCTCTGTCTCAGAGTCTCCAAATCTTACAGGAGTACCCCAAGAACGGTGTATGTTTCTGCTTCATGTGTGAGCTTGAGCTATCCTGGTTTTCTGGGCTCCAATACTGTCAGCCCAAGTATTGTGCTCTAGTCCTCCAGCCTGAACTGTCTTGAAACCAATTTGAATTACGCTTAAGCAACTTCATAATCTCTGGGAGCATACCTGTAAAAACATGTTAAGAGCTGGAAAAAATGCAACCATGCTGACTCTCTACAGAATATTACTAGCATATCTCAAGCACAATTATGTCTGTGTACCCTCAGTTTACTTTTCAAAATTAAATTCATTAACTGAAATTAGGCCAGAGAGCATTTGCAAGCAGAAAAACATAGTGCATACATAAATGCTTCTTAAAATTAGTTTCAAGTATATTGAAATCCTAATTAATTCCTGGTGTAAGTGTGCTGTTTCCTTCTCTCAGCTAAAACGTCGTGCTTCACTGCTGTAACACATGAAAGCAAAATTAGTGGCATCAGGAACATGGTTTTAAAATAAAATGGATGTCCTCTTAGGTTTATTTTGCTCAATGCTGCTTTTAAGAAATACATTGCCATTCCCCAAAAATTCTGGGCAGGAAAATATATGTATTTGGGTGGGACAGAATGGACATTTCCCCAGAAGCGTTTCCCCAGGTGCAGTTTGTCACCTGAGTACTGTCCAGCTCCATTGCGTTGGCAGGCGTGGTTGTGCCTTCCGCAGGTGAAGCAGTTTGCGTTCCTTGCAGAGGAGTGCTTCCGTCATCTTCCTGAGCACAAACTTGATTGCTGATAACTTCAAAGAAACAATGAGGAATCTTACACAGATCTCACACTACTATGATACCATATCCTGGCATCAGAACAGGCACAGTACTATCTTAAGTGGATGACAAAATCAACTTCCAAAAGTATTCCTGTCTTAGAAGAACTAGTTATGAGCTGTTTTTTTGAAAAATTCCATTCAAATTGGGATGCTGAATTTTAAATATTATTAACAGTGACCAGCCTCACAGCTTCTGCAAAGATTCCCAAAATTCTTTCTTGATTTCATAATTAAACTGAGCTAACATCACTAGGACTGAACCTTTACCACATCTGTGCTGGAAAACGTCCTTAAAATATTGTATCAGTAATTTCACATCTCAATGTAGTGACTTTCAAAAAAAGACTTTAATTCAAAATCATTTTACACATTATTGTCCTGCGTATTGTGGCATTTTCCTTTTTGTACAAAGTCATTCACCTGCTTAAGTTCTTCATGGGCACAATTTGAATGCCCACAACAATGACAATACTACAATGGATTTTACTTTTTGCAATAATTGAATTATTTGCATCTAATCAAATTATCTTTTCAGTATATCTGTATATATATGTAGATACATATGCATATACATACATACAAATATATATATATATATATAAAATTAAAGGATATTTGCCTTGTGTTAACATATATTATTGGCTTCTAGTAGTTGACACAACAGGTGGCTATGACATTTTACACCACTCTTCTATATTAATAGCCTAGAAAGTCACCATTCATGTTGAAAATTTCACTAACTTGAAAACAATTGCTATTTCAATCTTAGAGGAGATTCCGTGAGCACCCTATGTTTAGCAGCCAGCTAATAGCATCAGTTGATGGCTATGAATAACTGAGAATGTCAGGTCATGAATTAGTGTTGATCTGGATTCTTTCTGTCAAATGAAATGATCTTATGGTAACATGAAATTGCTGACTGGGTAATCAAGCTCTTACCTTCAAACCAAACTATTGATATTGTCAATGCTAAGATTGTAAAATAAATACTTTAAAAATGCCATGAAACATCCAAGTTGCTTCAGTTCAAACAGTTCAGCAGAGAATTTTTAGCTTTCTTTTTCCTCTCTCTTTCATGTGTTTACCAAACTGTTACAAAACATATGCACTATTTTTGAAGAAGAATAACACAAGCCAAGCAGACGGATCTATTCATGATCAGAATGCAATGGCCTTCATTATATTCCAGTTTGCTTATAAGTGACTGATAGAGAGTTAGCAGATGGTGTTTTCTTTCACCCCTTCGCCTTCCTCTTATTTAATTACTCCAACTTAGTTTATGTGCTGGCTCTATAGTGCCTAATAAGCATGTATATTTGTAAGATCATCACTTCTGTGATCTCCAAATTCATCAATGCTTAATCCATCCTCACTGAACTTGGGTTCTGTACTTAAGCTATATATCTAGACCAGACCAGTTGGACCTCTTATGCTTTATGTCACTCTTGGAGGTGTTTCCATCAAATAAACAACCTAGCATCCGCCTAGGAAAATGCAGCACCTGTGGAAAATCAGTCTGGCAAATTATATATTGTACTTAAGTGTCCTTCCGTGCAGCAGCAGCTGCAGTCAGTAGTGGCACTGGGCTCTGCAGGCTGCCTCCCTAGGGTGTCAGGGGTCTCCTGGCTTTGCCACGGCAGTTTTCTGAGGGCTGATACATGGCCAGGCAGGCAGAAATCTTGCACATATGATGCTTTGGAGCTCTACAGAGAGAATACTGCCTCTGTTTGACATGATAATTGGAACACATGCTGTAATTCATAAAGAACAACAATCCCATTGCTATTCAGATAACAATCCATTCTTCTTCCTCTGTCTCTAATTTTATCCTAATTCCAACCATTACATATCTGATAAGACATATGGTGGACCCTGACTCTCATCTGATGATGTTTCCTTCCCTCCAAAGTCAGTTCTGTTTCAAACCCAAATATTTCTCACAGATAGGACCTCATCAGCAACCCTTTCTACCACAAATTTGGTTTTGGTGGATTTACATCAAGTTGTGGTATCTGAAAGCCCTCCTTGGTCCACAGCCTCATGAATCACAGCTCAACGGGCACCCCAGTGTGGAGAGATCCCATTAGCAGAAAGCCACAACACAACTCACTCATGCTTGAGAAGATTGAGACTGGGAAGACATGCCTCCAGCGCAGTCTGGCACATCTGGGTGTGCAGCAGTTAAATGAAGGGGTTTTGTCTCCCCAGATTGCTTTAAGTATACAATTGTGTCCATTTAACAGAACTTCCATGGCACCAGAAATTCAGCTAAAAGTTCATTTTTAAACATCAGCAAACATGATACTGACATAACTAGTTTTTCCCATTACTAGGGAGAATTCAGAACAACTAGCACACCCAGAGCACATAAATTCTGGAGAAATTACATTTGTCAAGTGATCTACTAGGGAACATCAAAGACAGGAACTGTGCCTTTGTTTTGAATCAAAATTAAGAGATTATTTTCTTTTTGTCTTAGATCTGTTTTGGCACTCATGTATGTAGCACTAGTAAATTTAGCAATATAGAAACTGTGGAAGGATTTAATTGGACAAAGTTAATACAAATATTTGTCGAAATGTGGCATGCATTATTTATATCCACTACAAATGTCCAGCAGATTCCAGAAGATGTCCGTTTAAGGTGCAGATTCTTGAAATTAGCCAAATCACTTCAGCAGCAATATTTTAATCTATTGCAGGTATGCCGAACTTCTGGAGTATTTGAAACTTTATTCTTCTGATTTGCAGCTTAGAAGGCTGAGCATTACATCAGTTTATTTTCCTCTTATGGATGCATTAGGCATCTGGATATTACTAGGCAAAAAAAAACAGGCTTTCCTTTTTTTTTTTCTTTCTCCTGACTTCATGCTATTTCTGAGCTAAAGAAAAGAATCGTAGAGATGGTAGTTTAGAAATCACTAATACAAGACCAAACTCCAATCACTGTGAGAACCCAGATGCTCCAGTAAACTGGATTTCTGGATTATTTCCACCTCAACAGGGGTATCATGGCCCCATATAGAACCCATGATCTGGTTCATCATGGCTAAAGCTGGAGTTTTAGTTTTTTTGGCTGGTTTATTCATGACACAGTCACTACAAGACCTTTGGATAAGCATTTCACACAGTGGGTGAGAGCCCTAAGGACAGCGTTACACTGCATTAATCCAATGACTTTAATACCTTTACTCCTACTATCTTACAGCGATGTAGCTGAGAGTGAATCAGGCTGAAGATTTTAAGTATAGGTGATTCTGCTATTTTTATGAGGCCCTGCAGGCTCTAATTCTTTGCACCATGTGGGAGCCTTCCATGAATACAGAGTGCCATCTGTGCTTGAGTCTCATTCCTTAAAGAAACATTTAGCTTTCTATTCATCCTTTCTGCATTCCTGGGGCTGAGCAGTGTGTGAGTGTGTTACCCCTTCCTCCCTTGTGTCACTGGAGTTTATTGATCAGCCTCAGGACTAAAAACACAGCAGAGAGCCCTGCTGTTTCCAGTAGCTGCTGCCTATCTTTTGAAGCAGAGATGAATGTTTGAACCATAATGTATTCTTTCGACACAAGAGTATTAAACTATTGTGAAAAATAAATGCAAGAGATTCTCAAACTGGGAGGCGAAAAGGCATTGGTGCATCAGAAGGCTTGCACACCGAGCCTTTTGCTTCAGCTCTTGCAGCCTGAGCCTCTTGTATCTCTGACCAATTCTCTCCCTGTTCACCACAGGAATACTAATTGCCAGATGAAGCTCTTTGTTCAGCTAATGCCCTAATTGTTGCTTAGAAGGGGAATTGTCTCTGGCAATCACTTATTGCTAAGGAAATTTCAGACTTTATTTCTATGGCTGGTCCAGAGATCTCAGAGTTACAAAGTTACTGAAATTATAAGGCTAGAGTCACTGGGTGAAAAAAACCAACCAAACCAAACCAAACCAAACCAAAAAAACCACAACCACATTTTTTTCTGTAGTGGGTTGTTCTAATCCAGATACAAAACATTTTACTTTACATCATAGGTGACAACGTTCAGTACTTTGCATCATTCTACTGTAACACCAAAACCACAAGACATCTGGAGTTGCAATATGAATGAGAATCCATGAAGTTCAGATTTGCATCACAGTCACATTTGACTCATCAGCACTAAACCATAGGAGATTATAAAAAAACTACCCAAGAAAAAGAAACATCAAAACAGAAAAACACAATCTAAATGTAGGTAAAATTTTGAAAGGAATAGCTCCTTGCCTGTGTTTTGATTTATATCCATCTAGTCTGTACTTGAACAGGAAAATTTAAGAGCCCTTTTATGGACATGACCCCATTTTCTGCAGCACACTAAGAACAAGAACAATAACTTAAATGTCTCCAGGTTTTTCAGTGATTTGTTTTGTGATATTCCACATAAACCCTAGAACACACAGCAGTGTAAGCACACACATGCACACATACACATACAAGTACACCTGGGCTAATAACTAAATAAATAAATAAATAAATTTTCCAAAAAGTACTAGTTTCTCATACTTAAAAACCACATCAGTATGTAAGAGAGAACAGAATGAAAGTAGCAGAGATATGTACCACTACTACCACTATTGACCTGTTTACATCAATAAACTCCTGCTGTATTATATGTAAAAATAAATCCAATCCAAAAGACTTAATCACATAAGTAATTAAGAATTCAGACACTTCTTTTGTACCTGAAGGCACTTTCCAGGCATCTTTCATACCTTACAGAGGACTCTTTAGTGCCTGCTCTGATTGTGATCCTATGCATAATAGCTACAATGTGTCATCCGTTTATTAAACTGAAGTGTTCTCCTGAGAGGTAGGATTTATTAAGATTGCTGGTAGTAGCATAAAATAAAACCAGAAAAGTATATAGATATACGTGTCCTGCTAATGTATTGGGTAGTGCATCTTAGAGGTGGTTACAGTATATAGTAAAAATCCTACTAATTTCTTTACAGTAATGTTTCTTCCTCTCTGATCTACCAAACATTTGAGCATTGCACTGATCTGACTTTTTCATGACTTTTCAAAGCTTGATTATACCTTTAACTTTCTGGTTTCTTATGATATCACATAACACCTGTGGTCTCATCCTAGATTTGCTCAGTGTGTGATTAAGTTTGTTGCTGTATCACCTTTGCTTCTTAATAATCCAGTGCAAATGTTGCAGACACTTATTTCCAAACATAAAACTGCAAGCACTCACTATTCTGTGGGAATGAAGGAGGTGGCTGTGGAAGAAACCCTGAAGAGACAACAATCATTATGTTTGTAATTGCTTGATGTCCCTGACCAAGAATGTTAGAGAATTTGTTACTTTTAATACTAATTCTGCTCTTTATGAAGTACGAATTACTGATTAATGAACAACAATCTGTTCCAGCTACATCCTCCACCCCATATGGTGTCTAAAAAACTCTTACAAAAAAGTTATAAAAAGAGAGCTACTAAATCATAGTCCGGTGCATGACTAAAGTAGAGGGATTATCTAGAATCTCATGACTTATTACATTATTCAAAATAGATTTAGAAGTGACTAACAAAGATTCAGATGCTTCTTTGGGAAACTGCCTCATTCCCCAAAAATTGTGTTAGCAAATTTTCACAGATATTTGAGGCAGTTATTTCTTCCTTTATAGTAGACATTGGTATTGAGTCTAGCAAGAGCTATAGATAAGATCTACAAAAGATGTTCTACATAAGGCAAAAATTCCCAGTACTGAAAATATAACAAATAAGAATGGTGTTTTCTAAAGTTGTCAATGATCATGGGACCATATTAGATCATAGAACCATGGAATACTGGAAGGGTTTGGGTTGGAAGAAAATTAAAAAATTATCTAGTCCCAAACCCTGCTGCCATGGCCAGGGACACCTTCCACTAGACCAGGTTGCTCAAAGCCCCATTCAGCCAGGCCTTGAAGATGTACTTTCTTTCAGTAATGCAGGTATGTCTCTGACACCTAACAGTACACTTTTTCTTCCCATTTAATGTCTTTCTTTCTCAGCAATGCCAGGAGCCATGTTATTGGGCAGTCTATGGCAAATGATATAGTGACAGCTGTTAACAAGAGCATTTCTACCTCAGCTATGAGAAAAAAGAGGAAAACAAAGTGGCTGAGAGCTGTTTGAAAACCTAGAGTAGGCTACTAGGCATATATGCAATGAGACAGAGCTGTCCTGAGCTTGGGGCCTTCAGTCCTTGGCTCCTGATTGTCCAGACTGGGTCTGCCACTTCCCTGTCTTCTGCTTTGCAGATCCCTGGCAAAGAGGTTGGGGCACCTAACCTGAGAGGCAGGTTAGGTGTCACAAACATCTAACAACCTTTGGATGATGGAATCCAAATGCAGCATGAACCTGGGTGTAGAAACCCAAAGCTCTCCTGGCTTTGTCAATTTGGACATAGCCTTGATGTTATGCTGTTGCTATATGCTATATACACCCTTGCCTGCATCGTTATGCTTATATCCTGAAATTTGTGGATGTGGGGTTTTAAAACACTCAGACAGATAAATCTAACATCAGATATAACAAAAAGCCAGGGATTTATCCAACAATTCAAACCTCACACAATGCTTACACTTGCTTTCAAAGAATAGGAACAAATGTGAATATTAGCAGACACTACATAAATTTAGCAGAAGGCAAACCTAGGCAGATTAAACCAGCATGTGAAAGTGTACAGAGTAAAAACCTTGCATACATTCAATCTTGTTCATGCCAAACTCTAATTAAAAAAAAAAAAAGGAAAGTTAGTGGAAAGTTATATCCAAAGATTACTGAATATTATAAGCTGTGTAAAAAGTGGAGTTTTGGGGAGTATTAATTTCCCTATATACTAGGACTTTGACTGTGGTTTATGGACTAGTTGGTGTTTGATCAATTTCTTTTTTTCAAGCGATACAAGGTCACTAAACTTAAATGCTTTCCTGTCATCCACAAAGAGCCTTTAAAATCATAGATTGTTTTCTCTCTTTCAGGATTTCTTTTTATTTAAAAAATTATATCTACACATATTCCATAAACATTACTTTTTCTATAAGATTTGAAAGACCTCCAGGTGATATATAGATCATGTATGACTTAGCCTGGACAGGGGACATAAGGTACTTATCAAAATTCATCCCTACTATTGCATGTCCTTTTATTTCTGTCCACTATAGCGAGAAGCTTTGTGTGCCCTTCCAGTAAAGGACACAAGGCTGGCTAGCAGTCAGTGTGACAGAAGGAAAGCAGTGCAGCAGAAAATTGGATAACAGGATAAAAAACACAAGGACCACAGGAAGCCCATCAAAACTGCCTCCTCTTGTCAAAAACCAGACAAGTGACAAGTACAAATATAAAGTATTAACCACAATTTAGTATTTCTAATGATATCACAATTACAGTCCTGCTTCCTATAGGCAGCCACTTAACTTTTTAGGCTTGACCTTACAATCGCAAACCAAATGTGGTGTGACAAAACAAATCTGTGGAAGAATTGTTTGCAGTCAGACATCTGACTATCCAGTCGCAAGCTAACTTTTATTTAGCTATTTTCCCTTAGAAAAAAAAGGTGCTTAAAGAGTACTGCTCAGTCACTGATCTAAAAAACATGTTGACTTAAGACCGTGTACATATTTAGCGATTCCAGATCGTGCATCAGAGTCAGGCAATTTAAATTGTCTGCCAACAGTTCAAGACAGTGGCTAATTCATTACTCACACATCTCTAGTTGGAGTAGTAATTTAAACTCATGTGTGTCATATTAATTGTAATCTTGTTTCAAAGTGACAAGATAAATTTCTCAAGGTACATAATATATTATGGACATAGGTCAAAACAAATGAGTGTCTAAAAGAGATTAACACTAAATACATGCAATATGTCATGTTTGTAAATTAGGAAAGGATAAATTACATTAACATTTAACAGATTGTTCATTATACTTCATCTATGCTTAGGCTTAGGCAAATACTTCTCCTGTATGTAAGATGTCTTTAAACAACTCATACAGAATATATAGGATTGCATACTTGGACTACAGAAGCATCAGTGCCCAGATCCTACAAAGAACAGAACACAGTGCTACAGGATAAACAAAACTGGCATCATGATTGGAGTTTCCCTGATTTATTCTTATTAATCTCAGGAGTGTTAAGGAAAAATTCAAACATTTTCCCCCATTTTTTTCTTTCTTTCCTTTTACAAAATTAAACATGTTGGAGACAAATGGTTTAATTTAAAAGCAGTTTTCCCAGCAAGGAAAGCTTTGAGCCATTTCATCAGTTCAAGCACCTAAGCAGTTCACAGTCACTGTGCTTGCAGAGCTCTGTGTCCTGCATGGACAACAGTGATGTCGTGTGGGACATCACTGCCTCATGTTCCCTCCACATGCAAATCCTTGGCCAGCTTCACAAACTCACAGCAATGGCTTTCAAAGTGCTCCTAGTTAAAACTAATGAAGGGTACAAGGAAATAAATATAACTGCTCCCGTGACTGTAGAATTTGACCTATCAAAGAGTGCTTATTCATATTTATTGTCACAAACATGTTAAAAGGGAAGGATGCATTTCTATATTCCACAATATTCACTGATTATATAATAGTAAATAAGTATTTAATATACTTTAAACTATATTGACACTAAAATCTCTAGTTTTGTTACCACTATTTCTCACCAAAATCTACATATAGACCAGTTCTTCTACAGTTTCTGAAGGAAGCATAACCCTATTGATTCAATGAAACTGTCCATTGAGCTAAAAATAAATAAGTAGGAAGCCTTAATACAATTAATTTTAAGCAATTTACTGAAAACAATAAACAGTTCAGGTTGAAATCACTGATCATGCTGATTTTATCAGATAAACTGTGGGGTTTTCCCCCTTGTTATGTGAGGATTCCTTTGATAGACTGAATAATAATGAAAGGATTTACTTAATTCCAGATGACATTTTAATTCATTTAATTTTAGTCACTCTGATGATAACGCTGTAACACTCCTTTCAAATAAAGAAAATCTGCAGAGAATTATGTGCTGAATGGAGGCTTTTCCATCACTAACGCATGATCTCATATATCTATTTATTTCTGCAGAAAACTGCTGTAGCCTCATACTCTTTAATTACTGCCATTTAAAGGTAATAATTTAAATTTCATTGCTTTTGCCATGTAAATGTCATTCCTTGTCTAAATAAGGTCAGCCATTTAGACATATTGGTTTTGATATGTGTGTCATCTATATTTCATTTCACTGTATTTCATCTCTTCTAAAGGCATCATGATGCTTCTCACCCTGCTTTGCACTCCACCCTGATATTTGTCTGTAGGATAAATGTGTTGTTAACACAATTCATGTATCACTCACCAGTCACTGTCATCTCCTGTTATTTCCAACCTCCTTTCTTTAAAAATCTACCAATTTCCATTGGAAATGTACAAATGCTAATCAGAACCAGCAACAGCTCTGACTGTGGGATAAAGGAATGAAGGAACAGAAATACGTGGGATAAATCAGATTTCACTGCTAACTAATGCAGATGTCAGTACACGTGGGTGAACATCTTTTCCTTGCTTGCAGACCTTGTTTTCACCCAGTGGTAAAAACAGAAGCAAAACTGAAGCCTTTGTTGCTGCTGTATGTTCAACACAGGCAACTGGCATTCAACAAAATGGGCAGTGGAAGAGTAGCAAAGCCAATGGAAGAGTATCTCATTCCTCTAATCTGAAGTCCCTGGGTAACATGGCTCTGGGGATCATTCTGATTAGAAATACATTTACTGCATGTTTTGAGCCTAAGTAGTCTTTTGTAGATCTATTATTGTCTGCTTTATGGGGAATCTCAACTGGCTTCCACAGGGAAAAGGTCCTCCTGTTCTTTTGCAGTGAGGTTACCTCACGTTAATAATATCTGTCAGACTGAGTGATGTTGTCAGAAAAGCTGTGCCTGTGTCACTCCTCCTCTTTTAAGCAGGTAATATCAGACTGGCAACACAGAGTGAAAGAAACACAAGCTGGAGGGTCACATTTGGAATCAATAATGTGCAAGGCAGAAGAAGGGTCAGCACACATAAGAAGGAGACTATGAAATATAGTATGAAATACTTATAAAACTTCCTAGAAGTCAGTACATAGTTGACAGTCTGAAAAAATGAAAAAATTCCACTTCTCTTTTGACTGGACTGAAAATTGTGGCATTATTTTTTTGTCATATCAAAATTTATGTATAAATTCAATCTGACAAAACAGAATAAACTGTGTGTAGAAAAAATGTGAATTTATAAATTTAACTCTCAGCAGAAATGTTCACATGCCGGGCAGACATATATCCAGTATGCTCTTGGGTTATAATCATCCAAGATAAAATTCTTTTTGTGAAGATATCCTGTGAGTTGATAACTGAAGCAAAACTGTTGAATTACCTCCACTGGTCCATTCCAGCTTGAATTTTTTTGTGAGTTCTGATACCAGATTACTTTTGTGAAGTGTCCTGGATCCCTGAATCTGCAAAAGGAGCAAATGTGTGGGTGAAAATGAGATCGAACTCTCACCCTCCAGCAAGTTTTAGTAGGAATTACAGGAAAATTTAAAATTTTGATTGTTTTAGGCAGTTTTTTTTCAGATTTTTTCCCATATTCTCTGGTTAGATAGTGAGATGTGTGGAAACAAAACCTGTGTACATTGTTTTATTACTTAAAAAACCCAAATGTTTCATAGAATAAGTGATACTTCAAGGACAAAGTTTGATCCCTCATTATTGCTGTAAGGGCTCTGTAGAAATGACAACAAAAGGTCAGTGCCTTTAACAGCAGGGAAAATTTTTGCACTTTAAAAATATAATTTCTGTTTGTAATCATCAAAGTTTTCAGTCAAGTACTTTCTCAAACCTGCTGAAATAAATGGAGATTGTGTATTCTACTTAAATGGGCAGAGAGCAGGGGTCAGGGACATTTTTTGCAGCTATAACCATGACATATGCAACTTTTTTGTCCCCAAGAAATTCTTAGATCTTGATGTTTTGAAGGCAGTGAAGCCATTTCTCTTGCTAGTTGGTTTTAGGATAATTTAGAACTACATTGAGCAGACGCTAAAACAGATGGACACTGTCTTCTGGAAAAGTGGGAAAAATATCTGATTAGAAAATGTCATGCTATTGTTTCTTCTCAATTTTTCCAGCTGGATAAGCTATGAAAGGACATTTCTTTATGTTATAATTGAAAGAAAGTATAAATGCTGACACTACTTTAGTCAGTATGACATAGGCATCTAGGTCCTGGCCATGCTCCACTACTCCTTTTGAAAATGTCTCATGTTGGGTAGCCCCAGTCTCTGTTTTCCCCTGCAGAAGAACATTTCAGGATGAGAATCACAGCAGACTGTAGCTGGAGTCAGAGAAATGCTAAACAGGCAGGAAGCCCTATGGAGACTGCAAACCCTGCTCTGATGGGGGTTAGTGGCAACTACCAGTCAGGCTGACATCTTTGCTGTATTTTATTCTTTCACCACCTGGGATGTATGTGTTTGTGGGAACCCACCAGGACTGGGAGAAGGAAAAAAGAAGACATGCTACTCCTCACCTTTTGATGATGTCTTTCCTGGCTACTACTCACCCAGGCGCTGGAGGTGCTGTTGCTCACCATGAAAGCTTCCCAAAAGATCCCACATGGCCTTCCTCCTGGCCCTGCATCCAACTGCTTGCCATTCAGAATTGTTGCATGGAGCACCTTTGTTTCTTGCATACAGCTGTTTCAGCTGTAAAACCAATCAGCTTGGAAGCAAATTTACGTTGGTCACTAGGCTATGATCACTTGTATCATGGCCAAGAGTCTCCCAGGTCTGAAGCTCCAGGATGGAGATCTGCGCATGGAGGGGTTACATGTTGTGAACAGAGCACAAGAGGAAAAAGTGAGGGACTTGGTCTGATCTTTCATTCTCTACAAATGACTTGTCTCTCGTGTTTTGTCTGTAAATTAGATAATGGGCTCTTCCATAAGCCAGGTGGTTTCTCTCAGGCTGTCCAGTAACACTGACTGGTGTATCAGCCGATGGAGCATTCTCTGGTCTGTTTCCTCCATCACACCAACCTTCTTTTCCTTCTAATAGCTGTTCTTTCTATTGTGTTGTATTCCTCTACAGTTAGATTTTTACATCTATCTTCCAAACAACAAGAAATAGTTGTAAACAGTTAGAATCACAGCCCTATGAATAATTGAATATGTTCTTGATTGTCTGAATTGGAAAAAGATTACTATTAGGACAGGCTGGAGTTCCTGTAGATTCAGTTTTATATATAGAAAAATACTTCCCTCATGTCTAAATGGAATACTTTGTTTCATATTAATACATTTCAAAAAGCTAACCAGAGAGATCTATTTATACATAGAAATTCAATTCCTACAATAAAAGGTGTTTTGATTGTGGAAACACTTTGCTCTAAGATTTTGCAGCAAGATGTTTCAAGATTGGGTGGTTTTGGTGTTCTGCCTTCCTTTATTGAAAGCAATCAAAAAGAGTATGGAAAATGCTATTCAACTCAAATTGGTAATTTGGGGTAAAAAAATTAATCTCCTGTTTGAAAGAAATTTCTTTGTGATGATGATTTAGAGTAAATGTGAAAAATTTGCTTTAGGCTGCATTTTTTCCTTTGGCATGAGGATCCTCACTGTGGATGGATTCTTAGGATGATCTCTTCTGAGGCAACCCTGAAACACACTGGAGTGTGCTCTCTGGCAGCCTTTTAGCTTGTATGATGTGAAGGACATGAACCTGTCTAAATGGGAACTTTTAGTCTGGCAGAAATTGCACCTACTGCCATACAGACTGCAATTTATGCAGTTTTAAACTGCATAAAAACTTTATGCAATTTTTTTGAACTGCATAAAAAATTTATGCAATTTTAAACCGCATAAAAACTTGCTGCATGAACTGTTTAACAGCTTAATATAAGAAAAAGTAACAGACTTTTTTTGCTACAGTTTGCTAAATGACAATAAATAGAGCACACACACAAGAATACTTCTCCAACCAAGTTATTACCTTGCAACAATACGGTCATATTATGCAATGAGCTTGTCGTCTGAAGGCTGAGAAGAAGTTCTAGGCCCTTTAAAGCAATGAATTTTTATGCCAGTGTGCAAACAGATCAAAGAAATTATCTACCATGTTAAACATATCACACTATGCAATGGAATAAGTCTACCTTAGAAGCTAGGCCTTTTCTTTCTTACATTTAATTCAGTATAGAAATATGAAATAACCATTTCTTTTCCACTGTGATGTCTAGCCACATGTCATTAATATTTTTCTTCCACAGTAAGTCATATTTTCTATGGTCTTATTCTTATATAAAAATTACATGGACAAACTACTGCATACCTCCTAACACATTTTCTATGATGCAACAATCAAGTCTAAATTTTTACACCTCCATTAAACTAAAAATATTCTTAATATATTTAACCTTATTCTGCTCACCTTTTCTGAGTATTTTCAGGCATATATGCTCCAGCTAAATCCTTAATTTGATGTAAGAACAATACTCATGGCCTTGTTCCACTCATTTTGTGTTCTACATAAATTAAGAAGTGCAGTAGTCTGTCAAACAGTTGTTCTGTCTAAAAAGCCACAGAAATAGGGAGATGGGTAGCTAATGGGTTTCACAATGCTTATCTTTATCACAGTATGTCTGTGTCATTCTGAAACTATGTACCTACCTCTCTTCTTTCTTTCTGCATGAAGAGTTTCTTTCATGTGAGGGACAGGAAAAATACAGTCGAAAACTGAGAAGAAACCAGGAATAAACCACTGTGGCTAACAAGGCACTGGAGCAATTCTCCAAAGAAATCACAGGAGGCAGTTCAAATGGCCTCTGAGCACCCGCAGCACAGCTCCCAGCATCTCCCACCCCCAGCACTCTTCAAACAGCTGTGGGGTATTAGATGGGGCCTTGAACAGAACCCAAGAGCCCTTCTTAGTATCATTTCTTATCACAGAACTCTTAACAAAGACCTGATGTTGCTGGACAAATACTTATTACCCTGCTCCCTCCTGTGTGACATAAGCTACCTAGAGTTCTGACTCCAGTGTCTGTGCTATTGAAAAGTTCCTTTCATATCTCCACTTTCTTGCAATCCCTTGAAACTAACATACGTGAATCTTTGCATGTAATTTCAGGCTCTATGGGATCTTTTAAATGTAGTTAAAGAAGATAAACCAAAATTTATTCACCTTGTAAAATTCAAGGATCTCATGAATAATTAAAAATACAAATACAAATTTTCTCAGGAAAAAAAGCACAACTCAAACAATTCTGAAATGGTTCTGTTGAATAATTAGATACTGTTAAATGAAATGAGCAAATATCTAAATTAATTTTAAGAATCCTGAACTTCTTCTGCCAAAGAAATAAAGTTCTGTGTTCAACAGAATTGTAGGCAGAAAGTAAAAAAAAATAATGAATTTTAAAATTTTACACTAAATCAGTGTGAATCCTGCAAGTCTGAAAAATTAAAAATATGAGCCTTTCATTTTTTGCATTTTTGAATTTTTAGTAGCAAAGCACATTCTTCCTGGTCAGTGCCTTCAGATATATTAAGGAAGTCTTCTGGAATTAGGCATTGGTAAAGACATATGCTCTAAGACAGCAAGGAAGGAAATAAGAGTGGAGTGAAAAGAAAACTGCTTACCACAGAAAGCCTGCAGTGCCAAGTATTGATAAAAACAAGGAAACCTCCCAAGCTGATTCCAAACCTCATCATTTTACTCTAGCACTAAGAAGCTGTATAGAAAAAAAACCCGCAACAATAACAAAAAAGAAGCAAACAAACAAAAAAGAAACAACAACAACAAAATCACCAGATTTCGATAGCTAGTGGTGCTGAGCTACAAGAAATTATATAAATATTTATACATGTTAGTCATTACTAGAAAATGGATACTTTCAGTGAGATATATCCCTACTGGGATATAAAGAGGATCAGATATATAAATCATATCTTATATTTTGCATTAAAACTCCATGAAAGAGCAAAAATATATCCTTTCTATCCCAGAATAAAAGACACAGTTGTTTTTTTTAAGTCCCAGCATCAACTTAATCATGAAAGTTTATCTGGATCCATACTTGAAGAAATACTAAAAGACATATGAGTGGTACATAGCAGGATCACATTTTTGATGAAGTTTTGATAAAAAGGAAGATATTTAGCTAGAAAATACAAGAGTGAAAAAGAAGAGGCAAATATTCATCCTTGTTAGCAAAAGGAGGGGCTCTAATATTCATTGTAGAACATAATTGTAAGAACTATTGCTGTGTCTTCATAAAAGTAACTGAAAGTCCTCAAGTGTTTTAAAAGCTGGGATTCTCACCCTGAGGAATATCAGAATCTATCATAGATAGGTTTCATTATTTGGTGCAGAAATTTAAAAAAAAAAAGCAGCTCTGCTGTTTCATCAAACCAGGACAGGGTCTATATGCCATTCTTTGCATTATCAGGGGAAGCATAAGAAGCTTGGAAGCAAAGTAGACAGAGACGCATAAGTTCATGAGCTGATGTTTACTCATGTAAATTTTCTTTAAAAGAAAACCAGTTTTACTAGGGGATGTAGAGAGGGTGTGGGCACAATCTGCATTCTGCAAAAACTGCACTTAAAATTAGTGATTTACCATAAAACCTGGACTGTAGCAAGTGCGGCTCAGAGGCTAAAGTACACTAAAACAGTAGGAAGCATGGTAAAATCTGTTAAGTCCTAAAATGCCTTTTTTATAATTCTGTAAATACTTCCAGCTATTATAATTAATGTTTTTATTGGTATGTCACTGAAAGTGCTCACAGATTCACAAGTTGCTTAGCTTCAAGAAATCAGACCTGTGGGGTTTGAATGGTAGAAATTAGTCTTTGTAAAATCCTATTTTATTCCATGGAACCTATTTTGCTGGAACAAACAGAGCATGTCAAATGTCATCAGTGGAAGAAGATTTTAAGCTTTGTCTGAGACAAATTTTGCCGAGCAGAAATAGTTGGCTTTAGCATTTGTTTTGTGCCAGTGCAGTTAGTATCTGATCCAATTTGGATGGAAAGTGCCTTTTCCAAATGTTTAGCAGATGGAAGGGTGTTGAGTAGTCACAAGAAACAGGTTATTTCTATTACAATAAATTGCTTGGAAAACCAGGTATTCCTCCTCTGCCACTGACAGATATCATTATAGCCCAGAGTGTCTACTGTCAACCCAAGAGCAAGGTCTCTCCCTCTGCCCAGTGCTGCTTTGTAAAAATCAGTTGCTTTCCAAATGAGTGAGCTCATTGCTCAAGGCCACAGCTACATTCTAAGGAGCTTTCCTGGCACATTCAGCCATCCCTTCAGAGCAGGGTAAAGCTCATGGAGTGGAACAGGAGACCTTGCCACTGTAAGGACTTCATGTCCAGGCCTCTCTGTATTTCACTGCTATTTTGAAAATTTCTTGTATGAAGGAAATATTTCATAGTACTTCTGCTGCTTTTGGTATTAAACGTAACAGGCACAAATAGGAAAATAATAGAATTTGTATCTCTTTCTTTTCCATACTGTCACTTATCATTCTCTCGGCATGAGAGCTGCCAGACACTTTGACTCATGCAGTCAGAACTAATATACCAGTGTAAAAATAAGAGATAACTGAGACAGCAGGAAGTGTTCCAGAAAAGCAGTCTGATCTTCACACAGCTTCTTTTCTGCTTTCTTCTACTTGGCATGCTGTATTTTGCAGCTCATTAGTTATCGTATGTTCACTTTGCTCTCTGATTCTCATGATAAATACCTCTGCTAAAGAAGAGCACGGCTCAGAGGATCTGCCTCCCCATTTTAGGTACACTGAAGAAACTGCTTTTAACTCCATCATCCCTAGTTCCAGATTGACGTTGTGATTTTGGGATCCTCATCTCATACTCCATTTGCTCTTGCCTAATTAAAAAAAAATTAAAATTATAGCAATAATACAATCAGTTTAAGCTGATTAGGTCCCTAGGATTTATTGGATCTAGGCCATAGCCCTCACGTTGTTTTACCCATGCAGTGAAAAACGCAGCAAAGATCATAAGTTTGGAGTACTCACTTAACCCTGATCTGCTTCACTGACTGTAGAGTGCTCAATACATTCCAGGCTCTTTGGCCAATTGAGGAGGGAATTCTCAAAGGTGTTTAGAAATATCAAAATAAAGTTTCTGATTTCCTCATAACTGATCAAGGAGAAGTTTTATAAGTTTTAAATTTTCATTTTTAGAAGACTTGAATACTTTCTTATGTGGTATTTGAGTAGAACTCTATATTAGCTTTATCTTTATTTTGCTTATTCTAGCATGGCAATTCACAGCTGTCTGTGATGGCAGGAAGATTTGTGCCCTAGTATATATCAGCCATTTAAATCTTTCTGATGCTGAAAGCACTGTTGCCAATGTGCTTCCAACCAAATAAAACCAAGGAGGGACGTAAGCATAACTTGGAGAGCAGCACTGAAGGCGCAATGTGATCATTACAAAGTGTTCCTCCTGCTTCTGTATCCAGAAAATCATCACTAGGTGACAGAAATATACCACAGGCTTAAACCATAGCAAGAACTTATGTGGGAGGGCAAAATGTGCACTCTTGCCATTTCTCTCTCCTCTGGCTCTCTTACAGCCAGATATCCTCATCTCATTAGTTTTACTTATTCTTCAAGTTTAGGGACGGAGTTTCTTGGTGTTTGGATAAAGATACAGTAGTGTCCAAAGTTATCCTCCCAGGGATTCAGTATGTGGAGAGCACTTGCAGGCAGACCAGCTTGAACCCTCCAAGATTTATATTCTGATCTCAAGAAGGCACAGCGTGGGTCATCTTTTTCTATGTATGCATGTTCTTCTTAATATGTAGTAACAAATATATCTGTATATAAGTCAGGTCTTTAAATGCCATGGGAATTGGATTCAGAGCAGTTCCCACATTTCAACAGAAATGAGAAATTAGAAACTGGGAAGAAATCCAATACATATGAATTATGCTTCTTCACTTCCGCTGGTTTCCATTTACAAAGAGCCAGAGCTGGTAATGCCACTCTGTATATTAAAGAGTCTTGCACTCCAGTGGAGCTATCTTCTGTCTCCTTATAATCATTATTTCTAGTTCTTACAAAATGTTACAATAATAATGAATATGAATAATTAGACAAATAATGTTAGCTTCAATATTACAATAGCATTTGCTTTAGGAGAATGTACAGGAAAACTTACAGCCCAAACTTGCATCTGGACAAAAACATTTTCCCCATTACAGTTCAGCACAATTCTCTCAAGCGTGAAAATTTATATTCCTGCCAAATTTTTTGACTATTATAATTCTTTGTTACAATTTTAGATATCCAGAGCTGTCTAGAAATAGCTCAACACAAAACTTGTCCAACTCCTCATCTTCAGGATATCATATGTAAACAAGAAACATTGACTAATGCTGTCTTGTGAGAACATTCCTTAAACATTTATTGGTTTGAGGTCTGCCAGAGAACTCTCAAAGCTATCTGACCAAAAAATTATTAAACCTTATTGAAACTTCTTTGATGATAAAATATTAACTTAATCTTTTAATTATAAGTTGAGCAGGAGATGGAGCTATCCATTTTGATTCTGAAAGACAAAGTGCATAAATATCTAACAAGAGAATCTCTTGTCCAGTTTCAAATAACCAAGAGTAATCAGAAATCTGGTTTGTCTCATTCTTTACAGAAACATTTTTCTGTCATTGTGATGACACTTTAAATGACTAAATGAAAGAAAACACACATACTGTCTGTCTGAACAAAACATCTAAACCCTAGTTGTATTGCTGTCTTGGTTGTCCTTGTGGTTCTCCAGATGCTGATGTTTAAGATTTAATGTCTACCAGCACTACCTGGGTGTGAAGCTCAATGTGTTAATGGGAACACCACATCTCCTACATGATGTGTTACCACTGAATCTGACTCTATGTTCCCTGTGACATGGCTCATTTTAATCTGAATCCAGAAAAAATAATATGCCTTTATTTTCTTAGCAACATACTTAGCTCTTGTACAAATGCTAAATGTTTTGAGTCTCCCCTGTTCTGTGAGCATTTTTACTTCTTATTCTGAAGCTTTGTTGAGACAAACCTCTGAAAAATGAAGGAATCCTTCATCTCAGATATCTTCACCTGTGCTGATCTGTGCATTTGTGATCGCGCTGAGTTGTTAACTAGCAGTGGTTCAAAGACACTACACAGCAGATTAAGGAATCTCTGGGAAAAAGAGAAAAGGTAGAGAAATCCTGATTCTCTTCTGCCACTGAAATGATTTGAGCTGGCTAGAAAATTAATTTTATTTCTTGTAATTTATTCCATGAGACAAAAAGGCCTTTTTCCTTTGGGCCTCTGTTTTGTGAACTCCAGTGAAAAAAAGAAAAGAAACAACACCCAAAACCCCCTGACACTCACCTAACTCCCCTCTCCCCCCCAAAAAAGAAGTAATAAACACCAAAAAAAGCAAGGGGAGAGGAATTTCCTATAGGAAGAAGGAGGAGTCTCTCTGCAGATCCTGGAAACAGAAATAAACATGTTCATAAAAAAAAGAAAACAATCTGAGAAGACAAAACTAGACTGACAACAGCTACATGAAATGATTGTACAAAGTGTCTTTTAAAGCATTTAAGATAATCTTTGGAAAGTGTCCATAACAACAGGCTCCAAGAAGGGTTTTAAAACGTTTTGGAGGTTTTTAATCACTAGTAATGAGAGTTGCCTTGTGAAATTTTTTATAGTTTTAGAGGAGGATTGATCAGAAATACTCTTAAATTTAACCATTCCAGTGGCAGAATAAAAGTTCTTGTACTGAGAAAGAAAATCTTCCAGCTCAGGCAAAAAGGTATGATAATTCAAGCTCCAAAGCCTGGTTAAATATGGAATATAAACATGTTTTAGACAAGTTTCTTTGTATAAATTAAAAATTCTGCTCATGTCTCTGCCAATGTATCCTTTTCCAGAAATATGAAACTGAGATCTTCCAAATTTGGTGTTGTATGTTTTTAGCAGCTTTTTGCAACTGGACCTGCTATTCAAACTGAAACCATAGCTCTATTTTTCTTCACTGGGTTACTGCAGATTGATAACAGATTGCAAAACAGCTTTATATGGAAAGAGTTTCAGAAAGCTTCCCAAATTGTTAGCAATTTATTTATTTTTCTCCTTACTGTGGCAATGTTTTGGCTCTGTATTGCAAGGCAGCATCTTTAACTGGCATCACACAGCCAGTTTCAGGCCATTTGGTTCTACAGAGAAGCTCTAGCAGCCCTCTGAGCCAGCTCCAGAAAGGCACTCCTTGAACCTTCACAATCCTATCTTCATGGAGTCTCTGTTATGTTGGCAGTAGAATCAAGATTTAGACACTTCAAATCACCTGACAGGAGTCAGACATGAAAGAAATATATAGAAGGGCAGTATTTATGCAATCTATACCATACTCTGTCATCAAAACCCCGTCATTGTGCATGCTCTTGATGAACCAGAGCCCCTTCCTGCTCTGCCTGCAATGTGGCTTTTCCTCCTCTCTTCTATTAGATTTGTTCCCACGGCACCTGACAGAGCATTGGCCCTGAGCAGTGCTGAGAGCAGTAGAGGGAGGAGCAGCTGGGTGGACAGCTCCCTGTCACGAGCTGCTTCATTTGACAGCCATGCAGGATGCACGCTGTGACAACCATGCTCAGTTCCTGCCTTGGAGCAGACTGGAGGAGAAGGAACAGATACTGATTCACTTGTGACAAAACAAGAGGCCAGCCAATATCTCTGTGTGCAAGTTGCTGCGCAAACAAAACACTGCTTCTAACCCCAATAGCGAGGCACCATGTATAAAGACAACCCAAGGGGAAAATAACATTTCTGGATCTTTACATGGAAATGTGAGAGGTTTTATCCTCAGTTGCTCAAAAAGGAGATTTTGAATAAAAAAGAATCTAAGAAAGGGTCATGCGCCCAGGTAATTTTTACCATGGAGTTAAAACTCACCGCAAGGAACAAGGCCTCAGTGACTGAGGTAATCTCAGAATTAACACATAAGGCTGTCACATCTCAGATCTAATCTCTGTAAAGACAGATGGTTAATGAGGTGGTTCACCTCAGGCCTACACTGAGCCTTCTGCTTGCAGATGTCAACGCCCTCCTGGTCTTCGTGGTTAACTTCTTCGGTGCAGCTAAGGTTTACTTGCAAATTTTGTTTTTTCTTAGAATTATCTATATGTATATCTTATAGCTTAGTGGTATGTTAGTCTAATTAACTTTTTTATTCTACCATCAACATGTTTATTTCCTTTGAAACCAGGTCTTTGAAAAAAAATGTTTCTCTAGAGCTTGATTCTTTGATCTCTTTCTCTGGGGATCAACACATAATGCTTCCAAATATGTGATATCATTTTTAACCTCTTTACTTTATTTAAATATCCAAATTTTGCATTTGCCAAAAAAAAAAGTTTCAACACCAGATAGGCTAACTCTGGAGTGTCTTCCCAAAGAAGTGGCAGCTCTAGTACAATGATCTCATTTCACAATACCAGTCCCAGGGAGCTTCTCAAAATCTATTGGCAGGACCTATGATGGAATCACAGAATCATTTAGGTTGGAAAAGACCCTTAAGATCATTGAGTTCAACCGTAAATGCCAGGTACATGGCATGGTGGTGGCATTAACAAGAACACTGTTTCTGAACTGAGTTTCCTCTGGATGAATGTTGCTGTCTGTCATAGGAAAAAATAGCTTTGCCTGGTGTCAGGAAAAGCATCTATAATTTAAGAAGTAAATAAAAACACAGTATGTAACTTGTGATGGGTAAATATCTTAAAAGGTAATGCTAGAGCTGTGCAGACAGAAGGTGCACAAATGCAACTTTCTGAACCCTTTAAAACAAGAATAATAATAAATAACTGTCTTCACACAGGCTTTTCCTCTCTGTGACTTTTTATTTAGCCTTTTTATTTATTTATTTATTTATTTATTTATTTATTACTCATTGCACACAGCACTCAGCTCAGCCACTGAATAATTCCTTGCCAGGTTTTATTTGTTTGTTTGTCTGATGTGTCTCAGTTCCCCTACAATCTCTCCCCCTTGCTGCTGGGTGGCCCACTGCCTCTTTAGATCTGGGATGCACCATTGCATATTGAATTTCCTGGATTTAAGGCCAAAATGTAGCAATTGACATCCACAAGAGTGTCTGTAACCCATGTTCAGAAATTTAGGGAAATTAAAGCTGCTGAAGACAAGGAAATAAATGGCAGGGGAGAACTTAATCCTGCAGGGCACCAGTGAGGATTATTGTGTACATTTTGACAAGACAAATGTAATAAACAATGTAAGAAGGCACAGACAAACTTATTCTTGCATGGTGATTGCCCCTTCTTGGGTCCCTAAGGATGCATGCCCATGATTATCAGAGGCAGATGGAAGAATATACAGACAAGCATTCATCTGCACAAAGGAGATCATCGTTCAACTCAGGCTTTCCTGAATGTGCTCATTCACTGCCCACATCCTGAACCCCTTTTAACCTGCACACTGGCAAACAGCAGTTGGAGCTGAGATTAACTTCTCCAGGCACAGGGATCTACCTCATCCACCTATGGCACAAAGTGCAAATCATCACGTCCCCTGGGACATATCACACAAAGAGCTGCTGGCTCAGAGAAGACAGGCTGGGCCATTGTTCCAGCCTCAGAAAACATTGATTACACACCAGATTTGCAGGTAAACAAGACCAATTGAACTCTCTTTCTTCAGATGAGCTGTACTTAGATGTGGGCACGTACTGAAGTACCCTGCTGAGTCAGGTAGACTCTATCATCTGCTTGGTCAGAAAAAATATCTTCAATTGTTTCAAGTTTGGAATGATTCCAGAAAAAAATTAAAATATTTTACCATCCAGCATACATTTGTAGCTACTTTTTTGCATGATTCCTAAAAAATCATGTGTGCTCTTGAAAGTTTTTCCAATGTACTGGTTCACTTAAAAGAGCTTAAAAACTTTGAGACAAATCTGCTTCTTTTCAGCAGGTCCTCAGCTTGCTCTGTTTTATCATTAGTACTGAACACTTACCTTGGAAGGTAAACGTGAGAAGGAGAAAACTACTTTCATGCTGCAACACTGATTTCATTGATGAAAAAATTGGAAATTAAGCAACGTGCCAGAAGGTAGGGATAGATTCAAAAGCTAAATGCTTTCCAGTACTTTCAGACATAAATATCTGTTAGATGAAAGCGCAAGACAAGAAAAAGGAAAGACCATATGGTTTCAAGGCTGTCTATGTGAAAACAATGCCACTCTTAAAAATTGTTAACTGATGATCTTTCTGAATTAGATCAGACATCTTCCTGCCATTGAGAGGAAGAAGACATGATATTGCATGCCACACAGCATGTTCTAGAAAAAAGAAATCCTTGCATGAAAAATATGTGCAAATACAGTATTCTACTGATTCTAACTGCTATTTTTATAGACATTCATGTGTTTTATTGGTTGCTTGGGAAGAGGAAGAAATAAGATAAAAGAACTGTAGGAAGAGAAAGTTATCTCCCAAAAATAGATTTCCTACAAGCTGTGTGAACATTTTATACTGAAAACAAATGAATTTTTAAAAGGTTTAAATATTAACTTTTCAACAGAACATTTACAAGAAGCTTTTATTCCCCTAATTTTGGCTCTCATAGAACAAAAAGTTCACAAATCTCTGCAGCCTGTCTCTGAGTTTGACATGTTAAAAAACATTGGTTGATCTCAGATTCCTTGCCTACTGGAAATATTTCTGAATGGAAATGTCAAGTTAGTTGTAGAAAGGAAAGCACTGGACAAGGTTTCTGGGAACACCTGGCAAGATTGCACTGTATCGGGATTTTCAAATTTTAGAAGTTGATGGTGACCCACTTTTGGGGCACCCTTGCAACCCAAATATAAAATCACTGGATCAGCTGACTTCTTCTGGAAGGACAAAAGAAAACCTGTGCCCGATTTTGAACGTTTCCTCTTAATTCCCTGCAACCTCGCAGTTATCAGCAGGAGCTGCTCAGCCTAAAGTGGTTGTGGCATTGGCTTGTCTGCAGGTACTGGAGTCACTTGAAACCACTAACCACTACTTAGGGCCTGCTTTCACTCTTCTACCTTGGGAAATCTGGTCTGCTGCTAAATCACTCTGGTCTGCAAAGACCGCCTGTGAAACCTTTTCTCTCCACAATCCACATGATGACAACTTCTGGTCTTATCAAGCACATTGATTTGGTCTCCCTGAGTTTTACAGTGTGCATAGAATCGGGACAGAAGTTTGGAGCTTGATTTTCCAGCCACAACCAACATGAAACAGGTGAAATCACTTGTAGGTTTTTAGTTTGTACTTGAGGGCAGTGCAAGGGCTCAGGCATATAGGGCTGCATGACTGGACAGTTTGGCCAAGCCCCTGCTGCTGCTGGTGGCTTCACAGCCCCTGCAGTCTCCAGTGTCATTCCCAACATTTTTCCTGTAATGCAAATAAGACTGCATCCACCAAACCTAAGCACTGAGGTTTTGCTTTGCATAAGCCTCCACCAAACTTTTTGACTGCATTCAGTCATTATAAAGAAAATATACAATTCCCACATATGGCGGTCAAAAAGATTCCACCACACTTTTTGGTAGGGAGAACCAACCCAACAACCAACAAAACTGAAAAATTCTCTGAAAGGCCAGAGACATCATCAGTGTCTGGGCCAGATTTCCATATTCATTTTTTCCTTGCGAAACTAGGTTTATATGTTATCTGTGTTCATGCTATTTACAGAACCAACTGCTAAGACACATTTGTGATTATAGTGGTGTGTCCAGCTATGTGCACTGCTGAGGGATAGAGGCAAAGAGGTTGAAAACACAACCCAAATCCTCGCTATTTGTTGTGTTAGGATAACATAGTAAGGCTGACAAGTGGAGAGGAATATAAAAATTTTTCTCTTTACTTCCATATGCAGCTTTCTGTTTATCTTATCTATTCTGTTATTTTTCATTTCTTATGGATTAGTCAGTAATCACCCAAGGGATGGTAAACTTCAGCAGAATCAACTTAGCTCTAGAAAATGATCTCCTAATGAGCTGAACTTTTACTTTGGTGTTTCCTTACACAAGTCACTCTTTAGTAACAGGAAGTCTCAGGTTAAATAAAGAAAACGCTAACTGGAAAAATATAAGCTGCATTCTGCCTCCTTTGAGAAAGGCCTTGAAGTTCTTGTAGAGTAGCAAAAGGATGTAGCTTCAGTTTCTTCCCATAGCTGAATGCAGTAACTATAAATAGTGAGTAAATTGAAGCACTTGGAAAAAAAAAAAAAAGAAAGAAAGAAAGAAAGAAAACGTATGCAAAAATAGCACATGATTAAAACATGAAAAGAGACTTTACACCCCAACACAGTCTCATCTAAGGGAGCTACCTTGATCATTGCGCAAAGACCAGAGCCAAGATGTTTAAAAGAAACAACTAAATTTCTCTCATTATCATAACACATTATCATTATCATAACACATAGTTCTTTTCCTCAGAGTTATTTTTACTTATTCCCTGCACATAAATTCATTACTTTAATATTGATCTATGAAAAACTAATAAAAGTTTTTTATCAAGAATGTGAAGATTTCAGCTCATAGAGTGCTTGTCGGTCATTTATGCTGGTCCAAACATAAAATGTCCTCTGGTCAAAACAGACACAAAGCAAGAATGACACAAGCCCAAATAACTCGTTAGAGGTGAAAACATAAAACATATTTTCAGCCTCTATTTCTGTCTTAAAAACAGCAGCTAGGTAAGCTCAATCTGTTCTCACTGTGATGTGAAAAACTGAAATGTTGGGTACTTTAAGAAAGTGGCCATTAACTTGGATTCTGAAAAAATATTTCTTTATCCTGTGTCTATGCAATGTGAAAGCAATACCTCTTGAATTTCTGTCATTTTTCTTTGTTTTGTTCTGAAATTAACATATTTTTTAAACCTTGTTTTAAAATGTTGTCCATTTATTAATGTTGAATTCTTACGGTTCTGCTTTTTTCTCTTCCTCTCTTGTTCTTTAAGATATAAATCCAAAACTTTATATATCAGACATCTAAACCCAAAGCCTTTATTAAAGTTAATGAGGATTTAAATAATCCCAAGGCCTTGCTTTTTGTTTAAACTTTTGCTTGTCCTCTAAAGTGCACCAAACCAATAATCTTTGAATTCCTAAAGGGCCCATCACAAAGGAAATTCTGAATCAAAGGACAGCAGTCTTCTCCTTTTTATAGGACACTATCTGAATGAAGACAGAAAAAGGATTGATATCCATGGCCTTGTATTGAAAAGCTGGTGCAAATGCTGTCATTAAAAAGTTAATCCTTCTTAGCAGCTGAAATTATATAGGGAAACAGCCCCTGTGGTAGCAGGATCTCTTACAGAGCCTAGTCCTCAGTGAGGAATGCTGACAGGGAATTTCATTCTGCACTTCAGTGACTGCAGTGGAAGACCATAGTGTCTATTCCACTGTATTTCCTCCTCTTTCTTCTGTAGTGCCTGGATATTGAGTTGAAAAAAAACCAGGTTCATTCTGGCTAGCTCTTACTCCAAGAAGTAAGCATTTCTTGCTGATTTAAGGAGAAGCATGAAACTTCCAGTGAGGAAAACCCTCACTCAAACAGTGCAAAAATCAGTGTGATTTGAGTACATACATTTGTCTGACTCCTTTGAAAACCTTGCCTAAAAATCATGGACTGATCAGCAATGTTAGAATATACAAAAGAAATTTTAAAAAGTAGAGAAATATGCAACAAAATGAAACTCTGAAAGTAAGAATGAAACTCTCCTTTGGAGGACAGTTGTACTGACTAGTAAGTCGCAGTCTGTGCAGATCATTCCTGTCTAACAATAATTTCTTGCTGATATCATCACTTCTTTTTTCCTTTTTTTTTTTATATTTATAGGCAAAAAAGAAATCACCTGAATAGGGGTTGGATTACCTCGAGATGCTGGATAAATGCTATAACATATTGGTCAATTATCAACTTTATTTTCACTCCAATGGAGCAGCAGAAAATCTACACTATTATAATAACAGCTATTTGCTCAGCAGGATTACTTAATGGAATGATAAGAATTAAGAGAGAAAACCCTGCTGCCTTAGCACAGCAAGAAATAATTCCCATGGCTTGAAAAAGAATTTGAGAGGATAAGACTGCTAAATGTGGCCATTTACTCAAGTAAATTTTCTAGAAAATCCATATATTATCAGCTGAAAGCACAATTACTAATTAAGAATACATATAGTCAGATGCTCATAAGCTAACTTCCAGGAGAGCACTTGTAGAGTGACACAAAATGCCCCTATGATGTTGGTTTTCCTGTTCATACAAAGTTGTCTTTTACTTCGACAAATCTGATAGCTAAATATAGTTGCAAATATAATTATTAGTCAGAAGTTGAGCATATATTTACACCAGTGTAAACTTATAAATACTGTAGTACTTATTATTGAATTCATAAGGAATGCAGTGCTGTCTGTATTTCTGATTTTTTGTTGTTGAAGCAGATTAGATTTAGCATCATCATTTAATTTTGCAATAGGTCAACCATAGAAGTAACTTAATGAGTGTTTTGTTTCCTTAGGTCCCCTCTTCCCTCAGTAACCCCCACTCGCAATAAAAATGTGATGCTTCGTCTTTAGGTTTGAAGTAACGTTCATGTTCTTCTAGTAAAGAGTTTTGTTATTTAAAAAATTGTCACTCTACAGGGTAATTTCAGAGTAGATAGTTCACAGCCTTTAACTGCCTGCTGAAAGAAAACTTCATTTCAGCAAATATGTCCATGGTTTCTGAACCCTTTCACTGAAAACATATCACACTAGATGTAAGGCTGCATTCTGGTACATGACAGTAAGCACTGTGCCCTGGGGAAAAATACCCACAAAAATACTATAAAAATATTAAAATTGTTGGCACATTGCTCGTGTGGCTCATGGGGATACACTGGAGTGCATTTGAACAAGAGAGACCTGAAAGCCAAAGAAGATGCCAGCAGGGAGGTCCAAGCTCAAGCATGGACCCAAAAGCAGAAATCATCATCTAAATCACAAATCAGTGCCAGGTGGGGGCAGAGCTGTTGACTTCCCTCCATGGCACAATAGGGATTATTTGGCCAGAGCACCTTGGCGGCTCCTGTTACAGACAGGCATGAAGACCAGAAGTGTCCCACTCACTCCTCAGGAACTGCAGAGGAACAGAAATTGCACATTGGAAAAGGGATGTCATTCTCCAACTATCCATATGAATCCATGACTTTATTTCACTGTTTGCCTGCAGAACCCAATACTTTCTAATCTTTTCACTGCAATCCTTACACTGAACACAAATAAACTAAGCGTAGGCAGAAAACACTTTGCAGTGCATCAGGAGAGTATCCCATAGAAAAAGATTAAGAGCTGTTCTAGAAAACCAAACAGGCCTTTAAATTAAATGCAGCTTCACTTTGAAGTTGGTGTACAAAGCGTTTTTTGTGCCCTTAAGATGCCTTTCTCTAAACAGAGGTTCCCATTGTGACATTCCTGTGCAGAGCAGTAAGAACATGGGTTTACTCTCTGTTTGATAAAGTTGCGTGCCTTAAGCCTGACAACATTCCCCATACCGTGCTGCCTATCAGTGCTTTGAACAAAGCTCCATTTTTTCACTTCAAAACAGTGCTGATGCATTATTAATCCAGGAATAAAATTTTAGGTTATCAAACGGTATTTTAGAAGTTGCTCCCAAAACACTGAGTTTTACAACCCAAATTTGAAATTTCTTAACAGTTTCTAGTTAAATATTAAACATCATTTGCACAGAGACACTGTTGTGCAGTCAGTCACAATGCAATCTAAACAATATCTAAATGAAAATTCTATTTCTGCTGGGTGTAATCAATTGTTATTCTTACTCCACCCTTCCAATTTGAGGGGCAAGAATTCAGCAGGTTTCAAGGAAGCTTTACAAAATGAACATTAGCTAACAACTTGAGGTCTTCTGTTCAGGAGAGTGAAAGAAAGACTGACAATGAATACAGCAATGGAGTAATCATCTGTTGAATAGTCTATTCAAAATATTTCTCAAATTAATAATAGACCTTAACTGAGTCTTCTTCTGGCAAATTTTCAGTGGTATCAAAGCTGTTATCCTTAGCTGATCAAGGACATCACATATAAACAATTACTTAAATGAGAATTTGTAAAAAGAACAGGAAAAAATGTTGAAAAGATACTTAGGAAACTTATTTTACATGTATTTTTTTAAATCCTGACTTCTTCATGACCTACATGAATGCAACTTGGCAGAACATTAGAGTTGTGTAGGTCTGGATTAGCTAATTTACTGAAATAGGTTAATCACACTCCAGACATGTCTCTCTCATCTATTAGCTGTGCAGATGCCATAGAGAAATGCAAGGCTTAATTCAGGCACTTCCTGTCAAATGCAGATGCTGAGTGTGATTGATCTGTGCCTTCTTTTATGGTGGGGTGGTCCTTCCAGGCAAAGCCCAGCCAGATAATCACTTTGATCTAACTGTGCTGCTGATTCTTGACAACAGGCAGCCTCTGTTTCCCCTCTCAACTTCACAGAGCTCATCCCTATAGCAAAGAAAAAGAAACTATGGCAGGTCCTCACTGGCCCCAGAGCGACCAGCAGCCAGGTTAAGGGCAGCATCCAACAAAGATTCAGTTTTGCTTTTAGCAGCAATTACAACTTTTTTAATACCTCAAAGACTACAACATAGAAAAATAAATGCAGTTTCACGTTGGCTTCTCCAAGTCACCATTTCATCCACCTCTACAGCCCAGGTCTCCTGCTAGTTGAGGTATCTCCGTACCTCAGTGAATTACTTGGTGTGGATTCAACATCTCGCTTCGGATCCACCTTGAGCCAGCCCCAACACTTATCCAGCTGCTGCCCTGGCTCCAGGAAACAACAGGGAGCTGGGGCTCTGATGCACAACAGTTGTGGCAAAACCCAGTTCTTTCCCTGAGTTTGGGTTTTTTATGTCCCACTGGAGTACACTTCCAGATTAACACATTTCAGTATGTCTATGTCCCTGAAGAGAAGATGCAGTGGCTAGTCAACCTTGTGGGAAGTCAGCATTGTCTTCTGACTTCTTGTCACCAGTAAAAGTCTCTCAGGAGTGGGTATTAGCTGCTCAATTCTCTGCAGACATGGTGATTAAATGCTATCTTGTACAGCGGGTTTTTTTATGCACTTGCACTTTTTTTATAGAAAATGACAAAAGTGTAGGCAGCAGGTCCCTTGGAATTCCAGAATATCTGGCATTCTCTGAAAGCAGTTACCTTGCTAAATTAATGGTCTACTGCTGGTGGTTAAATGAAGACTTCAGTATGTTACTCTCATCTCTACAGACTGCTTCAAGTAAACACAAGACCCCATCCTTCTCCTGAAATTTGCTGTCTACATTTTTGTTCTTGTCAAATTCGGACACTCTTATCATCTGTAAAGCAAAGTTCCAGATGTGTTTGCTGACACTTAAAAACTCATAAGTAGAAAATGTTTTGTTTGTAATAATGTTTACATGATTAGGTACATTTTTAATTAAAAGTAGCAGGAGACATTAGATCATAGAAATTAAATAACTGCCTCATTGACTGATTTATTGGAAACATTTAACAGGAATATTTTACTCCACTAATGGTGATAACACCGGGTTCCTATTTAATGTATGTTTTCAGAAATATTTAGCCCACAAATATTTCAGAATTATCTCACACATAGTATCAAGTTGTTATGGAGAAACTGTATAGCAGTAATCAGAAATATGAGAGTTGAATTACTAATACATCTTTTTCCCTTTTCAATTTAGGTTGGGAAATTTTTTGGAAAAAAGGGTTCATCTTCTTAAATGTTAAACATAAACTGTAAAATGCAAAGATTGATCAAATTAAATAATTTGAAGCAGTGGTGCTATAAACAAACATCATAAACTTAATCAAAGCTTTAAGAGATTGTATATGATTTAAAGTTAGCTGCAGTTCCTATGCCATCATAATTTTTAAGGTAAAGATATTTGATGTCATAAGTCACCAAATTCCAAGAAAAAAACTTTTCAGTAAATATTGAGAATAAACCACTACTTCACTTTTTTCTTCATATCCATTCTCTGCATGCATTTTAATCAGAAATATTATTTTAGTAACAAAATATGGTAAACAAAATCAAGTTTCTCTTGTGATCCAAAGATCACCCGTACATCACTTGAGTTTTGTTTGTAAAGGCTTTGTCTTTGTGAAGTAGTTCTTGCCAAATAAAGACAATACCACCTTAAACTCATGAAGGGTGAATCCAGCAATTACCAGCAGATTGCCCCCAGATGCCAGGCATCCATCAGCTTTACCTCAGGTTGCTTTGTTTAACCTGCCCCACACTTCATCTGATTGTTCGTATTTAAAAAAAAAAAAAAGAGGTGGAAAATGGGGAAATCCTTTTCGCTGATTTTGAATCACTAATGTCTGAAACTGGCATAAAATGTAAGGTGTTTTATTGCACTTCTCAGCAGTCCCTAACAGCAATGATGATGTTAATGCCAAATGGTTCTGTAACCAGCAGGAACATTGTAAAGTCAGTGAATTAAATCACTTGGGCATTGCTTATGTTTGTATTACCAGAGCCTTTATCTCTTTGCAAGCATTCATTACCACAGTGATTCAAAAATAAAACCAACTTCACAGCCTTCTTTTTAATTTAAAAGAGATTAAATAACTATCTGTTTGAGGAACATGCCCTAGCTCTGTAGCTATTTGTGCATACAAAACCAATTTAAAAGCGATAGAGCAAGCTGGCAGTAGTACAACGTAATAGCTCCTCATTTTGTAATACTGCTCAGAAGTCTTGCTCAAGCAAGCTAAACATTCTTCAGTGATTTTCAGGTATCTGTGTTTACCTGAATTATGGGAAATTTAGATTCAATATCTGCAGTAGGGACTACAGACCAGATGGAATAATTTGTGGGGCATGACAGCTCTATCTTGAGCCAATTCCTCTGACATTTCTACAGTTCCACTGTCGACCTGACAAATTAACACCTGAGGCAGGTTTTAACTTTGAAGTTAAATGTGCAATTCTTCCAGTTGAATGTAAAATGTTTTCATAACATGAACTGCCTGTGAGGCAGCAATGCATTTACAAGCCTACAAGATAGAAGGTTTAACATCAGTCATGTAAATGGCATTTTGACCTTTTTCCATCCTGAACAGAAATACTTGTTGGGTCTCCTGGAAATCACCGATACGACTATCTTCAAATGATTTCCTTTTTTATAATTTGGATATCTGATTCTGTTACATGATTAGGAATTCCCTAGTGACAATTTTCCCATTGTTTATGAGGAGAACAAATCCTTTTTTTAGAGGATCAATAGGATGAATAAAATGAATGTCAGTTGTAGGAAGAGGACTGCATGTGAATGCAGTGTGAAACCAATAGAGCTCAACTGCTGGGCTCAGAACCCCCAACTGTTCTATTCTGTATGCCATGTTAAGTTTGCAAAGTTAGAGAAGACAACAGGAAAGCCGAACAAATACAGATATCTCTCAACAGTTTCTCCAAAACAGAGCCAATGATTGAGACTGAGATTTTTTAGCAGGAACTTTTGGTACAATTGTGAGGGTGACCACCCATTATTTTTATGACAGTAAGTGTAGACTTGCATATCATTATATGTACATGTACATGTGCATGCACGCATATATACATATGCATATATCAACTTATGAAACCATGAGCTGAGAGATAACCCATCCATCCATTGGAGCTGCACACACAGTATCCTAACCCAAGAATTCTGTCATTCTGTCTGGTGAAGAACAGCCCGAAACCTTCTCTTTGAAGGAATGAGTCGGAGACAGATTCTACTAAGTGAGATTTTTTTTCTTCACTGGGAGCCAGAACTATCTTATTCTCCATTATTTTTTTCATGTCAGCATATCTAAACGGCCACTGAAATGAAAGGACAATTCTCAATAAATACAGAATTTCACTAATTGCGCTAAACAAAATGTTCAAGATACCTCAGTGAAGAACAGAATCAGATGTAAGGAAAAAGTTAAAATGAAGCAAAAGCTTTTCTGTTTACTTTTGTCAACAACAGTTTAGTTTTTCAAATAATTTTGAGTAATAGAATTGAATTCAAGTTACCTGAGAATTGTGCAGGTAGATTCTGACATACATATATATGTATGTGGCTTATGAATGACACTATGACCTGTTTTATTTATTACTTTGCTGTTCTAATTTTGAAGTGAAAAGGAAAAGCAGCCCATTAAATTAAATTTTTCATTCACAAATTGCATCCCAACTCCATAGCCAGATTTGTTCTTCACTCAAGCGGTGTTTAGTACTGAGAACTTCCTGTGAAAGTCCTGGCTGCTGGCATCAGAGCCTGCCCCAGTCTGTCAAGAAATGAGACAAGGAAACCTGCACATCAGCATCCATGTTCAACAATAATGCCAGATGTGAAGTTCTTGTTAACACTGAGTGAGATCCTGGCTCTGAGGAAATCGATGACCCCAGACAGGCCCAGCCTCCTGAGACTTCCCTCTAACACAAGGATGCTGCTGAACGTGTTAGCACTGATGTGCAGCTGAGGAACGGAAAGGCTCAGAACAGACAAAGCCCCAGTATAGACAAGGCATAGACAGGCTAGTATAGCAAGACAGTAAGATGCACTTTAAAATACGTTTGAATCAATTGCTATGAAATAATATGTCAGCTCATATTCTATTGCCAGTTAACAGTTATATTGAGGCATTGTCCTGAAAATAGTTGGTTGAATATAATAAATCGTAGTGGCCCTAAATTTCTACTTTATCATGTCATGATGAGTCTTACAGAATAATCTTAGGGCAATCTCTCCTTTTGCATTTAACATTATTTTTTGAGTTATTTTGTCTCTTTCATATTTTTGAAGCAGAAAAAAGTAATGGAGCAGATGGTCATGGCAGAACACTGATTTCAAATAGGAAAGCATGAGTCAGCCTGTACAGAAACACAGACAGAACAGATTAGCAAAGAACACTGACCCTGTGATCAGGAATTTAAAACTCATGTAAAAGGGAGCCCTGTGAATCCTCGTGGGCATTTCAGACAAAATGAGAACAGGTGAAGCTGCCACCAGGAGTCCGAGAGCAGTGTTACCCAGAGGGAAGGGAGCAGATATTTTTCTGGTGCTGGGGAGAGGCTGTAGCACCTCCCTTGTCCCATCACACTCAAGGAAGTGCACACATAAGCCATGTCATTTTGTAAGAACATGTATTGCAGCATCTGAAAGGTTGAATGCAGTAAGTATTTTATTAAAATTCACAAATACTTTTTTTTTTCCTTTCAGAAGTAATATATAAATGCAGATAAGGGCTGCAACATGAGTCTAGAATGGATCCATGAGAGTTCCTTACCTTCCAAAGATGTTTCTATATGTGTGACAAACCAGAGAAATTCAGAATTAGTGATTACACATCACATTTCTGGTACCATTCCTTCTCTAAAGATCTTTTAATGATGTCTGGATCTTGAAACATGCAAGAGGTTTTTTGGCACCTACAGGTTAATTATATGTTCGGGTAGTATCTGCATACTACTGTATCACTGTATTCAACTTTGTACATGTATTCATGGAGTTTAAAGCAGAAAGGACCATCAGATAGTGCTGTTTCATGACCTGCTAAACACCTGTTCACTCAGTGTTCTGACAATTACTAATATCTGTCTTGAATTTAAGTAGAGTCTATCCTGCTGCAGATCATCAGTTCTTTATTTGAAGGAGAAGTGTGACCATAAGTACATGACCTTTAAAAGCAGCTCATTCCAGTTGTTTATTTATTAACATCTAATGTTCATCTAAGGTTGCTCTAACATGCTTCATTTAAATTTCCCTGGCTTCAGCTTCCAGGCACTTGCTGTTCTCATGGATTTTCCACAAGGTTAAAGAATCTGAAATACGCATTTCTTCCCTTTTTGTGGCAGATATTGGTGCTCAGTATTCTTTGCAGTGAACAAACTGAATTCATTGCCTCTCTAATTGAAAAACTTTTAAAAAATATACGTTCTTCTTGAGTGTCACTGCTTTCCAAGATTTAGTTTATTATTCTGGGCTGAGGTTTGCATTCCTAGTCCCTAGACATATTTTGCATTTAACTCTATCTGAATACACTTTGCTTCAACTTTCCTGGCTTAACTGTGCTGGGATTCACCCTCTGTCCAATGCTGCCTGCAAATTTTATTTACTGCAGTTTTTCCAGTTCATTGATGTGAATATTTAGTACTGGGCAGGATGGCTGCAACTCCCTGAAATGACTGCATAAAAACCTCCTGCTTTAGTCCCAAATGAAAAGTTAACACTACACTGTATCAATAAATCTCAGATGGTTTTATTACACAAGTCTAAACAAATACCTGCCAATAGGAAAAGTACGTCAACTGTCTGAGCAAATCTTGTTACATCTGTGTTGGCACAGAATGATTTGTCAAGCTCTGCCTTTCCTGAAAACTTTTTACTAAGTTTTCCTGCCCACTTTGAGTAATCTAGCAAGAGAGATTATTCTTGTTTCTGCCCCTTTTAACATTTTCCAGCTGGCTAGGTTTTTTGCTTCTGCTATTTTATTTTCATACTCCATAAACATTATTTTCAATTGCCTGTTTCAAAAGATATTTTAAATTTTTAATTCACACAGTAAAACAAATGCTTTATTTTAGTTTTCTTTGAATAAATGTTTCTCCTGGTTTTTTTTTTGTTCTCCTCAGGTGTGAAATTGTCGTGTCCATGTAGATGAGTGTACCTCAACTCACAATATGATCATTTACTCACATATTCTCCTGAAAATTTCAGTATTAGCCACAAATAGTAAAAGACTGATGTTAAAAATATCTTTTAAAATAAACAGACAATCCTCACAACATTAAAATTTGAATGACAATATAATAAATTTCTAAGCCGTTTAAATAAGAAAACCTTTTAAAGAGAATATTTGTTTAACAGAAATCAAGCATTATCACCCACTTTATAATGCATAAAAGCTGAGTCAGTCAGTATAAGGGTTTTTACTCTGTGTGCAATGTACAAATAAGGTAAACTAAAATAGCTCTTTACTAAGTCAAGTCAAACATTACTCTCTCCAACCAGAAATTTCTGAAGGTTTTTCACCTCTGCATTGAAGTTTAAGCTTTAGAAGTTCAGTTTAAGAAGGAGATGAAGGGGCATTCATTTTGAGATTAGACAGGGAATGATTTTGTAAGTGAACACAAGTCCATGCTTCCTAACTTGGAACATTTCATTGTGTGCTTCACTTTTGCTGGAGTTTTGGTTCGGTTTAGGCATTTGTTTCTTTATTTTGAAAAATTTCTTATTCTGCAAATTACTAATATAATGTGGGTGGAGAGCAAGACCCTGTTTCTCCAGTTCCCACAGAAAAACTGCAGGGATTAAGGGACATCTGTGCAGGGAAACCGATGTCCTGTCTCCTGTGGTTCTTTTAAACTGACACACACTTAAATTTTCTTTAGGCTGCCAGAGAGCAAATAAACATTAAAACTTCTGGGTATTTTACTCTGTAAATAGAGGAACTTTCATAGATACTTTGGTGAAACACTGCCTATTCATTTTGTAAAGCTCTTTTATAGCCCACTGTGGATGATAATGATGCCATTACTGTCCTTTCAAGGCTCTATTTTCTGCATGATAAACTAGCAATTACCTGATTAGAAAAATTTTGGAGACAAATACTAAGTATACAATAGACAAGTCAGTTCATATAGGCAATAATGGAATAGAAGTTCTGTAGTTCCAAACCAAAATGTATCTAAAGGCAGTGCTTTGTGCATGTGCTAAACATGTTTAAAACCTGGATTTTTCAGTTTCCTTTAATATGATAAAACCATAGCAAATGTTAGTTTGGGTTGAAAATTGTTTTCTTGTTTTGTGCATTTATTTTTAGGTTTATTCTAGCTTCCTACTAATGTAAATCAGTCATACCAGGTGATACATTGTGAATTCCATTTTTAATCTAACTCATTTAGAGGGATGGAAATATGTCCAGCCTGTAGAAGTATAGATGACTTATTGCAGTGTGAGAACTTTCCCAAAAAACTAAACTCACAGAAGTATGGAAAGGACTTGAATCACCTTTCGGGTCCAGGGGGAGCTTAACTTTCTCTACACTCTTCGGTCTTCCGTCAAGGATTCGTAGGACATGCAGCCATTACTATCATGTGATTGTAGCCTGCAGCAAAGTCTCCAGGGCAAGAAAGTTAGAAAGTTGGAAGTTGGGAAAAAAAATCACACCCTCATAGTGTAGGGAAACATTTAAGTAAAGCATTACAAGTTTCCTATTTGGGGAAAATATTCAATTGGTCTGTAATAACAGGGGAACCAGGGGAACTGAAGAAAGAAGTGACCCTGAATTGGCACAGAGGTAAATGTGTTAAAGGAAACAGAAAAGCAGCCCCATACCCACCTAAAGTGGAAAGGGGCAACTCAAGTGTAGGATATTTTATTATGGTCCAGTATCTGTGGCATGAAAAACCCAGCACAGGCCTGTCTGGAGAGTCTGGCAGGAGAGCAGATATTAGGCTGCTGTGAAAAGGGTGCAGGGTCCTGGGGTACACCTCTACCCCATCAGAAGCCATGGTCCACCTGTGGCATCCCCGTGTAGACAGAGCCATGTTTAGATGGCGCTGGAAGAAATAAGAGAAGAAAGTGTCTGGCCAAGGGCAGCTGGGGCAGGAGATGCACAGCTCCTGCCCAATAAAGTCCCTGATGTCACTGTGGTGGAATCAGCAAAATGTTATTGTTGGAAAAGTTTCTGGGCAAGTAAATGAGAACAATCTCTGTATTTTTGGGTTATTTTACTTTCAAATTAGAAGAGTAAGTGGCATGTGTAGGAAGAGTAACCATCTGAGCTGATATTATTTAGACATTGTTAGCAGCCCACTTTCGTGAATTCTCAGGTCCCTATCACACTCAAGTGACCACAGTATCCAAAAGGCACTGTATGTAAATGTTTGGAAGGGCAGTTATTTTAATTCCAATTCCTTTTTTTTTGCTCCTGAACCATAATAGAAAAGATGATAATTGTATAATCCAACTGTTTTTAAAAACTCTTTCACAGACATTTTAATAATGTGTTTATGAGAAACTGGCATTTACACATACATTTTTGTAAATGAAAGTCATACCAGCTTCAATGTCAATGTCAATGAAAATATACTATCCTATATCTTGGGATTTGCCTGTGTCCTGGGAAGTGCCCCTGGAACAGTTCTGCTGTAAAAACATTCTGGCCTGGATCTCAAGCTGTATTTGATGGTTATGTTTCCCATTTGTGATAGAAACAGACAACTTTCCTGCCATACACATTTGTGAGTTCATGAACTATGAGAGGAAGTTTTCATATTGTGAACATCTGGTTTTTTTCCCCATTCAGCTGCACAACTACAGCTGGTAAAGACATGAACTGAGCTGTTAGTCATTTCTGAAATAAAAATAGATACAGTCTATGACTTTAGATTTTAGCTACGAGCCTTTAAGGCATTCTATTCCACTACATTTTATTATGTTAACTTACAATTACAAGATTCTTATTTAAGAAAATATTTTAAAAGAATACAAGAAAAGCACAATCTTTTTTTTTTAATTAACTAAAACCCCTTTTTAATGGACCATCTTCCAAAGATAACTAATTTTTTGACTCTTCAATCATTGACTAGCCAACACACCACCGACAAGACATATGGATCCAGACAGTTGAAAAACTGGCATGCTTCTTAATCTTTCTACAGGAAGCCCTGACTTCTGGCAGTCATTTCATGTAATGGTGTAACAGTTAGGTGTGGTCTGTGCTCTCTCCCCTATATTTAGTGCTAAGCAGTACGATAACATATTAAAAAATCAAAGAAATACTTACTATGAGCAATTTTATTTGAGACCTAATTTCAACACAGGAAATAGAAGAAGTTTAGGCATTCTTATGAAAAAATAGTGGCATTTGGCAAGTTTATCCAGTGGAGACACACATGGAAAGAGTGCATTTCAACCCATCAACCTCTGCTGCATTAAAGCTTCCCTGTCTGGGAGACCTGGGGATCTCCCAGGTGAAAAGAGTATGAGCCAGGAGTGGGATCAAGGACAATGACATTATTTTCTCTGTGACTACTTCTCAGTTAATGGTTTTCCAAGGCCTATACTCTATGCTGCATTTCACTTTCAATAATCCTTTAATTAAATCTAGTGAATAAGCAAACCAATTTCAGGTGACTGCAGGTGACCTAGGTGTTTCTTTTTCCAATATACTTCTCACTACCACCAGGAACTCTAGTGGAATGAGTATTTTTACAAAGTTTTACAATGATCAGTGAGCTCTCCTGTGCATATCAACATCAAGCATCCCCTAAAGACATCTCATGAGGTGCCACGGCAGCAAGCACTGGCAATATTCCTGTAAACACAATTTGATAAGAAGATATCATATACCAGTAATTACAGTCAGTCTCAGTCTCCGGAAGATCAGATAATGAAGAAAATAATGGCTTCTTGAAAACAAACCTCATGAAGAGAGGAGATTCTGAACTGTGAAGGAAATACTTGAAGATTTTTTGCAGACACGCTACAGTCCTTTTAATGGTACACTTGTATGACTAAGTGGTTAATACACCCTTGTAAAAGTCACCAAAGTAAGGTGCTCTGCTGTATCAGACTGGTAGTGGAATGTGTCCCTCCCTGGCAGATGGTGGCTTCATCCTGCATCTGTGTCTTCTCTCATTTCATGGAAAATAGCAACACATCTGGCCATAAAACTGAGTCTTTAGAAAGCCTGATAGAGAGCAGAGGAGTATGGTCCCCTAACCACTTGTCCCCCAGTAAGCCATTGCCTGTATCTCTACTTTCTCTTCCTGTCTGTAAAACCTAGGAAGAGGTTTAAGGCTGGCAGAAGAAATCCTTACCATAGGGCAGAAGTTCACCCATGCAGAAGACAGAGCTTTGCTGGAATAATCTCAGACTAAAGAACAAATCTGCATGAAACAGAACAGCCACTGCAGACATTCCTGCTCTGTGACCTGTCTTTTCTCATACGGGTGCAGTAGGACAGACCTGTGTTATTTAAGAGAGAAAAAAAGAAACTAAAAACTCACAAGTATTATTTTTTCCATCAAAGACAGAATGAAAAAAAATATCACCACCATGTGATAAATATTATGTGACTTAGTACGGTACTTACTCTGACTTTTCTATTTAATGGGGTGGCAAGCATTTGTGTCAAAGCTTGTGTCATCTGTTTTGCAAATTCAGCTCGTAAGAGAAAATGGACACAGAAATGTTTTTCTGATAACATTTTCCCATAAGTATGTTAAATGCTCTTTCTATTTACAAAATGTGTAAGTGAGACACAATGAGGAGTCATCACAGGAGTGCAATGGGAACTTAGGCCAAGAGGAGAGCATGGCAATAATTTCTATCCACTGCCAAGGATCAGCTGTCCTCCCTCCTCCTGATCTTTCTTGTTCTTCTCTTCCTACCCCACTTCCTACTCTCCTACTGTTCTCTTGTTTTGAATTCCAGCATACACATCTTGTTTAACAATTCCTCCCTCTCCTGGAGATTTGAGTTAATTTAGATCACCATCCTCAAATATCTTCTCTTGAAATACATTTTTTGTGAGATGCTTTCAAATGGGAAATCATGAGAAGCTGGATCATCATAAGAGAGCAGAATATATCTGACAATAGATAATTTTCACAAATTATCAGATAGAAGAAGAATTGATAAGAAAAGAAGAATTGATTGAGTCGTGCTCAACCAGGGAATGATATTTTACTGATTATTTAGTTGCCCCTTGTCTGCTTACAGGGAGATAATAATACACCTATTAACTTCCCATATTGAAGAAATTATTAGTCATTCATATGCACATTTCCAAACCAACTCCATCACCATTTGGAGGTTCATGATGTTGACACCTCTGCCCAGGCCTATGAAATGTGAAACAAATGCCACCTATGCACTTTTGAGGAGACTTTTTTTCTTTTCTCTTTCAGCAAGAGCAAGCTGCTTCTGTCCTCCTTGCTCGGGCAAACAACAACAAGCAGATGCAACATATTTCTTTAGCTAAGATATGAACCCAGTGCAGAAGATAGAGGAACTGCTGGTGTCCTATTTATGGGAATAAAGATTCATTAGCAAAATACCCATTTTGAAAAGATATAGATGTATTTAAATGCTGCTATTTTTCTGTAGTGTTTTCAGCTAATGAAAGGGAGAAGCTGGGTGGTGTTAATGCACTACAGGAAACAGTGGGGAAGAAAAGGTGATGGACAGAAAACTGATGCTACTCTAGCTGTGATTAAGTGAGAAACAAATATGCAAAACCATGTATTGGTATTTCCTCTGATACATCTGCCTCTATGGCTCCTAAGACTGGTGCATCTGCACAAGCTCTCCTGTTTTTACTATGAAGATTGAAGCAGCTGCTGTGAGAATTACTTTATTTTTCTGCACTGCAAATTATTATTCAGCCCAGTATTTCTCACAAGTATTACAGAAGACTTGAATGCCCATGCAGATTAAACAGATAGCATTTTTCTGCATATTTATCAGCACAGTGTACAATGGCATAGTGAATGTGTTGAGCTTCTTTTTGAGCAGCAACTCTGGTGTTGCAACTCAAAGCCTAACAAAGGAAACTCAAGCAAACATTTCCTGAGGTTTTTGAAAAGTCCAGCTGTCTTTTCTAAAGTTGAACTGCTCCTTTCCTTTAGCCTTTACCACACCATGAAGACTTGATGAAGACTGAGACCCTGGGATTACAGGGGTGCCACTAGTACTCACCATGGGTGAGCACCAAGCACCCTAACTCTTCTGCACAGCACAGTTTGGTCAGGATATATCACATATCACATATCTGACCCAAAGGGAATCACACAGAATTTGAACATGAACCTGGCTCAATTTTCCCTGTTGATATGATCCCTTCTGGGCGCAAAATGTGTCTGTACCACCTGTGGCTTCTATGGGCCAGCTCCTGAAATCCTGCTAAGAATACACCTAGTGCCTTTAGTTTATGAATTTCTTTGAATAAGATAGATATCTTGAAGGCAAATTGAGCCATATCTTCTTTTCCAAGGTGTTTAAGTTTTAGTGAATTGGGGATACACCAACAGCAATTTTAACTAGGAAGCTAAAGGAGCCCAAACAACCATCTCTAGCTCAATCAGACAGGAGGCACAATGGCAGCTTCAGGGCCGCCAGCAGAACTGCCTCAGAACCTGAGGAAAAACCAAGTTCATCTATATACAGGAGAAATCTCTGCCATTTTTTGCCCCTGCGATTTTTCTGTGCTTGGAGATGAATCTGCACTGGTGCAAGTACGCTTGCAGCATTCCTCTGTTAAAAAAACTTATGTTGTTAAAAGGTATCTCAAGTTCAGGAGCAGAAAATAAATGAGTGAATGGATCAGTGACTGAAAAATGAAATTGGTTTTGGAGTAGCTTCTCTCATTTTCTCAATGACTAGCTAAATAAAAGGCACTGGACATGACAGACTCCTCTCAAACCAGAAAACAGCATATAGAGCATGCAAAGGTTCCAGGAAATATTTGGCCATGCTCTGATTCCTTCTAAAAGAGCATAGACTCTGGTGAGAAGGTCACTCCTTGATTAATGGAGAATTTTATCATGGTTTGGTTTTAATTTCCACTTAATTATTAGGTTTTGTGGTGATTTCTTTATGGCTGTGAATGTGTCACAAGACAAGGATGATTCTTAGATTCTTGAGAAGAGCTCTAGTGAAAGTAAGAGTTTACTCCAGATTTCAGAATGGAAAACCACCTATACTCTGAATATGTATAATATTAATTCTTGTCTTTGAGTTTGCTTTACTTTTGGGTGTTAAAAATTCAAAGTAATCTTTTTTCCACCATATGCCAGCCAATAGATTTCTACAGCTGCCTAGTGGGAAACTGAGATCAAAACAAACATTCATCTCCATTTGTTTAAATGTCACTTTCCCCCACTATCCTCTGATAACTCATGCTCTCATATGTCTATCAAGAGGTCTCAGATTATGAGGAAGGCTCGTGTCTTAAGAAGGTCTGCCCTCCATCCCATCTTTGTGATTTCTATTGGACAAACTTCTAGAGCTGGTTGTGCAAGATTTTTATTATTTTATCTTAACAGATGTGACATTGTCCATCAAAATATAAAACTCTTTTCCTGAAAGAGACTCCCAGGAATAGCTCAAATCTCTTGCCAGTTAAAAATCTAGATATCCCCACAGCACTTCTTTTAGAAAAAAAAAAAATTCTTTTCAAGTTTATGTTTCTTTCATTAGCATTTCTTCAGGTTTGTTCAAAATTATTTGTCAATTTGTATTAGCTCTGTAGATTAAGCACAGTGAATTGGGTGCTTAATTTAAAATTTGACAGGCATTGATTTCTTTTAACATCATATGAAGGTTATCTTCCAAATGACTGAAATTTGTATCATTGGTGTTCTTTTTTTCATCACTCAAAACATATTTATGTAGAAGAATGTTCTAAGATTATTTAAGAAAATTAATTTCTCACCAAAATTCCAGAGATTCATACACTTTTGAAAGTACATATTTAAAAAAATTTCATTTGTGAGGCTTGAAATGGTCCCTTGAATGACATAGAAAAGATTTCAATCCAGAAAGATGTTGGTATGCTAAATTAAATGGAACTGCTTTGGGAGCAAAGGAATACATTTTAATGTTTAGATAAAAACTCCCTTGAATTTCACAATACAGAAATGTACAAACATCCCATCTAACATTTGGCTGTATTGTATCTGATATCCTGGATTAATGCAGGATGAGAGGCTGAGAAATTATCTCAGGACATATGGAAATGAAAATGTCTTCAGATCCATATGGGAAACATCTCTGAGAGCAGAGAAGTGATTTGCAGGCTGGTGTCACTTCCTGTGGGAAAAGAAAATTCTTTCTACAGGAATTGATCTTATCCTGTGTATTTCCAAAATTTGTTTCCAAAGTTTTTTATATGGCTGGGTAAGTTTTTCAGTGTCTACTGATTCTACGTTTGGCTTTCATACTGAAAGAGCTAATTCTCTTTCTTCAGTGAAATTGTTTGGCTGGTTTGCATTTCTTACAAAAGTTATCTTCAAAATGTATAATGGCTGGACTCAATGATCTTAGAGGTCTTTTCCAACCCTAATGATTCCATGAATTTTTTCTTCCTCCACATGCAATGTCTTTGAAATGTTTAATCATGTAGAGTAAAACTGTTTACCTAGCTCAAACCAACAGCAGACTAGAGGCTGAAGTTTATCCTAACCATGCTAGAGCTTATTTCACAAGTACATACAAATGTGTGTATGAAAACCTGCCAACACTGAGCAATTCAGAAATGGCTGTTCAATAGTCTCACTGAGCCCAGCAGACAAGCTGATGTGTGTGGATAAGCTGGGCACCACCAACCAGCAGGAGAGGTGAGCCAGAGGCTTGCTTATCTGAGCTCTCAAGAGAGAAGCATCACTTCTCTTCCCTGCAACTCAAATATCTGTGGTGAAGCTGATAAAATCTGAGGGAAGGACTGAGGCTTCATTTACTTCAGGACAATGCCCTTTGTTCAGGAACAGCAAACACACAGGCACAGTGTTTGCTTACACTTACACACATATATATCTATATCTATCTATATATATATATATATATCTGAACTTTTTTGCCAAATGTACAAAGGGCAACAAGATCAAGTGATTTATATTTTTGATAAAAATATCAAAACCTATTTGAGGGAACTAGTCAGAAAAACTCACTATCTAGTTGTGTAGGGACTGCTGAGATTACTGGAGACGATGAGAGAAGGCATTGTGGCAGGGACTGCTTCCCCACTGCAGCTATCTGAATAAAACTGAAAGTTGCCAGCCTCACTTGCTGATAAATTCAACTTTGTATCTCAGTGCCCAAATAGAAAAAGGAAAAGACAGTAAACCGTTTGGCTACTGGTCATGCTGTTAGTTGCACTATCTACCTGCAAATACAAAGAAAAAGTTCCTTCTTCTCCTCCAGATGTTAGTGTGTTCAATAAGAAACTAATATAGCAAATTCACCCTTTACAGGATAATTTGTTTTCCATTGCCAACACCTGTGAAGTCAGTAGCCAGTTTCAAATACTGAGAAAGGGGTTTTTTGCCTTATGTTTAGTACTAAAGAGAATAATACAGTGTATCTACCTGGCAGTTCTCACCTCTGGCTCTCAGCTTTCAGTAATGCTTGGTTCCTGAAGGAAGGAAAGTGCTTAGGGGTCTTTTCATTTGAGCACACTTCTACTGCTTTTGCCACATGTCAGGAAGTGACACACGGTGCTGAGACTACATCTTTATGGCTTCAGGCAGCATAGACTGGAGAGCAACTGAATGATGCCAGCCCCATGGCTCCCCCCTGCATCCCAGCACCCCTCCAGGACACCTCCAGCAGAGCCAGAGGCAGCCCAAAGGTTTAGTGCATCCAGCAAGGCCAGCAGCACCTTGTCTGTCACCTGCTGGCTGTGGGTGGCAGAGCCCGCTTGGCCTTTCTGCAGCCACGGCTGTCTACAGAGGGAAGCTGAAAATCAGTGTGGACACAGCCTGTCTGACTTCTCTGCCAAGCACAAAGGAGGAAAACTCACCTGATGGAACTTCAGTCTGACACAATGCAAACAGCTGGGTGGCACCCAGTTAAACATGTGGGGCAGTGTGAAAACACAGCAGTCACCCAGGATGTCCCACATTCTGCCATTGCTCAGGGCTGCCCTCAGCTACTCTAGTCCTTTAGTGAGAATCGAGGCATAGATGAAGAAAAATTCAACCACCTGTGGATATTACAAGTCCACAGAGGAGGAGAAAAATTACATGCCTCTGCTTTGTTTTATTTCTTGTGACGTGCATCACGTTACACCTGCAGGTGTCGAAATGTATTATGTCACGTGGTGCTCTGTAATCTGGGGGCACTGAAAGTGTGTGTCAGGCTGCAGAAGTAGCTTACTCAAGACAGACTTAAAGTGAACAAGAGAGAAAAATTCAATAACAGTTTCCAAGGCAGGAGACCCAGCAGAATTTGCACTTGAAATCATGCCAGCTGGGACTTCTCTGCTCACAGAAATGCATCCTGAGCAAAACCACCAACTATTTTGCCTCAGTTGTATCTAATCTCTATGAAGCGATGAGCTGAACTTTATTAAGCAAGGGAAAAGAAAACAATCAGTCAAAACGAATACTTTGTCTATTCAAAAGATTAGTGATTGAGGCTTTCAAAGGCGAATTGTTCATTTGGCTGCCTCACACTTGTATAAATGCATATTTCTGAAGGAGTTATTCTTTCATACTTTAATACTGCTAAAATAATGTTAAATTTATACATTGAATATATAGAGTTAAATTGCTAACTTTTAATTTAGTTTACTTTATATTGTTTAGATTTTAAAACTTGAACTCAAACAAGAATGATGTTTGTTTTTCCATTCAGCATTTTGTAAAAAAAAAAAATCTTAGAAATATCTAAAAGATCCAGTTAACCACAAAAGCTCATATCTCACTGAAATGACTGTGTACAGGAATATGCAGAACTGCTGCAAATGGCTGAATTAAATGAGGGAAGTAAAGAGCAATATATTATGGCTGAGTTATATTTGTGACTGTCAAGTGGCAAAAACACATCCTTCTTTTGAAAGAATGCCCAATATATCTTCTATACTAAAAATGGGAAGCAACTCTTAAAATGCACTGTGGATTTTTCTTCTTTCACTCACATCTTTATTTTGCTAAGCTTCAAGCAGTTTTTACTTGCAAAGACTCTCCAGAATGGTTACACTGGAGGCTTAGTAAGCTCCTGCATACAAGTAGCTCAGCTGAAGCCCTGTGGGTTTCCCACTTGGTGTAAGAATAAAAGGCACTCTGATGCCACAGAAAGAACTTTATAGCTCTGTAATAAAACTCCTGAAGTGGTAATGGGAGCAGCCAGGACGGTTGCTAATTTAGGAGAAGCAGGGATTGTTTGCAGGCAGAGGCAGTATCTTTTGTTAGTCCAACCAAAAAAAGAAAGTGGGAACTCATCTGTGTTCAAGCACACAAACATGAGGTTAACCAAACCCAAAGAAGGGTTCACATCCTGCAAGTTTGCCTATTTACATACTGTTTAAACACTTCTTTCTGGTATTCTTATAAGATGATTAACTTTAAAAAAATAAAGCTAAAATACCTATTTCAATGATCTGAAAAACATTAACTGGCTGATTAAGTTCCCTTCTCAACCAGGCTTGCTTCACCTCTGCCAGCAGGCACACTAGAAAAAGGCACTACTTTTTCAAGTTGTGGATGAAACAGGCCTTTTTAATTCTGTAGCAGAAGAGACTTTTGCTGTTCTTGGTGAGGAATTGAAAGAGGTGTTCCTTTCAGTCCAAAAAAAAAAAAAAATGCTTCTTCTCACCTGCAGTTAAACATCAAGAGTTTTATCCTGAAGGATGATTTCTTTCTGTCTTCAGGCAAGTGAAAATAGGACATACAGTGCAGATCAGATAACATGTGTTCTTATTGAATTCTAACCATTATTGACTTAGTTTTAGTAACATCAATATATAGAAACAAAGCCATACAAACTCATAAATTTCTTGAAGCCTATTTCCATTAATAGAAAGAAAAGAAAATACAGCAGCAAATGTGGTTCTGTTTCTCTTTTTCTGCACTCAGCGCCAAGAAGTTGCAATAGAATAATGAGAGCTTCGTGTGTGCCTTGACAAACAGCTAGTGATAAGTTGTGGTCGAGGAAGTGGTTTCTGTTCTGTACAACAGCAGGTACAAGTGCTACTTGAGTGGCTGCTTGAGTCAGGCACAGAATTTCTGTAATACTAAGAATGAGAAGTCAAAATAAGTTCAGAAGCAAGTAATGAGAGTTACACCTTTTACTCTGCAAGGCACACTTGGCCCTAGTTGAGTGAGGAAAGGACACAAATACAACTTTCTTGTAGCAACTGCTTCCAAAAGTTGCTTTGCTCCCAGGATTTAACCATCCTTACATTGCTTGCGTCTCCCTCGTCATTGGTTTTACCACTATCCCAAGCTGTGCAAATACAGAACTTCACACTACATGGGGAAGTTCACACACATATTCCCCACTAGTTAGCCCCAGTGTATCAATACATACATATTAGCTTTCACCAGGACTGAGCCCCGATATTTTACTACTTCAAGATTGTCCCAGTTTGGCTATGCTGTACTTATTTGCACTTCTAGCAGGCCACAGTAAAACCATAATTTGCACCTTTCAAGGGAGAGAATTCAGAGGCAAAAAAGAGAAAGGTGTTACTGTTCAAAAGCTGTCACAACAGAAACTTAATCAGGGAAATACATATAAAAGGGAATGTGGGACAATATGTGATGACAGCCTCTTGTTGCCATGCCTGTGCACAGCATGAGGCTTCTGCATCACACTACGTCTGAGCAGCTGAGACACACACTCTACTTTCCAGGTGTCTGAGCTCGGTAAAGCAATCTCTTCATCATCTCACTTCCTCTGTAATGTGATTGAATCCATCATTCCTTTTGTTATCTCCTTTTGTGTTTGCTTGCCTCGTGGTAATTTGCTAACTGCAAAGCAGGCAAGTGCTTTAAAAACATACAAGGCTACTGCAAGTTAAGTCATACTTATCAGATGCGCTGGTAATGAATCATGCTGACAGATTGGCTCTGTTTACCTTAAACAAACTGTCAGAAATTTTCAGTACACGAACCAAAGCATGGGAAAGGCTTTCAAATACACATGCATATCAGATCATAGCTCAGCACGTGATATTTGCATATTTCATAGAGGTATCACATGTACGTTTGCATGTAACAGTCTGAACATGCTGCTTACAAAGATGTTTGGTATCCCTACAAGAGAAAGCAATTAAGATTCATGTAGCTAATGGGGCAGGAGTGGATTTTCTCTCACTCATTCTGCCCAGTGAGGCTGTCTGGGGGCTGCAGGAGCTGCTGCAAACACTGCTGTGGTTCCTTCAGTGCTCTGTCTCTCTGCTTTGTACCAGGCTCCCAATGGTTTTGTGTTGCCCTCTCTGCGCTGGTACTCCAGATGGACCGTGGGACCATGTGGTAATGAGGAGTCTGGGAGTACATGACAGCACAGTCTGCTGAAGTGGCCAGAGCACTCGTGCCACAGAGTAATGAGGAGCATTAAAATGTGTTTACTTTACATTGCCTGGGAATATCCCCCTCCATAGGAGGCTGTATAATACAATCTTGCTTTCCTTTCTCTGCTTCAGCCTCACAATTTTGGTTCAAAGATCCATTTTCTTAGTAATTTTAGGGACATTTTAAAACTTCTTGAAGAGACATATTCTCTTGACATGGTCGTATTTCCGAAGCCTTAAACAAACATCCATATAGCTATGCTCATGTACAGTTTGGTTTTTGTGTTTACCTACCTGCCATAGACACCCCTCAGCACATAGCTGTATATTGTGAAACCAGGATGACATTCCCAATAATATCCTTAGACTCCTGTGATTCCATTTCCAGTGCTCTTAAAAGAAACCCTTTCTTTTTCATCAAGGTCTTTTAAAAGAATCTACTTCCCCTCACTGGAAATGGAATTAAGAATAAAATTATAACAAATCCCAGCTGAAATTTGTGATTGCAAGTTCAATACTGTAAAGTCTCAGGAAATAAATAGTTCGTAGTAAAAAATGTATCCACAGCCTTCCCAATATTTAAATGGAAGTCAAATGGCACAATCTGAGGCTAGAGCAGAGGAAGCAGCAGAGGATTGCTTTGTTTTTCACTTCTCCTCAGTTCATATTCTGTGTTTTCTACCTGTGAAAGTAGTAAGAAAGCATCCTCTGAGGCTGTGAGGCATCATGACTGACTTTCCTGAGCAGGCACCATGCCCCAGATGCTCCAGATCTGCACTTATCAAAAGGGGCTGACAAGCATTAAAAGTGTGAGCAAGATTTCTCACTGGAAATTACTACAGCTACATTTCAGGATGGGGAACTTTCTGATGAGAGAGGGAACACTGGCTAATGCTTATTTATGTGTACAGGAAATAATTTATGATTGACCTGGGAACCCAGTAAGTAACATTGTTTGGATAGGGTGACTTACATGAAAAAAGCTTTCCAAGGCTTTCCATGTTCTGCTCTAAAAACCAGCTTAGAGCTGCAGTGCCTGTCACTAAGTCTGCCTGTTCCCCAGAAAACCACAGCTTGTTTGCATCCAGTACCACTGAACATGGCAAATAAGGCACTCTGAAGGGTTCTGTGGTTAGAAACACAGCAAGTAGATGTGATACTAAAGCCTATTTTGTGATAAAGATACAGGACAGGTTTGCAAATTTGCATCTCTCCACACTAGAAAAAAATAAGTAAAAATTAATTGTCTCAAGCTGTTTTGCTGCTGGTGAAAAATCAATTTGTATATATAAGGAAAATAGGATGGGTCAGTAAATTCTTGACTTTATAGAGAACTGGGTAACAGTTCTTTCCTGCTAGGTGAACAGAGCTCCTGACTTCTTACCCAATGTGTAGTGCTACAACCATCAGCATGTTTATGAAAAGGACTAAGAAGACTGCACTATGACTTTTTGTGCTTAACTTTCATTGTGTTAGCTTTGTTTCAATCTTAGTTTTGTGACTTCCAGCCGTCCTCACCATAAGCCAATAGCTGCAGAGTGAGGGAAGAAATGATGAGTTGTTCTAGTCAAAATACCTGCAGTAGTGTGGCTGCTAGCCTGCATTTAAAAATACCTGCATTTAAAGGTATCTGTTACTTAGGGGGAGACGAGCCTTTGCAGAGGACAAGAAGAGAAAGTTCTAGAAAGATTCTTGTGGGTCATTCAGATGACCTGCAGAAATCCCCCAGAAATTCAGAAATACAGGCAGAAGCAAAAGCTGCCTGAAAGATTTCTTTATATAGATATTTCTTTCACTTTTTTTTTTAAGGCATTTAGCAATAATATTTTAGTTTTGTAAATATGGCAGCCAGAATTTTTTTTCTATTTCTGTACAGCTTTTCACATTAATAAATTGGGAAATTATGTGCCACTTGTCAACTCCAAATGAAAATGCAACCTTCTGTTCCGTCTTGAATGGTATTATCTGTATCTACAGTACAGGCTACAGGAATGGAAAAAAACAAGCGAAGACATTCTCCATATTCTACGATACTAGAGCAAACTGCAACTACATTAAAAATATCCCCTCACAGTACTTTACATGTTATATAAAGTCCTGGAAATGAATTGTCCTCAGATGGCTGATCTTTTTAAACAACAAGCAAAAACGAAAAAAGTTTCCGATGGTGTTCACATAGTTCTGTGAAACAGACTCTGCTCAGGCTTCAGCTTTGGGCGCAGCATTTCAGTGACTGAATCTGCCAATCACCAAAGGGCCTTGGGCTCTTTCTTGTCGCCTTGGGTTTGTTGACAGTGGCTTCTCAAGTCTGCAACACCCAGATTCACCACCTACACAAACAGATGTACACAAAACATTTTAAGCAAAATACCTTCAACAGTGGTTCGGAAATAAGCACAGCTTTTTCTTATGAGATGAGAAAAAAATTGTTGTGAAATATTTTTAACACAGTTACAAGTATGTTTCTTTAATGGCTCCTTCTCAATTTTCTTTTTTCTTACTGAAACCATTTTTATTCAGTTCGTTGATAAAACCTTTGAAAACCTATCCTTGAGACAGCAGAATAGGACATCTTTTACATCACCAGAGAAGACACAAGCAGAAGAAAAAGCTTCTCAACCAAAGGGTCTAGTGTGAGATAGATATGCTAGCATTTGCTCTCCTGGATTTATTTATAATATTTAATGTCTAGCAGTTGCAGTGGAAACTTTCAAATCTTGACAGTGGTGTGGAATGTCCCAAACTGTTTATAAAAATGAAAGATCTTGTTAGTTAGCAGTTTCTTTTTCCAGTAATAGACCTGGGTAAGCCCAAGGTCTGTCTGACCCCTGGTTATTCAGATTTTCTCTCATGTAAGACACATGAGATGAAAAAATTCTAACTATTTTTTAAATATGTTACCTAGTTCACGGGAGTTGTTTGTGTTTCAGACAAACTTTCTTGCAAGTAGCTTCAGATGTCTCATGGCAAATTTCTGTTCATTTAGTCATCCTAGAACCATCTCTTTTTTTGTGTTCTGTAAACCCCTAATTCTCCCTCAGTTTATCTCTTCCTCATTTCCCCACTACCACTTTTAAAAAGTAGCATTCTGCATTTCTGTGTTGCTATGGCAACATTTACACTTGCCTTTTGAAGGCAAAATATGTGGCTTTCTGGCATATTTGTGTCAGCTCTTGTGTTAGAGAGACACACAGGGGAACGAAGGCAACTGCAGATAAAGCTTTAGTAGCAGACTGCAACTTCATTTATCAACATAAAGGGCATTTAAGTGGGTCTAGTATGGATTTACCTATGTGTTCCCCTAAGACAGATTTATTTGTTTAGTCTCCTGAATCTTCTTCAGTGCAATAAAAAATTAAAGGAGAAACCGTGACAACTTCTATGACGACTGCCTCTCTCTCCTGCCTCCTCTCATGCAGGCAGAAAGAACAGCAACAACATTCACAATGGCCTTTGTTTCTAGACCTTGTCAACTATTTACAGAGACAGAGAGCAGCTAAAAGCAACCAGAGGTTCAAAAAGGGTGCAAGTTACATTTTAAATCAGAAGGCAGAGACAAAGAGAAAAAAACCTTTCATTTACCCTCCAGTTTCTCAGAACAGGGCCTTTGAAAATGCACATTGCACTGCAAAAATATAGGAACTAATGCTTGCCCCTGATAAGAGCGACGGTTGATTCTATGGGCAGAGAGGGTGCTGTGCTCAACAGAATCCTCGCTGACCGGCCAATGACTTTCCATACTGTGAACAGACTGACTGAACTCTGCCTCTTCACAGGCCCAGGAGTTTGCTGGCAGCTGATCTACAGAAGTAAAGAAGAAATCTCCTCCAAAGATGGAAGTTTTGAAACTATTGGGTCTTTATTGGAAATGCCAGGAGCTAAATAAAACCTCTCTTCACAAAATGACTGGGTCTCCTACTGCAGCCACAGGATCTTACTTAGTGAAACAGGTCTAACAGGCTTCAACATTCTGTGTTTGGAACATAAAACTGATGGAGACATCACATTCCCTCCAAGCAATAGAGTTGGGCTGGCTTAGATGATGCTTATTCAGATCTCTTGCAGAGGATATATCTCTACATTTCTGGCCCTTTTAGCAATCTGAACTGCCTCTCCTTACCAGGGTGTGGGAGCGCAGTCCTTTGTTTTAACAGAACATGCCTCTGAAACATAGTAACATACTAGCTGAAAAAAACTTGTTCTTGCTGAGCATGGGAAAATACCAAACTAAACACAGCTTACAAGATGCTAAGCCAGGTTAACAGTGTTACTTCTAGACTATAGAAGTAACACATTTGCAAACAAAATGTGTTTTATTTAAGGAGATTATTAGTATGTTCTCTAGGTTATAATGTTCTTCATTTTGTAACGGTGCCAGCTGAGTGGGTTTAGAAAACTCACTGCAGTCACAACTAAGTCCCTATAAGAAGCATGAAACTCCAGTATTAATCTAGGCTGTCTGAGCATGTCATGAGTTCTGGGGGAGCCACAAGGGCCTCTCTTTCTCCAGCATTGAACCCTGGATTGTTGATGATTTCCTATCATGCTCACACACAGAGATATCCTTTAACAGAATGCAATCTAGACAGACTTTTGAAGGCAGTTAAATAAACTGAATGTTATCAATGTAGAACAAACATGATTTAGCATGCTCAGAGGCCAAATCGAGTTTGCACAATGCTGGTGACAGTTCCACTTTTGGCAGAAAGACTGGATACTGGCAATGTCTCTTTAACACCCATCTCCAACTGCAGAAAAACAACTTAGCAAAACAAGAAACAGAAGGTGACTGCAGCTGTCATGCAGAGAACCTGACGATCTCCATCCTCAAAGGCTGAGGTCTGAGTCACATCTCCATTTCTCAGTTCCATTCTTATTGTCCTGTGCCTTTCTGTCAGTGACAGTGAGTACTCTCTGGATTTGATTAGTGGTGTCAAAATTGTAACCACTGTCAGCTTCTTAATGTTTGGGGGTTTTTAATTTGAAGATGTATGTTAGAACTGAATCCTGCCACCATGAAGGACAATGATCTGAAGAACTCAGCTTTTCTACAGATTTGCAGCACCTGGGAGATACAAAGCTATTACTGAAAGAGGCAAGTTTTGGCACACATCACTAGCATGTACTACATTAATGATGGGAAGAGTCATTCCTGCGTAACTTGAGAATTCAAGAGAAAAGCCAGTTGGAGTAGGAGCCTCTCAGTTTCCCGACCTTTAGTCTTTCAGAGGGCCATTCTCTCACATGGTAATTTCTGCCCACTGGAGAGCAGAGGGCAGCTCTGGGTGGGATGTGCTATGGTGTGGTCCCAAGCACACAGGCAGAGAGAAAACCCTGGTGCCCACACAGCAGCAGAGATGCGGCACAGCATGATCCCACTGTGCCTCAGTCCTGCTGCCTCTTTTCCAACATGTTTTTATGCCTTTGCACAGATTGACTGTGGCACATTTATATCCAGCAGTGCTACTCTACAGCGGGGAATTCATGTTGTGAATTTATGGCTGGATTATGTCCCTCTTTAAGTTACCTCATAGGACAAAGCAGCTGTAACACATGGTCCTCACAGCACTCCTGCACTGGAAGCAGGCTTGAGTAATGGGCAGTACTCTCACTCAGCCTCTGTTAATATGTTGTCACAACAAACCCCTCTAATGTGGTAAGGTAATTTAGACAACACCCTTTTCCCTGAGGTAAGCAGATTTAAAGCTCGTATTTCGGCTGAGCGGTTTAAGAAAAAAAAGGAAATGAAGTGCACCTCTCTTCTGAAAGCATATTTTTGAAATCTAAGTTGTACGTATTTTGGTTCACATTATATAATTCTGGTTTAAAACTCCATCTTAAAAAATCCTCAAAATAAATATAAAACAGCCACTTGAGTTTTTTTCTTCCCCCAAGTCCTCAGTGATAATACTGCATGTATGCAAATAAGTCCATATTTATTAGTCCACAATGCAGTCTCTCAGCTCATTTTTTCTGTCCCAAGAGAGCAGTCTTGGAATTTTAAGTTTCCTAAATCAAATAATAGTAAAAAAAAAACCTTCAGACTAGAGACAGGGAGTATCACCAGACTATGCTAAGTTCCCTATTCACAAGTGCTAGCTGCTGTACTGTCCTGTGGCGACATAACACTTAGTATATTCCCAAAGGACTAAATGATCTGTACCTGTAGATCCTACCAAGCGCATATGATAAGGTATTGCTTTTCTTCTGATTGTGCAAAAAATAGTCTGGAGACACACACGTGGATGTAGAGGTTACAATTGGTGAATGCCTGACCCATTTAGGGTGTGTGGGTTGCTGTTTTGTTTTTATCAAGAAATTGGTTGCTTTGTTTTGGTTGTAAAAGCCAAACAACGAAACTTTACTCATCAACCATGGAAAACAGTTCACAACCTGACATTTCCATGATGAGAGCTCTCTTGATTTTCAATCTTAATTTTCATTCCTTTAATTTCTACCACTTAATTGGAGTTGAGTATATCATGCTGAATACTTTCTCTCCATTATGTGGCTGTAGTCCTGCACATATTTATGCATACAATTAACTTTGTTATCATGAGGCATACGAGATAAAGGTGGTAAAACAATGACCGTGTTTATGTGTACAGGGTGTTTGGGATCTAAATATCCTCAAATATCTCTTCATTCGGGTGGCTAAAATCTCCTTAAATGCTGCATTGTCAACCTACATGTTTTGCCTACGTTAGTCTCCTGTTTGAAAGCAGCCCATCCACATCATTAATTTTGTACTGATTTTTCCCTGTTAAATATCTTGTCTCTTCAGATAATCAGGTATCCTAATATGTACCCAATAGTCCACGTCTTTGCATCTGTTCATTATCATATAGCACTCATTCACATGGTTGGTCACAACCATTGATGTACATCCATGTTAAGAAAGACACAGCTCCCAACTGGAAATGCTCCTGGGGGTGAACAGCATATGTTCCATTTTATGACACTGGAATGTGTGCTGCTCAAAAATTTTCCATTTTTTTTTTTTTAATAATGTATGAAATACATTAAATAGGACAGAAAGAGTATGAAGATTTCAGAGACCCCAGAGCATTCTCTATTAAGACAAATCAGACAGGTGTAAAGGTGCAGTGCAATCTAAAATGCTCTGAATTGTAATTATCAATTTAATGTAACTCAGAACCTTTTTCTCAATTAAAAGGAAATTAAGAGTACTATAAGTTCAAGGGTTTTGTGGTGTTCCTATATGTAAAAAAAAAAAAAAAAAAAAAAAGGCATAAGGAAAAAGTAAATAAATAAATAAATAGGAAGTGCAAAAATATTAAGTAACAGCATGGTAATCACTTTGAACAGAGAAATATATAAATAAATCATTATTTAACCCTCATTCTTACACACTTCTAATGGCTTTCTCAAATACAGAGGATCTGGCATTAATGTCCAGCAAAATCCAGGCTATGCAAAATTGTCAGCTCTCCCTAGCATTCAGCTGATATTTTTATCACACAAGTAAAAAAGAGAGTTGTGTGGTCTCTTCCCACAGCCCCTGCAAGCAGTAGCAGGTGGAAAGTCTTAGAGCAAATACACAGTGCTGTCTTTTTTAATAATGATTTTTCCACACATTATAATACATTTAAGTGCTGTGCTTGCTCTTTAAGACGGCCTCATCTTGATAATCAATGTAGCCAGTCTAGTGAACTGCCACTTCCCTGCTGTGAGAAAGCACAATTCCTCTTACTGCCACAGCCCCCTGCTGACATGTTTTACAACATTTAAGAAGGAAACTGTTAAACCTTACTTCTCTCTTTTCCCTCAGTGCAGACAGAAATCTTCTTTCCTGCTGGTTTCTCTCTTGAACTAAGAGCCGTTAAGATGTGCCCTGACTTTTACCCTGAGCATTGCCCTAATTTTAACCTTGTGCAACGGTTATCTTAATTTTACTCAGATTTTTGGAACTGACTCATTCAATAAGACAAACTGAAAGTGTCTGGTAAAAGAATAGATTTCCTATAAGCTCGGTAAAAAGGTCATCTTGCCAGGCTTTCATCAGAGGAAGCAGGAGTCATTCTCAGTGCACTGACATACAAACCCCATCTAGTCAGACTGGGGTATTCTTGCTGCTCTAAAGCATGGAAAAGGCAAAGAGGTTGTGCTTGGAATACTGCATCTGCCACGTCAGGCATGTGCCTTCATGCCACGAGCCCCACTTGTCACCAACAGCATTCTTAAAGAGGGACGGGAAAACTGAAATATAGGAGTCAAGAAGTGAAATATAGGAGTCTGTCAAGCTGAATAAGCACTGTTAATGGATGTTAAAATTATGACTGAAGAGATGATACAGGTGCAAGTTTTATGAGTGTGAAAGTTTACCTTGACATGATGAGCAAAGTCAAAGCCTGAGGTTTTTATGCCATTATGAGAGGCTCTGTCAGTGAGCACTGTAACCTAATTAGTTTTGATGCAGCAAATCAGCAAAGCCACCATTGCTTATGACCTCTGCCAAGAGCATGAGAGAGCCAGACAAATGAAGCTTAAGATGCTATTAGTTGTTCTGTTCCAAAGTTCCAGATAAAATATGACAGGATGTTGTTGCTTGACTTCGGCATCAGTTCTCCAGATGGCACTCAGCACTGGCTTGTAGCGAGGCTCGCAGGGAGGCTGCCACATTGTCTCTGTCAAAACGAAAGTTTTCCAATTACAAAGAGATAATTTGAAGAGATGCAAACTTAATCTCCTGAACGAAAGGTTGCAAGCTGTGTAATAGCAGTTGAGGGGAGAGATTTCGCATAGTTCACTTGCTGTAAACACTGCTGCTCAGGAAAGCTTTATTATCCTGCCTAGTGAAACAAAGTAATCAGATGCTCTTGACTCTGTGCGTTAGGACAGCTGTGGCTGGACGCAGCCGTGGCACAACCTCTCTGGTGGAATTAGTGGGTCTGATCCATCTGCAGGGTTGTTTGTGGTGATCAGGAAAGAGAAAAAAAAGTTCAAAATGTATCTGAAAGGAAAATTAAGGACTTTTGAACTAGCTGAGACCTGTACTTGTTTTTATAGTAGACCAGGTAATTTCTGCCAGTTTGGTTGAGGGAAATAAGGTGTGTTTTTTTCTCAAATTATTATGAAATCTGTAGTGGAAAAAAAACCCAGAATGTCATGCAAGTAGTATGGAATGTTTTAAAATATCTTCATGTTTATCGCACTGTTCCAGGCATGTTGAAGTTATTCAGCTGCCTCTGTGACAGAATGACAAGGTAATGGCCTGATAACAAGCAGAAACAGTATCTAACCTTAAGATCATTTTGAGCTGCTGGAAGCATTGGGAATTGTACAAAGGATAGAAGACAGCGCAAAGAAAATACCCTCCTCTTGACCTGTGTACACAAAGAACTTTTGAATGAATATACCACATTCAATTTGGAAAGCTCTTAGTAGTAAAGCTTTTATATTTCACTCAGTATCACTGAGTGAATCACAGCTGTGCTTTTCAGGGTGTGTGTCCCTTTCCACCTGACACTCTGCTGACAACTGAAAGCAACATGTTTCAGGAACACTATTTGAAATACTTGAACACATGAAATTCCCCTTAAGCATAAGAGAAAATCTTCACCTAGTGAGGATGGTCAAACACAGGAACAGGTTTCCAGAGAAGTTGAGGCATCCTGATCTCTGGAATTACTCGAAGTCCAGCTGGGTGGGTAGTCAACAGGCTCTGGCTGACCCAGATTGAGCCAGTGGTGGGGTTGGACCAGCTCTGGAGACCCCTTCCAGCCCCAACTGATCTGAATATCTATGAGTCTATTCAAATTATCATCTAAAAATTATTATCTTCACCAGACCAATTTTAAAAGAAAGTCACACTCTGTCTGCTTATAGGGAGGTACACATAGAAAACCATGCAAATGCAGGGAAAGAATACAACATCATGAAGCAGCAGGATTAATTTTGATTCCCTGGTTTCTAAGATGAAGCTCCTCGAGCAGCCCCACCAGCACACAAAGCGGGGGGTTTGCTGCCAGGACAAAGGCAGCAGGAGAGCAGCCCTGCACCACTTTGGGCACTGGCAGCCTCCCAGAGGGCTGAGCACTTTGTGGGTATCCAGAGCCTAACCCAGCCTGGCTTTGCACTTCCACCTTGCCCTGGCCTGGGGGCTTTGTGTGCTGCCCAGGGCCTGAGGTGTGAGGGCAGCCCTGCACACCAGCGTGCTGCTGCCACGAGAGGGGTCTGGGGCAGCTGTCTGGGTCTCACTAGAGCACTGCCAGGGAAGGGGAGGGGAAAGCTGAGAGAGGGCTTTTTCCTCTTTCTGTCTTTTAAAAGGTCAAGGGACAGTGAAGCTGGAAGGGGGGGAAATGGGGGGGGGGGGGGGGGGGGGTAGTCAGAAGATGATCCTATGCATCACAAAGTGGAGTTAGAATTTTCCCTTTGTGGGATGAGTTGTAAACAGGGATGGCAAGGGAACAGGGCTTGGAGGTCTACACAGTCTTCTGGAGTGTGTTATCCAAAAGCAAATCTCCAGACAGATCTTCAGGAGGGGCATTTCTGTGCTTATTCTTCAATTTAGTCCAAAGAGTCAATTCAAAGTCAGCAACTTCTGGCTATAAGATGTTATTTTTTTTCCCCAAAGTCTGTATTTGCATACTAGCTACGTTGGTGCATGGATACTCTTGACAGTACGCTAACGTCTGTCATAATTGCCACTGTGACCCAGCCCCAAATATTTAGTAGATAAGAAATAATCTGCTTATTAAAATGAAGAGGAATGGTGACATACATGCATATGCACAGAGTCAAAAACAGCCTCATTTTCACAGATGTTACTGTCAATAGTTTCTCTTTGCATACTGCATCCTTTTTCCTCTAAGTTAGGACAGAACATTCATGCAGGTACAAACAGCCACGGCAGCCTCAGGGCTTGCCATCATGGAATGAGAGAAGTCAGGGACAAGGCCTTATCTGCAAAGGGTTCTTCTGGTGAGAACAGGATACTTTGAGATTTGCCATCAATGGCATAACTGGAGATGTTGAAATCCTGAATCTAAAGGGAAATTTGAGAGCACTTTCACTCTTTTGGAGTAACATTTTTTTCAGCCAGCCAAACATAGCAAAGATCAGCTAGAAGATTTCTTATAATTAGAGTATTTGTCTTCTTTAGGGTCCAGAATGCAACTGTTCCAGATTTTATTCATACATATAGTTTCAAAAAAATGCATCCTTCCCAAACAGCTGCACCCAAAAGCTGAAATAACTTATACAGGAAATGGGAGCTGCACCGTGAGAAGGGAATCCTACAAAAGAGCATCAAGTGGGTAAGAGACTGCTATTAACTGCCTTGTAGGCAGCAGCAAGTTGGTAAATGCACAGTGGAAGTGCAAGGTGTGCTTGTGGATTTCCCCAGGAGACTTCATACACAGAGAGAGCTCAGATGTCCTGAAGTTTTTTGCTGGGGCTCTGCTCTACCAAGTAGGGAACAGATCAGAGGCTATGACTGCAGCACAAGCCCTCATCTGATGAGTGAAGATGTGGGATGGACATGGAAAACCTGTAAGGGAAGAAAACTCTTGCATGTTTGATTTGGAAGAGATGAGGAGGGTATTTTTCCTCAGCAAAGTTTAATGTTCCCTCAAATGCGCAGCAAATCAGGGCCTGCCTCTTCTTGGTTTAATTATGTTTTCCCTTTTGGCTAAAAAGAACCCTGAAAAGCATCCTACTCCAAAGTGTAACTATAAATTCAACATTATTAGAATAGAATAGGAGAAGGATATTTCTTTTCCCCACTGAAATAGCAGGGTGTATAAATCTCCAGTGCAATTGAAAGAGGACTGAAAGGAGTCTATAGTCTATAAATGGGACTAAAGAAATAGATAAATAGAAAACATAAAGGGAGGAAATCAGAAATTCATGCACAGAAAAATGAAAATGTCTAAAGCAGAACAGCTTGAGGGAAGTGATTCTAGTTTCACATAGGTGTGGATGAGAACAAAACAGTGGTGAAGGGAAACGCCCTACAAAGTGTACATATGTATTTACTGAAAAATTTCACAGAGCTATGAGGTTTATGGGTCTAAATTTGCATTGTTCACAAAATTTTCAAAATCTTTTGTCTCTAACCATCCCTGCACTATGAACTGTTCCCTGCTTCATCTTTCTGAAGAAAAGTTCTTTTTTTTCCTCACTGAAGAAAAATAGGTTTGATGTGATCAAATTTTTGCAAGAACACATGATGTTCATCAATATTAACTTTCATGGAAATTATTGAAAATCCCCTCTGTGCTTTTGATCAGGTGAAGCCACTTTGTTCTGGCTGCTCAGATGCTGATGATGGTGCCCTGGAAGGCACACATGCAAATAGAGACACCAAAATGAAAAATCCTCATCCTCTCTCAGCCCACTGCCCAATTAAACTCCCTCTGGTATTTGCGAAGTTCATGATTTTTTTCTATTCCATGACTTTTGAAATGGTAACTCCCAATTTTGTTTTGGGATGAAAGGAAATTCTGAAATGTTAAGCCATGTATTTGTTAATGTGTGTACAGCAGAGGCAGAGAGTTCAAGACTTAAAATTTCCTTTTGTTGGACATTATGTATGGACAATATTTTAATAATAAGATCCTGTAGCATGGTTGGAAACATTCTTTCACAGCTGTTGATGTTTTAATCCAACATGGGAAAGAAAAACCAGAAAAACATTTCAGCCATGGGGTTTATATTTTTATAAAATTAAAATACCATTTAAAGCTGACAGCATATTTACATCTGGATCCCGTATGATAGCAATTGATACATTTAATCTGGCATGTGGCATAAAACAGGATTAGATAAGGTTTTCTTCTTAGCCATGCTTCTCTTGTACAAAAGAATATTTATAACAGTGTTCCCAACAAATCACATCTCAGTGCTGGATACTGTGTTGAAATGCATTGTGCATCAGCAGTATTTTCCAAAGGTTATGTCCCTGTGATTTGTGTTAATTAGCAATGAATTGACTCTGGAGCGATGACATGCTCAGGAGCACAGAGGTGTGAGTTCAAAAGCCCAAACTGACCAGATCATTCCCCAAATTAGCTGGTGTGAATGCATCTGAAAAAAATAGGCTGCAATAGGACCTCACATAAAATTTGATCATTTGAAGCTAGATTATTCAGAATTAAAAAAAAAATTCATACTAATGTGAGTGTTGGGAAAGACTGTACTCCAAATTCTAGGCAAGGGCACAGGTGCTACTTTATTATTTGATGTTTCTTCTCCAAATGACTTAATCTTCAAGTCCTCTCAGAATCTGAAACTGCATTGACTTCCATTTGCACAGTCCTTAACGTGCTAATTTCGGCGTGCTTCCCTTCCCACCTCCTCAGCTCTACAGCACTATTCTTTCCAAAGTGAACACACAGGGTTATTTGTGAGAAGCCTAACAAATTTGTAATTATACATTAGAGGAAACCTTCTCCCTCATATCCTGGTGCTGAGCATCTTTGTGTACGTCACCACAGTAGCTGACACTGTGTGCTGGGGGCTGGAGTCCCTGGCACTGTGGTCCCCTGGCAAATAGGAAAGAAAAAGAGTGAAATGTGAACCAAGGGTAGCTGCAGTGTGCATTACTGATCACTGTCCACTGGAACTCACTATCCAATACCTAGAAGTGATGAGTGAGGGGAATGGACAGTGAATATACTTTCCAAGCCTCAGTGAACATGAGTCAGAAATCATGCCTCTACATGTGCTGCAGGTACACATTCAAATCCACTTTTAGGTAATAGAGACATATGTGCAGTTAAAAGAGGTAGGGAGACCATGCTGCTAGTTTTTTTCTAGGCTGCAGGTATTAAAAAAAGACAGTATTTGATGCTGTGAAAAAATATGCAACTCACAGCCTAGAGAAAAAATGCAGCTGTGTTTTTATATAAGTCTACTAAAGACTGGAAAAAAAAGCATATTTCTGTGGCTATTAGTAAGCCCTGCTGACATCACTCTGTCTGAATAAGAACAAATAAATATCATTAATGAAATAAAACAGGATTTGTATTTGAAGAGAAGGACAACTTATTTCACTGTGTATCTTGAGTCCACTTATAAGTCATGAAGTCTAAATGAGAGAGCTAAAGCACCACAGACAGGGAAAAATAAGGCCTCAGAAATGCCTTTTCTAGCATGGGCCTCTCCATCATCAAACGGAAGCATTCAGTTGAGAGGAAAATTGACCAGATACCGACAGGAGATAATGGACTTATCTGTTAAAGGAGTGGAGATAATGTAATGTTTAATATGACATTCCTGATAACCAGTCAGGAAGATCTACCTGTGCCAGATTTCCAAGGTTATTTGTAATTGAATGCAACTGGGTATCACTAGAAAGCAATGTGAAAGGAAAGGAAGAACCGCAGTTGTTTGACAGGAGCAGAGCATCTTCAAATCTGAAGATAGGGTCCCCACCTTGAAGAGCTTAAAGGCCCCAGTTTAGGACTGATTTATACTTAAGCAAGCAGTTAAGCACTCTGCAGGAAGAGGGCAGTTCATTTTGCTGAGAAGGGCAGACATCTTCCCACTGTCCATCTCTGTGTCTCTTCCCCTGCTCACAGCTATGCGGTCTCACCCATGCCTGTGCATGAGTTCTAGCACACACCTGACCCCACACTGAGCTGATGTAATGTAAGGCAGCTGCACAAAACTACATCTTTTTTTCCCTATGTTCCTTGTTTGCTGGTTTGACGAGTTGGGTTGGGTCATTCATTTGTCAGCTGCTAGAGGGCTGGAAATTGTAGCTCTCAGTGGGTGCAGTCCTCAGTCCTCACTGCACGGTAGTAGCCTCTGAATGTGTGGGGCAGAGTGGGGCTGGCAGGGCTTCCTATCATGTTTCAACAATGTGATGCCTGATATATGTTGAATGATTGCTCTTTCATTTAGTGTAGGCTCAAACCCCCCACATCTGCAGCAGTGAGTATCTGTTGGGTTTGGTGCAGCTGGTGTAGGGCCAAGAGAAAAATTTAGATGGTGATGTTCAAATCTTTCATGGAAGACATCTGGGCTATTCACTGCACATTAGTGTAAAATCAAATACTTATTTTTTCTGTTCTTACCACTTTTTTCCCTCCATATTTTCAGCTAAGGTGGAGTTCTTCCAGAAAAAGAACATTCATTTCTTAATGTTGAAGGCATTTAAAAAAGATGTATAAAGCAAGCAAAGTGCCAGTAGGTGGCATGTAAACGTTTAGGGATGATAATTAAGCTGTGATATTGGTTTTTATTTATTTTATTTTTCAAAATATGTCTTGGTTTCTCGAATAAAATGAAAGCATGTTTTGGGCACTATTACAGGGTAGCTCTGCAAAAATAACATTTTGCCTGGAACAAGTAGAACTGTGGTGCTTCTCTTTTTCATTTATAGGTACTTTCTGTGGCCACACAATCTTAGACTTCCAGTCTTCCCATAATTTCTTAATTTATTAAACAAAAATTGCAATAATTCAACAGTTTCAGAATCAGCTTTATCCCTAACCCTAGTCCTTTATCCCTAACTCTAGTCTCAGGCTGAGCCTGAGACACCTGGCCAGGGACCAAAGGATAAGCTCATGCACCAGTCTTTGGGCAGCATGGCCTCTCCCTTGGTGGCCTCCGTCCTATAGTTCTCCAGCCCAGGGCCAGGCTTCATCTGCCTCCCAACCCCATCCCCCACCCTAATAGGATGAGAGCAGTAAAGGCCCAGTGGGACCACAGGTGTCTCAGAAGGTGGCAGGATGGAAGCTAGGATGGGGAAATCTGTACCTTCCTGTCCATGTCTTTTGTCTCACACTTGAATGATCACCCCTTTTCCTAGGAGGAGGATGAGTAGAGCTGTCCATCTGTCAATTTGTCACCAGTCAGGTCTTGCTCCAGACTGTTTTATTTTCTTTGCTCCCACTATCTTGCTCCTCCTGTTTACAGAAAAGTTCTTTAGACTTGTCCAAGCTTTTGGGGTTTTTTCAGTTGGGCTTTATTTCTGCCCTTTGCATTGTGTTGGATTTCTGTAGCCACAGTGAAGGCTGAGCTGGCCCTCAGTTATGGGCTCTCTGAGGAGCACAGACTCCCATGCTGAGCAGAGCTGGCTCCTTGCCACCTGCTCCTGTGATAGAGGATGGGTGTCAGAACAAAGCTGGCGGCATGAATTGGCATGATGAGGTGAGAAAGTAGGGTGCACTGTGCTCCAGCTGATGCTTGCCAATGTAATTGCCCGTCAGGCAATAATTCTTGCCAGTGCAATGGTCTCCAGGGACCTTCTGCATGCCAGCCAGAGCCACTTCTGCTTCCCCATCACTCAGCTGCCATGACTGTTAACCTTATATTAATTTAAGACTGAAGCTCTGCCTTCACATTAGTATTTGATAATAACAAATTGAAGGAAAATAACTCTTCTTTCAAAATGCTTAAAGTGGGTGGTAAAGAAAACATTAGTGAGGCTTGGAAGGATGGTTTTGGGAGAAAAATCTTTTGTAGTGGCGTATATGCCATGAGGAAGGTGTACTCATCTGGTGCTTGCAGCCTGCTTGGCACTTGCTACAGTAAATTAGTTGGTCTTAAACCAGCAGAAGCAGCTCCCAAAGCCTCTTTCCCAATGCATCACTAAAAAATGCCTGGGAATGACTGAGTAAGTTGTACAACAACAAAAGCAGGAGCTGTAAATTTAAGGGTGAAAATAACAGGGGGAAAAGACCTGAAAAGAGCTAATTCAGTTCCCTTAGTTGACTGCAATGAAAAAAATCTTCAGTCTTAGATTCTAAGAGACAGTCAGATCTTCACAGTAAAAGTCAGTTCTGGTAGGTGAGAGCAGGTAGTAACCTTGTGGAATTTTAAACTTTCTTGTCTCCAGGGCTTCATGTTTCCCAAATGTGTGCATCCCAGGACACTGCCAAGACCTCATCCACTCCCTCTGAAGAGCTGCGGCTTTAATACCAAGAAACAGCTTGTCAAATTGCTCTCAAATAACTTCTTCATTTGATTCTCATTTTGTAGGCACACAGTTTGTGGTAATTGGGAGTGGAGTTGTGGCCAAGCCTCATCCCCAATGGGCTACAGCTGTGTAGGACAGGTGAGCAGCCTTGAAGGTAATGAGATGTGGAGTGCCCAGGTGCACTGAGCAATCACCAAAGGGAACAGAGGGCCCACAGGTGCAATGCATGAGCCCTGAGGGGCGCACAGGTGCAATGCATGAGCCCTGAGGGGCGCACAGGTGCAATGCATGAGCCCTGAGGGGCCCACAGGTGCAATGCATGAGCCCTGAGGGGCCCCACAGGTGCAGTGCATGAGCCCTGAGGGGCCCCACAGGTGCAATGCATGAGCCCTGAGGGGCGCACAGGTGCAATGCATGAGCCCTGAGGGGCCCCACAGGTGCAATGCATGAGCCCTGAGGGGCCCCACAGGTGCAATGCATGAGCCCTGAGGGGCCCACAGGTGCAATGCATGAGCTGTGAAGGGCACACAGGTGCAATGCATTAATATGAGGGTATAAAAGGTTGTGCTGAAGACTAAGAAGGAGCAGATGCTTTCAGCCTTCTGAAGTGCCGTGATGGTACTTGGTGTGGGCAGATGCTTGGAGCCTTCTGATGTGGTATGGTGTTACTCTGTATGGGGGAATGCTTAAAGCCTTCTGAAATTGTATTCTGCACACCATGGCCATCTCAACTGTGACATATACATATCATTTTGTGAATGTTTTTATATTACTGTGGGGTAAATGCTCCTTAGCTCTGAATGACTGCCATTATACAAAAAACTGAGTTGTGTTGTGAAATGTTCATCCTTTCTTTGTAGCTCCTCCTCTAACTAGAAATTTGAAGGTTCCCAAAGTCTAGACAGACTTAACAGCAGGTAGAACGTCCAATACCCCAAGGGAGTGAGCCAGAAGGTTCCTCATGTAGTAGCAACTGTCTTAGCAGTGTGATGGATGGGGCAGATATGCCATGCAGTGCCTGAGATGGAGGTATAGTGTCATGAGACTTCCCACTGTACTGCCCTGTGCCCAATTTCCAACCTCAATCCTGGCCTGATTGCAAAAAACCTGGTCATTTTTAACCAGCTTTCCAAGCACTGCTGCTGACTGTCAAAATTGCTAAATGCTTAAAAAGCCCACAGCCAGACAGTACTTGTTCCTCCCAATGCAGTCTGTGGATGTAGCAGCACTTTTGTAGGATTTCCAGCACATTTACAGATGGTACTACACATTCAAACATAAATCTCATCAATTTGCATCAAACATCCTCCTTTGCAGTTTATGGCTATGTAGATGTCTTTAATAAAAACCTTACCACAGGAAATGTCTTAAGACAACTGCTCTTTCACAGCTTCTCTACACGTTCCTAATGTAAGTTAATAAGGCAAACACAATACCTGACGTTTGCAATGGTAATTGCACAGGCCTCCCTGTGAATGATGGCTAAATCTGATTGTGCATGACTTCCTTCGTGGAGTGTCTGAATTATAGCATAGGCTGGAGCCTGAAAAATCAATGACTGCTATAATCACTCAGTTAAAGCCTTTGAAAATCATTAGCAATTTGGTAAATTTAAAATACTTAACTATGTGTCATTTTTAAACAGAGAGTGCCAGACTAGTACAACTCCATTTGTTACACTGGGGAACTGCTGCCAGAGGGGTAAACAGGAACAGCATTAGGCACTATGGCTGAGTAGGCAAGGGTATCACTGGAGCTGAAAGCTGAGAGAGACACAAGTCACCTCTGTGAGCTTTACCTGATCGACAATGTTTAGCCGAGGTTACCCTTCAAGTGGCCAAATACATGTCAAAATCTTGGAAAAGCCCTGCTGGCCTACAGAGCAGTAGTCCCCCTACAAATGCCACAGGTTTGGATGAAATGTGAGCCTGAGTAGCAGAATGGGCTGCCAAGGAGGAAAGGAAGCAGCACCATCAGTCCTTTGTTACTGAGAGAAAACCAGTGGACAGCAAGGCTTGCTTTTAGAGTGGGACATATAAATGAATGTGGCCTATAAAAAGAGGGAAAATGGCTTACTAATGCCAAGAGTCTAATATTTAATTTCCTAAACAAAATAAAAGTTGAATATGGTATTTTACTCCATCTGGACTAAATCTATCCATCTGCAAAGATTTAACTTTGAAAGATAGTTAATAGAGATAGAAAATATCTCTTCTTAACTTGTGTGTTTATTTTCTTTAACAGCCTGTTCTTTGGAAGCAGTGGCATCTTGGTGCAGCAGCACCATAAATATATGGTCTGTCTGTCTGAGAAGAAAGAGACTCCGAGAATGAGCAAGCTGACAGGTACGGGCCAGTGCACAAACGCCTCGTGTTCCCTAGAGCTGTTGGATTTACGTAAGTGCTATTTAACTTTGCGGAGCTGAGCAGCTTAATGAACTTGACAGAGATGGACTATGGGGCTAGGAGCAGCTACTTCACTTAATCTATTGCAGCTTCTAATTTTTAACAATTTTGGGGTAAAACTACGTTTTAAAGCGTCTGTCTTTCGAGTGTAACGCGCAGCGGCTGCTGAGCAGAACAGGCAGCAATCGCTCCCGCAGGCCTCCATCCCCACGGGCAGGGGAGCCCCGGGCCGCGGGGCCTCGCCCTCCCGTACCCCGGGTGCCGGGGCGGGCTCGCAGCCTCCCCCGCTGCTCTGCCGGGCCAGGGGAGCCCAGCTGCCGCACAGGCCGGGACTGCGGGGCTTGCGGCAGCGTCCCGGGAGCACCCCGCGGGCTCTGTCAGGGCGCGGGCTCTGTCACGGCGCGGGCTCTGTCACCGCACGGGCTCTGTCACAGCTCGGGCTCTGTCACGGCGCGGGCTCTGTCACGGCTCGGGCTCTGTCAGGGCGCGGGCTCTGTCACCGCACGGGCTCTGTCACCGCTCGGGCTCTGTCACCGCGCGGCTGAGGGCCCCGGCGCGGCCGTAGCCGGAGCGGCAGCGCCACCTGGCGGCAACCGGCCCGCCCCTACAACTGCGTCTGGGAAAGGCCGCTCGGCGGAAAACTTCTCACGGGATGTGACTATTTCCCTGGCTCGGTATTTACCATATTTATTTATTTATTTATTTATTTTCACATGGAAAGGCAGGAAATTAGCTGGACTAAACAAGGCCAGCACTGGACTTGTCCTAATTTTAGTTTTTCTTTATGGTTGGGTCCAGACACTAATGTTTTTCATTTAAAAAAGGTAATTCAGGTTATTTTTACAGTAAAATATCCGCCGAATCAATGAATGAAGCTTAATTGATACCTTAATGTTTTTAGTTCTTCATCAAATCCATACTTATGAAAAAAAAAGCTATTTGCAAACAGCAACATGTAATAGTGAATAGAATAAAAATGTCACTTTTCTGTGATAACTGATCATTCCAGCGAAAGGCAGCACATTTGCTTCCCAGTTAACAGGGAAACCTAGGCAGGAGCAGATTAGCATAGGGTGTATTAATATTTCTCCTCAGAAACTGACTACAATTTTAAAATTTTCTGTCACTTTGAGTCCACTGCCTATATATTAGGAACTGTTAAGTACTGGTAACCTTTATTTAGCATGGGGTCGAGAGTCTCAGCTTGGTGCAAATTTTCACAAAAGTACACACATTTAAAACACTGGAATACATAAACACAACCCTAGACTTCTGCACTTGCACAAAGCTGCCTTCCTGAGTGTAAGAAGTGCCATCACACCCCACTGTACTTCAGCAGTAGCTTCATTCTCCTCCCATTTATCACTTCTACATTTGCAGCCCCACTACTGCTGCCTGGCATTGTGAATGCATGCTAGGCTACAGATTTCTAACCCAACTGTATCCTTCAGACATACATCCAGTGGCTGTGTTCAGAGGAATGGTCTCCCACAAGATTTGTGATTCACCCTGTCTACCTATATGATATCCAGAAAACTAATCTCCAGGATGACAGCTCATTCAGCACTCTGGAAATTTACCCAAGCTGAGGTCCTCTTTAAATAATGACCTGACATTTGTTCTGTAGAGGGAGACAAAGCCCGGACTGATGAAAACGGTTGGCAGCTGCTTTCATTTGTGCCATTCAGAAGCCAGATGATAATTTGTCCTCAGGGACCTATCACTTCTTGGCAGTCAGACCTGTCCACTGCACTTTGCTATTACTTTTGCTGTTACCTCCCACCCCTGGTGCATGCAGCACACAAACAGAGTCAATATTCAAAGCAGACTAAGCTAAAATTTACTGCCAAGAGTCATGTAGGATTTCATGTTTCAGAGAAGTGGAAGATAAGATCACATATTAATTTGGTGTTGATAAATATAAAGCAGTAGATATGGGGAAAGACACTTGTTAGATCTACATAAAAGGTTAAATTAGCTATTTCTCAGAAAACAGATCCCAGCCTCTCTGAACAGTTTAATGAAGGCATTAGCTAAGCAATAAAGGTCAAAGAGGCAAAGCATTCTGAACTAGTAGGCAAACAGATCAAACCAGAAAACATTGTTCCAGATGAACTTTGAGTTCATATTTTGCATGCAGTGTGGACCTCTCATTCCTCTAAATTAACTAGAGCAGAATTACAAAATGTACAGACAAAGGTGACCAGAATCTTCAGAGCATCTTCCATATAAGCAGAGATCAAATAAATGAGGACTTTACAGCCTGCACAAAAAAGAGGTTACCAGGAGCTGATAATAATGATGACACATAAAATCACCAATGGGATCCAGGAGAACAGATGCAATTATTCATTATTTTTCACAGTATAAAACTGGAAGGCATAAACTTAAGTGCTCACATACCAGGTTGCATGAAATAATTACCTAACAAAGTGCTTTCTTCACACAGCCAATACATACCTGTAGCATTAACTGCCAAAGGATGTTACGGTAATCGTTTAGGATGGTTACGTGGTTTACCTTGGACCACAAAGTTAGGAAATCCTTCCCAATACTTGGAAACACTATATAAATAGATAGGGCCATCCACACCTCAGCTGTGGAAGAGCAATAGCAACAAGATGACTCTGTGCATTTATATTCATGCATGTGGTCCCACGAAGAGACGAGACTTATATAAATTTCATACTGTGCCTCTTCTATCTATTCCTGACAGTTTTTATTTTTAAGGATCCCCAAATTGTTGCTAGTATGTTGGATGCCATCTATTCTACCCAGCAACAGAGGAAGTCATAGCTACCCTCCAGAGACATGCATGCAGAGAGATGGGGAGAGACAAGCTGAAGCAGGCTTCTGTTTTTAAGGATTAAAAAAGCAAAAGCCCCAGTCTGCTGCAAATGTTCCAGCCACTATTTTCCAAGGGCATGATCTGCTCTCTCATCTAAGCTGAACACTTGAATGTGTCCAACTCTCACTGCAAGGTCAGGCAGCTGTGCCCTGCTTTTCCCTTTGGAGAAGGGAGTGCTCTATTACATAATCCCTCGTGTTGCTCTGGAACCTGTCTGCAGCCACCTTCAGTCAGGAGAGGTTAGTGAAGGAAAGGGAGTGGGGCTTCAGCCTTGGAAGTTACTGTGCAACACAAATGCAAGTGGTGCCACCAAGGAGAAGTTGAAGGGACGCTGTGCATAAAGCAGCACCAAGTTCTCAAATGCATCTGTTGCCCTGGCTATAGCACATGCTGCCAAAATACAATGCTGGTTTATGGCTGAATCAAATTGCACTTCAGTCACACTACTGTCACTGTCTTTTGCAACTGCTTTAGTCCAGGATTCCTGCACAAGCCTTCCTTCTTTGACATAAATATACATTGATGATTTTTGCTGAAGAAAATGCAGGCAAGGTGGAATTCACTCTTCAGCCTGGAGTCAGGAGTCCTTCCTTTGCTGCTTCTGCCCACACAGACAAAACCCCAGAGGCAGAAGGCCATGAGCTCTTTGTAGAAGCCGCTGTGGTCTGCAGCTTTCTTCCCTCCAGCACTGAGGGGATTCAGGAGGGCCCTGGGGAAGCCATGCAGCCAGGGCTGCCCCGTGGCTCAGAACTGCACCCAGCCACTGCAAAGCCCTTCAGCCCTGCAGCTTTCCTGTCATGGTGCAGGCAGGAGAGAACATCTCTGAGAGGCCACAAATCTGGTTCTCACACATGAAGGTGAAGAAAGGAAGAGGCTTGGTCTCATTTTCAGCAATACCAATGACCAAAAATAAGCTGGTAGAGAGCAGGAACTGGTGTACCACAAAGCCTGAAAGAGTTTCCTTTCCCCCCAAAGGGTAGGGAGGGAGCAGAGCATGAACCAGATCTGGTGCAGTCGCTTTCCTTTTGAGGCTGCATAAGCCTGGCCCATGGCTTGGGCTGCCCTGTGGTCTTGCTTTCTATGACTCCCTTTCCTTCCTGGCTGTAGACTTGGAACGATCACTAGTCAGCATTGATCAGTGAGACTGTCTCTACATCAGGCACAGCACACATCACTGAGACTCCAAAAACATGTTAGTGCAGAAACAACAAGGCTGATATTTATTAGCCTCTCTATTATATGCAGTATTTTTATTTCTTAAGCACTTACATTTACCCATCCCTTCTCATTTGCTGTGAATATAGCACCAGCTCAGCTGAAGAGGTGTTTACCCCTCTCTATTCCTCAGGTGTGTCACAGGCTAGGACTGCTGGTTTCCACACCACATGTCTTTATGCCAGATCATCATGGAGCCCAGTTTGGGCAGCTTCCCAGCCAGATGCATGCATTCCCCATTCAAATCCCAAAGACAACAGAAAAAGAAAAGCCCATCCAAAATGGAGAAGAAGAGGGCATGCGCAGTATCTTCAGCTTTACACAAAAATGTCATTTTGGTTCACTGTTTCCCAAATACAGAGCCCAGTGATTGGTGATAATTTTCTGTTCTATCTTCTTAAAACTGTAAAAGAGGATCAGTGCCATTCTTTGGTAGCATACAGTATTCATCCCAGCATAGCCAGGAAGGAAATAGTTTGAAACACCAGACACTGTTCACAACCAGTGCTTTGGATATATTTCCAGCAGGGATTTCTTCCCTCCCCATGAAAACAGACACACATTCTTATTTAACAACTAATTGATTTATTTAACAATACAAATTTCTTTCTACTGCATGGTTTAGCAGAGAGAACTTGAGAAACAAAATTAGCTTCTTTTCTTTTTCTTTTAAAGTTTAAATGTTTACACAAAAACAACCTTTACTTCAGTAAATATAAAATTTACACACAAAAAAAAATCTACATTAAAAAAGAACAGAATAATGACAAACCAACAGAAAAAAAAAAAGAGGATGGGAATTCAGTGTAAAGGATCCAATTGCAAGGAAGGCAAGATGGGGCAACACTAACAAGGCATCCCATTTGTACACCTAGGTATCTGAAGTTGTAGGTACGATACAAACCCAAAATACATTAAAATTAGAATTAAAACCTGTATTTTTATAGCAGAATATTTTATGATATAAATATCTGTAAATTCTGTAGGCAACACAGTTAGTGCATGAACTCCATAGTTTGCTCTCCACTGGAAGGTCACTGCAGTGGTGTACGAGCACCCTGTGGCCCACGAGTGCACTAATGGTCAGCAGGGAGCAGACTTTAGACGTGCAGCCCAGATGTGATAGCCCCTTGTTTCTTTGCCAATCTGTGCTATTTCTCACACATCCAATGACATGACAAGAAATTCTGGTCACCTTCAGCAGTGATTTCCAGCACTTCATCTCCTGGCATTAGTTTGTTACCTGACTTAGGCATATTCACCTGCCAGATCCTGTTTCTCATTCCCTTTTGCACTTTTTAACCTGAACTCTAAAGCTATCTTGTAGCTACCAAGAGAGATTGGCTTCTAGGTTGAGATATTTGGGATACACAGTTCTTCAAGCCACCTTCAGGCATCTGTAGAAATATTTAAAGTAGGGTGGACAATTCATGGTCAAAGGTTATGTGATACAAAAACCAGGGACCTGTATAGTAATGGTAATTTTAGATCTAAATCTTTAGTATTTTTTGTATTGATTTAATATTTAAACTTAACATTCAGCTTTCATATATTAAAATGAGCAGAGCATCTTATCGATGGAAGTGCTACGTTATCGCCAAAAAACACCAGGTAGTAAGGGAGACTGTTAAATTTAAAATTAAGTGTAATTTTAAAATCATTTAAAGGAATCAAGTGTATTTTTTTATAATAATTACTGTGACTGGCAAACTATAAAAGCTTAAATTATAAAACTATTAGTGACTCTACCTTTTAAACTGTATGTACTATAAAGCTGTATTTTTGTACTTACAGATGTTACAAAATTTCCAAGGCAGGAAGTGAAGGGGGAAAAAGGTAGTCTAAAACACTTTTACAGATTTCATTTTTACTAAGAAAGATTATTTCCCCCACAACTGTTTTTATGTTATATAAATCTGATTAAATTCATTCTGGGTAGATGATACAGTGTTCAATCATGCTTTGGAAGACCTTTTTCGATGGATAACTCAGTTCTCTAGGTCAGCAAGTCCAACTTGCTTTACTCAGAAAAAAAAAAAGCACCAGACTATCTCTAACTTGGCCATCCTCCTGCAAAAAATCTTGGTAGTGAGTCTGAGGCAGCCTGTTCTGAGAGCAGGACTGGCCCTGAAGCAACCAGCTACATTAACTTCTGGAGTAAGCATAGGAAATGTGATCATTTCAACTTGAGAAAGAGCTGACAAGTATTACATTTCAGAAAATTTTAGAAATTTCACTTGTTCTGTTAGAAACAAAACAGGGAAAACTTAATCCACAGGTGTGCATTAAACATTTAATAGCAAGCCTTTGCTTATGCATATTAATTTAAAAATTATCCACAGGGATCTGTGATATATTGGCCTTGCCTTGTTACTATAACTAAATTTATTAAAATATTAATTTAAAATAGGAAAACAAAGAAACTACTCCTTGGGGAACATGTTTATTGTGTTTGAGATGATACACTGGGTGCTCTCTGAGCTACAAAGGGAAAAAGGAAATCCTTTCATTACAAACTGACAAAGGTAAAAGTTAAAACAGTTTTCACAACAGCATGTACCACATATTGGAAATAGATCTGGGTTTAATACAAATGACATAATTCCTAGTAATCTACAGCTACCTTTAATAACTTCATACAGATAATGAATTAGGCTAAAATGCACTATAATATTTGGTTGACTTCAGGAACAGTATCCTTAGTACATCACAAAATACATTTTGATATCCCAAAGAAGCAAGACTTGCAAGTAGGCATTTTAAACATAACTAATCTACAGCTACAAACTTCTACTCTTGATAGCATTTACCTTTTTGGGGGGCAGTATCCCAGTCTTCAAAAGGATAAAAGCAGAGTAGAATCAGTATAACATATACACAGAAGTCCGTATTGTAAAGGCTATAAAGATTTGTTGCACACTGCAAAGTTGCCTTCTGCACCTTCACACTGCACAAGGAGTTTGTCATTTATGTTGCATATCTCTTGGTCCACTGTCTGGCTATCCTGTCATGTTCTGCTCTGTTGGTCAGGTATTGAGTGGCTATGCTTCCAACCAGAGGGTCAGCTGCAATAAGCAGGAGAAAATGCATCAGAATCCATCCCACAAGTAACCAAAATCCCCAAGTAAGAACATATTTTTAAAACGCAGCATCCATTCCAAAATATAGTTTAGAGCAGAAATACAGTGGAGCTCTTATCATAGAAGACATTTCCAAGAAAGCACACATGAACCAAGCACGACAAACAGAAAACGGCAGAAATCTATTGTGCTTATCTGCATATGAATGAATCCTGCCTCAGACAGGTGCTCTGCTTTCAGCCCTTTGCCTGCAGGACACATGCAGCAGCGCTGCCTGGCACTGTCGAGCATTAGGGCTGCAGGACACACGAGGGGAGCCCTTCAGGAGCCATCAAGCCTTTCTACCTAAGAGGCTGATCTATTTCTCCCAAACTGTGACCACTTTCAGTAAATGACCGGTCCCCTAGCACTATTGCTCAGTTCCTGCCCTGACCGCAGGCAATTAGCATCCATTGCCTAATGACACTGGTCACACAGCTGCTGCTGAGAATCTGTACTGCTTCCAGTGGAGCTCCTCCCCTCCCTGCATGATCAAGGAAGCGTCTTTGAAATAGGGAGAGTTCTCTCTGAACATCACCTCCCGCACATTTGCAAGATTAAACCTTTCAACTGCTGTCTTAAGACACTTCCTGCACCCTCTTTCGACATGCAGGATTTATAACTCAGGAGAATATTGCTCCTTTCCTGGATTGAACACTCATTTGCTGGAGCTCCCTCAATACAGACCTTCAATGACATCAGCTTATTTTCTCCATCATATCTTGGAAAAAAAAGGACTTAGTGCTATTTACTTTCTGTTGTGTCACAGGAATGAAAAACACCATTAAAAGTGGGACCACATCCAATATGGAGTGCTTAATCACAAATTTTAAAAAAAATTAAATTTTATTTAATCTGCCTGCCATCAAATATACAAATTACATTCCATGGCAACTAAGTCAAATGACTGAGAGTCTCTCAGTGAACTATCAGCTCCTCACCTGGGTTACAGTCTGTCAGAAGTGAACAAATAGACAGCAGAACCTTTGAAATAGTCAAAGCAGGGCTCCAGTTGTCTTTCAGGATATCCAGACAGATGACTCCCTGACTGTTGATGTTGCAGTGATAAATTCTGGTGCGGAAAGTAACCTGAAATCACAGCATGAAAGACAGAGATGGTCATTCAGTGCTGCCCAGGAATGGTGCCCCTTGCTCTGAGCAGCCTGTGGGACTCCCAGTTCTGCAGAGCTTCTGCAGAGGCAGTTCCTCTCTGCTCAGCTTCCAAACCACAACTGTTCAACGTAAGAGTGACAATTTTCTGTAACCAGGGCTGCCTTTAAGAAACCTATCATGGTGAGATTAGGTGCATAAATTGCTTTCACACAGGCTCTCTGTACGGTACCCACAAAAATAAGGACCTACTTTATAGTACAGTAGCTATTTAATGAACATACCACATGTCAGGAACATTCGAATCACAAATGTAACTTTACTGTAGTTTCTGAAGATGAAGAAGTACACAGAATTTGTCTGCGTGGGCAGTATTAGTTGATCTTTTTCTTTCTTTCAAAAGACTAAATACAGACCATGAAAATTAGTCTTGTTAAATTAACAATGAAATCTTTGTCCTTACCCTTCATTAGGCAGAATATAATATACAGCCAAAACAATGCTATTACACTAACTAAATCCATCCTTAAATTATTTCAGACTAATATTGATAGAGCATGTGAACATTCTGCACAAACAAGAAGTGAGAAATATGTAACTGCTTTAATTACACAAAGCACAAGAACATACGGAAATTTTTCTTTTTCAGAATGATGGGGGGGGAATGGAATCCACAGTATCCTAAGAATTTAAAAACTATCATGATCTAAAATATCTACAAGATTTGAATGAGGAATTTGTCTAAAACTGTGCATCACTTCAGTATAACATTCTTAATTCAGAACATATTAAATGCTGTGGGTTAAAGAGAAGTGTGGAATACAGAGTGTATATTTTTATGCTGTAATCATTCTAGGAATGAAAAAAGGTATTAGATTTATAGTAACATAGTTATAGCCCCCAAAGATGTAAGTTGTAGAATGTTGTGTGATAAAACGCATTTAGTTGTGAGAGTTTTGCAGTGTCTTTTCTGGTGACTTGGTCAAGAGCTGTAATTTGACAGTAAGGGAGGGGAAAAGGGAATGACCTTTAAATTCTTTCATATCCATTAGTAACTTAAAATTTATTAGGTGTCCATACTATTTCTGAGCAAGGAATTGACATTTTAATTTAAGATTAGTTTAATTTAATAAAAAAGAGCTTTTGCTCAAAAACATTATCAAACAAGATTGCTGGTTTTACCAATAGTAAATAGATATTTTAAAATAATGGAAATTCATCACACTAATTTACCCAATTTTAAGTCACAATATAATGCTCCAGTTTTCTATGTGAACATATTTTAGCTTTTTCTTATTTTTAAAAAAATTACTCATAATATTTAATACTGAATCTGGCTCATAACAGGAAAGACTATTATACATATATTTTAGTAGCTAGAATGAGAAGAAGGTAAGATAAGACAGTCTTGTCTTCTACTAGAACTAAAATTTCTTGATTCTTACCTGTTGATCAGAGTTATCATCTCATTTATCACTTGGTCAAGTTTGGAAATCAGTACTAACTGTGGTAATCAAGAAGTAAATTGGATGGGATTTTTCTGAGACTGCAAGCCAAGATTTTGGACCTTGTAGTTTTCAAGAGACCATAAACAAATTTGATATTCAGAAAGCGATGTGCAGTCACTTGGCTGCAAACTGTATTCTTCTCACATGAAAAAATGATAAGCACGGTAAAAACCTTACCCTTACCTTTGGTGGCTTGAATGGATAGTCAGATGAAAATGTGATATCCAGGAAGAAAACGCCTCCTTCATATACAGAACCTGGAGGTCCAAGTATAGTAGATCTCCATTCATAAATGTTATCTCCTTTAGGACCAGCACTGCATAAAGAAAAAAAGAGGAGAGGGAAAGAAAGAGTCAGATGTACCTTTGAGAGAGGCATTTTATGGATTTCCTTCAGCATTCATTTTATTGAATAAAAAAACATTTGATTATTTTTAACACCTGCCTAATTTCCAGCTGATTTCAGTAGGCTAGTTGTTTTAAACTGGCACAAAAGCTGGGTACTCTGCTGTCCCTTTGGAGAGACAGCAATGAAATAGAATGACCATGCTCTACTGGTTTTTCACTGTCCAAAACATAACCCCAGATCTCTTTACTTGAGTATGTCATTACTCTGAGTTTCTACACCACCCTTTCATCACCTTTTCTACATCACTCTTTCAGTGCCATCATATTCGTAACACAAAAGAAGTTTTACATCTTGACCACATTAGTCTTCTCCAAGCATTTAACAGATCACACCTTGATAAAAAATGTGGCTTTCAAGTATATTGATGCACATTTATTACTACTTGTTTCATAGGCTAGAGTGAAATGTTACACCCATGGGCAGCAAAACTAGGGAAGGGTGAGAGAATCAAGTAAGGCGGAATTGAGCTTCTTGCAGCAGTCATTCCAAATAACTGTTCCTTCAGGATATATTTGTGTTATGCCTCTGGGCAATCAGCAGTGAGACAACGAGCAAAAAATATTTTATTTTAAGAATGCATTTCTCACTAGGGAAAGGGCTACTGTATAATTATTATTAAAGTAAAGGTTTGAAAGAATGGATAATGAACCAGCATTTTCACAACTTCTGAGCTGTCACTAATGCTATTATCACACAGTAACCATCTAATCTCCTCACAAAAAACCCTAACTAAACAATAAACCCCTCCCCCTTGCCCCCCAAAGGAGCAACCACCAAAAAAGTCAAATCTTTAGCAAGCCTGGATAAAAATTAACCTAACCTTCCACAAAGGGTCCTGAACCCACCCTGCTGAGAGCCAAACTTACTGAACTGACTGCTATGGAGAGCAACAGCCCTGAACTCATGCAGATAAGCCACTAACACAGCACTGTAAAAGATCCTTTCAGTTTTCCCCACCTGGGCAGTTTCCCAGGCACCATCTCCATTTCCCAGACATGCTGAAGCAGCCCCATCCTTCTCCCTCTGTGGTGCCCAGAACAGGCCCTGAGGACTGTCACATGTGAATTGCACATGACGCGAGTGACAGCGCATGGCACCACACTGGAGCCTGGGAATTTGTGGTTTCTGGAACTGCTCAACACACAGAGGAAACTCCCTACAAATAAAAGGCTCTTCCTATGTCATGTCACTCCACATATTTGTCATACATATGTTTGCAGTCTGTAACACAACATGCTGGACATTTATCCTTACTATGTATTCAAATACGGAGATATCAGAGACAAAGAATATCAGCAGTCTGCACAATCTCCCCTCCCCCCCCAATTTAGCTATTTTTACATTAAGATCACATTTGAGAAAAAAATGCTAATTTTGATTATGAATTCACTTTCAATTCAAAATTTTCCAAGATGCTTTTTATCTTGTAGACATTTCATCTACCAAATGTTGCAGTTCTTTCATAAACAGGACAAAATAATCATGGAATTTGGATGACATCCTATTTAATTAAAAATAAAAATTATTTTATGAAGCTGTAGCTATTTTCCTGTTGCCAAAATGAACGTAGGTAACAATAGAATGCTGGCCTCCAGAGCACAGCTAGGGGAAAAAACCCTATGGGTTCTGTCAAAAATAAAGTTTGGGTCTAAAACCTTACTTTCTATTTGCATACATAAAAGTGTAAGGAAAATACTAGATACATTTTAAGGGGGAAAAAAAGGGAAATTTAGAAGCAAACAGGTCCATTTTTGGTAATGAAAGGAACCACTTGTACCTTCAGTACTCCAGAAGATAATTTTATTCACGCTCCCTAAAAAGCAATTAGTGTAAGAACTGAAAATATTGGGGCAATAATGACAACATTTAAAACCCACACAGACCACTGAAATGTTTCAATTAATTCTTGACATTCATCAAACTTACAGCTAATTAGTATTGTGCTTGAAAACCAAATTTCTGTGGAGCAAACTAATTTCAGCATAAGATGTCCTAATGACTGCTTTATAGTTTAATGCAGGCATTAGTGCTCTTGCCCTGCATGCCGGGTACCTTTCTTTCGTACACCTCCAATGGCTGGACGCATTTCAATCAAATTTACGAAATGGATGTATCAAATTGGTGACATGCTTCAGCCCAGTGAATCAGACACGATTAAGTGCAGCACCAGCCCAGGGTCAAACTATCTGGTAATCACTTAACAAGTCAGAGCTAGAGCATCCATGAGCTGGTAGCCACAAAACACAAAATCTTGATGGAGCAACAGGTATGAATGACAGCTTCAGTGTTTTGGCTACAGAGCATACAAGTGCAGCCCATTGCTAACAGCCTGCTGTCCTCCTAAATTAGCTTCAGAACATCACAAATTCAGTAAAGGCACCAATACTTCATTCTCAACAAAAAATCCACATGATTATTTTTTTTACAATATGGGCTAAAGAAATCTCAGACAAAATAACAAAGCAATTTAATTGAAATGACAAAATATTATTTGCAAAATTAAGGGGGTTTTCTTCATACATTAAAGATGGATTGCTTTTTAAAAATAAATTAGAGTTAACTGGCTGCATCTGCTTCCTAAGCAAATATTCATTATGCCACTTCACTGAGGGATATATACCTGGTTCAGATAAGACAAAGGATTTATGACCATGCTGTAGCCAAGCTAGTCCACAGAACAGATTTAATTTACAAGTGTGACTTCAGATGGTAAATTTGAAAAGACATGAGGTTAAACTTGAGGGGCCCCTGGGTTCACAGCAGGTCTGTCAAACCTAACTCTGCTGAACCCTGGCTCTCAAGTTTCCCAAAGATGAAGGACAGCTTTTCCAGCACAGTGTTAAGAGCATTCATGTGGATGCAGCGGCATTCACACCAGCAAGAAGCCTGTAGACTCCCGATGCAGTGGTTACAGAAATCCAAGTTCAGCTTTTGTTACAATTTATTAAATCAAAATGCATTGAAGCCGCCCATATGGAACTAAATGCAGGACAAGAAACTGCCAATCTACAATGATGCTGGTAGCATTTTGCTTTCTGCACTTACTAAATGCACTGCTGTCAACAGCCCTCCTCTAAAACACAAGACTCTAAGTTTGGCAACAGAATGCAACTTCATAGTACTGAGACTGTGCTGAGAAGAAAAGGATGAAGGAAAATGTAACTTAGCTACATGTGATGTTAACTCTGTGTTATGCTATATTATGATACATATGCAACAGCATATAGAAATCTGGGGGGTGGGTGTGCTTGTTTTTGGAAGCTTCCAACAGTGAAGCGTGTCTGACTCTAAAAGCCTTATGAGAAATGTCATTGGTATCACGGAACTAAAGGTACTGGTCTACACCTCAAAAAAACCACCGGGGGTGCCTACCTGGCACAAGTTTAAGTGGTGGAATATTTTCTCACATTCTCCTCTCGAAGGCTTCACCCTCAGGTGTGATAGCCAAGCAGGCAGAATCATTGAACTGTAAAGACTGGAAAAGATCTCTACTCATTATTAAAAAAGCAGCAGCTAACAAACCAAATGGGGCACCTAGGGTGAGAATTACGTAAGGAAAGACCTCCCTCTATCCTCCCCAAACGTTTATTTCAAAATGAGATTCAGCCAAAGTAAAACTCTTGGAAGTTCTTCACAGACTGCTCAGCCACAACTCTGTCACTATATAATTTTTACAGCAGTACAAGTGAAGTCAGTGCTTTAAGAGAGGGATAAGATATCTCTTTTGATTTTTCTTATTTCAACTGGAGGTACTAAGAAAGAAAAATGCCCTCAAGCATGTTCCATAACCTTGTGCTTGAAAAATCCACTTCATAACGCTACAGTATAGTGAAGCTCTGTGAAATCTTCAACACAGCTTTGGAAATTGACTTTTACTGCTGGAAGAAAGGCACTCAGGATGTTACCAGCACAAAAGGCTGTGTTTTGGACACCACTGTCTCAGCTAAAGCTGTTGAATTATCTAGTTCAGTGTGATACCATGAGATACTAAAGGGGCTGTGACAGATCCTACCAGCATATACAATTCAGGTAAATATACAGACCCCATCTATAGGGACTCTGCCTGCTTCACCATCTCAGCTTCTGAGCTTAATGAACTCATTTCCAGTGGAAGAAAAATGTCCCAGGCTCAAGTAACTTCAACTTATCATAGAGGTGGAGATTCATATTTACCATGCAGGATATCTAGTGTGGATGCTGATGTTTGCCCCTCAGGCTACCCAGACAATCAGGGTAGAGAGAAGAGTGACTGCAGCACCTGGAATATCTAAATACTCCCTAACACCAACGTGCTCCATCTGACGCCTACCTTTCACCAACAGGATGGGGAGCCTGGCTCCCAACTCAAGCCACTAAGCTCAGGACTTGAAAAAATCCTCCTCACCCCTCCATGCAGCGAGAAAGTGAGTGAAAACAGAGCTAGACGACCCTATCTAGAAGCACACTATCTTTTTATCTAGATATAGATACAAACTGTCATGCTGCTGGTAATTAAAGAACAAAAAATAATTTCACAAGCAACCAAAGGATCTTTATCTGGTGCAAGCTGTCTGACTTGCTCAGTGAGGCCTGGAGAGAGCCCAAACCACTTACTACTAGTAGTTATGTTTTAATGTTAAGCATGGGAATAGAAAATGCTCAAAATATTTTCTTGCTTTGATATCTTCAACATTTTGAAGGAAATTTGTCCATTATCCTTTTTTTTCTTAATTCTCTTTTCCAAGTGTGGAGGCACTCTTGTGGTTTTGGTTATAGAGTGCAAGAAAGGAAATGAACATTAATTAAAAGGCATATGTTTGTTTGTGTGTGGCTTTCAGTTCTATGACCTGTGACAAGCATGGATAAAAATTTCTGTTTTCATTATTTTTCAATGCCTTGTTTACAAGGCTCTCTGGAGTGCTTATTCTCAGCATTCATATTATCAGTACCAGTGCCTAAGCACCTCTACTTAAAGAATCTGGGTACTACATCCTACAGACACAGAAAGCATTCTGGTTTCACTGACAGGAGCTACAAGTATAGCCCTAATTTTAGGATTCCAGCATTTTTCTAAGGTTGGACACATGAGGGCTGTCTATAGCAATGTATCAAAACTGTGCAGAAAACACATTTTGATAAGGTGCTCACTATTATTAAGGTTTATATGTTATGTGCAATTTTTTACAAAGAAAAAGTTTCAGTCTATTGTGTTCTTTATATAGCTACAACTGTTTTTATTTTACCTGCCACTGAACCACCTGCTATATTTGTTTGCTGGAAAAGGTTATTTACTGCTTCTAGCAAATGCACAGAGACTCTGTGGAATTGAGGATATAAGGATTTAGTTCAGTGTACAAATCTTTCCTTGTGTCACTTCCCTAAAGTCTATAATGTCATTATGATTGAAATCTAGAAATTAGCATTCAAAAAAAAACCACCAGCCTATTTTTACCTCATGGATCCCCTGATAATTCAGCTGGTTGTAAAATACCGCAGGACTTGTGCCTAAGGACATGGTTCAATGCAAAGCAAGTGTAACTTGAGAGCTCCTCAAAAGCAGCATGGCTACTCCAAGCAAAGTGCTGATCCAGCCTAAACTAACTTGGCCAAACCATACACGTTCACAATCCATCCATGGATTATTAGCTTTATGCTTAATCAGGTGTCATTTGCCCTCCTGCAGCCAGAGTAGGGCATGAACTTTAGTCGCTTGCTCTGGCTTAGAAATGTAACCAAGTGGCTGTGTTTGGTTCAGGTCACACTGAACCAAACCATCAGGGGACCTCAGCCAGTGCAGATCTGCTATTAATCACCCTGAAGGGAAAGAGGTGTTTTACACCACTAGAACCTCCAGTGCTAAAATTGCCATTACTAGAAGAATATACACTGTTGTTACCAAAGGAAGCTAAATAACAAATCATTTGCTAATTCCATCAAAGCTGTAATATGTAGAAAACCCAAGCAATGTATTTTGGAAAGCTGACAGTTTTCCCACTGCCTAAAGCCCCATTAAATAGGTTCACTGCTACAATAGCTTTAGATTACTTTCCTCCTTGTATTCCTACTAGTTCCTAGGACCCTTCTTGCTGCAGTTAGAAGTCTGTGCAGGTCCTTTCCATCTTCCAGAACAACCCAATCCAATTATGGAGTCAGAATTCCTGTAATTTTTCTTTTGAAAAAGTAACTAAATACCAGAACAAAGTTTGCTAAATTACAACAGAAATACTTAATTTAAACCATGTAACAAAAATCAGACTTTTTATGTCTATGCTCGACAGAGGAGTTTTACCCAGGCAATACACAAAAAAGTTTACCCAATGTGAATTGTTTCTGGACACAGAAATCTCATAGGCATGAAGAAATTTAAAATAAACCAAATGTTCAGCAGGAACTAACTTGAAATATGCACAGAAGTCCCTCTCATATGCCTACACTGGAGAAATCGTCCATACTACCTAATAAAACACAGAGCAGGACAGTCAGTAAAGGGAAACATTTCCTGCTACTCTGCCATATGTTCATAATAACAAATCTTTAATTTAGCATAAAATAAAAGACCAGATCCCTTTCATCAGTTTTGAAAGACCTGTAGTGCTAGTGTCAAAACACTATTTTCTTGCTGTTGATATAAGACTCAATTTGTACTAAGGCCAAATCGTTGAAGAATTTCTTTCGTTGAAGGAATTTATCTAGTGGGTACACAGTTCCCTTTTTTCTTCCACTCAAAATTACTGATGAATCTGGGTTTAGCAAACATGGAAAATTTTGCTTTTCTTCTGTAAGAGAGGATCCTTCTCAACTCCCTAACACAAACAAAACCAATTTGGGATACACAAATATTTTGTTCTTCAGTATGTTTAGCCTCCATCCTGATTCTAGCAATTCACACTGAAAGAATCACATGGTACCTGAGAAATTGTGCAGACTCAATTTAAGGTATCCACCCACAAATACATCCAGCAGATGCGTGCTGTGGAGTATAACTGCAACGTACAACTCCCAAATCCCACACCACCACCTCACCCTCAGGTGATGACATTATTTCAGTTGTTCTGGGGCACCCATGTGTTCCAGATATCAGCCACCTCCACCCTCCACTGCAAAATTTTCACGTCACAAAGCTAAGTGACACTGAGAAATCCAGTTTAGGATTTCCTACCAATATTTTCAATAACACTTTTAATGTCAACAAAGAGAAAAACATATTGTTCCCAACATCCCTTATGCACACCCTTTAGATGGTAGAAGAAAGAAGTAAAAACTATTTCACTAAAAGACCTAATTAAACTAAAAATACAACTGGCTTTAAAAATGTAGTAAACTTCCAAATACTCTTGCCTAAGAACAAGAAAGGGGCAATTTTCAACAGACTAAGCCTGCAAGTTAACTAAGCTATTCAAATGAAATCCCAGCTATCCAGCTACACCAAATACCTATTAGGCAATTCCAAATGTATTAAAAATGTGACCAAGGTATTTAAAAAAATCTTCTACCTCTCTGCAGATTATGTTTTGTTTTCTAAGGAAGGTACCTTCATCCAAAAATTGAAAGGAACCATCTATGTGTTTTTCAAGACAGAAAGCACACTGGTGAATTAGAGAATCACCACAATCCAATAATTCAAGCCTAAAGGCAGACTCTGTAATAAAACTTGTGAACGGCGTTAATGTTGTGGAAAAATTTGATTCTAATATCATAAAAGGATAAAGTGCAATTTATAGAACGTGATTTATTCAGGTACTTCATGAAGGGCCCAGAAAGAGAATTGCTGAGAAGTCACCTTCACTGAAATGTGTGTGTATCCACCTGTCAAGAAGGTGAACACACAACATGCCTGGTGTTCCCACAGAGGAACCTCCTCCTCCATCTGCAGGATGTCCAGGATTGGGTTTCTCTATCACTTCACAATAACAGATTTAGAAGTTGCATTTCCCCATCCTCTAAAAAATCAGCTTTCAACTTCAGCAAAGAAGTTCCTGCTTGCCTACACAGAAGTAAAGACAAAACCAGTCAGTCAGGTAACCTTGCCTCCATTACCTCGCATTAACACTCTGAATAAGAAGCACCTACTTGGGGATTTATGACCTCTAATACATGCATATCACTTCTGTACTTAGAGCTGTTTCATACTAGCTTTCATACTAACTTCCTGAAAGTTAACCTGTTGTGAACACTGAATATTTTCATTCAAAAAAAGTCTGCATTTTCAGCATCTAAGTCAGTTCTTGGTCCAGTCTTCCTAACCTTCTAGCACAAGCTTTCTCCAAAATGTAATTCTATTATTACCTTTAAATACTTTCTTCTTCTTGCCTCTGTTTCCACATCAGACTGTACAGCATAACAAACCAGAAAATGCTGTGCCATAGCCCCCTGTGTCAGATGCCTACCTTGAAGCCATGAAAGTCTGATGCAAATCTCTGTAACTAAAAAAAGGCTGTATTTCTCAAAAAAGAATTGTTCTTTCCCAGTTCATATACCAAGACTTTCTCCACCTTGCATACAATATGGACACCTTCTCCAGTCCAGCTCCTTTCGGAACGTGCTCGGGGTCACCACGTGGACTAGCTGAATTGAAAGTAGTTACCTGTTTTGAAGGGGCATGAATCTGATTAGGCAAAACTCAAGAACCTTGTTCAGCACAACAGTTCAATGTTCAGAAGGTTTGTCTTTAGTTATGTCTCCACACTGGCCAACCAAATTTCCTGCACTGAGGGTTGATTAAATGAGCTTTTCACTTTTGTTTCTTTTTCCATTGAAATGAGCACCCGAACTCTGGCTATGAGCTTTAAACTCTGCTTAGAGCAAAATGATGACAAGCTTCACATTCCGTGCAGGGGACAAGTTTATCATTGCTGACAATTTTTACATATCTAATTTATTATTTGATATTAATTGCTTTGTGGTGCTGAGCAAGTTGAGAAGTAACCAGTGACTGCTGCCAAGACTCCTGGAAGCAGCAGCCGGCTGCAGACTGGCTCAGATGCCAGCAGCAGCATAAGAACTGCTGCAGTGGGGAGGAGGGCAAAAGAGGGGGCTGCAGCAGCTCAACCCAAACTGGCTTAACACATGCTGGAATTATATTCTGCATGTGCAGCTCCAGAGCTACAGCAGGGATAAAGTCAGGGCTCAGGATCCTCTCTCTGATGCTGTTCCACAATGCTCATTTAGTATGGGAGTTGTAGAGTGACCCAACATTATAAGCATTAACCACCCTGTACCAGAACAGGGCAGGATCCATTTGCATTCTGAAACATTAGCCCAACAATGTCCACTTCACTAGTTAAATATGAGTGCTTGGAGAGTCTCAAAACAAATCAGCTGAGGATAAGAATCTGCTTTGTGTAATGCAGAACTGAAGATAGACCTGCAATGGGAGAAATACTGGACATTTTTTTTTTGTAGGAGTTACTTTTCCAAAGGGGTAGTCAGAGAGTTTTCAATAGCCCACTGATAATTTGTGAACACAAAGATCCAGCTTTCAGAGTTAGGCTTCATCTCACTCCTGTTCTCCCTTCACCAAGCAGCAGCAGCTTTCACAGGACTCCATAAGAACTGGAAGCTAATTACCAGATGTCTTGGAAATCTTTCCAATCTGCACAGCTTCATCCAGTTTCCAATGCTTAGCATTAGCTCTTTTGGAACCTCTTCATCCTTATTTTGTGTAACAAATTTTCAACAAAGCAGGAGTTCTTTGTTCTCCCCTAATAAAACAACCTAAAATGTTAACACTTCAGCATGAAACTAATGAACTAAATGCACTTTTCCGGAGATCTGAGTAGACGTACGGGCATTTCCAGATTTATGTGAAAACATATTAATTATGAAAGAAGTCCTTTAGGCTGTGTTTTTAAAATAACTTCAGAACTACAAAAATGAATACAAAAACCAGTTGTAATTATCTGTCTTTTGCCAAGCATATGGCCACTCAAGTGTTACACTTATTGAGGGTAACTTAAAATAAAATCTTATAGGAGGATGAAAAGAGAACCAAGGACCAAGTCAGACATTTACTTAGATGCAACAGCTTTGTCCACAACATTTTACTCCAAATAAATGCTAGTGGCAATGCAGAGATATACTCTGCAGAGCACTGAGCATTCAAGTCTACAATTTAGAAGGATGGAAATGATTTTAAAATGTCTCCTCTTGGGGGATTTAATGAAAAAGATGAAGAGTTGGTTGAGTATTTCTGTTACTGCGGTGCTGCTGACACAGGGGACTGTCAGTGTGACATAACCTATTTCACAGGGATACTTACCAAGTAACTGGATGGATTCTGTACAAAGTGGGAATATAGACCCCAATATAGACCCCATTCACATGAATCCTCCAGCTGGCAGAATTGGGAGGGCTTTGAAACACCACAGAAAGCAGCTGGCAGCACTCTCTGTATGCTCAGCTGATTGCAAAGCAAATGTCTGACCATGCTCTCACTGTGCTATGGAAGCGGACGAAGTAGGAAACATATCCTATGCCCCGACCAAGAGCAATGGGTGTCATACAGATTTTTGGTAGCTGTACAGTGGCAATGTCTTGTTTAACATCAGCATTGTGTTATTTGAACTTCTTTGGACAAAAGAGTTTTCACCTTGGGCAAAACACCAAGACTGCTGAATACCACCTGCAGAAAGACTGTCATAACTAAAATTGGAAGCAATACCTTCACTTTTATTTTGTACAAATTCTACCCTGTGGATGTTGTCAGTTACATACCATAAAAATAGGCAACCTTTATCAGCACTCAATTTTAAATGTATTTAGACGCATGCATTTTAGGTAATAAGCCTACAATACTGTACTCCTTGAGGGCTGAAGGTCATCTGTTGCAAGCATCATGTTACCTCCCTTCTCCAAAATACTAACTTAAGTACCTAAAATATAGTTCTTAGTAGACAATATTCAAAAGCATTCAGAACATCACTCTTATAAGAACTGACACTACAGAAGTAATGTCTCCAACCATGTGATACATAAATCACGATCTTAATTTGAGCTACTTTTTCAAGCAAATGCTAGTATTCACTAAAAAACCTCAGTGGCTAAAAGGCAGTGGCAAACATAGAATTAGCTGTGTTCACATGCGGATGACTATCCAGGAAGACTGGTGACATGAAGCCGCCCTTTTAGCAGGCACAGAATGCCATAATCCTTCTGCTGCTGGCACGGCCCAAACAGCAAAACTTGGAAATGACTGGCCCCTTCTACTACATGTTACATCCTCTGTGCCTTTGGGAGAAAGGAAGTAAGAAGCCCCATTCATTCAAAGCAGTGCTATGCCTGAGCTACAAGGCTGTGATGAACTCAAGGCACATGCAGGCTTCCACATGGGAGTCAGAAGTGTAAAGCTAAAGCAGCAACACTGTTTTTTTTTCAATCAGACTAAAAGTAAAAAACTGTTCAGAATATATTCTATGAAGAGAAGTACTGCAAAATGTGGTACTATTCTCCTGCTGACAGTCAATGCTGAGCTGATCTATCAGTCATTTCTGACTTTTCCCTTAAGCTTTCCTTGTCAATCTTGGCAATCTTTGGCAGCTCTCAGGAGCCCATCTGAAGTTTTTGCATATTTAAAAACAAAGAAAAGATTTACACCATTTTCCTCTAGGGCACTTGGCTCCCCAAGCTATCCTGAATGCCTTGAACATTTCCATGAATCTTCTTTTTTTTTTAAATGCTAACAAATTTCAGTTGTTACAACAGCAATTTTACAAGTGTGGCTCTTTGAAAAGATAGATCACCTAGCATGCTCTGAAGCAGTTAATCTATCACACTTTCACATGCCTCTCAAACACTTCAGAACTAGCACCTCCCTTTCAAGATCTGCCCTGGAGAGACCTCCAGCACCTGGCATGACCTCAATAACCACTGACTCGTCTGAGCCATGGAAGATGCAGCAATTCATGCCTTATACAAGGCGCTAAACCACTCAAGGTATAAAGACAGCAATTAGCAGTATGAAGTGGAACATGGCATGGTGATATATTTTTGATGATGCTTTTTGTGTTCTTCTTTCCCTTCTGAAACCTTTATATATACTCAGCAGATTGGCATTTCTGTGCTTCTTGGATCAACTAAGTGGCTATGTCAAGCTTTCCTATGAACAAGAATTACATTAGTCACTTAAAAATCAACTGCCTACACAGTCATAAACTAATCCACTCAGCTCAATTATATTGAAGCTACAGATCCTGACCAGACCTGCAGTGTGATGTGGGGAGAACTTCGTGGAGCACTGAAAAGGGTGAACCTGCCTCTCCAGGCTCTGGAGAGAAAGTGCCATTGGGATGCCTCTTGGAAACCCTCCCCAGGCAGCAGGAATGGAGCAGCAAGGACCCACCTTGCAAATATCCTAGCCTTCAAAATCCCTAATGCTCTGAAGGTCAGGCTCCACCCTCAAATCCAAATAAGGGCCAGGAGGCAATTTTGCTGGCATTTCCAATAAAGTGCTGTCTATCAAACAAGCACAGGCTGGATTTTAACTTCTGAATGGTGTCTGGGCACAGCTCCAAACAGCAGACCATAGAGTCAAGGAAAAAGGTGAAGCAGGAATGGGTAAGGGTTGTATCTAAACAACAGGATACATTTGATATGCCAAGCACAAATAATCTAAACATAGCTGTCTATCTGGCATTAGAAAGCAGCCAACAGAAAAATAAATCCCAGCTTTTAAACAGTGACTTGCCTCCAGCTTTATCTACTTGTTTTTTGGCTAATTTTGACAAGTTTGGTCCACAAAACTAATGTACCACTTCTGCAGACTGTATGTTTCCAGCCTCCTTATAGTTCAAATTTTCAAGCTCTTTACACCTTCCTACTCTATTCACAGCCTTCTCAACCTCCCTTCAGGAATGCAAGAAAAAAATTGTCTTCACTAAAAACTCAGCCAGCAGAGACTGACTGCGGTTCTCCCAGAATGTGCATACGTTTTCTCTACCTCTCTTCCTCCATCTGGCTAAGCTGAATGCCTCCCATCTCTTCCAAAAAGACCTTCTGCCCTTTCCTTGAATATGCCCCTAGTAATCCTTCTGTTACACTTCTTACAATGAAGGCAATCCTAATCCCATGAAGACAAAATTCCTTTTCCTAGACAATCCCTTAGATCAAGGAAGAAACATTAATTATAAATGACATAGTTACATGCTTCCTATCTATTGAAAATACATATCAGACACACAGCAAACCAAAGCATCATTCACCATCACTGATTCCAACTTGCTTGAATTACTCATCTTAGACTCATATTCAAACTGGAGGAGTTTTGTTTACAAAGCTTTGCTTCAGAGCATGCCATACAACTAACAGCAACTACTGAGAACTAGAGCGTTTTTTCTTCCTGAATTTCCAGTCAAATGCCCTCTTTTTATGTAGTTGAGTGAATGACCACACACAGCTGATTGAGGACAACCAAAAAAACACAGCTGAAATGTAAAGAGTAAATTTATTTTGTTACCTCACTGGCTAGAGGATCCCAAAACTACATTGGGCTGCAGACATCCAAAATGAGGGCGCAGGCACCGTCAGGCTCAGCCCAGTCCCAGGCAGGGCAACAGGGCTGCTGTTTGCACCCATTTATCAAAGGGCCACGCATGCATGGGTTAACACCATGCTCTGATTTTCCTCTCTGCTTTTTACGATCTCTGTTTTGATCTCTCTCCCAACACAGGGAGCTCAAGCATGTCTGGAAGAGGGCCTCCAAGTTTCTGTAAACACCTGTGTTATCTCTACACAGAAATTCCTTTTCTCAAACAGTCAAAGGATAAACAGCAGTAGGCATAATATATGGTTTCCCACACTGTTATTCTCCAGGCCTTGGCATTCCCAGCTGCAAGGTCACTTGATGGAATCTACCATCCTCCTTGCTATTCCTCCACTTCCAACCCATCCCTCCCCACACTGGCAAAATACTTCTTAGCTGGTTTATGTCTGTTGCGTAATATGAAAACAATAATGTTTTTACTATAAATTAAGTCTAAAGAGGATGATGAGTCTAAACAGCCTCTAGCTGTTTGCATCTTAATCTCAAAACTATATCAACGCAAAACTGCTGCAGTTACCTGAAATACTTTGATCTGTTAACAGTGCTTATATTCCTCCTGTCAACATTTATTTCTCCTCAAAAGTCTTTCTTTTAAATCTAGAAATATTTCAATAGTAAGGAATAAAAAAGGAAAAGGAAAAATGACAAGGAAATGTTAGAGGAGATTATTAAATATTCATAAACTAGGTAATGCTAAATCCAAAGTTACACATGACAACTTTAAGTCTAAACTCTCCTATAAGTTCCTGACATTCCCTTTAACTACCTGACTGTACACTGTCTTAAATAATGTTTCACAATTTCAGAGACATCACCTATTAGTAAGACAAATATTTTGTACCTATAACCTATACAGCAAACTGTCTACACACAGCTTCCTGCCAGTCAAAATACCAAAATATCAGAGAACAGCTATGGCTCACATGCCGAGCTGAGTTCGCCACTAACGTCCCTTGAGAGAAATAAGGAAGAAAAAGTCTTGGAGAAGAGCAAGGCCTTTTTGCTAGGAAAGATATCAAACTAATGCCAGTGTCATAACAAAAGAATGAGGCAAATATACAGGAAATAAAATATAACAGGATGCATTAAATGCACATCAAAACAGGCAAAACTAGCATCCTCAATTTGAAAAACAAACAGAAACTTAAAGCAACTGTACAGTACGGGACAGTAGTATGTACAATTTTAGAGATACTGCAATTAGCCTGTCTGCCATAAACATACATATGCACATTCAGATTTGCAATTGTTTTACACTTGGGTATTTGTAAAGTTGTCCAAGCAGCAGCAGCAGCAGCTGCATTCCTTCTGAGCTTAGTAATCCTCATTTTTTAAAAGAAAGTCTAAAAATGGTAAGACATAAAAAATCCTCTGATTTCTTCACAGTCAGTTCTCAGCCAAATACGCTGAGAGTTTCCTTGCTTGCTCTCAGTTCCCCGACCACAATGCTTGCCCTGCACAGGGCTGCTTCCCTGCCTCCCGCTTTCTTTCAGATACATGACACTGATGTTACTTTTCTGCAACTTGTATCTAAATCAGAGCTTGAGATGGTACGTGGCAACACTCAAATACTCACAAAAAGACAAAGGATTGAATAATTTACTCTGCAGACCCCTATCTGTAAGAATGGTTTTCATCTCTAAAGACATTATCTCATCCACCTTCCATCTCAATAAATAAAACTGTAAACAGACTTTTTATAAACACACAACAGAAACATTTGATTTCTTTTGTTTTAGTTTTCTCAAATACTTTACTTTTACTTTAGCTGAGGACTTAGATTCAAAACATAGCTGCATTACTGAACAAGACAAAAAATGATCCCAGTAGCAGCACATCTGAACTAAACGAATTCCCTCTGAAAGACAAAGAAAGTTCTTCATGCACCTGAGGCTGGATATCCCAGTCTTGCAGCTCAGACACACCCACAGAAGACACATTGGTAAAAGCACACACAACACAGTTAAAACCTACAGAAACATTATCACAGATTTCTGCACAGCTACTGAATTATGACCAGATCCTTCAAGAATGATCAGGCTCCAGCAGCCACCTCCAGAAACAAGCAACCAGAGTAAGGAAGAAAGAGCAGCAGGAAAACTCCACCAACATGTGGTGTACACAAATAATACAGAAAAATATTAAAGTTGCTTTACCCAAAACTCTCCTCAGTGCCACACTCTGCTCTGGGAATATATGACACACCAGTGCTGAGGGAGGCAGGAGCAGGCCTTGTTCATGGTGACTCCATTAATGAAGTCTGGAAACAAGCCAGCTGAGTGCGGCATCAAGCCGTTTCCCTGCCTGGCATAAGACAGGTGATGCTGAGAAGTTAAAGCCATCTGTACGGTGTTTATTGGCCTCTGGGCTGTGCCCTACTCTGTAGCTGAGAAGCATTTTCCAGGCCAAATGCCATCTCCAGACTTCAACAGGTCCCACGGGTGTTGTAACAACAATAAGCCAGAAAGACCCAACGCCCAAAAAGGAAACCCTCAAACTCTGTGCGGTTGGCTGTTTTTTCCTTAAATCACAGAAACACCAAAAACAAACTCTGCTGAGGTAGAGACTAGTTTGGTATTTGATAAAGTAAACTGGACTCTATCAGTTGACTCACTGCATTCCAAGGAGCTGTTCATAAAATGAAGCTACTCACACAGGATTTTAAAGTAAAGTCTGGCTGGAAAGGGGCCACTACTGTTCCCTCAGCACCTGAGGGCCTGCCTCTGTATGTTCTGCACCAAAAGGATGGACAAGATGCCCTATACTAGAGCTGTTACCGGTCTTAGATGGGAACAATTGCTGAAGAAGAGGTTAAAGATGTCATTGCCCTGGCAGATGTACCACGCACACAGGAACTAGCGACACCAAGTCTGAAATTTGACTCCAAGGCAACATTCAACGTCTTTTCTGTGTGCTGACACAACGCTAACTTTTGAGCCTAATTATGATCATTGAGATTTCAATAAACTTACTCCACTGTTGAACAACAAACAGAAACATGTTATCAGGCAGGATTTGTTCAGAGCTGCCAAGGAGATGCTTGGCATGTCCCACTCCTCTGTTCCTTTCAGTGGGGCTGTTCCAGGACAAACATGCTTTCAGAAAAATTTAAATAGTCTGGAGCAGCTGGATGCAATCTTGATTCTTACTTAGAAGAGCAGCATATAAAGGCATGTCCAAAAATGAAACAAAAGCTGTGTGCTCAGGTCCAGACTTGTGGGGAGAATTCACATGAGTGCTGAGGAGCTGTCAGCAGAGGGTCAGTGGGAACTTGTGGAGAGGAGTGAAGCAGAGAAATGCCTTTTCCCAGTAGTTATGACAGTTAGACAGGCTCAGTTTTACTATCCAGGAAATGTAACCAATGCCAGCAGCAGGAGGTCAACTAAACAGAGCCTTAAAATGATAAATCAGATCAGCAAAATACACAGTATTACCTTCTGTTCCTAGAGAGGTAAGAGTTTACATTGTCTGGAACAAGTTTAGAAACATTCCATGCAGAACACACTACAGGAGGAGATCCTATTGTCCCCTTTTCTGAAGATTTACCAGAGACCTTGACTAGCCTCAGGGAACCGGGGGGGATCTAGGCAGAGGACCTGATTTCTCAGCCTGAAGCTGCACTACTCACTACCTATGTCAATGTGATGAGCAAGTTTAGCTCTTGAGCTGTTAATGGCTTTTAGTGCCAAATCCAAGAAACATGCAACAGGGCAGGAGAGAGGGAGGCAATAAAGGCCAGTGAAGATCCAGAATTTTGGACAAAACTTAGGACATTTTCCTATTAGATCCAAAACTGAGGACATTTTCCTATTTAAAGGCTTTCTGGGTAGATACTCCTCGCAAGTTTAATGGAGGAGGTTGAAAAGCTTTCAGCAGAACTATTTTAATCTGTAGCATTTCACAGGATGCATGCAGGGTACATAATGGTTGGTATATTTAGTTGGTATGGAAATATTTTGCTGGCATAGGCTATGCAGAGAATTATTAAAATGAACAAGTGTATTCAGTCCTTTTGACCAAATTCAGTTCTCAGTCTTGTCTGAGGCTCAACTAATGTCACTGATGTCAGTGGAGTTGCTTTAAATGAATATACTGTATTACACTTTGGACACTAGGAAATGCTAGTAAGAATTAATTTACTTGGTTCAAAATTCATTAAAAGATCGCAATTTGTGCTTTATCTAGGGCATAAAGTATACTTTAATGAATATCTAATAAATGAACAATGATTAACATTTAACAGCTAACAACTAAATTATTAACATTGATAATGTATAACTAATGAATTAGTTTAGTCAATGAATTAATAAACAATGTAAAAAGAGGCAATAAAACTAAAAATGAATCAGACCTCCACTGCTTTAGATAAAATCTACTTATAATTTCTTCAGATTTAATATTTGTTTTACAGGAAAATCTGTAAGAACCTCTACAATCTCTCCAAATAAGATACAATCTCTTGGCATAAGAAACAAAATCTCTTCAGGTTAATTCACTGTTGTTCTGAGCAAGGGCAAACCCCACAATCTTATTATTTACTTTCTTGGTAAACAGATTAGATCCATATTCAGCTACGGTTATACATATGCATGTGACAACTGCTGGCATATTGCTCTGCCAGTGCTTAAGAACATTTCTTTACCAGTTAAACAATCTTTCCCAAAATAAACACATCTTTTCTGTTATCACAAGCTATAAAGCAGTTCAAGAGCCCTGAAATGATCTTTTCATTAGTTTGAGATGCTTAAGGATCTCAGTACTGAAACATCCCCAATAAGCCTTATGAGTCAGGAAGCGAATAAATCCTGCTCTCCCACTCCCTTAATGAGAATGCCTAATAAAAATGTAAACTAATTCTCTTGACTGCCACTATCCTGTCTACTGAATGAAATCTTCCTTTTCCTTACCATATATTTCTATAACTTTAAAGCTACAATATATTTATGGCTGTTTGAGATTACTCATCCAATGCCACAAGCTGGCACTAGTTTCCTAACTTCCCTCATTTTTTTCCCTTGGCTGAGGCCAGACAAGATCACCCGCCCTGCTAGCAAATCCATCCTCTTCAAGTCAATACTGTAATAACCTCAGCCAAGTCCATCCTCCATCAACAAAGCAATCACAAAGCCCTTAGCTTGCAATATTTCCTTGTTGAATGTATACTTCAGTAAATTTGAATTATCTATTTGATTATAAACATTTATGGGTTTTTAAACTCAAATGAATATTAAATATACTTAAACTGTGCTTTCCTTCCTCTCTCTATAAATGCCTCCTTGTCCTCCTAATGCAAACAAATACAAGACAGTGCTTCTCCCCACAACATTTGTCACTGTTAGCAGCCAGGTGGAGACTTCTGTCCCCTGTTCTACCTACACAGAGGTCCTTGCTGCACCCTTTTCCTGCATCTCCAGGGTCTCTGCAGGGAAGTAAGAGCTCAGGCAAGCAACAACTGGCCTGTCCAGCAACAGTAAGAAGACAGTGGAGAATATGGATATTTCAGCTCATTTTTATGCCAGACCTGAAAGCCAACCAAGAATTCCAGCAGGACCTCTGGACAATTTGAAAAGCTGTAAAAAACAAAATAATCCTGTAGCCTCCAACTAAAAGCCAGGAGTTATAACGGAGATTCAAGAAACCTTGGGATGATGCAGAAAAGCATGTTGTCTGGAGAATGGGTCAGGAAAGAGCTGAAACAGGCAGCATTCTCACACGTGGCCAGTAATTGCAGCTAACTGCAAGGCTTTGCCACTCATACCAGCCTTTTACCACTCTCTGGTCTAAAGCAGGATCACAAGATGTGTTTCAAGGTAGAGTTACCACGGTGGAAGCTGCCAGAGAGAACATGAAGAGGATGAAACTGTTGGGAGAGGTGGGCTGCCTTTCAACACAGAGTGCTGGAAGCAAAAGCAGGTTCCTTTGGTCCTGATCAGCCATTTAAATTGCTGTCAAGTCTTGTGCTAGGGAAGCGTTTCTCCAAGCTCACTCCTGAGGGCACACATCTTGCCAAGGGCCAAACAGGTAGAAGGCTGCCAATCTTCTCCTCCCCTCTGCAGTAGACTGCTGCTCCTTGCAGCATGGTCAGCATGTGAAAAGAAGTGCTAGGCGCTCAGCTACCCTGGACAAGGCTGGACAAACTGATCTTTTAGGTGTGCTTCTCCACACTTTTGTTGGGCAATCTCCCTCCTACTACCTCACATTTGCCAAATCACAGGTTCAGAATGGACTGGCAGGGATCCAAGTTCTCTCACAGGCTCTCACAGGTAAAACTGCCAAAAGTACTTTCTCTGGAAACAATGATCCTCCCCCTCCTTGTCTCACATCTAACAGGGCAAGTGTCTCCCTGGCCACAGAGAAGGCTTCCAGGCAGAGACGGTGCTTGGGAACATCAAGGGAAAGCAGGAACTGAGCACCATTAACTCCTTTGTGGGTTTGTAAATAGGAGCTAGACCACTTAGGAGACAGCCTCCTTATTTGTTTAGTGTAGGGGGCCTAATGCATAATTAGGCAGAGGGCCCTGCTCTTCAAAGTCCCTCTTCTTTAGAAGGTTAGAGACTGTGCTCTAACCTTTAGATGAAAAATATACAGAAGAATGGAACTGAGCATGTTTTTCCCATGTAATATAAGCAGGTCTGGTGGCATGGTGATACTTCCCTGTCTCCCAGGAGAGGATAGCAGCTGTCTTGCTGCTTCAACCTCCTGCTCCTGAGTTTATTCACACAGTGTCTGAAAAAAATAAAGCTGCAACACAGTGGGTCTGAGCTGGGAGACAGGCAGAGCATCTTATGCAAGTGTCATTACATCGTTCTGCACACAAAATGTCCTGCACCAACCTCTCTATAGCTGCACGAGACTTGAGTGTTTCCTCTTGACAAGCTCCAGTTGAACCTTCTGTTTTAAGTAATGGTTTGCTTTTTTTTTTAATTAAAAAAAGAAAAAAAATATTTTACTTGAGTATTGATGTTTTCCTGGCGCACAGGAAGATACAAGGCAAGGGAAGAGCTCCTTCTGAGAAAACACTCTCCCAGTCTTCCTGCTCCAGGATGCTCCTGTTGTCTTCTCCACACAAGTGCAGGGTGTGGAGGGAGTCCCTCTTAGGGGCACTGGCCATCCTGCCTTTGCTGTGTTAGACTCTGCTGCATTAACACAGCTCCTCACAGGATCCAGGGACAGTTCTGTACTGAAGGGCAGCCTTCAATATGAAGTTAGGCCAGCTGGTGTTCCCTTACAGTATTCATGCCTCTGTGGAGATCTGCCTTTTGGCACTCTGTCAGGCCTGGCAGCTCACCTGTGCCTCGTGCTCCTTGCCTTCCTGCCAACAGCACAGGAAGGGGAGCTCACTGCAGCACTACCTCAGCCCTGCTCCTAATGCTGCCAGCCACACCCCCATTCATAGAGAGAGCAGCTCCCAGAGCCAGCAGGAAATCAAGACACACCCCCGATAGACACTGCCTGCAAGTCTGGTCTATACTTTTCAAATATGCACATGACTCCGTGTAAGAGCTCGCTGACACCACAGGGACCCTCAACACAGCCCTGCCTGCACAAGGGCTGAGGCCCTTCTCAGCTCCCAGCTTCTGGCACTTAACATGACTTTCTTCCATTTTCACAGAACAGACTCAACAAAAGTCATCCAAACTGTTTGGGTCTGAAAAGATGGCTGGGATGAAACCACTGACAATCAAACAGTGTGTTTCAGGTGCTGAGGACAAGCCAAAGCTTTTTTTTTTTTATTATTATTGCAACTGATTAAAAGCCAACGGAGAAATTCCCATGTTTGGCACTGAGGTAAGACATCAGATCTGTTTTATATGATTTCCTACAATGCTGACTTTACACAGAGAAGCTCAGCCCTGCGCAGAGGATGACAACTTCTGCAGTGATGGCAGCCACGTGTTACACAGATCTTCATGTCTGCTTCTCATAACGAGTAAAAACTACATTTGCCTGCATTTGGCAATTTTTCCACCTTCCTGGAAATGCCATGGTTAAACAGTTGGCTTTTCTTCCAAAAAGTTGTAATTTAAAAAAAACACACACAGTTTCTTTAAAAAATGAGAACTTAATCCTGATTTCAGTGATCACACAACTGCTAGAGGAACAGCACTCAGCATCCAGGCCCAGCAGACACACAGAACAGTGGCAGCTGGGCAGCCACCTCCAGACACTGCCCATTCCTGCCTGGTGCCTGAAAGGGACTGATGATCTTCTGACGTGAGACATCCTAATTCTCATCTCCTCCCACCACCACAGATATGCAGACATTTCCTATTCAAACACAGGAGCTGCCAAGGAAGGGAGTGAATGAGGAGGATCTGCAGCAGCAGGGTTATAATCTGCTCCTGTGACAGAAGAGGGCAGCTCAGAAAGAAACTGACTCTTGATCTGACTTTTTATTCCACCAGCCATCCAGATTACAGCTCAAAGCATTCACAGTGTACTGTGAATTTGAGCGCCCTTTGGGTCATTTCCTGTTTATGTGCACTGCTAATTAATTCAATAGCTGCAAATCAGAGAGGGGAAAAGGGGGTTTGAGATCTATGAGTGTTTCATCTGGCCCCCATCTGCATTTCTGGCATATGTACAAAGTGCATCCAGATCATACTCCACTGTAGGTAGGGAACACAGGAATTGCCTGCATTCATTGTGTGGAAAGTGTACTTAACTGACTTCTACCAAGGACAAAATTCCTCCGTAAGACACTCTGAAAGGGGTATGTGCTACCTCCCTGAGTAGAGCAGCAGCCTGAGCTCTGTTTCCTAATTATGTCTGACCTGCAGGACATCAAGATAAGCTATCCAGATCTCTTTTTCAACCAAGCAGGAGAACCATTAGGTATTGCAGATAAACTCTTCAGTGCAAAAACTGTTCTTCTGGACATGTCTTTGTTAGGATTAGCACAACAGGGCCTCTGAGAAGTATCCCAAGTAAGAAACCAAAAAGAAGTATTTGTAGTGTTGAGGAGGCCTGTACAAACAGACAGTGCAAATGAACAAGAGCCCATGATGCCTTTCAACCCTCTTACTTACTGGGTAGTGCTAGGGTTTGCCCATCCTTCTCCCACATGTGAGCCCAGAGCCACTCCTGCCCTGAGCATTACACCCTTCAGCACTTACTGATGACAAAAGAAGGTGCAGTTTGCACTTACTTTTACAGCTCCATTAAAAGGTGACCTGCAAATAAAAAAAAAATCAAGCACATTTAGTATTATGTGCTGAATGCCCCCAAATAAACAGGATTAAATGAGCATTCAGCCCTTATGTAAAATTTAGGTGAAAAGACTGGCACTGAATGTGCACTTTGATTTTATGCTCATGAAACAGTGTCCTTCCAAACAGTGATCTTCTAAACAGTTCCTCAAAACTACTGGCTCCACATTTCTGCCTCTCCTGCTGGCAGACAGCACAGTGGGATGGAGGTGTGGCAGAAATATTATCCCTCTGAATGGCGTATTTCTGAAGCTGCAGTAAGAAAGCTGGCAAAGCGAGGGGACAGCAGGCAGGCTGTCCTAGTTCCCCTCCTTTCTCTTCCCCTCCCTGCTCAGGCACCAAAGCCTATGCTTTCCAAATGCACTGACCTAGCACTGGGCTACACCCCCTGTGGAGGCACTGGGGGATCAGACGTATTTGAAGATGAGGTTTTGAGATCTGTTACAAATTTTAGCAGTGCATTGCACAGCCACAGGTAGAGCTTTTCCCTGTAAAATAATGAACACGATAGCTATTTCCCACTTGCAGTCACCATGCTGGTTTCCCCTCCTCTTTCTGTGTTTGGCCCTGCTTAACCGACTCCCCTCCCTCAGACCCAGCTCAGGAAAGTGTTTCTCCATGTGCTCAAAACCCAGTGCCTTCAATGGGAGACAAGCACATGCTTCAGTATGTAACTGGCTGGGCTGCTCAAATATGTAACCTTTCCCACCAGTGCTCTCTTGTACCAAATTCTGTACCTTTACTATCAATTGCCTGGTATAAAGTGATGAAAAATAAGCTCATAAGTGACTTGATCACTTTATAGCTACTCACATTATTCTGATTTAAAATCGTGGATCTGTAAAAGAAGATTAAGGGTTTTCCTGTCCTGGCATTCTTACACCACTTCCCCAGCACACGTGAGGAGCTGTTAAGCATTGTGCTGCAGTTCTCAAAACAATCTTGCTCACTCCCCAGATCTTATTTGACATTTCTCTTAAGCGATGCTTTGCAAAGAGCTACCTTCACATACAGAAATACACTGCACAGGTTTCCAGAAAGTTTTCAAATAAGGTCTAGCATCTAATTTTAAATCTCTTTTATAAACAGAAGCTTTGGTTACCAACCTTCATCAAAAGCGTCTGGTACACGGTTACTGTTTGTTGCTTTCTTTAACTTGGCTTTTTTATTCCTCATTCTTTTATGAAATGTGATACTGCTTTATAGGTGTCCAAACTCAACATTATCCTACAACTAAGATTCTACCGTAAAGTCTTAAAAATATTGTTTTGTAAATACAAGTGTTAAAACCAGAGGTGTGCACACTCCCTACATCTAAATGTATAATTACAGGCAAACCAATTGACATTATCTAGAAATATTATTTAAACTAAGAAACTAAACAGGTGAGTTGTACCAATTCCTGTCAACAATAATTCTTTGATTTTTAGTAGGCTGATAAAGACATCTGCAATGGGTTAAGAAAGAATTTTTAAATAACTATAATGTCAAGCAGGAGATCTTTTAATTTAAAAGTGCTAGTGAACTAAGAAAAGGGAGAATGTTATGCCAAATTCTCACTTACAATTTAAAAGAGGCAGATGATGGAGCTGAACAAAAGCTGCTTGGTTCATCATTTCTCCTTACCATCGTCCCTGAATAAATCCACCTACCTGACATCTTTTTGCTTTCAGCTAAATACACTTCTCATGTGAAAGGCAAGTTTCCTCCAGCCTTGCCTGGGAAAAAGCACACCAGAGAATAGGCAGGCATGGCCATGCCCCATGTGCAGGCACAGCAGTGTCATGTTAGTGCTGCTGCCAGAGCATGACTGACCACTGACAAAACAGAGGAAACCAGCCAGGAAGAAAAAAATGTGGCATGGTGTCTAAACCACAAAATAAACAACAGAATAAAAGCCTCAAACAACATTTTTGGTTTTTTTCATGTTGTCTGTAATAACAGTGGACATCCTACTTTAGAAACACATGTCATATACCAGGAGCTTTCTATAAAGTAATACTGGCAGAGTTTTCATTGCCTGTCTGCTCTGGCATCCTCCAAGCAGTCCTTCTGCTAGTATTTCAGCATGCCATTAAAAGAGGCTAATTGTGTACAGAGAGAACCGTGCATGAAACAGCAGCACAAGCTCTGGCTGAGCCTCAATCCCTCAGCACACGACTTCAAGGAGTGCTCAAGCAGGCCAAGGAAGAGCAGAACCACAGAAGAAACTACAGCACACTCACTACTTGCTTAAGAGCTGCAACAGGCAAAAGTAACACTTCAGCACAACACCCATTCTTCAACAATTAGAAGTATGATTGAAAAGGTGAAAAAATACCTAAGACATATACAGTGAAAGATTTAAATGTTTAAATTACTCTACAGATTTACATTAATTTTATCTATTGTCAGATTCAGCTGTTAGACTACTAGGCAACGCCATCTAGTGATGCAAGCTGAAAAAGTGATGCTCCATTCTTTTTTGAAAACAATCACTCTTGAAAAGGCTCACTCTTGCAAAATTCATTTCTGTGGAACCACAGTATCAAGAGGTGCAAATATTTCAGTACCCATAAGCATTTTCAGACCTGCAGCATTAACAAAGTAAAAAGGTCTGAGCTATTTCAGTTATCTTGAAGTAATTTCCAGAACTGACAACGCAGAAAGTAAGCTGGGTTAATCACATCACAATTTAATGCACACAATGTGTAGTGTTGATATGGTATTGGGATACAGTACAAAGCCCAGTAAATGACCTCCAGATTTGGAAAGACCTAGAAATATTATTTGTATGATAAAATAATTTACCTAAATTTTGAAGAATTCTCTTTGTATGTGTAAAATATCTGCTTGAAAAATGCTATCCCAGTCTTAAAATTTCAAGGAAAAAGAAACCCGTGTGTGGGTTTAAACTTGCTTTTTTTGTGAGGTGGAACCAGCCAGTCATCTGCTGGTGATAGCTGTGAGCTGTAATTAGCCTCTGGTGGAAATTGCCAGCAGATGCAACTAAAAGTTTAAGTCAATTGGCTCTGCTTCCTCCTTACAAGAAAATTGGCATTTCAGGGCTGCATTCCAATGTGATGGATCTTAGAAACCAAAGCTAATTTGACAAGAAAGGGAAGTGCCCCTTTTCCTGGTCTGCTTTAACCCTGAACACGCTGCACGTTCCTGCAAAGGATGCATATTTTTACTGTTCTTTTGTTGTTCTTTTTATTTTTTTTTAATGCCCAAAGAAAGTAGCTGTGATTATACAAGAAATATTCCACTGAAGAAAGGCCAGTGTTTAGTCCCAATTACTGAAATCACAGCTGTGGAGATGGGAGAGGAAGAGGATGCAAAAAAGGCAGCAATGGTGAACAAAGGCAGCATGTGAAACAGGACTTGGAACAGAAAGCACAGCAAGCTTAGGTACATGAAAAGCCAAGCAAAACCCTGAAGCACCAGTACTGCAGCTGGTCCACACTCTGTCTGAGCCATTGGTCTGTGACAGTTCTGCACACTGGCTGCCCCACACTGCACCTCTCAACAGTTCCACAGCAAATGCAGTGTGGGTATGCAGAGTGTTGCTCTCACCCTGCTTCCCACCAGTTTCCTGCATTTCATTAATATTTCATTATTTCATCACTCAGGCTTGATCAGCCTGTAGTGGTGTATGGTTTATGCATTCTGGTCACCTGTCCTTATCATGTCCTTCATATCTGTTGTTGTGTAGATAGTGAATGTTCAGCCATGACGAGTAATTGGCATCATTGCTTTGCCACCTGGGCTTTGTGCAAGCCTTGCTGGGATTTAACTTCCTTGTATCTACTCTCAGGGATATTTGAAGACCTCAAATAGTAGAGAAACTTCCCCAAAGTCACCATTAGTTTGCAATGACCACATCTAACACATGAGTGTTTTCCCATGAAAAGGTATCTATTCACTGAGTGTTGGAACTTCTCTTCAGAAACAAAAACAACTTAATAAATCAAGTAAAAATCTACACCTCTGTGTCAATGGCACACAGGCACATCTGCCTTATCGAACCAGGCAGCATGAAGAGAGGAAGGGTTTCTGCAGGCTGCCTTTCAGCACCCACTTCATCTGTATACTACAAAACTTAGTTGATGATGTCTTTGGACTCACTAGAAAGTAAAGTGCTTTGGGATATGTAAAAAACTCACATGCAAAACATGCTAAACACAGCACTTACACAAAAGCTTAATGGAACAATGAGGAGTTTTGTCAAGCAGAAACTCAAGCAGAGTGGCCTTTTTTTGACACTGGATAGACTGGTCACATTGTAGAGTACTGGAACTATGCAGATCTTGCTACAAAAAAAATTATATTAGTGACTGTTTTGATCCATTTCCTGAGGAGACATGCAGTGACAGCACAGCAGAACTGCCACAACCATTCTTACTCCAGCTGCCCCATATATGTACAACTCTCTCCTAAAAACCTTTGAATGCTCACTTTGTAACAGGTCAGCTTCTCAAAAAGATACGTTAAAAGGGAGTTATTAACTACAATTTTTCTAGCAGATAAACCAGAAAAAAACATACATGCACATGCTTGAGTACATTATCCTCACACAATATTGGATTTTTCACAAGGTTTAAGAGCACTCTTAATAATTTTATTTCCTTCAAAAAAAAGCCCATTTTAAATCAAGACTCTTACAGTACGCTAGATGGCTTTAGCTAGATGGGATCCTTTCCCCTCCAATTAAGAAGAAAAAAAATCCTGTAGATCTAATCCTGCCTACAGGATAACTTATTCTTTCTCCTTTTTTTAAGGTTAATTCTTACTACTTAATTATAAACCTATTGTTTTGTACAAAAATGGGATCTTTCTTAAGTGCTCTTCTGTTCTGTCTTCCTCTGAACTGCAAAGCTGTTTACCAAGACTTTTATCACGTTTTTCTTGTTAAACAGTTATTCTTCCTATTAAACAAGCAATAGAACAAATCCTGATTTCCTCTTAAAGCAGTGGAAAAGCAAAGTTTCTGCCAAAAAATCTACACAGCCAAGATTGCTAGCTAATGTACCTTCACTGCTCTCAAGGCTAAAGCATTTTGCACCACAAAGGAATCCATCCAGGAGCTGAAACTCTCAAGATAACAGCTCTTCAGGCAAAAAATGAGCGAGATACAAATATCTGCACAAAGAGAGGTAGCTAAAACTGGACTCATACTTAGCCCAAGGATTCCCTGCACACCTAAGTGCTGTGGAGTGCTTAGCCCTCCAATATCCTGGTTTCACACTGAGCAGCTCCATCCCCCAGGTGGGGTAGCAGAACAGAGAGTATTTCCCGATGGAAAGCAGGTGGCTGCCAAACCAAATATACTGTGTGCAAACAGCACCTGCACCATTCTCCGCCTCTGTGAGACACCATTCACGGAAACCCCAACATCACCTTCACCCAAAGTATCCATTTGGGCAGAAATATGGCTCACAGGCTTTGCTATTCCTTTTGAGATCTCAGCTCAATTTCTGCATGCTTGCTCTTTTCTAAAGGCAGAACAAAGAGAATATTTAGCTTTAAAAACATCTTGGAAACTACAAATGAAAAATTGCATGACAAGTGTACAGCTTTAATTACATCTCTCAAGGGGATGAGAGAGCATTTCTGTATCCCCGTCTTGTCTTCTCTCTGCCCTGGAAATTCGTAAGATGATCCGAGGTACAAGTGTTCATATTTGTAGGGGGAAAAATGACCTATATTACATTCCTAGCAGATCATGTAAATAACAGGATGTAAAGTCTCACAGAATTAGTTTACATTTGAAACATTTTCAAAATATTGTTTTAGCTGGGTATAATAGACCACCATAAGATGTGACACACAGCAAACACAGGGCTGCAATTAAACAGCTGGCAAACAGCCAGAAAGAGATAAAGGCCCAGGCTGTCGCTTGCTAGACAATATATATGGCTATTTTGGCAGCCAAAATGAATGTGATAATTGAGCCATGACACATTAAAAAGGCACACAATTTCGAAGGAAAGAGTTCCTGAGCACTAAACAGGGAGCATCTATAGGGTGCTTAGAGCCAAGAACAGTTTATGAGTAATAACAAGAGCGGACTGATGACAATTCAGCGGTGCCAAGCCAACCTTGTCTCGTGCACTGCACCACTGTATGCACTGATTTACCACAGACACAGAAATACAGCAGTCAAGCCCACAATGGCCTTCAGAAACAAAGGGAATCTGAAGAGTGTGGGCACGAACTTGAAGTGTTCCTCTGAATGTTTTTTATACTAATAAGGATTTTGTACAGTAGCAGTTCTATTTCCAGAAGTCACAGTGACTTGATTTGACTCCAACATCCAGAAAAGGCCCAATTGATATAAGTTCACTTTTAAAATAAAAATACGCCATAACACATAAAGAGTAAGTAAGTTTCAAAATCATAGTTTTGCTATAAGGAAAAATGACTGTTTTGTTTAAGACATGAAGACCCTTAACGCTGACAACAATAGCTGTTTGGAAGACAAAGTCCAGGAGCTTTTCTAGTGTTTCACCACAGGTTTTATTAAATAACCTAAAGACACAGCAAACAAACAAATGTAGCAAACGAAGACACAGTTTTAAGTTAACACCCAACAGCTGTATAAAGCTTCCTACAAATGTACTCCACTCCATCAAATTAACATGCTGACATCAACTGCATTTCCTTCTTGTAAAGGACTTGAAAACCTATACACAGTCAGCCCCCAGCCCATTCATTCACTAACCTCCCACAAAGTGTAGGTTCTTCAAGATCTAAAATTATGCTCATATAAAAGAAGGCTAAATTTAGACTCTGTTACAAGAAAATCCCTATGAAGAGTTTACTTCCAGATCTTTGTCTAAACTTAACCACATTAGAGGTGTATTCAAATAAGGAAATTGCATGTGTAGCTTCCCCAATCAAAAGGTGCAGTGCATCAAGAGAGCTTACAAAAAGTGTAAGAACCCACTTGTAGATCCATTCACACCAGTCATATCTAGAAGACAACTGCACAGCTCTCCATAGCATCAATACCAGTGAACCACAACTGACCTGAGGGATACTGGCAAAACCTTTGTAAATGATCCCCTGTACTAAGCATCAAAGAAACCCAGGAAAATCTCTTGAGACATTAAAAAACCCAGGATCTCTTCAAGGAAAATAATTTCTTTTCTCAAAGTACTCTAAACCATTCAGATTTCCTCAGAAAAAAACTGCCTAGCTACCTCAAATAACCAACACAGTCTTCCAAATCCAACAATCAGAGCAAACTGGCATTGCCGTACTGGGCCAAAATAAAGAATCAGAATCAATACTTGACTTTATACTAAACCAGTACAACTACAATAATTACATAATCTACTTTTACACAATTATCTTTAATGGCTGTGATAGTAACTTCATTAAGTGTGAGTAAAGGAAATGGAAAGGCTTAAAGATGAGGTCAGAACATGCACTTTTGGCTGCTTCCTCAGGAGATGCATCAAATATGTAATTCGTGTCTAAGGAAGAGCAGACTCTTGAGGGTAGCTGCAGTGCCCAAAAGAAAAATGAAATAATAACACGCATTTTTCTGACCCACAAATTAGAAGGAGTATAAGGGGACAATTGCAGGAATAATTTAGTTGACCCTCATCTGAAAATTTCATACTATTGCATACAAAAATGGCACATTCTAATAGTGAAATATATTAAAGAAGTACAGTCTTAATTTTTTTTTTGTCCCCAATACTGCAGCAGACACACAGGCATGTAATCCCACAGGCTCTGTCAAGTGATGTTTAGTAGCAGCTGAAACAAGGCCAATTCACATTCACACACACAGTTTCCTGGAAAAGGTGAGAAAGGTGGGCTTCCTCTGACTCAGGGCCACAAAGCAGAAAGGCAGTAATTAAAAATGTAGACACAAAAGAGGAATGAAGAGAAATAAGTCCCAGTTGTTTAACATACTTCACATACTTGTCCCTTGCCCAACTATCCTATGAAATCTCAGTTATAAAAAGGGGTTTTTCATAGATCTTGTATCCAGCCTGATTGTGAACAGTTAGTTATGCAAAGAGTTTCATGGAATTAAACTGCAATCAAAAATTAAATTTTCTTATAAGTTAGGAGAAAATAGGAGGGAAGATTGGTTTAGGACAAGAAACAAACACACATTGAAGTAGCTTTGCAGTATGAGAACCTTCAAGGACTGTGAATCAAGGACTGACAAAACTGTGTCAGGCAGAAAAGACTGAGTAACTCAGAAGAAGAGGAATACTACAAGTAGGCTGTTTATTTACACCTACCATGGAATCTGAGAGTGTTTCTCGTTATGGCTATGTTAACTCAAATCAACCTTTGGCCCCTAGTAATGAGCTGTAATTGCAAAAGAAAATTTGGAAATACAAGGAATTACAGGAAAACTTTTTAATCTTCTGCTGCAGAGAATAGTAGCTGTAAAAAGGTGTGTCCCAGTATAATGCAAAGCACTAATCCTCCCCATAAAGCAGAATACCCTGGAGTAGATAATAACATTCTCTATGAAGTAAATCCTCTATTTATTTATACTCTGGCACAGTTTCTAAGTGTTTACATTTATTCAGTAAGCCAAAAAATTACTCAGACTTATTTTTTCTTTATATTTAACATATAGAACGGCAAAGCTCTGAGCACCTGGACCATAATTAAATCTATAATTCATACAGCAGCATGAAGACTAATACCTAAATTGCCAGAAGAATTAGTAATATCAGGAACAACTTACTGCAGGTTCCAAAAATGAGAATAGAAAGGTTTTATAGTAAAGCATCTGTCTTTCAAACTTCCCCCAGGAAAACGTTTTCCCTCGAATTTCTATTCCAGTGGTGATCCAGACTCCACCAATAAAACTTTAGAGGCTAGAAAAAAACTCAGAGAAACTACTGACAGACTGAGAGGCACAGTGCCTCTAGCACAGGCACTGCAGCCACGCTACAAGAGGAACACAGCTGCACCACCAGCACACTGGGCCCAGCACTGCTCCTGGGCGGGAGAAAGAGGTGCCCTGGCTCAGTCTGGTCCTGGAGCAGAGCTGGGGTGCCCCAGGAACACGCTCACTTCTAACAGAGGTTTCAGCTTCTTAGGAACACATGCAGCTGGTGCAATTTCATACTGCAGTTTATCCACCCACCTAAGACAGAACAGCGCAACGGGGTGTTCCTGTGTCCTGCTCTGCATCCAAACTGGATAAAAGCCAGGCTCTGGCTTGCACCTAGCTAAGAGACTGTAGTTACACACTCCAGCAGTGCCAGGATGACTCATGGTGCTTTGCACTCTGCCAGATGACTTTGAAGGGAACAGAGTTGCATATGGAAAGCACAAGCAGATGCAGTACAGCATCTCTCAGACACTCGTCAAGCACTCATTGCTTATGGCATCTACTGCAAAGCTCACCAGAACTGACCCCTTGGTCTGTGATCAGCAACCAACTTCAGAAAAAGATTAACAGAATTACTTTCAGAAATAACATTCAGTGCACTGCATCCACTGCTCACTGCACAATTTAGTGTTGCCTTTTTTTTTTTTATTCAGGCTTCAAAAGCCAATGGCTCTTTCAAAATTAACAAACATGGAACTCTTCTGGGCATAAATGGATTTGGACTAAGACCTTGTACAATACAGTCTCTCATAATTACCTGTTCATCACACACTTTCAAGAAGCAGAAAACCCAAATGATGTTTCTATTGGTGCATTTTTTCCAAACAGCACTCTTATCTTCCCACTTCCTGAAACCAGCTGCTATCACACTGGTGGGCACGTGTCATTTTTACTGGAAAGCTGCCCAGCCTGGATGGATGATTTTAGCATGGAGGAATCCAGCTTATCTCAGGTGTGGGGAGAGGTGTGTTCACAGTCATTCCTATCTCCTTACTTGCATGTTTGAAAACAAAAAGAGAGTTCAAGCACAGCTGAGTCTGACAATCCAGACAACAGATTTTATTTATATTTATTTTTCCAAGGTCAGAATCTGGGAGTTAAGAAAAATTAAGCACATCAACTTGCATTTGTCAGAAAAAAACCCCAGAAATATCAGAATCTCTCTTACAGTCCTCCCTGAATGAAAAGTAGGCAGTAGCCATCTATAGCAAAAATATCAAGCACAGCCTGCAGAGAGATTCAGAGACAATGCAAACAGCATAAACAGCATCCAGAAGGATGAAAAACCATTTCTCAGAGTAGTACAGCTCACATCAGTCTCCATTTTCTCCATCTCCAACTCCACCCTCTCTAATTTCTAGTAAGGCACACTGGTCATTGAACAGGAATTTTGCCAGAATGCCCTTTACATCTGGGAGAACCACACGGTGCTCAGCCTATAATAGCTGTTTTAGTATCGAGAGCCTTGTAACTGATAAGAAATTACTTTGATTCTTCTATTCCTAAAACGAAAAACCCCAAGCAGGTTTAACAGAAAACAGACTTCAAATAATGCTAGTCTGCAGTATTACCATGAAAATAAACCAAATAAAACACTTGAAAGTAAAATGCTTTCACTGCATTTGTTTTCAGAGTACCTTGAAAGTAACTGACTTCTCCACATATGGATCTATTTAAGGTTTGCTACTGTGTATTATCAAACAAATCACTGCTTTGTTTTGATGATGTCCCTTTCACTTCAGAAACTTGTTTCTTTTTTGAAAAAAACAAGCTGTAGTGTGTTTGCTCTGATATAACTAAGTATACCACCCGAATTCTGGCTTATTAAAAAAAACAGGAAGAGGCAAATCATACTCAAAATACACAGCAGCCAGGTTGCTACTGCAACTCTTCATACTACTCCAGCTATCCAAGACTTTGTGGAAGAAGGGGAAGGTGGAGCTAGGCACTACCTGGCTGTATAAAACTTGTATGGGTATGGTACAAATTTTCTACTCCAGACAAGAAACACTTTTTCAGCCACAGACTGCTTCAAATAGTTTATCAAGTGAAGACCACCCTCTCAGATTAATGTTTAATCATGCTTGTAGAATTTTAGGTTCTACAGTATTTCTACCTTTTGCATAAGAATATATATCACTTGAGTAATACTTAATGTTCAGTAGGCTGTGCTGTGTAACTTAGATTACTTAGATTTGCTTCCATGTGAATATAGAGTATTCAGTGCAAGTTGATTTTAGTCTCTTAAGACCTCTCTTTGCATTAGCTTCATAGAAATCAAACCAAAACTCATTTTTTTCCTTCTAAATCCAAAGCTCTGAACAGAAAATCAGGTATTTGCATAAGGATGTCGGTTCTTTGGGCCCTCAGGGTGTCTGCAGAGGGAGATGTTGCTAAATCTGTAGTGTCCAACTACAGCATTTGCCATTGATATTAATGAAGTAGATACAGATATGCCCTAGGTATCTGTAAACAAGTTAGGACAGGTACTGATGCACAATGACAACGCAGAGCTCTGTGTCAGCTAACCAACCCTGAACCACTCCACTCGTCCCTCGGATCCTCCAGCCTGGATGAAGTCTTTGATGTTAGGATACCAGGGAGAAGGACAAACACCAGCTAAAATATTAGCAAGCCCCAGGCAGCAGGGACACAGTAGACAGGTCCTCAGTCAGAAAAGGTTTATTTGGGGAGGAACCTGCCCAGTCTGCCACAACAGGAGCCTTCACAGCAAGAACCACCATCAGCTGAACATCTTTCCTATTGCATAACTACTGATCTATTGAAACACTTTCCACACCGTCTAAAATCCACTCCGCTCAAAGCATTTATGGCATAAACATTTTACTGAAATTGCAAACAAAACCAGCTTTCTGCTGCTAACCTTCCCTTACCTTACAGAAAGGACAGCACCCATGTTCCATTTGTCCAATGAAATCTGACCAGCTGATGCTCTACTGACTCACTCTATCATGTTTTGGTGACTTCCATGTCTAGTCTTCAGAGTGAAGTGATAACCTCAGTTCAAACCTAGATCACCTCACTGCAGCTTCAAGCTCAACAAATTGAGCCAGCATTGATTGAGAACCCTTGGCTTTCTGCAACACCTGTACTGCTAAGTCAGTCACAGGGTGGCCTGAGTGCTGGGCACAGCTACCTTTGCTCAAGCTATGTTAAACAAGCTCCCAAAAGGCAGGCTGGCTTTGCACTGAATGAGAGCCTTAATTTGTTTACTGATTTCCAGCCCTGCCACTGAAGCTACATGAAGGGTTTCTGGCAAGGGAGGAACTCACCTCCAGGACAATTCGTTGTGAATCCCTGAGGCTGGCCTTTAGCTTTGCTGTCTGTTCTCTGACTTGGCTGGCTACCTTCCCAGTTCCTGCACCCTTCTGCATGCCTCAGAGAGGAACTGCTCAAGTTTATAGCAGCATTAACTCATCAGCTGGAAACCTGCCAGGCTGCTTACATTTTCACTACAATCGTCTGAGCTCTGATTCCAGAGGGTGCCTCAAGACAGGATCCACGGGCACAGACAGCACTCACAACAGCTTTCTGATGTGCTTGATCCATTTGGGGTGTTGGGCAAGATGCATTAGTGCTTGCATAGCTACTGCAAACTGCCTCTGTGTAAGGACAAAAATGCCCCTTGCTTTTGTTTAGCTCAGTCTTAGAGATACACATGGGCCTGTGGAACAAACACCGAGCACCCAAGCACAGAGTGTATGAAGCATCAAAATTCAAGATCTACTGCAGATCTACTGTGCTATTTGCTTCTCACAAAGGTGACACACTTCTGGAGAACTGAGGACATGTGCCTAGTTTATTTCTAGTTAGCAGAAGGTGACAAAGCCAAAACGGGGGGGGGGGGGGGGGGGGGGGGGAGGGACAGAGGGGAAAAATAAAAAAATAAATCAGCAAAAAAATCACAGGACATTTGATTTTTTTGACTGGCAACAGCACAAAATCTGTGTGCTTCCAGTGACTTTTTAAATAACTGTTGCTGCTGCTTGGAATCATAGCACCTGTATATCTTCCGTGATGATTATACTACAAAACCCTGACTAAATTACAGTTTTTAAATAAAGTGAAAATCACTTCCCCACAAGCTTTCCTTTAGCATTATAATTTAAATCCAGTATTAATGCTAGTTTGGACAAGCTGGTCTTTAAGAGGTCACTTAGTCTATTTCCTGCTTGAAGTAGAAACAACTATATCAAAACTGCTCCTGTCAGTCCTTTGTTTCTTAAAACCTCTGGCAATGCAGACCCACCACCTTTTGCAAACTGTCTTTGTGTCGAGGTACTCCTACATTGATGTTAGGTCTTCATTATGGCAATTGAAGTTGCTTTTCATAACTACCAACCCTGGACTAGCAACAATTGCCTTATTTCCTTTGCAGCATCTTTCTTCTATATCTGAAGATCTTTTCCTTTCTTTCCTTCTTCCTTCAAAGCACATGATACTCAAAGAGGCTATACCTATTGTGAAGAACTTCTCCTCATCCAGTCTTTTTTTCCCCACAGATTTGTGCAGCTGATTATGCCTAGTAAAGCGCTGTACCTTGTAGTTCTCATTATTAAATTACACAACACTTTTAAGGTCACTTCCTACATTTGCCCCCACCACTTAGCATTCTAGTCCTGTCCTCCAATGTGCTAGAACCCTTTCATCCCCACTGTTAACTCCAAAGGCAGTATTTATATGCGCTAGGCCAGTATCCTCATCAATAAGGAAAACATCAGTTACTAGGGACTGTCAGATGGTCCTCTACAGATTCTTCCAACACGAAGTGACTCACTGCTAACTTTGTAGTTTCATCAAAAAAAATCACTTTGCTGTTTCATCAAAAAAAAAATCTTACCCCTCCTTTGTTTCTGAAAGTGATGCTTACAATGGTAGTTTAATCATTGTCAACTAAACTTGTATCTGAGCTCCTAAAAGGTCTGGTCAGTCTGTTTTACGGTAAGTGCTATAAAATTAAAAACTGCTCCAGCCACAGTTCTGAAGTAGGTAACAGTATAGTGCACTCTCTGCAGAGGGAAAATTAATCCAAATTAATGCAAGCAGGCTAGGACTCATTTATCTCCAGCAGTTACTGGCTCAAAGTAAGGCATCAATGTAAAGGAACAGCACAGCTCCTGGATAGCTTAAAGGTACACATGCTCCTGTCTGAGATGGCAGCTGGATATTCCTGCTCCTGCCTACCCAGCCCTGAACTCAGAAAATATGCTCAGAAAATATGATCTGTGTATTACTTGTCTCAAAATGTTCCACATCTATGCAGACCCGAGTTACACCAGCTCCAGGAAACCCCCATACATCAGTTTCACAGGAATTAGGTAATTTTACGTAAAGGGTTTGATGCTGTTTAGCTGATTCTCTTGTACTTGCACTTTTTAAAATTGAATTTGAAGTAGGTCTCACAAGTCTATAATAGTAAAGAAACTGATACACAGAAACAAGTCAGTGTGAGGGGGAAGCATTCAGTGCTAGGACCTTACCATACTATTGATCACAAACTAAGTATGACAGGCTGGCAGGGGTGAGCAATGCCCAGTTTGAGTGTAAAAACAAAGAACTATACATACACATGGCATATTTTAGTCAGTTCTATCACAGAGCCTGAAGGGCCTTTGTACAGTTATACAAATCCAAAAAGCAGTTTTGTCCTTAACTCTAAGACCCGTTACTTGGCATTTTCACAAATTTTTGCACTAATACCTAAAGAATTGTTTAAAAAACTGGTCAGACTTTTCTACTGTTTCCAGATAAAACTTAAGACATAATGAGCATCAGTTCTTTAACGCCAGTAGCTGAATGAAAAAGTGTTTGAACCATTTCTGCAACTTTAAATTAGGTAGACAAATATAAATTTTATTTTCCTCTCATTTTGACAGTAGTGCTATTAAAACTAGTGAAGTATCTATATAATCTTTGGACTAACACACAGATTTCAGAGCAGGTAGGACAGTACTGTGGACAGTGCTCACACAAGTGTCAAACCTGCAAATCTGCAGGCATGAAAACTATCTCCCATGAGTAGATATGCTGATTTGTGTTGCATAACCCTCTCTTAATTATGCCACTGAGAATACTTGCATGAGAAATTCACTGTGTGGGGGCTGATAAAAAACCTTGGTTTATAGCTTGCAGGAGGTCAATACTGGCAGAGGGGAAAAAAAACCCCATGACTTGAGGCATTTTGAGTTAGTGGATTTGTCATTTAGTCTCAACTGAAAAGAAAGTAATTTAAATATTCTCACAATTCAAAACATTCAGGAGTTACACAATCTTTCACTAGTGCATTTTTAAAATGAAAGTATATTAAATAACAGTGCAGTCTGGCTCTACTTAACACCTAAATATTTTACTGAAATGCCTTTCTAAATTTGCATCATCCCTCTTCCTTAAGCAGCTTCACTCACTACCAGCAAATAAGGTAAAAGCCACTCTGTAACATAAAGGTTGCTTCTACAACTGGACAGAAATATAAAAACACCAGACTTCTGATTGCTGTGCTAAATTACACCACTCCTACTCTGACCTGGACTATAGTCTTCTGGCTAGAAAAAAGGAAGGAAGAAGGAGAAGGGAAGAAAAAGCTTAGGAGAAATAACTCTAGATAAATCAGATATGGGCAATGCTAACAAGTAGAATTTCAATATTCATTTGAGAATTACTTCAAATATGTTTGTAGAAGAACCATGAACCCTCTTCACTGTATTTTTAGCTGTAAATTACTGTATGGGGAAGGAAGTGTTAGAAATAATCTTGTGGGTTGTGTTCTCGAAACCGTTCTGCAAACTTCAGCTTTCTTTTCATGTAGAATGCATTTATTGCACTCAGTGGTGACAGTGCTGGGCAGGGAGAGACAATAAAAAGCATAATGTGTCACAAGTTACTTTATCAAGTAGAGTTTGGGTGATTTTTGAAAATTTTGCTCATCCAACTTCAGCATAAGCATCTGGGGACACACTCTTAAACATAACTATTTCTTATACACCTTGATCAACTGCTCTTCTATAGAGAACCATTTAGTGCTCACAACTGGGTTTTGACTGCAGAGGAGGAAACCAGAAATATTGACAATTTTTTTTTTTTCACTGGGATTCAATATTTAGTACTATGAAGACATTTGCACAACAAGAAATTAACAGAAAAAAACCACAAAACTGGGGGACTTACACCAATCTGAAAAGTCAACAGCTTGAGTGAAAGAAAAAAACATACATGTGAAGAGGGGCACACATTTGTGCTACTGTATAAAGGCCAGCTATTTGACTGCATGCAATATATTCTTTCTCCTCCTGATTTCATAAAAGCAACAGAATGCCTGGTTTTGACAAAGGGAGATGGAAACTTACTACATTTGAGAGACAAAGGAATGGATTGGCTTATTCATATCCTGGTGTGTGTGGCAAAAAGCTTTGTGTGAACAATGCCTACTCTGAGAGGAGAGAGGAAAAACCCAGCAGAGTTCATTTGAATCACCTATTTAAACCATTTAAGAAAACTTGGATGATTTTTTTCCCCTTTTTTTTCCCTCCCTGGGGAGCATTACAAAGTAATCACATGAATCTGCTTCACTTTCTGACTGAAGTAGTCACCTCTGTGGCAGAACTGGAGCAAACCACAGCTGTGCAGTAACATCTTCAACAGGCACAACTGTTTGCAGAGTAAACATTTGCCTATAACCTTACTGCAGACAGAGAATGTTAACAAAAGGAATGCTTCTACAAGCTTAGCTGCAGCACCTTCCTCACAAACACAAGGCTGCATTAGCTCAAATCCAGCACTACCTCTGCACGTGGACGAGCCTGCACCACCAGCACAAATTTTCATTGCTCCTCATTGTTTCAGACAGCTCAATTGAAAGAGCTTACATTGCTGGTCTGAGGAATACCTTCACAATATTTCTTTAAACACATATTGCAGTGTTCCCACACTGACGGAATAACAAGCACAGTCTAACAGTTACAAACATCTGGATTCATGGGTCCATAACCGAAGCAGTAATAGTGTTTGCCTGCCAGGGCTTTGCAGGCATTCTTCTTTGTGTCAAACTCCAGACCCTGGCGTTGGCAACACTCTGCAGGGTGGAATTAGCCCAAGATGTGGCAGTAATGAAAGAGACAAATGCAGTTCTCAGAGGCAGAAAAATCCTATATTAAAACAAACCCCTTACACATCTTTCTTCCAGTTGCTCTTAGTCCACATTGGAGTGTTTTTTTAAAATACATAATTTCAAAATTAGCTACTCATAAACCATCAACCTGTTTGCAAGTCTAGGAGAGGCTACAAACAGCAAAATCATCAACTGCCACCTTTTGTAGTATTGCTCAAGAAATCACATTAGTATGTATTAGCATACAAGACCTGAAAATAAATAGGAATCAATATTGTAATCCCTATTAAGGAAAATCTTTCAAACAGAGCTATAAGGTCAGGCACTCACTGGCTAGAGGATGAGACAGAGCAGGGAGCCTTTAGGGTGATCCAAGCAGCTCTCCTTTAGCACTAAGTCCCACTTCCCGGCAGCCACAAAGAAAGCAAGTTGTTTCTCTGACCAGTGCTCCAAGGCATATGTTTTGCCTGGCCTTTCCACTTTACTTTTTTTCTTTTTAACCATCTGCTTTCAAATATCTGATTTTCACTTTAGTAAAGAGAAGAGATTAAAGCCAATTTACAGCACAGGATATAAAAGACTTACATTCTCCCGCTTGCCTGGGAAAGATGCACTATTTCAACTCACCACTTTTTAAACCACATGAATTAAGCTCTGAGTGGATACACTGAATTTGGTGTTTGCATTCATTTCCTGCAAAGTTTACACTAAAGTGGATTTGTTGTAAAATGGGCTGTAAACTATAAACTAAGCTGACATGAGTGTTAATAAATAGAACTTCAAAAACTTTTCCACAAAGAAGAACAACATTTAATTTAGGAATGGAAATGAGGAAGAGCGAGCAAAGAAAACTGGGAATACACATTTTTGTTATTGTAGATCAGCAGGGCAGCCAGGAACAGCTAAAGGAAGCTGCTATAAATCACAGCACCCCTGGGAACAGCCCCACTTGTGCCAGCCCTAAAATCCAGGAAATTCAATGAGAGCTGGAGACAGCAACGCCCTGCTCCACCTGAGCTGCAGGTCTCAACAGCAGCCTCAGACAAAACCTTAACTACAGAGCAGTGACCTCTGATCTAAACAGTTTTATGCTGTGAGCTGAAAATAGTTATTCTAGATATGTCAAACTTATTTCAGAGCATCACTGCAGCCCAGATTTACCATGCACTATGTGCAAAATCTTTGCAGCATTTACCTGAGGATCTGTAACAGCGGGGTTTGGCCCACTTCCACACCTTGAAGTATGTATAAGTGCTTGGCCATGGTTTGAAACTGAGCTGCCTAGGAGCAATAGGGCCAAGATCTTTTTAGCTTTACTTTATGCTATTAAAAGCACAAAAGAAATTAAATACAGCACACTGCATCAAGTAGCACAGCTTTGAGTTAAGATGGCAAAACTACGAAAAAATGGAACCAGATACCTGTCCTCAGTTTACCAATGTGTCCTAGTGCTGTGGTGTGTGTTGGACAGTAATTGACTTGTTTCAGGCTTTTCTGTTGAACAGGAGAAAACATGAGTGGAAAGCAGCACTTAATTTTTCTCCAACATCTTTAGTGGTCTAAGACTGAACTTAATTTTACTGCTTTTGATGCTTTATCTTTCTTGAAAATCACACCAAAATCACAGGAATTTAGTACTACTGCATGTTAAGGAGTAAAGCTATCAGCATGAAGATATCAAGTTTTATAGTTGGTACCCCTGGGATGCAGCTCATATTCACTGCTCACAAACATGACAGCATGATACATGACAACATGATTTTTTTCAACAGTTCATTGTCCAATTAACAGAATCAGAAATCAATCTTTTCTGTTGAGACAGGCAAGCAAAAAACTACTGTTTAGTTAATTTATTGTGCCTGTCATTCTGCTACCCCAGTGCCTAAAATAGAAGTTAAGTGTGCAGCCCAGGCCTGCTCAGCATACCCAGGAACGGGCTTTCTTGGGGCAGATAAAGCAGATGTTACAGCAATAGATGTGACTGCAGGAAAAAAAAAAAAAAAACCTGCTGGGGAAATCTACACCTCTTTTGCATGAGAATCACAGTGCAGTCAGTCGGTGTCATTTTAAAGTAGATAAATCAGCCTCGGGTCACTCCCATGGGGTGACTCTGGGCAGTTGTGGCAGGTGAGAAGTGGCAGCAGATATCAGTGTTTAACATGACATGAGAGAGCTCAACATATTTGTACTTTAATATTTGTACTGTATCCTGTTAAAGTAACATTTAACATTTTATATGTGCCATTACTGCATCTTAAAAATTCCTAATATTTCATTACTTATGTAACTGAGTAAGCAGAAGGACTATCAGCATCCAAGAGCATTAGTTGCCAGTTGTATTCTTGTGAAGTTTGCAATATGTGGACTGCAAATGATGAGACTGTGCTCTAGAACTGGAAGAGAAACAACTGTGCATGAAAAACTGGTTTTGGGAGAACTCAGACACCAGGTTTTTATTTTTAAAGCACATGTGAATATGCCCAAATTACACAGGCTTTTGAATGTTTTGGGGTTTTTTTACAAATTCTTTTTCTTTCACAAGAAATGCAGTAAGTAGCATTCTGCTGCTTGTTGCATGATGAGCAGTGCAGAGGTCTCATTAGCCTGCTATGTTGTCTGTAGCCTAATCTGTGCTACTACACCCTAGAAGAAAGTAAAAGTGCCAACTGTTTCTGCACAACACACAGCTGCATTTACTTCTTGGTACCAGAAAGGCTCCTTCTAACAAGTCAGTTTCAATGGAACAGTAAATACTTTGGGGACTGAAACTCTTTTTAAACTGTTTATCATGAAAATCCAGATCTCCTGTTACAGAAGTTCTTTCTCTTGTAGATTTTTTTTTTTAATTTTGCAAAAGGTAAAAATGCAGTCATCGTAAGTTTTTACTGAGTAAATCCACTAAATTCCTCTTAAAAATACCTAAGGGAACAGAAGGATTGACTTCCTCAATGGCAAAAAAAAACACCCCCATTTTTTTCCTACTCTCTGTAGGAAAGAAACTTGAATAATTTTAGACACATTGGGGGGTTTTCATCATTCTCAACATCATTCCTGGGCATCTGGCTGTACCAGCTCATAAGCAAAAGGCTCTGCAATACTCTTGTGCTAATATGAGAGGAACACGCTCTGCCGGGGAGCCAAGTATCAGATAGTGCTGCAGAGTGTGAAAGCTTCTCTTTCTAAAAGCTGTAACTTGCTGTACCCGAAACTGCTACAATTATCTTTTTGGCAACTGTAAGCAAAGCGTCAGGGTTCTATTTCATTTAAATACTTTCCTCTGCCGTGCCCCTTTGATGGTTCAAATATAAAGTGCAGGACCAACACAGAGCTAGATCCCAGTAATTTATTTAAAGTTATCTAAAGCAGTTCTTTAAAACCAAACCAAACCCATCTCCTCACAAAAAAAAAAAAAAAAAAAAAAAAAAAAAAAAAAAAAAAAAAAAAAAAAAAAAAAACACAAACAAAAACAAACAATCAAAAAACCCCACAAAAAATCCCACCAAAAAACAAACCAAAACAAAAATCCAAAACAAACAAAAAACCCCTAAACAAACAGAGCCAGTGACCCTACATGCAAACACATCAGAGTGCCACAGGCAATCCACAGCACAGTCCTCAGGACAAGATGCCTTCACCACAAATTCAATAAAAAACACTGCTCTGGTTTAGCCCCTGTGCTCATGGATTAGTGAGACAGAGGAACAGCTCATATTTTATCAAATTCACAAAACACCCACCAACTACTCAAAAGCCAAACAATTCCAACACAGAATCAGAAATCATTTCCAGCAAATTTTTAAAACATGGCTCACTGTTACACGAGTTATTAAGACACCTTCCAATCAGAAATCTTATGGAGATGCCTCAAATGAAAGCAAGCTTTTATTTAAAGCTAGCTTTGCTACAAATCTGAACACTGGATGCTCACAGCTAATGAAAATTTTTATGTATCCTTTAAACAAAAGTAAACATGCAAAAGATTTAAAGAAATGAGCTAACTGTGCTACTATCTAACTTTCCTACAGATCAAGTGCTTCAATTCCAAGCCACTTTAAAATTAAATCACTCAGCCTTCCATGCTTAAAATTTCATTTTCCAAAACCAAATAGAAGTGCCTTGCAAGTTGGGAACTTCCTTAGAAATATTCTTTATCAAGAGACTACAACTTAGACCAGCAGACACATAAATTTAGAGGCAATACTTCAGTTTATCTGTTAAACAACATACTAAAGAAAGCATATAAAAATCACATACAGTTCTTTACTTCAGAATGAAAAGATCACTCTAGAAACTCAGCACTCAAAAACCCAGTACAAACTACATGCAGACATTAAGTTGAAAGCTTCAGCATATTTTGACATTCACATAATTAATGTTTCACAAAGGCAGTGACCAGCTATGAACAACAAACTGAACAGATTTCTCTGTGTACATCAATCACTAATGACTACACTTTCAACATGCAAACAAAATATCAAACTTCAGTTTGAAACGTTTGGTGTGCTTGTTCAATCCTCTGTATGCAATTTCTGCCTAACAGCCACCCGTCGGAAACACTAAGTTTGCCTTTTGTTAACCTGAGCACATTAATTTCCTACCACCGACCACAATTTAAGAAGCCATTACATACCTGCAGTTAGGAGGAGGATCAAGGGTTATTTCAGCTAGCTCCTTCTGGATTCTGTTGGTGAAATGAGAACAGACACAAAGCATTTGAGATAGTCTATAGAATAAATCAGGGAATTACACTGCCCTCTACCACCATGCAGTTAAATGCAAGATTGGCTTTGCCTTCAGTAATGCTAACATGGCTGCTTCCTCTTTGTTCTCAGAGGCATAACCCAAATCCCACAGCTGAGAAACTTTGCAGCTTTTTTCCTGCTCCACACTGCATGTAAACAGAACACTTACAGCTGAGCTGGGTAGAAATTTCCCACAACTATTCAGAAAAGTAACTATTTTTCACATCCGAGCACTTTTTACCAGGGAGATTTTCTTTTCAAGCTAATATGCAAATGAGGCGGGGGTGGGGGGTGAGCTGCACAAGCAGATTTGACAATGACTTTAAACCAGAGCTACAGGACCTATGACTGAGGCTCAAATGAACCGTGCTGGCAGCAGGCACACTCTTTTCACAATATTTTACCTAGTACTTTGCAGTGTGTTTAAAAAGTGGATTTGCAAATCTGCCAGGCTGTCTCTGTTACTGGAATAATCTCTCTGGATCAATTTTGCTTCTCTCCATACCTTCTTCTGCCTTTCCTCCTGCAACCTTATACAGTAGCTATATTTATGTGATAAAAATTGATACAATAACTTGAAATAATCCGTGCGTAACTTTATTACAAACATTCACAAGGAGTTAAGATCTGAAAAATGAGTACCGAAAACTTCCTGTCAATTTAAGTTTATTCGGGTACATAACAGGTGCAATTTCAAAATACACATGGTTAACTCCTCTCTAAAAGATCAATACTTCTCTTCACAAAAGGACCCACAAGAGCAATACTGTGAATTCCATGCAAATAGCAGGTGTTAAAAGGTGAGCTAACAGAAACTGCTCTGGATGTCCTTGCATTAATAACAATAAGTTCAGCCAGCCTACTGAACTATCTGAGATGCATGGAATTAGCCTTGCAACAATTAAATGAAATAAAGACAATATGGGAAAACTCAGTGTCAAAAACCTGTATCTTAAGCTTGTCAAATAAAGACAAGTAGCGACAAATTATAAGGGCTACATAGTAGTTGCAAAACTTTTTTCTCTTTAGCCAGTCCTATTTCAAAGGGTTTTTTTAACAAGCTCAAAAATCATCAAAGCCATGCAGCCATTCTCTGCAACAATTTTAACATATTTCAAAAAGAATTTACTAAGTCAAATACAATATTACTAAAATGTTCGTAAAAGTCAGAATTACAACAGTCACGCTGAATAAGCAAAATTTGAAGATACCACAGCTACTTTACAACTTTTCTTGCTACAGGATACTTGTAAATGTTTTCAAAGAAAAGCAACTCCAGGGAAAGGACTGTAAAGTTAAGTTTCATCTCCAAAGACAGCCAGAATTAAAGAATTTAAAGTTTGAGTATTTCATACAGCTGTTCTTTGAGAAAATTATCAGAGTGTATATCTTGAGAGCCACACTGTCAATAAAGTTATATGCAAATGAAAGTGCAACCAATATAACCAAACAAGGTTTCTGAAAATTCTCATATTTAAAGATAGAGGCTACCTGTAGAACGTCACGGTTTAAATGCACAGATCCTAAGGGAGAAAACTCACCTAAGTTTTCCCCAGGAGAATGGCAGAATGAACCCATTCCTTCAAGGTGCGTAAGGCTCTCCTGTGCATCATCATGAAAAGCTCTCATAAGACCCAGAGAAGCCGCTGGGGTTTTATGACTTCTTTAATTAGACAGCATTGCCTGTCATCAGTCTACCAACCATAATAAAATACTACAGGAGGACTCCACCCCATACCAATTAGGCATGGAAACCTAACGCAGAAAAAAAGTGCCAAAGCTCTCTCACACATTTCTCCAAATACAAAACGTAACTTTGTGCCCCCCTCGCAGTCAGCCTGTAAGTTACCAAGTTCTGTACCAACTCTTCAAAAGACATAGGACCATTCTGTGTAACTGTTACCCCAACAAGACTTGGATTAATTAAAACACTGCTTAGCAGGCTCCTGTCAACTACCAAAGTTGATAGTTCACTCCCTTCCACACAGCTTTACAAGAACGCCTCTGCCCTGACAAGTGCAGCGCGAGTACTGTGACCCCAAATACTGTGCAAAAATATTGCAGGATGTTTCACTCCCTCCTTTACCTTTTTGCACTAGTAGATAGCTTAGCAGTAGTTTTGCTGGATAGTTTGGTGTTCTTCTTCTGCTGGGTGGCAGAAGGTTTTCGTTCTTCTTGCTCTTCAGGTTCAGGTGCAGGCGGATCCCTCTGATCAGCATCTGAACTACCACTGCTGGTACTTGGACTTTCATCGTCTGACCTCTGTCTATCACTGGACATCGTGGGGAACTTTTTGGGGAAAGAAAAGAGGCAGAGTTAATACACAAGGAAGGACTCTCTCTTGTCATTCCCCAAGTTCCACTGACCTCTGCCTACCACTGGACATCATGCGGAACTTTTCTGGGGAAGAAAAGAAGGAGAGTTCATACAACAGGCAGGACTCTCTTGGCATTCCCCAAGTTCCAGAAAACTTTGAATAGGTGACAAGTCAGTTTCAGGGAGAAATTAATCAAAATATACTTCCTTGTCTCATACCCGAGGACTGGAGTTTGACCGCTACAAAGCAATATTTACACCTCTGAAAATACAGATATTTCCAATTTTTAAACCCACTCGCATTTTTTTCATACTTTAAACAATATGCCAATTGTCGACTTTGTTCTAAGGCATGAGACAGATTTAGCAGGGTACTTAGGCAATGAACATTAATAACTTATGACACATTGTAAATAACAGACCTCACTGAAAATGTTTTTTAAAAAGTCACTAATAACCTGTAAATATTTACACTGGAGCAGAGCATTTTATTGGGTCCAAACGCCAGATCCCCCCTCTTCCTCTCTCTCCGAGAAAATACACTGCCAGTAACACTTGGGTTGATTTCAGATGGAAATGTACACTTGCTCTAAGCATTTAAAGGGCTGGCACGGGGGGAACGAGGTTTGGTTTTTTATTGGTGGCAGGCTTTTTTTAGAAAGGGGAAAAGCCCCGCGACACATTTAAAGCCACTGGGGTAGCAGCAGCCCCGGTTATTTACATGGCCAGCAGCGAGAACTGCATTTGGCCACCACAGAGCTGCCGGAGGGGGAAGAAGCATAATTCAAACTGCACCTTCTGCACAGCTCTCCCCGCCGCCGCTCCCCGCGCAGCTCCGCCAGGCAGACCGACATTTTTCCGCCGATCGGGAAAGGCGGGGGGGGGAAAGGAGGGGGCTGCCCCGGCGGCCGGGGGGGGCCCGAGGAGGAGCGGCGGGAGCTGCGGCAGGGCTGGATCCAGGCGGCCGCCCGGCCGCGCTTTGTGGGGAGCGCCAGCCCGCCTCGGCTCGCCTCGGCTCGGCGGGCGGCGGCGGCGGCTCGCCCGGCCCCGCTCCGCACCGTGCGTGTGCACCAAGTGAGGCGTGAACTCGGGCCGGCCCCGCGTCCCCGGCCGCCGCCAGGCAGCGAGCGCCGAAAACAAGAACAAAGCTCCTCTACCAGCCCCCCCGCCTCCTCCCCGCCTCCCCCCACCGCGCTCGCCCAGCCGCCGCGGCGGCCGCCTCGCCCGCCGCTCCCTTACCTTCGCCGGCGTCCTGTCCCGCTGCTGGGTCGGAGGAGCGGGATGGCGGGGGGCCGGGCCGGGCCCGCGGCGCCCGAGGAGGGGACGGAGGCGGCCGGGGGGCTCTACGGCGGCGGCGGCGGCTCTGTGGCCGGGCAGTGTGGAACATTGAGAGCCGGAGCAGGGGGGGACGGGGGGAGGCGCGGTGCGGCCCCGCGGCCGGCGGGTGGCGCTGGCGGGCCCCGCTCTGCGGCGCGGGCTCCCGCGGCGGGCCGGGGGGCCGGGGCGGGGGGCGGCGGGCGCGCGCCGCGGAGCGGAGGCGGGCAGGGGAGGGGGCCCGGCCGCCCCCGGGCTCTCCCCGCCCCGTCCGGGCTCCCCCGCCCGCCCGCGGCCGCCGGCGGAGCTCCCGGCGAGCGGGGGAGGGGAGAGGGGGCGCTCGCTCCCGCCTGCCGGCCGCCGGGGTGCGCGCAGGCGCGCTCCCGCCGCGGCCGGGGGCGCGCGTGCTCCGGGCCGGGCAAGGACAAAGCGGCGGCCCGGGAACGGGGGGGTGGGGATCGCCCCTCGATGGCTGATCCACCCGGCCGGGCGTCACCCGCAGCCGTCAGCCGAGCCCGGCTCCCGAGGGGCTCCAGCCTCCGGCCCGCCGCGGGATTCGCCGGGCCGGTGCCCAGCAACGGCGATGCCCGGGGGGCGTGCGGTCTGCGCAGCGCTCGGCCTCGCCAGCCTCACACCTCAGACGCCTCCGCTCGTGCCTTGCGCCCCGCGACAGGGCAGGACACGCAGGGATGGGACCCGTGGTGGTTCCTTACCCCGCCGCCACAAACGCCTGCCCTTGGCACTTTGTCACACGTGGGAGCTGGAAAAACACCGGCCACCCTGCAGCCTCACCACTCCGACTAGAAGTATTCAGCATCAACACCAGAGTTAGCTGCTCCGCGAGCAGCCAGCGCACCAAATCACAAATGTTTTAAAGAGGAAATGGGCCAATTGATAGCAGTTGCGGTGTCACAGAAAGGTGGTATGGTATGGAGATATAGTTTATTTTCTGGCCTGCTCCAAATGCACGGTGGTGGTGTGCACGGGAACAGCTTCTCACACTGCCTGCCCAAATCCACCAATTTCGAGAATGTAAATACTCCTATCTTAGAGCCTGATCACGCTGACATTAAAATCCAGTTTCATTATAAAAGATCTTATCTATCTGTGAAAAATAGACGAGGTTGAGGTGGATAACTGGCTTCTGCAGAGAGGAAATTAACAGTTACTATAAATGTTTGTGAAATTTACATGAAATCTCAAGACTAACAGTTGCTGTCCAGCACAAGGGCTTTTGCCTGGATAGCTTTCATCATCAACAGCCTAATGACTTAAAACTGCTGTGTTTTCTTAGCTCGTGCAAGATCAAGGGCTCAGAGAGCATATACCATGATCTAGAGGGAATAAACAATTGGAGTGTCAAGGAATATCCTTCACTGGAGTTAGTTGAAGTTAACTCAGTTGAAAAGTATGCTGAGGATTTGGCAGGAAAGTTGAATGATATGATGTGGAGGAATACTGGAGGTTTGTTTGTTAAAGTAGGCTATAGAGAATTCCCAGCTCACCACTACAGGCAATTTGCCCCTGAGGTATGCTGTAGAAAATTCTTAGCATAAACAGTATCTGGCATGATGAGCAATCTGGGCATAATTAGTAAAAGGGAAGCACAGCAATATCAAAAATCTATCAGTCAGCACTGAGACCTTTTTCCCCTTCCCCTCCTCCCATTCTGTTGATGATGCTCAAGATGAAGCTTGCTGCAACTTTAAAAGTCAGGATTAAGTCTTTAAAATTATTTCAGGTGAAAATTTGCAGTCATCCCAAAAAAGCAGTAGAAGAATGTACATCTAAAGAATGAAAGTAAGTAGATTGGCCAAGAGTTGTACACCACATCAGCTTCTACATGTGTGGCTTTTGTGGCTTTCAGGATACAAAGTGAAAATTAAGAAAGCCCATTTAATGGAGACTTACAGAAAAACTATTCTAGATTTTATTTTTTCCCAGCATTTTTTACTATATTAAAATGAATTTACTACAGCAATGTGTGGACATAACAGATATTTACTTGATTGAATATTCATTCATTTGACATCAGGTCTCAGAGGATGACACTTTGTTCTTATGAGGTTGTATGTTCCTTGGGTATGTTTGTTATTCACAGAAAGAAAGGGTTCTTTCTTTCTGTGCTGTCATCCACAGAAAGAAGGCTGCCCTGAAAGGTACAGTTTGAAGGAGAGGGAAAAATGCCAATTTTAGTAGCCATTGTTACAAATCTACATCTCTGTGTCTTTTCATATCCCTTGTAATCTGACTTCAGTGTAATTTTAACTGATGTACAGCATAATGAATGTGTTTTCTCTGTCAGTTTATTGTGTGCTGAAATTGTGGAAGTGCAGCTGGCATTGCAGAGCCTTCCCAAGGAAGTCCTGGGCACTCAGGCTCAGGCCCACTTTTTTTTTCCCAATCAGTTGCCTTCCTTGTTTGTGTTTTGTTGCTTTTGTGTTCTTTGGGTTATTTTTTTAAGAAGCTCTGTTTGCAAACGGTGGTAGATTGGTAGATGTTTATTTCAGTAGTAGATGTTTATTTCAGAAGCCCAGTGCCTTTTTGACTCTGTGTCCCTCCCTGTTCTGTCAGAGTACAGATATGAAGTTTCTGTTAGCACATAGAGGTGAACAGCTCCCTTGGACTGCACAGACATCTGAATATACTTTTCTAGGTTTAGGATTTTAGATTTGAGTCTCCTCCATCTGACATGAAGTTCTTAGATGGCAAACAATGGGACCAAAACTACGTGAAAAGCATTTTGATCTCCTGGCTCCAATCATTTGAAGGGCATACAGGTGGTAAAAAGGCCAGCATACATTTTTCATGATTAAGAGCAGCTCAGCTGAAAATTCTACTTAATATTTACAGTTGTGTACTTCATCTTTTTTATTACAAAGTCATCGTTTCCTGACAGTAAATTCGTTACCTAGAAATATTTCTGTCCTAAGTGTATTTCCATTCCAGGATGTGTTAAAGCCCTGTGTTAAAACCCCTGTTGGACCCCTGCTACAGCACCCTATTGCAGTGCTACAGATAGATGGGGACAAGCTGCAGAACCAGGAAATGAACAATTTTATTTTTTTAAGTGGATGGAGTAAAATTTTGATTGTGGGTTTTTTGGTTTTGTTTTTTTTTTTTGGGGGGTAATGTCACAGTAGCAACTAGTGCTCCTTGTAAGGTAGCTCTTTTTCAAATATTTCTGTGTGTCTTGTCCCAAGATAATTAACAGTTTTAACAGAGAGTTGTAGGAAAGCAGATTATGCAAAAATCTTGGGCCAAGAAGGGATGTAGTGACTTACAGAAGGGAGTACAGGAAGCCTGCAATAGCTGCAGCACCTCCTGTTGTGCCTTCACCATAACTTTGATTATTCTTACATTGTGATGCTGTGGATTCTTTGGGGTTTATGAAGGAAAAAGAAGCCCCTGAAAAGCTAAAGGCCCTTACTTCATTTGTGTTCTCAAAAATTTACGAGAACAGCAGAGGTAAGTTTTTGAGAAATAAATTCAATGTGACAGTGGACAGGAAGCAGCCATTAGAAAGCCACCTCCTGGTGTCTTTGTCAGCTGGTGTTCAGCCCATCTGTTGGTTTTGTGTTGTCACCTTACAAAGTCTGGCATGGGAATATGGTGGAGGAAGGATAGGAAGGGGGCTGGGAGGAAGAGATGAAGGCAAGAGCCAGAACACTGCTGCGCTTCAATTGTTCTTGTTTGAAGAATGACTTTTTGGAGGCTGCTGTAGCTCAGCAATAATCTCGAGACTGCTGTAATGCAGCCTGTCATGAGGCCTGGAACTTGGGATTCTTACAGGACTTTTCAGGATATCTGAATCCAATCCTTCTCTGAATCCAAGCATGCTTGAATAGAATCAGGAGGAGAATTTTGCTGACTTTTTTTTTTACACAGGAGTTAGCTGTTTAGCTAGGATTCTTGATAATATTGAATACTGCTGTATCTAAATCCATACTTAAAAATACTTAGCATGCACTAGAGCACTACATATATTAATTAATCTTCATCATAATCCTAAGAAGGGACTGTAAACGCTACTGTTCAGCATACATTGTATTTGACAGTTGTGTTTTACACACTGGAAGACTAAATGGTCAGTTGGCCACTGGTTTTTAATGGGCAGGTTAGCATTAGGTGCTTAAAAACATAGCAGATAAATCATGTTTTCAAAGCACAGAGTTATGAGGATATGTTTGTATTACAGTGTTCACATGCAGTTCTTGTGTTCTGTTTTGAAAATTCTTTCCTTGTGTATGGATTATTGATGCAAGGAAAAAAATACAGTGCCCCCTTTGGAGTTCTTGTAGTCATTCATATGAATTCAGTGCTGTGCGTGTCAAATGAGCATCAGTGCTTTAAAAAAATCCATACTTTATTTTTTGTGGAAAGCAGCTTGTTTTATTCACTAGCTTTTAATTGCTATAGTTTTCATTTTACTTGGAATGCTTTAGGAAAAACAAGAAAAATTAGAGAAAATTAAAGTGGAATTGTTCTTGGCTACTGGACAAAAGTAATTTGACTTACGTAAGGATATTTCCCTCAATATATAAGCATTATTTCATCTGTAAGCAGGAGGATTTTTTTTCTCTTGAAATTTTAATTGTAAATTTCTCCTTCATGTATAGATATGTGTAGTTGCAGTTACTTTAATACATTTCATTTTTAGTGCAGTGTCTTGAATATTTGACTACAGTAGAGTAAAATGTAAATACAGACTTTACCTGTACCAAAGTGTGAGAACAATAGGTCTGTAAGTAACAGCATAAATTCCATAAAATTATTTTGTGGTGTATGTTCATCAGTATAGTGTGTAAATCATAAGCTAGGGAGAGCATGGCTCTACAGATACAACCCTGGCAGACCAGCATTTCTGGAAAACTGTCAGTATGAAATCTGCCCCTTTTCTGCTCATCGGGTGTAGTAAAATTGTGTTGTCATTCTTGGTGTGTGATAATCTGCTATGAAAGCTGTAATAGTGAATAATGTTGAAGGCCTAGTGAAAATTACATTTCCCTGTTGCAGATAGAGACATTCCACTCCTAAACTATCTCAGATTGAATTATGTGTAAGTCTACACACAAGCATATGTCTTAGTGCTATCTACAGACTGCTTAGATTGGAAACCTTTGGCTCCATAAAAGCTCTGGCTCCAAAAGACCAAAGTTTTGAGTGAAAGCAGAAAGTGAATAGGCTGGTAGTAATTGAGCTGATATCCTCATTGATGCCAGCCAAGGGAAGGCAAGATAATTATAAAGTCAAATTCACCTGACCAAGTTGAGGTCAGAAAAAACGTACACATGAGGCAGACATTATTCATAAGCTGATGGATGTTTTTATAGAAAAGTAATAATTAAAAAGTACATGACTAAATTGGCCCATCCTGAGTGTGTTATTAAGAAAAAGGATCCTGGACAGCTCCTTACTGCCTCAGTCTGACTAACCTATTTCCCTGCGGTTAGGTGAGTAAAAGATTTCCTTCATAGCCTTTAAGGCTGGTGACAATTGCACAAATAGCTTTATCTGGCTTATCAGCATTTTGGCACTTCAGTCCCCATCAGGCTCTTCAAATTCTGACATCCCATCGAGGAAGGGACCTATCAGCATTTAAAGAAAATCTCACAAATTTCCTGAGAGCCATCACACCTTCTAGTGATGAGTCACGGTGCTTTACATTTGCCTGCCTGGAAAGCCAGAGACACTTCTGAAAGCACCCTAATTATAGGGTAAGGCCTCTACATATTTCCCATTATCATGTCTGCACTGTGTAAAGACTGGCTTGACTGATGCTGTTCTGCAATAAAGAAAAGCAGTATCTTTTTTAGCTTATGAAGATCAGGATTACCAAAGACTCCTGTGGAGTAGCTTTGTGGCATCTTGCTTTTTGACTAGGAAAAAACTATCTGCATTTGTGCACTCCCTTCATGTACAGGAGCCCTGATCTCCCACAGTGGGACAGAAAAGTCAAGTCAGGGCCCTATCATGATAAATCATCCCTACAAATAACTGGGCAGGGCTGGTCTTCCACAGCCCTGACTCGAGCATGCTGGGCAGTCTCTGCAATAGCAGAAGGTGCTGTAACTCCCAGCAGTTTCCTTTGTGCCCTGGTAAGTGGGACTTGTTCCCATAGTGGGGACTTGTGTCCAGCATTTCCAGTGGCAGCAGAATGGATCTCCACCCACGGTGCTGCTGAGGGCTGAGAGGGGAGGGCAGCCTCAGCGTAAGTGTTCCCACATATTTGATCTGCTACCTCCTGTGCTGGAGCAGTCGCATACAAGCGGGGAGCCTGAGTGGTGAGGTCTCAAATAATTGCAGCTAAAGCCATCTAAGATGGAAAGTCAGGCCCTGGAAATATACTGGCAAAACTCAAGAGCAAGGAAAGATTGGATCCTCAGGGCAAGTGGAGGCCTTCTCTTTGTCATTTAGCATGTTGAAATGTTTCTCTGAATCATTTGAGTGGTGAAGTGGTGCAAACTTAGAATTGAGCTGCTTTAATGTTACAGTCATTTTTATCACCCCGTCTGTGTGATGTCAAGATGTGACTGTCTTCAAGTAGCTCATTTAGTATCACCAGCCAGCAATCTTTGCACAGGAAAGAGGTTGTGATTAGCAGGTGTGAGACCAGTCTGATTTTAGTCTTGTCCCATGGTTTCAACAACAAACTCTTCTTTGAGCTTTTGTTCCTTTTTGTAATGAGAATTTCTGTTTTATAATTTGGAGCAGCACCCTCTTTCCGAGTGAGAACTGAACCAGGCGCTCTCTGGAGTCCTTCACTACTGCTCATGTGGCTGGGTGGCAGCTGATAGATGAATGTCCTTCCTGGCCAGCCACTGTGCTGTTTCTCCTGCACTCCCACACTCCCAGCAGAGAGTGAGAGACCAAGGATGTTCTCTGTGCCCCTGTGGAGCAGAGCTGCACTGCTGAATGAAGGTATTTCTCAATTTATTTTTTTTTGGTCTTAAATAGCCTTTGTGTCATTTTCCTACCCTTATTCACATGTATGTCAGCAGACTGACTGCTATGTGTTTTCTAGTGCAGTAATCCCATCTGCTTCTGGAGTCCTCCTTCACAATGCAGCGTGGCACAGCAGTTTGTGCTTTTACTTACAATGTTTAATAAATATGTAAATTAACCTACTCCATCTCTTCAGGTAGGAGACTTGTATGTCTGCACTTGTGTATCACAGAATGTGCTATTCATAAAGATGGCACAGTGGGGCAGGAACTTGAGGTGGAAGTTTAAAATATAATTAACACAATGAAAGTGTCAGTTGAAGCCTAAATTTAAAGTATTTTAATGCCTCCAACTGGAGTTGAGCTGGAATGATGCTCCTGTGTTCTGTGCAACACTGGTGAGAAAGTGTAGGAAATGCAAGCTTAATTCATGCCAGCACTGCTTGGATCAGACTACCTGCAGTATTGCCTATTCGTACTGGAATTTCTAACAGTTATCACTTACTACCGTTTGTTATGTTTTCACTAATATTTAACGTGAATATTAACATAGTGTGGTTTTATGAATGCTTTTGGGTTAAATAAAAATAGAGAGGACTGTGCTATGACAGAACAAATAAGAACTTGGTGCTAACTTCAAAACAACAGAAAAAAATATGCCAATGAAGCTGCTTCCACTCATCTAACATCAAAAGATGACTTTACTTTGTACTGTATCCATGATCTTGAAAGCCACCAAAAATCTCTCAGGGGTGTTCTTATTCCTAAGTTACCTTACGTTGTTTTAATTAATTAGCTAAATGGAGATCATTATTCCTGAGGTCTGCTTATTTTTGTCTCTCTTTCAGCCATGTGTGAGAATGAGCCTTTGGCCTTTGCTGTCAGGCTGATCATGATTTTAAATAGTAATGTTCTTCCTAGTAGACTGTATTAATCCTACTGGTGGAAATTTTAAGAGAGAACATCTTGGTCAATCAATTTAATGTAATTTAGTGTTGAACTGGAACACAGGTTAAAGTTAAGTGTTTAAATGCCAACATATAAACAGATGGCCAGGTTGTTTTGAGAAAATCCAGTATCTCCCATCAATGCTTTACATATGATATCTTCTAATATCCAATATATAGTTATCTGGTGTATTGGTGTGGTGCTTTATTGTTTCAGTATCAAATCAAGGATGAAGGAGATTTAGAGCCAAAAATGATTCAGTTAATCAGAAGTATCAGCATATCCATTTAATAATTTTCCCATGTGCATTTTAAGTCTCCAGAAAAAAAATAGGTATTTTTCTATTTGCTTATCTTTCTCAATCTTCACATTGAAGTATTGTGGTGCTGATATAGCCCTGGCTGAAACACTTGTTTGATATCTTTTTCAATGAAGAAATCCTGAAACAAACAAAACTTTATTTAATTACATGTTATTTTCCTAGGTTTCTTGTACCAAGGAGCAGTGAACTCAGTCTTTAAATTCACAGATTTATCTTTCACAGAATTCTACACAACAAGTAAAGATGTAAATGGAAAAAGAATTTTTAAAGTGCAACACAACTTATTTTCTTTGCATTATTTCCTAGCAGTTACTATGTTATTGATGGGGTCATTCTGAACCATCGAAAGGCAGGGTTCATACAAGCAATCTCTAGCAGAATAGGAAGTGCTTTTGTGCCTGAGGCTCAGGGCTGGCAAGTGCTAATCTCTGCTTCTGCCCCCTGTAAAAAAAAAAAACAAAATGAGAAATGAGTGGGAGAACTTGCAGTGAAAGTGGAAGGACTGTACTGTAGGGAGACCTGAGCATACTGAGCAGAGTAGGTCAGCCTTCTTTGGTGGGCACTACCCACGCAGCAGTCACAGGACTTAATATATTTCAAAGAAGTGGACAGATTTCTGGTAAAAGGCACTCCCTAGAAATGTACAAAATGCCTGCTTCTGATTTGGGGTGATGCCTGTCCACCTTTGCTACAGAATGCCTCAGCACCTGGCAAAGGAACTGAGAGATTGCCAGGATAATATCTGAAGAAGGAAACTTGTATTTTGTTCCCAAGCATGCTCACGTTAGAAACATTTTCTCATACAACAGAGCTTCCAACTAAAAATATAAATAACTCTTTTCTGCCAAGCATTAGAAAGGGGAGATTTCTATTCTGTCTTTGGGATAACCTGCTCAGTAATGGTTATCCTGCTGCCTGGAATCTAAGAGGCTTGCCTCCCTCTGTAGGCTGGCCCTCCACAGAATTTGGGTCAGTTTCAGAATATCATTATTCAATTTAAAAGCTTTGTTTTCTAGTCACTACCTGGAACAGCTTATTTTCAGACAATGTTCTCTCCTGCCATCTACTTTACATTATGAACAGCGTTTCTCCTAAACTCAGGGGAAAATCTCATGACAGCAGAAGACATTGAAGACTTCTGAGGCCCTTGCAGAAACAGGAGGAATGATCACAACATTCCAAGCCTTCAGGGTAAAGTATAACATGTTCCTTTAGCTCTGCTAGCCCCACAATGCACTCAGCTTAAAGCATCAATGAAGAAAAGAGGAAAGCAGAAAAGGTCAGAATGGAGAGTGAGATGAGGAAATAAGTCAGGTAAACCCTGTCTGGGGAAAGGAAAGAGCAAATTTAGAATTGTGGCCTGTTGTTATATTGGTTATTAATTTGTGAGAGAAGATCATATATACTGGGGAAGGGCAGCAGAGATTGACAGATGAGATAGATAGCATTGCTGCACTCTAACCTCAGAGTCACAGAACCATTCTGTGTCTGAGTTCCCTCATCTGTAAAATAAGAAAAGTTCCTATTTATGTTCCAGGGTCCTTGGTACCATTAATCAGCGCATATTGTTAAGGCTTATTGAGACCACTAGTTGGAAATACAGAATAACCTGTGTCTTCTGGGCTGTCTTTTGCATGGCTATGTAGTCTAGCCAAAGTAATTTTAAAAATAGTAACAAAATTTAAAAATTCAAAGTTTGTTGAAAATAATCAGTTTTAAAATTTGGAGAAGAAAGGGCTGTTGTGAAACACATCTAATTTTAAGGCAGGGGAGCGCAACTAATACCCTCCCTCCCCATTTCCATGGAGCACAATCAAGCCTCAGACTTTACTGCCCAGGCTCCTTGTGGGACTATTTTCTGGAAATAAAATTTATGTTTTCTTTTGAAGGAAAAAGTCCATTTCTTTTCAAGAGCTTCTTTTCAAGAGCTGAAAATGAGATGCCAAACTTACCTCTTCCCTCTGTATCATGTACTTTTCCTGCCACCAAAAGAGAGAACTGCTCAATAGCTGCTGTTATAGGGAAGGTCGAACTATGACATTTTTTTCTGGAAAAGGTGCAATAGAGATACTGAGGGACCTCAGCTCTCAGTAGGGGTAGGTGATGCAAATAGAGCTGCAGCCCTTGTGCTCCTCTCTTGATGTCTGCCTTTCCACAGTTGTGCACGGTGGGACTTGCGCCAGTGAGGTGGTTGTGAAGAGCATGGTGGGCACGGGCAGTTGTGGAGAGCATTGCTTTTACACCGTGTTCAGCACTACCCACCACAATGCTCTTAATAGCAAGGAGACTACAAGAGGAGATGTTCTGGCCCTCATCAAACCAATGTCAGGAATGGATTAAAATAATTCAGTCACATTTTTAGGTTTTAAATTACCATTAAACTCACAATAAATTACCAAGTAAAACTAAGACCTTTTCATCATCAGATCAGGTTAATTGTAATCTTTTTAATTATTCACATTTTTATAACATTTCCAAACTAGTTATAGTGCCAGTGACTATTTACATTTACTGATTATTAGTTACTCATCAGCTGTCACAGAGCTCCATAACTTCTCTCACCATGACCTCTTTCCCAAGGCAATCCTGGAGCATGAGGCTTCTTTAATTGAAGATTATTGTCCAGCATTGTTCAAATACCTATTCTGAGCAGCTTCTCATTCTTGCAGTTTCAGTGTGCAACATTCTTTCTTTTTGCCCTCTCTGCTCCATTGATATGAGAATATCAATGACATCCAGAGCCTCTGATAACTGCCATCTCTTATGTCATGTGAAATATAAAGATTTTTTTTCCTTTTGTAGGGTCCATTGCTTGCATCATTCCTCTGTGCTCCCACAATTGCTGTTCTCCACAGGATAGTTCTTCAAACTGTTCATTACAGCCCCCAACAAGCTTCCAGTTGATCACAGGAGCTGTGAATTTTTAGACTCTCATCTTGAAGAAGCAATGAACTACTTTGACTTCCTGGCAGTCTACTTCTGCAGCTGTTATATAAATCTAGTTTTCACTTCTTTGCTTTGGAAGTGCTGAGCAGATGCTGTTTCTTCAGAGAAGTGGAAGGACTGAGTGGATAACATCTCCTCTGAGATGCCCTCCTCTTTTTCCTCACATAATTTGCGTGAAGATGAATGAATGTTCTTGCAAATAATTTGAGATTATATCCTCCAGAGGGTCTAGTTGTTAAGTAGTGTCAATCTTTACTCCCCAAACAGCTAGTTTTTAGTCTTCATATTCTCATTCATTATATATTTATTTCTTTTTCTATTCTCTGACTTTTTTCTATTCTCTGGCTTTTTTTCATCTTTCTTACTTTCTCTTTGTTATTTGTTTGCTTTCATATTCTTCAGTTCTCATGTGTCAGGTTGGCCACCCACCTCACTGTCTCATTTGACCTTTCATTCTAGCTCTTTCCATTTAAGTGCCTGCTTGTCCAGCCTTGTCACCTCTCACCATGATAAACCAACTGCTCCTTGTTAGCTCTTCTGTCATCTGGTTTTAGGACTGGTTTCTTGAGGAAACAAAATGTCTGTGATTATATTGTACAAGTGCACTTTAAGCCTTTGGCAAAACTTGGAAGAGGAGTAAAGGATTTAAAGCATCTTTAAGTTTTATCAAAGTAGATGGCCACACAGAAAAAAATTATTTATTTTGTATTAATCTGGAAAGAAAGAATGCAGTTTGATCTTATTTTTACTAGGCAGTATAAAATCCCTGCAGAGAACTGAGGGACTCAATGTATTAGGTATTACAGAGATTATAGTCTTAGTCTGTGTTTCTCTCCTCTGTGGACTCTTCATAAAAAGTTTGAATTTGGGTTTTTACACACTTGCAGCCTTGACATTTTTTTTTCTCCTGTGGGCATTCTTTGGTGTACAATAAAAAGTGATTTTATGGTATATCATTAATATTATTGAGTATCAAAACCAGTCCACCATAATGTGCAACTCTAATAGAAAGACTTAATGGACTCTAATATTCACAGAATTGCTGAGGGATTGTTTCTTAATCTATTGTATTGTTTAGATAAAAAATATTTTGGATTAGGCATCATCTTTGGGTTTTTTTGATCACTATATTGCAGTGGAACAGTAAGCAATGGTTATAGTTATAAAAATGGTTCCCATAGGTTTTTAAACATTTCTATATGTTACATATGTTTTAGGAAGATTAAAGAAAACATATGCTTTCAGTTGCACTGCCTCTTGACAGTAGCAAGTTGAAGATTCCTTAACATATTCTTGGCATAGTTCAGTCTTAACTTGGTACAATGAAATTCTTAATAAAGGTGTTTCCCAGGAATATAGAACTTACAAGTATGAAACATGTTGTAAGAAATAATGAGCAAAAATAAGTAATATACCAGTTGAAATGAAAGCAAAAAATACCTAAATCACTTGAAAAGACATGAATTACAGTAAAGTAGCTGTGCAGTGCATAATGATGAGAAATCACTGTGGTCTGCAGTAGAATGGACTTATCTTGCAGTGAACGAGCCCAGGTCTTACAAAAATGGTGGGGAATCACTCCTGGCCAGGAATATGTGCTGGGAAACACCAGAAAACATGTTAAAATAAAAAGCTAGGTTTCATAAAGTTAATTTTTCACAAATATTCCTGCAGGAATCTTGATGCACCTGTGTAAGGCACCCTATTTTGTTTGATGTATATAGGAGCAGTGAGTACATGTGAGATATTTTCATACACATGCAGACTCTAAACTAAAACCAAGGATATAGAAAAAATGGAAATTGTACTTAAGTGGATTTAGTGACAGTTAAATATTAATCTGAGTAAAAATGGGAACATTTCTTGCATCCTCTGCAGTCTGTTGTACACTCTATGTTCTGTGTGTCATGGTTCATTTACACCTGTGTGGAATGTCACGATTCTTATTTCATAATATTTTGCCTTGGTTTAAGTTATACCATGGCTCCGCAGGTTTGGTGAAAAAATGACTTTTCTTATTTAGTTATTTTTTTTCCTCAGATAAAATATATTAAATGTATTTCAGACCTGATCTGTTTCCAAATATGAATAGGTTTTCAGTAGCAACATCATATATCTTAGTTGAAGGAGTGAAGAAAAGGAAGAAAAAAATCTGTTTTAACGCCAGTGCAGTGTTTTCATGCTTCAGCATACTTGTGTTTCCTAGGTGTCATGTAAGTGATAAATTAACACTTATGACAGCAAGCATATTTCTATATAACCTTCTTCACAGAAAGTGACTAGTTATTAATTTTAATTGCTCTCTGGCCTCTGACTCTGCTAAAATTCTTGAACACCATAGAATTTCATGGACAGGATTGCAGGGAAAAAGGCATGACTAGATTGTATGAGGGGGCAATTGTGTATTGTATTTTGAGTTAGGGTTAACTAAGTGGTTAATAAAAATCTTTTCAATTAAAACCAGTTTGTTTTTACAAACCTGCCCTTGTCAGCCAACATCTTCAGTCATTAGTTTGCTTTTTCTTTGAAGATTCTTTCTCTAGTTAAAGAGCTGTGTGAAATATTCCATGTGGAAAATTAACCCACAACATATTCCTGTTTTATGGAGCTCCTTGTAGATTACTGTAAAAGCTGAATCCCTAGGAATTTTTATTTTAGCTAGGAAAAAAGTGTAACGATGATACCAGTTGAGTCACCAGTTGATGATCTGGGGGCTGGAGCTCCTGTCCTTTAAAGACAAGCTGCAAGAGTTGGGGTTGTTCACCCTGTAGAAGAGAAGGCTCCAAGGAGGCCCTAGAGCACCTTCCAGTACCTAAAGGAGCCTACAAGAAAGCTGGTGTGGCACTTTGTTCAGAGGCATCAAGGGACAGGAGATGGGGTAATGGCTTCCGACTGATAGAGGGGAGATTTAGGTTAGATATGAGGAAGAAATTTTTCACTATGAGGGTGGTGAGGCACTAGAACATCTTTCCCAAAGAAGCTGTGGATGCCCCATTCTGGAAATTGTTCAAGTCCAGGTTGGGAGGGGGCCCTGAGCTGCCTGGTCTAATGGACCCCCTAAGTGGGGTTGGACCTAGATGAGCTTTAAGGTCTCTTCCAACCCAAAACATTCCATGATTCTATGAATTCAGCACTTCCTTGAGCAGCACAGAACCATGAAGAATCCCAAAGTTGCTGTTACTGTCATCTTTCCATGCTGTTGATAGCACTTAGACCAAATACTATTATCCTGGGGAAAAAAAAAAAAAAAATGAGGAGGCTCATTTAAAATTGGTATAAAACCTGAAAGATTGAATTCAGACCCAATCTGCACAGTTTAAATGTTTGATTTCCATGGAGTTGCGATTACACGGCAGCAGGTCTGGATCTGGATACACGTTCCCTGCCAAGAGCAGTTGTACTGCCAATGGTTCTCTGTGTCAGTGTGTGTCAGTTGCCTCTCCTGCTTTGTCAGCTTTTGGTGTCACTAAATTGCCAAACTGCCTCAGTGCAGAAATGTAGCTGTGATTCTGGGATGTAATAGCTCCTTTATTTTTCTTAACTATATTCACAGTGTTGCATGCTGCTATCATCCTTTGGGCTGCTGAGACAATGACTGAATTTAGACCTTCAACAACAGCAGCCTCAGTACCCTTATTAAAAATGAGATTGTCATTGCTGCAGTCTGCATTCATCACATTTTGATGCCTTTGATCACATCATCTCTATCCCAGCCAAACCTATGTTACTGTTTTCTTTGAGGACTTATGTGCAAATTTAACTCACTGTTTCTGATGTAAAATCTTACTTATATTTGAGTCCCCTTCTGTCCCCTAAGTTTGAAGTCTTTTCCAGTCCACAGAGGAACAGTGCTAGCCTATATATTCTTCTCTACATTTCTCATTCATTGTTTGCCAGAGGTATAAATCAATATCGAGAGGTGTGAAATCCAGCAAGTACAAGCTGTGCAGAAAGCATTTAACTAATTAAATGTGGTCATCTTTTCCTGAAGAATAGAGGTCAGATGTTTTGATAAACATCTCACTTAGCAGAAAGAAACAGAATATGTTAGTTGGTGTCTCTTCCATATGTATTTCTTCTCTGATTATGCCACAAACAGCTGTGTTTAGAAACATTTAACCTTAGGAAATGTAAAATTTTTATTTACCTAAAACAGGAAATCATTTTTTGTCAACAAATGCTATGAATGGAGTATTTTTTCTAGGTGTATTCTGAGCGAATCAAGGAACTTATGCCCTGAAAAATTTTCAGATGTTTGAGAACACTCTAGTCTTTATTGTCTATTAGTATATATCTGCTTATAAGGAACTTTTTCTGTGGGCTGTTCAGTACACATGGAAAAAAGTTTTTAAACATGTAAATAAAAATTTGCATTTTTTCCTTCAAGACCTAATTTTTATTCTATGCAAACAGAAAGCATTCCCTACAAAATCCTCCGTGAGATTTTTTTTGTATTGTACTGTATACAATACTGTATAATATATCCTGTGTATGACTGAAAAAGAAATCAGTAGTAGTAAATTATATTTCTTTGAAATCTGGGCTATTCCCTTCAGATGAATATGTCTTTTCAACTGAATGATCTCTAGTGAAAATATAAACCACCTGTCTTGTAAGAGTAGCACATTGAGGAGTGATGATGTCTTTTCACAAGTCATCACATCATCATCCACACATCATCTCCTGCTGAGCAGAGTAGTTTATCTTCAAGAGATAAATTCAGCATAATTGCAGGAAGAGAGATTTATGTTTGACATCAGGAAAAACTTCCTAGCCCTAAGAGTATGACACCTTCCTAAGTGCAATGCAACAATGAAGCAGGTAAGACATGGAGTGTTTCTGAGAAGGTGCTAGAGGAAAACATCTATCAGAAATAGGTTAATTCTGCTCTGGACTAGGGAGATACACTCCTGTGATTCCAGTCATGATTGATTCCAGTCATCTGGCCCTGTGGCCAGAGGAGCACGATTCAACAGTGGCTCAAAGACTGAAAAAATTAAAACATTTGATGCTTTAATCCATGAGAAAATTAGATTTTTCTCTTTTAGCCAGAAAGGAAAATGTCAGCTGTGAGAATGACCAATTTTTCCTCAAGGCAACATTTGCAGATAACAAAAATAGTGGGCTTTCTAGATTGTTCCACCTTGCCATGGATTCTTTCATGGAGGAGGAGAAGTCATCTCCACACAGATGTGACTTCAGACAAGGCACAAGGCACAGCTGTTTCAGCTGGTAGCCAAGGCATGCCACAGAGCTGATCTCTTGGCCCTGCATACAGGTCTGTCGGTAAAAACTGTTGTTACTTTTGAGTGAAAACTATTTGTTGAAGGGAAAACTTCCCGCTGACAGGCTTGTGGGATTTCTTCTCATCTCTGCTGCATTTCTGCCACGGTAAATCAGGCCCTATGTCAGCATAAGGGTTTGTACACACAAGTGGAGAAATTGTTTCCTAAAATAAGCCTTTGCTTACATAGTGTTTTGTATTGCTGTGTATGCTGCCTAACTTAGTCATTTAATACTGCCCTCTGTACTTATCTTAGGACAGTATTGCAGGTGTTAAGGATGTAGCAATTTCTAATTTACTGACTTAATTTTTGTATAAACTTACAGCCTTACTTATCACTTCAATATCTGCCTTTATAGCCATTTCATTGGATACTGCCTCATCTTCTGAACATACCTCTTAATGCAAGATGTGATATTCATACACACTGATTTGTCAAGCTTGACAATCCTCTCAAAAAAACTTTTCTGAAGTGTTTGCTATTAACAATGGGCTTGAAATATTTAAGTGAAACCAGCGAGCAACTTAAAGGATTTTCAAAAAGCTTTGAAAATTAGAAGTACCTGGGTAGAAAGGCTTAGAAAATTTCTTTCAACTATAACTTTCAGGTTGCTACAGCAATGTTGTAATAATATCTTATTAATAGAAAACTACCTAAATATGCCTTTAAAACTCTGTAAAAATTTGTGCAATATTTTTAATAATTTAATAATAATTTTTAAGTGTCAGCACTGGAACCAGGCTAATGATTCTGAAGACATTAGCCCTGTTGTTTTGGTTTGCTTCAAACCAGGATGGATCATCCTGATTTTATCTAATTGTTTAAAGGAAATGGTTATCTAAGTTTCATAGATAATGGAAAAACCTGATTCAGTCTTCAGTTCTTATTTGCATGCATCAACTACATACGCATACACAGCTCTTCTGCTGTGCACAAGGTGTCCTGAATAGTTTTGTTGCTTTAAATGGTGCCTGGCTGTCATCCCCTTGTTAGAATGTCAACTGCAGAAAGATCCTCTATGCTGTGTGCTCTTTTTCTTCTCTTTCTGATTCTTATCCCTCCCAGTGTGCTAGTGGCTATAGAACCCCCTGGAACTGAACAGAAACAAACCATTGAACACAAAAATATTCCACTAACTTTGGGTGAAGGGTCTGTTGTGGGCTGGGGGTTGTAATTGCAGCACTTCCTATTCCTGTTACTAAACATAATAATGAATAACAGCAGGTAAGGTGTCACACTGCATGAGCAGTTAATACATTTTTCATGCTCTTTGGAAAAACCTTTTGAATGTCTGCCACTGCTTTGAGGTAATTTCCTACAGGAAGGAAATAAGGCCACTGGGACCAGAAAAACAGCCTGTCCCAAGCCCTTAGAAAGAGTTAACTCCATAATCCACAAAGCTTTTATTCACAGGAACTATTGCAGTCTTGTTTTTTATTGATGTGGACATTAGATTATAATATTTTGTGAGCCAGGCTACTTTTCCAAGATTTTCATTTCTTCCACTGTTTCATACTTAGTGAAAGGTGTAAGAGAGTATAGCAAACAAGAAAAAGTAAGGAAAATGACAAGAACTGTTGATGTCATGCCTCACTGATTTACCCAAATTCATAAAGCTCTTTGGAATAGGGAAATAAATTTTTCTCTTTCTGTACTGAAAACAGGGCATCAGATTATAGTGTTGATGATAGTCATTGAATCCACTTACTATCTTAAAAGTTAATAAGTACTGAGTAAGAAGAATGTCTTCAATTTTGCCTAGCAAGATTTTATGCATTAACCAGAAGATATTTAAATCTCTTCTGTAGAATAGGATACCTTTTCATGTTCTTCTGACTCATCAGACTTCTTAAAAATTGCCATACTTTTAATTTTTTTTACTAGAATCACTCCTCTGCTTTTCTCAAGCCTTTTTTAAAGAAATTGTCATTTAGCTTTACTTTTACTCTTTCTGGCCAGAACATTTTCATGTTGCTTCTGAAGGTGATAATCACACATTGCAAGAAAAAAGCAGTGCTGGTATTTAGAATACTTGATTTTTATATTGATGGCTTCCAACCTAAAATTCAAAATAATCATTATAGGTGCTAATTTGGGTTGATTGATGATGACTGAGGTCATTAAGGTGACGTATCTTTGTAATCAAGGGCTGACAGGGGGACCAAGGAAGGATTTCTGGTTGTTTTTGATGCTTACTCTTTAGATTTACATTAAGAGATTTCTACAAATTAAGCACTCCTGGATACTTATAATAATTCAGAGAAAGTTTTTTCAGAGTTGTACTCTGCTGCCTTGGATACTTTCATTTTTTCATGAAGATTTTGTTATTATGCTGCTTTCTCCATGAAATTAAGTAATATTTGAGATGTTTCTTTTTTAAAATCCAAAGCTTACTAATTATATTCAATGCCATTTTTACCTTACTTCTGTGAAATTCTAATATTTCTACATTACTTTTTCTCTGTGAAATTCTTGGGGTTATAGCTAAAAAAACAGGCCTTTAGTATTGACTTAAGCAACAAACACTACAGTTCATTCACTTTCACCTTTTTGTCTAGTCTTTGTATATGCAGTTTCTAACTATTTACTAAAATTTAAGAAGATACAAATATTAATCTAGACATACATACAAAAAGTGTATTTTTCTGTATTATTTCATCTCTGTTTTTATGGACATTCTCAAGACAGAATAATCTTCTGCATCTGCTTCTCCCTCCCTATTAAAAGCTGATTATATGGACAGCCTAGGACAAGCAGCATGCAAAGGTGTTTTTCCACCCTGCTGTTAAACCTAGATTTGTGATTACATTTCCAGGTTGAATTTGCTAAGGAAAACAGAATCATGTAGCTGGCCACTTTCAAAAGTCAGTTTTCAAATGGTCTTTTTAGGTAGTTTGACCTGTGACTCTTAAAAAATGCATTCAGAAATATTTCTGTAATTGAGAGACAAAACTTCAGGGAGCTATCTGAAAGGAAATTGAGTTTTTTAATGACCAATAAAACACCCTTATGTGCTGTATAATCATTGCATTTTTTATGCTGAAAATAATGAGTTATATATTTCTTAGAATTACTGCAGTAATACAAATATTACTTTTTAGGTTTCATAGAACCTATTAGCTATCTTAGTAATTTTCTGCATTAAATGAAATCTACTGTTGATAGCACGTTTGGATAAACAAAATTAAATTAAAACCTTATAGTTAGCTCTTTTCCTCCATCTGAAGAGAACTTGCTATTGTTTACATATGCATACATTCATGCCTAAAAAGGATTGCCATAAATCATCATGACCTAGCAATGGAGCATAGAGGAAAATGCAACCCTAATACACAATTATTATGCAGAAGGATCTGTTTGAAACCATTGCCTATGTTCACTATATCTCAGCATCAGCTGACAATATTCCTATCAAAATCTAGAGGATAATAAGTTGAAAAATAATCAATAGTAATTTATCATTTAATTTATTACTACTTCCTCAAATTCTAGAAGAGTGCTTGATATAATCAGCTGAAGATACATCATGATAATTTAATACATTAATAGTTAGAGGCTTCAATTGAAGCTCTCCTTTCAGGGCTTGATTATACATCTGTAAAATATTTCTTTCCAGCTACATTAATTGGTAATTTGGCAGAAAAAAAAAATACAGCAAATTAACTTCTAATAATCATCTTTTACTAAATGTGTTTTTATCATCTTGAGTATGGAAAGACAGAATATTTAAATGCCTTTTCCCCAGTGCACAGTGGGCACTTGTGAGACTGTGCCACTGGGCCCCCTGTCTGAAGCCCGGCCTTGGGACCAAAGGCTGTGTCCCATGGTGATGGCTCAGCTAGGAGCCTCCCAAATGCCATTTGACTAGGCTGGCCCTGAGTCTAGCCTTACACACAGTTGCTGAGGTTCTTTTGGACTCATCCCTGCCCATCAGGAAAATTTGGCTGCTGAGTCAGGTGATGAGGCCACAGAATGAAATATTCCTTTAGGATTCAGGCACTGGCTGAATCTTTTGGTCAGTAGATGAAGTTGGGTAGGTCCACGTTTGAGACTAGCTAGGTCTGTGGATCCTAGTGTTGGATTGAGTTCTGCTGGGCATTTATGTAGAAAGACAGTTCTGACTGATTTAACCTGAAGAAAATGATAAGCAATTAAAAAGTTAATTACTATTATCCTTGTGTGGCAGGTGACCAGAGCAGCAGTCAGTTTGCTGTGGGATTGGACTGGATTTTCAAAAAGAAGTTTAGGACTACAGTTTTCTATTTTAGATGCGGTAATCAAATACTATTTCTTCCTTCACCTCCCTTCTTAATTTATCACATATGAAAAAAAATCCTCAAAATGGCCTGGCAATGGGTAAAAGAAGACATGGAGGCTCAGATCCCTCCAATAATTGGAAGTGATTAAGGACAAAAGGATGACCAACAAGCATGCTCCTAGGATTTGGCAATATTCTCTGCCTTCTGAAATAGCATGCTAGTACTGCTGCTGAGGCCATCCATCAGCCCCACAGACATTGAAAATGTGAATGACTATTTCTGGAAAAAACATTTGCACTATTTGTATTAGTTCTAGTAATAAAAACTCATGGCAGCAAAACCACTCCAATTCATGCTGAAGTGATTCACACTGAAGAAATGTTTCTGTGGAAAAGATGAACAGAATAGCCAGAAAGAAATTTCTAAGAGCTACAAAGACTGTAACAAAAGCAGACATTGTGGCAGTAGAAAACAAATTGCCAGCTATTGTAAATCCTATTATTTTCTCAGTGTGCCTAAATAGCATACTACCAGGACTCCCACTGACATTACTAGCATGGAAATAGAATAGAATTGTGAATGCATTTTCAAAATATTATAGAAGCCAATAGGGTCCACGTAACTGTCTATAGAATATGCAATATAAGCTATCAAGCTCTCCCTTTCCTTTGGAGCCAAGAAAATGTGTTTCTTACACAGAGTGAGCCTGATTTCTGGTGAGGCCTCTGTTTTGCCACAATAAATGTAAGTAAATAAAAATAGTGTATTCGCAGCTTTAAAAGATGTTTTTCCCACCTGATTTCCATTTGACTCATGATGTCTGCTACTGTGTTGACATGTTTCAATTTCATCACAAGACTTTTCTCTGTGTGAGGCACATTGTGAAGAAATGTGACATGTCATGGCTGAACATTGTATCCATCTCTTCATGCTCACCCATGAACTATTAGAGATGTTTCAGATCAGATTCTGTCTTGGATACCAAACAGGTGAATCAGTGCTTGTAAGACACAAGTGCTGCAATGATGTTGAGAAAAGTTAAAAAAAAAATATTTTAAAAAAAAGTGCTTTGCCCAAACCTGTCATGTCTCTCAAAATTCTTTCCTCCCTCCATGCTAAATTATTGGTTTATACACAGCTTTCAAAAGAAGGGAGAGGGGTTTTTTTTAACTCTCATTTCTCTTTCCTGCTCCACTGTTACATTGTAAAAACACTTCAAAAGACAGACGGTTCATTTTGTTGGTGACACATTGAGGAAAGTGTGTTCACACACAAGTGTGTGTCCTTGCACACACACATTCTACACTCTCCAGAATAAGAGAGAGAGTAGAATGCATCAAAATATTTTGAAAAATTTCTAAGAGATTTACAAGTTTTAATGATCAAAACAGTTGGAAGATTTAGATTCTAAAGCAATCAGAAAAAAAAATACAATAAAAGCTGAAGAATTAAATCACTGGCAAGTACAGGGGAAGACTTGGGTTCACCAATACGATTGTAAATTCAATTCTTACAGCTCCATTGTTTTCACTGTCACATGACACTAATTTAGATGTCCTCATTTCCTGTGAGAATTTCACAGTGTATTAAGATGCAATAAATAGTTTGCTTCAGAGATGTAGCTTTAAAAAAAACCAAACCGATCAAAGTGTATGTAAGGAAAAATTTACATTATCTTAAATTCTGGTTATGCATATATTCTGATACCCGTTTCTTACATGAGCCTAGAGAGTTCATTTTTTTCAGGTTTTTTGACAAGCAGCATGACAAAGCAGCCTTTTAAAATCATCATTTTGAATAGATGGATACTTGATTGAGAGATATTTCATTCAGAGAATTTAGTATTAGAATTTAGAATAGAATTTAGAATAGTATTTAGAATTTTTGACTTTTAATTCAGAGAATTTAGTATTTCTCTATCATTTCCAGCATAGAAGCTTTTCTGTCACTGTAAAAAAATTAAAAAAATATGTTTTCTGTGGCCACTAGTGGCTGGTTTTTTATTTGGTCCGTGTACACAAAGCCTTGAATTTTCAGTTCTTGCTTTTCAATTTTAACATGAGTAATTCGCTTAAAGTTTAAAGGATTCCATGTGTGTTTGCAAGAGAGAGCTGGGGCTGCATGAAATAGCATGTATATGAAGACTTGGGCAGATTGGCAGTCGCCTGATAAATATTTCTCAGCTCATTCAAGAAAGAACACAAATTTAGTAGTCTAAGTTTCAGGTTGTGTGCAAAATTAATTGCAAAGCACACACAATTACACTTTTACAGTAGATCTTGCTCTTCTTTATACTGCTGGAACATCATTAGCCATGCTATGCACATTCCACACCATGTTACATGTTTTCACAAAATACATATTTTATTGCACCTTCCAAGCTTTCATGCAGGAGTCTCAAATCTCCCATGCAAACTTCAGGAGATAAGTGTGAATCTCAATATGCAAGACTCACTCCATATTGCAGTATAGTTTGGACCCTACAGCTGAGTGAAACCTTAAATGTATGTATAGATTCAAAATAAATATGTCATACTAGCACTTCTAAGAATTTCAAAACAGTATCAGCAGTGTTCTTATATACCAGCTGCAAAAATTAATAGATTTTACATTCTAGCATATCCCATACCTGCAAGTGAAGGCATACCTCTGCCCACCTACAATTATTTGCTTTTTATTTAAAACAAACAGTGAGGAAAAAAGAATCCCACAAATACGGAGTCATTATGAGAAATGTAAACAGTTCAAATGAGACACAAGTAGTGTTTGGATTAGGGAGTGGAAAGCTACTATCCTGCACTCAAATACAGTGGTTAGAAAGCTAATGTATCAAACAAATTCCAGCAGCTTGGAAATGCAGGCACAAAAACAATGCAAATTGAACAACTGTGATGAATAATTGAAATCATACCCTCAGTGCCAGCTTCCCTGCACAATTTTGCAGCTTGACACAGATTCAAATTTTATAGTGTTTGTAAATCATGAGTTTCACAGAACACAGCTAAAATTATCTCACATGGAGAAACTCCTTCATGATGGGACTGTGTATGGGTGAATGCCCCAACAGTGTGCTTTAATCTTTGACTTTAGTTCTCTACTGATGTAATCTAGTAAATAGAATTAGAAGTACCTGCTGGAGACAGATGTCACCTTTTCACTTCCAGTTGTTTCAAATGCATCCTGTGAATTTGTCAGCTCCACCTGCAGCTTGTACAGTCTTGATAGAATACAGGTTTTGTTGAGGACATCATGAGACGTGTGTTGTACAACCAAATTAATGATTTTTGTTGCACAAATAGCTTCATCGTGATGCTAATTTGCCTTCAAAACAAACTCACAGAATAATGAATGGGAAAAAAAAAGATAATAGCATGTATTTATTACTGGTATCTGCTTTAAGTTTAGAGGAACAAACCTGTCTTATCAGTATATAATCTTGCCTCCTGACTTGGTAGCTGTTCGTTCTTCCTCAATCCCAGTGATTCTGAGGGAGCAACAACACATACTAGAGTACATTTCCTCCTGTCAGGCAGCCAAAGGATTAGAGCTGGAGCTGCTATTCACTATCCAACCTTAGCATCAAAACAAGTTGTTGTTTTTTTTTGTTTTTTTTTTTAACTACGGTTTGAATTTGCTAATGACAAAGGCAACTCCCAGTGGGTGTGACAATCATGAGATAATCAGCTTTAGAGGATTAGAGGACCCCAGGGGTGTGATTAGCTCAGGTTGGCCAAGCCCTCTGTCATGAATTAATTCAGAAATTAATATTTGCATTCTAACACTGCATCTTAGTGAAACTGATTTCTAGCCTACGATTTTTTTTTTTCATTAGGAAAAGCAATTCACATTGCACAAGACAATTGGCAGCTGTGGTTAATGAAATGTGAGATGATTAAGCAATAAGGATCTGAATTTTGTGTGATTTACTTCTGCCAATGATCTTTCAACACAAAGAACACATTCATTGTTATTTTTAGTCTGCCTTTTTCCTACACTTTCGTTAAATGCTTGATGGAATATTTTCAATTCATTTGATTTCATGGTTGACAATCAGATAACATTTCCTTCCATAATTAGCAATTATCAATTGTACAGAAAAACTGAATGACATTGGGTTTGCATAATAAACAAAAACCAGAAGTGATGTTAGCAAGTTTGCTGAACTGAAAATATACCTTTTGTGCATTTGTCATCTATTTGGGACTTTGGAACAGTGTTCCTTACTTATGGAGATGATGGTGAAATGGCCTATATGTCTGACAGTCACATTAAGTCCAACCAGGCAAAATTGACACACATTTAGCCAATGTGTTTGATAAAATAGGCCAGAGAAACATAATCTGACAATGCAGCAGTAATTTAAATCTGTTTTATCAAATAAAGGAAAACAATTATGTGCAATAAGAAGCAGAAGGAGATTGTATGGCTACCTTTTTGCTTTAAGAGAGATTGTTATATGTGGAGTATAACAGACAAATACCAACCGTGTGGGTGCTTAGTATGGCTTACATGTGCACTCCCTCTCTTCTTTATATCCATTTGCCTGCTGGTTCCACAATCTGTTCTTTGGTGTTGGCAATTTCGTGGATACATATTTTTGTAACCTATTTGTTCTGATCATGTATCTCAATTTCAGTGTCTATAAAATGAATATGATAGTGGTGGTGAACTCTTGAGTGCTTTGAAATTTAGTTACAAAAAGCATTAAATACCATCAGTAAAGAAAATTATTTTTAAAGTTTTCTTAGCTGAACTTACTTTTTTTCTTCTTTGGGGTAAATAAAAAATAATTATATTCCAGTATTGATTATATTCCAATCACAAATTGCTCTTTTACTGAACAAAGAAGTCTTATAGTAGTCACTTCTGACTTTCCGCTTTACCATTCCATTCTTTTGTCATATCCAACAAATATTATATAATCTGTTTATAAAATGTTGACCTTGAATTGTGTTAGATTTTCCCGTTACATTCCCTGGGAGAAACTGATTATTGTTTTTATGTTTAGTTGCATTATCTGCCAAAATACTTCAAAGCACTCAGCAAAAGCTGAACTTTTATTTCTTTACCAGTAGTAGTAATAGTCATGGCTGTAGCCCTGGTGACAGATAAGCAGTAAAATTGTGTAAAAGCCAATATTTAAGCCTCTTAGCCTGAGTATTAAATTGTTCTTTGCTGTGTGGACCTGGAGAAAGGAAAGGAGTAACGACTGCTGTTGATGGGCTTCCATGGACTTTCTTGAATCATATCATATGTTAATCCAAAACCTGAAGGTTAGCTACTATTTTGTTCTTAATATTTGCATCTGTCTTGTTCCCTCAGGACACTTCTGTACTTAATATCCTTTATTAGCATGTTAAATGGAAATTTTAAGGGAGTTTCTATGGTTCTGTATCCTTGTTGAGATTCTCATCCCTTAAATCCCTTTTGCAACCTTTTTGTCTTTCTTGTCCTATTAATCTCCTCTTGAGTAGGCTCCCACCCACTGAAAAATTTACCCATAGGTTTCATGGTTTTAAAAAGTGTGTCTTAAAAGCTGAAAGTCAAAGTAGAGTGGTACAAATCTTATTGGTGTATATTGCCATAAAGGATTAAATATAAAAGTAGACTTCTTGTGAGCACTGCAGTCATTAACAGCCTGTGGCTGTGGAAAAGTTTTAGATATAATTGCAATTTGATTTTAGTGGGTGCAAAAGCGCCTCCATAATTCTGGCTCTCGAGGAAAGATGAAGAAACAGTTTTTAACTGTGAATGGTTCTATCTCATGCAAAGGGAAGCAGTCAGTAGTGAAGGCAGCTTCATTAATACCATTGCAGTTCATCCATAATCAATACAGAACACTGCCAAAATTGTATTCTGTATTCTGCCTAATAACTACTACAAAGTCTGTGTGCGTTATGCAAGGTCAGCACCTTCCTAAGGTGCAGGTTGCCAGTCTCGCTAGGGGAAAGAGGAGGAATATATGGGCTCCTCCCAATATGTCTGCAGTCAACACCATCACTATTTGGGATTTTTTCCCTGTAGCCATAGTCAACAACACCTGCAGAGTTGCTGCCTGTCAGAGGACAAGCTGCTGCTGTACACAACAGCTGCCAAAGCAAGAGTGCTTTTCAGGGCTGGCCCTCTGCTCCTTCAGAGCAGCCCCCTGCTAAGCCAGCTCAGATCCAGGCAGAGCAATGACTCAAGAAAAAAGGCAGCAGAAATCCTGAAATAAGAGGGTGTGAGAAATTGCCCTGTTTCCTATCTGGGCTGTTTCTGTGCAGAGGTATTATGTTACAAACAAAGGAATAGCGGGACCAAAAAACATGTCCATCATGACAATCATACTGACAGAAATGTGGGTTAAAAACATGTGTGAGAACTTTTGAAATTCCACAATGTTCCTTTCTGTATCTACAAGTACTGCTGTGTTTCAAAACTGTGCACCTTAATGCTTCCATTTCAGGTGTTAAAGTACTTTGCAGGTTCCATTTTTTTCACTATTCTTAAGTACTGATTCCCTTGATGTATAGGGAACAGATTTTTTTTAGCATGATATACAACTGTAGTACAGCATATCTTTTATATTTCCCATTAAAAGAGTAAAGAAATCTTAAAAATTGTTAAAGCTGAGTTTTATCCAAATGAAAAAGCATTGGCTGCATTCAATCAAATAGCATGGATAATAGGTCACTGAACTGGATAGATTTTTCTCAGGCCCCTAATGCTGTGATGAGCATGGATGTGAACTTTCTGCTGCACATGTTACAGATAATGGATTTTCAGCTGTCACTCAGAAAAATATCCTTTCAGATGCTGCATTGTGTTTACAACAACAACAACAACAAAAGTTTTAATCTTATTTTAGAATAAAACTTACGGCAATTTTTAAAATAGGTTTGTTCTGCAACCAACTTCCTAAGCTTAACTGGAAGGGTTAGGGTAGGTAGCAACAATGCAGCAAATATGATAGAGATGGATATCTGGGTTTTCTAATGGTGTTTTAACTATTCTGCTGTTTGACAGAGGATCATATTTATCACTCACTAAAATACAGAAATCTGGCTTCTGTACTAAGTGTGGTTATAAAAATATTCTGAAATTTGTATATGGTGGTCCAAGTTTCTATTTTTGAGCAGTCACAGTCAGAGCAGTTTGCACCAGTGAGTTGCTCAGAGGCATTGAGGCACTGAGGTAATGGTAGGGACCAGCGTCTGAAATGCTGGGAGCCCTTTTAGTGCTCAGCCTGTCTCCAGTCCATGAGTAAGGGTCACATCTTGTTACCAGGGTCAGCCATTATTTCTGCCCTGGCTCTGTGTCCACCTTGACCTTTGTGTGGGAAAAAGTTGATTCTTGGAACTTCACACAGGAAGAAATTACAGAGAAGGACTGAAAAGACAAGTACCCTGAGGAATATTTTTAAACCACGAACTAAAGCTTCTGGTCCTCTTTTGCAGGGTCCAAAGTGCACAGTGGCTCAGGGGATATTTGCAGACAACCAGCTGTTTACAGGAGAGGGATCTTAACTTTTAATACAATTTCTGTAAATAGGACTGAAATTTTCTTTGAAAAGATGGGAGTTCACTAGGTGTGCCTCCTGCAAAAGCAACTGTCAATAGGTAAGTGCCTATTTACTGCCTTTTGTAAAACTTTTTTTCTGAACAAGGGGTTTTCATAGAACCATGCAGAAAATGTCCTTACTTAGCAATAATAGAAAGGCCTAAATAATCCACACATTATTAAAGTTTTAAAGTTTTTATTTAAGTTATAAAATTTGTAGAAAGGTCTTTCAAAGACACCTTTTTAACTGTAAAAAGTTGCTAACGTTGAATTTTATGCAATGTTTTAGCATTGTTGTTCTACTCTTCCCTCACACAGAATAGTAATTAGGTAAGCATCATGTACACTTGCAATTCAAAATTTGACACAGCTCAAATGCAGATTCCCTTGCACATTTTTTTTGCATTTCTCTCTCCTGGTAAAGGAACTGCCAGAGTCAGTGTTTCACATTCCCAGAAGATTTTTCTTAGCAAAAATGTAAGTACTAGATAGCCTGCTAATCTGTGTGTAAACACAAAGCTGCAATTGATACATAGTAATTTTCAAACCTAAGGTACAGGGTCAGTTTCCAGCAAGCACCCAAAGAATATGAAATTCTTTGTCACGTTTGTAATGCAAATGTTCCCACAATGCCGTCCTCTAGAGAAAAATGCATACTTTTTTCACTCCAAAAAATGTGAGCATGTCCAAGCTAATGTTTAGTGTAGAAACAACTTTGCAGTGTGCAGTGCTGCAGTGTAACTAGTAATCAATTTAGAAAGTCATTGCAAGAGCTTTTTTGCTATTGTGCCTCTCACAGTAGCAAAAGTAATTCTCTTTCTTTTTAGTAATAATTTCTAGCTAATCAGTATTCTCCTACCCTCTCCCTCTCCCCCTCCTCCTCCTCCTACTTCCTCCCCAAAATATAGAAGTTTTGGGTTAAGAACACAAAAAATAATAACTCTTCTTGGTATTTATGAAACAATCTGTCCTACAAAAAGCTGTCCTTTCTGAAAAGGACTTTCAAATTGTTGCTTCAGTGAAAAATCAGAAAAACTTTGTGAGAGGCACATCGTGGGACACATACATCTTGAAACAAGTAAACTTAAATATATGCACTGTACTTTAATTTCAAAAGACCTCCTGTCCTTTCCCAGTGTAAGTCTTCTTTTAAAAAATAGAAGTCTTTGAAGATGTATGACATAAGATAAGACATTTCATTCAGCCAACACCCACTTGAGAAAAACAGGCCGATTCACCAACTGACAGCAAGGTTAAAAATGAGATCTGATCAAAAATTTTCTCCAGAATTAATTAACCGAAGGATAAAAGCTGATTTTTCAAGGCTAGACTTTCTCAGATTGTTCTACATTTATTTTCTGTGTTTTAATATTGTGATGACAGTTCTATGTCTGCGAGCAATGTCCAAATCCCTTTTGATTACTTTTAGAAGAACCAGAGTGGCAGCTTAGCTGCGGGAAAGGAGCAGAGGCACAAAGCTTCCTGCTCTCTGCTTTGCCTTGTTTGGATTAGGAGATGATCAGCTATGGATCTCATAGCTGCATTTTGGATTTCAAGAGTGGAAACTTTTAGCAATCTTTCGCTAAGAAAGAAAATTTTTTAAAGTGATTTAAATTGTCTTCTTAATTGTCATGAAGTTGTTTCTTTTCCAAAATTATGCAGGATATTGGTTGTTTTCCTAGTGTCCATAAGGAAAATGAAGGTACAGATGCAAACTTTGCAGCTTAAGCCTGTCTCTAATATGCGTCTATTGAAGGAAAAATCCTTTGCAAGTGCATTTAATTCTTTGGATTAAAAGTTGAAAGGTGAAAGTAAAGCACAAAAGACTTTGTACTTTCAATTCATAGTAATTAATAGAAATATATCTGAAAGGGAAAAAAGATGCAGCATTCTTGACAGAAAGAAGAAGGTGAGGTGAGACAAATTATGCTAAGATTCTGCATTATAATTAAAACTTCTAATTGCCAATTCTAATTCATACCATTTTTAATAGCATACTTTTAAGCAAAAAAATACTGTTTCAAGACAGAAGATCATCTGGTTAGGACTCAAAATAAAAACTCCTTGATGAATTTCTGATTCTGAGCTATGTCTCTACTAGAATTGAATGATGTAATAAATTAATACAATAGAATCACAGTTTAATGATTATTATCTTACTGATTTATACTATTTCCTTGAAAATAAACAGTTTTCTAAATTCTCTGGGAGAAATTCAAAGTTATTAATATTAATGAATTATAAAAAATATTATTTGTATGTTGAAGCAGAAAGGTGTCTTCAGAACAAAATTTATATCACTCTAAATAAAATACAGGGAACTGAATGAAGTATCTGACATCCTGTTGAAGAGGTCTGGGTATAACTTTGTATATCAGGTTTCTTTTGCATCAATTTATCAATCTTCTTAGTGACAATCCTACTATTGCAGTGAAGTGTGACTGCACATGTCTAAAGTTCATATTGGCCTTAATCCCACTGGTTAACAGAAGCAATGGAAAAGACATTGATTAAAACAAATAAAGTATCTTAACATTCAGAAAAAAAAATATGAATTTGAATATCAAGTGATTTTAAACAGGTCTGGCATCTCAATTTGACCCCCATTCTTATAAGTTTATTGCAAGTACAGTTTTCATTTTAAATGGTAAACTACACTTTCTCTTCTTTTTCCCTTCATTCATAAAATACTGGATTTTAGCTTCTGTTTCCTCAGGAAACATGGACTCCATTAGCATAAAAGTCTAATGGCAGACCAAGGGTAACATTGTGCATGGTGTGGTATAATCTCTTGTTAGCTGCCAGGGCTAGCTATTGGTGATCTGGTAAACTGGACCAAGAGGAGCCCTTACCATGCCCAGCAATGTTACATTGACATCCTGCTCACTGGGGAGAGGGACAGTAAAATATAACATTGGTTTTTGACTGTTGAGTTGGTGGGCCAGAACCTTCTTGGGAAAGAAGAAATATGGCAATAATCTTGTAAATTTGGAAGGGCTTACTGCTGTCATCACCAGAGAAAAGTTGTTATTTCCCATCCCATCATCTAGATGGCTTCACCAGCTATCCAGTTTTCCTAGTGTTAGTAATTTCCCTAAAATATGAGATAATCATGGAAACTAGTTGGTGTGTGTGGTAGGGAGGTGGCAAGCTTTTATTACATCTCTCCAGTTTGTGCTGTTGCATGTGAACAGGTTTCTGGAGCTGTTTAATACTTCGGTTTCTCTCATTTAGCAGAGTTATGTTTGATCAGCAAAGAATTTTAGTTATTGGAGATGAGTTTTTACTGATACAGGGGTGTTTAGTCAAGTGTGAGATCTGTGACTCTGGATCTCAGCTAAGAAAATGGTGTATTCATCAAACTTAGAGCATCTTCAAGTTCAGTCCTGATCCTAACATGCTGAAGCAGGCCAAAATGGTACAAATATGAATGAATATAAAACAAAAATAAGGAGAAAATGTTTCAAATTCTTATAGTATTGAAGCCCTGGGAGAGATTTCTACTAAGAAAAGGACTGTCTTGAATTCAGAAATCTGTTTCAGTAGGGCATTGACCGATAGCAGTGTTTCAGTGCTGGAATCTTGGCCTTGTTTGACTAAAAGTTTCCATCTTGTCTTTCTAAGGCTGCTAACATGTATGTATTTTCACTCACCTGAACTATAAATCTGGTCATAAATCAGTGGGAATGTTCATAGTTTCATTTTTAACATGATTAAAGACTGGATCTTATAAGTCTGAACTACTAAATATTGCCAAAAATGCAAACTGTTTCTAAAGTCTGCTGTGGTACACACAGAGAAGGTTGTGGTTTCACAACAGAAATCAGAAATCTTGAGGATTGCCCTTAGAGTGTTTCGGACTTTTCTTGTTTGCTTCATCCCTCAAAAGAATGAAAGAACTTTGGTCTACCAAGTTGTGTGACTTTTAGTTTTTCTTGAGTTCTGCATTTTACTTGCATGCTTTCCATTTGAGTGCTCTTACCAGGGAACAAGAGTGCACCCTTAGTAAGTGTCCTTAGTAAAGTCAAATTTCACAAGAATTATTTAAAAGTACATCTCCAGCTATAATCACACATTACTTCATATTAATACAGATTTTAAGTCTGAGTAGATTTTATAGTATAAAAAAGCGCCTTCTTTGTCTCTTTATGAGTCAAGTGAATAATTCACCATGAATAATTTATAAGATGAATTGAGGTTCCTCTTTCATGTACCACCTACATGAAATAATTTAATTTATTTTACTTTTTTTTCCCTTCAAATTTGGAGGTAATATGCAGATCTGAAAGCAGAGCTTCCTTACCTAATGGTGCTTGGTCAAATAAGATCTATGTTTCTGTATCTTGAATGGATGAGCAGAATATAAATATGCTGTGGAAGCAGATGTTATAATTACAGATTTTAAATCTACTTTTGACAAACACTGCTTAATATGAAACCTGCTCTCAGAATTATTACCAGGAGTTACATGAATAGGATAAGATGCTTACATAAATCAAACACAACAGAGTAATCAGAATCATCTCTGAATTCAGGTGCAGGTATTTTTGTGGTGGGTCCTCTTCTGGAACAGGTAGAGAGGAGGTGTGCTGCCTGTCCCAGAGGTGCTGGGGTGCCCCTGTGGTGCAGGGGCAGAGGGCAGGCTGTGCTCTGTGGTGACTCCAGAGCAAGCAGCACCAGCCACAGACACGGCATGGCTGAGGCAGCCCCAGCACTGCCTTGGCACATCAAACACTGCCTCTGGTGTACAGCTTAGGGCACTCTCAGTCTCTTTAGTGCACACCAACAACCAGACCAATTCCAAACTGCCCAAAAGAAAGAAGTAGGAGCTGCCTCCCTCCTTTGCCTGTACTCTGTACCAATTCAGAAAGAATCAGGCCTATGACACCTACTTTATAAAGAATTTCAGACTCTTAATCCTATTTAAATTTCACTGTGAAGGCTTGTTATAGTTTCTATCATTTGAGGCATTAAAAGTAGATGAAGCATCTTTAAACATAAAAGCTTCATTACTCTAATTTACAATACCTGCCTTTTAAAGCCCCACCATAAAGTGGATTGTGTTTGGGGGGATGATAGCTCTCAGTAAGCAAATGTGATCTGTCAGGAAATCTGTTTACATTAAAACATTTTGACAGTACCAGTAATTAAACCTGTTTCCCAGGTGCAGAGCAATATTTTAAATGCCCCTCTGGCTACAATACCATTCAGGTTTGTCTGTCTTTCTCACTTATCATCCATCCACTGCAATAACAAGATAATGAGAAGATGGGAAAATATAAGGAGGACCAGACTAGCAATTAATAATCTGAGTATATAATCAGAATGTTAAAATATTGTTTTAACTCATTTGTGTATTAGTTTGTATGACACTGAAAAATTACTTTGTGCATTTCCATGTGCTTGAGAAGCAGTAATATGAAATCATGGCACCAGTGCTTGCTGCTGTGAAAAGTTATAGCCTAACATGATCATGTCTGACTTTGAAGTGTGAGTTGGCTCTAGAACACAGCTATGCAGAGCTTTTATGCAGACAGCATGTAATTTTTTTTTTTTGTGAATGTTTCTTTGAATAACAGTGCATGAAAATTGGCAAACCCTAAAACCTGATGAGCTCATGAAACCATAATTCGGACAAGTACATACTTGTGCTATAAAGCCAAGGGTAAGATCTATATGACTGAGACACAACATAGTTCAGATGCTGCTCCCTGTCAGACCAACTAAATTCTAACATCCCAGCCCATGCTAACGTGCTTCCTATTATCCTCCATCTTAAAAGCCACAAACTCACAGGTGACCATCCACTTATTGATGTCTTTTGGGAGTAACCAGTCAGTTCTGCTCTTCTCTTCACTGGCCAACACAACAGGCTATATGCTGCATTTCCAGGCATGCCTTGGAAGCCTTTGGTGGAAATTTTTGGAAGAAGAGTTCCAGTCGTGGGTGTCCTCTTGGTGCCTTGATCAACATATTATTTTGGTATTCTGAAGATGAGGCCCCGGCACATGTAGCTGTTTAATTCTTTCCTGGTTTTTGCAGGACTGTCAAGGTCTCTATATCAAGAGTGGATAGGTTGGCCTGAGAAACCTGATTATGTTGGGAGAATGTGGTGACTTCTGGCAGTGGGCTGAAAGCAGGAATAGCAATCCATCATGAGAAGTTTTGAGAGGGATCAGGACATTCACAGGAGGTGTGAAAAAGAAAGCACTTAACACTACCCTACTGCACAGCCAAATATATTGCTCTTTCCAATACAGCACAGAGAATTTTCACCACTTGTAAATGTTTGAGAGCATATCTATCATGTACTTAACTGAAGTATTTATCACTTAAGAACACCTTTAAAATATCAGAAAGCTGTAATTTTTGAAATATGAAATGTCATCATTATTATTTCTACACAGTTTATATGCAAATACATGCTTCCCCTCAAGCTTGAATTCACTGAGAATTAATTGGAACAGCTTTTTCCCCTTCCATGTATTTTTTCCCCCCATATTGTGAAATAAGACATTGCACAAAACTGGCATGTCACTTGTACAATCTATAGTTATTACAATACAATCTTAAATGCTGAATCAGAAACCCTGGGATATCTTTGTATTCAGGGCTAATTGAATAATTTCTCTGGCTGCTTACCAGCTCTGCACTGTGTCAGGAAGCAATGTAGAAATATTAGTATCATGGGTCTAAGCCTGGTGCAAATGAGAACAACATCAGAATCAAAGGGATTTTTATGTACTTATTACTTTCTCTAACTCTATAAACATACACAAATATTTGTTAGAAGCAGAAGCGGCTGTTCACCATCCATTTTATTGACAATGGAAGTGATCTGATTTAGCACAGCTATAACAATCATGTTTTTCTACATATGGTACAGAAGCTATTTGTTTAAAACCACAACACAGCAGATCACCTGAGACATTGCTCTTAAAAGAGAAAATATGATCATTATTCATAAAGCTATTTCCAGAGGGCATAAGTCGGCTCAGTGTGTCCTAATGCCTGTACATGCTGCTCAGCTGAAGCGCAGCACACTCATTTCTATCTGGGTTTCTAGGGTAAGAGGCTGCCTGGATCACCAGAGAGCTGGCAGAGTGTCTCCTAAGCAGCATAAAGAATAGGAGTTAGGAGAAGTTGTAAAAACCTGTGCTATGGGAAAGTTCATAGTTTGCAACAATGACTTGTGTTTGTTGTACAAAATGCCAGCTCTGTGCCACGCTGTGTGCTGGTGCTGTATCTGTTCAGTGTTTATATACAAACAATCAAAGGACTCCTGTAACCACTGGACTGGGTCATGTCCTGTCTTGTTCATTGGGGAATTAATTGTACTTGTTTTAGAGTTAGCTGTTAAGGAGATTAGGAAGGTGAAGCATAGCAGGGTGGCTGTGGTTGCATGGCAACTGGAAAGAACAGTAACATCTGGTATTCTTAATTTTCTTAGAGCCTATAGGTCTTTGTGCCATTGCATAAGTATTATTATTTCTACAGCCATGCCTCTTTCTTGTTATTTGTTAGCCAATGGGTAATGTCCTCGATGCTACCAGTTGACCCAGGGCAAAGTTAGATATAACACTGGATGCTGTGATGTTAAAGTCAGCTTCCTAATTGCCAGGCAGAGTTAGCCCCAGAGGACACTCCCCAGCAGCAGCATAAAGGAAAAGGTCTTTCCTCACAGGAAGGACCGGCTTTGAGGTCAGCCAGCCAGTGCTGTTAGCTACTTCAGCATAGGGTGTGTCTCCCAAAACAATCGATCTAGTTGAGGTTTTGTTTAGTGTCCACCTGCAGAACTATTTCCTTTTAGGAGGGGAGGAAGACAAGGCCATCTGTCTCAAGAATTGCTTCTATAAGGAAAACTGCATTAAGTGGGCTTTAAGTCCTCTTCCTTCATCATTTCCCCACTTGTGCCTCTGAAGGCTTTATGCTTTATTTCTGACAAACAAAGAAGCCTTATTAAAGCAGTGCTTTACTTCATTCATTTTTGAAATAAAAAAAATCAATAAGTGATGTGGTGTCAAGTGTAGACCAGACTGATTTTGTTCATCTGCCTTTGGCATTTGACATCGCTCCCCCACCACGTGGCTTTCTTCAGTGGTTACTTTAAAATAAAGGGAATAACAGGGTTTTCCCACAGAGCTTCCCACAAGGGAGCTACAGACATTGGGCAGACTCAGCAAGGGCCACAGCACTTGGTGGGTCAGAGCCTTGGAAAACCTCCCTGGTCTTGCCACACTAGGTGAAAGGTCTGTTTTAAGCTCTCCTTGCCTCTGCGTAGGCACCCAAATCAGCCCATATCTAGGGCAAAGCTGCTGATTTCATCAAACCTGACTGACAGTGGGGCTTTGGAGAGCAAAAGCTTGAAGGGAGGGTGAACACGCTCCCCACACCACTCAGCACCTCTCTCCTCTGGACCCACTGATCTGCTCAATGCCAGACAGAAAAAAAGTGCCAAAAGCATCCCAAAGCCCCCTTTTCAGCCTGAACCCATTGCTGGAAAGATCAAGCAGAGACCTGGAGTTTTGTGAACATCAACCCGGAAATATTTTCTTCAGTCACTGAACTTCAGTGAACCTTGTGTGTGCGTTTCCCTGGCTGCTACAATTGTCATTGTCTCCAAAGAAGCTGTTGAGAGCATTTTGAAAAAGCTAACAATTGTAAAAATGCAGCAAATTAATTTCTTATATTTTAAAATACTGACTAGACTAGAAGATTTTATAACTGATGCATAAAAATTCTCTTTTGCATATTCTGCCTTTAAGACTTCATTTTGTAAAAACACCTTTGTAAATCCTCTTTTTCTACTTCCTATTCATCCTTTTGTTCAGATCTTTTTGAGACTCGGCCCAGATTAGAATTCATCATGTCTAAAAAAAATGAGATGATAAAGGTATTCTTTCTTCAATGTGCATCTCCAGCCTTTCTTGACAGGCTGTCAAGAAATATGTCTCTAAAAAGCCAGGTTAGATCCTCAGAGACAGCCAGTGATGCAGTTTTTAGTAATGTGCTAAAACCCAGTCAGAGTACACCTTATTGTTGCTGTGTGCAGTGATGTGACATGTGAGTTATTTGTTTGCTCTGCCATAAGATAGCATTAGGGGATATAGTGTGAACAGATCACTCATTTGTGGAAATATTTATGGTGCTGCTTTCGAGGGATCATTCAATTCAAAAGCAGATGGCAAAGCATGGATATTCATGGGCTATTTTAAAAGCTATCTTAGGTAAAATGTTTTCACACAGAGCAGCTAAAGCCTGTAACATTCTGATATTTTACAACATTTATTACTTAATGTTTACATATATTTACAATAAATCTTCATAAATGCTACTCAAGCAAGAATTTGCTAGTTCCAGTTTTTATTACAGTATATCCCATGAGCTCTTTATAGCTCATGCCCCTGACCCTGCAAATATCTACACGTGACTTAAATAATACTCAGCTGAGGGGGGGGGCTACTATGTTCAGCAGTGTTTCTAGCACGGCAGACTCTGGGAACATGTGGTGTGTGTCAAGATTCTCAGTTGTCTGGGAATTTGAAACCTCATCTCATGACAGCTAAAAGGAGTCTAGCTCTAGAAGTGACAATCTTGTCTGCTTAGAACTGCAGAATCATTCTAAGGTGTTACTTTGAGCATTCAGAAAACAAATATTTTTTAAAGATAATTTATAAGGGCCTTACTATTGTGAAAATACAAATTCAGGTAAATGTGAAGTAGCTGTTTTGGTAATTTCATGTCATTCTTTCCCAACCATTTGGTGCCCAGCTTTCCATGGTTCAATGTTTCAAAAAGGAGGTGAATGAAAGTCCACTATTCATGTTGAATTGGAGGAGTGGCCTTTTTCATAGAATAGGTGATTTAACATGTATTAAAATGCCACAAATTTTTCAGTTTCCTGATTGTTATTGGTGTCCCTCACCTGGCATTCCCTGGACTGCCTCTTCCTTACTGCCTTCTGCTCCCCCAGGAACATCCACATGCTTTTTCTATACTGTGGCTTTAGAGATCCACACAATTTTGACATAAAAGGAAAAAAAAAATCAGAATGTACTTTGAAATTGCTCCCTCAGTAAAACTTGTGACACAGCATTTTGCTTTACCCATTTCAGCTGTGTTCACTTGCAGTGCTCATGTTCCCAGCTGTCTGACATGCTGGATAGTCCCCATTGCATTTTGGTGCTTCAGGTGTGGGCTCTGTGCCTGTCTTTGGTGGCTTCTGGCCCTGGGTCCCAGCTGGGGCTGGTTGGGCTGTTCCTACTGCCCAGCTGTTTGTGATGAGCAAATGAGCTATGCCAGAGCCTGATTGGTTGGGCTGGGCACAGCCTGGGGCTTTTCCCAGTGCTTGGGGGAGTGTAGGGGTTTGGCTGTAATACAGGAGCTGCTGGGAGCATGGGGCTGCTCCTCAGATTTGTGTAGGCTCCTTTCCACAGGATAGGCAGGTAAGTTATTGTGATTTTACGTCTCTGATGTTGTTAGGTTCTGGATTATGAGTAGCTTTGATAGAGAAAGTAGGGGCTGAAGGGCATTCAGATACCACAATTTTTTCCTAAGCAAGTGTCTTTTGAAGTGCTTGGTTTTAATTTTTTTTATTTAATATGGTTGTATAGATATGGAGGTATAGTGCTGAGTGTGGGTCAGATTATTCTTGGTTACAGTCTGTCCTGTTTCTGAAAAACTACTGGTACTGGGGTTTGACTTGCTTCAAATTTGCTGAATTGAATACACTGGTCCCTGTGCTGCTGGAGTATCTTCAGATTTTAGGGAGACACTTTTATCCTTTTTATTGTTTCCCTTGGGTCTAGTCTTGTTATGGCTCTCATGGTAATAAAAATTACTATTACAGTATCCTCCCGCTTCTCTCTCCCTCATCCACCCCAGCCTTAGCACAGTTGTTTCATGTTAAAACTGAAATAAGCCCTGTGACTGACTGTGACCTCCTCACCCACTGTGGGCTGTGCTTGTTCTCAAGCAGTGCTTTTAGGCCAGGACCATCCTTCAGACCTCCATCCAACTCATTGCTCTATTTCCATCTTTGTTCTTCTGCAGCCTCACAGTGCTGGTCTCTTTACTCTTTCTGCTCCTACAAATTGGACTGTCTCTCAGCTAACAGTAAATGTAGTTGGTGCCATAGCAGGGGCAGTGTATGCTCTGGGAAATACCTTGCCATGAGCATTCAAAGGCTGATGTAGAGTATGCATTATATGCATATGTATGTGGCATTTATTAAAATGTGCTTGAGTAAGTATTAATAATGGATACAATGCTAGTCTTTGTTATGGGTTTTCACCCCACTGGGGAAAGTGGAGTATAAACTGCAACTTTAAATATTTCCCTGTTGAGAAATAGGTGGATTACAACTACTGCAGTGTGCTCACTTTTCAAGAAAGCTATTAGTTAAATCTCATTAATGCCATAAATTATCTGAAGGAGATAATATGCTTCTGAAAAATGCTCTTAAGTAGGTAAGTACTTGTGTACAGACATGTTAACAGCATAGCAGAGATGGAAGCTGTTCTTTCTGACTTAACTACAGTATCTCTGTTATGTGTGCTTATAGAGAAAGACCTGGATAGAACAGACCTAGGATTTGCTGTCCTTGTTCACTTTGGCCCAATGTGGCACTGACTTTTGTAGAAGAAGTTGGATACTCAGATTGGCTAAGATGGTGTGCAGTGTTTGTGTGTGCTATTTGGGTTAAATTATTTAAGCCTGGTTTCCACCATCCTTCATGCTCTGTGGTTGTTTGTGTTATGAAAACCTGTGAAATATTACAGCAGGACTCTTTCAAATTCCTCATCTTGCCTGACAAAAAGAATACTGAGGGGTAAAAGCAAAACAAACAAATGAGACTCAGCAAAACTTACTGATGCTGCACAATATTGAGACAGGCAGTCTGCAGTAGACTTTAAATGAAACAAGAACACAGGGGACTATATTTAATTTAAACACCACTCATCCTAAAATAACTTAACCTGCAGAATGATTGCTGTGCAAACACTGTAATAATATAGCAGAGCTGTCACTTCAGACGGTATTTAATAGGCTCTGGCCGATTTCATTATTAACACTTAGAGCACTTCATGAAAAGTGATGAAAGTACCAGTACGTAACCTGTACTGAAATCTCCAAGATCCCACAGAACATTTTTGTAGCTACTGCCTGACACTTCTCAAGGGGGACTGCAAATGGTTGTGAACTTGAGCTGTTAGCAGCAGATGCCAAAATTCCTCTTGTTTCAAAATTGTGAACAAAGTAGATGAAATTGGCTCCTCACAGTTTTGCTTCCATGTGGTCTGTGTGGAAGCTGCATAAGGGAGATAAAATGTTTCCTCCTTCTATTACAAATTATTGGGAATGAATTTTCTCTTAATTTGAATTTATATGAAGACCATTCTGATGTGTTGTTCTAGCTCAAAGATATATTGAAGGAACAACCCAAGGGAAAAAAAAAAAGACTAGCTGCAGAAAAAGTGCTTGCAGTTGTGCTGTTAATGTTTTATTTTTACTACCCTGTGTTCCAAAAGTTCTTTTCCATAACACAGGAATCATCCATAATCCTGATGATTATAGAAAGAAGCAGACTAGCCAAAATTTTTAAACAAGTTTATATTATTATGCAGTGCATATATGGACACTGTAATTATGGTGCAAGTATGAGAGTACCACTAAATTCATTAGCGTTCCAGTGGGTTTTTTTTAAATGCTCCAGAAACATTCTCTTATAGTGGAGGAGAGTGTGTGGGTTTCTGCTTGTGTTCACAGGGGGCATTGGTGAAGATGATTCATATAGCTGTGGCTGGGTTGATGGTTGCTGTTAGTAGCAGCTGGCACAGGGCTTAGTCCAGGGCTTGATCACTGTCTGAAGGAGCCAAAATGGATTCCCTAGAGAGCCTGGGTATTTCCTTAGCTCCTGGCATCAGCTCAAGCCATAAATCTCAACCTTCCTATGTTGAATTACAGCAGCTGGGAAGTTTGTGTATTTCCATAAGTGACACATTGAATAGTGTTAATTTGGACTTGGAGATCTTAACTTTAGGTGCACCTGTGATGGCACCTGGCCTGGAATAAACATGTACATGGAGCTTCTGGCCTTCCAGGCAAGAGAAGTACATGGGAGAGATGAGGCCAGTGGTGCAGGGGTCTCCATAGTTCACATGTAGAAAACCCCTTGGGTAGGACATTCCTTTTCTGCCTCCTTCAACTTCTGTAAGTATCTAGGAATGCCTCAAGGCATTTGACTGGTATTGAGTGGTCATTCTGAGTTACTGTGTTCTGGTCTGAAGCTTATGTCATGAAGTTGAGTCAACATTGGTTAAAAGGATAGGGGATCACTAATAGCTGAATTTTAACAATGAACACCAGCTGAGGTGTCTCCACTGGATGTGTTGATTTCTCTTTCTGGACAAGTGCATTTCAGATAATAAAGAGGGTGAGAGGATGACTAGATTTCCTTAAAAAAAAAAAAAGTTGTTCTATCTCCTCACTGTGCCTTTTTTTTTTTTTTTTTGTGTTGCTTGAATGTGACACAAACTATGGAGTTTGGGAATCACTATGATGTAATGGTGCTGAATATCTGCAGTCTAGAGGTTGGCTTGGTTGGGCTTTCAGCTTATTTTCTGTAAGCATTTGGACATACGCCATGCTTGATTTAAAGAAAAAATAGTGCTTAGAAGTTTTTCAGACTTCATATAATGGTTTGGATGTAAAAAAAAAAATCCAAGTGAGCTTGAATCATAGATTAATGTGCAATTTTTGGTGTACTTATAGCAATTGGACTGCAAGAACCCAACCTTTTCTGTGCCTCCTTACACTCTTCTTAGCTCTCCTGAGCTGTCTGGCTCCTGTTTTAAATGAAAGCTTGGCAGGGTTGCTTGCAGCAGTGAAGGGTTATGGGATCAGCCCTGTTGTGTGCTGACAGACTTGTGCAGCCTGGCTCTTAGGGCTGGTGCTGGCTAAAGCAGAAGGGAGTTCTTGGTGCTCAAAAGCAGGAGAGGCAGGTTGGGTGCTGTCCCAGTGGGAAGGCAGGTGAGGGCTCTGGTGGAGGACCTGAGATGTGGCACAGGAGGAGCCTGGTGCCTGCTCTGGCCTGTGCTGGGGTGAGGTTGATGGGGATTAGGAGAGGGCAACAGGAGGCCACTGCTTAATCTTGTTCAGCTCTTAGGGATGCATCAACTAAACTGGGCTTGTTCATTTAGTAAACTATTAAAGAAGTTGTCTTCAGGGTATTTATTTCAGGCAGTTCTAGTGAAGTAATCCTTTAATTCCTCAGAGTAAATGCTGATGAGGATTTACTGCAGACTAAGCTGTGTGGAGGTTACTGTGTGAGTGGTTGTAGAGTATGTTTGGGAGCAGTGTGGCTGCTGTCCCCTGGGGCTGGGCAGTGGGAGATGCAGGGTGTCCCCACAGCAGGGCTGTCCTCTGTGGCTGTTGATGGCTGTGCTTGGCAATGCTTGTGTCTGAGCCTGGAGAAAGGGGTTGGTTCTGCTTCGACTTTGGCTTTCCTCCTCTAAATGTTCTGCTGTTTCTTCCAGTTGTGCATGCTGCCCAGCCCTCTCTCCTCTGCCTTGATCTTTCCTGGGTTGTCCCAAATAATGAGAGAAGCCCCAGATGAAACCATGGTCTGATGTGTATAATTCAATTTCAGCACAGCTCTGTCTATATGCATTATTTTGCCTACAAAGTCAATGTTTTCTCATTGTTTAGGCAGTGATTTCTTCACTCTGTACAAAGAGTGCTCTGCACTTAGGAGGCCAGGAGAAGGCCTGGGCTCTTCCACTTAGTCAAAATGATTGTGTAGTGCTTTGAATTGCTACGTTTGCAAGCTAGGAATTATTTATCCTCATTTTGGTATTGTTGGAGCAAATCAAAAGAAATTTGAGGGGAGCTGCAGCCTGTGGTGAGTAAAGGAGCTGGGACTGCACTATTTTGTCCAATTCCTTTTCTCAAGGGAGCTGGTTTCCTGGGAACACCAGGGCAGTGTTGTTGAGGCTGCATGATAGGAAAGCAATGTGAGTAAAATCGTACGCCAATATTTTGGATGGGAAGCTGGTTACAGAATGTCATTTGTTATTGAAAGTGATCACCGACCTTATGAAAAGGAAATGATCACCTGCAGTGGGAGAACATGTAGGTCCAGTAAGTAACTTATTTTCTTTGGAAATTCCTTTGCTCATGGAAAATTTGTTAATGGCCAGAGCATGGCTTGGGTCTGAGCAGATACTCCTGGTCTCTCCCTGGCACTGCACTGCTCTGACTCCCTTCTGTGAAATGTTCCTCCTTGGGGCTACAGCATTATTGGCAAAAATCTGATTTTAGAAGCTTGTTCTTTGATAATAATAAATCAAAACCTGGAAGTATTGGAAAAGCAGAATCACATAGAAACTTGGAACTTTTAGCAACTTTTCTGCTGTGGAGGAAAAATTATGAACAACTTCTACCAGTTCCAAGTCATTAAATCAAAATTTGAAGTATCCTTTTCTAATCAACTGGATTTTTTCAACTTCCATTTCTTATCTCAGACATGGAGCTGATTTACATGGAAACATTTTGTGTTAGAAGTCAGAATGTGTTATTATGTTTTCTTTCCATAGACAGAAAAAAGTTACATTATAATTTTTCTTGAAATTAAGTGTATTAGAAGGCACTTGAAACTTTAAATTGACTATCAGAGCACTTTAGTTTGAAAAGTGCTTTTATATATTACTAAAACAGACAAACAGGGTTTGCATTATTTCTGAGTAATTGCAGTCCCTGCAGAAAGATCCCATAGTTGAAAAAAGCTGTTTTAGTTTCATACTAGAAGCACAAAGATTTCAAAGCAGCTGTTCTTCAGTTTAGAAATAGTTTGATCTGGAAAATAACAATAAGTCTTATTACAGAGGGTAAAAGGAAATATTTTGACCTTGAAAATAACATAAGGAGTTTCATGAGTTCTAAGTACCAGTAGTCACCCTTAAAAATGAGAATATTTGTGTGACTTAATCTGATATGTTTATAAAGCTTGTGACATGGCTCAGTACAATGTGTTGTATTTAATGTTGTCATTGACGTGTGTCATGAAATAATATGAATAATAACTATAAAATTAAAAAATAATGATTTATTTTAAAGTATAATTCAACATGAAATAAAATTTAAAAATATCATCCTGCTTCTGGAAATTGTTTTGAAATAAAAATGGAGATTGATGCAGTTTGAGTGACACAGGACAATGAATATGTGCCTGCTTCTGCAGCCTCCAAATATCACTGTGGTGTTGGAAGTGACTCAAGACTGTGGATACTTCATAGTCTCAGCAAAGGGTGAAGTTTAGCCTTTTGGGAGTCATTGGCACATTCCCACTTGACTCAGTGAGGTGAGGATTTTGACTGTGGCTCCAAAAGCAGCTCTGTCTGAGAGCTTTGCCCTTGTGGAGCAGGGTGCACAGGAGGCTCCTGTGGTGGTTTCTGTGAGGACCTTGGGTTGTGCTGTACTGTGGGCAGTCATGGCAAAGCCTGGAGCGGAGACAGAGGGATGTGCTGCAGAACAGGCAAGCCCAGATGTGACTGCCCTCTCTTCTGGCTGCAGCTCTTGTCTTAATAAACCATCTCTGCTTCTAACACTGACAGGCTTGGAAAACTCAACTTGGTATGCCTAAAACAGCAATACTGATTATATTCTGCAGCACAAATGTCATCTTTCTGAGTGTTTGAGGCCTAAATGCAGGCCTTTGAGAGGGAGGGCAAATTGATGTTAAGGCCAGCATGTAGCAGCCTCATTCTTCATTTACCCCGTTGAGATCAAAGTATGAGGTTACTAGACGCAAGTCAGTGTTTCATTATTGGGAGGTTTTTATTTAAGCTCTCGCAAGGTATTAAGCTCCTGCCTGTTAAACTGATTCTCCTTTTCTGGTGATTAAATCAATAGCAGATTTTTATCTTAGAGTGGACAAGAAGAGAAAACACCAAGGGCAGTGAAATTACAGCTTAAAGTAAGCTGTGTTGGAAAGGACCTTTAAAGGTCATGTAGTTCAACTCGATTTCAATGAGCTGGGATATCTTCAACTAGAGCAGGTTGCTAGGAGTCTTGTCCAGTATGACCTTGGATGATTCCTTCTATCACCTCTCTGGCTAGTCTCTTTCAGTGCCTCACGGTGCTTGTAAAAAATTTCTTCTCTATATGTAGTCAAAGACATTACCTTGTCCTGTGGTGAAAGGCAGCCTGCCAGTCTTCTCTTGTGCTTCTTGCTGGCTCCATCTAGTCTTGATAGCCTTCAAGATTTAGTAAATTCTGAAGAGCTCTTGTGTCATTATCTTCATTTTTGCAGAGGAGAAGCAGAGTCAGATGAGTGACATGCCCAAGGTTGCAGAGGAAGAACAGGGAAAACCAAGCGTACTTGTGTTCTGTGATGCTTCTGCCTACTGGCTGCTCTGCCTAGTTTTAGATGGAAAACACTGCTTGTCTTTGTGATGGCTGTTACTGGGATGGATGTTTTTCACCACACCTCGTGAGAGCAAACTGGATGGGGAGCTAGAGAGCATCACTTCATAGAATTATTTTCCAATGGCCTTAACTGCATCATCACAAGCCTTTTTGTAAGGTTTGTCATTATTGACTTTGTCACTGCTAGTTGTTTACCTAACAACCAGGAAGAAATAAGCACAATTATCACTGTTAGGTAGAGAAACACTTCTTCAGAGTAGAAGTTATGATAGTTGCAGACTTTATAACCCTTAGGATATTTTGAAGGTGGATAATATTGCTTATGTAAGCTGTGCTACAAATGCTATTTGTGGTTATTAGTTTTGTGTCATATACAAATCTCAGCTTTGGTCCACATTTGCCTTGCTCCTCTTACCACTGTCTTCATGTCCAAATCACTTCTGTGGAGAAAGCAGAACAGCTGTAGTGCTGATATTGTTTATTTTTTACAGGGTATTTTTCTCCCACTGAATTAAGTATTTGCAGTACCAGAATCACTTAAATACAGTTCTTGGAGGAGATGCTTGCCTGTGGCCACAACTGCTGCACCAGAGTCTTTCCACACCTTCTTTCCTAAGGCTCAGCCTTGCTCCACTTTGCAAGTGTGCTTGTTTAGTCAGGACAGATGAAGGTCAAGTACAATAATATGTTTTGGTGAACAAATAGTTCATGCATGCAGTGACATCAGAGTGTTCAGCATCTTTACCTGTTGCATCTCATATTTATGTTGACCAGTTTCCATTATGTAGTTTTATATGACTAGATAAGGCTTGTATCATCAAAAGTTTATTTTTAGCTAAATTTTTTATCCACATTCAAAGTGGACAAATTAATATACCACAAGTTTGTGTATTTTTTAAAATGCTGTGTTTGGACTTCTTATATTTTCCTTTGAAAAATGCTACAGGTGTCTTGGATACCTTCATTAGCCACTTAATAGAAGACAGGAATTTTACTCATTAGTGTGTTATCTGGCTGCTTATCAGCCTTGCTCTTGAGTTCTGAGCATGTTGTCCTGTTATAGTAATTGGGCTTTCTTCTTATCAGGTTTGTGTAGCATTGTATTAGAGCAAGAATAAAATGTTTTTGAGTAGAAATAAAAGCAGCATGAATAACACTCCTGTGTTATAGAGAATTTGTGAGGATTACTGTGTATAAAATGCATTTATACCTTTAATTGATAAAGCTGTAACAGGGCACCACACTGAGAAACTTGATGATTCAGGCCTGGAAAAATAGTAGGGAAAAACAGAGACCATCTAAAGATAAAAGAAGGGAAGATGTTCCATGGGGATACCCCTGCCTTTGTCAAACTATAGAATTTCCTGCTTAACTGAGATGTGTGGACAATCTGCTACTGTCTAACTATTAGGAGAAAAAGGGAATCATAGATCAATTTGTGAGCCTGCAGTGAAGGTGACACAGTCAAGTGCAAGGTAAAAGTAGCTATTGACATAGGTCAGTGCTGTTGGAATTTGTCTGAGGAATTGGGGTGAAAAAGTCAGGCATAATAAAAAGTGAAAGCTCTATACTTGTTCTCCCATATCTTAAATGCCTTTACATGTTCGTTGGATTTTTGGTTTCCATCACCCCAGTGGTTCCCGGTGCTGTGTGGTAGAATGACAGGTCTGTAACCTGGCTGCCTTGCATGTGGTAGTGCAGGGGGAAGCAAGAGGGACAGTTGAGCATCTGTATTATTTACAATGATTCCTATTGGTGAAAGTGGGGAAAGGCCATGGGGAGCCAAACAAATTGGGATGTAGAAAGACCAAAGCTGAGAAAGCTTTTTTTTTTTTTTTTGAAACCACAAAATACAAAGGCTGTTTCTAATCTCTGTCTAGAAATACTATCAGTAGGGCAGTAGGGCTTAACTGCTTGCCACTGAGCAGGAGATCATGTTAAGAAGCAGGATCAAACTATTATGGCAGCACTCACCCCTGCCAGTATTAGCCCCAAGGCTGTATGCAAGGTCCTAGGCACCTCATTTTCCTGACTGGGAAGAAATGGGAGCTTCCCAGTGGAAGCTGGAAAGGTGATCATAGGGAGCTGTCATCCCAAAATTGATCCACTAGGAAATCACTTACCCTGTTTCTTAAAATTGCAGTCAAAAGTAATCACCAGAAATACTCCAAAGAATTAGTGTACCTTCAGTGGTTTAGTACTTAGTCTGTATTCATTTGGATCCGTGAGAGATGTTAAATCCAAAATAAATGCCTAGTCAACTGTACTGAAGATCTCACTTATTGCAGTGTGATTGAATAAACAGAATGGTGCTAACCCAGAGCATCTGACAAATAACTGTTCTGAACTCTGGAATTAGGCTTGATGACTCTCCATACTGACACTTACTGGTACAGCAGCAAAAGCATTAATGTGCATCTGTAGTCTGGTTAAGAGAGAATTAATCTGTGCAGAGCCAAGAGCTGTACAGACCTTCATTTCCTCTGCATGTGCCTGAAAAACCTGTGTGTTCCGACCAGCTCTTGGCTCTGTCCTCTCTGCAGCTCTGCACATGGACACTTATTTCTTTGGAGGGGGGATGAGCATGTCAATCTGTGCTGCTCTGAGAGCGAGTGTTGTATGAGACTAACAGTGCATGACACTTAATGTGAAGAAAGAATGTAGTCAAGACCTACATTCCTTTTAGATGGAATAAATGCAGTTTATCTCACAGGGGACAACAAATCTGATTCAGCATTATCTGAAGCAAAAATTAGCTGCACTTATTTAAGTAGTTTAATCTTGTTGAAGAAGGGGCTTGGCTAAGCAAAAACACATTTTAAAAAAAATTTAAATACTGATTTTGATTCAATTGTTAGAGGATTTAGTATTATTCTTTAATTTTTGTTCTAAAAAATAATCCATTGCAAGCTTGCAACCCTTCATTGAAGTGGTTATTTGTTATTATTGTTCAGTATGACTGTTTCTCTTTTACTATAACTGACTCGTTTGCCTTTGAATATTAACTTTCTGTACATACAGAAGAATTAAATCTGATTGTTTCTGGCAGAAAAACTTCCTTGTGAACGTGTTGAAATAAGACCTTATAAACATTGTTTTCTACAAAACTTTGAAATGGATGTGTAATGAAAGTGCATTAAATTTTGGCAATTGAAGTAACTTTCCAGTTTGAATCATAGAACTTAAAGACCATCCAGTTCCACTTTTAATCCCTGTCAGGAAGAGGTACTTTCCACTAGACCAGATCCCATTCAATCTGACGTTGAACGTGTCCAGGAATGGGGCATCTACCCATTTTCTGCTGGCACCTGTTCGAGTGCCTCACCACCCTCACAGTGAAGTGTTCAGTCTTGTATCTAACCCAGACTTAACTTTCAGTTTTGAGCCATTACCCCATATCCTGTAGGTCCATGGCCTTGTAAAAAATTCCTTTCCACCACTCTTGCATGCCTGAATCATCATGGTAAGTGTTTTCTGGCCAAACTGAATCTGCCCAGTACTTCTTGGGAGCTAAAATAATTTTTTCAACATCAGCTGATTTTGTCAAATTACCCCTGCCCTAAAGCTGTAAATAGGCTGTTTGTACCACTTGGGTTTCCTTTCATTTGAATGGTGAGTGGGATATTGCCATTTCTTTGAGAACTCATGTAGTTATGTAGTTCATTTTGTGCACACTAGCTTTCTGTTTGACAGGTGCAGACTCATCTTGTAGAGGATCTTTAATGCCTTGATGAGGTCATGTCTATTTCATTCAGGAAATACAGGAGTAGAGCCAATTCTGACCTGGGCTTTACTCTTTACCTGGGCTTTACCCATCTGAAACCAACCAGTTTGGCTTTAGAGAAGGTTGGAATTTGGCCTGAGTTTTTGACTTTGAAACAGAGAAAAACAAGAAGTGATCTCATCAGATATAAAACCTGTAAAATGCACTCAGAGTTTATGAATGCAAACTTTTGAAAAAAGTCTGACTTAATCTTACCAACTTGAGACTTTATGGGCAGTGTCTGAGTGCATTAATGAGTGGGCCTTTGTAAGGACCGTTGTTTAATATTTTGCAGGTGCACTCCAAAAGAATTTGTGGCCACTGAGATTTGTTTTATGATTAGTTTGGAGATTTGCTGAAAAACTGTGCGACACTGCAGATCAGAAATAACTTTTGTCTCTTCTCAGAGAGACATCAGCCCAAGTGTGGAAAAGTGGAAAGGCCAAATGACAAACTATGCTAACTAGGTCTTGCTCCCACTCCCTCTTTCTCAAGTACTGTAAATCACCTCTTTTTGCTACTCCTCTGTTCCAGGATGTTGTGCCACTCAATACTCCTTCTCTAGAGTTGAGAGCCTTTCTCTAGAGTTGAGCAAGCTAGAAGTTACTCACCCTTATTCCCCTGCCCAAATAGGTGTTCTTTCTTTTGTGCTTTCTTTTTTAAAATTACCATTATTATTTTTTTCACTTCTGCATTAATAGATTAGAAAATTGACAAGTCAAGATATTTCCACCCTGTGAGACCAAGAAAAGACATAGTCTGATAGAGCTATACACTCCTTTTTCATGATTTGTTTATCAAACTCTTAACAAATTACAGTTCTTCTGGGTTTAGCTGTTTTTATTTGGAGTTTTTCCCTTTCTCAATAACTTTGGTTTTTCAAACTGCAATGGTTTAGTGTGGTTTTTGATGTGCTTTTGGAAGCAATGTAACACTGATAGCAATAGTGCCTATATGAATCTCTAATGTCAACTACAGTATTACAGAGTTGAGATAAGCCAGCAAAGGAAGCTGTTCCAGTGCAGCTCTCAGCTGGAGCTGATGGCTGAGAAGATGGAAAGCCATTCCCCCTTTGGGTCTCAGGCCAGCTAAAGAGGCCTGGCCATGTGCCAGTCCCCATTCCTTCCTCCCTTCCCTGCCAGAGGCAGGAGAGCAATAGTAAATACTGCCAGATGTGGAGACATCCTGCTGTGGGGCTGTGTCCCAGACTGGCAAGGACCCTTCTCAAACCACCAAGTGCTCGGGAACTTGCCAAGCCATTGCAAACATGGTTTGAGTAATCCCACAGCCTCAGTTTAACTGATTTGTGGAAGGTGTTTCCTACTAATTTTGAGATTTTAGTGTAATTTTTTGTATGTTATTTTTATACCTCACATCTTTAGATTGGTGTAGTCTGTACTTCAGCTTAGGAAAAGCATCACACACAATAACAGTCTTGAGCAGGCTTGATCGCTTCCACCACTGGTTTTTATTTTTTTTCTCCAACATTTGGAGTCTGTCACCATACCCAAAACTGCAAGAGCAAGTGGGAGAAACTTAAGCATCTTCCTCAGAAACCACACCTTTCCATTTTTCACCTTGTTCCTTGAATGCTGGTTGACAGAAGAAAAGGAAAATAATCTCTGGTGGAATAGCTCTTGCAATGGAACAGGGAAGTTTCAGGTGAGCACCCTGAGCACTCGGGGTTCCAAGTTGGAGATTTCTCCTTTAGAAAGTGCTCTCCCCTCATAATTATATAATTCAGTCCAGCACAGTAATCCTGACTTTGGTGATAAGCGGCACATCTTGTATGGAGCACTCAAATTCCTGAGTTGCTGATATATTTCTCATGTACCTTCCAGACTTTGAGGTACATGAAAGACAATCATACCATTGGTATTATAATAACATTGGTAGAGGAGTGGGAGTTTTCTTTTTCTTGGTGTCTATTCTTTCTTAAAGAATTTGTGACTGTAAAGCCAAGAGTAAGTGTGGCTTCCATTGTCTGGCACTTTATGACCTTGTTGGCACCAAGAAATTCTCACAGATATGATAATAATGGCAATAATTCTTAAAGCATCATGAAGGTATAAAAGAACTAGCTCCTGCCAAGACCTGCCTAGTTCTAGCATCTCCAGGATATGGAGATGCAGATAGAGCCATTATTTCTGTGAAGGTAGAGTGTCCTGGGAAGCCCAGTCATCTCCAGATAGAAAAGTCTCCTTTCTCATTAAAAAAATTTTGGGGGTTTTTCTGCCAGGTTGGCACTGTTTCCTTGAGTGTGTGATATCTCTGCTTCTGTTTGCCTGTGATCAGTGTGAGTAATCATTTGAATGATGCAGCACATGTACCCAGTTTGTACCCAGTTGTTGCTCATTATTACATCAGAGTTCCCTTCTGCAGTTCTGCAAGTGTACTTCAGTAATTGCTTCATATCTTGGGTCCAAATGTTTTTCTGGTCAAGGGAACAGGCATCATTAATTACACACCCTATGTAACTTTCCAAGGTTTCTGCTCCTGGCAAGCAGCTGGTCTGTGCAGTCTCTCTGCAGCTGGAGCTTTCAGGCTCCCAGCAAACAGCATTGAGTGTAATTGTAAGATGAGTCTGTGCAAGGCAGAGCAATCCAAGTGCCAGACAGTGTTGGTGTGATTATCAAAAAAAGGAAGGAATATGGCAAAGCAACATGGCTTAGACAGGCAGTCATTTCTCAGAAGTTCCCCAGAAGTGCTCTGTAGCTGAATAGAATGTTGTGGAATAGAGCTGTGCAGCTGAAGCTCATTGCCTGTTTTTATCAGCAAGTGAGGTGACAACAGTGTCCTGTGTTAGACCTGGGTGTTCAGGCTGGCCAGCAGCCTGTGGGAGGACAATGCTGGCCCAGGGCAGTTTCTATTCCAGGCAGTGTTTCATTTTTCTGATACTGAAATGCATCCAGTAAGAAGTGGAGCGGCACAGCTGGCCTGCTGGCTGCAGAAGGCCAAGGAGGATCTCTGTAGATGGGACAGGAGGTAGCAGGCAGCTGATGAAAAGCTGCTTTTTTTCATTGCCAATGTGTAGTCCAGTCCCTGACTGAAACTCATACTTGAGCAATGAAAATTAAAGATTCTCATTTTATCTGATCCATTATAGATCTTATGCTAAAGTAATTCAGGATAGACATTTTTCTTATTTTTATTTTGATTATAAGCTGATTTTTACAGATTTAGCATACACAGTGGCTGAAGATGCAAGATGAAATAAATCTGGCTATAAACCACCAGACTGGTCTTTGTGTTGCATACATCCTAGCTCTGCATAGACAGGCAGTAGGCTTAGACATCAGTAAATCTGTTTAATTGTAAACTGTTTGCTAATTTGAGTTTAGGTTTGTAGAAGTAAGAATCATTTTCAGTAGTATTGACCTGGAGTTGAACATTTAGAGCCCTGTCTTTGCCACTTCCTCCTCATTTTAGGTCAGGTGTTTCAGCCTCCTTTGTCGTATGAGCAAGAGATCTACGTCATACAAAAATATACTTGCCTGACAGTACTTTCTGTCTTGAGTTGTCTTTCAGTGATCCCACTAAGATGTGCTTATTTATAACTCGCTCAAGGGCAAGGTATGCTTACTCTGTTCTGAAATGCCTTTTGAAATTTCAGGCACTCTTGGCTCTTTTGCACATCCCTTCACTCTTTGTTTTTTGCTACCTATTAATTGATGTGCCATTATCTCTTCATCGGTTAGCTTTGTTTCCTGTGCTTATTGTTTCACTAAATATACAGGGCCCATTCCAGAGATCTATATGGGGAAAAACTGCATGCCTAACTTGTGGTTCATCCTTTTTTTCGTGAGGCCTCTGAGTGCTGCAGCTCAGCAGCAGTGTAGTTTATACATGTGTGCATGGTTAACTTAGGGCAGAACCCCTTCTTCCCCCAGTGGTGCAGCTATGGCCAAACTCCTCCTTCCCTGCAAAGACTTCCATGTCCCTCCCCTTACTGCCCTCCCAGTGTTTTTATGATTCTCAAGTTGAATATGATATAGAAGTAGTTGAGCTCCTTTGCAGAGAGGTTATTAATTTGGTTTGGAGCAGGTAGCTCTGACTCATCTGTTGCCACCTAGCATCAGTTTTCAAATCCTGGTCAGGTGGCAAGTTCTGAACGCTACAGCTACTTTTGTTTGAGCTACTGGGGCAGTTCCTCTTAACTATGCGAAGGCCACACTTTGAAAGAGGAATTTGCATGCCTTGACTTATGGGTGGACAAAAAAATGTGTTTAGAGAGAAGTGGACAGTAAAGAGGAATTGCTAATTTTTAGTGGTTTCAGAACTCTTTGGACTTCATCTATAATATCTTTCCTAGGAATTATTCTAAAACTTGGCATCTCACTAAAACTCATTTTTTTTCTACATGCAGAAAAACTAGTTTCTCTTCAGGTTTTTTACACTGAGATATGTATATGTAATATTCAAGGTTTGGTTTTACTTGCCTTGGTATAAGGCTTAAAAAAGGAGTCTATATTAATTTCTGTCGATTTCTGCAATGGGACTGTATTAATTTTAGGCTGAATCACTGAAGAAAAAACTAGAATAAACCTTCCATGCTGCTGTCATCTTTTTGGGGGCAAACAGTAATGCAGCCTTGATTAAATATAACTAATCTCATGTTTAAATCTGAATGCACAAGGGAGGAAAGGTTTGCTCAGATACTTACAGACTACAGAGGAGTGAAACACTAGCCTAGTTAAAGCAGTGAAATTTCTGAACCATGTGCTCAAAGAAATGTGTGGTAATGCTTATATCTTTTCTGTGGGCATTCATAGCCAAGCATGTATGTAAATATGACTGGGCAACAGAATTCCTGTACTTTATGTACTAATTCCTGTACTTTATGTACAGATTCATGTAACTCAAGTTGCTTAAGTTTCTAAAATGTTCAAAACTAACACCTACACACAAAGTTAAAACATCTCCTTCATGTTCTCTGATTAAATGTGAATGCGTGGTGGAATTTTATGTTCTCATTACATTATCATTTTTATCTACGTAAGTATGGATGCTTTTTGGTATGTTAAAAAAGCTAGATACCACTAAGATGATTATTATTCCTATCTTAATTTTCCACCTAAACACCTAACAGGCTTATTATTAATTAAATCTTGCTTTTCTCTTCAGAGTAGTGAACAGTGCTTTTTGCCCCTTGAGCCAGGAGCTTCTTTGAGTCTATTTCCTTGTCCAAACGCTGCTTCCCTCCGAGGCCCTTGGCAGTCTCTCAGCCGCTGTTACAATTCTTTCTGCAGCGTAAGGCAAGGATAATGGCTTCACTAATCTCACCTTCCTGGCAGAGTGGGAAGAATGAGCAGTTACAGTTTGCAAGCTGCTTTTATGATGTCATGCCTTATTGGCTCTAGCCTCATTCTCATTGAAGTCAATGGCCAAAATTATGTACATAGCATAGTATTCTTCAGCATGCATACATTTGCAGCCCCTCCCCAATTAAGAAACAAAATCCCTGCAGGCATGAGACTATCAAGGAAACAGAAGGCAAAGAAAAAATCGCTAAATTGTAGTCAGGAGTGTATAAATTCTGGATATGTTGCATCTATAAAACCTGCTACATTATTTCTATTAAAGTTTAAGAAAAGGTGGCTTGCTTTTCTTCTGAGGTATATAGTTGTATTGAGTGACCTAGGAGATTCTGAGAAACAATGAAGAATGAATTTAAATAAAACAATCTATAATGAGCCTTTCCATATATGTTTCTGTAGTTGTGTAATTATTTGAAATATTTCAGCTGGCAAATAAGCTTGCCACAAGGATAAATATTAGAATATTCTGAAAGGCATTGTATGCATTCAGATGATGTTTCTGATAACTGATCTGTAGTCCTTCAGCAATAGGCTTTATATATCATCTACAAATAATTGAGCTAGACTGTTGTTCACAAAGCTGAAGACATTGAAAGGAGGAAGGGCTATATCATTCACTGTCTGGAATCCCATTTCAGTTGTCTACAAGAAATAAAAACGACTTTCCTGTAGCCTTGTACCACGCTTTGGTGTACATTGCCTCGCGTAGGTAAGGTTGGATGTTTGTTGTTGTTACATCTGAGTGAAAAGCAACTCTCTTTCTTGAAGCTGCATTTATTGCCTGATAGAAGTGTCAGCAGGGTGCTGCTGGACACACTGCTACACCTGTGAGGGTTGGGAGCTTAGCTCAGACTGTCACTTCCTGCGTGGGACTGTGCACAGACTGCCTGCAGGAGTAGAACTCAAGCCTTTTAATTTCTGTTTTCTATTAAGCTGTGAGACAGCTGAAATGCAGCAAGCAGATTAAATACTGGGCAATATTGCACCTTTTCCCACCAGCACAGAAAATTAATATTCTCAGTCATTATTGAGCAAGTACATAAACTTTATTCTAATCTCTGGTGAAGTACAGTATTGAAGGATTGTGTGATGCCAAAGAATGTTTCCTACATAGCCTAAAATAAAATTCAAGTGTGTTAGTTACAGAAAGAGACCCCAGTTCTTAAATGGAAAGAAGTGTCTTAAACTGTTGCATGATCCAGCATGTGCATAAGATCCTCTCAAACATTTGCAGCAGCTTTATTTGCCAAGATCTTATCCTGTAGTATAGCAAAACCTTCAGTTTTCAGTAGTATTTAATTTTACGATCAGACTACATAGGATTGTGATATTTAGTTTTACAGGTTCTCTTTTTTTTTTTCTGAAATGACTGCTGAGAGCTGTGTTCACTTTTACATCAAGTATCATACGTTTCAGAGTAAGAGTATATAATTGCTGATCCTTGATACCATTGCAAAACAGAAGTGTATCTATTGGACTATTCCATGTACAATTTTTTCAAGCAAGTTCATCAAGGACTTGCTATGCTTGAATAAAAGGAAAGTTCTTTAGAGGTAGTGGGTAGCTTGAATCTGAATTTAACTTTGGGGAAACAGAAGCAGTTTCTTTGAAATCTCTTGGGTACTAGCTCATGCCTCAGAGTTCAGCACTACTTTTATCTACTTTAGAGGCAATCCAGGTGGGACTGGATCCTGGCTGTTGTTAACTAACAGAGCTTTATCAAAGGAAGTGTGCTGACTTAGACTGGCAGAGGCACTAGCCCTCAATATTTTTAGGTCTTAAGCCTATTTACACAAGTCTCATTTCTTTTATATCAATGCATAACTTCAAGTTTTAAAAAAAGCTCAAACAAGAGCATTGATCTTAGATCTAGCAAATAAAATTGTAGTTCCTTCAAATATTTACATATGAAAATGAGGTGTATTTGGAGAGTAAAACCAAGGATGACCATATATATAAATGTGGTAGGGAAATGCATCATCTTAGGATATTTTCCCTGGCTGCTGGGGGAAGGAAAGGAAGTACCACTGACATGTTGGTAAACTCTCTACTATTAGGGGTGCAAGCCTTGTGCAGGGTTGAGATAAGAAAAAATGGATTAGAATATTATTGCAGGGCAAACTGAACTGTTGCAAACCATTCAACCTTTCTACTGCTGTAAGAACAGATTAATTTTCTCAATTAAAATGCCAGACTGTAATATACTCTAAAATATACTGGGAGTATAGGTCAAGAGTAGGGAGTATAATGGCTGAACTGCTTCATTACAGCTGACCTGCTGAAGTCTTTGCAATCAGTCTAGTCTCATCAAGAGTTCTATCACTATGAATGTACTCGTTCTGCATTACAGCTTCAAGTTAATTCCACATTACCTGATCTGTGTTGGATATAATATAAGATGAAGCTCAAAGTTGTAGCTGTTTATTTTGTAGCTGTCTGATTTGTGTCTGATAACCATCCTGTTTTCTGTTAGTCTCCTGACAGCAGTAGCCAAACTTCCTAAACTTAATTCGGGCACAAAAAGAGAGTAAAGGCACCAAGCTAAGTCTTGTTAGTAACATGACAGAAGTCATCAGCTTTGTCTAACACTTCTCCAGTGCAGTTCATTTATTTAAATCTTGTGAATTGGTGGGATTTTCTCAGGTGTCAGCCTGAGGCATAGTGACCAACCATCTCACTTGCTCCAGAGAGTGTAATTAAGTGCACTGGGACTGATTTCTAGTATGTTGATTTGGGATACAAAAGTGGATGATCCTGTGCTAGTCTAAGTGGGAGACAGGCTTTGTTGGAAGCAGCCTTCTTCAGTAGACAGAGGCTGACATTTATTCCTGGAAATGTTTCAATGATTCTTTCAGAACCTCGTGGGCATGAGATGATTTCATCTTGGGTCACAACTTGTAGCTGATCAGTTCTTTGTGTTTTTGATATAGCTTTTAGAAAGGCTCAGGTGAAAAGCGGTTAGCTACTGCTGGGTAGAGACTGAGATGATTCTTGTGCAGTAATTAAAAGTTTTGCAGGTCTTTCCTTTCTGACATGTCACAATTGTTGGTCCACTTGGTCTACACACTCTGAATTCTCCTGATCCCTGGTTTTCAGACTTTCTTGAAAGGAGCTGATTTCTTCTGTCATTGGCTAGAACAATCATAATAGTATGTTTTGCACAAATAGAGCTGAAGAGTCGAATAATGAGATTGTTCGATAAGAATTTGCTGGTAACTAAAAGCTCTCACTGCATTTATTGAAGAAAAAGCTTTGTTCTGGAGAAGATCCAGGGATGCTCTGGTGGCCTGGCCTCCTGCATAGGGGCCTCCAGAGTTCCTTGGTTCTTTGGCTATTTCATCCTTGGGAGCTCCAAAACTCTTCTACTGATGAAAAGGCAAAGTCCTACCATCAGAAGGAAGCTCTCTCTTCACAAATTTAGTCCTTGACACTTAAGTAATTGGTTTTTTTAACCAAAGGGATGAACTTCTGTACTCAGGTAAATTTAAGTTGCGCTCAGACTGGCGCCAGCACAAAAACCAAGAGCTTATTTAAACACCTCCTGAGCAAGCAAGATGATACCTACAGTCCTGAGGCTGCATTGGTAGCTTCATAGTTAGAAGATGACTTCTGACTTCTGCAGGTCACAAATGACCTCCCTGTTTATAATCTGTGTGTTTTATTTTTTTGCTCTGCTGTTCCTGTTCCATAGAAGGAAGTTCAGGTGTGTGAGAGCTGGAGAGGACCAGTGCCCTTATCCTGGACTGTTCCTCTTCCATAGCTCTTCCCTCTGTCTTGGGGATAGGCCGGCAAATAAGGGAAGCTTCAAATCCAGCTTTGTGGATTATGCATTTATGGAGTTGTAACAGGACTTTTTGTAGCTGAAATATGACAGCAAAACCCTCCTCTTCTGAAAAGACTTTGTTGCTGATTTTGTTCATGGCATTTTATGTAAAGCTGAAGAAGGACAACCTTTTCATTTCTTAAAACCTTGTTAGCACGTTACCCTCTGTATTGATCATGTTGTAAAGGTGGGAAGATCCTACTGTATTTTTCAAGTGTGGAAGCTAGAAAACTTACACCTTTGTCACTTCTTCCACTTTTTTTTAAATTTTATTTTTCTAAATTGAGAAAAATAAAGATGGAGTAAATACAGTAAAGAATTAACTCAATGATAAACCATTTCTCTTGGGCTGCCTTTCCAAGCAGAACTACATCTTAGATTTTCATGTATGAGGCTATAAAGGTCTGGTAAATGGGTTTGTTAATTTTAATATGCAGCAAATAAGGCTGAACCTTCTGCCAGAAATGGTACATTATGCTCCTTGATCACTGTTTTCCTTTCTGGGCAGTCATGTTATTTAAATAAGTGGCACTTGAAAGCTCTTTGTGAGAGCCTGTGGTCCAAGAGGTGATTTCTGAATCACCAAAAAGTATAGGTCTTCTAACTTGATATACAGTCTGTGTTCCAGAAAGCAGTGCAAAGAGAGAAGGTCTCTTGATTTTTGTGTTGCAGAAAAAATCTCTTATGGGGAAAAAAATTGTAGCTCAAAGTGGTATTTTGGTGAGTCGTAGTATGTGTTATTTACTGCTATTTTTTGCTCTGGATGTGGTGTTATATGAATGTTTAACAGAGCCCTTCTCTTGTAATAATTGCTGAACCAAGGGTGCAGTTTGGGTTTTTGAAAAGTCAGTTCACAGCAGTGTCTCTGTGTGTTTCCCTGTGTGTGTCTCAGCAGGGGAAGCCCAGCACTTGCAGATGGGCAGGACTTGATAAAAGCAGAGGAGGGAGGGAGGGGTACCTGAGACAGGGTCCCTGCTTGCCTGAGCCTGCTCCTGCACCCCAGGGGTGTCCTGGCTACCCACCAGCCTGCTGGGCTGGTTCTTGCCTGTTCCTGTGCTCTCTGAGCTGGGACCAAAGTGACAAATAAAGCAGGAGCTGATGCCAAACCCACAAAAAGAACGAGTGTGCTATGCATGTGACAGTTTTTAGCTTTTCATGTTGCTCTGGGCCATGCAACTCCTGGTAAAAATTAGAGGGGGAAAAAAAAAAGCTTAGACTATTTCTCACTAAAACTGCTTATTTTTGTTTCTCATCCTTTCAGCACAATTCTTACTGAAATAGCTTTGTATAGGATATTCTTGCCTCTGTCCCAAGGAAATATTGTCAGATTGTTCCAGTCCGAAAAGTCAAGCTAGGCTGACTGAAAAATTATGCACTTCAAATACCAGAGGTGCTGTGAGCTCATCATTTCCAGATCTCTGTTGCTGGAGATGTGAGGAAAGAACAGATGAACCAGATTAATGTCACTCGTTTTCCATAACTCCCAGAGATTTTCTTGGCAAGTTTCTTTTTCCAGCAATTTTCTCATCCCTCTTCTGTTCGTTATTAATTCCTAGCTCCTCTGTCCCAAGAAAGAGAAGCCCCTTTCTAGCTTTCTATGTTCCTTTACCCTGGCAGTGCAAAAATGCTGTGCCATGCCTTATTTCAGGGCTTTATCAGGCTTATGTGGGGTAGGGGCCCTTTAGTTAAGGGCTGGTGAATCAGCTGTGAGAACAGGGACTTCATCTGAATTCCACATTTCAAACCGTGAGAAGTTCAGCCTATGTTCAGCTTTAATTTGTGTGTAGATATATATGTTACATAAAAAAGTAGCCTGAGGTGTGATTATTCCCTTACTGCAAGTGCATGAGTATTCTAGATAGAACTTGTCCTTGAAATCATCTTTGTGGGTGTAGTTTTGGCAGCTCATTTTCACTTGATCAATTTTTGGTGGTTTGGGGAAAAAAAAAAAGATGTTTTATCACAGATACAAACAATTAATCATTTTCTGTTGGCTTTAAATTTTTGCTGACATCAGAATTTGAATGCTTCTTTCTCAGCCTTCAGTTGACATACCCTGACTGCCCTTTACTGAAGGGTGTTTCCCCAGTGCTTCCATGTGCCCTTACTTCCAGTAAGTTATGTGCACCAGTTCACTGCAAAGAGGCACCATGTGTGTCTTTTCTACATTTCATCTGCACACCTTAATAACACTTAGCTATTGGACCTTTTTTTTACTCTTATCATTGTGTCCTTGGAGCCTTTTTGCCTTCCAAATTGGTGGCTGCACTTTCCAATTACTGGCCGGTTTCAGAGATGTGGACAGAGACAAAATGCTTTTCTGACTTCAGTAATGTGTTATTTGTGAGACCTTGCATGAATTCAGCAAACAGAAAATGTCCTTCCCTTAGCTCATCCCATTTTGTACATTTTGAATATATAGCCAAGTGATAAATACATCTTTTTGGTGAAACCCCGTTCAATGGTAAAGGTTTATGATTTTATCTGCTACCCAGTGGGTCCTGCAGACAAAAGCTCTTCCTTCTTGTGTCATTAAGGGCCCTAATCTCCCTCCATCTCTGACCAAATAGTTAAGAGGTCAAAACAGAAATACTTCTGTCTTTCCTGCTTTTTTTTTAAGACACATGAGGAAGTTGCAGGTGCATAGATGTGAAAAGGAGGAACATGTGAGTTAAAGTACATACCCACATAGTCTTAACTCTGTCCTGGAACTGCCTCGGTACCCTTGCAATGCATAGATTTCTCACTTTATTTTTAACTCTGCTGCATGTAAATTATCTTCCCTCTCAGCAAATCTTTTATCCCATGACAAGAAGGAAGGCCGTGCCCACTTAATTCTGCAATAGTTGGTGTCCTTTGCATGTCCATCCCTCTCATGTTCCTTGCCACAATATGTGATGCTTTTCTAGCTGCCATTAATGTCAGAAATCATGTGTGTCTGCCAGCTGACTGCTGACAGTCCCTCTGGCAAAAACCTTTCCTTAATTGTGACAGACGTAGTCTGTATAACAGTCCTGAAATAAGTTGCTTCTGTTTCTATGAAAGACTTAAAAGTTTTGCTTTTAATCGTATGTGGAGGGTCTCTCCTTCCTTATCTTCACCCCATGGGATCAGTATTTCTCTGATGTTTTTTCACAGTACTGCAAAGCTGTTTTATGTAATCTCCCTGCTGCTCTACACCTACATCCCTCCCAGTGAATGCAGCTGACCTGTTTGTGGATAATACCTTTTGGCTATTACAGCTTCGGGGCTGCACTGGCCGGCTGTGTGTGCCCGGGGCTGAATCTTTGCCCGGGCTTCATACTTTTGGTCTGAGTTCCTCCTCATTTATGTCATCTGCAAGGCTGGTTTCCTCGTGGTGGTTGTTTTAACCCCTCTTTGAACAATATTCAGCAGTAAGAAAGGCTGAGGAAATATTACAGAGCAGTTCTGTATAGTTTGGGAAATTGTTTCAAGCACATGACCTTATTAGCTGAATTGGATGTGCTAGCAGACAATAACTCTTTCAAGCCAATGCAGAGAGGAAGATTTCACAAATGAGACTTAAGAGGGGGTTTTGCTCAGTGGGATTACTGAAGGAGTTATTAGTCACCTGAAAGAGATAGACAAATTTTCTGGTTTTGCTCCATATTCTAGAGAATCTAGCCTAAGCAAGAATGCTGAAGTGAAGGTGAAGAGTCAACCTGGCAGCTCCTGGAGTATGGCTGACAGGCTGCAATAATTAGGTATATATTGCAGATGTAACACATCCATAACAACCTTGGAAAGGCTTCCCAAAGTCTCCAAAGGGGACTGAGAGGGAAGAAAATCCTATTGAAAGAAGATAAGCAAAAGAATCTAGCCTTACTGCAAAAAAAGCCCCCAAATTCTATTACCATCAATAACTTTGTCAATAAATGTGTCCTATAAATAAAAATCATCAGTTTTCCAGTGTTTCTAATAGAAACAGATGCTGTGCAAAAGATTAACACTTATTTCCCTCTTTGAGAATGTTACTATAGACATTCAGATAGAAAGTGTAAATAGTAGATTCCTCCATTGCTGCACTCTTCTTGAGCCATCTGGTTGTCTCCTTGAAAAAAGTTCTGCTATTATTTTTGAATATTCTTTCTTCATACATCCTTAGTTTTTTTTTTTTTTCTGGAGTTTTCTCTCACAAAGGTTACTTTATAATATTGTACATTGTTTTGTTTCTTTTATATGCAAGTTTGACAGCATGCGCTGTCAAAAAAATCTAGTAAAAATCATTAGCTAGGTACATCTGGGTAAGCAGAATTCAAGAGACAGCTTTTTAGTGTATAAGTCACTGACTCAAATTTTCTTTAAATGCCAGGAGTTGCCTGAAATGCTGTGGGTGGTTCTTTTGCTTCTGTTTTCAGACAGTTATTATTTGATCATTTCCTAGACCACTGCTCTTCTCACCTTGGACTGAATCCAAACTACTTTTTGCTTTGATAAGTAAGCCTATCAAAAATTCTGACTCAGACAGTGATACATTAAGCCACCACACATCTTTGAATTTAATTATTGCATAGATTTAGCACTGTCCCACAATAATGCATCCAACAAGCTAAAATTTAAAAGTTTATCAGAGACAGAATGAGCACAAAATAACAGGAGTTCTTGAACAATATAGTTTCTGAATTCCATGAAGATAAAACCCCAGAGCTACAATGTGCAGGCAAAATGATGTGAAAACTCCAGGGACCTTAAATAACACAGTACAGTGCAGGAGTGTTGCTGTGCTGTAGTAATGTGCTTGTGATTTAAGGAGATCTGTCCCAAAGTGTGTAATTCTAAAACCTCTCACTGTTCAGGGTGGTGAGGTGGATTAAAACATGAGTTGTTATATAGAGCACTGTGATGTCGCTGTGCCAATAGATCAGGAGAAAAACTTTTTGTCCATGCTGGACAACTTTAATTCCTCATGGTAAAGAAGCCCTGTGAAGCTAACCTGTCCAGGTGTCCCTCCTGTGAATTGCTGTGGGTGACAGGATCCCCCAGGACACTGCTGTAACTTGCTGGGCAGTGCTGTCATCTGCAGGCAGTGCTGACTCAGACTGAGCAGGCACGCAGCCTGTCCAGGTTGTGACAAGCTGTTTGAGCTGTGACAACCAGCTAGAGCTGGATGGTGTAAAAAGGACCTGTGCAGTCATCCTTAGAAACTGACAATGGTTTTCTTTTCCAGTAAGTGCAAGGCATGTGAGTTAAACGGGGAGACTGAAATACCCTGAAAATCCCAGAACATGATGGAATCATGGTTAGTATTTCAGAAATACATGTCTTATTAGTTCATGTGAACTCAGACACTGTAATCATTCAGTGTGATAGGGGAAGCTGAGGCTTTCGTCTGGATTTATTGATATCAGCTACTTATGTAAGAGTTAAAAAAATCTGTCTCAGTGTTTAAATGTTTGAACACATAACTGAAGACTGACACCTAACAATTCATAGCTGGGTATAATCAGCCTTGCAAGTCATAAAACAAAATCTTTCCTTTTAAAGTGGTGGCTATGTCTAGATCAAAGCTAGAGAATTATGCAGTATGCTCAGCTTAAGAAAGTGCCACTCAAGAGGTTAATGTAAAACTGGAAGCACAATGCTTTCTGTGTTTAGTGTTATCTACTATCTTGATATTATGTAGAAACATTAGTGAGTGTTTACAGCCAACGATGCCAAACTTCACTGAGCTCAGAAGAAAAAAGAATAAAGGAAGCCTTAAACTATGGGGTTTGTATTTTAAAGTGATGACCTAGAAGTAGCATCGTGCTAACTCCATGTTTCTGGTCTCTGGATATTGGTGGCTTTGCCGGCTCTCAGATAATTTTGAACAATAATGCTACGTACACCTGTCAGCCCAGCTAATCTGGCCCAGGAAGGAATAAGTATATCCTGGGTCTTGTGGCCCTGGTGTCAAGAGTGAAAGTAGTGACTGAGTTTGAACAAAGACCAGCTGCTCTGCATAATCTTCAGATCTTTGCCTGTTCTGTTTGGTTCCCAAGACCACAGAATTAAAAGGTATGTAAATGTGGTATGTGCTTTTAATGCACATTTATGGAGATTTTTTTTTTAAGTTAGAACTAAGCAGCTTGAATTTCAAGTTTCTTGGAGAGTTTGAAAGAGAGATAAATAGAGCTGTTTTACTTTTCCTGGAACAATTTTGACTGTTGTTGAGATTTGGAGATGATGGAAGGTGGCTTTGCTCTTTAAACAAAGTCACTCTTTAGAGTACATCAGCAGGAATTCCTTCTTTCCAGTCCTTTGATTCTCTGTAGTACTTCAAGATTTATGGTGTCTTCTGTAATGAGAGAAATCTTATATAATATATGCTGCCTTTGTACTTTCTAGACTAGAGCCCAATCCAGCTCTTAGTCCTTTGAAAAATGCCTTCATGTCTGCCTGCCTCTTTCAGATCTTGGGCTTTCAAACCTATGGTTTTAATAGTCTTGGTCTGTGTTCTTTCCTGATGAAGAACTGGTAACCTTAAAGTTGATTGTGAACCAGATCCACTCAGAAGACCTGGTGGGCTGAGTGTATAAATATGTATGCACACAAACAGGCTTTTAATGATGGTATGGAAACTATCTAGGCAATCTATTGATACAGTAATAAGTGTAAGAACTGCACGAATAATAGCTTCTAAGCTTGGTATTAGGGCTGGTTAGTGCTATCTTGTGTGATGATTCATTATTATAAAGCCTAATCATTACAAGCTACAGCAGTGTCTCAGGCAACTTGGCATAATTACCCTGTGTTTCTTCCAGAAAACAAAAAGCCTTCTTTTGTCTGGCAATTGCTGAGTAATTGCTGAACAGTTATATGCTTATGATATGAAATAGAAATGATACTGTAATATTTTGTCTTTTGTCTGACTGCCCTCCCCAGTTATCTGTTTTTTGCTTTTGTTATGGTTTTATTTTGGTTTGTTTGCTTTTGAGCATTTGTAAAAATTTGTTTGGTTGTGTGAGTTGTTTGGTTTGCCTTTTTTTTTCCCAGTTCATACCAAAAAATGCATCTGCTCTTATTGGTGTTTTATTGGTAGAACACATTGTGCTGATGCTGCTGAGTCAGCTGTCTTTTGTTTAGCAGTTAAGACCCTAGACTTGAGAGAAGAAGTCCCCTCCTCTGGGATTTGGTGAATAGCAGTCAGCAGTGAGGTAGATTCAGATATGAATGAGACTTGTGCCTTGAAATTCATGTTCTTTTTGTGCTGCGCTCACAGCACAAAATTGAAGCTTCCATGAACTTTTGAAAGAAGTCTTCATCACTATATGTCGTATTTAGGTGGCTCTTCTCATTGAGTATCTGATACAGTTGTTGATTGTGTATTTTTGGGTTTTCTCTTGGGTTTTTGGGGGAAAGAACCCATTGTTATTGTATTATAAATTGACATTGAGATCCTAGCTTTACAGGAACTTTTGAAGTAGATAAGTCTTCCCAATTGTCTGTATCTTCTCAAATATAATTCTTGTTCTTCTTCAGTCTCAGGAACGTTGGTGTTTTTTCACTGAACAAAGTCCCAGTCTGTCTTCTACCTATAACTCAGTTTATAAACTTATGGGGAGTAAAACACTGCTACAGAGTAGCAAAGAAGCTGCATTTGTCATTTAACTTTTAAGCAAACCCTTCATTTCATACCTAGGTAATGTATATGTAAAATATAAAGTATGGATTTTTGTGTAAATTGGGTTGAAAAACAATAGAAAGGACAAGACATCCAGTTCATGTGTAGGAGTAATTGCCTGTGGAGTGTCAAGCAGTCAAGTATGTGTCCCATGGGTGGGTTATGAGAGATTGAATGGAGCAGGAAAGGCCTTTGCAGAAGTTCCACTTGAGCCACTGTGTCTGGTCAGATAAGTGCCTCTGAAAACATGATTGGAAACATCTCTCCCTGAGACAGACTATTGCCTAGACTTCATGGGATTTTGCTCCACTTAACCTCTAATTTGGGAATGCCATATGGCATGTTGCTTTAAAAGCTGATGATTTCTGTTATTTGCAGCAGATTTTGGAAAATGATTTTCACTAAGTGAGCAAGAGATGGAGCACTTCGTGTTCCTCATACATCCAGCACTATTAAAGAAACATATCGGGGCAGACAATAAACATTGCTCAAACACTGTTTAGTGCCTCTTGCAATACCTTAATACCACCATCTGGTGAACTGAAATCATGTTACAGCTTATTTGAAGGTTCTTTTATAGAATTTAATGGGCTTGTCTGACAAGGTTTTGACCAGGGAGCTGAACCTCCTAAGATAGGGTTTTGGTGTGAGTGCTGAAATACTGCGTGCTTGGCTTGCTTTGTTCCCTGATGCTAGGTGGGTGCACTAGAAGAGCACTGGGAATTCTCATGTCATGGGCAGGATTTTGGTGCCCTGCTCAGCCTGTTTCCAGCTGCCAAGCCAGTGGAAGAAAAAACTGCAGCTTCTGTTGCATTCTAAAAAAAAAACCAAAAAAACAAACTGTTGCTGAATGACTTGTAGCAGGTTTTTTGGATCTGACTGATTACTCTTAGTTGTCTTGAGATGCCTATCTGATCTCAACTTTTAGACCTTCGGAATTTCATGTCATGAATCTGAGCCTCATATTTTTAAGGGCGTACTAAATACCTCAAGTTGATCTATGCTGTCATAATGTGAACTTATTCAATGAATGTTCTTTGTGCTTGCTTCTAATTCCATCATGTGGCGATAAAAACCCCCTTTCTAGTTGTTTCTTCATCAGTTATTGATGAATAGGGTTCTTAAACTGTGAAACAGGTCTCCCAGATTGTCCTTCTGGTTCTGTTCCAGCTTAAACATATTTTTGGTTTGGAATAAAACATCATTATCCAACATTTTTAAAAAGAAATTGGACCTGACCTGAGCCTGGCATTAGCTGCTGTTGCTCCCGTTGCTTTGAATTGCATCCAATTTGAAATGAAACTGCTACAGAAGATACTGGCAAGTACAGAAAAAATATATCAAAACAGTTAAATGTTATGCTCAGTTTTTCTTAATTGCAATACTTTAAAATACCGTACTATGAAGTCTTAGACTAATGATTAATTGTTCATAATTAGCAAATAGCCCAGTGGAACGAAAGACGGTTTCTTTTTCACTGACAGAATAAAAGGAAGGAAAACAACTGTCTTGGTTCTTATCCTGTGGGGAAGATTGTCATTATTATGAATCAATTTAGACAATTTATTATTAACAAAGACAAGTTTAAGAGCAAGGACAAATGTTGATAGCCCCAGCCTGCATGTTCCCACTCTATTATAGTGTAATTTCTTTGATAATAATTTCTCCTAGGAACCGGAGTGACCATGTCCTTTTAGCAAGAAATGCTTTGCAGCTAAAAGAAAAAGGCAATGTATCCTCTTGTGCTGTGACCTGAGGTAAAAGATAAGATCAGTCTTAAACAACTACTCTTTAAAGGGTATTTATTCCCTTATATACCCTGGGAGAAAAGAGAAAAGTACAATAGAGGAAAGGAAAATTACTTTTTTACTCTTCACTGAATCATCTCTTTTCAGTTTTTGCAAAATGCAGTGTGATCATTTCATATTAAAAGGAAATTAATTTTTCTGTTAGGCATTATGAGACACATTAACAGTGTGCTGAAATGGCATTGTATTTGTCCAGCAAGGCTTACTTGTTAAACCTGCTTGTTCACAATTCAACCAAAATAATGATAAATAAATTATCCCATTTATGGAACAGTAGGATAGGATGGACATCTTATTCCATGGAGATAGGCTTTCCAATTTGTTTTTTCTAATAATTCTAGGAGCTCTTTAGGATGGAAGGACTCTAAATGAGGTTTAAGCAGTGGTCCAGTGGCAATATATAATAGTGTGGATCCCTGTGTAGCTATTCTTACCATCTAAAGCATCCTTTTTCTATGACATTTTTCAAATTAATGTTCTTTGAAACTTATTTTCTTATTTTTACTAATTGGTTAAACAGAAGTTGTAATTGTCAGGATAACCGCACTGTTTTTTTTTAATTTTGTATTTTATTTATAAATGGTTTAATGTTTTACTCCTTCCTAAATAATTGAATTACTTCCAAGCATTGCTTCAAGCTTCAAGTGCATAGTGCTTGGACCAGTTGCCTTGGTTTTCATCAATTTTTTTTGTCTCACTCTTTGCAAGTGGGAATTGCTCAGCTGTCTCTTTTGTAGCACTACAAGATGCTTTACTAAAAGAAGGCTACTCTCAGCCTCGGGACAGAGTATTCTCTGACACTTGTTCTTCAGAGATATTGAGCAGCACTTGTGTGCTAAATGTAGCCTGGGAGAAGTTACTTGACCATAGTGCAATACCTTACACTGCCACAGAACATCGTTTCCCCATCCCCAGCAAATGCTTTTAACTGAGTGTCTCTGTTGCAGCAGGAAGCAGGATCCTGTCATGTTGGAGAATCTGCAGAAGTCACTTGTGTTTGCCCAGCTGATGTGGCCTCCGCTAGCTTACGGGGGTCCCCAGCAGGGCTGCACAGAAGCCGGATAGCTCAGCCTTGCTTGGCACGGCCTGTCCGAGTTCCCAAGCAGCTCCCGGCTGCAGGCTACCTTAGCAAACTCCAGTGATATCAGCTCTCTAGTGATTATCAGCTCATTTGGGATTTCAGCTCTTAGCTTGCTGGGTGCCGCAGGCAGATGCAAGGCGAGAGAGGAGAAGGCTATGCGAGTTTCCACAGCGATGTCTTTATTGATCTTCTGCGAAGGTCTCAGGGATAGCTCTTCTAACAAACTGAGCAAAAGTAGCTCTTTATAGAGGGTATAGGGGAATTGGAAATTGTGCAGTCGTAAGGGTTAAAGTGACCTATAGTCTTACAGAGAGATAAGCAAGGGTCTGAAGGTGGAAGAGAGGGGCTTCTAAGGTCCAGTCATTGTGAGTCGGCATTTCCTGTCTTAGGCTGCTGAACGCCAGGGATGCCTTGCAGGCCCTGGGCCTGCTACACCCAGCATCAGCTGAGAGGGACTCCTTGTGGCTAAAATGTCTTGAGGAAGGATGTGAGATGTAAATTCAAAAGCGTGGTTACTAGAGGAAAAAGAAGCAAGTGTATGTGATTGAATTTAGCTTGGTCACAAGAACCAAAGACTTCATCTCTTACTATGTTGGAGTGAAAGCCAGAGGTGGAGGTAATTTCAGTGGCATGTGGTAATTTGCCATTGGCAGGTGAAAGTGTTTGCATGGAAAGAAAGGATCATCTCAGACCTTGGTGACACAAATATAAATAATATCACTCCTGCTCAAGTGTAGTAGCATGCAACTTAGCAAAAGAACACCACATGTGTCTGTTACTTGAGCAACAAACGAGAAAAATGTAGAAAAAGCTTTTGCTTTGACCATAAATTGTATGCTAAAGACAGTTTGTGTTACCTGGCTAGAAGTGCTCTAATAATGTGGTGCTGCCTGATGTGCCAGCTGGTGTTTTTGTTCTTGACATCAACAGATAAATGGAGCAGAGAACTCTTAAGTGTAATGTGCCCTCTTACTAAGCCATTTCCACCCAGATGTCTGTAGGACACACCCCTGAAGGAGGAACTTGGCTTGGGAGCAGGCATAAACACCTCTAGGAAGAGGACTAGCAACACCTTTCTCCCCACTGCCCAGCGGGATAAGCTACAGCAGGAGGAGCTGCGCCCACTATTAGTGCCTAGGACACAGGAAGGGTACTGGCAGCTCCTCAGCAAGGTTGGTCTGCTAAATGTGTGTGTGCCTGTGACTGCACAGGGGAAAGAGGGAGCTTTGTCTGAGGGATGGCCAATTAGCTGCCCCAATTCCCCATGCTGGTGTGTTAAGCTTGCTCTGTACTTTGTCATTTCTTCATCCTTGCAAAAATAAAGCATCTGCTGCCCCTTTCCTCCCCTTGCAGAGGCTTTCTGCTGATCATGTGGGACAAATGCTTCCCCAGCTTTCCCTTTGTTGTGTTGACTTGAGACAAACATTGCATTGTTGTTCTGCTCATGTCCCTGCTGTGGCTTATCCAAACCTGCTATTGACATCTGCTCTTGTATAGTAAGAACAAGGATAATGGGCTAAGAAAGTGATCTTGCATCAAGTTCTACTCCTGCTTCCAGTAGGATCAAGATTTAAGATAAGATTATATTCTTCACTGCCCCTGTGTATTTTATTTCACATTATTATTGATAGTGCCTTCCAATATTTATCATGTTTGGTTAAGTAATTAGGTAGTGATAGAGGGGTTTATTCAGTGCATGCTTTTGTGGTAAATTGATACCCTTATGTATAAAGCACAATTTTATAGACAAAATTAGACAACTAAGTGAACCATTATGTAGAAAATCACAGCTGCTGGAACAAGGATTCCCTCTCATTTTTAAATTAAAAAAAAATACATGGCACTTAGTATCTTCTAGTATAACACAGGGATTAAAATATTTTAAGGAATCTTGTGCTTTTTTGAATACTGAGAACCTGAAAGAGTGTACTGCCCATTACATTAGCTATGTGTTGAAATCTGAAAGAATTATATACAACAATATCAGGTAGATATATTCACTCTAATACATTAAGTTGTGCATTCAATCTATTTGGCTATCACTTTGATAGTTCTAATGATAAATTTCAGGTTCCTTCTGTATAATGAAATGATGAAGTATCCTGTTTTTAAAAGCTAAAATGAACTCTATAAACAGCTGTGTTAATACAGATATTTTTTTCTTCAGTCTTGAGAAAGCTTGTTGAAAAGTCAATAGAACAATTGTGCATTTAATTGCTAATCTGTTTTATGTTTTATTAAATCCTGAGTGTTGTTTTCCTAATTCACTTACAAGGTAATGGGTAATAAAGTAATGATCAGTGGCTCGTAATTTAAAAATAGTTTAATTGTATGGAACCTTGAAAGCCAAACAGGACCTGACATCTAAATGGGCAGTTATGAGCATACATAACTTTTTCCCCAAGAAACAGTAGTTGTTTGGTTGGTTGCTGGTGTTTAACTTAGCATACCAGATTATTTCTTTCCAGTCTGTTCTCAGCACTTCTGCAAGATGGCTTTTGGACTGAAAACTCTTGGGCTTGAATTTTTTTTTTTCCGTGATGTGTTCCCATGGGTGTAAAGCCTAGTACTGGAATATAGCCCACTTTAATTCTAGGGTAGTGTGAGGGAAAGACACCCAGGGTGGTTTTTGTTTGGAAAAATAAATGGTGATTTGAGTGTGAGTCTGTCAGGCATGGCCAAGCTCTAGGCATTGTTCGTGGCAGACTATGAAATGCCATCTAGTAAGGGCCTGAAGAACTACGGCTTGGATCTCAAACCCTGCTAGGGAGAGAGGGGAGGCTGAGAAGCCAGTGAGCAGCTGATGTGTACCAAAAAGCAATTGCAATGAAGCACAGTTACTGAAGGCATGAACTTCCAATGCCTTGCTGGTTGCAGGTTAGCTGACCCAGGTGTGTTGTGCCTGTGCTGACATCGCTTGGGCAAACTCACTTGCCTGTACTTGGGTGCCCATGTTTGGTGTAACTGAATATCCAGGGATACAAAGAACAGGCTCTGCATTGGCAGAGAAAACTGGGTAGCTTGAAAAGATGCTTGGGAAGGAAAATATTACACTCAAAACTGGATTTTCCTTTCAAACTTTTAATAGTAAGGCTTTAAAACAGCAGCCTACAACCTGTTAGCTCAGAAAAAGTCAAATTTGGAGTCTACTTCTGAAAACTGACAGTGTCAACTGAGGTGTTATTTTATAGTTTACCAATTCCTCAGGTAGATATTTATATGAGCCAGTAAAGGAAACAATGCATGAGTGTAAGTGAAAGCACAAATTTCATTTCTGGTCAGTCTTGCAGTTTTGTTTTACACAAGGTAATAGCTCGTTTATGCAGTGAAGCATTAGAGACTTCACCCTATGTACAAAAATTTCAGCTTACTTTAAGGAAAAAAAATCTATTCTTTAATAGCAGCATTGAAATTCTTCACCAAACACAAAGCCCTCAGGGACAGGTGAGCACACTAAAGATGTGGACTGACAACCTGTAGCAGCTTGCAAAGGCATATGATGAAAAGCTAGCCACTGGACAGTTGAGTTCAGAGCTGAATTTGCTACCACTATATTTAAACAAGGAAAAAGGAGAAAATATGTGCAAAATTCTGGTTTTCTTCCAGCTGTTTTTAAATCTCAGTGAAGGGCTTCAGATTGTATTTAGGGAGTATAAATTTGTAAGCAGAATGGCAATAGGTACTTCTAGAGATTGTTTTACTTTTGAAACTAGTAACTTATCAGATCCTTCTGCTTTCTTCTTGGTTCAGTAGGAGAAAACAGACTTATTTACTTTAAAGATCTTCCTTTAGCAGAAAACCCCAGTGTTCTTATTGTGATAATTCAAAGGGACACAGAAGAAAACAGAAAATTGCTCATTATGACAGGAATAAGCTGGAGATGTTTAAATATCATTGTCTTAGTGCTTGTTACATGCTCACTATTCTGAAGATTCAATTCCCTGCTTTGTTGTTCTCTTGTAACTAAAATACAAATACTGTTATATTGTAATGCAAGTACATAATGCTGTTGAGACCCAAATGAATGACAGACAAATTCCAGTATTGCTTCTACACATCCACTGTGGCTGGATGTTTGTTGAAGATTAGTCTATGAGCAAAGGAAGAATCCTGTTAGCAAATTACCATGGAAGGCTTTTGTTTGTTTGTGGCACCTGCAAACTGCCCTGCCCATATCTTGCTTTTAAAGATTTGGAACTGTTTATTTTAAGGATGTTGCCTGTGTATCTTTCAATCTTGCAAGCTCTGTGAGCTTAGGGAACAGAAGTGAGAAGTTCTGTATTTGAACTGACATTGCAGCTTAGGTTTTTGTTTTATTTTAACCTAATACCTTCAAAGGTAGGAAATACAGAAGCCTTGCAATTTAATGTGCGTAGCTGACCTTTTGAGTTCTGGATTGCATCAGGAAGGAGAGGAAAATACTTTGAGGTACAAAAGAACAAGGTTAAAACAAGCTTTAATAATTCCAGCGCTTTGCATCACTGGAAACAATAAATACTGCCATGATAATTGTGCAGTACTGTGATCAAACATGGAAGGAAAAATGCAAATATATCCTGAACCATTATGATGTTAAAGCAATGCTTTCAGCATCACTGTAGCTTCATTTGTATTGAACTGTGAAGTTGAGTACCACAGAAGTAAATGCCAAGTGTGACAAAACAAAATGAGAGAGAAATTAATGCCAAATGGTATCATCCAAAGCTACTAAACAAGAATCAGACTCAGCTACAGCATTCACTATGTCTAATTCACTTGCATGCACTTGTTCTGAAAAGGAATTTAACTGCATTTCCTCTATCCTGGATAGAACAAAGGGTAATGCATGAAACAATTGCAGTAATTGCCCGTGGGTTTGGAAGTTGTATGTGAAAAGCAGGTATTCCTGCCTTGTTTTTGGTGGAGTTTTCTTTTGGTAGGTTTGGTTTTTAACAGTGAGATTAAAATCCCAACTTTTGTTTTTAACTGATGTCCGTGACATAATTCTTATTGATAATATTTTCAATACTCTGTTGAAATAGTGATGCCTCATGGTCCACTAAGTGTGAGGCCTGTTGTGCTGCCAATATGGAATAAGAAACAGGTGCTGTCCTCAGAGAAATTGCCATCCAAACACAGTGTAACACAGGTGGCTCACTGAAATGATTTAATCTAAGTGATATCTCTGTAGTGAGGAGTTGTGGGGCTCCAGAATCTTAGAAGGTAGAGGGAGAAAGAGAGAGCAAATCGCCCCAACCCTTCACTGCAAAACTTGGAAGTAAATGGATCAGCAGCTGATGGTAAATTAGCATTATCTTGTTGGGTCTGTTCTGAGCTGTGCCTGCTCTCTCTCCCTCACAGCCACATGGAAAGTTGGCTCTGGGGTCCAGAGACCTGGTTGGCCAAGAACCAACTTTTGTAGAGCGCATTCAGGGAGTCAGTCATAAATTTAATTGTGTATCTACCACTTGCTGAGATGGGTGTGAGAGCTGCTTTTGTCACAAGAAACGCTCCCTGTGCTGCCACAGTGTCTTGTGGCATCTGTGGTGACAGCTGCTTGGGGTGAGCAGGGGAGTGCTGTGCTGCCAGCAGCAGGGGCGTGGAGGAGCATTGCTGGAGTTACCCTTACCCAGACTTTGGCTCTGTAGCTGAAGGAGGAATGTTGTTCATGACCCAGTTTTCCCTAGCTCTTCTTTTTGAGCTGTTCCTTCCCTTTCTAGTAGCTTTAGAGTCAGGAGCCTTCTTGCACTGCCTTGGAGCACTCACTACATGCAGCATTGAAGGATTAGAGATCTGTCGCTGTTGGATGGAGTGGACTAGGATTCCATAGGTTTTCTACTTCTCTTGCATCTGGAGCCCAGGGAATCAAGGCTCGTGTGTCTCCTCTGTGTATCATAAAACAACATTTCTGGTGACTTGAGGTTGCGAAGCACGGAAGAAAAATTACAAATATTGTAAATGAAATTTGGAGCGTTGTCTGTTTGATCTTTGCCAGAAGGGGACAGATCTCTTTTTTTTCACATGCTGTGCTAGAGAGCAGGCTGCAAGGCCATCCAACAGGAGCTTTGCACCTCAAACGAGGAACAGGTTAGATGCCTGATCACTGAAATTGCAAAAAGATACATATTTTTATCCAATGCATTTTAAAGTAAGAGTCAAGCCTCCTACTTAAAACATCTTCCAGCACCTGTTTTCCATTCATTTATAAGCCCTATGCAAGTGCTTTATTTTAAAATGGTGTTTGCTGCTTTTTGTTGGTATTTAATGTGAGAAATTAGATATCTCTCTTAGGCACAAAGTTATTTTCCTATGGCTTTATAACTTTAAATCCCAGTAGCGTGTAGTATCCAAAGCATTGTCACTCTGTGAAACAGAAGACACACTGCTCATTTTGCACAAGTGATAAACCATATTCTCAGTAAGTCTTTACTCTTCATACTTGTGCTGTAGTTTCATTCTAATGTAAAGGACACTTGTTTTGAGGATATATAATTAGTTGTAAAACGCTGTTAAATGGTATTGAGATCTCATTTGCTGAGCTGGCATTTTAAAATAGCATTTTGCTCTACTTGTAAGTAATGCTTTTTCTGCATCTTATGGTTCACAGCCCTTGAGGTTTTTCAGGCACTTCCAGATACTCAAGATGTGAATGGCACTCAAGTAATGAAATAATGATTTCCATGCTTCATGTTGCTCATAGGTGCTTTAATACTGCTACGTTAGTAACACACAAGCTAGCAAGCCTTGAAACTGTCCCTCAGTAACCCACAAAGATTCTGTAAGAAACAGGGTAGTTGAACTTAACAGTTACTGCTGCCTTTTCTAAATAAATAAAAGTGAAAATCAGACCTTAAAACTAGCTAAAGAGAAGATAATTATTGTGGATGAAACTTTTTGTGCAATTCTTAGCATTGGATTTTAGCAATCCCTTGCTAAAAGGGAAAAGAATGAGCAAAATATAATTGCACAACAAATATAGTTGCAAATTTGTAGTGCTCATGTGCTTGGCCTCTCTAACCTGGCCTCTGGAGCTAAGAGATTTTCCTTATCTTGTATCATGTGGTGAGCAGATTCTGACAGAGGTATGACTATGGCATGATGGTGAATGTTCTTGGGTTGTAATATTAAGAACAAGTTTACATGCCTATAAACTCAGTTTATCTAAACTTGATAGGATAGCAAGATAAACTTGATAGCAATAGGATCTTCTCCTTACTAAATGCAGAAGACTCTTCCATTAACAGAAGAGCTCTGAATCTCATGTCAATTTTGATGTTGCTTGCCACCTTTACTGAAGATGCTGTTGCCTCAGTGAAGTTGGCAGACAGCAGTGCAGCTCCATGCTGTAGGGTATCCACTGCCCCATCCAGCATCTTTACTGGAAGTTGTGTTCTCCAGCAATTCAAGCAGAGAGCACAACTGAGGCTCAGGCAGTAATTCTGAAGCCACTACAAATAGTTGCTGGGTCTTACCTGCTTTGACAGAATACACAAATAATTTCTCTCCACCAGGAAGTCTCTTGAGTATAGAAGGACTGACTTAGTGGGTTAGGTATGACCTGGTGTGTTTAGCTGAAAATGATTTTGTTATTTTGTTAGATATAATTTTAAAATCGAGTTTTGGAGAAGGGTGACCAGGGAAGAAACCTGATTATTCATGTAATCTCTTATGGGGAGCACCTGAACAGAATTTCCTGATATAATATGATGCCTTTTTTATGGTTTCAATGCTCTCCTTTACTGGCTGTGAGTTTGAAATATTTAAAGTTCTGATACATCCTGCTTTTACTATTCTTTTTTTCCCAGGTTAATTTTTTTCCATTCTTTCTGTGGGAGATTGACCAAGTATTCCTGTCAATTGCTGTGGTGTAACATTGGGAGCAAGGAGACTGAGGGCTGAGGTGTTTATGGTTTTTTTGGCCATTCTTGCTCAGTAATACCCTTCTGCTGATGTTTTAAAAGAAGCATGGATTCTTTAGAGCAAAAGTGGAGGGGGAGGTGTGTGCAAGGCTGGGCAGGGCTGATGGAAGGTCTATTTAATCCAAAACTGAGAAGGACATTGGTGCTCTGAATTTCTAATGATCATTTTATTTGCCAAGCTCTACAATTGCAACCAGTGCAAGCTATACAAGTGTTGGTAGCAGAAATAAAGCATTTTGCATGTCTTTAAAGAGATCATTTTTGTCACCAAATAGTGCCTCCTACAAAATGTATTAGTTTTTTTCACTGCATCAATATAATTAGTTTGGTCTGTTAACCAGCTTATTTCATCTAATACTTTCTTCTGCACTTGCTGACAATAGTTACAAAAAAATTACAAACCAACTGAAAACAATGCAAATAGATTTGTTTGCTGTTTCTTTTATGGTGGCAGTTTGCCAGAGATGACATGCTTTGCTAAATGTCACTAACTATTATGTATTTAGGACTTAATTATGCCTTTAAGGCACTGGCCCTTTCAAGGAAGAGTGGATAAAATTGCTTCCTTGAGAGCTTTCAGCCACGGTCTGCCTGAGAAAACATGACTGCTGGTCGCGTGGTGGGAAATGAAAAGGCGAGTTGATCATCTATTTGAGATGATGGAGCATATGTTCTTGCCCACACCTCTCAGCACTGCTGATGGATGAGTTATCTCACTGCTTTGGGCATTAAATAAACCTTGATTAAAGCTATGTCTGCACCTGTAGCCTCAAATGCTCTTTTTATCTAGAGCTTATAGTGGGGAAGGAACTTGCAGGCTACAAAGTCTAAGACCCTAAATAATCTTAGATTTTCCTACAGTAAAACATAATGTGAATGGCTAATTAGAAAATAAAAAGACTCACTTTGCAGGCTTTTATCCAACTAACACTGAACCAGGGGGGCTGAGGGGGTATGACTAGACTGGGACTGTTGATCTTTAAAGAGACTGTTGACACACAGCTGCTGCCAACTTCTAATTCTTCTTGAAAATATTGTATTTCATAGCATATTTATAAATTTCAGAATGTATTCAGAGGCAACTCATGGGAACACAGTGAAATCAGGATTATACTGCACTGTGGAAGTATGTAGGATGTAGCTGTTGAATAATTTAATGCTTCTTTGCTCTATCAACTTTTTAGTCAATCCATTTTCCTTAGCATTTAGTCAACTCTCAAAGGTTTCCTTTCAAGGCTCAAACTATTACAAACTCTTGCAGATGTGAGTCTAAGTGCTATCAGTAGTACTGGATTTCCTAAGAGCTGTCTCTCATGTCAGGTAATTTCATTTAGCGTTTTAAATCTTTAGTCAGTAACTCATTGACAAAAATAGTATCTCTTGTTCAAATTCAGCATGACCCAGTTTACAAAAACAGCTGCCTGAGCTGAGCAACAGTGTCCACACTTCTTCCAGTGCTTCCCCGTGGTTCACAGAACTGCTCTTTGGACTACCAGTTTGTAGGTTCAGGAGCCTGACAGCTGCCTCTTCTCTGCCAGAGTACCTTCCACCTCTAATGTGAGCTTCCTCCAACTCACCTCTGCTGGATGTCTTCACTCAAGCTCTTCTCCAGGGATGAAGTGTTGGAAGAGATGGAAACAGCACCTGTCTTTGATGCCACCTGCTCCCCTGCCACCAGACACTGGTTCAACATCTTCACTGATTTCTGGAAAATTCTTTTTGGAGTTTTTTGAGTAGTTAAGCCTGCTAGTCATACATTTATAAAAATTAGAGGCAATTGCAGCAAATCCTTTAATGTGCATACTCAAACACATCTGGGCTAAAATATTGCAGCTTAAAATAAAGTCACATATGCTCTAGTCTCAAACAGAGTCTTGCAAACCAAAAATAGCAGAACCTGAGTTCTAATAAGTAAAACAGAAAGAGGTGCACTTCACATGAATTGCTTGATTTTACCCTTGACTTTAACAGAGAAAACATCCTAGAACCATTATATATTCCTTGCTGCAATATAAATAAAACACAAATGCACTCTAACATACTGTCATCAGTGATATTTGTACAAAGCACTGGGTTTACAATGGTACATAATTTATTATTGAAATTATATTTAATTGCACTGAAATATTACTCACTGACTGCATGCCTCTTCCCATTCTATTATAAATGCATTTTAGTATGTTCCCTGCTTGCAGCTGAAATAATAAATGATTTCATAACTTGAGTTATTTGTGGGATACTGGAAATAGGTTTTCTGTCAGTACATAGACATTTTATGAACTTGTTATGCTGTGGGTATTCATTGCTTCCTCTCTTCTGGCAGGATAAGTCTCTGGACAGTAGTATCTAGTACTTAAATATTTTGGAGGAGCTCATGCTAAAAAGAATATTGAGGGTAGGCGTCAAATTACAGTTTTGCCCAAGATTTTAGTTTTACCGACATATATTTAATAATGCTTCACCAAATATCTTCAAATCTGTACATTATAATTATAGCTTTGTTCTTGTGTTGTAATTTCGTTGCTCTCAGTGCTTTTAAAACAGTTTTTTCTCCCTCCGTCATAAATTTTATCATTATGTATTAGTAATGGGAAAACAATACGTCTGGTATAATGGTTGTCATGAAAAATATTGAAGTGGTGCCACTTCTCACAGAAAGTATTTTTGCAGTACTTAGGGGAAACACAAGATAACACTGATGCTATAATATTTTGTTTTCTAAACAGTAGATTTGCTATGTAGTAGTATTACAGACTATTAGATGGTACATACCATCTTAATAAAAAGCTAATATTCATCTTCTTGAAATGCTATTAAGATTACAATGTGAAATGCACAAAACTTGTGAAATTTCAGAGTTCAACTGAGTTATGAAACCCAAACTTGATATGTTATTATATGGCATGATCATTGCTTTCTTTCTGTTTTCCAATTCTTTCTTTTCCTCTTCTTTTTTTCTGCCTTATTCAACACTTTCTGTGAAAGGTATTTTTTCTCCATCTTTCAGTGTGTGGTCACATGTATTATTAACTACTTGCTATTCTAGCCCTGCCATAAAAAACCCCAGGCATGTTAATGTATGCCTAGACTTGTGTATGGCATGTCATCAATTGTGGTATTGTGACAAATATTAATGAACTCATCCTTAAATTGGATCTATTATGGGAGACTGTGTGTATGAGAGAGAAAAATGTCTGTCATTAGCTGTAGATACATTTTAGATGTGAGGCTATGAGATGCAAGGTTGATACTATAAACTTGTCTGACACTGAGAACTCAGTGAATTTTATTTTTGAAGTACTTGATGTTAGGAAACTTTTTAAAATCACAAGGTGATTGCATAGGTACTTGCCACTTCTGCAAATCACTCTGTAGGTATTGGTAATTTGGTGTCTGTAGGTGTAGTTGATGCAGAGGAAACATGAAGGGCTGTTAAAGATTAAAGGATTGTCAGAGCAAGTTAGAGGTGGTTCAGTGCTCAGGGATGTGTTTGTGGCGGGTTAGTGCAGGGCCTGGAAAACAAGGTGGCACTAAACAAACCTTGTTGCAGAGGTAGTGCTGTCAGTTTGGTGCTGACAGCAGCTTGGGCATGTGCACAAGCCCAGCTTTGCAGCTAAAGCCTGCCTCTGCCCGGGGTGCAGGGCAGGCAGAGGCAATTGTGGGATGGTAACAATTGTCCAAGCAGTATTATCCTGTCATTACTCTGTTTTAGCCAGCTGATGACTCTTGAGAAATGTTCTAGACTTGTATGCTCTTGGGTAGAGCTTTTGAACTTGAGAACTTTTAAGGAATTTTCCATGTGAAGGAATCAGTTTTAGGAAGCAATCGGTACCAAGATTTGCAGTGCAGACCTGTGCAGACTGAACTAGAGCAGTAACTCCATGAGAATGAGGTACTGAAGAAAGATGAAATGTGTCTTTTGGCTTCATGAGGAAGGAACCTTACCCTCTCATTACTCCCGGTTTAGTTTACAAAGTTGTGTAGCAGTGCAGCCTTCAATAGGGTTCTGCTTCTGCCACTGTATCATCTTCAATTAATGTGCCCTTTGCCCTGCGCCCTTTGCCAACACATCTGTATTTCCCCATAGTGCCTCTTATCCTTATAGAGCTGTTTCTTTGCCAAACTGTCTTGACATCTTGCCTCACTCATTATTTCTTGTAGGTTTTTTTTTTTTCATTTGCTTTACTAATGTTCTTCTCTGCCCCTCTTTTTTTTTGTTTCTGCAGTTTTCAGGTGTCAAGAAAAAACAAGAAATATCTTGTCTCCTCTCCATTACTCCTTACTATTTAATCAGCCAAGCTGTTTGGGCACAAACTCCAGAAGGAAAAATAATTGGACTCCACAGACAGCAGTAAGGTAAGGGCAACAAAATTTTACATTTTGGATGGTCAGGCAAGTAAAAGATATTAAAAGCTCAAAAAGTTTCATTCTGTAGTTGATCTATACATCAATAGATCACCCTTTGATCTATAAAAAATACATTTCTAATCTGAAATGTCTGTAGTTAATAATCCTATTTTTCTTATGCTTTTGGCTATTTAAAGAAGGTTTAGGACTATATTGTTTAGGGATTGGAATGCACAAACTAAATTATGATTTCATACTCAGACTATTTTTTTAAAATAATTGCTGTGATGAGGTGACTGATTAGTGCTATGGATGCTCTAGATGAGATATAGAGCTAAATATAATGCATTTCAATGCTAATTAAAAACTTACACTAGGGCCAGTAATGGACTCTGGGTGTTCTCACTGGGTGAGTCAGTTCCACCTCTTGTCTCTCACATCACAAGACCTATCTCTGATCCCATAGTTTGTACCATTAATTACTAGTAATGGCAGTGCACAGACCTCAATGAAAACTGTGTTTTTCTTTACTGAAGTGGTGTACATTTGAATTTCTGCCGATTGGTGTTTGCCAATTTATGGTTTCATACTTATTTTTTTGAGGACTTTCCCCTCTAATTCTTAACAGTAGTAGAGATGGTCATTTCAGTTTCTTTTTGTGATGATTATAAATTTTTTGCAATGGCATTAATCTTACTAACAACATATAGCTTACAGGAACATTTAATAACTTTATATGTAACATCCTACAATAGTGTTTTTACCAAAGTTGTCAAATGTGCCATAAATTTTGGCTTACTTACTGACAAAAAACAGCTGCAGAGTCACCATCAGGTGCAGGATTACACAGTAAACTGTCTCAATTTGTGCTATCTGTAAAGCTTAGTTTTCAGTTGGAATACAGAGATCAATTTGGCATGTTTTGTCAGCTAGTGGAAAATAGAAGCTATTATCTTTTGTTACGTGCAATGGTGACAAGACCTGGTAGCAAAGAGCAGCTCCAGAAGAAATGATTAAGAACATGTAATGCCTTCAACAGGTAAATTCTAGCTTGAACTAAACTGTATCCTAATTTAATAACTGGAAGGGAGTGAAGAATCTACCACAATTAACATACTACTTGACTGTTTTTATCATAAAAGAGAAAACCATAAATCAGGCTGGCTAATTAGAACCTTGATTCATTCATAGATGATCAAGTGTGAGGTCTGCTACCTTTCCTGGTTCAGCTTTGCAGAATTAAACTTTCTTCTACGGTCAAGTCCCATTTTCTGAAGTCACTGTGCTTGGTTAGCAGAGATTATCAGCACTCTCCTCCCTTGAAGGCTGAGAGGTAGAGTCTGATATTTTAATTGGAGAATAACACATTTTTGCTGATCAGAAAAAAATCCATTTTCACAGGAAGGGGACAGGATTCAGAGGTAATTATTCTAAATACTTAGTCACTACTAAAAAAACTTTAAATGAATGTATTTTTAATGCCCATAAATAAGTACTGTGTTAGCAAAACCAGATCACTTATAACTGCAAATAAGGCAAAAGATCTGAAGTTTATTGTAGTGTAATGGTTTCTAAAGTAGTAACAAGCCTGTAGAAGATGTTGGAGGGGAAGGGTCAGGGCCAAGAGCAAGTTTTGCCATGAGGGAACTTAATGGAAGAAAGAGTAGAAGCAAGGAGAGGAGAGTGCCTGATTTTTCTAATTTTTCTTTAAAATCCTGTTACATTAAGTGTTTTTCCTTTGCCTTCTTGAAGCAGAGTTTTATTCTGTAATGTATTAAGCTGGCTTTTAATTTTGAATGTCTTCTATCATGTAACAAGTGTAAAGATTTGCATTCTGAAGGAAGTGATTTGATTTTAGTGAAGCAATATTTTGACCTGAAAAAGGCTGTTCCGGAAACTCGTGGGATAGGAAATGGTAGCCCCATGTGGTAATGACACTTGGAGCTGTGCTTGACTGAGACAAAAATAGGTTTGGTGGCTGGTATATTCCTGCAGCAAGGCTGCACTCTAATCAGGATGAAGAGGATTGTGCAGCCAGGAAGCAGGATGATGTGGTGTGAATTTTACCTAATGAATTCATGTTTCTTATCCTGAGCAGAGGAGAGGCTGTACTGCTTACTGAAGGCATTAAGGAAGGATTGAAGCAGGAGGAGAGAGATTTTTTTTCCCCTTGGCAAACACAGTTCAGAACTCAGGCTGTCCCAGATACGTGATAGATGAAGGATGATAGATGAAGGATGATAGATGAAGGATAAAATCAATCACTATGGTCCTGTCAATTCAACCACACTCTAGCTTTTCCTCTCTCTTCTTCCATGTACCTTTCCTCCATCTGTCTTGTACTCTGGATAACAATAACCCTTTATTCTGTCTCTTTTGTATTGCTTTTGTGCCCCCATGTGTACTTGCCCCACCAATGCTCTCCTGCATAACATTTCTAAGACCTGGGCACTCCTTCATATCCATACTGTTTCACATCTCTTTCTTAAACATCCTCCTGCTGGCCCCCAACTCCTGCAGACTTGTTCTTTATTTTACCTGTTGTCTGTTCTACTGCTAAAACCACTTTCTGAGCTTTTTATGCAGCCAGTGCTCCCAGTTTCTGCTCACCTTCCTTTCTCTGGCTCCTTCTCAGTATTGCAACAGTCAAACTAATTTTCTCCCTACCTTTCATTACATGCTCATTAATGACTCTGTGCCTCCTGCCCTGATTTTTCCTATGGCTTGAGAGGCAACAGAACTGCAACAACTAAAGGACAACATGCAGAGTGCTTGTGGACAAAACAGAACCAAATGAAACCCAGGACTGTGAGGAATGAGAGGGGATTAAAAGACCCCTCACCACAAGGGCTTTGGGCAGGGGCTGGTTTGGAAATTCACAGCATTTTAAGAACCAAGAAGGAGAATGGAGCAGGATATCCTATAATGGCTGGCCGAAAGGGCTCTCAACCAATGCTGTCTGGCTGAAGAGAGGCAGTCATGCTTTCATCAAAGGCTCTCCAACCCCTCTTGCACTGTCAGCAGCTTTCCCACAGAATGCATTGGCTTGGGTCAGCTTGCTGATTCAGCTGCCAAAGAAAGGGTGGGGAAGCAATAGAAATTACCCTAAAAACATCTTTTAGAAAGGTATATTTAGTATTCTGAGGAACAAAGAGGAAGAAGAGTACCTGGAGCAGAGAGTCTGTGTAGGAGTGATTGCTGGTGTTTTATGGGTCTTAATACCTCTAGAATTAGAACATGCAGAAATATATCAAAATAATTGGGGAAGGAGTAAAATACCACATCCTTCCTTCTCCCCTAAACAATTGGGAGGAAAAGGGAATGGTTGTATTGACTGAGTAACTGAATATATCCAAGTCAAAATATCCAAAACAGTTGTCAACTGGAATTTTGCACATGCCTTTAATCTAAGCAGGAAATTATTTTACTGCTGGTTTGACTGCCATTTCTTCTCCACCTCCTCTTCCCTCATTTCAGCCATTAGTTGTGTCCTTTCATTCCTGAAGATATCTTTTTTGTAAGAGTGGTGATCTCTTAGTGTGTGATCACAAAATGCTGAAGAGAACAGGACCTTGATCTCTGCCTGAGGCCTCTACCTGTCTGCAGTGACATTTCCAGTCAGAGTCTGTCCAGACAAGGACATCTCTGCGACCAGAGCCCCATTTTTGAGGGATAAAAACGTAAGCCATGATTACCAAGGACCTGCTTTCAGCTGAGACAAGCCCATTTCTAAATGAAAGCATTCATTTAGGCATATGGATACTGAGTGTTAAATTAACAGATGTGCCTGCCTTGAAGGAATAGGGCTTGATATAGTGGAGAAAGGAAATTTAATGGAAAATATCCTCAGGAAATTCAGTCTTCTCCTAATTACTTTTTACATATAAATACATAGACAAGTTCAGAGTTTATTAGAAATTTTACAGTATTTCAATCAGCAATCATGACATTTTAGTATGAATTGCAAACTGATAATTAGCACATATGTAGTAAGCAACAGGGTTTGTAAGCATAGCAAAATTTTGATAAAGGTGGTATAAAACATGTTGGAGAAAATTCTACCTACTAGTTAAGTGTGAGACAAGGATCTCTTAACTCTGAACTTTGTTTCAAGTCCAGATCCAGTTCATGTCTTTTGTAACCTCACTAAATTTCTCATTTCATTTGAATCTTCATTTTCCCATACTCATAACTTCCAGTCTTCGTTTTCTTCCACGCTGACAATTGTAAGAGATCCTTTAAGACATGACCAAATTTTAGTTGCAAATCTATTTGTCATGTCTGAGTAGCTTCTTAATTACAAGTAAATTGTTTGATGTCTTATCTTAATTGACACTTGAACTGTACTGTCAGCTGAGTGTGTTTTTGTAACCCAGCCAGCTTCCATGTGGAAAATCAGCTCTGACAAAGCTGAAGCCCTTTACACCTTGCGTATTTCAGGGATTTAGAAGGCTTTTTAGCTGCCAACATGTTGAACACCTCAGAGTGATTATTTGTCTTTCAGATGCCACAGATTGTCTTTCTTTGGTGTGTGCTCACAGCATTTGTTGGTGCTCTGGGCAGATTTGGCCTCAATATGTCTGAATTCTTTTCTCTTGTGTGCATTTGTTTCCTCATTAATGTTTGGTGGTTTCTGTGAGTTCTAATTATCTTGGAAAAGAGACTGCTTGTATAGTGGTGGTGGGGTTTTGCCCAGCTGACTGAGCTGCTGCCCGGCACAGCCAAACTATCACTGTTCTGGAGGGCTTTTTCCCTGTGTTGAATGAAGTGCTGTGTGTAACACAACCCTTATTCCTCTTGCTGAGTAGTAAAATAGAAAAATTATTCATTGTAAATCATCACAATTAAATCTTTGTGTATTAAGTCTCTCTTCGCTGTCATTTGAGAACTTTGAAATTCATTTTAATAAACATTATTTCTATTGTAATTTTATAGAGAAAATGTTACTAAATTATGCCTGACTGTATATTCAGCTTGAAACTTCTGTGTTTTGGATTTCTGAAGGGACTAGTGCTAGAGAATTAGTCTTGCTGGTAGAAGATAGGCAGGAGAGCTCAGGTTGTGCTTCTTACTGGTGTCACCCTGGCAGATACAGGCTATCAAGCAGCAAACCACGAAGAACAAGGAAAAAATTTAGTTGGATATTTAAAAAAAAATCAATTAAAAGAATAGAACCATGATGCATTTTTTTCCAAGTCAAGTAGAGTTGAGTTATGAGCCTGCTCAGCATGCATTTGTTTCCCCCAGCCCTCTTTTGCATTCTTTACTCGGTAACATCTGTGGTGTGTTCTATAACCTCCCCATACAGCAGTATTTTAATGCTACTTGTCATCTTCTTGAAAAGAAGAAGAATTATGATCAGGAGACAGAATGAGAAGCTAAACAACCGCCTTCTAAAGTGATTTTAATACAGTGAGGAATTGAGTGGTGAGGTATTTTAATAGAACTGAAAAGATTTACTGCTACTTTGTCTTAAGTATTAAGCTATACCACTTGCCAAGTGTGGTGTCCTTTGTTTTGGAATCAGGCGCTGGTATTTCTGAGATGGTCTTGTAAAAGCAATTGCAAATAGGATTTTTCATTCTAAAAAATTAAAATCTGATGTCTTATATACTTGTTTTCTTTCCCTGTAGAGCAAACAATATCCATAAGACTGCTCATGATGCAAGTAACATTCTTAGTGGAAATGCAAGTGATAGATTCTGGTCCTACAAAGGAAATGAAATTTTGGAGTAAAAACACTTGATCTGATTTAGGTATTTCTTACGTTTAATTGAAAGTTCTACATATAGCTGTTAGAAAGTTATGTAATAAAAAAATCGCTCTTTCACAATGCAAAGGATTAAGAAATTTGCTCTTTATGTCAAAGTTATGTCCTCTAAAGGTGTTCGGGTTTATTTTTTTTCCTAGCAGAGCCTTAAATAATATTTCTAGAACGAAACACTTAACGTAGTAGTTAATGGTTATCCATTGTATAAGCACGAATATACCATAGGGAGATCACAGGTACTATGCAAGGTATTCATTTTAGAAAGCACATTTCTTTTCCCTGGATAATAGGAGCACTTGACTTTTCTGTTTTACACATAAATTTGGTGCAGTAAATTGTGATTCTGTTGTGACTACCTGTTGTCTGGACTAGGAAAATAAGTATTCATCTTGTCTTAATGCATTGAAGGAAGAGATTTAAATTTTACATTCCTCTCTTTCCATTTTTAGCATCAAGCTTAACAGAGATAATATTTTCTCTCTGCCTTTTGAAGAGCTTATTGCAACTTCAGAAAATCTCAAGACATCAGAAAAATACTTTTTTTTGATCCCTTTTGTTTATTTATAAAAGATTACTTAATGGAATTCATTCTTTCCAACTTGCACACTTATTTAAAAGTCGAAATCCAGTTGCCAAGCAAAATAAACACAGCAGGGTAAGCTGCTGTGGAAAAACAAGACATCAATATGTAATTTTGTTGAACTGACAAAGTGAAATCATAATATTAACCTAATAATAGTGTCATAGACAATCATAGCATTATTTAAATATTGTAATAGATCTGTAGCCTTATAAGATAAATTCTTCTGGTTTGCCACAGAGATGCATGTTTTCTTTTTCACTGAAAGGTGTTAGTGATTTGTAAATGAAGCAGAGTGTAATAAAGGAGGTAAGGCAACTGGCTTTGTGCTAAATATCCTGTAGTAGCCTTTGTTACCTGGCAGTCTTGAATGTCTTGCTAGGAAAGTGGTGTTCTGCAGAGATCCCTGGCAGGTTTTGTACCTACACAAGTGCTTTTAGTATAGCACTGTGTCTGTAAGGGCACATCAGGCTTTCATATTGATCTCTAAAGGACATTTTCTAGTAAAATGTCCATAGAGAGGGAGATGGTTTGGAAATGCAAAACTCTGCTGATGGTTGCTCTGTAATGAACCAACATAAACATGCAAGTAGCAAAACTGTTTTGCTAGATTACAGGTATTTCCATGTTATTTGCTTTTCTTATCTGATCTATAACACCAAAATCTTATAAACTGATCTGTCAAAACTTGGCAACAAGAATTCCTCGGGGGGAGATTCATCCTACAGTGGAGAATGTTTTTCTTTTTTTTTTTTTCCTTGGGAAGCTAAGTATCAGGTTTAGTTGTTCCAGCCTGTGTTGGATTAACAATGCATTGAGCAAAAATAAGCAGAAATTGAAGCCTTTACTCTTTTGGGAAGTTTGAGGAGTACAATTTAGTTTTTGTTCTGTTTTCGGGAGTTTTTCAAGTGCCTATCTGGAGAACCTGTGTTCAGGGTTTATAAGGTAGGATTTGCATTTTCAGGAGATAGCCTGCTTTAGTTTTTGCAGCTAAATCCATGTATAAAACAGCACGCTATTTCTCCCTGTGAATCCGTATGAAAGGATTTTTGTTGTCCTAAGCTGTGGCACTGTTGATTATCAGGGTTCAAACTCTGCAGAGTCTTTGAGACGATGAGCAGTGTTTTGCATAATTGAGCCCCTTCCTGTGCACCAAGTGAAAATTCACTCTTTCCTCTGAAATAACTGTCTGTGTTGAACTTCTCCAACCTAAGTGCATAGTCTTGGATTGCCTGCCAGATGGTGAGCCTAAATACAACACCATTGAAAGGGTTTCCTTTAACTGCAGTGTCCTTATGTACCTGCATGTATAGAGAGCTCTATAATTGAGGCTGCTCTGTTTGCTGTCCTTGCCACCACAGACAGCTAGGGCACCTGGTGAGCTGATGCAGTGAAAGCTGGTTCTCCCCAAGATAAGGGTTTACAGAATGAAAATATCGTTTGAGGACTTTCCACAGATGTGAAAATACATCATCTCATTAACAAATTAATTCAGGATTTTAAGGCATTAGGATTTAAGGGATGTGTCTGTCATCAAAGCACACAGCACTGCTCTCCATGCAATGCTCAGGAAGAACAAGCTTTTGGTCTCTTATTTCCCTCTCTGTTTAGCTGGTTTAGGAGCGTGTACAGCAATACATCTGTGATGTTTCTGTCCTGGCAGCAGAATTGACATAGCGTGGTGTCTCCTGTGAGTCAAGATGATTTCATGTCCTCGCACATTGGCTTTTTGGGATTAACAGAGCCTTAAGCAGTGCCAGCTTCTGTCACTGTAGCCCAGATAAAGCTTGGCAGTTCACTGGGAGCTTTAACATACGAGATGGAAGTGCTTGGGTTAAAAGAATAACCAGGAACTAATACTTGAGAGGTTGTGCAGGTGGTTCTCCTAATCAAAGCACTAATGCCTTTCATATTATGCAAATCCCATTGTATTACACATATATAAACTGTACAAATATTGTAATTCCCTAAGTAATGGAAATAATGTGCTTTAGGAGGGAAAGGTCTTTCTTAAAGTGATAAGGCACTGTGTATAGAGCTGAGATGAGACTTGTAATATGCTCATTTATCCTCCAGTTATTCTTCATTGTCAACATTAAGCTGCAAGCTATGCTAGAACCTAATGTTTCATGATTTTTAATTATTGTAATGTGAAGCTGCATTCTTCTGCCTTTGTGCTGATCAGTCACATGCTGCTCAATGAGATCTGCTGCTGTCTTGTGCTCTCTGCAAAGCCTTCACAAAATAATGTATATGAGTATATATGAGCACAAGTTTCTCCTGTAGCTACTGTGTCTTAGCACATGGCAAAGAGTTGACAGCCCAAAGTTCTCAGCTGACAAATCTTTCATTCTCTCCCTGACCAGTCCTTCCATGAATGCTCTGCCAAGCTGACACATTTGCAAACTGCAGCACCATTAAGTACTGAGTTACGCAGCTGAAAGGTGGAGCAGGTGGTACCAGTCACCAAATATGAAATGCAGATTTTAAGGTAGATGGGTGTCCAGGCATGTTTTATGTCAAACTACAGAAAGGGAGTGGGACTTGGTTTGGTTTTCTTGGGGGTGTTTTTTTTTCCCCAGCTCGCCAGAGTAATCCAAAGTCCTACTGCAGGCTGTCAAAATTCTCATATGTTTTTGTTAAATGAATTGACAGTTACCAGAGCTATGTTATCTCATGGGTCACATACAAGTGAAGCTCACATGTCTGGTGCTGATTTGGTTCTCCCTTCAGATGGCATGGTATTATAGATGTAGAAACAGGGATTTTGGAAATAGTTAAAATTTTACTATTTATCTATTCATGATTTTTTCACTAGAGATGGAAAATATTGGTTCCTTGGGCTAAATTTAACTCTTCTCTTTTGTAGAACTTCACAAGAAATAATCTTCACTAATGCATGCAGGGTGAAGCAGAATACAAACACTTGTCCTGAGGTCTTTTTGATAGAGATGGAGAAGTTATTTCACGATGAGCACAATTTAATGTTTTGTTTTGGCATATCTGGAAGTAAGAAGGCCATGCAATGTAGGAAGTAGCTAATGCTTTTATCTTAGTTCTTGCTTTAAAATGAATTGTATTCAAGGTAAAATCACCATCTGTAATAAACTTAAACCTCTAAAGAATTATCTTGCTTTAGAAGTTTTGTCTTCAAATTGCTTCTCAGTTTCTAAAGGGGGTCCAAACATTTTTAAGCTACTAAACATAAATAGTGTTGAACACTTCCTAATGTATTTTCACCCACTTTTGCAAGTTTCTTTCATATCAACTTACAACAGAAATGGATTTACTTTCAACAATTTTCAATAAACTCAAGGCTGAAATTCCTCTCTTTTTGTCCTGATGGCCAGTGGAGGTATGTGACAGTTCAGTTTACTGGTGAACTATGGAGCAACTTTGCTCTCAAAATTGCCAAAAACTCCTTTCCTGCCTCCTTGCCATTGCTCAGTGTGAATAAAATTCAACAGCTCAGGTTTCAGTCTCTGGCAGGAAAAGAAACTACTGGCTAAAACCTCACCAAGATTTTTGACAGAGAGCTATGTACAATTTAAATTCAGGCAGCAGTAAATTGAAATTGTCCATGGCAAACAAATGCCTTTTCTGTTTAACAGCAAGTGTCACCTTGTCCTGTGCAGTATGAGAATGGGTTTCTGTGGAGGGGTAAGAGCAACACAGGGTTTACTTAATGGCAGCTTAAATAATTAGCATTTGAGCTTTATGAGAGTAAATATGTTATGTATGTACAGGTTAATGTATTAAAAAAACACACCAATGCCTATGAAATCCTTAGATATGTCTACCTGCCATAAGGAGTGTAATTTAAAATAGTACCTTATTAAGGTACTACAGTTTTAGTTTATCTGAAGAAATTTGGTTTTTGACGACCTTAAGGGGTGGATTACTTACACACACTTGTAAAAAATTTTGTTTGAAACATGGATAAGACTCCCTTTACAGTACTTAAACTGTCAGATAAAATTATTCAAAGACTTTCTTATAAAGAAAAGTTATTTTAGTTTGATTTAAATTCTATTAACCTTTTTTATGCAACCAGTCCAGAAAATCTCATTGTCTTCTACTTTCTCATCAATGACACTCAATTTCAGACCAGTGAGTGGTCAGGTGCAAACATAGCAGCTGTTTTATGTGGACCAGAGAACTTGTGATATATTATCTTGTCTTAAACCTGAGTGATTAATGATTTCAATTTGAAATCTGAATGTAGGAGTGCCTGCATTTATGTGATGAGCAAGAGATCAATTTCACGTTACCAAAATTCAGACTGAAGTCTCTCTCCAGTCAATGAATTTGGAGAGTAATTCAGGACAGAATTTTCCTTGAAGGCTTTTTGTCTTCCTGTGGGAAAAACTCTCCTATCCTGGAATAGGAGGAATCAGGAGAGAAAAGCTACAAATTTGTTAAGTGATTTATTCCTCAATGGTGAATTTCTCCAGCTCTTAATTTTTTTTCTACAGTATATCAGAACATGTCTGGGGGCCTGATCACACATAACTCAACACTTGAGGAAAACTTAAACTGTAATACTGCACATGAATTCAAATGCAATTGCACTAGTGTGGGAAGAGCAATGGTAAATAGCCACTCCTGTGATCTAATTATGCCGCAGATCATAACAAGGGAAAAATTATTTCATAAGAATTCCAAACCCCCCTCAAAAAAAAAAAACAACCCCAAAACCAAAAAACAAAACCAAAAAACACTAAAAAACCCCACAAGCCCAAGCAAAATCAAATAATCGAAAAAGCTGCTGCACACAAAACAAACAAAAACCAAACAATTCAAAACTGACTTGCCTTTTTTTAGGTAATTTTGAACATACTCTTAGAGATACTGACTAAAAACTGAGTATATCCCAGCAATCAACTGCACTGTTTGTATGACAGAATCCATCCAAACAAGCACTTGAGATTTTATAAAAAAACAAAACTATAGTGGTTTACACACTTGAGCCATGCAGCTGTTTCCCTGTTTAAGTTCTTCAGTAAGAGATGCCTCAGACTGTCACTAGCTACTAAAATTCATTTCTAGTACTCTGAGAGCAGGGTTGTATGAATAAGGGAACTGTTGCTGGTAAGGCTGTTAAGAAACTGTGCTGAAATCACTGAGCAAATCGTCTTGTCTCAGTCCTACCTCTCCTAATTTCTGGGTGTAGTAACAGTCTGATGCTTAACACCTTATTAACAGCTTTGCTTTGAGCAGAGGGAAAGAAATGGGGAGAGAAATCTGAGTGTTATTAACAACAGTGAGACCCAGAGAAGATTCAATTAGCATTAAAAAATGCAGTTTGCTTCCTGAACTACTCTTTGGACTTGTTTCATACAGATGGACCAAGCTGATGTTTAGAACCACAACAGACATTTGTGGTGTTACCTTAATAAGCATTTCACTCTTCCAGGAGAAATCTTATTTACACTTTTTCATTATTCTTTTAGGGTTATTTGATGTTTCTTGGTTTTCTTCAAAAGCTATTTTCTCCAGCTGTGTCTCCAGCTTTAGTTAGGCAAAGATTGCTTGTTGCTTTAGACTTGTGACTTGATTATCTGCTATATTTGCTTCTCAGTTTAATGCTGACTTAATTCAATATCACAATTAATTCACTAATCTTATTGTTTGGATCTCTGCTGTGACTTAATTTGGTGATAGTTCAGTAAAATTACCCATCAGATCAATAGAAATGGAGAGCATTTCAAATATTTCTTGAGTGTCAACATCAGCTTCATTATTGCACATTTCTGGGAGGTTACTGAGGAAAACCATTTAAGGTGTGACCAATTGAAATTGACTCAGGTTCCTTAAAAAACTGAACTGGTTATGCACTGCTGGAAATCTCATATCACATCTCACACAGAGCAGAAAGGAAAATCTGAAACAGGTGATTTGTGGCTCCTCTTCACTAACCCTGAAAGTTTTAGCAAATTCTCCTTCATCCATTCCATCCCCATCCTGGTTCTGAGAAGGTATGAGCTTGTCGCATTACCTGTTTTGCTCCCTTTGGAGGTCTTTGTTCAAATCAGACCCACTCTCAAAGGAGAGGATTTAATCCAGCTAAGGTTTCAATGCAGTGATGCTTATCGGTATGCAAAAAAAAGCTTTATTCAAATAATACTAATTATATTAAAATATATTCAGTGTTCTGTGTCAGGTAGAGACTTTGGCATTGCTTCTGGCTGTCTCCCTTGATACTGAGAAGCTAAAGGAAATGCAAGTTTGCTTTGTGCCCTGGGGAAAACACCCTAAGTTTATATTGCCATCTATTTGTGGAGTAGGCAGTAGAAATATTTCTAATTAGGAAAAAATTTTCAGGCAACTTTCACGTACCGATGATTACACAAACTGGGCTGAGAGAGAAAACTCCCTTTGGCACTAACACTGAGCTGAAATGAGCTCAACCTTTCCTGGTGTAACAGAGCTGGTCACTTTGGAGGTGCAGGTTGTTGGTCCCACACTGAGGAGCAGCTCAGCAGGACCTGCCCCAGTGCCTGGCAGGTGACAATCTGGCAGAGCCATGGGGTTGTCCACCCCTCACTGGACAGCAGGCAGTTGTTAAAATGGTCACATTTTGGTGGAAATTCTGCTTTTTAACAGAGAGGACACCAGAGCAGCTGTGGGAGGGTGCAGGGTGCCCTGGGCTGTGTGCCTGTGCTGCAGGGCTGGTGCTGGCAGGGGACACTGCCAGCGTGGCCTCGGGCACCCTGCCTGCAGTGCTGCCACTGGGGCTCTGCTCTTCTGCTGCACAGTGTGTGGGTTTTCAAACATTCACCAAGCTGCAAGTTGTGCTGGGTATTTCTACCTCAACTTACTGATGCATTAGAGAAACAAAAACGTCAAAGAATTGATGTCTTGTAATCAACATCCTCAAAGTTGGCTTCCTTCAAATTCCTTAGTTCTCAGGTGTGAAAACCTGCTCTTTTGGGGTCTTTCCATTAACATTTTCTAGTCAAGAAGGGATTTCCTTTGAAATACTTCTCAGCTGCTCCAAATAGGACAGTTCTTATTGATTGCATCCCTGTAAGACAGGCATTTGTTTCCTGTTCCACCTTTCCACTAGGGGAGTTTTATTTCATGTATGAAAAGATCAACTGGAGCAAGAAAAGAGAAGCATGAGACAGGGAATTCCTATGGAAGATTAGGCATTTATGTAATTTAAATTAGTCTTGCAATAAACTTGTATGAAATGAATTAGGGAGGGTAGCTTTTATGAAAAAGGACTTGATTGTGCTTTTTATTGTTCATATCATTCATAGTTTTTATCTTTTTCCTCTTTTGTTTTTTCAACATGTATAGGATTAGTTTCTAATTAATTCAAACTGCATGAATTGATTAGTGACTTTTAATCTTTGTACTCTTCTCCCTCTATATCTAAGGCTTGCTAGTTAATTTTAATTTTTTAAAGAAATATGCTGCTTACCAGCTTTCTTTCTGCTACCACCAGTCATGACATAGTGTGAAACTGAAAGCGACTGTAATCACTGAGTTCAGGTTTCTGGATAATGGCCCGGCCTGTATGTAGAACAGCATTTAGAGCTGTATTTGTGCTCAACTACTCAGTGGTTAGAGCAGAACAGAGTTCTGTGACAATACCACTAGTCAGGTAAACTAGAAAAAAAGGGATAAACATAACAGTGTATATTTTTCTTGTTTACTAAATTCTTTCTCTTATGAATACCTTTTTAATTTCCCTGGACTACTTCAATATATTAAAAAGAAAAAAATTGTATTCAAAACAATGAAATTATAGAGCAATTCTGGTAAAGCAGAAGCAAGGGTAATATTAAGAAGGTAAGGGTTAATTTTTTTTCTTTGAACACATAACACATTCCTTCAAAGTTATCCTGCTCTCCCTGTGACTACAGCACCCCTATTGACATCAACTGGAGTTTAATACAAGCAGATACTGTTGAATAGACTTCAAGGCAGCCTGTGTGACGATCAGGGAAGTGAATTTAACTCTTGCTTCTTAGCACTGAGAAAATAAAAATTATATATGGGAAACTCCACTTGTGTTCACAGCTGGCAAGAGCAGCCTTACACGCGCTCTGTGGCCTGATTCTGTTTCCAGGGTAAAGAACAGATTCAACATTGATCTCCAACCATCCAATTTAAATGAGAGCTTAAAATATCAAAAAGCCCCCTCAGGAAATGGCAGGAGTGCAGAGGCAGGTGTGGCTGGAGTGTAAAACATGTCATCCTATAGGAAGGGAATCTAATTACCTTTCCCAGACAGGAGGAAGCCCTGAAGTCTGCTCATCTGCACTTTTATATCTGATGCTTTAAAAGCCGGTGGGAACAATATTACCTTAATATTTTTAGTGGCCACTTTATCCCAGCAGACCTTATACTAGATCAGACACCATTAATCTGAGTTACTCAGGCTTTTCAAAAGATTTAGCATAAAACCAGCAGAAAAGTATAAAGCCAGCAGAAATGCAGAGCATGCCATGCCTGGCTGGGTAGAGCTGTGTTCTGCCTGGTGCAGGTCAGATTGGCATCTCAGCAGCACCAGCCCTGCAGCCCTTGACTTGGCAACCAGCTCTGTGCACCTCCTGCAGTGCAGAAGTAGAGAAAACAGCATCACTGAAATTCACACAAAATGTTCAGTTATTGTGCAAGTGTTAAGAAAGGGGGGTGTGTGGAGGGCCCTGTGCCCAAGAGGTGATTGGGGCAGAGCCTTCTTTACTTCATGCAAGATGTAGGGGTTTTTTTAAGTTATCTTTGGAAGTTGCATTTAAATCCCTGTCTTCTGTAGATGAGGTGGAAATGCACCTGCTCTCATGTCAGGAAATATTTCAGTGATGGGTTTTTGCCCATGCATTTTTGTACTTTGAATATATAAGCAGTGGTGAATAGTGAATACTTTGAATATATAAGCAGGTGAATAGTGGAAAATCGTGAGGGGTGTGTGTGACATGTCTCAAGAGCCTACAGTTGGGCCGGATTGTGCTGACAAGAGAATTTTCCTAATCCTGTACAACCTGCAGGCTTGTGCTTCTCCTATTGGGTTGACACTGAAAAGCAGGAAAACAAACCTTTAGGGGATGTCATTGTGGTGGGAAATATTTTCATCCCTTGTGTTCGGTGGGTGTCTGACCCCATGTGCTGTTACCACCCTTTGTTGGCTGTCACTGCACTAAATGGCAGTGGAGCTGTTACCTTTTTTCACACTCCATCATGTTTTAGTAATGGACAGTAGTAGAAATTTCCTTCCGAAGAAAGAAGGAAAACAAACATTGTCTTAACTGTTGCTGGAGGTTATAGTCAAAACATTGTTTTCTTATCACTTGATAGAAACAAATCTGGCAAAATATTGATGTGCATGTTGCTTCACATCTATCTTTGCCATTATTCATAGCTACCCCCACCCATAACGCTGAATTTCCCCAAGTGCCATCTGTCACTATCGTCTGTGATTAAAAAAAATAATTAGAAATTGGTTGCAAGATTATGTACAGCATCTGTGGGTGCAGGAGCTGTGATAAAACTGTCCTTGCTATTAATTTTGATTTCAAAATCCTACAGTGGGTAGAAGTAAAGAATAATCTTCCTCCCATCATAGCAGTGGATAGCTGAATAAATGAATGTAAGCTACACCTGCATGTAAAATACACATCAGTGTACATTGATATTTAAGATCTGCTTTACTCTTGCAGTTTTTTATATTTCATTGCTATACAGTAAAATTCAAGAGGCCTTCATTAAGACTGCAATTCAATGGTAATTCAATGGCAGATTGGCCTACTGTGGAAAAAAATTTAGGATGCCACAGCTTTTATTAGCACTTTAAAAATTGCACCAAATGAAAGTTGACAATTTTTGCATTTTCTTTCTGAAAATACAAAGATGCTCATTATGATTTTTCTGCTCCCTATTTATCACTCATATCAACTCCTAAATGATCCAGTATTTCCTTTAATATGGAAAAAAGACTTGAGACAAAAAATTCTCTAACAGAGTGAATTATTTCAAATGTGTGTATGATCTCTTTATGCAGAAATACTTTGCTTGCCCAAAAGGAGCTGGAATGGAAAGAGAATGGTTACAGTACCATCTCTGACAATATATGAGTGTAAGCATTACTGTGTTTTTAGACCAGATTCTAATGATTAACTAGTCAGTCTCATCAAGTAGATGTCTTAACTTCTAGTAGGGTAAATATAATCTGTACTTTTTAATAAAAATATAAATGTAAAGGTATCTAGTTTGTTAAAAATAATAATGCAGTTTACAGAAGTATTCACAAATTTCTTGTTGTGGTTGATCTCATGTGCGTAGACTTTACCTTTACAAAAACGTGTGATTATCAAATTACTTTGAAAAAAATTTAATGGTGGTGGTCTGCTCTTGGTCTAAATGGTGCTTTGTCTCTTTTGTTTCTGGATAAATTCTGCTGTGAATAACAATGGGTGGTCATACATCAGGGTGTCTAAATACATAGTTCTTTATAGTGGCTAGAACCAAATGTTTACCTGCTCTTTCTGGAATAAAGCCAGTGGTACAGATTTCAGAATTAGTAGGTATAAGAATCAAGGACATGAACCTCTCACTGATGCCCTTATTGCTTCATTAAATCAAAGTACTTAGCTCTGAACCCTTCTCAATTTCATCCGTATCTTGGGCTAAAGTAAATGTCATAAGAAAGGCTATTTTTTCCTCCTGTTAAATCATCTCTGGCTACCATAGGAAAGTCTTATGTTGTGTAAGAACTGAAAGTTTTACCCTTATAATATACATTTCTTCCATCAAATAAAAGGTACACAAAGATGATTAATTAAAAAAAAAACTTGGAGTGTTGTACTGGAGGCAAATAATGTTTGTGTTTGAGCACCTAAAAGTGATGTAATAGTAGACATAGGTTAACTCTAGCAGATTGTGGAAGCAGCTTTCCTACACCAGGAAAACATGCTTAACATCTGAAAAGTAAGTTAAGTGAGCTTAGAAAAATATTGAATATTGTGGTTCATTGGCTGCTTCTGTTTGTGTTGCTTAGTCATAAAGAAACAGGTGTGTTTAGTTTTAGACCTTTATTCAAGTCACTGGAGCATATATGCCAAATTGAAATGTATTTAATAAAAAAAATCAGTTCTATCTTCTTTAAGTGATTCTTTTGTTCAGAAGTAAAAGTTTATATTGGCTATAAAATGAGCCTGGATTTAGTGTTGCTCAGGTCTGTCATTTATCAGACTCATTACTCCAGGAGCAGTAATCCTGTGAGCTGTCTGAGACATTGCTGTAGGTACAGCAGTCTCTGACAGTGAAACCCGAACCAAACTCTGGGGAAATGCTACTGTTGGGTGAGAACTTGGAGTCTGCAGCAGCCTCCAGAGCCAAAGGAATTTTGGCTTCAACAGGTCAGAGGAGGGATGTGCTGGTACTTTAGATTCAAGAGACAGCTTTCCAGCTCCAGACAGGAAAGGCAGACTTTAAATGACTGACTGCTGGATATCCCCAGAGAGGAGCTTTCATGGGAGGTAATGAGCCACAGAGGAATTTGGGAATCCAGTTTGTGATGTGTAATAGGAATGACTGAGGTTGGGCCTGGGCAGGGGGATGTAACTTGTGTTAGCTGCCAGGAGCCCTTACTGACATGAAAAGTGCTGCTAGGTCTTTTATTTATTTTTTTTTTCTTTAAATCTTCTAACTCTGAAGCCTCTTTACCTTTCTCCTGGCTCTTTATTAGCTTAGACTTCTGATTTGGGCTCTCCAATCTAGAAACAGTGGTTTTGCCACGTTGTTGCCTGAGATAGGAAGGGTGTTCCTCAGACCGTTTTCCCCTTTCTAACTGAAATGCAGACTGCTGCTGAACAGAGTCCTTTGGCTGCAGGGGGTGGAGGAAGAAAGCAGAAAAAGTATCTTCCTTAAGAGCTAAATTACTTTGTGGTTTTAAAACAAAATAAAATTTGTACTATTCAGCTTTGTATTAGAAACCTGCATGTCTTGGGGAGTGCAAATGTTTTTACAGTCTGTTTGGAACAGATATGAGCCTCCTCCAGCCTTTGCTCCAAGCTGAAAGAAGGGTTTAGGTGAATCAAGTATACTTCTGAAAAAAATTTATTGATTAAGAAAAAGAAAGTCTATCATGTAAAATATGGGGGATTTTTTTGTTTGTTTTCCACCTAGATAGAAATCAACAATAGGAATTACAGCAGACCCTTCAGTGTGTTGTAAGGGCCTGGTGTCTCTGGAAAAAGTCCCATCCCCTGGAGTGATGGGCTTGTAAGAGTTTTGTCTTACTATGCGCTCTGAAAGGTTTTTCTTAGTTTTTCACTTAAATCAGAGATAAAACCATGAAAGTGGAACAGTCAAACACTATTTGAAGGGCTGCACATCTTGCAGAGCTGAATGGATTTATACCACAGCATCACCGTAGAATTTTTTTTTGACAACCTTGTTCATACTTTGTTTGGGATATGCAAAACATCCTTAAGCCTCTCTGAACTCAAACGGCCTCTGACAGGCGGTTTTGTATAAATTGACTCACTTCTCATTAACTATTTTTGTATGGAAATTTCTATGGTTTGGAAATGCACATGGCAGCAAATGCTTCTTAGTGCAAACTGTGTCATCAAAACATGGACAGGGATGGAAGGATAGTGTTTTTTCCTAATGGTGTCATGGGTATCTTGCAAAGATAAAGCCTGTTTTTTGTGTCAGTGTTGGGTAAGTGAGTAACACAGCTTTGGCACAGCAGGCTGTGCTTCCTGTTGATTTGCTTCTGTGCTGTAGAGACAGTTAAGTGTGTAGAGGGACAGAAAACAACCCCCTAACTTGATGGTTAGAGGGCTTGCTTGTGACAGTTTAAATCCTGAGCCAAAACTGGAGTGGAAGAGCAGAGTATCCTGGTGCCTGATGCTTGTGGCCTCTCCTGCGAAGGCACAAGGTCTCTCCTTATTGGAAGGTGCTGGTCCCTTGTCTATTCAGTATGTGCAGGATATTTATCCTCTCCTATATTCACGTTTTCTTTTCCTTGAGGGAATGGGGGGTGAATCATATGACCCAAAATGGAAACAATTTTTTTCAAGGAAAAACCTTTTTGGTCCATCTAAAATGTTTGTTTGTGTTTTGGAATCTGACTCCACAATAGCAAATTGACTGCTGACCTAGCTCAAATTAATTCAGCGTGTTTGTTTGTTTTCACAAACCTTCCTGACGGCTTATAGTAAGGTGTTATCTGAATTAGGAAACTTTATAAAATCCTATAATGGTGGTAGTTGCCTTGTTTTATGTGAATTTGTAAAAGCTTTTTCCCAGCAAAGCTATGAACTCAATAGTTTGGCACTCCTGTAGCCCAGCTCCTGGGACCGAAGATCATCCTCCTCCTCCAGACATTTCCTGTGTTTGTCAAAGCATAATGCTACATTTCTCCTGTGCATTGCCAGCTTGTGTGACTAAGGCATGAAACAAAACCCAGCACCTCCTCCCTGTGGCACCTGGGTGGAAGAATATTGTCCATCACACCCGGCTGTGTTAAGGGTTTGTTATGAAGGGTCCCCTTTGGATGGAAGTTGGACTTTCTGTCCCTAGAGTTTCTTCAAATCTGACTCTGAACAAACCTTTGGCTTTTTATGAGATAATTTTCTCTGTCAGTAACGAGGAGGATGCAGTCTCCAAGAAGGGAATGGGTGTGGAAGTTTCTGCAAGCATTTTCTGCAGTTGGTTACAGATACCAGTATGTCTCAAGGATTTCCACAAAGCAGATACTGGGTTATCCTGCTCTGGCCTTGATGAGGAGAAGTTACAGTAGAGATGGCATTTAACTCTCTCTCAGCACCAGTCCTGTGTGTCCCCCAGTGAGGCTCACAGAAGCTCTGGGTCTCTATTATATACCCTTTACAGTGTAGATGATCAATTTTTGTCTCCTGATAATTGGCACCTATATTAGAAGTTCTGTTCAGGTATTTTGAGTGGCTCTGCAACAGATTAGCAGCAAAAAATATTCAAATCCATTCCTAACATTATTTAGAGTACTTGATTATGAAATCAAACAGTGTTTCAGTAAAAAGAAGTCTTTAGTGATTAGGCAGTAGTTGAATATATAACTTGATAATGTAAAATGTGATTCTTTTTCCTCACAAGTGGTGCTCAAAGCAGAAATACTCAAGTACTATGGATTTGAGGTAAAAATGGCTCCACCTATAGAGACTTCTAGAACAGAGAGGCCCAACTCTAATTGTTTAGGATTTTATAAGAATATTGCCACATCCTCAGATTTATCTGATAAAATCAATTTATAATGATGTCATTGCAACTTAAGGTATTTTGTCTTTGTGAGGAACAGTAAAAATTTAGTTCGCACTCTGCTGTTTGCACTGCTGCTTTTAGTCTCTGCACAGTAGGGAGTCATGTCTTCTTCTGCAATTATAACTCTTAGTTTCAGCTGTAACCCATGGGACAGTTGCTAAGACCAGGAAAATGGAAGATTTTGAATATTTAAAACTGTAATGTCCAATTAATAAGTTCCAGTGGTGCAGCTGGGATCCTGCTGGCTCCAGAAGGGGGATCTGTGAGGGTGGCTGCTGCCCAGCCCTGCTGTGTTGTGGGACTGATCCCCCCAGCAAATATACTATGTCCACTTTGACAGGGTAATTCTTTCTCCACTTTAGGAGGCACCTAGTAAAAATTTGAGTGCTCAGAAGTTGGCTGTGTGCCTCTAGAAGGCCTATGAACATTTAATTGCTTGATGAGCTGATCATTCCAAAGGATTGTATGGAAAGTGACCAAGATCGAGTTCAAACAAAATCTATTTGCCCATTTTTGTAAGTCTTAGCACATAAAAGTTTAAATTTTGCTTTTGGATTTAAGCAATTTTAAGATTTTATAAAGTAATAATCAAAGGAGATGGCAAAACAAGTTGCTTGGTGCTGAAAAAAAATCCGTATTTCCATGTTGGGAAGCTTTTGATTTTCCCAGTTTTTTTCTTGATAAAATAATATGAGCTGTTTAGCAGAAGTGAAGGAAGTTACTTACAAAGTTTTAGCCCAGATGAATCTGCAGTTTTCCTCCCAAAGAAGTGTTTGCCAAAGCTGTTCACATCGCTCTAAGACCTGCCTGTGACAGGAGCAGTGTCTTTCCTATGTCTGAAGGGACAGAGATTGAACAATTCGTACCGTGCTCTCCATCAGCTGGTGGAGGCAGAGCCCTGGCAGCAAACCCACCTCCTCCTGCCAGCTGGTGAGTGGCATCCAGGTTGTAGGGTGGCTTCAATTCCAGCAATGATGGGGTTTGAAATGTCTTGCAAGAAAGGCTTCCTTTCAGAAGGTAGAGGCTATAAAAAGCATCCCCATAGCAGGGGATTCTTCTTCAAAATAAGTTGGATTTTTTTATTGGAGTTCTGTCATTGTATGTGAGCACACAGGGATCTGCTGCTTCCTGGGAGTTGAGAGTCCTAACTTTGTATGAGAGAGATTCAAAGTCTTCTCTGACTTGAATAATTCTAGCATGAAAGTAATGTAGCTGTGTTTGAAAATAGGCCAGATGAAGAGAGATGCTTTTCCCCTTTCTTCCTTCCTCCCCAGTGTGTCTCCCAAGGCAGAACAGGGAAGGGCTGGTTTGCAGCAGGCAGCTGCGAATGAGTGGGGCAGAAAAAGGGGCCTGGCTGGTACAAACCTTGTAGCAGTTCTGGGTAACCTGGCCAGACCCTGTAAGCTCAACTCTTTGTGGTCAGAGGTACTGTGGCATAGGGCTCCCCTTGCACCACAACAAGTTTTTTTAATGCATGACAGGATTAGAGGGGAGATCTCTGTATTATAAAAGGAAACAGGTTTGGTAAATCTAAAAAAAACCAAAACATATCAATAAGATTTCAAGAATAAAAAGTGTTCCGTAAATGTTTCCTTGCTTAAAAAAATACTGCTTTGACAATCTAAGACCTTCTTCATAACCTTAAAATCAGCTGCAACACCTTTCAGTTATCAGTTCTTAGTGATTTTAAAGTTCCAATTCACTATAATATTACTTGCTAATGATATGAAAGTACTTTATTTTAAATTAAAAATTACTGCCTCTGAAAAAAAAATTAAATTATCTTCTTGTTTTTGGAACTCTAATATCTTTCCAAGTTTTCCTTGATTTTGTGTGGTTTAAACAACCAGTATGCAGATTTAACGCCAATCTATTTTTAACGCTAAGTCTGCCTGTAAATTTAGGACTAAATGTGAATTAGAAACACAGTAATATAGTTGTCATGAAAAAGATTTTATAGTCAATAAACAAGAGCACAACTGTGAAATATAGGAACTATTTTAGAATGATTTTTTCCTTTGAGAGGAGTAGAGACTGATATGGATTGGAGACGCAAGTTCTTCCTCAACCCCTTGAGTAACCACTTCAAGAATAGCCCTGTTTCTTGCTTTTCAGTGACCTCACAAATGTAGAGTGAAGTCTGTGGAGCTGCATTGATTTTTCTGTATCTCCCTTGAGGCTGCAATTCTTGTTTAGTATTTAGGCAGTTTGCATTTTCATATTATAGCAGCATGCATTGAAAGAGCACTCAGTGTGCTTCATGTGCTCCTTTTCACTGTCACCCTTAGATGAATGCATGGGGATCTGGAAGTGCTGGCACTGTGACCAGTGTGGCCCAGCTAAACAGAACCTTTTTCACTGCATGGGCTGGACATGCTCATTTCCCATCAGTGCCAGCTGTCAGGCTGGGCTGGGAATGAGTGTGTCAATTCTTGAGCTGTTCTAACGCTTGCTCGATCTCTCATATATTTCAGAGTGTGGCCAAGCCAGTTCAGACACTTTTCAGGTTGTAATGTGGATCACATTCAGTGTGTGCAGGCTCTGAGCTCAGGGCAGGACGAGCCCCATTGCCTTTAAGGGTTCTCATCCCACAGCATGCCAGGACAATGGCTCTGTGGGGAAAATGGCTCCATGGCTGGCAATGCACGGGATGTAAAGCAGGAGTGGGATGCATTTCAAAGAGGCTTTCTGCCTAATGTTTGTTTGACATCCACAGACTCACTTAATCAAAAAAGGAAAAGTGAATTGAATAGGTTCAGTGTACCTGGAGCAAGTAATTAACTATTGGTTTTCTGACAAGATCAAACTTGATGGCCAAAACCTTTGAATAGCAGCAGAACAGAGAAACTGACTTGATTAATTAAACCTCAGGAGTGCCTTCCTCATCACTACTACTGTCAGGGAGACAGGAGTCAAGGTGGGCAGGAAGAAGCAGTGGGGGTGCAGTGCTCCTCAGAGAGCAGGGACTTTATTTCAGGAGAGATTGGGAATGCAGTGAGGGCATTCCTATAGAGAAGCTTTAGATGTTGTAAGGCAGAAGCTTGAGAAACAGACCCAATCACCGCATTTGTCCATGACTGTTCTTCTCAATATCCATCATGTTCCATAGCAAATGCTAATAATAATGCTAATAAATGATGCTTTAATCCTAAGCAGTTCAGCCACCTTGTGGTCTCAGCACTGCAGGAGCTGGGAGGTGGTGGGCTGTAGCCAGAGCAGGGGGCTGCTCAGAGCAGTAGCTGCTCTCAGTCCTGGGCAGAGGTTGTTCTGGGAGATGTTACTGGTGCTGCTTCTGCTCCTTCCTCCCCTTTCCTATGCACGACTCTCTGGACACTTTTTTTCCAAATCTGCTGTTTCATCCCTTATGAAAAGGAAGACGCTTTTAAATATAGCAATTTTATAAGATAACTTTTCATATTTCTCATCCATCCCTCATTTGCTCTATGAATTAGGAACTTTTAAGTTTAAAAGCAGTAAATTTAAAAAAAAAAAACAAAACTAATTTATATTCCTGATGTTTGCTTAATTAGACTTCTAAAAATACAGTACCAACTTGTAATATGTTTTTTGAATAAAGTTAGTCACAATTCTCTAAAGTTAATATCTTTTTCTGGCATCCCTGCTGCAATTCATTTTTTTTGCTTTGCTATTGTTTCCAAACGTGTTCTGGTCCCAATAACACTTGTGCTGAAGTTCAAGCCAAGGATAGCAGTCAGGCAGGGCAGCAATCAGTCTGGATCTGTGTATCCTCTCCTCTGTAGCCACAACAGCTGGTGGCTGCTTTCTCCACCTGCATGTTTTTTCAGCGTCTGCCCAGTGTGGCTCTCCAGTGGCTGCACCACCACGTTTTGTATTCCCTGTGAAGTCTGGTCCTTAACATGCCTCAGTGAAGCTGAGAGAGTTTTATTCCCTGCTAGAAAACTGTTCACTGTGGCAACCCTTAGGGAAACTGAAATTAGGGAACACATTTGAAGCTCCTGCTGAACTGCTGTTTCTTGGGATGTTCCCTGTTTCATGAGGGCCATATCCTGCAACTGGGTCTGCTGTGGTGTGTATGCCAATATACTTTTGTATGTGCTTGTATGTGTTGCCTGCAAGCTTTATTTGCTTTGTGTATTTTGACTTTAAGCATGACAGAAGAGAGAGCATAACAATTCTTGTGACCTTTCTTAGCTACTTGGGATGTCTAATTTCTGTAAATAAGCTGTATTACTGAAAGCAAAACTATTTTGTTGTGATCAGACTAAAAGTGCTACATCTTATTGATAAGGCCCACTTTATAGAGGCTGTACCTTGAGTTTCTCTAAAATTGAAGTGCACAGACAGCAAGATCTTTTGTGTCCATTTTGGCTGAAATGCCTTGAAAAAGCAGTATTTCTGTTCTTTTCTGCTCTACTACCAATTCAATGAAAGGCTGTTGTTTACAGCATAAGTTTAATACTCAGTTTCTTCTTGGCAAATTGGTGATGAGATGAGGAGGGAGTGCCCCTTCCTTTGAGCTCTTGCTGAAGCAAAGGATCAGTTGCAGACACCTCTCCTCCAGGTTTGGAGCTGCTGCAGAATGATAGGGCTGTGTTGTAGGGCTAAAAGTGGAATCAGAATTAATATTTAATAATTTGTACATAACCTGATATAGAACATGTGAGCACTGGTGAAACCACCAAAACTTGTGTACGTTGTCTTCTGTATGTTCTTCTACCAGACTGTAGAAACCCTAGAGTCTGTTAAACATCAGTCAACCCACATCACCCTGTCATCTCTTCTACCCGTAAAATCTGTAAATTATTCCAACACCAGGAGTTACAATGTACAGGGCTCAAACCAATCAGGAATCATGCAGGCAGCCAAGCTGAGAGAGCCATCCCTGCCACCTCCTGCCCCTGATGTGGCTGTTCCTTTCCCTCCAGACTTTATTCTATAGACCATGTGTCTCATGCATGGTCCACTGTTCCTTCCACCCAGGGGTGAAAAGACACTTTTGGAGAAGTCCCATTTTTTTCTTCAGGTGCACAGGGCCCGCAGCATTCCTTAGGAGTTTATCCTGGCCAGTGGATGGAAGGCTCCATGCAGCATTCCATGGGTTTTCTTGTGCCAGGCATGTTGTTTCTCAAGTAGTAACCCAAACTCATAATTTCATCTTGTCTTACTCATGACTCTCCCCTTGTTTCTCTGGCAGGACAATGCAAGAGATGTGTGTTGTTTCAGACACTGATATTTCAGATGTGCTATGTAAACATAAGTACGTTTAGAAAGTTAACATTGCTATAAAATCTGAATATGGTCTCATTTTTCTAATGTTTGAGCTGAAAATGTGGTATTAAATTATCTTATTTATCTTTGTATTTAAAGTGTGTGTAAAAATTAAAAGCCACTGCTCTTAAGAAGCAAATATCAGTCCACTTTATCTTCCTGATGTACTGTAAACTGCACACACAGAGGAGGTTAGTAGCTGAATGGGGGATGATTATGAAGATGAATGAGTGGCCAGGAGACAGAGTCAGTTTAATGAGCTGAGCAGTAAGGAGGCTGTAATTTTTATAGATTAGCACTGAACTTGTCACTTACTGGCTGATACAACAACTTAGTTTCAGAATTACAGTATGTCAGAAATGAGCTCAACAAGCTCAAAACCAGTGGTGATCTGATTATCCCCCATGTAATCCAAATTACAAGTTCTCCTGGATCTGTATTCCCTCTTCCTAATGTTTTATCTGTCACAGGTAAGAAGCAGAGACCAGAAAAGTGCACAATTACTTTTGTGCCAGATGAATTTTTTAAAATTCCTTTTCCTTCACTTGGCTGTGGTGGCCGAGCCTCTGAGCAGCTTCCTGTTCCCAGGCTCTCTTGTGCTCAGTCAGCTCAGTGCCTCATCAGACACCAACCCTGAGGGAAGCAGCAATGTGAGAAACAAAATGGTGAATGCCCAGGACCATCCCTTTCCTAGAGAGATGTTGATGATACAGTGCTTTCTGTTGTTACTGTAATTTTGTTTTCTTGTGCTAGTCTTTAGTGACCTTCTAACATTCTGTGGGTTTGTCAACAGTTTGTTTTTTTGTTTTTTTTTGATGTTCCCAGTCCAACAATGCCTTTCTGTGCACTGGTTTGGAGGCAGAAGTTTGCTATGCCATAACATGTTATCAACAACTGCATATTTTCGTGTCCCCAAGAAACCCCTGCCTCATGGTGGCATTGGGTGCCTGGGTCCTGAACTGACCACAGGGACTGCTCCACGCTGGTTCTTGCCATAGTTCTGCTTGGTATGGAAGAGCCAAAAACCTGGTTTCTGTTAGGAAAGTCAAGAGCGGGACAAACACCTAGGCTGATTTGTTTTTCACAAGCTGAGCAAAAGCTGTGAGCCCTTAGTCTGGCGCCATTCCCAGAAGTGTTATTTTACAGGCATGATGCTTTTGATAATGGCATTGCTTCTGGAGTAGCATACAAGGGATAATTATTGTTCCATGAGCAGATGACAGTGTTGATTTCTCCCTTTCATAATTCACTCAGGCCACAGGCTGATTTGTTGGAAGAAGCATTTTAGTTTTAGACAGCTCTGGGACAAGAAGGGGGAAGGCCACATTTGGGTTTGTTAAGGTGACAGGCATCTGTAATTTTGGAGATGGCTCTTGTGGTCAGCTGTAGACAAGAATGTTGGGACTGGTTTTGGTGACCTAAATCCACTTTGAGACAAGTCCAGGTCACAAAATGGTGCTCTAGTTCTCTGTTCTGGCAGTGTTTCCCTGTGCTTTACAAAAATACGTACACTGGCAGTGTGGGGAGTTTCATGTACCATTGTAAGATTTTGCTACTTGTGTCTGCTCTCAAGCCCTTCTCTTGTGTGGTTTACCTTTCCAGTGAACACATAACTCTGTTCCAAAAGCTAAGCTTTCTCTTGACATTTACACTGCATGTGTGCAGCAAAAGCAGCAAAACCTGGCTAACCAGATCATTGGCTTTTGTTTCCTCAGCCACTCACCTGCCATTTCACCCTAGGAACAATTTTTACTCTTTCTTTTTCTACCCGTTAAATGAGAGCAGTGATATCTTCCTTTCCCCAGCCTTCTGAGAGTTTTCAACCACCACAGGATATTATCACTGTGCATCTTACAGGTAAATCACATCCCTTGTAGCAAATGCACTAACTCAGCAAAGCTGTTTTTAAAATAAAGCTGTCCCGCACCATGTAAACGAGTTTCTTGACTGAGGAGTTTTATTGGCAGTTGCCAGCAACCAAAGCAAGATGGCTCTGGCTGCCCTTAGATGGACACAAGTCCTGCTACTCTTCACCCTATGCTTATCCCATCCTCTCAATTTGTCTTCTGCTTCTGGATCATGCTCTCATGTAGGGTTGGCTCCTCATGAACAAGCAGTAGTGACTACATGCCTTTTGGTGACTTACACCAGCAGTGCTTTTTAAAAAATAATTTTCCCATGTGCTTACTGAGCATTAGCTAAGTAACAATGTTAATCTGTAAACCGAGGACCTGAACAGATGAGTCTGATATTTTTTTTGTGTGTAAGCTTGTCTTTTAAAATACAAGTTCCTATTTTTAAAATAATTCATTAAAAAAAAAACAAAAGAAAACATACCAAAATGAAAACACAAAAACCCCCGCCACATACTGACCTTTTAAAACCACTGTATGCCAGACCTTCTTAAGAGATTTGGCACTGACATTTTTCTCATAATGGAAGATTCATTAAGGTCAGTTATAAATTTGCTGCAATAAATACAGAAGAATTAAGAGCTCATCAGCATTACCACAGCGTAATGTTCAGCGGATTGAATTATGTACTTAGAAAGATGAATCTGTGGCAATTGGCAAGCTTCAAGAGGAAAGCTGCATGTGAGCATGGACATGTGCATGCACATGTGTGAGAGGAATGGTGGAGGAAATGAGGGGAGGAAAAAGGAATTTTAAAAAGCAAACCATTTTTTCCTAGCCCAGTAATATTTAGAGTAGACAGGATAAATAGTACGATTGTGCTCTTGCTCAGTGCCTTGTAATTGATGTTTCTGCTGGTAAATGCTGCAGTGTGACTGGGTGTCTGTCCTGCTCTCCTCCCCTCGCGGCTACACTGTCTTTTGAACCATATTTTGTGCAAACAGTATTGATGGTGATTGATGAAGAGAGTGAGAGGGTCAGCCCTTTGCCTACCCCCTGGAGTAATTGGGCTGCAGTTTGTTAAAGGGTAAGAGAAGAGATATTAAAAATGAAGAAATGCACTAAGTGGGTGTGAGCTGTGTTCCCAGCTGTTCACAACATCTATTCAGTAATACAGAGCATCAATCTAATTCTCCACACAGGGTAGGAGCATGGCAAGTCAAAAGCCTCTGATAGGCAGTCCTCACCAGCAAGATACAATGTTCAATTTAAGAAAAGATTGAAAAACATCAGTCTTCCCTTAAAACAATTTGTACAGAATAAATTTGGCACTTGCCAGCTATTCCCATGGAGTGAAACTGATAATAGGACAGAGAAAATCATGTAACATGATTTAGGATTCCCAGGATGGGATTACTTGTAATAAAACAGGAGGGAGGCGGGAGAAGGGAGAAGAACTGTGACAGTAAGCTTAATGTTAATTCAGAGTGCTCTCAAACCCCTGGAAATTCAGGGCTGAGAGTACTGGACACCTCCCAGCATCAAGATTCAGTCTGAATGCAGGTTCAGCACAGTGGTGGATACTGGCTCCGAGCGCCTCAGCTGGAGCTGCTGGGTGCAAGTTCCTTTAAAAATCTCTCCTCTAGGGCTTGTGTATCCTACAAAATAATCTTCTGATGAAAACTGGTGTCAGGTGCTGAACTAGTGCCTCACATAGCTTGCCTTTTGACTTTCCTTCTGGCAAAATCATCTACAGGACACGTCCAACTGAATCTATGCTGACTTCCCATATTGGTAATAAAAAAAATTTTCTGAAGCTTAAAACTAGATTCTGCAGTAGGCAGACTGCAGGCAACCCTTACATACCACCTGCCCCAGACATCTTTGGGGGATCTGAACTGTATTATGGATAGAGGTAATGATGATGGGAAGGCATTTTACCTAGCAAAGGCAGCACTGATGCTCTGACAAGGCCTGGTACCAAAGACCTGCTGGTTAGGGTACAGAGAAGCAGGTACCCTCAGAACTAAAGGAAATTAATCCATTTAGAAGATCTCATTGGTGTGGGCCTGTAACAAGTCCCACAGGGCCAGAAGCCAAAACTTCTTCTCTTGTCACAAGTTGCATGTCATTACCAGGCCTCTTATAACCACAGAACTGAGAAAAAAAAAGATGAAATTTGGTTTTCTCACCATAAATCATTAGTGTCCACTGGATTTAAAGTCTCTGCCCCCAGATCAGCAGTTGTGCTCTGCGTGGCTGAGGAGCTGAATCCTACTGTGCCTTACAAGAACAAGACTTAATCTATATTCTTTCAGAGCTCTATTTTAACTAAAATATATTGCTCTTATTCTAATTCTAGCATGGTTTTAGTAGGTGAGACTAGAGGTTTCCAGAAACAGATTTTCTCATCAAAATAATCTTCTACATTCACTAAATGACATTTATGCATTCCTGAAAAGATACTAGTCTTTTTAATACCATAAAATAAATTTTCTTCCTTGAATTTGGGTATTTAAATTCCAGTGTTTTAAATAAGTGATTTTTTTTTTTCCTGTGGCATTGTCATTTTCTCGAGGCTAACGATGACTTGGGGAAACAGAGTAGAAAGCATTCTTGGGGTGATGTGTTCCTCTTAATTGTGTATTTCTGTTCTTCCACACAGTGGACAGTGGTTATGTTTTGGTTACCGTCCCTATGGAAGACATACTGAAAATGGGTCCTCATGAAATAGGTTAGCGTTCCTGTTGTGGTTAGAATGGAAGCTTCACACCAAGTTTCCTAGAAAAGACCTGCTGTTGAGCCAGAAGGGGCAACCTTCTTGCTTTCTAAACTCCTCAGAATACTGCTGGATCCAATATTAGCCCCAGGCTTGGTCACCAGTTTGTCTAGAGAGTTATATAGATGTAATTGAACCTTTATGCAACCTGTTCTGCAAGATTAAGTATGGAAACACAAATATACATACAAAAATGCATGATTTATTTTGTTTGTGATAAAGACTAAAAGACTGGTCAGAATTATTTACTATGTATACAGACAGTGCACTATATTAGCTGTTATACCTACTTTTAAAGCAGGATGTAAACAATGATATTGGTAAAATAATTATTAATTAGAAGTTGAAGTTACTTGTCCTTATCCATGACCATGGGCAAATGTCTTTCACTCAGACTGAAGGAGTAACCTTCCTTCCACTTGGGAGGAATCTCCACATGCCCTCCTAGAAGGGGGTGTTTTAGGAGTCCCTGCCCTTAAAAAGTGATACACCCTATTCTATAAACTGCTTGCCTGTCAGTAGTATGGTTCCCTGGACTAGCTCTGTCAGCTCAGAAGCTTTAGATCAGTTATCAGTTCTATCATTTGCTGGTTCCTTTGACAGGAACTTTGCCACATCCTCACTGGTGTCAGTGTCTGCCAGGAAACATCATTCTTCACATCCTCAGGATGTTTAAGATTGGGTTTGATGGGTCAGGCTGGTCTTAGCATTCTTCACCGCCAAAGCTGTATGACCCACACCCCTTCTCCATCTGCTACTGATAACTTTTGGAGATAGTGTCAAGTTTGGACTGGTTTACTCCTACTTAGGCAGTGCACCCAGAAGAGTGACTGCATGTACATGGCCTGTGTAATGCTGAATCCAATGCTGTGCAAAATGTTCTTTACCCAGAAGAGCTCCCCTGTCCTAGCTGTCCCCAGCTCCTGACCGACACACGGCCAAGGCACCCTGTCCCACAGAGTCAGTTGCTCGATTAATCTGTGGATGAAGCTGTGAATGGTTGTGTGGATGTGTTGGTTGAGTCCTTAAGGAAGGAGCTGTGTTTGTTCAACTCTTACATGCTGATCTTTGTAATCAACTTCATCAACAGGTCACTTGTAACTCTGAGTACACAAAATACCGATCTTATTTGCATTCAGAATCTGTAAGCTACTTGTAAAGTTTATTGGGACTAAATTTTAAGCCACCTAAAACAAAACTGAACTTTATGCTATTTGACCTCTTTGTTATTTGTAGAAATGCTAGAGTCTGGCCAGATGGGCCAGAACTGAGTAGCTTCTCACAGAACTGAGTAGCTTCTGTGTTCCTGAGCTGAAATGGCTGATGGAAATGAGGAGGAGCCAGCTCCATCCTAGCTGTCTTGTGCACCCATCAGAGCCCCTGTAGCCTTCTGTTCCATGCAGCTCCTTCTGCGTAATGTTTGGAGTTGTTGCATCTGTCACCAAGTGCTGTGGGAACTTCCACAAGCTCAGGAGCCTTTTTTCCTGGCTGAACAAAATATGGAAGGGACATCACTTGTAAAGGCCTTTGCCTTTGGATCCTATTTCATCAAACAAATAGGAGGAGGGGATCCCTTATTTACATTAATGCTGCTATCTAAGGCTTCCTGGAATACAAAAAATCTGCAGTCCTGAAGCTGAGATGAGGGAAAGGAGCATATGTGCTGTGATCATTTGTATTTATAGACAGACATTTCATCACTGGTACTGGAGCATTAAGTTCTCCTTCAAGGCATGCTCAACCTCAAGGTGAGAACGAGAGGTCCTCTTAGAATTAATGCCTCAAACCCAGATATGAGTATAGAATCAGAGCCTGAAATAAGAGTTTGGATCTAAGTTTGACATGTAAATTTATTTTTCACTAGCTTTAAAATCTGCCTATGTATTGATGTAGGGACTTTCAATATGGGATCCTTGGACAACCTTGCTAGAGCCTGTGAAAGAAATCAAGACTATATCTCCTGCACAATATATGCACCTTATTTATATGCTGTACATCAATCTGCAAGTGTGACAGCTTCAGTGAATGCTTATAGGCCTTATTGATGAACAAAGCAGGAAAGCAACACAAATTAGATCACTTAATTAAAAAAAATGCTAGTTTACAAGGAAAAAAATATAAACTTAAAATCTCCTTTAGCGATATCATTCCTGCTCCATAAGTAAGGCAGATTTTTAATGCTTTCAGGAGAGATTTAGAAGAATGTCTAATGGTCAAGTACCATCTACTCTTTGTCTATGTGTTTTACAGTGCGTTGAAATACATACTTAGAATTGTATCATGCTTTTTGCTTCCTTTTGCCTGATACACAGAGATGAACTAGCAAAGCAGACCCCATTTAGCTGCATTAGTCACACAGTAAGGTAATCAGAAATGTCATCATAAACTTGCCTCAGTAGAGTAACTTTACTTTTTTCCCAGCCCTCGTTGGAATAAAACCTGTTGTCAAGAGAAGAAGGGTGATTAACAAGGGTATATTATGTAATTACTGCCTGGTTTAGATTACTAAAATTATGACGATAGAAGTAACATAATTAAAGAAAATAATTAGTCTGAAGTAAACAAACCCAGCCCATTCTCTGCAGCCTCCCTTCCCCTAAAATAACCAGCCAGGGTCTAGGCTTTGGGGAGAGGTTGCTACTCCAGGCAAAAGCAGACAAGAAAACAAGGTGATCTCTCTTTTCATTCACTGAGTTCTCCCTGCCTTTGCCGCCAGGCACAAAGTGCTCTGTCCCCCAGCCAGCGCTGCCCTGGCCGTGCTAGTGCCTCCCTTTTGCCCTCGTGAGACAGGTGCTCTCACTGCTGTCCCTAGCAGTGTGCCTGGTGGGACAGAGGTGGCACCAGTGTGGGGGCTTAGCCAGTGACTGTGGGAGCCACAACAAGGTGCTGCTGTCCAGAGACAGTCTGAAGTTTGAGGCCTATGCAAAGACCTTGCCTGTTTTTAATGAATGAGGCCAGGCTTTACATTTGTGTTCAGCCATAATTAGCCAAAGAGTGGGTTATGAAATCTTCCCTAGCAAAATTACCAAGGCCTACTCTGATGTCTGGGAAGGTTTTAAAGACAAGATTAATGAGCCAAGTGTGCTATAAGATCACAGAGAAGCTAAAAATTTAGGGCAGGTACTGGTTAATTACTCTCAATGGAATATGGTGCGGATGACAATGATAATGGCAGTCTGAATGGGCTGACAAATCTTGCTACTAGGCAGAGAAAATTATGATAAATGTCTGCATAAAGACTTGAGTTTAAACTCTTGCTGACTTCTCATCTCAAGTGCATTCTCAAGAGGTCCAAGAATTCAGAGGCTTCTTGCCCAGTTACTCTATGCTGAACTTGTTCTGTGTTTTTAATTTCATGTTTGAACATTTTTTGTCTTTGTGGCTTCTTTTGATGATAGAATGACTGTGAAGTACAGCAGTTCCTTTGAAGTGAAGAGTATTTAAGCACAAAATGTGTGAAATTTCTCATTCTATTTGTTGCAAGTATGAGTTCATGTGAATAAATTTTGTCACATTTCTGTATTTTGATTTGAGATGTGGAGGTTTAGATTTCAATAGTGAGGGGTTGTTAAGATAAATTTGTGCAGAGAAGTGTGTGCTGCAGCCGGAGCAGGGAACAATCACACGTGCCAGGGAGCTCAGCAGCACAGCCAGCACTGGGACTGCTCTGCAAGCCCCCAACAGGCAGCCAAACTAGAATCCAGAGGTAGTCACCCAAAGCCCCACTACTGGCTGCCCTAGGTAGGGTTGTTACCTCATTCTCCTCCACTCAGTGCACATTTTAGTCAACATACACTTTCCTGTAATATATTGATTACTGTGTATTACAGAGATTTTTATTAAGCTTATCTAGGTCTTGCAGATACTGTGTGATAAAAGACCTGAGCTTTGAAATTGGATATGACTGCACCAAGAAAAAGATGGATGTATCCTAAGAGGATTGTGACTTAAAGGGATGAAGTTATCCTTGTTATATCCTATTCTTTACATGACTAGAGCTGCAAAGCAGAGGATAACATTTCTTAAAATGTTGAAGTGACTTGAGAGTCCACATTCGATTCTCACAAGTGACTTTAGCTGCTCTTGTCCCTATATGCTTCAGCCTTCCAACTATGATGAAGTTTAAAAGGAGTAAGCAGTGGAAATAAGGCTCCAATAAAAGCCACCACCTCAGCTAAAGCTGCTCTTATCCTTTTCAAGTCCTGGCAGTACTAATGCCAACCTAAATGTGCTAGACGTGGTTAAACAGGGAGCTGATGTCACTCCTTCTCAGGGCAGAGTGTGACAATCATCCCTTTATACTTTGTGTTATGGAGTCAACCAGGTGTTCCTCTCTTCTGTCTGTGCTGCAGGCCAGGTGCAGACTTGGATTTCACTGCTATGAAGCTTTTATTATTCAGATAAATCCATAATTTGAAATGTTTATAAAAGCATTACAACCACTGCTTTAATTGTAGTGGGAGAAAGAGACATTGAAGAAGCCAGGAGGATGAGGGTTGCTGGTCCTTAGGGTCTAGTACAGGGAGCTCAGCTGCAGTGCTTGTGGCTGCTCCTTTCCCCACACGCTCTCCTGAATGAGAAAAGCAGGGAGAGTCCTGCCCTGGAGCCAGCAGCTTTATTGAGCATTCCTAAGGCCACCCCAGGGGCCCCTGTTCAGCAGCCACTGCCCACCACAGCAGGGCTGCAGTCACTGTTTGTATGAAATGGCTTGGCAAACAAGGCCATTTGAGTAATAAACATGATTAATTTCAAATGCTATTATCTTAGTCCCTCTCCTTCTAATCTCCTTCAGATCCTCCTGGAGAAAGGTCTAGCACATTTGCTATTACCTCATGCTGTTGTTTTCCAAAGCTCCCGCTTTTCCTGTGAAGATCCCTGCTTTAACATCACTGAGACAGCGACTATTCCATTTCCCTTACCCTCTGGTCCTCCACATAATGTCATTTAAACTACACTGGCATTCCCAAAAGAGTGAAGCTTGAGCTTTTACTGAGATTTTAATTCAAAGCAAACACAGAGCTTAGCCATGAGCTGATGTTAAGTATGGTATAAAATGCAAAAGTGTCATTTCTTTGCCTCTCCTTCCATTTAGAAGTATCAAAACGCTTTTATTTCAGCAATAGATGCCATTTTAAGAATTATTAAGATTTTATATGTTATGTTTGGCAAAGAGGATTAATTATTCTTCCTGCTTAGTTTCTATTCAGGCAATCAAATGACATTAAGCTAGTTTGCTCTTCACTGTTTCATTTGAAAGGAAAAAGATGGATTTCTGTTTTTCACATACAATGCTTAGATGATTCATGTTAATACAATTTGAAGCAATGAGGCACTTCAGTAGGGATTTTTGTTCCATTAAAACCTGGTTTCTGTTTCCTAAATACATTGCTCTTACACACCAACCTTTTTTGGTATTTCCCAGTACATTTATTTTTTAAAAAGGGTCTCGCAAAAGTAGTTCTAGAGCTGTGGCCACTTTATTAAGGAGAATAGGATGGTCCCAGCTGATGGTCTGGGTGCTTTCAGGATGTTTGCTGACACTGGAGCTCCAGCTGGCAACGAGGCCAAAGGCAAAGGGAATTCCAGCTCTTTCTGCTCGTGAGTGTGGTCCAGGCTGAGAGGCCTTAGAAGGGCCCTCAGAATGTATTTTCATTTTGATGTAATGGTGTTGGGAGGGCTTGAGGGAAAGGGAGTGAAAAATAAAGAGGTTGTAAGTCCTTTCTGCAGGGACAGAAGAACCTGATTTCATGCAAATGAAAGTCAGTGAGAGCTTGAAACCTTTACTCTACAGACTGTATTTTTTGAAGTGTTTGCTCAGGAGGTTCCATGCAGAAGGGCATCCAGTAATCTGGTTAGTTAGCTCCAACGACCTGTTAGATCTGCAAAATGGATTCTCTTGTGTTTCTTTGCCTTCCTGCTCTTTGGTAGCCACAAGGGCAGCAGTGCAGTCCATTCTGGTGTCCTAGATGAGAAATGTAAAACCACATCAAAACAGAAACCCATCAAACCATATCAAAAGAGGAAAAAAAAAAAAACTGGTCAAGAAATCATGCAAAGAAAACAGAAAGATTGAAAGTTGTAGTAAAATCTGTAGCACTTATACCTCTTCTCCTCTTGAGGATCGTTGCAAAAACCTTTGTGCAACACCAGGCCCCTTGTGTGGGCAGCCAGAGGGTGCAGAGAGGAGGCCTGATGCCTCCAGTGCTCAAAGGGCTGTGGTCCCACTTCCTGAAGCCAAGGGCTGCTGCACCACCCCTGCCAAGGCTCACCATGCCAGGAACTCCTTTCCCAGGATGGGTGCCTCAAGGAGAAGCAGTTCTGGGGTGATCTGTGCTGCAGAGAAACATGCCTGGGGCTCTTCCTGCAGAGACTGTGCGTTGGGGTGTTTTCTTCTTGTCTAAACAAATGTCATTGAGGATTAAAGAAGGGTTTGGTCTCTCAGTATAGAAAAACAAGACAGATAGAGGTTATTTTGGCTCATCCAGCTCATTTGTGCTTGTGAAATTTAGTCCCTTTAAAAGGTTCTGGTAGTTTAATCTGTTCCTTATCCTACTGATCTTCCAAATAGAAAAGTGCTAACAATATATCTTACTTGAGCCTTTCAAGTCATCCTTGTGAAACACTTTCATTTGCAGTGTAATGAGAACTATCAGGTATTATTGTTAAGGGCTGCTTCAGTCCTAGCTGGATACCAATTCACCTCTCAAGCTTGAAGAATAGTGTATTTCACTCCATATCATTTGCTCATACACGAAGAACAGACTTTGAAATAGTCTTTTTTTTCAACTCCTTTTTTGTTTAGTTGGAAGGATTGACACTAGAAAAGCTCATTTCATGAAATAAGTAGTTCTTGAAGTGATGGGTAACAAAGGGATATGCTTTAAAGTGAACAGCAACACAATTCTGTAGTTATCCAGCCTGTGATATTAGGTCTATTCACAAAGTGCTGGAAAGGCTGGAGTCAAACTCCCATGCAATCTCTTGGAGGCAGGCTGTGCTCACTCCAGCATACCTGCCAAATACATGTGAGGCATTCAGGAAAGAAAATACATGTCACTTCATCTTTTCTTCTCAGTTTCTGTCCCGTTAATTCAGTGAATTTATTTTTATCATGTACACTGGTCAGAAGGCATTGATGGCTGTATGGAGGGCAACAACGTCTCCTCTCTTCTGTGTCTTAGGAAACTGTCTCAGAAATCCAGAAAAATGGTTTCTTCCAAGAGGAGGCTTTCTGGGGTCAGCCAGGATTGCTCACAAGGTAGCTGATTTTGGCCCTACCATTAATTATGATACCATTTGAGTGAGAAAGTTGTCAAGCTCTCCTAATTGCAATTACTTAAGTAATAAGTAACAATAAGTCACATCTCTTGCATCTTTTATGCTTAACTCCTAGACTTGCAAGTAAATGTCTTTGCTCACTCAAAGAACAACTGTAGCATCACAAGTCAACATTGCTGCCCTGTAATCCTCCTCTAGCTAACACTGCCACAAAAAACAAGTGCTGAGAGCCAAGCTGGCAAAGTTGTCATGGTGAAAAGGGGGACAAAAACTAAGGCTGCCCTTCCCTGGCAGAATCCCAGCTGGAATGCAGCACTACAAACACCATCTGCTTTCTCCTGCAAATAAGCCCTTGCAGGGTGCAATGGGCCTGCCTGGTGGAGGAAGAGGAAAATTCTACCCCTGTTTATCACAACCACTGTGGATTTGGACTCTGCCTTTGCTTGTAAGTGCAAATCATTATTAACTCTACAGCATGTAATTGAGTCTAGAACTTGAGCCTGGTTAGCACCCTCTCTATTTGTGACCATTCAATGACATCATGGAATCAGTAAATTGGAAAATACCACTAAGGTCACCAAGTCCACATGTTAACCAAACACCACTCTGTATAATCAAATTTTTTTTTGCAAGCTTTTAAATTTTATTTTTAAATCAATAGTCTCAGCTATTTACTGAACATTTTAAAAAACTGGCACAAGTAAATCAAACCACAATCGAACAAAAAACCCAAATCAACAGAACACCAAACACTCCTCCCTCAAAAAAAATGCCAAAACCAAACAAATAGAAGCCCTTCCCCTTTCCCCCTCCAAAAAACCCAAATAGAGAAGAGCACCACCTCACAAACAAAAATCTCCCTCCGAAGTTTTATAGGAAGGGTTTTGGAAATCCAAGAAACTGTGCCACTACTATGGTTAGTGTATAAATAACCAGCTTTGATGTCTTACCTCCTCAAACTTTTGGAAATTTCATTATGGTAATATCTTCAAAACCTTAGAATTATGTCTGCAAGTGACTGGTTCTTGAAAGCTTCCTGAATTCATGTTGGTAGGAGCAAATTCTTTCAGAGGTTAAAGTAAGTTTGCATGTTACTTTAGGAAGTGTGTCTTTGAGCAACTGCTTTACTTCTGCTGAGTAAAGCTGAGCAGCTCGCTGTAATAAGCTGCTCAGTTAAAGCCAAAATCACCAGTGTTACTGGTGCACTCCTTCCTGGAATTCATTGAAGCAGTTAATGAAATGGAACCTGTGACATTTCAGTTAAGTGTCTGAAACTGCTCGAGCAGTAGCTGCTTTGTCTTTGATGCTCACATTTAAGGCTTCACCGTCCTGCCATGCTCAGGCTCTGTCCTGGAGAGACATTAAATGTCCCTCTCTGTTTTATGGCTGGAGAATTTCTCCTTTGCCTATCACTGAAATAACTGGGTGTTTTGGTTAAGAAATCATTTTGTCTTCTTATCCACTCAAGCTCCCTCTCCTTCTATTTTTTCCAATTATATATTGAAGAAACATTTTTCTAAGTAATTTAGTCAGTGACTGGGGGTTCTCAAGCCTTTCTCTGATTTCCAAAAATCATATGAAGTGCTGCCACTTATGTAGGAAATGAATACATATCTCTCCTGCCTTGTATTCTTCCCAGCCTGAGAACAGGCTCTGCTCTTTTGTCCCTTCCAATCTCAGGCTATCAGGAAAGCTTCTATTACTTCAAGGCTGATATGATTTGAAGTATCTTGGTTTAATCCTATTTCCCTAAAGATTTAAGGGGTTTTTCTTCTTGAATCTGAAAAAATATCATTCTTTGAAAATAATAAGCGCAGCTAAAAAGTCTGCCCTGTTTCTCCTTTTTAAAGTTAATGGATAAAAAGTCTCATTTGGCAAAAAAAATACAAAGCTCCAAATTGCTGTTTCATTAAGTTCTAATTCAATTATTATGATTGCTACTAAAAATTTAGGAAAGGCAAAAGATTTATCAATATTTAAAAGAAAATATCTATATCCAGACTATAATTTTCTGGGTGATAGATGCAGAGATTCAAGAGGTGTGAGTAAAAAAGCTATTGACATCAACAAAAATCCAAAGGTCAAATAGGTCACAAGTAAAAGATAATGATAGATTATCATAAAATTAATTATTATTTGTTACTGCTTCAGATTAATCTAGGATAAATGCTACCCTCTTGCTATTGAATATTATATATTATTAGCTAAAAGTTAATTGCCATCTCTGTGGAAGCAATTCACCATATACCTACATTCATATTAAATTACCTAGCTCTTGTTCCTTAAATTCAGTCTCTTTTGTAAATCAAGTTCAACCTATTCCTTAAAGTGCTTTGCGCCTGCTTTCTGTTATTATTTTTCTTGGCATATGGAAATCCTTTTAAAATTTCATGTGTGTGTTTAAATCAGGTTCTGTTATTCTTCAGGGTTGTACAATTTAAGGACATTTATTTTTTATCAGTGTTTTTAAATGTATTGAGACATCTTATTCTTTGCTGTAATTGCCTAATTAATTCTATACAACATTTAAAAGCCACTCCGTGGTGTAAACGGTCCCATGAAGGTTTCTTTGCGTGTTACATCTTTGTTTTTACACGAGCTCACGTGTCCTAGATGTAGTATTTCCACTCGGAGGTTCAAGGACCCGCCCAATTTACCCAGGCAGTGCAGCACCATTATCAAGAGAAACCAAACCGAGAGGCTGATTCTCCTCAAGGGCTGCTGGGCGCTTTGCAGCCAGAGTCAATGAGAGCTGAACCAAGTCTGCACTCCCGCTTCAGACCGCCAACTTTGATACTCCGCTAAAAATAAGCGGCGCACGCCGAGCCTTTCCGCCCGCAGCAGCAGCGGGGCAGCCCCGGCCGCAGCGCTTCCTGCCGCTGTGCGCGCTCCCCGCGGCCCCGCTCGCACCCGCGCCTCCCTTCACACGCCGCTGGCACCACTCGTGTGTTAGTGCTGCAACACATGAGCATTTTCCTAGCGGGACTTGGATTTCTAAGTTACTGAGAGTAATATGTTGGGGGGAGGGGGGGAAATCCACCTGTTAGGGAATCTTTGTGGAATTGTTTTAAAAGTTTTGCTACTGTGTTTTCTTGGCGTCTAATGATGGAGATTAGGAGAAAGCACAGAATGGTCCCTCATAAAACAGAGGATTGAGGTTTTTAAAAAGATAGTTTCCTATTTTAAAATTACTAAAAAGTTAAGACAAAACTTTCGATAAGAAGAAAGATTTATTTTGGCAGCACTCAATTTTCAAGGAAAAAGTTTTTTCTACCTCTGTGTTGCACAGGGAGTATAATAATAGAATTTTGATATTCCCTAGCAAAAATAGAATTATTGGTCACCAGAATTATTGTGTATGTGGTTTAGACAGTTATAATTTTACATTTACATGATACGTTTCATCTGAAGGGTTTTTGTTTGATTTTTTTACATGCCTGATAAGTACCAAAATACAAAATATTTGGTCACATACTAAAACATTTTTATAAAAAAAGAATAAGATTGCTCATGCCTTCTGCTATTTACCACTTTTTAAATGATTGTTCACAATGTATGGTAACTGTATTGGTTCATCATTCTTGGGTCTTTCAATTACTACATTATATTATTTTAATTTTCTCGGGTAGTTGCCTTTGATCACTGTATAAATCTCAATTATTTTGTGAGCGCATTTTGTCTATCAAGCAGATCCTTACCATCAGCACAGTTGTGTAAATGATTCCATCTAAAAGGAGTCTTTATGAAAGCAGTCCTGCACCTTGCTGGATGTCATTTGCCTAATATTTAAGTCCTGCCAGGAAATGCTGCTTCCACTTCTCATGGTAGATGGCATCTGTTAGAGATTTTATGTAGATCTAGATTAGGAGCTACAACCAACTTCCATTATGTTTGGGGGATTTGGTTTTGTGGTAGTGGATTTTCAGACTGTGGTATGAACCAGTTATCTTCTGAGAACCTGCAGGTTTTTGAGTGTAGTATTTATGGGAATAAGGAAATTGCATTTTCTGTACATTTTCAGGTTCATCAAAACACTGTAAGAGCACCTCCAGCTAGTGCTGGTGGTCAAGCACAGGGCACAGCATGGCAGCAGCCTCAGATTCACCCCACCAGCTTCCCACCGACTCATGGAGCCCCTGTTGCCACACATTGTCTTATTCTTCATATTCAGGCATGGAAACTTAATTTCAGTCTTCTCTTGAGCAAGAAGGCATGTGATATCCTATTTCCATCCAGTCAGATGCAGCTGGTGGCTCAGCCCCTATGGGAATGTTTCTTTCACTAGCTCCATTAGGCTCCTTTCCTTGTGGCTCACTTTGTCCCTACCAGTCTTTCCAAGTATAAGCTGGCTCCAAACACACTAAGTGCTTTACAGTCACATAGACTTCTATCCCCCAAAAGTTCCTGGGTTTCCCAGGCACCTGCTGTAATTCAATCTGTCTTGGTGGCAACCGCAACTGTCGTGAACAAAATGTTATTTGGCAGGCAAGGGCAAACAGGTGTCCTGTAGCATGAAGACGCACGTGTTCCTGCTCTCTTGTAGCCCTCTGTGCCTGAATAAATCAGTGCTCCATGAAGCAGAAGGCTGGAATCAGAGCAGTGGTGTGGAACAGCAAGGCATAGGCATTCAGACAGCATTAGCGAGGCTAGACGGTAAATTTGGGAACTAACAACAAGGAGCAATAATATCTCTTTTGTAGCTCTGACTGGGAAAGGAGGTTGCGTGTCCTCACCTCGAGTGATGGAAAAGCCACAGGGAATGTGAACAAAGCAACAGTCATGTGTGTGGTGGGGCAGCCCTGCGTGAGACAGAACTGAATCCTCTACTTCATTACAAGGCAATGAACCTCTTTCAGTTCACACTGAGATTTTGGCTCTGGTTACTGTATTGGCAACAGAATTGCGCACAAGCTACAGGCAGCTTCAGGGAAATAGCGGCAAGGCCCCCAAATGTATGAATTAGAGTTATCCAGATGGGGCATTACACAGGCTGCACAAGCATCTGATGATCAAGGCAGGACATAATGATTCATATCTTGGAGCTATTCCTGGAATTACCGTGGGAAAGCTCAATAGCATGGTCCTGTGACCCACGAGGCTCTGGAGAGGTGTCAAAACAAAGATCAGGAAATTTCATGGAAGGGAAAAAAACCTCAAGCTGCTTTTGCTGCAAAGCACCTGTGAAAACAGGCAGGACTTTAAAGCAAGATTTGTCCCTGCTAATACTACTATTTTGTCAACATCTTAAAAGGGATATTTAGCACCCTGACCTTAAAACATGGCACATGTGTCAGCACCAGCCAATTCTGCAATTTCAGGAACAAGACTATCCCTGTGCTACCTTGCTATAGAGGATGCTAAGTCATAGGAAAGTTCTGGTGCTGAGTGGAAATGGGTGTTTACAAAACAAACTGCCATGGGGACGTGCAATGAACATAGTTGTGAAAAAGTTAAAACAAGGCAAAGATGAACACCTTACTTATATGTGATATTCACAATCTCCAAAAATGGGAAGTGAGGGGGTGAAAAATGTTGCTGGGAAAGATGAAACTTCTGCAAGTTCATGTAGGTAATCATGGGGTCACTCCCTTGAAATTGTAGACCCTGGATGGGGTCCTGTGGTGGATTGGCTGTAAGAACACAGCCCAAAAGGAATAGTGTGCATGTATGGAGAGGAATGCTAAAGTCTGTGCTCCAAAATTTGTCAGAGATGGGCAATTACTGGCAGTTTTTTCTAAGAGACCGACTATATTTGTAGCAAAATGGATTTCACTATAAAACAATACTGCCATTTAGCGCTCTATACGAGACAAAATTCCTTCCACTGTAATCTGCTCTATAAATATTGCAATATAGATGTTTCTACCAGTAAGGAATAACTGCATGGTTAATAGTTTCTGAATAGTAAATGAATTAATAATTAGCAAGGTAACATTGCTACCAAATTGGCCCCAGTTGGGATATCTACAAACTGTAGGCAGAAGTAGCTCGGAGTGAGTGATACAGTGACAGTGTTACCAACTGCAGTGCTGAAACTCCCTAATAGCAGCAGGCAGGGATGCAGTTGTCCCACTGATCTGGTCAATGAGACTGCTTTTGTGTGATGTTCTGTGGAGAAAGGAAGGAGTGCATGGACAGCTGCTGCTGACAGCCCAGGCACTCAAGGACTGCCTGTAGCCAGATGGCACTTGTGTCTCAAACCCATTTCACAGGTTGCTGGTGCATGTGCTTAAGTCAAGGTTGGTGTTTCTTAGCAAAAGCCAGTATGTGATATGGGGTTTTTATGTTTAAGAACCCACAATCATTGTCCAACTTTGCTGTAAATAAGACACCGAGTGGAGGATTTATACCACCTCCAGTACCATTACTCAGCTTCTCTCTGGCTGTTTTCTAGGTGCTGGCATGTGAGCAGAACCTCCTGCAGAAGCAATGCTGCTTGCTGTGCTTTGCAGGCTGGCCACAAACTTGTAACTGCGGGGCACCTGTGCTCTGTGGCAAGGGGCCAGGCAACTTGGGAGCAGGCACTGCTCCGTCCTGACAGATGGGGATTAACATCCCCAGGCTTAACATGCCCTGACCCTGTACTCTGTGTATCAAATATTTGGGACAAGATTCTCAGATGGGGCCATCTTTGCTCTAGTCCATAGAGAGTTTCTGCTGCTCCCATTAGGAGACTGTGCTGGCACTAATCTGGTCCCATACTATTTTTCTAAAAAAAATTTTTAGAGTTTTTTTAGGGTTTTTCAGAGAAGCCTGACAGCCTTGCTAGTACGTAACACAAGGCAGTAGGGCAGTACAGTCAACAGGGAGGTCTTACAAATATTTTAGGGCCCAGAAATTCTCCAGTTGATGGGAGAGGAACATTTTCCTGGAGGTCACAGCTCCAGGGGTGCTCAAGACATTCCCCTGTTTGCTGTTCCCAGCTCTGAAGTGGGGAATTAGGACAAGTCACCCAGCCAATACCAGGCCAAGTGATGGGCAGAGTATGAGCCAGAGGTACAGCTTTTGTAGAGAAAGGATCGATAACTTTCATTACATGAAAAGTTCACACGTTCATATTTGTTTACTGCTTTGGTGTAGTCTTCTGTCAGAACAAGGTCAGGTGTGCTAGGACTGATCATCAAGACTGTAGAAATGTGTGCAAGGTTTACTAATTGATAAAAAATTAATACAGTCAGGAGTAGGACAAATTGAAACTAGACTGAATCAGCTCATCTGCTAGAGTATAGTGCAAAGTATAAACGATAGTGCTAAAACACCAGTGCACGTCCGATATTAGCTAACCATATGGTGCTTTTTAGGATTGTAAAATATTCTTGGTACATTAACTCTACTTTTTTTAGAGAAAGATTCTTTTAAAAATGTTAGTTTGTTTGGTTTTAGCTCTGCTACTTTTCTGACCTAACATTTGCAGTTATCTTTTGATCTTTTGCCATCAAGAAACATATGGCTTAAAATATGAACCTTACAGACCTTGGGAATCCTGCTGCTGACCACTAGTAGTAGCACATCTGGATTTTAGTGCAGTAAATATTAGCAATAGACTGGTAACTGCTAAACTTGGCACATTCTGACTACGGAGGTCACAGAGTAGAAATGAAATTGTTTTCTTTTGAAAGAACCTGGATGCTGGATATTTTCTCAAGATGTGTTATCTGTCAGCAGCTTAGAAATGTTTCATGAGAACTGAGCTATATAATACACTGTGTGTCATCTTGGAAGTTCATAGAGAGCCACTACTGAGTTCCCACATAGAACATGGCATTCAGGAGCTGCTCAATCTTTAGATAACTAATAGATGGATAATGCTGCTCTGGACAGACCAAAAAACCTCAGTTTCCTGCAAAATGCGCTCTGAAATCCAAGCTACCATTTTCCATTTTGGCTGGTCGTCCCCCCTCAGGCCCAGGGTGTACCTTTTGCTTCTGCTGTACACCTGAATGCACAGACCAAGCAGTTCTTGTGGTTTTGTACCATTTCTGCTCATTCAGCTTACTCTTTATATTATTTCTGTCCCAGCAGGAAATAACAAAAACATCACTCTCTAATAATCTGTTCTTGGAAGAATTGTAGCACACTTAATCACTTGAATAGCTCAGTCCTGCACAAGCAAAATGAAATATTTTTTTTACAATGTTTGTGTCTTTAGTATGAGATTCTAGATCTTAAGATGGAATTAAACTAATGAAAATCTAATACAGACTTCTACTTATCACTAACATGTGATGTATAATTATCAAAATTCAAAAGAGTTAAAGATTTAAATGACTGCAGGAATTTGGAGAAATGTTAGTTGTCACATGTTTTTTCTCTTGCATAGAGAGGAGAGAGACAGATTTCTTCTGACCTAGCTCCTCCAAGTGATTACTTGAAAGTCATCAGGAAAAGCAAAAGGTTATTACTACCTTCCCTGCATATACTTGAAGTCTGATAGCATTGCACCTATTCTTTTACACTGCAAAGGCAGAAATAAAATAAATTTATGTCCACCTTTGAAAACATCAAAAACAAAATTATAGTTCTGTTAATACATCAAGAAAAAAGAAAGAAATATTCCTTCTCAAACTGCAACCTTTGAAATTTTGACCCCAACCCTAGCAGGTTTCTCAAGATGCAAGCATAACACAGGATTTTTTTGAGAGAAATTTTGATTATCCTTGACTGCAAGTCTACATTATGTTCTTATTTTGACATAAATGGGTATTGCAGGAGTTCTTTTATGAAATAATACAGCATTTCTCTCAAGAAATGAGATGAAAATCTGGGCCAGTCTGTCAAAATAGCAGTTATTTGAGCACTCAGCATGTCATAGTTATAACTTGATTTCTCAGTCAGAACTGCTACTACAGTTATGTTCTGAGTAGTGGAAAATATTCTTGTGTCTCTCAAGCTGGCTCAACAAATTATTGCTAAATGCCAACTCTGCTGTCCCTTGATGAAAATGGTCTGCGACCCATCCAGATTTCCTCCCTGCCTGTGTCCCAGTCCTCTCTGGTGAGCAGGAGCTTTAGCACGTCCCAGAGCTGCCCTGCCCTCCACACCATTGTTTCCAGCTGGGTTGGCTGCTCTGCTCCCCGGGCAGGCAGCAGGCCTGTGTCACAGCTTCCCAGCCATGGGCAGCTGGAGCCAGGCACTGGTGATGCCTCTGATGGGCCCAGGTGGGAGACATGGCAGAAACAGCCATGCCCTCGACGTTAGGAGTTGAGCAGAACAGTGGGGGAATGGAGCACCATCACCCTTTGCTTTTACCAAAGTATCTTGATGGATGATGTATGCACAGGAAGGTTCCCTGGGCTGAAGGCAGGCTGGGAAGGAAGAGGGGAAACCCACTGGGGTTGGTACTTTCTGCACTCCATCTGCTGTTCCAGCCAGGAGTGCAAAAACTGTCCGTGCTGCGTGTGCTGATGTTTTCTGCTGTGGAGGTCACTACAGAAGCACTTCACAATCACGTTTGGGGGTCATTCACCATTTCATAGATATTCTGGAAACAGCTTTTTTCCCAGTGTGAATTAACAGAACTACCACCTGTATCTGTTACTCTGCACAAAGGCTCACCAGTGCCCTTCCAGTTTGATGCAGTCAAGCCCAGCGGGTGCCATGGGCCAGTGTCCAATCTTCAGCCCCAGAACCCCTCCAGAGTCACACACCAGTCACGTAGCTCAGGTGCTGTGACCATAGCATGTGACTTGGTGAAAGGCTCTGCTCTCCTAGGAGCAATACAATCTCCTGTGCAACTCAGAGCAGAGGAGCCATGGCAGGCAACGAGGCTGGAGGGGCGTTCAAAGCGGGTCTGGGCAGTGCCATCTCTCAGGACATTTGTCCCCCAGTACACCACTGTCACAGCTCACCTGCAAGCAGCCCTCACAACCGCTCTTCTTTGCCCTCCTCTTCCTTTCTCTTTTCCACCACATGTGTGTTGCATGACAGCGTGATTTTGGAAATTGGTCTATGATCACAAAATTTGGCCTCTCCTGCCTACGTTTGAGAAATTATGGTTTTGTTGGAGAAGGAATTGTAGTGTTTGCTGCCATGCTGAAGGTTAGTGCTTTGCTGGTTCAGACTTCCTAAGGGGAGGATTTGATGCAAGTTAGCTTTAGGAAGCTAAAAATTGCTGTACTTTTTATACTACTATTAAATGTTTGAAGTTTACTTAGCACTGAAGAATGGTTTTTATTAGCACCATTCTGGGTATGATATAAATAATGGCTATGGGAGTTGGTTTCAAACTGATGCTTGAAATTGTTGTTTGAAAACTTGTTCTATTATTAAAGAACAATTCAGTTTTATGAATTTCTACAGTCTCTGTATTAATCCTATTAGCTTGATCAATTAAGCAAAATAGTTCCAAATTAGGAAAATTTAGATCTTAATCTCTACTAGTTATGTTTTTTCTCTTTCTTTCAAGTATATGAAATTTTATTAAATCTAACAAAATTTTGAAACTGAGGTTGAAATGGAAAAAGTTAAGAAATTAACTCATTGAATTTCCAAAAGCCATGTTTTGTCATCCTTTCTTTTCTAGGGCATGTTTTTATCACAAACAGACTATTTAGTTGGATACTTAATAAAGTATAAGATACTTTGTAGGCAATTAAAATAGGGTTATAGGAACCTTAATACTGCCATTTTGTTAATTTCTTTGATATTTAGCTTTAATTTAATGTTATGGGATTTTTCATTTAATTAGAAAAGCCAAAGTTTTGCAAGGAAGTAATTCCTGAATGTGTGAGTATGCATGTATGTTTCAGGCTGCCAAGTGTCCTTGAAACATTCCTAAACAATTTTGCTGATCCAGTAGATTCTGCACTGTATCTGCCTAATTGGAGTAAGGTCTCTCTAGGAAAAAAAAAAAAAAAAGTTGGTTCCAGACCTGCTAATCAGAGTTTATTTCCTCTAAAATACTTCTTCAGATCTTCCTTTAAGAAGAACATGTTATGTGAGCTCTCTGGTGTGATGCTGCAGAGAGGCTGAGTATGTTGACATGCTTATGGGAAAACTAGGAGAGCTGGTGAGAAGGTCTCCTTTGTGTGACAGCTGAAATCCAGGAGTCATGAATCTGTTTTAAAGGATGGTTGTGGTCCATGCATAATATTTTGTGTCAGACTCCACATGTCAAGCAGTAATACCTCAGTTATACCTCTATGGACAAATGCTGAAGTATTCACGCTCTTTGGAGGATGAGTGCCACTACCATGCTTCAGGACTAAAGGATGGAAAATGAAAATGGTAGATTTCCTTTTTAGGCCAAGTAGATTGAATAGCAGTGGCCAAAGTGATAACTGATGACATGGAAGTGAAACAAGGACAAGGGACAAATGTTAACAGAGCAGACCTTTGGCTTGTGGAGGGTGACATCCACAGCATGGAGCTGTGGGCTAGAAATGGACATGAGGGCATAGAGGAGTTTCTCTCTAAATTCATATTTTCATGAATTACTAGGGAAGAAAGCATTTTGAAAATTAACACTGGAAAGAAGTACCAGTGGGTAGAGCAGATGTCATGGTCCTTTGCTCTTTAACAGTCTGCTTTTAATGGCAGTCAGGACACAGCAGAGCTTCTTTTCATGTCAGATCTGGCTGCCACATGAAGTATGTTGCACTTTGTGTACTGGGAGGCCAGTTGAAGTTCCCAGGATCACACTATACGTCTCAAAATTCATTTTTTGATTGCAGGTTAAGCTAATTAATACAATACTGTCCCATGAATATTTATTGGCTCTGGAGACATAGAAGATAGATATCAATTAACCAGGAGCAATGTATACTATTAGTTAAAGAGCAAATTCTACCTCGTGTTTTTCCTGCCCAAGAGATCCAGGTCTATTTTCTTATCTGAAAATGAGGTGCCTCAAAAGACAAAGCAGAATAGACAGAAAGGTCTGAATGTTCATGAATTTAGTTTATATCTACAAAATCTGTTTTGCACTCTATCTGTCTGGTCAACATGTATATATAGATTAGTATAAATAGTAGGAAATATTTGATTTAATTTTATTTTGGCCATTTTTATTATTTCTAAAATGCAGCTAAGGACAAAAATGGCCTTGTGATCCTTAGCTGACAAAGAAAAAGCTGCTGCTGAATATGTAAAACTGGCTTTCAGAATTCAAGCTTTGCTTGATTATTTTTTTCCCCTTTTCAGGTGCTTCTAGTATGTCTTAAATTTTGTCACAAGGGGTTTTTATAAAGTTGTAGATAATTAATATCACATAAAACTGTGATATTGGTGTAAACCTCAAAAATCTGAAGGGTAGCAAATGGCTCATCAGCTGCATTGTCAGGAATGGCAATTTTCAGAGGATTGTGAATCAGTTTAAGACATGGATAGATAAGGGGTTACTGCACCTGGTTTTGGTCTCAGGTTGAAATAGTCAGCCAGAATGTAAAAGGATACACACAGAACCCACCAAAAAACCAAACCAAATAAACAACAACAAAACAAGATCAAAAAATAAAAAATTACCCCCACACAAAGAAAAACCCTGAAAGCAAAGTTGAAATAGAAAAGTACTTAGTCTAGGTTCATACTTAGTCTAGGTTCACTGTCCTATTTGAGTGAGGCACAAGGAAGAAATGCTGCAAATACAGAAGAAAAAAACTCATTCTATTTTTCCTTGACAATATACCTTTAATATAAACTAAAACTATCTCAGTTCTTTATTGAGTATTTTCTAAAGTGCTTATCTAAAGCTATAAGAAATTCTACTAAATTGTGGTAAAAGCTAAGGACTGCAGTCTACTGTAAAAAGTGCATATTTCTGTTACTAATTCCCTCCTCACATCAGGTTGTTCAAAGCCCCAGGTCAGACAGGCTTTGAGCAGCCTGATCCTGGTGAAAGATACCCCAGTGTATGGCAGGGGGCTTGGAGAAGATGTTTAAAGGTTTCTTCTAAGCCAGACTGTTCTGTGATTGTATTCCCAATAACCGCCTTATGGATTCTGCTGGAGGTATTTGAATTACTAGTCTGTAAAAATGTGAAAACCTGGGTTGCAGACAGGTAGATATACAAGATCTCTTTATCACTTTATCTTGCACAAGGTCAAATATTCCTCAGTGCCAGAACAGAGCCTGTGACAACTCCAAATTCCAGCTTTTCAAAGCCCTGGGAAATACTTTATTTCACACAACCACTAAATGAATTAATCTGTATTGTGTGTGGACATAAACACAAAATAGGCTGAAATTGAGTTATTTATTTTTTAAGCAGCATTCTCCTTAGCTGGTGGACAGTGGGACTTAAAAAAAACCCCTATATCCCAATGGTCCCTGAACTGTGCTGATTTCTGCTATGTTCTGTGCAAACCCACTGTCCTCAGACAAAGAGGAACAGTTTTGTCAGTCAGTCTTTCCATAACTGGGTGCATTGGTCACAGTGTTGGTGGCAGACACAGAGGGGGTGTGGATGAAGGATGTAAAAGGTCTACTCTTCCTTTCTTTATCATCCCTTTTTTCTTTTATATATATATATATGTGTGTGTGTGTGTTTCAAAATCTCTAGGTTCTGTATCTGGAAAAGCTTGTTCCTCATTTCAGTGGCTTTGGATGAAGCCTTGTGGGTTTGACTTGGTGGCAGCCTCGTTGCACTATTGGTGCAGTAGCATGGAGCTCTGGTCACTCCTGTGAGGGGCATGGCTTTTACTGGCAAAAAACCCTCTTGGCTGTGTGTTCATTAGGCAGAGCAAATTTCACTGTTCCTAGGAATTAAACCTTATGACTGTGGCTGTCTGAATATATAAAAGAAGACATTTGGCAATTTTACTGGAATCATAAACTATGTATATTACATTGATAACACTAATTGTTACTTGAGGGATTTATTAGCCAAAGTACTTACTTTTCTCGAGTATCCAGGATTCAAAACTCACTGACAATTTCTTCTTGCACATAAACCTCAGGGGTTATGAAATCTTATTAATTGGGAAAGTGTAAGACACAGTTAAGCCATGAACATAACGAAGATGTTTCTAGTAATACACTCCTGGGATACAGATCTGTGCATTTCAACGAGCTGAAAACTTTAGCAATTTTTGTTCTGTGAGCAATTAGGATTTAATTCATACCACTGAACTTCCTCGATCAACAAATACATGTGTGATGAGATCATGGGACAAATGAGTGTATTAAAGATCAAGAGAAGATGGATAATTTTCAAATTACTCTGAATTTGAGAGAGACAGACAGCGGGAAAGCTACTCCATATGTCAGGGGTTAAGACATGCATCATTTTTCCAGCAGCTTAATGACTGAGCTAGCTAAGATTTCAAACATTCAAGTGAACAGCCATCAATGTGCAGGTGTGATATTCTGCTGTGATATTTGTGCAGTACAAACTGTCATTCCCAGGTACAGCAATGCTGGCAGCCTTACCAGCATTTAAATGCAATCCTGGGCTCCTCTCCACTGGTGACCGGTGGGGTCTGTCATGGTCACGGGGAGACGCTGCATGTCTTGGCAGGGCTGCTGCTGGCATCCTTCACACTGGGATTATTTTAGATTGACTGCAATGAATGTGTTATTTTCCATTTGTTAACACATGGGGACTTGTAACTCTGACAACTGAGAAAAATACACTCATTTATATGATGATTACTCTTGTTTTCTCCAGTGGAATCTGAAAACACACTCTCTTATCTTTACCTCCTCTCTCGTGCCTGCATGGTCCAAAAATTGGTGACAATTGCAGTACTAATTGTATGATGCTTTCTTTGGCAGCAAGGAAAACATTTCACTAGTGTTTTCTATTACAGTGAATTCCAGATGTGAAAATAAAGATAATCCATATTCTTTTAGCAACACAGAAAAAAAGCAGAATTGCAGCAAAATAAACTCTATTTTTTTTTTTACTTTGAGCAGAAAAGCTATTTCACACCTGTTTCTGGCTTGAGTGGGTAGGTTAAATTATTGCAATTAAAACCCATTGGAAACTAAGAGTATAGTACAGTAGTATAGTACCTTGAGCTACCCTAGAGAGCGGGTGCAGTGTCAGCTGAGACAAGCAACCAAAAGTTATTGTGTCCCAGTACTCAAGGTGCATGGCTAACAATAATAAATGTCTGATAACAATTAAATTTTTATTTGAGCTGTCACGACAGAGAGGAAACAACTAATTTAGGAAATTAAAATGAAATTGTAAAAAGTGAACTGATATGTACATTAATATTGCTTATTTCATTTCATATTCAATTTAATGAATCATTGTGTTTCATATCCCTAAAAACTACTTCACAGTGAGGTCATCCATAATTTTTTTTTAATAGGTCTTTGAATTATTTCCTTGGTTTATTTTGTTAGGTGTGACTCTGGTGATTCCTGTATATGCCTTCATCCTTGTTAGGTTTGGCCTCAGGAAAAGGGGAAGTTCCCTGACCTGCATGGAGAGAGCGGCCACAGGCCAGTGTTGGGGATGTGGGAGTCCACATACCACAATAGACAGGCAATAATTGCAAAACTGAGGATTTCCATCCCAGTAGCCCTATAATAGGTTTGTTTCTAGACTTTAGCATGCCTTTTTGAGGGAACAGTCTGAAATAAGTGTTCTTGCAATATGGTCTGGGACACTTAACAGAGCGCACTACAGTGATGCTACTGAATATCTGGATGGAGTTGAAAGTGCCACTTTTGAGCTGCTAATCACTAAGTAGCTTGGGCTAAGATTTCACTACAAAAGCTTTCCTTTCTACACGGTAGCATAACAATTATGATCACTATAGATTTTCAAGATTGTTCCTCTGATAACAAGAGATGAAAAAGGCTTAATGTGAGTCCCATGGTAGAGTTTGCTTTATTTTCCTTTGGTCCATGAGAGCTTTAATTTGCTGGCTCTTATCTCATACTGAAAGAGCCCTCTTTTCTGTGGACTCTGGGGATGGGGGAGGATGACAGTTCTGAGGGAGCTGCCTGCAGGCATCATTCCTCAGAAGTTCCTGTGGTGGCAGTTTTACCTGTTGTTTCAATGCCTGGCACCAGGAGTTAAAAGAAACCCATTCATCTTTGAAGGTGAAAGTCTTGTCTTATGCTTCTTGCAGGTTTTTATTTTGCTTCTGTCTTCAATATGCAGAACAGAAGCCTCTGTGCATGCTGGAGTCCCCTGGCACAATTTCGTGCCTGGCAAAGTTTTGCAGGCTTCCTGTTTGATGACTTCCACTGTAAAATCATGAATCTCTGCAGCTCTCAGGATGGCTACTCTGTCATGCTGGCAGGATTGTCTTCTGCTGCGGTCTCCATGGGTTTCACTAGTTCTGAAGGCACTAGTCTGATTGTCAGACACTTTTAAGACATGCCCTTGGTGCTTTGTTGAGAGGCATGTGTGCATCAGCTGAATCAGCTTGAAGTCATTAAGCCAGAGAGAGAACATATCCTTGATATTTCCCCAATAAGCCTCCAGCCCCCAGCATCTCTTTTTGACTTGTGTTCAACTTCTTGGGTTACTTACATTAGCCCCTGATCCCAGATATTTTGGCCTGTGAAAAGTTAATTTTGTTTGTGAAAGTAAAAGAAAAATATTGCTTTGTTCTGCCCCCTTTTTGCCCATGAGTGGTCAGCTCTTTGTGTGCAAGGCTTCCCAGGGAAGTTACAAGTCTGTTTGTTCTCAAAGGGCTTTAGGGGCCTTTACTGGCCAGAAGAAAACTCACTCAGGGTTACCCTCCCCAGCTTCTCATCTCACAAGATGGAAGAGCTCTTAGCTATCTACTATGACATCAATCACATTTCTTCTTTCTTAGCATCTGTAGGGCTTTCTTTTCTTTAAAAATTTTATTCTTGCCTCCTCGTGGCCCCTTTCCAGGGTTTTGACTTACTCACATTCAGTATTTGTACTGGAATTCACATTTCCAGAGTGCCTTGAAGCTAATGAACTCGCCACATAGATTTTACTGACATTTTTCCCAATTGTTAGTGACAGACTTGGGAGCCTGGTGTAAGAATTCAGTCTGATATGTTGATGTTGCTCTTTAAGATAAGCACAAGCATCATAAACTACTGCAACTGTTTTGGAGGCATTGATGAAAAAAAATATGAGGCCTTTATGCTGGTTCTATTAGAACTGTTTCAAAAGCTATTCAGTGCTGCCAGTTCTCTGTTCCCAGTAAGAGATTTTCAGCAGTGCAATATGTGACTTTTCCTGCATTTTCTGTATATCAAAGCCATCTAGTTTTTGGTTTTCTCTATGTGCCTGTACCAAACTGCTGTATTGACCAAGGGTTGGTGTCTCACACTGAACTTCATATAGTAATTTCAGGAGGTTGACTGTTTCTTTTCCTTGGTATGGCTTGGACTTCCTGGTGGTTTAAAGCAATGATTGCTGTTGTTAAGTATTCCATTCATCATAAGCTAAAGTTACTGCTGCAATCATTCCTTAGGCCAAGTCTAATCAAGCAATTATACCATGTTTGGTCTTAATACATCTGGTATTAGACACTGTCATCAGGTATCATCCCAGTGCATGACTCCCTTTACCCTGACAGTGGTTTTCTCAAGGCTATCCTGAATAATTCATTCTTCTTTTTACTTCTGGAGGAACCATAAGCATCAAGACCTGATCTTTTCATTCTTGTTAGCTCTAATGTATCTACTGGCTGCCACCCTGCCCCTCTCCATTCTTCTCCTCTGGAGCCCCAACAGCTATGTTTGGTCACAGAGTTCAGGCAGTTGACTGTGACTAATTTTTCCGCCACTGTACTATCACATTACACCATTAAATGTCCACCAATTATTTTTTAAGCAATTTGCTGTGGGTATAATATCAGAAGAGGAGAAAGGAGTCGTTCTCTTCAGAAATGCTGCTAACCACCTGTGAAGGGAAAATTCACCAATGCTCATGGAGTTAAGGGTAAATCTGAGACTACATCAAGTAACATCTGCTTCTTTCCAATACGTGGAGAGTCAACAGCTCAGGTAACCCTGGCACAGAAAGTTGCTTTTTGTACGGTTGGTTTTTGGTCTTCTTTCAGACAAGATAAGATGATCTGTGCAAGGCAGAATCTGAAAGCAGGCACTGAACCCATAAATAGGATCTTTGCAGCAGTGTTCAGTGGGTGGGTAATTTAGGCAGAAGACAGCAATCACAGCTGATGAGGTTTGTCTGCTTCATATGCCTGTGTTTCTGTGGGGCTGGAAAGCACAACTGCTTATGCTTTGTAGCTGTTCATGTGCCCTCACCTTGTCATGTGAATTTGACTTCATGCATGCCAATTTTTTAGATAAGAACTCCTGACATTTTTGCTCTTTGCTTGTTACAACAGCCACATCTTTGTTTCATTGTGCTTGGCAGCTTTCGCAAATAAATTTAGCCATCTGTGGTTGTAGACCAAATATATGCCTTTTCTTCACGTGTTGTCGTCAACATTACTGTGACTAATCTTTAGCACTGGTTTCTGCATCATTCTAAATAAACAAATGAGAGTAGTTGTAGCTTGCAGCTATCAAAATTCTTTCGTGGTTTGTTTAATAAGAAATGATATGTTTTTGCAAATTTGAAGAATGGAAAGAGGTGTACTGGAAAACCCCTGTTAGATTAATGGGTTGTACAGATCTCCACTGCGATCTGGTGCAAAATTAACACAGGCATTTCGTAATGGCTTTCATTGCCATGGCAGAACAAGAGATACATCTTTCATAAACTGTTTGTTGAATGCTGTAGTCTAAACCTGTGCTTATTTTAATCCATTGTGATCAGGAAAAATCATTCTGTTCAGTTGAAGGAATGTGTACTAGGTGAGGGAAAAATGGAACAGATTTGGAATTGTTTGTAGTTAATGATGTTTGTTGATTCAGCTCAGGCATTATTACAGGCAAATTCCTCCTAATTGGCATTCAATTAGAAAGAATTCTGAAAGTGTTTTAATCTGATGAGGTACTTTTGGCCTTATTTCTACATTGAAAATCTTTACCTATTTTGGAGTCTAATGTATTTCTTACAGATACACAGACCCAGGTATTTACTTACAGACACAAATATGGGGCAGAATATATGTAATAGATGTATCAAGATAAAAAATACTATAATATTTAAGTCATTCTCTGCTTTAAAACCTCACATGACCCAAATTTATTTGTTCTCATTGGAATGACTTCAAGTCCAAAAATTAGGAGAATGCCATGACATAATATTTTTATTGCCTGTCAAAGATATGTATTCGCATTTAAGGGGGACATTATAGAAAATTACTAATATTTAAATAGACTTTAAAAAAAAGGCAAGCTTAGAATAATCTGTTTTAGAATATGCATTTTCCCCATTTATACTTAAATCAGCCAGAACTGTGAATCCCTGATATGTGCAATCCCTTCCAAACAGAGCTTCCTAACAACCCTTCCTGCCCATGTAATCCACCCAAGCTACACTCAGTTTTAATGTTCATTCTTTATGATGAAAATATGTTCCATTTTTTTTTCAAGTGGTTCAGACAAAGTGAATACACTGCTCCAGAGACAAAACACCAATGTAAAATGAGAAATAAAATCAAACCAGTAGCTTTGTATCAAGAAGGAAGAGTGGCTACATTTGTACAAAGCCCCTGACTTCCAATGTCAGAATGACCTAAAGTGAACTACCTTTTTTAACAATTTATATCAAAAGCAAGTAAAACAGCATGAAGAGGTGTTTTCTGGGGATGTTTCATATAGCCACCATATGTCACAGTCACAGCACTGACAGGACAAGACAGAGACATTGCTTTAGGCCACAGGAGAGATGGTGCTTTCCTGGCGCACACAAAAAAAGGATCATGTGAAAATCTACATGTTTTGTAGTCCAAAAAGAAATAATACTGTGGAACTTTTAAAACACAGATTGCAGGCTTTTCCAACAGTGATATAAGACCTAAGACCTGCAGACTCTACACAACAGTGGGTGCAATTTGGTTTCCATCAAAGTGAATAGCAGGCATGTCTAATGGCCTTAAAAATTTTTTGGATGTAAGAGGCAATTTCTTGGCCGTTTCTGAATTAGGTTTGTATGTATTGGCTGACATTTAGGAATTGATGTCCAACAGGCTGATAGCTCTGGATCCTGCTCTCTGCATGTCAGCTGAAACAGAAGCAGTTTCATCCCAGTAGCCCGTACAAAGGGATGCTGAATACTGCTACCTACTGTCAACACATGGACAGCACGTAAAATGGGAAGGGTGGAGCTGTGGGCCAGATACAGTGTCAGAGCTAACAGTGCCTGCTGGGAAAGAAGCTTTTTGAGGAATAGAGTACAAATGATTGAAGTACTTCTTCCTCTTGCATTGTCATCTAATTCTAAGAATCAAGTGGTTGCACACACCATCAGCAGGAAGGGTTAAATGCTGACTCAGTGCTACAATGACTGCAGGATTCACGTGATTGGAATGAAACTGGGTCTATAATGCACACCTGGTTCAGTATATACTGAACTAGTAGAGTATAGTCCGTCTAGGTTAGCTACATTCCCCAGCCATCCAGAAGAAAAGCTGATTAAGTTTGTCATTACGTAGCCAGACCAGGTGCTTCATTAACCATTCTGGCCAGTTCTTAAGTGAGAAATTGTGAAGCACTGGCTTTACCTTATGAAATCTAAAGTAACCTGAACCTAGAGAACTGCTCTCAGTGCAATCCTTGGGGGGGCTTGTGCCAGAGAGATGTGAGAGCATCTTCAAATTGTGAGAGGGAATTGCAGGAATAGGATGTACCCTGAATAATTTTCTTCAAAGATCTTAGCAACTTTGCCAGCACTCACTCAGATAATCTGGTTGTATTCAGGTGCACAATCTTTCTTTTGGACATTTTTAAGGGATATGAGGGGTTTTTTTAGAGTTGGCTTCCATGGGGTGTTCAAGTGCCAAAAGCTACAGGCTGTATTTGCAGTGGATTTGTGAAGGCACATATACTTTGGAATAGATTTGGAATTTTCATTTGATGGCCTGATCATTTTAATGCTTTTTATCATTAATATCTGGACTAAATTTAAGTTTGCATTTTGGTTTCTAAATATTGAGAGTTTGCTTTAGAGAACAATGCCTACTGTTTTCAATCTTTTATGTTTACTCAGCTTCCTAAAATTTGACCTCTTTCATTTGGGAGCCTGTCACTTGGCTCTCAACTTTTCAGTGTCAGTCTGCATATCATTACCATATTAAAAAAAAAAAATCTTTTCATCATGTCTCCCCTGAGATCTAGTGCCTTTTTACTAAACTCATAGGCAGATTTTCAACTACTATTTTAAATCTAGATATGCTTATAGCTGCTGTCTACTTTTCATCTGTTTAGAAGAAAATAAAAATCAGCATTTCCAAATTTTTGCATATGGTGATAGCAGATCCTATAGAGGGCGGAAAATCATTGTAGGCTATTGATTTTCTCTCAACAGAAAAGTAGTGTGTTAGCTAGCACCATTCAGCATTGCAAAGTAATGCAAATGGATGCACAAGCTTCCTAATTCTTCTCCTTGGCACAGACAATGCATTTTTCCAGTGTGCAAGGCCTGAGGAACAAACCTTGTTACTTGCCACTATTCCCAAAAAGAGGTGTAACTCCCCACCATGTGCAACACTAATTCTCCTGCTGAGGGTGGAGGTTAAACACCATTCTCTTCTTACAGTGAGTATATGAATTTCCTTTGTAAGCTCCTTGAGCACTGCTCTTTCAGCACACCAGACCTCAGTCGCTGTGGGGCTCCCTGCTAAAGTATCCTGTGGTGTTTTTATCCAGATAAAAATTATCTCCATAGCCATGAGATAGTGGCACTATGAAAATCCTCCTCTTTTCTTTCCTCAGCTTTATATTCCTCCAGACAGTCCCAATGCAGACATATTTTTCATGTCACCGTTATGAAAACATTTTGCAAAATGTTCTGTTTTCTTTAATGAGTGAAAAAGAATTTGATTTCCCCTACATCAAGCAATGTATGTGCTGCCTTAAATCACAGTTTGATAGATCTCTGAATGGCATGAGTAATTAACAGCCCCTTATAGGAGCTTTGTAATAACCAGTAACATCAAAGAGTAGGAATAAACCAGAAAATAAACCAATAATTAAACCAATAAATCTTTTAAACATAAATGGATTAAAAGCTCCTTTGAAAATAAGCATGTGCACTAGCCAGCATCTAAATGATGGACTTTGTCCAAGAAACTCATATGATGCTGAGCAGAAGATACAACAAATGTCCATCACACAATGGGATTAGTCTTGGTGGTTTATGCGATAAGAAACACAAATTCTGCCTGCCAAACATTCAACAGCAAAATGCCCCTGTGGTTTGGAACCATGCTGATCAGCCTGCAGATCAGTAAGAGCAGGTCTGCAGAGCAGTTGCTGATGAAGACCTGACATCCTTATTATGCATGTTTCATTATTTTATTTGGACTTGTCTGCACTTGTCTAGTTGGTAAATCTCTGGTGCTGTTGGGAGTATTGTGGATGCACTGCTGGAGAATATCTTCCAGTTGTTTTATTCAGTTTGTGTACCTGGACACTGCTTTGTGAAGCAAACATGAGGCAGCAGGGTCTACATTTAGGTTCAAGTCAAATCTTCTCTCCCCATCTGAGCTAAAGCAAGAACTCAGAGGTGCTCTTCAGTGAGAATGAAGGAAGAAAAAGCACCCTTAAATACTTGCTGCTCTTGGGATGTTTTACTGTGCACCACACTTTCTCATTTTGGTGTTAGAGATTGCTTGGGTCATGTGGGGGAGAAGTACAAGGTTTTATTATTAGATGCTATCGGGACTGGGCTCAAGGTAAATCAAATTCAACTGTCACATGGCTGAAATACAGGCGCTTTACCCTGGTGCAGGATTGTGACCCGGGGAGAGGCTTGGCCAGTCACCATTGCACTGCACAGGGGCTGGCTGAGATGGGCTGCAGAGGTTGCATCTACAGACACACTGAATTTACAGTCATTTCCTAGGCCAGAGCTGAAAGCCTGTCAGCAAGTATCCTACATGTCTCAGTATTCCATAAAAATCTGAAACAATGTGGTGGGAATTTGTTTTGATATACTTGAATCTGATAGTGCAAACTTTGGTTTTTTTTTTTTAGAAAGGACATTTCAGTATTGATATTCCAAAATTGATATTGTATCTAGAAGTAAAAATATGTGTGTTATAAAAGAGTAGAATGACTGGATAAATATTGCTAAGTGCTGCCTGGAGAATGAAATGCAGAGCTGAAGTACACCCACACATAAATAAAAACGCTGTCTGCTGGGAGTTCTTTATTGTGTTTAGCACAGAGCTATAAATGCACGTTTAAATAGGGACTTGTATCACTGTTTTATGCTTAGATCTTTGAATGTACAGAAATCAGAGCCTCACAAGCTCAGTTCACTCTTGCATGCTTAAATGCATTCAATTAATTTTCTTACAGTCTTGTGCAAAAAATGAAATTGAAAATCTTCTTCAGCTAGCTTTCATAGGATGGTCCACAAAGATTATGGAGTTTTGGGTCCAGGAATGACCATAGCCATGATCTCAAAATAAAAACAACTGATACTTTACTAGGCTCCACACATGGAGCACAGTTGCAGCCAAAGGTGCTATTTTGGTATGTTTTGTTAAAAGAGATCTAGATAAATTCAGGACTAAACTTTGCCAATAAATGAGCCATTTCAAGACACAGACTTGGCATGTAGCCTAGCCAGCTTGCAGTTGTGAGTCATGTATTACAGAGATACTCAAAGAGATTCTTTTGTTTCTTTGTGAGCCAAATGTTCCTTCCAATCCTTCCTGCAGCAACTCTAGAGCTTGTAGGCTTTGAGAAGTAATTTTAGGATGGTCCCAAGGAGTCAAGTTGAAAACAAATCTGTCTTAAAACAGTAAATGAGATTGTTTAGTTATGTTTTCCACTGTGGTTTTTTTTCCCTCTCTATCAGTGAAAATTTACAGACAGTTCCCGCAGTGTATTCTCTACAAGTCATTTTGCAGTTTGGCGCTTGCTTTTTCTGTTTGCTGCCTCTTTGACTTTGATATTTCTTTTATGAAAGTCCACAGAATTTCAATATCAAGCACAACAAAGCAACTATTTAAAGTGTAGATTTTTTCCCTCATTGTCTTCGTTCAAAGTATGGCCAAATATCAAGATGAGTTTGCAAATCTAATTTTTATTCCTTCAGTTCAAAGTCTAAACTTTCTTAAAATGTACATGCTTACACTGACACTTGTCTTACAAAGTTTGCTTTTGATCAGCCAGTGCTAATATACAGACTATGACACAACAGATCATAATTTTATTCAGCAAGTAGAATTGGCAGTTTAGGAGAGAAAAGAAGGATTTATACTTTGTTAAAGTATCTATCCTGTACTATTGTATTGTGCATTCCATAGAGTAGGAATAGCTGGGAAAAAAAGAATGAAGAAAAATGGTCACAATTGCTGGAAAGAGTGTAGCAGACCAAGGTGTATCACCTCTAAAATAAAAATGCCCTAGTATAAATCTGTTCACTTTTAGCTCTGTTTGTGGTTGTGTGTGGTTTTCTGGCAGAAACCTCAATTGTTGAGCCCTGGTTTTGGTGATCCCATATATGTGGGGTCAATGTAAGGAATAATACAGCTGATGACCAGACATATTAGGGGTATTTTGAGTTGTTAGAAAGTATTAGGAAACAAAATGCTTTTAAAAGTATGAAATAATGAATTTTTGTCACAGAAAATTATTCATACTTAATTAAATATTTCTAAGCCTTTCAGATTAAAACAAGGGTAGATTCTTTTTTGATTCTTACTCTAAACTTCCTTGAAATTCAAAAGTGTATGACACAGCTGGGGCGGGGGTGGGGGGCAGAAAAAGGCAGTATCCTCTTGCTGAATTTTTCAAATTGACTATGAAAAATTATTAAACTTATTGGAAGCCATGACAGGAAAGTGGTTTGGGGACCAAATGTCTTTTCAATCATTGAGGAGGCTCTGAGCTCTGATGCCATGGTGATAAGCCAAGGCTGGTTTTGGCATGCTCATGGGTGCAAGGCAGAAACCTTTACTAAGTGCTTAGAGAAGATTTTTGGCAGTGTTGGCAGGTCCTAGAAGATGTTGCAAGTGACAAGGAGCAAAAATGCTCCCTGGAAAGTCAGAGGAGGGAGGGACATGCAGTCAGTGCCTTTAGTAAAAGGAACCGAGAAGCGTATGGGCTCTCCTGCGTTTCTTATTGACTGCTCTGTGGTGGGTGAGTTTTGAGAATAAGATTACCTGGTGTCCCTCTGAGGTCAGGAGAGGAGGGATGCAGAATTCCTATGTGTACCATTCCTGGGGACAGGCTCAGCCTCTCCTCAGCACCTCCCGGCGGGCTCCAGCCCAACTTCAGTGCATGTTGCTTTGTGCTCCATTCTCTGACCCCTCAGAGATAAGCAGTTCAGCAACCTTGCAGATTTTTTTTCTGGGTTATGCTACAAGTTCTTTTGGTGAACACAGACTCATGTATGTGAGCATGTTTTCCTGCACATGAAAAATGTCTGGGAACAAGCTAAAACTTCTTGGTTTGGAAAAATCTGCAATTTCTATGGTGTGAAGGGTGTTCTATTGGCAGACATGGTCCCTATCCCTGTCCTTGTGGAGGGCTGGGCAAAACAACTGAGCTGGGCATCAAGAGATCAGTGGGGAGAAAGGAGTCCTCCATGAGGAGCCCACCAAAGTCCCTTCTGCTGAGCAGATGGCTCTTGTGTTTCATCCCAGTTGGAGTTTTGCCATTCCTATGGCTCCATTTTTATATAGAAGAAACTGTAATAATAAGGCCTTGAGTTTGTAAAGGCACAGATCACCATTACATGTAGAAGAGAGGGGTTTTTTCTGCTCTGCCTGTGTGTGGTTCTGCTGCATGGTGATAGTCCTGCTCTGCAGCATCTGACCTGGGAGAGGTGTGGGGTATTTGTGCACACTGTAGGAGATGCAGGTGAATGAATGCAGCTGGGAATCAGCTGTCCCTTCTGTTCCTCTCTAGTCTTTCAGGTGGTGATAGGCCTCTTTCACTAGATACAAAAACGGGGAGACCAAAAAACCACAAGATCAAGAGCAAAACTCTTTTTGCACATCAAGGAAAGCATCTCCATAGTATCAGCAGGGTGAAACCCACTTCAGGCCACATTACACAGGGATGTGCACTGAACACAATCACAAACACTCACAATTATGTGTGGCCTTGTCAGCCGAGGTGGCTCCACAGGGTCCCGTGGGTGCCTGGCAGATGCTGAGGCCCAGTGAGGATTTTGGCTGCCTGATGTGGTGTGTGCTGTCCGCAGCAGCTGAGCAGCATCCCTCCCCCATCCCCGTTAGGGTACCTGGCTCTGTCCCGCCCTGAATTGCCAGCCAAAGCCTCAAGCAGAGATGCCTTTCTAGAAAGGCAATCAAGCCTGCATGTGCACCAGGGTAATGTTCTCTCTCTGACCTTTTCAAGCTCCCGGGAGAGATGAAAAGAATTGAATCCCTGCCAGGGGAAGGGTTTAAATTGACATGACAATTCTGGGATTAAGCAGCTGTCTGCCAGTGCTTTTGGTAGCCTAAACTGCATCTTCTTCCATTCATTTTCCTGTCCTGGGTCCTTTAGGACTGCTGCTAAGAAAAGTTTAAATTAGCTTTGTTTTGGTCCTTTATAGAAGCTACTGTTTTTTCAATGTTTGCACTTAACTAAACAGATAAAATCAATCTTGCTGTACAACTAGGACAACTCCAAAAGAGAGAGATGGGAAAAGGGTGATTTCTGTGTCTCCTGAGGTGTACAGACCCCAGTGTCCTTTGCTGAGACAGCCAGTGAGGAGGTACCACTCTGCTGGGGAGGAAGATCCCAGCAGAAGGGCTGGGGCAGAGCCAGACACCTGCAAGGAAACTCGGTGCCTGAGCCAGAGCCACGGCTCTGGTCATGTTGAGCCTTGTCCTCCTTGTGTCTAGTGCTGATATAGCAAGGAAGAGAAGCCCACGTGAATGATGAGCACATGCTGTGTATTGCTTGCAGGTTTTACTGTGCTTGCTACAGAATTAGAAGATCTGTCTCCTTGCTGAAGTCTGATTTGCATGTCAGATTACAGGCTCTATTTCCTTCTTTATTTTAGTAGTAGGTATACCATAAAGAAGTCTGGTTTAAAATAAAGTTTCCTTTCTTCTGAAAAAGAAATGGTAAGAATCTCTGAACAAGTGTATTTTTTTTTCTTTTTTGGTGCTTTTATATAAATGCTTTTACTTTTTACTTATGTGTTGATTCCTTTTCAAGTTTTAAGTATGAAATGCAGTTTATCAACCTTTTCTGAGTCACTTTTACATTTTCCATTAATAAGCAAACAACCCCAGAAGGAGACAGTGTGGTGTGGTAGCATGTACAATAGCCATGTACCAGTGCAGATCCATCACTAGCTGCCTTAGTTTCTCCCCCTGTTAAATCATAGGTGACTGTAACTCGTACAAAAGTTTGAAAACCTCAAAGTGGTAGAGGCAGCAGCTGTAGTAATGGCAGATGGTATGTGGTTTGTCAACACAAGTAACTTGGATACCGAAGGCTGTATCGCACGTGTTGCCTGGGAAACCTATGTGCAGCACGATGGGTTTGTAAAACCCACTATGCTGACAGAGTGTACCTCTGCATTTAAGGGTAAAAACAGTTTTCCTACCAGCCCTCAGCCAAGAAAGTAACTGGGGCACCAGGGTACATCATGATGAGCAGAGTCACAACCCTATGCAAACTGGTGTTTCTGGTGTGCAGCTTGGACTGGGGATAGTCCCTTTTATTACAGGCATTCGCATATGGATCTTTTTTCCTTCATGAATGCTTAATGCAACACATAATTAAACATGGCAGGTGAATGCCAGGTCTGGAATTAAGACCTGAGCTTTACTGACTTTCTTTTTAACGCTCGTATTCCCAGGCACTGGGAAGGTTTGGAAGTGTTCTTGGCACAGGCAGCTGAACACCTTGGCTGGCACAGGGAGCACCTGCCCTGCTGGGAGCCCATGTGCTGTGTTGAGCTAGGAGGCAGGGCTGGGGTAGTCACTGCCAAAAACTGGCCCCTGCCACAGCATTACTAGCCAGGGCAAGGTCTTGATGTTGTACTGTTGAAAATGAAGTTGTAATTTTAATGCTTCCTTTATTTATTTTTTCCTTTGGTCAAACAATCAATCTGTTGCTGTAGGGGACAAATAGGAAAGGGTAGGTGAGAATGGAATGGGATTGCTCCTTGTGGGATAATGCTGATAGACTTGGTTTTCCATTTTTCACATCTCTGAATATGCAAAGATGTCAAAAATGTCATTAGGAAAGAAAACCCAAACAATGTTAAAACAAGTTTGAAATATTAAGCTCTATTTTTATATGTCCATAGCTGTAACCAGTACTCCCCCTCACCCCAGTAAAGTGAAGGCCACAGAGAACTACCTCTCTGATTGCCCATCACAGGCTTCTCTTTCCATCTGAAAATCTTCTGTGCCATTGCTCATCCATACATAATCGTTTATCATGGGATAAAAAGCTTTTTCATTGTATTTAAATGCACAAACACTTTTCAAAAATGTGTTGTTTGAGAGTGGTGGGCTCTCTGGTAAATATATGAGATGTATTGATTATCAGTCCAGATATTTTTTTTAAAACACACTCTTTTTTTCTTAAAAATATTTTAGAATAACAGGGGTTTCCAAGATTTTTTCAAAACAGTATTTCTGACTCCTTTTCTTTGGCCAGTGAGCTGTAATCAATTATTAACAGTGCTTCCAGTGGGATGCATATTTGGACACAAGTCTTTAGCTTGTCAAAGAGAACAGAACCAGGGAAAGACGTTCTAACAAATTGCTATTCCCTGAAAGTAGTGCTTTGCTATTAAAAAAACACGCCTTAAATTTAAAGCTGATTTGGAGTAGCCTGTTTCAGGTCATGACAGTATATCATCAAGGTTTCAGGAGTGTTGAAGTGTATTATTAAAAAAAATTGAAATAGTGTTACTATGTTTTGAGGAGCTCAAAATGTCCCATTCTTCTTGCAGTTCTGCTTGGAAATATTTTCTGAAAGAGGGACTTGTCACAGAAGGGAAATTTCAGACCTTGTTTATCTCTGAATTCAACTCGTGCATCCACAGAATGACCCATAATCAGATTTATTAGCCATGTAAAATGCTGTATCTTCTAGGTGGCTCTTCTGCAGTTGCTTCCTCTGAAGGAACAGTACATTTTCATGTTGCTTTGTTACTGTGACAGTTTTGTTCTAATTATAACTGGTCAGATTCAGAGACCTTAATGGCTTTGCAACTATTAAATTTAATCAGAACTGAGCACACTGAGACCATGGTTACAGACTAAGCAGCCAACCCTGCTTCCACACACTGTGGTCAGAGGACATAAGGATGTTTAAATCAGGGGAATTAACCAAAGAGCAAATATGACCCACTGTTTTTACAGACAGACACACAAACTCAAGGGGGTAAATGTAGGAGTATACATAGATGTCATAATTTAGGAGCCACAGTTGTTTAAAATTGTAGGTTTTCTGTGGCAAACCTCAGCTGTCGCTACAGCTATTACTATTATTATTATTATTATTATTATTATTATTATTATCATTATAAGTGTTTTACCAAACCAGGCAGTATTTTAGGCTGACAAAAGCTTTCCAAGTCTTTGTTTTCTCATTGCACCTGTATGGTGCCCTCTGCACCTGCCGAGTTGAAATCCTTCTTTAAAATCTTCTGTACTAGGAAACAAAGTCTTTGACAGAGGAAGAGAAGTGCCCTGGAGAGGATGGCAGCACATCCTGAGATCTAAATAAACTGACACCTGCTGAAACCTTAAGGATTCAGCAGGTGTCAGTTGGGTTAACCTTTTGTTAATCAAAACCCAACCCCAGTAGTGCAGGGTCAGCTGTGGAGAAGAGGCCTGGGCATTGTGCTGGTAATTACAGCTCTGAATCCACTCTGGAATGGGAAAAGTGCAATCACAGCAAGCCAGGTAACTGCAGGTTCCAAGGATGCTGCCTGTGAAAGATGTCCCTGTTCCCCGGGCCCCTCTGCTTCCCACCAGCACTGGCAGCTCTGCCCAAACCCTCTGCTGGGGCTGTTCTTCATCACTCAACCCCAGGAACAAAGCTTTCAGCAGCTGATCAGTGATAATCTTGGCAATGTTTAAAACTGTGACCTGCAAGTGAGCTCATCACTGACAGCGTAGCTCCTGACCACGGAGCTCTTGATAAGATGGCCACTGGAACTCTTCATATTAAGGCACTTAAGAGAAGAGCTTAAAATATGTAGGCTGCTAATGAGGGATTGAAGCCCTAATTAATGTTGTTATGCTGATGTGTTTGTCCTCCATTTCCACCCATTTGTCTCTGAACCTTGGCTTCAGAAAAACTGATTTATTCTAAAGCAAATAGACTAAAGTACCATAAATCTTTGTCTAATTGGTCTCCTGATTGAGGAATTGTATTTAGTTTTGTAGAAATACTAGCTGACACCTTCAGTTTCAAAAACAGTTACATGTAAGTGTGAAAATCATTCCCTCTTCCCTTCCCCATTGACAGAAGTTTCTTTATAAAACTGTTATGTTTGGATAAAGATCTGTTCACATTTTTAAGGGCTTTCCCTTCTTATATTATGAAAGAAGAAAATAATTTAGACTTATTGTGATATTTAACTGCAGCAATGTTTTTATATGCAAAATATAAATATAAATTTTTTTACAAAAAAACCTCAACCTCATAATTATTGAGGGTGAGTAAGATGGTAAGTCAATGAAGATGGTAAGTAAAAAATGAATAATTGAACTTAAAAGCTTTATTTTGAAATTGGAGAAAGAATTATGTTTTATAAATTTGGCTCACGGAAGAGCGATTTTATATGATTACAAAATCGTTGATGTGAAAATAACCAGCTGAGGAAACAGCCAATATCACCAATAAGCTGTGTTGGTACAAGATGTTGAGGTGGTGAAGCATCATTTACAGCCACTTGTGACCAAATACAGCTAAAGGAGAGACTGCTCATCCAAAAACTTCTACCATCTCTTGAAGACTCTCTAGGATGACCAGGATGATGAGTGGATCTGGAGGAATGCAGACCAAAACAAAATATTTTACCACATTTTTTACCACATTTAAAGCATGTAAAACTTAAGAAAGGGATGTTTGATTATGCCATCCTTTCTTTTTCTGAAATAGAACAAGTTGTCTCTTTTAAGAGGTATTTACTAGCCTGTCACTATTCCCTTAAGCACATTGTAGTTAAAGTAATTTCTACAAATAATGGAATTGCAGGTATTGATTACTTTCAAATTGCAGCAGTTTTGCATGATATGGTATTGGCAGCTAAGCTATGATAAAATTGCATGTTGTATTCTCGTTGAGTTGACAGAGGCCAGACTTATCCCCAGTGCCAGCATGGCCATCAGGTACTGCTGCCACCCACAAGGAAACCTCGCTTGGCTCTTCCAGCAGCTCTTTGCAGACAGCGTTTGACTTGATATCAAGCACATCTCCTTTTAAAATTAGGTTTGAAAAGATGGCCCTGATTCTCTGGGACATCCTTGTGTGGCTTGTCAAAAAGCATAGAGTTAGGGCTGACTGCATATATATATATATATATATATATATATATATATATATATATATATATATATAAAATATGAAAAAGATGTAGACTCCCGAAAATGAGAGGTAGCATTTATTCTTTTTTCCTGAAGGAGGCTTCTTCCACCAGCTTATCCTTCAGTAACATTCAAAATTATGTTTAGGTTGCAATTTATACCTCTGGTGGAGGGTGTCAGATAATGTTCTAAACTTGAGCACTGCTCTGACCCACAAGCTATTCTTGAAAGCATTTTTTCCATGTAAATGAAAAAATTGCTTCTCCTTTTCCAGAGTTCTAGTGGAATTAATCCTTTGCTACAGGGATTTATTAGACTGTTAATTAGCTTCTTACAAGTATTGCAATTCATTTACATTTCTGATTGTGACACTTCCATGTGTGCCTTTTGAACTTTTGTAATTTTATAATTGCTTGGGTAAATAGTTAGGACTGAGAGCCCCACCACATGTTCATCATGTATCCAAATTTTTCCTTCTCCTTATTCTGAGACACAAGCACATCAGTGATACAGGGACAAGGCTGTATATACAGAATATCTTCCTTCCAAATATTCCAAGGGTAAATGTTCCAATAAGGAGAAGAAATAGTCTAGGGTGCTTTAATTATTCTTTACCAAAGACAAAAAAAATCCCCAAAACATGGGATAAATCTGTAAGAAGAAATATATGCATATGCCAATGCAGATATTGCTGCACAAGGACCTCTGAAATTACAAATCTGAGAGCACAATCCTGGAAACATCTCTGCTAATAGTAAAAGAAAGCAAATATTAATACTGAAAGAAATATGTCAGAGTCATTCAGTGTTTGGTTGTGATTCTTAGCACAAATTAATTAGCTCTAAATTTTTCATGTAAACAGTTAAATTCTTGCATATTTTCTGCTGGCAAAACTAACTTTTAAAACCAACATGAAAATGGTAATTACACCAACATCTGAGCACAGCTTTCCTATCTTCACAAACCTCCATCCCAGCCTTTGCTGCTTTATTAAAAAGTTGAAGAATTGAAAGGACTGTTGTCAGCAGAGAAAAAAAAAAAAAGAAAAAAACCCAATATGATACTTCAAGCAGAAACATCCAATGCAATGCAAGTGCTCCTATATGTTATATCCATTCAGATCTCATGGCATATTCTGTCACCAGTGGCAATCAGGGTCTTGATTACACCATTAAAATGTCATCTGTCTTCTCTGTTAGTGAAAAGTGGAAAAAAAATATTAGCTGTTATTTTCATCAAATTGGACACCCTCTTTATTTCACACATACTCGCCTTGAATATAACTTTTAAGTAAATTCAGTTGTTGTTCACTTCTGGATGCAGGAGCTGTCAACTTGCATTCTTGCAGCTGTTATTTTCATGTAAGTTTTAATCAGGAGACTGCATCAGATTTCCCACTGCAATTTAATGCCACTCCTTCTCCAAGTTTTTGAGAACTCTGCATCTTTTGAAAGGTATTCCAACAGTTTTTTCAGAAGTTGTGTTTAAAGACAATAACTATCCAAATCATGGTTTGACTGGGTGCAGTTAGAAAAATCATTGTAGTGAATAAATACCAGTTATTGAGCTGAAAGACATACTGTGAAGTGTTTGATGTTGTCCTGTTTTCAGCTAGGATGGAGTTACTTTTCTTCCTAGTAGCCAGTACAGTGCTGTGTTTTGGATTTAATATGAAATTAGTGTTGACAACACCATGATGTTTTGATTGTGGCTCAGTAGAACCTTTTCTTTGTTTCTCCTCCCCGTTCCGGGATGGAGTGAGTGAGTGTCTATCTGGTGCTGAGTTGCTGGCTGGGGTTAAACATGACAGGTGTTTTTTATGTACTTGGTGTAATTTAGTGTAAATCAGTGCTTCACAATCTACTAATGGAAAATACTTTCGTGATATCTATTAAGAAAAATAAGGTAGGTGAATTTTGGGGGAAAAAACGGGCTCATTGTGAAGTGACCCTCTTTTTAAGTGCAGTGTGTTTAGGATACCAAAACAATAGCTGAACTGGTTATTGCATATTAACATATGCACAGGAATAGGTTTTACTAGAAAGCACTGATGCTGTAGATGTGTACCAATGACAATCGGATAACTGGAACTACATCAGGGCTCCATGGATTTAGTGCTAGGACTCATGAATGCCTGTGTGCTCTTAGGGCTGCCCTCAAGCTAATTGTGATGAAGATGCACTCAGAGGCTCCTGGAGTCAGGTTACTTGCAACAAATCTTTCAGGTTCATGTTGGGAGGAGGACATAATTCTGTAGTGATTATTGGGTTAGCATTTTGTCGTGCTAATTGAACTGCTTGTATCTTTATCTTTGGGATATGAATGAGACCATCAATGACATTCCTTTCTACAGCTCTAGCTGTGGTGTGTGAGATCAATCCAAAATTTCTTGCTGAGGTCTTAGTGGTATTCTTCATGTCCTAATGGAGAGAGATTGCACCCTTGATGGTTGTGTCACTCTCACAGACATGCACTCTTGGCAAGGTGTTACTGACCTGATCTAGGTTAGATTCTGTATCACCTCCAATTGTAATTTAGGCTCTAGTGGTTTCTGATTTTCTGTCACTTTTCTGATAGGCTGTTGCTATATATTAGGTTAAATAATCTTTTTTAAAATAGATTCAAGCCTCCCCCATCCAGTCTGTTTTAACATGAAACACCTATGCATTGATGCTGGTGATGGTGCTGACTTTAAGGTCTTTAAAAGAAGATTGGTAACCATCCTTATATTCTGTTAAGCATTTCAAATGTTTGATTAAATGGTTGCTGATAAACAGAACAAGACAAATGCAGCATAGTCTGCTAGTAATTCACCAAGACCACTGGGTTATTTGAAGAAATCAATACCTCAGTTTACATGACTGAAGGTTTTGAGAAAAGGATGGGGTGTCACTGAATACTTACACAACTGAATAGCAATAAAAATATTAAAACAAAATCAAGATATAAAAAAGCTAGTCTCAGGAATTATCTTACGTAATACCATGTCCGACTATCTCACCTTAGTCTGTTGACATTGCTTTTCTTGATATATTTAGTATTACAATATTTAGAGACTCCTCTGTGGCAACATGCAACAGACTTGTATGTTTGCCTATTACTAGAGTAATTTGCAGTCCTTATTCAGAAGACAGGTAGGTTCAAAGATGTGGAAGAGAGATCAAACTATTTTCTGAGATTTCCAGTAAAATATTTTCATGAATTCAAATTCAGCATAACACCACATGACCGGCCCTCACCTCACATCTTATACTGCCCTGCCACAAACATGCACTAAAAGGCCATGATTTGCAGACCAGCTGCAAGTCTTGCTGAAGTCAATGAAGGCTGTGGTGGTTTGGCACCACCTGTTTTCATAATCATTCCCAGCACTGAGAAAATAATGTTCAATGGAGAAACTGTAAATTAGAAAATATCTACAGGTTCTTGCCATCAATGGAGTTAATGATCCTTCAGTCTAAATGCAGTACAGTAAATAAGGAATTGCTCTGCAACTGAGATAAGAGATGGAGCTTAAATTAATATTACTTTGGCCAAAAGACTGAATTCAATGTAACTATTACCCAGTGATTTGTTAAATAGAGATTCAAATGCATTCTTTATATGTAAAAGTCCAGTGCATGTTTTTAACAGCATTCAAACACAGTTCTTAAGCTTTCCTCTGAGAACACCAATTCAAAGGTCTTGCAGTTCAAATTTATATTTAAAAAAAGATTCAACTTGGGCTATCATGTATATGTTCAAATCTATTTGGTCCAATTCAGTTTGCTCTGAGTGGATATAAAGGGCAAACCAAGTCACAATAATTGCATAATGTAAAACATCTTAATCATGGCTGTGCTTATTTACTTTGTGGCCGCAGCTGGTGTTGTGTACCCATGTATACCAGCTAAAACCTATATGTCAATTTTTCACTTTCTAAAGAACTATTTAAATAAATGGATCTGGCCTGAAAAACATCACAGTATTTTCAGTCTTCAACTTAGGCTGCTATTGAAAGACAACTTTGTTTCTTTTTAAAATACAGCAATTGAACTGCCTTTCATCAAACAAAGGGAAAGACAAGCTTTATCTTGGAGGACGATACTGTTAACCCTCAGAATAGCATTTAAGGAGCAAGAAGATTACCTCATCACATTTTGCATGTTGTTCTGCTTTTTGTGGTAATTCCTCCTACTTGCAGCTGAGTCTCATGCTGTGCTGTGCTCACCACACACCAGTGCTGTTTGTTATGGCTCATTCCTCCACACATCCCAAACCCTGAGCCCAGGGTCATAGTCCTGAGCCTGGGCTGCAGGGAAGGGCCTGTACTTGGCCTCTGTAAGAGGCAGTGTGGACATGCAGAACATGGTCTGCTGGTCATTTGGAGCAATCATAGGATATATATTGCACCTAAATATATCCAGAAGTTCCTACCCTAGAGAGCTCTGGGGTCCAAACCAGCTCTTCAGGACTGGCTTTATTTCAGCTCTTTTATTAGAAAGAAAACTGAAAGAAATAAATGTACTGGCCTTCTTTGACTGAACAAATAATGCTGAAAATAAGAAAGTATTTTATAAATCTAGTTATGAATATTATTACTATCATTTTATTTCCATGTGTTATTAAACAGCCGTCAGGTTTCCTGTGTTTGGCTACACTGTGAATAGTGTCTTGCTTTTTGGAGACATGCTGTTTGCAGAGCTATGCTGTTCTCGGGTTAGAACTGAATCTCTGCCACTGACATGAGCTTCAGGATGTATTTATTATTAATACAGAGAATCCAGTAATGTTGTGTGCTTGCTGAATTAAAGGCAAAATCAAAGGCACTTTAGCTGTCAAGACCTTAGTTCAGAGCTCTCAGTTTATCCTGCAGAGGATGACAATGTGTCATTGATTTCTGAAATGGAGCAGGCAGCTACCTTCATTACCAGTCTGGCAACTTCGTAGCTGTGCTCAGTGGCAAATCTAGCGCTGGTTCAAACCCCATCTGGTGCTTCCCATGGCAGGCATGTTGTTTTACACTGCTCCATCACTGAACACTATCCAGGAAAATATATCTGTATTTTCAACCACTTCCACTTGAAGTGTCCGTAAGACACCACGGGAGGTATGCTCTTCCTCAAGGGCCAAGAGATGGAGTTCCTGGCCCACCAAGGAGGTGGGAGAGTCTCAAAGCTGCTGGAAACACCTAGCAAGACTGCATCAGCAAAAGGGGCCAAGCAGTCAAGCTGGCTGTGTTAGGAAGTGCCTATGGTAGGATTGGCACCTCAGCTGGACTCTCCCAGCCAACTACATTAGCACCTGTCCTGCATCTCTTCACTCCCTTGTTCTGAACCTCTGCAAGGTAACCTATGTCCAATGCCAGAGTGTTCTGAATATGCCCAGTGTCATGTTCAAATGGCCTGCATCCCTCCTGCATCCTTAGGCCAAGCATTTTCTATCAGCTGGTTCAAGGCTTCAGAAATGCTCACAGGAAGTGCTGGACAAAGGGATGTTTGGGTGGAACATACTGTACCTGGTGCTGATGGAATGGTTGAATGATTATGGATGGTGCACATCCTGTGTCAGACCTGAGTTTGAATCCAGACCCATATGTGACCTTAAATGTGACATTTTCTCCCCAGTTCCCATTACTGTTGTCTGTCTTATTTTACTAGCTTCAGTCAGGATTTACAAAAGGACTTTTCAGGGTAGGCTTCCTTCCAACGCTGTGTGCATTATCTTCTGCATTTTTGTTCATTTCATCTATGCTTATGCCATATATCGTCACGGAAGAATGGGTAATTAAAAACACAATTTCTTGCTAATTGAATGTTTTCTGAGTAATTCACAAACCTGGATGATTACCAACAGCAGGCAAATATTTAGAACTGTTAACCATCATCTAAAAGTATCAGAAATAGCCATCTGGATTTACATAACTTCTGGTCCATCTGTGTAACACATTAAACATCACTGACTTCAGTCAGGAAGGGTGCAAGGGCTTGCTGCTTAGGGGGAAATGTTATGTGTTCAGGAGACGCTCTCTGGGCTTTCCTCTGATTATTTCTGTTGTTGAGTGGAATTCTGCCCTAGATCTGCTTTTGAGGAGCTGCATGTGATGCTCAGCAAAGGCCCTCCCTTGCACCACTGCCAGCAGGAGGAAAAGCAGGGAATGTGATAACACCTCAGTCTTCCGCTTGAGAGGGCATCTTAGGGGCTGGGGAAAAATGTAGCAAGGTGTGGATGTTCACCATCTGGAGACCAGACTCCAGGCTTGCAGAAGGGCCTGGATTCCTTGCTTGGCTTTTTTTTTTTTTTTTTTTTTTTTTTTTTTTTTTTTTTTTTTTTTTGCATGGTTTGGGCATTGCTGAATCAAAGCGGAGCAATGTCAGGAGTGTGGGAAATTTGGAAATGAACTGCTGAGCCTGGAAGAAGCAAGCCAAGAGCTGTCAAAAAGTAGGGAAAGCCTGCCTGGACTGTCTCCAAAGAGATTTGAGACTAAGAGCACCAAAGCCATCTCAGTGCATCGCTGGAATGAACTTGCAGCATGGCAGAGTGCCCAGGTTAGAGATGGCATCAGGACTCTGTTACAATCCATCTGCAATAAATGGAATGTTTAGTCTAATGCAAGGACATGATGTGTCCTTCTCCAGAAGGAATCACTGTCCTTCACCCAGCATTGTGGTTGCTGTAAAACGCTCCGGTGTACCCAAGCAGGAGTTTCCCATGGGGCAGTAGAGGCAAATGCCATAAACCTGGTCCCAGTTACATCGTTTCTGCAAGAAAGACGTTTATAGGTGATAGCAGATGTTTTTACTTGTCTTATTTCCTCTGAAACTAAGAGAAATATTTTGTCTTGTTTGGTGATTTTTGTAGCAAACATTTTCTATTACCTCTGCATTTCATTTTGCCCACAAGGACAAGGTCTTTTCTCATCCTTTGCCAAAAGCAAGAAAGGAGAAAATACTTCTCTGTCTCCTTTGCCTTTCTCTCATCTTGATCACTTAAGCCTTTGTTATCTTGCCAGATAACTGTTACCTGCTCTAGTGGCACTCAGTCTCACAAGCTGTAGAGGACAGCACAGCCTCCTGGGGAAGCCAGCAACTGAAGTTTTGGCTATTGTTTGGATAGAAAATAGACTGTGTGTTAGACCTTGGCAGGGCACAGTCAATGGAAAAGCAGCCTATTTGAAATCCTATTTCATTTGGCTTATGGTAAACAAATGAGCCATTGAAAGAGAATGCGATATAAAGAAATTATTCTCTGCTGCATGCCAGCTTCAGGTAGACCTTAAACAGCACTGATAAAATCCGGAAATGTTTTTTGCTGTTTCAAAATAAGTTACTGAATTTTACTTTATCCTCTAGGTGATATGAAATTTCAGTCATAATACAGTACTTGGAATCTAATATTTAGCTCTTTCATATCACTCATTACCTCACTGAATCCCACATGCCAGTTTTTTAAAAGGTTTGCTTTTAAGCCTCCCAAAGTCAAATATGTCTTTAGCAACATTTAATGACCCAAAATATCCCAGAGAGAAAACACTTGCTGTGCTGCTGGCTCCAGTAGCTGCACTGCTTCCCACAGGACATTAAACCCCAGCAACTTACAGTGAGTGAGATGGGGACAAGCTTTCATAAATCCCCCTTTCTATAGTTGTGACTCGCTGTCTCTCCTTCCTTTTGTTTTTGTTCCTTGAGTGGCTGCAGCCTTTGTTACCCAAGCATTTTTTGGGGCTTTGGGATAATTTTGAGATTTGGCCAGGAAGTCTGAGTAGACAGCCTTAGGGACAAATTCTAATTGCCCAGCCTCGCTGGAATCCCAGACTTAGGGAGGTAAAGACAGTGGCCTGTCAGTGGAGTATTTAAGGAAAGCCCTCAAAAGCCTGGGAAGGAGAGAACCAGTGGTAGGAAGAGGAGCTGTGGATAGAGTTACAGTGCCTTTGTTCTCTCCTGCCATACAGGGGCCTTACCTGCCTAGGCCGTGTGCTTTTTAAATACTGGTAGTAGAAATATGATACAGAATGTAATGTGGAAAAAAGGGTGGTGGCTGAAGGAGGAGGAATAGCTGCTTAGGGTATGAGCATCAGCTTTCTGCTCCCCATTCACAGAGGCGTGATCTTTCCAGACTCCAGTTTTTACAAGGCAGAACCAGACTGGGGAATGCAAACCCAATCATCAAATGATGTAACTCAGTATTTAGACATAAAAATACCTAAAAATGTCATAAGGAGGGTTGGAGTGGGAATTTTGTTTTTTCTTTTTCAATTTTTAACTCCAATCCTAGGCAAACAACAGCACACCAAACTAAAATGCTTCTTTTTTCTGTATAGATCAAAATGTTTTTCAGATGTAGGCAAGAACTGTTTGCCTTTCCTCAGTGCAGCATAGTCAGCTGAAAACACAGTGTTAGCCAAAATGACCCAGCAGGCAACAAAATGCAGCACAGAACAGAGCCGGGCAGTTTCTCAGCTGAATAGCTGGGCAAGACCTCTGAAATACTTACAACAGAAGAGCAAATGACATTGAAATAGCATGTTCAACAGCATTCAGTTAAAATTTAACCTTCTGAAAGATGTATTGAAATCACCAGTTTGGAATGTGGCTCACCTGATTTTACATTCTGAAATGCTTGTCCCACACTCGGTGCTGGCAATAGGTTTGCTGCTGAGACCATCTCTGCCACTTCTCCATCCACTTTATTGGCCAGTGTTCAAATTTTATTTCTTTAGTTAAATTTTATGGTGAAACATTATGTATGGGCACACCTCATTTGATCCGTTATAGCCATGGAGTTTAGCCAATTTATGGCAAAATAGCCCACTCCTGTCACGGAAGGGATGGGACTCACTGAATTAATATAAATTCCTTGAGGCAGTAGCTACATCTGAGCAGCACTAAGGGGAACCAATCCTGTTATAGTAAGATAGTTCAGAATACTGCAAGTTCTGCCCTTTTCAGCATGGTAAAATCCACATATGATGCATCTTAAGGTGAATGGAATCTCTTTCTTTGGTGGATAGATGATGGAAATTATTGATGTATCTGCCTAATGTGCTGCTCTCTTGGCAGACAGCCTACTCTTCAGAGGATATCTGAGAGCTCTCGTGTGCTGTTAGTGTTCTTTGCAAGGGTTCTCAAATCACATACAAACCAGCTCTTGCCCTGCAAGATGTATGTAATGGCATTGATCTCAGAGGATGGTGCTCACACCCAGCCAGGAGAGAACTGGGCCCACATTCCTTAAACCCACTGCATGGTGAAGCAAGATCCTGTTCCAGGAGTGTGTTTCATGGGTGCAGAGTGGCTGCTCCAGAAGGTGCCTTTCTTTCTCAGATATATAAGTTTCTGTGCCTATTCTTTAAATAGAAAATAAGCATTCTTACACCCCTCTCAAGTGATGAATTTCTGCTACTAAAGCTGCACCCATGTGAGACAATGAGGGCTATGCAGACACTGTATTTTCAAAACATTTAGTACCTTTGCTCTGTGCTCTCCAGCCAAGCAAAAGCTTTAGACTCCTCTCTTTGCATCTTTTTCTTTCCAGGTTTTATGGGGATATATAAAGTGCGAGTGGCATGCCAACAGCAAGCAACTGCTTCACATAGATGTGGCAATCGAATACACCCTAGAGGAGCAAGCCTGTCAGAATAAACCTTTAAAGAACAAAAGCTACAGGGTAGACAAACTTCCAGATATCTTTACCAGTACTCAGGTGATCAAAGGGTATTCTCCCTGCCCACATGCTGAGTGCACAGGCAGTAGGGACTGCCAGCACTTGCTGCCTAACTTCCCTTCTTTGGGTCTTGAAATGTGAAAGGCATTAAGAGTGAGTTCATTCAATCTCAGTCAATAACATGAGTTTGCAAGTGCACTCCTCTCTGTATGTGCATTTGTGTTCTGGGATGTTTTGGGAGCATACCTGTGTTTTGCTTTTTTTGCTTTCATATGTGACCAGAGTATGTAGATTATGACTGCTGACTCCTGTAGCTACATATTCACTATATCTGCCTACTATATTTGTACTTGTTTTTATTTGTAACAGTATGGGTGTTTCTCCTTTCATAGTCTCTTGCAGCCTATGTATCTCCCAAACCCTCCTCCCTCCTACTGTCTGCTGAGCTGGGGATTGCAGTGCCTGTTGCAGTTCCTGCTTGGTGCAACACATGGTTCTTCTGTGGAAACTTGGTTTGCATCCTTCCATTTTCACATCAATTCTTTCAGTTCAGTCCTTTCAATTCAGTCAGTGGTCATATGCTCACAATTACCTTGACTAAAAGACATCCATTCTCACTGTGGCTAATGCCACTTGTGACTAGTTGAGATGGTATGATTGGCCCTTTTCTCTGGCAAATCTTATATTTCTGACAAGTTCCCCACATTATTATCCATTTCTCCTCTGTCATTAATGTGGTCTATTTTGCGTGATCAGCCTGCAATGCATTTGGAAATCCATGACAGAACTTTCCTTCACTTCATTTTGAGAAGTGTGATTTGCGTAAACTTCAAGAGTATTCCTGACATTCCTGAAAGCTCCCTTGTACAGCTGGAATTTATGGATGGGGATGTGTTGATGCTTTCTTTTTTCCTTTTACTGTGGTTGGTGTTGCTGTGGATGCCAATCTCCTTCTTGCCCTATCCGTCTTCGGACGCTTCCCATGGGTGTAGATAATGAAGCTCTCTTTATGATACACACAGCTCCACTGGCTGTTCATATCAGACTGACCATGTGATGGAGGTGGAGCACGTGCTCTGGAAAGGGCGCCTTACGGGTGTTGAGTCGGGTCTGCCACACAGGAATTGCTTCTTGTTTCTCCATTGTTTCCCTGATGCTTCTTTTCCCATCTCATTTTCCAAGTATTTTCTGTGGGGTTTTTTTTTGCTTTTAAGTTACACCTGTAATCATGGCATACTGACTGTTCATACCAAGCCTAATATACCCTTTCTAACTTTAGCAGCCATCCTTCCTTCCTGCCTGCCTGCCTTCTCTCTCTTTTTACCCCTAGCTGCAATGCTCCTTGTCTGAGTCACTGTCCTAGTGCTGAACCTAAGAAAACTGAAGTGGCCACTGAGTCCTCCCTAGAAGGACAGGATTTCATTAAACACTCCAGTCTGACTGAAGTTCCTATAAGCAATATTGGAAAGGTTCTTACCTTTTTTTTAAGGACTCTAGAAACCATCACAGTCCTCTCCAAAATGTGTTTTCTCCCTACTTATGCAAGCTTTGAAGGCTACTGCCTATGCTTTTACATTTTAACTTGGAAACCACAGAAAAAAATGAAATGCTCAAGGCATTCTAGATTTAGATGAGTTCAAGTAAGCACTTAAAAATAATTCTTGGATGCTGTGCTTCATCCCACTATCACTGATTTTGCACTAGAAGTTCTCTTGAGGAGGGCACAAATTTTGTTTAAAGACCAAATGCAGATAAGAGAACAAGCCAGATAAGGGCTGCAGCAGGTGTTCTTGTTTGGTTTGGTTTCTCCCTGGTAGAAATCAATATTTCTCTAACAGATATTTGCCTTTCAATGCTGCTTTTTTCCTCATCTCATCCCCAGCCTCTTCTGTACCTGTGCCATCTTATTGAGGCTTTGATTCAGCTCACACTGCTGAGAGTAGATGTTGAGAGCATGGCCTTGGGTGCTGCCTTTTTAGTGCTGAGATTTTTGAACAATCATTCACTGTGTCTGTAGGAAAAGTACCAAAGCCTTCGATGGAGGGAAAGCAAAGCAGCTAAGATGCAACAAGCAGTTCTATGAAGGTGAAACATAGAAGGACTTTCACCTTAAACTTGGCCTTAGTTCAGTATGTTCCAGGAAAGTGGTGCTTTTAGGGTTGTTTTGACATTTTTTGTCATTAGGTGAAAAGATGTCACATAAGCTGTCTCAGTAAAATTACACATCTTTCACTGCTGTATTGCCATTATTCTTTAATATATAAATTATGGTGTTGTCTGTTTTTTCCTGCTTATCCCATTAAAGTAAAAAAATGTACCTTTTATGAAGTTTTTTACTGGCCTATTAATATTCTTGCTTCTATTCTGCTTGGCCTTTCTCCTTCTTTACAGACAGCAAACCCTGCACCTCAATTCCCAATAAACTGGTTCATTAATTTGGTGTAGTATTTTGCTCATTTAGACTATATTGTGTTACCTTGCATGGCAGCTAATCTCAGTTTGAAGGTTCAATCCCATGTGTGGGTTTAGTGTGAGATGCTTTGAGAGTTGTTTTAAAGTTGTTTGGGGAATTCACAGCATCATTTTCTCAACAGGCTCCAGTGCCATCACTGAGCTCAGCAAGACTACGCATGAAGTTCCTCATTTTCTTTGGGGGGAGGGAACTCGGAAAATCCTTATTCTGCAAATTATAGTTAATGTTCTAGTATAAAAGTAAAATTATAGTTAATATCTTGTGTACACATTCAATTTTAAGGGATATATTCTCCATTCATTTCATGTGTGATTACTCCTCTTTGACATTAATTGGAATTCTGTGTAAAGACTGAAGAGAGACCATCAGTGGTAATGTAAATTGAAACAAGTCTCTGATACAATACAGCTTTTTAAGAAAGAGTCATTCAAGTAACACTGCTGCAGTATTCAGCTGTTATGTGTCACTAACAACTGTTACTAATTCTGTAGTAGGATGGTACAACCTACTGCTGCTACATCAAGGTGTTAAATAAATAGTATGAGGGTCTTCTGTAGCAAATATTTGAAATTGGCTACAGAAATGGACTGAGCTCTGTTACAGACTCACAGCTCACCAGGGTGAACTGAGAAGGGATTGGTTCAGCGTAGTTTACAGCACCTATAAAAAGTGACTGGAAAATTGATAAGAACGATGTTTGTTTCCTGACTTGTACATCTTAGTCAGCTGAGCTGGAGACAAATCACAAGAACAGCAAGGTCTGACTGCTTCCTTATGCAACTGGCAGGTAAAAAATCCCTCTTTCTGTTGACAGACAGCTGGGTGCTTTGTCGCTGCAGCTCGGCTGGGAAAGGCAGCAGAGGGGACCCGGCAGCGCCGCTCGGTCCTTGCCCGGCCCGGGGCTCCCTGCCCGCCGCTGCCCCAGCACAGCCCCGCCCTGCTCCGGCCTGCGGGGCTGCGCGGCCACGGACCGGAATGGAGCCTCGCCCACGGGAAGGCTTTCCCAGATCTACCTCTGGGGAAAAAAAAAAACATTTATGTTGTATTCTGCTCTCTCCGTCTAAGTCCTTCCTTTACAACGGTGCCTATAGCAGTTATCGTCTGTAAGGAGTTTTCCTGAGCGGGATCACTGCCCATGCAGCCGCCCCAGAGAGAAGAGCATGGAGTTAAAAAGGGCATGAGGGATGCATAAGTTGACATTACTGCTGACAGAAATACTCATTTGTCCCAGCTTTGATAAACTTTGCTCCTTGAAAACATTCCTTCCAAACTCACTGCTTCTGTGGGACCTTGAGTGTCAGTGGTCCTTTGTTACTAAGTGCACTAAAACAGTGCAAAGCCAGCCATAGACACCTTCAAAGAGAGAAATACAGCACCTGGTGCTTCTGCTGTGCTCTTTTGTTCTATTTGAGTTTAATTCTCTTAGTGATCAGTCTTCATTTTTCCTCTAACCTGATGAAATGCACCCACGGAAGTTAACTCCAGTTTCTTAAGGACACACCTACGCAGACCAGGATTTATTTGGACTAAACATTTATGTCCTTTTTAAATGGAGTTAATTGCTAATTATCTTGACCTAATTAATGGTAGTGAATGCAAATTTGCATTCTCCCAAAAAATTTATTCCAGGAAACAAACCGTTCTTTCTAGTCTCTGCTTGTTCTATTACCAGCCAGGATGAGGCACGAGCATTTGCGTCTCGAAAGAAATGATTGCAAAGGGGGTAGATTTGCTTTTGTCAGTTTCATGTTAATTGGCAACCAATTAAATAAATGTAAAAGACAACCAAAGCATCTGGCCTAGGCATGGTTTTCACTGAAAGATGAGAAGCACGTTTGAAACAGAATGTTTGCACATGCTGGAAAGCCTCAGTCAAGTATCAGTGTGAGGAGCTGGTGGGACTGGAGGGAGGGTCTGTGGTGTGCTGTACTTTGAAGTGTTTACTACAATCAGATTGGGACTTATTTGGACTATGACAGCAGGGGGTTTTGCTGTACAGAAGTAAGAAATGAAGTATTTTCAGGGTTCATTTTAAAAAAGAAAAAAAAAAAAAAAAGGAAACCTAGTTCCACTATTAGAATATAGTGTGGTTTGAGGTTTTTACAATACAATTTAATCAGATTGCTGTAGTTTTTAATACCTCAGTTCATTGTAAGGCTGTGATGAAGAGCTATGTTTTCCAGTCTAGAATAAAGAAATTTTGTATTTTTAGCTGTTGTGGAATAGCACTGAGGGACAGAAGCAGAGGGAGCTAAATGTTTCGATCATTTTTCAGGTGAGCATAACAAATAAACCCATAAGTGGAGAGATTTATTTTTATTTTAAAATTTTAACGATTTCTGAATGACCATGTTAATTCTCTTAACTATATGAAGATGTGGGGAGGAGAAAGGAAGGAGTTCTTTGCAGCAGGACTATGAGATTCAGCCATGTGAAAATCAGAGGAAATAAATCTGGGGCAAGTAAACAGACTCCCTGATAAGAAAGAGAAACAATCTGTATTGCTCTTTGGGCTCTGAAGGTAAGTACAAAGGGAAAGATGGGGAAATATTTTCTGGGGTTTTGGCTGAGTTGAGAGGAGAGCAGCTACAACTCTGTACACTTTTTTCCCCACTTTAAATTCTCACATTCCTTTCCTCTGCCCAAAATGGCATCTCATTTCCACTCGTTTGTTTTCTCCTTAGCTATGCTTCAAAAATGCCATGAGTAGCCTCATACCATAAATGTTATCACTGAATTGATCAAATTTACTACACTGAGCCCACAAGAATATTGAAGTTTCTGAGAAAAATCATAGAAACATTTGTGAAGGGCAGTGTGTGTCTGTTATGTGTTAAATTACAAACCCTCAGCACATAAACCTTAGAGTTCTGGGAAATTGTGTGTTTAAGCCCTGGAATGTCCCCTGGAGAGGCAGAGAGAGCATCACTGCCTGGGCATGTGCCAGAGCCCTCAAAAATCCAGCCCGGGCACTGCAGGCTGAAAGTGAGAGCCTGATAGTGGAAGCTAGTTAAGATGTACCCACACCTATTCCAAAAGCTAGAGTTAAGGGAAGTCTTACACTGAATACAGCTGAGTCTGTGGAAAAAAATTGCTGGAGTCACTGATTTTTCATCACAAAAGCCTCAAATGGTACCAATACATTGCTGAAGTTTGATATATTGACATTTGATGTGAAAGCAAATGTATATCCTCTTACACCAATGTGGTCATTTATACAGTGCTTAAAAGACTGTAGGCTAGGGAATAGTACTTTAAATGAAGGGGGAAGCTTTACACCTGTTGTGCTAGAACTTAATTCTTTCTGAATTACATTCTGAATTCTTTCTGAGAATGCGGGTTTTTAAAATGTATGTTTATTTCTAAAAAGCTTACACTGAAAAATAATCCTTTTGACAAACCTATAGTTCAATATTCACTGAGTAACTCCTAATATGTCTCTCTGAGGGTTTTTATGCTTGTGCTTTGTCTTGGACTGCATTGCTGTTTTGTCAGCACCCTAATGTCCATGTAAAATCCTCCGTATGTGAAGCTGCAAGAGTGCAAATTGTGTCTTTTCAAATACTTGCTGAAACTCAGGTCCTTGCTTTGGGCTTCCTGTGGCATTATTCTCTTCTGAAAATAATTCCTGCTGGTTTTACATGCTGCCTCTGCATTTTAAGCCTAGTGAAAAGGATGTAACATTGTGCATTGTTCTGTTCTTAGCCAGTATGAAGAATTGGGCAAGTACTAAAGTACTTGCTGTGTAGGGTTTTTTTCTTAGTGTATTTCTGGCAGATTGGGAGTGCAAGGAAGCTTGGCTTTGGCAAGCTTTTCAGGCGAAATGTAGCTACATCTGAATTTGGATTCCCCCAGCTTGGTAGATTGTATTCTCATAAGATGATTCAGAAAGGGTGCTCTGGGGTGTGCATGCTCTGAGTGTGCATATTTGTCTTCCTTCACTGCTATTTGTATAGCTTCTTTCACATTTTTGCCAGGATGACAGTGTTTGCATATGGCCTACTTTGGTTATTATTAGATTCTTCCTGTTCCCCATAATTGACTCTTTTCTGGGATGCCGTGTAAGAGGCCTGAGGTATTTTATATGTGTTATTTAAATATTTGATCTCTTCCATTAGTTTGTCTGCATGCCCTGTTCTTCTCTAGAGCAATAACCTGAAATGTTTTCAAGCCCTGAAGCATTCTGTAAATCTGCTGAAAGACCAGTGGTGCCTAATGGGGAGCTAACTGGGAAATGTCACCTGGGCACAGTGGTGCTAAAGTTAACAGCATCTTACAAAGGGCTAAGGCCTCCCTGCCATGGGGTAATGATGGGAGAAGATCACACTCTGCAGCTATTTTGTCAACTGGGACAATTGATGAGACATCAATGTTTTGACCAGTGTTGTCAGCTGAGTTTCTTTTTTATAATGTAGTTATAATCTTTTTATCAGCCAAAATCTGCTATATCCTTGCCATGTTTTAAGATCTCTTTTGAACATTATTTAGTATTATTAAGTAAATTTCTTCCCCAGCCACCATCCAGACCTTTGGACCAAAGTAAAATGTGGGGAATCATTTAACTTTTATAGAAGTGCTTGAAGAATTGGGATGGGAATCCAACATCAGCACTGTTTGAACATAGAGGTATTTTTGGAATTTGGGGAAAAGGTGGGTGGTGGAGAAGAGAGGAGGAATACAGGTTATTGATTTCCTAATTATGAGCAGGTCGTGTCAGACACTAAAATCAATAAGCTGTTCACTCACATTTCTGCATGACTGGAGCACACTGTGAGTTATCACGGTATATATTTTTATTTAAACAGCTGTGTACCTGACCTTACATCAGGTCACAGCCAGTGAGCTAAAGCATGTTGCAAGTGACATTTCAATGGGATATCTGCTAGCTAGTGAAATTATACTCTCACATGACTAAGCAATTTAAGGTAAGTGTTGCAGCCAAGAATCAAAATTCTTCACACTGTAAAAATATTTCTCTGAGTTCATTCAAACATCTATTTGACTGGATCATAGCCAGAAGCTAACTGAACAAACTTGTGCCTGTATAGGCTGAAAGCAGTGAATGTGTCATTTTGACAACCTAATTCTACTCTTTAAATACAGATTGTTGGACTCTCTCTTAATTTTTTAATCAAAGTCATGGAACAGCATTCAACAACTGAGAGGCAAAAGCATAAAACACACTATGTATTCTGGAATGCATTTTATGGGGGAAAAAACCTCAAACAACAAACCAAAAAGCCTCACCTCTTTAGCACGCTCATGTTTATTCACCAGTTTATGAATAACTAATAATGTCTATGAATGTTTTACCCTTCCTTCCTCTGCTGGACATCAAATAGACATTGTATTCACAGGGAACTGAAGCTTTACAAATTCTAGTGTATCAGTCAGGTGCTAGATATTTTTGTGCTTGACAAGCCAATATTTCATTGTGGTGTGGATTTATTTTCTCTCTTTTCTTTTTTTCTTTTTAATTGCTCATTAAAAATTTTTGCAAACAAGAACAGGAGGGGTACTAGGAGTATGCAAAAAAGGAATTATCTTACTAATCTGAAAAACTGAACACAGCACTAAAAATATCTGAGCTACCTCTTTCAAATTTCCTAGCAGTATCCTGCTCGGGAATGGTACAGGTGGTGACACATCAGTTTAATCTCAACATTAGAATTAAAACCTGCTTCAGTTCAGATAATGGCTTTAAGATGTTGCTGTTCCTAGGCTAATAAATCCTGTGTCCTCTGACTCTTATGATGAGGGGTAAGACTTAAGCCTATTCTTTTTATTAGGATTTGAATACATACCAAAATTTTTTAAGTGCTTAGGTCAGTATTTATCCCAAAACTCAAAACTTTGCTCAACAAAACTAAATGCTCTGCAATTTTACAAATTTTGGTTTAAAGAGTTTTTTACAAGAGAATTTATTTTGGATCCTTAAGGAAGTGTGGAACAATGCAGGTATATGTGTATCATCTGACAGGCCAGGCCTACTCTCTCCAAGCCAACTAGCATGACAGCCATGATTGTAGGAAGAATTCAGCTGGCTCCACACTAATTGAAGGTGACAGCCAGTATGGAACTGAAGAACATCTGCCTCATTCAAGGAGGAGAGCTGTTCAGGAAATTAATAATGCTGTGTCCTGTATTTTAGGAATTAACTCGCTGTGTGATAGAGAAAGTATGGATATAAGATGTCAGTTGCAAAGCAGAGAGGTTGTAGGATAATAGTTGTAGGATATAGAGCAAATAATCTTATTGCTGCTGTTTGCTCTTTATGGCTTGATTTGCATCCCCTTAGATTTGAGTTGTTTTGTTCACTGGCTGTATTGCTTGTGAATTTAGGAAAACAGAATTTAGTTCTTTTAGGCACCAAGAATTATAGCTTAAATAAAGGATTTTCTCCCATGCTTGAAGTGAAATAATATGTGCTGAAATATTCTGTTGAGTTGAATCCAGAATGTTCAGCACCTCATGGGATTCATCTCCTGACAAATAACTCCTTTGCTGCATGTATCTAGAGACTAGCTCTAGCTAGTTAATGTACAAGAACTTTATTACTGCCCAAGTTTTTGAAATTATCAAAATCACCATGCTAAGGTGTAAAGTCTGGTTACCTTGTATAAAATGAGAGTCATGTTTCAATTCCCTTGACATTTACTTGTGTACAGATTATGGCAAATTATTTTGATTGCTTTGTGATACATAGAGCTTGACAATTGTTCAGCCTGGAGAAGAGAAGGCTCTAGGTAGACCTTAGAGAACCTTCCTAAAGGTATCTCCAAGAGAGCTGGAGAGGGACCTTTTACAAGGGGTTGTAGTGACAGGACAAGAGTAATGACTTCATACTGAAAGAGGGTAGGTTCCTCTAACCTGACAAATCACTTAAACCAGTGCTTCACTTCAAGCACAGACATAGATGACTGGCATCAGAAGGCTAACCTTGTGTGTAAATAATATCTAGGTTATCTATCAGCTCTTTACAGGAAAAGAATGAACTTCAAATTGTGCTTAGGCTTCCATAGCTTCAGGGGCAAAGTCATGTGAATCAATAAGACCCAGTGCATAGTAGAAAAGGGGTGAAATGCTCAGATAATTTCATTTTCAGAACACAAAACTTATTGCAACTTTGACCTTGTAAAATGCTACCAACAGAACAGATACTGCTGGAAATATTGCAGGTGTCAGGTGTCATTACAGCCAATAAATTCAGGAAATAGTTGATGGCTTTATTTTTGTTTTGATGCAGGTGGGTTTTAATTCAATAACTTGCAGGGTTTTTTCTCAGCCATGTTATTTACTAGGTTGATGTGACCAAACTCAGCCATCAGAGAATTGTTTAAAATTTGTCATGACAAAGTACTATATAGATTCTGGATTTTAGCAAGCAGCACAGACAGAAACAGGTTTAGTAAACCAAACATAACTGGGAAGAAACCAGGCAGACAAAGTGGGGTGAGGTGTGGACTCCAGTAAATCCAGCAGTTGAAAGGACCATGTCGATGCTGGGCAGCAAGTCATTGATAAAAGTTTGGTTGAGAGCTCTTGTTATCCAGTAGAGATAGGTGGGAAAAGTGCAGTACAGGCAGCCAAGAAGATCTCTGCCCCGAAGGCCCTCAAATGAGAGGTGACAATGTTAATGGAAATGGACAGATCTGATTCTTCTTTAGGTCATCTGTGTCTTCAGCAATCCCAGTCACTTCCACTTTCCTTCACTAGGATTTAACATCATTTTCCAGCAGCCTGAGTTAGCTTTCAGTCCAGCATTAGGAGCCTTGCAGAGCTTTAGCTGGATCTGCACAACCCCATTCTCTTCACTGTAACTCAGCAAAAAGTTTTCATTGTAATTGGTGAGTTTGTACAAATTTGTTTGGGCTTTTTTTCCTAAACAAGCTAAATATCTTTTCACAATTTCAAAATTAAATATCTGTTCAATTTTAGCTGTTTGGCATATCTCTCTTTTAAACTCAAACTCAATCATAAAAAGATGATGAATTCTTAACACACTAAGAGTTTGCCCAGAAAAATCAATATTGAAGAATGACAGCAAAGAGAGTCCTATAAGTAGTATGACTTTGCCATGTACTCAAGTATTTTTGGAGCCCAGACAGTACATTAAGAAGTGACAGATTCATGTAGTTTAGCTGGTGATTTATAAAGTTTGCTAGCTGATTTAATAGGGTGCTAGAAAGCGTTGTTGTTCAACCAAGTAAAGAGAATCATAAAATGGTAATGAATGTTATGACAGTTCATGAATATTTCATTTGGGGTCTCTTTCAGATGCCTGTTAGTTTATCTCAAGATCTAGGGATATATTGCATATAAATCTGATAGAGAGTGGAGCTGTGCAGTATGCCAAGAGACAGGCAGGAGAGGTTTGGTGAGAGCAATGTGTGTTTGAACAAATGTCTCCAAAGCACAGTAATGCAGTTAAGTCTCTAAAAAGTAGTCAGGAAATGTAAAGTATCCAGGATATCAGGCAGGTCTCTCATATTTATTTGCTGTTTGTGCATTTAGGAACATCAGGCTGTGCCTTTCAAGCTCACCATCCTTACCTGTGGCTTCTGAGAGGACTGGTTGGCTGCAAACTCACAGGAAAGCTTTTGTTGAAAAGGCCAAAGGGATTCCCATCTCATTAAGTGTTTCTTAAAAGCAACTTACAATGTGGACAGGCATCTTTAGTAAGATAAACATGTAAAAAAGACCTCCAACTTTTCACCTTTAACATCCTCAAGTTGGAATGAAACCTTTATGCTACTTTAAGTCCTGAACAGGTCTATTTACCCTGTAGTCAGTTATGTATTCCATCACTAATTTTGTAATAGGTCTTGAGTATTTTAAAATCATCTGTGTGATCCAATGACAAAGATTAAGGAAAAAAAAAACAAGAATTTTTTTTCCAGATAAACTGCATTCAATGTATTTTGATCCACACAAGCAGGATGGACCTGCCTCATCACAGCAGTGCTGTCCACCATAAGGTGGAAATTCTCACATTTCCATTTCCTTGGCTGCTTCTTAGTGATGACCCTCTTTAAAACAATGGGCTTCTAACTTTATGCATTCTGAAGGTTTGCACCAAATGAAGCAATGAAAGAACAACATGTGAGGACAGGTCAACAACAGCACTATGCCAGAAGTTCTGTTTAATGGGAATTACACACTCAGAAGGGATCAAAACAAATATGAAGGTCTTGAAGGGGCTTACACAGGTGGTTTATAGGTTTTCTGTCAGTGTTTGCGTATGAAACCAGACTGAATCCCATCCCACAGACTGAAAGCTTTTTGATTTTTAAAGTTTTGATTTAGCTAATAAATCCTTTCAGTGGTAACCTGTGGAATGCAATATTCAGCTTCAGTTTTGTGTCTGTGGAAAAGACAAATTTGTGCTGAGGAGGAAAAGGCTCTATTTACAATGACTTCAAAGGAACCTGTTAGGACAGATTCTCTGCCACTGAATGTGTTGGGGCTCAGATTTGTACCAGTTGACATCATCCAAAAGACAAGGCAGGATGGGCATTGCATGAAAGCTGTGAGGCATGTGTTTTGTCTGGTTAAATAGTGTTTAAAACTGGTTAAATTTGAGGGGCCTCAATTCAGTATTAAAATCTCTGTAGCAGAAATCATTATTTACTTTCAGTAGAAAAAAACCTAGAAGTTCATAAACAAGTTTGGTTTTACCACATGAATTTGGTGCTGAAAAATAAACAAAAATGTCTGACCTCCCCAGTTTATCACATTTCATTATAACCAGCATAGGAAACTGTGGTGCAGCCTCATTTACCTAAACCCAAAGAAATATTTTTTTCTATTATTATTGCATCTTGGACAGTAAAGTATGCTGACAAAACAATGCTCACAGATTTTTCTGTGACTTCTTTAGAAGAAGTCACCCAGATGGACAAAGAAATCGGAAAATATTTATGAAAAATTGCTTGTTCAGTTCTGGTTTGTGTCAAGGGCTGTTCTGCAAACTGGAAGGAGAGAAAGATATGCTGTCCTAGCAGATTTGACTTATGTTTACAGTAATTTGTTTGGCCACTGTTTATTACTTAATAATCAATCTTTATTATTACAATAATTCTAATTGGGATATGTGAAATATGCAGTGCATTGACCACATGACATCAGTTTACTTGCTGAATAATTTAAGCTGTTTCCTTCTAATGCCTTAGGCTGCAATATCATTACTTTTTGGCTGTCCTAATATTCAAGTTCTATTGATGTTATTTCACTTGTTATTACCTTCTTGACATGAAATTGTTTTTCAACTATGGAAATCTTGCTCAAATACTGCTACATGACAGAATCCTGCATTAGACTATAATGTATCATAATAACAAAAGAGTGCAACATAAAGCACTTGATTTGTTTTCTAACCTGTGCCAGCCTTCACAGTAAGGGCACAAGAGATGCCAGAAGGAGAATTTTGGTCTGCATATTTTTTTATATTCTTATCAATTTTTACAGAAGGCAGGGAATAATCTTTCTGATAATACAGAGGCAACAAATGCACAAGCAGTAAATGGACAGGGTGATTTATCCCAGTTCACACTGCTTTATAAGCAGTATGTATCACTCCTGTAAGTCGTCTTCTGCTTAAAGAATTGTAAGAAATATATCTCACTATTACTTTTATTGATAAAACAGACAAACCACCTTAATTCATTCTTCATCCAGAGCCTTTTATCACAGCATGGTTGTGATTAGGATTCTGATCACCGTGTGCCACTCTGAGATTGAGAGGCTCTATCTACTCATCTATTATTCTTCACGAAGCAAAGCTCCAGTGTACCATCTGTTTTCTTACTGAATCTTGCATGTAGCTGCAAAGAGCTGGTCACCAGAGATTAAGTCTGGCAAGCAAGCTCTTGGTTTGCATGGGGGTAGCTAAGCATTCACTGCTATTGGCCTCTTTAAGTTTCAGATGAAATAAACTACTGTTCTCTGCTGTATTTCAATTTTTATTTTATCTGGTATTTATTTATGTATGACTTCTATTTCATTTTTATCTGATCATAATTGATTTTCTATTTTTCTTGGTTTTTTTTTCCCAACAAAAAAAATCACTTGGAAAAAAAAAACCAAGGAGCCATAAATAATCATGCTATAGAGCTTTAATTGAGGAGAAGTCTGTCTTGCATTTTATAAGATCTGGATTAACAAAGGCTGTTTTATGATGGTGGCACCAGCCCCTTTTGACACAAGGAACAGAAATGGTTCCTGCTATTCTCAGATAAAACAAGGTATCAGCAGCCTGCTGGACATACCTGAATATCATCATCCTGTGATTCCTTTTCTTCACCAGGCTGTATAGACACCTTTGGACACCTTTGCTTTATTTTAGGAAGGTAGGATTAACAGGAAGCAGCTGGATCCCCCAGGCATTGCAAGTTTACATGAGGCTGTACACAGTTAAAGGACAAGGGGCTGAGCACTGCGTAGGGCAGGGCTGTTTGCAGGGCCCCCAACATCCCTGCCCTGTGTCTTCTGCTGAACAGAGGTGTAGCTCTACCAGCCCACTGCCACTGAGCTTTCCCCACCTTCCTTGAGGCTTCTTTCCTTTAAACAACACATTTCTATTGGAGCCTCACAACCTGGAGTATTTTATAATAGTCTGTGCTATTCCCCAAAGAGCAATAAAAAGTAGCTTTTGAGGCTCCTCTTTTTTGATCCATTATTTAGAGCCTAATTTGTGCTGTCTGCAATCCCCACATCAGTGCCAGTGGTCGTGCAATTCTGCAAATTCCCTTCAGGACTAGACTAAAATCATAAATCATTTTGTAGGAGGTATTTAGATATCATCATAGAACAATTTTTTTTCAATCTGCTCCTCTTACCATGGATTTGATTTTCATAGCAGAGAAGGGCTGTCTGAGGAAACAATTCTATTTCTTACTGACTCTCAGCTTCCAGATTAAATTTTTACTTGGCACCAAAACTTCCTTTCCCAAGATGATGGTTAGACTGTATTGGTCCTGGGAACAACTCAAGCGAACATTTTTGTTTGTACAAAACCTGGCTATTTTCCTCATATGCTCAGTAGGACACTGGGAACTGAGCCATACAGAGTCAGCAAGACCTGAGCAATGCAGGTTATTAGACTATGTCAGTAGTGAGTTTATTTTTGCTTCATTCCTGTAAATGACAGCTTTATTATATGTGCACACTTGAGCAATCAATCTTTTTTTTTCTTTTTTTTCTTTTTTTTTTTTGTCTCCTTCTCCAGCAGGAGTAAAAACATTCTCCTCTTTAAATAGGCCAAGGCCTTTTTTCACTCGGATTTAATTCATTTTGTGATACCCAATGTTTTGCCTGACACAGCAGGCCAGTGAAGCCACATGGCAGTCTGATACTGCATCATGATTCATTCACAGGCTGTAGCTGCACACACCAATTGACAAAACCCATCAGTGACAGAGTCTTTAGCCCCAGCACCTCACAGTCTAAGTGCTAATGATGCTGCATGGCGCACATCCATGGAGACATGGGCATGCTGCTGGCAAGACTTGAGCAGAGGTTTTGCAGGCTTCATCTCTGCATCACCAAGGAATTTTGTGTGAGCTTTAAAGCAGCCTAGAAGGCAAAATTGTTGAGTGAGAGGGCAAGGATACATATGAGAGTGTAAGTTACACAAGAGGCTGCATAACTTCCCTTCCTACTGGGTGATGGGCTCTCGTGGGGGCTCAAAAGGCACACAGAGGTTTGATCCCTACTTCAAAGACTGTAGGCATGTCTTAGATTAAGTAGTCCTTGAAAAGTTCATCCAGAATGCTGCTCAAAGGAACACCCCAGAGATAGCAGTAATGCTGTATTACCTTGTTCCGCTACATAGTCCCTTTCTGAAATACCTTTTTTTTTTTCTTTGCTGGCCTGTTCTTTTCTTTTCTTCATTTTGGTTTTCATTAATTTTGATGTGGAGTAGCTCCAGAAACAGGAAGTACAAGATTCCTGGAAACACCCAGAAGAAGTTTTCTCTAAGTCTTCAAGCAGATGCTAAGAATCCCATTGTGTGCATTATATAAACATCCGGACAAAACAAAACCTTTCAAAGACAGCAAAGTCTGAAAACTAAAAATGGCTTGTCAGAAATTAGTCAACAAAAAAGTGAAATTTATTCATCCAGTATTCTGGGAACTATATAAATTGGTATCAGTGCTAAAAGTACAGCAGTTTGCTGTCATCTATGACTCTTACCCATGATGCTGTGAACCAGTTATCAGAAAGAGCAGCTAGAAGTTATTCACGGTATCTGGAGGGACAGACAAGGCAATGAGGGGTCTTTTCTTCTCTGACCTGTGGTCTCCAAAGCAGCAACAGTCCCGGAGACATGAGCTTCTGTTTCTTCCAATGCTGGTTGCTGCTCTTTGTGGGTGTTTCATTTTGTCATCTCTCCAAAAGAGTTGTTAATCATCAACACCAGCTGAAAAAAACCTAGTGTGATCTTATATAACAGGCTAAAACAATCACTAGCAGCGGTGCTTTGCCACAGAATTCATCACTCATATTTTTTGCTGAGAACCTCAAACCCTGGGATATCATGGGATGACATGACCATGCTAGAATTGTGACCAACTGAAGCCATTTGTGCCGCTGCAGTGATGTCCATCACAGCTGAGCAATGCTTCCCCTGGAACTGGGTGCACTGTCACAGCCCTCAGGCTGAAGAGGCTGTGTGCAAGGGAGTTTGAATTCCTGCAACCCTCCCCCTACCCCATTCATGCCTGTCTGACTTCTGCCTACACTGTTGTTTGTTTGTCTGGGGGGGTTTTAATAACTACCCTTCCATTATCAAAATTGTTGTTGCAAAATGTATTACCTAACCAAATCTAACATGTCTGAAATAATAGGGGAAAAATTAATTAAAGGGGATACCTGCTGCTTTCGATTCTGATATTAAAACCATGTGTGACATAATCCCACTGGTCAGGAGCAGCAGAGTGAGCTGCTAATGGACGTGTTATCTGTGAAATACAGCTATTGCCTTTCCACAGATTGCTTGGGGGGAAACTGCAGAACAGTAAATTCTCACATTTCAGACTCCTTCTTGATAAAAATAAATATGTTTGATTATTCAAATATATGCTGATTGAGAAACAACATTCAAAATAGACATTAAAAATTGAAATGGCAAGATGTTTTCATGCTTAGAGCCTAGAGCGTGCAAGGTTCATATTCATGATCATTTCTGCATTACAGACTCTCTATGGCACTGAACAGCTCTGTCAGGTCAGATGCTCAGAGTGGCCACACAACGTGGCAATCAGCTTGATGGTGTGAAGATCCTTAAGCAGCTCTTGAGGGTGTGGGTTTGATCCCCAGGGTCAGTTTCTTGCCTCTAAAACAGCAGAGATTTGTTTCATGTTTTGAACTGTGCTTTGTAGGTACACTGGGAGCAAACACAACGCTTTTGTGATGGACACCATAGATGTACATGAACGTTGTGGATGTAACAATCAAGTTTCTAACTTTACTGTGCTCAACACCCAGGTCTGAAATCCATGGAGAACTCGAAAAATTGATATAAAAATTTTAAAGAAAATTAAACTATAGAAATACAAGAAGTACAGATTTTTATTTAATAAAAAGAAGAAATTGCAATTCAAAAAATACTGTTCTGAACTTCATTCTATTTGAAGGGATTTAAATTTTGTTATAATTATTTAAAAGCAGACAGTAAAAATACATGGACTTTATGCATACAACGTGGCTAACTTAAGGTACTGTAAAACACATAGTGATGGCAGCTGGAAATTGTCTTGTCTTGTAGGGAGACAGTAAGTTAGAAAAGCAAAGTTGAAGCTTCCCTTTCTGTGGTGAAAACTAATCCATGTCTCTTAACCTATGGCTTTTATCATGAAATGTGTATGAGGGGGATGAGGGAGTTTGGGCAAGTAAAGCAGTGGGTACATTCTTCATTTTATTTATTTAATATCTTGAATTATTAAAAAGACAGGTGCTGCTTGGAAGATAGTTTTCCATTGTTGTATGATCTATCAGAGATTGAACTATGAAGGATTAAAAAAGAATGAATTTTGTTATATTTGTACACAGAGTGAACAGAAGCCTGCAAATACATGACAACAATATGAACAGCCATAAATTATTTTAGGATTAATTCCTTTTTAAACACTAAACGTGGAAGATTGCAAAGTAGAGGAACTCTTTGTTAAATGCCACTTAACTCTAGGGCAAACTCTCCTGGCAGGCTTGTAGCAGGCTATAGTGTTTTTAATCCATAGGTCACTCACTTGAACCTGTCTCAAAATGCTAATGATTGGTGGAGGGTCAAGGATCTCTTCACTGATCTAGAGATTTGTCTTCAGAAAAGTGCAAGAAAATGGAAGAATGAAATGAAAGATCAAAGAAAATTAAAAGAAAAGAAAAGAAAAATGCAGTGATCTCTGCACCATAGCGAGGACCAGGGACAAAATACACCAAAAATTCTTCCTTAAAGAAATTGCCTATCTTTGCCTATAAAGGTAGCTTTGAAAGAAAAGTATTATATTTACTTTTCAGATAGTATATAGTATATGAATAGATTAATAGTGCAGGGTATGCCCCTAACTAATGAGTGAAAGACTGTGACTTTATTATCCACCTTGGACTAGGAATTTTGATTCTTGTCTTTTCATCTAATGATAGTATCTTTGTATGTGATATTAGAGGGGGTTTTTATTGCTCTGTGGTTTGGTTTTGTTTTTTTTCCTGGGCATGGACTACTGAACTAGAACTAACTAAGATTTGATTAAGCCAGCTCTATCCTAAGCTGTGTTTGACTCAGAATAGAATCAATTCTAGAACAATTGCTCTGTGCAGAATTCCAAGCTGAGGAAAAATATAGCTTTATTTAGTCCAGCCTCATACTGTGCTCCACTTTGAAATACTGACTACGAGATGTCCACATGGGGATTTAAGTGTACTCTGCATTTCCAGCATGAATTTCTCTGTAGAGCATCCTCACATAAGTATGGGATCAGGCCCCAGAACATAACTACTTGCAGGCTACTCTTGCAGTTCCTGTGGCATCTCCCTGTTGGACAGTCACTCTTTTGCAGGCAGTGGGTTTTATATTCTTCCAACTCTCAGCAGAGAAATTATGCCAGTCACGACTTGGTCTGCAACTCTAGAGTAGGGGGGCTCCTCATTTTTTGAGATGAGAATTGTCTGAGAAAATTAATAATGTTTTGCTTGTTAATTTATTAAGCCTCTTACTAGCAGTTGTTGTACCTGGAAGGTCCTTTGGTATTCATCAGGCTCCATTCAGAGCCACCTCACAGAGCCTTTACTCCTGTCACCTTTGCAGGGACACCTTGCAGGGTCTAGCTCTGATTCATCAGAGTAATTCCCTTTTCACTGCCCTGAGTGAGCCAAAGGCTGAGCTCCCATGTGGGTCCTGGCTCTGCCAAGCACACACCCATGTGCCAGCCCTGCCTTGGACCAGAGACATCTCCCACCTGCTGAGGACCTGGGTCTACACTGAGTCAGTCTCCTCATCGTGCCACCCACTCCTCCAAGGTCCTTTCTCCAGTGCTAGACTCATTTTTTATGGTGACATTATTTGAGGTCATCTAACAGGTCAGGTACAGAGTAAGCTTGGAGCTAGAATTTCTTAAACATGCAGTTGGATAGCAGATGAAATTTTTGTAATTAATGTAGTCTATTAATTTAGATCCTGAAAATAATTCAGGACATCATGATGTCAAAATCATCAACTTTTTTGGATGTTTTTCACATAAGTTGAAAATGCTGCTGTTCCTACTTTCCTTTTTTGCCCTACCCATTTCCTATCAGAGTAAGGATACTACTTTTTCCAGTAGAAAAAGACTATATTTTAGTCTTAATGCTTCTAATTTTACTATATCCTCTTTCTCTACTTAGGTCTCTTAGTTTCTGGCAGGGTGTGACTAAGAGTCAGTGACTTTCTTTTGCTGCAGCCCAGTTTCCCAACTGGTTCTTGGACCTGTTTGAGCATTCTTAGTTGCCTCTCCCTCCACTTCTGCTATGGAGCTGATTTTGTTATCCACAGTGGCAATGGCAGACATAAAAATAAAAACAGGCAAACTGGCATACAGATGCTGACTACGCTGCCACAATTATGCTGTTACATGTACTTCTTGAAATTGGATAACCTGTACAGGGCATTATTTTCTTGTTGTTAACAACATTTTATGACATTTTAACTCCTGAAGCATGGTAAATTTGAGTGCTGTCAATAATTAAATTCACATCATAATTCCTGACTATTTAATAAAAAAAAATTCTCTTTAGCAAGTAAAATAACAAAACAATGACCGTGGGCAGTGAGAGATTTTCATTTAATTAGTATTTATTGATCTTCCTGTGATCCAGGACATGAATCCAGCTTTATATAACATACAAAAATCATATCTGCTTCCTTCTGCCGAAGTTTACAAATGGTCTCTCTGCTTCTTTGTTGCAATAGCTTAGATCTTCAATAGGACCATGTGACCTCAGAGGTACACTCTTGATTGAATGATCTTGACTTTCTTAAGTAGTCCTAAATGCATAATTTTTTTTTAATTAAGCTCTGGATAGATGCTTTTATTCAGCAAAGGGTTTCAGGATGCTGGCGTGTGCAGCTTCTGGGATGATTAGATGATTATCTTTCAGGAGGGCATTGTTGGACCATTCTGCTTTATAGTTCATCACCATTATCTCTCATTAAGAGTCTAGCCTGCACAGAGAACAAGGAAGGTTTTCTCATCCTCATTATTTTCCAAACCACTAATTCCCTGACAAGAATATTTGTAAATCCAAGTTGTTCATTACAATAGCTAGATGAAAATGTGACCTAAGACTATTGCTCTATAGAACAGATTCTTCTTCAGATTCTGAGATAATGGTCATATTTTTCATAAACTGAAAAAAGACCATCTTGTACTTAGAGCTTAGAAAATATCTTTTAGGTCATAGGTATTTATGTACCTAAATGTAGAAGTTACTAACACTTTAATTCAAATGTAATCTGTTATCTCTTTGTCACTTTAATCCTAAGAAGTTTAGAGACCATTAAAGAATACAACTCTGTTATTGGATGAAGTAAAATGGGGGCAATCATTTGGCAAGCCTCTCCCAGAAAGTAATATCAGTCTATTGGAAACTCTGTACATCTTATCTGAGAAGAGATCAATTACAGGCTAAAAGTCTGCTTGGGCTGTAGTCTTCGTTTTTGGTTTTTTTGGTTTGTTTTTTGGCTTGTTTTTTTTTGGTTTTTTTTTTTTTTAATAAGTGATGTAATTTGAATGTACTGCTTTTAGACTATCAAAAGACTAAATAACCCATACCCAAAGTTTCATGTTGCTGTTCTGGTTAATATTTATATTGACAGTATCTGGCAGGAACAGGCATGAAGTGCTTCACTCTTCATAATGTAGCACCCTGGTAGTGCGTGCTTGGAAAAGGAAAACTGGACATTATGCAAACAGACTCAAAATGAGTAATTCACACCTCCTCTCCGAAGCACTTACAGTAAATATAGTAAATCAGGAGGCTGTCTGGGTCTACATGTCACAACACAAATGTCCAGACTGAGACTGAAGAGGCTGATCTACACCCTCTAGTGACCCAAACTTGTTGAAACATTGGCAGCTACAAATTGCTAAATTACTTGGAACCTTTCTCCCCTAGTCAAGACCTTTATCGATCTATTACTGGTTTAGGGCAAATAATAAAAAAAATTCAATAAACCAGGGAAAACTGGACTGCACCAGGAGATGTAGAAGCCTCCATGGACCTGAGGTGTTAACTTCTCACAGGTGCCAGCCCAGCCGTGAGCAGCTGCACAAGGTGCAAAACAGGCTCATAACGTCTCTGCTCCCAGCCACACATCAAAATTGGCAGTCCTGGCTCACAACCCAGGGGAATCTGTGAGCTCCAGGCAATCCCTGCAAGGGAAGGCTGTGCCTCTCCCAGCTTCCTGCAGCCATGGAGCAGGATTGCTGTACGGATTAGCCCGGGGCAGCCTTGAGTGCACGTTCCAAAAATAAAGGCGGTTATAGTAATCTGCTGTGGCAAGCGTGCGTGTGTACGACACGCACTTACTGCAAGCCTCGTGATTTAATAGGATTAAATTCTGATCAGCAGAGAGAAGATTGATCATAGTAATGAGAAGATGGGTAGAGTACATCTGGCTCAGTGGCAAACTGGCTTGAGGAAGAAAGTGATACAGTTCAGTGTACATTATGAAGGAATCATAGTGGACCTCAGGCTTATTCGCTATATTAAGTGAGCAATAGTGTAGGAAAATTGGATAGGCTCACATTCTCCTTTTTAGGTAAGCATCTAATGCTTTGCTGTGATACTTTATTTGCTTTTCAGTTCTAGGCATGAAATGAAGTGTTCAAAATAATATGGTCAACAAAGCAGATTTACAAACAGGGAAGAATTCCCAGCCCAGTAGCAAATGTAGTACCATATAATGCAGTGTTGGGTGAAGATTATCACAAAGCGATTTTCATGGCTGAATTCAAAGTGTATGTTTTCAGTAGCAGTGAACCTGACAGGGAAATCATCTGAGAAAGAATAGACTCCCAGTGTTGCCAAACTCCAAGGCAACTCTCCAAAGAGGACAGCTCGCAGCATACAGATGAAGTAAAGGAAACTACAGGGGGTTAGACTCTGGGAAAGTGTAGTATAGGTGGTCTTTACTTAGAGGTAAAGCAAGCAGAGAAAGTTCAAGCAGTGGGCTCCAGGGAATTACCAGGGAGAATAATTAAAAATCTGGAGGAACGCTATTGTGCTGAACTAAGAAAAAGAGAAAATGTAAAGATTAGTGAAAAAAAAAGTAGGTCAAGGGAGTAGAAAAGGCAGTGAAACCTGACAACTGCAAATGTGCTTTCCTACCCTCCTGGCATCCTCAAAACTGATAAGGAGAGATTGGCAGAAAGCAGGCAGTGCATCCAGCATATTGAAGTGCAACTGGCAGACACTTTTAATGAAAAACAGTAATTGGAAAATGTTCTCTTCAAAACTACTTTTGCCAAAGGGTTTTTGGTCAGGTTTCTTTTCCTGTTCTATTTTGTGTTTCTAAAACTTTTTTGTTGGCAGGGCAGTTACTGTTGGTTTGGTGGGGTTTTTTGGCCACAAGTTTTATTTTAATGTGGCCATTCTGTCACCATTGCGTTGCATCATTTCAGTTTTGATTTGCTGCTTTGAAAGTGTAATAGAACTTCAGTTAAACCTGGAATTTTTTCAGACATTGAATGTGCAATTTTCAAACTTAGGAAAAGTCTTATCAAGAAATCAATACATGAGTCCAGGAAGTATAAAAAAACACTTAACAAAAGGAAAATTAAGATTTTTTCAGAATTTCCAAACATGTTTTTTATGCCATTATATTTTATTTTCACCATGTTTAGTAATAAGTCTCTACAAAGGATCCAAGGGTCCATCTTTTTCTTAGTTCACATCCTGAAGCAGAAGCAGTAAATACCAACTTCCCAAATGTTCATTATCTGATTAAAGAAATTGAGTCATGTAACAGTGCAGAGGTTAAAAGACAGGGAGGATTAAAGGATGAGTGTAGCTAATTAAGGAAACAGCCCTGCAAGCAATTACATACATGGTTAACTTTAAACACTTCAGCATTAATGGGACTACTCACATGCTTAAGTTAAGCACATGTGCTTGTGAACTGGAGCTTGAAGACCACCACATCCTGTGAGATGTTGAGGACGTTTTAAACATTGAAGGCAACAGGATTGCCCTGTTCCAGCAGGAGCTGTGGATATGGAGCACTTCCTGGTACCAGGCTTCAGGACAGGGTAGCACAGGCTAATTGGGAAGAGATTGCTCACCTAGGTTTCATGTTCAGTCTTCCTACTCGCCTAGGTTTCATGTTAAGTCTTCCTGGGTAAATACTGGAGAGCATTTCTTTTCAGAAACATTTTGAATCAAGCCTTCATTGATAAGCATTTACTTTTAGCTCCCTAAGACTAATAGTGAAATTCAGAATGTTTTCTAGTCTATCATTCAGCAATATAGGATAAAAAAATGAAAGGACCCATTTCACTGGAGTAGGTTGGTACAAAGTACGGTGCCTGCAAGAAGTGGATTGTGACAAAGTGAAGTTTTGCTTTTCAAGCTCCATTCGAAGCAGCAGCATAGAGTGAGCTACCTTGTTCACTCCCTTGGGCTCTTGTCAAGGTCACAGTGCAGCCCAACACAACCAAAACCTCGTGCCCAAAGAACATATTGCAAGTGAGTCTACATTTCATCAATTGTTCCCTAGATTAAAGTCAGTGCCCCTTGTCTGTCCTGTAGTGATCTTTCTTTTGATTTAGAAAAGGCACAGAATTATTGATCCAGTAGGATTTTTTCAGTTCACCAGTTTGAATTTTAGAAGCAGAAGTATCTGTAACTTAAGCAAAGGAATCAAATGTAATTTGGTCACATCTGATGATCTTAACTGCCCATGCTAGATGGGAAAATATTTCTTGCATTGTGTTTGGTTAGTTCTTTCCAAGAAGAAGAAATGGCCATGGATATATTTTCTTGCATTTGTTTTTTTTCTTCCCCTAGTGTGCCAAAAGGAAAAGGCTTGTTTGGCATCATGTTCTGGGTCTTTTATGGTCTTGCTGTATCCTCTCTGGAGAAAGAAATAGTTGTTGACACTAATTTGGAAATTGGGATTAAACTGTCGGCACCATAACTGCCAACCAGTTGAGCAGAGAGTAAAATGATGATCTCAGGCAGAGTATATCTCAGTGTCTTATAGTTTCCTCAGCTGGAATCCATTAAAATGTCTGCCTTGTATTTATTTATTTGTTTTTCAATTCAAAGGAGATGACCTTTTTTTAAACTAGGTACTGTAGAACCTTCAGTACTGGTGCTTTCTCAGCTGCTGTCCTCACCATTAGTAAGACTCCATTAGCAGTGGCAATTGGCAAATTCAAAGGCAGGGAGAGAAAGGTGTGGAGGAGAGGAGGAAAGGATTAATTGGGCTATCAGAGAAAATGTTCTTTGACATGAAACTCTTCATTATTGTTGATTTGACTGTCTGAGGCAGTCCTTGAAGAGAGACTCAGAGGGATGGGACTTACAGGGATGGTCCTTTCTCTTCTTCTGGTTGTTGTTCCAATTCAAGGTGCAAATTCTGGAGCAAACAAAGTGGGAGATTTTCATGCCAGCAGCAATATATGGCTGCTTGGCATTAAATCCCTACTCAGTACAAAGATCTGTCATTTCACAGCAACCATTCTCCTCACTATTAGCAAGTTTTCCATACCCTGCAGGAGGAAATAGATTTGCCCGAAGAACTCCTTCCAGAAGAAGGTGAGATTGTCCTGCCTTCCTCCTCAGCTCTCACGTTTGCCAGATAATGCTTGCAATTATTTCTCCTCTGCCTTTTTTGAGACAGTGTCCATTAGCAACTCAGAGTCTCCCCATTGTATTCTGTTGCCCCACCTACATGCTCCCATGTACATTTAGAAAATACATAGGTTTTCTTAAAAGGTAAAAATCACATTTAACATTTTCAGCAGTACCTTTTATGCGCTGGTAAGTCTTACACTGTTAGAGTGGAAGTCCCTGTTAATATGAGAAGGGCCAGGTGACATCCCTCTTTTCTGCAGTGGTTTTGTCATGGTTCTTCTGCTGCCGCTAACATTGTATCAAGGCACTGCTTTTTGGCAATTTTTAGTTACCTTTGAAAGCCTACTGCTGCAACTCTAGTGCCCCTGCAAGCAGGAGAGGATTGTTTCCATAGCCTGTGCAGAGGGCAGGCAGCTCCCCTATCCCTCTGTGTGCCAGTACCGGCATACCTTTGCCTCACACTCACCCCTACACTTGGCTCCAAAAGGCTCTGCCTGGCCCAGGCTGTGCACAGGGCTTGGCAGGAGTGTCTCAGAGCTGGTTTCTGTGTACCTGAGAGGCCGCTGCTGGCTCCTTCACCTTTATGGTTCCCTTCATTCGACCCCTGGGAGCTGGTGCCTCCTGGGAGCTGTGAGCATCTGCATGGTGCTGAATGCCAGGCTCACCTGGCCAGCCTCTGCCAGAGCAGCCTGCCAGCAGCAGCTGTGGCCTGTGGAGCAGAGAGGAGAATTTGGCCTTTGCTCTGCCCTGGAGTTACCTCTTAGAATTTCCAATGACAGTATCTTCTAAAGGCCCTAATTCTTCTTAAGCCTTGTGTAATTCAACATCAAAGATCATATCCAGCTGTGTTCACTATTGCTTTTTTCTCTCTTCAGATCCAAATCTGTGGCTAACTGCATTTTCAACTTTTTCAAGTTCCTCCATCTTTTGAAGTGTCACTATGCCTGTGTTCCCCACAGCCTATTCCCCAACCTGCTTTGCACTGTTATCAAGGACTGAGTGATCCTTTGTCCCAAATCCTCAAAGGAATATTTCAGTTCTTTCTTTATCCGTTTCTGAGACAGCTCTGTCCCTTGGCCTGGGCGCTTCTTAATTTACTCTTAACATTCAATGCATTTTTCTATGGGCACTTAAAATTCACTCTTAACTTTCCTCATTTCAATCAACATTCACACAGGGACACTTACATGTGTCTTGAATTGTCATTTTATTAAAACCTCTTGCTCCTTTACCATTTCAATTACCATTTTGTGTAATATCATTTGCATTTGCATGGTACCTTCACCCATAAAAGACAAAAGTTTTTATTCTCCCTTAACAGATGGGTAAAATGGAATCACAGAGATTAGAAAGATGTCTTTGCAGCTCAGTACAACTATATGGCCTCAAATTCGAGAGCTTAATTACATTAGAGGAAAATACTGTAAGTACAATGGATTGACATGTAAATCAAAGTGATATAAATTACAGATCTGAATCATGGAATCTTGATTTGAATAACTGCTTTTAATCTTGGTTTGCATTCGCACTTTCCCTTGTTATTCTAAAAATGTTTGTCCTTAATGGAGTGCATAATCATTCAAAATTGCAACTGCATGTAGCCTTTACTCCAGGTGGAGATTTCTTACTACCAACTGTTCATACATGTTTATTTAAGCGGAAAATTAAACATATATTTATTCAAATTCTGTTGTAGAAACCTTAAATAACATTAGTTCATTATATCTTCATTTTTAGTAGACAAGCTGTCTTTTAATTTGCATCAAGCTGAATGTACAATTACAGCACACGAAATGTACAAACTGAGATTTGGAAAATATGCTGTTAGTAACCCCTTTTTTTCCTTAAGTATCAATAGCATCATTTATTAAAATATATGTTAGCATTACATTTACATTGACTAACTTGGTGAATGGGAATATTGTTTCTTGACACTCTAAGCAACATATTAGGACTCCAAATCGGCAGTAGAGGTCTAATGAGATTTTCAAAACTGCACTGACAATCAAGTTCCTGTTTCCAAAGGTATTGATGGATACAAGGTGACCTGTAGGTAGGTTTGAAAATTCCCAGAGGCATCTGTTTGCAAATGTTCTCAAAAACCTGTGCTGGGGACCTTCAGTTTTCTGAAATTAGTTGAGTTCATCCTCGCTTGCTGTGTCTATTCATGGATTTTGCAATAACAAAATAGGCTGTTCTTTTCAGCTGGAAATTGATCTCATTACTGTGTGTGACTTATTTGGAAAAGAAGCACATGTTCTCTCTGCTCCTGCAGAGCTGCAGCACAGAGTCATTTGGCCAAAAGCTTTTCTGCAGTCCCGAAAATAGTTACACCTACAAAACTAAACAGAACCTATCATCTGTGCTGTTACAAAGATAAATATAGAAGATATTAGTAGCACATTATGTGTGTTGTTAATAAAGTGGTTGAGATAAAGTAAAAGTCAAATAATATTCTGGTGATACTGCATATAATTTGAAAAGCAACATCCTTCAACTCATTTATTAGTTGGGACCTTATTAAATAAAGAGGATTTTGTTTAGCAGTAAATTATATGAAGTCTAAGTCTTAACATTTGCTTGGATGCATAATTTCACATTAAATTTTAAATAGTTTTAAAATCATTTTACTTTTTTTTTTTCAGTGAAGAAATATTTTTGTCATTTATCCTTCCCTTGAGCTAGCAGCGGACTTCAGGAAACTTTTCAAATGTTCTCAGCCCTAAACCCTGGTTTCTCTTCATAGTCATCAAAACCCCATTGAAGTCCCTGAGAGCTGTAGTCTTGCTTTGTGACTCCTCACTTCTTTTCCTGTGCAGGGGGTTCGTTCTGCTATTGCTTATCCTCTAAGTGGCTTTTATTAGAAAATGATTAACAAGTTTTTCAGAGTATTAGATCTTTCCCAAACTACCACAAGGAGAAGAAACAATCAGGAAAAAAAAATTGAGTTATTTTCTGTGCAATCTGCATGCACAAAGTGTGTCCCAAGAGATGTGAGAGGAGACAGAAATGGCAAAGGGATGCCTGAGGGAGATGGGATGGGTCAGCCTGGGCACAAGGGGAAGACGAGCCTGTGGCATTAGGGAATCAGAAACTTTCAGGCCTCTGTGGCTGCCCATCTGGGGACCTCAGTGCTGCAGAATTGGTGTGTGCCTCAGACTGGCTGTGCCCTGAGCAGGACATGCCTGGAACTGGCTGGGCCTTGAGCAGGACATCCCTGGGACAGGCTGTGCCCTAAGGGGGCCATGCCTGGAACTGGCTGTGCCCCAAGGAGGCCATTCCTGGGACTGGCTGTGCCCTGAGCAGGGCACCCCTGGGACACAGCAAAACAGGTGCAGCTGCCCCTGAAATCCCCCCAAACTGAGGGAGCTCCCCGCAACAGCTGTGTGCCAAAGGCTCCACCTGACCCGCCCTAGCACAGACACCATAGAACATTCCCTGCCAAAGGACATTTCTTATGATGTGACAATTGTCATGCTGTGTACTAAGAAAAGTACATTTCAGTTTGACATACTGAGAATTACTGTTTCATTTCCAACTGGTAATTTTAAATAATTCCCATTTTATTCTAAAGAATGGCATTTTAAGAGCTTTAAGAAAGAAATGTTTCATATTTTAATCAAAGGAAATGTTTCATTGTGTTTGGGATTTTTTTGTTTCTTCCTTCTTTCCTTTTCTAGCTTGCTGCAAATTTGAGCTCTCTTTAGTTTTGTTTCAGGTTAATCCCATACAATTTTCATTTTGACAGATCTTTAGGCAAATCACAGTTTCTGTTATTTATACAGCTCTGTCTTTTAAAGCAGTGATATTCACTGCTCACCGCTTTAAGGACAAATTGAGGCCCTAATCCTGTAAAGACCTACCTATTTTTATGGGCAGAACTGCTTACTGAGCACAAAGTTAATCACATTAAGCTTGTAAAGCACTAGAGATCCTAGAATGGAAAACATTAGAGATGTGCAAAGTAGTATTTTGACTTTCAAACACTTCTCCCTTCCTCTGCCTTCTCCTGTAGAAGGATGGGGGACTCATTCAAATAGACTAAAAAAAAATTAGCCAGAATCTCAGCTTTACATATTTTAATTCATTTTTTGCAAAGAATATGTTCTTTGTAGTACTTGTACGTCAGTTTAAAATAATGTCTGTCTGCTCAATTCAACGTCAAATATTTTATTTCAATCATTAAAAATACACTATTTTCTACATATCTCAACATAGCCCTGTGGAGACATGTAGACAATTACTGCTCACCATAGTTCAGAAGGTGCTCTCAGTAAATCTTTTTACAACTGGGATGATGCTCTATTTGCTCTCCTTTCTCTCCTCTCTGTTCTCGGCAGAACTCAGATCCCAGAGCTACTGACAAATCAAAAGACATCGTGCTCTTTGCTGAACCTTCTTTGCCCTCTCTCCCACCCAGAGAGCCTGGGAGCCTGCTCTCTGTGGACTTCACTCAGTGCCACAGGTGACACTTGTCAATGTCCTTTTTCTTATATGTGGGGGGAAGAGTCCTCCATCAGTCTGAGAATGCTTTCCATTCAAACAATGGAGACACAATGAGGTGTCTTCATCTCAGGTTTTGAAATGGACTTTCCTCAAAATTTTTAAAATATATTCTAAAAGAGTAGATGTTGATTTTGACATCCCCTGGGCCATACTCCTCCTGATTTCTTTCTTTTGCTCTAATTTTCATCCTCTTTGCTGTAATTTGGCTGTACTTTCTCATCACTCAAACAGAAACAGCCTCTGAGACTTGCATACACAGTACCCGATAGATACAGGTTGGAAACAAAAGGTGTTGTTCCCATGCTGGGCAAAACAGAAATAGAAGTAAAGAGAGAAAGCTTTTGCTTGGGCTGGGAAGTCTGAAAAGCACTGAAAGCTAAGACATGCAGGTGTAAACCCACACATTGACACTGGGCTGTGGTGTGGGTGGCACCGGGCAGGCTCTGCAGTGCCAGAGGGTCCCTTGTGCACGGTGACATTGCAGGGAAGCCGTAACAAAGCTCAGGACAAAACGCAGATTTGATCCTTGGGGCGGGAGTCCAGGTTTAAAGGTACCCAGAGCTGCTGATCAGTATTTATCACCGCGGGGTTCAAAGGTGACCTGGGGCTCTGGCAGGGCAGGTCCCCATGTGCAAGTGCCTCCAGGGCTGGCCTTTATTGCCTCTGCAGCAGTGCCAGAGCAGCCTGGCTGCCAGAGGCCCCAGAACACACTCAAGACATGCTGACAGAGGGAAATTTTTGGCTGGTGGAGCTGCACCACATTCCTGACTGACATAAGGGAAGGCAGCATTTTTCTGCTGACATGGCTGAGCACACAGACGAGGTCTGCCAGTGTAGCTGAGAGAACTAGAATAGTGGACTAATTTTTTTATTAAAAAAAAAAAAAGTATCTATTATGATTGTTCCAGAAATCTTGGAAATATGAGGCAAAAACACCCTAGAACTATTAAAAAATGTGAATCAAGTATTGTAACTAAAAAATCTCATTATTTTCAGTAATGGGGAGCACAGATCATGATTTATTTTATTTTTTTCTTGCAGCGAGAAACTTTGCTCTTTGATTTCTAAGAGCCCTTTCCTTGTGGCCTGAAGCCAGTGGAATCATATGTTGACACAAGTCTCCATTGCTTGGGCAGAGTCAGGGTGTAAACAGCACATAACATTTGCTCAAAGGTTCAAACTTTTTTTTTAATATTCCTGGTACTTTTCAGAAAATAGGTGAGTATTGGTACCTCATTTTTTAAGTACCCTAAGTATTGATTCATCAAGCAACAAAGATTTTTTTTTTCATTAAAGCTATAATTTTCATAAAAATTTATATAGAAAATAGCATGTCATTGGTTGGAAAACACAGAAAAAAAACTCTCCATGTAAATCCTCATAATGTGTCATTAGTGACAATCCTAGTAAGTTATCTCAACCAGAAAATTAAGGGATTTTTAACATGTAAATACAGATGCAAAGAAGAAATCTAGACATTCAGGTCAGGCTTCCATATGAGTAAATATATTCTTTAATTTATTAATGAAGTTCAGAATCTTGTTAAATTGTTTACTAAACAGAGCTTCAGTATCTTTTATGTCTGTAGCTGAATGTATTTTAAAGAGTTAGAAAGTCAATACATGAAAGATTAAAATCATGTGATTCACTTGTCTCTCAGCAGGGTGGCCAAGTCTGCTCCCATTAAAGCTGTCATTGCCATGGTACCTAAAATACCAACACTCACAGACTGAGGGAAATGTACACATGAAGGTCTTTATCATTACATATGAATATGAAAGTAACAATTGATAATCTTGCACATCAATGTTCTGCTGCAAACACCCATCTTCTAATTTTGTGCACATTCCAAACTTACTATTCTAGGATTTGGAGGAGTTTTTATCAGTCAGGCTTGCCACTGATGCAAATCCAAGGCACCTTCAAACAAATTGTCACTGTAATTGTGTTGTGTGCCCACTTCTCTCGAATCCCAAAGTTTTTCTGCTCAGCTTGAACAACACACTCTGTTGCTGATAAGGCACTCAGAGGTGGCTGTATGTTAGAATAGAAACTTTTTTAATGCCAGCATTGTTTTCTTAGAATAGCAACCTTTCTGGTTGAAATGTTGCTAGGTTGTTTTTCTTTTTTTCTTTCGCATATTGTGTTTTGATGAGAAGCATTTCAATCATTTTAAATCAGAAAGATTAAAATGTCTTTTTTTTTAGAGTAGATGATACAAAACATAAACAATTACAGCATTGAAATTGAATTACATATAATTGGCACTCCAGCAGCTCAAGGTCTCCAATATAGTTTCATAACTTTGTCTTACATCTTTTATAAAGAAACTGTGCAGATGGAAGACACTTTACAAGGAAGGCATTGACATGAGAGTGATTCCTTTATGGTACTTTATTTTATGTAAGGATGTCTGTGAGGGAGGTGTCAGGTGAATACAGAGTTATTTAATATCTTTTATCTGTTTATTCTAGTTGGTAAATATGTGTGTGACTTCTACATAGTGTATCTATCTAATACCTAGGTATCCAAATTACTGCACCTTGTGGGAGTGGAGTATAGTAAATTTTGACATTTAACCACATTAGAGTAAAATTCAAGCATGTATGGAAAAAAATGCTCTTAGCAAGTGTGTTGTAGCACAAGTGAACAAAACAATTAACACTGAAGTTAAATGATGTGCTACAGCCATAGACATACCAGGGGAAATATCCATAGCCATTCTTTTGAACAGAAGAACCACTGTTTTTCCAATTTCTCACAGGCCGCTGTGCCTCCACATCATCAATCTTTATAAGCACATAAGAGCTGTAAATTAATGAACACGTAATGTGTTTAAGCAGTTCACACATAAATTGATGAACATGCTGAAGTTTGTGTTTTTGTACCTAGAGCGTCATCTAGTGGGAAACTGGGATTATCCCTTCCCTGTTCAGCTCCAAGTGGAATGGTTTGTAAAAAGGAAAATAATACAGCAGAGATAGCTATGAAGGGACAGAGCTTTCTTCATAATTAAATTTTACATTTTTATAAAAAATAAAAGGCAAACTAGACTGTTGGAGTAAAATTAAATTCTCGTAGACTTCTGAAAAATTACCATATATCAATATGTCAGATACAGGCAAGCTTGCATAGCTCATAACAAATCTTTACACATACAGTTTTAAAGTATTTAATTTATATTGTAATAGCTATAAAGTGGAAAAACTGCTGCTCCTCAAATTAAAATCAAAGCTTTATTCTTGAAATAATAACACAAAAGTGAGGATGTAACAAATCTATTTTTAGTATTTACAGAAAGAACATTGTTTTGCCTGAGGAAACCTTCAGAAAAATAATTTGGTGAGCATTTCCTACAAAATCATGCCTGGACACTCTTTCTTCTCTGACACAGGGACTCAGGCAGGTCAGCTTCTCCAAAGTCAGCTTTGCTTTAAACCTTAAAAATAAATAGCTTCCTTAAAGAAATAACATTCAGTTTAAACAGTTACAACACAGCAGAATTACAGAAATTCAGTAGCCAGTCCAGATTTGTGCTGTTTTCAGCTGTGATGCTACTTCAGATGTCTTGAAGCACAGTTCATGATATCATTAATTCATAAGGATACACTACTGAATTGCTGAGTCTAAATAAAAATCTCTATGGGGTGCTACTTTATTATATTTTTCATACTGAAAATCGGAAGCCACCTGGACCACTGACTAAACTTTAAAAGGATTAAAATACCTGCTGGAAAATTTGGAATGGATTGAAGTCCTGATGGAGGTTTTTTTGTGTTTTTACAAACTTAACTGGTTCTCTGAGACATAATTATCAAAGTGCCATACGAAAGGCAATCTTAGAGGAAGTTTTGACCAGATAGAAATGGATTGGTGTTTGTGTGTGTGAGATGCCTGACCTGAAAATACATTTTTCCAAGTTTCAATGTTGTTTGCAGATCCAAGCTCTGTGTGCAAACATCTTTCTTCTTTACCAGAGACCTCAAGACTTTTTAAGACTGGGGATGGACTTTATAGTAGCAGGGCCTGTAGCAATAGACAAGGGGTAATGATTTTAGACTGAAAGAAGCAAGATTTAGACAGGACATAAGGAAGAAATCTTTTATGATGAGGATTACAGAACACTGGAACAGGCTGTCCAGAGAGGGGGCACATACCCCATCTCTGGAAACATTCAAGGCCAGGTTGAATGGGGCTCTAAGCAACCTGATCTACTTGAAGATGCCCTTGCCCTCAGAGGTTGGACTGCAGGACCTGTAAAGGTCCCTTCCAAACCGAACCATTCTATGACTGTGATTCTATGATTTGTCACCATTTTCTTAATGGGGATAGGAGAAGGTGTAGTTAAATTTGAGGCTGGACTGAAAGATCCAGGACTGAAAGATCCATAATTTCTTGGGACTAGAAATTGATGGTTCCTCGCTCTGGAGGACCATCTTAAAGGAAATCTGTCTTACTGTAATGAAGAAGAGGTATAGAAAAACATCAGCAAGGGAAGAGGTAGCAAGAGAAACAGAAACACAAAGGAAAAGTCTGATAAATAGAAAATGTCATGAAAATTAATAGACAGAGAGAAAAAGGAGACTGTACAATGGGAGAAAACAGGGACTGAGAAAAGTTCAAAGAAAATACTAGCTTAACCTCAGTAACCCACTCACACTGTAAGGGCAGAGAATCTCATTTAACATTTCTTAGGTTTCAGAATTCATTGTACACTGAAAGAATACTTGATAAATTATTTAGACAGTTTCAACTGAGATTGGAAAAATCCCAGCCTGTCAGAAGCTAGGTTAAAAAAGGTTGATGCTGTATAAATAATTTACTTCTTTGGGGAGGAAAAAACATACAAATGCTGTGTCTAGAGTAGAGAAGTGCTAAACCTGCTGAAGCTCAGTAGCCATACAGTGGGTTTAAGCCAGCACTATAAACTGAGTGCTCTCATTTAAAAGCAGAGGTTATGCCAAATCTAAGTTATCAAAAGAATATCAACATTAAAGATTCTACAATCCAGTTCTTTTGTACATGTACATTTTTACCACCATGAGAATAGTCCAATTTAAGAAAAATATATATAAAAGCCTCTTTTTTCAGTGATTTCCTCTGGCAACTAATTTAAGTAAAGCAAACTTATCACATCAGTGTTGGGTTTTTCTTAATTAATTCGTTTCATTTCTATAAAACAGACACCCTCTAGCTTCACCATAACAATCCACTGTTCTTAGCAGATAGTTCCTGTTCTAGTCAGAATTGCTTAACATTTCAAGGGAACCAGGTCATGGGGTTTGTTTATTTTTACATGAAGTAATTATTACTTAATTTTTAATTATAGTATTTTTAAGAGAAATCACCATGGTAACAGATGAAAGGAATTTTTTACATATATATTCTATTATGGTTTTCATTTCAGTAAGCAGAGGTACAGAATTTGACAGCAATGAGCTTCTATTGCAACATACGAGCACTGTGTAATACTCTGAGTAAAGTCATTTCAGTAATATCAGATGTACAGTGAGCACAGAAGCTGTCCCCACTGCCAGCTTAGCTTTGCTGGCTGTCACAAGTCCCAAAGACACCATTCCATAAGGAACTTCTGTCCCCTGTTCCTCACTAAAGTCTACAGAATCTGAGGAGACTCAGCAGCCCAGGAGGGATAAGGTCCTAAATTCTGTCCTTAGTTCTGACCACTACACTCTCCCTCAGACAAATAAAAATCAGCCTATCACTTAATTCTGTGTATGCTCAATGCACTTTGTGTATTGAATGATATCAATAAATGGAAATATTGTTCTGGCTGACATGTATCAGGGCATCTCGGATTTGTGGCTAGCAGAAGAAAATAAATACTATAGATCTGGAAGGTGATTGATGGATTAAAGCTCTGCAGACAGGAGTTAGCTAGAACAAAATACCTCAAACTCCTTCATGTGTGCCATATATAAAACAGGAATTCCACTTGTCTGCCTCCTACACAGCCCTGCCAGCTCACCAGGCTCAGCCAGGATATCTGCCTGTCAAAGCTGCTGTGCAGAGTGTGCCTCGATACTTGTCAGTAGAATTATTGTGTGTTCCCTGTGTGAAGAAGATGAATTTAGATCTTCAAAGTATTACCTGTGAGAGCACACCAGAGCAGCACACCCCATAATTTGGCTGCCCCATGGGGGAGGCTGGGGGAAGCAGAGTCTTTATTATTTCCTGAGAAATTTACAAGCATATGGCCCCCAGAATGGCAACACCTACAGCAGGCATGGCCATGATCCAGCCATGTGCATCCCATAACCAAAAATATAACACACTCTGTCTGTCTTCAGGGCCCTCAGAGTGCTTCTTTAACTAATTAATGTAATTTCCCTCTGTAATACTGATGTGAAGAAGATTCCTTTGTTTTGACCTACAAGCCTCAGTCACCTTTCAGCTCTGAGAGGCTCTAACATCATCTTATGTCTGGGGCTTCAGCCAAGGAGAGTGGCAAATCCCTGCCCTCCTCAGCCTTTGCCCAGGGACCCCTTGGATGTTTCACAGGCTTTGGCTTTGGATGCAATCATTAATGTCTTGATTCTTGTCAGCTCTGAGGTCTGTGTTCAGTAAAGATACATAACTCTCATCACAATAGGATTTGCCTGAAACATTGGCTTTAATTTGATGTCTTTTTTCCACATTAAATGTTTTCCTGCAAGAGCTTAATGAAGAGATAATAAAAGACTTGGAAGTTTTCTCTTCCATTTACATTGGATATTTACATTTACAATGGATATTTTTACACAGGTAGTGCTCAAAGCAGAGATAAATGTTCTAGGTTGTCTAAAAGCACTGTGGATGAAGAAAATTACCACCCTCAGATTTAGCAGCAGAGTATTTATATATAAGTACAACAACAGTTTGTAAAGTCATATGGACTTTGCAGTAGGGAGTAAAGTGGGGAGCAAGAGAGTTTCCCTTTTAGAGCTATCTTTCAAAATAAATGCCAAATCTGCTGTCTACGATGGAATTCTCCCATTTTCGAAGAGTAAACTCAGCTAGTTCAAAAGTACTGCAAAATTGAGTTAATATTTTGTATTCCTGAATATTTTTTAAAAAGAAAACTTCAGAAAAATCAAGCAATTCCTTACTATTTATCCCTTTCAAATAAGGCTTTATTCTCTGCTTGATCAAGGGGTTTATCAAGGTTTTTATGTATTTATTTACTATTTTCCCAGACTTGTCAATTTGAGTATAACAAACGAATAAAAGTAAACAGCACTAAATAATTATAGTAAAACTGAACAAAAAGAAATGGAGAATTAATGTCCTTGTTAAATTTGACATCATCCTTTGCTTCCAGAATTAGCTGCCTATTCAGTGTTTATTTTCTTCACATTTATTTACATAAAATAAATGTAAAGAAAGAAAAAAATGTAATTTTTTTTCCTCTCTGCTACCAGAGAGGAAAAAATAGCTAGTGAGTAAATATGGCACAGGATTTAAAAAGTCTGTTGCAGAGATATTCTTTTTCTTATATAGACCTCTAGTCACTATATGGGAAAATACTGACATGGCAAAAGAAACAAAACTCTTAATGCCCTCTGCCTTTTATTAACACTAATGAAGCTGGAGAACAGGCTGCCTGGGGAAGGGGTTTCAAGAGTGCAGATCCCTACCCCTGAAACATCCCACTGTACTACTGGGGTTCCTCTGTGAGAAAAATGAGACTCAGCCACTGATATATGTGCCACTTCGGGTTAAATTCTCTGTGAAAAAAAAAAAAGTAATGGCACACATCAGGTGGGAAGTGTTATTTTTAAACTGGTACAATATATTAGTACATGTTCTAATTGCTTGGTTGTTGGTGTAGGAGGTAAGACGCAGGAAGGAGACGCGAAGGGATGTTATGGGGGGGTGTGTGTGTGTGTGTATGTGTGTGTTTGCGGCCTGTTCCTACAGGGGGGCTCACACAGGGACGGTGTCAGGAAGCATCATTTTGTCCAAAGTGATGTAGCCCATCACTAACCTGGCACAGCGCTGCCTTCCAGGCATCCCGCTGGGCTCCGCTCCAGTGCCAATGCCCGCAGATGCCAGGGACCGAAATGGAAACACGGACACCGCAGCTACCACTGCGGTCATTGGAAGCGTAATCGCGGGGGCTGGCTTGGGGGAGGAGTATTTAAGCTGCATTTTGTTTCTATTCTTGCATGGCCGCATAACAATTACCCACTCGCACGGGGCTGTCCCCGGCTGCCCGCCGGCCGTGTCGCTCCGCGGGCGCCCGGCCGGGCCCGCCCCGCCTTTGTTCCGCGCCCGTCCCGCACGAGCGGTGCCAGCATCCCGCTGCCGCTGCCATGCCGGGATCTGCTCCCTCTTCCCCGCCGATCCCATTTGCATCTCAATGCCAGAACTGGGCCGAGGAGCGGGGCTCCATCTCACTCACGCCGCAGCAATAATTGATTTCAGGCCTGAGTAAGTCTATTGAGCCCGATTTTCTCCCGATTTACACAGGAGAAACCAAGATCAGTTTGTGACCTCTCTGTAAGATGGGACATCATTATAAAGTATTTGTCTCTTGGCATACATGAAGAGCCAAGGACGCAGTGCTTTTCTCATTTCTGTTTCCATCCAACTATTACTCACTTCTGTGACAACCTCTTCTACAGATGCTGGCAAATGACAAAAAAAAAAAAAAAAAAAAAAAAAAAAAAAGGCAAGAAAATACAATGAGAAACATTTACACTTATATATGCATAGCTGTATAATCACTAAGAAGAAAAAAAATTTCTTGGCCGAGTAGAATTAAAGAAATATCCACAAAGCTAAAGCTGGTTTTATTAAGTTCTGTCTTTCTGCTGCCTTCACTCACTTTCTTCTTGTATTCATCATTTCATTATTTTACTTTCTCATAGAGCAGTAAGGTCAAGACAGTGAGCCCAGCTGCTGGCTGCTAGCTGAGACTGAGCCTTTGAGGTGGAGAGTGGGATCTGGCATTACTGTATATTTTACTGAGGACTTTTTAAGGTACCAAGATTCTTAGCTAGTAAATAAAAAGAGATGATTCATGCTTTTCAAGAATGGACATTTTCCACACTCCCAGAGGTTCTTGCAAGCTGACTGAAGTATAATTCAGAAGGCACTTGTGAAGAATTGACTTCCTAAAATCCTTACCATCCCTGCAGAGGTGCTTTGGTCCAATTTTAAACAGGTATTTAGTTCCCTGTTTTTGTTCAGCTTTTATATGCTGCTCATTTTAGTGCATCTTCCTTTGCAAATCCCAGAACAGAAAGAAATGTTGCAACTGCACAAGTCAAATCTGTTTGAAGAGAATGTATTGTAAAATTATCTCTGTGTTCTTTTTATACTATGAAAGCGCTGACAGCACTTTGATGTGGAAGGGATGAGATACAGTAATCGGAGGGGCTGCTATGAAAGGAACGACATGCTTTAAGATGGAGCTGTACAGAGAAACACACAGTAATGACAGCTTCACACAACACCTAATTTGATTCTTTCGTTGCACCACAGTGAATCTTTAAACCACATCCACCTGCTAATGAGCAGGGAAGCTTCTGAGCAGAGGTCACCTTTCTCCCACTTTTGTAAAATTCACTCCACCCCACTTATAAAACCATCCATTATCACCCTCTCTTCCACAGCATTTTGTCTTTGGTGAGTTTGCTGCCACATAGAAATCAAATCAAGAAAGGGAAAAATTAATGCCTGTTTTTGCAGTTGAAATTACTTCTAATTTTTAAGTAGGAATTACTTCTATAGAGAGGGAAATTATTTACAAATATTCCTTAAAAAAGGAGACCTCTTTCCCCAGCCCAAGTAATTAACAAATGCAAAGCTGGGATCCTGCAGTTTCAAGCAGGAGTAACATTACATACATCCTTGCAGATCATTGCTGAACCAGCAGTGACTTGTTGTGTGGGATCACATTTTGGTATTGCCAGCTCAGGTTGGGAAAGGTTGACTAAAATTGGTGAAAACTAGAAATTTCAAGAGCAAAATTATTTTCTCTACAGAGAAATGTCATACTCACTCATACACCTATTGAAGGTTGATATTTGTTTGGCTCAAAGCTAAAAAGAGCAAACTTCCAGATTTAAGGCAAACATTGAATTTTGAATGCTAGAAAATAAATGCCTCAAATTATTTTTATGTTTATGAATGTTAGATAGTGAAATATTTCCTAAAGCTCAGATTATTAACCAGAACAAAAGAAATCTACTGCATTGCAAATAATGATGCCCTGAATGCCTAGTGAAAGGCCATGCTGATTAGCTGTACCACAATTTCCCTGTGTTGATATTAAACACAAAACACAAGGGACTCACCCCAAAGTGTCTGCCACTATCACAAGGCACCTAAAAACTATTTATTTGATTTTCCCAGAGGACAGTTTATTCTCCCACTTCTGAAGTGCCTGCTGTGATTCTAACAGACTGGAAAAACTAGACACATTTGTGTCAAAGCTATGAAGATCCATAAAATGGTTATTAAGAGAGTAGATCTTTATCTACATTTATTTGAGAGGCCAGTATAGCCTTTAAAATATTACTACATGGATGCATTTGACAGATAAATTACAGCACATTTCTTTTATTATTAATAATTAGTTCCTAATTAGTTGCAATTCTAATATAAGGAGGAATAATTATGTTTCTAAACTCAGTGAGCTAAAGAATGGACACAGTCTGTGACCCAAAAGGAGTTTATAATTTCCATGTAAAAATATTTAGTGAATATGTAATGAAGCTGTGGGAGGCTGCAGGATCTGGACATCTCCTATGGAGAGAACAAAGCCTCATGTCACAGCGTTAAGCTTCATGCTGCTGCTCTCCTGCAACCAAAGGGAACACTTTTATTCTTTGGAACTTGGGGGTACCTAGGAATGCTATGATCTATTTCTTCTGTGTGTTTTATAGTACTTCCTTTTTCTCATACTCATCTTCATTCAGGCAAATCTGTGCAACTCAGAAACAACCACATCTGACCGGACCGGCTGCCCGCTGGATCTGAGCATTATCTTGTTACTGCACTCCTGCTCTGGCACAGATCTCATCACAACACAAGGCTCTCACACTTACTTACCAGTCTGAAAAGCTCTGCATATTGAAGAGTTCAAAGTGCTGGCTTCCACCCCTAAATCTCTCAGGGGCCTAGGACCTGGCTGAAAAGGGTCTGTAGAGATATACCAGAGAAAATGAGATCACTCTGCTAAAGAGAGATATTAGCAGGCTTTTTTGGGGAGACCATGCCTACTAGTTAAACTTCTGTTGTAGGTTCAGTCCTGAGGTGTTCCTGTGACAGCTTACTGAAAGTTATTTAAAGCAAATATATGCTCTTATGTGGGGTTTTTATTTCATTTATGAGCTTCAACTTCTGGTGAACCCATGCAATGAGATGGAGAGAAAGACAACAAATTACCCAAAATTCTGTTTGTAGTAGGTGTTTTTCAGGGTCAGAAAAAGTAGTGATGACTGTTGACACTTAAAAAATGTTTAAAAAAATTATCACTTCAGGTTATCATTAAAACCTGCCTCTCTGAGTTTTAGAGGCTATTTCTGATTATTTTTGCATATATTTCATGTATTTTAGCAAAATACCTAATAGGCTTGGTGTTTGTATTTTTATGACTGCTGTAACTAAAGCTGTTCCTTGTTTATTCTCTCTTTGTTCTTGTTCACTTCATGCTATCTTTCTTCTCTGTTTATCTACACACAAACAAACAAACAGTGCTTCCTGCTGCCTCCCAGACCACTGCCAGCTGTCCTGATGTCAACTGGCAAAGGACAAAAGCAGCCCTGCCATAAGGACCTTTGCTGAGAAGTGATCTCTGCAGCCTCCTCCCTTTCTTCAGAGCGCCAGCAAAGATAGCACAGCTCTCCAAACTGGAACCATTAGAGGAATTAAGTCATTTGGTTAACTTTCCATTATTGGGCATAAAACAAGAAAACCAAAACAAACACTCTTTTGACTGTTCTTCAAACCAACACCTCTGGTTGCAATGCTGGGCAGAATTTCTATGTTCAGAGAATTAATATACTGATGAATGGTTGACTTAATTTTCTAAAATTGTCCCTTCCTGAAAAAAAAAGCTCTTGGGGGCACTGTTTTGTTACAAAAATAAGGGAAAAAAGCTGAGAAGATTAAGATGCTTCTGTTCTCAGAATTGAGCTTCCCACAATGATACACAGTGACACTATTGAGAATAGCACATAAGTGACAGAACTACTGTTGGTAAATTTTGATGCTATGAAAAACTCCTCAGTGTCAAAATTAATCACAGTATCAAAATAAATCAAGGTAATTCATAACTGCAGCTGAGAAGCAGTATAACAGTATATTAGGGAACCTTCAAAAGGATTTCCAGAAATAACAGTTCATTAAAGCTGTAGGTAATGAAGGAGGTGGGGAAAAAGTCCATATTGTTGATAAGAACTCACACGGTGGAAAACAACAAAAGCTATTGGATTAGGTAGATAAAAATAAGAAAACATCTTAATTCCTAGAGAATCTGTGTCTAAAGGAAGAAATTCTAAAACTAATTAACAAAACCCTATCTTTCATAATAATTCTCATAAAAGCAGCTTCCCTATGGTCCAATGCTTGAAAAAAAAAAAAAAAAACCACAACAAAATCCCAAACCCTCTAATCCTTACTAAAATACACTAGCAGGAACATACACGCACACACACAAAGAAAGGGTTCATATCCAAAAAAACAAAAAACAGATTACTTTCAAAGATTAAGATTATATCAAATGATATTTCTTAATTTGCTTCTCTAGAGTAAACCCAGTTTAAAGCTAAAACATCCGAGTAACAGTTAGGGAACATCTTTTGTAAGTTCGTGTCACTTGATGCTTCTTGACCTGTGGTCTGTTTTAGGACTACTGAGTTCTGAATATACTTGATCAGGTGGGTATTTGTGCTTCTTTTCAGCTCAGTCGATTGAGGAGGCTGCCTGTCCTTGCTTTAACCTACTTTCCCTGCTAAAGTCATTTTGCCTCATAAGCCCCATGGAGATTTGAGAGGCAAAGCCAATTTATTCCTACAGTGGTCCCACTTTGTTCAGAAATATTGCCAAAGGCTCATTTGGAAACCCTTCTCACAGGAAATAGGAACATTTGGTACTTTGCAAAAACCGTAAGGACTCAACTCAAAATAGAAAGGTACAGTTAGCAACCGTAAGAGGAGTGTACTGCTTCTCTTCAAATATAACATCTGAGGAAAAAGCCCATTAAAAATGAACAAAAATAATTAATGTTCACATGGGGTGATTCTAAGCATTAACTATTGACTAACTGTTTGACATTTATTATTTATAATGTAATATATTCTGTTTCTGATGTGGAGTTTACCACACATTCTGTAGCAGAGTTAAAGAAAAATACTAGTTTTGTGTGTAGTTTTCATGTTGCAGTTTATGTCTTAAAATTTAGAAGTCTTTTCGTCATGATGAAAAAGGATGGAACAGTCACAATTACAAATTCCGAAAAAAAAATCTCAATTTTTTTCTTTAATTTGTAAAAAATCCAAGTATATGTTGCTATGCTGGGATACCTCCTATGCAGCAAGACACAGAGGTGACAGATGGAGGGTGCCACCTGTATCCAGACAGGGATGGATATTACTGGCACTACTCAAGATCCCTTTGTAGCTTCACAAGGGACTACTGTCATTGCTTTATGTGATCCCCCCAGTGAAGATAAAATCTGTCTGTCCAGAAGGAATCCTGAGAAGAAGGCCATTTTTTGACAGTGCTCAGCTGCACTCATGGTGTCCCCAGAAGTTTTGTGAAGTGAATACTTCACCACAATTAGGACAACAAAGACATATAAACATTCCAGTAATGGGATGGCTGAATTTCCTACCCTGGGTAGCTGAGAGGAACCATGCATGGCCATGGTGGTACAGGGAGGAAACAGTGCTTGGGATTAGAATTTACCCTTAAAATAAAAAAAATAATAAATCTCTTCGTTGAGTGCAGTGGGTCTTCAGATCACCCATCATACAGTCTGTTTCTCTTTAGACCATACAGCAAATCTGTTCTAGTATTTCTATGAATAGTTTGTTTCTTTATTTATTTATATATTACTGGTAGGTGTTCATCCAAATATTAGTGCAATCAATTTTGCTTTACTCCATTAGCTGTGCCTTGGTGTTTGCAGATCTTCTGATCTGCAGACCATAATGATAACTAAATCATCAAATAACAATAATCTTGCTCCTCAAGTTGCAGTGTCCCAGCCCTTTGGAGAAATACAGCCATAACCCATAGGAAAAACAGTGTCCATTTTTAGCACAAGCAACACCAAGATACAAATCACATCACAGGCAGAGTTAATTAAGTCAGGCACCTACTGTTTGCCTATAGTTTGAAAAGGCTATTAACTTGAAGGTCTGCTGTAGTGCTAAGATGAAATAATTAACTGATGCATTGTGTGACATGATGAACGCATTCCTAAAGGGGCTTGTTACCGTGACTTTTTTGGGATAACACAGTGAAATTTTAGACAATATACCACAGCAGTTTAAAGGGGAAAAAATGCTTACAGGTCTTTCTTAGACAAGTAAGAAAAAGGTCAGGAGCTCTTACCATTGATTATACAGTGTGCAGAACCACACAGCTGTTAAAACTATCAAAGGAGCATCAGCACTTTGGCACCTACTTTTGTTAGTTTGAACAAGTAATTTTGGCAGTTGCTGTGAATATTTTTTTTTAATTTGTAGTATATGCATACATAGGAAGTCTGCATTTTGTTTAAAATAATATTGAATTACATACATGGTATCACTATCACTACAAAGGAATTTCTTTTATCTATTTAGTGCAACTATCTTGATGACTGAAGTATCTTCTTTTCTCAGTTGACCTCCTAACACTTCCATTTCACACCATAAGAAGACTCTTCGATCCAGGAAAAAAAAGACATTCTGAGTAGGCTAAAGAACAATTCCTGTGGTATGAAATAGGATTGAAAGGATTAAAATGAGAGACAGGAGACAAAGTGCAGTCTCTGCCAGGATTTAGATCAGCTACATTCACAAATCAGGTAAGATCCTAAGATCGCTTTCACCTTGAACACAAGTTGATCTCATATTGTGAAGAGCTTCTCTTTAATAGAATTAAAATGTATCACTTTAATAGAATTAAAATGTTTCACTTCCAATAAAATAATAGTGGCATCAGGTTTTGTACAATACCTAACAGTTACTGCCACACTAATTGGCTGTTACAGAGGAGTGAGGTCTTTTACTACAAGTCTGCTTCAATTTATAACTGGTTACTTCTCTTGTTACTATACTCTTTTGCTTTTATTGTTTCAAATATGTTACTGTTCTGTATCTAGTAAAGCTCCCTGTGAAATACTTCAGGAGGTCTTTCCAGTGTTGTTATTCTGTTTCAATGCTGAAAAAAGTGTTTTCCACCAACTTTCTGTATTTTTAAATCTTCTGTAATTAATTCACATAGCTGGATATGCTGCAACATCCAAGAATTCCAAAGGGAGCTTAATGTCCTGCCAACAGCTAGATATTTTGTCATGACATCAGGACCATAAGAATTATCCAGAAACCAAACAAATCCAGAATAATTAATGTTCGTGCTGGTTTTGTCCCTTCCATCCATTATGACACATCATCTACCCACCATGTGTTGGTGCTTTAATCTCACCTGAGATTCATTGGGAGCAGCCAGCAGCTCTGGTCAGAGAGCACCTTTCCCTCTGCATTGTTGAAGAGATGAAAGATTAGCACAACATCCAAATGTCAGCTCAGCAGTGAGAAGCAGCTATGCTAACTTGTCCTTTAGTTCAAGGCATGAGTGGCTGCTTCTGCTCAATGACATCAGCATAAAAATGCAGGAGGAAGATGAGAGAAGGACACTGTATTTTTTTTTTTTTTTTTTTTTTTTTTTTTTTTTTTTTTTACCTACTGTACTATGTGTTATTGTGATACAATCACCAGGTCAGTGCAGGAAGGCAAAGGAAAAGTGAATTCATTAGCCTGTCCTCTGGTTTCTGGGCACAAACACACCTTCCAGCACCCAGCATCATGACCCCACCACGGGGTTCTACTGTCCTAGCTCTGCAGAACAGCAGAGATATTTTTTTTCTTTAAAGGTCAGGAGATATAAAAATACTTCACAGAGGATAAAAAAAAAATCAGCACAAAGGAGGAAAAACAAAACTGAAGGGGGTTTAGTTGCTAAAAAAGGATTTTAGTTGCTAAATAAGCTAAAACTGCCAAATGATGACACAGCTCAATTCATAGCGTAGCTCTGAATTTTAGGCCAATATTCCAACTTCAGGGTGCCGGCTGTAGAGTGACACCTTGGTTTGATGAAGTCTGGGAACTGTGGAAAAGAACAAACATTCTTCTGCAGTGTGTAAGGACAAAGTGAAACTAAGGACATGAAAATACCAGCTCACAGCCCAGAGTGCCCTGAACCTGCAGCACTATGTCTGGCTCCACTCCATTCCACTTAGTAGGAAAGGCTTCAAACAAACAAACATTAATAACATTAACAAGCAAAAACTCATTGTAAAAAAAAAATTACTTTTTTTTGGCCAATCTGCATTCAGTATGCTTTCCTTTTCTGAATAATTGCTTACTCTGTATATTAATTTAAGTTTAGAAGATGCATGAATGGACAAAAATTGTTTTCAGTCCCAGAAGCTGGTTGGAGAAGAGCATTGCCACAAAACTGAAAGAAGGGAGATTTTAGCACACAGACTAGGAAGTGCTTTAAACAGTAGCTGGGTGGATTTTTTTACTACTACGAGAAGCAGCTGAAAGACTGTCATTAAAAATAATAGTAAACATATGTGATGTGCTCTCACACAGACAGAATTGTGTGGAAGTTCACATATGATCATCCCTGCCATTGAGCTCAGAGGGATAGCTTCACTTTGATGAGGTTTCAAAACACTCTGCAGGAGTCTGCTGGTGTTTCCTTGGGAAAAAAAATTGTGATGGAATGTGATGAGTGTCACACATTCGAGGTATCAAAAAGAGATATTTCTTAGTATTGTAAACCCATGATCTTCCAGCAGTTATTAAAATGTGATGGTGAGGGGACTGCAGAGCACAGATATTAGATCCCTCTGAAATAGTGGTGTTTATGTGATGTAAGAGCTTTCTTCTTGCTCTCTCTCTCCCATATGTTGCTTCTAAACACTCTGCATCAGAGATAACTCCTGCCACACAAAAGGCAGCAGTAGAGGGGGGATTGCACATCCCTGACCCACTCTGCTACTGAACAAGTTCAGCTGTGTTGTCTCCAGCCTCCTTTGCTGGCTCACCTCTTAAGGTCACTTAGGTGACCTTAAACTGAAACCACAGAGGATGAGATTTCTCATCTCAGCTGATGTGCACAGTAATACCCCACAGCCAGCATATTGCAACAGCTATCTGGAAACAAATTTTGAGCCTTGCACAAGATTACAATTCTACAGCATGATAAAGGTCACACTGATTAACTTGGATGGGAATTAGCTGTGTGTAAATTCCTCACTCCTAATAAAGCAGTCAGGAAAACAGTCTCCAATCCATCATTCTGAGATTAATTAATAAAGCAATACTACCTGCAAAGACTCAGTCGCCAGAATAAGCTATTGGAGCAGCTATCACTGTTTTTCTGAAGCATTAGGTACTTTCAGTGAGCTTCTATATGCAAGCCTTTATTGCTCACTTGTGGAAGCCTGGGAGTTGATGGAGCCACAGCTGCTTCTGCCAGGAGAGGCACCAGCCCAGGGAGTGCCATGTGGATGGTTTTTAACTCATATCATTTCAAGCACAATGACAAAAACTGCCATGGGAAAACAACAAGACTGAAACTATGTTTCCTGTGGCTTACTAATGGACTGTTCATGCAAAACATTAAGCTGATGAATGTGAATTTGTTGGATGCATTACCCTTCCTCCCTTTGAGCAGGTTTCAAAGATTACAATTATGTTTGGTTTAATTACTATTAGTCTCAACTGAATTGTCAGTTCATTCAGCATTTTCAGTGTGTAAAAGTTTATATTTAAAATTTGTCTTATCTGAAGGCATATTTCTCATGTTGGTTCAGTTTTGTGTGAATTGGGTGTTATTGTATTTCAAGGCTTGATCATCATGCTTACTTAAGGAGAATAATTCTTTGTTGATTATTACTGTTCCAAATACACATAAAGCCACTCAACATGAGTTAATTCTTGTGTGGTTTTGTCTTTGGATTTTTTTTCCAGACTCCATAATCATGCTCCATTCGAACTGTAATTTATTTCAGACAGAGATAGAGATCCTCACCATCTCTTACACCCACAGAGTAGCTGTATGGCTCCTGCAGGGTGATCAGGATTGCTTCAGTTGGATGCTTCACTTGAGTGCCTTCCAGGCAATTAAGGAGTCCCACATGCTGAGCAAGAAGTTGTGGAAGACACACCGAGCAAGAGACTGTGCCTGCATCCCTCTTCTCTCTAGAAGTCAGAATCCACAGTCACAGCTCTCCTTCAGACTCTGTACATTTGGGATCTTGAGTGTGACAGATTCCAAAGGGCTGATCTGGGGTACTCAACCTGCACTGCATTCTACCCCCTTAAAGCACTTGGGAAGTGTGGGCTTTGTCTTTTCACTCTCGCAGAAATAAAACTTGCATCTCTTAAAGCATTTTGCCAAACCACAACACCAGACCCACTGTAAAATTGAAGCATTCTCCCTTCAACCTGATGAGGAATAAAATGTGTGACCCACTGCAGAAGAGGCACTCTAATTTGAGCAGAGCCGGGAAGAAATGAGCAGAAGGGAGCTTCACTGCATAATCCAACAGTAAAGCATTAACTAAGGAAAGGAGAAAAGGGAAACCTCACTTCACTGCTTCTATTCAGCATTAAAAGCCCTTTTCCTTGTTCAGTGAATCCCATTTCCCCAGCCCCTTCTCTGCTTTCCACATCCAAGAAGAAAACTGAAAAATTTAAGTCATCCCACGTTATTCAGCCACTCTTAATTCACAAACATGTTTCTCAGAGGTTATCAGTAGTCTCCTAGTGGAGGCACCTCAAAAGAGACCTTTATATTTCCTATCCCTGTCCTCAGGCTCCCTCTGAGAGAAAGCTCAGCTGTCCATGCTCTCTCTCCCAGGGCATTTGGAGGGACAGGCTGAGGGATGGTACATGTGCCATCAGCCACAGGATGTCCCTCTCAGGAGATGCTGCTGCCACACTGACGCCATATGCCTTTTTATTTTGTGACACCTGTTTACACAGCGTGAGGCAGAAAAAAGATTACTTTCACAGCAGAATGGGAAATCATGGAGCGTTCACTGGCAGACAGTGGGTTCAGGGAATATCTTGTGAAAGCATTGAACAATTCATATTGTCAGAACATGTACAACTGTGCAAATACATGCTGTTTCCAGTCTCCTGTGTAAGAGCTGCATTCACAAATCATTAAGCCAAAGAAATCAAATCCTGTAGCTAAAAGTTATAAGCAAAAAAAAAAATCATTCACTTTTTCTGATTATTGTTTCTTAACATCTCTGTGTTGGTTTTGAGCAAGGTGTGTTTTGCTTCCTTGACTATTCTGCTTAGTATTTCTAAATTAAAATAACTACTCTCTCCTGAGAGCAGAATATTTGTATCTGTGACAGTATACAACGTTACAATGGCATTACAGGCCTTTGGAAAAGTTTGAGAACAGGTTTTTTCCCATTTTGTGAATGCTTCAAGTGCTGGGGAGCATGAACTGGTACATTAGTTTAAACCAAAGTGGTTGTGAGGTAAAGTGCTGCATAGCATGATCTCAGTCATGGCCTGATGCTCCTTTTCTCTTACTCTTCTGAGATCATAGTGACACAAGAGCAAGACAGTCAGTTTAAATCTTGGGGATTAAGTCTTCAACTGCTGCACTACATTGACCAGATCTGTCCAATCATGAATGTCCTCTCCTCACTATGCTGTGATTTTCTTTTTTTTTTGGACAGTGAGCATTTGAACCTGTACTAATTGTTGCAATGAGAATATACTGCAGGTGTAGTACATGACAAAACATAAGTACTCTAATGCTCAGTACAGAATAAATAACTTGACTTAACAATCTCCAAAAAATAAAGAAACGTAGCATTTTCCAGCTCTGAGAAAACTTCATTGGCATCTTCATGCCCTCAAGAAGTGGCACATGGCGGTAGGTGCGGCGGCACAGGAGCTGCGCGGGGCACGGGCAGGCACAGCCTGGCCACACAGCTCGGTCACACCATCCGCAGGGACCGTCTGCCTCTGCCGGGCCAATGCTCCCTGACCCTCATCTGCTGCGTCATTTCATTTATCTCACAAGAACTGAAAATTAACCGTAAGCATTTTAACACCTTATGTAGAATTTTCCTTTTTTTATCCCTTCCTATGCATTTAATTACTTTCCAAAATCCAAACCCATTCGTGCCTATAATAAGGCAGAGGCTCTCTGTTAGCCTGGATCTAAGTAATTCAGCAGGTGCTGAATTACTTAGAGCTCAGAGACCCCTGTAGCACCCAGGTGTTCCTCAGCGCCCGGCACAGTGCAGTGTCTGCTGTCTGCACACATGTGCAGCTAGGTTTAACCCTCGCTGTGAGGGACAGAAGTGTGCGCTCGGCTGCAGGCCGAGGGGCAGCGGTATTCCATCCAATTTTCCAGCGGTGCTTCGCGCAGATCTCAGCCCCACAGGCAGGCCGGCTGACTGCTCCCTGCTGCTACAGTTGCTTCTGGCGGGAAACCTGCGCTGGGTAGCAGCGGGATGTTTTTTCCCTGGGATGCTGCGCAGAGAACCCGGACCGAGCCGTTCGTACCTTTCGCCCCCGCGGCGAGCGCGCTCATTTGAAACTGAGGCGGGGACGGCGCGGCTCCGCCCCAATATGGCGGCCGAGGGGCGGGGCCGGTCGCGCGCTCAGACCGCGCCGCCGGAAGTGACGCGCTCCGGGCCGTGCGCGGCGGCAGCGGCGGCGGGAGGTGCGGGGCCGGGGCCGGGGCCGGGGCCGGGGCCGGGGCCGGGGCCGCGGCTGCGGGGCTCGGCGGGCGGGGCTCGGCGGGGCGCCCATCCCGCCGTCCCCGTGGGGACCGGGGGAGCCCCCGGGTCGGGTGTTCGCGGCCTCCCCCGCCGCGAGCCTGGGCCCGGGCCGGGAGCCGTGCGGCGGGGTCGGTGGGCAGGGCCCCGGCAGCCCTGTTCGCGGCCTGGCCGCTCGCTCGGGGCCGGCTGTGGCGGTGAGCTTCCGGCGGCTGCTGTGCGGCCGCTGTGCGACCGCAGGAAATCGGAATAGAGCCGGGGGAGCCTTTTGGTTAAAGGACTTGTGTAAGCATAGCCTTAAAGGATAAAATGAAGGTGCGTGTTCCGGCACCGTGTGCAGTCGAAAGTTCTTGATTGTCTTGTGTGTGTTACAGGTGAAATGGTTGTCATATGCTGATCTCCAGCTTGGATTGCCTCGTTGCTGCACGTTGAGAACTTTGTGAAAAGCCGGAAGTCAAGATGAAGAGCAGGGTGACACAAGTAAATGTAAGCGTTCTTAAACCTAAATTGTAAGATTTGATCATTCCCATGCCACTGGTAATTAGGTTTGTAGTTGATGTTGTGTCAAATAAAACTTCCTTAATGCAAAGCCAGTAATATCTGTAACAGACAGCAGCTGTTTACAAGATAAATACTACTTGGAGTTAGTAAATTACAGCTATTTCTAGCTGCTATTGTCCTTGCCATCAAAGTACTGAATATTATTAGTGTAAAATGTTACAATAATTGGTCAAAACTGACTGAATGCTGATGGCTCAACAGTATGTGTAAGCAGGTAGAGGAATGGAAAAAGATTTTGAAAAGTTTAACAACAATCTTAAAAGATATAGAGGCAATAAGTAGCAGTTATTATAGCAACAGTATGTCATACTATGCATGTTAAAACTTTTTCTTTTAGTAGCTGTATGTCCCATTTCTGAGTGGGTGGGGGTGATTTTTTGGGAATGCAAGAAGAAAAAAATTCAGAAATGCTGTGCTTGTAAAGGCACACAGCATTTGTAAAGCCAGGTTTGGGACACGTTAGCAGAGCAATATTGTTGTGATGCACTGCCTCAAATCTGTGGTATTACTCTGCCTGTTTGTCCAGAGTTGAAACCTGCATCAGCTTCTTCACTCTTTTGACCCAACTTTTCTGGCTTGAGTGGCTTTTAGTAGGGATGATTGAGGGGTAGTTTAATACCTTCTGTTTTCCCAATCTGGTAGTGCTCCCTCATCTGTTAAAATAAGCCAGTTAGCAGAAGGACACTGATTGGACAGTTTCACTTAATCATTTTGGTGAAAATGGAGAGGAACAGGTCCCAAAGAGCTGAGGGTTTAGCTGTCACTAAACCTGGTCACAGAGAGCTGAGGGTGACAATTTCTTCAGCAAGTAGAGCTGCTTTTGCAAGGAGATGTGACAAATGGCAAAGACAGAAACAGCCGTAACATTGTTTTATTTCTGTGAACACTTTTCTTTTTGGTTCTGCTTGGGCAGAGACAGATGATAAATAACCCATGAGAATGGATCATCTTTAAAAGACCCAGTGCCTTCTTCCCATCCACTAGATAGGATTTAAATACAGGAACTATCTTGTGTTATTCAAAGGTTTTTATTACCACTTTCTTGGAGACTTAGGATACAGACTGGCATTATATTACTGTGCTGGGGAAAAAAAACAACTTAAGGACTTTTCTTACCCTTGAATGAATTCAGTGATCTTCTTTGTGGTGTAATGATCATTGAAAGGGGTAGAAAACCTTGGTGTGTATGTGAATTTCTTGTACTATCAAAGATAGCGTGGCTCTAAAATTAAACAGGTGGACATAACTTTTATAAGGATGCATGCTGCCAGTGGACAATCAATGCCCTTGTTTTGTGTCATCACCTTGATGCAGGCAACAGAATGCTGGGTGTAATTTTAGCAAACTGAAGTGCACCCTAGGAAAGACAACATTCTAGGATATGTTATAATGGCCTCAAAAATGCAATTATTGGTTTGCATATATACACATCCCCCCATTTAAGTTTTTGGAGATAACAGCTGCCCTGCTTTTTATGGAAGAGGTATCGTTACATTCTGGTCACTCAGAGTTTTAACTGGTTCTTTGGTGGGACAAGAGCTGGTGTGCCAGTCGGTGGAGAGGGTGCTGCTTCAGTGAACTCAATGAGAGTGTTGCTGCAGGGAGTTCCATCAAGGTGCATAAGGAAATGCTTTTGTTGAGTTTCTGCATCAAGTGAGGTGTTCGCTATTTCACAGATAACCACTCTGTGACATCATGAGATTGTGGTTCTGAAAAATCATAAATAATATTCTAGAGGAAGAGATGACCCTTGCAGTGAAAGTACTCAGGTTACAGATGCTGCTGCATGACTCTACCAAAGTTATTTAGAAACACGCTAATGAATATCTTGCTGTTGGTTGTAGATGTTGTCACATCCTGATTTTTGTATGAGTCCATACTTACAAATGTCATGGTTCAACCTGTGGAATTTGGTGTGAGCTGTTTAAGTGTGTATCACTTACACAATCCTGCGAATGTGCCAAATAAATCAGATGTTTGTAGTGTATGAAACTAGGAATGAATCATGAGGAAATAAATTGTGATTAGTAGTAAAAAGGGGGAACGTAAGGAAAAATTAATAAAGGGAATTTTTAGGAGAGAGCAAAGACACTCTTTAAACAAGAAATGGTGGAGTTCTGTTCATGGTATTGTGTGTGATACAACAAATTAAAATGGCATCTGAAAGAAGGAAGCAGGAAAGGCAGACCAGTGGTCAATCTACTCTAGTCTCCAGCAGTAATTAACAGCAGGTGCCTTAAAGAGTTTAGGATAGGGCAACTATAAAAGTACTTGCCCATGTACACTCCCACTCTCTACCTGTTTTCAGCTTCCTGAGCCAGATAAAGTTTTTTGGTAACCCTTGTGGTTTTTTCTTCAGTGTTTGTTCAGTGCCATGAACCCATGGAAGCATTTGGCATCTACAGCATCCTGTGGATGTCCAGGGTGTCCAGCTGTTCAACTGCTTGTTCCTAGAGTACCAGGAACCTCTCCTTGTCATACCTGGCTGCCATCAGCTTTATTTGATGGCCCTTCTTGTAAAGGAGTGGGAACTGAGGCATGGTATGCTTTGATTTGAAGATAGGTGTTCACAGTCATGTTGGAGCTTGATTTTTTTTCTTTCTCTTTCCTTAAAGCATGGTTCCAGTCATGACAGGAAGGAAAACTACAGTTCCCGACATGAAAGTTTGTCTCCAGAGGACAGGTAGAATGACTGATTTTTGTGTCCTTCAATTCTGTATATATACCTCACATAGTGAGCTAGAGAAGTTAAAAAAATTATCAGGTTATGTTTCTTTTTATATATTACCATAACTAAGTGGTAAAAAGCAAGTGTAGATTTAATAAAATACTTGAGTGTCAATGTAACAGTAATTAAATGGATTTGTTACTAAAATTTAGCATTTAGTTAAATTATCATGAGACTTGAAAGTAGAAATTACATGCTAGCTTTTTGCTTGAAGTTACATATTGCTGGTACCACAGTTGTCATTTTTGGGCAACTGTGCTTCATGCTGTACAGGCAAAAGTAAGTAGAAACAAATGTTCTGAGGAATGCAAGTTGCTTTACCATTGCTATTTGATGCTATTACTGTTAAACATTTAATTTCAGATTCTAGGAGCTTTCTTTTACAGTGCTTCTTTGAGTTTTGATAATTTTTTCCTGATGACAAATTAAAGTAGACGCTTTTATTGGAGTGACACATATTTTGAAACTCACATTGCAGAATTGGAACACTTATGCATTGCTCAATTATATTGCAAGTATATATTAATACCACTGCTTTTCTCAGCCTCTTACTAATAGTTTTTGTGTCTTGGGTTGTGAGTAGGGATATGGAGCGTGATAGGTCTCGGTCTCCGTCTCCCAGGAAGAGGAGATACTCTGATGACAGCAGATATGATGAGGAATATTCAAGACGAGAATACTATGATGACAGAACTTCAGATGGAAGGTCTGGAGCCCTTTCTTAATCAGTAATGAAATACTTACTTTTAAGAATAAAAAGTGAAAACTTCACGTACACTTGGGTGTTTAGTGGGTGGGTTTGTTTTTTCCTTTTAGAAGGTCGGAAAGGGGGAGAGACAGACACTATGAGAGATGGGAGGACAGAGAATACGATCGAAGAAAGCAGAGACGATACTCATCACCTGACCGCAGGAGTCCAGAGAGGTCGACAGGCCAGAGCTCACTTGCTCATGATGAGACCACCTCAAAGAAGAAGAAAGAAGAAGTGGATCCAATCCTCACTCGCACAGGTGGTGCATATATACCACCTGCCAAGCTCAGGATGATGCAAGAGCAAATCACTGATAAAAATAGGTGAGTTCAAAGTTACATAGTAGTTTTTTTGCTGCGAGCAGAACAGTTAAGGTGTTTCGAGAATGTTGGGAAAGATGGGTTAAGGGTTGTGATCATTGTTTTGAAGGTATATTTTTATCAGAAGAGAGATAAGAAAATAAGATAAAACTGTACCTGCTTCTGCTGCAAAGTGGAAATTATAAAGTAAAGCAGGATACTAAATGTAGCTAGGATCTTTTTGGAACATCTTACAAAACAACATACTGGGTTATACCATATCTGGAGAGAATTACACTTTGGTTTATCATGTTGGTTCAATGATTTTCTAGTGGTTGAATATATAATTGTGAACAACTCTTCACATTTATGCAGTGAATATTTTTAATTTATTTTACTGATTAAATGGAGTTGTGAATATATGCTATATATATATATATAATATATATATAAATTTGCTCAGTGCAACTTTAAATTCATACAATACTAATTTGTGATACTCTGTAATAGCTTGGCATACCAGAGGATGAGTTGGGAAGCATTGAAGAAGTCGATCAATGGTCTTGTCAATAAAGTGAACGTTTCTAATATAGAAAACATCATTCATGAGCTCCTTCAGGAGAATATTGTTCGGGGAAGGTAAGCCTTAGTATTTTAAAATAATTCTTTTGCTTTTCTGAAACATGTACACTCTTCGTGTGTACAGTGTTGTGTGTGCTATTAGTAGTGTATGGTGTTAGTCAGATCTTAGTATTAACCTTAGGCCGTATTGTACTATTCAGAATAGTCCCTTACTTGGGAAAGGGATTGTATGCTTGGTGGAGTAGAAGAATGCAACAGATGGTGTATATTTCCTTTTCTTAAGGTTTTCCCAATGCATTTTATTTGAATGACTTGTAATTTACAGTTGTCACTGTCTATTTTTTTTTTGTAGTGCTTCATTTTTTTTTTTCTGGGACAAATAGTATTTTAGCCACTATTTAGGCAAAAGAAGCAAAAAAAGTTTTACTGCAGTTACCTGTTGGTGTTGTTTATTGATGCATTGTAAAGAAAAGACCATTATGCTGTTGTAGCATGGTAAATCCAAAAATAATTCTGTTAGGTTTCAAATAGATAGTGACACTTTCTCTGACATGAATTTATTTGAGGAGGAGTGTGTTACTTTTCATGTGTGTTATATCTGATGGGAAGATCAGACTCAGGCAACTAGCAGAAAAATAAGGGAATTAAATCATTAAGTAAAAACTGGACAGTGGGCAAATAGTTTCTGAATGTGATTTCTGTTAAAAGTAATAATGAAGTTTCACGCTTTATGTAGAGCTGCTTTTTACTTGCCTGTATTTCATGTCCCCGAAATTTAATTTTCATACTAGCCATATTATTTTAGTTTAAAAATTAGCTTATTCACTATTTTTACAATGCACTTGTCTGTGGAAGTTTTTGTATGTGGTTTATAAATGTCGAAATAGTGTATGTGGAAAATGGCACCATTTCCCTCCTTAGTTGGTTCTGTACTTCCAAACTTGCACAAAGGTGCATTTAAAAGTAATGACACGAACTTTTACCTGGCTGTCAAGTCCTTTCCTGAGGTTTTAAGGAGATGATAAATAAGAACTGAAACAGACCACTTTCAGTGCAAGCAAGAAGTAACTAATTTCAAAATGGAAGTCCTCTATTTTTGTGCACTAGTATGAAATGAGTTCTATTCCACATGTCAATGCCGAAGTGAGTAGGAATAGGGTCTCTATGCACTTTGTATTTATTACTCTGTAGGAGTTTGTTTTAGGATTTCAATAGACCACAGGGAAGGTAGATTTGGATATCAGTGTATACTTCAAAGATTCACATTTGGAGGTTTGTTTTATTTTTATCCTCACCCACATGTAGTTGAGTTACAGTAAAAGTCAAATTTTGTGTGCTTCTAAGCATTACAAAAAGCAAAATTGAGAGGAGGGGAAGCAAGTTACAGATTCTTCTCAGACTTTCTTGACAATAAATGTAAAAGAGATAATTTGAAGAATAAAAGAACTAATACCTCATGAGTCCTTTGTTTACGTTCATTTAGGCTCTAAGTAGTATTTTATAATCAGACAAAGTTCAGATTTGAAAAGGGATAATTGCAGAATACAAGATTGCTTTTTGTATGCTTAGCATTTTTTAGTGTATCTCTAATATGAACAATATTTAGTGAAAGATTAGGTAGCAGTTTAAGAACTTTTCAGTTCAGACAGATTTGTGCAAGACATTTTGCAAAATTCCAATTGTGGCATGATAAACCATGGTTTGAAAAAGATCATCTGGTTTCTTCCAGCTGTTCCAACTGCACAACACTATTTCATGTGGAAAGTACTGAATAAAACATTACGTGCTTTATTACCAGGAAGGTCTCTAAACCTTACTTATTCTTCCAGGGGATTGCTGTCTAGATCCATTTTGCAAGCTCAGAGCGCCTCTCCGATTTTTACTCATGTTTATGCAGCACTTGTGGCAATCATCAATTCCAAGTTTCCAAATATTGGTGAATTGATCCTCAAGAGGCTGATACTGAATTTTCGTAAAGGGTATCGCAGAAATGACAAGGTATGTAAATTGTAAAGGAGCAATGTGCTGCAATGTGGAGTTCTGCACTGTAACTGTGTTAAGTGTGTACAGAGGAGCACAGCCAAGACATGGGTCAAGACCAGTCAATGGAATATTTAGTAGTATTAGAGTATCGTGAAAGTTTGACAACCTATTCTGGATTGATACTGTGATAGTTTGGGTTTTTTTTATTTGGGCAGGGGTGTTTAATTCTAATTTTTTATTTTTGAGTGTACAGTCCTAATTGTGAACAACTACCAGTATCCTTAAATAGTTTAATGACTCCAATTTGTTTGTGAGATGCAGTAATCTGTAGTATGTCTGGGTTAGGGATTTTTTCTTCCATATGTTAAAATTTCCTGGTTTATTTCTTTTGCAGCAACTCTGTCTAACATCTTCAAAATTTGTTGCACATTTGATGAATCAGAATGTGGTATGTTTCTTTGTTTCTACTCAATCCAAACCCTATATGGCTAATTTTTAGTTTAAGACAGCAGTACCCTAAATGAAGGTTCTCTGAATGTTTCTGAAAGTTGCTGAAAGCCTGAGTGTGGTGCCTACTTGAAGTTGTTAGGATCTCTTTATAAAAGATACTGGTAATTGCTTATGCAGTTATCAGCACTTACCATTGCACTTATTCTCCAGAGCTTCCCAAGATTTCATGTGTGTGTTTGGGCTAGTATTCAGGCATGTCTTTATGCAACGCAAGGATCATTTGGAGCTCTGTCCCACAGATCTTAAACAGAATTTTCTTGCAACATGTGTGTTAGCAGAAGTAGACTCAGTTGCATCTAAATCAAATTTATATCCAGCTCTATTCCACTTGTTTATGTGTCAGAAATCAGGATGCTCTGATTTAAATAATGTCAGGGAGCAGTGTCTCAGGAATGTGTTGGGAATGTTCAGCATTTTCGTAAAGAAGAAATTAATCTGAGGTGGGCAATTTGCTTATATGCCTGGACCTGGAAGATCTTATTTAATTACAGCTACAATGCACTTAGAACTGGGTTCTGTAATGCAAGTGCTGGTTTGTTTGCTTCTTGGAAATGGCATTCTGTTGATTCTTTAATGGCAAAATATTTTTCTTGGCTAGCTTGTTCGCTTTAATAGAGCAGTCACATTCACTAGAAAATTGGTGTAAATAATGATGGTATAACTGGATTTGAAATTTTGACTTCCTCTTAATCAGCTTTGCCCAGCTACTGCTGCCTTGTGTGTGATTAAACTGCTGTGTTGTGGCATCCTCAAAGGCTGGACAGGTCTGACCAGTAAATGACTGTGGTGATAGTTAATATTGTGCATTCTAATTCTTTGCTGATACTTTTTCCACAGGCTCATGAGGTTTTGTGTTTGGAAATGCTCACTTTGCTACTTGAAAGGCCTACTGATGACAGTATTGAAGTAGCAATTGGATTTATTAAAGAAAGTGGGCTCAAATTAACAGAAGTTTCTCCTAGAGGTATTAATGGTAAGTACAGTTAGCCAAAACCTGTCTTGGCATTGGTATTAGTAAATACCTTTCATGTTTACATTTCTCTCTTTTCCAAAGCAATCTTTGATCGCCTTCGACACATTCTGCATGAATCTAAAATTGACATGCGTGTTCAGTACATGATAGAAGTCATGTTTGCTGTACGGAAGGATGGCTTCAAGGATCATCCAATCATTCCAGAGGGATTAGATCTAGTGGAAGAGGAGGATCAGTTTACTCATATGTTGCCATTGGAAGATGACTACAACCCAGAGGATGTTCTTAGTAAGTTAGAAATGAAAGATAATTCCTTAACTGCATTCCCCAAGAAAATAAATTCAAGATTAAATATTAATAGCTTTCTTCAATTTGTGTTTTAAATAAAGATTCTCTTTTATTCTAAAGATGTTTTCAAGATGGATCCAAACTTTATGGAAAATGAAGAGAAATACAAAATGCTGAAGAAAGGTAGGGACAAATGTGTGTATGCACAACTATTACCTATAGCATTTACTTATTCAGCTGCTGCTGCCAACATTTATTTAAGAGTGGGTAATATTTCTGTTCTATAAAACTCCTTCAGTTCACAGACCTTTCCTTAGTATTTGTGCTACTCAGTGTTGTTTCTCCATCTTGTTTCCATTCAGTTATGATATATCTGCTTTTTGGCCTCTTCCACATTCTGTACCTGAGACATCCTTTCACTCTTCAGGAGTGGGATCAAGGGGGCTTTTGTAATGAAAGTGCTGTGGTCTGTGTTCCATTAATCTGGGATACTGCTCTTTCAGAAATTCTTGATGAAGGTGACACTGAATCTGAAGGAAATCAAGAAGCTGGAAGTAGTGAAGAAGATGAAGAAGACGATGAAGAGGAGGATGAGGATGGTAAGTGTATGACTGGCACCTTACAAGCAATTGATTGAATGTAGATAAACAGGAAAGAAGAGCTCAGCTTCTTAGATGTTTTGCAAAACTGAGATGTTCAAGTGTTAAGCAGTGTTTTCTTCTTCAGTTATTCTCAGATCTAAGTGTTTACTAGCAAACAGTATAAAAGTCTGAAAGAAAGCATTTAGCATATGCAGAAAAAGAAAAGCAGCTTTGCCACATTATTCATGACAGTATTGGTTTGAGAAACCAATGATTTTCTTGACAGTATCCTTGGAGAAAAACCTTGAAAATGTAAGACACGAAAAAGAGCTGAATGAAAACTCTTGCTTAAACGTTTCCATGCTCTGTCATATTTTTAAGTCACTTTCAAAATTAGGATGGATTTTCTTGCAACTGTATCTATGTCCTCCGTCTCTCACTTTAGTGGAGACAATACTTACTCATTTTCAAAGAATGTATTCAATTCCCAGGAAAAAACATAGATGGATAAGCATAACTGAAATTTTTGTGCAGACTGCATGAGTAATGGAAAAGCCAGTCAAGTGTTGTTCCTGTACAATACCAGGAATGGATTTCCTTACTAGTTTGGTGGAATATTTCACAGAATAGCAGAGCTCCCAGGCTTATTGCAAGTATGAACATTCCCATAATTTCTCATTTTTTATGCTTTTACCAAACATTCAAAGACTGAAGGAATAGTGAGTATTTTACAAATTGAAGTGTTCCCAGAGTGGTTTGGTTCAGAATGGATTTTTCTACACTTGCTCCAGGACTTTGTGGAATGCTGTAATGTAGATCCTACAATTAAAAGGAACTAAGAATTACGTTTTAAAATCAGAAACGCTGCATAAAGCAGTGTATGCCTAAATTATGCAGAAAATGGATTGCTAATAATGTTGACAAGAAATATTAAACCCAGAGGTTGCAGTTACTAAGAAACATGAAGGGTCTTTAAAAAAATTACCCTTTTAAAATTGTCTCTAAGTATTTATTTTTGTTACAGATGAAGCAAATACAGATTTTTTTTCCTTATCTATAAAAATAAAGATAAAAAAATATATAAACCTGCAAACAGTCCTAAGTACTTCTAGAAAAATAGTGTGCTACAGACTCAGTAAATGGTAAATAGAGCTTCCTAAAAAATTACTACATATGTCTTCCTTAATGTTTGTTCTTTACAAACCCATGTTTTTTTGTTCCAGGTCAGAAGGTTACTGTCCATGACAAAACAGAAATTAACCTGGTCTCCTTCCGTCGTACAATTTATCTGGCTATTCAGTCAAGGTAAATATAAATTACACACCTAGGATTGTAGTTTTTTTTCAATTCAGTGAACTGTAATTCTTTATTTTAAAATTCTGTCTTAATGTGCAATTTAAAAGAAAAAGAAAAGGAAGGACGTGGTCTTTATGGAGCCTGACCTGACTGTGTAAAGCAGACTGTTTTCCAAATTCTTGTTATAAGATAAATCTTGTTTGTTTCCAAATGTTTGAGTAGTGGACTGGGACTATTGCTGTAATGAGAACTTTCTGAGTGAACAGAAGTCGGTGATCTTCAAATTTAACAGCATCTTGAGAATTTATGAAAAAAATTTGAGATACACTTAGAAATTCTGTGGTTTGTCTCCACTTCTGAGATGGAGTTCTTTTGCAGTCTGCATTGTTAGGAAAATAAGTATATAGTTACCAATCCTGAAGTACAGTCTGCTTGTGGTCATGTTGAGAATGAACTCTGCTTGCAGTTTGTGGCACAAATATTCCAAACCTGTTGAGTGTAGCTTCTGTGTCACCAGGCTGAGAGGAAGGATTGATCCCTTGCAGCCCATAATACTCTGCAGGTCTGATGCTGCATTACAAGGGCAATGGTGTCGTTGTGGTGTTGATCATTAGACATATGAATTAATACCATACTGGGGGTATCAAAGGCTTTCACATTTCTCAAAGTTACTGTTCAATACTTTCTTGCCATACTCACACTTGTTCATCTGATGTGTGGGGGGGAGGATGTACCCAGTGGTAGCTAAAGGCTTTCAGAACACAAGTGCACAGAGAAGACTGTGGTATATATTGCTTTTGGAGCTGGTCTGAAGTGCTTGCATTTCAGTGTGTTTCAAAATGTGCAAAACAAGCTCCCACTTTTCTGTTTTATTAAGTTTTGTAAGATGATGTGATAGTAATAATGACTTGGATCATCTTTTCAGATTGCCTGCAAATGTAATCACTTTGGATTAATTTTCAGATAGAAACTCAGGAAATACAAAATGTTTATTAAAAAAAAAACACAACAGCAGTAAAGTCTTGGCAAATCAAACAGCTGACATACTTTTCTTCAAAACAGTTGAGGTTTTAGCACCAATGATGATTCTTAACATAGTTTTGGAATGTTTTTAGTATAGCAAATATTGCACAGGTAATAAGTGTTTTTTCTATTCAGCTTAGACTTTGAAGAATGTGCTCACAAACTGCTGAAGATGGATTTCCCTGAAAGTCAGACTGTAAGCCTTTACTCTTACTCTTCTTCTTACTAACTAACATTATAAAGACACAGTACTGTGGTAGTATCTAAAAACCTTGCTCACGTTCCATGACCTAGTTTGTATAGCAGGCAGATGAATGAGAGTCATTCCTTACAGCTATTGTTCCTCAAAATTTATTTCACAACCTTTAGAGCAAATAGACTGACACACATTTCATAAGCAATTTGTCTTATGCATGTGCTCCTTTCTGTCAAGCAACACAAATGTTTGCTCGTAGCCTTTTAAAAAGATCTGTTGTTTGGACTGGTGGAAGTTCTGTCCTATGATAAGAATACAGCACCATGACAGGGTTCTGTCTCTGAAAGGACTCTGGGTTGAAGATCATATTTGCAGGCAGCTGTAGACTTCATCAGTGGGGCTTGAAATTTAGCACAGTGCTATGAGTGTGATGTTTTGGTGCTTTCACAGTAAGTGAGTAAACATCATATTGAAGTAAAGCAGTTTTCAGTGATTGCTTGGCTGTAATTTTGGAGATCATGAGACTAAAGCTGTTTTGTCCTCAGACTCTGTAAGATCAATGCAATTGCTGTTTCAAGTAATGAAAACTGTTCTTGATCCGGTACTTTTGTTCTATACTGGTAGAATGTAAACACACATCTAATTTTCCAAGCAGCTTTTCGGTTTGCTGTAAGCTGTCATCATAGGGGTTGCACTTGGGTGGGCTTTTTAACTTCTTGTGGCTTTAATTATCAGTTTTATATGAAACAGTGTGTGTAATAAGTAACTTTAGTATAATACTAACCAGTAAGGGGAGATCTGGGCTACACTTAGGTGTTCTTTGAGAACTTCTTTACCTATAATTTTTTCAATTCTTATACAGTTGCTTGTTTCTAAGCAATTTACCTGGAAGTAAACTAAGAACTGAGATTGTGATTTTTTAAAATTTGGTTCTCTAATTGCGTGCATGAAATGCGATATTAAGCATGCATAAGATTATAATTCTCAGTGAAGGATGCATAACCTGAAGAACTCTAATGGGAAAAAACATCCTGTTGCCCAGCAAATTCAACTATAAAAGAATAGAGCAAACAATCTAGAATATATGTATTAGACCATACAACAGAGTTATAATGCATAACACTACTTGCTTGTAGTGAGAACTACTTAACTTTTAGGATTTAATACCATGGCAGTCTCTGTCAACTCCTAAATTCTGTGGGAAAAAGCTGCTCAGATGAAATAAAGGAAGGAAAAAGAAAAACCCAACAATTAGGATCGACCTATGATTCAGTACTAGTTGTAGGAATTACTACAATTAAAGATTGAAAACTGTTGTAAAACTGCATTCTCTTATCACATGAGGCTTCTACTTTGTACTGATTTATTTTTTTTCCTTAAGAGTCCTAATTACTCTTCACCTCGTTTAATCAAAGATATGAGAGCTTTGACTTGCTCATTGTATAGAATTAAGCTCCTTTATGGGGACAAAAATCTTAAAAAAAAGAAAGACACTTCCTGATCATTGTGAGAGCAGAAAGAATAAGCAAATGTAGGTAGTAAAATTATTCAGGAGTTTTTAGGACTTGAGTCTGTACATGTGGATAAAAAAGCTGAATGCATTCACCAGGAAATTTGTTTAAATTAGCTGCCAGATTTTAAGCTAGAAAAATCACCTTTTATTCATTCAAGACTTCAGACTGAAGCCTTTATTGAATTAATTCCCTCTGCCTTCATTAAAAAATGGGCTATTATTGAGTTTGCAGATGACACCAAGTTGGGCAGGAGTGTTGATCGGCAGGAGAGCAGGAAGGCAGAGGCATCTGGACAGGCTGGGTCAGTGGGCTTAGGCCGTTGGTGTGATGTTCAATGAGGCAAAGTGCTGAGTCCTGCCCTTGAGTCACAACAGCCCCAGGCAGAGCTGCAGGCTGGGGCTGAGTGGCTGGAAAAATGCCCAGCAGCAGGAAGGGACCTGGAGGTCCTGGATGGCAGCAGATGAGCGTGATCCAGCAATGCCCAGGTGACCAAGAAGGCCAATGGCATCCTGGCCTGGATCAGGAATAGCGTGGCCAGCAGGACAGGGGCAGTGACTGTCCCTCTGTATACTCAGGACTGAGGCCACACTTGGACTGCTGTGTGTGGCTGAGGGAGCTGGGCTTTTTCAGTCTGGAGAAGAGGTGGCTCAAAGGGGACCTTGTCACTCTACAAGTACCCAGAAGGAGGGTGTAGCCAGTGGGGGTTAGTCTTTTCTCACAGATAACAAGATAGCACCAGAGGAAATGGCCTCAAGTGCACCAGGTGAGGTTTAAATTAAATGCTAGGTACAGTTTCTTTACTGAAAGGGTGGTCAGTCGTTGAAACAGGTTGCCCAGGGATGTGGTGGAATCAGCATCCCTGGAAGTGTTCAAAAGACATGTGGGTATCGTTTAGTGGTGAACACATTGGGTTTATGGTTGGGCTTGATCTTAGAGGTCTTTTCAACCTTTATAATTCTCCACTACCATTATTTTAGGCATAAAGCACTTCTTTGTTTTCCGGTCTGTTTTACTGAAACCTCCAGCCATCTGTATTGCAGGATGTTGCGTCTTATTTCTTCACACTTTCTGATTCAACAGTTATTTAAACAGTCTTGAGAAATTCCTGAAATGTTTGCTGAACTCTTGGGTGAACCTGCAAGCTTTGTTTATGCTCATTCTCTGTTCCAACTCCTACTATGAATGGCAGTTATCATGGAGAAGGAACTAGAGCATTTAGCTGTAGTATTCCTTAAAAATCAGGTGCTTAAGATTTTCATTGCAAAATTTTTATTCAAATCAAGTCTGATTTTACAGTAATGTTCTGCTTTTCTTCTGAAAGACTTTACTTAATAAAGCAATATGTATTGAATTTTGTCATAAAGACTGTTTTCCACAAGCTTTGAGTAGTAAATTGTCAATTACATACAACCAAAAAACTAATCAGAATATCTGAAACCTAAAGACAGATGCAAACAGATTTAAGATTAATACAGTGTTAATGACCATCTTTCTGGGTAACTCTTCCAAAAATCTTCATGTGTAGAAACTTTTGGTATGAGTTCTCAGGGTTGAGTTCAGAAATACATTAGCAGCTTTTACCAGTGGTTGAAATATCAGATCATTGTGTCACATTAACTGCTGTGCAACACAAGTTGTTTGTCTGTTTAATACCAGTAATGGATCTATCACACAGCTCTGACTCACAGAAAGAGGATTTAGGTTCAGATGGTTAATCTGTGGACTGGAACAACATAATACTGCTTTTTGGCATTGCAGTTTAGGACCAGCTGCTGAGGAGGGATGTCAGCAGTCCTGTGATTTGATTTTGATTTTGGTTTTTTTTGAGGGGAAACATTTAAAGTGTTATTTCATTTGTAAGTAAATTTACTAGGAGTGGATTTGCTTTTATTCGTGTTATTTAGACCCAGCTGAAGCCAGCAGATCAAAAGTGAAATAGCTTTGCTGTCTGTACTTCAGTCTGTGCGAAGCTGTTCTAAACAAGCCTTGCAATTGCTTCTTTGAGCATATGTTCAGTCTTGGCAGAGCTCACTGTTTTACTTTTTTAAAAAATACTGTTATTATCTCTGTTAAAGCTGTGTTAATCCCATGTATTACCAAAGGAGAAAATTTAAATAAATTAAAACTGTAGTTAGAGGAGTGTGGTATTACCAGTTGTTCTGGCTTCTGAACTATGGGGAAAAGCAAGCAAACGAACCTGGCTGAAATGCAGACAACTAAAAAAAATTAAACTGACCATACACTGTTCTTGCTCTTTGAAAATGTGCCTAAAATGGATTGGTTTTTAGGCTTTTCTTCTTTCTTGGTTTGTGATAAGAACTAAACTCGTATACAGAAATGTGGCTAAATTAAATTAGAGTCTCTTCTAACACTGTGCATATTCCAGATAAAGGTAATGCGTCACCAGATTTTACTTTTTTTACTTGAAATGAGAAAAATTCTTGTAGGCACAGCCTTCTTGAAAGAATTTTGCATGCATCTGACACATCTCCATTTTTACGGGGTGGTGTCACTTGCTCAAAGCAGTCCTAGTTGGTGGTGTGGGAGTGTCAGTGTCTCGTGTTATTTATGCCTTGAGTCTTGAAGATAACACAAGTACTTATGTTGGCCTGACTATTTTCACTTTCAGTGAAAATATAGTTCAGGAAGCTGACGTAGAGCAGGGTGGTCTAAAGCTGATAATTACGCTTTGGTCAAGTTGATGATTTCTTAGATACATTAATTTCTTTAATTGGAGGGCATTGCAGCTGGTGGGTTTAGCAACTGCACCATGATTAGTTCACAGCCTTGCTACTGGCTGTAAAAGATAATCATCCTCATGTAGCTTTCTGTCTTTTGAAGTAGGAGCTTTTTGTGGACCTGAGGTGCAGGATCATTCTAAATTGCCATGATTTGTCAATTTAAAAAAAAGTACACTGCATGCACATACTATGTTGTGGTATTTGTTGATGTCCACAAAGCAAAGGTACAGAATCCATACAGAATTAGGCTGTTGTGTTACTGATGGCAGGCACTAGCTAGAATTCTGCTTAGATTTTGATCTTGCACACATATGTATATGGATTTAACCTAAGGAGGTGGAATTGCTCAGTGAAATCACTTAAAGTGAAGTTTTGTACGTGCAGCCTTCAGGTAGAAGGAAAGAGGTACTGTGACTTTGATGTATTTTTCCATTTCTGTGTGTGTTTGTGTGTTGCAGACTAGTAGCAACATGATTTTAAATATATCTATCCCTATATCCAGTTAATGATTCCAGTGTAAAATATTAAGTCTGATTTACCCAAGATTTGTGATAACCATATTCAGCTTTAAGCATATGTTGCTCTAAACAGAAAAGGGATTGAGCAAAAAAAGGGACAAAAGTTGAGGAAGACCATTAGCAGGGCACAGGGCAGACCTGGAGACTTCATAGTAGCTGCTAAAAGCACTGCACATAGCTTGACAAGAGGCTGCCTGCTGCTGAAACACCTTCCATGGCTTTGTCAGCTTTGGCTCTAAGTGGTAACTTGACAAATTAAGAAGAGAAAGCAGAGATGCTGGGAAAAGTAGGCTGTGTGATAGTTACACCCATTAAAATATGCAGCAGTAAGGAAAGCTTTAAGGTAGTCAGTGGGAGTAAAATAGGCATCAGTGAATTAAAAGAGAAAAAAATGTGGCATCTGTAAAAGCAGTGAAAATACATAAAATGCAAGGCACTCGTTTCACATAATTCCAATTTCACATTGATTTAAATGAACCTGAGGCCTGCACTAGGTTTGCTCCTGGCAAACCAATTCCTTTAGTTCCATGAAGAAAGTTCTAGAAATGAAGTGTTGACATTGAAAATGTTATATTTTAAGAATAGCTTACAGGGTGGGGATGTCTCATGATGGCTTCAGCTTGTGTATGCAACGGATGGAGCACAGCTGTGGGGCTGGCAGGGGAAGGCAGGTGGAAATGGCATCACTTCCAGCCATGGAGGGCAGAAGTAACCTCCACATGGAGGCAGCCTGGGGGGCAGCTCTGAAACTGCAGTCTTGGCTGAATGCAAATCTTACAGAAATTGCAAAAAATGGTGAGAAGGGGCAGGGGGGAAGTACTAGCTGTGAAAAGGAACCCATGATCAGAAGGGGATAAGTTACTTTAGCTCTTCTGCCTGCCATGAACACAGCCTTTGTGTGAAGCTGAGAGAAGATAGATTGGGCTGGGTGTGCTTGTGTTTTAAAATTGTAAAACCAGGAGAAAAAACCAAAACAGGTCTGAATTTTCTGTCTTTTCCTTTAGCATCTTTAAGTGTATGATGATACTTGCCATGTTAGGTTGAGTCACGGTTCAGCTAAACTCTTATTCTGTTTGGGTAAGAGCAGATAGAGACTGTTTTGGGAGAACTGTGAGAAATGCAGTGCATTTAGAAGGAGCTTTCTCCTTATCTTCTGTCTTAGCAGTTTCGGGAAGTGCTGCTGTTCTCTATGATACAATAATAAATTCATGATCTTCACAAAAGATGATTCACCATCTATATGAAATGTCAGATATTTTGAAGTGTTTTACTTCATGATTAGATAGCTATGTATGCTTTCTTAACTAAGCTGAGTAGTTACTCATTGAGCATTGTATGAAAACAGGTAAACAACACAATATAGAAATTGCCTGTAAAATTGGGCAACAAATTCTTTGTGGTCTTCAAAACAAGTGATGAGCTAAATAACAGGCTCTTCATGCCATAAACATCGTTAGGAGTACAGATATTAGTTCACTAACTTTTGAAGCTTTAAATTAAGCTAGAATTGCCATCTGAGCTTGTTGCATCTCTCAAAAAGTAATTAAATAGTTGTAAAGTTTGTTAATTTTAAATCTGGAAGATAGTTTCTCCAGACCTAACCTCAAATTGTTTGGATAACACCAGCAAGAATGTCTTCATGGGCAAACCTATTTTCGTGCATGTGGTTATTCAAGATACCCTCCAAATCATTGTAATATTTAATTAAAATGTTAAAATATTTAATTACTGTAAACCACAGGGGATACCAAGGCTATAATTGCATTTAAGATGAGGAAGAATAGTAATTTGTTTTTCAAGTCTTCCTGACATTATTAACAGTGGCATCAGCACTTTACCCTTTTTATTGTTAAAAACTGATTAACTGCAGCATTACTGTATAATGGGATAATATAAAAAGTTAATATACATTTTAATGCATCACATTAACACTGTGTGACAGTCTTAAAATGAATGTCTTTAAACACATCTGTAAATTTATTTGATACATTACTGCCTTGTTATTTGGAGGAGTGGTTTCTTTTCTAGTTCAGCGTGGTTGCCTTTGTATTTGTTTTGAGCTTTTATGATGGGCAAAAATGTTTCTTCTGAATACTTGCTTAGAAGAATGACACAAGTGGGAGAACAGGAAATCCAGTATGAAATCATCCAGTAGTTTTTATAGGAATGTTACTATTAGTTTAAAGAGAAGTTAAACTAATAATGAAAGATACATGACTGACTGCCAGAAACCAATTTGGGAGTGTCATAAATTTGATTACACTATGGAATTGGTCTTAGGAGAAAACAGTAATAAAAAACAGGGCAAAAACTGCAGGGCTATTTTAAGCATTGTGTAACTTCATGGCTTTTAATTTGTATAAAAACATTTGCTCACTTGCCTTAATTAATGTTGCCAAATGTGCCCTAAACCAATTCACAGCTGCATTACAAGCTGCATCTCAGGCAGAATATCAGGGGAATAAGTTTGGAATGTTTCTGATTTTGAAAATAACTGCTAAGAAATGCACATTGTGTTTCCAAATGGTTTGTTGGTAAGCCATTTTAACACTTGGAAGTTGTAAAGAATTTTATTTTTCTGTAAATGCATGGATTGGTACTATTTCAAACAAACAAAAAGAAACGCTGAGAAGAATATCACAAAAAGAATCAACTGACAAAAACAAAACTATGAAAAAAGCCCTCAAAACTGTTGTACATTGTGTTAGCACATAAATCTTAGTTTAAGTGGAAGAGGAAATTTGAAGGGCAAAAGTTTATATTCATGTCCCAGAGAAATTCAGAAAACTACTGGTGTTGCCAGTGAAGTTTGATGCAAATACTCATTTCAAAGCTCACATCCATGTCAGGCTTCCTTCAGTTGCTTGGTATGTACTGATGGGTTTTTTTTGCTGCTACAGTGAATTTACCTGGAGAAATATTCTTTTTCTCATAACCCAGAAAGAACTCTGCAATATGATACTTGACTGCTGTGCTCAGCAAAGAACATATGAGAAATTCTTTGGGTTACTGGCAGGGGTGAGTTCTGTTTCAGATTTTATATTTCATGATGGAAAATTTCATTGTTTTACTCTATTTTTTGTGTGTCAAACATAAGTTTTAATGGAAAAATAAAACTGATAGTCTTTTTATCATTCTGAAAATGCTTATGTTAGTTGATTGTTTTAGTGGATTGAATTAGCACTTTGATTGTAAAAAGCATAGTAAATGCAAAATGAGAGAATTCATTTTCCCTTTATGTTGTTGATTATTTTGCCTCCCTTTTTTCATTATGGTCAAACAGTTAATCAGTGGCAAAGAAATGGTAAAAAGACACAATAGTATTATGAGTTACCAGAAAATAGCCTTTTTACAGTGCTGAAGAGTAATCTTGGAGACTCTTGTCATTTACCACCTTGTTCAAAGCTGCTTAGTAGGTTTAATTTAGAGCACAAGATTGAATACTTATTCAGTCTATTCCTGGGCTTGGGGGTGTTTTGTTTCCTCTTCAATAACCAGCTAACTCTCTGGTTTTGTGTAACTTACTGTTAATTTATCTGCAGTTATTTCTTACTTAAGGTTTGCCTATCGATAATATTGACGTGTCTGAAGAGTTAAAATGGAATACTTGTCTTCTCAAGGGAACAAGCTATGCTGAAAGGGAATGTTTCTTCTCATTTGTATTTTTCATCCATTATTCCAGGAAATCCTTTTGCTGACACTCCATTACAAAGCAGTAACCATATGAATCTGCATGTTCAGATGAATGTAAATGTTGATTTCTATAGTCTCTGAAATGTATATGTCCAAAATGTCTTACTTCTGCTTCCTGCTGCCTCTCTAAACTGAAATAGTCATCTGGTGATGTCCTGAAAAACCATGGGGTTGCATCAGGTGAAAATACTGGATGTGTAGAAGTCAAGCAAAATGCTGGATAATTTGCTGTAGTTCAGAATTGATAATTACTGCTTTGCAATGCAAATGAGTTTCTTGTCCTGACAAACTGCTCAAAGCTATGAAATAGATCCATTTGAGTATTTGCTCTTCCTCCAAGGGTTATTTAAAAAAGAAGTCTTGCAGTAAATATTGACACCATTAGGTCACTTAGTTGTAGGTTATTTGCATGTTTAGTGTTTTGTTTAAAGTGGTTGTTTAAGCGGTGCCATGTTGTCTCAGCGTTTCTGCATGCTAAAGAAAGAATATATGGAGTCCTTTGAAGCCATTTTCAAGGAGCAGTACGATACCATTCATCGTCTGGAAACGAACAAACTGAGGAACGTGGCCAAGATGTTTGCTCATCTCCTGTACACCGATTCAATTCCCTGGAGTGTAAGTTAAAACAAAAAGCCATTGTCCTTGTGCTCCAGTACTCCACAGTAACATACAGTACATCAATTCTAGTCTTATTCTACAGTTTGTAATGACTTGTGGCAAACTGGATTATCTTAAGTAACTTCTCAGACACTGTTGGAGAATTCTGGTTTGTACCATCTCCTTTTTCTCCCTCTTGTGTATCATCATCCTCTCTCCCCATTTTTCAGTAGTTGGTTTAAGCTGTTATTTTAGGGAGTTCAGCTGGAATTGGTTGATTAGAAAGTACTTCTTTTGGAAAAGAGTTTTAAGCTTCTAATTTTTAATAAATTAGAAGTTGTATTGAATTATAAGACAATTAAAAATACTGTCGCTTTATGATTTAAACACTTAATAAACAAAAGCAGTCTCACATTCTGAGATACCTTATTATATAGAAAGGTAATTTCTCGTATTGTTTTGTTCTTGTTTCATAGCCTAGTCTAGCTGTCATTCTTCAAGCACACACAAATCCAAATATTTTACCTCTCCTGTATTTAAGTCCCAAATCACTTAACTTGCCAGAAGTTCACGCATCTGATTTTATCTTGTGGATTTTTCCTACAGAAAAAAAAAAAAATCCTTATAGAATTATTAACATAAATATGATCAGCAGCTGCTCCCATGTGATAGAAAAGAATTTTTGAAAAAGACAGTCTTGACTAGAATTTATGAACCTTGGGGAAAAAATATCAGTATTTCAGGAAGACAAAAGTTTCTAAGATAAGAAAAGAATGTATGTTTAAACTTAAAGGTTAATGCTTTTCTGGATATTTTCAGGTCCTTGAATGTATAATACTGAGTGAAGAAACTACCACATCCTCCAGTAGAATTTTTGTCAAAATATTCTTTCAGGAACTCAGTGAATATATGGGACTTCCAAATTTAAATGCAAGATTAAAAGATGTGTAAGTTAAAATTTTATTTTCAAAACTGTAAATTTAATTAGGTTCTTTATCTGAAAACGTACAGATAAGAACTCTGTGTTCAGGTTCAAGTGAGACTGCCCTTCTGTAGCTGCCGTACTTCAAGAATAAGTTCATGTATAGGTTTAGTCATTGCAGGGAGTCACTTTTGAAGCTCAGTGCATTGCTGGCACTTTGGGTTCAAGTACGTGCATGACTCTTTGCAAGATGTATCTTTTCCTCCTCCACCCCCAGTGACACTCAGCTACCGTAACAATTTCCAAGTGTGAGTTTATTTTTATATATTGTCAGCTCTATAGCTGCATAATAAATGTTACTGGCCCTTCTTTTTCTGACAAAACCTAGGAAAAAACCACCCAACTATTAGTAACAGTTTCTCTAGGGAAAACTGCACAACTATTAGTAACAGTTTCTCTAGGATTGCTTACTAATCCTTAAATGTAGTATGCTTAACATTCTTTTAACTCTGTGTGAGATTTAATGCGTTACATTCTGACAGTGTTACTTGCAGTTGCTTGAGCTATTTCCTCTAAGCTGGCATTTCTTCTGTGTATGAAGAATTTGGTAGATGCCTTAGTTCATGTAAACTTAAATTTGAAAGTATCTCTAAGGCCTTATATGAGGGGATTTCAGCATGGATCCCTAATTTTTGAACTTCTTGGTCAGCACCTGTTATCCTTTGCTATCCCAGGCTGCTGCACTTCCACAAGTCACTTCAGGGCTTCACAAAGTTGGAGTTTCTGTTGTCATTATCTATCAGTGTGTATGCAGTTCTACTGTGTGTGAAGTTTATGTTGTCATAAAAGAGCAAGTTTTTAAATAGCGTTTGATTAGATGCATCACAGGTACAAACAATGAAAGTGTTGAAAAATGCATGAAGAGAAAGCTTCTGCTTTCTTGTGGAGATGCATACAGTTTCTTTCTCAGTTTCTTTATGTCAGTGGGAGTGCTGAGCTGGCATGGTGTTTAATATAGATGTTTGTTTTCATCAGGACACTGCAGCCTTTCTTTGAGGGATTATTGCCTCGGGATAACCCAAGAAACACTCGCTTTGCCATCAATTTCTTCACTTCCATTGGCCTTGGAGGACTAACGTGAGAAACACTTTTCTCATTTGATATTTACTTTCTTCATCTTCCCTCTCCCCATGAACAAGATAATAAAATTGAAGAACAATTTATTTTTTTTTGCTAATTAGGGATGAATTACGGGAACATCTTAAAAATGCACCGAAGTTGATCATGACACAGAAACAAAATGTTGAGTCATCAGATTCCTCCTCATCTTCAGACACAGACTCTTCCTCAGATTCTGATTCTGACAGCAGCAGTAGCAGCTCAGAGTCATCGAGCAGCAGTGACTCCTCATCTAGCAGTGACAGCAGCAGTGACTCAGGTATTTAAACACCATCAGTACAACTATTTGCTTTTCTTCTATTTCTTTCTCCAGATATGTTTATTACTCTTTCTATGCATACTTCTTTTGAGGAAAATCTGGCTACAGACAGTGGTCATTTCTCTGTTTTAAAAACTAATAGTTTTTTTTGAATTTTAGTTTTAAAATGTTAAATATTTCTCAAGGAAATTTATTTTTGAATTTGCACTCAGAAAAAATGAGTTCCATTTTTAGAGACTTGAATATCTGAGAAACGTTGGTTTGTAGATTACTTTTTTTACATAATTGATATCTTTTGCATTCTGCTATGACTTTAGTTTATTGGAGGATTGAGGGATTAGAGTCATTCCCAATTATTTTCTTAATGTTTATTGGTGAACCATAGAGACTCATGTCCACTACTCTTTTTTCTTGGCTTAATTGAGTGAGCTTGATACTCCTCGTGTCTTTCCCTGGAAATATGTGCTTCTTCCTTCCAGAAATCGGTTCTTCAGTTCTAGCAATGTGTTTAAATATTGTGGTCCATCTGAGTCCCTATTTCTAATTCCTCTGCTTCAGGAAAAGATTGTGTGGCAATATAGTAAAAGTTCTTGTCTGTAGAGGAATTTCCAAGGAAGAATTAGCTTTTTCTTATAATTAATTTTGTATTTTTACGCATTATAATTAGTATTTAGTGTCTTATACTGTTGTGCTGATGTAGAAACTTCTATTAGACATGAACTGTCATAAACATTGCTTAATCTTTAAAGGAGTTGCTATTATGAGTTAGTTTGTGCAGTCTCCCCCAGTATATATAGCAGGAGCAGATGATAGCACAGCATGACTTCCTGTAGCACAGAAGTTTGCTGATTCAAAGTTAATTTGATTTATTACATGTCTTTGAAATGAAAATGATGAATAAAATAAAAGCAGTGTGAACTGCTCCTGCTTTGGAAGTGCAGTTCTGTTCTCCACCACAATCTCCTGTCCAAGGTGGAGCTGTGTGTCATGGCTAACAGCATCAGTGACGACAGCGCGAGAGGAGGGCGCAGCCAAACAGGGTCAGAGGAGGCACTGGTTCAGCACAGAGCCAGATGGTCCTGCAGGGACAGCTGCAGCTCTGCTGAGCTGCTTGATAGGAACCAGAGGGGTCAGTCCTTAGTGACAAACCAAGTCTGCAGTCTGTGAGTAGAAACAGGGTTTTTCGAAGTTTTAGGACCTTCTCTTGTACTGCTTGCCTTTTCTCCACTGAGGAACACATCCATTAAAATTCACATCTTGATGCCTTTGCAGCCTGCTTTCACTTTTCAGTTTCTGGTGTACCTTAATACAGTGGTCAAAACACTAATTGGAGATAACAGTAAGCTTTAATGGTTAACTGAGTTGAGGTTCCATTACTGGTTACAACTCTGAAGTCTTCCTGTGTTTGCAGCTTTTTAAATCTATAAAATTACTTGTAAGAGTGAAGAGGCATTTTTCAGAGGAGTGTGTGGCCGTATTTCAGTTGGTGCAGTGTATGAAAGAAAAATAGAAAACCTGCTGATCAGAAATTAAACTAAGTTAGAGATTACTGTCATACTGCTTGTTAGTGCTTGGAACTTCATCAGCTTGCTCAGCTCAGCACTGCCCTGGGGAGGTAGTTCTAAAACAGGTTCAGCAGAGGATAAAGTACATCTGCCATCAAAACAGCTTTTCTGTTTGCTTTCTCAGGTCTTTTCCTGCATGCTGGTGGATGTAAAACAGTATGGAAAACACTGCTTAAAAATGTAATGGATTAAAATATATCTGAATTGATCTATCATTGCTTTATAACAATATGTCAGCAAGCCTTAGTTCAGACACGAGCCTAGATAATTCAGATAATTCACGTACTAATAAATGAGTTCATGGCCAGTTCACATTTTCAAAAGGTGATGAGAAGCAGCTGATGTGATTCTATAATTCATGCACTAAGGTGAATGGATGATTATTGTTAATGGCCGTTAGTGCCAAATACTGTCAAGTGGGATCTAAAGGTCCCTGATAAAGAGCAAACGGGAAGATAAGACCTGTTCCACTGAGATGACACTACTGTGTATTTAGAAACACAGAAGTTAGTTTTAGTCTTGTTGACAAAGCTGTCACTGTTTCTCCTGAAAAATGAGCCTGAAGGCCATTGTTACAGTGCTGCAATACCATTATCTCAAGCCACTTCATCCTACCACTTTTTCTTCATGGGATAGTATTGGAGATTTTCCCTCGTCTGCTGTTTTTCATCTCTATTGACTGATAAGCTTTTCCAGGAAAAGTAAATTATTTTGAGACTGGATAGTCTGGGAAAGGTCATCTTCCTAGAAAAAAAGGATTATTTGTGAGAGTGCTTTGGTGTATGACTTATACAGCCTATGCCTGGTCCTTGGGTACAAGTCAGCAAGAGGATGATGACAGGTAGAGGTTTTAAAAAGAGAGGCATCAAGTGCAGATAGCAAAGGGATAGAAATCAGGAGTTCATTATTTTGGACCCTTTGTCCAGATACATGTGCAGAAATGTTTTCTGGCAAAAAACACTCTCTAGAATTCTTTCTGTAGTTTAATAAATTTAATATACTAAATTAAAATGCAACATTAGTTCCATAATTTGTTATAATTTCAGATGCTTCTAAAGCCAAAAGGAAGAGAATGCAGAAGAAAAACAGAGAATCTGATAAAGTTTCCAGGAAAAAACAAGAAAGGAGAAGGAAATCGCTTGAAAAGAAAAGTGGAAGGAGGCAGCAAGAGGAAAGAAGTGATACTGAGAGCAAATCAGAAAGAAATCACCGACATTTAAGAGAATCGCACAGGAGAGATGATGTTTCAAAGTACCACCACAGAGATGAATCCAACGGCAGAGATGGTTACCACAGCGGAAGGGATAGGAACCATGAAAGAAGTAAGGATGCAGAAAATAAACACAGTAATTCCAAACTGAAGAAAGCAGAAAGAAGAGCTTCTGTGTCTGACGATGAAAATTACAGACATTGGAGCAAAGACGATGGACATCGCAGTAGGAAAAGAGAGAGATCCAAGTCCCGCGAGAGGGAGCGCGGCCGCTGCAGCCCACGGGAGGAGCAGGAGCAGGAGGAGCGCTCCAGGAACGGCTCGGAGAGGCAGCGGGACAAGCACAGCCGGCACCCCGAGCAGCACAGGGAGTCCCGCTCCCACAGGAGCGACCACAGGCGCAGGGAGAGCTCCCCGCACCGGCGGAAATGAAGCCCGGCCCCCGAGGCGATCAAGGTGCATTTCTGAGCTGGTAGAACTGTATTTTAAAATCTATTGCTGAAGTTTCTTTGAAAAGAAGATTTTGTACAAAGTGATAGTTCACATTTGTAAATTTTACCAGACTTTTTTCAAATTTTCAGTAACGCTTTTTTATAACTGTATCATTGACTCTTTCTGTTATGTTCTTTGTTTGGAAAGACAAAGCTCTTTTATTTTGTGAATAAAACAGTAAGATACCAGCAAATTGGGTATTTTGTCATTTAGTTTCAAGTATTTCTAATTGTAACTTCACAATCTAAAAAACCATTGGTTTTTAACTTCACTTGTTAATTGAAAGCCAGGTGCTGAGGCTGGGGTGTTAATGTAAGAATTTCAGACTACAACGTGAATGTTACATGAGATAACGATAAAATTTTTGAACAGGCATTCTATATCTGCATGTTCTTTCAGCCTTGCAAGCATGAAAGCCTTTTGACCAAATTCTTCAGGAAATACTCAGTTGATTTTTTTCTTCAAGACTTAAAAATTGAAAACACAATGTTGCTGTTTTAAATGTCACATGTGAAAGTGTGTCAGCTTGTTCTGTGACTTTTCACAATGTTTTTTAATATTGTGACATCCTGAGCTAGTTACACTTGTGATCTTTTTGGAAAAAGGGTTGGTTTGGTTTTTATTTTTTCAGTTGTGACTTTGATTTCCAAGTCTTAGTCTTCAACTCTATCCCTACGCTGGAACATTTAAAGAACCTCTTTTACAGTATATAAAAAAACAAGAAAGCAAAACAGGAGATGTTTCAAATCTTTTTAGATGTTTTGAAGTGCTCAAGTTTTTTGGAGGCAGAGTTCAGAAAAAACAACGCTTAGTTATTGCACCACTTTATGTTATAAAATTGTTCTCTCTGGGGTCATGAGCTACAATTCACAGAGTCTTGATTTCATGAGAAATTAATCAAAATCATCTGGTTAAGACTAATTCTCAATAGTAAGTTACAGAAAAATCTGTAAATTGTCAGAATTGAAATAGGAAATAGTGTGGGGGCATGATCAATAGGAAAGAGGTGGTAGTTGCAGATTATGCAGTTATTGTTGCTGTATGACAACATTTCTTTTTTACTTGTGAAATGAGCACAATCGCTGGACAAAAGATAACTTTCACATTTCATGTGTAAATCATATTTCCTGTATAAAGCAAAAGAAATACATTTGAGCTGTTTTATAACAGAAAGTAGAACCATTCCTAAGGAAATATATCTGTTTTGCTTAGATCTTGTCACAGCATTTTTCTAAGAAAAAATGTCTATTTTATTTTTTTTCTATATTTGACAGAATTTATTTCTGCAACCTTACACGTAAAAAAATGTTTTCAGCCAAAAACATTTTCATAGAAAATAAATTTATATTGCAGAAAAAAAAGATTTCTATCTTGTTAAGGCACATAGCTAAAAATACTTTGGTGGCATCATGTGTTACATGTTTAAACTGTTGGCTTTTTGCCCAATGCACATCTCATTTTAAAATGATGTGTGCATTTTGGCAGTGTGTTAAATCCACAAAAACTTAATTTAAAAGAATGTTTTCTAAAGAGAATTCTGCTAATTCTTATGCTCCTTTGATAGCTCTGTATGCACATTATTGAAAAGAATCTGTACTCCATAATGGTGTAATTACACAAGCTTACTTAATATATCCTACATCAATACTTCCCTTAATATGTTATGGGTTTAATAGCCTATATTTTATTAACCCATAACGTTTGAGATATTCTGATCTAGTTAAAAAGTTTGTTAATGACGCCTTTAATAAATGGAAATAAATTAAAACAATACATGTGAAAACATGTAACATTTATTCTGCAGCATCCTGTGCCAGCAGTCCAGTGTTTTACTGTAGAGTATCTGTAAAAGCAAGTTTCTTCTATAGCCTCTGCCTGATCACTTGAATTTGCTAATTTGTGATGTGTTTTCCTTGCTATGTTGTGTGTAATTTTATAGACCTAAACCTGTATATTTGCTGTTTTTCTTTTCTAGAAGTTAAAATTCACCCGCAGGCTCACCTTGTGCCAGTCTGCTCTATAGACTTGTCCTCCTGCCCTTTATTTATTTTACTGTGTATTTTACAAGGGAAAGAAGTCAAAATACTCTGTAGTATTCAAAATGAGGGTATTCCAGGAGAGGCACAGTACCATGGGAGTTTTTGGAGTGGTCACTTCTCAGTTGCTGTACAGCTGAGTGACACTGGGTGGTCTGGGCTTGCTTTCCGTAGCTGATTGTAGACCCCACACAGTAAAGGAGTGACTTGTGCCTCTTGTCTGCAATTAATACTGGAGCTCTAGGTTGTGACTGGAACCACAGTTTTGGCAGAAAAACTTCAAGAAGCAGAGTTCCTGTGATTTTCTTTACTGTTTTGTTCAGTTCTTAATTCTTGATACTTAAAACCAAGGTTGAAACACCTTGGCCTTGGCTTGGGGGATGAGTGGTAGAGGAATCTAGCAGACTTGACTGTGCATCAGAGATTTGTGGGAAGGAATTTTTGATGACCTCCTCTGATATTGCATGCTTAAATTTTAGCTTTCAAATGTGGTTGTAACATCCATGTCAGATACAGCGAGAGGCTGCATCCCTTTCCTAGGAGTGCGTGGCCAAGTTCCTGAATTTCCTCACAGTGGTGGTGTGAGGTGTTAAAGAGATGAGCTGCTGACGCACCCAGCAAATTCCTGTTGGTGGAGGAATAAATCTTGACTGAAGCATTTGTGGTATTGGTAAGAACTGTAATTCTGCTCTCTAGCTATATTTGGAGCAAGGTCTCCAAGTGTGGCTGTTCATATGCTCAAATCTAAAGCGTGTTTTTTTGTGGGGAGGAAAAAAGACTACCGCTGTTCAGGCCACATTGTTACATAAATCATCAAAATACAGCCTCACAGCATGAAAGCAGACAAATTTTGGGAAAAAAAAGTATGTTTTAAATACATCTAAATTACCTGTAACAGATGATGCTTTCAAAAGTACTTTTAGTTGCTGTTTAAGCAACATTGCACCTTCAGATAGCAGATAGTTCATCTCCAGGTCTGCAAAGGAATGGAGGCATGACTACAATAACGTTTTTCTGCTTGTGTTATGTTAAGTGAATTTTATAGTCAGATCAATCACTTACATACTGAAATTTAAATTCAGTTTTTGAATATTACTGGTAGTACTAACTAGATGTTGATGGTTCAGTATTTTAACTTAGGAGCATGGTGTTCTCTAATTTACTTGAGGTTCTAGTAGCATAGCTTTTCTTGCCTTAAATCCAGGGTGTACTCTAAAATAGCTTAGTACATGTCAGACTCCCAAAAAATACGTGAGCTAGGGTGAATGCTTTAATCTCCAGTAGCAATTTAAATGCCTGCCTGCTATTACATTGGTACAGTTTTATGAATATAAAAGAAAACAATAGCTTATCCTCATTCATCATTCTTAAACTACTTTGAATTGTCTGTCGCTGCTGAGGAAAGCATAAGGCTAATTGTCTCAGACAATCTAAAAGAGCAGGAGTCTGTTATTACGTGAGTAGAGAATTTTCTCCAGTTACTCTAATAACATCCAAAGAGTAGGGAGACCTGTCCTTCAATTTATTTTCAGTAAGATTAAGTATATTTTTAAAGGTGTTTTAAATTTGTCAAAACATTTTTTTAAGAAACTGTGAAATCAAAAGGCAGACTATAAGGGGGTATTTTTATTAAAACTAAAGTGAATTATAGGTTAAAAGAGGCAGGAGCAAAACCAACTTCATAAACTGGAAAAACTTTAGGTCAGTTCAGAGATGTTCTGCTCTTTTTTAGGTTTTCCTCAAGTCTGTAATTTGGCTGAGACTAGTTAGGGATTTTCTTTTCTTGTCTACTCATGGATGTCATCAAGCATTTTCCCTTAACTTAAAAAACAAAGGGGGGTAGAGGATGCAGCTTAAAACCTTGGTATTGTTGGCCGGTAAAAGGTTTGTTAGGCCATCAAACAGACAAGTCCATTAAGAAAGTTAACTGCCATCTTTTGACTGTTCAAGCTATGTCCATTTGAGTATTTTTTCTCATTATTTTGTGAAATAAAGAAGGCACCAAAATCTTTCCTGAGGGAGAAAATAAGGTGCGACATTCCTTAAGATGGTGAAGGAAGGAGCAAGGATGTGTAAGAGGATGTAAAGCTCCATGAGAGAATTTGTTTCCAGTGTCAGGGTGCCCATGACAAGTAAGAAGTGAAGTCAGAGCTGTTTGTGCCAGGGCTGCTGGCACAGGTGTCTGGGTATAATGCTGGTTGGTTTTCACTTGGTGAGTGGTACTGTTCCTTAATTACTTTACCAAAATCTTAATGAAATTGTTCTTAACCAAATCACTCTCTCTGGAAAATTGGCGATCCCTTGGCTTTTTTTCAATGGCTCACCTATTGCTTTTGAGGCACTTTAAGCTCTTTTCACAAATCTCTTGGGAAATTTCATATTCAGTTTTTTTTTTATATTCTAAAAAGCTGTGTAAGAATTCCTTCATTACTACCTTACCTAGAATTTGGTATAACTTGAAGATTCCTTGTATTTTCAAGACCCTGTGAATAAGCTCACATCATCCTGAAACTGAAACTTCAGCACCTTTTTTTTTGCCCTGGAATAATATTTAAGGTAATTGGAGTAATAGTCATTGATTTTAAAAGGAGAGGAGTAAGATGTTTGATGTAGTCACTTACAGATGCTGCTGCATTGACTGTATTTGTTTTGCTCAGTGCTCTCATTAGGCTTTTCTTCATTTTCTCCTGCTTTACTTAAGAGTTTTTTTCATTTTTTTCCCTGTCCCTTTTGAACTTTATTATCACATGCAGTGTTAGCCATTTAGAAAAGTATAATGCCACAAATACATTAAAAATTTACCATATATCACTTGCATAATGCATCAAAAAATAGTCTTTAAAGGACAGTTTGGCTGAAGGAACAGTGTGTGTCACACCTACAGTAAAGACCAAGCATGCTGCTTGGCTTCTGCTTACCTCAGAATAATGAATTACAGGACAATTGCAAATTTTATGAGGTTAATCAGGCTTCCATTTGTTAACATTCCTTTCTGATTGCCTTCTTTTTGCACTGCCTTTATTAGGAAGAAGCATCAGTAAAGTTTTACAGGTTTCTGAATTTGGATAAAGAGATTTTGTGTCTGCCAATGTGCCCTCAGAGGAGCCACAGTGGTATTAAGTAACTGCAGGAAAAGTAAAGAGGGATCAACATCCAGCAGAGAATTGAATCCCATAGTCCTCTGTGTGTCTGTAGGGAATGCCGAGAGTTGGTATTTTAGTCTTCTGACCATAAACACTCCTGCAGCAGTTTATGGAGAGAGCTGTGCACCAGTCAGCTGGTTTATCCATCACTTCCACCTGGGTAGGGCTCTCACAAGAGAGGTGCATCCTACTGTGCCCTGCCTTTCCCAGCACTGCAAAGTGCAGAGCTGGTGTTATGCTGCTGCGCATTTTGCTGATTGTTGCTCTACTAACATCTCAAGTAAGATAAGCAGGAGGTCTGGGCAGCTGTTCCTGCACACTGAGGATCCACAATGGCTGCTTGAACTCGTCTGCCATGGCTGCTTTAGGGGTCATAAGCAGAGAACCCCTCAGCGTACATTGAACTGAAAGAGCCTCTCTTGGCTATAGAGAGCCCAGAAGGAATCTCTTCATTACACCAAAGCTCGCTTTTGCAAATACTTTCCTCCTTTTCTCCTTTCCTCCTCTACTCCTTCATCCTCTTCCTGGTTTTCGGTTATAAGTGAATGTCTTTATGGGAAATTGTGAAGTGTCCCAGTTTTTTATTTGATAAATTAGAAGAAAGTGGGAAAAACAGTGTAGTCCAGCAGTGCTGCAGGAAGAAGGATTCCACTGACAGTTAGGTAGCTGACAGCAATCTTGTGTTTTGCTGTTTCAGTCCTAGTGAGACTGCCCTCCTCCCTTTCACACCACCACTCCTGACAGCTAGGAGCTTTAAACACACTTCTTCACAGAAATGCATGCCAACACATCTCTTTTAAACTGTCCTCCCCTTCCCATCTCCCAGGTGTCCCTCTAAAAGAAAAGATGGTCACATCTTTCCATTCCCTTTTAAAAATGGCATTTCATGCCCCAATTCTGTTGTCTGTGTATACCTTCTCCTTGAGAAGGAGGCTTCAGTAACTGATGGCCTTCTCATGGTCCTGTCTGTTTGTTAATCTGTGTTCACAGGTCTCGGGGGAGATTTATGGTGGACAGAAAGTTCTGTTACTTTTTGGGTTGAAATAGGTGATTGAAAAGTTGGTGTATTAGATCGTATTAATCTAATACCCCCAGACTGCTGGGGGTGCAGACAGCCTTTGTGGCTTCCCATGAGGAAGGAGGACTTAAGTGATGACTACCTGGAATAGAATGCACTCTTTTAATGAATATGCTTCCTTTGTTCAGGCTCTGAGGTTGGATTTCTGTTCCATAGGCTCGGGTTCTTTGATTAGATTCACAAGGTCCGTTCTGCTGTGCACTTCGCGTCACCAGAAATAGGACATGAAAGTGCTTAAGAAAAAATTGAAGCCAAGTGACTTACTCGATCAATGATTGAAATGAGAAACTGAAAATACACATTTGGGAAAAATAAAGTCCCTTTGCAACTCTGTTCCTTCCTGTCCTCTCTTTTCTGCACAGAAAAAAAACCTTGTTAGCCCCCTTTATAAAAGAGAGACAGTGCATCAGGCTGTTTTGATCACTGTACTTGTTTGAACCTGGAGTTCTTTGAAATGCCATCCACAAGTGCTCTGCAGCCCATCATTTTCTGCAGATTGTGTGCATGTTATGATTATGGCTGTGAGGAGAATCTGTGAGGATGGGCTCCTTGCTACGGCCATGCCAGGGAAGGACATGTCCTTTGAGGAAGGAACCTCAGGCTAAGTTCAGCATCCCCAGGCATGCGGCGTTGGTTTGTTTGTTTTATTTTGCAAAGAAATTCTTTCCTCCCACTTCATTTTTAGCTCTCTATTTACAGGGGTGCAGATGTGCTGGAGAAGTGTATTTCAGTTCTCCTCATATGTATAAGCACGCACACTTGCATGCAGTCTTCTATTTTCATTCTCTTGTTATGCAAGGGTTTAAAATTAGTTATATTTGTGAATTAATATAGTTCATTGGAATAAATTTCAGCTATTTTTACTCTGTAATGAGTTTTATCACCATGCTATCTGAATAGCTCACAAACACTATTTTTCCTCTATACCTTGTTAACAGTGTAAAATATTCATAGTCTTGATGATGTGAAAATCTGGCTGGGAGAAAAAATGGTGTGTGGTAAATTAACTGAGGTTTTCTGCTGATACATGGTGTAATGTAGTGCCACCAAAGAGGAAAATTATCTAGATTTTAATAGTACCTCATGACAGGCGCTTCAAAAGGTGGGATTAAAAAAAAAACAGCATTGCTAGTGTTGTATTTTGGTGTCATATTCTGAGGTTTTATCCACCTGCAATTCTACTTTCCAGGAGTAAGTGAAGCTGAAGCTTCACTAGAGCACTGTGCATGCCGAGATGAGGCTCTGCCTCGGGATGCCAGGAAGATGGGTGGAGCATCCTGTGGTCTGTGTGCCTCTGATTGCCACTGTTCTAAAGAGCAAGGCTGGATTTAGTGCTCAGGATTTCTACCCAAAACTCAAGGTCTGTCTCATTTTGGTTGCATATAGAATCAAAGGCTTTCTTTGTTTCACGGTATTTATGGGAAGGCTTCATTTCCTTAATTGCAGTTTTCACTGTAGTTTATAAAGAAAATACAGCATGAGGAGTCATTGTTTTTATGATCTGTATTTCATGCATTAGTCGAGGAAGAGTGAGCTTCAAGGTTAGTTGCATGGCAGTTGTCATCAGTCTGTGAAACTCTCAATTTGAGTGACAGCTTTAATTTGCACTTTAACCCTACTGTTGGCATTCACTTAGTCTTATTTTATTCCCTGTTCCTAATAAGTCCAGTCTCTTCTTTTTCATGGAAGACCATTATAGTCTCCTTTCATAATCATAATTTAAAGGGGGAATAGAGAAACTCATCTCTGGAGGGCCCCTCTTATTTCCTTTATATGCTCCCCCTGATTGTTCTGAATTACATGTGAAATACTTAGTTTCTTATCAATCAGTGTTTCAGAAGAAAATTCCACAAACCTTGTAAACTATTCTTGTGGAATTGTCAGAAAGAAAAAAGGCTGTAATATGTTTTAAATGTATTGTTTTCATTTTCATTGAATGTTTTTCCTGTTAAAAGATAGAAGTGCTCATTTTCTCTTCCATATAATATTCATTATTGCCTGTGTTCAGGGCTAAGTGCTTTTCTATTCATCCCTTCTGTAAACACTCCTTTAGCATTTCACTTCAGAAGAAAAGCCCTTACAGCCTATAATCATATCTATGGCTTCTCTATTCTCTCACACTTTTCCCTGTGATTCTAAACTGTTCTCTGGGGCCATCAAACACAGCATTCCTGTTGATGGGACCATACCACTAATTTTCAAAATGTCATTGTATTTTCTGCTTTGTGTTTGTTGCATTGTTTTTTGTATTTCCTTATGCTTTGGAACAGTCTGTTCCAAATAATGTTTGCTTCTTGACAGCCACTGAGCTGTCCACAGTGATGCTCTGATCTTTCTTCTACAACTTGGACACCAAATTTGTATTAATAATTCACAAGATTTCTTCCAGTGTCCATTACTCTGTTCTTTTCAACAAAGAGTTTCCGCTGTGAATGTTTTGTACTTTCAATTAATTCAAGTTCTTTAGTTTTCTGTTCACTTTTGTTTCAGTTAAGCTGAGTGACAGCTCGTGCACTTTACAGTGCTAGAACATGGGTTTGGGGCAGTTTCAGTGTTAACCTTTTGCCACAGAATGTTGACCATGTCTGTGTAAGCCGCCTAGCACCACATCCCAAATCACTGATCTCTTACAACTGGCTGCTTTTTTAATAGCTTCTTATGCGGGACTTATTACAGGCTTTTTGAAAGTCCAGACAAATCAGATTATTCCAAGTAGATTCCTATAATTTTAATTGCATTTAAGTTAATACTTTTACTTTTGACTGAATATCTATCACATATCTAAAAATTAGGGCAATCATTTCCCTAAAGACCTTTGATACACAACTGACTACTTGAATTAAAGGATTAAATTGCCAAAGAAAAGATGAAAAACTTTCCAAGGGGATAATTCAAGGACTTTAGTTCAAATACATTTTAAAATGTATCTAAAGGGAGAGGAAATGAGTAAGATAAGAGACTGGGTGTGAAAAATGTTGTGAGTCCAGGTGGTTGAGCAGCTTCATTTGAAATTACTTGAGGAACAGCTGGAGTTTAATTTGTTTCATGCCAAGGACCAAAAAACCCCAATGAAATAAAATATTTTACTTATTAAAAACTATGCTAATCTCTTGAACTGCTTAGTTCAATCACGAGTAGACATTACAGAGCTGCCGTGTCCTCGACTTGCTGCAGCGGGTGACAAAAGCAGGAGGAAGTGTGAAGACAGCATCAGTCCCTGTGGATTTATCAGTCCGTGCGTTACTCCACCCCAGGCTCCAAGACGCAGCGCCTGGCACAGCGCAGGGAGAATGTCACACGCACAGAGGCTGCCGAGCGAGGCAGCGCTCCTTGGCCCGCCCCTGCCTTCTGTCGAGAGCCCTTGAGCAGCCCCTCGCTGGCCTCCATGGGAGCGACGGCAGGGGCCGGGGCACCGAGCTGCAGCCCAGGGAAGCCGCTGCTGGGAAGAAGGGCCGTGTCCCAGAAACCGCCGGAGCTGGAGCCGAGCGTCCTGCTCTGCTCCGACCTGGTGCAGCCCCGCGGAGAGCACGCAGGGACCCGCGGAGGCCGGCACAAGCTCGGTACAGGCGCAGGGAACACTCTCCTGGTCGGCTCCCCGGCTGAGACTGGGCTCCACAGAACGTGCTCTCTTTGGGTTACACACCCGCTTTTCGAGCACAGTCTGCGCCAGAGGAGCCTAGAGCTGGACAGCCAGGCTTGGCTTTGTCTCCCCGGTCTGTTCTGCAGAGCCTTCGCTCCCTTCTCTGCTCAGAATTGAAAGCAGTGAGTGACAAAGCTGCAGAGTTCTTGTGAAATTTTTTTCTCTCGCCTGTTTGGAGTCCCTCATTCTACTGTGAAGAAAGAATGAACACAGGTTCTTAAGGAGAGCCCATCTCCCCACTATGGTTTCTGTCCTGCAGGTTTTAAGCTCCAAAGGGAATTGGTGGAGCATTGTGTTTTTGTAGGATGATGGCTGGCGGAGGAGACAATCTTGTCATGCATCATTTCCTTTGTGGAGACACAGCAACCTGTCTCTGCCATGCAGTTGCCAGATTCCCACATATTTTCAAAACAGGTGCTTTCCTGTGTGTTTACTGGAAAAAAAAAAAGAAAAGAAAAAGAAAAAAGAAAATTTGCCCCTAATGAGCTAAAAATTGTGAGATAGGGACTTTGTATAGGTGGAGATCTGAGCAGTGTATCACTTAGTCTTCCTCTCATTCTGAATCCAGAATTGATTCATTTGTTTCTGTGGTTCTTTCCAGCAGGGATTTCTTATAAAAAAGTGAGACTACCCATTGTCTTGATTATTTCCTATTTTCCCATGATGTACATGGGCATGTACATATACATTGCACAAATATTAAAAAAAAATTAAAAATCCTACTGTTTTAATACACCTGCATAGTTTAGTATAAGGAATGTTGTTTTTCATTTCTGCTGAATGCTGCTATAGCCATGACTGCTGATGTCCTGATCAACTTAGTCTTTCATTTCACCTTTACAATGGAGTTGGAGGGAAGAGGGAAAGATTGAATGCGCATGAATTGTTTGGTGAAAGATCCTCTAGGTTAATAGCTCATTACCTTAACTCATTTAAATTCCACCCAATTCATTTCTCAACATAATTACAGAGCAGACCAACTTTGATAAAACCCCCCTAATATATAAAGTGCATTTGTTGTTGTGTAGATAAATGTGCATCTGCACACTGAAGCATTCTCTTATCTGCGTGGAGTGCAGAGTAGCCATTAGTGTTCCCCTTGGAGCTTCCATCAAACAGACATGGTAGGAGCTCAAGGGGAATTTCCTTCCCCTTTTGGCACAGGCAGCAAATCTGCTACCAAAATCTGCACATACTCCCAAACCTATACTAGACCTTGAACAGCCCCCAGAGATCCCTCTGCCTCATTGTAATCCATGGGACGGCTGCTGTATTTCCTGTCAGCCTGCCATTGGTACTCACAACACCCAGGAGACAAACTCCTTCTGCAGCCAGCAGAGGCCTCATGAAGAAGAGACCTCCCGAAGCATTTTTCACTAGTTCTGAGGAAGCACAGAGCCTGGCACTGTTATAAAGCAGTGCCTCAGGCCTGCCTGCCCTGTAGAGATTCTGCCCTCAAGGATGGCTCAGTCCCATCTCCCACAGCCTTGGGAAAGATGTCACTGAGCCACCTTCCCTCTGCTCTCTGAGGAGCTTGGTGTGGTAACAAACCCACTGGTATAAGGCTAGGTGCAGATGTTTTTTTACAAATGTAGCCTAAGCAGTTCTCTTCTGAGATCTGAGATCTTCCTGTTCTGCTCTTTCTTTCACCAGTGCTGAAGCTACTCTTTTTCAGTACATGCTAAACCTCCTCAGAGGGAGAAGGCAGATCTCCTGGTAGTGCACTTTTTACATTGCACATGAGGTTTGATTTGCTTCTCTGTGGTTACACCAGATGCAATTTTGTTCAGGATACTATTTTAGTGACTGTTCTTTTTCTGGGACTGTGTAATCATGTGGAGGCAGCTTTTGATCTGTTTAGTATATAATTAAGCTCTATCTATTGCTGTCTTTTTTTGAGAGAATGGAGAATAAACTAATGAATGAAGATGTGCTAGGGAAAAAAACCAACTTTTTCAGGAGTTATAAACCCTAAGAAAATCAGATGTAGAAATTAAGTTCTGATATAATTTATGTTATTCTTCTCCAAAAATCTTACGTTATTCTTCTCCAAAAATCCAAACAATCTAAGGAAGGAATAAATATTTTTAAATTGTTGTGAGTCTCAGTGGCAAATACGGTTATTCTAGGGCTGTAATTTTTTAAGGCTGTGGAGTTATATATTTAATAAGCAGCTATTTAATTATACATTGTGCTGGGTATTTAAAATATGTAAAATATATAAATTACAGTGCTGCATATTAAAATTAATCTTTAAAATGAGTAAGCAGTCAAGTTGGTGAACTTAAGTTTCCCAAAGTTACTTTACTGTGCTACGTGTCAACTACAATGTAGTAATCACAATATTACTTTTTTACCAATAGAATAACTCGATTTCAACACTATGCATGAAATCCCTGTGTATTTAAAAAATGGTATATTCACATAATATATCCATCCCTCCTACTAGTTAAGCAGAGGTAACTTCCTGCAGCTCAAATGAGTATGTGTATGAGGCATAAAACTCCACAGAAAGTAAGAAATCAGAATGATCTCGATCTTGTCTACTGTTTGTTTCTCTTCCTGTGCTGTTCTAGAGGCACAAGCCTGCTCTAGAAGGTGTCCAATTACTGTGCCTGTAGACTGATTCCTGTGACTCATCCAGTGTGTCAAGAGGCATCCACCCTATTGATGCAATTTCTCACATTTCTGCTGAAATTAAGCACAGCTGCAACTTGTCCTTTAAATATTCTTACAACTCGTCTCCATTCAGGTTTTGTAACTATTTCAGTTGGTTTGCATTTTGTCCTGTATTTTTCTGAATTATCTTTTGACAGAAAAGGGGGGGAAAAGTTTTAGTATGGAAAAGGAAATGTTTCCATATGAGAGGGAAGCTTTGATATGCTGTCTCTCTGCTGGTGGAGGGAAAAAAATCAAACTAATAAACCTGTAGTCAAACACTTATACATTTCCATAACATAGTCTGGCCCACACTGTCCAATAAGACAGGTATTGCTAGTACAAGTTTTAGTGTAGAGCTGACGTGTATACATTTATCCTTTTCAATAAATGCTCTTGTGATACAGTGAAATATGCTGCAATACCAGCATAAAGCATCTAACAGAAGTGTCTGCATTCAGGCTGGTTTCATGGCATGCTGTACCACCTCAGTGAAACAGCTAGCTCGTGTCACCTGGCTTGCCAAACTCGCCCTGGTCTTGTTTAAGACAGAGCTGCAGTTGGAGCCAAATCCTATTCTTGCTGTCATTAGGGTAATTCCCCTTGGGTGTTAATTACAAGGGCTATAATTTATTTTATAATTCTGGATGATGCATTGAGATTTCATACTGAATAGCATTAATTCAAGTGCTTGCAATCAAGGACACAATGCATTTATGTAATGCTTTATTTGACTCTCATTGTTCAGAGAAGGTCTTGAAGCTGTTGTAAAGTGCCTTCCATCACCACCCTTTTTATTTGACTCTGCACTAACTTTTACAAGGTAAGCTTTCTCTATGAAAAGAATAAAAGATTATAGTTATCCTTGGTACCTTTTTCAATCCACAGCCCAAGATAGAAGATGACTAGTTTCCCATATGATCTAAACCACTAGCACTTATACTGGATTTTGTATTTCATAGTTTTCCATCAGGGAAAAAGTGCCAAAATTATGCTGCATATGCTTGGCTTCTTGTCTGTCCTTGAAGTGGCAAATCTGTGGGAGAAGAGGCTGCCCTTAGCCAAAAAAAAGATTTTTTCAAATCTGATTTTCTTGGAATTGCAGTTTGTTGCACCATTTTTATATAAATATAAATTTTTTCAGTATGTAAGCATCCTTGCTTTTTATTCAGTGACACCAACATAACAAATGCTCAAATGTCTTATACTACCCTTCTCACAATTCCTCATCTCCAATGCTGTGCAGGATATTTTATATATATAATACTGCCATGCAGTATTATTTTATAAAACAGATGGGAACTCAGGAGGTGACTCTGATCTTTCACCTGTACTTTAAAGAGATACTGCATAGTTCTTATCTGGAAACCCCTGGTGATTTTTAATGGACTCAGGTTTAGGAACACTGAGGAAAGGAAATATTCTAATTGGTTTTGTTTTTCAGCTGAAGAACAGTTTGTTTCTATGTTAAATGAAGTAGTGAAAACAAATAGCATGCCATCTGGCTAGCCTACATGGGTACTTTACCAGGAGGTTTTCAGATGTTCTCTCTGCCAGTTTTCAACTTCTTAAGTCCTGTGTTACTGACGTACTTTCTTTACACAGTTGTTCTTTCCTGTTTAGGAATTATCTTGTTCCTTGAACAGAATTAGAATTTTAAAAATTGTACATTGTTTTGCAAAGATTTCCCCTGTCTGTTTGAATTATTTATTCTCTAAATTAAGAAATCTCCAGTGTTTCCAGCATTCACAGTAAATTGGTTATACGGAGAAGTAGTCCTCCATGTTATCTGTGAAGCTGATATTCTCAGGGGGCAGGATAGCATTCATGTACCAGTGAGCTCTCAGTCTTGGAACAGATTGTGACTGAAAGGAAGGGTTTAGCAGCTTTTCTAGTGCTTGGAAAGATGTCATATGTTTTTCTTTAGATCACTTTTTTTCTGCTTTAGTTTCTCAAAGCAAGAATATCCTACAAAAATTAAAAACATTTAACATAGCTGGGAAAGAAATGAAGTACAGACAAACATAATTTCATAAAACAGAAATACGTATTGCTGACTGCAACTTTCAATATGTTTTTTCTTAGTATGAAACAAACATATGTTCACAAATATCTTTGAAAAGAACTGTGAGCATATAAATGACAATAAATTTGTGAAGAAGCATTCATATGTGTTTCTGGTTCATCTATTTGTTGGTTTTGATAACGGTGCACATACAACTCTAATCACGACTTAGAGATGTGGTTCTCTGAGCATGACGTAGATAATAAAGAGAATTCCTTGTGCCAAACAGCTTACAATCTAAATCCAAGTAATTTTTCTCAACATGCAATCAGGAAATAGAAATACTATCACGGGAATGAACTGATCTGTCACACAGTACAAATACCATAGTTATGTAAGATTGAATGGTTGGCGGATATTTATATGCATGTACTTCATGAACTAACTTATCAAATAATTTGGAATAATGCAGATAATTTGTAGGCATCCTTCCCATCTGATACTGAGCATTCTAAATATAGCTAGCAGACACAAGTTTAAAAAAGGAATAAATTCGAGCCATTACAAAGTCAAGTGAGATGCCCTAACACACTTTAAAAACCCCAGAAAACTGCAAATATGTGGACAATAATAAAGAGCAATAGAAGTTAATAGCAAATTTCAAAAAGCATCTCAAGTAACTCCATCAAATATAGATGTAAGGTAAAAAAAGAACAAAAACCCAAATCACTGTCCTCCTTAAAAAATAGAGTGGTTAGCAAGTAGCAGGTTGGCTAAGTAGTTGCTTTGTCTGTTTATACAGGGGAGGCAGATGGAGATGTGCTAAATCTAGGATTGTTTCCCCAGAGGCAGTAGCAGGGAAGCTGGAAAATGTACAGGCATATAAGTTATCTGGTTATAAAATGTCAGATTTCCTTAGAGGAACCAAAACTCAGGACATGCATACAGATGTGAATTTTAAATTGAGTAAGGGAATCTATAAAGTTTCTAAAGTCTTAAAAAATACTTGATCCAGAAACCACTCTTTATTGTAAAAAAACAAACTGAAATCCCCAATGAACAGGTGACAAACAAGGAATTGCATACCAGTGGGGAAAACTCAAACAAAGTCTTTTGAAGAAAGGTTATGAGCAAATACCAAAATCTTTGTTTGGTAAGGGACTGGGACATGGATTCAGGCACAGAAGATCTTAATTCAGTCATCGTTTCTTCACCATACTTTTTCCATGCGTAAAAGCAAGATTTTAAGCTGTATTTTATTAAAATTCTGCTTATCTGGCCTTAATTTTGAAGACTGGAAATGACTGGATCTCTTCAGGAAGAAAAAGAAAAAACAACACAAAACCAAACACCTCTCAAGTTCCTTCTTCTCATGTACATGGTGACAAGGCTATTACTGTCTAAGAATGGGTAGAGTGCAAAGCAAACACAGAAGGCTGCCCATGTTCGCTTAAAGCCAATCTGACTTTAGAGAATCTGGGGTAACTACTCTGGGAAAGAAGATGTGTTGAGGTAATCACTTAGGAGCATCTCTCATTATAAAAAACATTGGTACTTTTGGGAATGGAGGGGAAATATTGAAATCACTGTACCTGTAGTTTCTGTGTCTACATCCGATCTCCCAATTTCTGAAGTGTCTTTTACTGAAACACTTCTCAGCAAAGCTAACATTTACTAGGTTACCACTGGAGAAGCCAGTTGAAAAGAAGTCCTGGAAATTCTTGTTTTATTTCCACAGAGGAATACTTGTGTAACATGCCTTCAAATTATTTATTTTTGTTGTTATTCCTTGCATTATTTGCCATATGGGATCACCAAAACATTTGGATACTATTTTCATATTTTGCATAGACAACAAACAAACAAACAAACAAGAAGTCTGTAGTCATACCTCAAGTACCTGTGGTGCTTAGAGGCAGCTTATTTTTGAAACAGATAATAGTAAAACATTATTGAGCCTTAATTCTAAAAAAAGGTACAACAGTCAAACAAAAAAGGAAGCCTTCCTCAAAATAAGTAGTAGGCCTCTCATATATACAAAAAATAGCTTAGTGTGGAGAACACAGCAGTTTCCTTGTTTGCTGGGGACAGAGATTTCTGCCGTGTCTCTTACAGGGTGAGTCATGAATGTGAGGGTTGCTTGAGGCCTCCCAGTGTGACCTCTCCTCATAAAATGATATTTAATGTCACCCAGATGTAATATTACCGCTGCCTTTTGTAGAAAATATTTCCCAGCTCTTGGGGCATCCTGAATTGTTGTTGGGTTGCAGGCATCCCTAAGAGTTTTGTTTGCATGCACCATTCTGCATGCATCTACGAACAAACTGGTGTCACATTAAACCAATGTTCAGTGACAGATGTTTTAGAAAAGTCATCCAAGTTTGTTTTGGTAGAGCCAAATTTAAAGTTCTGAAAAAAATGAAGAGATAAAATGCAATTCTAATTCATACTCAGCATGTCTTCCTACTCTGCATATTCTTACTAAGGATAAAATCCCAGCTAACTCTGGTTTTATATGGTCGTATGCAGATTTCAAGTAGAAATGCATCCAATAGCAGCCTCTCCTTTCCAATAGGTCACTCTGAATTTACAGACCTTGTAAGATCTCCCAGGCTAAATGGTCTTCCTGTTGCTCACATCACTTTTGAAGTTGTTTTGATATTCTACAACAATTCTATAATTTCCTAACTTCTAGTGTGCTTTCAGCATTTGTAGAGATGAAATGTGACATGTTGATAATACAGACCACAGGGCATTTAAAATTTTCCACCCTTCACACTTATACAATCTTATAGACCACAGGATTTGATAGGGAGCTGGAGTCAAGAATGGAGAGCTGCATAGTGGAAGACAGCTGTGAAATGCATCATAAAGATGTGTACAGTTGTGGGTTAAATTTTGCCGTTTCTGATGAGAACAGGCCTTTCAAAGACAGACCCAAGATGTACTTTTGCATCAAGTATTTGAAACCATATACAATTATCACCCCCCATTACATCTCTCTGTAGGAAGCTGATGGTTAGAACTCACTGAAATATATATATATATATTTTTTTTTTTTTAATCATGAGCCCCTGAACAGAAATGTACTTGTTCTGAAGAATGTTATAGTATTCACAGGGGTTTTTATACATTTTCATATTAACAGCAAATACTGTGAATGGTCATTTGCAGACCACCTTTCTATTTAAGATTGAATAACATCTCTGTGGCAACTACAACAGCTGCCTACATAAATAAAATAATACTGCTTGTATGTAATATTCTTAGTTCTTTAGAACAGGACTTGAAAGTTGTGTATGAAGAGAAAGTTGCTGAGTTTTTGTCCAGTCAGAATTATTTTGAGACTTCTGAATGTGTTTTGGAAACTGTTGTGCTAGTTTACTACAAGTTTGTCTTGAAAAGGCCTTAAAGATAGACAAAAGATAAAAAAATACGAAAAATTTGGATATTGCTAATGTGCAATCATACATGTATGTGCCTTTTCAAGATAATCAGTTTGATCCATTTATCATCTGACTGATCCCAATCCCTCTCTGGGTATTTGTTGTTGTGGTGTTGTTGTTTGCTGCTGAAGCAGATGTGTACATTCAAAATTCCTCTACCAGTGGTCCAACATTCCCAGTTTCAGTAGTGGATTTTTCCTACTATGCCATCTACTCCGCTGCTACAGATTCAGACAAACTCAGGACTTCTGGGGGAAAAAAAAGTGTCCTATTTTCAGCTGCTCTTTCTCTCCATAGGAGACCAGCATATCCTTAAAAAACACTTAGGTATGCTTTAAAGTTCAGATTTCTTCTGAGCAAGAAGTTTGGGGTAGGTAAAACACCAGAAGAAGGGTTATATTCATATTTTTATGGGATGATTAATTCAAACTCTCAGAATTTCCTGTCCCGAGTGCTAAAAGAACTTATTGAACATAAAACTGTAAACAAGGTATGATGCAATTCTTCATAGTATTAAATATCACTGCTCTTCTCCAAAAGCTGAAATTAAAGTTCAGCAAGAAGTTTTTCTCCAGCGTTAAATGTTCTTGTTTTCCTTCCTGCAGAAGAATAACAAATTAAATACTGCAGGATTCCCTCTGTTTACAGCACATGCTCCAGGAGCAGTGTTCAACTATAAAAGCTAATTCAAATTGTTAAAATGCTGCAAATTTTCTTATACTGAAGCTTGCATTGATTTTGATGTTTCTACCATTATCATTATTATTTTCCTCTTAAGTACTTACAAAACCTGATGTTTTCTAGTGTAATGTTTATATTAAGGACGTAGTTTTACATTTTACAGAACAGAGCTGAGGAGTAGGGGCTATTGATTTGAAGCCTTCACAGACGGGCTGGCAAAGCCGCAGGGCTGGGAGGCTGGCTACAGGTTTGCGTGAATTTGGGGAACGAAGAGCAACCCCTGACGACCAGAAGCCGAAGGAGTGAGGGAAGCGGGAGCTGTTCCAGCAGGGTCTTCGGGGATTCTTTCTCACGGCTGTCGCCCGCGGGACGAGGCTGTGCTGCCTGTGGCACGCCGAGTCCCAGCGGCTCCGGGCACGCTGAGGTGACCGCGTCCGCCCGGCGCTGGGCTTGCCCGGGGCGAGCAGACCCGCTGGGCTGGCGGAGACCCCGCGCAGCCCCGCTCGCCTCAGCCGGAGGCTCCGCCGCTCGCCCCCTATCCCGGGCCGGGGCCTGGCGGCCGCTCCGCTCCGCTCCCGGGCCCGGCCGCCGCCACAGGTGCGGGGCCGCCCCGCCCCCGGCGCGAGCGCGCAGGCCCCGCCCGCGTGCCGACCCCGGCCCCCGCCCCACCTGAGCCCGCGGGCGGGGCGGGGACCGGGCGCGGACGGACACACAGACAGACAGATACACAGAAGAACGGGCGCCTCGGGAGAGCCGAGTTGCGCCGCGCTCGCCGCGGTCCGGCAGGAGCGGGGCTGCGGCGCCCGCCCGCCCGCCGGTGCCGCGCTGCCTCCCTCCCTCCCTCCTTCCCTGCGGGCGGCTGCTGAGGTGAGCGCGGGCGGCGCGGGGGTCCCGCGGGGACCTTGCTCAGTGTCACGGCGCGGGGCGAGCCGGGGATGCGCGGCCAGAGCCGGAGCCCCGCAGCAGCCCGCCCGCTCCGCGGCCGCCGCCGGGCGAAGTTTGGCGGCCGGAGCCGCAGGTAGCGGGGTCCCCGCGGTGTCCTCCCGCCGGGCGGCGTGCGCGCTGCCGGGGGCTCATCGGCGGCTCCGCAGCGTCGCTTGTTTGCGGGAAGGATAAAGCGCGTCTCTAAATAGGTCAGGGGCTTCGGCAGCGCCTGGGATTTGCGTAACGATTTTTGTTATGTGTGGGAAAGGTGCGGGGCTCCTGCTCCCGGGCTCCGAGGCTGGACAGAGCGCTGCTTTCCTGGCACACGGAGTGACTTTTTAAAAAGAAGTAGTTGCATGAGCACTGCTCGGCTTTCTTGTTTTTTAAATCCCGACGACTTCGGCAAAGTTAAATTTCTTCAGCAAAGAAGGAATTAACTCAAATGAAGGAGTCATCCTTGACGAACTAATTACGCGTGGTGAGTGTAAGTGCTTTGCACCGCAAGCCCGTGGACCGTGATGGTATGCTTTAAATGTTAAAGTTTATGTCCTGGTGACACTGTTTCAAAATATGCAGAGGAGCTTTAGGTACAAGACAGTATTTTCTGCAGCTACAGGCGAGAAATGCTCTTGTTTCAGAGGAATTGTCAGAATGTTCATCTATGTGTGAAGGCTTAGGTTTGTTTTCTCTTGGTTTTGACTCCTGATCAAACTTGGGAACTCTTTTCATGGGTTTCAAAGGTTGTGAGCTTGGCATTAGATCTGTATTGTTAAACTTGGGTGGGAAATCTGTAAATGGAAAAGTTAGAGAAGTGTGGCACTGTGAGCCCTGAGAAGTTTCAAAAAAAATCTTCAAATCCCAATTTAACTGCAGCTAACTACTAGTTAAGGGAGGAGGGAGAGGATAATTTTATTTCCATGCTCTCTGCTGCTGCTTTATTGCTGGCTTGGACAAAGTATAAAAATGAGATGCAAAAGAAGTCCTCTTGCTGTCAAGAACCTGCATGTTTTCTCATCGGAACGAAATGTAATATGAAACCCAGTGTAAAACCCTGAAGTCACTGGGATGCACCTGTGTGATTGCAGCAGGTGTGGATGAAGCACTGCTGCTGCAGGTCCAGAACGGGAGGCAATGGCAGGATACTGGTGGGATGCCCGGGCTCCTGGATTCAGGGAGAACGAGCTCTTCGAAGCTTCTGCCTCTCGTGGCAGCATTGTGCTCTCCAGTGGATGCAGCCACCCTCTGCCCGGTTAGTGCCGTTCGGAAAACAAGGAAAAGGTGACTCTTTGTGTAGTCCAGAGCTGACACTAGACTGCTGTGAGTGGGTTATGCTGCTTCTCCTTTTCCAAAGAAGCAATCTTGCTACTCCTTTCAGTTCACCAGGTTAGTAGACTGCTTAAGGGGAGGGACAGTGTTTTTCTTCTGCTTTGTTTCTAGGGTATTCCTCTATAGTTGCAAACTTTTTTTCTGGTGTTTGGTCTTGCCAAATGGGTTTTTTGTGCCTCAGACCTTTTCCAGTAGATAGGAATTGATATGCTTGTGTGTAATCTGAAGGTGGAAGATAAACCACATTAATAACTTCTTTGTTTTGGATTTTTTTTCAGTTGTTTGGCTTTCAAGTTGTTTTGTTTAGAAAGGAAACTATCCAGCTTACAGGGCATTTTCACTCAGTTATCAAGGTCTTACATTTTTATTCCCAATGAATTATATAGTGCATGCTTGGTTAAACCTAAAAATATTAACAAAAACCCGCAGGTGTGATGATACTGTGCTGACTTGCCTCTTCCTGTACTAACAGGAGCTGTCCATCCCTCCTGTGCTCCCTGTGCACTGCACACTCTCTCACTAGGGATCAATACACTCACACCAGCACCTGTTTCTCTCAACTGACTGTTCTTCACTGTCTGCATTCTGCATCTTTTTTTTCTTCTTTTTTTTTTTTTTTTTAATCTTTTGGATTTCCTCAGCTATCTTCCTCCTCGAGTACAGTTGCTCAGGGATAAGTATGTATAAAAGCAGCAAAAGGCCTTGTGGAAGATAATCTTTTGGGGGAGTGTAGGCTTGTTAGTTAATTAGGTCTGGAAGTCCTAAGATTTTGAACAGCAATGAGGATTACTGCATAAAACATAACAGATGTTTTACAGCTCTTGCAGTTTTTTCTCTTCAGGTTATCACAAGGGATTGTGGTTTGAGAATATTTGCTCTCTGAGTTTGAGAATTTATGAGATGGGGCATTCCTGTTATTTTCAAAATGAGCATATGGTACAGTTGTGGTAGTCTCAAATCTCAAAGCATTCATCAGGCTGTATGGGGATGTAACAGAGTACAGAACTGGAGTGCAAGGTGCTCTCTAGTGTACTGAAATACCCTGCAAAGCTCAGGTCATCTGTAGTTAATGGGAAGAAAAGATGACTTTGCAGTCTGAATAGCTTGCTTCCTGAAATTCTGCTCTTTGTACTATGTCTTAAGCCCTTTGGAATTCCTTGAATGACAACTTGCAGCAGATAAATATTTTGGTTCTGTAACTTTTGCATTGCATTCAGAAAATTGTAGTACTTAGTATATGTCACCCATCAAGATACAATTGTAAATATTGTATCTTATGTGATCCTCAAGTACTTCTGATGCAGTGGAGGTAGAGGCAGATGTTAAATGCCATAAAACCCCAGTTAACAAAGGAGGAATTCCCTCAGATCCATAGAATATACTTCACTATTTTATCCTCAGGCTGATGAATGTACAGAGTTGAAAGAATTACAGGAACTTCACTCTCTTACGTGACTGTAATATCCCTCTGGCTGCATGGGTTACTAGATTTTCACCACATACTCTGCTTGCCTAACTACAGATGCAGCTCAAATGCTGATTGAAGGGCTATTTCCTATTGTTATTTTGCCTACATGTGAAAAAGGTACAGGTTCTTTTCAAATGTAAAATTTGTCTTTTTACTGCAGTTTCACAGAACTTGCATGATCTTACAATAGGAAGCTTATGGTTTTCATTATTTAACAAAGGCCAATGTTTTGAAAACAAATCATCTAAAATTTTTTGAAAACTTGTGTCCTAAGGATTTCAAAAAAATCACAAAATTAACGTGTTTTATGACTTCATGTAATGCACAAAGCAAGCAGGGTAATTATGGCAAAAATTGTCTCTGCAGTGTGCAGTCATTTGACATCATTCTATATTGTTGGAGAAAGTGCTGCCAAAGAGTAGCTAGTGTTCTAACACAGTCACATTCAGTGAGGGCACTGAATATTATTAAGAAAGCATTGCTTAATTTATGTTATCGGTAGTATGTTGGTAAAAATAACCAAATACTTGGTAATTCGTTCTGGTATAAGGTATCTTTTGATGCTAGGAAGTGACGGTTTGCCACAAATAAAGCCTTTTTTCTGATGCCCTGCAATACATCACATTCCATGAAATTATGCCAATATTTCCCAGAGTGATTAATCATGCCCATTAACTTACATATTTTTTATTTTTCCTTTCTAAGTGATTGCTGTCCTCAGATCATGTGCAATAATTCTTTTCAATTTCTCAAATGTGAAGCGTAGAGTTTTAACACATTGAACATTTTGGGTGCAACTGTGATTCTTCTTATATATTAGCTAAAGCTGACATTGCCTTCTATAAACATATTAATTGACATGTTAAAAATTCATTAGACAACCTGAGCTTCCAAGGCTTGTGAAAATAGAAGCCTGGTAAACCAATCTAATTATATCAGTGCTGCCCCAGTCTGTTGCTTATCAATATTGGTACCTTAACAATTTGCTGCTGCTGAACTACCAGACAGCTCTTGTAATGACGGGTGATGCCAATACACAATGAGGCATGTTACAACTGTGCCGTTTACATTATTGATGATTGTTTGAATATGAGCAAGTTCACCTGTTAGGAAAACACTGTAAATGCTTCACTCCTCAGAAATTATTCAATAAAACTTAGTTTATTGAATAAACAACTTTTTTTTTTTGTTATTAAACATTTATAATAAGGAATTTAAGAGGGAGCAGTAGCTAGGCATGAGTACAAGCAGCAACTTTAGACAGCTGAAGTCCTTTTTACCTCACTTTATATACCTACATGTTTTTCAATTACGTAGCCACACGTAACAAAAACATAAACAAAACCATAAATGTTTCACAAGTTTTGAAATGTTGTGAGATTGCATTGAACATAGAAATGGCATTAAATAGATTTCAGTTTACAAATAGGAGAAATGCACTTCCTTTGTGGCAGAATGCAGGCCCTGCATAGTTACAAACCTTGGTTCACAGTTTTCTGCACCTGGTAACTTTCTGTGTGATGGGATGATGTGTTGTGGTAATGGTGAGATGCTGTGATTCTGAAATAGACCAGGCAGTTTTTCATTGCTCTTTGCTTTCTGCTGGCAAACGGTTTGGTGCAGACATGCCAGTGCTGAAAGTACGGGGCACACCTGCAGCTCAGTCAGTCATTTTGCATGTGAGGTGGGTTAATCTTGTCTCCTCGAGCACACTGATTGACACTGTGACTGAGGTGTCTCACAGGCTCCTCCTGCAAGCAAGGCTCAAAGCCAGTCTGCTCTGTTATAGTATCCATTACTTGCACCTGTGTGGCAGGGAAAGTGATCCCTAAGACTCAGGTAAGTCTTGTGTGTAAAGGAAGACTGTGTAACTATTTACTACAGGCACTGAAGAACAGCGACTGAAATGGCAGCGTTCGGGTCAAGAGTGCAAAGTAAAATTAACTTGAAGTGAAGCTTGAATCATATTGTAACTTCAAAATGAAAGTTTTCTTTGGGTTTTTTTTTTTTTTTTATATTTTTCTGAGCCACTGTCTATTTATGGTTAAGAATGGTTATGGTTAAGAATATTTATGGTTAAGAATGCTGCCATTCTACAACCAGTGTGGTCTCATATTGAGTTGTTTCTTATTGAGTTATTTACTGGGGACTGGTGTAGTGCTGCTTCCTAGCAGAGGATGTGCTCCTATGAATCTTTAACACTTCTCAGTGTTACTGGACTTGTAAGATCTAATGAGTTTATAACATAACTGGTTATGATGGCTGTTCTTTCTATATGTACTTGAGCTGGTAACAGAAAGATAAACATATGGGAGCAGAGTTTGTTTAACAATGCATGCTGTTGTATTTTAATTTGACACTTCTCAGTACATCATGTTTAGATACAGTAGACTATCAGGTGTCATTAGTCCTAATATAATTTGATACAATTTCAAAGATTAATTAGGTTAAGAATCAGTGATGTGGCAGGCAACATTAGTACTGTCTGCTTCAAAATGGAAATGAGGAAAAAAGTTTAATGTGATTTTTATGTCATGTAGTTTACACTTTACAGCGTCCCATTGTATCTGTCATAATTTTGATTAAAAGGAAGCTTGTTTTCCTAAGCCAGGAAAAAAAATTTAAGCATTAAGACTCATTATCAAGGTGTATTCCAGAGAAGATGAATTTGGATAAGATAATAAGTAAACACCCTCAAAGTTCTTACTCTGCCCTGTGCAGCAAGACTTTCAAAGATGATGCAGGAACCTCCTAATGGGATTTTATAATGAAAATGCTAATAAAATCTAGCAGAGGAGTACCTAGTCTCTTTGTTTGCATGACTGCATGTGACCAAAAAAAGTAATTGCATAATCTTTCTTCCTTTGGCCACCTGCTGATAACTGGATGCTGAATCTTTGACTTGAAATTGCAAATGCCTGTGCGTGCCTAGGTGCACTTCATCTTTCTGTTAAAATGAGATTATTTAATATGTTACAATTAAGAAAACCCCTTATGAATTTGCATCAAAAATCATGGAAAAGATTCAGCCTTTGTCTGTTTCTGCAGTCTGTTGTCTGCAATGCAGGTGCAGTCTATGCCAGACAGATGCTTACTTTGTAGATTGTGGGGTCTCTGCATAATCAGTACCATGTTTGATACTTATCTTGGTCCCTTGTTAATCAGAGAATAAGAATACCAATATTTTAAACCTCAAAAAAGCATTATGAGAGTTTAAGACTTGCAAGGTTAAGAATGTGAAAACTGGGAAATGCAATACAACTTTAGCTGGGTCTGTTAGTGGGCATAATCAAGAGTAACTTTTGGTTTTTTTCTCACCACACTTTGTGCACAGAATGCGTAATATGTGCTTCAACAATAGTAAAAGAAATTTTAAAAATCTTTGCAACACTTCCATGATAGAAATAAAAGAGCATTCTCCTGACATAAGGGGAAACGTCGGCAGAGAGAGGGATCTTCATCAACGTTAATGTCTAGGCTGAGTCCTGGGGTCTGGTGTGCCAGCCCTCAGAACGATGTAGGGTGTGCTCACAGCAGAACTGTTGTTTTGAGCAGCAGCAGGAGCATCCAGCAATGCTCCATTAGAACCTGAGCTCTAATACAGCAACTCTGTGAACTCCAGCCTGAATTCTCCACTCAGGCTCCCAGGAAAGTCAAGTGCTAGTAGTGAGTGATTTAAGCAACTTGCCAAGCATTTCTAGCAGCTCTGTGGTGGAGCCCGCCCAGGCTGCGGATAGATTCTGCACTGCAGCATGTAAGTGCCTCAACAGTGAGAGAATCTTTTTTACTTGCAGTCTCCTGCTTTTTTTTTTTTTTTACAATTTCTGCAGCAAATTACATTGGTTTTTCTTAATGAGGTAGCTGTTCTCATTACTTTGATTGTCTTGACTAATTTTCAGTCTGTGAGGGGAGGGAAAATATGATCTTGTAACTTAGAGTCTATTAGTTGGGTTTCTTTTAAAAAGAAGCTATTCTGCCCTAAGGAATCATGGTAAATCTTGAATGTTTTCATCAGTGAGTGCTTTTCAAATTGTTAGAACTAGAGCCTGGCTCCTGGAGCTTCTGAAATGATTGAAGAAATAAATTTTGTGCTCTGGAGTAGCATTAGGCTTGACGTGCTTTGTGTTTCACTGGTACTTGCTCAGGTATTGTCAGATTCCACTCTGGAGAACTTCGCTTTCTTTTAGACAGGTGACGTCAGAAACAGCAGAACCTTATTGTCAGGTTTGACACCTCAAATGGCCTATTGACACTCCTAGTCCCATAAGTAATGTGAAAGCATTAAGCACATATGGGTACAGATATTTAGTGCTATAGTCTTATTCTATATAGTATTAAATGCTGACAATTAATATATATTGTCTGTAAGTATATAAAATAAAGGTGGAAGTCATTCTTCTTTTAAAAACTGCTGAAGCTTTAGAGAATAAATCATGTGGGGAGTGGCTGAGAGAGCTGGGGTTGTTAAGCCTGGAGAAGAGGAGGCTCGGGGTGACCTTGTCACTCTTTTTACAACTCTCTGTTGGCAGGTTGTAGCCAGGTGGGAGTCAGCCTCTTCTCTCAAGTAACAGGAGACAGGATGAGAGGAAATGGCCTCCAGCTGCACCTGGAGAGATTGAGGTTGGACATCAGGGAGAATTTCTTCATTGAAAGGGTAGTTAAGCACTGGAATGGGCTGCCCAGGGAGGTGGTGGAGTCACCATCCTTGGAAGTGTTCAAGAAACAACTGGCCGTGGTGTTCAGTGCTATGGTTTAATGGACACAGGGATGTTTGGTCAAAGGTTGGACTCCATGACCCTGAAGGTCTTTTCCAACCTTAATGATTCTCTGTTTCTATGACTTTTACTGAACAAGCTTGGAATAAGGCTAAGTCTACTGTACTCAGGGGCCCTTTCTCTACTGCAAGCAGGTGACAGATGCTCTTGAGGAAGTGATGTTCCTGGAAGGCTAGGCAAGAGCCCCCTACACTGACATTTTCTTCCTCTTTAAGACAGGTTTGAGAAAAGCTTTCAAGCAACCTCTGCTGTCTTTCCTTGGCACATGGATTAGTCTCACAATCTCACGAATGTCACAAAAACAGCTTAAGAAATGAGACAATGGAGATTTACAAACTTCAGCATCAGAGAAATTTGCATTGATGATCAGTAATAACAAATTTTGACAGAAGTAATATCAACATCTGATTATGTTGTCAACTTCATCATTTGGTTATATTGTCAGCTACGCTAACTTGGTAGATTTGTTGAGTCTCAATTGTGCTCATAATTACAATCTATTATGTAACTCAAATAGGTTGGGCCTGTGAGAGGTTGACAGGTGTATGGTGTAATGGCATGGTGTAATTCTTGTTTTTACCACTTTTAGAGAATCTGCATTAGCCAATATTTCTGCATATAACTTGGTGGTGGTGTGTTCATGCAGTGTAAAAGAGCTGGAAAATCTGTGCTATTGAAGGAACCCCATGCACCTCTCTTATGTGGTATTCGGTTCTCAGAAGCTTTTCACCTTTTTTTCTTAACTGTAAATTAGAATATTGATGAAGTTTCTATATCACAGTTTTTCAAGAAAGGATCTGACTATTTTCCTTTATTTTAAGTTGAACATCTATATCTTCAGCAAGGATAGGAGAACTTCCTCCTTGTTCAGAGGGGAAGATTTACGCTAACCCGATTTGGCGAATGTTTAAAACCGAAGGAAGCGCGGCTGGCGTTAAACCCCAGGCACGCAGGGCAGATGGGCTGCAGGGAGCCGGTGGCTGACAGGGGGTGTGGGATTTGCAATCTCTACATGCAGCACCACGGCTGCTTCCTGCCACACGCAGTTATCAGAGGGCTGTTTGCCATGTGGTTCTGCTAACTATGGGAATTGCCACGGGCAGTTAGGAGCCAACATCATGTTGCATGCTGAGCATGGGGGCTTGGCAGGTTTGCTTTTGTGTGCTTCTACCATATAAATGCCTTTGTAATATCAACATGATGGAGTGGGCTTGTTTTTACAGAGCTGGAGATGACATTTTGTGAGACACTGAATCAAAGTTTTGAATGTTTCTGATTATGTATCTTTTTACTGTACATATATGTTCTTGAATCTGTTCCTTTAATTTATTGTTGCTACTGTTGTATGGCTTCTTCCATCTTGTGAGAACCCTCAAATTCCTTTCATGTCAATGACCTGTTGAAAAAAGTGGATTTATTTTTTAATTTGTTGTAAGGTTGAAGTAGTGGCTCTGGGCTACAGAAGTACTTTATGTTGTTTAAAAGGATCATTTCAGTTTGAATTTCCAAATGGGCTAGTTTATAAAACCCAGCGCTGCTGCTTTTTAAAAATTGTCAGAATCTCTCTAAAATGCTTGTAACTAGGATTTGTATTTCATGTTTTTTGGTAAAGCCATAGGCAGAACTTAATTCACTTATCAAAGTCCTGCCAAATGCTTTTCAGAATTAGTAGTGAATATTAAAAAGTTACTTGCTTTGGATCTTCCAGGTTGTAGAAGTGCGAGCTGTGGCTTTTGTGGGCTGACTGCAAGCAGCTCTGCCTGGTCCCTGTTGCTTCTGAGCATCCCCTATACCTGCCTCTTTGTTGTCCCCTCAGGCAGCTGGAATGCCTTAGTCTTTGGTCTTTCCTTCAGCAGCTATATTTCTTGGCTCTTCTAATTTCTTGACCCCTGTATTGGCTTGTTGAACTTAGTATGTGTCCTAACTGTGTGTTTGACCCATGCCTTCCTTCCTGATTGCAACCTGATGCAGCAGATTTCAAGGGTGGCCAGCAACTCAGAGTTTCATGGAATATCCCAGTAAAGTAAAAATCACCTTATGGATGGCACCCCATTTTTAATAAAAATTCTTTGGGGCCCCTTTTCCAGTCATTGAAGCCTGAAATGAAAGTTTTATTTTATAAATTCACACACCCTTTTTTTCTTTTTTATTTAATGGAAAAAAAGAAGAATGCTCTTTAAAAATAAAGCTTGCTTGTCAAACTTGGGTATAATTTAGAGTGCAAACACATTTGTTCTTCCTTTTTTTAAGGTATTTAGGGGGAAACCACAGTTGGGAAAATGGAGTGTAAAATTACTATATAAGCTTGGCTATTCCTTGCAGTTACACATTGAGACTGATGAATATGTATATTTTTAAAGACATGTATATTGGCAATGATTACTCTGAGATACATTCTCTTGCATTTGATGAATTGCTTTAGTAGATACAATTATTAGATATGTGAAAAGAAGGTGAAGAAGGAGTAGGAGTTGAACATATATCTGCATGTATCTGTTCAATTAAAAATCTTTTAGAGAAAAGCTCTTGGAATGACAGGATCATCTTGTGCTCTGTTTTCATATGGCCTTAGTGTAACAAGTTTCTCACCTACCAATGGATGCTCTAGGTGCCAGAGTAATACTATGCATACTTAAAAGCCCTCTTGGGTTGTGAGATATATATTTCAGTTAACATCTCTGCATCAGATTTACCACTAGCCCTCCAAAAAAGAGCTTTTCTGACATTACTGCACTGACTAAGAAATCTGGTTTCAGGAAATAGATTTTGAATTTTTTTTCTCAAAAGAGTATTGCCTTATTGGTAAAGGAATTCTGTAAAGTGTTGGCACTGAAGTTTAAGGGCTGGATTTAGATACATTTGTATCTAGTGTATGTAGAAATTTCCTGGGTTGTCAATTTCTGTCTTCAGAAGTATATCAAAAGTTGATACTAATTAGAAAAGGAGTTAAGTAAGTTTAAAGACTGTATGCAAAATGCACTGTAATACAAGGCAGAATGATCTGTTATTAAAAAGGAAAAAAAAAAAAAAAAGTGAGTCAGGGTTTCATGGTTTCATGGGGCTTCCCTGCTAGGAAATGAAATATTGATGTTTTTCAGGAAGCAGTGCTCAGCTCTTAGAGAAAATACCTATCTGCTGGAAACATCTTTTAATATTTTACAATATATTGTACAAAGTATGGCCAATTTTGGAGTTTTCTGATATGCAACAATGCAGAATTTTATGCTTAGCTGACTCTTTAATTAGCTCTCATTCTGTCTCACATGATTTATAGCTTCATGACTCCAATGTAAAAAGGATATATGACTTAATGAAGCAGAAAGCTGCAGTGGGTTCACACCTCTAGCTGTTTAATGGTTTCCTGGAGGTAGGGGAATGGCTGTGCTGCAGAAGGAGAAGCTGTAAGCATCTCCTCATTTATTATGGTGGGAATGTAACAGTCCTCGTTGCTGTGACTTACAGTTGTTTGCCTCCCTGTCACATACACAATTCATTCGAGTGAGGAGGGAATGGGGCTCTTCCATAAAGCATAAAAATAGCAAGTAAAGTAAGAAATGCAGATGTAATCTTTCTTGCTCAAATTGAGTTTAGTGCAGCTGTTTGACATATTTGGAATCTAACTTTTTCTTGATCCTACAGAAATAATGTTTCAGTGTGAAATAATTTCAGTAATGGACTGTAAAACCCTTAGTAGCCAACTGTTTTTCTTAGCTAAGGAATTTTGGGGAGGAGTTTTCCAAATGGCTACTCTGACCATACAAATAAGTTTTTAGAAGAAAGAGTGGATTTTTGCTGTATTACTCTTACACTGTAAGTTTCTCTAGTTGTGCTTCTGTTAGTTTCACATATTTGTCTTCACAGCATCTTTGATATAGGGGCTCTAATTTTCTTAATTCCAATACTGTAAATTCAAATCAGTTAATTCTGAATTCTTAATACTTCAAGTGGTCTAAGCATGGCTTCTGCAATGGAAGGGGGAAAAGAATCAGGGATATCAGAGAAATGAGCTGCCTTCAGCCTTCTTTGGATCTCCAGAAACAATTTGGTTTCTACCTGGGGCAGCAGCTTTCAGTAATTAATATGGGGAACCCTCTGAAATAGAGAAGCAGAATGAAGTCCTTTTTTTGTTTTACTGTGCAGCTGCATGGTGTTAAAGAATTACCACCTTCTGCCAAGAGTACAGTAACATTACAGGTATGTTTCTGGTACCTGTGTCTGATGCAAACAGATATTTATTTCTGAATCTGTTGTGATCTGTATGCATATCCTGTTTATTTCAGGAGGTGACCATTCCTTATTAAGCTTGTGGTCCTATCTCTATGGACCCACAGAGGCTAGAACCTTTCCTGGCTTGCATCGGAGGGCTGGTTTTTCCTTAGAGATTTGTAAATACCCCTCCCATTCCTCATTCCCTTTCTCTTTCTCTCTTGCTTTTTTTTCTTCTTATTTTTTTCCTTCTTGTGAAGTTTGGACTTGCTGCTATTAATCTGCTGGAACTGTGTGGTACCTTTTCAGTTTATATGTGATCTACTGAGTTGGTAAACGAAGACAATTACCTCCTCCCATGATGGGAGATGTGGCTTCTGACATAAATTCTGGGGTTCTCACAGAGAAATATTTTGCTGTTGCCAGGAGTTTATTGATTAAATAAGGATTTGTAGAATTTACAAGTACTTCCTTCAAATATCTGTTTACTTTCTCACATTCATAAAATTTCTTTCAGTGTTTCTGGACTTCAGAGTCTGTTCTGGAACCAGCACTCTTTGAGACAGCTGGTCCAGGAATTTTTAGGTATCTGGGGGAAAAATAACAACACTGCCCCTCTTTGCAGTCTCCTCTGAATGCTTGCAGTGGCTGTAGGCGGGCAGGTGAGCTGTGCAAGTCATTGTTGCATTTGGCTTTTGGACTCTCATATAGTCCATTTAAATGTCAGTAAAAGAGGAAGTGTGCTTTGCTGTTTTACAATTGCAGTTTGTGCTTACTTCATGTTTGCAGTTAAACACAAATACAGTATTCAAGGAAATATGCAACTTCATGAGGTTCTCGTAGAGTTTGAGAAATTAGCGAAAATCAAAGATTACTGCTCTTGGAAAGCTAGATCAGTCATCTGTATTTGGTTTGTATAACCTTTGTTAGGTTATAATTTCAGAAGTGAATTATAGATGCTTTCCCAGCACTTTTGAAATTGTTGCAACTTCTGGGAAATCTCAAACAAGCTGTGGTTTCTGCTGGACCTTTCAAGGAGGCTGTTTTGTAATGTATAATGGGGATCTTGCTCAAAGTACAAGGAACATCACCAGGGCTGTTTTCAGAGTAGAGTAAGGAGTATCCATGGTATTCACTGAATAATCCCGGAGGCTTTTAAAAGGTTTTTGTGTCAGCATGCGACTGTTTAAAACCAGAATTTTGGTTGTGGTGGTTCCTGGTTCTCTGTGTGTGTGTGTGTGAGTTCACTCATTACTGCAAGGTAGGCTGAGGTCACCTACTGAGAGCAGCACTGCCTGTGAATGAGGGCACCATGAGAAAGTGAACTTTTGCTTAGTAGTGACCTAAACTAGAAAGAGTTTTACTTAATATGAAATACAAGCACTGGTGTTGAGGTATTTATTTTAAGTAAACACATTTATATTTGTATAAGTTAGTAGCTACAGATGCTATTAGGATTATCCAGCATCTTAATTTTTCTTTGGCAATGTTTTATCCAATTCTGAGTTTTCCTGGCTTAACTTTGAATATGATCAGTTCTATTTTACATAGAGGTATGTTTTGTAGGGAGCTAGCACTTTTGTCAGTGAGAAATATATATGTTGGTAAATATGTGATTATAATACCTTTATGTACAAAGCTGTTTGCATGCTTGCTGTAACCATCAGGTTATTATGGAACTATTCAACTGGTCTTATTCTCAACTCTGGCATTTTTTGAGGTACAAATACATTGATGTACTTGGCTCCAGTCGTGCACCTATGGTTGCGTGTGTGGGTCCCTCCTTTTCTAGGGACATGGTCACTGGTATACCTGTCCAGAAGCATTTGTGAGATCAGAGCCTAAGCATATTACTGCTAAATGTAATTAGATGCTAGACTCACCCTGGAGCACAGCTGCTTCCAAGTGTCACTCAAGATTAACTGAAGAACAGGAATGATTAAGGACACTTTACCTACTGAATACTTGGAAAACCTTTCTGAGGAAGCAGACTTCTAAAATTGATACCCAGGGACTGTCAGCCATTACTGAACATGTAACTCCTTACTGAAAAATGAGTTTTAAAGTTTCCCTTTTTTTAAAATAACTGCTTTTTCTGTGAAATAATTTGATCAAAAAGTAGTATGTATATATTGGTATATTGATTGTTTTGCTGCTGATTTTGCTGAGTGGTGTTTGCTAATAAATCTTTCTTCTTTGTTTGTATAAGAAATTTGAAATGAGAATCTAAAAGGCAAGGTCAGTATGATCAAATCAAGTGTTTCCCAACTTGAATGAAATATTGTATTAAAATGGCAAATAATGGATGCCATACTGGCCCTGTTTAGGCTTGCTATGTTTTAGGAACCTTGGGATTAGTGTTTATCTGCCCCATAAAGGACACAAATCATTTAGATTAGAAGTAATCTGATTGTATTGAAGTACAAATTATAGCACAAAGGCCATTCAAGTGGGTTAAGTGACCAGGGTTGGTAAACACCATATGACTGCTGATTGGTCGATGAAAGAGTATTAACTGAAAGATAATGATGGATTTTAATCCAAATCTCTAAAGCGCAACAGCTGTAGTTCCCAAATGAGTTCACTCACTGACAGAGTTTTAGGACACTGATTTATTTGTTCCTATTTCTTTTCCACAACAATTACTTTGAAAAATTACTTACTTTTGTGGTATAGAATATAGCTATTCCACACAGCTTTCTTAGATTAGATTTATCTTCTACTTTCAGTGAGTTCATTATGATTTTTTTTTTTTTGCATTTTACACTGGAGAAATTGCAGTTATTTTATTTCAGTGTTCTGCAATATGCTAGGGTAAATTGTTATGAACATAGTTTGAAATCTAGTTAAGTATTAAAAAGGAAAACTGGTCTTCCATATGAACTTATTTCCAGAATGCTTACTGATGTTAATACCTAATGCTTATCACTGATAATAAATTATGTGAATTTGTGGAGTTTTATTAATTTCAGAGTGTCTATATGTAATTTAAAAATGGAAAGTGCATAAAAATGACATTATGATGTCCTAAGAATGAGAAGTGGCAGCTGTTTAGGACCACAATGTAGCATTGTTTAGGATGTGAAATGAAACATGTAGGTAGACTGTATTTATTAATAAGACTTCAGTGTTGGGGTAATTCCTTTTTTGGGTTGTTGTTGCAATAAGAACTTTGGTGGGAAAGTTTCATATTCTCTCAAGTTTTCCCCTCAAATTTGTGCTTGCCCTGAAATAAGCATATTCATTAAAGGAATCAGATGAATGTCTGCAAAAAGAAAGTAATTTAAATTTGTGATTTTCCTGGTCCATCTGTCTATTTGCTTTTACAAGGTCAACAAGAGACTAGATGAAGTGATACTTAATATTGTTTACTGTCTAAGCAGTCAGGAACATGAAAAATTGTTATAGTTCTTCAGAATGATACTGTTTCATCTTGTCTGTCTCTGTATCTAAAAAAATGTGTGTGACAAAACCATTCTTCTATTGTTATTCAGGATGTGTACTGCCCCTACAGATTGTTTTGAGAGCAAAAATGGAGTCATTAGTACCTAAGTCATGTTTTGTCCTTTTGATTTAGACATGCCTAATGCTATAAATAGTGTAAGTAGGTATGGAACTTTTCCTTTGGATTCACAGTATAATTCAAAATGCAGCTGGGAAAACTGTCTGGTAAAGAAGCTAGGTCCTTTATATCCAATCCTTTGTGAGGATATTTCGGGATACCTCCTAGAGGAAAGCTACTGCTAGGGCAGACGAGTCTGTTTCTGCTGACAGTTGAACTGGGCTTTCTTCATTCATTTGTTAGCTAAGAACTGATAAATACTTAAAAATAATAATGTGGCATTTAACTGACAATTTGGCCTAATCATTGAATTGGCCATTTTTCATAAGCTGAATTAATTACAATAGCTGTGGACTCTCACTTAATTGCCATACTTAATGAAGCATAATTAAATAAAAATTTGATTTGTATATTGTTTAGAAGTATTTTGTAAAATGAACTAGTGATTCCTAACCTTCCTGCTTTTCAGGGATGTGGGAGCATTAATGCTGCAGTTGCAAAACTGATTTATTTAACACTTGTGATAATTTCAGACTGACATGGGTGCAGAGAAGGGTTCTGGCCAGGGAAAAGGAAATCCTGTTTTGTTATGGAGAGACTTCCTTAGTCTTGGAAAATAAAGGAATTCTATTAGCATAGAGTCCTTTGGACTGGAAGGGACCTTAAAGGTCATCTAGTTCCAACCCCCTGTTGCAGACAGGGACACCTTCCCCCAGATCTAGATGCTCAGAGTCCCATCCAACCTGGCCTTGAACACTTCCAGGGACAGGGCATCCACAGATTCTCTGGGCAACCTGTGCCAGTGCCTCACCACTCTCATAGTGAAGTAGTTTAGATTAGTTATAACCTAAACGACCCTCTTTCAATTCAAAGTCATTTAAACCAACAGCCAGGGTTGACCCAAAATCAGTGCCTGGACTGTATAACCAAATACATGCCATTATTCAAGGTTTGTCCTGGAGGAAGTAAATGAAAACTAGAATTTAGGTGTGGTTTTGTTTGGGTTTTAGTTTTTTAAGTCTTATGTTTCTTACAGTGATAAAGCATAGCTGCAGTCCAGACCCTGATCAAGTGCATGGCTGAGAGAAGATAAATGATCTTGCCTAAATATTGTCAGCTCTGAACATTCAAAAATCATCTCAGATCTAGAAGAAAATTGAAATTGGTTTCTCTTTAATTCCCTTCTAGTTTTTGAGCCTTTGGGGTTCATGTTTTCAGTCAGCTCTGCCAGGATTAGAAGGATATTTAAAAAGATAGAGTTCCTGGGGATTTTTATGACTGCATGACCCAGGCTTAAGAAAAATGCCTAATACTGCAAGATATAATTCTGAGAGCTAGCTGCCCTGAATTTGTGAGTGGAGTGTCATAAGCAGAGGTGACATCAGATTGATAACTTGGATTTTACTAAGTGAACCTTTCCAAATGTTTCATGTTCCAAAACCTCGTGCTTGTGATGTCAACACAGGAGGCATATTCAACCTGCTGGGTCTTTTAAGGCAGTAAGTGTGTTTAAAACTGTCTTTAACAGAAATTGTGTTCAGTTATCAGCTATTCAGAAAAGGACAACTTGAACACAGATCAGCTTGGTAAACTAGTGTGAGAGAGAAAGATCTTCATTAATTGGAGGATTTAGTAAAATAATTTTTTATGACAAGGATGTTTTGTGTTACAAGGTCAAATGTCTGCACATCGAAAAAATAATGGTTTTTTAAAAATTTCTTTATTAATAAAATGTTGAGGAAATTTGAAACTACCAAATGTCTCCAGGGAATGTGACAGCTCGGACAAGGGAGAGAGCTACTGAAATAAGGCATAAAAGTCAGATTTACTGCAATCTTAAAGTTGCAAAGGGCTTTGAAAAGTGAATGACTGGAGAGAAATTTCTCCTGAGAATAAAATGGGCTTCTGAAAAATAACTTGAGCTGAAAATGCTTAAGTAAAAGCTTCTCATTGTACACCTCAGCATTTTCTAGTGTAAAAAATATATATTCTGCTCACGCTTGCATCTTTCTGGGGGTTATATTTATTCAGAGGAGATTAATGGCCAATTTTCTGTGTGACTGCCATCATCATAAGTTTATCCCTTTGTAAAATGACTTCTTTTACTTTTTAGAGGAGCAGTAGGCATGAATTTCTGTGAAGACTTCAAATAGATAGCTGTAAAACGACAGGTGGAATGACGCTTATATCCCTGAGCAGGTGCCAGCCTTGTATTCGATGCAGGATGGCAGCACAGGACTGACTGTGACCTGCATAATTTGATGACAGATCTTTTTGTCTTAAATAACTGGTATTGAGTTTTAAAAGCATTTATGATTACCTGGCCATTTAATAAAGTCATGTGTTCTACAGAGAGCTGCACTAGGATGCATGGATTAGTGAACTCTGCAGTAGAGGAAGCAGTCTGGGGTGATTTAAAAGAGCTGACAGTTCTACAAACACTCATTTGAAAAAGGGTAAGCCAACATGCTTAAGGAGCTTGGAAAAACTACCTTGTTGCCCCTTATTGCCTCTGGCTGCATGTCCTGTAGTTTTCCAGATTTTTTTTTTTTCTTAGATAGTTCCTGCTTTTTCTCAGGAGCTAAGCTGTCATTTGCAGATGAGTGATGTATTCTGTTCCTCTGCCCTTCATGGTCTGAATGCTGGAGGAGGTGATGCACTTGTGCTGGGCTGGAGGAACCTTCCGGGAGCCTTTGCTGTTGGGCCTCCTGGGGGATCTCTGCAGGTGCAGCCGTGGGGACTGTAGTGCCAGGGACCTTGACAGTGTAGGGCCCCTGCAGAGACCTTTGCAACCCCTCCCCCTCATTACTGTGCAGTACAGACTTTGGTGACCTCTCTCCTTTGTGTCCTGTTCTTCTGATGTTAATGATTTAAAGGCACTTTGTCCATATTTTGAAATTTTACTTCTTAAGGGCTCAGCTTAAGCAATGCTTTTTTTCATCTGAGCAGACAGTGATTTAACCTTTGTATTTGTGCAAGGGTTAATTCCCTGCCTGGGAGAGGCTTTCATGTACCTGGTGATTTAAAAAGATTGGAAAAATGCTTCTGTGGGTATATTTTCCTATTTTCTCTGCTTGCTTTAGATATTTATTAATGTACAAAAAAAAATCAATTAGATAATTTAAAAAGAATGCATAGAAGTGTTTTATCTATTTTGAATTCCTAATAGTTGGTATCGGGGAAATGGCTGTATTTTCTATTAACCATCTGTAAATGGATATGGCACATAAAGTGAGTTTATGCTGGTTGTGAAGCAGGCAGAAGATATAAGTTAGCTATAATAGATATATATAGTTAGATATAATACTAGTTCTGCTTTTTAATTGTCTTTTCTTTCTTCTATGTATATATAATATGCCATTGCATGTGCAGGAGGATAATACTACGAAGAGGGTAGGAAAAAAATTGGAACTGGGCAAGAATTGATGGAGGACCAACAATCAAAATGATAACAGTATCATTTTGTAAAGGATCACAAAAAAAGGAGGCAGAAAAAACATCCTGATGGCAAGAAAGAAAATTCCTAAAATTTTTTTTCAGGTCAAGGAAAACTGTAAGTTCTGCAGAATTGCTTCTTGGTCTCAGGTTCCCTCTGAACTTGTGGGCCATATGTGCTTTATGCCACTGATCACAGTGAGAATCCTTAGCTGCTCTCAGGTCGGTAGGTGGAACCAGCAGAACGTTGTAACTTGTTCTTAATGTACTGTGTGTCTTCTACAGCCCAACTTACTCTTATTTTATTGGGCAGTTAGAAAGCTATAACCTCCTGATTTTTTGATCTAAAATAAACTAATCTAGTAGGTCTCAACAAATCTTCTGAACTTGACAGCAGATGGCACATGCTTTTTATTTAGCCCTGCATATACTATCTTGGTGGGTGGTAACTGCCTCAGGACAAAATCAGCATCCCACCAGTCACCATCTGGGACGGCAGATGATATGTGGGACTGTCATGAATAAGCATTCTGATGTTTGTAAATGTCTGAAGGAAGACACTGCTTGTTAACGTGGCAGTTGGTATGCAATCACCTCCGTGAGAAGCACATTTTATGCAATAATCAGCAAAAGATGAATTGTGTGCCTGGGGTTCGTCTCTGGAATATGGGTGGGTGTAAGTTGAATCTTCCATAATTTGTTCATTTTGATGGCAAACTTGAATGGCTCTTATCTTGACAGACCTTTAGTCTTTGTCACTGTTTTTGTGCTACAAATTGTATACTCTTTGGTACTGTGTCAGCAGTAATATTTAGATGCCTCGTACTGCATCACAACTGATGCTGATAGTGAGCACAAATACATGGTATGAAATGTGCCCTTGCTTTGACAGTGTACTCTGAGTTGATGGAGAAATGGAGGGGACAGTTTCGAAAAAAAGATGTGAAATTGCTTGCAAAAAACGCCCCATAGTTTTGTTCCAGATGCAGGAGTGGAAGTGCACATCTTCTGGCCCTCCTCTACTATGGGCGATTAGAGATGTGGACGACTGAGCTGGATCAGAAGCCAATTTTATTGAGAATAAGAAGAGTTCCTATAGGGTATATAGGATTCTATTTTTGGTAACAATTTTTCATTGGTTACATATTCTTCATGACATCAGTTACCTGGCAATCATTACAAAATTTCACAATGTGTCTCTTGGGCACTTCTACACCAGGGGCAGTTATCTGTGTCTGTCTCTCCCATGGTTTCTGCTTGTTAGGCCTGAGATATCAGGCTCCTTTATCAGTTCCATTGTACCCTCAGTCTCTCCACACTCTACTCCCATTTTACCTTGTGCCCCAAGCAAGATGCATACACAGACATCTGAACCATGAGGATATCTACAGGCCACTTGCCTCATCTTCTCTGTTCCTGGCTCTATGCAAAAAGCCCTTTCCTGAACAGAAGTGCTTTGAGAAATGCTATTTAGATCTGGTATTTTGGAAGGGCTGCTTGTCACTTATGTGACAGGTTCCTTATGTATTTTAGACAATAAAGCTGGCCTTGTAGGAAACTCTGAGTTGTATCAAGTACAGACATCTTCGAAAGAATCTGTGCATCTGTCATGCAACTTGATTCCTACTGCAGGTAAAACATCCATTTTGGTTTGTGTTATTATTGTTTTACTCACACTTAGCTGGTCTGTGTACCAGCTGAAGTAGGTATCATAGATCACAGAATGGTTTGGGTTGGAAGGGACCTTAAAGACCATCCAGCTCCAATCCCCTGCCATGGACAGGGGCACTTTCCATGAGGCAAGGTTGCTCAGGGCCTTTTCCAACCTGATCTTCAACACTACCAAGGATGGGGCATTCACAGTGTCTCTGGGAATTCAGTTCCAGTGTTTCACCACCTTCATAGCAAAGAATTTCTTCCTATTATGTAATCTAGACCCTCTTTCAGTTTGAAGCCATTACCTCTTGTCCTGTCACTCCATACCCTTGTGAAAAGTCCCTCTCCAGCTTACTCATAGCCTTTTCAGCTGCTGGAAGGTGCTCTAAGATCTTCCTGGAGCCTTCTCTTCTCCAGGCCGAACAACCCCAACTCTCTCAGCCTCTAATCATAGGAGAGGTGCTTCAGTCTTCTAATCATCTTTGTGACCCTCCTGTGGACTTTCTCCAGCAGGTCCATGCTCTTCTTTTTTTGGGGTCTGCAGAGCACTTTGAAACAACAGTTTAAGGAAGTGACATCTACTTTAGTGATTCAAATATCTGACTTGACTACTTTTTTTTTCAGTGCCCCCTGAATACTTGGTGTAGAATATATACAGAAGTGTAGGGCTTAAAAAGTTTATGTAGGTGCACAGTTTGTGGTAATTGGGAGTGTGGCTGCGGTCGAGTCTCCTCCCCAATGGGCTGCAGCTGTGTAGGACAGGTGAGCAGCATTGAAGGTAATGAGATGTGGAGTGCCCAGGTGCGCTGAGCAATCACCAAAGGGAACAGAGAGCCCACAGGTGCAGTGCATGAGCCCTGAGGGGCCCCACAGGTGCAATGCATGAGCCCTGAGGGGCCCCACAGGTGCAATGCATGAGCCCTGAGGGGCCCCACAGGTGCAATGCATGAGCCGTGAGGGTATAAAAGGTTGTGCTGAAGACTAAGGAGGAGCAGATGCTTTCAGCCTTCGGAAGTGATGTTACTCTGTATGGGCAGATGCTTGGAGCCTTCTGATGTGGTATGGTGTTACTCTGTATGGGTGAGTCCTTAAAGCCTGCTGAAATTGTATGGTGATACTCTGTGTGTTATGTTCATCTCAATGGCAACATATGCCGTGATGTACGCAGTTCATGTCACGGTTTAAGTTTATGCAGTTCAGTGCTTCTGGAATTGCCATTGGACCTTTGGTGTGAGGGTTTTATGGTAGCGCAATATATTGCCTGAGTGTCTTCATGTCTTTTTGACTATTAAGAATGATATGCAAAGTGTATAGTGATTTTATACAAATGAATACTAAAAAGGAAGAAACTCAAACAATCTGCCACATGAATTCTTATTTTAGGTACTACCTTCAGCTTAAAAGTAAAAGTTAGGGTCCAAAAGTTTAAAAAACCAGATTAGATTAGAGCAATAATATGGTTGCACTGGCTGAAAGCACTGAATTGAGGAGTGTCTGCCAAATTTTTACGAGCAAATGCACTCCTTGTGGAGTGCATGGCTCTTACTCCATGGCTCTTAGTTGAGAGGAGAGCAGAGTGGATTACCTGCAGTGTGGAAGCCACATGCATGTCCTATTTCTGGACCAGGTTGTGAGATGTCAGCAAAATTAGTAAGTCTGGCTCTTCTTTTTTATGAATGGAGGTGTGTTTTTTAGTGTGGAATAAGGTATTCAGAATGGATTTTGCAAGCAACAGTCACTTAAAGCCTGAGGTGACTGGCAGCTCGAGTTTAGGAGAGGTTTGTGGATGGGGAGGAGGAATTAAGGAGTGGCTGTATCTTCAGTTTCACCTGACATATATCTGAGTTCAGTGTCAGCACAAAATGCACTTAGTTGAAGTTCCTTTAAACAAGGAAAAGTGCAAGCAAAGGGTTAGGTTCAGGTCAGTGCTAACTTTAACCTGGCCTTTCTGCAGGTGGCTTCAGAATAGGTGATCCAATATTCTTATGGTGTGTCCTACCATAACTTTATCATAAAATCTAAGTAATTCATAAGATAAAGCAGGTGTGATGTCCCTTATACTATAAGGAAACATTGGTTTTGGTATTTTTTCAGTTCCAAAAGAGAATCAGTGTTTACATAGACAATGACAGAATCTTATGAATGATGAATAATCTGGGACCATCTTTTAAGGAGCACTTTAGGATTGACATTCACTGCCACTGATCATGCTTGCAGTTTTCTGTTCTTTGTGTTCTTAGTGCTTCCAATCAAGCTGATAGATCTCAATCTCACTTATTTTTTTCTGAATGTGGAGTGTTCTTTGTTTATGCCCAGCTATTATTTTCACACAATCATCAAAGCTCTTGTGTCCAAGAGTGCTTTCACCAGGCTTTATCCTGAATTAATGATTTCCAGTACAACTTATATTCAGCTCCTAGCATTGTCAGATTTAAGAACAAGACAGCCATCTACTAGGCCTGACTTTCTGTTGTGGCTTCCTTTTATGCTGAGATGAATTCTTGATATTTTTAAGAAGGTAGGAAATTATTTTTACTTCCCAAGACCAAAGATTGATTTACTCTTCAAATGTGATTATGCTCAAGCAAGATAAAGTAACAGCCAGGTACAAATACTCTGTAGGAACCTCAGATTATGTCAGCAGGTTTTCATCTTTATTTTTGCAAGTTTATGCCATGAACAACTTTTTCAATAAATAAAATAGTTGCTTCACTAGAAGTACCTTACATCTTGAATCAGTTGTCCAAATAGTTAAAACTCATGTGTTTTGCAGTTGGTTTTGTTATCTTAAGCTTCTTAAATGTATAAAAATAATGTGTTCTTAAAAAAACCCCTATTTTCTGTGGTCTTTTTATTGTTGAATGCAGGTTCAAACTATTTCCTCTACAGGATTTTTCCTTTATAGGTTTGTGTTCAGCTCTTCCAAGTTGTAAAATCTGATGGAGATATTTTAATTAGGGTTGTGTTATTCAATGTTTTTCTAAGGAAAAATACAAGGAGTCCTTTGATTTAAATAGTACTTGGATCTAATACTTTGAAAGTTACAAGTAAAAATCCTAACCTAGCAACTTTGTAGAAAAGAGGCGATATCATTCAATTTATTTATAAAATTCATACTTGGTAAGACAGTTCCCTGGTCTCAAGAAAGCAGATTGTGAAAATGGGCAAAATGGAAAATATACATAAGAAAACTCACTTTGCTAATTTCTACTTGGGAAAATTTTGCTTTTTTAAATTGAGGATTTGTTGTTAAAGTAAGTTGTAATTTTCATGTTCAATCTATCAAGGTATCCTATTTTTTTAACTTTTTGATTTTTTTCTTTTCTTCTTTTTTATTTTTCCCCTGTTTGTTTGGCATTTGGGAAAGTTTAACGTTTTAATTCTGCCCATATCCAAGAAAACACTACTGTAAGTCTCTCTATTTTTGTGGTTTGGTTTTTCCTTCTTCCTGGGTGTTGATTTATAAATATGGTATATTTGGGGTATAGGTCTTTAATATGAAACTAGAGTTCCTGGATGAAATAGGCTGTAAATAGGATCAGATACAGACAATCAGTGATGTCTGGTATGAAATGGACTTTTTGTTGCAGACATAATACCAGGGATAGCACTGTGGATCATTATAAGGATTTGTTCAAAAGATGTGTTATAGAGAAAACTAAGGGAGTTTAGTAGCCATTTTCCTGGAAGGTCTACTCTCTCTGATAGGTTTCTGCATGTGGTAGGAGAGGGCAAATGTCTAAAATGACATCTAAACCATGTGTTGGACACTTTGGGCATCTATTCTTCTGTAATTAGCTAAGATTGCTTAGAGTGCAAGTTAACTGAAGGTAAGCAGTGGTTTAATGACAGACTGCTGAGTAGAAGGCACCAACTTGTCAAATGGTTCATCAAGCAAAATCGTATTATGATAATTCTGTAGGACTATCTTTTTGTCTTGAAGCATAATCCAGGATAGCTGTCTGGACTCCAAACTTGGTTAGCCTGCTTGGCAGCAGTCTGATGTGTTATGTCAGGTGAGGATATATCTCTTTGGCAAATAAACTGATGTGTAAATAGATTTGTCTTAATGCTAAGAGTGCCAGAAATCTGTAAGTATGGGTGCTACAGAGGAATGGATCAACCTTACAATTAGAGCTAGCTACAGATATTGGCACAAGCAACAGCAGTCACTGATAACCTCAGCTGAGAGTCATTTCATTTACTCCAGTTTAGGTGAGCTCACAGTCTAGTGCAGCAGGTCAAATTTTAGGTTTCTTTATCATGGAAAATTTCAAGGCTAGTAAAGCAAAGCGAAACACTAGCTACTTGAATGCTTCCAGTTTTCTGAATTACCTTGTGCTGAACAGCTAATGTTTGTGTTGTGAAACAACCATCTGTTTTTATACTTTGAAGAGAATCTCCTTCAAATGTTAAATGCTCTAAGATGTGTTAGTGAAGAGGCTGTCAGCCATTCGTCACCATTCAAAACTTCTCATGCGCAGTGAAAGCAAGCTGAGTTTCTGTTCCTCTTTTTATTGATAAACTAGCATCAAAATTAAAGCTAAAAAATTACTTAGCCCAGTTTGGTCTGTGTACTGTGACCAATTGATTATTCTTTGTCTGTCTTAAGAAATAAAAAAGCGTTTACTTTTCTGAACCATCCAGTTTTTACTGTAACTTTGTATAAAAAAATTCCATGTATTTTGTAAGCAGTTTTGAAATACATAACCAAGAGTTGATCAGATATGGATGGATGGGTAATAAATAATTTGACAGGTGGAGATGTTGCAGAATATGATGCCTCCTTGAGGAATTTCGGAACAAGATGAGGATTAAACATGGCAGTTCTCTGTTTGGGTTTATACTGAAAGAAAGAGGAGCACATCTTTGGAAACCAAACAGGTCCCTTAAACATATGGGGGATTTTTTCAAGGCTGGCTTCAAAAGAGTCTCTAGTGCTTTTTTTAACTCTGTAGGATACTGTGCACCAGGCACTATGCATATGCTGTTCACCACAGTATCCCAAAAGAACTTGTTGCCCAGATGGTGCAAACCATATGCCTCTTGATAGTTTATCTGTGTTTGGGAAATACTCTCAAAAAATACAAGAAAGGTCATAAGACTTGTAAAAAACAGCTCTAGTGAATTTCTTTTAAATAATGCTCTGGAGGTATTCAAAGCTGGTTTGTGTATTTTTTGGGGTTGGGTTTTTTTTCTTTTGGGAGATGAGGAAGTAGGTAATCATAGTTGCTCAGGGTGAGACCACAGCTCTTGAGGCATGCATGCACACTTCACTAGTTCAGTGCACATGTAGTTTTTTTCCATTGGAGATGCTCAAGAGGACTACAACACAAGCCTGGGTCCTGTGTCTCTCTCTCCCTGCTTCTCCCAGCTGTCTGAATGAACCTTTTTGGAAATGTAACAATACAGAAAGCTAGTTAATTTTGGTTTTTGTTCCCATGTCTTCAGCAACTCATTTGATTATTTCCAAAGGCTAAAGGAGAAAATTCTCATTGCCCATATGTAAGTTTTTAAAATAGGGGTTTTTTTGCTTACCTGGCACAGATCCACACAGGAAAGGCAGTCTAATTACATTTCCAGCACAGTGGTTCTTTGAAGTATGAACTAATTAGGAATGGGCATTGCAAAAGTTTAGACCAGCACTCAGGAAAAGAATGCATCATGTAACCATCACTAATTCATTATGATAACCAAAGCTTATTTCCTTTGAGTAAAGATTTGTACATTCTCACCTACAGCACTGTACTATATATAATACTTCTTTGTACCTCCTCTGAAAGCACAACTCTGTTTAAAAGTAAATTAGCCAGGCAAATTGAAAGGCTAATTGCCTTGAGCTTCAAGTACAAAGGATATCCACACTTAGATTTCTTTGCCAACTGCAAGAGGCTGAGGGAGATGTGTTTTCAGAAATCCTAACAGGGTATCTCATTACAATTCAGAATTTTAATGTGGTGTCATAAATCACTAACTTATTCTTGCTCCCGTATTGTTTGCAGAATCTATTGAGATAGATCTGTTCTGTGTATTGGGGAGGAAATGTGATGGAGGGACAACCCTGTTTAGTCTGGTAACAGTGTATGTCAAATACCTGGAAAGGTCTTATACTTTACATTGCTTCCTCTTATGATTTTTATCAGAAGAAAAATTAGTAGATCTGGTTTGATTAATAACTTGTTTTTGCAAGAGAGAGACTGATGTGGCATACAATCCCTTTACAAACTTAACATTTCTCTGGATCATTTCAGCTAGATATATGGATGCTCTTCTGTGTTTCCTGCTTTGTTTTTCTTGTTTTCCCATTCTTACCTTTCAATTTTTCATTGAGTCTAATCCTCACTGAGTAAATACAGTGACAACTTTTGCAATGTGTATGTCCACTGTGATTCAGAGAATCATGTCCTTTTTTGTATGGATCATTTTAATTTGTGGATATTGTTGTGTATCAGCTGCTGCTAAGACTTGGCTTACACTGTGCTGTATTAAGGTTATACAGAACTGGGAGCTTGCAGGATTGATTGAATGTATTTTCTCCATATTTAAATTCCCAATCCTTCTGCCTTTTAATGAACTCATATTCTTGTTCTTACTCATAAACCAACTTCTAAATACTTCACAATCCTACCTATAACAATTACTCTAAATTATTTTTTGGTTTCACAGAAGGTAATGATTGTCTTTTTATTCTTAGCTCACTGACTGTAGTCTCAAGTAGCTGCTTCTGTTACATGACAGTGTTATTGAGCTATGTGTAAATGTGAGGAATGAAATGGCTCTGTTTCATATCTGACTCCTGGTGGGTGAGAGCAAGTACCACTCAGAACTCTTCAAAATGTATCTGCAGGAATAAGCTCTTTTTGAAAGAAAAAAACACTTGTCAGATGTGTGCTTGCATAAATTTGAGTGACTAAAAAGTTTAGAGAATGAGAACAAAGGGGTTGGTTCTGGTTGTGGGTTTTTTTGTTTGTTTGTTTTTTCTATTACAAATTAATATGTATGTACATGTTTCTTTCATAAAAGTTTAAAGCATTCAGACAGCCTAAGGTTAGCTTATATAAGATAAACCTCATTCATGGTGAGATTCTGCTCTGACTCAATGCAGAATTGTACTTGTGCTGGATGTTCTAGAACCAGGATATTTCAAAGCTGTGTTTTTCCAACCTGAACTTTAAAGAAGAAAGGAAGGAGACGAAATTTTGAAAACAATGGAAACTTTCCTTGTGTGTAATAACCTTTCCAGTTTTTGAACAAATATATACACCACAAGATGTGCTCATTTATGGTAAAAATCAGTATTACTGTGTGAAAAAATGGCCATAACTTAAAATCTCAGTGCATGTTTGCCATCAATGTTTTCTTTTTAAAACCTCTAGAAGAGACTAAACAAAGCTTTTCAAATGCAAGTGATTTGCTTTACCAAATGTTCAGATCTCCAAATCCCAGGAGGATGAGGGCTGGGATTTCTGTAAGGAACAGGCAGACTTCTGAGGCTTGAATTGGTCTTGTCTCTGGCTGTACATACAGGTTCTCTCCTGGGTTGGACTGGTCAGAGTATGCTGCTGCAAGTTCCTCCTATGTTCAATGTAGGCATTTTCTGAGAAGTGATTTGCATCTGCTGCTCCCATCAGTTGTTGGGAGGTCATGGCTGCTTATAATCAGGCCACATTTCAATTTAGATGCAGAGCTTAAGGCAACGAAGGTTGTTTTAAAATTTCAGCTTGTGGTTTTTAATTCTTAAATTAGTAGCAAGAGATTGCTTCAAGGACTCATTTGTCCTGTGTGTGCAACTTTGTAGTAAAACTTGAATTTACAGCTATTTTTTTTTTTTTTTGTTAAAACAAGAGTGTACCTTGGCAATGATTTCTTTTTATTTGTTTGAAGGTTAATTTCTTTCTATACTGGCAGCTGGGATGCCTAAGGGTGCAGGTGCAGTGTGTGACTCCTTGCTGTGCTCAATTGTTCTTTCTGGGTGCGTCCATATTTATAAATACTTCTGGTGATGTCAGGACTGCACTTTTGAGCAATGTTCTGATTTTCCCCATGTACCCTGCTTTGGTCCATAATTGAGCAGTCTCAGACTTCACCGAGGTTTTGTTCCTTTGGAGGAAAGGAAGCAAAAACATGCAGTCCAGGAGTGTACGTGTCTTGTGCCGCAGTGCTAATGCAGTACCAGCCCAGTGCTTTCCAAAATCGTCCTCCTTGGGAAGGCTTTGGTGCTCTTACAGGCAGCTCCATCAGTCTTCCTTCTGTTCCATGAAGCTTCCTAATGCAGATGTTTGCCTTTGCCAACTTTAAAGGTATCCAAACCAACTGAGCTTCATTAAGATATTACAGATGATTGAAATAATTGCTGAATGATATTTTTTATTATTTTCTGTCTGCAACCAAACTTAGAAGATTTCTGACAGGCTAGGATTTTTAAACTGTAACATATTTTATTATTCTATAATGGTTTGTATGTACAACTTGTAAAAGAATTCTTGCTTCAGAACATTTTACAACAGAGAACAAAAGCCACAACAGTGATGTTGAAATAAAAAATTATGGAAAACAAAGGGACTAGGGGAGCTTATTTATGGTTTAAAATACATTGAAAAATTACAAATACTGAAGCTCTAAGGAGATTAAATTTTCAGATGAAAATGTTATCTTAGCTGAGTCAAGGATCTTGGTTGCTTGCCTTGAAATATGACACTTAGACTTAAATGATTTAGTGTGACAGTCTCTAGCCTAGGTTTTCAGGATCACCAGTATTTTGTTTTTAAATTAATTAGGTACCTGTGCGCTCTCATTGTTTTTAATAATTAGTTTTATTTTTATTTGATGTGATTTATACCTTAATGTATTGTTAATACTGTTGGTTTGATAACAGAACTGTCATCTATGAGAAACAAAGACGTGAAGTCTATTTACCATATTTGATCAGTGAATTGTACTTGAAAAGGAATCTGTACCCATACTAAAATGTTAAGCATAGATTAGGAATGTGTTGAAATACTCTATCCTACCATATAAAGGACTAATTCTGAAGCTTTTTCTGTGTACACCCCTGTGCCAGAGAACAGAACAGACTTTCTCTTGGTAATAAACTTAACTGGACTATGAGAGGGCTACTCCAGTGTTACTTGTGAATGCTGCACTCTTCTGGGGAGGATTACTGCCACTTCTGGTTTTAATGTTTGTGTTTTTCAGTGCTCCTGCCTAACACAGTGGTAGGTGTATACAAAGTTCTGTGCTGCTCTGGTTCTCAGGCTGGAAAAGGGGCCCTGTGTTTGAAGTCTTTTGCTTTTGAAACCTGAGCCCAGGTGAACTCTTGCCTGGAAAGACCTGCTTTTATGCACTGCTCTCTGAGCCAGCCTGTGGCCATCCAGAGTATTTGTGTGGTGGGGGATAAGAATAAACATCAATTTGTGTAGTTAAGAAAACAGAATAATTTTCTATATGAGTTACCCTAGACCCCCCATTTCTTCTCTGCTGGTTTAGCACCATACCTTAAATGAAATATGGACTTTCCCCTTATATTTATATAAAACTGTACTTTGTGCAGCTTGATGATGAGGTTTTTAATTTTCTATGGCAAATTAATATTTCAGGCTCTTTTGGCTTGTTGTTAAAGCACTGTCCTTTACTATGATTTTGTGTAGTTTGCACAAGACTATTGTTTAGCTGACTTTCCTCTATACAATAGTTTGAGTTGTGAAGGTATTGATGAACTAATATAGCTAACATACAATCTTTGTATGAAGCAGAAGATTTGGATATATGTAAAAGTGCAAAGGCTTCATTAGTCTCATTTGAACAGTCTGCTGTCTTCCAGTGTTTCCGTAACATTTCTTGCTGGCATCCTTTTTGTTGAATAATTGTATTTGAAGCAGTGGGCATTTCTAGAGTCATTGTAAAATAAAAAGTTCTGGAACCAGTGTTTAGTAAGGCAGAGGAAATGTATTTGAAAATCATCTTAACCTCTGCTACAGATGCAATAATAAATCTGCTTTAAAATAGCTTGCTTAACAACATAATGAGTTGTTGCAAGTTGCTGTGCACAGACTGTGATACATTGCCAACTTATTATTTCTGAGCTCCGTGGTGTGTCACAAATGCTTTTATTTCTACATTAAGCAATGCCTCTGCAGTTTGTAACCTTATTTGTTAGAACTGGTTGCTGGGTCATGCATTACAGCATTTTAAAAAAGAAAAGGCAGTTTTAATAGTATGGGTTTGTTGCTCTCTAGTAACAATTTTGTCTCTTTTCTTTGTAGGTATGAAGCGTCCATTAAGTCCTGACCACATAGTTGAAGATGGGATTATGAATCAACCAGCTGTTCTACAGGCCTTTGAAGAAAAAGGACTGAGGAATGACAGACAGGATTACCAATTAAGCAAAGAAAAAAAGAAGCTATTGTTTTCCTTCTGTGAAGTGTGCAATATACAGCTGAACTCTGCGGCCCAAGCTCAAGTTCATTACAACGGGAAATCTCACTTGAAAAGAGTGAAGCAGCTAAATAATGGAAAACTCCCTACAAGTACAGCTCCTGGCACTTTGCTTGCAAGTACAAGCACAGGTACATAATTAGAGATGTTGGATTTTGGTCAAGAATTCTGAGGAAGCTTTTAAGCCCTGCCTTCTCCACCCAACATAACCATTAAACTGAATATAAGTTAATACTAGTAGTTAATAATATTTTGCCATGTTCAGAATTACTGGTGTATTTCTTTTCCTGTGAAGCCTGGTGGTATTGAGGCAATATTCCATTATTCCAGGCAATATTCCATTATGTGTTGGACCTTGAGATATGGTCTATTTAAAAGTAACTCTTGTGGGTCCAAACATTTACACATTTTGTCATCTGCTTTTGTTCCCAAAAGAAAGTTCTGGAGGGATGCTGCATGTACAGGAGAAACTTTTAAATGAAATCTAGTAGTGGAATGATGGAGGAGGAGAGCTGGAATTTACAGGCCTGGCCCTTGCATTCTTTCTGCTTTCAGCCCTCTGGGTTTTAACCACTCTTATCCACAGAATCAGTTTAGGTTGGAAAAGACCTCTAAGTAAGAAGTATTTCAAAGTAAGACTTTTTACTTACTAGGAAAAACAGAAGTCTTGGGCAAACTGCATCTAGCATGCATCATATAAAGATACAAACCACATAATATGCCCTTCTGGTTTTTTGGGGGGACTTTGTTTCTTTTTATTTTAGTGTTAGATTCAGTTCATAGCTACTTGAGAAAAATCTAACAGATCTCAAATCTTCATTCAATAAGTTTTCTTAACTGTAGTTTGTAATTTGTTTTTATTTGCTACATTAAGATACTGGCTTTGGTTTCTTTCGTTTTGTATAGAAACAGTCAAGCTGCATTGAAAGGTTTAGCTTTTTCTTTCTTCTGATTTTGTTTCTTGTTAACTGAATTTTACTTGTTTTGAAGTCTGTGGTACTGTTTTGTTTGATTTAGAACTAAGCAGTGTGAGAGTTTCACTTGTGTAAGGCCTGTGATTCAAAAGATGAAATTCCTATTGAATAACATCTAGATTAATTAATTGTGAGCATTCTTAAAATAACTGAATATCTGTGAGACATTGATTGATTTAAGATTCCTTTGTGTGTGGACCTACAATGCAAACACACAAGAACATTTTCTATTTTTGTTGCTTTTTGTTATCTGAACCCCTTCATCTGATGCCTTTGCTGTCATTCCTGGGGATCACAGCTGATGCTCTGGCACCATTACTCAAAGAATGCTCTGATGGTCAGAATACAATTACGTTTGCCGGAGCACATGCTTTGGGGTTATTGCATAGCTTGGGAGTTAAAATTATTTTTTTTTGTCCTTTGTTCACCAATCTCTATGTTAGACTATTAGTTGTGTACTAGTTATGCTGGTCTATCTGGTGCCTGTTGAAATAAGCATTCTTTTTTCATAGCTGAGGGATGTTGCGTTCATAGCATTTAAAAGAAAGAAATGCCTTGCCATAAACAATTTATTATTACGGTGATTACATAAAAGCTTCAATATACTGTTTAAGAACCAGCAGGAGAACAAGATTTACTGAAATGGCGTTCTCAAAGAACATTTTCCAAAAATAACTAGAAATTAATTTCCTTATAAATTGACATTATCCAGGCTCAGTTTTAATCCACGTCCTCTGGAGTGTTATTACCTCTTGTAATGGAAGTCTTCCTTTCCCATTTCTTCAGCTAACATTGTAAACAGAACTAATTGTGCAGGTGGTGAGAGAGCAATTATATTAATCTCACCTCACCAGTGAATAGACTTGATTCCAGATGCAAAGGAAGCTCATACTTCACTGTTACAGCTGCACCCTTCTAACAAAGCACCTAGTGAACAGTTCAGTACACCTTAGAAAACTTCCTGCAAAAGTTCCATCCAGTGTCAGGTTGAAGTTTTCCCTCTGTGTTCAATAGATAAATGTGAAATCAGTAATATTCCCACTGGAAAATGAGGTGACTGTAAAATACACGTGACTGTAAATTTTCCTTGACAGTTCAGAAACCAGGATTACAGACCTGCCAGAGCTGTCTTGATTCTGTGTGACAGAATTGATGGATCACCGACTCCAGTTCTCCCTGACACTTGGTGGACTTTGTTGTAAATGGAGATGATACATATTTTCATATTCATTGTGTTTCGTGGTCCTCTCTGTGACAGGTGGCCCTCAGCTGTTAGCAATTGTCCTTTTGATTTTTGACTTCTACTGTGCTTTGCAACTATAAGCTCCAATGGTTGCTCTTAACTTGCTGGTAATGGTCCTTGTTGTACTACTATTGGAATGTTTATTAAGATTTGATACCTGGGATTCCAGGTCCTGGCAAGAATACCTTTAATTGCATAGATGAAGGGCTTTTATATATTTAAAATCTAAATATAATTTTACAGATGAGTTTAAAGTTACTTCTTTGTATTTAGAGTAAGGGTGCAATTGTAATAAGATTTAAAATATATTTAGCAACAAATTTTTCTAAAAAGTTTCCTCCATTTCTAGTTAATCTTGCCTTGTCAGTTATTGATATATACAAGTTCTTTTGCTATTGTACCTCTACCTGAAATTCAAATTACTTCCCAGCTAGTAAAATGTAATAGAGAAATAAAGATTTAAGAGCTGCTTTTCTTTATATTGCCACAATCAAGAAATCAATGGGTTACATTAGGTGACTTTGGTGATTTGATCCACTCATTGTACTCCTCCTTTTATTTACATTGGTGTTGAAAACGGGGAAAAAAAGAGTATTCTACTTGAACATACATTACACATAGTGAGCCTTCACTATTGCTTATGTTAGTGCTTGTTTATTACCAGCCATGCCCACCACGGCTCTCCGAGCAGCTCAGGCTGCAGTTTCAGCGCTGCCACTCCCAGGGCCATCCTGACCCTTGTGCCAGGCATACAGACAGGCTTGTACAGACAGGCTGCTTCAGCAGGACATAAATGAACTCTCATGAAAGTAAGAAGGTGCTTGTTTGCCTTGCAGCTTAAGTTGGAAATGATTTCATGTATTTCCTGTGAAGAAAAAGGAAAAGAAAGGGTGGTTTCCTGCAGCTTGGTGAGATGTATTTTGGAGTGAGCCCGTTTAAAGCTTTTCAGTGAGCAGGCCGTGCTGGAGCCTGCAGCAGATCCCAGCTGTTCTGGGTACCTGGAATCCACCTGCCCCGCCGAGAGCACGGGCTGAGCTCCCGCTGCTCCCGGGGCCGGGAGCAGTCCTGAGCGCCGGGCACGAGCGCGGCTCACGCTAATTGAGCTCTGCTCGCCTGCTCGGTGCCGCCAGCGAGCCGACGAGGGAACTGCTGCCGGCCGGGGCCGGGAGCCGGGGCCGGGCAGGGCCGATGCTCGGGGCCGGGATGCGGGCTCTCGGCTCCCACGCGATGGCGCTGCAGCCCGGGCCGTGCGGAGCCGCGCGTTCAGCATGCTGGCGCTGGGGGGATCACTGCGGGCTGCTCCTAGCGCCGGCCGGGGGATGCCGCGCACGGCTGCCGTGTATTCCTCCCGCTTCTTCCTCGGAGGCGACACCGGTTTTGCTTCACGAATTCTCACCGATTCCTCCATGGGGTATCTCCTGGTGAGTCTCCTGGTTCTCTCTCCTTTCCCCCATGGTAACATAGGAACAGTTGGTGTAGTTTTAAGGAAGTATAGTAGAAATGCCTGTTGAAGTCCAGATTTTACCGATCTCTGGAAACCTGTAGGGAAGTTTCATTTTTGTTTCAGAAGATGTCCAGATTTAAAAGTGGGCAAAGGAGAATCCCTTTTCCCTGGGTCCCAGGCTGTTTTAAAGAGCACAATGTGCTTCAGGGCACTCATGAATGCCCATGTGATCTTTCTGCAGGTCTGGCTGGAGGTGTGATTGGGATGTCAGGATGCAGTGTATCCTGGTAGCAGCTCTGCCTTCTTGTTCTTAAAATCTCTGATCTTGCACGACAGTTTTGGAAATGCTGTAGGACCCTATACCATGACTGTCTGTAAGGAGCAGTGCTACAAGTTGATGTGTTGACACTGCAATACTGAGGAAATAATCACAGGTTGATTTTCTGAGATGGTATAAACACACAGTTTTGTGATCTGGTTCACAGCAATGACAGCAAGGGATTTGTTAATACAGCAAAATAAATATGCAAATTACTGGACTTCTGTTGTGTTTGTGACTTAAACAGGTCATAAAAAGGGCCTAGTAGTGGTAGTGGAAGGGAGAAGGTAAAACAGCAGTTTTAGGCATGGGAAAAGAACAAGGGAGTATGGACAAGGCAGGGCTTCTTCCACTTTTGGCAACAGAGATTAGAGCTTCTCTTTGTGCAGTGCCATATAAATGTCTAAGTCTAGTCAACCTATCAAGTTGATGGAGGCAGGGAGGCTTACAATTAAAGAGCTCAGATTATTCTTGATAGGATCCATGGACTATATAGCTAACTTGCACATTAGTTTCCAAAAAAAAAATTTAGAAATTGTCAATAGTATCTTCAGCCAACAAATTTAAGAGACTATTGATAGACATTGAGAAATTATAGTGAAAATATTCCAGATAGCCTTAGATGAGTGCAGGATTAAATGATGGTTGGTTACAACAGAATGAACCTGTAGTAGCTCTCATTTCAGTAGAGTTTTTCCTTGGTTTTTGTCAGAAGAATCTAAACCTAAATGCAGGTTTTTGTATGTACGTTTTAATCTTTATTTGGGCCAAGACTGGCTTTCTGACAGGTACCTTAGTTGCCATCTGAGACTGCTCAGTGCCAACATAATGGAGCACAGAACTTTTGGTTTCTTTTACCTCTTGATCTAGGTCCTGAGTTCCTTCTCAATGTTTGTCTTTGGTTAATCTAAAAAGAGACAAGGATAATCCAATTTTTATTGCAGAGGATCTTTATGAATTATTCTAGCAACTACCTCAGAGGAATGCAAAGCAGCAACTAAAAGTATCTTTAAAAAGTTTGTGACCTGAGTCCTATTAAATGTACGCATGCATAGCTATAGAATTAGTACATAGGTCTGTAGAGAGCACTGTGAGCTTACTCTTTTTTTGTGTTGGGCCAAAACCTTTCTTAGACTAGTAGAAGGTGAGCACTTGTTCTACCTTCCACGTCTGCTGCCTACAGCCTGACCTTTTAGAAAGCAGTTTAAGAAAGCTGCTTTTGTGGGGCCATAAAGTGGAGTGAATCCTCAGGGCTTCCCCTCTCTGTCCCCTCGTGAGAGGGAGGTTGCTCCACGCTTTGCTGTCCTACTCTAGGAGAAATCCATTTTTCTAGTTGTAAAAAAATTACTCTCTCACTAAAAAGCAAAACTGTGTCCAATAGAATAGAAATAATAACATAAAGAGTTACATGCCCATAATGAAATGTGGCTTAGTGAGCTGTTGAGAAACTCTTGGTATTTCACTTCTTGCTACAGAGCATGTTAGCTTTTTTCTTATTCAGTGGTCTCTTGAACAAGATTACATTTGGTAGATGGTACCACATTCTTTGCATCACTTGAGTCTCTTCCACCATTTACTTAAGAGGTAGGTAATGGTACATAACATTTTTCTTATAGTATGAAATGTATTTAGTACGAGCAATTGCTGGTTTTTCTTTCACAGAAGTCATCATAGAAACATAGAATATGCTGAATTTGAGGGGACCCATCAGGATTATGATTAGCTGCTTTGAAATTAGGCAGATTTATTTTATTCTTTTTGGGCACTTGGTACTCCTCACAAAATGCAGATGGTGAGAGTTAGTATCAAGGTCCAGAACTGACATTAAAATAAAAAAAAATTATTTGTCAATGACTACACACTATATCCATAATATAGTTCTTGGAGTAGCTGCGCTGTGAAAGTACTGGTAACATTAATAAAAAATATTAAGTAGATTATATGTGTGCTCGTTGGTAGTCTTCAGGAAAAACATGGGGAAATCATTATTTTATTGAGGGTTTTTTTTTTAAGTAATTGATAAGTTAATCAGAAAAAAAATTTCCTAATTCCCTAATGGTAAATTGAATGCCATAACTCTTTTGAAGTAGGTAAGAGTTATCAGACCAATTATTAATTTCTAGACACCATTCTTTTGGAGGTGGGGAACACACGAATGGCATTAAGCAATAATGTACCTATTATGGAAAAAATAGTTTATAGGCAGTAGTCCTTTGGGTGGAATGTGGAAGGATTTCAAAATAAAATTGGGCAGTACATTTGGGACCCTTTGCCGCTACTTTGCATAGATATATTCTTGTAGCCAAATGCCTTCCTGGACAGTTTAACCTCTTTTCAAGGGCAGTTATGTTGTAGTAAAAAGCAGCATTTAAGACATCAGAAAATCAGGTGTTTTAGACTCTAGGACCAAAAATACAACTGCTTACCAGCCACTGTTTCAAGCTGAGAATGGCTGCAGGAGTGGCAGTGACACAACTTCTGCTTCAGTTGGGAGCATATCCCTTGTCATTTAACCACTTCAGGCAAGGCCTGGAGAGTGTCTTAAATCAGCTGAGCTGATGTTGCTGCAAGAATTTCTTCACTGTCTCACTGAAGGATCTGATCCACAGTTTAGAGGTGTAGACAGCTGAGATGAAAAGGGATCTATAAGTTCAGACATTTTTATTTGTGTGCATTTCTAGCCATGATTTCTGTATTAAAACTACTGGAAGAAACAAAATAATGAAGTCGGGTTTGTTTATTGTTTTTACCTTGTAAAAGGAAAACTGGTATCTTCTCTGTATAGTAATTTTTCTCATTTGGGATCAGATCCTGTCAAAATTTCTCTGGTCGTTGTCTCATGACCCAGCAGTATATTTGGATAACTGTACAGGTAACATAATAAAAAACTCCCATGTCTTTCCATTTCTTCAAAGCCTAGTTATGGTTACATCTGTCTTATGCTGTGTATCTCTGGATGTGAGTATGCACAGCAACACATGCTCGCTTACCTTTCTGGTAAGAAAGAAAACCTATGAAGTACCTGAAAAGATAAAAAAGATGTACATTGTGAGAAGTCCCTGTGGGAGTAGAAATAGCATGAATTTAATAAGCCATGGAAGTCTTTCATAGTAAGTAATTTAAAATTACTGTTGTTTTGAAAGAATGAAGAAATTGGTCATGCATTGTCATGCCTTTAATGATATTTTTATTTTGGTAAAAATGTTTTATCTGCTAGACTGTGCAGGTCTTTGTTGGGTCAGAATTCTAAATGTTTTCACCCAAATATTTATTATACTTTTTAATGGATATCCTGGTTTTTAAAATGTAATAGACTTCATCTGTTACATGGTTAAAAAATACTTGTTTCATTTGCATGATTTTGAATTAATCTTATTTAGAAAAGCTGTAAGGAACCATTAATTTTTATTGCTGGATTTCCCCCCCCAGCCCACACGCCTCCCCCCCCCCCCCCCCCCCCCCCCCCCCCAAAAATGAACCTCATCACAATACAGGCTGCTCATTCTCCTCTGTCTCGTGTTCGTTGTAGGAAAGACAGAGCTATTTGAGCTATTTTTAACATTTACACAGTCTAGATAGATGATTCCTCATTCTGTGTGGTTTAGAGCTGAAGCTGTAGAGCCTTTCATAATCATATCTTTTTATTTTTTTATGATTTGCTTGAATTTGATCTCTGTAGCTGATTCCATGCATTGATAATGAAGGCTTGGGTTGCCTGATTCTCAGCATAAATTCAGGCAGACTTCTAGTTTGACAGGGCTCTGTGTTTCGGTACGCATGAAGATACAGAACTGAAATTGCTTTGCTTTCTTTACAAATGACTCAGAGTGTGCTTGTCCTTCCCTAAAATGTTGCCAGCGTGTGAAGGATTTTCAATGAGCAGTGCAATAAGCCGGCATCTGGGAAGGTTTGAGGCTGCTCTGGTATAGCAGTGAACTGTCACACAGATGATCAGGGCTGGAGCCAACACTCGGTAGCACCGTAGATCATATTGGTCACATACTGGAAGTTTTGTTTATGTAACTTGGTTGCTGTTTAACCTGCTTAAATAGCATTGCCATAATGTGGAGTGGGCTTCCCAGTAGAGGTGAGTCTGTTTTTTATTATTAAACTTCACTGAATTGCTTTGTGCTACGACATTGAGTGGATGCTTACATGTTTGGCATTATTTCTATGTGCAGTGCATTTCTGTTTTAGTTATTCCAGTGGAAAGGATAATAAAAAAGGCAAGGCATATAAGGCATCTTTTTATTCTCTTCTTATTTCAGTACTAGAAGTAACTAAATATGTGGCAAGCTCCCTTTCCTTGCTTGCTGTTTGCAGAGGGCATCTTTCCAGTAGGTGACTTCCTATGCATTTTAAATGTTTTTTGAATGTCACTGATGCTGTGTTATTGTTGTAGAACGAAGCTTATTAGCAGTGTGAATAAATACCTCTTACCAGAGCTTGCTTTCTGGCTTGTTAAATCTCAAGGTATAGTTACAATGATGTGTGAAATGCAAGAGCTGTCGGATTCTCCAGGTAAACTAAAAAAGTAAAGAATGAAATAAATTGTATACTGGCTTTGACATAGTAGATATGTCTGTCATTGTTAATATTAAAAGTTATGATCTGTCGTGCCCAGAACAGCTTCCAGTAATTCATTTGCACTGACAGCTTTGAGAAGGGTATAAAATTACTGTCGCTTCTCCCTAACCAGTTAAATTTGAGATTTAGTGCACCAAGTTTTATTTGAGGGAACAGATAGTGTGCTAAAGGTAGTCTGTGAAGTTCTAGTAGCAAATCTTTAAGCTTGAAAGTATTATCGTAAACTAAACAGACTTTGTACTTGTGTGTTTAAAAAAAGGGGTTTTATTGAGAATTTCACTTATAGCAGAACAAAAGATAATTAGTTCAGCTGAGTTACTTATTAAGCACTGCTGTTATGCGAATATTGAGTTGGTGAGGTGAGACCTCATATAATATTTGTGTATGCTGATAGTATTTTTTCATAAAACAAGGAAATATGTTGAAAAATAATTATTATTTTTTTTCTTGCTTGCTATGGAAATGTCTGTGCTTACTATGTAAAGACTGCTGTGTTTTTTTTTTTTTCCTCTTCTGAGGAACTAGGACAGCTCATGCTTTTTCCTGCTAAATATATTTATGAGGCAGCTGTTTTATAGCTTTCAGCTCCAAAGTTATAGATAAGTGTGTATTTGTTTGACAGAAGATTCGAGAATTTCCATTTACTGCCAGTACATGTAAAGCTTGGCTAAGCAGACTGCATCAGGAGCACACACCATTTGTATTAGCCAATCTGTCTTTGCAAGTCCCAGGGCCACTATCTTGCTAGAAGCCACTGTGTGCTTTTGAAAGCATGAAATTAGTTTTATACTGAGCACATAGTTTCTCATTTAGCAGTTCTTTTTATGGTAATGGTCAATTTATGGTTCAGTGCCAGAATTTTGGTGTTCTGTCAAAGCTGATAGCTTCTGCTAAGGTGTTCTTTGGAGATAAAGACAAACAAACAAAATCCAAAACAACGCCTCCCAACAAAAATGCAGTTTGTCATGGGGATCCTAGGGAGATGCAAATAAAAGAAAGTTCTCCCGAATGACCCAACTATTGACATTGCTGATAGCATTTTGGAATTATTTTGTTGTAGTATTTCAGAAAACATTTGTCATTCATGACATGGAATTAATAAATTAATTGCCACCTTTTTATATTTCATAATTTTTTTGTTTGCTCTTTTTTTTCCCCCGTGACGTGTAAAATTGCTGTCTCTCAATGCTAATTTTCTCTATGTGCTATTTAATGATTAAGGTCAAAATGCACTTGAAAAATGTATACGAAGCACCCTAAACATTCAGGATGATTTTTAGATAGCAGCTTTAGAATACCTTATGAGCTTTTCCCTTTCTTCAGGAATCTATAAAAGTCAAAATAAGTTGTTACTAAAACCTTTGTAAAACCTTTTTTAATATATATAATTAATAAGTTGATGAACCAACTTATTTTTAACCTGTGTCTCGTTCTTGGCAGGTTTTTGTTGTTTTTCTAGCTATGCCATATTTGTGACTCTTCCTCACTAGGAGCTATACTTGATGAAAGGTTAAGGTGGTTAACATTGTGCACTTCACTTGGGTTACTCTCTTTAGCCTACATTATTCTCTCTCAAATATAGGCAATTTAAAATTGCATTGCTTTTAAGCTAGGTCTCCACAATTCTGACTTGATCCTGAAATAAGCATTTTTTAATGATACAATATTTGCTTCTTTACTCAGCTCTGTCTGCAAGGAGCAAAATTTGATGTTGCTTTCTTTTTGTGCAAGATGTCGTTGGCTCTAGAGCTGGTAGTGTTTCTTCTAAGTGCTGAGGAGAGATCCTGTTCTACCTACTGTTATGCCTTCCTGGGATAAGAAAAAGCTGGAGGTCCTAGTTCCCAGAAGTTGAGAAGTAAATTTAAGCTTGTGCACCTGTTTTTTCTTACTCCATCATCATGAAGGATAAGCAGTAGAAGCTATGGAGATGACTGCCCTTTGTCACAAGCACTTGGAAAGTGCAGCAGTCCCACTGCAACAAAGCTCCCTTTTCAAAACCATGTTTGGATGCTTGTGTAGTCATGCAAGAGATGCACACTGGCAGCTTAAATATATACTGTTGTCATTTTAGGACCTTTGAGTAAATTTGCTTGCTACTCTTCAGTGTGTGTTTAAAGGCTACAGGCAGAAAATATTATGAACATTTGGAAAACAATGTGTGTGACATATTGCTACCATGGCATATAAAAATTGTTTTATTTCTCTAAGTGCTTGAGCTGTAATGCCTTTCTTTGTCCTTTTACTTTTGGTAATTCTTTGTATCATTATGAATATAAGCTTGTCAAATTTCAATCTGGTTGATTCTTTGTTTGAAGATGGCTTTTGCAAGGTCCTTTTACCCTTAAAGACCTTGCATCTTCTCCAAGTGTCTTTATTGCTGCATGTTTCCCCTCCTGCCATTTCATGTTGGTAGTTCAAGTGAGAGGCAAGATTTGGAGTGTTTGTTGTGCTGGACAAAATTACTTCACTTCCTGGTGTGGAGCTCTATTGCTTCTGTATCGATTCTCTAGCTATTTCTGTATCAGACTGTCAGTTATCACATGGCATTGTAATTTTAATTTCTTCTCCTTTGGAAGATATCGGTGTCAAAGTATGGGGATCTTCTGCATTTTGGGAGTTTTCAGGAGGCAGCAGCTTCTCTACTGCCAAGATTACTTTACAAGGAGATTCTGAAGAAGAGGACATGAAGTTAAAAGGAAAAGAAATTATTGGGGAGGTGTTATGTTGTGAGCAATTCCATGTTAGTCACTTGACTCTGGGATCCAAGTCTAGCTAGGCTCTCGGTGGAAATTTTGAAATTTGTTTTTTTTTGTGTGGAGGTCACTGATGAATCCTGCCAGAAGAGCTGAGTGCACTGAGAACTGTAGTTCACTGTAGCAGCCCTGCTGAAGCTTTACTACAGAAGCTCTATTTTTTTCCTGTCTGTAGGTTAAAGAGCCAGAGATGTTCTGGAGGTCTCACCCAGAATGTTCAGCCAAGAAATTGTCTTTTTTTTTTTAATATGCTTTCTGTTCTGTTGGATTTTGAGCAGTGCTCATAACATGACTCTGAAGGGAAAATAAACTATGTAACTTCCCTCTTTCACATATGCTTTTTTGTTCCTGTAAGGATGTTTTTTTAAAATTATTTTTAAGTTGGAAGTGAGGAAAGCTGGGTGTGTTTTGATCTCCAGAGGTGCAAGAAGAATGCTTTTGTATTGATACCAGCATATGAAAGGCTGAATTCCTTAGCCTTGGGTAGGTTCAAGACCTACACTGAAGTGCTTGTGTCTCTGAGCAGTGCAGATCTTGGGAGGAGATGAGGAAGTCTTTTTAATACGCTGTGAATAGAGAGATACAGCTTCCTTAAGGCTTGAGGCTTTAAAATTCATATAGCTACAGGACCTACTTGAGGGAAGGGATATGACTATGAAAACTCAATGGACAAAATCTTCACTTTAAGCAACTTGTGAAACTGTCAGACTTTGGGCAAAATTTTGTGTTATGATGCATTTGGTAATGCCACTTGTTAGTGTATGGGTTGCTCTGGATGGTGTAGGATGTCTGTGTTCAGATCATCTGTGTTCAGGTGATGAAAGGATGTTTCCATGTCAAGGGACTTCTGAGATTACTGTGGTGTGTTCTGTTTTGGATTTTTTTGCTTGTTTTTTGCTAGCTGTTCACATTGTTACTGTTTATATTTTTACCGAGCTAGAAAAGACAGAGCAGGTCTCTGGTGTGAGTTTCCCTTTTGCTTGTTTCAAGCATTCTGTGATGGCACAAGTTGAAACACAATGCCTGGATTTGGAACTTCCACCTGAGGGTCTGTTTTCTTCAGGATTTTTCATAGTAGGGGTGGAGAGATGAAGGGGAGGTTAGAAATGCATGTAGGAAGTTCTTAAAATCATCTGTTTTTCTGCTCAAGCTGGATTCAGAATTTTCACACATGTGCATCTCCTCTGGCTCAGCCTTGAGTGCTTGCAATGATTACATCCTGAAATGTTTTTGTGACTGGGCATTTAAATAGGAGCAGAAATTGAGGTGCTTTTTTTATCAGGTGATTAGACTTAGGTGGAGCATGGAGAAAATAAAGAGGTGAGGAAGATTCATAAGCTTTATAGAGTGGCACATCTGGATAAAGAGTCACAGAAATCACTTCATCAAGAAAAAGCAGACTAATTGGAAAGGACAGAAGATTATTGTTAGGATTTCCAATTCATGTATCATGGCCAGGTTGGTTAGTGGTACCATTTGAGCCTGATGCATCTCTAGTAAGGTTCTGAATAGTAAAAATCAATCTATTAAGTAATCATTGTAGTAACCTCTTTTTAATGAAACACAAACAGCACTTAGCTCCTGTGTACCCAGGTTACTTCTGAAAATAAGATTTAAGCTTCTCAGTGACTTTGGCTGCTGAGTTAAGGATGAGACTTTTTAAGAAAAGCCAAAGCTGAAACACCAGGAGGATATTGACTGGGGAGTAAATCTTTGTGAAAACAGCCTCAGGTTTTGGGTATTTTAAACATGGTTTTAATGAACGGAAAGCGGTATAGTTCCAGATATGTTCTTGATAGCTATCAACAGGAACAAGGACAAATCTAGCAGAATCAAGTAAAAATATTGTTGTCCTTTTATTTTAACAGTTGCAAACATTTTCTCATTTTAATAATTCACCCTAGCTAATAAGTATTTCTCCTTCAAGGGAAAATTGTCTTTTCTTTCAGTCTTCCTCCAAACAAACAAGGCAACATTTTTTCAGAAATTTTCAGACTATCTTTGCGGAAAAAATATTTGAGTTGATATTGTTTGGTTAAGTGTATATTAGACTTCTACTCTGGTTATTAGTTATTGCATGGTATCTCAGCTTAATGTGTTTGTTTTTTTGCTGAAATTCTTGGTAGGTGATGGAATGCCAGGCACATACTTTGCCTTAGATTAAATTCAGTTCTTTTACGAATTTTTACATTTTTGCTTCAAAAATACTTGTTATGATTATCCAGACTTGAAATCAGTGGATGAATTGGGCAGATAAAGCTATCCGTATTTTTGAAGTATTTGTACTTTATACTGCTTTCCTCATTTGGAAGCTTGGTGTTACTTTGATAGATGGCACACTACCCTGACTGCTTCAAGTCATCCCTTTGCAAGGTTGATGCAATGCATCAAAGCTGTTTTAACTGCTTTAAATAACCAAGAGAAGAATCCTAATCTCAGGAATTGTCATTCATTAATTGAATATCTGCAGAGTGGAGAGCAGGGCTGTGTTGTTTCTGCTGGTTGCACATTAGCAGTCTGTGAGTCTCATCCATCCCGTGCCCGGGTGATCATTCCCAGAACCGCCAGCCGTGCGCTGTGCGCAGGGGAGCTGCCTTGGTCCCTCTCAAGGAGCTTCTGCCATGCCCGTTCAGCACTGACCCCTCTGTGGCAAAAGCAAACTGCTGGAACAACACTAGGAGTTTAGAAATACATGGGAGTCTGGATGAAAAATGGCAATTTTTATTCTGTCTTGAGTGGTCAAGTACATGCAGCTACAAATTACATACCCTAAAATATGTCAAAATAACAGCTTTTAGTAGGCAGCTGAGTGATGATAAATGGCCAGAAACTGCTGTGCTGTTGTGCTACCTGGCCTGAAATTGAAATCCCTTTACTCAGTATATTATTTTCTAGGCCATCTATTGCATGAACATGTTGTTTACTGCCTACTTTTAATAGAGTTCTTGGGTCAGGAGAAATTATTATGCCAAGTCAAGGTTTCAGGAGTTGCATAGTTGGTAGAATAGCCAGTAACAGTGCAGACACACAGAGGAGGAGCCTTTGAGGAACCATAATCACTTAGAAACTCTTTTTCCCCCTTTCTTCTTTTCCCTTTGATGTTGTTGCTGAATGCTAGTGGAACATGATGGTACTGCTGTGGTGTGGAGTAATCAGCTGCCAGTACAAAACAAAGTCTGAAGGGACATCTATCAATTAACTGAAAATAATGAGAAAATTATTATTGTTACACTAATCAAAGTTAACTTGTTACCAAGAAATTTGGAAGTCAACGCATTTGTAAGCCATGTATGGTCTAGTATGACAGTTCTGGTATAAGCAAAGTCAGAATTAGTGCATCCACTGGGGCTCACAGACTCTGAGGACTGAAGGAATCACCAAGCCTTATCTATTCTACAGTACTGGACAAAATAGTCTCTAGCATTAATTCCTTTGGGAGAAGAAATTGCTTTCCCAAATATGCAAGTGTTTGCTGTTAAGTCCAATAAATCTGCAATTGAACTAGAACACAATATTTAGAGACACATTCAAGTTCAATTTAAGGACTTCAGGATGTAATGAATTTACTTGTTAGGCTGTTGAATTGTTTAAATAAACCTTTGCCCTTGCAGTTAAGAACTGCATCTTACTGCCAATTGAAATTTCCTGATTATGTGCTAGAAGGTCCCTTTTCCTTTCTACTATTAAAGAACTCCACGATTAGATACATTCTCCTAATAAAATGGCAAGGAATCTTGATTTCAAGTCCAACACAGTTTGTATTAAGGATGCAATTACAAGCAGAGATTGTGTAATATTTGAAAAGGTTAACATTACTTTTTTAATAACATGATTTTACAACAGTGGCCTCAGTGACTCGCCAATGAATCAGAACAACAACTTTGCCTCCACAGTCGTGGACTGTTGGGTCCTGGTGTTTAAAGTCTGCACGACATACTTGTAACTGGAACAAATACTCTTTCAAGCAGGAGTGACTTCATAAAGCTCTTTTTCTTTGCATCAAGTTAGAAGCATGATACTGATACTTCTCAAGATTTTCTGGACTTCTCTTGTCTTTTCCTCTCCTCTAGTTATTTTCGACTGGCAGGATCAAGCTTTTCTCTGTGAAAAGAGAGTGAGAGTAATTTTCCAGTTCAAATTCCTTGCTTATGGACTACTTGTTTTGCTCCTTTTTTAGAGGTTGGACTCTGTTCCTAGTACTGTATTTTAAATACTGGAAGGCAGCTATGTAGCAAGTCTGTGTCCACTGCTTGGTACCATCTGGGATGTGCAGTGAACTTTGTCACTCAAAGTTATTTTACCAATTCAAAAAGAAAAAATGCATCATATTTTAGTTTAATATCGATGTAGGGTTTGTAATTGCATAGCTTTATCTGATTTCCTGTACATGATGTGTGCTTATCATGTTGCTTAATTTTCTTGGTAGTAGTTTCAAAAGCTTTCATCGATCTAAAGCATACCTTCAGTGAAGACAGAAGATGGGGAATAGAGAATCTAATCAGCCTGTAAAGACACTGTGTATATGATTTACCTAACAGATGTTTCCTTACAGTTTTACCTAGGTTTTGGGACAACAATGTCTGTAATCTAACCATGTAAATAATTTTGTTGAGTTTTCATGTTTTTTGCATACATTAGTACTGACACTCATGCTCATTAGCCATTGTCTTTTTCTCACTTCATTGTGTTGTTTAGAGACAATATCACCCAGAGTTATGTTCAGATTATAATCCTTGGAATGTCTTTACCTCATTTGGAGCATGTCCCCAGCAGCTACATCCATCCATCCACAAAGACTTCTTTCTGTACTTTGGGGGAAGAGTGGGAACGTAGCATAAGCATACTAATTTATTAGGACAACCAGTTCCTGCTTGTTTTAGTCTTTTACTTGAGGTTAAATGCTTGCAGTTGGGTTGCACAAAACTGTCTTGAGAAGATGTACTGTTAACAGGCTTGCTCCTAAGCCTGTGACTATAATACTAATACTAATCTTTCTAATGCTTTGCAAGCTGGTGTTCTGCATTTCTGATTCCAGAGAGTATGCTGCCAGAATATGGGTTTTTTTTCCTTGATACTAAACTTTCTCCCACAGAAGTGGGAATGAAAAGGCTCTATGAATTTAAGTATTGCTTGGAATTTATTTCTGCAGTTTGCTTGAAACTTGACCTTAATCTAAGCTCTTCTCACTTCTGGGTCAGGGTATGTGTACCTGTATTCAAGATTTTGAGAGTGCTGCCCATGAATAAATCCAAAAATAACATGGCTTGAATTAAAGAAGAACATTATTTTGTAGCAGTATCTAAAGTGAAAATGCTCAAACTAACACAGAAGTAGAATTGTCTTTTGCTTATCACTGGATGTCTGGCAAAGTTGGTCACTCCTGAACTGCCTGCTTTTTCTCCTGCTGTGTAACCTTCTCTCTGTGTTCCCCTTCTGAAGTCAAGGAGTTACCTCAGGTTAGTTACTTTTTTTTTTTCCCCTGAAACATCATCTTACACTCTTTTGATTCAATTTTACATAGTCATGTGGTGGTATTTTCTCCCCTTCTCTTAGATTTTTCTTTTAGTATCAGGGTTTATAATTAATTTTTCTCTACAGTGAAGTAAAAATGTGGTGTACTTTCCTGTGGCTTACATTCCTTTAGCTGCAAAATTAACTAAAGTCTAAATTGTAAACAACTGTTATTTTTTATGGGCCTTTTTAATTGAGGTTGCTAGTAACTGCTGAGAAAAAAAATGCCTTTTTTTTGGTAAATAAAGCATTTATAGAAAGATGAATATATTTTTCTTCCAACTTTTCACAAACTTGGTGAGCTTGGATTGGTTCCTCTAAAATGACAACACATGGAAGTGTTTTTCCTCTTTCATCATCTCTCAGTGGCACATACATCTGAGGCTCCTGATCTTTGGTTTAAACTACTGTTAAATTTTCATTATAAATGTGCCACCTACTGGAGCAAAAGGCCCATCAGCAAATATGTATTAATGTTATCTTGTCCCAGACACATTTGCATAGTAATTTCTTGCTAGATTCCTGTGCTTATGGTTGTCAAATCTACACTGCTTTTTGTCAGACTCACCATAGGGTCTGAAAATGGTAATAAGAATTGGAGGGGATGTGGAGCATAAAGGTTTAATGACATGCCTTGGAAAAAAAAAAGAATTGATATGCTGAAATGTAATGAAAAATACCTGCCTGGAACTAATGTCCAGTAAGGGAATCTTAAATTCATAGGTACTCTAAGTCTTGATTTCATAATGTAAAAAAACCAAACAACCACTTAATTGTTCAATATAGCCTTGTAGCAAAAAGAAAATTTAAACAAGATTTTAGATTATGCACTAGTTTTTTGTAGTTGTTGTTTTTAAAAAAAACATCTTTGGTCTTGTCTTGGCATAGGATTAGTCATGTTCATTTTTACAAATGAGATGCATTTTATTTGGAGATTGTTGTCTTTTGTGTTACCATAATGACATGAATGATTGTTTGCTACAGTTCTATTGTGCTAGACTTGTGCAGAATTATGGAAAGGACTTATTCCCAAAATTTTTAATCTGACTTTGAAACATTAGGCCAGTAGTGCAAACTAGAAGAATAGAGAGGTCTAGGAAAAAATGCTCCCCTAAACTTAAATGATTTTCTTCATGTTTCTCATGAAAGTGAGTGCTTTTTTGGCAACACTTGATTCTATCACAGTAGAAAAATGTCTAATATATGAACAAAACAAAAATAGGATCTTCCTGAACATTAATTTGTTTTGCTGTATTAAATATAAAATTTAATATTTATTTTTCCTGTACGAAAGTCTTTGATTTAGGCAGGGCTGTCTTTTTTTTTAATTGGACCAACCATGATATAGCTGATATGTTAACGAGACAGCTATAAAATTTGGTGGTTTTCCTTAGAAAAGTTGCTGTTTTCTTTCCATGCCTTGCAAATACAGCTCAGCCATGAGGGCATTTGGTTTTGAAAGGAAAGAATGAGTCAAGGAACCACCCTCAGAAAATGAATGTGCAGTCTAACAGGCTATGAAGGAGGAGATAGGGAGCCAGGAGCTCTCTGATCTCTTCCCATCTCAAGTTGTGGTGCATGTTGCAAACACGCAGGTTTCCAGGTCCTCAATGTCAAATGCAGAGAGTCCAAACTATGCTTACTAAATCTCAAACTTCCATTATACTTCAACAAAAATATAATTTATTTAAATTTGGAGTTTTTAACACAGATTTGTAATGATCATAATCAGTGTCCTTGTACCCTGTCTGCTTCTTTTCATCTCTCTAATGCTGTTAGACTGAGTTGTGCTCTGGATGTGTTTGGATGGTGTTACATATTTATTTGGTCAATATACCATAGACAAATGAAATGCAAGTGCCTGTGATAGATTGTCAAGGATGTTGGAGTGACTGCTGATAGGGCTCTGTGGCACTGGGGTGGCACAGTAATTAGCAGGAGATAGTAGCACAATACTTTTCTTCAGGTCTTGAACCTATTTTTCTGTGTTCAAGAGGGAAATTGAATTTCCTGGTCATAGATACTACATTGCCTAATTTCCCTTTTCTTTATTTGATAATTGAATGACCAATTTAATATTTCAATGTGAGGGAAATTTAGGTTTTATGTTGAGTAGTCCTGCTTATGAAAAATATAAATTACTTTTTTTTTTTCCTTTGGTAAGTGATGATCAGAATGTGTCATGCAGTTATGTGCAACAGGCCAGGGTGTATGTCTGGCTTCACACCAGGCAGTGGACTTGGAGTGTGCTGGGGCAGTGCTTCAGGAAGTTTGCTGCTTGCAGGAACAGTGCTCACATTTCCATTGGCTGGACAAGTAGGAACATCAGCTGGAGTCATTAACATTGTTGTCTTTAGGGGTGCCTGTAGCTGATCTGCCTGCTTTCCCAGAATAGGACACTGAAGCCAGTAAATAAGGCAATAAAACATTTCACACCTAATAAATTTCATAAACCAAAAGCAAATAAAATCTAAGCAGTTCTAGGAAGAACACAGTTGTTCCAAATGTTAAGAGATTAAGGTAGTATAGAAAAGACAAGGATAAGAAAAAGCGCTGCTATTTTTATAGGAGGAGGTAAAGATTGTACCTCAGGAAACTTCTGAAATGCTTAAAAATACTTCAATAATGAAAAAAACAGAAAAGAGAAGTAAATCCTAAGCAACGTCTGAGAGTAAAAACATTTAAAGTACATGAATGTTACTCAACAAAATAAGTGGCTACAAGAAAATATCCCAAGGAGGTATTAAAAATAAGTAGAATAAATCATTACAGAAAAAAAAAATCAAGTCCTGCATGCATTTTATGGGCATATGGAACTTATTCAAAGCCTGTTTCTTCATAACTGGGCTTTTAAGAATAAAGAAGTTCCTTATCTATTATTTACTACATTAAAAATGTCGTTCAAAGCATGATTTGGTTTTTTTGTCAGAAATTATTTGGTTATTAGTCTTTTGTCTAATAGGCTATATCAGCTGTCTTTAATTTTATCATTTTTACAGGGATGTATATGCTTTGATATAGTGCTTTGATATGGACATGTAGCGTTAACAAAATAACTAAAAATAATTTAATAATTTGAGAGTACAAAACCAAGGTGGGCAGAGAAGCGATGCACTAGCCATCCTAGTGTATTATGAATTATTTCAGGGAATTGTGATTGGAGTTGTGTACATTCATAAAAAATGGCATAAATTATTTGGTTCTTATTTCAGTTTGTATCCTGTTATGACCAAGCAGAGGAAGTTTGGAATTTTGCTTTGGAATATGCAAAATTCAGGATAACAGTCTAGCAGGAGTGGAGAGACAGGCTAGTTGAAGCAGTTGAAAGAGAAATGCAATACCTGGTTGTCTTTCATAAAATAATGTGGCATTTTGCTTTCAGCTATTTAAAATATGATAATTTTTGTAACATTAGCATGAACTACTAAAAAAAAATCACTTTTGAAGGAACATCTGGAAGTGTTTTCAAAGTCAAAGGCCCAAGCGTTTGATTCCTGTAAATAATGCTGCTTTTGAGGGTAACCTCAAAATAAACAGGTTTACTTGCCAATTGAATGTTGTAGCCATAAATAAAACATAATTTTATTTCTCTTCCAACCAAGAAAAATTATTTGGTAACTACTTTTCAGTCGTTCATATGTAAGCTAAACAAGTGCACATAAAATATTCTATCTGTGACATTATATGCTCCATATCACTGTCATAGCGAATGCCCTTAGAATTGCTTAGAGATATTTTGAGAATTTTTTAATTGCAGTTCTTCTCTCCTGTGTACAGGAGGGAATTGCAAGGAAGGTTTGAGGAAGTAAAAACATCAAGGTACAAGATGTATTTTAGTGTGGTAGGGGGCTTTATGTGTAACAAATTTGAGTGTGTCTGTGTCTCATGCTTGTGGCATTGTGGTGGGGCTTTGGATGTTTGGGTTTTTTTCAGCCTCATTAATGACCTTTATGGCCCTTGGCAAGCCTGGAAATTATTTCCACTTTTGTCAGCTGAGAATGACTTGGCTGTTGTCAGCATCTTGCAGGAGTTGCAGACTCACATGCTATCAGAAAAACTCCCTCCAGACAGCACTCCTTGTGAACAAAGATGGCTTCAGCAGATGTACTGGTTTTGCTGACCATTTTTGTGGTGCTTTTTTATGATGAGGAATGGCTAAGGTGGACCTTAGCTGCATTTGTGAAGCAGTGACAGCCTTCCTTGTTTAGTATGTTAAATAAAGGCTGTTATGCATTTATTCAGGTGCTGCAGATTGCAAAGCTTCTCTGCACAGGTGAAATGACCTGTACCTAGATGATAACCCTGGTTTTCCCATGCTGCCAAAGGAAACCTGTGTATCCACTCCTGTGAGCTGATTTTTTTCTCTGAATCATTTGTTTTGAATAGGTATTTTAATGTTCTGCATGGCTCCCAAACACAAACTGGTTTGTTTTTTTTTCTCCTGTCTTTTCCAAATATAGCAGTTAAGCACCAAATTGCTGAAAATAGGAGCTAGGTAGGCCAATTTTCATCCATGACAGGTGCTTCTGTCTACTTCTCAAATGTTTTCTCTGGTGTGTCATTAAGCTTAGCTCAGCAGTGGCAGTTTCAGGGTGTGCACATGATGAGCAGGCACACTGCTCTCATTGCTGGTACTTAGTCCCTTTATAGGCAGTACCACTGCTCTGACTTTATTAAAGGGAAGCAGCTCCTGTTTGCAGAGCTCGTTTGTATTTTCAACATTAAAAGGTTTGTGATAGGGTGGCCATGGGACAGAAATTTCCCATGCCAGGGGTGGCATAAAATGTGTGATCTGCTTCTGAGAAAATCAGTTGCTGCTCGCTTTTAGTGGCAGAAGGATTGACAAGGGGGTGGAGGGACTGCTTTGCAAAGAGCCTTAAAAGTTCCACATCTAAGCATGAGTTGTGCCAGGGCTTGTCATTGTCAGGTGATGAGACCTCTCCCACCACTCCTCCATGCAGCAAGTTTTGGTGTGTTCAGAGTGCAGGCCTTCCTTCAGGCTGTGCAATAGAGGGGTCATCACTGGCTGCAGGCCAAGAGAGTTAATTTCTGCACTTCTGTTTAATGAGTTAACATCAACCCTAATGTAGATTTTCATTCTGGCTTAGATGGTTGGGCATAATTATAATACCCAGATGCCGTCTTCCATTATTTGAGCATTATTTTCTCATTCTCCTCAGCAAGCTGTGCATTACCCAGCCTTGATGGGGATGTTAGGAACACTAAGCACAGCCTTACAGCAGTGCGGCCCCACCAGATGTAAGAAGCGGTGCTATAGTCACAACCAGAACGCTCACAGCTTGTAAAGCAAACCAGAAGTTGCACTGCAACCAGGGTAAATATTTGGCTAAAAATGAGCCCGTGTGTAAGGCTGTGCTGTGGAGACTTATTAGCCGTATCTGAAAAGAGCTCTGAAGGACAATCCTATTGATTTTGTTCTTATCTTGATGACCTTGTAGGTTGAGTTAATGGTTTCTAAACTCAATTGATGAGTTTGCATGACAGTTCTGTTTGTCTCCACTCAAGGAGAAAGGGAAGTAGTATCGAGTTGAAGAATAAACTCTCATGATTTTGCTCACTCTCTTAACCTTCAAAACGTATTTCAATTTGCATGGGTGTTGATGAATTGATGTAAACATAGTAACTGTACTATCTAGACAAGACTGGAATGTAGTTCATCTGCAATAAATTACCTATTTCTCAAATCTTATGACTTGGAAGTCATCTGGAATTACAATAGGCATCATCACACTTGGCTGATAGACATTTTTAAAGAAGCTGGAGTTTGACAAGGATGGGGAAAAAATAAGTCTGCTCTTACTGATGTAAAAACCAGGCTGTTTCTCACTGTGTGCTCCTGGTGTGGTTTGTAAGGCAGAAGATGTTTTTGCCTCTCTGTGGATACTTGTACCTGGAAAGAAAGCCATTCTTTCGGGACAGTAGGGCTGCAGAATCATCTCAGGGAATGATCTTTTGTACCAGATCATTAACTGATTTTAAAATTGTCACAGCTTCTGTAAATCCAGACATAAAAGCAAGCATGCAGAATTTCATGTAGCTACTGCTAAGATACATTCTGATTTTCAGTTCCCCCGTGGCATAGTGAACTTCACCTTCATACATAATGTTGTTAAAACTTGGATGTTTTATAGATGAAGAGGCTGTTGCTCTCTTGTAAATGTTAACTACGAGAGCAGTCTGCATAAGATCAAGAGGCACTAAGGGATAATGTAATTGGAATTTTTCAAACAACTGTATCTGTTTCAGAATGAAGATTCATGATAGAAAAAGAATAAGACAAAGTAGATCTCAGTTTCAGCATAATTAAGATTTTTGCCTGTGGTTATTATGGGAAAACTTTCTTAAATATTTTACCCTTACCCCTTTGAAAGTTTTAATGTCAGATGAGCAGGATTTTCATTCTGTGGCTACTTTATTAAGCTCTGATTCCCAAACTTCTAGCTAACAAAGAGAACCAGAGCTGTAATTAGCATTTATCTGTTTTTTTTTCCTTGTCTGTCCTGATGGAAAGATCCTCAAGTCAATCAAGATAAGGGGAAATTTTGTTAAAGCATTAAGTGTTTTGTTCTTACAAAAAAGTTGAGAAAAAACCCCTAAGAAACTACAAAATAATATATAATTATATAAAATATATATAAAAAGTAAAATACGGTGGCAGAATTCACTTCATTTGATATAGATTTAAATGACGTAAATAAAGCTGCTCTTGGTAACTTGCACATTAGTATTTTCTTCAGCAAGGTGGTTAAGGGTGCTTAAGTATGACCTCTGCCCAGGCAAGGAACAAAAAGAAAAATAACAACACATTTAGAGAAGGTATAAAGCGGAAAGAGGGCTTCCATTTTTACAGTTTTTTTTTCATTTCAGGTCAAGTTTAATTAATGATAATTTTAGAAGCTTCTCTATAAAAATTCTATCTACTAGCTTTGTTTTAACAGTATTGACAAGTAAACCCTTGGCCTCTATGTATTACTGAGAAGAAATCTTTGAAATAGTCTTAGCAACATGCACTTGATTTATTATTTGAAGATGTCTGAGCAGGAAGCTATGTCCATATTTTAAGGTAGAGTCGTGTATTAATGAGCTGGTCTTTTCATTTCCTGGGCCAGTAGTATTTAACACAATTTTTTTATAATGCCTTTTTCTTTCTTATTTAAGTGCCAGTGCTGCTAACTCTCCACTGCACAGAAAATGGTTTAAAGCAGGTGTAGACCTCTTGGCTGAGAATTTATTATGATCTGTCTTTTTATCTTATCATGTGACAGAGAGGAAATGATGTTACGTTGCTTTATGTTAACATGTAACAGAGAGGAGATGATTTAAGTAAAACTATAGCCAATATTGCAATAATCAAGTTCACATGAAGTGAGGTAGGGAAGATGAAAGAGCATGTGTCTGAGTAATGTAATATACTGAGAATTGATAATAACTTTATTTTGGTAAGCTAAATTTCTTCTGGATAGACAACACAAAAATGAAAAGTACAGGGATGAATAAAGGATTTGGATTTTGAATTTCTGTTTGGAAAACTAAGGAATATATGTCATAATAAGACACAAGGCCTATGCAAAACGGTAATAAGACCATTCCCAGGTGAGTATTACTGTCTATTCTGCTACAAAAAAAGCCTCTCTGAGGAAGAGGAGCACAGAACATCTAATGTTATGTGCTATCAAAACTGTTACAGTACAAAAGCACTTTTTTGTCAATATTATATGAGAGAACCTGACAAATTGTATGGGGGGTGTCTTTTTGTTTCCCCTCATGTTTCAGCATCTGAAGATATGAAATTATTTCATATTCACCTTTCCAAACCCTGATATTATATAATAATTTTATTTGATTACAGAAATGTATTTCCTATGTCACTTTCACAGTGAGTGAGAGTACATGGAACAATGGAGGTATTTAAAAAGCCTCTCAACTGAATCGATCTTGGAATTTTCATATCTTGAATATTTTTAGTCACAGTATTTTGAGTTGTGATCATTTAGTAATAAGAACAATGGCTTTTCCATCTTTTAGAATTCTCTACAAAGAATGAACTCATTTAATGTATAGTCCACAGGGATTTTGGCGAGTGGCTGTTAGCAGTATAGATGGCCACTTTTCCTTGTTGATTGACTTAATGAGTTTAGATTTAATGAGATTTCTTTATAGTATTTTTATGCTCTAGAACTGTATATATACATCCATCTATTACTAGATAAAACTTGATCTTTGGTGGACTGTGCTATGTGTAGCATCTGTGATCTGGAAGTTGCTTAAGCAACAAACACTGCACAAGTAGAGTTGTGGAAATTATAATTTCATGTGTCTATTTTGATAAGAGGGGAACAAGAGCTAAATTCTCTGAAATAATTGTGTTATGTTAATTCAGCATGCTTGTGACACATTTATGTCACTACATTGATTTTTTTTTTTAATGTCTTTTTGGTATCATCAGCTTATATGTGCATACTTAAAACTTTTATCACAACATATTCTTGCAAAACTGGTTAATTGTATCAGAGCCCAGGTTAGAAGGAATCTTGAGAGACTGGTCCAAGCTTTCCTGGGAAGGGGAGTCATGAGGAGAATATCTAGCAGCTTGTCCACATCTTGAAACCTCCAGCATGAGGATTCCATCATGTTCTGGGGAGGTTGTTGCAGTGAATTCTTCATCTCACTGTATTTTTTTCTCATGTCAGGATGAAGTTTATCCCAGTGTACTTCTTGTACTTCACCTTGTCCTCTCCATATGGATCCTCATGGAGAGTGGGCCTCCATTCTCTTTGTGACTGTTCTTTAATTACAGAAATTCGGTTATGAGTTTCCACCTAAGCCTTCTCCTTTCCAGGGAGAAAATTCCAACTCCTTCAGTCTTTCTGCATAAGGCAGGTTCTCCAGACCTTTGATCACCATTAAGGTCCTTCTTTGGACCTCTCCACTCTGTCCACATCTTTCTTGGTTTGTAGGGACTAGAACTGTACACAGTGCTCCTGTGGGTGCAACCTGACAAGCACTGAGTAGATTGGGACAATCACACCTCTATCTCTGTTTATAAAGCCCCTGGGGACTGAGGATTGAATATTAGTCTTAATTAAGATTAAGCATATTGTCTTTTTCATACTGAGATTTCAAAGTGATTGAAATGATCAGAGTTTGTTATGCTGTTTTGCGATCTCTCTGTTTGGATTCACAGCCAGTAATGTCAGATGTGGTTTCTGTTTTGTGCTCTTCTTTATATGTGAGTTGTTATGGATGGATGGTGTCCACTCCTCTGTAAAAGAAAAGCAAGGCTATCTGTCTTCCTCAACAAGTGGATATGAGGTTGCAAGATGTATTTCTGTGCCGATATTTGTCACTCTGTTTCATATATGAAAATAGAAGGTTATGTGACAAAGCTGCTCTGGCTCTTCGTTGCTTCTCAAGTTTCAGTCTTGATCCAAACCTGGCTCTGGTAAGGAACACTTGTCTCCTTAGTCAGTTTTTCTTGTCAGGAGCCAGCAATGCTGACTGAAACAAATTAATGGGAACTGTTTGGGAGGGGTAGACAGACGAGTGCTTGTGTGCCTGACTTCAGAGATATCCAAAGCCAAAATACTGAGTTACCTTTTTGCTGATTTCTTAATGTGGAACTATAATTTCACAGTTCTGTTGCTGCCAATCTTAAGTGTTTATTTACAGTTATGGGAGAGAATTGCTTGGCTGAAGGTTCAATTTATTTCCAAAGATTACAGAAATTTTCTGTAAGGGTCTCTTTCTGGGTTCAGGAGGTACTCACATCTTTCTTGTGATGTATTTGAGAATGGCTGTTCTGTGCAGGTTAACCCACTAAGGACAGAATATGCTTTAGAGGTCTGTATTCTTCACATTGGTCTTGAAGGATGTAAGCTCTTGGCTTGTAGGATTTGACATTGAATTCATTATGCAGGCTTTTCCTTTCTCTGAGTTATCTTTCATATGAAACCTATACTCTTTTCTAAAGTAGTTATTTTCTCGTGCACAACATATATTTAATAATTTGAGATGCCAAACTAAACACTCATTTACGTGCATGTGTGGTGTTTTTTGTAGAAGTCCAGTCAATTTTACTCTTTCTCAAGTTTCCATCTCAGGAGCAAATTTTTTAAAGAAAATTCTTAACGATTTTATTCTAGATCTAAAAAATATGAAATTGAGAAGAGGAAACCTAAGATTAAGTTATTCTAAGATAAACCATTTTTGTTCATCTTTTACCAAGTCTGATTAACCAGTAAATTTTTCCCTGAAATCAATGAAATTAAAGGAGATACCTGACATGCTCAGTAGACCAATGGGCATGAAAGCCTAAAAATGTGTGCAAAATACAGAAATAGTAAGATTATATTCTGATTAAATAATTGTAGATACATTGAAAGCAGGTGAGGTTGTTTCTCATACTGCCCCTTCACTGAGTGAAGGGAGTTGTTAAACTACTTGTTTTAACCAGCAATATTGTAGGGCAGACAACAAACCCAAGCTACACAGTTAATCTCTCCAGACAATACTTTATCTATATAATCAATTTATATATTTATTTATTTATATTAAATTATTATTTATCTTTTTTTCTAAAGGAGACATAGAAAATATCTTATTGGAATTTTTAATATACTGGTACTCATTATGATAACTTTCCCAGGTATTTAGTATGGTTCTACAGCTGTCAAAATGAGCAGACTTCATAAACTGACTCATTTACAGAAAGTGGTCCTCGGCTCAGTTCAATTAAAACTGCCTTTCTAAAGTTTCAACTTTCTATTTAAGAACAAGATTATTATGATTTTTTTTAAACTGAAAAATACTGAGTGATGACCACCACTTTTTTTTTTTGCTGAACCCAGCAGGCCAGACATACATATGAGAAGTGAGGGAATTATTAATGGTAATAATTTCATACATTGAAAGTATAGGGACATGAGGTCTTCATTTATCCAGAAGAGTTTTTCAAGGAGAAAGTCCTTTTGTGTTTAAAAGACAAAGTAAATTACCTCAATTTTCCATTAAATTTAAGTGCTGCTAGGTGCTAAAATGTTCTGTGGTAAGAGAGATACTGGCTGTCCTGCAGAGTCCATCTCATTCAGCTGGTTTTAGTTCATCTGGTCCTGGATGTTTGTTCTTCATGTTGCATTGTGTGCCAGTGCACAAAACTTCCCCAGTGAACTGGCTTGCTCAACAAAAGCTGTCTTGTAGTGTCACTTACAAGCTGGGTACATGTAAGCCCCATTCACTTTGGTAGGTTTTTCCTGTATTTTTTCAGGGGAATGCAGCCTGTCAGGGCAGCCTACATCAGTGCTGTATAAGGAGGCGTGATTGCAACTGCGGGTCTGTTCCATTCATTTAAAGGGAGTTTGGGTTGTGATTTCTTTTAAGGGCACCTCAGACTTAAACTGAGGTGAAGCTGAAGAATTGCAGAAAGACAGCTGCCCTAGTTTTCCAAGGACACAGTATCTGCAGTTTCTTTTGGCTTCTCTGCAGTTTCAGAGGATCAGTGCTTTGGGAAACTGGGTTGAATGGCAGATAATAGTGAAATAGCCCTCAGGAATAATCATCATATTAGGGAAGGCTTAGTCAAACGGCTCTACACTTTGATATTTTTATTTAGTTCATAATAATGTTGAAATAACCTAATTTGAATAGTATTTTTAAATTAAAAATGAATATGCATATTGGTTGTATTAAAATGATGTGATTCTTATCTGTTTTCTGTATGGCGATTAGAAGCTCAGTTATGTTTTTATGGGGATAAATCTGCATCCTGTCATGCATTGCAGTATGTTGGTACTTTGCCAAAAGGGTGGCAGACTGCAGTGCTATGAATCTGTTGAATTCCAAACAAACTCGTTTCAAGGAAATCAGAGAAAATACATGCCAATCTGACTGAGCAAATCCAAATTGCTTCAGTCTATGATTAATTAAATCAGGTTGCTTCAAAATTCATAACAGGTGCCTGAAATGACCTTACTTAATGCTATCAGCGCTCTAAATGTCTCTGAAGAACTTGGATTAGCCGACTGAGTCCCCTCTTATAGAAAGGATGTCCTATGTGAGCATGTTGTCCTAAAGGAATAAAATGGCTACATCTCAGATGCCCTGAAGGAAATACATACCCAAATGCATGTGGTGAAAGGCAGCTGAGGTATCAAGGAAGAACCTTTGAGGTTAAAATTTCAAGATTAGTATTTTATCCAGATTGAGAAAAGGAGAGATGTCATGTATACAATGCAAATATAATGGAATATATATGGGATAGATACAGAATACTTATAAAATATAACTGGTTTCAGAGTTAATGTTTCAGGATGAAGTAGTTGCTCTGCAATGTTGCTGTGGTTTTTGAACTGTAGTAACATAACCTGCACAATTCCTGTGATGTTTTTAGAACTGCTAGCTTTGGAAGCTGCAGCGCAAACTGATGGAATTTTCCATTGACATGGTATAGGTGGATGTTTGACAGCACAGCCACTGCTGCAGTGCTGTTCCCGGAGTTGGAGTGTGTTGTTTTTCTTCTATCCAACGCCTGGAATTTTTCAGCCAAGTTTCCTTATATCTTGCACTTGTTCACACACAGCTTCAAGAGCATATGCTTGTGTTTGTAGTAGATATATATATTTATGGAGTCTCAGAAATATTTGAATGAGTGTGCATCTGTGAACCTGCAAACCTTTGGGGACGGATTTTAACAGGTGTAAATCTACTTCTAATTCTGATGTGTCTGAACACATGCCATCTCTGCAAAGCTCATGTACACAATTTGATGACTTTGTGAAAAAAGAAGGCTGGCAGCCAAGAAAAATTAACCCCATGTCTTTGTGTCAGTTAAGCAGTTTAAATGACTTTCACGCCTAAGGCTGAAATAAAAATGAGCTACTACTTGTCACCATGCTCTGAGAGGCTGGTCTCTTTGTTGAGTAACAACATCCATCTGCTTCAGAAAAAAATTTACTATAGCTGACTGTGTCCTACTACATGAATCCAGCTGCCTGACCAGAGAAACAATCCTCCCAGTGCAGTGCAGAGCCCTTGGTCAGCATCTCATATGCATCTTCCATGTTCAAAATAGCCCTGGCATGGTTTATGTGCTGGGTGGTTCCATTCCATCAGCTTTCTCCCTTCCCATGGTCTGAGACGTAGTTATGCTGATGCAAGAGTGTATTTTCTTTCCAGCTGGCTTTGAAGTGGGTGTCATTGATCTGATATTTTGCAGCTATACTGAAACCCAGACTCCAGGATGAGGTTTTGTGCAATCCTGGGGGGAGGAGAAAAAAAGGGGAAAAAACCCCAAAACAAAAAAAAAAGACAGAAAAAACCTCCAGCTGCTAACTCATGCATCACCAGAAAGGAAAATAATTTGGTATGCAAGAGGAGAAAACAAAGGAAGAGAAGCCAGTATGATCATAGTTATGAACAGTGGAGTGTGAATTTAGGTAGAGAAAGGATAGATGGAAAGACCAAGAAAAGGAGAACTGAAAGTGACAAATAGAGGAGGCATTGAAGGGTGGGTAGGGAGTTTGCAAAATGTGCAGTTCCTCCCCAGCTTGAAGAGGCTTTGTGGGAGAAGATTGGAGCCAGTATTCCATCCACAGAACAGACATCTCACTTCACATTTACAGACTATCGATAGAAATTAAATTTCTTGGATTTGCCTGTTAAGCAACTCAGCCCCTGAAGGCAGGAGACTTTCCTCAGCCTGACTGAACACAAAGGCTCAGAGTCATACTGTGTCATACACCCACTTGAAACACCCGGCTTAGAACTAGGCTGTACAGGCTTCTACCCCTGCAGTTTATCAGAAGCCATTTCACCTGTGGAACTTCCTGTTGTGACCTACCATTAAACAAGGATGTCCATTCAGGAGGGAGGTGGTAAGTTAAAATCTGAACAGAAAGAGATATTGATATTTTGGATAAGTCTTCCAATGAGATCCCTTAATTAGTGAGCCTATGAGTCATGAATGGTGGTTCTTAATGTGGTTTAGTTTCTTTTTTCTGTTTCTTCTTACATCAGGATGCTATGCTTTTCAGAACAAAAATCTCAGATGGTAATTTGGAGTGAGTTTGAGCTGCCAGCTCATCTTATAATATACCTGGATGCATTGCCTATTTCTTATATCTTCACTCTCTCAGTAAAACTGTCTGGATGCTTTTTACCTATGTTCAAACTGTTTGGATATTAGTCCTTGCAAAAAAAAAAAAAAAAAAAAAAAAAAAGCTTGGTTTGTTGGGGGTGGGGGGGTAAAGGCTTTGTTTGTTTGTTTGTTTTGTTGGTTTTTTTAATAACTCCTGAGGCTCAGTCATTCATATGATTTGAATGTATTTTCAAGCTAACTACAGTCTCAGAAGGCTGTGTTGAATTTCCCTTTTCATGTTGGTGCTAATGTCTTCCTCATTTTTTATTGTTAATGCAACATTTTTGTGGCTGTGACCCACTCTGCTTCTATTTGATGACTTGCTAAAGCCTGTTATCCCTTAACAACAGAGGATGCCAATAAAAAAAAAAAAAGTTATCCATGTGGAAATTTTTATAGCACCTCTCCCATGGCCTTTATTGGGTTTTCATATTTCCAGTGCCAAAGGTGTGGATTTCAAGTTAAAGACAGTCTTTCAAGGTCTTCACCATAGGGAAGTCAAATAATTTCCATGGACAGTTGTTCTTACTGGTATAAACATACCCTACAATATGCTTCCCTGCCCAAGCTGTAGAAAGTTCTTTCAGCAACCTGAATCTGTGTACCCTGCTTCCTTTTCCTCTTTTTCTCAAAGTGCTTATGCTTTTGCTTAAGGACAAAAGCTTCCCCAGCCTGACCGTGTGCAATTCTTTGCATCACAGTTTGGGAATTTCTGGAGCATGAGTGCTGCCTCTTCCTCAGTGACCAAGTGCTTTGCAAATGGCATTGGACTGGTGAGTCTTTGAGGGTTTTGGTTTGGGTTTTTTTTTTTTAATAGTGTGTCATCACTTTCATTTAGAAAAATATGTATGTCAGGAGTAATGTCACTGGGATCTATCTGTTGTGATATATCAGCAGAATAACTGCTTTTCAGCTCCAGTAAAGATGACTGAACAAAGTAAAATGATCAGAATACAACATGCTTAGTTAGAAGAGATTTGTCATAATGAAGCAGTACATATCACATACTTTCTTTTTGACATTGGGAAAGTTACAGATGTTTTTATTCACTCTGCATAAAAGATGATGTATTTGTCACATGTATCTCTTTTTGTTATTGCTTACTTGAATTATAATTTAGGTCAAGAATTCTTTCTGAACTTGTTTATGGAGTGCTGTTGGTACTGTGTAGCTTGGTGTCATTTTGACACCTCTCACCATTATTGTAATACACATATTAAAATAATCAAGGATCTTTTATATTATTTAGACTAGCTTGAAGCTGCTTATCCTCTGTGATTCCCTTTTATTCACATTACTGAGGAACTCGCTGTCATTATGACAAGTATATATACTTATATAAATATGAACTTGGGAAGCAACTGTTAGAGAAGAGATATATAATGACTGTTAAAATGTTGCCACTTCCAAACATAGTTTTTTCAATTCTAAATTTGTATGAAGGTTGTACAGGAATGCAATGTGGAGTTTGAGAACTCAAAGTTAAGAGTCTTTCAGAATCTGTGTGCTCATGACAAAGAGGAAGGGTTAAAGGTGTCTCATACACTGCACAGGAAATATCCTCTTCTCCAGTGCTTTGGAATGCAAGATCCAAAGCAGAAAATAAGTTCATCATTCTCTCTTTTCCAACTGCAGTGAAGTAACTACTTACTGGGATGACTCCTAAAACATTTGCTGTCATCTAGACATTTTAATGACAAATTCTTAGATCAAAGTAGCAAGTGAGGTGGGGCAGTGGTGATTAATGGCTTGAACAAAAATAGATTTTACTGTGCATTTATAACTGGGGTGTCATGCCTTGGGTATTTGTTAGGACTTTGAAGGCTGCATACCTGCAGAACCTGTTGCAGTCTTTGAGGCTGGAGAAAGATTTAAGAATTTTTCTGTGAAGATTCCTGCTCAGGGGGAGAATTAAACTGACATTAAGTTCTTATGGCTGCACCATTCCCCATCATGACAAAAGTGCATGTGTTAAACAACGTGACATCTGGCTGCTATGTGTGGAAATACTTCTATGCTTCATAAAATGGGGAATGTATTTTTCATGTCACTAGTGTCCTGGGAGGAACTGTTGAAGCTGAAATGTCATCTTTGAGGACACACTATAAGTAATTTTCTAAATACATAAACTAGAACAGGAATACTGTTTTATTATTTCATCTAGGATGCAATATAATGCTAAGCATAATGGGTGTATAGGCACTCGTGAATATGTGTGTAAGTTTGATGAATCTGTGTGAAGTAGATATTCAAACAGAGTTTGCTTCATGTAAGTAAAAGTACAAGATACCAGTATGAGCTGGTATGTTTTAATAGTCCTGTCACATATGCATTTTAAGAATATGCTTGCCATGAGGCATCTGCCTAAAGCATAATCTGGGGCAGAGTTAAATACTGCTTTTCTGAATTGTCCTGGAGCCAAACTTAGTGAGGGCTAGGTGACAGGAAAAGGAAAAGCTGTAGTACATATATGACTGGATGTGCAGATGTCTTGGTGGAGGTTAAGATTTAAGAGTTCAGGAGAACACAGTTGCTTGCCTCTGCTTTGAATCTGTGTCTGTTTGTACCACAATCCACTGTCATTAACTTGATGAGGGGAAAAGACATAAAGGAGAATAATTGAACTCCTTTGATTGAATACTTTTCTGTTCTGAGATGTTTCTTGGAAGCCCTGATAGTTCATCATGTCTTGTGAAATTTGTATACTGTGAAAGGGATTTAACTGTTGCTCACTGGACATGTGCTTGACCATGTCTTTTGCCTGTTCTGTGTGCCGCTACAGTGGGAGCAGGTTGTCCTACCGCACCTCTCACTTCTATTTTTCTCCTCCAAACTGGGATGATTCTGGGGGTTTGTATAAAGTGCAGTGTATTAAAATACCACTCAAGCATGGCCAGCAGATTTCCCAGGGTGTTTGACATGGCATCGTAATTCTCCTGACAAAGTTACTTCACCCCTGCTTTGAATTTTAGAAGCTAGTTATGGGTGATTTGGCATCATTCATGCTTAGTAAAGTTTGGATTACTGATCCTTTATTCCAGTAAGTGGGGAGGGTAATTGTTTTTTGTTGAATAAAGGCTCTTTCTTTTACATAGTAGTCATTGGTTTAAGTTAATGTCTCTGGAGGGTGCTTCTAGTTCATTAGTGTGATATTCCACATATTATAAATCATTTGAAATATTAATGAAATTCCTTCTATCTGAGATCATAACAGTAGCATTTTTTTGCTGAAAATGTCTGGGAAAATATTTGGTGAACAAAGTTGAGAATTAAGAATCATGGTGGGTAGTACAATAACAATAAGGTCTAACCTTAGCAACTAAGTTTTGTCTTTTTCTTAGCTTTTATATGATTACCCGATATTGCCCATTTTTTTCCTAGTCTGCCCTTTAGTAAAAATTTGCTGTAACAATTCTGTATGTGGCTAGTCTATAGTGCACTGAAGAGAAAACCTTGATAACAAGAACAGCAAGCCTTAAGAATTGCTTGCACATGGAAAGCAAAGGACAAAACCTAAAGGATCCAAGTGTGGCTATGCAGAGAAGCCTTTTATGAATTTGACAGTAGGATGCTATTGCTGTTTGATAGCAAGCTTTACAGGAGTCAAAACTGCTACATTTTGGACTTCTTGGAAAGATGATTTTTCTCAGTGCTTAGTCTGAAAATATAGCACATGCACATAGACTGTCCATTTCTCTTGAGTCAAATTCTGACAGTACAATTCTCTGAGTTTCTAATCAGCCAAAATACAGGCATGTTGTATTCCAGTTTGCTGGGGAGAGTTGCCTGTATCAAAGCAATGTGGAAGGGGGGTGGACATAGAATCTAAGTGAAAAAAACATGTTTTGGGTACATGTTTCTGGACTCTGGGTGACTTATGTTTGTTAGGAAAACTTTTTAGCTGAGATAATAAGTAACCTATTGAAAGTGCTCAAAATGTCACTTCTCCTGCCTCCACAAAAAAAAAAAAAGAGAGAAAATACAGAGGGGAAGAATTTCAAGTACACACTTTGGTATTAAAAAAAAAAAGTCACCACCTGAGCATCTTGGCAGTTGAGCTGTTCAGTGTCAGCTTTTCTTTCTTTGACTATAGGAGCTGCTTGTGAATGACACCTGAGTGCATTTGCCCTCAGATAACCTCTTCAAGAGGCCTTTCCTTTCTTGTAGCTCTGTGGTTCTAATGTGCATACTTTTGTGCTCTCTCTCTCTTCCCCTTGCTTAGATGTGTGGTGTGGGTGTGCCACTTGCAGTGAGCATTGTACCACTGTGTTCTGGAAGGTCAGCACATCATAGCTTTTTGGAAACAGAAATGCATTTTTTTTTTTAAATTTACTATTGTTTTTTGCTTTTTTTGCTTTCATCTTAATGTTTTTGCTTTCCTTTAATCTTTCCTTCTGGTGTAATAACATTTGCCCTTTCATTGCACTCTTTTCACACGTATTATACTGTCTTTAAACCTTCCCCCCACACTTTGCTCTTCTGTGTTCCATTTTCTCCTTCCAGCTGACTATCCTCACCCTTCTGACTTCTGCATCTATAATGCAGTAGCTGCACGACTGCCTCAGACTGCTGTTCCAAAAGGAATTGCTGTTGTTCTGCTTTCCTGCTCACCCACAGCACCTCTGTTGTGCTGCACAAGAGCATTGAATGCTCTCAATACTCAGAGTCCATCATGCTTGTAGTGCGGGGGGCCTTCTGTGCTGTTTTGGATCTCTGAAGAGGCCTTCTCAGACAAATAAAGTCAAGACATCTCCAAAATCTTGGGATGGTGGCTGTCATTTGAGTAGATGGGAGTTAGCATTGTTTAAAGGGTGGGGAAGAGAGAACTGTAGTTAAAACTGGGACAGTTTGTGGTTGGAGATCCCATTTTAGATGTGAGCTAGGGGGCAGGCTGACACATTAAATCTGAAATTAGTGTGTCCTAAGACCTTCTGAAACCAAGGTCAGGCCTTCTGTAAGGCAGGGTGTTCTATGCTGTTAAGAGGGAAATAGAAAGCAGCGTTAGCATGTTTAACTAGATAAATGGTTAAAACGGGCACATTTTCATGGTTTTAGCAAGGAACTATCAAATACTGCCAAAAAAAGAGAGACCCTGCAGTCACTGACCAAGGGGAGGGAGGGAGTGAGGGAGCTATGCCTCCCGTTTGGGGGAGTTGCAGTCCCTGCTATTTTGTATTGCTATAATGCATAAACCTACCACGTGCTTATGGGATGTGTAAGGCTCTTCTGCAGTTAAGTTGAAAAAGAAAATCCTTGAGTCATCACAGAAAATGCAATTATTAATATTATTATCAGCATGAGAGAACAGAGTCTTTATTGAGAATACTGGTCATATTGAGATGTCATCAGAGTCTATCTAAAACCCACATAAAATTTCGAACTTCACAGTTTGGTGTTGCCAATTCCAAGAGTACAACGAGAATGAGTCACATCTTCCAAGGTTTGCTTAAAAATCAGAGAAGTTAATTTTTAATTTGGTTTGATTTTTATTTGCTTTTTTATGTCAAAGCTGATTTGTTTTTTCCACCACTTACAATGCCCACAACCTTTTTTTTTTTTTTTTCTTTTTTTCAAGAAGGGATTTTTTTTAACTAAAGTAACAAAGATTTCAGGATATGTAACAAAATTATGTAATTACTACCAACTCATCAGGTAATTATCAAAGTAATCCCGCTTTAGTAGAAGGGAGGAGTAGGAGGTTATAGAATAAAATAAGATTAAGCTGAATTTTCATATGTACTGTTTTGAGTAACCAAAAGTCACATGCTAGAGAAGAGTGTTGTCACTGGAATAATATACTTCATTCAGGACTGGGTAGAAATTTAATCTTGTCATAGAAATTCTGTCCAGTATTTCTAGAGGCATGGAAATTTCTTCCAAGAAGTTTACTTTTTAAAGTCATCTTTTACCTCTCTTCTCATTCTTTCACTTTCGTAAAAAACAAATGAGAAGATTTACTTAATCTTTATATATTTAACACAAAGCATTAAAGTGGAAAGATTACATACAAGATCTCTTCTGTAATCTTTAGTTCTCTATGAGGAATTATCTGACATACCTGCAAACTGCATCAGGTAAAAATCTATTCTTAATGATGTTGGATGTCTTCTCTCTCTCTCTTTTAAATTATTATTATTTTTAATAATGCTCCTTCTATCACATATTCTTACTTGGATGGGCTTGGAAAAATTCTTTTGAGGGAGTCAGAAATTCTGTCAGACCCCAGCTGAGTTGCAATGACACAGCACATCCCAAAGCGAGGGGCTGCAAATTAGAGAGGTTCTGCTTTCTTTGAAGTTTATGATTTAAGTCCCAGATTTGAGATTTTGTGCCTTTTCCCTCTATAATATGAAGAGGGATTTTTTTTCTCTTCATAGCAAAGGTTAATTCTAATTTTGGGCAAATAATCTGTGGTCAGTTTTACTGGACAGTAGGTTCTTGCCATGGTAGCAGCAGCATTCTGAATGTTTTTATTGCATCTCCCATTTAGTCTTGTAGGTGACTTCTGAGCTAAATAAAAAGTCCCAAACCAGCTCCCTGTTTGTATTTCTTGAAAAGAAGTCTTTTGTATCAGAGCAGACAAATTCAGCTGTAATGAAACAAAACTTTATGGAAAGATAGAATATTTACTTTTGCAAAACTTGCCTACTGTGCAGATTTTCCTTGACACAATTTATTAGTTCTGTAAGGAGTTTTTCTCTTGCTGGAAAATAGGCAACTAGTTTAAAACCAATTGCAGGACAGATATACTAAAATATATTAACTTTAAAAATTTTACAGAATAACTGCTTTCTCATTTTTTATGGTTTTGTTACCTCGAATTAAGGTGGCACCAGCTGCTGCCTGTCTGCATCACTTGTGCATAGCCTGAAGAGGTATCATTCACCAATGGGAGTGAAGTAAAGTGCCCCAGCAGCTTTGTGGAGCAACCCATATTTCTCAGCAGCACAAGTTCAAACCCTACTCAAGGCTTGCACCAAGTCAAAAAGGAGCTTGCGAGAACATTTCTTTTGCTAGATCTATTGTGTAGAACTTTCTATTCTGCTGAACTAACTGTAGAAGAGAAACATGCTTCTGGGTAAGTAATTCCATGTGGAGGCTGAAATCTGTCTTTCAAGCAGCTGCATAATAGAGCGCTGTATGCTTGCTCCAGCTGTATGGAAGCAGAAATGTTTGGCTGATTTATTTTTAATAGCAATCTATTAGTGAAAGCTGTACTCATTTGCTGCAGTTCAGGAACAGAGTAGTCAGATTTGGAAATCTTAACACTGTGGGTGACTGTGATCTATTTTTTTAGATACTTTTTATCTTTGGGTAAACTGCGTCAAAGAAATACAAATGCCAAAATCAGCGTTTGAACTTTTTTTGCCCACTTAGATGGTAATCATGACATTTCTTGAAGGAAGGCTCTGAGTGAAATTTTTTGTTAATCAGTCCATTGGAAGAATGTATTTCTTAAATATGAAAATAAATATTTCTTATTTGTGAACCTACTGATGGTTCACTGTAAAAAAGTTAATGCTTAATTATTGCATATCTTTAACTCTCTTTTATCATTATGCTGCTAAAATCTGTTGACTAATATTATTTATATAATAGTTTTAAAAAGCACAAATATTAGCAGCATTTGAAATAGGGAATGCCTTCATGTGTGTTTTAAAGAAGAACTAGAACTTAAGTTTCTGAATTGTTAATGTGTTGCAGATTATACAGCACTGCTTAACTGAAGTGTTAAAAAGCATTCAAAAGGTTCCTCTTAGGTCAAAAACATAAATTCTCTCTTCTATCCTCAAAGTCCTGTTTATAGTTAGATGATTAGCTTGTAGAAAAACCTGTAATTTTTTTTTCATACAGGGCAACCTTGACTGGAGGAATCATTGGTAGGTTTTTTAGCTGTTGAAATAAATAGTAATAGAATGCTCATTTTCTGTGATTTGAATGTTTAAATTACTTTTTATTCTGTGTAAGCATGATCATCCTTGGTATGGAGCAAATTACAAAATTACATTCTATAGGATTCCATTGCTTTCAAAACTACTATGTAATATTTCTCTTGTTTTTTTACCTAAACTGATGAGTGATTATTGACCATAATTTTTTGTTACTGTCACCTTATTTAACTTTCTAAAAAGACGAAAAAGGCCTGGAGAAGTGTTTTTGTGAGGCAGAATCTAAGATTAATGCGGAATTTGGCTTAATCTGGTTGAGTTGATGAGATTTCTGCAAATTAGATTGCATGTTTGTATGTGCTTCAGGACTGTTAATACAGCTACTTCATAAACATTTATCCCTTGTCCTTCTTCTCTTCATATATGTGTCTGTGACATTGTGTCTATGTTTTGTTTGATGATCATAATTTGATACCTTGGGTGCTAGATTCTTTGTTGTAGGGAATTGCTTTCTGGTTTTTCCAGACCTTTGCTTCTCTGTCTTTTGTATGTTCAGATACAGTCACAATGGCAATTTGCTGCGTTGCACAAAAATACATGTTGTAGCAGATTTAACAGAGAAGCCTGAGAGAAATCTGGTGATTTGGTTGTTCCTGTTGTCCATTTACTTGATTTCAGCAATCTCTATTTGGAAATGTGTTAATTCTGTCTGAAATTGGAGCAATCCACATCTTCCATTCAGCCTCAAGATGCTTTGTTAAACATCACCAGACACAGTTTCCCTGTGCTGCCATTATCATGGTAATGTCTAGATTTGCATTTATCTTTGGCTTCCCATCCTGGCTTATCTGAGAGCCCACAGAAAGGGCCACTCTGCTGGGCAGTGCAGACAGCCCAAAAATCTTGGGTTGTTCCTGTCTCCTGGGAGACAAGGCATAGGCAGTGGAGAGTCCATGCTGGCCAGGCATCGTCCGCCTGCAGCTTTGGCTAGCAGGTGGCAAGCCCAAAAATGCTTTACCAGCTGAGAGGGAAAAGTGAGAGTCCAAAAAAATGGTGTCAAGCCTTTGGGGACAGTTGAACTGGAATTAAAGCAAAGGAGAAAATTCTGTCTATTCAGAAAGTGGAAAAAAACCTCAACAAACCTAACAAGAAGAAAACCCCAATGAATAACAAACCCCCAAACAAACCAAACTCAACTAGCCAAAAAAGTTCCAGTTTTAACCCATCAAAACTGCTTTATGCAGAACATGCAGCTCTGTTACACTGAGAGAAAGAATCTGTTGAGAAGGGAAACCAAATAAAACTTGGAAACTTGTGCACCAAATAAGATACAAATTTTGGCAAGAGGTGAGCAATACAAGAGCCAGCAAATGGGGGCAAAAGTCTGGCCCCTACTGGTGCCAGAGACTATTTTGACCCAGCTGTCAAGGAAGCAGGGACCAGAACTGAGTCACAGGGATAAGAGACAGCAGTGGGGGTCAGGAAGGGTCATGGAAAGGAAGGGTTTGAACAGGACTCTGAACTTGCGGGAGTATAGAATGATAATCCACACATATAGAAGTAGTCTGCTGTCACTTTCCCAGTAATATCTTGTAAAGACAGTAATTTAAAAAGGAAAGATGAAGCCACATGTGTAGGTAAGCAAGAATTTCAGTAATGCAGCACCAGTAGTGAACGGTGTGCAAATAAAATTTGTGTCAAAGTTTTGTGTTTAGATAGATGAATATCCCAGATGCATATACAGACTTCTTGATTTTGCAGAAGAATATTTGGGTTTGTTCAGTACTTGAAAATTTGGCCTTTGGGGAGAAGATGCTTTTATGTGCTGTAATACTGAAATGCTTTGAGCTAAGTTTAAAATTATATTCTATGGCTGTAGAGAACATTGACATTTTTTGGATGACTTATTCAAATATTGTTATGGTTGATGGTGTATTCATATTTGAATAAATTCAGGAAAGATTAATCCAAAGCAGTTTCAATCCAGCACTGCTGTAAAGAAACAGAAAAATCTAATCATTTCATCACCTAAAGCTGCTTAAACCTTCAGGAGAAAAAGGGTTACTATTTAAATTTCAGATGAAAGGAGTGTTTTGTGAATTCATCTGTGTCATGTATTCATACCTGAATTAAAATCAGCCATGATGTACTGCACTTTCTCAGGAACATTACATAAACTTCCTTGTTCTGAAACATGCACAAGTTTGAAATGTGCAAACAGAAATGAAAGAAACTTTGCAGTAGTTTCTCCACAAGCAGGAAGCCTAATATTTACACAACAATCAATAGAGTAAAGAACATGGGGACAAGCAGCACTCTCTCCTACAAATGTTGGTTTAACTGGTAAAAAAGGTAGGATCTATCTGAACAACAACTCGCTTTTAGCTGGTTGGGGATGGGTTTGGCTTGAATTCTGCAGAACCTTGTTGGCTATGGTTTGGAGATTAAAACAAGGGATTGTTTTTCAGTATGTTATATTTGGAACAGTTTTCTCCTGCTTTAATTTCTGGGATTTTGAGCAGGTCCTTCAGTAGTGTTTTAGTGAGACTCTAGTGAAGATTAGCTAAAGAAAAATCTGACCCTGATACAGCTTGCTGTGCAGAAAAAAAAATGAGTTTCTTTATGTATGATTAACTTACATATTTCTCTAATTCTTTACAGTAATGTTTATTTGTTTGTCCTGTGTGCCTTTAGGGAGGTTTTGGCCTCGCTGTGAGAGGGAAGGTAAAAGTGCAAGAATGCACTGACTTCAGTGCAAACCAGAAGGGGACAAGAAAGGACAGGGGACAGTATACTTTTATTTCTTGTTAATCTGTGATCTACAAGAATAATGTTATGATCTCACAATAAAAGTTAGCAATTTTCAGTTCAAACAAAAAGTTTCCTCCTGTAAGAGGAAGCTAAACATGTCTCTTGTTTTCACTATCCTTCCTGTAAGAACTCAGAAAAGCATTGTTTTTCCCTAAGTTCAGTGTGTAGGAACAGCTGCTAGTCACGTGTGCTACCTACAGAGAATGGTTTACAGAAAAACCTTTCTGTCCTCAAACCCCTGGAAAAAGCCTCTCTATTGCAATAAGAGGCAACTGGGATATTGGGGCTGAGCTAAATTTTTTGGGTTTGAGGGTGGACATTTTGCTCTCTTACCCTGGTGGTGTCTTCCTCTGCTGCAGTGGTTGGTAGAGACCAGGTATGTGAAGGTGCTGGCTATGGCATCAGCTTTAGAAGCCACATGCTCCTTTCAGGGTTTGGTCAGAGTTTCTGGGAGGTTGCTGAAATCTCTCTGAGGCAAAGGCAAGGATAGGGAAAGATGATTTTCAACACTTCAGAAGGTACATCAATAAACCAATGATTAGGTGGACAGGCTTAGCAAATCCTTTTATGTACTAAAAGTCATGAGAAATTCCCTCAAAATTTTAAGAATCCATTGTAGTGAACAGCTTCAGATAATCTTAATTGGGTAATATCTATCAGTTTTAATTTGTTCAAGCTTATATGCATTCAAGTTACTTATAAAAACTGTTCTCAGAAGTGACTTGAAATTTAAATCAATAACAAATTTAAACTAGGCAAGGAAAACTTCAATTAATGGACTGACATAAGTTACTGAGAAATGTGGTCTTGCAATAAAAAGTAATGTGCAAACATCCTAGTTAAATGTGTTGCCTGTTGTAGTAATACAAGCCAGATAGTGAAGTTCAGTTTATACTGTGAAACCGAATGTGATTTCGTAGTCTTTGTGGTTGAAATATGTTTTATTAGGTAATTTAATTAACAGTTATTACCAAAGAGAAATGTACCTCAGTCTTCCATGTTTCAAGGTGTAGTGTACCCCAAAGAACTTTTACATACACCCTTGAGGCATAAATCAAAACCAATGTCCAGTGTTCCCTGTTAAAGCAGATTCCTTCACTTGCAGGGGTAGAGACTGGTATGACAGTGATAAGTGCAGTTATCCACAAGTGATGAAGCATCTCAAGTGATGAAGTGATGATGCAGTTATCCACAAGTGATGAAGATCTCACCATGATTAACACAGAGTACTTCCTGTGTGTCATTTTCAAAACCCACCTGCTGGCCATGCTGGATCTTCATGTCCACGCAGAACTTTATTTGCATTGCTTTCTTTTTTAGCATCTTCCTTGTATGGCTGTGCTTGTGTGGTAATTGTATAAAAAGAGACAGTTTCATATATAGCTAAGCTACTACTTCTGAAGTGACTTTTATTTTTTCCTCTGCTTTTAGCAAGTATTTACGCAGTAACTAAAATGTATGCCCTTGGTGATGCTGTCATTTGTGCTAAAATGAAGTTGATAAGTACAGAATCAGATGGTTCTTTGTAGATTCTTATGGGGAGCCTGAAGAAAGACAGAGCTTTCAGAATGGAGGAAAGAAAATTGCTTTTTGAACTCTTCCCCTTTGTCACTGTACAAGAATACATGCACTATTAAATGTCAAGGCATCTGTCCCATGCAAAAGAATGCCCAAATTTGTCTTCCTATACCTTGCTCCTGGTTACCTATTTCTTGTTCAATGAAGCACTCATTCATGCCTTTCACCACATTACACAAACCCACCACACTGCTTAACAGCTTGGAATGGTGTTCTAAGCCTGTAGAATAGCCTGTTTTGATTGATTGAGAAAAGGCTGATAGTAGTAAAACCCCAAAACAAAACACTGCCCCCCCAAAAATTCTAAACTTGTCATATAGTTCTATAGTTGTGTTCAATTTAAAGTAGTCTTTGTTCATTGTTGTAAGTAAACTGAATTATAATATATCCTTGTATATAATATATACATTTTAAAATAGGGTTATAAGTATTGCAGACTCTGGAGACATAAATTACTGTTATTGCTTAAGATTACTTAGGAATACAGCCCTACAGGGTTATTGGGAAAGTAGTTCTGGCTGCCATGTATTAGGAGGCCTATTTGAAACTGAAGGGCAGAGTGCAGTAGTTACAGCAAGTGGTTGTCACATAAGTCAGGCACAGATCAGCTTCTCCTTAAAAAAGTTCTATATATTTATCAAGCAACATCCAGTGATTACTTTTTAAAAGGAATGTGGAAATATATATTTTTGTCTACATTCCTTGGCTTTTTAAGTTGTTGTTGTTGAGGTGGTTTTTTGGTTGCTTTTGTTTGTTTGTTGTTGGTGTTTTTTTGTTTTTTTGGTTTTTTTTTTTTTCTTCAGGAGGTTTTAGGTTTACCTCAGGGTATGTACCAAATTAGAAGAATTCTGAAAAGGTGGCTAATTCTTAATAGAGTTTGGCAGTACTTACAGGCCTGCTATTGGGTTGATTCATGGGTTTTATTTCCAGTGCAAAAATGAACCAATTTTTTGATATTATCAACTGCTTTTTAGTGACTTGAGATACCATATATTAAAGTTGGTCACCATGTTGTGGTGGCACAGCTAAAAGAGGTAGAAATGTCAATAACAGGTCTGAAAAGTAGTTCTGAAATGGTTTTTGAAAACTTAGCACCAACTTTATGAAATGACCGGTAGTAGCACAGCAGAAAAAGAAAGCACATGAAAAAAGAGTAATTCAAAGTGTTTAAAGCTTCTGAAAAGATTGAGGAATAAGGATAAAACTCAGTTCTATGGTTTAACTGAAAAAGTAATTCTATGCTTGTGTGATTTTGATGGCATTGAAAGAGTAGCTGTTCAGCCAGTAAAAGATGTAGGGAATACCAGGAGATGAGGGAGTAGGGTGTCCATCTCTCTTTCCCATTCTTTTTATAGCTTATGGCATTTGCTGAGCTATAAAGCTGAATGATCAGGTTTTAGAAGGTTCCCTGTGACTGTTGTCCTTTACCCTGAAATTTTTATCTTGTAATGCTGGTTCTGTTGGAAGCTTTGCTGCCTGCTGCAGTGGGATGAGGAGCTGGCCTCTGAAGTGGTATGTTGTATTTCTGACATGCTTTAAAACAAAAGGCTGATCACCATCTCACTGCCCATCAGTTGCTTAATGTGCTGCAGGTCGCATTCTCCCAGGGCTTGTGCTTCTGCTCAGAGTGCCATGGCCGGCTTGCTCAATGTTTATTCTTTACTCATATGGTTTCTCTAAGGCAAGTGGAATTTACCTAATGGACAAAAGCATGTGTGAGAATAGAAATAGGATCAGCAATCCACAAAATCTGGTCTTTGTCCAGTTTAAATGGAAGCTAAGTAAATTCATAAAAGGGGGGGGGTAATATTTTCATTTCAGTTTTGTGTCTTGAGTGCAAAGGAGTCCATGGGGAGTGATGTACATTTCTGATTAGGTAGAATTCTAGCTGTAGAACAACATTAATCAGTTTTTCACTGAGCATACTCAATAGTAAGGTATATACTTCAAAATGAGCAGTGTTAGAGACTACATAATCACTCTGTGGTTCTGTGCTCTTTAAAATTAAGGTAATTATCACATTTTAAATACATTTTATAAGTTTTAATATTAAAAATACAATTGAAAAACAAGTGAAACTAATATTGAAACATTTGAAAATAGGCTGCACTCACTAATTTAATTACTTTCTGATCTTCCTTTAAAAGTCCTAAGCTATTTGATTTTCCTGCCTTTCCCATGGGTCACTTTCCTTTTGCTTTATTGAATAGCTTGCTTTGGATATTGGTTTTCCCAATATTAAGCTTTTGAAATACCATCCATTTCTTCCATCTTGTCATTCCTAATTATAACCATGGTGTAGCAAACTAAGGAGCAGTCTTTGCTTACAGTATTTATGCCTCAAACATTTGTGGTCCAGCGAGGGGTTCAGATTGTAACTTCCTTTTAAATTAATCCTGGTATTAGAGGTAGGAATGGTGCTGTCTAGTTGAACTGAACAGTCTTAAAAATTTAACAGTCTTAAAATATTTATTTTAAAATTGTTTATCTCAAGTCAACTCACAGATACTTTTTGAACAGTGCTTTCCTCACAGTGAAGGTAGTGACTGGTTGTGTCCTGGTCACCAGGATCACAAAGGTGACACTGGGAATTCTGACATTTGGGTGTTGCTGTTCCTTTGCATGCAGCAGCCTTTGAGCTACTTTTAGTGGCATTCTCTATGCATATGTGGTGCTTTGAAACACGTTTGACTACATGAGAGGTCTTTAAGCCAAATGCTTGGTTCCAGCAGCTGTAAATGGTATCACTTTACTGTTTTAGCAGTCTGCCTGTGGGATATTAGGAGCACTATCATTTTACTTTCTGAGTCGCTGTTCAAGTTTGGCCATTAAGAACTAGTATCAAATAATGAAAGGGATGGGATCCTATTACAGCTTAATAACAGTGGAACAAACAAGCTAACAAAACCAAGTAAATCTCTTCGTACAGGATTCCAATCAAATTAAATGTAAAGACTTACTATACTGTGGTGTGATACTTCAGATTAGTGATAGTCTTAATGTTCCAAAGATACATTACCAGGGTCTGAGTAGCATTTTGAGTTAACAGGAATGAGTAGCTTTTGTGAACTGGGAGAGTGAGTTTATTACAGAAAAACAAACCACAGAACACACATTCAAACTTTCTAATACTTGGTCTAAATAGTAAAAATTCATCTAGATACATTTAACATTGAGTCTGCAAACCTATGGATTTATTTGCTCCAAGCTGGAGTTGTAAGATTTGGGAAATCCTCCTGTTAGAGCTGCCTGAGAAGTACTTTGAGATGTAGTTATGCAAGTCTAACAGAAATTAGGCTCTCTGCACTGTCTTTGCTTTTTAAAATTAAACAAAGGAAATGCCTCAACATGAAAGAGAGGAATTGCTTCTTGTAAATCCAAGCATCAGGGATTGAAGTCCTAGACCCTCAGAGTAAAGAAAGTGTAAGAAATATTAAGAAGCATAACAAAGTTTCTACAAAGTCAGTATTTTGTATCCAATTGTGAGTCATTCAGTACTTAAAAGTTATGTAATACTGTCAATTATGAATACAAATCCAGTGGGAATTTGAAGGCCTTTCATCAGAATTTTAAAACCATGATACCCTAAGGATTAATTCCCTAAGGAAATATGAACATAAATAATGATGTATCTGCTACTGACCTCTGAGAAAATATACAGGCTCCAATTAAATTGCATCAGGAATGTTGGTTCACACGAAAAGGATCAAAAAGATGAAAGATGGACTTTGTAGAAGGGCAGCAAGGTTTCTTAATCTGAGCTATTGCAAGTCCATTGCATGGTGGCTGTGGCCGCTCTCCCATGCTCTGCCCAGGCCCCTTGCTCCAGGGCAGCACTGCACCTTCTCTCTGCCAGACTTCTTGAGGGAAAGGCTTCCCACATCTGTGCCTTCCCACACCAAGGAAGTCACCTTTTCACAGACTAGTGCAGCAAGCTACCTTAGCTAATACAGCAAGACAGTGGTTAAATCTCTGCTTTTAGTGGTTATTGCTAGAAGTTGCTGGATGATCTGTAGGTGTGTTTGCCAGTTTCTGCATTGTTCTTTGTTTTTGTGATTTGATTTGATAAACTTTAAAAACTTTATATATTTGACCTCTGTTTACACTTTGTCTTATATGCAGTTCTCCCTCTGCACTTATGTAGTCTGAGAGCCCTACTTCTTCACCCCGGCTTATCCAGATACTGTTCTTTATTTATGGTATTTAAAAATAAAAATATAGGAGCTGAAATACTAGGCAAACTGCTAGCACTGCACTCAAGAGTTTATAATAATTTCAATCATGTGAAGGAAAGATTCATACTATGTCTGAAGAAGTTACATGTCTGTTTTTTTCTCAGGTTTCCTTAAATAAATTAAGATGTGCTTCACATAGATGTTATTGCAGTGTATCTCACAACAATTTTGTGTACATAGCTACTAAGTTTTAAATACACACCATTTTATTATGCCTCATATCTTATGAATGTATGTTAATCTTCAAATGCAACTTGTCTTTGATGTTATCAATGTCTTGCTTTCTTTCTTTTTGAGCTCCATCTGGAATTTTTTGCATTGAAAATTCTTTTCCAAAAGTCTTTCCCCTATAAAATAGTCTTTCTATATAGCCCTTTAAACTGAAACCTTTTGTTTCTCATCCCATCACACATTTCTTTGAATTATGTTTCAGGGAAGATTGTTTTTGCTCCCAAGGTGAGAGCAATTCCAAACACGTTTGATAAAAATACCATTGGGACTGAGTGTGAGGCTGCCACTCAACTCAACTTATTTCCTTTTCCCTTTGAGCTTTACCTCATTTTCTTGTGTGTGGACTTCTTTCCCTTCCATTCAGCCTTAACTGTGGGGGCACAAGGATCAGAAATGTCATTGTGGTTTGTTATGATTATTTTCATCATCATGGGAGGTGGTGGACTCACCTTCCCTGGAGGTGTTTATGAAAAGTTGGCCTGTGCTAACTTAGTGCACTTAGTGCCATGGTTTAGTTGGCAAGGTGGTGTTTGGTCATAGGTTGGACTTAATGATATCAAAGGTCTTTTCCAACCTGGTTAATTCTGTGATGATGATGATGATTATTAAGATCTGTCTTTTCCCTTCAGCTCTCCTTTTCAGAGAGATGTAGAATTGGACATGGCAATCTGTCACCAGTGATATGCCAGACTGCATTTCTCTCTCTGTAGCTGGGGCTGTGAGGTGGCTCAGACTCAGAATCCAGCAGTTGCTGCTGTGTAGGTGGGGTGGTGTCCAGGTCTCAGCCTCCTGCTGCCCCTGATGGATGCTCTTCCAGTGGGTGCAGAGTGTGCTGTTGTTGGGCATCCCTGTCACAGGGGTTGCTGCCTCTGTGCTCCGTCAGAGGAGAGCACTTTCTCTTTTTGAAATGAGCTCTTGTCTTGCTGGCATCTGCCCAGGTGATTTGCCTAAGATGTGCAATCTGTGTGATTGAGCAAGCCTAGAGCAGGACCTGCTGAGGCAAAGCTGAAGTTGGATTAAGGTAACTCCTGAGTGGGGAAGGAGCTCATTTAAAATATGGTCTTGCCCTCTTTTTGATGACGTTGCCTTTATATTCCTACTCCTTCTGTTTGTTGTTGTGATTGTTTACATCTTGTCCCTTAGCTCCTAGATGAGTGATGTCTGAGATGCTGAATTGTATCTTCTCCCTCAACTTCTCTCTCAAGAAAATTACTTGCTCAAAAGAACAAAAAGTAGTAATTTTTAAGGATTTTTTTCCATGTTAAGCACCTTTCCTGTAGATCAGAATTTTTAAAACTAGAATCAATCTGTGTGTTTAATTTCAGTTTATCATTAGAATGTTCTCACTCAGCTGGAAACTCCCAAGCTGGAGGAACAGACCTCCACTATTACAGCCTGCCTGCCCTTTCATATATTAACATTTAATATTTTTGCTCCTGTGTGAGTTCCAAAGTCAATTCAAGGCTTCTTAGTAAAAGCAGATTTTGTCCACTGTGAGCAAAAGCTCGTGATTGTCAGTGTGAAGTGTTCTTTCTGAAGTGTCAACAAAATGTATTTTGGCACAGAGGCCAGGTTGTTGAAAGCTGAGGGTTCACAAGAGGCCACGGTAGAGGTGAAAGGAGCCTCAAGTGAGACGTCAGGGCTGTGGGGAGCAGAGGCAAGGGGGTGAGAAAATTCAGTGACTGGGAAAGGGCATGCAGGAATCTTTCAGAAGAGAGGCCTGGTGAGGAGGAGGAAGAATCACTTGTATCTCAGGTTTCCTCCTTCTCTTCTGTGTTATCCCCTACTACTTGTCTTGCTAGAATATTCCCCCTGACTATTATCATGCACCCTACAGGACAGATAAGTCAGGGGCTGCTCATGGGGCAGGAAATGGAGGAGCTAAAGCTGCTCCTGCTGCTGGGGGAGGATCAGGCAGCAACCCCATGGAACAGGTTTTGTGTTCATGCACCATTAAGGTGCTGGGAGCAGGACAGCGGTGTCAAGTTGAGGGTGAGGTGAAGGCTCTCGAACAGGAAAATATTCTTTCAGCTGTTCCTGACAGCTGCTTGCTTTGTCTGTGGGATGGCTTTGCAGGACAAGGTTCTGATTTATTGCATCTTGTTTGTACCAAACCAGGGATCATCTGGTATTTATAATTATCTTTAGAAATTCTCTGACTTATCAACAACAGGATTTAAGATAGAAAATGTAATGTTTACTCTGATCCCGTGCATTCTGTCCACTCAGGAGCTGTGGGGAGATGGAAGGATTTCAAAACCTAGGACTGGAATCTGAAAGATGCCAAGTATCCCAGGGCTGAGTGCCCTTAATTCCCATCAGTTGCAAGTTATACTGTAATATGAGTTAATGGAGCAGTGAGCAGTGGGATTCAGCTGTTAGTCTGAGCTTCTGCACATACTCTGTGCAGGAAGGGTCGCACTGGAAAGAAAGCAGATCTGTATGGCTAGAGAAAAAAAATTCAAGGAGGGAATCCTTAATTTTTTCCTTAGGTTGTGTTGTGTTTCTATGGATGAAACAGAACTTTGTGTGAGGTGATGAAGCACTTTACTTGGTGAGGAAGATGAAGCATGAAGCTTCTTTATTGCCTACCATTTTGAGACATAAGAAGAGAAAATATATATGTAAGAAGAGAGAATAAGGTAAGGGTCTTTGTGCAGTGACTGTTTTATCCTTCAGGGTATGGGGCTGGAATAATCATCTGCTGTGTTTATCTTGTGTCACAGCAGGGAGACAGTCTCCTTTGCCTCTTCAGTAGCAGCAGAACTACAGTGGGCAGGAGGAAACACAAGGCTCTTTTGTCTTTGCCTTTTTTTTTTTATTTTTGAGCGAGTCTCAAAACTCGCTATTGAAAATAAATTTCATTAGAACCTGAGACTCCACACTGGCAAGTAGCATCCTATTATTAAAGAGTAACCATTTCTTGAGAATTAAGATTGCTATTCAGCTGTTCTTTTGTCTCTATGGCAACTTTAAGCAGTCACAACAAAGCAGTAGGTGATGTTGTCAGCCAGAAATCTGTAATGTTCAAGGGATTGTTGATAGCAACAAAATGGATGCCAGTGCAGGGTCACTTACAGCCAGTAATTGATACTGCACCTATGGCTGAAGTATAACAGCATGGGACACTTTGAAGCAGAAAATACACCAGAAAAAGTAAGATTGATGCAATTGGCAGTTTTTATAAATTATACATGAGATCCTGCTTTAAAATTCAAAACTGTGCTTTACCTTCCCTAATGGAATGAATTGCATGGAAAGTGAAGAGCTCCTTGTATGTACAATATATGCCACCTGGAGAGCAGCTCAAGCTTTCTTTTCAGTTTCTTGATGGAACAGAGAACAAGAGCTGCTTTAGAAAAGTAGAGTCAGTTCCTAAAGGCAGTAAAAATTGAAGTTCTCATCTAACTTCAGTGTTGATCTGAAAAAGGAAGTATGCTAAAAAAGAAAAGGCAATGCTTTTCTTAAAAATAATAATATAAAAAGGGGTTGGGGTGGGATTATCATCAGTTTTTTATCTTAATCTCATGGTGTTGGATGTGGAACTTTTACTGACATGTAAAATTGAAGAAAAATCAGTGGGAAAAAGCCATGAGAAAGTCAGACTGAACACTGCTGAGATTAATGCTGGAAACCAACTATGAGAGAAAAAAATTTTTAAAGGATGATTGATGTTAAGGCAGGGAGAATAGGAATTATAGTAGTTTTTATGTAGAGACATGCTAAATAAGGAAATCCATTTTTAAGAAAAAAGTGGTGACAGATGTGTTAAGTTAATGAAAATAAAATCTATTATTTGGAGTAATTTTTGTCTGATATTTGACAAATCTATGTGAACTGCTGGTGCTGGATGCACTGTGGGAATTCTGCCTCTTAATATGTTTGTATGCATGTTGTCTGTGCAGTGTCTACCAAGACACCTTTTGCAATCTTGAATTAGCTGAATTCTCCAGTTTAAGTATTGTGTTAGTGCTCTGTATTTTGGGAAAGTCTTGCTGCATTTACTGAATGTGTGGTTCCCTGCTGTTTGAACTGTCTGTTATCAAAGAAGGGTTTTCTCCTCCATGAGAAAGATGGAGGATGGAAAGTGCAACCAGCTGCTCTCTAGATCTTACTTGGCAGCCTCAAAGAAACTCTATTTTGATGCAGGCAAACAGAACAGCTTCATTCACCGACAACAGCACAGGATACCACCTGATGTCTCTCTTAGACTTCAGAAAACTGGACAGATACTCACGTGGTCCTTGGTTACCTATGGCTTCAGTTACACCTGCTTGTGTCCTTCTTAAATGAAGATAACATTTGTTTATTTTATTTAATTTGTTGTATTCTAGTAATTTTGCCTACTTGCACTAAGAAACACATCCAACTCTTGCTTAAAGTTTGGTTTCCTTATTTGTTTTCATTTGTCTCAGACGTGAAAACTTTTTGAGCAGTCATTTGTGTCTCCAAGTGTATAGATAAACCCAAAGCATACATTTAATTCAAATCAAATAATAGAGTTTTTGAAGTTCCCAGTTATTTTGACTTTCCTAACACTCTCAGTGAAACTGGAATTCTAACCCACATCATCATCAGCCTTTCAAATGTCAAATGTATTGTATGACAAAATGTATTGTATGACAAAACTTAAGCTGAGCTCTTGCAGAACGTATTCAATTTTTTTGCTTACAGCATCTTCTGCTGTAATGTTTGAGACCAGATCAGCTTGAGGGAATCACTGCAGTGCTCTGGTTAACACTGGAACATTTCAAAGGAGAGCACTGTTACAAGCTATTTATTACTTGACGTCAACAGCTTCCTAATGGTCTTGTGAAAAGTTCAGTATTAGTTTGAATGAACTAATGAAATGCTTGTCTTACTTATTTTCTCCTATATTTTCTGTTAAGTTTATACAAATATGTATCCTTCAAAAGATGGACCCATTAAGAAAGCTGTGTTTGTAGTCAGCCCTGATGTGGCTCTCTACAAGGGATCTCTTCCAGATCAGGGCTTGAACTTTGTGTGAAGCTGCAATGGTGAAAAGTGGAATAGTTTTCAGGAAGGCTCCCAGGGCAGCAGGCCACCACGGGTGGGGTGGGGACCCTGAAGACAAGGTCTCCTGCTTTGCTGTGAGACCACAGCGTGGGCATGTGGTGCTGAGGGGAGATAGCAGTGACATGGGGTAGAGTGAGGCACCCTGCATATTCTACCAGTTCTGCTGTCAGCACATCACTGTGATGTCAGCAAGAAAACTGTTTGGGATTTTTTTGCTTTTAACCAACTCATTCATTTATCTCATACATTCAACTATATGTAAAGCAGTACAAGGTGAGAGAATGGCAAGAATCTTTTGAAGAGTGAAATTAGCTTGGGAAAACATTCTTGATGAGATTAATTGATATGGGTCACTACCTGCGGGGGTCTGTAGATGCCAGGGCACTTAATGAAATGAACTTTTTTTTAATGAGGGACAGAACAACAGTAGCTCGTGAGACTGACAGGCTCCTTTTAGCAAAGTGGTTGTATTGCACCTACTGGAGGTTTTTCTGTACCTGTTTGCTCTCCTGAGAAAGGGCAGTTATGTATGGAAAGGTGCCAAATGTAGGTCTGTCATAGGAGCTGAAGGCCGCCAGGTAACTCCAGCCTGGCCTCCAACTGAGCAGTGCCTGCTTCAGTCAGTATCCACTCAGGCTCCATTCTGTGAAGTCAAATCTGCTCACTCGATCAGTGAAATTTTGTATCCCATTTTAGTCCTCTTCCCTTTGCTTGACTCCTTTGGGGAGCATTTCCCTTTCGATGTATTGTACATGTTAAATCTCACCAATTCTGTAAATTGTTCAATCTACAAGCAAAGCTATTATTGTACTAAATTCTAGCCCTATAAATGTTTCCAAAAACTGAAAGTTGCATGTAATTATATATATATTTTTTTAAAAAATGTGATTTATCATCAGTGATGATTTTCTTTGCAAGCCAAATACGTATTTATACTTTTGTGACTCTGGCTTTTCCAGCATAAGAAAGGCATGGAGCAGTGGGATTACAGACCTTTATGGGAAAGTGGTTGATATGTCTATATTGTTTTTACCTTTACTAGACAGAACAGTTCTTTCTTGCTATTGAAGGATGATCCTTGAAATGGCTAAGCAGTTGTTATAATTCCATCAATTATTCTGCATCATTAACCGCTATCATCTTTCTAATTATTTTCCTCTATTTTTTTTCAAGTAATTAAAGTTCCAGACCATGAGCAAGATCTTGACACTTGTCATTATTTTCTATCTACTCTGCAAAAATCACGTAATCTTTCCCACCACTCCTTTAACTGTGACATGTATCAGGGATTTTTGTAGCTTCTTGTCAATAGATCTGTTAAAAGATACTATTTTTTTTGAGATACACATGTGTATGGAGAATATACAAAATTCAATGGAGCCAGTCTTTTTTTTTTCCTCTTCTCTGCCAGATTTTCATTTACCTGTTCTTATGTTCTCACTGTTTTGAGTGCTATTTATAGTAAAGTGATTTTCAAATTATGTGGTGTTTGACATTGTAGATTTAAGGTAGAATTCTTGTTTTATTTCATGTATATGGATTGGAGGACTTGAGATTCCGTGATTTGATGATCAAATTTTGATCAAAATACTCTGATAAATGTAGGAATAATGGCTGAAACTTGCTATCACTCTAGAAAGAGTAAATATAAGTTCTTGGATAGATACCTTCCTTTGTTTGCCACTTGGACAAATCCTAATGTCCCTAAATGAAAGCTCCTTCTGCTTTTTGCTGGTTCAGCTCCCATTGCTTTGCATGCAAGCTGATTGTTACTGTAGATGTAAGGGACATGGCAACTAGCAGCTGTGCTCGGGGTGTTTTATCATGAACTTTGCTAGGAATGCATTATGAAACATTAGCATTTAAAATGAGATACAACTGATATTTAGGAATAAAATTTGTAAATCTTGTATTTACTGTGAAGATAAGCAATGCTGCTTTTGACTCTGACTCATGCTTGTCCTTAATATGAAAATAAAAGTGCTCCATGAACAAAAGCTCCCAGTTCCATTACAGCTGTGGAACTTTCCATTTCATGTGCAGTGGTAGCATGACTCTGTAAAAATTGCTTTGACAAAAATAGTATTTATATGAAGTGGAAAATTCCACTTGCAGAGTAAGAGGGAAATCTTAGCAACCTTCTTTTCCCAGAATTTGCAACTATTCCTGTATTGAGAACTACTAAATTGTTCAGCTGTCAACAACCAGATTTGACAGAACTGTTAAAAGTTTTTCTGCTTTACTTCTCCACAGGAATAGGTACATAATTCCAGAACACTGTAAGTGTTTATATTGTCTTCTGCAGTTCAAGTGGAAAAGACTGGAAGTACCATCAGAAAATAAAAATGCAAATATGAAACAGAAATGAGTGTTCTTGTTTCTTAAGCTAGAGCATTTTGCTCTGTATAGAGATATAGAGAAATATAGAGCTATTTCTATCTATTTCTATGTTATAATGTTAAGCTTTTAACAACTCTGTGGAGGAAGGACTCACTTTTTTGCTGTAAAATGGACCAAATAAAATGCATTGCATTGGGGTTCTCATTGGTGTTAGCTGGTAACATATGCTTTTGGTTTTATTTGCTTCTGTGAAATTTGGTTTTATTGATCTCTTGATCAAAACTCATGATAAAACATTCAGAAAGATGTAGCGTTCTTGAAATGAAGCAAGGCCATGCTTGTACTTGATAAAATAATAGTCTAACACTGACTATGAATAACTTATTGCAAATTGTCTTTAACAAGTGCAATCATGGTACTCATTGCTGGTCATCTAATCCTCTCCTTGCCAGTGTAGAATTGCTTCTCTTGTACATAGAGCACTGTTTTATTCAGCCTTGATACAAATGCATGTGCTGTTGAGAATCTCAAAATCTCTTAGGAGATTATTTCCACACTTTGGTTCAGCTAAAAAAGGCGGCCACCGTGAACATTAAATATCTCTCGGAATAATCTTGGTGTCAAGAAGCTTTCCATGATGTTCAGAGCTGTTTTTCTCACATCTCTTCAGATCTCTCTATTCTCCAAAACCTTTCAGAATTCTTCACCTCAGAAGTCTTTTAAATACCTGTACCCCTCTAGCCCCTATATCTGTCATGTATTGTTCCAAGGGTGTCCATATTTAACTTTTTGTGTTTTCTAGACTTCCCAGAGCTTACTTTATCTCAGTCTCTTTTAAATTTGTAAATCCTTTCCCAGTTAAAAGGTACCTGCTGCTCATCACAATAAGCTTTATCAGAGATGGACTTATGAGTCTTTCCTTCATGTGAAGGACACATGGATAGTTTGAGCTTTATCCTTCATGCTGTGACCATGTTATTAGGCTTCTATTAGGCTTTTTCCTCTTTCACCTTAATTGCTACTCTGGCAGGTGAATCCCTTGCTCTTTCAACTCAAATATTATTTGGAAGCACATCAAGCATTTTTACTATTTATACCTTTTTCTTATATTTCTCACTGCATGACCAAGGGCACCAAAAATTTTTCAGACAAAATGTCCAGATATTTTTATTTTCTGTAGTTTTTTTGTCTAAGTCTTTTTAACTCTGCACCACTGTCTGGTAGAATGATTTATCAATCTATATCTAGCTCAACATATGATGACTGGGTGGTTTTAGATTGATGTACAGATATACTCTGCTGTTATATTTGAGCATGTATGTACAGAAATAGAAATACTGGGCAATGCTCATCATGTTCAAACCTCTGTTCTTATAGGCACCAAAGTTTGAAATTTCAAAGTCAGCTGCAGTTTTCTGATGCTTGCCACACTGGAATCCAGTTGCTCTTATGATTTCTTCTTATTCCCATTTTAAGTTAATTTTCCTATCTTTCACCATGGATCCCAAGAATTAAATAATTTGCTGCAGGTGAGGACTTATGTCACAGGATGACTTTTTTCAGTTTGTGTTGGAGGCGTATTTACTCTTCTTTTTTCATGTTAAATGGTTGCTCTTCTGAAATCATTTGTTGCAAACAATGCTGTTAAATCTGGGGGGAAAAATGATAATGTTTATGGCTGTTTTGTATTCTGGCTCTGATGTTGCCTAAGAACAAACTGATCTCTTTTTTTCTTTTCTTTTTTCTTTCCTTCTTTCCTTTCTTTCTTTTTTTCCAATTGAGACATTAGTCACAGTAATCAATTCCTGTGTATTCCATGATACAAGTGTGTTCCATAAAGCATTTAAAAGATGTGACATACATTTCTGCTCTTTTGTAATAGAAAACATATTTGAGGATTAGATTTCACTTTGCATTATTTTTTTTTGGGCAACTTTGAAAAGTGTTTAATAGAAGATGTTTGAATTTCATGTCCAAAAAGGTATTGTACAAGCCTGAAACTCTGTGTTGGCAGAAAACTGTAAGATTAAAAATTGTCTTAGCAAAGATGGTGAAATGACCTTAACTTAAAAAAAAAACAAACAAACAAAACAAACCAAAACCAAAAAAAACCCCAAACCACCAAAACTTGAACTATATTGCATCTTTGAGGTAGATTTAGAATAATTTACCCTTTTCTCATAAATCTAAGCATCTTCCTATTGGCAAATGGACTTATTCTTCTATTTCCCCCAATCTGACTATACTTTTTCAAGTGCCTAAGAATCTTTTCTTTGAAACCAACTAAGGTCATAATGCATTTTCCTGGTCAAAATGCATAAAAGCACATTAATCCTAAATTCAGTTATCTGATCTCCCTTCTGCTGACAGACACATACTGTGGTAATGGAGAAATTCCTCCCAGACTCAAATTGAATAGTTCCACAGAATTGTTTTGAAAATTCTGGAAAAAGAACACAGAAAATACAAGGGTGTAGGTACCACCAGTGGAGGTGGAGGGAGATCACTTCTGCTTCTCCTGAAGGTGACTGTATAAAAAAATGTAGGATCCTTCTTTCTTCAGGTGATTGAAAGGCAACTGCACAATACAAGTTCAGAGCTGCCAACTTGATCACCTGCTTAAGGGACTCCAGCTCCTGAATTAGGGACTTTGATTAGAATCCTTAGGTTATATGGCACTGAGTGTATTCTGGGGTATGGTTTCACTCTGAAAGGCTGTATCTGCTGGGGAGATACGTGGCATATTTTAAACCTGTTCTGGAATGCATGATGAACTGTGAATCTATGTCTGGTGCATCCACAGAAACATACCAGCGTTGACCTTAACTAAGGAGCCAGTGTTTGATCCTTCTCTTGCAGATTTAGCATGCTACTGTAGCCGATATTTCTGTAAGATGATATAATTCAGAGAGATGGAGGGAGAGTCCAATAGAAGTGGTAATAGAGAAGTGGGTGGGCTGTGATGCCCTTCCTGCACTCCACTCACTCTTCATGACTCCCTTGCTGGGTTCCTCCTGCAAGTGCTGCCCTGTGGGATGTCAGTTGTTCGCCTCTTTGCAGTGAGTGTTGGCATGTTTCATGTCCTCAGTGGGCTTCTCTGTGCAGCAGTTTGAGAACTATTAGTCAGCAAAGAGCGTGTAGCAGTTTCTGTGGATGTAGATCAAACTGAGGACGTGAAACTGCTAACAAATACTTCGGGTACCTTGTCTTGCTGTTGCTTTGTGCTGGGGAAGGTTCACTATAGTGTCTGACCTGGCAGCTGCTGCTTCTACACAGTGCTCCTCCAGCTGAAGGTATTCAGCCAAATTTCACACTTGTACTACTGCTAATCCTGGTGATTCTCTGGACTTAAAAGGAATGATGACAGATTTGCACTAGGGTAATAGATCCATGTTTGAATTATTTGCCAGAGTTTTTTACATCACACATCATAGCCCCAGATCTCAAGTTTATAAAAACAAGCTTGCTTCCCTTGGTTTTTCAAATATGGGAAATTAAAAGGGAAAAGCAAAGTTATATTATAAAGTATTTTAAAGATTTCTTTTTGTCTAAACATATTAAATGCCTCCAACTATGGCTTCCAAAATTGTACATGAATAATTCTTTCTCCAAGAATCTGGGTAGCATTTCAGTGTTTTTGCTTTCCCTTTTGCTGGGAGTGGCATTATTGCTACTAGAAACATCACTGGGGGTGGAAGCCATGCCTTTGCAATAGCAGTATTTTTCCTTCTTTGTGCTTTTTTGCCTTTTCTTTCCACTTCAAAAAACCAAAACACCTTTTCTTTGAATTATATGGTTTCAACTCCCATTGTTAAGTTTTGAATATTTTCGAAATACAAAGTCATATTTCAAACCACATGCTTTCTGTTAAGTGTGCATTGCCTATCAGTCAGAAAATCCTCTCTTGAGTCTTGCCAATCACAAAGTATGAAGTGAGGTTAGAGATGTGTGGTACTCTTGAGAATTGGTAAGAATGTTTAAATGTGAATTTAAAGTCCAGTGATTGGGGATTTAAGAATGTGCTTAAATCAGACATCAGAACAGGGAGGGAAAAAAAAAAAAGTGAAGGGCTCATTGCTTCTTTCTCACTACTCAGAATTACAGGCTCAATTATTTACCACACTATATTACCAGGGAAATAGACTACCTATTCCAGGAGTCTTTCTGATGCTTAGATTCATCTTTGAATTAGCATTTAGGATACTGAATATGAAGTATTGGTTATTGCTTTTAAAATTAGAGTGAAATCTTACACTTATTTTTAAGATAGGGAAAAGTATTATTTATTAGAACTGAGGGGGAGCTGCTTGTTAGTAGAATAAAAAATGACAGAATAGCCATCTTGCCTGGTTTTTAATTATGCAGCAAAATGTTGCAACTTGATAACACACCAAACAACCAGTAGTTAAAGCAGCTCTGAAAAGAGGATTGAGTTTTTTTCTGTAGGATATCCTTATCAGGATATTTATTTTTATCAAGCATACTGTAAGGGTTTGAAAGTTTTTCTAAAGAAACTCTAAAAAGAATGCAGCTGCAAACCATCTCATGGCAGAGGCAACTCAGGAAATGGGGCAAGAATAATTTTGCTAAACTATAAAATTCCTACAGTCTCAAGCACAAGAGCTGTATGTAGGGATAGGAAATGGAAAAGGGTTTAAATTGCTATGAATGGTGAAGAAAGAGCAACGTGCATCTGTAGGAAAAAAAAAAAAGAAAATAAAATGAGACTGAAATAAGCATCAGACATAAAGAAATCTTTCTCTAAGTGCACTTACAATACTTACAGAATACCAAATTAAAATTTGGATTGTTATTGTGAGAGTCAGATAAAACCAAAAGTTTGGATTGCAGGGAGCCAGTTTGTAATTACTTTTTGTTATGAAGATCAGTTATGTTCATGTGCCAGTTGCCAATATAAACAAAAAAAAGCCTGTACGAACAGGTCAGAGTGTATCAATGAACCAGAATCTTCAAAGCACTGGCTCTGACAGACACACCCCAAGCATACTTGCATGGATAAAAATACAGATCTGTGGTACTTGTAAAAGAGGTTCCAGAGCAGTGAGAGAGCTGATGGGGTCACATAATTTTAAAAGAGAAGAAAAAATTGACTATCTTTAAGAACTAATAGGTTATCTTCCCTTTGAAGAAAAGGAAAAATGAATTATGCCAAAGTATATAAAGGAAATGGGGAGCTGAGTAATAACCAATGCAGCACACGAGCAAGAATCCCTATTCTGGGAATGCAGGACTGGATTGTTGTGTTCATAAGGTGAACTTGAGTTAACACTGCCGCGTTGTCAGCTTCAACAGATACCATCCTGAGAGAAATAACCAGAAACACAAAGTGGCAGGCATGAAATTTGACTGTTACGCTGCAGGGAAGATGAGGGCTAGTTCAGATGAGTCTGGATGACAATAAGATACATCGGTGCGCAACAAAATTTTTCTTTTCTGCTGCCACCAACTTGGTACTCTCTGTTTCCCAACCATGACTTCAGCTTGACCAGCTCACTGGGCTGCTTGAAGGCAAGTTTCTCTTTTGTTGGTTTGTGTTTGTTTACAACTGGTCTGATTCCCTGTGCTGGCTCAAGGGGAGTGTTAGGAGAAGAGGAGCAGTGAGGCTGCCCAGCCTGCTCCTGGTGTCATCATGGAAAGCAGATGCAGGCTGAATGGCATATTTTCAAAAAATGCTTTCAACTCTCTTTGTCTTTATTTTCAGCATAGTGTTTGATTAATTACATTTAGTTTATGAAATAAATCATATTAAAGTGATATTATTTAGTCTCTGGGAAACTAGAAGAAAAAAGAAGCCTTTTTTTTGAAAGGCTTACGTCAGTTGAAGCACTGTTCAGTCAGTTCAAATGTTTGGGTAAAAAAATTCTTGTGTAGTTGTCCAATCTCAGTTTAATTCAACGAAAACATTCTGTTACCTCCTTCTTTTCTTCTGTTTTTTTTTTTTTTTTTTCTTCTCTCTTTCTGAAGGTAAGCTGAGAGTAGAATTGCCAAAGTTCATGCCATGCATTCTTTGAAAACATAACAGCATCAAAAGTCTTTATGTCCCAGCCTTGGCAGGGCTGGAGCACTGCTGCACCCCAAGGCAAAAGAAGGTTTTTAGTCAGATACTGGTGTCTAATTAATGTTCAATAACATCACAAATGCAGCAGTCTGGGCTAGCAGATCTGTTCATTTGAAATCTATTGTCTTCCTTCTCCCTTTATAAATAGAGGGTAGATAGCATATATTTTAGTTTTATAAATTTTCAAGTTCTTACTTATTCATCAATGCTGACTTTGAGAATAAGTAAAGCAGTGCACCTTAATTCAAGACAGACAGGATTTGTGGACTTTGATCTTTTGAATGCCATGACCTCATGCTGTCTGTAACCCTGTGCTCTGAGATCCCCTTTTATGAACTCTTCAAAAAATTCAGACACCATTTCTTTTCATGTTTTTTGTTTCTTTCTTCCCCCAGAAGTTTTTTTAAATGCAGCTCTGTAGCAGACATCTAGCTATTAACCCTTTTAAGTTTAATTCTAAGAAGAATAGTCAGTGAAATTCAGTTTATCAGTATTTTAGGTTATATTTTAATGTCGAATAGCAGGCTGCCCTTCTTCCAGGGTCAAGTTGCAAAAAAACTCATGTAATCACAGATTATTCTAAGTAGAAAGGTACCCACAGGGATCATCAAAGTCCAGCTCCAGCTCTTGCACAGGACAGCCCCAAGAATCAGGGGGCACATTTCAGACACCCAGTGTGCTCTTCTCACAGATTATCAAAGCTAAACCCACAATTACAACAGCCCAGGTTTGTTCAGGCTTGATAGTTGCTCACTATTTCATAGCACCCAAAGTCACAAAAGCACCATGTTGAAATGAAATTATTATTTACCTCTGAGTCTTACGGTGTTTGTTTATATGTGTGTTTGTTTATATGTTGAAGTGCTGCAGAGGTGGTGGATTATACCCTTGGTGACTTAAGTAAGCACCGTGGCACTGATTAATACTGGGAAGCCTTTACAGGACTACATGGTCTGTGTTTTATTATACCTTTTGGCTTGCTAAAATCATTCATGATTGTGTGGTCACGGCAGAAACATATGAAGCTTCTGAATATTGTAAGGCACTGGTAAATTTGTAGTACTTGCCTTCCTTTGGTGAAAGACCTGCAGAACTCTTGTGCTCTTTCCACAAGCAGGTTCAAGTACCTTTCTTTGTATTGTTAGAGGTGAGAGAAGTGCTAAGCCTGGCTCCTACTCTCATGTGTGGAGTGAGGTCTCTGCACTTTTTGTTTCCAGGTATGGTGCTACAGGATGCACTGGTAACTTGTAAAGCTTGAGCTCTGACTTCTCCCTTCCTGAAGATGTTCAAGAGTGTGGGCTCTGAAAAGAAGTAGATGTAGTATGACATCTGATCAAGAGGAAGCTGAAATCCTCCAGGAAATCCTACGAAGATGTTCTTGTTGCTTTATTTGGGGCTGACAGCTAGAAAAAAAACTGTACATGTTTGATCTCTTTTGGATAGGTGCTTGTGTGCTGTGTGGCCTGTGCTGTGGCAGAGCAATTAATGTGGAATATGTGTAAACTACATGGACAATACCACAAAGGTTTTTAAATCTGCCTTTCTTCCCTGTATAATTTTTTTTTATTTCTAAACAGAGAGATAGTGGTTCTTTTAAAAGCATGTGCCTAGCTATGGAAATGATGACAAGTAAGGGGAAGATTGTGACTGGTGTTGTGATGGTTTAGACAGAGAAGGGGTGGAGTGAACTTCTTTTGAAATTTCTGAAAACTTTAAAATTGTAATTGGAAGGAAAATAGATTTCATTTGGTGGAGACCTGGGTTTCCATTGCCAATATTTTCAAGAGACCTCTTTGAATAACCTAAATTAGTTTTTGCAGCAATCTTTTATGTGAAGATTATCAATATCAATAGAAAAACTTAGAAAACAAGAAACAACTTGGGTGACTAGTATAGGAGATTGTGTATTATACAGGAAAAGCAAATGAGGCATGAAATTCTCTGAGCTATGATGACATTCAAGAGCGTTGGAAATTGTCTAATGTGGTTAAGGGATTAGACACATCTGTGAGGATGTATCTGTCTAGACCCCTCTTACCTTTGTGCACAGCACTACTGAGCTGGTGGGTTGGCATGTTGAAGGGGAATAAGGAGCAAGAGACCAGCTGCAAACATAAATTTGTTTGTCCAACAAACAACAAAGGATTCCCTCTGCAGCCTTCCTGGTGACAGACTCATTTGGGTTTTGCGAGTAGCAGCTCAGTACCTCCTGAAAGAAAGCCTGTGCTGAGGTTCACTGAGGCTTAGATGGTGGCACCAGTGGTGCTAGAATCATGGGGAAGAGTTGTATTTTGAGAAAAATCAAGTTATATGAGAGTTGAAGGGATAACAGACTCTAAAAAAATAACTGCAATTAAGTGCTTTCCTCCAAATTATGAAACTTTCAAGGTAATATATATTTGGCTATTTTGCTCTTGTTCTTCATGAGGGAAGCTTCAGTTGGTAAGAAAACTTGTGTTTCCTGAACCAGAAGGGAAGGGAGTGCCATCCTTAATCCTGGGACAATTACAGGCTTGGTGCCCAGAACCAAAGAACATGCACTGAGGAAAACAATGGAGACTGTTACAGAAGTTGCACCATGTTTTGGACAAGAGTGTGGCTTCAGTAGTTTGTTACCTGATATGTTTTCAATCAGGAGGGACAGCAGCAAAGCAAACACCTTCTTTCACTGCCTTTGGGTTGGGACAGTACAAAAGGCAAGGGTTGGAGGCTGGTTTAAATAAATCAAGTAAAAGGATCCTAAGGATTTCACAAAGATCTCCATTAGTCCAGATGGCAGGAGAACAGAGAGCTGAAAAAGATGCAGCTGTTTTTTTCTTTTATACTTGGAAAACTTCAAAGTGAAAACAACTCCAAAGCAATGTTTCCTAGAAGCAGATAAGAACAGAGGAGGGGGTAATGCTGCTCACTGAGTCTGTGGAGACCAGGGGGAGAAGCTTGACCCATCCAGAGGATTCTGAGAAAAAGAAATGGGGATAGACTGCAGAACTTCAGCTGACCTTAATGTAGGCAGGAGCATTGCATTTATTAACAGTTGTTACTGGTTTATTAGAAAAAAAACAGCTTACTGAGCTTGATCATGTTAAGCCTTGACATGGCACTCGATTTTTCAGTCAAACAAACAGCCTGGGTTGCTTTAGAAGTCTAGAGAATTATCTCTTTTAAGAAACTAATGGCAAATATTTCCATAGCATCTACAGATAATAGCAAATTGCAAATTGTACTCCAGCCAGCATGTTTCTTCTAAATATAGTAAAGGATGTTTTGTAATTTATTTAATTGCTTAGTCTTGACAAGGAGCCAGTGCTAACAAACTTGCTTTGATAGCAGTATAGTACTTGTGGCGTTTGCTTGGCTTGGGAATGGAAATACTGAGAAAAAATGAGTGAAATGAACAGTGAAGCACAACGGCTGTAAGCTCTGCTGTGCGCCGTGCAGGTGCGCGGGTCCTGAGCCACAGGAGGGACAGCTGCATGAGGGAGGGGACAGGAGCGTGAATCACACATCCTGCAAGTACAGCAAGGACTGGGCTCTTCCTGGTGTTATGGTCAGGGAATTGTAACGCAGTTATTTACGGAAAATGCAAGATACTCTGTTCCACTTGTAATTATTGGACTTGACTTCCTACTCCATCTGTTCTGGTATCTTCCATAAAAAACCTATGAGGATTCCAGTTGTTACTGAAAACTATTAGGAAGGCTGCAAGAAGAATAAGATTTTTTAAATTAATTTCGGAACATATTTGTCTCTAAAATACTGAAATTCCAGTTTGCTATTGTTTTGTCTCAATCTCCTACCTCTGCAGCCCTCCTCTCCCCAGTAGACATCATTATTTGTCCATATATGTGATTTTGATATACTAAATGTAGAGGTTAAGGCAATAAGTATCGACACAGTTTTTTTCAATACTCATATTATTGTAAGAGAAATATTCAATATCAGTTTTTTCATTATCTTTCTATAAAGTATGTGCATAATATTTATGATGTATAATCTTTTTTTTTAATGACCATCCTTCATCATAAGGCTTTGGAGATGGAAAATAACTAGGTAGGCAAAGGAATATTAACGATTGATCAAAGTCAAAGTAATTCCAAATAACCAACTAATATTTCAATGAGGAAGGATCTCATCCAATGAAGATGTGCTTACTTGTAAAGTTTTTTTTCTATTTTTAGAAGTCTTACATGAAATTACATGCAAAATCTAGCTATAGCTATACAACTTTTCTAGATGAGTTATATATAATTAAAGTATTAGGTAAGTGATGGTTGACTTTCTGGATTGACTAAAAGCCATTCATTTAATCAGCACCAGATTTCAATTTATTTTTGGTGTTGACCTGGTTGGTGGAAGCCTACATGCATTTGAAACATAGAAATACCCTATTTCCAGGTATCCAATTTTATACAAAAGGAGAATATGGAATTCTGATGATATACCTTCATAGATCATTTCTATGTGGATAATAATGGAAATAGTAACTTGGTACTCAAGCATACTGGAAATCATGTTTTAGTTTTTAGGGAGAGACTTATTTTTACAAGCTGACATGTTTTAGGTAAGTAATTTTTGAGCGTGAAGAGCTTTGCGTGTACAATATTTAGATAATTTAAATGTTGCAGTGAAGTTGCATCAAAAGCCTCTGGGTTTTCTGAAACATATACTGAAAATATAAACTCCAAATGGAGTGCAGAATATTTGGCATATCATTTTTTATCCATATGTTGCTGTGGAAGGCTGGACCTGGACCAATGCTTTCTTAACACTTGCCTTTTGAGTGTTCCATGCAGGGGTGGTTCTTTAGTTGAGTAGCCATGATTTCTACACCAGTTCCTGCTGCCTTTCCTTGTGGCTTCTGAGAAAACAAAACAGCACATCTTTTGAGGATTTACCTGGTTTTATTTGCCAGGCACAGATAGGTGTGTATAGTTTGGTTTTTAAATTCATCAGTAAGCCAAGGACTATTCCATTGATATCTGAATAATGTTTTGGAGATATTTATACAGTGCACTCTCCAGGTTTTAAAATATGTGTATCACTAGCTCTGATGCTAATCATGTCAATTCCCAAAGGAGCTTCATTCTCAATCATGAGTGTTTTAGTTGGTGTGGTGCCTTGGGGCAGAAAACTTGTTAGCATTTTTTCTGTTGTCAGCAATGGGCTGTGCCATGTCACATATATTCTGGGCTTCTGCCTCAAGTTACTTGTAAAAATAAGTTGCCAGGATAGTGAGTTACCTCTGCAAATCAGTTTGGGAAAATGTGTTGAGGTAATGGTCTTATTTCTCACGACTTCTTGTGACAGCCTGGAATCCATATGTGTGTCATGGGTCTCATCTCTTATAATAGCGTATTATAAGGAAGAAATGTTTGGTCTGCTGAGTGAAATGTGAAAACATTAAATAATTCAGTATTTACTAACTTCTTTTTGTGTGTGTGTGTGTGTGTAAGAGGAGTGCATGTGTTGATATTCACTTTCAGGAGCATTATTAATGGGATACTTCTAGAATAGATTTTTCCTTAGGCATTTTGGTGTCAACACCTGCTGTTCCAAAACTCAGAATTATTTTACTTGCACTTAACTTGTTTTTATGAGTTTATCTTAGGCATAAACAGAAGCAGATGACATCCTCTAATACCCTTATATAGCTGTAAGTAAACAAACAAAATTAGAAAGTTTCTAAATCCTCTAAACTGATCATACTGGAATGGAAAAATGACTAATATTAAGCATTGTGAAAAATCTCCAGGGCTAGTGTCTTATAAAGGCTCAAACAACAAAATGTAGTGACTTGCAAGTGATTGATTTTTACCTGTCAGGTAGAGGAAAAAAAACTGTGGGGGAAGCAGAACTGAGGCATGATGCAATGGGGGCATCGGATAAAAGGGAAGAAAACTGAATCTTTCATTGTGCAGTTAGGTGGAGGGATTGTTATAAACATAATTTTTTCTGCATATCGTTCCAAACACTTGCATATAAGCAAGTGTAGGAAAGTCTGGTGTCTGTTTTAGCAGTGGTTGGGGGTTTTGGGGGTTTTTTGTGAGTCATAGGCAATAGAGCTGGAGAGATTTTTATTCAATATGAAAGCGCCCTAGGTACTACCTCTGGCTGTAAACTGTTCATAAAACTGGATTTCTTAGCCACATGCAGAAGTAAATGTTTCTGAAAATGTTGAAAACTTCCACTGATAAAACAACAAACTGTGCTGACACTCTAGGGTCCCAGAAGAAGCTCCTAGGTGAACACATGCAGAATTGTCTGAGAATCCTTCCAGGGAATTGTTTCCACCTTCTGGAGCTCAGAAGGAAAATGCTGTAACCGGAGATGACAGTGTGAGGTCTAGAGACAGGGTGGCTGTGCACACTCTGGCTGCAGTCCTTTACTAATTCAGGAGCAATTTGTCATCCACCCTCAAAGGGGTACTGTTGGCTCTAGAAGTGTCTCAAAACCACAGTTCTACGAAGGTGAAGGGAGGAGAAATCCCAGAACTGGTCCATCATACAGTTACATTGCTAGTGTTCTGGGGCCACATAAGACTACTCAACATTACTGCAGAAGATAAAGGTTCCTCATAGCTGAAACAGGTCAGGAATGAAAAAGGCAGCACAGAGTGTCCATAACTGAAAACTTCCAGTGTAATGCACAAAAGTAGTTGTGGGTGTGAATATCTCAATGTCCCTTTGGAATCTTCCCAAATACTGTCATTGGCACAAATGAAAACAAATGCCACCATGTGCAATCTGAGGTGGATGTAGATTGTCCAATGCGTAGACATTTGTCACTCAAATACTTTTATTCAGTCCTGAGAGTGTTTATTCTTCCACTCTCTTGCTCTGAGTGAGGATTGCTTCCTTTGATGGGAGGATTAAAATATGGTAGTGACATCTTTAGGTAACAGGAAAACAGGAGAGACTTGAGTATGGCTTCAGATTTCTCCATAGTTGCCTTTAGTGAAGACGTTGGAGGAGAATGCTTTCAAATCTGAAACATGATTCATTTCTTTAAGCTGAAAAAACTCACAAATGTCTTTTATGCGAGTATAGTTTGTGAGGGAATTGGGGTTTTTTTGTCTAATGGTCTAATCATGACCAAAATGAGAGGAATTAATGAGCAGGCATTACACTTTTTTTTTGGTGTTTTTCAGTGACAAAGAAAAGCACTTGGTGAGTAAATCACAGAAGTAATAGTGTCATAAATAGTTTTCAAGGGTTGCAGAGGGCGAAGCTGTGTGCTTAGATTTGACCAATCTTGGCGCCACTTTTACTTGAAGAAGAGGACCAGTGACTTTTTACCATGGCCAAGGTTAACTGTGATTCCCTCTGCCAAAACTGCAATCTTGCTAGTCTGGAGTTCTGTTTTTTTCTGTGAAACTGGAAAAGTGTGGGTGTTGGTAGAGATTCTTCAAGCCCCTGTGTCACCTGTCCCCTTGTTGGCAACAGGCTAAAGCTGGCTTCATTGGCCCTGGGGACATGTCTGGCTACTGGAGTGACGGATACAAGACCTTCTAATTGCTCCCCAAAGATATCACTTGTGCTGCTGAATCCCTTGCACCTTATTTGTTAGAGGCAGATTAAATTTGGGTAAAGATTACAACCTTTCCTAACTTCTGTAGAAACAAGTGTCCCAGTGCATTGCAGTGTATGCAAAGCCATGTGTACATGGCTAAAGAGGAGCAGCACCTGTTACACAGGGAATTGTTTGTTCAGATAAATATGTGTAGAAAGAAGAAAAACTTTTATTAAAATGAGACATTTTGGGTCATCTGAAAACCTCTTTCCCTCCTCTTCAACAAGGGTAAAAGGGACCAGTGAGGATCAGTGCCTTTTGTAAAGTCTGTCCACAGCTTGCATTCCTAGTGCTTAGATAACTACTGCTGTGGGAGTCAAAATTGAAGTTATAAAATACTGTTCAACAAGTATGAAGCAGAAAAAAGCAAATGCCTTTGGAATAAATATAACTGCTCTTTCTTGTAAAGATTTACAGGTAGTTTAAAACAATCTATACTTGACATGGTAAATTGTCTTTATCATTAAAATGCTAATGAAATTATAAACATCTGTTAAATTATTGAAGATAATGAAGCTTGTAAGTGATGACTTTTTTGTGCCAATATTCCTGCTTAGTTCAGATCTGGGTAAAGATTTGGTGGAGTAGTGGTGAAAATCTATTTGACCATTAGGAGCAATGCCAGGGTAGAACTGCCCTCTTGCATTTGATTTGACGATTTTTTCATGAAGTGATTCTACTTGTAATTTAGGTCAGCTTGACCTGACAATTCCTTCTGAGGCTTTCAGAGGTGAGTCTGAAAGACCAACTTCATTCCAACAGGGTTATCAATATTTGGCTGGCAGTTGTTGAAGTAGTAAATTGACAAACAAAACGAACACATTTTTTATGATTAATGCCTTCACTAATCAGTCTGGTAGGTGTATATATTTTCTTTTCTGTGTGGGCTCCAAATGTATTTTAGTCTCCTGGTTATAAATTAGTCTGGCAGCAGAAAAAACGTGAACTGCAAAACTAGAGAGAGATTTCAGATGTCTTTTTCACATGAAAGATTCTGTGCTCAACCAAGGAGTACAAAGAAAGTTGCATTTTTTCAGTAGGATGCCTTAAAGATTTTATGCCACATGCTTTCTATACATTGAATAAGGACAGCATCAGAAAAGTAACTTTGATTTAAAATGTCAGTCACAATCTAAGTCTATTCTGTTTGGGGTTTTTTTCAGTAAAATTGAGTTAGAATATGTAACCATAGCTTCATTGAAGTACATTTATGTAAAGAGAGGCTAGGTCTTCTTAAACTTCACAGATCTTTAATTGCTTATGAACTTCAAAGAGAAACTTGCAGAAGTTAGATTGATGATGGCCCTTTAGGTAATTGAATACAACATAGTTCCTGTTTGAATGCAACTCTGAAATCCAAATTATGTAAATCTACTGTTTCAGAACCAGCTAGTAGAAATAATCATCATTTTTGCAGTTGAAGATACTTTCTTTGGATAAATTTTCTGACACACTGCTTTCCTATTGGTTCATCTTTTCCATTATGGATATGAATAAGAAACTATAGGCATGTTAGCCTTTAGCTTTTTGACGTGTGTGGCTCCACTTGAATAAGCTTTGACATACAGTTAATTAGGCACAACTGTCAATTAGTCTCATGGGCTTATGCAGGAACAAACTTGACATTTATGAAAATATTGGGATAGAAGAAGGGAGAAAATATTCTGGGAAAGTTTCTCAAGCATATTTTTCCTTTCAAGTTGTGCAGCTCTGTTGGGACAGTATGAAACATTCTCTTTGCATGTCTGTCATTGACCCATCTTTGTGCAATCATGATGCTTTTCCTGTAGAAGAAACAGCCTGCTATTCATGTGCTAGACCATAATATAATGTTTACTATGCTGCAGCTGAGATCAAAATGACTGTCTCTCCAGCATCAACAAAATTGGAGCTCAGGGCTAGTTATAAGTGTTTGTTCATCCAAAAAATCCATGCAGCCCCATCTGGCTTCTGAACTTAGCTTTCCTCTTGGATACCATAAGATGGACTTGAAATTGTGACTGTGGAGAGAGGACAGTGAAAAGGATGTAAATCTCTCCTTTGCCTTCAGTTTTGTGTGAACTTTAACGGCAGAAAGGGAGCTCCCTTTAAGGAAGACTGATGCTCACACAGCCCATACGGATTGCCTGGCATTTTGCAAGTGGACACAAATGATTTGATTTAATGGGAGAAGAGAAGGAGAATTCCATGTTTACTTTTCTAACCCTCTCCTTCTAGCTCCCTCTCAGTGCCCCTCCCCTTCCCTCCTGCCCATCCCCTTCCTGGCTGGATTAGAAAAGCTCAGATGTCTTCTATGAGAAAAAGCTCAGGTATTGTGTAAGCTGTGCTTGAGACAAGAGAAGCTCCTAAGAGGCCTGTTGTGCTCCCAGCTGCTGGCTACTGATGAGTGGGAGGAGGAGGTAATTATGGAGAAATTGTGATAGAGGTAGGAGAGACAGAGTGACTCACCCTCCTTTAGAGGTGTGGGACACTTTTGTTCCACTGCCTGCTCCTGTTGGTGTTGAATTATTTATTCAATCCAGGAAGGAGACACTGAGGGCTTTTTTGATTTGTGGTTTTGGTTGGGTTTTTTTGTTGGGTTTTTTTTTTCACTTTGTATTTCAATGAGGGAAATTGTATTTGAAATCTATTTTGTATGGTTTCAGGGGAAAAAGAATACTCCCACAGGCATAGCTGGGAGCTGTGTGCTAGGCACACTTCTTGTGTGAATAGTGTAGATAGCTAGTTAAAAATGAATATTTGGACATATGTGCCTGCCCATTCCTTTGGGATCTTGCTGGGCAATGATTCTTAAGTGTATACAGAAAAAATTCAGCATATAGATTTCTGGAAAACTTTTGTTTGGAGAGCTCCAATTTATAAAATAGTTAGCATTGCATGTAAAGAATTGTGTTCATCTGAATGTTAACTGATTATTTAATTGTTGGATGTTTTCTAATATTTGCCATGCACTGTAAAAAAGGTAAACTTTTACATGTTCAATGAAATGTTGTTTGTGTAGCACCTGATAGACAGTCGGAAGAGGGGAAAAATAACGTGCAGATCATTATTTGGAAACAAACCTCTGGATTTCAGCATACATGTATTGTTTCTGCTGGCTGATCTAGTAGGCAACCATGAATTGCAAAAGCATCTGACTTTCATGGGCACCCATCCTGGCCTTTTTGGCACAAGAAGAATTTTGCAGCTGTAGAAAGGATTTAGTCTACCTGCCAGTGTGATTTATATACCATATGTCTTCTCTTCAGCTTCTGAGTATCCATGGCCATAGGGAAGTGCTCTGCCTCATCTGTACTTTGTGTAAAGAGGATCCTTTTAATGATATTAACTCCTACAGAGCCTTTTCACCATGCCCTGTATAATTTTTTCTTGGCAGTTGTGTCAGCTATACTGTGTGTGTTGCAGAAAGGAGAATACCATGAATTCCTGGTTTTGTTTGCTCTTGGCAGGCACTACTACACTTCCCACCCTTGTGCGCACACCTACCTTGATGATGCAGCCTTCCCTGGATATCAAACCCTTTATGTCCTTCCCTGTGGACAGCAGCTCTGCTGTTGGATTCTTCCCAAATTTTAACACAGTAAGTAAAGGTGTTTCCACATTTAGTTTCAGTGTATGCTTTCCAATCTGGTTCTAATATCCAGTACTGAAGCTGTCTTAAAACTGTGCATTGCTTACACAATGCTAGGGAGCCCTTTTGTTCTGTGCCATGGTGGTGGCTTTTCCCCCTGTATGAAAGTGGTGTCCAGCCTTCTCACTGTGAACGAGGCTGATTGATTTTTAACTTGGTCTCTTGAGGTGGTGTTTGCACATTGAAAAAAAACAACCCTATGCTATGGTAAACATTTGAGAATCGATAGAATTATTTGGAGCATTTCTCTGGACATGTGTATTTCTACATGCTGTAAAAAAGGAAAAAATAAAAGCTAATGGACAGACAGGTGTGACAGGTAAGACCTAAATCCTACGCTGCTGTGAATCAAGCTAAGTCTAATACAACTAGGAAAGCAACTGGAGGATATGGTTAATACTGTATAATTTCAACATTAAAGTGTAAAACTGCACAGCCAGCCAATATGAAAAAATGTGAACTTGTTATTTTAACTTTATGGTAAAGCATCTTGGGTTTTTTTTTTAAAACAAAAAAAATAAAAATATTGCCAAAATAATACTTCTATGGTTCTTCAAGTTCATCCAAGCAGAAATTAAAAAAATACTCTCTTCCATACTTCTCACTTCTTTATCAGCTCATAAAAAGGCAATGAGTATTATCAAAATGCTTGTTTGCCATCACATTTTAGCTTAAATGTTTAAGCTAACGGCAAGGGGAAGGAAACTGTTGAGTCATTTCTGCCCAGTCAGCAGGTAAGGTGTGTTTGTAGGTGACAGTCACCTGAACTGCTGCACACTGTGCTTGTCACTGTGGCTGTGGGGGGGCAGGAATGGGAGCAGTGTCATCACCACCACACAATCACCAGCTGAACCACTGCCAAGTGTTTCCTTTCACAAACTAACCGCCTGTCTGAAACTAGAACAGCAACAGCATTTTTTCTCCTCATGCCATGCAAATCCATCTTGCTGCCAGGCCTGGTGCTACGGCACGCGGGGATGTGGGGCGGTTGTGGGGTGACACGTGAACCAGCTTCTCCCACTCAGCAGCAGCTTAATGTATGAACAGCAGCAAACATTACTAATTCATTGCAGAACAGGTATGTGAAAAATGTGCCTTTATCAGGGTGATGTGAGGATGTGCATTTGCACAAAGATATAAAAGATTATTAAAAAAAACCAGTTATGTTAAAAGAGCAGGCTCAAACTCAATACTATATTAAGGAAGCAGTGTGTCATTACCATATCTAGACATGAAGCAATTCATATTAATTTTCCAGCCTCTTCCTAATACTCTCAGAAATTTTGTTCATTACTGATTTGTTTGCTTTCCAGTTGCACAGGTTTTCTTTTTCACAGAACAGTTCATTATGACTCAGAGAAACTTTTCTTCAGAGATGTAGTCTTAGAGTCAACCAACCATTATTTGCTTTCTGGTGGTATTACTGAATATCAGAGTTGCAGTAGCCTCTAGAAGCAGATTAATTTGTATATATTCACTGGTTTTGCCTAGTTGCCTAGTTTATATTTATCTGGGTTACCTTTCATTTGCCTAATTCCTGACATGTTTATCATTCACAACTGTCATTCCTTTCCAAACTTCTGTAGGTTTGATTAGAAATTAGACCTGGGGTGATTGGCAAACATTGCCAACTTGGTGTCTACTTCCTCCCTTGGAATTCTTGATAATTATATAAAATTATGCTGCTATACACCACAGACATTGCATATTTAAACTATTTTAAGAAACAGTGGTTCAGTACTTCTCTATTTCCAATTTGCAGACTTTGCCATTTATCTTGCAAGTATTGGTTTTCCTTAAGAGTCTTTCACAATGGCCTTCAAAGCTCATTGGAAAACTAAATCATTAATGATTATCTACTGACAGGCATGTTTAATGCCAGCTGTCGTGCACTTCCTATATTTCTTATTTAGCACAACCTTTGCAAATATAGATTTCTAGGGTTTTGTATATGTAGTCTTTTTTTTCCTTTTTCATTCCAAAGTGGTGGCAATAGTATGTAAACGTGTTTAAAACAATTTTTCCAGAAGATGATTTGGAGTTATAGAAGCGAAATCCAGTTGATTCATAACATATGCATCACCTAAAGAGCCATGATCTTTTATCTTATGCAGGAAGTGAATATTAGAAGAGCCAAAAAAAGCCATCATTTGCTTTATGGATCAATCAGGAAATCCATGCACTTCATTCATAGAAGGACTTGTCAAGGACTGCAGACAGGGAAACCTCCAGTGTGCTTCCCTTCATCTCTTTGCCTTCCAAGGGGCTGAGGGGACCCTTCTGGGGTGCTGGTTGTGCTTGCATGTGTTCACTGAAGGTGGCAGAAGGAAATAGTCTGAGACCAAACTTCTTTGGATCCACCTGCATTTTCAAGGGTTGTCAGAGACAGAAACATTTTTCTAAACCTTGCCAGGAGGTGGTTTCTAAATTAACATCAGTGGCCTTAAAAAAGGAAAGTTTTTGCATGGGAGCAGCACACAAGTAACTACCAAGGCAGAAAAACAAGGTAAAATGTATTAACTATAAACATCTTCAAAGGAACACTCCCTACAGTTTTTTCCCAAAAGAACTTCTCTTATTTATGGAATCATATTTAAAATCTGGGGTAAACCCTTTCTTACAGTTAACGTTAACAGTTTTTAGTTCTGAAAACATCTGTGATTCTCCAGATAAAACATTAATGTTCCCATTTTGTTTGTGGAAGTGTTTTGATCCCTAGCTTCTCTCCACAAGGGGTACTTTCAGCTGAAGCAGTGAGCAGATCCTTGTAAAAGAAATGCCTACCCCAATATCTTATTTTCTTGACAGAATTGTGTGGTTTAGTTTAAGCTGTCTCTCCTTTTCTTCTCTTTAAATCATTAATAGTTCTAAATAATGCTGTGGATGTATGTATAGTAATTGCCAATTCATGCCCCAATTTAATTAGTCTTTGTTCATTAGGACTTATTATATAGGAAAAATTATTTGGGGAATGATTGTACTAACTCACTGGATATGTATCTTTATTCCTCAGTAAGGGGAATAAAACTTTTCTGTTTCAACAGATTAGCCAGAAAGGGATCTTGTAAGGGCAGGATGAAGGATTCCAAGCAAAGAGGTATTGCAGAATAGGTTCTGTCTACCCTGGTCTTTTCATATCAGCAGCAAGTAGTTTTGTCAGAACAGCAGAGGCTTGATCTGACTGGCAGAGTCTGAGCCTGAGCTGCTGCATGGAAGGACAAACCCTCTGTCTGAAATGCTGCAGCAGTGGATCCAAAGGTGACATCACATTTGTCCTGGCATCAGGTTCCAAATGATCTTGCTCAATACCCCTCTGTCTGAAATGCAGAGCTTGAATCAAATTATCAGCTATTATTAGTTAAAATGTTCTTGTTTATAAAAAATTAGCAATCATCATTATAGGAACTTCCCAAATTGGTGCTTCCAGTTTGAGATGGATGTGGACAAGAAGGTATTGTTTAAGCAGAGTTCTTTTTCAGCACACTAAAATGACTCTAAAGATGCCTTAACAGGTTAAAAACTTGCATATTGATTACATTCAAAAATATGTAAGTCAAGTATATAGTCAGTGGAAATCAATGTTAAGTTTACTGTGATCCTTGTTGTGTGTTTATTATAACATAATTTTGAATTTTACACTTGCTGGCTTCCACCAGACAGCTTTACCATCTGTACCATTCTTTCTCTAAGCCTCCCTGATTCTCTACCTCCTGTCATCCATCTTGTGTACCGAATGATGAAAGGATACTTTGTGATCACATCATGGTACATGTGCTAAAGTGGCTGAAAACCAGGATTTATCTTGTAAGGCCAAGATCACTGATCACTTCACAATCACTGTCTCCATCACCCAATATAAGGGTTGTGTACTCCCCAAAAAAAAAAATCTCAAAACTTCAGCATATTCTGCCTTGTCCTGAAATGAGAGCAGTACTACATGACTCCCATTTAGTTGAAGTAGTACAGCCAGGGATCTGTCAATCTGCACAAGAACATTATCAGCAACTTCTCAGATTCTATCATCATAGAAAATAATCAGCAATTCATATGCTTCTTTCTGAGTTTGTTATGGCCTCAGGGGTAATCAAAGATTAGAGCATCTCTTGTAGCTTTCACATTAGTGAAACATTTTGCATCTAACTAGCCCATGATTGGTTTCTAAATGCTAGTTCATACCCTTCATGTTTTAGAGGACACATGGGTTAATGTGGCCTAGTTATTCCTTCAGTGTTATTTCTCTTCAAGTAGCTTTATGCTGATTCTTTATATTAGAGTTCTCTCAGTCCCCTTGCAAAGTGGACCAGAGATATTTTACATCTGCCAGTGAAGGTGAGCCAGCTGGAATGTGCTACAGGAAGGGAAGAGGAGCTGACTAGTAACTCAGTCAGAAATTTCTGACTCTTCTCCAACATTAGCCCTGCCTGGACTAAGTATCCCTGGCCTACCCCCAAGACAACTAGAGGGAGGAACTAATTTTCTCTCTCCTCTTCTGCATTTTCAATTATTACTCACATTTTTACTTTCTGCCTATCTCTTTCTCATTTGAAGGGCACAGTAATCACCAAGGCAGAAGCTGAGTTCAGCAGATAAGAGCATAGGGCACCGTATCACCAGCTTCACTCGCCCCTCTGTGCCAAGTGCCTCTTCTGCCTTTTTGGCAGGACACTGTGGCTTGGGAGCTTTCTCCTTCCTTAGCAGGGTCTGAATTCAGCCACTTAACACCCTGCTGCAGTGCCAAAGTACGCTTTGCAGCACAGGATTGTATATGGCAGGAACAGATTACAAATGCAGCCAACTGGATGTTGCCAACCCGTTATCTACCATCCTTTTTATCCAAGTACCCTGTCTCTGTGCTCTGAATTCCCCTTTTCCCTTTTCTGGAGTGCTGGAGGGAAGTGACCTTTTCTGGTCCTCTCCATCTGACTCCAGAGAGGAGGTGAAATTTTTTAAGAGCTGTACTTTACATTCATTAACTGTACAGAAAGGAAATTTAAGCAATTGACTTAGGAGTGGTGTTTTGCAGGGCAGCTGGATATTTTTGTTGAGGATTTTTGTTGGTTAGGGTTTCTTGAATTAAGAAATGGTAACCTTTTTCTTACAAACCTCTTATACCCTTTATAATAATGCAGGCACAAAAGGACTTCAGGTTTGCCTTCTATTCCTCCTTTGAAAACTTAAAAATGTTCCTATTTCACTTTTCGTTGTTATGGATATTAAAGTTCACGTTTTTCAAGTCATAGCTAGAATGATCCAATCCACAACATGAGGAGTCATTCTATTGCCATTTATTAAGGGAAAAAAAAAAATAGGTGTTTTCTGAGATACAGGTGAGGAAAACTGAAGTTCAGGGACCACATAACCAAGCCCAAATTCTGTCAGCACAGACCTCTGTTCTGTAGCTAGTCTTTGCTATGTCTTGTCCGAGTACCTGGCTACAGAGCCCCTTTACTCTCCATGTGATCATTTTCTCAATTTTTTGTAGTCCCTTTTCTTTGTATCCTTAGGCATTTTTTACCAAGCCAGGAATCCCTCTTTGTCTTTCTACAGCTTTGAGGCAAAGCAGCAGAGAACTTTTTCAGCTGTGGTAGGAGTTTTTGGAAACATTCTTCTCAGCCTGTGGAAGCCCTGAAAAATGTTTATTGAAGGTGGTACATTTTTCCCACAAAATACCTGAATCTTTTACTGAAACTTTCAAAAACCCCTGAGCTTGAAGAAAACACCTGCTAAGATACACTGAGTTAGAGATGGGGGAAAAAGCTGTCAAAACCAAGGGGTTGTCAGTTGAATTTGGCAGATTTGTCAGTTTCTGGTATTTTAACAGAAAGGTGCAGATTCCCTAGCTCCTGTCAGGAGTCTCTCAAAGAGCAGCTCTGTAAAATTGGTGAGCCTAAATAAACACTTTTCTGTCTCTTCTTCTAGAATATCATACATATAATTACAAGGGGGGAAAAGTGTTTATTAAAGGAATACAGTCAGGCTTTAAGGGAGAATCTCTTCAAACATTAATTATTTTATAGATTTTCCTATTGCTTCTGTATTTTTTCAAAGAGGAATTGGATGGATGAGCTTCCTTCTCTCAGTTTCCAGATCAGCAGTCAGATAGGGAACCCTGTCTCCAAGGCCAAAGTGCACTGACAAGCACAGGTGAAGAACAGAAGTCACCTTTGCAGGAGTCTGGCATCCACCAGGTGGATTTTGAAAAATGGTTTCTAAATTGCTGCATTGGATCCATTACTGCATGTAAAAGTAATTAGGTCATCCTAATCCTTTAAAGAAGTGGAGTTTCTATGTACAAATCCTACAGTTTGCTGAGTCCTCCATAAAATCTGGTCCTTGGAGATGTGTTTTATGTCTTTCTTAACAGAAAGCTTGGAGTTACTCTTTGTTCCATTTCAGCAATATTTATTTCTTTTACTAGTCAACACAGGAAAGCTCAGAAACCCTTATCGGCATTGAATTGCTTTCTTCTCAAGTTAATAGTATGTTCCTCATACAAGAAAGACTTTTAAAGGGAGGGGGTTGTGAATCATAAATATTTTAGGTATTAGGTAACTGAAGGATGTTTTGCAAATAGACTGTGATTAAAACATCTCCCTTCAAAGCAAGCAGTCACAGAATTGTAGTTCAGGAAAAGTAACATGTGTTTTACCGCTCTGCTTACAAAGCTTTTGCTAGTTACTAATTACAAACCTAAGTTCTACAAGTTCTAAGCAAAATTCTGGAGCAGCTTTATAGAAAAGTAGTTCTCCATATGCCTGTGAAGTGGCTGCTTTTGCAGTATCCTGGCTGTACATGGTGAGCTCTCCTATTGTGCCTTAGACCTTTGTCACATTGAATCTGTGTGAAACTGAGAATTGCTGCAATAATTATTATTTAATATATTATAAAAATGTAGCTGAAATGTAATTCTTGTCGTACTCATTCCTTCGGAATGTGGGTGTACTTGTAGTCTTTTAATCTAAATACAGTCAATTTCATGACAATCTGAAGGTAAGGGCAGTTTAAAGCTGCATTAAAGCTGTGAAACTTTGCTTTCCTTTGCATGCCTGGAAACCAGCAACACCCAGGTTTGGAGCACTGACCAGCTCACTTCAAGTAACAGAGCAAGGCTGGTTTGAGTAGCTGTGCCTTTCAGACCAGGCTTCTCTATACTTGGTCTGTCCATTTTCACCATGAACTTCAGCTGCTTCCCCAGGTTACCACTAGGGAAAGAGCATCTCATTTCTTGCCTGTATTTGTTAGACAAGACAGGTCTCTACCTGCTTTGTTTCCCATTTACTTAAATTTAAGAAAAAAATCCCCACCAAACATAAAGAAAAAACCCAAACCAACAGACTTTGATACTACATAAAGTTTCAGAGCAGGCTTAATTAGGGGAATCCTTTAAAGATTCGTATCTAAATACAGTGCTTTTTTAATCAAAAGCATTTCAAAGTTTATGTTGTGTATGTTGTTGATAAAAAACCCAAAAGAAAAACAAGAAAAACAAACCCAAATCAGGAATTTCATTATTTAAGTGAAAAAGGCCTTATTTCTTATATATGGTGAAAAGCAGAAGACAGCTGTGAAAATAGTTAGGCAATTCTTGGTTCTGATTTGCTTCTCATTTATATTTAGCCATTTTATACATTCATATTCAAGTCTCTATATACACATAAATTCTGTCCTCTTATTACTTGTTCTTTTTTCAGTATGTTAAAAGTAATGATATTAATTCATTTCAGAAGACTAGATTTCTTGTGTCTTCATTCTCTCCTGTTCACAGAATTAATCAAAAGCTTTGAGTTTGTCTTTAACCTCTCAGCATAGATCAGAACTGTAGTGGAAATTCAAGTGTACCTAATGCAATATCATTCATCTTTGTGTTTTGGTGTTCTGGAGCAGCCTGGGAGCAGGAAAACTCATCAAAACTTACTGCAGACTTTTAAGTAGAAAAGGGTCACAGCTAAGGACCATCTCAAAGATGAAAGGAAAAATCAGGAATCTTGTTTGCCCCATGTGCTATCTAAGCTTCTTTTCTGAGTACAAGCTCTTAGGCTTGAATCTTTTGGCAGGATTTTGCTGGAAGATACCCTTTTGTGTTATTTGCCTATTTATATTTTTTTACTGCCAGTTGTAATAGGCATTGTAACAAGAATAGTTTTGCTCTCAGAGTATGTTATTGGCTTGCTTTTCAGCAAGCCTCAAACTATAGTATGGTTTTTTTTTTTTCTGGATCTGAAGGCAAGACAGTAACTTTTTTTTTGTTCAGCTGAACACAGCTGAGTGCTCTGAAAACCAGCAGCTTTAATAATAAATAGCAGTTATATAACACCTATCAGATTATTTTAAAATGTTATTTAGACCTTTCAGCTTTTTTTATGGGGTTGCAAATGTTTTTATCCCCATTTTACAAATGAGTGATACAAGACTCAGATGAAATTACTCATGTGCAGTTAAACCTATGAGCCAGCATAGCCACAGAGGGAAAGAAAATTGTCTTATTCCTTGAGCTTAACCATTGGATTTGGACTTTACTATTTTTCTCAGGTTTGGTCTGTCATGATCCCAGCAATTCATTTTACAGATACAAAGTATTGCACAGTGGTAGAGTAGTTATCTGGATGGATTAAAAAAAGAAGCTGCCCAATACATAAAGCTAGTTCAGTTTCATGTAACAAAAGATACTTGCTTTTTTTACTTATTCTCTATTTGTTTGGAGGAGAATTCTCTTTTATCCTAAAATATTCTCAGCAGCTTTCTGTTTATTTCACCCATAGAAATGTCTCGTCTTGTCTGGAGCAAAAAATTCAACAATTTTTACCATAAAGGTTAAATCTATTTTTGGTGTTCTCATAACAAACTCAATCCTTTAATGTATTTATATCCTTGCTTGAGAATAAGCCTTAGAAGAAGCAGAGACCACATTTAGAATTTTTCTTTTTTTTTTTTTTTTGTGGTGGCTCATCAGTTTTTTTATTTAGGTCAAGCACTTCTATAGGAACTGAATATTACATTTTCACAATCTTTTATACAAAGATTTCTAAAACAGCAAGAGCAGTGGTATTTAATAATAGTAAAAAATAGTTTAAAAGTATTTTCTCGGTTATTTTTTTACCTCTGTGCTTAATCATATCACATTACATGGAAAGAAGAGAGAGGTGGGAAGAGAGTTTATTTATCTTTGGTTTTGATTTTTAATATCAGTTACTTGATTTAGGCTAGAGTAGTGCAAAGACAGAGGAGGCCAGAAAAGCAGAAGGTTAGAAAATCCTTGGGTTTGTTTCAATTGTTCCTTTTGCTTATGTTGGTCTAACCCATTATTTCAGAACTGTGTTAGAAGAAAGAAAATTCTACTGAGGAGACAGGGATTCATCAGTAGCCTCCTGATCTTGGTCTGACCGTGGTTTGCAAATTCCTTCATGCAAACCTTACTGAAAGCAGTCACTGCTTCAACATAAGTGTCCCAGTGTGCTGCTGTTTTAGCCCTCTGCAAGGCTGGGTCAGAAAACATCCTAAGAGAGGGAAGGATGTGTGATGGTGAAATTGCTTGTGCTGCCACACTGGAGGGATAAATGTGCATGTCAGTGAAGATTTAGGGCTCTGCTTCCCAAGTTGATCCTGAGGAAAGATGATGAATGTTAAAACAGAAAAGATGTAATTAGGTAGCCAAAGAGAAAGTATATCTGAGCATGTGTTCTGGCTCTCAGTACCTGGGCTTCCATGGAGTATTGAAAATCTGCAAAGGAGTTGGAGGAAAGCTAGCAAATGATCAAGGTTTTTATTGTGAGCAGCTTAAGGAGTTTGGTTTATCAGAGAGAAGGTTAAGAGCTGGCCTGATTGCAGTGTCTGAGTGCCTGCACTATTCAGAAGGTATTTGAGTGACCTTTAACAGAGAAGCACAACTAGATTGAGGGGCTTTTAATAACTCAGCAAGTGTTGCTTCCACAGTCAAGTAAATTAATTTGTTTGGAAACTTATAAATCAAGTTGTTGAGATGGGTTTTTTCCTAAAATTTAGGCTCTGGTTGACCATGAGTTATTTGACTTTGTAATAGGAAGGGCTGAACCTTTTCAGTGAATGAAATTATGTCATAAATTTTTCAGGAAATCAGCTGTAATGGTTCCCTCTGGCCTAGCCCAAATCTGTAAATCACTTCAGAAATCCCTTTCAGTATTCTGTGTGATTGTGAATACAGGCACACAAAGAGAATCAGCCTCTTTTTCATTTTTTCATGCAAACTTTACATTAAAGGGGGAACATGCAAGAGGGTAGCACACCCAGAGGCTCTGCATTATACCATAGGACTGAATATAAAATTGCAGGGAGGGAAATTTAGCTGCTAGGAGCTGGAGCTGGAAAATTGATCTCTGAAGTCCATGGATATAACCCTGCAACTCTGTTAACAGAAATAATGTGAAATTTGCAAAAGTAATATTAGCTGAGCCTTAATCTAAAAGGAGAACGAGGAAACTGAATTTATTAGTATTTCTAATACTTCTTTTAAGATATAAAAGTTGTTTCTGGCTCTGGGTGTCCTTTTAGTTGTCATGTACTAAAAATGTAGAAATCTAAACACCAAAGGTGTCTCTTTCCTTTTTTGTTTTCAGTACTCACTCTTATGTCAGCAACTCTTTATGAATAGCTGTAGTATCTGATGTTAACAAGTGAATTACAGCAAGATTTTTGGGTTTTTTTAAGATGCTTCCCGCTGATTACACTGACTAGTAGTGTGTGGATGTCCCAGCTATCACAGCCACTGTTTTCCTCAGGGAAGTTGGACAGATACCACAGTGAGAAGTCGCATTCAGAGAGATGTGCTCTCAGAGTACAATGTTGTTGTTGTATTTTAGGAATCATGTGTAAGGGAAGGGAAATGCTAGTCCCTGTGGTCTGAGTTCTGTCTTAGTGGATGCTTGTTTTACTGCACTTGGGGAGACATCTACTCAGCAGTTTAAAAAGAAAAAGTAAAATTATGGACTTTCTGTAACCTGAGTATGGTTGGGTTTGATTTCCCTGAGATCCAGATTTCATGCTCTGTGCAAATGTGCCATGTGTAAGTACATTGAGAGCCTCCTTAAAAAAAAAAAAAAAGAAAAGAAAAAGTGATTCAAGCAACCCTCAGCTAGACCACAGGTCTGCACTTCAAAAAAACCCTCTATAATGTTGTAAATTAATTATTCTTTTTGTTCTGTGAAGTATTTGCACAAGTCTCCAAATCAGCTGCTGAGAATCTGAGTCACCCCTGGTTTGGTTACTGGCTATTTACATCTGCCTGTTTTTTAAGAACCCTCAAAATGTTGTGAAGAGCATAGGGACAGAGGTGTAGGGAGGTAGTGTTTAGAGAGCTGCAGGCTCACACTACAGAAATATATCTCTGGGGACACTGTGCTACTCAAGGAGAGCTGATGCACAGGGAATATTGATGGCTTTCCTGAAAGAAAAGAAAGTTGTTCACATCACAGAGTGATTTATGTTGGAAAAGACCCTGAAGATCATTGTGTTCAGTCATTAAGGCAGCACTGACAAATTCACAAGTGAGCCATATCCCTCAGTGCCGCATGTACGCATCTTCTTAATATCCCCAGGGATTGGAGACTCCACCATTTCCCTGGGCAATGTTGCAATGTTTGATAACCCTTTCAGTAATACATTTCTCCTTATATCCAGGCTAAGCCTCCCTTTGAACAACTTGAGGATAGTTCCTCTTGTCCGGTCACTTGTTACCTGGGAAAAGAGTGACACTCCCCTTGCTACAACATCTTCACAGGTACAGCTCCATCAGTAGAGCTGGCACAAGTGTTCCTGATGCAAAATAAACAATGAAATATGTGACAGAATTGCAGTGACTTGAACACTAAATTATGCCTAGAATTAGTCAAATGAGAAATATGTTCCCTGTTGGAACAAAAGCAGCACAAACATGGAGAGAGCAGATTTTTGCTGGTTTGTGTTGGCCAAGCATGCCAAGCATTACATCACAATGTTAATGTTTCTGATTTTAATGCTGGGCATTTGAAAGTATGTGTTTTGCTGAATATGTGTATTCATTTCTGTCAATCTTTCAGTCACTGTAATATGTACACTTATGGTAGGGGGCTGTGAATATCTGGCAGTATTTATGATAAGCTTCGGTGTATGATCATTCTCCACAGTGGCATTCATAACAACTGGAGCTCAAACATACAGGGAGTTGCAGAACTTAATTTAGATGTTGCACTGGTAATTTATATATACCAACTTTTTTTCTTTTTTTTTTTTTTTTGAGGGAAATACTGAATTATATTATCAGTTTGTTCCACATATGGTTTAAAACTTTTATTTATCAGAGTAAACCAACATAGTATGCTGAAGGCCACTCTCTGTGTTTTTCAAAAGCTTATTATACCTGCTGGTTAAATGATACTGAGTTCCATCTCTTATCTCCACTATCAACATTCTATTTACAAAAAGCTTGTCTAACAGTTAACTCTATATTTGACCCAAGAGTTACATCATGATAAGAGGTAACAGGACATTCATTGCCAGTCACAATTTTAGACCTTACTCAGGTTTAAGGTTATGCTTCTGTTAGGAAAAGACAGTGCTTGCCTCCCCTCAGGATCATTGCAGTTGTTTCTGAGGCTCACAAATTGGTGTTTGTACAGTCTGCTGTATATAAAGAGATCTTTTAAAATAATCAGAACTTGGGTTTCACTAGTGACTCCTCCCAATCCTTTTCTTTAATCTTCTTCCTGTGCCTGCTTTCATGTCTCTTTGTAGTTTGGCTCCTTTCCTAGAGGCACCAGAAGAATCTGTGGTACCATGATACACAGCAGGGCAGGGAGAGTTTCTGGTAGCAGCATTGGTTAGAGAATTCAAGGATGAAACTATTGAATTGCTGATGATAAGGTGTAACAGCTCATCTAAAACTGGTTTGTACCTGAGGACTAAAAAGTGGCAAATACTATGGAAGTTTTTAAAACCCATTCCATGGAAAATGAAAGGGGGCTTTTTCCAGGCAAATTAATAGGTACCTCAATAAGAACATTCTAATAGGATACCTCATCCTGGAAACTGCCTGTGAAGTGTCAACATAATTCTTTTGTAAAGATAAATCCTTCTTTACAAGCCTGTTTCTAGGGGTCAACAAACATCTGAATAAGGATGTTTAAATCTACATGGTCTAATTACCAACAAGGTAATTGGCAAAGATTTTTTAAGAAAACTAAATTGGCATAAGAAGACTCTTGCATGGCAAAAAGATGCTTGGGAAGTAAGTGAGCTGAGGAAATTTGCTACTGGCAAAGTTCTCCAAGGTAGTGAGGATTAAGAAGGACAACAAAAATTGTGACAGACTTTCATGGGACTGACAAGCCAGACAATAGTGGTTGTAAAGCTACATCTAGATATTACTAAAGTGAGGATCATGGAAGTAAAAATTCACAAAACTTGATGTAGAAAGTAGTGTACTAGGAATTTGCCATCAAGACTTGGGAGTGAGAGCTCAGGTTTATAATAGTGGTTCCTTGAAAACATCAGCTCAGAGTTCAATACTGATCTACCCAGAGTACTTTATATGGTTCCTGTCTATACCTTCAATACATTTAATTTAATTAGTTGATTTTTTGGTAGAATTGAGGTGGGCAACAAGAATGTAGAAAGGAATGGGATGATTTCCATACACAGAACAACTGAGCGGCACAAAGGTAACTCGGGATGTGGTATAGATCTTATAAAATTGAATTTTATGGAAGTATATTTAAACAAAAATAATTTCTTGGCACTGAGAACTGTAGGCATTGGAAGTGCATGCGAAAAGTGCAAACCAGTTTGCATCAGTTTCAGAGGTAACTATGCAAGAGAAAGTCACTGGAATTTATCAAATACACAGAAAACACCTGAGTCTGGAAAATTTTTGGTGGGAAAATATGAAAAAAGAAGTAGGAAATACAATGTCTGTGCTGCCCCTGTTCTGTCCTGTCTGTTGCTACACTTGTATTTTCCAGGTGCCTTTAAAGTTCTTGTTACAAATCTCAGTAGGTCTAGATATTTCTCTCTGAATTCTCTTAATCCTTGCTCACTTCGATAGTTTAGGTGGTTTTAATGAGACTCATTGCAAAAAAGATGGTGTCTTCAAGTTTCTTGGAAAGACATTTTTAAATTTAACTTTTTATTAAACCAATTAAAATAGGAGAACAATACTAACAGGTTGTTAAACCTAGTTATGTCTACCAGAGCACTATAAATTGCTTTGTTAAATCCTCCTGTAGCATAAACAGCGTAGTGCAGATTTTTATTTGCATTTGTGGTAGCTGTTAACTTCTGTTATTATTTTGTTTTATAGATCTGGTTCTTAAATACTGGTGCTCCCCACTGGGCACTATGCTGTGTCATTTCCTAATAAATCCCTCAACAAATAATTCTTTCCCTCTTTCCTGCTCCCTCCCTCCCTGCAGTGAAGAGGATAATTTTGTGTAGGGATCTAAGATCAGTTTACCCTGCAGCATTAATCTTCTAACAGAGAGATAGTATTTTATTTTTCCAGCATGCTGTAATCCACCCCACTTTCTGATATATTTAAAGTGTATTAATTGTTAATGTTGCACTTGAATTCTAATCATGACCAGCTTGCATGCAGGACTGCGGTTTGGGAGGGATCTTTACCCACTCCCCTGGGGATCACAAGTGGTACTTTCTGGAGGCAGCATGAGCTGTATTATTTTCGTGGATTTTTGTTCTTGTGCTGCTGCATCTTTTTGAAGCTGGGACGTTGTGCACAGTCTGCATTGTGTGGTTGTGAAGTGCCCTGCCTCGCGCTAGCGCTGTGGATTGTTATTTGGAGTGCACAGAGGAGTCATTGATCACTGCTTCTTCCCTTTGTATCTTGTTTTAAACGGGACTGCAGACACTTGTGGGTATTTTTGCTATTTCTGTTCACCGATCTCAGACACTCCAAATGGTTGAGGTACTTTTGAACATTACTCTTTTCTTCTAGATTAACTGATTAACACCTAGTATTTAAGTTGAAACTTAAAAAATATCTTCCGTTTAAGAAAAAATCCAGCCAACTCTTCCCTAATAATATATCAATATTTTAACATATATAATAAATGTAATAATATATACTGATTGTCATATTATAAAGTGGATGCTCATAAACCTTTTAATCTGCATGTATAATTTTGATATACTGTGTAGGGGGATGCTGTAAATGGAGCAAGTCAGAAAAAGAGGGTTTTTTTGTTGTGTTTTAAGATTCTAGACTTTGAACTCTCACTTTGTCCTAAAAATAGAAGAAACAGGTAACAGGGGCATTTATTTCAGGTTGTTTTTTTTTTTTTTTATTTTGTCACAATTCATTGTAACAACAATGCATCATTAAATAATTTAGTGCATCACTCCAGATGAAGTGGTTTTACCTTTGTATTGTCACCTGGTACCCCTGGGGCAATGAACTACAGTATTTAGTGGCAGAAGATAAGTATTAAATTACCTCTCTGGAAAATTTATCACTAATGCCATTTACAAAACCATGCATTTGGTTTAAAATGAATGCAGCAAGAAGCATATGTAGCCATTGTCCCAAAAAAAAAAAAATTAAAAATAGGTGTTTAATGTTAGGTAATACATTTGGGGATTATCTTCTTAGGCAGATACAAAGCAGTATTATTTTCTTGAATTTGTTTTTTTGTGTGTGTACATACATGTGCAGAAAATCCTCAATAGTGCGGGCTTCTCTGGAAGCTTGAAATTTGTACTAAGGGAAAATTAATGTCTTTATCTTCATGATTAGAAAGTCTAGAAGCAGGTTATTTCCTGTTCTAATTCTTCAGTGGATCAGTTACTTCAGCTGTTCTCTTGTCCTTTTGCAAGTCGGCTTTGTACCAAGTGTGTCTTGTGTATCACCTGGGATTAAACAGCTAGGTGTGGTTTCTTCCAATAGTACTGTAAAGGAAAAAATATCATTGTGGTTGCAAAGCAAGCTTCAGAAAAATCTAAATTTATAAAAAATAAAATTATTTTCTTCAGAACTGGTTTAGAAACAAAATGGGGAAATGAGCACTTTTCTGTTGTTGTAAACTTCAATTTTTTCCCCTTTCCTCTTCAGAAGCTGTTGTTTATCTTAGATAAGGATGAGGGACCACACATACAAAGATGCTCATAGGATCATTTGGGTTGAAAGGGGTCTCAGATGTCATCTGGTTCAACATCATGCTGAGAGTAGATTCAGTTGTGAGACCAAACCAAACTAGCAGTTCTAAACTCTGTTTTCTGAACACCCTGTGTCATTGCCCAGAGTGCTGCATGATCCTGAGCGTATTCGTGACCAACAGCAGGCCTGATACTTAGCAAAGATGTAATCAGTTCTGAGTTCCTGAAAATGTTCAGTCAAATTTAGGAGTAATATATTCAGATTTTCCCCTTATCTCACGTTTCTTGCAGTGTTAAAATGTTTTCTGAAGCGTGCTAACTTTCCTGGCACGAACACTCCTTTCATGTTCCTCCAAACCTCAGCCTTTCCGTGGGCTCTGTCATTCATCAGTTCTGCATGGAAATGCTTGGGGATTGCAACTTTTTTTCCCAGCAAGTGGTATTTGTAACAAAGGACCTCCTTTCACAAAGAGATCTCCAGGAGAAAATATGTTTCGAATAAGTGCTAATATTTATCACTCAAAGGAAAGCATGTAGAAATAAATTACAGTAACTTGTCAGGGTACAAAAGTGGCTTCTGTAATATGTCTGTTGGGGCAGAGGGGATAGAGGAGGGCTTTCATTTGCAATTCAGGTGTGGCAGGGGGGCCCTGCAGCCCAGAAGATGTGCAGGGTTGGGGCAAGGACTATTTAGTAACCTGAGAATGACAGCAACAATGAAGCTCCCCTTTCCTCATCAGCTTTGGCATGCTACCAATTCCCTAACCTATGTTAAATCTAATTATTGTGAGGGCTGCAGTCTTATTTCTTCTGTTTTTCTCAAAAAAATAAAAGAGCTTTCTGCTGGAAGTGGGGTTTTTTCTTTTAATTTTTCTTCTGTACTGTTTACTGCCCTGAAAAGCTGTAAATTTGTTATTGTTTTTTCTCCAGATGGATCCTGTGCAAAAAGCAGTCATAAACCATACATTTGGAGTGTCCATTCCCCCAAAGAAGAAGCAAATAATTTCCTGTAATGTCTGCCAGCTTCGTTTTAACTCTGATGTGAGTATTGCCAATTTTCTTCCTTATTTTTTTTTATTTGGTGAATTAAGTATAATTAATCTACATCTCTTTTTCCCAACTTACTCATTCTAGTTCTACCTGCATTCTGCTCAGCCAGGTGGGGTTTTTTGTCCACTCAGAGGCAGAAGTCCATAGAGCATGAACTCTTAATTTTCTTCGATAGCTCTGGCATGATATTGAATGCCACGTCCATAGGTGATATCCCATTTGATGGTACAGTAACCTTCAACAGGTATTGCAAAAAGAAATGTTTGCCTGAGGTTTTTTTTCTTAAAAAAAAAAAGGAGGGGAAGCAGAAAAGCTTCCCAGCGGGTTCTCCAGGTCATATTTGATTTTCTTCCAGAAGAATTAGCTTTTTCTTGTGGTTTCTATGTCCTTGCTGATATGTCTTTCCATTTCTGAATGAAGTCACTCTTCCAAAAACTTTCATTCATAATAAATATAAACACTTAGTTCTAGCTGTTGTTTTGAGTATGAGAAATTCAAAGAAACTGTTTCCTGGAGGTTAATTTTTAAAAAATCATTACGAAAGAGTACACTGGTGTTTTTAAAACTATATAACCATTTAATGTTTCTTCCTAAGTAGCTTGAAAATTACAGAAATTCAAGGAAACTATATCTAAGAAGATTATAACCTTTGGCAGTTAAGAAGTATGTATTTGTTCTTGGAGAGTATTACTAATGCCATTGAGTTAATAAAAAATAAACTCAAATTCCCATATATTTTTTAATCTCAAGGGTAAGAATAAATCCTGAAGTGATGTATTAATATTGTATATTTTTCTTTCATAATTTTGGTCTCAGAAACAGTTTGCAGGCATCTCCTCCTAAGCTTTTGAGTGTTTTGTGTTCCTAGAGGTTTGCAGTAAAGCACCCATACCCATTACCCTGGTTTTCTCTGCCTCTAACATTGCACTTTGAAAAGTGTCTTGTAAAGTGTTTTCCCCAGTTTGCCTTTCTTGTCTAGGCTGGTAAGGATTTTGAAGCTGTGCTATCTCAGCTTCAAATTGATTTCTAAATCTGTCATCGTTTGACAAGCTTATTCAACTTCCTTTGAAATGGCAATACCTGCTTAGTTAACTGATCTCAGAAGTCATTATTTTAAATTTAGTTTGCTTGTCTTTCTAATTTAAGGTTAAGATTTAAGGGGAAAAATATCTTTTCTGCTCTGATACTTGGTCCAGGTATGTCCTTTTACTGATTAAATCAAGGAACCAGTATTTTTCAAAATTTTCTTTGGCTTCATGGATCTTGCTTCTGAGGTGGATCCATCACCAGTAAGATGGCTCAGTCTGCCATCACTCTTCTCTCTCCTCTTGATGTCAGGGTGCCCCGATGATGGGACCTATCCTCAGAGGGGTCACTCACTTTGTCTGTGCTGACGTTCAGGTGGACAAACAGCACTTCAGGCAGATAAATTGAATCACAACTGAGTGGCTTGAAACAAACAAAAAAAAATACAGCTGATATGTTACATCATTTTGTACTTCTGTCAAGCAAGCAGTTTCTCCTGTCTAGACTTACAAAACAGAACAATCATATTCTGCTTATCGTATTCTGCCTTAAATAGTGTCATCACAAAAGTATGGCAAATTATAAGTATACTTCTTCTTCTTCTTCTGGACCAGGTGTATTCAACAGGGTGGTGTGCTCTTTCTTCCTAAATTTGATAAATATATTCAGTTGTAGTCACTAGAAAATGTCATCATCCTTTTGAAATGAATGGTTGTAAGAAAGGATGAAGTACTGTGACTGGGGTACTTTACATGCTGAAATGCAGCACCTTACTTTCTACAGCAGTTAAGTTTACCAGGGCATCCACAAACAACATAGAAATTTGATTTTGGAAAGTGCTAAGGTTATAGCAGTGTTATGAATACCAGAAGATACTTAAATATAAATCTAATTTCACAATTGTTTCATAACCAGGAATATTTGGAGAATGAGTCTTCATAGTGTAGTACTTCTATTTCAAAAGCTTTCTAGCCTTTCATTGCATTATTTAGTTTCTCCTGAGAAGCTGTACATTAGATTTTAAATTTTTCTTCAGGTTCAGTCATTTAATCTTAAGAATTATTTAAATGAGCATATGCTGCGTCTTTTTTTCTGAGAGTGAGATCCTATCTTATTTGGATGTTATTTTTGCCTATCCAAGTAGACACTCCCTCCCATAATCTGCATTGTTATTGTTCCAGTGAGGTAACAGTGGGGTTTCAACCAAGCTCTGCAGACTCACAGTCCTTTCTTAGTTGTTGAAACTCCTGTACAGAAATAAAAATCTGGACTCTGCTTTTATTTTTCTTTTTGGCCCATTTGGACAAAAAATAATGTGAAATTATGCTCAGGGCATGGGATAATCTTTACAATCTATCTTTTGTTTGCTGACTGGGGAAGAAGGGAGTCATATAGGTGCGAACCTTGTAACTGCTGAATCTTTCAGTAAATCAGTTCACCATGTAACATGCTTTTGAGTAGCATCAAACTCTGTTAATCTGCATTAAAACTTCTGTGTAGCACATTGCAGAATGAGATCTGTAGTACAGTCACTCCACACTTGCAGTTTTTTCTGGCTCTACAAGGCTGACATACTTCTTGTTGTTGATAGGCATTCTATTCCTTTGAACTTTCTCTGACCTAAATAATGCAATTAAATGAAATTAAAATGGCAAAACTAAACTATAGAGAGTCGTTTTTGTTTGGTTGGTTTGGTTTTTGTTTGTTTTGAGTTTTTTATTTTATTCTCCTAAATGAATTTCATTTGCATGGTGAGGATGCTGACTTCATTCTGGTGGTGTTTTGTCAATTGCTCAAGAAACACAGACAGTGGTTATTCATCTGTGAGAAGAAAATTGGTTTCCTTGACTGCAATCTTTTCCTTGTGCCGTGGACACTCACTGGTCTGAATCAATAGACTAAAACAAAAAAAAAATCAGACTAGTCAATTTGTAGTTGTCAAACCTCCCACTAAATTAATACAGTGAATTGCAAAGGTTTTGAGTTTCTTTTGCTTATGTGTCTGCCCGTTTAGCTTTGGTGAGAGTGTTCTGGCATCAGATTCAGAGGCAGGGATCTGCAGCTACCTGCAGAAAAGGAAAGATCAAAGGTGGGAGGAGATATTAAAATTTAAATATTTAAAAATACGTTGTCTTGAATGTGGGATTGTGTGTGTTGAAGTGATGGCTTCTTTATTTTCAAAAATAAAGTTCATAGAATGATTTTTCTTTTGCCATATAACTTGAATAGTATTTTCTGACTGAACTCTTCTGATCTCCCAGTCTTCAATTTTTAAAAGTACAACACGAAGAAAACCTCTGTGTACAAATTCTTAATTTTATCTAGTCTTAACTTGATATGTCTGTCCTCTTCCAAAAAAAGAAATTATTTGACTCATACTTACAGACATTCACCATCATAATCTGCCTGTCCTTTTTTAATTTTTTCAGCTGTATTTTGGTCAAATTGGAGTTTGTCTATTTCTGCTAATAAATTCTGCTACAAGTAGTTTGGACACCCCTTCCAATCTCTGCCAACTCCAGGAGAAACTGCAGTAGAGATGATCCAAAGTCTCACAAAACAAAAAATAAAATGCCATCTCTGAAGTAACAGCAAACTAAAGTTATCTTAATAACCTGAACTTTGAAGTCCTTTGGGAGAACTATATCTGTAAAAGTAGTATCAACACTACAGCAATGATAGCTGAGGTTGCCTTCAACAACATATTTTTGCATGATCTGCTTAAAATAGCCTAGCTGGAACTTAGAGTGGGATTAGGTGCCTAAATCTAAGTGTCTTGATGTTGGAGTATTTGAGGTGCCTGGGACATCCACAACAGGCTGAGTAACTGACAAAGGACACCCGAGGACATGCCACCTTGTATGGGATGCCTGCCTCTAGAACTGAACTCTCATTCATTCAGTTTCCTTCAAGTTTACTTTGCCTTCTTATGCTTTTAATTTTCTTTATTTTTCTTTTATTTTGAAGAGGGGAGAGAGAGAAGCAGGATGCAGTGAGGAGAAAAAGCATAAAAGTATAGGAATAGAGGAAGTGAAATGGGCAAAAAATGTGAGGAGGGAATAGAGAAAAGGTCTCTTTCCTAAACTTGTTTTTAATGGTGGTAGATGCCAGGAGTCAAGTACAGTTGAATTAGTTTAGAAATCTCATTTTAGGAAGGATAGTGTTATGAGGATTCATGTTAATAATGTTGATTAAACAGTATTGTCAATGAGATACTTACTCTAGCTTGCATAAGCTTCATTCTGTTATACAGAGGAACATACACTTTTTGAAAATAGTTAAAATAAAAAAAGGGAAAAAGCAATATTATCCATGAACAGTTGCAATTGGATGTGCTTCAGTGTTTTGGAATAAACACAGGTATTTCCATCTTTGCATCAAATTATCTGTAAACACCATGTTACTTTTTAATTTCTTCATAGTGATGACACAGCATGTGCTCCAGTGCAACGGTGCCTAATGTGTCAATGAAGTTCAAGCTACAGTCTTGTGTTATAACCCAGCTCAGAAAAAATGAGAAATACTCAGTTATATTTACTACCATGAGAGACCAGGCAGTAGAAGAGGAAGAATCCTCTCCATGGAACAGATTGTGATTGTGAGTCAGATTTTACAGGATGTGTATTCCACCAAGAGGAAGCAAGATATGCTGTGAAAGATCTAGCTTAACCTTTGAAGAAATACTTTTTTTTTTCCTTTTAAGAACTCTGGGATTAATTACATAGTAATTATGGTCATTATAATCCTATATACTACAGACATTCCAGCAAAACCAAACATCATCTTGAGTGAGTGTCCTAGTTCTGCCCTGGACAGGGTTCATTTTTTGCAGTAGCTGGGAGAGACATGGCCAGGGCCTGGAGATGGTGTGCTATACCACCTCCCATCCTTGCTAGGAGCAGATGAAAGGGACTCTCTTTAGGAAGGGGTTCCTTCCCCTCATGGAAATGTCACAGATGGAACAGGCCCCTATTATTTATTGTTGGGAGCTTTTTTCTTATTCCTTTTGTTATTAATATTGTTGCTCTTACTGCTCATCTTCTTATCTTATTGCTGTTTCCATTAAATTGTTCTTGTCTCAATCTGGGATCTTTTCCTTTTGTGCCTCCATTTGGAGGGAGGAAGGGAAGTGACACATGATTTTAGCTGGAGTGCTAAATTGGGGAATACCATTCCTAAACCACGACAGTGAGTTTACTGAATCCATATGATACCAGTAAGAGGGTCCAGCAGCAAGAGAGCAAGGGGGGAAATGGCTCTTTTTTATCCCATATAGACTCCTTTTCTGCCTCTGGCTCATTCTTCCTCATTCCTTCTGGCCAGCAGAGGAATCTGCAGCATTTTCCTCAACTGGTGTGTGGCAATAAGCCTCCAGCAGCTGTGGAGCTTTGGCCCCAAGATGTCTATTCTGTTATGGCATCTAACACTGTAGCTTGCAGCCATAAGGGAAAAGTGAGTTTTAGTTTGAAGAATATTTGTTTGGTTTCTGCAGAATTGCTCTTTTCTCTTTATCTGAATCATTACCTTGTGTTCAGGTAGTTGCTCTTCTCCCTCATTATTTTTTGTTTAGTCCTGAGGTTGTTAGGATTGTTTAGCCTGGACAAAAGGTGGCTCAGGGGTTACCTTATCACTTCCTATGCCTACCTGAAAGGTAGTCAGTCTCTTCTCCAGGAAACAAGTGATAGGATGAGAAAAAACTGCTTCAAGTTGGTTTAGGAAAGGCTTAGATTGGATATTAGGAGAAATTTCTTCACCAAAAGGAATTTGTCAAACATTGGAACACACTTTCCAGGGTAGTGGTGGAGTCACCATCCCATGGAGGTATTTAAAGGATGTGTAGGGACATGTTTTAGTGGTGAACATGGCAGTGCTGAGTTAACATTTAAACTTGCTCTCAAAGGCCCTTTTCCAACCCAAAGGATTCTGTGATAGTCCACAGAATTTTAGGAGCTAAGGTACTACACAATAATGCCAGTACTAATCTAATCCCTTTTCCCAGCAACCAGGCTTCTCTATATCCAGACTTGCAAATGCATGATGCCAGGCAGTCCATGTGTTATTGTTCTGATTTTTGTTTGGTGGTGTCCTTTTTGTAAACAGATTTTTTCATCTGTTGATATCATACCTAAAATAAGTAAAAATGTCTGCTTCCCTCTGCAGCCTTTCTGTTTCTTACAGAAATGCCTTTGGCTATGGTACAGCCTGGTTGGTGGGCACGGTCTTGTTCATAGGGTATAATTGGATTGAAAATAAACTTAAGTTTGCACAGTGTGTTGCTGTGTGGGTAACGACTGCAAGTCAGCCCTGATTTTTGGTGTCACCTCAAAAATCAAGAGATGACTCAAAAATCAGGAGGAAACACCTTGAGGCAAATCAGAAAAGCAGATGAAACAATTTGGCATTAAGAGACAATGAAGGTCATCCTATTGTTGAATGCATTTAAAGCTAATAAAGATGATGTGATGATGGTGTTCATCTTTCTAAAAAGCCAGAAGGCAATTTTTTTAAGTTTAGGCAAGTATTAGCAAAAGTTGACTTTGCAGATTTAAATAAATCATTCATGATGTCAAAAGGATAATAAACAAAATAATCAATAGCATCACATAAAAATGCACAGAACTGTCATTGTCTTCTGTCAAACATTTTACATTTTTCTTATTTATAAGACTATATTGATTCTTTGGGTATGGAGGGTAGTGAAGCAGATAGGAGGTAATTAAAAGCATAAATCTCAGGAACTTGTGAAGGTAATTTTCTGTTTTGTAGACAGAACTGACAAAATGATGAAAGTTGTTAGCTCCAACATGACAGAAATACTGCATGATTATAGGGTACAGGGTTATAACATGATGGAAGTTCTGTTCAAATAACAGCTATTTAATGGAGCTTTTAACTAAGTTTGGTAAAGTATTTTAAATATGAGCTGACTTCTTATGACATGGCTGATATTCTCACAGCTCCTTGGTTTTTCCATGTTCTTTTCAATAATAATCTACCTTACTATTTTGAGAAATTAGGTTTTAGAAATCTGTAAGGATGGAATTGATAAACTAATGCATAGCTTTGGTATAAAAAATGTATGAACATGCCAGGTTCAAAGATTTCTTCAATTACATCTATTATTAATAACAAATGAGATAAAACTATATTTTTCAACACTACTTCCTAATTTATTATGTAATTTTTATTAGAGTTATGATTTAGAGTCTAAATTCTTCATAATTTATATACTCAAATAAATGTGCATACTCTTACAGAATGGTTCTAACAGATAAACTAAGTGATCAAACATTTTGTAGACATCTTACGATTAAGAGCACTTTCTAGTTTAGGATCTGCTGTGAATTAAAATAATGATATGTTACAAGCATAAATACCTCTCTGTTCCTGTCTTGCACAGTTAGTTTCCTTCTCTACCAGGACCACTGCCATTGTAATCAACCTGATGTATAAAAGTGGGCAGCAGCACAGGTGTTGAGAGGTGCTCTTTTTACAATATAAGTTATGACTATATTTAGGATTTTTTTTTAGCTTGAATTAATGTAAATTTTGTTTTGTGATATGCAGGAAAAAACTCATCTTTATAAGTACTCCATAACAGAATGGATGTTTTCAGGATTTTTATATATCTGTTCAGTCTTTCAGTTGTTTCATTTTCCATGGTTGAACTGTTAATGGCGGAGGCTTTTGTGGTATTTTCAACAAAAGATTTTTCATTCGAGATTACCAATTGTATCAACACCAAATGAACACAGGATTTGAGACAGAATCATTGAGGGTGGAAAAGACGTCTCAGATAATCAAGTCCAGCCACCACCATGTTCGCCACTAAACCATATCCCCAAGTGCCACACCCAGGTGGTTTTTATACAGTTTCAGGGAGAGTGACTGCACAACTACACTGGGCAGCCTGTTAGAGTTAGAATTGCTGTTGAGAGCATTTCCCATCCAGGGTGGGATTCCTGCTTTAAGAAGATGCAGTAGCAAGTGAGAAGAAATAGGAGCTGTGAGCCACCTTTTCAGTTCCATTTAGTTACGGCACTCACCTAACACTGCACAGCTCAAGGGGTGAACCAGCATTTCCCACAGGGATGCTTCAGAGTCTCCCTGTATTTCTGCATTTCTCCTTCTTTCTGTCATGCAGATCTACATATATTTAATTGTATATGTTAATTTCCAGACTGGATGATGTGGTAGCAGATTCAAGCATTCAGCTGAAGAGTTGATGGTACAATTTTCTTATTTCCCTGAAGACCTAATGAAGGGCTGCTTCAGCTGCCCTTGAAGAAGCCTGTAGGAAATCTTGATCTCACACACATGTGCACTGAGCCTGTAGACTTACTCAAGCCTTTCATCAGGTTCATGTTTCTTTGTGTAGCAATAAATTCAGTTAATTAGTCATTCACATCGCAAGTAGATTCTAAAACTCAGTCACTTGAGAACTGTCAAAATGAATTGTGGATTTCAAATACACTGTCAGTCATTGCTCCTGATGGGGAATATTCTGTTATCTTTTGTACTACAGCCTTGCCTGTAGTTCAGAGTTTTTTAAAAGGTAATACTGCTATCAATGGTTCCATATGATCTACCTGCTTCCTGGTTATCTAGATCTTTTCAGTATATGCAGATTTATAAACATTTTTAACTTTCTACAGAGTAAAGCTACTGAAGTTGTTTTAAGCACTACAGTAGGCTAATATTCACATTTATTTTCAAAAGTATGTTTACATGTAGAAGATAATTTAAATTGTTGATGTTTTACTAAATGCAGTCCAGTATATGAGGCTATTGTATATGTATTGTATGTAGTCATACAGTTGAACATCCTGCTTGCACTTCAAACTTAATCATTTGTAGTTACAAGAAGCAATTTTAAATAAAATATTGCATTTGTATCATTTTTAAGAGCAGAAAATGCTATCCTTTCTTACAGCCAAGTCATTAATCCTTATGACAGAGAGACTTTCTTAAAAATTAAAACATTCATAAAGTTTGATTGGTTAGGGGTTTTTTAATTGGTACTAAAAGACTGTGGATAGAACTAAGGTGTATAAATTTTAAGGTGTAAAAATTAAAAAATTATGGGGGAAAAATCACATGGTTGTCTGTCAATTATATTCTTAATTATTTATGACCTAATTTAAAATACAGCTATTCACTAAGCCATAGTCTTACAAATATGTAGAAGTATTCTTTTAGTGTGATAAAATATTCATCCCATTGATCAAAAAGTAATGCCAGACAAATGCATAAACACTGTTTTGGGATTTGGCCTGTCAGTACAAAGGTATTTTTTACATTCTGATTCATAATGTCACATTTATGGCAGCTTAAAGCTTTTCTTGTTCATTAAACCTTACTAGCCAGTACTTGATGACCTTCTGTGCTGTCTAATAAGTAGACAGGCTCTTTTTTAAAATGTTGCAATGTACGTATATCAAGCTAGTAGATCACAGTCAGTTTTAGATTAAATTCAAAATTAAACTTTTCGTTCAGTTAAGGAGTTCTTGCATAGAAATATTTTCTTATTCCACTTTCTCAAAAAGCGTCCTCCTAATCTATTGTGTGTTTAATTTCAAAATTTTAGTAACAATAATTCAATGGTGAGGTTTAATACCAACGATGTAAGCAATAGATGTAACATAACATTTTTGAAATTAAAAATAAATATTTAAATAATGTTGAGTTGTGGGTAAGTTATTTTACTGTCGAATGAATTAATCCCAACAGTAAATGCAGCCATTTACACTGGAATAAAGTATTTTTCAATTAAAATCATTATAGTACATGAGTATAGAAAGATATTTTGAGGTAACAGATTTTAATTTTGGTTTTTCCTAATTTTTTTTTATTTTCTTAAATATTGTTTTGCTGACATACAATTTGCATGAATTAGCTGTACTTAATGATGATCAAAAAGTATCTTCAGCATCCGTTAAAAATATTATATCCCGAAGATATTTACTCTTAAACTAACTTTGTATTTTAGAGGGGGTTTGTATTAAAATTGGTAAAGCATCTTTCTTTTATGCACATGAATTTTGAACTCTATGTGTACACAATTTCCTATGGTTTACCAGAGCAAATGAAAACAAATTTTCAGCTTCTTGCCTTAAATAAAAATGAAAGTTGTATACATCATGGCTTATTTGAAAGATAAATCTAGGATTTCAGTGATATATAAAGCTCATAGCTTCTGCTCTAATGCTGTATTTGTTAAAAGCAAGTTTTAAGTGAGACTTGGAGCAAATACATTTGCCTTGAATATGGTGCTTTTGTAAATATTTTATAAAATTAGAGTTACTAATGATCAAGAAATTAATAATCACAATAATTGGTATCAGTAATAATCAGAACTTGAGTTCCAATTTCAGATTGCCGCAGCTGCCCTTTTTTCTTTTGCTTGCTATGACTCCAGAAAACTCCAAAGGTTTACATAACATGGTAGCACAGCATTTCAGTTACCAAAAGGCAGCTGAATTAAATGATTTATCCCACAGTGCATAAAAAGCAAACTCTGAACTTCAAGTGTATCTGAAAGGACTAGAAAATAGTGCTTATGTAGTTAGGAAAGATTGCTTCCATACTTTAGGAGTGCTCCTCTAACTTCATGCTTGGAAAAGAGTATCTGTGTTTCTATTCACAGAACAGAGATGAGTTGAGAAAGTCTGAAAATCAAAGATTTAACAATATCCAGCCCCTGAAACTGAAACTTGACCAATGTAGAAACAAATATCTCACAAAGTGAGGCACTGAAGCAATTTCTTAAAGGTAGATTTTTGCATCCCCTAATTACTTTAAAATCCAACCTGGAGAATCCCACCTGCCCCTGAAGGAGTGTGGTCTAGTTTGAACAGTGTTGAAGAAGGATGGCATTTCCAAACCCCTGCTTAGATTGGTCACAGCAATACTTTTTGGCCTTATAACGTACAACTGTGCATTTGATAGATTATGATAATTAGAAATCTTAAAAATTAGTCCATTCACTATGTTTCCATGAAGCTTTGATTGTTATTATGGAAATCTTAATTTTAATCCTGCCTGGGCTTGTTTGTTCTCAACAGGTCTCATGTACACTATATGAGGATTGAATGAAGGGAATCAAAAACTGTAGTAGGTTATTACTGATATTGCAGGCAATATTATTGCAAATATCAGCAGAAAGGCTTATTATCAAGCAATTGACTTACTAAGTCTTTCTCTTGAGTGCATTTATGTCTCTTATGTCATAGCTTTGGCCTCAGGCAGCATATGATCCTATCAACAGCACACATATGCGCGGAGCATAGACTTCAAATATTTAAAGGGACATCATCAACTTGAGGATGCTTGAGTGGACAATCTTGTACTTACTATTATTAAAAGTTAAAAGTATTGGAATGGAAATGGTATATATTCACCCCAATTTCTAGCTCCATTTTTTTGTACACTGCAATGTGTGACTAGTTTATTGGATTCTGTTGGTGGAAAACACCTCTTCTGGTGCATCGTGTCACAGGTGCAAAGCTTAAGAGAAATGGAAAAAATCCAGCAAAGGTGGAGAGAGACAGGATGGGACTCCTGTGCCTCATAAGGCACATTGGCATAGCAGGGCAAAAACAGGACTGTGCTCCTCTGTCCGCATTCAGAACTGGACAGACACAACCCAGAAGTTGACAAGTGTCCCTTTAAGTAGTGCACATAGTACTAGTGGTATAGCTGGTTAGTTGTTTCTTTATAATCCTTAAATCGTGTTTGTATACGTGTAAATATTTCAAAGGTTTTAAAATCAAGAAATATTTTAATAGCAATTGGTGAGTAAACTCTTTGCTGTTTTTATAATAAAGTTTTTAAAAGACATCTCACTTTCAGAGGAATTCAAAATAAAACTAATCTAGCAGCCTTTCTTACTGAATGCTTGCTTACTAAAATCTCCTATGAAAGGAAAGATGCACCCACAACAACATGCACTGTCCTTCTGAGATGGAAAGCACTGTTTCATGGGCTGTAAAATCACTTAAGAAGTTCTGGTGTGTAAGAACTTCACTCCTCTATTTTAGCAACAATTCTCCATCAGTTTAATGGTGCCAGTTACTTGTGTGAGGACTCCAACATGCTGTCTGTTCTCTTGCCCACTCCTGCTGTTTCCACTCTTCACTTCTACTCTACCATATGATAAAGCAGTTATTACATGCTGTCCCGCGGTGACTGTATTGTAATGCTCATTTCTGCTGGTCTTAAAACAATTTTCCTCATTATGGCAGCACTCTTTATGGAGTTCAAACATCTCAGATATTATAGTTGCTCTTTATAAAAAGCATGTGACTCATTTTGTGGCTCGCTTCATTTAACACAGTGAACTAAATAAAGTAGTGGATAATTGATTGACAAGAGAGAATGAATGTGGTTTTGCATGAACACAGTAAAAATTTACTTGCACTGATGTTTTTATATGCCAGGTGCCAAGATGTGCTTAGAAGGAGCATGCTTTCTCTGAGTGTTTTAATTTGAAGTAAACAACAATATTAACTTCTTTGGTTAATATGTAACCTTCAATAGAGGCACCTAGTGGTATGCCTGAAATAATGTTTTAAAATTGTGTTTGGAAATATTAATAATGCAAAGCTATTACTGAATAGCACAATGTAATGAAAACAGACTGGTTTGGAGAGGATTTTTTTCTTGCCTATTATTTGGTAAATTAATTTATTAAGAAGTCAAGAAAAACATTTAAATTCATTAGCTGAAATTTCCAAGCTTTGGAGTTTGTATTAAGTACGTAGTTCCTTAGTTTTGCTTCTAAAAAAGTGGCCTGATTTGTCAAGGCATCTGATTATATAGAGTCAGGAACAATGAAGGGGACTCAATATCACTGAAAAAAATGGGCAGATAATTTTTTATATGTCTAGCTTTAGCTGGGCAACTTCAAAAACACTGACTTAGTTTCTGAAGATAGTTTTAAGGCAAAGGTGAAGTAAACATTTCAGTACATATTTATACTGTTCTGTTTGGGCAGATTAAGATAAAATAAAGAATATTAATTTTAAAAAGCTCCTCTTCTCCTAGTCCTACAGGTTCCAATTTTCTTAGTATTTAAAAAATAATATTCAAGGCAATTGATAAAGCAATCAACACTGGCAAGTATTTAGTTTTCTATGTTGTACTTGGGTCTACTGAAGTTTACAGGTATGGTGTTTCCTAATTTTAACCCTTATTTTTTATCGAATAGTGAAGTAATATTTTTTTTCAATTGTCTCAGTTGCTGTTAGTATGAAGGTGAAAATATTTTATGACATCTGTACTAGATCAAACAGACGAAAAAATTGATTATTTAATCATGTTTCAGCACAGGACATCTTTCTAACTGCAAGTAATAAAGACTAGGGAACACCACATGAAAATTGAGTAGCATCTTTCTGAATTGGATGTGTTTACATTTGTGTAGTCCTTTAAATCTTTAAGCACCATAGAAGAAAAGAATTACATTAGGAGTGACAGAGCTTTATATAATCTTGAAGCCTCTTTTTCCAAGTTACTGAAAACATTTAATATTCATTAAAATCCTGTCATTTTAATATATTAAGAACTTACATCTATGAAAAGGGTTAGTATGAAGCTATTAAAAATTTTTAGGTGGAATAATATGGTGCCTACTATTGAAAGTGTCACTTTTCTGCCTTGTCATCCATTGTATTATATACAAGTGCAAAAAAAAGTGAGCCTGATTTGTTCTCCTTTGTAGAGCCAGGCCGAGGCCCACTACAAAGGAAGTAAACATGCCAAGAAGGTCAAAGCACTAGAGGCAACGAAAAACAAACCCAAAGCTGGTTCTTCCAAGGACAGCGCAAAGGTTAACACGGGCTGCTCCACCACGCCAGTCACAGCCAGCATCTCTGACAATTCAGGTCAATGAAAACTTTTTGTTCTATACATCCTTTACTTCCTCCTTTTTTTTTTTTTTTATGTTTGTATGAGAGAATTTGGTTGCATTATAGTGATCCATTATTTGTCTTTTCTAAGCTATTTACTGTGCTTTCTTGTACAGAATAGATTTGTTTTGATGCTCTCAAATCGCTGTTTCACATCTGTGAAACAACAGGTGTCCCTGAATGCTACAGTGTATTTTTTTAAAACCTATGAAATTGACTATTAAAAAGTACGGATGTTCTTATGGCAATAGTTGGATGGATGTGAGTGGAGGGTGAATTCTGAGGTTATATATTTAGCTGAAGCACAAGAAACCTTTGTAATACTTTTTTCCTTTCAGAATAAGACAATCTTGCTCGAAAATGTGAAGCCTTGTGGCCTGGGTATTTCCTCACTTTCACAGCTCATTAGTGCTTCAACGTCACCCTTTTTTTTTTTTTTTTTTTTTTTTTAAACCCTTCAGATGAGTAATCTGAGGAAGGTCAGCAACACTAGTAGTTAATAGCAGTAGAATTGCTTGAGTTTCTGCTCTGTCAGTGTTGTATTACTGAATGAAACAGGAGACTTTGATGAACTCGCTGACAGTGTTATTCAGGAGAAGGCCCCTACTGTGGATTACCCTACTGTCAGTCCAATAGACTACTGCTGATAAATTTGCTACTGCCTAGGGAGTCATTTATTCTCTTCACCAGGGCTGATCTTGACTCAGGTGCCATGAGGTGAATAACAGTTTTTTGACAGGTCCATAAAAAATGACCAAAAAAAATCCAACTCAAAAAAGTATCAGTGGCTATTTGTTATCCTGCTGTTTTTACAGCAGCTTCAAAACTATTTGTGGGTCCTTAACAATGACAGTGGGTGCCAAATTTTGGGTTGACTTTCCTAGCAAATCACATTTTAGTTTTGAAAGAGATGAGCTGAGTTCAAGTAGCATCTTCAGGTAAACAAGACGTGCTACTATAAAGCAGTAGTAATTTGCCATTGATCTAAATAGAAGGTAGGCTACTGAACAGAAAGAGATTTAAAATATTTAGTAAATATTTTGCTGTCTGAAACATTGAAAATAGTTTTGTTTAAGATAGGTTACTGCTCCAGGTGTACGCGGTGAGAACCACAGCCAAAGTAAAATATCAATTAAGACTTTAGAGGACTTAACATGTTAATTCATCTGTGGTAACATAATTTTATAATGCCCTCCATCTCTGATGCCAGACACTGAGGTCCAGATAGCAAAAGCTTCATCATCTTTTTCAAACTCCATCTTTTTCTTCCAGAAACCTTCTGGAGCTGTTTCGTGTTTCCTTTGCCAGACTATGAGGTCTGAATTTAATGAATTCTTTTGTTTTCCTCTGCAATGTATGTAAAATCTACATTCAGTTTATGATAAAATAATGCAACCAGTCAAAAGGGAAACCTGCTCTTGATATTTTTTTAGTTGCCCTGTTTTGATAGTGTGTTCTTATGCTATTAATTACTCTGTACAAATCAGACAGATTACCATCTGTGTCTGTTGGATTACACCACTGCAACTGTTTCTACATTAAAAATAAATCCCACTGGCAATTTAGTTGAACACTTTCTTGCCATCAGGAGAATGGTGGGATTCTCTGTGGAGAGTAGGCTCCTCAGAGTCTCTTAGTGCTGTACAGGAGACTGAGGATGGGATGTTTGGGAGGAAAAAACCTGAACCTGAAGTAAATTTTTAGTATTTATATTGAAAGCTCATCACAGAGATGGGTAACAACTTGAGGATCAGGGGTTTTATCAGACTTGAAACAGACATTATTGCCCATCTATTCTTTAACATGTGTTTATCTCCTTAATGGAATGCTTAAAAAACTAAACTAAAGCAGTCACTAAGTTGCCATTGGGTAGTGTTTTGGGCTTTTTTGATGGGGGCAGGAGGGGAGGGGTTGGCTTTTTGGGTTGGTTGGTGGGGTTTGTTTTGTTTTGTGGGGCTTTTTTTTGTTTGGTTTAGTTTGGTTTTTTGGGTTTTTTTGTTTGGTTGATTCTTTTGCTTTGGAGCAAAAAATTTACTTATGCCATTTTTTCTGAATCTTTTAACACAGATTTCATAGTCTGAGAAATCCACTAGTACTAGATATTAACTTTTTAGGAATATATTAATTTTCCTTACAAAACTAATACTAAGAATTTCAATTCATGTGTGTATTTGTGTTCTTTTTTTTTATCCTGATTTTCAGAGGAAATGAGACTTATGGTCATACTATCTATTCCTATATTTGTTCTTTTCTGGCTGTGTCTTCACAATTTTCACTATATTGCCTAGTGTGCAAAACCAAAAAGAGATGTAGAGATTTTTAATCCTATAAATCCTATAAATAAGTCCTATAAATCCTATAAGTTTGATGAAAATTGGCACTTGGGTAGAAGTCCTGACTTATGCTCTATCCTGAAAGAGGCTGCTACGTGTTTTGCTTGACCTCCTGAATGACCAGAGACAAAGTGTTCAGTATGGGACAGTTGAAAGTGTGTATGTGTGCTGTAGATACGAAAAAATTGCTTTAGAAGTACATGAACTAAATGAAAATAAGGAAGATAATTAAATCCCACCTCTTGGGAAGCTGTTGTTTAGCCATTGTACTGTGGAGAGTTCCTGAGAAATGTTCATCAGGTAGTAAATAATTTCTGGTGTCCTTTTCTAGTGTGTGAAAGAGTAGAAAGAGAAGCTAAACAGAGGAGACCGTTGAAAGTTCTTGTGATCTTTTTTTATCTGCTGTAGTTCCACAGGTATCAGTGCAGAAAGGGTAGGGAGCATTACAGTAAACTGATAACCTGCAATTATTCTCTTATCTAGGTCTGCTAATAAAGGGGCACAACAGGCACGAGTAGCACCCCTTCTGATGTGCTGTCATTTTGAATGAGATAATGATGAATGATTTGGAGTTCTCCAGACAGAATAGTTATTAAATATTGAACTAAAATGTCAGGTTAAGTTTGCTACAGAGTCATGTGTTCTTTGAGTCAGACATAGCATGAAGTCCAAAACACTTACTTGTCAGACATCACCCCTATAGTACTAATAGGAAAAGTAATTTCACTGTTAGCTCAGCTGGTGATGAATCTATCAAAGGCAAAACACAAATTCATCCAGTCCTTATTTTTCAAAATGTATGATGCAGTGGCCTCTCTACAACTGTTCCTTTCAGCTTCAGAAATGTGGATGCTGGTAGAGCTAAAAAAGTTTAAATAATCTTTAAGGTTTTTTGGGATATTTCCAGAAGAACGTGGGCTCCTGTAGGCCAAAGTGGCCTCAGCCAAATGGAAAGGCGTGACTGTGGTCTGAGCATGGCAATGCCCACCTTGTGAGAGTTCTTCCCTGCTATTGTTGATAGTACAGTGTGACTTGGAAATGGCATTTGTAGATTGATTATCAGCAAACATTTAATGATAAAGCCATAGTGCAGGAGTGGTGCAGGTGGCTGCACCCTAACTGGATATCAGTGGGTTTAACCGAGCAAGTTTGCACTCTTTGTTTGTTATGTGATGTCAGTGTCTAAGCTCACAACTCCTTGCTGTTCAGGAAACACTTATTTACTGGTACTTGTAAATACCACCAACCTGCCCCATTCACTCTGCAGACAGGAAAAAAATCACCACAGATTGTGTGACAACGTTGTTGCTCTCCTACTATAGCTGAGCCATCTCTTCTTGTCATGACTAGTATTTGCAGATTGGAGGCGGTCATTGGGCCATATATATCCATAACCTGTCGCCCACACGGTTTCTCAAACCACACAGGAAAAGTCCAGTAATGGCTCTACAACAGTTTTATATTCTAGAAAATCACTACTGTGAGCCTGCAAGCTTTTTCATAGCTGCTTTGAGATGTGGTTACAGAACAGCTGTGTTAATAGCACTGGGAGCTGCTCTTGCTGGGGTGGGTTGATCCTGGCTGGATGCCAGGTGCCCACCAAAACCACTCTACCACTCCCATCCTCAGCTGAGCAGGGGAGAGAAAATATAGCAAAGAGCTCATGAGTCAAGTTCTGTCAAACATAAGGGAAACTTCTGACAGTTTCTCACAGAAGCCACCTCTGTAGCCCTCCCACTACCAAAGCCTAGCCATGCAAACTCAGTACAGTGGCAAAGATTCCCTTCCCTCCCATTGGAAGCCCAGGGTTTTCAAGATGGCTATACAGAAGGATACATATGTGTATGGCATTGCTTTAGGAAAGGGCAAGGGTAATAACCAGTACGCAACACAGTTTAGAATATTTGAAGTGTGATTGAAGTATAGCTCTAAGAAGGCAATAGAAGATGGTGTCTGTGACCCAGGTCAGCATAGTCTAGATGCTTACAGTGATGAATCCTTCAGGAATGCATATGATAATTACTGGATTTAAATGTCACTGTTTACTTATCAAGCAAAGAGGAATTCTTTGATCCTACTTCTAAATCAAAATAAATAGTTCAAAATGAAGCATACAAATGATGTGGTATCAACTTCTTTGCATTTTGCTTTGATATGAAAATTGGAAAGTAAGTGCAACTGTTTTAAACTAATCAAGAGTCAAAATCACATTTCAGATTATAAGAGATAATAATTTTTGGCCTTTGATCATTCACTGTATGCTCTATTGGCCTCATGCCCATTTGTGAAATGATAGGTATGTGTATTTCAGGTTCAGTCTTCATTGCAGAAGAGCAGAAGATTCTGTTACTTGGGAATTAGTAGGTAGAGATAAACCCTTTGGATGCTCTATGAAACCCCATTTTGTTCAGCTGGCAGGAATATGGTAATTAGTTATCCCATTAGACAAGACTGGCTCCAAGCTATATCAGACTTAGAAAAATTGACCTTGTGGTCTTGTCTGTGGGTTTTAGTTCATCAAGGCTGTCTGTGGAATGCTTTCACAACAAAACTGACTTCTTTTATTCCTAAAGTAGTATGCAGCATGTTGAATCACATTTACCCGGGAAGCTTATGATGGGTTGCATTTCTCCAGTGTCCCCACTGCAAGAGCTGTGTATTCATCAAATACCAATGAGGTGAAATATCCCAATGGAGGGCTCAGTTTGTATTTCACGAGTCCACCATCAGGACATTCCCTTACTCATCTTGCTCTCATTGCTTACTTTAAAAATCTTTCTGCCACTGCTCAAATTCTAAACTTTTACATATGCAACTCTTTACTTGGACTAACACAAAAAAAATGGTACCAGATCTTGTAGCAAAGTTCCTTTTCACCTTAATACTTGTTTTAATTTATCCCCTTGTTTTGCAAACATTTTAAAGGAATGGCTTGTTTACATAGCTCAAATAAACTGATTCTTATATGATCCTTTTGAAGTAGCTAGGAGCCGGAGACGTAAAACCTCCCCAGCTGAATTGTGGTGTATCTGTCCTGGGAAATTCGAGGTTATTTGTCACACAGATACCATTATAAGAACCTCAAAGCCACAGTGTTTCTAATTATTCTTATCATTTCATGCAATTTACCAAAGTCCTCTAGACCTCTAAACAGGTTGTGACAAAGTTTTGAGGAATTTTGAGGATGGGGTAGGGATAGGGAGAGGCTCTAAGAAAGGAACAGGACAAGGATGTGTTTGGCTTAGTGTCTTCCAGAGTGTCACTGTGTCCTATTTAGAGTTTCTGCTTTATGCCCTTCAAAGATGCTGGTGCTTGTGTCTGGCCTCCTTCAAAAGCTACTGATGAGCCTCATCAGTTCTTCCCATTTATGCTGACATAAAGAGTTCTGCTGAAGCAATACTCCATAAAATAACCATGCATCTGTGTTTATGTGGATTCAGATAGTGCCTGCTAAGCACAGGCATATTCCTGTTAGATAAAGGTATTCGTTTACGGTCAACTAAGTAGTAAATTCAATCTGATTCAGCCACCGAGGAGAGTCATTTCAAGGGCATTTTTCCATTAAATCCTGTGAGGTAAGCTTTGTTCCTTTTTGATTCAGTGTTACACAGCCATATGAAAAATTCTATATTGCCATCTGTTGAAACTCTACCCCCAAAACAGAGGTAATATCACAGTATAGAATTTTCTGCTTGACCACAGTGCTTTTACAATTGATAATATAAAATATTATTAATAAATGCTCATCAATTCACCACAGTTACACTGTTGCAAGTACCATATGTGTACTTACATCCATGGCACATGCAATGCCTGTGTTTCATTTAATAGTAAATAGCTTCTGGGCCTTTTCTTGCAGGTAATTTCAGCAGCTCTTTCAGGAAGTTGCAGTTTGGTTTATGCTCTTAGGATGAAAGGTGAGCTAAAAGAAAAATTAGCAAGTCAAAGTCTGTGAACAGGAAATCATTATAATAGGTTTGGATCTTTAAACACTTTCTTCTCTGCCAGCCTGTATGAACATACTTTTCAAAAGTGGATATTCAAACCTCATCTTTCTATGTGTGTCTAAATCTGAATGGAAAACCAGCCATACTGTGTATTTTGCTGTTGATAAGCTCCTGGGAAATCTTTGGTCTGTCTATAATGCTAGCACATTTCAAATTCTGCACCTCAACTGAAAACTGATTATAGGTGCCATTAACTGAAAAACAAGCTCTGCAGCTGACACATGTACATTGATGAGCTGTTGCAATTCTTGCTCAAACTGGAAAAGGCCAAAATTTTCTCTCTTCAGTTATTGTAGCAATCAGAAAGTTCTCTCTTCAGTTATTGTATGCAACCAGAAGTTTCCTTGGAAAGAATGATAAGGTTTTGCTTTTCCTGTAGTAAAATAAGCATAAGCTTTGGATCAAAAATATATTGTAAGATGAAATAACACTCTTTTGGATGTTCTGCTCTGTGCCTGAGCACTCATGTCCTGTATCATTAAAACTAAATACCTCTAGTAATTCTACTTACTCAAGTTCTAAAAACATGAATTTCAAAGCATTTTTTACCAGCATTCTTAGAATGATACAAAGCTTTTTGAGAAGTAGAGATAGGCATTTGGCCCAGCAAAATTGACTTTACTGGTGTTGCTGGTGGAGCAGGGCCAGGGATGCTTCAGCTACTGGGATTATTTTTTTAGCTGGATGTATGTGGTCATTTAAAGAATCCTTTCATATACATTGATTCTTTCAGCACCTTATTTATACTGTGAAATCAGGCATCTGGTTTTCTTGTTTGTTCTGTTAATGATTAAATATAGAATTGCCAATTGAATATCCCAAGAGGATGTTTCTAATAGGATGATGGTGATAAGAGAATGATAGTAAGGTGAGTGTGAAATAACAATATAACTTGCTAGAAAGGTACCTGCTGGTTCTGTTGGGTTTTTTAACAGCCCTGGGAGAAATAATTTCAGTTGTATTTAATACTTTCACAACACTTATTGAAGGAATATGTTCCTAAGGAAATAAGGCATTTCTTCTGATACCAGATATGTATTTTTTACTGGTACCAGAGAATAAGTAACAGGATTCTGGTGGTTATTCATACAATTGGTAGTTGAATAAAGTTTTCTCTATGTTCAGTTGTGCAAAGTTAACGGCTGTGTTGAAGATGCAAAATTTAAGTTTTCTCCTTTTCTCTGAGCCCTTGAATGAATTTAGTGTCCAAATATAAAAGAATGGGTCAGGACAAATGTTGCTTCAGTGGTGAAGGGGGAAGACAACTTCATTCCCTAGTAGAAAAATTATTTATGCAAACATTAGGCTACTCATTATTTCCTTATTACTTGCTTTCAAGGAGAGTGAAAATATTTTAGTGTTGGTTAGACAAGTTATATCTGAAATGCAATTTATTTGTCAAATCTTGAGGGCATGACTGAATGCTCACAGTCCTCAGGCAAACCTGCTACAGAAGTGGGTGAGAATTTAAAATTACAGATGTCATTTAACTGAAATGAAGACGAGTGTTTCATAGCTGACTTTAACTGCAGTTCTGCCTGGACAAGTACTGAGTGAGTAGTTCAGACAAAGGCCCACGAGAATGTACTTGCAAAGTGTGTCAGTTCTCCTTGATTCTTTTATTTAGATGCCCATAAATTTCATATTAAGTTCTAAAGCACTTCAGCATCTGAGCATAGAGTTTTAAGATTTTTGTTTTGCACAAGCAGCAAGTGAAATATGTTTCTAGTAATATATTTCAGGTTCATGAATGTTGGAGCCAATGTTATTTTTACAGCTGAGATGATGAACTGAGACTAAGCAGAAGTGAAGGATCTCTGGGTAAAATACTGTATGTTTTTTATAATCTTTGAAAGTTATTTTTCTAAGCATTCCTGCATTATTAAAAAGTTTAAAAGACAATGCAATACTATAAATTTGCATTCAGGATGTCAGAAATAGATGTAACAGAATTTGGAATGGGAGTGTAAAATATTTTCAAAATAATAGATGTCTGGTGTCAGAAAAAGATAAGTTTATAGCTAGCAAAAACATTTGCTTTCACCCATATATTTTGTAATAGCAAGTCTTATACTGTATTTCAAGCTTTACTCCCACTGTATTAAAATTTTCCAACTCACAAATTTTCCTATTCCAGCCCAAGGAGACTGGCATAGCTCAGAAAAGATGAAAGTAAATATGCCTGGTGATAAAGCAACAGGACCCAGGAAGACTGAGCTTTTAGATGATCTCAGTTTATGGATACTCTTTAAATTAGCATTCACTTGCCAGCTGTGTTTTAGATCCACCTTGTTTTCAGTTGCCAGCACTGTAGTGCTGTTGTTTAACTGAGTTTTATGAACAAACTTCTAGTGATAGTTTTCCCAACCTGTCAACATGTCACTGAGAAATAGATAGATGCCATAGATATTGGCATTGTACACTAGGAAATTGCTCTGTATTGGGGTTTGTAGACAAGTTGATTTTCTCCAGAAGTAACAGATCTGAAATCCAGAGGAGGAGGAACCTGGGAATTGTAATAAACTTTTTTCAAATTAGAAAAAGAGAAGTCTGATACAATGTGCATTCTGTAAAATATCATTTAAGATCAGCAGGTGACATAGAGGCACAATGCAAATGGCCTTAAGTGAGTGTTAAGAGTTTGTCTTCTGCAGAAGTATTACATACACATGCATTTTGACTAACAGTACAAAATCAACCCTTCTTATTCCTGTAGCTTTTGCACTGAGCAATTGCATTGTGTTGAAGTATTAAATAACAGGCTTTTGAAATGTCCTTTGTTGATACATAACAATCTTGCAGTTATTTTACTCTATGTTTTTATGTATGTGCCAACGTATCTTTTTTTTTTTCCCTTCCCCTGCTGGTGAATGCATACAGATTTTTCTTGATCTTGTCTTGTAAAACAGACACTAGCCAGCCAACGTGAACCAATTCCCCAAGAATCTCCAAATGTGTAAATAATTGATTAAAAATCAAAGGCAATGCAGCAGGATCACCTATGACAACCCAGTAATTAAAGCAGCAGGAACTTTCAGTTCAGGAAGTTGTACAAATAGGCACAGGAATAGATTTTACAGGGCAAGGTTTTACACTTGCAGAGCTACATGTACTTCTGAATATTTTCTAATTCTCATCAGTCCAGTTTCATAGAAATTAAACCCTACCAAAATTGCAACAGCAAACCTTTTTAAACATTACATCTTTATTCGGATCAGCACAAATATTTTCATACTCTGAGGAAGATGCAGGTACCTTTGTTGAGAGCCTTTGGTATGCCAAATCAGAAATAAAGTATCTAAGAAATTGTCAGCATCACTGCTGTAACATAGCCATGAAAGTGATACTTCTGAAGTGAAAAAAGATATTTGGGTTCAGCCTGTTGGAGAGTAGTGATGCAGTTAATCAAATAATCATTCTAGCTACCAAGTTCACCTAATATTGCACAGCCCTCCAGACTTTTCCTGATGTAGCTTCAGTATGTTGAGAAAATAGGTTGCAGATTATTTGAGTGTACATTTGGGTTTGAGAAGAAAAGGTTTATATTTATAACTTCCATTTTTTACCTCATCTTTGGATAGGGAAAAAATTTGTTCTCTTCAACATGTGTCAGACTGATTTATTTCATTATGTAAAAGTTAACTCTTTTTCATACGTGCCTGAAGTACAAGAAAACAGATTTTACAAAAACGAAAAGTAACCAAAGGGTTAATAGATACACTGTGCTGTCTGATTTGCATGTAGGTTTGCAGTGGAATTTTTCTAGAACAGAGCCCTACGGGTTTTTCAGCCTCATTTCTCAGCAGACTGCACAACTCGTGAGAAAGTAGGTATTTTGTCTGACAGCCATTAGAGTCTCATTATTCAGCAAATGTGCAGATAGAACAAAACTTATTTTGAAATACCTTATCCAGGTTTGCTAACTCCATCTTAATGAGTGTGAAGAAATAATCTGCTCTTTGTTGTTTGTTTTGCTGGGGGAAAGGTTTTGTGAGTAGTGCTGAAATGCAGGAACAGAGTACTTACAAATCTGTAAAGGTTGTGACTACTAGTAACTTAATTGCTGTCCTGCTATTGTCTTTATGGCATATATTACTCACAGTGTTCATCTCTTACATCATAAGAACAACAATTAGTTGTGTGTGTGTAATTTATTCTTCTGTAGCACTGTGAACCAGAAGAAAATGCTTTCTGTGAAGAACAGTGTTTTGAAACCTGCTTTTCTTACTGGAGCTATTGTCTGTCTGACTTTCTATTCAATAACTTTCCTGCCAATACACTGAAAAAGGTCCTTCTTTTCATCCTGGTAATTCAGTCACTGATTATCTCCTCCCTTCAAATCTTATTTCAGGCCAAGGAGATGTACACCAGCTCTTGTTTCTAATATAATTATTTGTGGGTGTTCTTGTTCTATTCCCAGGGTAGATCCTAATGTTTGGTTAGGCAGTCCTACAGTGTGACTAAATAAGTTTTCCCCACCTTGATTTTATTTTGTTGTAGTTTCTTAACATATCCCTTAATTACATTTAGCCAGGCTCTCTTTGACTGTGATCTCTCTAATGGTTTTTGGTTTAAATGCTGCAAATTTTGTTACAATATTTCTATGGTATTGATTTTTCTCTCTCCAGATTTATGTCCTTCACTTTCAAAGCTCTCCATAACTTTGTGTATCTTTTGTAATACACTTTCAAATGCTGTCTTGCACCTACCACACCAAGCCATTTGAAACCAGCTTCTGATACAGTTTCCTGCTTTGCCTGGACCTATTTGCGAAGAGTTCCCTGCAATCAGCTGCTAAACTGACTTCTTTCATTCTCACCTTTAAAAATTTCTCTTTTGCTGTGGTGAACTGAAAAACAGGAAAACGCTTGTGAGAAGTTTGACTGCCTTGATGGTGCCTGTGTCAGTCACTGGTTGTCGTGTCTCTCTGTGGTTTCATACCTGTCTGCAGTGGTCATCTCTGCCTTTAAACTGAGCATTTGGTATGGGGAAGAACTTCTGTGTGCAGAAAGCTTAGAACAGAGAGGTCAACTGGTGACTATTCAAGTAACTCACCTAACTTTAGCATTGTCAGTGGGCATACTTTGTAAAGTGTGGGAAAAAATGTAATTAAATTTGTCACTTTTTATATTTATTTCACATGTGCCAAGCATTTAGCATGTCAAATTTAAATTTTGTTTTTCAAAAGACAAATTTTTATTGTTTGTTTATGGTTGCTAATATAGCTTTACTGATAAGCTTTTCAGCAAAATTTCTTGGATTTCCTACTAGCGTAATTAAGGCAACTGATTTTACCTTTTCTATGCAGTTGTTTGGGGCAAGAATGTTGAATACTCTGATAATCTCACAGATTTCCTTTTCCTGTTCTGTAATCACTGTATGCTTCAAAAGTTGTTTAATATTCACAGGCATATATGGAGCTGTTGAAATTACAGGGAGAACCTGATAATCTGTTTCACTCAGTACAGCTTTACCAGTATGGGAGATATGTTTGCTTTCCCTCAAACTCTCTCTTAGTCTCCAAAATCAACACTCTAAACTAATAGCAGCTTCCTGTAGCACAACTGATGTGAACTCAAGATTATCACGAGCCAATCTTTGCACCACACTTTCAGTATCGCAAAGATAAAATATTAACATTTACTTTCAGAAATAGTTACCATAGGAAGTGACATAGTTAGAAATCAGTTGAAAATGTACAGGATCACCAAGCAGTCCTTTTTTTAAAAAGTTGTTTTTTGAGCAGTGATAAGGTATTGTAAGTCATCATCATAAACAAGGCTGATTGAACCAAAGGCTTTGCCCCTAACTGTGCATCAATTGTGCTCACTGGTTGTATGGCTCTGATAACCATGCAGTGACTGAGCTACACAGCAAAAAAAAATTATGTGACTGGTTTAGGCTGAAAATTGCACTGGATATTGTGTGGCTCTTTCTTTCATGTTTTTCAAGAAGAAAAGCATATGTTTTTACTATTTTCTTGCCTTTACAATGGAGAATAATGAACATTTTACTGGCAAAAGTAATTTTTCCATAACAATCTCTTCTAACTCGGCAATGTGCACTATTGTGCAAGCAGAAAATATAAAATCATTATATAAATATATAATAAAATACATAAAATCAATATAAAAGAAAGAAATATAAAATCAGATTTCTATACCTAGGATGGCAAATGAGTGAAGCTCACAAAAGAGCTTCAGTGCAGGGTTGTAGAGCAGCAGTGGCCACTTTGCAGTGGCTGTGCTGCTCTTTTGCTGTCAGTACCTTGTGCACAGCTGCCGTTCAGTGCCTGGAGCTGGGGGATGCAGTGAAGGATGTGGCACAAGGGAAGGTGTGAAGCTGAAGCTCGGCAGTGGGTGGCTGTAAGCACTGCGTGGTCTCTTCCCAGTGGAGAGCTAACTGCATCACAGTCAGTGCTGGGCAGCTGTTCTCAGTCCCAGGATCCTTCCCTCTCTGTGTGCCCAGCCTTCAGCACAGGCTGTGCGCAATAGTCCCAGTTTCTGGTGAAGAAGGCAAGCAGGCAAGTGCAAAGTTATACTTTTTTATTACATGCAGACACACACAAAATATGTATTTTCAGTAATTGAAACATTGTTCAGTTACTGTTACACCAAGAGCGAATTTGTTTATTTATTACATAAAGCAGAAAATCTGACAGTTTGAAAACGTGACAGATTTGAAAGGATTGTTAGAATCATAGCAGAACTTCATATCTGAAAGCTTTTAGCATATGTATTGGAAAGGGTTCTTGCAAGTGTATCACATACCATCAGTACCTTGGATATTTTAATTCCAACTGCTATTTGAGCAATCTGTTGGGGAACAGAACTTAACAATAAAGATGTTTTGCGTATAATCAGTGATAAAAACTGGGCAGGTAGGCATGTTGAGGGGTATAAGTAGCAATGAATATTTTGATACCAAAAAACTTTATCAGATTTCTAAATCTATACATGAGTTTTAAATTCACGTTGTTTTTATTTTTATCAAGAATATAAATTCTGAATTAAGGATCCGAATATTAAGTCACTCTTTTTTTGTTGTTGTTGAAAATAGCATGCATGATTTCATCATGAAGTCCAAATAAAACTTTTTTCTAATGTGCACCAAAGCATCACTGACTCAAAAAGAAATAAATGCCATTAATGGGTAGGACCTATTCTCTATGCCACAGCAGTGAAAGTGGCATGACCTGCCAAGGTCAGTGAGTCACTTCACCTGTAGAAGTGAAGCAGTAGAACCTGTAGGATTGAACCTGTGAGGTGCTGCCCTGCAGTGTCCTGACTTTTGGTACTCAAAATGAGGTGATACTGATCAGATAAATAAGTCTTGAATTTTAACATGGCGCTGACACAAGCATGAGTCAAACAAGCAGAAATATGTGAAAACAACTTCAAAGCAGAATTAAAACAATGTAATGGGTGAGAAAAGCACTGATATTACTGAGCCCAAAGCAATACTTAATTAGCTTGCTTTAGTTATTTTCCCTGGGCTCTATTTCAAAATAAATCCAGGCTTCAGTAAGAACCTCAACCATAAATTTACTTTTCTGGAATTCAAGAGAGGAATTTAAGACACATGAAATATGGCTTTTCTACATGGCAAAGGAACATAGGTAAATAGTACAAATTAGATTTTAAATTAACTTCTTGCACTTGAGCTTTGGTGTGAGTGTTTCAGCCTGACCCTGATGCAGATTGAATCACAGCTACTGCCTTCAGGCAGTAGGCTTGTTCTGCCCTGGTCTAATGCTTCCAGCTGTGCTCTGCTAAGCTGTGCAGCAGAAGCTGGTGTGCCCATGGTCCAGGCAGGATGGACTCCCTCCTGCACTCATTTGGGCTCTGCCTGGCTCTATTGGTCTTGAGCCAGGTGGAGTTCAGGGCAAATCTCAGCCTATTCTCAGTAATACCTTCAGAAATAGGAAGAGGACTGCAATCCTACAGCTGCATCTCACAAATCACATCTATTTTATAAGGTGGTGATAGTTGGGTAGTATGGGTATTCATGCAGCCATTAACAGTTACATTTTTTGATTTCTGCATGCAGATATTGTTAGCTCTGTGCTATAAGTGCAAATAAAAGAGTAATCATCTTTGTGCTTTGTATAGACATGCAATTTGCATTTCCTGTGCTTTGCACTGTTGAATAGTTGGCATTTCTGTCTCAAACATAAGACTGTAAGTAATGGTGTTTTGAATTATGAGGATTGAAACAGTAAGCTGTTATCAAAAGCCCATTTGGAGAAGTGCAATTTTCTGATTTTTAGAAGCCAGGAAAATGCAGTTCTGGGCCCACTGCAGTGACAAATATGCACTTAGCTCTGTGTACTTTCTGTGGGAGCTGAACTGTATAATAACCTTACAATGATGATCTTTGAAGATGTTCTACATTAAACATTTAGAATGGTGGAAGGAAACATTAATTCATAGAGGGGCGTATGTCTCTCCTTATACACCCCCATCGATGAAGAGCTTATTTGTGTGGGGAAGCTTTCCAAACGATGGAATTATTATGTGAACTGAGGTTCTTTCCAAAAGCTGTGATACTGGCAGAATTGAGCCCAGCTGCATGCTGGTAACTTCTCTCTGGTTTTGTAAAAGTTTTCTTGTTAGTCTGTATACTCTAGAATTGTTCGAATAGGAATAGTGAAAACAGTGTAAATCTGGAGAATATTATAAAAATCAACATACTACATCAGCAGTTGGCTAGCTAAGTGAGGAGAAGTGGGAAATGAAATGTCTAATTTTTTCAATCGTCTGTTAAATTCAGCACTGGAAAACCATCACTCTGTGATGGTAATTGGTGGCCCATGTAAAATGGATCTTCCTCCATATCTTGGGATCTTACTCCACAGAGACTTGATGGCAAAACAAAGTCTGCTCCCTCTTGCTGTGGTCAGTGAGATCAGTGTGGGCAGGAGGGTAAGAACTGTGCTTGTTGTGCAGGGTTGATGATTTCTATCTCCAGGAGGTGTTTCAAAAGCACCAAATTTTTATCCTAACATTTAAAAAAATACATTGGGAGCAACATAAAAAAACCCCAAAGCCAAACTAGAAGTGTAGTTGGTATACGTTAACATACAGCCTGCAGTTATGTAGGTGTATTTTTCCTTCAAGGCCTGAAATGCAAAATACTCTGGAATCTTCCTTTATTTCATTTTGGTTCACATTTTGGTTAGGCCTTTTGCAGTTTGGCATAATATTGCATAAAACAAAAACAACAACAATTCTATTTTTCAGTAATGTAAATTTGCAAATGACAGCTGCTCGTGTTTCATTTGTAGATATTAGCACTTCTGAGCATTTTCCATATTGAAAACTCTTTCATTTAGAATTGTTAGCAAATGCTTTTTATTGAAACTGTGTTTTATGAAGACTCAAAAGTCATATAAAGTATTCTAGATTTTTGCAGATGTGACTTATTACTATGGAGACTAAAGTTGAGTAGCCTATGAAGTACAATTTAACATCAGTTTCTTTTGTCATACTTTGTCAATAAAAATACCCTCAGAATCTGGTTTTAACATTAATTTGGTCATAATAGTAGTCTTTGTACTTGACTATTTTCAATGTTTAATATAGTTCATATTGTGTCATTTCAAAGTATTTTTATTGTTATTTAAAAAAAAATAGTTCTTTTATTAGAATTTTCTTTCTCTTGGTTTATAACAATCTAAAATTGATGTACTGCAATGCACTTCTGGGAAATATGCCAACAACTGTGGGGTTTAGTTTCAGGATGGCTATTCATAGTTCATACACACTTTCAAGTGCTTGCTTGAGTGGGTACAATCCTGTTTTCAGAGTTCTTGGTAGCACAGTCTTGGCCTGATAGGCATGTTAAGACAGAGTCTGGTAGCTGTAAACATAAAGTGCAAGGGTCCATGTTAAAAAATAAATGTTCAAAATAGAGCCTAGTTTTTCAAGTCAGTTCAACTCTATTTCAATCTAAGCCATAGGTTTCAAATGGGGAGGCTGCCCTTATGTAGATGCTGTACTTGCTTAGATGATGAAATTTGATTGCAGTTGTTCAGGGTGAAACTTATTCAGTCAGTTCTCATGTCTGGGGGTTGCTCAAACCAGCACTCCTGCACTGTCCCCCTCCCAGCCCGTGTTTGTTTTGGACAGAGCTTGTTTTACTGCTGGCAGCTAACATGGCTTGTGGTCACAAGGCCTGCAGTTGAACAGCTTCAAATGCAATGAGCCCTTGAGGGGCAGCATGTAAGCAGGGAGCATTTAAATACTGGCTCTGGCACAAAGTTCCTCTGTAGACACAGCTGGGACATTTTATCTCTCGCTTTTTTGGTTGCCATCTGCAAAATGAAGTAATACCTGCCTACCTGCCTCAAAGGAGCACAGATGATTGACTCATGCTTGTGAAGGGAAAAAGGAATGTACTGAAAGCACACAGAAGCCACCTGATCCACAAATATATGGGAAGTCATTCATGGAAAAACCTAAAAATATTAGCAACTGTGTTCATGTGTAGTACCATAACTCCTGGAACTGAAATGAGGAATGTATGTCGAGGTGGTGCTGGAGCCTTTGTGTCCTCCCAGTGACTTTGAGAAACTTGAGCCCTTCCAAAGGCAAATGTAAACCTTTTGAGAAATATTTTTTAATCCCCAATGCAAAGCCTTACTTGTTTCTGTGTGCTGCCACTCCTTAGCCCTGGCTTCCTTTGGTATTGCTTGGGCTCCTTTCAACTGGCCATGCCTGCAGCACAACAGCAACAACAGCTGGCATGAATTTGGTGAACTCATTGGTATTCAGTGGTAACTTTAAAAACAGGAAAATCATCCCTTTTTGTCAAATTACATGCATTTCATGGCAGGACTTTTAACAAGATTTCAAGGATGCTGCTCTCTTTTATAAAATGAGATAAAGTAGCCCCCTGTTACGTTATGTTTACTAAACCCACAGGACTATTACTGTATGCTCTTTGTATGTGTATGTATTTAACAACATATCAACATATGTATTTTGTTTATTTTAGAAGATAAAGGGAATGAAAAACCCAACAGTGTGAGTCAGCAGTCCAATACAGAAGTGGATCCTTTTCTTCCCAAACCTGGAGTGGTGCCTGCAGCACCTGCCTCATCTTCCAAGAGCACCAACGGAGCTGCTAACACAGTTACTGAGTCAGAAGAGGAAAAAGCCAAAAAACTACTTTACTGTTCATTATGCAAAGTGGCTGTGAATTCCCTTTCACAACTAGAAGCCCACAATACAGGTGAGTGTCCATATGGTACAAGTCAGCTGTGTTTCAACATTTTTAAATATCAGTGTTACAAGGTGGTAGCCACACTTCACTGAAGCATCTTTTAGTTAAAACTTACAATAGCAAGTTAAAACACTAGTCCTGTTAATGGCAGTTTCCTGTGTGGTTTTTTATATTCTATTAAATCACTCTCTATTTTTTTTAACTGTTCTTCACATACTCTCTAAATTTTTAGTTGACAAAATCCCTACAGTTCATGTTAACTAATCAGATCCCTTCACACTGAGCACCACAGTAAGATCATAGTTGTTTCTACAACTATGCCAGTTGTAGTTTTCTACAAAATGCCAGTATTGTCTCTTTTTCATATTTTATCTCATTATCATTAGTATCTGTTATTTTGCTGGTAAAAGTTACAGTAATTTATTTGTTATTTGATTTTTTTATAATTTTAGGGTGGGCTCATTAGGTTTCCTAGATGTCATAAAATCTTCTGATTATTGAAAATTAGTTATGTGTCTTTTTTTGGGCCACAAGCAGCAATGCCTAGTGTGCTCTGGCTGTGTATGGTGTGCTGGTGATGTAAAGCTTGTTAAGAAGCCATTGAAGCTGGTTTTACAGCTGTAATCCATTCTTGAAATGGGTAAAGCAGCCGTTTCTTCTGAATCAAAGGATATTTATTGAAGTATTACTGTTCCTAGGCAGGTTTTGAGCAATTGCTGTGGTTCTTGTCCCAGTGTTGACTAATACCATTTTCTGCTATTCACTGGCTCTATGGAATTTGGCAAAAGAACAAGCAGCAAACATTTTGGCCATCCAGTCCCACACTGCCCCAGCCAGTGTGGTCCAGCATTCCTGCTGTTCCCTTTTTTGCACAAAGCCTTCTGGCTTGCCTTTAGATCAAGGACACAGGAAACACACTGACTGAAACAAGAGTGATCATTAGTCCCAGCCTGTGGTGATTGTAACCATTCTGTCCTGAAGATAAATGCTACCGAGTCCCAAGGCTGAGGGAATGTTTTGTGCAGCTGATCATGAACTCACCTGCATCTCCTTGCCCTTTAGGCTCCAAGCACAAGACCATGGTTGAAGCTCGGAATGGTGCTGGTCCCATCAAGTCTTACCCTAGGCCTGGATCCCGAATGAAGGTGCAGAATGGCAGCAAAGGCTCAGGACTGCAGAACAAGACGTTCCATTGTGAAATCTGCGATGTGCATGTTAATTCAGAAATTCAGCTTAAACAGGTAACTTGCATGTATCTGGAGCTCTTTGTTGGTTGAAGTTACATTGCAGTGTAACATGCAGTGTAGGGCTGTGTGAAGATGTGTTGGTGAATACTGAATGAACTTAGTATTTCTTATCTGTCTTCCCACAACTATTTCTAAATATTTCATCATTGGTCAAGTTCACCTTTTTATTTTAGTTGGGAGAAATGGGCTTGACAGTTGTAAAAGCAGAGGTGTCAGTATCAATGAATGGTATAGCAGATCTCATTTAAAAATTTTCTGTGGTTCAAGATAGGGATTTGAACCTTGCTCTCCTAACTATAAGAAATTCTGGCTTGAGGTTCCCTGAATGCGTCTTTCAGTGCTGTTTTCAGTCTGTTGTAATGATGTTTAATGCTATGTGAGAAGGAGAACAAGACTCAAACCTATTGGTTTGGGACAATCACCAGTAGGGTAATACTGTAGATATGTTTAAATTATGTCGAACAACATTATCGTTAACAGTGTGGCTGTTGTGTGCCCATGGAGCTGTTCTCTGTCTGAGCCAATTAGCCCTGGGTTCAGAGCTGTGCCCATACAAATTCAGTGATTCTAGCACCCAAATGGGAATCTCTGATTGGATGGTGCTGTGCTGTGTGAATGTGTCCTCTCATTCCCTGTTTTTTAGTTTGCTCTAAAATAATTTTAAATGCATGTGTAGACATATCCCCAGGTACTGGTTCTTCCTTCAGCTAATATTGAATTGTTTACACAACTGAACAGTATCAGCAAGGTGGAAATTTATCTCTTACTTCTGAATATCCCTATGACCTAGTGATTACAGCTCTGCCTGGTGTGAAGCTCCTCAAGTTGAAAAAGGAAATACTAACCAAAATATCAATAATTTGCAGAGCCTGTCTTGAATCACAAAATATGCTGTATTTGATTTGTTTCTGGTTCTCTATTTGATATGCTCCAAATTGTTATGTTTAATTTAGCAAAACTTTTCCTTGCTCTCTATAAAGAACCTACTTTATCTTACAAATGGGGCTTAGGCATATCCTGATGACAAATCAGTTTCAAACTCAAAACCAAGAAATGTTTAAAGAGCTAATTAAATGTGAGGATATTTATTTCAGCACATTTCCAGCCGAAGGCATAAGGACAGAGTTGCAGGAAAGCCTATGAAACCTAAATATAGTCCTTACAACAAACTGCAGCGCAACCCAAGTATTTTAGCAGTAAGTATTTCTATTTCTCATCACTGTCTGTGTGAATTTGTGACCTTAGGGATTCCCACTGCACAGAGACAGGAACATGACAGACCTGATGCTTCTGCAGCCTCTCTTCCCCTGCAGGCTGAATCTGCACAGGAATCAGATTTGAAGATAGTTATGTGTTCTGTCTGCCGAGTCTAAGGCATGCAGACAGTACTGCAAGTGTTATTTACTGCTAGAAAGAAGGGAATAATCAGTGGAATGGGGAATGAACCATGTGCCCCATGGAAAAGTATTGGCTCTGCTGGGAAAGGGATCTTCTCTTTGAAGGCAGCAATGGGTATACTCTGTCCTTTTGCACACCTGAGATAACTAAGTTATGATGGATGCAATCAGGGAAAAGGACATAGAATTAAGATATAAAGATATTTTTAAGGTATAAAAATTCTCGTGCTCATTCTCTGCATACAGCAAACCAGGATGCTGTGTGGATGTATGACTTGGTGCAAAAGAGCCATCAGGTGTTTAGGAGAATTGACTGCCTGTTTGTTCAGACCATGTCTGTCACTGGATATCACAAACGTCTTCTGTCTCTGTGCCACTAGCCAATCCCTGTCACAGCCACCTGCATTTCCAGGAATCCTCCAGGCTGGTCCTGCTGATCATCTGCAGCCAGAGTTCAGGCTGGCTTTAGCACAGCACAGTTTGTATGTTTATTCACTCATGGCAGAGCCAGTGTTCATTAAAGAGAGGTGTTTGCCACCTATGACACAAAAAACAGTTTACAGGTTGAAAAGAGACAGATGCAAATGTGTGTAGGTAAGAGAAAGCATGTGAAAAGCCTGTAAATGCTAAAATATTGGTATGGTTTTGTAATTGTTTAGAGGTAAATGAATATGATGTAGGCTTCCTCTAAGTCTCCCTGCTTGATAGGTTCTGGCCACGATAATCATTTTCACTTGTATAATACATGATTTCATCATCTATTGCATAAGGATAGACCACCAATTATAAAGGAAGAATATGAGTATTTTTGCTTCCATAATTGAATGTTTGTAGTGCAAACCATTTTCAGTCAGAGATATAGATATGAGTGTATATATTTCTGATTAGCTGTTTCACCACAAGGACCAGCAATGCTTGTAGATCCTATGTAGAGTCATACATATATTTCAGACAAAAATTCTTTTTGGCATCAATCTTAAATAATATATTTCTACTTCAAAAAAGAGTGGGTCTGCATTGGAAGGTGCAAAGCTGACTGGCCTGATACCACGTTCCCATCTTGTCCACTCTACTTTTCTACCATTTGTTTTTTCAAGTGGAAAATTTGAGGTTTTATACTGAAGTCTTAATCATGAGGGTGTTTTTAATATTTCATGCACACAGTTATAGTTTATATAAAGTTACTCACTTGCAAATTATGCTTCTTTCTAAACATCAGTGAAATGGTCTCTAGACTCAAGAGATTTATTTATATTTATATAGGATTTGGTTGCTTTAATTGCCCTGGGAGTAAGAGAACAGTGCAGGTAACATTTCCAAGCTGCTGGTAGGAGGTTTCTGTGAGAAGCCACAGTGTTCCCTATGCCAGGGTTCACTTCTTCCCTTGTGCAAAAGTGGGCATTGGGAGAACTGTATTTACATTGCTTTTGTGTGTGTGTTTTATTCCAGGCAAAACTTGCATTCCAGAAGGATATGATTAAGCCGCTGGCACCTGCTTTCCTCTCGTCTCCTCTTGCTGCAGCTGCAGCTGTATCATCAGCTCTGTCCCTCCCTCCCCGGCCCTCGGCATCCCTGTTCCAGGCACCAGCAATTCCTCCAGCCCTCCTCAGGCCAGCCCACGGGCCCATCCGGGCAACACCTGCCTCCATACTCTTTGCACCATACTGATTTAGTCATGTGAAAAAGAGATAACTATGGCCAGTACAAAGGGCAAAGGAAAGCAGTAAAGGGGTTGAGGTTTTAAAATGTTTCTCTTTTGCAATGCCATCCAGCATGACACCTCGTCCAACCACATCATAAAATCCATCGTTGGCGGCACTGCGTTTTGGAGTCTAGACAACTCTGTCTTTTCTCTGTCTCTATTTTTTTAATCAAAATAGTATGATTTGCTTCAAATCAAATTGCTCATAAATTTTGTACCATTAAAGATTCATGCTTCTATTCTTTTTTCTTTTTGTTTTTTGGGCATTTTTTTGGTTTGTTTTTCAATTTGTATGATGCACCTTGGAATCAAGGATCATAAAATATTTTCCTGACAGACTTGAAAACTAGGGTCTTCCTCACTCACAGCTATGTAAATACTTCTCTGAAAAGCAACGGGGTATAATCTACTGTGGAAAAAAGGAAAAGGCAGGTGAACCAAATGCTTGATTGCAGATAACATCTCAAAAAATAATTGCATCCATTACTTTTGTGTGCTCTTGTTGACAGGGATTGTGTGCTGTCCTAGACCCCAGTACTGGTGTATCTTGTGTAGTACTACAGATGTACCATGTCTGATTTTAATATTTTTAGTTTCTGTGCAAATGTTTGAAAGCAATGCAATGCTGAAGCTTTTAATTATTTCTTTTGTGTCATACTTTATTTAGAGAAATCAAGAATAGAAAGCCATATAACATAGAGTTAAGATTACTGCTTGTTTGTTACTTTCATTTAACTTATTTTTGTTGTTTCTTCACTGGTGTTGCTAAGCAATGTTTAAAGAGAAAAAAAAAGCTTTTCAATTGCACATTGCCACAGCTCACATGTGTTGTTCAAGAAGACAATGGATCCATGTGTTTGTACGTAAATATCCTGTTTTCTTAATTTCTAACTAGTTTCCTTTGTAATGATGCTGCATAACATTGTGGCTCCCTAATGCAATAATGTACAGAACATAAAATATTTATAATTGACCATAGTCTCTGTTTACTGAATATATTGAAGTAATGTCCCACCTATCTTCTTACCTCCCCAACCCTTTTATAAAGGTGAATCAATATGCAGTGCTCAGACTGGAGTCGTTACATGATAATGGGGACTACAGGTGGAAGAAAGGGGAAAAAAAAGATAATTAACTTTTAGAGCATCTTTATCAGCAATCCATAATAGTAAGATGTCTGTGTATTTTTTTAAATGTACCTTTTCAATAAAATAATAAGAAAATTATACATGCTTATTGTGTTTCAATTGGGACGGGAAAAAAAACCACCTGAAACAAATTTAGCTAAAGGAGTCTTCCAGGAGCAGACAAAGCATCGGAGTTGCAATAAGGTATAATTACAGAACCTGTGTTTGTTTCCCTCGTGTTTTAATGTCTTTTCCTCACTGCAGCCTGTAACAGCCTTTACTGGGGCTTTTTTTGCAGCAAGACTAAACATTCACTACATCAGAGTTTCAGAGGAAGATGCAGCAGAGACAGGTATGTGATTATGTGAGTGTTTTACTGTGCCACCAAAATGCTATACCATGGTCATGCCATTGCTAATGGAGATTAAGGATTAACTTTAAAACCAGCCTGGGCAGACTTGAGACTGGAAGCAGGTCACCTGGGAGCCAGGACTTGCTCTGAAGTATGGGCAAAGTATGCAGTTGCTTGAGCCAGCAGCAACCTTTTGAAGGGAGGTGTGTGGGGAAACCTTGAACTTACCATTTTTTGTTGCTGAAAAGCTTAGTTTGTTCTTTAAAAGCCTGCTCTTTGTTAATAAAAAGTGGAAAGTAAGGAGTACAAGAGTAAAAAGACTCAACTGTAAGGCTGTTAAGGCTAATACAAAGCCAACAAATACAAAGCCAGGGTCATTACAAATCTACAAAGGCCAAAGGGAAAAAAAAAAGAACTTCAGAAATCTTATAGTGGAGATTTTACAGACCAAGATATACCTCATAGTAGCAGCATTATTAGAGACCATTTTCTGCAAGTCTAATTCTCCCCAATTACCCTCTTCTGTGGAGCCATCAGTTGTGTTGTGAGAGGATAATTCACTGGAGAATCACCTACCAAAGGGATAGGTAAGGGAATCCAAGCTTTTAGCATCCTCTGGGAGAGCAGCTGACTTTATATTAATCTTGTGGACTCTTGAAACTCACAGGGTTAAAGGTAAACACCCTGCTATGTGCATCTGTCTGTGCCTGGTTTTGCAGGGAGTCAGATTTAACTGCTCCGCTCCTTTCAGAGGAGTTAATCCTATCAGGAGCCTGCTGCTGTCCAACATGAGCCAGGTTTACAGAACTCTCAATTTTAACTGGTTCTTCAGGAAACAAGAGTTGTCTATGTATTAAACCACTATTTTTTTCTTTTTATATTCTACTGTTGATGGTAAGAAATTTAAAGTCATTACAGGTTTCTGCAGTTGAAAATATTCCTATATGAAATACAAAAAAGGAGGGGACTGGCTTAAGCGTGTGTAGATTTCTTGGACAGCTGATTATTTCAAAGAGCATCTTAAAATGGAGAAATATTTGGGTCACAAAGGGTGAAGGAATGTGTTATGGCATTCAGCAATGAAAGGAATTATTCTGTGAAATATAAGGAGCTAAAAAATGTGATTGTGAAGCAAAGAAGATTCTTAATCAAAGTTCTGTGTTAACATACATTTTGTGTATTGAAACTCTGCTTGCCACAAAAGTTTTCTATACAACATGCAGGACCAAGCATTTGAGATGATAATTACTGGGAAAATGGTAAATCCTCCCATCATGTCTGCTGGGATCTTTCTTTTTAAAAATGAGCTTTACAAGAGAAAGAAAAGCTGTATCATCCTCAGACACATCCAATCAGCAGTCTTTTTGTAATGCTAGGATACCTTCTCCTGAAGTGTTACATCATGACACTTGGCTGGCTATGAAATTCATGCATTTGTTGTAACAGATAACAAGTATAGAAATATAATATTGGCAGTGCAGTTAGCTTTTTGAGCAAGATATCAAAAGTGGAAACCACTCATATCCTCTAGTACATCTATTATTCTAGATTTGGTTGGACTCTGAGCTGCAAGTTGTTCCTGTATGAATAGTCAAAAGTTACAAGGGCACTCTGTGGGTTGGGGGTAATCACCTGGCACTGCCATCTTTCTGTAGCAGAAAAAGGAATCAGACCAGATACAGACACATCAGCAGGAACTTTCTGCTGGGACGTGTGACTGGATCATGGTCTCCATATCATAAAAGCTTTTCACAAAGGGTTACCAAACAGAGATGTGGTCCACTAGTCTGTACAGATTGAAGATTTATATAGACTGCTTTTTTAAAAAGAAAAATAATGGTGATAGGATCTTCTATAGCCACTGCAGGTCACTGGTGTGTGTTTCTCATTTCTTCAGGTCGAAATGTAATAAAATCTTTCCTTCCAGTTCTGGTCAGATAGCAAGAGAAGACAGGAGCTAGCATGAACAATGCCTAGTCGATATCACCTCTTGGACTCTGATGATGATGTTACACTGGGCCCATCTACTGATAAACTAAAAGGCAGTTCCTTTAAGAAAAAGACTTTTTCATTTAAAATAAGTTGCCTTGTTTTACTACCTTGCAATCTGAATTTTATGGTGAGAAAGTTTTGCAAAAGATTTTGTCACATTTTTCTGGGGGGAAAAAAGAGCATGGTGGTTTTAAATTCTGCAGGAAGTGTTCCACTCTCTTTATGGATCTGGCAATAACCCAGTGAGCTTTACTGGATATCTTTTGAACATGTCACCTTGAATAAGTGAGGTACTTCACTATTCATTCATGCCTGGTTGGACATTAAATCACCACAGCCATCATCTGCTCACAGTGGTCACAATAATTTTCTTACTGTGGCTTCTATATTTTTTAAACTCTTTTTTTGCTTAATGCTCTTGTTTCAAGTGACAGCTGAAACATCCTCAAGTACTTCTTGGAATGACCAGCATTTCAAGTAAAACTAATTTTTTGAGTGTCTAGAATTCTTCTATATTACAACGTTTTAGTGTTAAGCTAACACTGTTTTAGAAGTGTTTATATTTGGTTTTGTTTTGTGTTCATATTTATTTGTATCGATAGAGTGCTGTGCTGGATGCCAAGAGCCAGGTCCTACTGCGTACCTGAAGTGGAGGAGGCCAATCTGAGACTGCTGCCTTTGAAAGGCTGCAGCTGAGAGAGGTCTTCTGGGGCTGTGAAAAGGACAACTTTATGCCTGTCTTCAAAAATGTCAAGAGTGAGGATCTGGGCAAGTAGGTGGGTTGGGATTTGCCAGTGTGGGTTGACAGAAAACAAAACCACATCCAAAAGGCCTGAGTGCTGCCTGGCTGCCATGGGGGACCTGTCTGCGCAGCCAAGGGGAGCCAGCTCTGAGGCTGGCTTTGGTGAGGCTCCAACACCGGCTCTCCAGAATCCCAGCGGGCAAATGTGGGCATCAAAAGCAGGGGGAATGGCTACAGTGAGCTGCAGGACAGCCTGGGCCACCAAGCTCCTGGCACTGGACAGCTGCTGGCAGCCCGTGACAGCCACTCAGCTCTGTCCCTCGGGCCAGGAACACCAAACACACTCTGCAGTGACCTGGGCAGGACAGACAGCCCCTGGGAACCTGTGCAGTGGGGTGGGGAGTCCTTGGGAAGGACACGTATGGGGGTGCCAGCGCAGGAGCCTGCTTTTCCAGTGGGTGCTGGAGAGCAAGGCTGCCCTCCAGAGGAACCTAGGCAAGCTGGAGCAAGCTGGCCTGATGGGAACTTGGGGGACACAGAGAGACGCCAGGGGAAGGAGCTGGGGAAGGAGCCTGCTGTGCAGTATGGCTGACTGGCCAGCACCAGCAGGAGCCCTGTGGCAAAGGGCCTGGGCAGGCTGGGGACACCCAGATCTGTGGTGGGAGAGGGAGCTCGAGTCTGCAGGGCACCCTGGAGGCAGCAGAACCGAGCTGAATACGGTGCTGTGGTACCAGAGACACAGGCAGCTGCTTAAGGCATGTGCAGAGCCCCTCTGCACGGCTGCACCCAGAGGAACGTGTCCAGCCCGGGGCTTCTGGTGTGAGAGAGACCAACAAATGGGAACAAGTCTGGGAGAAGGTTAAAAGAGGGTCAAAAAATGAGCACATAGTGTTCAGGAAAGTGAGGTGGCTGTGTTGAGCCTAGAGAAGGCTGCAGTAATTCTGACCACTGTCCTCAAGTGCTTAACCTGGAGACACAGGGAAGAGAGATTGATGTTTCTCAGAGAAGCACCATGAGAGGATGAGAGAAGGCAGCCAGAAGCTGCAGGAAAGAATATTCTGAATGTACATGTGAAAAAAGGTTTTGAAGTAATAGTGGGTAATGCTTGTGATATCCACCTGGAGTAGCAGGCTAGAATAGGTGACCTCCAGAAGATCTCTCATCCTAAATCAATCAATAATTCTAAAAGATAATAAGGTCTGCTGAAAAATCAAAAGTAATCATTGTATTACAGGGCAATTAACAGCTGATGGAAACTTTACAGCAGTAAATACTGACTGATGATTCACAACACAGTGGACACCTGCTATGCCTGAAAAAATGAAGACAAACATCTTGCCTGCAACAGGCTGAAGAAGGAGAACTGGAAGGAGGATGAGGCAGTCAAAGGGACAGTGAGGGGAAATTATTTGTACTGCAATATTGTTACTGGATTTTAGAAGGGCTGAGGCTGTATTTTTCAGACCAGAAAAAGGACCTTGCAGTAATTGCAATGTGATATGTTTCAGGCCTTTGTGAGTTTTGCTAAAACAAATACATCCATCTTACATGTAAGTATTTGACTGTAGTAGTGCTGAAAAACGTATTTGTTAGAAGATGTTAGCTACTGTGAACTATTTTGCTAGGCTAGAAGCAGCCACAGCACAAAGGCTTCTTTTTTTCAAAAACTGCAGTTTGCACTTTAGATATACAATGTGATTTCAGCAGATTTAAATGCCCAACATGTTCAGCAGCCAGTTAGTGCTGTCAGAGTACTATATCTGAGCTACAGTTTTCAGGATACTTCAGGCAATGAGCACCTCCTCTAGGGCTCCAGATCCAGACACAGCTCTTGTCCAGCAAGGGACATTTCCATTTTGTTTCTCCAGGATTTTTAATTTTCTTCAGGAGGTATCTTGCTCATAAAAGATGTCATTTTTTGTTAAGGTTTCTCCCCAGAGCCATCCACCCAAGTTACTTCTCCATTAAGAAGGCACTTTTCTCTCCTTCAGCTGTGAGAGGGGGAACATACTGCCATCGTTCAAGGATTGAGTTCTGCCATCTCTTGTCATCCCATGTCTGAACCTATTGCTGTATTGTCTTCCTCACCCTCTGATTATATCAGCTCTCTCTAGTTCCTTCCTTGATCACATCAAACCATGCCTTTGTTTTTTCAGCCCTCTATCAGGCTCCTAGGTATGAGTTCTCATAGCTTGTCAAGTTGTCATCTCCGTTCTCCATCCCCTGAGTGAACTCTGTTTTCATTTTCCAGTAGGTGCTGGTAAGATTTTTTCATTCTGCCCATGAATTTAAAAGTTCAACTCCCTAAACTATAAAGTCACCAAAAGTCCACCTTCACTTTATTTCCTAAAGCTCAGTTATGGCAGCAAAAATCCAAACCCACCTCCTACCCCTCCCCTGAAACGAACCACCACCACTGCAGGGAGAGTAAAACTGTCATGAGATTTTGTGATGTCAGATTTTAGCAAATAAGAAAGCCTAAGAATAGGGGACAGCATAACAGTGACTCTTCTTATTTTATCTGTCTAAACTCTGTCAACCTTGACTATACTAAGCACATTTCCTGGCAGATATGATGCTTGCCTTAGAGGATCAGTGATGCCTGCAAACTCTTGCTTTTCAGGATATATTATCTCCTCAGGAAGGGAGGTGGTAGCTTGATTCAAAACTAATTTTCACGTTGAACTGTGCCAAATCAGGTTTCCGTATGCAATTTGAATTTTAAAACATTCTCTAACGTTTTCTGCAAAGGCTTAATGAAAAATGGATTGCTTGACTTCACCAGAGCTGCTCAGGGGCTCTCACAGTTGAATAGTGTGAGTCTACCCCTTGCCCAACAGGGCAAAGGAAATAGTGGGGGTTTGTTTTATATGAGAATAAATGCACTGGCCCACCCCTGCTCTTTCTTGCTGGCATAACTCCAATGGGAGTTATGCTCCTGTTTGGAACACCATCCAGCCACCCTGGAGAACAGCACTGTTTGCAGCATGGCCGCACTATGGAAAAATTAATTCTCCAGAGTGTCTCAAGTCTGTGCCTCCCTCCTTTCCAGAGGTTTTTCCTGCGTCTTGCCTTCCTGCCTCCGTCTGCAGAGGCAATCAGAGTTCATGTAGAAAACCCCATCCAGTAGGAGGTTTACCTGTGACTTTCCTGGGTGCATGTTTGCTGCTGAATTATTCATTCCCCAAGGAAAGGGAGATGGAAACAGGAACACAATGCCTGACACCAGGCTGAACTTCATTAGCAAATGCTTTTTTACCTGTGATGGAAAAAAAACATAAATCCTAGACTCCGGTTCCTTGCTAAATAGACTTCAGTTTTGTTCTCCCCCTTCTCCCCTACCTGCCTTAGACAAATACATGAGGGCAGGAGACCATGCAAACACAGATACTTTCTACCACGTGTGCCCTTTGTGGTGCCAGTCAAGGCACCTGGCTTGTAAATCAGCTTCAGAGATTGCTTTCTGTAGACTGTTTAGTGTGGGAGATCCTGATTAGTGGTAGCAAAGGCACCAGAATTGTTCAAATGTAGAGGGTGATACTTACATCCACATTTTCAAATGATAAAGTCAACTTTAAAATAATGACTTGCTGTTCCCTCCCTGGGACAAAATGCTGGGAATACTCTGGCGCCTTCTAAATCATCAGAGCCAGCCTGCTCTGCAGTCCTCCCTCATGGGAAAAAAAAATTAAATAGTTTTAGTCTCCTTCTGAAAATACTCACCTCCTTATATATGTCACCTGCTGTTGCTCTTATCTATTTTTCAAAGGAATTCAGGGGAAATTTGAGACACTTTAAATCTGCATTGCAGCTGCTTGCTGTGGGCTAGGATGATGCTCCAGCGGTTCACGGAGGAGGCAGCAAGATGAGAGTGGGCAAGGTAGGCTGCAAGAGAAGAGGGAGCTCTCCCTGCACTGCGGTGATGTGTGGGCTACTGAGAGGTAAGGTGCATTCACAGGCATTTAAGGAGGAGAACACATTTACAAACACAATTGTCAGTTTTTGTTTACATTGTGAGTGAAAAAAAAATTAGTTGTGATTTGAAATGCACTTAAGTTGTTGCTTAAAGACAACTTTCATGTGAAGACTTAAACTAAAGAGCAGTTTTGCAGATGCTTGGTAGATCTTATGCAGTGGACCATTTCTCAGTGCCAGGAACTTCACTACTCCAACCCATTCTACTGGCATCTCTTTTTCTGTGTCTTACCAAATATATTTGCATGCTAAAACACTCAATTTTATTTTCTCATTTTCTTTTGCTAGGGCTACAATTTTAACTGCCAAATCTTATCCTGTGACTTGAAAAAGCTCTGGTGTGCAGTAAGCTCAGAAACCCTATTCATTTTCCACAAGGCACATTTACATTTACTATCAACATCTCCAGAGTTTGCAAATGTTCCAAGTCAAGGAATTGCCAGAAAGCAATGACGAAACTGGGATAGTGATGGTTATTTCTTTCTTTTCACATGCATGTGTTTATTCTAAAGTAGACATTCAACTCCCTACTTCTGTAATGTAGAACATTGATATTGAAGATAGGAACTTAAACAGAACTTGATCTTTCTATTGACATGGCCAGACATCCTTTAAAACATGCCATGTGGAAAATTTATTCCTAGTTTGACCACATCTTAAATTATCTGATTTTTCCAAAATATACTTGGATGTTTCCAAAGAGTAAGGTCAATAGAAATGGACTCCAGACAGCAAATAAAGTTTCCTTTAAGAAGGTAGGAACAAAAAATTTACAATTGTCCTCTTTTATTTTAGGAATATATTTCACCACATTGTCAAAGGAATTATCTTATCATGACAGATAGAGAACATGAAAATCATCAAACTTTTTTTGGTTGGTGTTTGGAAGGTTGATAGTGGTGATTGTTCCCACCTTCTCTCAGCTCTTGCATGCTTTCAACAAGCAGTTCACACAGTGATGTGTTCCAACACATCAGCTACTTGCTTTCTAGTTTGATTTAAAATAAGAAAACTTTGATTCTGAGAGTGTCTCTTTCACATGCAGTGGAGACAAAGGGAGTTTTTCATATCGTATGCCCATGAAAAGGAACACCAGGACCTTAAAATCAACTAGTGATTTTTGGAAAAAAGGAAGACACAAGCAGTTCTAGCAGGACTGAATCAAAGCAGTCTGTGAAACAGACTGCCAGGGCCCGGTGCTGATGGGAAGTCAGCTTCTTGTCCATTATCTGTTATTAAAGGGAATGGCTGAGAAAGTAAATTGGAGATGACATCACAGTTCTCTTCTTTGTCTTATAACAGCAAAGATGAACAGTGATGCCATTCTCCTCAAACAGCTGAGTGTCCTGGCCACAGCTTTTGCAAATCTTGAATGCTTGGCTTCACTGTTCTTTGGCACCTATCCTGCAGCTCATGACTGTGGTGCAGTCAGCCCACAGGCAGGGCTGCCTTGGTGTCTTCTGACCAGCAGAAGACACCTGGAGCTATACATTAGCTGATCTCTATGAAGTAAGGGCAGGGATTATAAAGAGAAAAAATATCAAATAGTAAGAATAGAACTGTTTGATTTTCTTATTTCTGTGTACTGTTAAGAAGGCATGATGCTTGGTCTGCATATACTGCTGATAGAGGGATTTCCCCCCTATTTACTGGGATGGATCTTCTTATTTAGCAACATTGAAGCAAGTAAACAAACATGTTTCTGCTGTGTTGAAACTCAATTTTCAGAATTAAACCTTGGAATAACAAGACTGACTAGAGTCCCTTTAGCGTATAAAGAAGCCAAAAAATTAACACCACCACTTCCCAGAAGAAATGCATTTCTTCTTGGCACTAATTGAAAGTATAGAGAGTAAATGTGAAGCTCCAAAGAAATCTTTCTGCAGGCATTGTAAGGAATTGAGAGCTGCTGCCAAGCATTTCTGCAGTTCCCACAGAGACTTCATACCAGGAGGACAGCAACAGACCAAAGAAAAGCCCAGTAGAGCTTGTCACACCTGGAACAGCTAAATATAGGTTTATAATAGAAATATTCAGTCTGCTAAGAAACTTTCAGCTTGATTTTAAAAAAAGAAAAAAGAAACAAAAAGAAGAGAAAATATGATTTACTGTTACATGCAAACTTCACACTGAGTGTCCTTCTTTCGTTTCCTTTCTTCTTTTTTTGATATATTTTTACGTACTGAAAATAATTTTTAATATTCTCAAGATATGGCTAAGTTGGAAGAACTCTTTGAGCTTTTTTAATTAGGTAGAATCTGATTTTGTTGTCAATTGTATTTTCAAAGATTCCTCCCATACTGTCATTGATCTGCCCAATGCCTTCTCCTGGAGATCCAGCCTTGGCTGTGACAAGAAGCATTGAGACTGAAGTACACAGCTCAGCTCCATGTTCTTACATGGCCTTTGCTTGGTCTCCTGATGAAGGAAAAAATACAGTGGACAAAAATGTCATTGAACTTCTGCATAAAGGAATTTCATCTAAGGAATTTCCTTTCCTTCACTAACCCAGGAATGAAGGAAACAGGAAAGAGGGGGACTGGAAAGAATTGCGCCCCTAAAATCTGTAGGTCTCTGGCGAGCAGAATCCTTGCAACCTCACTGCAGCTGTCTCACCAGCTGTGCTCCTCCCATAGTCATGCCTGTTGAGAAGAAAATCAAGAATCTGTATATTAGAAATTCTGACTTGATATGCAGATAAAGACTAACAATCTGTGATTCCTTCTAAAGTTCTATGCTACCTTGAAATGCAAAACTAGGAATAAAAGTGTAACTCTGTTGAGTTGCACTAGGGATATTTGATTTATCCTGCATCTCAGAGTAAAGGAATTATTGCAGATGGATTTTCTTGTGGCCAGCTGCTGTTATTTTAAGATTAGTGCAGTTAAACTTGCATATAGCTTTTTTTCCCTTTAGCACTACAGCTTTAAGTTGTAGAAGTTCTGCATGTCTGTAAAACTGAGTCTACTAAGGCTATGTTTTAAATACACTGCATGTGCAAGAATCATTTAAATAGGAGAACCAACATTGCTTCCCTAAAACAGAATAATGAGAAATATGTCATTAAAAGAAAAATATACTTTTCTTTTACATCAGCACTTTGCTGATTACTATCCTAAAACAATCAATTACTTCAGAGTTTATTGTTATAAGTCAATAAAATTGTTTTCTATAGAACCTAACAAGATATTTTAAAACATAGTATATGATAAAATCTTACTTGTGAAAAGACATATTAAAAACTTAACCTGAACTGATATTTATCATGATGTAACAAAAATACTAGTGTTTCTTTTTTATAGGCAAATACTTTTATATTTAATTAGAGCCCATAAGCCAAATTGGAAAGAAAAAGCCCAAAAGCCAAATGCAAAGCCTTAAATCTGGAATTATTTACTTAATCTGGGACCAAGTTACACTGGGCTAAGATCTGTGAACAATGGAGATTAATGTACTATGATGCAGTTAGAAAATATTTATGCTTCATAGTACTACTAAATTTTGTTGAAAATGTTCTGCTGAATGAAATTATTGCAGTTAGAAAAAATACGCGGAAACCCAAAGCACCTTGAGCTGGAGAACTTGTTAGATATAAGATCCAAGAACGTCTCAAACTGGATTATGATTAATTCTCTACAGAAACTCCAAACATAACTCAGAGTTGACAACGGAAGACTAAAGTCTGAAGCAAGTTGAACACGTTGGATTTCACCCTGGTCTGGGACTAGGACTTCCCTAGAGCCCTAGAAAGGTTCAGAATGGTGGAAATGGTACCATATGGATTGCAAAGGACAGTTGTCCACAGCAGGTCACATCTGGCGCAGCAGTTCCTGCATATCAGCAGAAATACTCATGGGAAGCCACCTGTGATCCCCCTGCCAAGTCCTGGCCTGCTCATGCAGGAAGCAAGTCGGTACTTGTCAGCCTCAGCTGTGGCCTTTTGAACTATCCAAAGCCCCTGGTGGCAATTCCTGCTCCTTCTCTTTTTGTCCAACTAATAAGTGAGTCAAAGAGGGTGTAAATGGATATATACCTCTCAATATGTATGCTGTGTGCCAGTTTAGGCTCATTAGCCAGTATGTAATTATGCCTGATTTCACATCACTCCTGAACTTGATCCATTAAGAAAACTTTTATTCTCTGAGACAGCAATAACTTGACCTTAAATGAACTGAATGTAAAATTGCCTAGTGATTGATTTTTCAATTCAATTATTTTTCCTTCAGAAGTTAAATTTAAATGTGGCACTTTACAGTCGACAGAATCTAGGTCAAATAGATGGGATATTAATAATAACCCATCCTCTGCAAAATCTAGGGGTTATACTTAGCAGTAAATTCAGTTTATGGAATTCTCTGAAGACTGGATTTTATGTAAGCAGCCATCTCATGCTTACAAAGACAAGTCTACAAGACAAAGGCGCAGGCCAGAGTTTCCCAGACTTTTCAGTACTGACCTGGGACCCCTTCCTGCCCAGTGTGCTTCCTTCCTCTCTACCAATACTGGGAATCAAGGGTGTGGGAAGTAGAGGGTTTCTGGATGGAGACTCTTCTTTGCCTTGCTTAACCAGTTTTTTTTTTCTGTCCTCATAGAGATTGACTGAAGAAGACATTGCTATTCACCTTGCATAAGAATAACTGCAAATGAAGACATAGAGTTGCTCCCCTCAAATCCCAGAAGGAAGCAAGATCATGTGCTGGCCCAGCCAGAAGCCAGATGAGTTAAAAGGTGTTGGACAGCATCCAGTCCAGCTAAAGCTCAAAAGGGAAAAATCCAAAAACTAGACCTATCAGGAATGAGAAATCAATTAGAATGTTGTATGAGCTGAAGCAAAATAACAAATATTTGGAAATATGTAATTTATTTGTGCATTGGAGCTGATTTGCTTGTCTGAAAGATACCAAAGACTTTAGTGGTGCTGGTCTTTCCTTACTGCAATGTTCTTTCTGTAGATTGCTAGCAGATGATATCTAAGAGAGCAGTGGCCGTGCTACCTTGGCACCCTGCTGGCTGGGCTTACTTTGTCCCTATGCACATAGCAAGGGGGCTGGCAAGATCCCACAGTGAGTGGCTGCCTGGGAGAAGTGAGGGCAAACTTCTTCCTTTGTATCAGGTGTCTAATTAACAGCCCTGGGGAACACTAATTCATCCAAGTGTCTGGTTCAGATGAAAAGGAGCAAATGCTTTAAGCAGTAAATTAATGTAGAAATGGAGAACTGGCCAAGTGACAGCCTACAGAAATGGCCCGGTCAACTGTGCCAGGTAGAAACAGCATTGAATATTTTTTGTTGAAAATAAACGAAAATTTGGAGAGGGGGAGGTAGAGGACAAAGATGAAGAGCTACATTTGCTTGGGAAAAAAATTACTTCACAATCTACCAGGAAGAGAGGAAGGAAGTAAGAACTTTTGAAATGAAACCCTGCATTGAATGAGTGTCCTATCTGATGCCTTTTCAACTTGTTTTTTATCCTGTAGATCTCATGGGAGTTCCAATGGCTGGTTGAAAAGCCTTTCAGGCCAGACACAAGAAGAATGACTTCTTCCAGCCTTGCTAATGAGGACTGTAAATCCAGGCAGACTTCTGAATAACTCCTAGTGAAACCAAAGGTAGGCTGGTGTCACCCACCACAGTGCTAACATCTGGAGCATGTGGTTTGCATTCTGTTGCTGTAATGCAAAGTCTAGCTAAACACAGAAAGCCATGAGGAAATCAGAAGTGTGGCCCCCTTACTACTGTGTCCGTTTATTGGCAGCTAATGACACTCCCCATACACCTCCCCGCGCACACCCCCGAGTTCCCAAATCCTTCAGGAAGCGCGAGCCACGGTGCTGGTGAGCCTTCTGATGACACCTGGTGGCACAATTGGAATAACACACCAGAAATGGAATCGTATATGGGTGATAGCCATGTTACTGCAACTAAAGGGAAATTAAATCCATGGGGAACTAATGTGAACTAGAGGCTGGTAGTTAAAAGTGGAAAATAATATGCTATGAATGAAATGGAGAAGCTTAATAACACTACTTTAAGAGGCAAACCCAGCTCTGATAAACGTATCTGTATAGAGCAGTCCTTAAGGAGCCATAACCGGCTCTACGGGATCAGTTACTGCCTGCTTAAAAAGAACTGTAAACAGCAGCAAGAGAGGATTAATTAGTTTAGTTCAGTGAAGTTGTCTCCTTGGATACCATTCAAGTGACTTCCACCATTGTTCAGGTGAAGTAACCAGGAACATGAGCATCAGGGTAATAAATACCTGTGTTCCAGATAAGCACTTTTCATGTGAATTTGATGTGTAATAATCTCTTTTCATTTTGGATTTGCTTCTAAACACCTTGTAGCAGGAAGGGAGAAGAGGGTAAAGAAGGGGCCTGCACAGGGCAGCCTTCCCCAGCATTGTCTGGAGCCTGCCTAAGTGCCCAGGGAAGAAGCCACAGGTGCCTTCCATGAGCTGTGGGCAGCCTGTTTGAGGATGTTACATTTATGTCTTTCATTGCCAAGCTGGATCTGTGAGGCTATTAAAGAGAAACACCAGGTACAAGCCTCAAAAAAGCCCTTTCACTGATAAAAGGCTTTAGTGCTTTTACTTTTGTTTCATTTCTCAAACATGCTCCTTCTGCACCTTGCTGATGATTTACTGAGAGCAGACTGTCACTGCTGTCACAGTTCTTCAAAATACTCCAGATGTCTACCCCGTCTCACACAACTAAATCTTCCGTTCACCCTAAAGGTTTCCATTGCATGGCTTTTAGCTCTTCTGTATTTGTGTATTTATGTGCTATCTTCCCTTGGCTTGAGGGAAACAGCCCTGAAATCACCAGAGGAGCTTCAGTTTAGCTTCTAGTTGCCATGTGATGTCTGCTGATATATGGTGTGGACTGGGAGATGTGTGCATAGCACAGGGGGCTGTGACAACTCTGCTGTTCATATTCTCCTGCTCCTCTCCTGCTGTGTGCCACGCAGTGAAAGCACTGGGGCTGCATTCAGCCTGCCAGTTACTGCTGAGGGCACAACCAAATTACCAGTTTGGGATTGCTCTGTCAATTGAACACTCATTTAAAAAATGTAATAACTTACACTTCGCAGAGAAGCAGTGAAATTAAATAGTTTGGTTTCTCCTTGTTTTAATTCTCTGAAAATTTCCTGGCTAGTCAATTATCTAAGGACCCAGCCTTAATGATTTGTACATGATGACACACATAGCTCATAGCTCTATTCTCCTATCTGAATGTCCTCATTTTCACACTGTAATATCACAGTTAAAGGTCAGCAACTATTTCAGTATCTATATTTCAGGACTGTAAGCTAGAAAAGAAAGCAAGCAGGGAACTTCTAAAAACTTCCTTCTACCCACAATCTCTCAGTAATTTCTTTATTGGGACAATATCCTAAAATTTAAAGTCTTGGTTTGGGATTTTTATCTTGTTTTACTATTTTCCCATGGCTGAATGGGAATCAGTCCTGCTTACGTGAAGATTTTATAATTATATTATTTAAATAGGTCAAACAAAAAAAAAAGTGAAAAAATAAAATATTAATATCTTCACAATATGCAAGTGAAGTCCAAGCTCTAGCTATAAGCAAGAGTTAGTTATTTTTGCTAACGAGTAAGGAGAGGTAAATGAGAGCCCTTGTCTTGGCTTCGATAGCAGAGATGGATATGCAGAGATCTGTTTGTCCTCAGGGCTGAGCTGGATCTTTACACCCAAGGAGGTGCTGCAGCCCCCAATTCAACCCTGCTGCTGCTGGGACAGGAGCTGCAAGAGCAGTTATTTGCACAGGATGGGTAAGGGAAGGGTGCAGCACTCATCAGCCCCCATGCAACATATGCTCTATGCCAAGTCTCCAGCAGAAAGGCTCCAGCAGAAAATAATAAAACAACCTGTCCTTTGTGCAAACTGAGGTTAGCCGAAGAGGCAATGAGCTTAAATTCCAGGAAGATTTAAATAAGATGTTAGGAAAAAATTCTCATGGTTTGAGTGACTAAGCATTGGCATAGATTGTCAAGGCTTTGTTCTTAAAACCTACAACAGAGGAGATTTCACAATCCCTCAGCAAACTTTTGCCAAAAAATGACTCACTGCAGCGGAATGTGTTGACTGATACCTTGAGATCCCTCACCACTCTCGATTTTAATAATCTGTATAAACACAGTTCATTGATTTGCTGCTTTGTTCAATCATTTGACATCTAAGCCCCAGTAATTACATCAAACATCCTGTATCAGCTGCTCGATGGCTGCATTGCACAGTACTCGGATGCGTTTTAACTAATTGGCTGCTTCTCTTTTATTATTTAATATGTATTAAGTTTTAGCCTGACTCATAGAGAACACTTCAAGTACAAGAGCCAAGCAATAATTAAAGCTGTTAAAAATACATTACAGCATAAAACAGAAACCAAGAATGATGAGTGGCATATTTGCTGTTTTTTTTCCCAGAAGCCCCCAGTGTGAAAGATTATATGGTATCAACAGCTCAAATAACAATGAGGGATTGTGGCCTTCCTGTTAAATAAATGTAATTCCATCAAGAATTCAATTTTTTTTTCTGGAAAATATCAGTAATTCAAGAGTTAGTAGTAACTGTGAAGAGCTTTCCCCTGACTAGCAGTCTGGCAGGACCACCAGCTTCTTACAGTCTTTCTGCTCCTTTTCCTGCCAGATACCTGGTAGCACAGAAGTGATATCTACAGACAGTGACCATCAAGGACAGCTCTTGACTTAGAGGGACAGCTTGTTAACTGAAAATTTCTATAAAACTGAAGTTGTACTGATATGACAAGTCATTTTTATTTTGTCCACAGGAATGATGAAAACAGTTGTCTGGCTGATGTTGTGAAATGTGTCAGGGAAGGTGCTGGGGCACAATTTTGAGAAACTCAGTCTCACTTTCCTGCTACCTCTAAATTAATAAAGACCCCAAGATGTCCCCAACACTCATTTTTGCAGCTGCTGGAAGGGTTTATCACAAATACGTTTTTGGATAGGGAAACCTAATTTGGGAAATAAATATTTATGATGCATAGTCACTTGGAATTTTTTATTTATACATTGCTCAGTACAGATGCCCATTAAACAGTAAAACCAAAACTGTGCTAGGTTTCAGCATTTATGATTCATCCACTATGGAAGACTTAAATCATCAGCCCATTAAATGGAATGGTTCTGAACTAAATCATGAAGTCTTTTTAAATGTCAGTCGTTCAAAGAAAAGAAGTTTGTTACAGATTTTGCATTGAGCAAAAAGGTTGTCTCGAAGACAAGACTTACTAACTATCTTTCAAATACCAACAGCAAAGCTTAGAATACCTGACACTGGAAGAGTAGCTACTGCAGTTGACATGTTTCTAAGCGACCCATGGGTTTCAGCAGTGATTTCTACCCAGCTGTATGCCAAAAGGTTTCCAAAAGTCACAAGCTGTCTGCAAAAAGCAGTGTCTGTCACATATACTGCGAAAATTGTTGTGCTGGGCATGAGGAGTTGATTGAAAAATATCTTCTGCCTGGCACTTTACTTTTTTGAAACCCCAGGTGCATATTTTTATACAATTTAACTTTTAAGAAAAACAGTCATATCTGGCCACCAGAAACTAATGTTATTAATCTCTAGCTCTGCATGTTATTAATCTCTAGCTCTCTCCTCTGAATGGGAAATGATTGCAGGTAAAATACCTTCAGGTAGAAAGATGACTCTGTGTGCCTGTAGCAAAGCATTTCAGCCTCTCCTCCAAGGTCAAAAGATACTACTTTAAATCTACTGACAGGAACCAACCTTAATAGACAAGAAATTTGTCTTACATTAATTAAAAAGAACATAAGAAAATTATAGTAAATAGTTTAGACAACCTATCATGCTTTCTTTCTTTTAATGTACAGTGTTGGGAAAGCAAAACTTCTGTGTGAGGCTGAAGCATCAGCTTTTCTGTGATAGGCTGAATTACTCATCAATGTTCCCCACAGCACTTCTTACCAGTTCTTTTATTTCAAGTGGCCTGACTCAGCAATCAGGCCTTCACTGTCCTCATTACTGCTTACACACAGAAAAGATAATCTTTTCCCAGAAAACCTACAGTTTAGGCATATGACAAATACATGGATATAAGGAACTACTCTGGGGGCTCTGGAGGAAAATGAACTGGACAGAAGGGGATAACAGGTAATAATAGAAATGGCACTCCAGAAAACTACTCTATCACAATCTCATCTTTCTTCCAGAAAGACCTGCCTGGTTTTGCCTATCCAGCTTTTGGGATTATCATCCTAAACTAGGAAAGTTTAACAGTCTATTAAATCCTTCTCTAAAGTAAAGGTTTGGAATGAGGCATGGAGATGTGAAGCAGAGATAATGAACTCTCTTTTTAAGAGCAAGAGGAAAACCAGCTGCAGGTAGTCTTGGCTTTAAACATGACTGGCAGAAAGCCAGCCCAGAACTCACACCATTCTCTGTGTTTCAGTAGTCTAGGGAAAGTACCTGTTTCCCACTAGGATACTCATACTTTATTTACCTGCTCATATAGTGGTCTTTTCTGTTTTCTTGAAATTAAATACAGACAAATTTCAGGTCTTTCAGGATTAATCCAGCTGCAAGTAACAAAAGGGAAAGTAAAAATTGTGAGAAAAAATGTCACATGATTATGTTGGAAAGGTAGCTAATGCATGCTTTAAACAAAGATGCAGTCATAAGAAAGATGTCTCTCTCAAGTGACCAGAGGTTTGTGGGACTGGCACGATCACTGAAAGTCAATCTCTTAGCTGCTGGTGCCTCTTGTGAAGGACTCAACCTGCCCTGTTCAGTCTTGACAGCAAGACTTTCATGTTTGCCACTGCTGTAGTGAATATGCAAGGCAGCCTTTCACACCTACCCTACCTCAGCGACAATTCTTGCAGTGTTCAAAGACTGAATGAAGAGATGGTTATGCATTGATACTCCTCATCTGAAGCTCTTAAAATGCTCATATTTCCATCTAAGCTTTTGAAGTCCTGTTCCATTCCTCTGCTTACTGTAAACCACATGTTTCCACATCATTGAAACTTTCTATGTCATTCCTTGCTCTCCAGGACAAACTGGGGAGGAAACTGCCACTTGTAAAGTCCAAAGGTAATGAGAGCTTCTTTTGGCAGCAATAGGCTGGGCTAAGAGCAGCAGGAAGAAATCGATGCTGGGTGCTTGTTAGCTCCAGCATCCCAGGAGAGGTGCCTATTCTTATTCTGCCAAGTGCAAATGAACACATATTCCCTTTAAAATGCTTGATGCTTGACTGAAATTTAAGACCAAGAGAAGCCCAGCTCACAATCCTTTTTTCACCTCATTTTTTTCCCTCTCTTTGAAACTTGAAAAAGACCCTTTAATTTCTCTCTTGCATGTGACAAGAAAAAACTTGGTTTATGGTAATGCAGAATATGATAGTGGCAGATCTGCAGCACATCAAACACTGTGGATTTTTGTTTCAAAGTTTTGAGAAAAATTAAGTTAATGGAGAGTTCTGAGGGATGTTTTACCCTGAACGGGTTTTACCTGTGAACAAATTTGGAAGTAAAGCCCGGGAAGTATGTGGGGTTTATTGGCAAAAGAGTATTTCAGTGGAAAACATGAAATGAAATACTGGTTTTTTTTCATGTTGATGCATTTGATTCCACAGAAAGCCATTAATGAGTTGTAACTGCCAGCACTTTTGCTAAAATGTAACATAGGAAATAATGTAATAATTAAGTACAGAAACCAAGTTTGGTCTCTGATATTTTATTCTCAAGACTCTCCTGGCAATGGAAGGTGATATATATAATATGGCCTCCTGATGAAACAGTGCTCACTTATAAAGAAAACTGCAGTGCTACATTTTTCAAATTACCATAAACATAATTACCTCCTGCTGAGAATCTGAGTGATAATTCATAGCATCATTACTTTCAGTAAAGACTGTAATTTCTTTCAAAATGTGATTAATTCCTTCCTAAATTATAAAAGTCAAGCCAAAAATTTATGTTAGATTGCCAAACGTATAGAAATTTTATTATGTTTGCTCCATGCCAGAATGTACATGAAACCTTCACTTTTCAAAGTAAATCAAAGAAAACTTTAAATCTTGCCTGAGCTGGTAGGGAGCTGTAAAGAAGAAGAGGGATCCAGTCAAGCGAGAAGGTGTTTGTCCATATGAGCAGATTTTTTAACAGTGTGCATAAAACTCATTGGCCAGCAGAGGTGTCTGTGCTTCCTTCTGCAGCAGCCAAGTTTCCAATCCTCCAGAAAGCCCATGAATGTTTGTGGTTATTCTTTCCCAACAGAGGGAGTAGAATGTGACTCCTTGTAAATTAGTCCTGTTGAGGTTGCTTTCTCTTCTCAGTGACAGGGATGGTACTTACCTCCAAAAGCATTTGGTCAACATACCATTCTTCATTTTGTTGCGTCTTTCTGCCCTGAATATGAAACAGAGAAGAGGATACACTCATCAGATTCTAGATAACACATCTTCAAATCTAAGTTGGACTGAGCTTTGATTTTAAATAGTAGAAGCTGATTTAACAATGTTCAACAGTTGGTGGTGCATGCAGCAAAGACAGCCCTTTATGCACATTGAATGTCAATATGGTATTTGCTTTCTTTTTATTCAGCTCAATTTGCTTCTAATTTTTCTCTTCCTTTACATAATTTCTTTTTTTAATCCTCACTGGTTGCTAAGTAACTGTAGCAGTATTGCTGCAGATGTGCAATAGGCATATCTGATTACTGTGGTGGTCTTTCTTTTGAGGGGAAAAAAAGTCTTTCAGTAAAATAAGAACAATAATGAAAGTAATGATGGCCTGATAAAAGTTTTTTCTTATCCCAAATTTTTGCAGCTATGCATACATTGTGTCAGCCAATGGCAAAAATTATTTGGGAGGAGTGCGTTATTTTCAAAGGATCAATCACCACAGGACTACCTCTCCTAGACATTTACGCCACATTGAATATGACATAAGGCAGTCTTGTCACAGGCTGCACCTGTGGTGGGGCTTTCCTCATAGCACACTCATGCTAAAACAGGGTAGGCCAGAATTTTCAAAATCATGGACCCTCATTTTTGTCAGCTTCTGTAAATATTTCTGTGCAGACCATGAGTCTTATCACTGACCAAGTTCTAATACTAAGCCCATGAAGGCTGGCAGTTTCTCTTCGCTTTTGTCAGTACAGCACTGCAGAGCTTTAGCGGAAGTTTTATGGGGATGTAATGCAGGCAGCTCGGGGCAAAATTAAATCTCTCAGCTCATTTCCATGGCTCTTCACAATTATTGTGTATGTTATTCAAGTGTCACAGGTGTCCTTTCTGAATTCATCTCCCTGAGCACTGCAGCCCCCCTTAGGCTCTTGGTAGCCAGGAATCTCCGCAGCAAGCAAGCCCTTGCAGTTCCCTGTCACCTTTTGGCAGACAGGGTGCCATGCTGTTGTTCGTTATCTCATCATCAGTTGCTCCTCTGTGTAAGAGAGCTGTGTGTGAAGTGCAAGAGTTAAAATCCTATTGATCATTAGTTTGGGAGGAAAATAGCAGAATGCCTATGTGACAGTGAATGATCGCTCTACTGATAGATTTCATTTTAGCATTTACTAATTTGGGTGTGTTTGACGTTGTATCTGCAGCAGGATGTTAGTGTGGATTTTTAGCAGCAATTATATCTAGATATATTGTCCTCTTACTGTAGGAAGAACAGAAGAATTTTAATTGTTGACATTATTCAAAACTAATAAATTGCATTTTAAAGATGTGGATATTGCATTAATTCTTAACTTTTTGTAGCTAGGTTAGGATAGTTCCATTTCTTTTGTCTTTTTGTATTCAGTTTAATCAAATGTGTCCATTTGTGTAGGATGTGGCATTTGAATTCTTTTAGGGAATGCTTGCAGGAGACTGATTTTTGCCTGTGTTTGCAGAGAGTAAGGAGTTTGCCCATGTAATCTCCAAAAAGGTCAAATCTTGACTTAATAAATGTATGATTCAGGAACATAAGCCTCATTCTTTAGGACATCACATTAATATTTATTGGGGTCTGAATACTACAAAGACCTGCTAATTAGCTACAAAATCTTTTGTGTGTTGGTTAAACTGGCTCAAGAGGGATTAAAATTGCTTCCATTATGATAAATCTGCTAAGCAATGGACTCATATTCCCATTAATTCCTATGGTTCAGACTAGTGTGTAGGTACATCTTTTTGCCATGACTAATAGTGGTTATGACATTTTTATTAAATTCAGTGAAGAATATTTCTAAGAGGAATCATTTGCTTTTGCTGATGGTACAGTAAGAACCAGGCAGCAGCCAGGAAGCCCAGCAGGGCCTACCCGGCTGCACGAGGAAGAGACACTGGCTGTCCCAATCCATGCAGAGCAGGAAAGGAGGAAAGCCCAGAAACCTGGGCTAGGACTTGCTTAAGGGCAATGACCCAGATATGCCAACAGAACACTAACAGTCAGGCCGAATTTTAAAAGTACGGAAAAATAAAGATGGCCACTGTATTGAGAGAGTGAGACAAAAGCAACTCTGAAAGTGAAGCAGGGAGAAGAGGGTACAGTCCAAGGGAAGGGCTGCTGTGCACAGCTATAGCTGCAGTACTGCCTAGGTGAGGGAGAATATGTCTGTATATTGTGGAAGACAATATGGTACAAAGAGCACCAGGCAGAGCTGAGCCTGTAACTCCACAAGACTCAGTCTGGATCTGGCTCAGAATAAGTACAGATATATTTGCTCAGTGCCAGCCCTAATCAAATATGTCTTGCTTCTGGTCTCTGTTCAGCTGTTTTTCAAATACCTTTGATTACAAAGTTGTGGGTTGGAAAAGATAAGATTAGATAAAGCAGCTAGCAATTTCAGTATTTTTCTAAAGTGGGAAAGAGAATGTATGCAGTGTAACAGTTGAAAAAATCTTGGTGCCCAGCTAAAAAATTCCTGGAATGAGCGGGCTTAAGCAACACTTGCAACTGAAGGCTCATGCCTTATGTTAAGGGAAGAAGCCACAGAGTCAAAACTGAACTGAAAAAAAATAAGTGGGCAGGAAGACCTAAAAAGGAATCATATGGCTCAAAGGACACTAAGCAGAATCACAAAAATCCCTTTTTTCTCCCTAAGAAATGTGGCAACTGCTGTTCACAGGCATGCAGAGCCATGTGGGGAGAAGAGTATGTTCTGTCAGCCCAGGATCTGAAACTGCATCTTAACATTCCAAGTGGTGATGCAGACCAAGGTGGGAGGATACTGAGGAGGCAGGTTTATGTCTCATGGTGAGGCTGAAATGGAGAAAGGAAAGTAAGCACTATATATGTTTGAGGAAATTTAAGAGAATGCACTCAAGTGTACCTGTGGATGACCAGTTTAAACCTTGGAGGCACTTTCTGGACAAGCCAGTAAGAGATAAATATTGATGGAACTTGTCTGACCTTGAATCAGCAAAAGCTTTTTGTTCATAGAGCACATGGCATCTAATAACAGAGTGATTCAGCTAAAGAACTTTGCACCTCTGTGCAGCATCATCAACATTGTGTTAACTCTGGAGGGATAATGACATTTAAAAAAATACTTGGATGCAGCTGTGGGAATTTTAATTCCTGTAATTTTTGTTTGTTTTTTCCTTCTGACAGGTTTTATTCTAAAGCAGAAAAATATCATTTCATAAAACTTCATTTAAGTCCTATGCTCCAAACCTTCATGACTCTCATTTTTCACAGAAAGGGAGAATGATGGGAAGAGAGCAAGCCCATCTGCATAAACTATTTACCCAGAACTCCTGATGGAATAAAATGACAGAGAAGTGCTCTCTGCTCTTTGTTATTGGCACACAGAGAAAGTCAGCTCTCAGAAAGCTTCAAATGCATCAACTTTCAGCTCAGCACTTCCCTACTAATGCTTTTGAGCCATCGTAACGGGAAGAACCAGAAGGACTCCAAACAAAGCAAAGGTTCTCCCAGAAGCTGAAGATCATGAGAGAAATTTTGGATTAGCTCCAAGAGAGCCTCTTTTGTCACAGAACTAAACAGAGCTGAAACAGTCATCGTTGGCTGAACTGAGGGACAGGGTTGGGCAGTGTTCCCAAGAGGCTGAAGCCTCTCTGCAAGCCCTCTTGGATGGTGCTACACAATGAAAACCATGCACCAAGCAGAGAGTGGTAGCTAAAAGCATACATGCCTCCTGCAGGCTCTATTTGGTGAGTGAGGAGTCAAAATAATGGACTATTTCTAACACTATCTTAAGGGAATACGTTATGCATCATCATAAGCACATTGCTGGGAGCAGGGATGGGTTGAAGCTGTGTTTGAATATTAATGGTAATCTTTCTTCCCAGCCCCAAGAATATAGTGCTTGGTAGTGGGAAACAATTTAAGAAGGCTCTCAGGGTTTAGTGGTTCCACAAATCCTGGGGGGGGAGGGGTGGGGCATGAACTAATGGTGTATGAGGACCCTGAAATGTGTTGAACTGGGTTTTTTTTCTGATTATTCAAATCAACTAGGAGAGAGCCTATATGATTTGAAACTTTTATTTCTTGCTAACACACGTTCACACACACTATGTCATTCTGTTAAATTATTTCCAGAAGATTAATTATTCTGTACAAAGATTTTGGCTTTCTCTGAGGACAGTTGCTGCTTTTCTACATTAGAGAAATCTTTTGTCTTTGTTTAGCAAATAGGTGCAGTGGGGAAATACTTGCCTGGGAAATTACTGGAGGGAATAAGATGTACAAAGATCTTGATGCTGCAGTCCAAGATAAACAGGACATTGTAATACACTTAGCAAATGAAAATGCAAATCACAGAAAAGTAAAGGAGGAAAAAATACATTCCCTTGCCTGAACATTCAGAGAAAGGGAGGGGGGGGAAGGTGTTTGACAAGCACATTATTTTCAGTCTCCTGCTAATTTAGTGTTATCAGAATTGCTTGCGGCTGTCATTCCACGAGCAAATATCTTTGTAGAAATGCCAGTCGTTTCAGACAGACACACTTATCAGAAAAAAATGTGAGTACTGTGAGGAGACTTCAAGCAAAAGATAACTGGTAGAAGAGGTGTCCAGGAAGACTTCTTGTGCTTATCAGGAGTCTTTTCTTAAAACCTAATCAGTGTGGTGTTAAATTATTAGTTACAGCTAAAAAATCTAATTGGAGTTTCTTTGTATGTGTGAGTTTGACTTATCAGTGTGCTTGGCTTCTCCACAAGCTAACGATGAATTAACATCTAAGCAATGAGCTATAGTTAGGGCAAATGCAGAGACAGAGCTGGCAAAGAAGGTAATATTTTTAAATTATTATGGCTCAAAAAGTAGCTATACAACTCTTTGAGACTTAAGCACAAAAAAAGGGGGAAAAAAAGGATAAACCCCACAAATTTAGGGAGGAAGAAATGTGGAAACTATGAAGGAAGAAATTGGAGAAAATACGTAGAAAGAAAGAGGAAAAGAAGGAAAGCAAGATTGTGGGAAAGTTTGGAACATAAATGGACGGAAATAGCTTTGCAGAGGACAAATAGAGAATGGCATCAGGAAAGAGACTAAAATAAGAGAAAATAGGAAAATGAGAAAATAAAAACAACCACTAGAATTATGGAATGCATAAGCCCCATTCCTAGCACTGCAGTCATTGAGTTTCACACTAAGGATTGTCCAAGGATTTCTTCCGTAACTATGCTATCAAAATCCATGAGCCTTGATGTGCCATTGATGCACAGTAATGTGTATCTTTGTAGGATGAGGCTGCATGTAAGCACACTGAAAAGTGCCTTGCCTACAAGCAGATATGTTTCCATGGTATGATCCCAAAGGCAGCTCAAGGGTTCAAAGCGATCCTTAGGTCCTCCCAAAGAAAATCGCTCTCCCATCTGTTTTTGGCTACTGAATTACAGATTTGTGATATGAGTCTGAAGGATTCTTACAAAATAACTACATCTCTGTAATTCATATTTTTCTTTAGGAGATACAGTTTAACAAGTCTTCTGGCACATATGATTTTACTCCTGTAGGAGTAAAAGTCAGTGTGAAAATCTTATGTGTATTTTTAATTCTTTTAAAGACATCAAAATTTATATTAATGTTAATTTTCAAGTAGGGTTTTTCTTCCAGTTTTATGGAGATGGAACAGTCCAAATTAATGCACCCAACAAATTCTCTTTCAAATTTCTACTGCGTGGATACCAAGTAGGTGCTTTGAAAAACAAACCTCCAAATATTCCAAATTTTCCAGGGCTGGATTTGCATTAATAAGTGAACTCCAATTAGAAAGAAACTCCAATTAGATTTTTTAGCTGTAACTAATAATTTAACACCACACTGATTAGGTTTTAAGAAAAGACTCCTGATAAGCACAAGAAGTCTTCCTGGACACCTCTTCTACCAGTTATCTTTTGCTTGAAGTCTCCTCACAGTACTCACATCTGCTAGCAATACCACTGTCAGCCCTATGGTATGTTGTATAGATTGTGGTGCTTTTGCCATGGATTATTGATTGGGCACTGCAGTCAGCAGAGCTTTAGTGATTCTGCTCCTGCCTTTGGTTACAGCTGTCTGCAGACACGTGGGTATTTGCTCCAGCCATCCCAGGGCAACTGTGCTTTCCAAAGCATTAATCACTGCAGAAGAGAAAGGAGAATAATTAAAGTCCTGTGGGCACTTGAAATATTTCAGCCCCACTCTATACTGTGAAGGCAGTCAAGCTTTCTGTGTTATGAGACATATAGAAAATGTTTGAATAGAGTGTGTGGGGAGAGAAAAGTAAATTAAAAGCCATTCACGGCTCATAGCACCTTTTTCCAGAGTGCTGACTAGCAGTTTGTGTTTAGACAGTAATTTGGGGCTGAGAAGATACTTTAGATCTGCTCCAATGTAGCTCTGAGGATTGTGGGAAGGAGGATTTCCTTACTGACTACATTGATGGCTCTCCTGATTTCCAGCAGTGCTAATTTCATAGGCTCAGGGACCTTCAGAGACACATGGGTACCAAGCTTAAGATAACAGAGGTCTGGGCTTATTTTTCCTTGAAATACAGGATCATTAATTTCCATGCTCCTACACATGGGGGTCATTTTAGGTATGTTGCCTCACCCTTGAAGCCTCTCAGCAGGTACTGCTAGTTTGTTGTTTGGAAAATGCCTTCTAACACAGGTTTACACAGATAAATTAAATAATGCAATAACCTCACCTGAAACTGCTACTTGCACCTGTTTGTGCTTTAGATGACCCCAGAACACACAGTGCTACTTACGAGTCACTAACGTCTAACATCTCCCAGATAATATGTAACTGGTTTTGATTTTTTTTTGTTGTATCCCAAAAAAAATCCCAAGCAAACCATGCCGCAAAAAATCCACAAACCTCAAGTGGGAATGGTTTCTAAAGTAAAAATGGGTGTGAATTTTTGAGCATCGGTAAGAGTGAGGCATGTGTTCAGAGATGATGAACACTGTGAGAAGAAGCAGACAAATACTTAAAAAAAAAGTCTGTCAGAGCTTTGAGGAACTTTGGGTGGTCTAATATATTAAAAAAAAGCAAACCCAAACCAAAAACAACCCCTCACAAAACCCCAAAAAACCACAAGAAAACCAAACCGCCTCTCCCAAAAAAACAACCAACCAACCAAAAACCAACCCAAAAAAAACTCCAATGAGAAAAAAACAACAAAAAAACCCCCTCCAAACCAAGCCCAAACAGAAAAGGAAGGGTATGGTGCAGTTCAGATATATTTGCCTTGAAACTCTAGATGTTAAAAATCACACAGAAAACAGACAGACACAACTCAGCTTAAAAGAAATGATCCTTATTCATACAAATGCAGCAGAAAGTTTTCATTAAAAGCAGTGAAATGTTGGGATAACTCTACTATTATGAAGGAAATTACTTTCTTAATCTGCACCACAGCTTATGTTCACAGAAGGTTTCAGTCAACCCATTGATTTTTACCTGCTCTTTTGCTGTTTCAAGAAAGAAGCAGGAAGATTGTCTACGGTTTTCTCTCATTTAAGACAAATGCAGTCCTGATGGCTGTGGCCTGAAGGGAAGAACTGCCTTCCTGCCAGAAGAGGACGAGAACTGTTGATATCTGGCGACAGGAGAGAAACAAAGGGATGGCTCTGAGACACAGTTTGCTGCGGGTGTACAAGGTGAGATATTTCTCTTTGTAATAAGCAGATGCATCACAGCACGAGTGAAATTGTGCAGTTGCAATCCCGAGCACACATGAGGACAAATCAGCTGGGGTAAGTGTGGATCAGGGTGCAGACATTGAAGAGTGACCAGGCAGGATAGGAAGTCTATTTAGCACGCCTCCTTTGACAGCAAAGACCCCTGTGCAGCCCTGCGTGTTAGCAAATGTGCAGAGAGCAGAGGGAGCTGAGGAGCAGGCACCTGCAGCAGAGCAGCACTGAGTACCCAGGTGAGCTTGGAACTGCAAAGGCCAACTGGAGTGACAGGGCAGCCCAGCCAAGGGGCTGGCATCAGCAGCAGAGATGGCAAATAATGATCAGCTGGGGACCAGTGGAGCTTTAGAACCTGTGGGCCTTGTTCCTCAGCAGTGTAGGGAACACATCCCCCCAGCCCAGCGGGCGTAACCTGCAAGACTGAGGTGTTACCACAGGATGAGAATAACAGCCAGAGTCCCAGCACAAGAGATGAAAGAGGACTATACATTATATGCTTGTACTTCTGGAAAGAAGTGGTTATGTATTAAATGCCTCCCTTCTGCCTCACTGCTTCTTCCTCCCTGCTTCAGTGAAATATTTTTATAATATTTAGGATCATCTGCCATTTGCAAATGGGAATAATTAGTTCACTTAGTTCTATATTTTCAAGTTTCAGGGTATAAATTTAAGCTGGTGTTTATTAGAGACTTCTGAACTTGGAATCCATGTATTTTTGCTGTCAGTAAAAACCTAACAGAACAGTTGTACTTCCCCATCTTCATAAATGTAGTATTTCCTAAAATATGTTGCAGTTAACTTTTGATACTAAGCTCTAATAAATACTCAGAAATGTTTGAGAAATTCCATATGCTGCCATATACTTCCATATACTGCAAGGCATCATTGAATCTTCATATTTGTTCTTAGATCATATGTGCTGATACCTCTCCTCTTACTACAGCTTGAACACATGCTCTACCTGTTTCTAACACGTACAAGGTCATCAATTGCCTCACTCTTGTTTACAGCATGCAGAATTATGTTAAATGCCTCTGCCATACTCAAAAGAGTGGCTTATCTTTCAGTGGAGATTTTATATCTAAAATGAGGCACCAGAAGTGATTGGCAATTTGAGATCAATTTGAGTGAGCAGGCTACATTGCTCCCCTCTACTTTCCTCTGGGGCCAGGGATGCAATTGGTAAAGGTGCTTATAATGCACCTTCCTCATTCTAAGTGTGGGTGCTTGGCAGGATATTCTTCACAGGGATCTCTGATGGCTTTGAGAGGCTCTTTTGCTCTTACTCTGAGATGTTCTGGAGTTATTATTTTGAGCCATAAGGCTTGGCTCATTTGCTCTGACTTTCCTTTAAAGAGTGGAAGGAATAATGAACTATAGTCTTTTCTTTGTACCCTGGATACTAGCTATTGTTTGTGGGAAAAATTAAATAGATTTAATTTTCATTTTTGCAATCTGAAATGGCTGATAAGACACGGTACTTACCATCCTAAAACTATGCTAAATTTCACAAAATAGGAGAAAGAAATCTGCAATTTAACAGAACTAACTGGTAGTTCAGGTTTGATTTTTAAAAGATACTACACCTACTATTGACATAACTTACTTTTATTTTTTCATTTAAATATGCATGACTTGCTGCATTAGTAATGCATGAAAATATACCTTGTTCTTTCTTAGAAAGGTAAAGTTTTTCTTAACACTCCTATCTGTTGTCTCTGCCTACTTTATGTTTGAGCCCCAACATATAAACCTCATGTTGTGGTTTTTCAGTGATCATCAAGATATTAAGTTGCAGACTGTATTTCTGTAGGCCTCTGCCATGTACTCATGTCTCAGTGGAAATGCTTGTCTGCTATTTAGCTCTCCATACTTTTCTAGACCACTTTCCAATGTTGAAGTTTCTAAGTGATCAACTGTTACTTCCAGTAATACAAAAATAGCATGTCATTACCATTTAGCACCAACTGCAAGGATTTAATTTTAAACCGTTTCTCCTTTCCTGACTGAAGAAATGCCTCTGCAATAATTTTTAACCTTTCATCAGCATAATTGCTAAATAATTAACAATGGTTAAATTATGAGAACCTGAGAGATTTGAAAATTATTTCTGAAGTATGTATTTCACCAAAGCAATGACCTATATGCATCTGCTTCAAAATAAAAGCAAACTAATTACTAGCAGCAGCAGCAGCATTAAGTCTTTTTATGTGCTTATTCCTAAGTCAGCTGCCTTTGGTCCTATGTTAGGGCAAAAAGACCCATCTCACTGCAAAGGACTACTTGTGTGCTGAGGCTGAGCTCTCCTTCTCCAAGGTTATCTCGTAATGCTTTGCAATGCCTTCATTTCCATTAATACAAATTAGTTATTCCACAGAATAAGCCATGGAAAACAATGTAAAGGCTCCACAATACCTTTCTATTTTTATGGCAGATATTATTTCCTTTCTTTTAGCTTAGCTGATTTGCATTTGCATGCTGAGCTTTTCTTCAGTTTCTCCGGCCTTCTCAATGAGCTCCATGTGCTGATTTTGGATCTGCCTTTTATACACCATTTAGGAGCTGACAGTCCTCAGTCTCTCCATCCTGTCCCAGCTCTGTGAGTCATCAGGATTTACTCACTCTCCTTTGTCTCCTAACTTGGTTTGAAAACTGCACAGTCTGCTGTCATCCCGATGACCCACTAATCTGGCTTCCAACAACGTGTGGGCCCTTATGTCCTCTCCTACCCTTTGTTCCAGGCACTCCCATTCATTCTCCTCTCACCACAATCTTAACATTTCTACTGCAGCTCTGTGTAACAAGGGGAGGAACAGGAGGTATTTGCTGGTGGGGGTAGAAGAAACCATGGGAGCACGAATGTGCAACATGAATCTGTCAGAAGCCTGACTGATCCCTAAATGATTTATTTTATCAGGTCCTTCTCAAGTTCATCCTTTGGGTAAATGTTTGTCTTCCAAGCAGTTTTTGGTAAAATCATGGAAAGTTCACAGTGACTTTCACTCACCATTTTGAGAGTGTGGATATATCTTATATTTAATCACATACCTGCATCTCCCCTGTCCACAATATTCTTTCCACCTCGGTAGTGCTTCTGGTGGTGGATGTGACTCAACAGCTATAACTACCCTTTGAATTGCAATTCCAAATTTCAGTTTCATCCAAGCATCTCAATAGCCACTTCTTTCTGCAATCTTTCATCTATTATAGTGCCATTCATATTCAATTTCTTTTATTCCTGAGGTTTTAGGGGAAGTAGTGGCAGAGAGCTTGTTTTGTTTTGTTTTTTCTGTTCCAAGTACACAGTCTGCTGAACTATCAGTAGTGTCTATGCAATTCTAATGACCCTTCACTCCTGTCACTTTGAGCTGTTTAAATCAGAGGCACCTGGATGAAAACAAAGTGAAGTGGCCACCTGAGCGTTTTTACAAATAAAAGTAATGTGTCTGATGCTTCAACTAAATCCCCACCACTTCCTCCCAGAGTATTTAGCACAAGGGTGTTCAGCAGGCTTTGGCTTTGTTGAACACCTGCTCAGAAAATCTGCTGACTACCAGAAGCCTCAGGAGCACAGCAGCCCCTTCATGCTTGCTTTTGAAAATGTTGGTCTAACACCAGCACAGCACTGTGATCCTCTCCGACAAAGTCCTCTAAATGCAAATTTTAATCAATGTAATTTCCTCCTAAATCAGTCCCTCTAGCTTTGCAGTTATCAGCACCAGCTCTGAATTGTCATTACACTTCTCATATTGATGTCCAGATTGAAAGTGATATCTTCCTGTGCTGCACAGGAAAGGATTATCACTTAGCTGCTCTGTAAGGGATCTGAGAATAGGATATAAAGCTGATTAGCACACCTTCCTCTCTCCTGTGCACAAGGTTCCACCACTGCGGTTTTCCTGCTGTGAAGCTATTTATTTTTTTTTATTCCTCATTTGAAACAACCCAAATAAACAAAATCTTCATTATGCCTGTGCAGTATTTTCATTTATAGCTATTTTTAAGAAATGCTAGGATGAAAGTTGAACCAACATAAGCCTTATTTTATTGTGCAGTTCACAAGTAATGTGCCCATAATTGCTGTTTCCCTTTCCTCCTGTGCTAACATTTTTGCAGCCTCCTACTTTTTCTGAGCAACTGAAAACCTCTAGATCAATAAAAAGAAAGAGATTTTTTGCTGGAATGACATACAGATGTGTAAGCTTTCAAAACCACTATGAAATAATTCCCCTCTACAGCAAAAACTATGTGACATTTGTTGGCAAGAAAGTGCATATATTGTTTCGTGTACAGATAGAATTAAAAAAAAGTATGATTTTTATATTATAATTATTTGGAAGATAATTTTGCGCATCCTGTTTTCATTACCAATAAACAGAGCTGCTTTATTGATTTAATTATGTCAAAATAAAATGCTTCTATTAGATTGTTTAGTTTCCTTATGATTGGATGTAACTTAGTTATAACTATTATATATATATATATATAAATAATTGGTGGTGTTTATTGTTAATATAATTATGAAAATGAGAATATGATCTTATTAAAAAGTACAATCCTTTTAGTGCAAAAAATAGTAAATATTTTGCATCTTTTATAAAATTTATTTCTAATTCTTTTAACAAAGGGTCTTAAATAGATTTTTGTGAAGTGATGAGAAACATTTATCCTTTTGCATCTAAACCTGAAATTAGAAATGGAGATTATATTTTTAAAAGATCATATGGTGACTCAGCACTCAGGATACTGTAGTTGATTAACCATTTTGGGAGCCATGTTCTGCCAGGGAAGCCTAAAGAAGTAATTGAAAAAATGCATGGTGGCCACAGATAAAAATAAAGATATTAGTTAATATGCAGAAGAGAAAAATTTTACATTTATTCAAGGAGGACATTTTAAGGCATAATCTGGATTAAACCCAAATACAATTTTATATTTACCAAGTATGACAAAAAAATACTTAGGGTTTTATTTGTTTTCTGTTTTGCTTTGCTGCAGATTAACTGCTGTGTTCCAAACTGCATATCCATGTCCTGCTCTCTGTGAGCAGCAGAGAAATGCCACATATTTTCAGTTGGCATCTGAGAGGGATCCTACACACTGGCTCTGGGAAGAAAACTGCCTTTGGTTAGAACAACTTGGGTCTGGACTCAAATGGACACTTTACAGAATGGAGGTATCCGAAGACAGGTTTGTTGTTTTGACTCATCTTTCATTCAGCTCATTGTGCTGTTCCAAAAGACTGCTGGGAAATGGAAATCTGCTTTTAAGTCTTATATCATTTGCATACTTATATGGTTTATAGGTGATCTAAAGTTCAAAACTGCCAGTGGAGCTACAGAAATATTTGAGATGAACAGGGCTCCTTGTCACCGGAGGCAACCTGTACAAGATTTGCACTCTGGTGCAAAAAGTATGTCTATTTCTGCAGATATTTTACTGAAACAAGCAACTTCATATACATGAGCAGTCAACTTCAAACAAGAGCACTAATTGTACTGATGAGGCTCAGCAGGACTGAAACAAGAATTATGAAAAGACTTTTCTTCCTGTTCTATCAAAAATGGTTTAATTTCTTACAATGGGTTGAAAATCAAAAAGAATGATGGAAGGAGTTGTACATAATTTCCAGGGTAATGTTTGTGCAACTGAAAAATTCTGCTGGATGTCAAAACATTTCTGTGTTACTAAATATCACCTATCAGCATAGGTGTAACCTGCCACATTCTGACAGAGGCTGACATGTTCAAAAACTGGAATATTGGAGGACCCCTGAACTTTGCTGTCGTATCAGGGTGAAGCCATTTGAAGAACGGCACAGAAGCAGCTTGGAAAACCTTGGCTAATCAAATTTGTCAGACAGCAGGAAAATGTTTGAAAGAGAAGGATTGATACCAGGAAAGGCACAATGAACCAATTGAGTACTGTGAGGGAAGGGCATTTATGACTTAACAGGAAGGATTTACTTTTTAACTCAGGCTAGAGTTTGATGAATATTTCCTTTGATGGAAGTGGTGGATAAATCAACTTTGTAGGGAGGGAAAGAAGCTGGTTTTGATCTCAGTTATTTCTCCAGCCTAGCTCACAGTGTGACAGCACAAATTAAAATGCATAACAAAAGGCAGTGGTAAGAAGGGCAGGTGAAAGTGAAGTTAGGGCTTACCAAAGTCTGTCTGAGCTGGCCCCCCATGGAGGAGAGCCTGTTTGGAGAGACAAGTACCAAGAGAGGCATGGGTAGGCAGAATGGGTGCATTGAGAGCCCTTTGAGTAAACCCAGAGCATGCTCGGTGGGAGGGAAAGGCAGGGAGGAAACCTAAACAGGGAAATGCTTAATGAAGTTTCTGCTGTTAGCAGGAGGCAAAGCTGAGCAGGCTGCTTGCTTCCCTCATGGCACAACACTGAAGTGTAGACTCCAGGCGCTTTGCAGGCCAGCAAGTCTGAGTCCAGGAAAGGGCTCCACTTCAGCGAGAGAGGGTACTGAGGAAGCGTTGTAGAAGAGTGGGCACTAGCACTGGTGACAACAACCATCAGGCGTAAGGACCTCCTGCGAGGGCTCCTAGTCAGTGAAAACATCTGGGGCCTGGATATCCTGAAGAAGGTTTAAAAACATACTGGTTTGGACTGCATAGGCTTAGCATGCTCATGAATTTTAAGAAGGAAGGTTCATCAGGACAATTTGCTGCTATGTCAGGATAAAGAAAACTGAGAGTTTAATTCATTGTACATTGTGTTTTCAATCTGCTCGCTGGTACTGGCAAGAACATGAGGGATTTTAACTATCTTTTCTTTAGAATGGATCACTTGCTGATATAAAATTTGCTGTGAGTCTCTAGGGGAAGGGGATTTTATCTTTTTTTACATATAGAAATGTAAATTTTAATATTTTGCAAAATTTTATGTAGAGTAACTTAGTATATGATAATATTCTTTAACAATATTTGATTTATGAAAGGTTTTCAGTATTACCTTATTAAGTAAAAGTTGTTGCATGATTTTACTAATCTCTGCCCTATTTTCTTCTCTCTCAGTATGAGCTGTTCTGAAATTATGCTCATGTACTAAAAGACAAAGTGCCAAGTACCTAATTTAGTACTCAGCAGTTACATCCAAATTTCAGTTATTGTATAACACCAAATACTCTAAAGATGACATGCTCAAGAAATATTTGCCTCAGACTGGAAAATTATCAGCACTTTGGATTAGAGAGTATTACTCAAATTCCATTTAAATTCCACTTTATTCTCAAGGTGGCCTGAATGACTTTATCAACCTGTTTGTCATGTGTGTGACCACCATGACTAAGATAACCATTACAGCCTGATTGCCCACAATTGTGCAGAAAAAAAAAGATAAAGGAAGAGTTTTACAAACTACTTGTGAACTATGCAAAAAAAACCCAAAAAAACCCCCCAAGGATCAATCAGTGGGAATTAAAAACACTTACATGGATTAGAAACATGTACTATGATTAGGCTCCCAGGGCTTTTGGATGTGTTTGAAAATCCTTGCCATTTTGACAAAGATTTCAGAAATAATTGATGTTAAGGATAAACATACTTCATTATATTTGAAATGACCCTTTCAAAATGCATTAAAGTAAAGCTTGTACACAAAAGTTTTGATAAAGCAGTGAGAAATATACTCCATGCATTACGAGGTGCTTTATTTTTAAATTATAGCTACAGGTATAATTACTTTCTTTGGAAAAACAGTTGGATTTTTAGCCATGATATTCTCTCTGTCTTGAAGAGAATTTCTGACTCTGGGTGAACACTGAATGTTGAGTAATTGAACATCAAATAACACTGAATCTCTATGAAATAAGCTCTTTTTGACTCAAAGGGTTACAATTTAAAGCTTCTATCTGAACATAATAAACTATGAAGTCAGGTAGCTCTAAGGACATCTAGGTAAATAGAGAGAAGAATTTTAACCAGCACAGCCACTCACTCCTAAAAATTACTTTTCTCTGAAAGTGAAGAGCTCTGCCTCTTATTGCCTCCAAAAATAGCTCATATTATTTATCTTCTTTCAATTCACTTTTGCTAACAATGATTGTGATTAATGTTAGTGTATAACCTAACCTTGAAGCATGCTGTTGTTCGTAATGTAAGAAATTCAAGCCACATGAAGAGGAACCTATGCAGAACCTTCACTTATTTTATAAGTATAAATGAATAGTTTTTGTCAATGTAGAAAGATGATTTATTTAGACTTAGAGAAAAGGCTATTATTGGGAAACTCCTTTCAGTTTATCCTCTTTCCAAACCCTCCCCTTATGGCCCTTTTAAGAAACTTAGAGAAGAGTTTTTTTCTCAAGAAGGTGCTTGGTAACATCACTATGTCAGAACTGTGTGCACAATGATGCACACAAAAATTGTAAAGCTGTCTTTGTCTTCCCCTTTTCTAAGACCACACAAAGTAACAGCTACAGTACAGGACACCCAATTCTCAATCCCTGACCAACATTGCCATCTAACCTCTTTTATGCTGTGAACATTTTGCTAATAGTTAATTTTGAAGCTGGAAATTAAATGTAAATCTAATGTAAACAAAAATGGTGGTGGTACTGAGTGTGGCTGCCTCTGCAGTGCTAATACACTCCATGGCTGAAGAGCAAGGCAGCTGCAGGGAGATGGTAATCAAATATCATCAGAAAAATCCCTGTTCTTTCCTTTTTTGTGGTGCAAAAAGTCATTGACTCTGTGTTACTCCTACAGTTAGCATTTCAGAGTCATGTCTTCTCAGAGCTGCTATGCCTCATGTGATAACTAGTATGGTAAGTACAGTTCCTCCTCTTCAGCAAACACCAGCAGTAATCCCTGATCAGATTGAGCACTGGGAGACAGAGTATGCTGCAGACATCCCACCAAACCTGCTCAGTGGTATGGTACAAGCATGTAACAGAACAAGAAAGTTGGTCCTCGTGTCCTTCCCCTGTGGCCACAAACATGACCTGACACATGCTGCTGCTGTGTATCTTCTGACTGAAGCTATAGGATCAAGATCCCTGCCCTTGTATCCCAGGTCATGTTTGTGGCCACAAGGGAAAGACATGAGAAGCAACTTTCTCGTTATGTTAGGCGCCAGGCAGAAAGGAAGGCATTCCCTCTTGTATCAAAAATGCTCAGGGCCTACTGCCAGCCATAAACCATTTTCCCTTTGTGATGATGAAACAAATTTGTAAGGAAAATATGTAAATTTCATATTTAAGAAATCGGAGCAGCAAAATACTAAGCACAGATAGCTTTGCTTCCTTTTAAATATTTCACAGGAAATGCAGCCTTTGGGCTTCTATTTTATTTTATACAAGACCAAGTAATGAAGACTGTATTTCACAGAAAATAAAAAGTAACTAAAGAAAGTAACAAAAGTCACCGCCAAGTTTGCTGCAGGAAGCAAAATCCAACAGGCTCTAGTACTTGGAAGGACATGATGAGATCAGGGGATACTTTATTGTTTCTACCTGAGCATTAAGAAGCACATGAAAAAAATCCACAAAACACTCCAGATTCTTCAGAATCTTGCAAAGTTTCATACTGCTGTATCTCATTACAGGCATGTCATTCATACCTTTATAAAATGAAGGTTTTATCTTTTTATATATAATTGAACTGAAGAATTTCAAAATTATGATGAAGCTTTTAAAATATTGTTTTACACACCCTCTGATAAGTACAATAAAACATAGATCCTTCAAAACCTGCTAGTGCTGCCTACACAGAGTGCCAGGCTTTCAGCCTGTGCTAGTCAGTAAACAAAATCTCATGGGTTTGGGCTATTTGGGACTCGAGTTTCAAATTCTATTAGGAGCACAATTTAAGGCTTTGTTATAATTGTTTCAGAAGAAACAATCACTCCTCAGTTCAGGATTAAAACCTAGTGTTTGTGTTTAAAGGGGCATTTCAAATCTCAATGCTAATAGGTGAATGTGGCTTACCTTCAGAAGCCAGTGAATGGTAGCTCATGTACTGAATTCTGCAGATCTTTTGTTTGGTTCTGTGATGTTTTGAGTGTGCACTGAAAGCTTGTATTTTTCTGTCACTTTCACTGCCCAAACCTCCTGATACTGTTTATCCTCATAGAAGAGGCTTTTTTCACTGTTTTCCCTACATTAATCTGGCTGTATGACAAATACATAAGGTTTTAAAGTAGTAGATGCCTCTGCTTCTTACCTGTGAGCATGATGATGCCATCTTGTCATGATCAGAAAGCTCCATATGGAAAACATGCCACAGCTTTTATTTACAATTCATTGCTGCCAGCCTATACTTACCCCACTGCATATAGTTATTTACTTATTTTCATTATATACCTTTTATGAACTGGACTGCTCTGTAAGTTGCATCTCTTGCCAATACACTGGATACTGCTGGCTTACATTAACTTAACTGCTCACATCCATTTTTGTGCTACAAGTAAAATCAATTGCCTATCTCTTGCAGGGAGATGTGGAAGAAAATAGCAAGCAAGGCAGCAAGGTAAATCATTCCAGGTGGAGGATTTCCAGCCCACCAGGTGCAAGGCTATGCCTGGCAGCATCTCCCTTGCCCAGGAGCAAGTGAGCAAGAGGGAAGGGGTATTACAGGCCTGTGGGGTGCTGCACAGGATGGCCAGTGTCACATTTGTGCGACCAGTGCCACTGTGAGTTGGTGTCCAGTAGAAATGTATGGGGGTTTTGTTTGTTTTTCTTTGAAGGCTGATTTTTCTAGAAGTGCAAGGACTGAAGCTGGAAGCAGCAACTCTGTTGTGAGAGCACTGCTCTGCCTTGTAACAAAGGCTCTGTTGTGCTGGCATGCAGCACAGTGCCCAAAGCTCAGGATGTTTTCAGCCTATTTGCTTTCATTTGTATTTGAATTAATCTGGCGCAGCTGCTGGAGAATAACACCATATATTAAGGGTCATTTTAATCAAATGGATCCTTGATACTCTTCTTCCTACTGGCAGTTTGCATGGAAAAGGCAATTAACTACAACTCTAAACTGATGGCATGACCTTAAAAAAACTAATTATGTCAGATTCTGTCCTGGCAATTCATTCAGAAGAGTATGCATGGAAAACAAAAGTCAGAAAGCCTGTTGCAATACCTTTATATTTAAACTAGCATATCTCCAACCAGAGTACAAATGAGTGACTTTTCGGTAATTCTCTCTTATGGAAGGCACTGCAAGATATCTGTCCCTCCTCTGCAAGAGAAGCTTTGTTCTGCCCTTGAGAAAAAACTCCAGTTGGGACCAGAAAAGTGGAGAAACAGGGTCTATGTCCTTTTGGCCTGACTTCCTTTCCCTCTCCCGCTTCTTCTCTCTCTCTCACTCTTCTCCTGTCCCAAAAGTATCCATAAGAAAATTTATTAGTATTAATGAGTCCATGTGTATTGAAAATTTGAGATCTACAAGGCAAAGCAAAACCACCCAATTTACAGTATAGGCTATGTGATAGGAACGGTACACAGAGTGTAATAACTGCACTGTGGAGGATCTTAGACATGTGAAATAAGAAAGAGAAATTCATGTATGACAATCAGCTGTAGTTTTTCCTCTGTTGATTTTTGTCTTGCTCCTTTTAAAGATACATGTGTCAGCGAGTCTCACTGAGCTTTCACATGTGTTGGGTCACTTACCTAGTGTTCTGAATTACTATTTGTCCTTCAGTCAGAGCTTACAAAGATACAGCCTGAGGGATCTCAAGTAAATATTGATGAATAGTGAAAGCTTCTATTATCTTAACTTTTGCCCACAAGTATGCAATAAGCATAAATGTAGAAGAGTGATCTAAAAGTTCTATCTGGAACATTCTTAAATCATTAGTGAACACACTTAAAATATTCCTAAAGTTTTCCTCTTTTCATAAAGTAAAAAGTAATTTATTTGATTCTGTACAGCAATTTCTTTTGTTGGGAATCTGATGAAGATAATTTATCTCTGTTTATCTCCACAGGTTGAGAAGGAAGTAATTTTGCCTTTCTTTTTTTTCTTTGCTGCTGCTATTTTACGTATTCTTCCAGGAAAGAAAGGTCCAGCAGAGAAGGTATGTTCTCAAAGCTGGCAGGCCTTGGCTAATAGGCCTCATCTGAAAATCTGAATGACAATATCTTTAGCTCGTGCATGTCCAGTGGGTGGTGTTGCTGAGAGAGGGACAGCTTTCTGAGTTAGCAGCAGCCAGGGATGAGCTCAGTACCACGGGCGTGCCCCGATGGTGACAGTGAGGGTGATGGCTGCAGCAGATGTTGAGTGGACAGCAACCAGCCAAGATGGTGAACAGAGGTGGTTCTGCAAACCCTCGTTTTGAGGGAAGAAATGAAGCAGTCGCAGCTTCTGTGAGCCAGTTTTCATACTCAGAAGATTCAGTAAATTATATTCAACTACTCTGGAAAAACCGGGAGCAAAATTATGGTTAAGACAGAGTTTGCAGAAGCCAATTTTCAAGAGCCATGTGGTCACCCAACGATGTATTCAGCTAGGAGATTTAAAACTCCACTATGTCCTAGAGTAATTAGGCTGAATGCAAGGCAAGTGTCCCAGCTTTCTTCACAGCATTTCTTTCTGCATTTTTGCTTCTATTATTTTAATCTTGGCATGACAGAGTTTTAGGGCGTTTGTCCAGGAGCTAAGACAGACAATGGGTTATTATCTGCCATCGGAGGGGAAACAAAATACACGTCAGTGCTGAATTGGACTAAATGATCCTCGTGGGTCCCTTCCAACTCAGGGTATTCTGTGATATATTCAGGACATTCTGCGATACTGTGAGTGCTGAAACGTTGGTGTTGAACGGCCCTGACGACAGCCGACACCTGCCTGAGGCACTCGCAGCGTTCACCTGGGAGCCGCTGGGCTCGCGTTCATCACGCACGGCGCGTCTCTCCACAGAGCAGAGCGAGAGTACTGTTATCTTAACGCGGCTGCCGGCGCTGCAAAGTCCGCAGTCGGACAGACTGCCGCTTGTCCCACGCTGGGTATTTATCACGACCGTCCGTAGCTGCGGGGGCCGGGGCCGGGCGGGGCCGCGGCCTACGGGCGCAGCGCTCGCCACGGCCGCATTGTCTCCCGGCGGGGCGGGGCGGGCGGCTCGGGGCGAGCGGCCGCGGCGGCTCCGCGCGGGGCGGGCGGTACGGCGGCTTCGCGCCCGCGGGCGGGGGCGGCGCTGAGCGAGGGCAGCGGAGCGGAGGCGGGCCCGCCAGAGCCCGGCGCTCGCCGTCTCCTTGCCGACGGAGGAGGGGTCGGAGCCGCCCCCGTCCCCAGGGGCTGCTGCCGGGCTAGCGAGGCGGTGCGAGGCGGCCGAGGTTAGGCTCCGCAGCCCGGCCGGAGCGGGTGGGTCCAGGCTCCGCCCCGCGTCCTCCCAGCGCGGGCACCCGCAGCGCCGCATCGGGTGAGTACCCGCGCTCCGGAGCGGCTCTGCCCCGGCCCCAGCCCCGCGGAGGGCGGCGCAGGCCCTGCGGCCTGGCCGCGCTTTGTTCCCGGGCGGCGGCGGCGGTGCTGGCGCCGCGGGGCGCTCCGCTCTGCCGTGCGGCCGCGGCTGCGGCTCTGCCGGGCGGCGGTGGCGGGGCCGTGCTGCAGAGCAGCCCCGGCTGCCGGCTCGTCCCGCTCGCTGCCCCGCGCTGGGTGCCGCTGGCCGCTCGCCTGCCGGGGCACGGCGGGTCGGTGCGGCCCGGGGGAACCCGCGCAACAGGTTCGGGCATTGTTCGTGCCGCCGCGGTGGCGGCGGGGGGGCTTCCGAGGGGGGCTCCCGAGTGGCCGCCGCCGACGGAATTTTTGCCTTTGTGCGGGCGCCGCCGCGGGTGTCGCGGCAGGCCCGTCAGGGAAGGAGAGGGGTTCGGGCAAGGGGAGCCACCGGAGGCAGGCGGGGGCGGGAGTTGGCTCCCGGCGGGGATTTTGGCGGTGCGTGGCCGCCGGTCCGTCCGGCGGGCTGGGGACGAGTCACGGCCGTGTCACTGCCGCGGCGTCGGGCGCTCCTGGGTTTCTGGAAGCGCTGCCTGGTCGGGAAGCTGATTCACTGCTGAAGACGTGGTTGCTCATAGCTGTGGCTACCCGTTCTTTGATTTTTCACACGTCTATTGTCCAGCAGTTTTGTCCTCTTTCCCCATAATTGCAGTGTCCCTTGCTACCCCCAACAGAGCTTTTTCGCCAGGCAATTGTACGAAGGCGATGCACTAAAGCAACTGTTTTTGTTGAAGAATTTAAACGAGTGTATGGAAGCAAGAGTGGAAACAATTAGGGGAGAGTGGCTCTTTATTTTTTTTACTTTTTGTGAGTTTTATAATGAGCAAAATTGATGGCGTTTATGTGGATATGCATTAATAGATGCTTTTGTCTGTTGCTCTCTCATCTTTCTGCATCCCAAAGGAAATATTGGTCCTCTCCATTTTTAGTATTGCAGTGTCTGCAGTGTCCTCACTATTGGGTCTTGATTTTATTCAGGCATTGAAATTCACTGTGATGAGGAAGTACTGGATTTTTCCCCTTTTCTGCCTTCCATGACATCACCTGCTAAGATTCAGTGTTTAGTAAATAATGAATACTGTTACTACATTATAGGATTGCTGATAGTTATTAATTACTGTGCTAATAAGGGTTCTCCTTTATTTGAATGCGAGCATTTATAGTCCTAATGCCATTGTCTGTACTAAGCAGAAACTGAAAAAAGGGGGAAGGTGGACTACAGAATAGAACTGAAGCTTGCTCAGAAAGGCCTACGGCTTGCTGAGGTGCTGGTCATGCTGTTTCAGGAGAAAAGCAGCAAGGCAGAGCACTGGAACTGACTGCTTAGGGAGATTGTGGAGTCTTCCTCTCTGGAGACATCAAACCTGGGTCAGCTGGGTCAGCACCAGCAGTTACCCAGGAATGTGCCCAAATGGGGTTCCATTAGAACCATTCAAATAGATGATCTCCAGTGGTCCCTTCCAATGTTAATAATCCTGTGATTCTGTGAAAATCTTCCACCAAAACTAAGAGTAATTACAACGTGGTATTAGGGGTGGATTTTCGGATTTTGCACAATTCTTTATGTCATTGATTGCTGCTTGAGGAGTGCTGTAAAATCATCTCAGCTGACTGTTTTTCCTGGAGTAGTTTGCTAATAGGTGATATTTTGTTTGAAGTTTGATTGATCAGTAGCATCAGTTTTCCTAGAAGTACAATTTAAGTAATGAAATATATGTATTTTAAAATTTGTAGGCTGTAATTTTAAATTGGCTATGGATTCAAATTTCTCAGTTAAGCTTATGTAAACAATGGAAATTCACATAGTTCTGTCATTTTCCATCAACAAATTAAAGGAGTCAAGTGAATTTCAGCTCAGTTTCAGTTGGGTGTTGCTTGAGAGTGGTAGTAGGAAGGGAAACCAGAGGAATTTCTGTAAGAACCTTAATACAGTGCTACCTGTCAAGAATCTTAATAGATTATAAAGAGAAACATCTTTATTCCCCAGTGATGATGGGTGGGGAAATACAGAACACCTTCAATAGGCAGCTTCTGATAAAGTAGGCAGAGCCTACCCTGGAAATGATGTTGCAGAATTTCCAGTGTGAATGTGCTTAAGCTGTCTCAAAGACTTGCTGTTTGTATTTTTGTTCCCAGTCTATAGGTGTGTCCTCTTGCCTTCTCTCCCATCTTTTTGAGGCCAACTAGAAAACTTCCATTAATAGAAGGGCATTTTTAATTTAAAATTTACTGTGAGTTAGATTACTGCAATAACTGATCTGTCAGAATTAATGTAAAACCAGTGAAGTGTGTTTGTCGTATTGACTTTGCCTTTTACGCAGTATACAGAAATTTGAATTTCTGGGGTTTTGTTGTTGGGTTTTATTTCATGAGTGGAATTTGATCAAGTTACAAAGTTTCATGCAAGTCTTACATTTGCTGAGGTTTAATGTTTGATGCTTATAGGTTAACTCTACATCTTCTAATACAAAGACTATAGCAGTGAGTACCTTTGTAGGAATACCATCTTCCTCTTCACAAAACATCTACTAACACTGTTGTATTTTCAATTTAGCCTAAAACTTTGTGTAGGTTACCTCTGATTGAAAGCATACTACAGGGATTCTGGTTCTTGTTACTTTCCCACTGCTTCCGGTGCTGCCTCGGGAGCATTGCCTGCTAACTATAAACAATGTTGATGTCTACCATATGTTTTGGTAGAAAGTGCAGGATTCCTGCTGTCCCGCTAAACTCAAATGCCTAGCTTCCTAGTATTTGTGAATATACAACAGAAATATTGACTCCTGTATCATATAGCTCTGTCAGAAACTTTTGTTTTCAGTCTCCAAGGAAATAAAGTTTTAGATTGTGTAGCAAAATCAAAAATATGGTCAAATACTTTTTCATTTAAATTTACAGAACCCGGGATCTGGAGCTCCAACTTGTAACCCTAGCAGACAGTTTTGCATTCCAGTACCAATGGTAAGTAAGATAGATCTCTTCCAAAAACAAATCTTTATAATTTTCATGCATTATATTTGGTTCTTATGAAGCTTTGATACTGATGAATATAGTGCCTAGAACAACATCTTTACAGTTGGTTTTGTCGAAACTTACTTAGGCTTTAACTCATGCCTTCTTTAACTTACCTGCTTTACTTTGTTTTCATTTTGTGACTTCTAAAAAGTCTTTAAAAGGCACTATAACATAAACAAAACTGATATTAAAGTTAAATGATGTTGTTTGGCCGTGCAGCTCACAGTGCAGCTTGTGTTCCTGTGTCTCACGTGGTGGTAGTGTCTCACAAGGAGAGGAGTGGCTGCAGATGTGTTAGGGAGTGTTTAAGCATAAGACTGGAGAGAAGTGAATTCTTCTTTTAAGAGAGTTCTGTGGTAGTGGGTGAGAGTAAGGAAAGAAGTTTTAATAGCATCAAGGTAATTGTTGCTGCTCTGATGGTGTTGATAAGATTGTGCTGGAAGATAAATGAGAGAACCTTGATTGAGCAAGTAGAAAAATGTGTTGGCAAAGCTTTTTGTTCTTCAGACTAAGTAAGAGTGAGAGGTTTTTGAAGTGAGGATAACCTTACAGCAAATACTGAACTCCACAAGGAAGCAAGTGAAAATCAATCTGGAGTGTTGTTTTCCTGTTTCCAGGTGAGAAGATGAACTGCTGCATTTTGGACAAGCTGAAGTTTGGAATGCTGGGACATAACGAACCCATTAAGAAGGAAATTACAATAGTTAAGAGGAGATGAAGGTATGACTTAGGGCTTTGCAGAAACAATAATTCAAGGGAGATAGATGTAGTAGGTATGTGAGAATTCAGAGCCAAGATCACTTGCTATGATGTTGGCAGAGTTGTATTTGAGGTGTGTTCTTAGTGAGGTATCATGAAGGATAAGTGTTGACCAGACCAAGTAAGGCCAAAGCAAAAATGAGTTCCAAGAATAAGATAAATGGGTTTGATGTTAGCTTGATGTTTTGGTAACTAAATGATATCTATGGCTTAACTTGAGACCTCAGTGCAGGTTGTCTGTTTTCTTTCTGCTGATGTTCTGTTTGCTAATTCTTTCATTTTGCATTCTCACTTATAGTAGTATAATTGGAACGCGTATGAGTGTTGCATCGATGCAGGATGTTCCAGGCAGCAGCTTAGAGAGCTTGATTTTATTTTCTGTGAAGCATGTGACCATTTATGTATTGGTTTATTGATTTATTTGTTGCTAGTAGAAGGCTACATGTTTTATTTTGAGGGGGTAGGAGAGAGGGAGAGGTGTTGTGATTACTGCAGGTGGTTGTTGTGGCTGATTTAATTTGTGATTTGCAGTTGAAATGTGGCTGATTTAATTTGTGATTTGCAGTTGAAATGTTCAGAATTTTTAATCTGAGTGCAGAATTTTTAATCTGAGTACAAAAACTGAAGACATCCATGAAAGTCAAGATTTATTTCTTCTGTGCCCACTAATTTAAGGACATCTTAGATCATTATTTTTTCTTGGTAGAGCACCGAATTCATGGATTTCTGAAATACGTGAATAAGGTATTTATTTACCAGATCTGGAATATTTCAGTCTCTTGTACTTTCATGTGTGGTTAACATTTGCAAAATTTTCAAGTTATTTATTTCTTATTGAAGGGATTTTTATTATTACCCTTATCATGCATACTTTGCGTATTGTGCAGTGAGAACACAACAGTAATTTTAATTTTTTTTTTTAGGGTGGAGGAAATTGTTCAGGGTGTTTCAAGGTCTGCACAAAATCATACTCTTGAGCTGGTAACTTTTTGGTCAGGTAGCAAGCCCAGAGCTTTAGGGATTTGTAAACAGACTTTTTATTAGTCCCTTCTTCATTGTCATCTTGTTTTGGTCAGTTTCTTCCACGCCAAAAGAATGTCTGCTTTTGTGTCTGCTGCACAAGATGTCTTTCAGTGTAGGGGAGCTTTTCTTTTTGCTTCCACTCAGTGGAGTGTCACTATGCTGAGCTGGGAATTGAATCCAGGGGCCCTGAGCCGCATGCAATTGTAACCAAGCCAAATATGTGTATTGTTATGAAGTGGTAGATTGTTTTCTTATATAAGTGTTGCAAAAAGAACAAGAAGTTCTAATCTTGCACCCCAGAGGAAAGTGTTTTTCATTTGTTCCAGACTGCCAGCAGTTGCACTCATCGGTACAGCTGTTTGTCTTTTGACTTTGTCTTTTGACTTGGCTGCCCGTGGCCTGGATTGTCCAGTTTCATTCCACCCACTGGCCTAGTTCATTTTATGAATTACTGAAGGCATAGGAGCTTTCTGATCTTTCATCACAGACTGGTTTTGGACAGTTCCTTAAAGAGCTGGTGATAAGGTATTTATTTTTCCAAGCATTTGACTTGTATGTTGGTTTGGTTTTGTTTCTTGGGGGGGTTTTGTGTTTGTTTTTTTTAAGAAGAGGGATCTAGGAGAGGACTACGTAGTTTTATTTTACTATCTCTAGGTTATTTTTCTTCCCCCTAACATCATGAAGTATTTCTGTGGTAGAAATTGCAATCCATGTGATTCTGTACTATTCCCATGTGACTTCTGACTAAGGAAAAGTTGAAGACCTAAAAATTAGAATTTTCTTTTAATGAGTTTTAGCGCAGTGTGATGAGGAAGAGAAAATGTCTCGCCTATGCTTTGAACATAGCATTTCAACTGACATATTGCTATGTAAAAAGTGGTGGAAGAAGCAGCCTCTCAACTTGCATAATTTTCTGTATTCTCTGGTTACTTGATAGTGTTAAGTGAGATGGGACTGTACCATATGATTGCAACTTCTGCTGGTTTGGCTGCCTGTTGTAAGGGAAGGAGTGTATGAGTTTGATTTGTCTTCTGGTGCTGGTGAGCAAGCTGTAGGGCTCCTCAGGAAGTTAAATGGTGTCTCTCACTGTATGTGAGAGAGTGGCAAAATGTGGCAGGAATGTTGCACAAAAGGGAATATGGAGATGCGTCCAAAACCTGTGGCTTATTTTCTCTACTATTCTAGATTAAAGAGACCTGAAAACTGCTACAACTTAGCATAAGACCATGTGTGTGGCTTGGACTGAGGCTGGAAAGGGTAGAAAACTCTAGCAAGCTGTCATCTTTGATGTCTTGTGTTGCAGCATTGTTATGAATGTCTGCATGTATTTCTTTGGGTTGGGCGAGTTTGCTCTCTGAACATGGCCAGTGAGTCCCAAGTCTGTTGAGAGCAGAAGTGCTCATTGCTGCCCAGGACCCTGTGGCTGCCCTGCTCTATGGAAGGACTGAGGTGTTGGTATTGTCTCACAGCTGTACGTGCAGGTGTTACTGTGCATCCCGAGTTACATTGTTTCTGTGCTTGGTACTCTTCCTTTTTTCCCCGTCTGGCACTTGCTTGAAGTCTGAGGAAAAGCTCTGCCTTTGTGTGAAATGAATAGCTGACTGTGATCAAAGTTCGAACTCAGACACACAATGACTTTTTCTTCTCAGATGGCATAACCTCTTACTCACCTGTTCTCCATTTGCTGCTTTGCTATTCATTGTATTGCTCATCGCTTCCTTTTGTTGCTCGTCTTTTTATTTCACTTTTCACAGAATGTTGGAGGATTGAAAAAGGGTGGAAATTAATATGGAAGATAGGTTAAATAGAGGAAGTAGTGAACAGACAGTTCTTCTGAATTCTATTATTAACTTTAGTTAGAAGACAAGTTAAGATTTGAACCTTCAGATGAAAATGGAGTGGAATTGAAATTTTTCCAAGATTAAATTTGTTGTGGCTGTGACAATGTGCTTTTGAATCACAGTCTAGCATGCTGTTTACCTCAGCATTAACCCAAGTCAGAGCACATTTTCAGTGTGTTCTTTGAACTGCCATAGCAAGTTGCTGAGTTAGGGTACTAACAGTGCATGTGTAATGGAAATGGCATTGAGTGGTTGCATCTTGTTTAGAGTTAAAGCAAGTTTAATACATACTTGTGAAATTAGTCTGTGTTTTTTATTTTCTGACTTCTTTAGTGTGAATTAGCAGGTTAAAGAAGATCAGGAATTTTTTTTTATGTACAATTTTAGACATAGTATAAAACTTCTGTGGGTTTTTCTAGATAGTTTTTACCCATAGTAAAAAGGTAAAAAATGCAGAAGTGGTTGAAAAACCAAAAAATTTGATATTCCTTAAATATCTGAAGTTACCTTTTCTCCTGAGGGCTCTAATGTTAAATATTTATTAGTGCTGCTCATAATATCTTAAAGAGTAGAAACCAAACACTGCATTTGCATACACGAGCTGATGTTCCTCCTTCGGGTTTTGTTGTTATTTTGCAACTGTCCAGCTGGGTAGCCAAGTTCCAGGTGATTTTTAATTGAAGACAGCATTAACTAATAAATATTTACAGCCTTTTTCTATTTTTGGGGCAGGTTTATGCTTCTCAGATTACCCTGGGGCATCAGCCCTGGAGACACCTTCGTTTGTATTCTCTCTTTGTACAGCTTTGCTGCGGGAGAGATGACATCCTTTAATGTAGCTTTAAAGGAAGGTGAAATAATAAGCTAGCTAGATAATTGTGATGCTCGGCTTTCTCCCTGTCTTTTACATGTGGATTTTATTTCTGTGTGGAACAGATGAACTAGTTTTAAGCTGATTCAGGGAAAAAAAGGGTAATGCTTTGTGGGTTGAAGTTAGCGTCTGAAAAAGCCTGCGTGCTGGCTTCAGAGAATGAAGATGTTAATTTTGAAGGTCTGCAATTCAAAAGTTGATCTAAAAGAAAACGTGTTTTCATTCTACTTGATTTGAGGCTCTTTTTCCTTTGGTACTTCAGAATGTCTATTGTTATTTGTGCTATTGTTTGTGCCTGGACTTGCAAGCTGCTACAGTTTTGAACCTAGCTGCCCATCTGCTCCTTGGTTATTTATAGGCAGATTTGTGGAGCCCCTTCTAATCCCTCAAGTCTTCAAAAACATTAATGAATTAAACATCACAATACTCTTGTAAAAAGAGAATTAAATGGAGAAACTGAATGGAGACTAAAAGAGGATAAATGACTTGCTGAAAGCCATATGTATATTTCATAGCAGAACAGAGAATAGAAACCAGATTCTTTTTCTCTTACTTGTAGTCCTGTGCTTAACAGACCAGCTACATGCTCTTGTGAGATGTATGCTAAAGAAATGAAGAAAGAACTTGTTCTTTGAATCTTGCAACAGATACTCATGTGCAGACTAACCCATCTCAAGACCTTGCACCATATATTGAGAGTATTAAAGTTTTCAGGTCTAACAGATGTGAATAAACATGTTAATATTAATTCTCATTAAGCCTGAATTTGTTTTGATTGTTAATGTTTTGGAGCAGTGGTTTCTGCTGGGTTGCTTGGAAAAAAACCACCTGTTGCTTGCAGGAGAGCTTCTCTCTGGCATCTTAGTTCTACTTGTCCAGTCAACCTGTCCCTCTTCCCCTGTTCTTAATAGATTTTTACATTGGCTTAAAACAGTGTCTGGACATTGGTTCTTATTTAATTTTTTTAATTCAATGGCAGTGAAGATGGATAGCAGAAAACACAGGCAAAACTTTGCATTCATCAGAAATTTTGCACTTTGGTCACTTCGGTCCACATAGTGCATTACACTTGGTATCATTTATTGTGTGTGAGTTTTTTTATTTTTGGCTTGGGTGGTTTTTTTTTTGGGGGGGGTGGTTTATAGTTTTGTTTGTTGTGGGGCATTGTTTGTTTCTGTTTGGTTTTTGTTGTTGGAAGAACTTCCAAAATCTTAGATGTGTGGAGTAAAACATTATAATTTGCAGTCATTCCAAAGTCTAGAAATGATGGAGGATGCAGCCTACTAAATTGTGATTTGATTTCACATTGGAGTGCAGCCTGAAATATTGTTTTGCAACTTCTACCTGTTCTGTAATTTTTTTTAACTATTTGTTTACTATTTCCCATTCTCTCCTTAATGTACACATGTTTCATCTTTGTAAGAGAATTTTCTCCACAAATAGTATTAGTTTCTGCTTGTCAAGGGGATTGGAAGAGTTTTCTGTTTCACTGGAATGCCTTTCAAAGATTTAGGTTTTAAATACAAATATTACACGAATTTAGCGTTGCCACTTTCTTGTGGAAGTCTTCAAAAGAATGAATGCATTGTTGGAGACCGACATTGCTATGTTGATTTAATAACCTGGAAGCCTATGTCATTGTAAACAAGTTCAGTGAGGTTCTTCAAAGTGTATTACACGTGTCCAGGAAACAAGTTAAGTAAAAGAATTACAAGTTCTGCGGTTTGCTATGTGGTATTTTATGGTATTATGGCACAGTAGATTCTTGGTGGGCACACAGCACTACGTTATTTCTGAAATTCAGCAAACAAATTGTAACCTCTTTATTTGTTTAATATCTCTAACATTTCAGCATATAAAAGTTACGTCTTTTGATTTGGAAGTGCTAAAGTGCAGCTTCCTGGAGTATTTCACTTTGCTCCTGTGAAATCTGTTCTCTTCAGTGCTTTTGTTTTTCTTCAGTAGCTTTTCTGTGTTTAATGGAACCAAATGGGTTTTTTATTGATGAATAGACACTGAATCTGTTTCTTTCAGCTAAATAGTGGTAAAATATTGAACAATAAGTCACTCCTCATGCTAAATTGAGAGCTTGATGGAAAATTTTAAGAGCCTGTCATTTTGTCTTCCTTCAACAAATTGAAGACTTTGCATATATTTTGTATGTCTAAATACATTGCAAAGATACAAAGCAGTGTACCTTTTCAAAACACCTTTAGTAGCTCCTGTTGGAAAGTAGATGCCAGCTTTCTTGAAATGGTTTCACTTTCCAATATTAAAAAAAGAGTTTTTGTTTAATTCATCCTGAGACTCTTTCAATGTCAAAAATAGAGGATGCTAAGCCCGTTTTATAAACTGAAGATTTTCTTTTTTTCTGGTATGTTCTGATAACCCGCACTGGTAAGAGTTTTCTTCTAGATGAAACCTATCAAAGCTCTCGTAGAAGAAAGGTAATTGTACACTTCAGGAGTTTATGGAACAAAGGCTAGGTGTTTGGAATTACCAGCAGTTGTTGTAACTGGTCTGACTCACCTCCCTCCACTCTGAACAGAATGCTTCCTTTGGTTCCAGGAAATACTGAATAAAAGAACTATTTTGATCCATGGACAGTGCCACTACTGTGGCAGACAGCCAAGCCATGCTTTCATATTAAATAAATAGGTCTTTTCAGAGCAGCAGAGAAACATGTTCCCTTGAGTCAGTAAGCTGGTGCAGACTTTTGTTCCTGTGTGAAAGCACGAAGATAATGAAGTGTGTGTAGGTTTGAACTTCCTTCGTTGATTATAATAAAGAGGCATTTGTAATAATTTGGAAATGTAACTTGGGAAGGAGGTGAAAAAAATCATTCAGGTATGTGTTCCACATCTTGAAAAAAGGAAAATAAGGAGAAGTGCTCAAGTTAAAAAGCTTACACAGTGGTTTGAGAGACAAAAATTACTTCCTGTGTAATTCTTGAATTTTGTGTTTTATGCAACAAATAACTACAAATCTTTGTCTAAAGCATACAGGAAGCTTTAATAGGATGCTCTTTTGAGTAGTTGTTCGAAGTGCAGGCTGTCATGGGACTCAGAAACAAACAACTTTTAGTTCTCTCAGGAAACTTTCTGTAATACGTGAAGTGTGAATTCTATATAATTGGCAAAAATTGCATTTCAATGTGGAGATTTTGGAATAAGAGGTGGGAATGAACATTGTGACACATTACACATTGGAATAGGAAGAGACAGTAAAAAGCTGTTGAAATGTATTTCTTTTTTAAGTAATATGTTAGTTGTTTTTTGTTTGTTATGAAGCTCATTGTTTTAACATGAAAAGGAATAACTATTTTACCTCAGGCTATTTGGATGTCTCTGGATTTTTTTTTTTTCCTAAAGAGTTTATAGTTTTTATTCAGTTAACTGCCCCCATGCTAGGAAAAAAGCTCTCTTTGTGTGCATTCTGAAATATCCAGAGGGAGAATTCCAGGTTGCAGTCTGAAGCCCTGGGCCTGGAATGAAAAACACACACAAAAAAATCGATTTTGGTCTGGTTTTATTTTGACTGATATTGACAAATACATTGCATTGAATATTTCCAGGCAGAATTAGGTTTTCTAACTATATGGATTGATCTGTGGAAGTAGGACCTCAGAAAGTTACAAGCAGATGCCAGTTCCTACTTTGTGTTGGCTGGAAGAGGAGGTTGCCGTTCAGGCATCCTGTGAATTGTCAGTGAGGCAGAAAAGCTTCATCATGGTGAATTGCAGTTCACAGTACAATAAAAATTGCATGAGGGTAAGGAGGAGGCAAAAGAAGCAGGAGCATTTCTGGGTATAGATTATAGGTAGGATGTAGTTATTCAGGCTGTTGGATGTTTTTCTTCAGCTGAAGCCCTGCTAATGGCAGGGTAATGGCAGTGTCCTGACAGAAATATAGCATAACATATTTAGATAATTATTATATTCTTGGTAATACCAGACAGACTGTGCAAAAGCACAATCTTATTTGCACTTATTTCACTTCTGAATGAGCAAACAGATGACTTACCTGAAAATTTAATTGTAGTTTATTAGGGTTGAGAAATGGGATTATATATAAATCATCTTGTTGTCCTTGGTCGAGATTCTGCTTTGGTTTTTCTGGTTGGACTGTTTGTTCTCCCCAGTGAGGGAAAAGCAGTCTTTAATGTTTGTATGAATAATACCTATAATGATGTTTTTTCTTAAGTTTTTACAGTATTTTAGATTTTGCTTACAGTGTTCTGTTCTTCCTTCAGAAGAATACTGAAGTGTAATACTGTGAAACACTGTAACTGATTTCCCACGCTTGACAACTTCAACTTCTTGTGTTTCAGAGCTGCGAAAAGTATCTGAAGTAGAATGGAAGCGTCAGTAATACTACCCATTCTGAAGAAAAAATTGGCATTTCTTTCAGGTACAGTTTCAGTTTTCCTCAACTGATTCCACCCTGCATAATTTGGATAGGATATTTAAGTTGGTTATTTGCATTTGCTGGATGTATTTAACAAAAATGTGTTGTTGGTTAGTACTTTGTCATATTCCAAAAGAATCTCTGGAACCGTTTATCTAGTAGCCAAGCTGTTGGTATTGGTGTTTAGGAGTTGCTTTTGCTGTAGCCTATAGCTCAACCCGCAACATTTTCAAGAAGTTTCAGTCTATATGTAAGAGACTGATGATTTAATAGACATCCAAAAATAATCCTTGCTGGTTTGGCTTTTTAGTTTTTTGGTTTTAGAAAAATAGAGTGAATATTTTCAGGATTTTCTGTAGAAAATTTTTCTTTCTTTTTCACCTGTCTTTTCTCCAGCATAGAAACACATGGAGCAGAATTAGCCATGCATTGCAACAGTCTGATTATTACCAATAAGTTAATTCAGGGAAAGCTGTAATTATCTCTGTATTTACTAAAACTTCCTGAATCTTATGTTGAAGGTAACTTTTTCTCCTCCCTCTGCCAGAAAAAAAAAAAAAAAAAAAAAGGAAAAAAAAAGAAAGGAAATGCTTCAAATGGTGAATGACAATCCCTTGCTGGTTTCACTGCTGTTGTAGGTTGCTGTGTTAGTTCTTGGTGTTTGATTGTCTGATCTAGTGTCGGTAGGTAACTTACAGAATGCTTATCAACTTCAAAAACTGACAAGTTGCCATAAATATTCTACTGGTTTAGTTTATTTTAGTTTATGTTTTTAGCCAGTCTAGTTTAGCCTGCTCCAATCACCTGAGAAGTGAAATCTGCTCTATTTGTTAATGGAATTTATTTTGCTTTAAATTTGCCCACTGTCTCCAGCAATTGCAAATCTAACAATTCCTTTTTAAAAACAAACAATCAAATCCCTAAAACTCAACTCACATGAATGCCTGGGACAGTTCTTCCACAGTAACAGCAGTTGTGTAGTGAGTTGGTTGTTCAGCATTATATTCAAGGAGATATTCTCATTAACTAGAGTGCATTTACAAATTGCTATTAAAGCTGCCTGATCCGTTTGGAAATACAGGCATTCTTAGTGGAAAGTAATTTACTGAGTGGCGTTTTAAATGCTAGGAACCATTTTGGACGTATGTGTTTCTAAGCAAGTTTGATCATTTTGGAATTGATTAGTATTAATGGGTGCTTTAATTTAATGAATGGCAAAGCTTGATGCCATATTTTAGCATTCTCCATATTTTAGCATTCTTCAGTGTAAGTAAAGTAACTTGACAGACACAAATCAGTTAATCATGTCTCTTTATATCAGTTTTACTCTATATGGTTTCATTAATGATTAAAAGCATATAGTCAGAAAAATAGTATTTTAGGAAAGTCCTGCGGTATTTATGTGCTGAAGTCTGTTGTCATTTTTGGGTTAAATTGGTACAAGTAATGTTGATCCTGCCTTTTTCTGGAAGCAAAACAGGGGTTTCCAATGGAAATCCAGGTTGGTGTAGTTTTCATGTTGATAAGTCATTACACATAGCACAGAAGAAAAGGCAAGCTCCTAAGTCAACAAAAAGCCTTGAACAACCTCTTTGGTGCAAAATGAAAAATTTTCTTTTTTTTTTTTTTTTTTTCTGTTGTAATGCTCTCAGTTGCTTTCCTTAGCAGTGTTTACAAGCTGGGGGAGAAACCTGTCAGTTGTTACAGAAGATGACTTGTCATGAAATAATAATTTAGATAATTATTCTGGCCTTTTTGTGAAATGTCAAGAGATTATATTTCTGGGATTTGGGTTGTGTTTTGTTTAGTCAGTTCAGCAAATGCTATTTAAATCCAAGCATTTTCCCCTCTTTCTCTGCTTCCTCACTCCAATTTTCAGGCTTTTTGCCATTCAGAAACAGAAGGGTGGACAGTCTGTAAATAACTGTTGCTTTAGATTGTTTCTGCTGGAAGCATCTGTCCACTTGTCCTTTCTCATGCAGCACTATTCTTCAATTCTTCAATTTAGAAATGCGGCTGTTAAAAAGTCTGTTGCTGTTTTCCTGGAACAATTTCTCACAAAAGAGAGGAAGGGAGCATAGCTACTGCAGTGAACCACTGAAAGCAGTAGGTTCTTTACAAAAATGTGGAAAATATCTATATATCAGCGGATCTTTAAAACTCCAAATTTAGAGTGTTTGCACAGCTTTGGAAACAAGGAAAAAAGGCCTGTTGCAATTAAGATTCTAACATATGTTGTGTAAACAGTGTTTGTTCATTATCTTGCATGCACCTCATGGATGGGGAGAATTCTTATCAAATTATGTCAACATATGTATATGAGTTTGCAAGCATTGCTGTGCTTGTGCCTTTACTTGTTTCTGCACGGCTGTTACTATTCTGGAAAAAGTTGTTTTTACTGACTAGATGGAACTTCAGTTCTACTGAAGAACTTTATGGAGCAAAAGCATAATTTAATTGCTTTAGCCATGTGAAAAAGAGTTTGAGAATAAAGATGTTCTTTCTCAGATTATGGGAATTCACTTTGCTTGATTTTTTACCCAAATAAACCTATGATTATAGATGTCTTTGTACAGTTTTTTTCTAAAATACAGAGAAGATTGTTTAGTAATTGACTCCTACATGTGCTTAAGTATGTTGTGGTTGTCGTTTTTTTTTCTTAATAAAATAGATAATATATCAAAATTTTCTGTTTCTAATATTGTTTGTATAAGTTTTACCAGAAAGGTTTGAAAATGCAGATGAAGATTAAGGGAAGCGGTTGGAAATACATATCTTAATTGTAAGGTGGTTGTTAGCTGTTTTTAAGTAGGTCTTGAAATTGTTCTGTGTTTGAAGTAAGGGCCAGTTTAGAGAATGTGCTGTGGGCAGTCTGTGTGGTACGAGATCCTGCTGTAGTAGTCAGTTGGACTAGGAAGGTCCTCCTTTTCTAGGAGCTCCAGTTGGAGCTTCTGGGTACATGCTCAGCTTGGGAGTGGACTAGGTTTCTGATAGGCTGGCAGTGTGGAAGGATTAGAAGATGCATTTTAATAATATAATGAAAACAAAATGCTTCTGGAACACTTGATTTGTGTTCTTTGTATTGAAAGTATTAGATGAAAAATAGTGATAGCTGTGGGTGTGGGCTATGCTCTGATGCCCTGGTGCTGTTTTAAATATCCATATGGTGAATGAACCTTCACAACTGAGAGGTGAAATATCAGTTGAGGTTTTCACAGCAACTTTCAAGATTGCTTTTTTTGATGACATTTGAGACCACTTAACTGCAAAGTATTTGTTCTGATTAAACTTCATCACATTAACTTTGTAATTACTTTTTCTTCCTGAAACAGGAGGGAAGGACAGAAGAAGTGGCCTCATTCTGACGATTCCATTATGCCTTGAACAGACAAGCATGGATGAGCTGAGTGTCACACTAGACTATCTTCTAAGTATACCAAGGTGATTTGGAAGGCATTCTGTTCAGAGCTGGGTTTTTTTTCCCAGTTGTAGAAGGAATCTTTGTATTGCTTTTAAAGTTATTTGCTCTTCTTTACCAAATTAATTTTAGGTAAATGTTTGTTTAGAATGTGATACTGTCTGACTGAGTTAGAAACACACATCCCAGTAAGCTAAGGGATAAGCACTAAGGCTTGTCTGTGTCCTTTTATGTCCTTATGTTCTCCTTTCTTGGGATAGCTTTTTTCACAATTTCTTTTTAATGACAATGCATTTAAATTGCTATGTAAATTAATGAGCCATTCCAATCAAACTCCTAAGCTTGCAAGGGCAGCATTGCCCATTGTCCTTTCTGTGCTACGTGCCTAAGCTTTGTAGCTTATAGGACTTCAGTTTAAAAGTGCACTAAGTTAAAAATACAGTCTTACTGAAGTGAGCAGCTTGTGGTACTGCTTAAATGTGCTGCCTAACAACTTGAGAATGTTTGTTTTTGTATCTTTTCAAATCTCTCTTCTGAAAACAGAGCAACATTGGCATAACTAAAGATATCCACTGTACTTTGCATGTTGTAATCTAGAAATGTTTATAAAACACAGTTAAAGGATGCAGTGTTGGGTTTTTTTTGGTGGATTAGACTTTTAAAAATCCTGAATGGTGAGAGAGAAGCAAAGAATAAATTCAAGTTATTTAAAAGTAAAACATTAGGAGGTATATGAATATAATGCAAAACATTTTAGTTGTGTAAGTTTTAGGGTTTTTTAAACAGCTTGTTGTCTTTTGTAAAGTGATGAAACACCAAATGGATATCCACACAAGTCATGTCATTGACTTAAGGACTTGGCCATATTTGTGGAACAGATGCAGGCATTCTTGTTCTAGTAAGCGTTAATTATTCTACAGTCTCATCCTGATGTATGTCTTTACATACATTAGTGTAACAATAACAGTCTAAAAGCTGAACCAAAGTGCTCTTTGTACTCAGTAGAAACTGGGAAATCTATTTGAAAGTGAAGTCAGTGTTCCCACATTTAATGCTCTGTGTCAGTTGTGGAAAAAATGACCTCTCTTCCATGGTGGCAGTATGGAAAAATCATTGTCGTTTTGGTTCGCATGTTGTTTTTCAGTGGGAAATGCAAACTTTGGCCTCAGCACTTCTCTTTTTATGCTCTGGAAAGACTTGCTGAACAGTGTGTGGGGAAAATGGGGCTGAGGGGAGGGATATTGTCCCAAACCCAGATAGCTGTCCAAGCAACATTAATACTACTTTTTTCCCCAAGTTCTATGTGTAAGGTAATGTAATATGTTTGACTTTTAGTTCAGATGTGTGTGGTATATGATGTAACTACAACTGGTTTGAGATCTGCAGTCTAGTGTGGATTGTTGGCTATGTCCAAAATTTGAGAGGCTTAGCTGCTTAAAGTGTCGTGGGTAGAATGTCTTTGGAATATGTGTGTAAAGCCATTCTAAAATTCAACTTATTCCTAGTGTTGAAGTATGCTGTTATGCCTTTCTTAGATGGTATTTAAAATTCCCAGATTCTGAAGAGATCTGTTCAGAACTGAAGAAGAATAAAAGTGGCAACATTATGGTGTTGTCTGTTCATACTGAAGTTTGCTTCCTTTGTTGTATTCTCTCTATTGTGGCTCAAATCACCAAGCTTTTTACTTTTTTTTTTTTTAACTTGCATACAAACACTTGCATTGTCTGACCTTTCTGGAAGTGATAGGTAACTTCTGAATTTGTCTGGTTGTGTATTTTGTTGGGTTTGGGGAGTTAGTTAGTAGAGTTAGTTAGTAGAGGAGTAGATGCTGATACTGCTCAATTCCAGTGAGCCTAAGGAAGTCATGTCTCAAGATGCTGTAGTAACACTCTTCACCTTATTCTTCAAAGCAGTAGCATTGTGCCTTTTGAGTTGGTTTTGTTTGGAAATCGCACTAGTGAAACCTGAACGTTCAGATTGCTTCTAGAAAAATCATGTGTGTGATGTTAGAGGTTCCTTAAAACCGAAAGCATTCATGGACTGTTTAAAAGCCAAGTTGAATTATTTTTTCCTAAATAGGCTAGTAAAGTGGCCTTTTTTACCTTTCTTTTTTTTAAACTTAAGGGTGAAGTTGTCTTCTACCCATACCTGATGAAGCTCAGCTTAAACATTAAATAAATAACAGTTAATTTCTTGTTGTGAAACATAATGCTTTACTGTTGCATGCCTTGTTTTTTGTAAACTAAGATCACAGAAGTAGCTTTGTTTTGTAATTGCAGATTTGGAAAAGATTACATAATCCTTTCCTACCTCTCGTAAATGTAATGGATTTTATTTGCTTATGACTTTGCCAACGCAAGAATTTCAACCTGGGCCATGATATCTAGTGTGGTAACTAACATTAAACCACGGGCTCACTTGCAAGTTCTCTTCTGGATGGTCCTTGTAAAAACTGACATCCCTTTGTCTTCCTTATGACACTGTAAATTGATCTCTTTTCTGAGGATTTTGTCAAGTTAATGGTTAGGAGACCTTTTCAGAGTTGCTACAGTTTAAAGAAATACTTGTATTATGAGATATACTTCAGCACTACTGAAAAATTGTAATATCTAATAATATGCTGGAGCATTAAAAGTGGAAGTTATTTTATAAATGAGTAAACTTAAAGTTTATAAGACAGTGTTTTAAGACTGTTTCTATAAGGAAAAAAGCTGTGTAGTTGTATTTTACAGGAGGCTTGAAATCCAAAGTTGGCGTGGTATGACACTTGTTAGAGTGAATTTTATATTTTTTTAAGTGTTTTTTTTTTTTTTTTTTAGTGAGAAGTGTAAAGCTCGAGGATTCACTGTGATAGTGGATGGCAGAAAATCTCAGTGGAACGTGGTAAAGACGGTTGTGTTAATGCTCCAGGTAAATAAATATTTACACATTCATAGTTGACTGATCAGTTTTATGGATGTGAACCCAATGGCTGTGTTATTGTAGAGACAGTAATTTCCTTAAAATGTGGTTCTGTTCCAAGTTCTGTGCAGCAGGAAGAAATTCTGAAAAGCAGATGCTGCAGCTCACTTAAGTGAGATACAAGTTCTTTATATGCTGAGAACACACAGTTGTAGACCTTTTTCTGAAATGGAGTTTTAGTTAAAAAAAGTACACAGATATGCTCCTGGCATCACCAACTATGGGCAGTAGGAATGTGTGCGGGGCTGCAGTTCACACAGATACTGCAGCTGAGCAGGTTTTGATGCAATATATGCTGTACTGCCTGGGTTCCTTTGCAATAGGGTATAGTTGACTTAGTTGTGGATCATAGTTCAAATCACAAATTGTGTTCTGTGTACTTCAAAAAGTAGGAGAAGAAGAAAAGTGACAATTTCCAATAAAAAAAAATCTAAAAAATATTATTTTAACTCTTCAGAACTGTGGGCCTACAAATAGAGTCTTATTTCTGGTGGAAGTGTAGATTATTTTCTGGTCTCGGTGGTCAAAGAAAATGTGAGATACAGCATTTCTAACACATCAGAACACTCAGACTACTGCCTTTCTTACTGCACACACAGATGGTTCCTCTTTATCAGAGTAGTTTTCCTCTCAGACTTAGGTGAAGCCTCAGAAAGTGTGTCAAATACAAATAGGTTGGGTTTTTTTTGTCCTGCTGGGTCCTTGTTGCTTCTGGGTTTTGAAGTCTGTGTCAAGGTGTCTTTCACCTATTCTTGACTAAGATGGTTTTCCTATTAATAGAGTGTTTGAATCCCTTGTGTTTAGATTATGATCTTGACTGGGTTTTGCTTCAGCCATTGTGTGGTTGTGAGGTTCAGTGGGAGCTGCAGCTAGTGGGGAAGGTCAGCTCTTTGCCCAGGCTCTTATTTCCCTGGCTTCCTGGCAGCACTCATCCTGCCTCTGCAAAGCTTGCAGAAACATAGGTTGCACGTCTGTGTCTTGAGTTTGAAAAGTAAGCTATAAAGAAGATTTTCCTATGTGAATTGATCACTTGTGCAGATGACATGAGATTTCTGTCTACTTCATCATTTGCAGTTCTAAAAAACACTTCTGTGTTCAAAATATTGTGTACTACTTCTGTGTTCAAAATATTGAGTACTTTTTAATAGTTTTTGCATATTCAGTTAAATGGTGTAAGAATGAATTTGGGTTTTTTGTTGCTGATTTCTTTAGCTTCTTTTGAATTTTTTATTAATAAAATTAGGTATTTAAAGAGAAATCCTATGGGTTGTGTCACCTTTATATCACTCCTCTTAACTTTTACTTATTGCTGCAGCTGAGGAGTTTAGAGAATCAAGAGTCTTTGTTCCTTGATGTACATTCAGTATGACACCGTAAAATCAACTTTGTAGATGAAATTACTGCTTTATTCTGAGAAATGTTTTCCTGGTAGTATTTTAATGAATTAGTATGTTGAAATGTCAATATTCAACCTTTTCATTTAGTGTAAGTAATATGTACTGAAGAAATATAGGCTATAATCTTGACATGTAATCTGATAACAAGTGTACAATTTTTTCCTAGCTTTATGATTACTGTTTCCTTCTACATAGAAGATAACATTGGTGGAAAACTCTGTTTTCAACATTTCTTCTTCTTTTTAATGAACCACCATAAATTAAATCAAGTCTAGCCAATAGTTCATTTTTTCTGTCCTAACACAGCATAGACTAATGGTTTGTCCTGTGGACTGGGAGTAAAGAGGTTATATTTTCTTTTCAGTTTTGACACCATTTGCTATGAAATCTTGTGCAGTGTTACGAAGCAGGATGGAGCAAACATGATGTAGATGAAGCAGACTGCAATTTCTGTCTGCAGTTTTTACATTCTTGTATAGATGATGAAATCTAAGTGGGATTCAATTCTGTGGTAAATTAAGGTTTAATCTTGGAAATTTTCCTTATTTTTTCATTTGTTTTACAGAATGTTGTTCCAGCTGAGGTGTCACTTGTTTGTGTAGTAAAGCCGGATGAATTTTGGGATAAGAAGGTTACACATTTCTGCTTTTGGAAAGAGAAAGATAGACTTGGCTTTGAGGTATGTTGAGCTTTTGTCTACTTCAGTCAAAAATACCGTTTCAAAAAGACTGATATAATTGGATGACAACTAAAGTGTCTTTCAAATAGCTGTATTCCTGATGCTTTGTGGATAACCTTAACAAACCACTGTGGCTTTTTAACTTTTTCCGTTTTTAATTAGACTTTCTTCATCGAATATTCTTAACTTTAAAATGTGTGGTATTTAATTCTTTGCTTAGCAAGAAAATACATATTGCGGGTGTTTTGAGTCAGAAACAGTTGTGCAGGATTTAGTGTGAAATTTTTCATGACTTCTCTAACAGGCTGTAGAGATACACGGTGTATGGTGTCACTCTATCAGCTGTAACCATTCTGACAAATATCTTGTTGGTATTGCATGCATCTTCTCTCATTTTCTGAGTTCTTTGACACCAGGAATAGGTTACAGATCCCTTGCCAAATGGAAGGTGACAGTGTTCTGAGTTGTGAGGCAGAGTGTGTACCAGAGACTATGAGTTAATGTTAGCACTTCCCTTGTTATCCCTGTCTGGGATAGCAACCTCAATTTTCCCTATCTTTTTAGAAAATATCTGTGTCATCAAACTTTCCACTCATTTTTTTTTAAAGCTAATCTTGTTTGAACTACAACAGGCATGTAGCATGCAGCCCAGTCACGGTGTCTTTAATCAAAAACATGAGTGTAGTGGTGCTCACTTTTATAAACTAGCATATTGTTTGAAGCCACATCCAAGAGGAGAATTTATTAAGCCTCTGAACTAACCATCTGTACTCAAATAATATTATTTAAGAGCTGCTGGTTAGAAGTGACTTAAGTTTGTAATATTCAGTTTTACCCAGATTTTTCACAATGTAAGGTAAATGTCAGAGTCCAGAGAGCAGCAGTAGTAAAGGCAAAGCCCCTCATTACAAGTCCCTACTGTGGGATTTAGGCTCCCTTTTCCCAGCTACACTCCTGTAAATAAACTTCTTGGGTAAGTTCAGGAAGTCTTTGAAGTTGTGATATGAAAGGATGTGACATAGCAGCAGTTAGTGTATATATGATGGGGTTGCTAGTTTGGAAGTTAGTCCTTCTAAGAGATTCCTCCTGGGTCTTTCTTTAACATGACTCAGCTAGAATGCAGTTTTAGACAAATAAGCAGAAAGCTTACAGAAAATACATCAATAAAGCAGGGATAATTTTACATGACTGTGATAATAAAAGGATTTTTTGTTTCACTTTAAGGTTTGACTAACTGTCATTAAGTGTTAATCCTTTAATTTAGTAATCTTAGTAATTTTATAAAGCTTGTTCTGTGCTAGTAATCACATTGGCATTGTTGGCATAGACCACTGGAATTATGTACCCAAACCTTTTGGTTTCTGTTACATAGTTGCAGTCAGGAAAACTATTTCAGTAAAAATGACCCACCTTCTCTGGGCTCCAAATGTTTGTGTCACAGACAGGAGTATGTCTTTCCTCTATTCCAAATATGAGTGCAGAGCTCTGATAAGGCTATGGAAGGCTCCAACTCAGGCACAAATCTACAGCTGCATAATTTTGCATTACTGGCAGTAAAAACAAACCACACCCAACTCATGTTTTGGATCTCAGGTTAGATTTGTGTAACTACTAGGAAAATGCAGGATTGGTTTCGTGTCAGTGAAATAATTATGAACTAAAAATTGTAATTAAAATATGAAATCTTTTTATTCACTTGGGTGTAATCTCATTTTATTTGAAGTAAATGCTGTGTAACTGTGATTTCTAATGGGGCATCACATCTATGACACAAACTCACCTCCTATTTCCTCCTGCCTGATCTGTTCTTAATACCTTGCTGAATATTCTCATATGAAGCCATTAATCACAGTGTCTTCCTTTCTGTTCAAAGGCAGAGATCCTCTGCTTCAGAGTGAGATGTGGTGATGATGAGTTGCAAAGCACTGAAAGTAAATGTGGGAACTGAGATCAAACAGTACTGGGTGGATAAGTACAAAGAGGTGGACTGATTCAGCTGAGTAAAAGTTCGTATCTTTATTTCTGGTTAGTATTAGTGTTGGGTTTGGACCTGCCTCAGGACAATTCCCATTTGTCCTCCAGCAGAACTTTCTTCTGTAACTTCATTCCTCCCTTATTAGCAATCAGTTCATGTGTTAATTGAAGCAGTTTTATCTGGTCCTGTGCCATGCTTCATAAGAGGAGAGTTGTCTTAGTTGTTATAAAGCTTTCAGCTGAAATGTTGCATATATGACACTGTAATACTTAACACTATTAATGCTTTAAAAGATTGAAGAACAGGATTTGAGTATAAAAATTGCTGTGTTTTAGAGAGTTGAGAAGTGGTGCTTTTTGCTTTTTCATTAATGTACTCTACATAGCAATGTGAAACAAATCACTCTTTTAGTAGATGTAGTGTGTTGTATTTGAGCGTGAGCTTTTCTTATGAGAAAAATGAGCATAACTGGAAGAAAAAATTTACCATAAAAATGGAAGAAATGTACAAATTTGTACACAGTGCAAAATTGCCTATAGATTGGTGGGGTTATTTTGCACATGTCAGTCATTTAAAGCATTTAGAGGAAAAATAATCTCTGAGCCTGATTTAGATATTAGATCAGTACTTTGAAAATCAGTTTGTCAGGAGCAGGAAAGAAGAGGATGTGCTTGCTGTTCTTATCCTTGTGGAAATCAGGAAGCAAAATTTTAAAAGTTCACTGAGGATTTGGAGAATAGAAATTAAGTGCATGAAAAAAAAAGGAATAAGAGAAAGGAAAAATCAGGTGGTAAACGACTATGAATTAGTTGAAAAAATTAGAGTGTAGCGTAAGGATCTTCATAAACCTGAAGTCCAAAGTCTGAGTAGTTCTAAATGCTTCACACTTCTACTGTAGCAGCTGACAGCTCTAACTCTGTAGTAGAGTGTCAGAAATTTCTCATGGTAATTTATCTGCAGCATCTGCTCTGAAAAATCTCAAGTCTGTAATTTACCTTTTAAGAATTATGTAAATGAGCAGAGTATTACTCCACAGAATAAAAAATTATTTAACACTTTGTAGGAAGTATCTAATTTTTGTCCATTTTCAGTTCAGTGTTTTAAGACCAGACTTAATAGCTTGCATGGACTTTTCTAAAAAGGTATATAGGAATTACAATTAAAATTGTTTCTTTAACTGCATCTCTTTTCATCTGTATGCATCTCTGTTGCTATTTTAATATGGGAGGCAATGGGTTCTGGGCAAATTAGGGAATTGTCTATGTGGAGCTGGGGCATGTAAGCCTGCATTTATGTCACATCCTGAATTCTGTCCAAAGAAAGTGTGTTGAAAAATGCAAGTATCTTTGCCTGTTTTCTCTGGGATGTAAAAATGAGAGTGTGCTAATTATTGTGAGCCTGGAGGGTAAGGTGAGTGAGTGGGTAAAACCACAAGTGAAGGAGGCAGTTCCTGGGAGTGGAGTTCATCTTGTGTTTATCTAGGTTCTGCCAACTGCTCTTGTGTCTCTAGTATGACAGATTTCTATGGCACTGGCCAGATAAATATTTAGCTAGTGTTTCTTGGCGTAATGTGAAAGAAAATGATCTTTGTGTAGATTAGTGTTCCATATTAAACAAATAATACCCTCTGCTTCTCAATGTTTAATCAAATAGTATTTCAAAAAATGGATTGAAATAGTATTTGGCACCAAGACATAGGATTATTCTCCTCAGGAAGAGGTAGCCTTTACTTTACAGTTCTGTGGCAATGAAGATCATATTTAGATTGCACTTGTTTAAATTTTATATTCTCAAGGGACATGTGTATTGTTCTCTTTTGGAAAGTAACTACTCCTTTTTGGATTCAGTAGTGTGGCTATTCTGATATTGCACACTTCAGGAAAAAGCTCCTTGTTACTGAAATTTTACAGCCTCCTGTTCTCAAGTAGCTCCTTGGTTTGACTCTGTAACATTTGTATTAAAGAGCTTTTTCATTTCTTCCCTTAAGAGAGAAAGTAAGTTCAGAGGGATGTATTTAACATTTTGGGGACACTTTTACACGTCCTCTTGAATATCTAGAATTCCTCTCTCATCTTGACTTCTGCCTCTATCTCGTTGTAGATGATCAGTGAAAATTGCAGAAAACAGCAAATGACATAGAGAGGTCAGCTTACCGCAAACAGTATTTAAAGCTTTTTTATTACGAAAGATACATGTTGCATGAGTCAAAATCATGTATTTTCACTCCTGAGAAACAGAATTTTGCACTTAAGGCACAAGACTTTGCAGTCCATGTTTTTAGCTTTGTCTTTCTTCTTTTGCCCGACAGCTTTTACAAAGGTTGCTTTGATTTTACTAAAAAATACGGCACTTCCACTTTTCCCAAAGCACTGTTCTGAGTTATTTCTTTAAAGGCTTTCACAAGGACTTAGCAGGCCAATATGGTACAGAGCAAGCTTACTGACTAGAGTAGAGCGGGGACAAGAGCTGGGTGCAGATGATGATTCCATGACTCTGGTCAGTAGCAAACAGGACACGTTTGAAACCTACTGCCGCTGTGAGCTTATTAGCTGTCCCTGTTGTCAGAAGTGGGTGGATCAAGTGGGAAGGGAAGCAAAGATTAAAGGATTCAATAATTTATACTTTTTTTTTCCTGTTTTACCATCTGTCCAGATCTACTTGTTTCTCCCTTGGGAAATTTAAGCTCTTCATTTTAACATCCAGCTATAATCTGCTGTCCAAAGGCTTTTACTTTAGATTATGAAAGCTGATTTCTTTTCCCCTTTTTCTAGAATCAACATCATTTGACTTGGAAAAAAAAGGAAAACAAAAAATCATTTCCGTTGCAAGCAAACAGGGTTTTTTCTGTTTTTACAGCTGTAAATTACCTTATCTTTACCTGTGGTAATACGTTGAAGGGTGAAATTCAAAAGCAAGGGTGAAACACTAATTCATAAGGGACAACTTTTTCTAGGATGTGCTATTTTGACATCTATTTTCACAAAAGGTCACGTTTAATTAGTTTGGATTTTGAAACGTTTTGGAAACCTGACAGCAGAAGTTTGCTAAGCTTGAAGTAGAATTCAGGTCTGTAAAAGTAAAGTGTCCTTTCACTGTCCACGTTGCATTTTTCAACATTTTTTTCTTCTTTGGTTCTTGGTCTGTCTATTTATGGGCTATTAATCTATAGTACCTGATTAAAACATTATTTCTGAAGCTTCAGAGAGGCCAATTGTACTTTTGACACCTAGAAAATATCAAAGCTAATTTACTAATTTAAAGCATATAGAGGATGTTAGGTTAGCACTGCCACTAGTTCAGGTTTAAAGAGCTAAATTCTGTTCAGGAGCCTTCATTTCTGCCACAACCTAGTCAAAAATTCAAATGTTTTCTTATACTATGAAAAGTACACAGAGGATTTTTGCAGCTAGCCCAGTGAACAGTCAATAAGCGGTTTAAGAAAGAAGTGTTTTTTAAATGAGAAACCCGGAGAATGAATGGGTTTGGGAGTACAAGAAGGTTTATTAATGGGGTGGAAGTTTTATTTTTCAGAGTTTTTCTAATAAGATACAGAAAATTTGGGGTTTGACCAAATCACTTTTCTGGGTGTTTATTTATTGTCAGAGGATTCTTTTTTATGGCTAAAATATTTTTTGTGCAGGCTTTGCTCTTTCAGATTTTTTTATTTTAAAAAAACATCTCCGTAGTGGAAGTTTGAGGGCTTGCCCACTCTCCTTCCTGAGGGATCTCAGTTAAAAAAAATCTGAAATAAGTGGTCTCAGTTCAGTCCATCTATTTTGTCAGGCTATTTGGGTCTTTTCAGAACTTGTATTTCAGAAATGAGAACCAGCTGCCCTGTTTGCTTTAGTTCCCCTACCAGAATGTCCATACCAAAATTGGTTTTCTTTATTTTAATGAACTCATAGAGATTAATATTAAAACTACCAAATGTGCCAAAAGAAGGAAGAACAAAGGCCTTTTTTTTCTTCCTTCTTGGATGTATAATCCTCTGGGGTTTAGGCTGGTTACTGGCATTACCTAAAGAAACCATTAGCCAATTCCATTTACAGCAGCCATGTACCATTAAGAATACAGGACAATAGTGTATATTTGGATGTTGCTGAAAGGTTTTACTCTGCAATAATAGACCATTTGTTTGGAGCTACTCTGAATTCTGTAGTTTCAGTATCTGCAGGGAAATGGAACTGGAATAGAAGTCTCTCTCTAGTTAGCTCTTTCCACATATGCTTGTGCCCTGCAAGAGTATGTGGATGATTTGATGGGCTATAAAATTTTTCTTTTCTTCTTTTCTTTTGTTTCTGGTTATATATTGTCAATATGCCTGCTTCAATAGAGAGGTTGTTTTTGGATTTTTTTCCACAGGAGTTATTCCAGGCTTAGCATATCATTCATCAAAACAAGCTGTGTTGCCAACTTTTGGTTTAGGCTTATATAGATGAGGCTCATTCAGGAGCCTCTAGAATGCAGAAATGAAGGCAAGAATTTAGTTTTCCATGCAGCTTGTGTTTTCCTGTATGCCCTGATGTAGCTGATGTACTAGATTTGTCTCCTGGGTGAACGACTCAGGCTTTTAAGCATACTAAAATTTGAATTTTTGACTACTCATAGAAAGAGTATGATTGATCCAACTTTTGCTGAACATATTTGCACAGTAAATGCAGGCACTTAACTTTTATGGCACAAACTTACCTCTGGGACTGCAAGTATTGCCAGAGAGTGGTAAAAATACTGAGTGCTTTGCAGTATGATAGCCTGCTACTATATTCGCTAGAAATAGATGGTGTGGTATATGACTTAATCACAAAGCATCAGCTCCCAGCAGGATAGCAGATAGCCAGGGAACACATTGTTTTCTCCCACTGTAAATAGACAAGGTGGTAGAGATGATGCACTTACAGGATTATGCATGAGGCATACACTGCATGTCAGAATTACCTGTCTGGTTGAGGCCCACATTAATTGCAAACAGCCATATTTCATTTAAACGTTTAGCAGTAAAATCTGAATCACAGAATGATCTGCTCAGTATTTCTAGGCACGCTTCTCAGATACTTAAGAAAAGTATGAGCATTATCTACAAGTGACCTCTTTTATTGTTTCAGGTTATTTTAGTATCTGCTAACAAGCTGACACGATATATAGAACCATGCCAACTAACAGAAGATTTTGGAGGAACTCTCACCTATGATCACATGGATTGGTTGAATAAGAGGCTGGTTAGTTATCTGTGTTTTAGGGTTTGGGGGTTTTTTAATGTCTCCTTCTTGAGCCCAGAAATTTTTATTTGTGTAGCAACTGCAGAGTGTGTAGGAAATGGTCACATGAGTAGTGACACTAACTCTAGAAGAGCCTGAGTCTATGGTATAGTTGCTATAACGGGAAATTGGCTGCTGTAGGAGGAGGAGGAGGAAGAGAAGATCAAAACAAGGAGAAAATGCCTGGACACTGCAGATGCTCCTGGGTTATCTCTTAGGTCTTGGTTCCTGTGCTTTTAAGCTGTCCTACACCAAACACCTACCCTCTTGGTCAGTGCAGTTTCCCCAGCAGATCAAGAAGCAGTGAATGTGCAGGAGCAACTACATCCTTTAATTATTAATCAGCACAAATTTAATCAGCACAAATTTTTTAAGCAACTGTTGGTGTGCATAGGTCTCCAGAATGTTCTTAGTATTTTCTTTATTGATACTTGCTTTTCAATTATTTAAATAGAATTTTCAAAACAATATTTAATCTTCATTGACACAGCATGTTCCCTTCCTGTATAATCTGTTCTTAAAATGTGTGTCTCCATCTGGGATCTCCAGGTGCCTTGCAACTGCACCCGCTTTCCTCTGAAATTTTAAGTAGTCCTAGATAAGTTAAGGAAAGTTCATTGGAAAGCTATTGATTAATAATTTAATAACGGCAAAGAAAATTACTGTGCATGTCACGTAAGACACCCAGTCGTGCTCAGTTCTGTTAAAAAGCAAAACCAACCCTCAGAAGTCAGGTACAGAGGAATTGCCTGAACACTGCACAGTGTCATGACTGTGCAGGTGTTATCTGAGATCAGAAGCCCCTGAGTTCAATGAAACTGATGAGGATATTTTATTCTATATAATCTTTCTATATAATATAATTCAATACATTTTTCTTTTATTTTAGTTATTCATTACAATATGGTCCATTTTAATAGTGAGTAGAAGCTGGAATCTTTACAAAATTATTTTAATCCTTCCAAGTAAGCTGGCCAGTAGTTGTGTAAAATGCCTTGATTCTCTAGCATTATTAAAGGCTTAAATGAAGAATAAATACGTCCCTAAGATCTTACAGGTTTTGCAGATATCTTGATTTTTTTCAGTATTCATTATATTCAGTGTAATATTTACTATCTCCCTAAGGAATCTTAGTGCTCTTAAGTGTTCTGTGAACAAAACTTTGTTTTCTGTTGTTTCCTCCATACCATCTGAATGATGGGAAATAATTACACTGTATAGAGACTGAAGTATTCTAATTGAACTACTGAATAAATTTGCACCTATGCCATCAGTACAGCTACCTAAAATTATTTCTTAAATTAAAACCTTCCTCTTATTTAGGTATTTGAAAAGTTCACTAAAGAATCAACATCTTTACTGGATGAGCTTGCTCTCATTAACAATGGAAGTGATAAAGGAACTCAACAAGAGAGAGAGAGGTATGTGATTCACTTTTGGAAATCAGTGCTTTTAGATTATAAAATTTCATTTGAATTCCAGAAAAATACTGAAAAAATTATATACTTTAAATACCTTGAAATGTGTAAAGAAATTGTAAAGCTTTATAACGTAGACTACAAAGTACATGAGGGTGTGTGTAGATGGATGCTCATTCAACTGATTACATGCACCTCCACTTGTCTTTTAATTTAATGAGTTAAAAAAGTGAGGACTTCCCTCACTGAGAAAAAACCCTAGTCTTTTAAGACCCTTAAAAGGTAGTTCCAGCCTTAGCTGAAGAGTTTAGTGCTACTGTAATACAAATTTTAATAATGTGTTATTTTTCTTTCAAAGATCAATAGATTTGAACTTCCTTCCATCAGTTGATCCGGAGACGGTATTGCAGACAGGTATAGTAAGTCAAAAATTTAGAATGTTGGTCAGTAAAGTGACAGAATTCATTTTAGGCCCCAAGTGGAAGCACAGAGGGCACAGTTGTTATCTTAGCCATCTTCGTAATGTAACAAGCTTATTTACTACTGTAATCTTTGGGTTAACAAAAATTGATGCTAAGAAATGGAAGAACTCCAAACATGTCTTTTTAAATACGTTTGTTTATAATCCCACTTACATCTTTACAGTATTATCATAACTATGATGTTTAATTTTGGGAATGCTTTGTTTCTAGCTGATGTCAATATATTTGCCTTATAGAATGGATTCATCTCAGTAGCCACCACAATACAGAAAGCATTTTGCTGTGGAGTTCTGACAGTTTGCATCAGTCTAGTTCTGAGATGATCATCTGACGGAAAAGTGAAGCACACTTTGCTTCTTGGACTTTCCGTTCAGCATTAAATGATTTGGGATTCTTTAACAGATTGGGTTCAGGGTGAATTTCCTATTTGCAATAAAGTATAATAGTCTATTGATTTGGACTGGATTTTTTTTTTTAATCAGTGCCTTTGTGGAATAAGAAGTAATGCATAGTGTTAGGTGGTGATCAGAGTCTGAGTGCTTAGAATTTTTACCTTGTGGCCTCCTATAAACTAATGTGTGAGTCACAAGTAATACTTGTCACAGTGGCTTTATGTGCCCTCTGTGTAAAAATTTAGTTTATCTAGATGTGGGATAATACTGGTTTGAGTTAAAATGTGGAACAATAATTTCTTAATCTGGTCTTTGAAGCTTTTAAATCATGAAGTGTCTGTAGACAATGTCACTAGATTTTAGCCCAATTGTGTGTCTTAGTAAGATTCTTGGACAAAACAGCACTTAATTTTGTGTAAGCAGATGGCTCCTTAGCCCATTAGTTTATATGCATTCTCTGTTTTCTTAATTCTGGTAATGAATTTTTTTTGGTGGTATGAATTTTATAACTTCCATGGGACTGGATGATCCTTATGGCTCCTTTCCAACTCAGCATATTCTGTGACTAAATCATGGGAGTTTTAAGAGGCAGCCTTTCTCTGTTAGAGTCACTGTATTGAAAGGCTGAAAAAAAGAAAAATTCAGCTCTCCCCAATGAAATTTTTATCTCCTAAGGATAGTTGTGAACAGAGGGTTTAGATAAAAAGCTTCTGTCTTCCATAACTGCAGGTACTCTTCTTTTCACAAGCTCCAAATCTATATATATTTAAATCTATGGTTCATAGAGTTTGGTAAGAACTTAGTTTGAAAAGATGATTTTCCCTGGAAAAAGTGTGATCCTTTGCTGCTGAAACAACAGAAAAAAATTTCAAACTTACCCCAGCAGAACAAACTTGTAAAAGCCTAAGTCTGTTTGCTCTGCAGCTATCTGTGCCTATCTGTGGAGTGTTATAAAAGATGAAATCCAAGATGTTTGTGCTATAGTACAGCAAAATGTATTTGAATTCTTTAGACATTTCCATTTCATAGTAATATATGCTGAGTAATTTAAAGTTGTTTGCTGCAATCTTCAAAGCCCTTGGCATTTTGAATGTGTCAATAATAGCTGTTGAACTTAGTCTTTTGTTTCTGCATTTTCCTTGAGGTATTACTATTACTGAAGTAGTAGGTTTTTTCTTTTAGTGAACTGTCGTGTTATCATTTTAAGACCTGCAGAACTAATGATCTCCAATTGGCACATTTTCACTTTCATACTAACATCTCTTCTGTGACGAAACGTTATTTTATTTTAACTGTTTCACTGGGCTTTTGAGGAGCAAACCAATGATCTGGATTTACTTGTAGTGTTGTGTTTACATACTGAGAACCTTAACACTATAACATTCTTCAAACATTTTAAGCAAAAGATTAAATAGTCAAAACGTACTATTTTTGTGTATATGAAAGTCACTGCACTCTAGAGAGTCTGTATCTTGATATGAAGCTTAAGAGTACAAAGAAAAGGGTAAGACCGGTGAGAACAGAATACTGAAAAAATAGTTATTATTCAGCTTCACACTCTCTGTGAAGGAGTTGTATTTGCTATAAAAATCCTGAAAGACAACTGAGAAATTATATAGTCAGATTTTTAGTGCCTCCAGAGCATTCATTCAATATATGAACATGAATTGTTTGAGAGAAATACTTAGCATGCTACTCACCATTTTGAAGTAAAACAGAATACTTCAGAGTTGTTTCAGACTCAGGATTGTGCTTTCAGTTTTCCTTACATTAATCCTTACAAAACGCTATTATCAATTTGAATGTTAGTCACAGTATATCTTTTATATATCTGAAATATACCACATTTCTTTTCCTCTGTTTTATGACTGATCCAGCCCCACAAACTGCGACCAAAGCTCTGCATGAAATTGTATCATTACATGTGCCCAATGTATGAAAGTTCATTAGCTTTAAAAATGCACTGCTGATGGTTTAAAAGCAGGCAGTCTTACTGCTAATTTTTGTGGGTTTTGTCTTCGAATCTAGACCAACCAAATCTTTCTATGTATTCCTGAAGGTCACGAGTTGCTCTCTGAGTTACAGCAGCGTCGGTTCAACGGATCCGACGGAGGGGTTTCCTGGTCTCCGATGGATGATGAGCTGCTGGCTCAGCCACAGGTCATGAAGCTGTTGGACTCCCTCAGGGAGCAGTACACCCGCTACCAGGAGGTTTGTAGGCAGCGAAGCAAACGCACACAGCTAGAGGAGATTCAGCAGAAGGTAATGCAGGTAAGCTTGGAGCTCTCCTTGAACGCAGTGAGGTGGAGTTTTGAGCTCAAGTCCCAGACAGTGATTTCTGCAAAAGTCAGAAGGGAGACCTTTATGCCTCCCCTCACTTCACAAATGTCAGTGTGCTGGTTTCACGCAGTGCTTTACATTGTGGCTGCCACAGTGACTTTCCAAAGGCTATTCTGATATGTGGAGGTTGCTATAAATGTGCTCTCTTGCTTTGGGGCTGTCCCTTTGCATGCACTGTGGCAGTGCATGGCTGCATTGTTGGAGGTGCAAATGCCTGCCTTGCTGGCAAAGAGAGGAATGCCTTTGACTGAGCATCAGCTTTGCTTGAGAGTTGAAAACCTTCCTTGCCCACGTCATTTAAAGTTCCTGTTAATGAAGATAAGCCATTATTTATTCCTTTATTTGTCTGATGCTTGGTGGTTTAAACTAAGCTGAAGTGCTTAAACTGTCTGTATTTCAGGAACACCCTGACAAGAATGAATATAAACTTCCTAATCAATTGCATGTTAAAGGTCATGATGAACAGGCTTGGTCCTTTGGAAACAGCCATGTAATTAGCACTTTCAGCATTTTCACAGCAGAGTCTCAGTAGAGAAATGAAGGAAATGGAATTCATTTATTCATCTTGTGTTTATTGCTTGAAATTAGATATGTGTATTTTTACGATTCTGTATAGTTTGAATATGCAGAAAATTGAATAGATAATTGCTTTTAACCTTTCAGCATTGGCATTTCTAATGCATGAGGGGAGTGCATGTCGAGTACTTGCACTTTACAGCATTGTAGATATGGGTAAAAATAAAAAGTAATCAATTTTGTTATGTCTAGCGTTGAAAATAGAAATCTACTGAGGAGATAATTTTAATTTCTCTAGTAATTTGATCACTGTAAAAAAATCTAAAAAGCAGATGTCATTTGTTGATATATTGAGCTGGAAGTATTAAAAATATATGAGAGATTAATATAATCCTATATAGAGCATATCAGCACAGCTGTGGGTATAATCAGGTGAAGGTTTTTTCCTTTGTTTAAGTTTAAGTGGTTGACTAAGATGTGATTTTTATTGTACTTTGGCAAACTGACATTGTTAATGCATTTGAGTAGAATAGTTTACCATTACTCAGCCTCATTTTGCAATATTTGTAGTAGAAATAGTTACTTGTTTGCTGTGTGTACACTACAGATGTTACCTGGCAAATAAACTGAGTTTCAGTATGCAGGAAGAATGTGTTTTGCTCTTTTGCCAAATGAATTAGCTTTTTTTAAAGAGTGTTTAAAAGCTTTCTAAATGACATAGAAATATTTGAGAAAAACTTCCTAAATCTAGGAAAGTATTTTGTTTCCTTTGGATTTACAGCAAAAAATTAGGCTAATAGAAGGAGTTAAAGGCTAAAAGTAGGAAGTTAATGATGTACAGAAGGAAGCCAGTAGAGGCAAAGTGCCGTGGAATTTGTTTTGATAGAATAAACAGAAGTTATCGTATAAGAGTACTTGCAGTACTTTAATTAGAGCGAGTGTTTTTCCCTTGTGTTGCTGTGGTTTTGGTTTTTTTTGTGTGTTTTCATCTTCTGCTAGCTTTCTCTACAGTTACATTCATATTTCATTATTTGTGTACCATCTTATATTGCTAACCACTCCTGGATTGCTTTTGTGCTCCTGTTTCAATTTCACTATTTGCTGCTTGTCCTTACTGTGGCGTGCTTCGTTCCCACTCCTATGTCAAATCCCTCTTAATCCAAAACCAATTCTCTCCCTTATGCCTTCAATATCCTACCCTCTCTTTTGAATTATCCCATTTGCTTTTATTCCATGGTTTGTTTCTCTCTCTTTTGTCTTTAATTTTGTAATGTAAAGGCTGCAGTGATTGTCAGATGTTCTGTAATAAGCAGTTTTTCTAAATGCTGCTTATTATTGTAACTCTGTGGGCTAGGATAAACTCTAGCTTTGTCCCTCCTTAGGTAGAGGTGTTAATTACTATTTTTCTAATCTTAATTTACAAAAATAATTGTGACCTCTTGCAGTAGTCTTGTCATCAATTAATTTAAATTTTACTCTATGAAAATTATGTCACATTTTTCTGCGTGTCCCCTAGTAACTGTTCCCTCCTTAGTTTAGGCATCTGTCACAAGAACAGCCCTGTGCTGGCCTAACAGTTGCAGAGGCAATGCAGTAGTTGCTGGAAACTTGTAATGGGGAGATGGTCTTGGCCAGACAGGGCAACTGCTAAGCAGTACCCTTGTCCACTGTTCCAGACTTGCATGAGAACTGTCATTTCCATGTGTAAGTTTTCCAAGCCACTCTGATCTTAGAGGGGGACATCTGGGTACCTTCATTTCTAGGTCAGTTCCATATTTAACCCATAACAGCTGTGCAGACGTGCTGAGCACAACAGGAAGTTTCTCTTTAAACAAAAAGAACCTGTAACTTTAGAGTCTTAATTTGTCCTAGAAATGATAAAAGCAAGGAAGACTCAGAATGCTTTTGGAGCAATGAAAATATATGCTCTGAAACAGTGCTTTGGCATGGGGCAAAAAAGGGCAGCAGGAAGGCTGATATGTAATGACTCTGAGATGGAGTGAATTGAGTAGCCTTCTGTAATGATGATTGTTCTTGATTGCTGTTGCAGGGCAGTCTAACAGCACTAGGCAAATGGTCCAATTAGTCCCTGTTTCATTTGTCTTCATGGTTGTGGGGTTACATTGTGTATTGTATTATGTTTCCTGAAAATCTATGTGAAGCTGTGTTGTGATTGATGTTTAAACAAAACTAACATTAAAGACAGGAAGCTGGCTTCCTATGCCTTTTCATTAAGGTTCAGAATCTAGAGGTATTCCTGCATTTCCTTACTTCAGGACTCCAGTAGTAAGTGACTTCTGTACTTGGTTTCATTGCAGCAATCTCTGTTTACCAGATATTAAAAAATTTATCAGGAAATTTTTCCATAGATATCATCTGATAATTCAGATTTGTGTAAAGAAACCAAAATTTGAGACATTCTGCTTTGTTTAGAGTAATATTTACATCAAAAAATAGTTTCAAAATAATAATAAAAGAAATCCAATACTGTAGTCCAAAGTTGTGTTGCTGTGACCCTACAAAGACAAATTCCATGAGATGTGGCCACAAAAACTCAGTAACATTTCTGTTATTTGAATAGAGCAAGATGATGTGTGAGTTAAATTTTAAAACAAGTATGTATCCTATACTGGAGTGTTAGTTTATTCAGCAGACAAAAGGAGAAAGCTGTCAGGTGTGAGGCTGAGTACAACTGTGCATTGTAATCACTTCGGCAAAAAAAAATTCTGGTTTGAACACAAGAGCTCCATTATCATTGTGTTTTGAGCTCTTTTATTGACAAGAGATATGAAATGACAATTTTCTATTGGAAAAATCTTGTCATAGCTGCCACCTGTTTTTGTGGAGCTGACAGGCTAAGGTTAATGAAGAGTAGTTTCTACTTAAAACTTTGAAAGATGTGAATGGATTCAACAAGATTTTTACAGAGCTAAAAAGATCTGGTTTTTCCATAAACATGCTTTTTAAAAATGTCTGCTTGTGTTACAAAATTCTGCTTACACCAGTTTTTGTATAATTGATTTGCTGCTTTGTTTTTATCATCTTTATCTTTCTGACAGGTTGTCAATTGGCTTGAAGGACCTGGATCAGAACAGCTAAGAACCCAGTGGGGAATTGGAGATTCCATTAGAGCTTCACAAGCTTTGCAACAGAAGCATGAAGAGATTGAGAGTCAGCACAGTGTGAGATTTCCCATACCCTTTTCAAGTATCAAAATAATTCTAAATACATGTAGTTATGAGCAATGTATTTTGGTTATGAGTATCTAGGAATTTTGCATAGAGCATTATGTTCTGAGTTACAGAGGAAATTACCCTGGGAGTTATAAAACTAATATGGTCATATTATATATATATATTTGCATAATATTTTGTTTCCATTGTAGAAAAATGCAGATTTCTATCTGTGATTTTTCTTGAGTTTAGTATGTTACAGCAGTTCTTAAATTTTCATGTAGAGTAGAAGGGATAAATTTACTTTTTCCTCTCTGACAAGTCCTGCACTTCTCTGGTGAATAACTTAGTATTTTTGTCTCTATTAGACTATACTTAGCAGTAGCTGAAACTGGTTTAAGACTTTCATTGATCAAGATTTTAGATATACTTTATGTTCATAATGAAATCATGAGGACGCTGTTTTGTAACTACACTAACTTGATGCCTTTGCTTCTAATTTTGAATACTTCTTAAGCTTCAGTAGAATTTTGTCTTTCCATCAGATGATTAACTATAATTAGGTTATGAATATTCAGTGCTCCCAAAGGGAGTTTTGCTCACAGTGCTGTTCACCTTTTCTGACTTTCCTTGATGTAGACACTGGCAATTCTGTCCACTTTTTCTAAGTTCTGTTTGCAGTACTGGCAATAAAAATACTCACTGGCTTATAATTCTTTGGGATGTAGTTTAAGAGGAAAAAAAAAACCCCAAACTAGTCTGAAAAACACAGCACCATAGACAACACTAGTTCTACTGACTCCACCTTCAGTGAGGATGGTTTCCTTGCTGGATGCAGCAGTGTAGGTGTCTGTGTTAGGTTAAGTAAATCCCATCTTCTCTGTCCTGTTATTGCTTCAGGCTCTTCAAGCATTGTGGAAATCAGTACCTTCTGAAGGGTAAAACATCATGCAGTTGAAATCCTAATTGGAAAGGAAAAAAAAAAAAACCACAAACACCCTAGACTACCTACTTGACGAAAATAAATTTGTGTCTTTTAGTTAGATTGTTATTTCAAACTGAAAAGAAAACAAGACTGAACATACTTTGTTTTCACTTGGATATCTGTAACAGAGAGCTATGATTTAACTGGGGCTAAATGCAGTCCTTGAAATCATTGAAATTCCCACTGAAGTTTGCAGGCTGCCCTACAGTGTGCTGAAGCACTGGCAGCATGGAGCACAGCTTGGTTCTCAGGTGCTGGCACGAGTTTGCAGAAATAACAGTCAGAAAAAAAAATTTATATCAAAAGAAGTAATTGGAAGACCACTGTCCTACCTTACACTTAGATGCCTGTTCAGAGATTAAAACCATTTTTTGTCAACAGCGCTAGAAAAATGTGCTTTGCCTTTTCCTTTGATTTTTAGTGCACGCTTCCTCTTTCATTGTTTTCCTGCTTTTTCTCTCCTAATAATTGAATTGATTGTATGCTTGCTTTCTTTTATCACCTTCTGTTTAATGTTGATTATAGTATTTTGAAGAGTCTTGCAGAAATGTTTGATTTGTTTTGAAGATACATTTTTACTTCAATTTATTCTGAAGTGACAAAAATAATTTCTATAGAGTGTGTTTTTGTTTGGTTTTCTTTGTGGGGAGAGGGTGATTAGGTTTTGGGGGAATTTTAATTTTCTGATAGTTTTATTCATGAGCAATACACTGGAACTGTTGTTTTTGGGCAGGTCTCTGCGCCATGCGTTTGAGCTGTCACATACAACTGTGCCTAAGTTCTCCCACGAAAAAGATGAGAAACACACTTTTTATACCTGGTTTGCTGGTATCCTCATTTTACTTGATAGCTTGATCAAAATAATTTACTGCAGCTCTTACTTAGTTTAATGCTAAAAAAAAAGAAAAAAAACCATATTAATCTATTATTTTTTTTTTTTACACCTCATATCAAAGTTTATATGTCACATTTGGCTGGATTTGTATGTTCAGTGTCAAAGAGCTGTTTTTGTGAACTGATTGTGCTGAATCTGTGTATCTATAGTACACATGTCACAATGGAAGATGTTTTCACATTATGTCATCATAGTTTCCCCTTTTGGGACAGATGAGAAATTTATTCTGCTCTTGAATTTTTGACTGATTGCTAATTTAACTTTCTCATTGCTTTCTCTTTGTTCTTCTCCTTGCTCTTTTCATACTCTTTTTTTCTGTGAGCAGATGGTAGAGGCAGCTCTGGGAAAAAAAGAAAAAAAAATTCAGAAAATGGATATTTATACTCCGTTTTGCATGATTTGTAAATAAATGATGCAAAAGCTGAAGACATAATTTACAAATTCTAAACATCCCAATAGGAGCAAGACAAGAATACAAATTAAATCAAATATTGTAGGCCAATAGATGGTGCTGTTCCATAGAAATGCATAGGACGCTTCAAGGTCAAAATTAGAGCTGTTGAGCAAATGCATTTTGCTTTACAGGCATCTCAGTCATGCAAGATGTGAGTGTGATCTGGATGTATCAAGCTGTTTTTAAATCTCACCAAATTGTTAAATATTTGAACTATTTTCCTCTGCAAATACACCAACAGGACAACATAACTAAATCTTATGTATGTATTCAGTAATCAAGCCATGTGAAAAACAAATCTGCACATTTTGAATTAAATAGTATAAAGCTTTCCTTAAATAAATCACAAGGATCATTTTGAAGTTTCTGTGCCCGGACTCTCTTTTGTTCAGAAGATAGAGATTACTTCCACTTTGTCAGCAGCAGTATTTTTCCTAAATATTGTAAGGAAGTTATTGCTAATTTCAGTGACAGTCATGTCACTGAAAGTAACACCTGGATAGTCCTGTGAACAGCTTTTTATAATAGCTGATCACCTGGCTAAAATGATCTTTTGTTTCAGTAGACCAGTACAGACATTTAAGCACTAGAAATTTGTTTTAAAATGGTGAAATTCCTCTTTGGTGGAAGTTTGTGCTGGGACTGGGAGCCATGCATTGAACTCTTCCCATCTTTCTGCACTAAGTTTTCTATACTACAATATATTAACATCTACTAAGCACTTTATTGAGAGTTAATTTGAAATCAGGAATATTTTTTTCCTTCTCTGTGAGATAGTGCAATCTGTAATAGCCTCCTTTTTCAATCTGATTATTTATTAGCCCGCAGTTGGATGTATATCATTTAAGAGAAATAAAATCGTATTTGGCATTTTTAATTCTTCATCTTCTTGTGTTTCTAGGAGTGGTTTGCTGTTTATGTTGAGCTTAATCAGCAGATAGCAGCTCTTCTAAATGCAGGGGATGAGGAGGACCTTGTGGAATTGAAAGCATTGCAGCAACAGCTGAGTGATGTGTGTTACAGGCAGGCCAGTCAGCTGGAATTCAGGCAGAACCTATTACAAGCAGCACTTGAATTCCACAGTGTTGCCCAGGATGTAAGTGTTTCTTTTTCTTTTTTTTAAGGCACTGTCAATAAATTAGTGCCGTAGTATTGTAAATGTTAAATACATTGTAAAAATATTCAGGGAGATGAGGGGAAATATAATGTCACTTGGAAAATGCTGTAAGTCGTCATTTACTGTAGTTAAAACACTGAAAAAATTGGCTTCTCCTTGTTTTAGGAGGGAAGTACTTTGTAATATGTCTTACATTTCAGTAGAATTTGAAATAAAAAGCTTACTAGTTGAAAAGTTGCTTTTTTGCCCCCTTTTTTTAATTTAGAGGCATATGTGTTAATTGAACTGGAATTTGTTGGACTTTTCATAGTTTCTTTTTGTAAAGTGGCATGTTAGTATCCTATATTTTTTCTTAAAAAACAAGTAGAATCTTGGCTTCTACTCTCCCACCATCCAGGAGAGAGTGCTCTTGGATTTCTGCAAGGCAGATGGGTCGTTTATCTTGACTTTCATTTCCTCTAGCTGCAAAGAGAAATTTGAAAATGAAAAATTTCCAAACATTTATAAAATTGTAGACCCAACCATCTGAAGCTCAAACTTCTTTTTAAATATCAGCATTTATGTTCTTACATTTTAGTTGTCTCAGCAATTGGATGGTTTACTAGGAATGTTGTGTGTGGATGTAGCACCAGCAGATGGAGCATCAATTCAGCAAACATTGAAACTACTGGAAGAGAAATTGAAAAGTGTTGGTAAGCAAGATATTTCTGCATTTCAGACACACACATTCTAATAAGTGCACTACAGGGGGAAGAAAGAAAAAAAAATTTAAAAAATCACCAAAAAAGCAGGGGGAAAAGATCTTATGACTTCTGATTCCTCACTATGTAATGTTCCACTGAGTTACTTTGGGGTGGCTTATGCCATCTGCTGTGTGGTAGTTTTGTCTGGGAAGTGATCTGGAACTATTATCTTTTAAATGTTTTATATCTAATATATATATTTGTTATATGCCATTATCATGCATTTCATCTGTAAACAAACTTCATTCCCCCATTAATCCTCTTTAGTGACTTAGGATTATAATGCTTAGATCTTCTTGTCTCCGGAACTGACGCCTTGATGATTAAGGTTTTATCCACTCACTTTTAGAATGCTTGTACTGGGTGTTTTGCTGTAACTTTGAATGTATATGTTAATAAATGGCACATTGAAGGTTGTTACACTGTCAAGCATATGGAATTATTTCAGTTGGAAGGGGTCTACAGTGATCAGCTTGTTCATTAAGTAGTGGGAGAAAGAGCTGCAACGAAAAATAATTTATGAGAGAAGTAGGTATGATTGGAATATAACAGTTTGATGCATAAATGAGATATTCCTTCAGGAAAACAGATAGTAGAGCTGCCAAATAAGAGATGTAACAGCAGAACCCAAGAGTTGTCAAATTTCAGTGTAGAAAATTGTATCAGCCGTAGTTATTTCTGCCAGCAGTGGAAGAACACTTAGGCTACAACTGCTTAGCAGTGATAAATATTTTAGGAATTATCTAACTGTGTGGATGAAAGACATTAATTAGCTATGTATATGCTGAAAAGCTGACACGCTGTCAACTTCTGTTCCTTTTCTTGTTATCTGCCAGGTCATAAAATAGTAAAGCCTTAGTTCTTTGTTGATATAGACAAATGCTTACTCAAACATGGGTTGGAAAGGGTGGTGAAGGACAAAGGTCCTTTTCATTTTCCAGGTTCCAGTCTTCATTCATATATGATTCTGTTGCATTTTCTCTCTCCATTGAGGAGGAAACCCACCAAAATTCTGACTGATCACTTACCTTTTTTTTCTCCTTTCTCTTATTAGACTTAGGCTTGCAAGGCTTGCGTGAGAAAGGTCAAAGTCTTCTTGATCAGATATCTAACCAGGCATCATGGGCCTATGGGAAAGATGTGACCATTGAAAACAAAGAAAATGTGGACCATATCCAAGGAGTGATGGAAGACATGCAGCTAAGAAAACAAAGGTAAGAACAACAATTCGAGTCATTAAGATTTTTGTGTGTTAACAAGTTACGTTTTATACAATTTAGTTTGTTGTATAGAGCCTGTTTTGTTTTATGTTCAGTTAAGGGATGTATTACAACTGTAATTTATATTTGTAGTGTATTTGAATGAGACAGTGACTTCCCTGACTAATCAGTTGTAGTGTATTCCTAAAAACAAGCCACTTTTATATTTTGGTACTGGATGGAGTACTTTCTTGTCCTTGTAAACGCTCAGAAGTGAGACATTCCTTTTATATGGAGTTATGAAAATATGCAAGAGGTGCCTTGTATATGTTAGCAGTTTGAGATGGGAGTATAATGGAATTACAGTAGTGGTGATGGGTGTAAAATTACCTATTAAACAGCCTTGTTTATCCTCCTTTATCACAAGCTTGGTCCTTTGCGTATGCTATTTTCATTTCTGAAGATAGGAAGACAAATAAGGTGGTATTGGAAGGGACAGAGTACAAAATGGAGGCACAGATTTCAGGTTTAAAAGAGCAGATGATGGGATACAGGACCCTACAGTCACCCCAGAACATGGGGTTTGAGTTTTGGAAAATCATGTCGTGTGGGGGATGAGGTTGGGAAAAATGTTGGAGGGAGTTGAATTTATAAGAAGGATGGATTTTGCCATCGTCCTCTTCCTCCAAAATTTGATTATTTGTAATTAAAGATGTAGTAGTACTGGATTTTTTGTAGTACTGCCTTTTTTTTTTTTCTACTCCACAGTGTGAAAGAATTAGATGCTATTGCCAATAATACTGCTGGAAGCCCTGAGACAGTGTAATACTGTCCATAGAAATGGCCTGACGTTCAAGGGCATTGGCTGAGCAAAGAGGTGCCTCTAGGCAACAGCAAGTCTAGTGAGCATCAAATTGCCCGTTTTACAAATTAATTCCACTATTATTAAATTGTTTTCTTAGGGAGCTTAGTGTAAGGAGCTATGTGCTTTGGTAGTGGTTAGAGAAAATACTGTTTTAAGTCTGCCCTCTGAATCCTGTTAATTTAAGCAATACTTGTGTTTAGAGAGCCAGCTGCAAAAAGCTACATAGGATGTGTCACTGTGCAGTAAAATGGCAGCTGGAATTCCATGCTGAGAAAAGAGATGTGCATGGGAGAAGGAAAGACTTTGTACACCCAGTAATGGACTCTGAATCAGCTGTGAACTCAAAGATAAACATTGGAAAACTTGCAGAAATTGCTTTAGTGTTCAAACACACAGGGAAAAGCAAGTAGAATGCCAAGAATTATTAGGAAAGGAATAAAAAAACTAAAAGAAGAATGTCATTGTGTCGCTGTATAGGTTGGTAGTCAATTTCTGTTTGTGTTACACAATTCTGGTCTGTATTCTCAGAAGGGTTATAGAATTGTGGGAAGTCAGTTAGAGGACTAAAACATCAATAATATTTCCAGACAAAGGTATGAAGCAGCTTTCAGATTGTGAATGATTAAACGAGGTCATTTAGCCTGGATGAGAGACAAAAAAGTAAAAGGACTAAGTATCTCTCAGTAGCATGTAATAGTATTTTTTGCTATTTAATTTTTTTTTCAAAGTTCTGTTGAATGTTTCTTGTTGTTTACATACACATATTGTAATGTTTATTTTTAGGGGCATTTTGCTGCGTTATTTATGATTTTGGAACCTGTGAACTGTTTTCCTGCTTTATTAGAGTAGATAATGTCCTTTCTGTAAGCATTGCAGGACATGTAACAAAACGCAGCATGCTAACAAACTGTTCTTTGGAAGAGCTTATGTTTGTAACCAGTTTGGAAAGGATCATGCACACAGTCTTTTGCATTTGCTTATAAAGCCAACTGTTGTTGACATTAGTAATTCCATTTGCACTGAACAGGAGCGTGAGTCTTGCTGTCTACTTAGTAGGCTCTGAAATTGAAGTGGAAAGCATTTTGCTAAATATATTAGCTTAGGTCTCATTGTGGAAAGAGAAGGACTTTCAACACTTTTATTGGAATTCGGGAGAAAGAACTGCAAACTGTGCTCAAAGCAGAACCAGATAATTAGGGTCAGTTTTTATATCAATTAGATTTTGAAATGCTTCCTGACAAGTAAAGCAAAGGACATCATTATATAAGGATTCAGATATTGCCATCTGTAGTCAGGTAAAAAGAGAAATGGAAAAACGTATTGTCTTTTAACCAGCCTCATCATATTCATTAAGAAAACATTGCCCCCAACAAACAGTGCAGCTCAGAATTATGCCAGGTTGAAGCCCACTTTCATCTGAATTTTAGTAGGATAAAGTCTATCTTAGCCTCTGTTTTGCAGAGCTTACCAGTGCAGCAAGGTAAGGAACCTGGCATGCTGCTGCAAGACCTTGTAGCTGTCTGTGGTGTTACTGCCTCAAGCTTAGCCATATCAGGAATCTTGAGGATCATGATTTTGGTGCCTTGGAGTGCTCAGTTCTACTTATTGCAAGTTTCCGATTTTGTCTGTGGCATGAGGTGTTTTGCCAAGCTAAGCAGCTTTGATCACCTTTTCAGGAATGCTTGTATCTTAATGTTTCTCACTTGAAAACATTGTTGTCAATGTCAGAGTGCTTTGTGTCTGCTATACATGTGTTGATGAATCTTTCTGTGCTGCTATTTAAGGTGTGAGGATATGGTGGATGTGCGGCGACTGAAGATGCTGCAGATGGTGCAGTTATTTAAATGTGAAGAGGATGCTGCTCAGGTATGGAAATACCTCTAGAATTTCATCATTCTGATCTTCGTAGTCCAGTGGGTTGATTTATGGAGGCTGGTAGCTTTACAGTACTTTTTTGCAACTTTCAAATGTAGTTTTATTTAGGGAATATGTACAGTGAAAATAAAGGATATAGCAATGTCTGCAAATAGTATATTTGGGGATTGCATGCATGATCTCCCAGCTTGTGACAGCTCATTTAACTTTTTTCCTATATCAAAAGTATATGCTAGTACTGAAGTAATGTCACCCTTCTGGTTTAACTTCTGGCTTAATTTCTTTTTAATGTATTAGTTTTTATTCTTTTGGCTTGTTTTTAAGGCAGTAGAATGGTTAAGTGAACTGTTGGATGCTCTGCTGAAGACACACATCCGACTGGGAGATGATGCTCAAGAAACAAAAGTTTTACTGGAGAAACATCGAAAATTTGTTGATGTTGCACAGGTGAAATGTGTTTGGTTTTTTTTTTTTTTAGCAATATAGGGTTTGTGCAGTTTCACATCCTCTCCTAAACAGAATCAATATCTGTATGGGCAGTCATTGAACAGCTGTCACTGGTCTTACTGGTTTGCCTCAATGCCTGAGTGAAGAAATTGATTGCTGAAGTTGGCAGTGGGCCTAATTAGATGTTGCAGTTCCATCAAGAGCAGTAATGCTGCAGGTCACTACCTTAGTTGACCTTCACATAGGCAGTGCAAACAACTGAAGTTCATTGGCTTTTGTGAAAGGTATATCTCAAATAGTCTTTAAAATTACTTTTGACAAGCTGGGCCAAAGTACCTGGTCAGATGTTTTGTCAGTCGTTTACTGCTTTTAGGAGTGTCTAAATTGGACTTGTTAATTAACAGATGTGATGTTTTCTAATTCCACCTGTTGCACTGGAATTTCCTCTTTTGATGAATAAGAGTTGATGATGACAGGAGGGTCATTTACTGTTACAGTGTTTTGCCTCAGGGCGCCTGGATGCTAGCTGACCATAGACATGGTGCCAGTGAAGTCAGGGAGACAGTCCTCTCAGCAGTGGATATCAGTATCCCTTGGAAGATCCAAACAGCTGTTCAGAACTCTTGGGAAGCTCTCTTCTTTTGCCAGTGTGAACACTAGGCAGCAGTGGATATTGGATTTTTTTTTTAAGAGTGAAAGCACTGTTTGGTCATTACAATTTTATTCTTACTTTATCAGCATTTTCTAGTAGACCAGTAGTTCAATGTACTTTGTGAGCCTAAATTGTGGAGCTTCCATAAACTTGCCTGCTGTTGTTGCTTTAAGATGCTATTTCATTGCCAGGTAAAGTGCAGGGTTTTTACATGCACTTAATCTCCCATCCCCTCCAATTTTTAGAGTACTTATGACTACGGGAGACAGTTACTGCAGGCAACAGTGGTCCTATGCCAGTCCTTGCGATGCACTTCAAGGTCCTCAGGGGACACGCTTCCCAGACTGAACAGAGTGTGGAAACAGTTTACAGTGACTTCTGAAGAAAGAGTACACCGGCTGGAAACAGCTGTTGCATTTCATTCAACTGCTGAAAAGGTGAGTGTTGTGTTTTATTAAGAAGAAAAATTTCTTACCTGAGTTCAGGCAAAGAAAATGTACGAAATACGAAGTTGCCAGTGTGTACATTTACCCTTTCTAAATACTAAAAAATAAAAGGCAGAAGAATTTAGGAATATTTTTCAAACCATTAATTTCAATACTTAATGTAATAATTTTTCAAATACCTGTATTGGTATAGGGCCTGCTTAACAAAAAGGAGAACAGCACTCTTCAAATGGGAGTTCTGATACTGATGATAAAGCATTTCTTTGGCTTTTAGAGTGTAACTCTTAAAAGCCAGGAGCACTTCTTTGCGCAAGATATTTGACAAAGCTATCAGGTCATTTAAGTTCTTTGGAGAGTTAAAGGTGTATTGCCCTTTAAGCTGTATGGATTTTGGATGGGATAACCTTCTCACAAACTGTAAATGAGGGCAGCTCTTGCCACTTCAGTTTACACACAGGCTGTCTTGTTTCATCTTGTATTTTGCACTTGGCAGGGTTTGAATGTGCTGTCTTCCTGAACACACTCTACCTTAGTATTGTTTTCAGACTCCTATAGCCAAATGTCTCTGTGCTGCACCCATTCAACTGATGCAAGAAGCACAGTGAGGATGAGCAGTCAGCCACAATGTGATGAGGATTAGTTGCTGAAGGGGGAAAATGTTGAGAGCTTTCAAGTGCTTGAACTTGAGACAATGTCCTTTAATGTGGGTCATGAGGGATAGGGCCTTTTTGTCCACAACTGTTTCTTTGTGTGAAGTGGTGTGTTTTAAAAAATCAGTTTAGAGTGTGTGTCTCAAATATTGATAAGAAAACTGCATGTAACTGCAAAAAAACCCCAAATCTTGCACATAATAAAGTAAATTCATTTTGTCATTGAAAGAGAGCATGGATTCAGAGTTGATTCATTTGCTCCTTGGTTTTATTAATTTCTTATTTGTATTAGTGGAAGGTACTTGGAATTTGCAGGCATTGGGAGTTGGTGGAGGTTGACAAAAGCAAATAGATCATCTATGCTTCCAGAGATTTACCTGATACCAAATTAAATTTCAGTGGTTCATAAACTCCGAGAAGAGTAGAATCTCTCAATCCATATTATGAACATTCTTTCATTATTGCAGTAGTTAATTGCTGGGTTTAGGCAATCTTAAGTTAAAAGAAAGGAAATTAATGTCTCACAAAACAATGCTCTTTTTCAAAAACCTAATTCTCCTTTCACTATTGGACATATATTAAAGAGTCTGAGTGGAAAATAGACTGTTAAGATCCATGTTGCTTGGGAAAAAAATAAGAAGTGGCAAAGTGAGAAGTGGAAGAAAATAGAGTACTGAGTACTGGTATTGGGTTACAATCCCATCTGGAAAGACTTGTGTTCAGATTTTTTTAGTCTTACCTGTTCTGTGCCAGATGTGTTTTTAGTTTTGAAACCTGTTGCAAGGAGTCTTCATTGACCATGGTGTTTCCACTTTACATTACTGTCTTGTATGTTTAATGTCAGTCACTATTGTTATGCGTTTCATATTTGTTGCAGGAATATTGTCTAGGAAGACTACTTTTTATTCCCTCTCAGAAGTGATTCTAATACAAAACACTGGTAGCCCTGAACTGTATTAATCAATATTTTCTTTTCTTGAATTACATGTGTCAGTTGATCTCATGTAAATGTGGCAGTGGAAATGCCAAAAGAATGTCCACTCTGCCATTTAATGGCACTTAAAAAACTACATGCTATCCCTTGTGTACTTTATTCTGTATTTTCTTACTTTTATTAAACAGATTTTGCAGGAATGTCCAGAGCAGCCTGAAGCTTTTAATGAAATGGACCAATTTGATGAAATTGAAGCAGTTGGGAAATCACTGTTGGACAGACTAACAGTGCCTGTAGTTTATCCCGATGGGTATGTAGAATGGTTTCTAATGCCTTTGGAATAATGCAGATGGTAAAGTTGTATAATAGTCTCATATGCAGAAGAATCCTGAAGGCTTATTGCTGAAATAAAAAAGTGAGCACGCTGGTTTTATAAAATTTGAAATAAGACCTATCTGCTTTCTGTGAAAAAAATGGGAAAGAATTTTTAATGAGTACTAATGCACTTCCTTTTCAAAGTAGTGACTTTTTCACACTGAATGATTATTAGATTTTTGCAGTCTTTGCACCAGCACAGTATGCAGAAGTAACAGAAGAATGACCAGTCCCAGTCTCTTCTCCCTGAAAAAAGATACCAGATTAGAATTACAGGATTTCTATTTATTTATTTGCAATTCTGTCTATCTGAGATGGATAGATAAATTTATGTTATGTTGAAGATAAATTTGTATTTGATTTATTTGGTAAACAGAACAGTACTTCCCTCAAGAATGATTCATATTGACTTTAAATTGGTAGTTCTCTTGAGCTACAAAAGCAAATTGAATTTGGAATCTCAGCCATCATAAAACTCAGTTCTCTGTGTTTAATGATGTCTATTGTTATGCTGAGCTTGTAGTTAATTTCTACGTGAGTTACAACCAAGCTATGGGGCAAGTGTCTGGTGTGTAGGATGCCACAGCATAATGAAAAAGGTCTGAAATAAGTATATTGAATTAGAGGCTGAAGCCTTATGAGATAACATCAGGTAACTGCATTAAGCATTACCTGAAGTCTACCTGAAAAACACAGGTGCAGGAAGCTGGTAATGAAAATTTATTGTCATCATATTTCCAAAATGCCATATGCCTTCTGCAGTGTAGATCCTTCAATACAGAGTGCTAATCATGAAGATGGGCTCAGGCCTGAATTAGTAGTGATTTTCACTGTTCTTTCAATAGTGTGTTTGAAAATAGTGGAGGATTTTATAGCTGTAGAAAAAAAACCCAAAACAAACAAAAAACTGACCCAAAACCAGATCAAGAAGTGTTTGTTGAAGTATTTTTGTATAACTTCTGTATAGCAGATTGTAGTGACCTGGTAAAATAACAACTGTTCTATCCTGAGCATTATTTTTGACCCCTCTGGAATTTCAGTAGAGTTTTGCATATCTCTCTTCACAAAAATGGTATGGTAGTTGTCCTGTATGTCAGGACCCCCTGCTCTTCATCCTGGCATTCTGGTTTTGAAGTGTTTAGCAAATAGTTTGCAAAGCGTTTGCTGATTATTATAAATAGTTTGAGATTTAAGAACATGCAAAATGTCACAAATGCTTGGGGATGTTCTCATCAGCCTGTTCACCTCCTCAGACTTTTGCCAGTATCTTTTTGGAAGCTCAGGTCACTGTTCCCTGTCCTGCTCATAGCTTCTGCTCTGTATGAGGAAATGCTGTGATCCATGTGCAGTTATGCTGTCTGACCAGTTCCCTCCTCAAATGAGTCTGTTCCTGCACAGAACAACTTTTCTGTCCAGTTTTGCCTGTCTGAAAGTCCTTTGTCTTACTGCCATTTCCAGAGTGTACAGCTTCTCTGCTTTGTGACTGGATTTAATGCCTGTTCTTCTGAAACACATATTCTGTTCAAACCCTCCCTTTGCTGACAGCTTGGTTAGTGGTTTCCCTAACACTTCAGCTGTTCTTTTTTGTATTTGAATTACATAGCCATGTGTTCCTTTCAGTTTGAGAGGTAGATGGCATAATTTGACAGCATGTGGTTGACCTAACATGTGAAGAGTCCTTTAATAACGCAGCAGTTTTATAAACTCAGAATTCATGTATAGACAGGTATGTCACAGGATTGTCACAGTATGCAAAATTGTCAGATGGACTTTGGGGAGAGCCAGAGAAGGGTGGTAAGAAAGAGAGTTGGGAAGCATCCAGTTGTGCTTCTAAAATAGTGCCTTGCTGTTCAAATCACAGAATGGTTTGGGTTAGAAGGGACATTTAAAATCATCCAGTTCCAATCCCCCTGCCATGGGCAGGGACACCTTTCACTAGACCAGCAGTGTCTCACCACCCTCAACATTCTGTTGAGAGTGTCTTTTGGATATGAAAGGCTCATTGAGTATTTGTAACAGTTTCATTAAAAAATTGCTGTTGAGTCTCCATCACTAAGTCTCCAAAGCTTTTAAAGGTGGCTTTTAAATGACAAGAGGAAAAAGTGGCTATTTTTCTTATCTGCTTTGTGTTTTCTACTGCAATTAACAGGTGTATTAATGTACTGACTTACTACTGGTAATTTATTGTGGTTTGGGTTTTTTCTAGGTCTGAGCAGTACTTTGGGAGCCCAAGTGATATGGCTTCTGCAGCAGAACACATCAGGGAGAAGATGAAGTTAGTTAGCCTGAAAAAACAGCAGCTGAGACAACCAGAAGCCACTACGCCAGAGAGCTAATACTGACCTTATCTATGAATTCATAACAGGACTTCAGTTTGTAATCCAGCATGTTGTTTGCATATTACAGAATTTGGTATAATATATTAAAATGCATTTCACAGCTGTTACAAGTCTCATCTTTTTTTCAAAGTAAATGTTCTCAGCATCTTAATACTGTACATCTATCAAGCCATAATTATTTAACATGCTATGAAACCATAGACTCCAAGTATCTTATGAAAAGGAACTGTAAACTTTGCACTGAAATTTGCTGTAAAGCTTTACCTGACCTATCAGCTGCTTCTTAGTTAGACAGCTGATGCAAGCTTTGAGTGGTGCTAATTAAAGTGTTAGAAGTTCCATATTATGAAACTCTAGTTCTTTGCTTCCCCCATGCCCAGGTGATGTAGTAATTTTAGACTGTGAGGAAAGTACCTGCAGTGTAGACTGTGGTAACCCTGTAATTTTAATTTGAAATACTTTAAAAAAAATCATTTTTATTGTGCCAGTATGCAACCTGCCATCAGATCTTTGATATATCAAATTCATTAAACAGATGTTTTCCTATTTGTATTGATAATGTATTAAAAGCTGTTTGTGCTTAATAAAAATCATCTTTTTAAAATCTAAGATAAATTTGTTCTGGTCTGTATTTTCAAATATTATTTATGTTACATTTTTATAATAAGTGGTAGTAAAAATAATTACTCCCCCAACATGTTTAGAAAATCTGTATCATTTTTCTTATGAAATACATTGTAGCTATAAGAGAACTGCTTTTGAACTATTACTGATGGTTGCAAAAGTCATGGCTATTTTATTCTTTCTTCCTAGTAGCAGTACTTGCACAAAAGTAAGATGGTATTTGCATAAGTCAGTGTTACATTAATCATAGTTTTGTTCCCTTGTAAGACTGGCACATGTCTCCTGTGCTTTATTTCTAAGTTCTTTGTTTCCCTTCAAATGGAGAATCCTGAATAATATGAATATCTCTGTTGGTATCTTTGCAGTTAAAGGTTTTCGTGTAATGAAAGAGAAATTTACATGAGGTTCATAACTTTAAACCATGAGATTAGTAATTAAATGAAATTTATTCAGAGAAGGAAACTGGATTGAAACCAAATCAGCTGTGTGCATGGCTTGGTTAACTTCTTAATCTTCAGGATGCAATCTGGATACATCAATTATTATATTTTTGGAAGATGGTGTGGGATCTGACCATTTTAGAGTACTCTGTGTGGAACAAACAACTGTAAGTCTGAGAATTGTTACCTCACTATACTTTGCTCACAGTAAAGATAATGCTCTCTTCCTACAGGCATTGCTGTTACTCTGCAGATTTTCCTGATGGATGTGTCTTCAAATACTATATTTACTTATTTTTCTTAGTTTTAAGCATTTTCTTCAGAGGAAAGCAATGTTTCAAATCAAGCCATTTATTAAGAAACAGTAATTCCAAATTAATGGCTTTCCTGTAAATTCAGTGATAAAGGTATTTTTCCTCTTAGGGTGTTTTGGCAAAGGAAGTATAACTTTTTTTCATGCACTTAATGCAATGTTAAAGTACTACATTAATATTAGTTTAAAACTAACTGAAGTTTTACAGACCTTATTTATAAAAATACTTTTTTGATATAATCTTTTCAAATTTAATTTAGTTGTTTAATTGCATTTGAGAAAGCTGATGTTATTACAGCTAATATTTGGAGGATATAAATTCATTTAGAAAGAACTGAAACATGAAAAGCATGCATATATTTAATATAAAGTGTAAACACATAAGTAAATTAATATAGTTATTAATAAGCACCGTGTCTTCAGTTCTGCAGCATTTGTAAATTGAATCTGCTTACAGTAAATAATGGTCTGCAGTATAAAAACTCTTTATTAAAATGTTAGAGTAAGCAAGTATTACAAACACTTTAAATTATTTTCTGGTTTTTATTTTATTTTGGGATTTTAAAAATTTTATTTTATTTTTTTACTATGTTTAGGGGCTCAATACTGTATGCAAACCCAGGACAGTATCAGAAGCTTTTCTGTCATTCCTGTGACAGCTGCATGCACAACTTGGAACTGATGACTGCTCACCCCAGTAACCCTGATGTTAATTTTGGCTCAGTGTGTGTAGTCCAATCTTGATGCTGCTCTTATCTGTCCTTTGACATTCCTAGGGGCCACTGGATCCTGACTTTAACCCCGTTGACTCTAATTGAGTCTCCAATACAGCATCTTGGGCTGTGCCAGCTTTTGCTCTGCCTTTCTGCTCTCTTCCTCTGGAATTCCTGCCTTTAGGCAAATCAAGTGTCTGGCAAAGGGCTGTTTACCAGCACTTTGCCATTTGCCCATTGTCTATGTATAAGGAATGAGGTCAAGTAGTTTTCTAAGTTGTATTGCATGAGTCTGCCACAGAGATTTCAAATTCTATGAACTCTGAGACTTCCTAGCTTACTGAAACAATGAAATAAAAGTTTTCTGTTAATTCTGCTTTTGAACGTAACTGATTAAGAGAGGGATTTTTGTGCTCTTACTCCATCCTATGTGCTTGTACTTGGTACTGAACCTTTAGAACTAAACAACATTTAATAGCGCACAAAGTCAATGAGATACAGACTTGCTAAAAAGCAAAAAATCCTCTGCTCAAGTAATCCATTGTTACTTGTCTGTGCATTTACTACTGTGAAAAGAAATGGTGGCTCTACTTGTAGCTCTTGCTCTGCATTTTTTTGGTTGCAAAAATAATTCAAACAATGGAATTCCAAAAGATGTAAATATGTTTCAGATTTTCTTAAACAGAGATCACATGCAGTGGAGGGTACAGTGCTGCAAGGTGTGAGATGGGGAGATATCCACAGAAAGGGAAGGATTGATTGTAGGGATTGTAATTGCTACGTCCCTTGGTACATGTCTACTAATGACTTGGAAGTGATGGGGTCAGTCCTGCTCATGGTAATGAAATGAGCACCAAGATTTTCTGTGTTCCTGTTAGCCAAATTTCAATGTACTTGAAATGTTTAAAAATATGACTATTTGTTGCTCTTGCTGGTAATGTAATCCTGTGTGCAGTTTTGTGACAGTGAATGGGAAGGTGATTGACTCAGTAAGTGCCATCCCTTTTTCCTAGGGATCAGTTGCACAGACTGACAGCCATAGAAAATGCTTATACCTACAAGCTTTTTTATTGTGAAATGTATGTGGACTCTTGTATTGGTGTCCATAAAAGTGTTTGGTGCTGTTCACCACTTAACTTTATATTGTATTTAGTAGGATTAATGGGGTTACATTTTTCTTGGAAAAGAAATAGATTTGGACCATGGACTTCTATAGCTTTGTGTGAGTGACTGATTCAGCATTCAAATAAAGCCATTCTGGACGTGCAGCAGTGGGTGGAGAAGGGCTGTGTGCAGAGCAGGATCATATAGCACTTCTTGTTCCATCTGCTGGCCAAGGATATCAGTGCCAGCTGACAAAAAGATGAGTGGAACATTTTTTTTCCCATCACAGTAAAAAAATAAAAGTGTCAGTAGGTCACGATCACAAAGCGAGGTTGTTGGGGGCTTTCTGCAACAGTAATGTCATGTAATGGTGTTATAATAGCCTCTAGTTTCCTGAATTCTTTCTACAGGATAATTTTCATTTGTTTAAGGAGATTATTAAGAAGGAGAAAGAAGGAAAGCTTTTGGAGCTACAGATGAAATTCTCTAATAGCTCTGAAGCTAAAATGCTGAGAAATGGATGAAAGCAAAGATTTGGTGATTCCTAACTTCTGAAGGATTGACTTAGTATCTCTACTGATTTTTGTATTGGTAAAAAGGGAGTTAGGACTGTAAAAATGTTAGGTTGTTAGATTCCTGTTTTTGTTTTAAAAAATATCTAGTTTAAGAAAAAATAATTGATTGAAACATATAGAATAAAAATCCATACATATGTAAGTGCTGCAAAAGTACCTGAATGTGAGCTGCAGAGCTACAAACAGTTTGAGTATCTGGAATTTGCATAACATGGTTCCAACTAATTCATTCATTCATTATCTCTTTGGAGAGGTATCATCTTTTCCAGGTTTGTAGGGAACTGATACATTCTGAAATAAGATAAAAAGATAAAAATGTGAAGCAGTTACTCTCTTTGTGGTTCCTTGCACAGTCACTGGGAGTCTCAGTGGATTGAGGTTTCTATAGTGTGCTATTTCCACAATTTCCTGATGTGTAACAGTGCTGGCAATTGCAGAGTTCCTTCTGCAGAATCAGAATCAGGTGTTAGGAAAATATTATGTGATATAATTTTTAAATTATTGATTTCCCACTTTTGTTTCCCTCAGTTAAATAGTGACTGATGCCTGTCAAGACTGCATCTTCATTGAAAATTCTATTAAAAATCTAATAGCGTACCTTCTGCAATGCTATGGACTCAAGGAGTACTTCAGGATATTTTTCATCTAGGTTTACTGTGTGAAAATAGAGGTAAGACTGAATAACCACAGAAAAAGGAGATTGATTTCACACTTCTGTTGGGTCCCTTTATACAGATCTCCTAAACACATGGTATTTTAGGACCATTTTTCTGTGATTCTAAGATTAATTTGGAACGTGAAAGTGAATCACTGGAGGAACTTGTGAGAAGACATCTGATTCTGTGAAATTGGAAGACAACATATCACAGATCAAAGATATTAATCAAAATAGATGCTTGTGTGACTGTAAAATTTTAGTTATGTTGATGCAAGAATGAATAGAAACAGGATATATTAAAAGGCTTTTAGTATATTTAAAGCACCAAAGAAACACTTGAGCTCAAAATAGCAAGGAAAATTAATGTAACAGCCTTCTCTTTTCCTGTCTGTTGACTTTAGTTTACATGGGTGTCTATTACAGCAAACATTATGGGAATATAACTCAGAGACAAGAGGAAGGCTGAGTCAGGAGATAAATACCTCTTGTGAAAAAAATGCTTTCTTAAAATTTTATATGTGCTGAGGAAATATATTGGAATATGTTACAAAGGAAAGTGAAAATCCCCATTTTAATTTAAGTTCAATAAGAAAAGCTCAGTTAACTTTCCAGATACTAGTGATATTTACAGTTTATAGGCCAAAGAGCAAAGAGTGGGGCTAACATTTCTGACTTTTGAATCATGAATAAAAGCAAAGGAAACTTTATTTGCTGTCATTTTGGGATACATTGAAAGACGGTTGTTAAGTGGAAACAAATTGGTTGTGTTAGCAAAAGTTGTGCAGATAATTTACATTCTTTTGAGTGCAGATAAGCTACAGTTTTTAAAATAATAATGCAGTTTCATTGGCAGTTTAATGACAACATTGAAACATCAGGTGTGCTGTGATTACTGAATGCCACAGAGAAGCTACGTTTTTGTGCACATGTAACTAACAGACAAAATATGCCTCGAAGTAGTTGTGTTTAAAAGCTTAATTTAAAATTATTATGCATTTTTATGTATCATTCTACAGTGTTAAATAGATATTTTTTACATATTAGGAAGCCTTTTAGCTTTTCCACCAGCAGCTACCTGATAATTGCTATCAGGCACCACTGATGCAAGGTCCTGTTGGACCTTAATGCACATTCAATTTGTATGTAAGGGGGGGGGGGGGGGGGGGGGGGGGAATGCTGCAAGCTATGTAAAATATCCTATTAATTTACTAAGCTCATACATCTGTGCTTAAAATGTTTGGATGGACCTAATGTAACCACCCCAACTTTCTAATACTCCGAATGTAAAACTCTGTGTTTGAGAAGGCAGACTTAGCCCCAGATTGTCTGTCAAACTCCTATAGCAAACCATGCCACTGGCTGTTCATGGCCCAGGTGACTGCCTCCTTTGCACATCCTGCTAAACGTGGTGTCCACTTAGAAATACACTTGGCTCTTCTGAGGATCCCAGTGGTACAAATCCCAGTCTTGTGCTGGCTGCTCTGCTACAATGCTGTCACTGTCAGAAGGCAACATGCGTTACATGGATTAGAAAACAGCAAAAACGAGGTTTCGTGGTAGCTGTAGGTCCCAGAACGCAGCAAGATGCTTGGGCAGCTGTGTAGATGTGTATTGTGTTTGAAATAAGGCTGTGACAGCTCCTGGTAGAACAGCCCTGAGACTTCAGTGAAGTCTGGAGAATTGCTGGCTCCATTTGAATGAATATAAATAAGTTGGGCTGTAAAACCTTTGAGCCTTTTCCTAGACTTTAAACCAAAGGTTAATTCTAATAATCTATAAATTATGAAAATAAAGTGAAGAAGAAAGCTTATCTTAACTCTAAGAACAGACTTTTGGAGGAGCTAAGAGAAGACTTGTAACTTGAGGCATTCTATGTCAGAATGAAGCATGAACAAATACCTATCAAAACCCTGATTTTAATTTGTTAGTGTTCTCCATTTTGGCAGGAGCAATGTGTTAATTTCAGAGGTGCAATTTTCAGGCATGGTTCGCTATGTTATGCTTGGTTTGCAGTGAATGAGTTGCCACCTCAATTTTGGGTTTTCTGCTTCCCATGTTCATTTTCCTGGGGTGAGTTGCAGATGCTGGGTGACAACATATCCCCCACTGTCATTGCTGTGTTTCCAGGCATGCCAGGATTGCTCCTGATTCCTGTGCCTCACAGGATAAGAGGCTGCAGAGTTCCAGTGGGCTGTTGAGCTCCAGTAGAACGTTTCTCTCAAATACTGTGCCAGGATTTCTGTGTGATAAGTGTCTTTTAACATTCCATTCTCCCCTTAAGCTTTTTAGACTACTAGGACAGAGAGTACCTTTCATGGTGCCTCAGCCATTTTCACAGGCAAGCCTTACAGCATGGTTACTTGATATTTAATATGATTGTGTGATACGAGTCTGACTTTCAGAGACTTGGGAGCTAGCCATATCTAAACTGGTACCAAGAGCAGCCTGTTCTTTTTCTCAACCTTTGTATCCAGCTCTGTGTGCCTCTATTGGATGGTACATAACAGCAAGCTGGGCTCAGCAGGGTGAGGATTGCACAATGTATTCAACACACTTGAGTGCTACTCCACATATCAGTGGTGATGATGTGAACGTGATGCCCACTGTCTGCTTTACATCACTCAGTGCCTCTCAGAGCATGGCCTTCCTCCTCTCCTCCTCCCCAGGACTAATGTATCCAAAGGAACACAGTAATTTTTGACACGTAAGCCAGGGTTAATATTAGTGCTTTGCTTCAAATGGCATCAAAAGGCTGCAGTGAGCCACGCGTTCAATAAGCCTTGCAGGATTTTATTTCCACTCATCGCATGTGGCCAGTTTGTTAGGTAGCTGCTGTTTGCAGGCATCATTTCATGGTGCATTGCCTCTGCAGAACCAGCCACACATGAAGAAGCCAGGGCATTTGTTCCTGCAGGTGGTAGAAATGTGAAGTAATCGAGTGATTTTGTATTTACTGTTAGCTGTTACCGCCTTTACTTACCCTAGGTATTGCTTTGTCTTCTGGATTTTATCAGAGGTATGTCCTCATGTCTATACCACTAAACTCTCTTCTTCAGCAGCAATTTCATCAAAGACTTTGCAAGTGATCCAACAGACATTTAAAAAGTTTCTTCATTGTTTTCCAAAGGAAAGTTTGCTTCTGGGATGAAATGGTTGGTACTGTCAGTGTGTGTTGGGAGGGAGTGGCAGCAGCATTCCCCCTTCACAGTGTTGCTAGAAAGGAAAACTGGTCAATATTAAGGAGTGGCAAGACGTTATAGTCATGAAAATCATGCACACACACGGAGGATATAAAACGCACAGCTGAAATAATTTTCATCTTAGAATACTGAGATGATGGGGCTTTTCCCTATATGTAGTAGTGACACCTGAAGAGCAGTATCAAGCAAAAAAAGAAAGGTGGGAAAACCATTTGGTGAATGGTGTGTTTCACATACAGTGACAATATTTATAAAAATCTTTTGGTTTCAATAAGTGGCCTTTAATGTTTTGGAAGCTCAAGCTCTGGAATTTGCAGACAAATCCAACGAGGACATGCTGGCAGACCACTGCCACAGCCAGGTAAAGGTAGTGATATTCTGTGCATATCTCTGGGGAAGAGAGGCTTCTGGTAGTATTCCAGCATGGGGTGCAGTGGCGTCGAAAAGTGACACCTGTCTCTGGCCTGGGAGCATGGGCTGCTATGCTTTTGAAATGAATCCCTTCAGGACCCTGAGCTGTGACAGAAATCCTCCTGTGGCAGTCCCCTGTTCAAGTGCACTTGCCCAGGTCCTACTCTGTTTAGGGTACCCAGCACTGGTGCTCAAGTGAGCCAAATGTGCAGAACACCAAGTTAACACAGCTCTCTATTCCTTTGGTCCTAGTTCATAGCCAATCGAGTCCTCTCATGTGAAAAGACATAGGAATACCTTGAATCCTTGTATATTTGTGCGTGGGGAAGGAATAATTCCTGGAACAGTAGAGGCCCAGCTGTGAGGACACACTGGAGTAGCAAGAATGGGCAAAGATAACTGATGGCCCATTATGACTTTGAAGGACATTGCCATTCCCTGAGTAGTGTTTCAAACAAAAGCTGGAGCTTGCAGGATAAAAATTAGAGCTTTTCATCTCTCATTTTTGCTGTTACCTCTTACCCAAGAAGACAGCGTCCCTACTCTACTTCATCCACCCAGGCAGGCATAGAGCAGCAGGTGATGACAGCTTCTCAGTAGCCAAAACCTACAGAGCAGGCTCAAACCCTCAGAAGAAGGGAAGAGAACACCTCACTTTTCAGGTTCTGGAAGAAGTCGTCAAAATCACCAGCTATAACACAGGGAAGGTAATGCTGTCCTAATGAACATAATATCAGCCTGCCTTCAATTTCCCATGCCCAGAGCTTTTATGCATAGTTAGACCATAAGAAAAGCCACTCCAGGAGTATTTAAAAAAACCTAAAAACACTTTGGGGCTTTATTTTCTTAAAGTTTTCCACTAGGATAAGCTCACATTTATTCCAGATGATGTCCCCACAGGATTACACCGTGGTGTCTTGTAGTACACACTGTCATGCAGGCAGCTCACTCATCATGGTCTCCCTTGGAAGCAGCATGAAGAACACTGATCTATATAAAGCCCCAGTACTGAGTTTCTGTGCCTTGAACCTCTCCTTTTGCAGCTGAGGAGAGTTTCAAGCGGAGAGGAGAACCCACCTGCTGCTGCAGACAGCAGCACTCAGATCCAAAGCAATTTGAGCACCCAGAACAAGAAACAAATCACCTACTCCTGGTGATGGTGTTTTTGCTATGGATGGCAAACAATGGTTCTGAACCATGCAAATCCCTCTTCACTGCTCTTGAGTGTTCAAACAGTACTGAGTGTGGGGTGGGGAGGGAGTTTTCTTTTGTTTTTTAAATTGTAGGCAACGCTTCCTAGATTCATGTGGGTCTTGAATTCTGAACTGGTTATGTGCTAACCTTCGTAGAGTAAGGTGTCACCTAAACTGGGAGGATGGAGGGAGTATCCTCACACCCTGTAGCCACACTCCTGGTACACAGGGTAAGTACCCATTTCTTTAACACAGCTCCAGGCAAATAAACTGGGGCGTGGGGCTGGAATTCCATGATATCCTCTCCTAAGTATGTGACACAATTTTGGTACTTACCTGAAGGGGACAGGCAAGATCTGGTATGTGATCCCTGTTTGAGGTATCAAGGTCTAGAAGAGGACAGTGTGTGACCAGAACATACAGAGGAATCCATAGCAGTGTCAACCTTCAAGTAGCAGTTATACAGGATGGACTTATCTTTTTAAAACAAAATAAAGCGTGCTATTTATATCCCCACTGATAAATGACTTTTTGGAAAAGGATTCTAAAGCCTCATGGTTCTCTAACACCTAAAATTCAACTGCCCAGCTGAATATTTCTTTTCTGGATAAATATCAGAGGTGTGAAGTAATGTTCTATTACAAGTGTGTCTGGGAAACATAATTGTGTACATGTTCTAAATTTAACCTTCTGAAAGTTGTGTAACTCAACTTTTCCGAACAATAGCAACAATATGGCTTTTGTGTTTTGGTGTGGTTTGCATGATTGTATCAATTTAATTAATCCCCTGTTAACTGAAGGGCTTATACTGATCTTTTTGCATCTGCTGGCTGATTGTGTTCCATAGGTCTGAACAGAGAGTTTTCACTCTTAAAAGATGGCCATAAGAACCCAGTTACACTGCTTGAACTCTCTGAACAGTCTGTGTGATTTTTACCTGATGTTTTTATTTCACAAGCTTAGTACATACATCTGTATGTATAAACATTGAAAAAAATTAAACTGAAGTGGTCTTTTAATGCAGCTGAAATGTAAATGCAAGTTAAACACAGAAAATAGAGACATGGGGCCAAAGTGCCCCAAAGTTACCTTATTCGTAGTAGTTTGTAGCTGCCCTGAGAGTTTGATGTAGATTACCAATCTCTATCTTAATCTTCCTTCTTTACAGAGAGAAAGAGTAGCCTGTCTCACATCTATATTTGGTGCAGAGTGCATACTCCACTGTGCTAACACACCACATCAGGAAGGAATTTCAAATGCTCCCAAGGAATTCAGTAACAAAAGTCCTGTTGGCTTTCCGTACATGCATGGGCAAGGGAACATAGTAATCCTGTGTGATAAACTCTTGCTGCTGCTGCTGCTGCTGCTGCTGGAGCCTCAACAACGGACTAATGAACCCTCTAATGTCTCTTCACCCTCCTGACAGAGCTCAATACCCTGGGCCACCGTCTTTGTTGACAACCTCTCAGCTGGGCTGACTTGTGCCTGTGCCACCTGTGAGCTGCTAAAACGGCTCCACTTTTGCATTCACCAGGGTAGAGCTCCACAGGCTGTGCAGCATTTGTTTTGGACAACACCCAGTGGGACAGAAATGTTGAGCTTCTCCAGGAGTGCTGATGGGGTAAGTCTGTTCTCTGGCCGATTCTGCGGAAACTGGAGAGCCTCACTGCCATTTCTGCAGTAAACTTAAGAAGATGTGCTGATGTCTTCACCTGGAGCATGAGAGAGAATAAGATATGATCCCTCTGCAATTCACACTTGTGAATTGTTTTCTGTTTTGTTTGATTTATTTTTTACCCCATTCAAAAGTTAAAATTTTCACTGTCTATATTTTGCCATTATATGTACACTCAAACAGCCATCAAATCACTTCTTTCTTGTGTCTTTCCTCTAGCTATCACTTTAAGGAAAGGTGTTAATCAAACTTGTATTTTTTATTGTCTTTGATAGCAAGATCATATTAAACTTGCTAAAAAATATGATAGCAAGTAACTAACATCTTCCAATTTAAAGAAATCTGTTCAAACAGCTTGACTTTGAGATACAGCTGTTAATCACCCATAGCTGTCAATGGCTTCAGAATTATTGCAGGGGCCCATGTTCCCTTCTCTTTCTCTTCCTTTCCTCAAAGTAATTTTTATCCTCTTCTTCTTGTTTATTGTTGTATAAAACCACCTAAAGGTTATCTGCCAGTAAAGAATCTGAAGATTTTTTTTTTTCATGGGGTTAGTTTTAACAAGGAAAGGAACTTCTAAGGGCACTAATGTGTTCATCCATTCTCAGAACAAGAAATTTGTTTTGCTGCAGGGGTTCTTAAGTGGAGAATCCAACACCTTAGTTTTTTATGCTGCCCATCTTGAATCATGTGCTAAGATAACAAGATATGAAGAAAGCAGATTAGATGAGTGCATTACTGCCAAGCTTCCTATTATTATTATTATTATTATTATTATTATTATTATTATTATTATTATTATTATTATTATTTCTTCTGTATTTCTGAAAACAGGGCAGTTATACCCTCTTCTAGAATTCAAGCCTAATGAATAAAAATGTAAGCAGTCCCTATGTGCGGCATACCTCTTTATCTTGCATATAGGACTCGTAAAGAACTGAAAGAAAATTTTTTAATAACAGATGCTAGAAAGAATGGTGTTTGTTTACATAACACTTAGAATATGGAGTTCTAAATTTAAAGGTTATATGAGCTTTCTTAAAATAAATGTGGAGGCTGAAGTGACATTTAACCCTAGTTAAATTTGCTGGATTTTTCTATTGTTCAATAAATAATAGAGATTTAGGTACTATTTCTTATTTACAGGTTCTAGGTACAAATATGTGTAGTATATTGAACAAGTATACTATACTACACTTGTATAATACACAAGTATATTATACAAATATGTATATTGAACAAGTATGCATACTTTGTGGAAATCCTCTAAGATCCATAAAGAGGGATACAGGCAAGACAAAGCTTCAGGATGAAAGAGCAGAACTTGATACATTGATTACCACTTGAAATGTTTCAGCTGTCATTGCTCCCCATGTCTGTTTACTGTATGGGTTTTTTTAAATATTGTTTTCCTTGGAAGCAAACAAATAGTGATTTTTGCTCTTACCATTGCACTGGATTAGCAGTGCTAAACTGTTGGCTGGTTTCTAAATCTCTGATACACTGCTGGTTTTACAGTTAGCAGTGTTGCTTTATTTTCTTTCACAGAGATGTCCAGTGTGACAGGGAAAACTTTCTTATTGGCAGTTTCTCTGCTTTGTGTGATGGTGCTTTCAGGGTAGCTTTTTCTTTTCATGCTGATTTCTTAGTGTGTTATGAGGTGTTTTTGGGGCAGGTGATGGAGGAAAGAGTAGAAATTTTTTTGTTAGGGGGTGATGCACAGGAAGAACGGGAATATACAAGAATATAATTCTTCACTATACTTTGATGTTTTACAATAAAATTAATCTGGAACTATTGTTTCTGGAACTGAAACAATACTCCAGGTAACACAGACTATAGTATGTTCTTGAAAGTGTTTGCTGGAGAGAAGCAGGTTGTCTCTCTTTAACCCTTTTGCACAGCTGTTTCCTAGCCCTTTACTGGGACTTCTATGCTTCCTCTTTCCACGGCAAGGAAAAGACAACCTCCTTTTGGGGCCAGCAGGATCCTGGGCTACTTTAGAGGTGCCTTTTCCTGAGTTCCTGAGCTCTCAGCTGGCACGGAAATGCCTTCTGCCTGTGCTGCATCTCTTTTCTACTGAAGTTCATGTCACTTCCAGAGGCTGGCCCTTTCTCTCCTTCTTGCCCTGCTCACAGCTCCTGTCCTGCCTCCAGGACTTGGCAGCAGTGACCCCTCACAGGTGGGGCTGGGGAAGCAGTGTTTATTGGAAGCACCTTTTTGCAAGCCTCATGAAGCCCAGAAGTCTGAGGGATGCTTCCTTCCCTTCTTTGCTGTGGATGCCTGTTCTCCCAGGTCTGAGACAAGGAAGAAAGAGGAGACTCGCTACATTTACAAACCAGTCAAAGTAAAGCACCTGTGATCACCTCAAAGGTGTCTTTGAGGCTGCAGGGAGCGAACTTTGTCTCTCCCAGAGGCATTTTCATAGTGCACCAGCTGCTTAAAAGCTCTCAACAGAAAGAAAGTTATCTCCCAAAAAGTCAGACCCTTTTTCTATGTATCACTATTAAAACTGTGAATACCACTCTTTGCTTGCTACACGTGAGGAAAACTTGTGGATTGGACATCCTACATGTTAAAAATGAAGTGAATTTTGTCATATTTACCTCTCAAATCCTTTTTATGTACAGTTGTTTCAGATAATACGTGACATTATTTACACTAGAGAGACTTGATCTTTTTTTCTGTTTTCCTGAGATTGTTTCCTTTGTTCCTTTGTTCAGTTTTGTTGTTTCCTGTAGACAGCTGGTGAATGTTCCCTTCCTCTTGTCATTCTTACTCTCTTCTTTTACACAGCAGTAGCAAAGGGAAAATACTTCTCTCTTCTGACACAAATAGCCCACCTTTTTCTGGTTGCTACCAGGATTTTTTGTTTGTTTCAGACAGAGGAACAGACAGATAAGTAAACAAGACAGAGAAAGGCATGCTTGTTAAATTTTGCTCCCTTGGATACAGCTGAAACCGCTCATCATGCAATGCCAAAATCCTCTTCTTTTTTTCCTCCCAGGGTTATGTTCTAAGATATGTTTTGATTCCTTGATAACTTTTCTCTGCCGCTACTCTGATGTTTCCCTGTCTCTATCTTCTATGCTTAGCATAAGATGAATAAATACAATATCCATGCATTTGTTTTCAGACATTCTGAATCACTTGTCTCAGTTGTTACCAAATTTGCTTATAGTCAACTTCTTGAGTGTGGCATTTTTCCTTTATTTCCAGCTGTCAGCACGATGAAAAATGATACCTCATTTAACTTGAGTGAAAAACAGCTCTTCTGTCTGGCTACCCCAGGGAGATGATGGATTGGCCCAACTTGTGCCATGAAAAAATACACTTAGAATGCTCTTCTGAGAGAAAAAAACCTCAAGGACATAATACCAAAATTCGTTTGTAACTCCTTTTATAAGAGTAAAAAGAGGTTTGCCTCTGTTTTCCTGATTAGTTTTTCCAACAGCCAAGTGCTGTTTGTCCTCCAAGTGCAGTCCTGCCTGCAGGGTGAAAAATCCAAAGTTGCTTGTCTTCTGGAATGTTTATTTGAAAGCTGGAGTATTGAGCCGGTTTTGTAGAATGGATCTATCTTCAATTCAAACCAAACTAGGGCTCTCTTATGTTTCAGTCCTGAAGTTTTCTTTAGGACTTCTTTCTCCCAGGTTTTGTGCTGGGATTAATGATCAAATTTTTGTTCTGCCATACTTTTGACAGGAATACATACAAGTTCCCAAGGAGATCTGTCCACTGTCTACTGTGACAATACCCAAGGAATATTGTCTACTGTGGCAGGGTCCCTGGGTCTCTTACAGGTGTTAGGAAGAGTTTCAGAAAACTGTGTGGTATTTGTTCCTCGGTTGGCAGCTTCAGAGTTCATGGTTGTGTTTTGGCAGAAGGGGTGAATTTTGCTTTGCCAAGCTCATTTTGTTCAACACAAACCACAAGAAAGGGCTTCTTCATATCCTGTTTGAAACTCATGGTTTGAAGGTGGTTTTCAGATTAAGAATATAATAAGTAAAATCCTACCTTGACACATAAATCAAAATTCCCTGTAACTATCTTATGCTTTTTCTAATCCAAATTATTTTAGAATTTGCTTCCAGATCTTGGTTCCATTGCAGATGTGCAAGTTCTTGTATGTAATTAGAAATCTAGTTTATATAAAAATGTACTCAAATGTTACATATTTTTAAACAAACCAAACAGGCAGATGCTAAGGGAAGACTTGTGCATGTAGTTTCTTGGGTGGAATTGTTTTTCCAGAGTGACCTGCAAGCCTAAACACCAGTGTCACTTTCTCAGCTGTTCTGTGGAAGGAAACCCAGCAGCTGCTGTCCCATAGTGTGGGCTACTTGTGGCATGCTCTGGACTAATGGCAATAAAACTAATATGTCAAACCAATATTGTAATCAAAATATGTTTAATAATTCCCCACACTGAATAAAAAATGAAAGTAGTGTTTAAGCAGCTATTAGAGAGCTCTTCCTTATGCTCGTTTAGAACAAAATGAAGACTCCAGAAACAATTTAAGGTTAAATTGAAGAGCAGGTAAATGATCTTAATCTTAGGAATAAAATATTCCTTAAGAATTCAAAGTGCTTGGTTTCCTTCTCTGGTTGTTATGGTCACTATACCTTTAAGTATTTTTGTATTAAATCCCCGGTTTTGATTTAGCATTTAATACATATATATATATACACATGCTTATCCTGTTTAAAGACTTTGATTCAGTGGAAGAATCATGTTGAACATATATATATTCAGTAGCAAGTGAGAAAGTATTTTACTGGTATAATGTGAAAATATAGAGAAACCTCATAACATTGGGTTTGTCATTATAGGTAAATTGGTAAAATGGTAAATTTTTTTTCTAGCTTTTATAATTTGAGAACTTTTTAAAATTTGGTTAACTGATGTCAGGTGATGTCCATGGAAGAAGCCCTTCACACTTCAGATGGTGACAAAAAAGAGCAGGCAGCTTAATGCTACCAAACTAGGGGTGTGTCAAATCTCTCTCAAGAATGATAAACTCAATGGAGTTGTCTATTTTTAACCTCGTGTTCTTTCCTTTTGGCAGACTAATCAGTGTTAGCTGAGCCGTTTCACTGAATGAATCCAAGTGACTCTGGTGCTTTCTGAAATGAGCAGTGGACCCTGAGAGAACGGCTCAAGTCTGCTTTGATGCATGCAGTCCCGTTGTGAAACACGATGTCAGATGAAGCCAGCTCGGAGCAGAAGCCTTCTACAACAACAGTCAGCTCAGTTGCTGTGCAGGCTGGGGATGCCAGTATTGTTATAGCTGTGCTTAAGGTAAGGCAGCGACTGCTGGTATGTCAGCTCTTGTCTTTCTGCTTTTAAATATTAACGCGGTTAACGCTTTTAAATATTCTGGGCAAATGAGTAGTTAGCATAAAATCATACAGCAAGGCCATTTGATTAGTCACTATCTAATAGACTTTTCTTGGAAGTCAACACTTGTTTCTGCTCACAATTATTCTTGGTGGCTTTTGGATTGGATTGCTGGTGGTTTTTTTTCAAATAGGATAAATAGTTTGGTCAAAAATGTAGGGTCTTGGAAGGAATTCCTCTTACTCAGTTTAAAAAGAGTTAAAGGAAGAGTGGCATAATAATGTGTTTAAAGCATGATGATTGCAGTTAAGCCTCCTTGAGTACCTTTAACCTGCATTCAGCAATAACTTTGCACAATAAGTGGCTCTACAAACTCCACAGATTAGGTATTTTCTGGGGAAAAAAATGGTCTAAACTTGGTCTAATAATCAGTAGTTATTTTTGAAAGCTGTGAATCCGCAGTCCCATGTGTTTCAGTAAGCCCTTGTGTGCATACAGTTGTGCTTATAAGCACCAAAAGGCCTCTTTTGTAAGCTGGAATCCACACCTCCAGTTGGCATGAAATCTGGCATTGGAGTAAATCTGGATGCTAGTAATGAATCCCATCTGGAATTTATTGGCAGTTTGATTTTTCATTCTCCAGGCAACCTGGAAAGCGTGCTAGCCTCAGCCATTAGAGTCTATCTGTGATGCAGAATAAGGTGATAATGAGTGGAGTTGTCACCTGACTCAGGTGATTATTCAGGATGGCTTACCTCAGTTGTGGGAAGCTTTATTTAAGGTCAGTTTTCACCCTTCTGACGAGGTGGTCTGCTGTTGCAGGGGAGTAATTTCACTGCAAGGAGACTCAATTTGATGGTGAAGTCATTTATTTTCCCTCCCTATGCTGTGGAACCAGGACAGTGGCATCACAGTGACATCACAGCTTCGGTCCTTATCAGCATCCTTTGATCCCTGTCCCAAAGGCTATTGAGTGTCCCTGCTGCTGCTTGTGCAATATCTTGTTCCATATATTCACTATAGAAGTACATGGGACCTGTGCAATAGAAATAAGATCTGAGGCTATGGTGTTTGTATCTCCTGCAATACATTTTTTACTTCTGTCTGCCCCACTCACCCACCAAATTCACTTAACTATCTGTGTCATCTTCAGCTGAAAGGTGGGATGAGTCAGAGAAAAAATTTTGGCTCATTGTGACAATTTTACTCTTCATGGGCAAAATCAATATTGGAGCACCTTCTGGATAACATTTGTCTGTGATTTTACCACCTGTTTCAAATGAAGTTATTACTGTATTCTCTGTGACTTCATCTTGTGTATGGTCCCTGTGCTCCTACAACCATGGAGAGCATGTGTGAGCTGAGAATTCGTGTGAGTAAATAAATGAAGGAAACCTTGTGTTTTCTGAAGACTGTAATTGTTTGCCTATTACAGTGTGGAAAATGGGTGAAGCTTCAGCTAGCTGAATCAACACCAAATATATTAGAAATTGGCAGCAATCAAGATGAGACTAAAAAACTACTTCAAGATCATGAATTCCTCCTGTCCAAGCTGAAGGTAAGATGTGATAAGACCACAAAAAATTCCTCAAGTCATTACAGTTCAGATAGGACAGCTGATGTAGCTGCCTGTGCCTCCTATTGCAGTGTGGTGGTTAGGTTAAACTCCACATAGGAAAAGATATGTTCAGCCCTTGTCAGTGTAGCAGATCTTTGATGGTCCTTGTGGTTTCCTTCCAATTCAGGATACTCTATAATTGTCTGGAAATTAGGCTTCTTCCCAGGAAAAATATGCTTCTGACAGCAGCAGGAAAGGTACAGTTTTCTCTACTTTATACATCAGTGTTAAGTGAAAAAATCCTATAGCTCTCAGTAACTGCTAAATATAAAGGAGTGTCAATCCATTTTTTTCATTCTCCAATGTTATGAAACATCTGATTATTTTATAACAGCTGTGAACACAAGTAAGCCCCTTGTAATTCTGAAGTAGATATTCCACCAATATTGTAACTGAATCTTAATTGAGGTAAGTTGCATTGGGAATGATACTGTAGAATTGATCTAGGAATATTTCCTTGATCTAGGAATATTTCAGTTAAGTAACAGTCCTAAAATCAGATTTTGGCATTCCAAAGAGCAGATTATAGGAATGGTGGCATTTGGACACAGAGTGACAGCTTGCATGAAAGAACTGAATAATTTTAAGTGTGGGGTGTTTGACACTGAGAGAAGTCTGAAGTTACCTAAAAAGAACTGTTTTAATATTTTGATAGGGTAGGTTGACTTTATATATGTAGACAAATGAATTCCTCTAACATCTTTGAAGCTATGAACAGTAACTTCTCTATTTAATTTTGGGGGGGATTGCATAAACTTGAGATCTGAAATAACAAACATGATTTGGATAGGATCAAGTATTTGATTTAATACCAATGACTATGTGCTTCCCCAATCATTAAAAATATCCAATGAGTGTGAGGGAATTCAGTACAGCATACAGAGGATGTAGATATCCACACTGCATTGTGTGGATTTTGGAGAGTGTGAAAATAGAATTATGGAAAAACCACCAAACACCCAAAACCATCCAAAATACCCAAATCCTAGAGAGAGGTGGTTTTGCTTTCCTTTTTATGCAAAGTGCCTTATCTTTATTGTCACTAATGCAACATTGGGTGTTCTTGGAACAAGCTGCTGTGTCCCGTTTGAACAATTGGGAATTAGCTGAGTTCTTACACCCTGATGACAGGAAGAAGCTGATTATTTTTCTCCTAATTTTGAAAAATAAATATTATGAGTGGAGAAAGAAAACAGAGTAATTCCCATCTTTGAAAGAAACTCCCATTTTTGTAAGAAAAACAAAGTTTCAAATAACATTTTACTATCAAGTCAAATCAGATCAGAAAATTTGTTATGCATAAACTGTTAAAGACTGCTTTGGGAACAAGTACTCATTATTTCATGATTTATGCCTGTGGTCCTTGCAAAAATCAGCATTGATTAATGAATATTCTATAAAATAATTAAGTTCAAAATTACTGCTTTTTCCTGAATAATATGAGCTGTGATAACAAGGGACTGCAATTTTGTTAGAATTCTTCCTGGCTGTGCATTTTTCAGCCATGACCATTTGTGACTTATAGTAAGTTGTCAACACTTGTCAGTAAATACCTAGTCTTAAGTCACTAAACCAACTCGTAAAAAGTTTTTCCAAACTTTTTTTTTTCCAAAACCAAAAGGTTTTTTTTATTGATTCTATAGTTTTTTGGAATGTTGTTTATAGTAATTCTTTTTCACTTAGCATTTGATAATGAATTATACCTTAGCTGTGTGAAGATGGGTAAGAGGCAGTTTGAATTGTTTCCCCATTTCTTTTCTATTGTTGTAAAAAAAAAAGGGAAAAGAAATCCTGACAGATACCCATACTTGATATGCATATGCTTAACTTTGATTAGACTGACCCAATTCAAAATTAAATTTTTGTGCTGGTCAGGCAAAAATTCTTGAATGAGTAATGATTCTATCATGAAGCTAGTCGTACTTCGGGCAAGAGTTAGGTGATTGATATTAAATACATCTTCTGAATCTGTAGAGACAAACCTATCAACTTTTAGAAGATAATTTATGGAATAGTTCTCCATTCTGGCATTATTCCATGTTCTTTTGTAAACTCATTCTAGGTTTTGATCACCCCTTTGCTTTTTAACTTCATTATTTTCATCCCAGTATATTTATTGCAAATTATAATCAAAATATTCAGGCCAAATTCTTCTGTCAGCTTAATATGTTGAAGATTCACAGGTGTAAGTAAGGACAAAATCTGGCAGAGTGATCAGTTTACATTCAGTACTTCTGATGCTGGAGGAAAAGGAATGTAATCCAGCTCTATTTCAGGGAATTGGTTTTGACTTAACAATGCTAACTAACAGGGTTAAAAAAAAGCCCGGACAAACAGTTTGACATTTAGTAAGGGAGATGGTGCTTTAAACAGCAATTGGAATAGGTTTGTTGAAAGAGAAAACAGTAATTTTTAGAACAAATTTGAAGTTTTTTTTCATGTTCAGAATTATAGTGATAAAAATTGGTGTGTGGTCTTCAGGGCCGTAGGGAAAAAGTTATCCAAAATACTTTGCTTTGATAGAATGTACTCTAGCTTATTCATAACTGATTTACATTTGTTCAATTAAATTTAGGGATTGGGAATACCTCACTACTTCAACAAAAAGCAGAACACAAGTTTCGAAAAGGGCCCCACTTCAAATGTTTATGGATTAGGAAACAGATGTGTTGTTATTAATAGAGTTGAAAAAATAAATGTTGAACAGGAAAGATTAAAATTGAGGCTAAACAGAGAACATGTATACAATGTTTACTTCCAGTTAAAATTCCCCTCAGTAGTCTCATCTAATAGGCTCTGATTCTAAGCTATTCTATTCTGTGTCTGTTTTGCTAAATCAGACCATACCAGCAGCACCAGTTTTGTTGAAACCATCAACTTCTGTGATTTCATGGAAGTCTCTTTGGCAATACCTGACTCGTCCTGCTTTAGATAACTTTCATCAGGTTTATATGTTCTGGAAATATGTATATGTACATTTGGATGTCTCATTTTTCACAATTTAAAAAGAAAAATGAGAAAAATCAAACCTATAAAACCTGAGACAAAATTTCCAGGAGATAAAATGATATAGATTGCACTTTGCATAGATATTTCTCTGCCATTCTCCTGTTGTTTCCAAGAGAAGCTCTACTTGGAGATAACATGATTTTTTAAGTGCTTGGGTCTCTCAATATTAAATCTCACTGGATCTTCCGGAAAAAAAAAAAAAAGAAAAGAAAAATGTGTGTGTGTGTCCATAAAAATGTTAAAATTCCCTATGAGGCATTCTTGGTTTGCTTCCAAAGTTCTGGTTTTTATCATGAGAGAGACTGTGGCAGAACAGCCACAAAACTGAAAAGAATCTAGACCATAAACTTAAGTTTAAAACCATCATTGTTGTTAATTTGGCTCATGAACCTGAGGATTGCTCCTAATTATTTTATTTACTTTAATTCACAGAGCATGAATTGCAAAATATTAATTTATATGCTAATAGCCAAGAGAAAAAAAATTAGAAAACTACATTCTTCAAAAAGCACTAATATAATACACTCATTTTCTTGCATTTGATATCTTTTAAATAAGCCTTTCAGTTATTTCAAGCAAAAATATTTTCAAAATGCTTATTTTTCAGTAGTTCTGTTATGGAAGAAATTATTTGTTAATATTTTCTGAATTATTGGCAATTAGTTGTTGAGGTGCCCAACAGTACAATTAGCAGCAAAGTACAGCTGCATTTTTATCAAACCACAGCTGGCTTTCACAAGTTATTTGAAAAATACAACAAAAAAGGTAAAATGTAATAAATGTTTGTTTTCATTGTTCATCTCACTCATCAATTTCAATATTTGTATGAACAAAATTCCCACCAAAATAGTATTTGTCTTGAGGTAGCTTTATGAGTGTTTTCCGGGCTTCAAGTGAACAACTGTGTTGTTTAATCTCAGCACTGCCTTTTAGCACTAACAAAAGGTTAATTTTAGCAGCATCTCAGTACTAAGAGAATGGGAGGGTAGTTTACACCTCTGAATATTCCAAGTTATGTAGTCAGTGTACAACAACTCAGGAAAGGCAAAAGATTACTTCCCCTTCTCATTCCTTGCTCTTTTAACAGAAGGAAAAGTACTCTAATAATGGACTGTGAACAAATTAAAACAAAGGTTATACTATCCAACACAACTTACATAAAGGACTTTTCTGTCTTTGCTGCAATATCATGTACCCTGAGGAGTGGGGGAGAGGTGTGGCTGCACAGCAGCTGCATCACCAGGCAGGGAGCATTCCTGCTGCAGGCCTGGGATTGCATCCACCACTATCCCTTCAGTCCATCTGAACCACAACATTGCTCCCTTTGAGCCACCAGCGCTCTACTTTTGGTGTGGTAGAATTTGACATATCATTTATTAGAAATTGAAATTGGTCTGTGGTTTTCAGAGCAATGCTTTTTTGACACGGTTTTACTGATGGCAAGAGAAGCTGCATGTTTGCATGAGCTCCTTTTTGACTGCATGCTAGGCATTCCTTGTATTGTCAAGCCTCATTCCAGCTTCTCAGAGTGCAAAGAGAACTCTACTCTTCCGTTTTTTTGTGTTCATAGGGATTGGAATGAAACATGAGATTCCAGAAGTGTTTGAAATATTTTAAGTCTTTACTGGAAAGCTCTGTCAAGTTCACTCAATTGACAAAAACCTCATTAAAATTCAGGTTTCTGTGAAATATTCTATTTTCCATAAGTCATCATTTTTTTTAAGGAAATACATTTTTCCTCTTACTAAGTCTGCTTCTAGATCAAGAGATACAAGTTGGAAAAAAGAAAATACCAACTGGATATTAGGGGGAAAAAGTTTGACCACCAAAATGAGTTCATTCTAGAACAGATTGTGCAGAAAAGTTCTGGAATTTCCATTGTTAGGGATTTTTAAGACTTCATGGGCTAAGTCCTTGAGTAACTAGAGCAAGGGGTTAGACAGATGACTTGAAGAGTCCTGTCCAAATTATTCCTTGCTCTGTGTTGATAAAAGGGTTATTTTTCAAAGATAAAAAGTAGAAAACCAGTAGTATCAGTCTACTTAATGTAAAATAAACTATTCACACACGAAGTATATAGAAACTAACATAGTTGAGGATAATTTTTTTGAAAGTTCTCAGTAACTAGTGGCTTTAACAGTTATGGGGAGCATAATTTTAAACTCAAGGCAATAAAACCTTAATTTCACTCTGACCATCTTAGGTATTTGAACCGTTTCTCAAAGAAAGAGTAGTTTCCTGTAAAATGTTCCTCTCTCTTTTTTTTTTATTAGTCTGTCTTCTCAAAATGTAACTTTTTCTGTTGCTGAGGAAACAGACAACATGACAGCTCTTGTGATACACTATGAGGTTTTTTGCAGCATTACAGGAGCTATTATTTGAAGGCAATAAAATACACACCCATTTTAAATGAGCAAACCATATTCAATCCATGCTAGAGAAAAAATTAGGTCTGTATTTAAAAACTTCTATTAATCAGTTCTAAACAGTAAAACACTATTACACATGAGCAATTTCATTTTTTTTTATTTTTTTTTTTTTAACTTTATGCACACTAGTTTTGCATTTCATTAAATGCAGCAGTTTGGTTTGCTTTAACCTTCTAATTTTCTTTGGCTGGATTTGAATTCATCTCATAGTAACTGAATTTTTAAAAGTAGAGGAAGCATGACTGATAACCTTTGAAGAATATTCCAGTTTTCTCTGTGTCTTAGGGATTAGCTATTCCTCACAGCTAATCAATTACTAGAAAACAGAAGCTACTTGTCAGGGATAAATGGTAATTAACAAACTGTTCTGAAAAAAATCTTCTAAAAGAAGAAAATCTACTTCTGAGTCCTATACCATTTTTGTAGCATTCATCTTGTGTAGTTAGGAAAGATTTACCATTTGAAATGTTTTTTAAATATGTTGAAGCTGATGTAATATTAGGCTAAAAGCATACCTAGTTTTATTTCAAAATATAAAATAGTCAGCTCTTTGAAAACTACTCTTTGCCAAGAAATTCCACATGGAACTACCTCAGATGTCATCTGGTTTTCTACAGTGTATTCAGAACAGCTGTGAAAGTGGTCTGATATTTTGATAAAATTAACCTTGTACTGACAAGCAGTTTGGGTGTAACGTTCTGAGAATATTTTACCCCCTTTTTTAATATCAGCATTGTCATGACTATAATGCTTCTCATTAATTGATATCAAGATGTTGAGTTAGTAAAGAGACTATCAATATCTCATATACTCATTTAATTCCTGTTATATTTGTTACAGAGCCATTCTAGAATGTTAATAATATCTCATGTTGGATGATTAATGAATGCCACTACTTTTACTGAGTTGTTATGCATGTAACAATTTTATGCCTCATCAAGAAGGAAACATCATAAAGGCTTCTCTTAGAGTTGGTTATCAACTATTTATCCAGTAGTATATGAATGGCCATTTGAATTGCCTAATAAAAATTTCTTTTCACATTACATATTCATGTGCTAGCACCTCTAACAACAAAAAAAAAAGGTGACGCTTCATTAATTCATGCTCATGATAAAACCCAAGATGGGGGTTGGGAAGAACATAGAACAAATGTTAATCAATTTTTCTGACACGCTAAAGATTTGTAACATAAGCTGGAAATGGGCCAGCAGTTATCTTTCTTGTGGTGAGATTAATAAAAGGGATGAAACACAGAAGAATTATTATGACAACAGAGCATTATTATTTGGTGACCAGCTTGAGCAATGCAGCAAGCTGAATTTGCAACGTTACATAACTTAGGTGTGTTTTTTTGGAGAATATGTGTTTATGTTCAAACCACTCTTATCTGGATTGCATTGTAGTCATAGAAACTTTTGAGTAAATTATCTCACAAACTTCTAAAACTTATAATGTCCAGTAATGTAATATGATGACATATGAAAGAGGAATCAAAATAGCTGCACTGCTACCACTTCCAGGAAGACAGACCTGTGTTTACGGAGATGTAAAAACATTGGAGTGTAAATATCAGAGATAACATGATAAATTCTCTTAAATCTTGTCTGTATGTGAATTTTAGAAAACTAATGCCTCTTAAGTGCAGATGAAATTCAGAAGCTTGCTATAAAACATGCAAAAATAGCTACACTCTTATCACTAGGAACTGGAAATAAAGCAGGAGTAGAAGGTTTGTGGCTCCTTTACAGACCCACTGTAAAGATATCCTGACACCGGTATCAGCACAGTGTTTTGGATTTTGTGTACAGATTTCTTATGTTAATTTTGTTTTGGTATATTTTCTTCTCAGGCTTTGGAAGACAAGGTATGGGACCTGCTGCAGGAAGCAGACAAGGTTGCAGAGGAGAACAAAGAAAAGAGTCAGGTTTATGATGCCATGGCAGAGACCCTTGGGGATGCATGGGATGCCCTCATCATTATGTTAGAGAAGCGACAGGCGCTTCTGGAACTTACTTCAGTGTTCTTTGAAAATGCTCTGGAGGTTTGTGTTTAAATCAAATAATTAATTTGAAGCCACCCTCATCTTACAGGTACTCTGACCACTGTAATTTTAATGTGTTTTATATTGTTCCTTGTATTCCTAAAGATTGAGGCAAACAAGAACATTAAATTCCTGGGATCCTTCCTCTGGATCCTTCCTTTTCCACCCTTCAGATAGTGCAGGTTGAAGCTGAACAAAATACCGTGTAGACTTTAAGAAATATTTTAGTCATGATGTCTCCCAAAATTGTACTTAACAGAAAATGCCAGTGAAAAGTGGAACTGGACTAAACCCTAAAATATGGATTTCAGTGGCTATGGACATTCTGCAGAATAGCTTTCATTCCTTATGATTAAAATTATTTGGCATTGAAAGAACTTATACTCAGGTGCCTTCACTAATGCACACTGATGACTGGTCACTGAAAGTTTTACACCAAAATATCCATAAGGTATTTAATTACATAAAGCAAACATCTGCCTAACTTGGCAGGGCTTTACCTGAGATTTTGGTGTACAAATGGATGCAAAAGAAAACCTGTGTGATCCCTGTTTACCCATTTCTCTCTTATCCTAATTCACTGATATACACAGGGAGCCAAAGGAGAGAGGGATTCCATACCCTGCAGGTTTTTGCTGACTCTCTGTAGCCTCATGATCAATGTCCCCACATCCTGGAACTTGAAGAGTTTAATCATGCTCCCTGATAAATTTGTTTCTGTAGTATATCAGTGCCACCTATAAATTGCAGAAGCAATTACTAACAGCCTTAAGAAGTCCAAGATGAACAGTCTACTAATTATTGTGTCCTGATAATGTGTATTATACAAAGAAATTAGATTTGGCATAAGGCTTTGTAGAAAAGATGATTCACAAAGTGGAAAACTGTAATTACAGATTGTGTCGACTAAAATCCTTCAATCAATCAGTACCTGAAAGAAAAAAGACAACTCAGAAGGTGCATAGAGGCCAGAAAGCCTCTGTATCTGGGAGTCACTAATAATGCCTTTCTCCAAGAATTTACAAATTCTCTTGAACTTTCCCAGTAACACAGAGATTATGATGTAGTTATGCAAAACAAAATTCCTGTGTGCTTCTCCCTATCCTTTGTTTTCTTAATGCAGTTTGCTGTTAAAATTGACCAAGTTGAAGATTTCCTGAAAAATGCTCCAGAGTTTGATAATATTGACTCTTTGAGAGAACTTCTTCTGCAACAAGAGCATCATACAAAAGGTACAAACAGAATTCCACTCCTGACAGCACATGGTTGTGTGCTGAATTCTTGAGGGAATATTTTTATTCTTTCTGTGTGTATTAAAAAAAAAATCTTATAACAAATATGCAAATGTTCGTTTTGGAAAAATATAATGGTGAGATAGATTTTAGCAGACCTGCTGAAAGATGTGAAACTCCTGGTTTCAAGCTAGCCCTTGCATCTCACCTTCAAGAACTTTCCTGCACATACCTTTGCCCATAAAGTTTCTTTCACATGAGTTCTTTTCCTTTATTCAAGCTTTCATGTGAAGCATCTTCTAGTATATTGTGGCGCATTCAAATCAAAAAGAGAAAAAAATTTTCAGAACCAATCTCATTGTGTGGCTACTCCAGACAGCTTTGCAATTCCATATGGCTCTGCATTTTTTATAAGTCTTAAGACTCTGTCTTTGTAATTTTAATGAAATTTTAAAATTAAAATTGGCAGAATATCAATCATAGTGCAGCACTAGCTAAAAGTTGTAGCTACCTTGAACACCAGGTATTCTTCCTGGGAGGCTGAATAGAGAATCAAACTTGGATAAGACTAATATGGGGTTTGGGTCTTCCAAATAGATCTTCATGGGAGCAAAGTGCTCACTGCATACCAATTTAAACTTGAAGTATCTGGCAGCAATTTACTGCTGAAAAGACAATCTGTAACTGTAAGCATCAGATGAAATGATTTGCCAGACAAAGTCTGCTTTGATGGCAGTAAGCCTTCCCTCAGATGGAGAAAAGTGGCTGCAATTTATTGAATTCTTACTCTACCCTAAAATAAAATAAAAATTTCGAAAGCTGATATTGAGTTATTTGATAAAAAACAGTGCTTTCTGCAAGGAGGATACTCTCTGCCTGCTGCAAAGAAAGGTGGTTGAAAATACAACCCTGACCAAGTATTGACTGTACCAGTACCTGATAAGCAGTTTATCACAAATGCTTATCACTCTAGAATTAAAAAAAAATATTCTAACACAAATGGTCTCCAAAATGGAATGAAAAAAGTGAAAACTTATGAAGTATATTTGTTTACCATTTCTATGTATGTTCAATTTTGGATGGACCAAAATTAAACATTTCTGGTTAATACCACTTTTCTGGAAGGCAAGAAGTAAAATGGACAAGCTTGTTGCAGTGACCTAATGGAAACTAATCTCTAGTGTTAGCCCTCAGGGAACGAAGAACTAGAAGCCTCCCACTCTGCTTCTTCCCTGGGTGCTTTTTGTGAAAAGAGAGGATGTAGGGTGCTTTGCCTCACTAGTTGCATCACTAGTGAAAAACTGCAGAGAGTACTGACCACTTGGGAAGCAGGGTAGAAAATTCTACTTCAGCTTACCCACAAGTTGGGAAACCATCAAAGAGAACTCAGTTTTGAGAAAACAATGACACTTCTGAGTTTGTATACACAAACATACCTCAGTACACCATCATATGCATGTGTGTATATATGTTTGTGTATACACCATTGTACCTTTGTAGGTTTACAGAAGAGCTGTCCAAATTGAAATATCTTAGCATATATATGTCTTCTAAAGTAAGCATTCATGTTCATGCAATGCATGAAAATACTTTGTGCTCATGTATGCAAATAGATAGTTTGAAAGATACTGCGTGATATTTGAAATATGGTGCTAGAATTACAAAGCACTCTGGGTTTTCTCCTGATGGAATTCTGTTCATTGCAGAACTTCTGGAGAAGTCATTTGCTCTTTTAAACAAAAGCCATGACCTAACTCAATTCATAGAAGAATTCAAATGTGAGGGGCCAAATGCAAATCCGGAGCTGATTCAAGGAGCCCACAGCAGCTGCTTGAAGATTGACAATCTCCTTGAGATGCTGCAGGACAGGAGGCGGCAGCTGGACAAATTCCTCAGACATCAGCGCCAAGGGCTGGAGCAGGTTCTGCAGATTTGTTTGTGGCACCAACAGGAGACCCAGGTAACACATACAATATCAAGGGAAATCACAGTATAGAAAACAACCTAGCAGCTGTTTTACAGTACAAACAGAAAAAAATATATATAAATAAATATATTTATTAGGCCTATATTTCTGGGCTACTTCTGTTTGAGGAAATCCTAATTTTTGAACGACTGATGTCAGTGGAGTTAGGGGGATACAGTGAAAGCAGAGTACCGGAGACATGCTCTGCTGCATTGAATCCAAGAGGAGCTTTTTGCTCTTTGTGTTGCTTCTGTTTTGCTAGGCACAACTGTGTAGTCTAGAAGGATGCACAATCTGTGTGTTGTTTATCCCTTACTACCCGGTTATGAAACTCTGAAAATGCAACATCTCCCTTTGAACTCTAACTGGAATGTGATGATCTGATGGTATGATTGTAAAATATTTCTTTTTCAGAATTTCCAGTGTGTGAAAGCAAATTTATTTTACATAGCTTCCTTTATGGAAGTGTCAGCATCATATTTTCTGATATCTCTTTCATTAATGAAAATCAAAGGCAGATTGGCCTATTTTTTCATAATTAGTTATCTGTAGAAGAAGAAAGTAATTAATCTAGTCAATAATTATTGTAAATGAAAGATAAAATCTGATTCTTGAAAAACAGGAGTGATTTTAGATTTCAACCAAACAAGGAAAACCACTGTCTTTTGCAAACAGCTGTGTTCACCTTGTCTCCTTTCCCATACCTTCAACAAAATCACTGAAAGTGAAATTTTGTGGGTTTCTTGCCTATAAAACAAGTTAAGAATTCTCAGTCATCCCTTCAGAACTAGAGTAGCACAATGAAATCACTCAGAGGTATTAGCTGTAGTGGAAGCCAACTGATTAAACTCACTGTAATGGAAAGGAATATTGCCAAGTGGTAAAGGGGTGAGCACTTTGCTATAACACGGTTAAAAAATTACTTATTCCTCTGCCTAACAATACAGAAATACTGGTTTGTTTTGCTAAACAGATACATGATAAAAACCCTCCAGCCCTAATTTGCAAATAAATTTCTATTTCCCTTTTAGCAGAGTTTTTATTGTCCACTCCATTTATTTATTTTTTGATGAACCCATAGCAAATATTCTGTGAAAATGTGCTTCCAGAAAAAATGTTTCAGTCAGTAAGTACACATCTGGAGGATATACTCAAGAAATGAAGGCTTAGTATTAAAATAATTCCCTTAGTTTCCTCGGTCTCTTGGACTCATAATGTGAACACTTTTTATGTGTAACTGAAAACACTTCCAACTTATTTTAAAGATTTTTTTATTTTTTATAATTGCTTAAATTTATTAAAAATAGCATGCTTCTACATAAGCAGATAAAACAACAGCAACAACAAATTTTTTAGTGGGGCATTAAAATCTGTAGTACCTAGAGTACAGAAATTCTTGGTATGCTGACTATGATCTAAGTATAGGGGTGATTTTCCAGACTGGAAATATTGGAGGAAGTCTTCCTGATACCAATAACTAATTCCGGATACTATTTTGAAATGTGGAGCTTCACTCAGGAATTCTTGCCATGTGTTGTTTACAAAGAAAGTGAGAGGTACCTACTATGAATCAAGCAGATATAAGTGCAAGTAATTCTGTGGAATTTAGAAGATTTAATTGTATACTGCATATGTTTGCTGCACTTGCTGAAGAGGTTGTAAGATGCAATAAATTTGTAAATGTACATACGATTATTCTACGCAATGCTATTCTATTATCTTTACTGGGTTTTTCAAGCCAGGGATGGAGAGGTTCTGTTAGGTCAGAAGTACTCAGATTTGTAGTATTTTACTGTATGCTAGTATTTAAGTTATTGTATGTCAAAGGGATAATGTGCAACATCTTTATGGTATCAAAACCCATGCATTTATTCTATTAATGGCTATAATCTGATTCTTCTTTTACTGTGTTAATTTACAATCTGGTCATACTTGATGAATACACTTTTGTCTGTTTTGTCACATATATCCACAATATGCTTGCTTTGGTATTAATCCTCTCTGCATTTGTTATGACACAAATGTAAGAGATTAAATAGAAGCATGATCATTAGGAATGAAAAATGAAAGGAATGAAAATGTGATGCTTTTTTTAAAAATTAAAGTGCCTTATACATATTTTTTTAAATGGACAGTAACTTCTCAAGCTTCTCACTGAGTTCTTTTTATTATTTAATTAGGTAACATCTTGGTATAAGAAAAACATCAGAGACTACTTTCAGAAGAAAAACTTAGGATCATCACTACTGGAAAATGAAGAGTTACTTCAGGAACTTGAAGAAATGGAAGTCAAAGTGAAAGTAAGAAATACCATAATTGGTTGGTGAAGCAACTTTAAAAACGAGTAGCAAAACATGAACTAGGGCATTGACCAAGCCCAAATAGAAGTACACGTTTCCATATGTACATGAGATCTCTATGTGCATAAATTATTTTAGTAATTTTACTTCTTTTAATGCAAGACCTCCTTATTTCTCAGATTCTATTTTTTATTAAAAATTTTAAAAGCTATCCAAAAGTTAAAAGAAGAATAGCGCTTGATGTTGTTTAATTGGTTTTTCAATTTAGTGATCAAGTTCCACACTGGTAATTTACATGTAAAATCCTGTGGTGAAAAATAAAGAAAACAAATTTTATTAGAATTTTAACAAATTTTAATGTTTATGAAGGACAAAACCCCAGCCGTTTCTACCATAATTAATTGTCAGTGAACTGAGCACATTATTGGAAGAGGTATTTGTCCATTTATTTTTTGTGATTAATAGTAATTGAAAGTGCTACTTTCATAGTAATATCAGTTTTCCAAAAAATGAATCTGTTACCGCCACTCATAAAAGCAAGATGAGATTAAAGAAAATGTTGCTGTAAGAAGAAAGAATCTTAGTATGAAATAAATTGCCTGTATTGAGGCAATTTAAATTGCTTATACCTTTTTTAGGTAACTGAATGGTGCCATAATCAGGTAAGTGCTGTTGCTGGGTCAGGACCATTCCTCAAGATAACATTTTCATGCAATTGAATTCATATAACCCAGATGACCAAGGAGGCCTTTTTCATCCAGAAACTGTTCCAATAGAACTAAATGGCTTTTAAAAGGTTATTGTATTGATAGTAAGAGGCTCCTGATTGTTCACAGATCTGTTTCCTAGTAAGTTTTGTAGTTAAATGCCCCATGTTTGCCTGTTTGCATAATTAAAAGGTAACTGCTTCAAGGCTGTCAATAAACACAATACAATAATATTTCTAATGCTTCTCCCAGCAGCATGTCAAAAAATACTTTTTTTTTTTAAGAGAAGATGCGCATGTAAAGATAAATTCTTCCGAACAGACCTTTGACACAAGAAAAACAGATTAACCAGTAAATGAGTACACTGTGGAGTGTTTTCAGAGAGTGACACAACAATCGGTGTTCTAAAGCATTGCTGAATTTTAACCAAACAATCATTAATCTTTCCCACATTTCATTTTCACAGGCTATTCTTGTAATTTGCTGTCTGAATTAGAAATTAGGGTGCAAGTGCAGAAAGGAAAACAATATGCATTTCCATTTTGTATAATAATATTTTTCATGGTTGAATATCTAGGAAATAACTTTTAATAATAACACTTATTACAATTTCGCCTAAAAATTCTTCTCCCGTACATTATGTAATAGATTATTAATATAATTTTTTATTAATTGCCTTTTTTAATGAGGTAATTTAAAAATGTTTAGCATTAAACATTTTTGTTACGCATCCGTGTGAATTATGATTTTGAGCATCTTATCTTTAAGCCTTCTGCATTTCTTACTACCAGCATGTTCTAGCGGAGGGAAATTAAATTCTTGAAGGCAATATTACTGAGCATGTTGGTTTTGCTTATGATGTGCAGAAGAGTGGCCAGCTTGAAACTGCATGCTGAAATTATAATTGAGAAAGCTGTGAGTTATAGGCATTGGTTTGTGCAGCACTGAACTGCAGATGTTGAAAACAGAATAAAGGAGGTACCTGTTCCAAAGTAGCATAAATAAATCTTTTCAAGTAACATTTCATATGTGTGCTGTAGCTCAGAGTTTTGTGTAGTAGATATGCAGAGCAAGTTTGATGTTGAAAAAGCAGAAATTTTTTTTAAGTGGAAATTTCCAATGTCTGAACTGTTTCACACAATGTGTTTACTTACATGTATTGTTGCATTAAGTTGAACAGGAGAAATGGTTTCTTAAATTGTTCAGTGGCCAGCCTAAGAGGGATTTACAGGCCTAGCATCTAATTTATGGGACTGGGCTGAGAGGAGAAAGGAGAATGATTCAATATTATTATTATTTTCTCAAGCTGGTGTCTTATTCAATTTCACCTTGATAAGAGGCAAAACCCATAAAAACATTATCACTAGCTCATAAAATTATCAAGATGAAAAACAGACCCAAGAAATCATAACTGGGGAAAAAAGCCCTCAACCCTCACAGACTTTAAAAGAATCCTCCTGCCCCCCATTCCTGCAGGGACTTTCCCAGCTCCCCTCACCCATTGCCACCAAGATTTGAGCGAAGAGGCACACTCAGGAGCTCATGTTTCAATAAGGTTGTGCTGGCACTGGTTATCTCCTTGCTGTTACAGTCCTATGCACCCTGGAGGTGCTTGACATGGTAAAGAAGAACTGCTAGCACCACTTTGTGGCCAAATAATTTTTAACATATCTCAGCAATTTTCTGGGGGGTGACAGACTTTGAATTATTTTTGCACTTTCTGCTTGTTGATTTTATCAGGTCACTGTTAAATATGCTGCTACAGCCATTCTCTGAACTTCCCAAAAGAGAAATCATTTGGTAATGGTCATAGCAGCTCACAACCTCTTGTGGTTTTATTAGTGCCCACTACTTCTTTCGTAATTTGACTATAATAATATAATATGATTACATTGGTAGTTATACTGCAATGTAGTTCCTGAAGGGGAAGGCCTTTTGAATATTCACGAAGAATAAATTATCAATGTGCTGATGTACGCAAGGAACCGATGACAGATTCAGGGCTCAGAAAAAGTTCAGTTGTGGACATTTTTGCATATGAGAGACTAAGCAAATTTATCACACATTCTGAAAAAAATGCATGCTTTTATGTTTAATTGGCTTATGTTTTAATTGCTGCTTTATCTAATATATAGATCATGATCTGAAGTCAAATAAATGTGCTTCAAAGTTTTCTAAGCTTAAGCCTAGAACATTACCGTGAAAAAACTTTTATATAATTTCTCAGGTTTTGAGTCAAAGTCCAGAAGTTTTATTGTATGGACAAGAAAAGTCAATTTATCACAAAATAATTGTTTAATGACAAGATAAATTTTTTGATATTTCTGCATTTTTCCCCCCAGACTTGTGCTGAATATTTTAGAAGGCAGAAAATCTTCAAGACTTTTAATTAAAGCTACAATATTTTTAATTCATCGGTTTTAACACTCTTTAAAAATACCTGTTGAATCAAAGAACCTAGAAAGGACTAATTTTCCTTGCCAAATGGAATAGTGAAAGCAAGTTTCTAAGACTTACTGGTGTGAGGAAAAGAATAGTGGTAAGAGCTAAGGAGGCACATTCAACATGTGTTTAATGTGTCAGAGCAATTCACAAGCATCTCCTGGTAAATTGAAAAGTCAGTGTAAGAGTAGGCTCTGTGCTCCTTTCAAGGAAAATGAGAAAGAAATATGTTAGTGCTGACTGGCAGATTGTTATGAATTTAGTGTGTTAAGGTCTGAAGAACAGAAGAAGCTAACTAAGATTTTTCCACTGATTTTTTTATGTCCTGTTGATGGAAAGCCTAGGCTTTTTTATGTGTAGAAACATTTCCTTATAAATAGAAAGCTGAAAATGAAGTTGTCGCTAGCTGTTTTATGGAAAATTTACCCAACTTCGAGGAATGTTTAAACAGGATAGCAAATGAGTCTAACCAAATTTAATACCCTCAGAGAATGTGCAAGGTTGTAATATTTGTGGAATGTTTTAAAATATAAATTACTATAATAAATTGGGATGTTGAGCTCGTGTGAAAACTTAGAGAAGAGCCTTGCCTCAATATAAACAAGGCAGAGTTTAATATCTGCTTTTAGATCACCTAAAAGCTGCTGTTGGGCATCTTGTACCAAACAAATTTGTGTATTTTGTTACAATGAAATACTCTTACATGGAATAATTTGACTGTAAGTTGATTCATTTTATTATAATTATAATTCTCACTGCTACTAGAATGGTTCATGATCAGATAAGACAGAGATTTTTTTTTTTTGAGTGGGCTTCAGATTTTATGTAGGAAATCAGGGAAACTGTACAATGGAGAAGGCCAAGGATGATGGCACAACCTGCTGTAAGGGACAGTAATTTGATTGAAGTGTTTACCAGACATCTCTTACCAGAAACTCTCTCACTGCAAGCTGCTATTATCTAGGCATTATTTTGATTTCTTCTTGATTAAATAGGTGGGCTGAAGGGCTGTTTGCCATGAGAGTGTGGTTTTACCAGGAGGTTTCTTGTCTTTGTTATCCTGACCATTTTTCCCAGCAGACACCTTAGTAACTGCTGCTCCTGCCTGTGAAATTGTGTCAAAGAACGTAGAATACCACTGCTGGAAGCTCTTACCACTAAAACCATGATTTGCTGGGAAGCCCCTCCTACTAGAAATACTGCAATATATAATGATAGCTTTCATGCCTATAACAATACCCATTTTCCAATGCTTATATTATTACCACTCGGTATATTATTTTTCTATGTGTAAATGACTGAAGTGGAATTTTTCCCACTAGGAATGGAATTATACTGTGGAGCAATTGGAAGGTGAAGCATTTAGGATCTTGCTTTCAGAGGACTATACAGAAAAAGAGCATCTAAAACTTTCAAATCAGAAAATCTGTCTGTTGCAAGAAGAAGTGTGCTTCCATATGGAAGAAAGGAAAGCCCTTTTGCAAGAGGCCAATGACTTTTTTCATGCTGCTGGCAAGGTAGGTAAGAAGCCAAGAGTGTAATAATAACCTGGCAATGAAGCTATTAGTGTGCTTTTGAAGGCTGGTGGATCTGGGATTATGCAAACAGTAGGCTAAGCAATTAGAAGAGGAAAATTACCAATCCAATTTCCCTTTTTATATGAATTTTTGCCTCCAACTTCTATCCAAAATGGAAAATCCATTCAAAAATGTATTCTCTTTTTTATTTTCTTTAAGTATATTCATTGCTTGGTTTCAAAATAAGATATTTGGGAAATATTTTTTGCCAAGAATTGGGCTTTAAGATTGTTTTATAGGGACACCAGAAACAGTTCCTATTCTTGCAGTGGTCTCCACAAGATCTAATCATAGTCAATATTATAAACAATCCAACCTTTTTCCCAAAAATCTTTCAGTTAGAAGAATATTCAGAAAAGTTTACATTTTAGGGCGTCCAAAGACCAAATGCTCTTGTATTTTTTCAGGTATATTTTTTGAGATCATTTATAGAATTATTAAAAACAGATAATTTCCAAGGATAGTTCCAACAATAGAAATATTGATAACATATGCTTTTCTTTTTCTCTTCAGGTACTTGATGGTCTTGAAAGTATTGAGAATTACCATAAAATCTCAATTTCAGAAGGCTTGGATTTACCTACATTGACTCTGAAGTACAAGGAATTGCAGGAAGCAATTAAAGGTTGTGCAGCAACTACCATGCAGAAGGGACGAACTTTAGTTGATAAAGCAGATTCTCACAGGTATTAACATAAGTTTCTGATGAAACTAAAGTAATGAAAAAACTTATTTTGAACACGTCAGTTTTACAAAATTTCTTATGATGGATTTAAATTTAAGTAAGAAATAACTCGATGGGTAGGAAGAGGGGGTCGATGTCCAAACTTCAGTTCTTAATTGTATGAGGTAACTTTTTTGCAATCTAAAGAGGAATGCCTTAAGTATTCAGGTTCTGAATTGCTTCCCTGATGTTATGGTTTAAGTTATAATGTAAGCCGCTGTTTTGTAAATTGGTGGGGGGGGTTTTCTCCCATTAAAACAACACCGTTAAGGAGAGGTTGACTTAGAATGCATATGACATTCTTTTTTCAGCTACTATAAAAACACTGAAATATTTTAGAGTCCAAAGAAAACATTCTTTTTAGAGTAGAACTGGCATGCCATATATTTTCTCTTTTAAGCTCTTCCATTTATCATTTTAGTTTTTAGATAGTATAGCTAGAGTGAAAAGGGAAATGAGCTATTTCTCAGTTAATCAGACTATGTGTCTTGTGAGAATTAATGTATCTCTCTTGTGAATCTACCTTAGGCACTGGTGACAAATTATTTGCTTGGAAATTTCATTTCTGTGTTTTACTAATTATCAATTTTATTTGGATTAATTTTAATATTTTTCTTGGTTATTTTTCTTTTAAGGGTAACAATTTAAAATTCATAAGTTACTCATCATACAAATCAACAGAATGAGTGTTGGGGTTTTTTTAAAATCATAATAATTCTCTATGTTGAGCAAAAAAAGAAATAAATGACAGTTCTACTTTTCTATTTTAGCTCTTGGGTGGCAGGAATTCAGAAAATGATGGAATATGTTCAAAAAAAAGTAGATCAATTAAACAGCCAGTGTCCAGATTATGAAGAATTTACTTGGAAGAAACAACTATGGATTGCTTCACTTGAAGATCATCTGAGTAAGGTACATACTAGATTCATAGAATGGTTTGGGTTGAAAGGGACCTTAAAGAAAGTGTCATTCCAATCCCTCTGCCATGGGTAAGGACATCTTCCTCTAGACCATGTAGCTCAAAGCCCCATCCATCCTGGCCTTGGATGCTTCTAGGGACAGGACAGCCACAGCTTGCCTGGGCAACCTGTGCCAATGTCTTACCCCCCTCATAGTGAATTTCTTCCATGTATCTAATCTAGACCTACCTTGTTTCAGTTTGAAGCCATTATCCCTTGTTCTGTCACTCCAATTCACTCTCGAGCTTTCTGATAGGCCCCTTCAGGTACTGCAAGGGTCTCCTATAAAGTCTTCCAAAAGTCTCCTGCTCTCCAGGCTGAGCAACAGCAGCTCTTTCAGCCTGCCACCACAGGAGAGGTGGTTCAGCATTCTGATCATCTTTGTGATGGTTATTATCATCATTGTAGCACGTCTCCTTAGTGCATTCATGAATAGTGCGTTGTATTTCCATAATTTAGCTATAGTGAATATTGAAGTTGAATCAAAGAATAAGTTTTTTAGAGAGAGCACAGTTGTAGTTAAAATGCTGAATGCTCTTATCAACACAAAGGAACCAAAAGCTGTTCTGAAAAAATGAGCCGTTTCCACAAGAACATTTTACCAGTGATGTTCAATTAAGCATGGATTTGCTTGGATAATGAATTATCATAATTTGTTCTTTTGGAATAGAAGTGAGCAATCAGTCCTGTGACCTGTAAGCAGGTTTTTTATACTGCTTCTCTCTTCTATTTTATTTGACTGAAGACAAAAATAAAAGTGTGGCAAAAATTGAGGTTTAATAAGTGCTGTGACTGAACCACAGCAAATTTTCAGTAAATCTGAAGGAGGCTAGATTCTATTCACTATAAAAATTTCTTTTGTTAATTAAGGTATTGATGCATCAAGGACTTGACAGGCTTCTTTAAATGGTTGAATGTCATGTAGTACTACAGACCTTTTAAATGACTTGTCAGAGATGGAATAGACAAATAGCTCCTAAATAAGTTTCCACATGTAAATTCAAATTCAAAAAGTATAGTCTTTTAGCAATGTTCATATGAAGGAAACCAAGAGTGTAGATGAGAAAAGTAAATCAAATTTAATGACTGAATAATTAACTCTGCAATCTGATATTTTGGATTTGCATGTTTATAATGAACCATTATCAATCAAATGTGAATTTAATTTGCCACAAATTGGCCCTTTTCCAGACCATTTATGCATATAAAAATGATGTCACTAGCATATTGTGACTCTGAACCTAAAAGTTAAATTATGAAGGCAACTTTTACTTAAAATATAAACCTTAATTTGAACATAAGGTTTCAATGTGCTGTTTGTTCTAATCACTTTGTTCCCAGCCTTGCATTAGAGAATACTGTGTCATTGCAGTGAAGAGTGCTTATTGCTGTCTTGCTACCAAGGAATATACTTTTAATCCCCACACTCTAAAGCAGAGTATCCCAAGGAGTCTTGTGCCAAACTGAATTGCCCCTCAGCCTCATGTAATAAAGTTGGAACCTCAATTAGCAGCCAGTTCTTAAGAACATTGTTAACTGTAAATTCACGTGTCTAATAATAACCGTGTGTGTTGTGTCTGGCATCCTCTGCCTGTGCTCTTCATAATCTGTTTTGTTATTATAGTGCATACAAAATATCTTAGTGACAGTGGAAGGGAATTCTGCACACGTATCTGCACAAAAATAGGTCTCTTGCCCTGTCAGAGAAGCTTTAAATGTACTTTCTGAAAAAATCCTGGAACAGAATCAAAGTATTTTTGCCAGAGCTATAATAGCAAGATTATAATGCAGTTGTGCCATATTGAAATCACAAGCCTCAGATATTTAGGGTAAAGGAGAGCACTGTCAGTAAAATGAGAGCAAACAAGAAGAGGTTTTGATCACGCGTGTTGAAGAAATAGTAGAGTTGTCTTCTTTTATATTGTAATTCCCATATTTGTCTGAGTATATATGATATTAAAGCACAAGTTATACCTTTTCTTCATTTCTTCTCCCCATACCACCATTTGGAGTTGAGGAGTGTTTGTGAGCAGCTGTGTCAAATGTTGTCATTTGGGTGTAAACCATGAGGTTATGACTAGAATCATAGTTGATGCACCAACAGAAAAGTGTTACCTCATTTTTTTCTTATAAAAAGTGATATTTTATTCTGGTTTATGATGTCTACTTGTATAAATTAACCATGTGAATAACACTTTCAAATAAAGGTGTCACAATCAATTAAAAATCTCGCCCCGATGCTCGCAGTTGGAATGGAGATTGGCTCGTATTTGTGTGAGTCAGAAAGAGTTTTGAACAAGCACCTTGAACTGGCTAAACAAACAAAGGTAAAAAAACCTTTCAATAATGTTAAGTGCTTTTAGAAACAAATGCTTCCTGTATGTAATTCTAAACAAGGTAAGAGGCTGAGAGTTTCTTATAAAGAAAATAGGTCTATGGTTTGTTTTAAAGCTGTAGTAATGAACAAAAAGATAACATTGCAGTTGTTAAATCACTGGTTCCTCCACTGTCTCTGTCTCACTGTGTGATTTGTCACTGCCTCAGGATCCTCGTACCAGCCCTCAATAGGAAGACTCTTCAAATGTGGGTTGCTACTCCTACATGAGGCACCAGGTTTAATAATTGTCTAGACAGCCAGAGTCAGAGAGAAAACTTCTTGTGGTTTATTGTGCCAAATATAAGGGATGAACTGGCAAAAAAGAAAAAAAGTAGTTCCTATTTAGAGAAGCTGTGAAGGGGGCTGTAAAGAGATCCAGTGGTCATGTTGGGAGTGCAGGCATTTGATGAGAGCCCTGCAGCACTCAGCTCTGTCACACATCAGGCTATTTTTAAGTCACATCCAGGGCCTTTCCCACTCCCATAGCAGCCCTGCAGTATCTGGAAGGGGGTTCAAACCACTTGAATCCCTTCCGTAGCCTTGGTATAGGTGCATATTTCAGCCTAAGCTGAACAACATAGCAGTGTGTATTTTAGAAGTATTCTATGTATTTTCAGTACTTAAAATTCCATTACCCCTGCAGAGTTCTTTTTTTGTTTCAGGCAACAGCTTATGGGGTCCAAGGGATGGATCTGTACAGTACCTGTGGAAATAAAATTCACTTTAAAACAGTTCTGGAGAGCACATAGTAAAAATATTGAAACCTCAGCAGATAAACAAGAACATCTTTTTGTTCCTCAAGACTTTATAATAGTTTTAAGTGTCTTTTCTGCCAAATTTTTGCACGACATGTTGTTACTTTTGTTCGCTGTAGTGTCTACTTTGCCCTGACAGATATATATATGAATATATATATGTATATATGAATACACTCTTATAACTCTGCACCACTTCTAACTATTCCTTCTGGGGACTGTAATATGCCAGCTTTCAAAATAGCTATTTCATTAACTACACCTATAATTTTTAGGAAAGAAATGGATATTTTTGTGATTTAGTCTCCATTGTGAGCTCTTCTTCAAACAAGTAATTCAATTATACATAAAAAAGCAATCCTAATGAAAATTAACAACGTGATACCAATATTCATACAAGTCCTTTTCAGTCATACATTTTTTTCTATGCTTCTACCTTCAAAGGAAACTTCATGTGAACTGAAAGCAGCTGAGGGAATCATCAAAAATATGGAAGAGTTGGAACCTGAGCAGGTGGCGGCTTTTTCTAGCAGAGCTGACTTTCTGAATAAAGAGCTGAAAAAAATTGAAAAAAATATTAGTTCAAAGCTAGAAATTCTAGAAACTTATGTGGCCTTTTTACAGTCAGCTGTAGAGGTATGGATTACTTATTTATTCTCTGAATAGACTTTAAAAATCTTACAACTGAAAAATTTGCTTCCATTGTAGGAAGGATTGTAATTGATTTAGATTTTTCTCATCTGCATATGTGTACTCTCATAATATATATGATAAAAATGCTTCCATATAGGTATTCTGAATATTAAATTTACTGATTTGCTTTGTATAACTTAAAAAATATCCTATGATATGTTCATAGGGATCTTTGCTGCTGTCTCACACTACTTGCACTGATATGCTAATTCATATTATTTTATTTAAAAATGAAATAAAAACCAGCTCTAGCTCAAGTCATAATCAATTCAATACCAACATAATTTTGGTATCTGTGCTAATGGTGTCCAGGAGAGTTAATTTTCATTTTGATTTGGATTCCATTTTAAGATTTTATAATATGGTAGCTGTTCTTTAATATTTAGAAAGTAGTTGAGGATGGAATAGAACCTGTCAGATAAAATTAGCCATAGGATTTATTTATTGCATGATAAACTACAAAAAATATTGTATTACATCTACTTCTGATTATTCCTAACTTCAGTTACTTCATATGAAGGAGATCAGTGAAAATCAGTGCACTGATATACTGCTACATAAAATCCATGTAAGGATATGTGACAGAAATTGAGCTAATTGCTGCCACCTGTCTGCTTGCCATCTACTGGTTGGCAAGTTATTTAAAACCACTTTATTATTTGGTGTTTGTAAATATTTTAGGACTCATAGATCTTAAAATTAAGAGAAGAATCAGAGAGGGCTATTCAAATTTATTATATCTCTCTAATTTCTGATTATAACACCTCAAGTTTTGGTTTGTTTTTGATATTTATTTAATGTCTTTCTATAGGTGAATGATGATATTAAAAATCTGAAGGAATTCTATAATTCAAAACCCCTACCAACAAATAGAGAGACTGAAAATAAAATTGCAGTAGAGTCAGCTAATACTCAGTGGCAAAATACTATAAAGAAGACTTTTTGCACTGAAAATATGGGTTGCTGTTTTCTTAATTTAGTAAATGTGGTGAGTATGATCTGGTAAACCATTTTGAATATTTTATATTGCCTGTGATAAGGTCCAGTCCTAGTCCTATGCCTGATGGATTGTGTACCTAGTTTTAAAGGAGCTAATGCTGATACATACTTTCAGAAGAAGAAAGTATTTGAGTGCTTATGGTAAAATAAAAAGTTTTGTGGTTAGCAATGACAGAGCCCTTAATGACCCGGTCCATGCATAAAAATGTAATACATGCTCCTATCTGTTTCATGTTGGAAAGCAGCATATACTCAAGCACAATATTAAGTTTATTTTACTTCCACTAAGAGGCAGGGAGTCTTTACTGACTGAGTATATGGATTCTTCCAAAGAATTGTATGTTGGAGCTACTTACTTGCAGACAACCTTTCCCAGCGTCTTTACATTCTGTCCAACAGCTACACTGCCTGGGCACCCCTGTTTAATTTTCCAACAACACTTCATGAGGTGATCGTTGGAGCTGTGCAATCATTCCCTAAGCTACACCTCCTCAAGTAATCCAAATTAATGAGGTCAGCATGAACACCCAGCTGTTGTTTCTGCTTTTATAGGACACACCAGGGAGCAGTTAGACATTAAGCTGGGAAGGGGGAGGTGGTGTTGGTAAATACAGCAGGATACAAAGTGAATTGGAAAAACCAGCTGAGGGAGGGAAGGTGCTCAGGCTGTTAGTGTGGCTCCAGGGTGTATCCCTGCTGGATGCTGCCGAGCAAAGGTAAGACTGTCAGAGTGATGGCAAAGTCACTTAATAACTTGACATGTCTTCATACATTACCTCCCTAAACACCTGGATATGTGTTGTCACCATATTTTCTACTACTCTGTTCCCATGATATTCCCAGATTGTAGCTTCTAAATATCTGGAAGATATTACTAGTAATTTACAAAAACAGCTTCTCTTAGGAAAAAAAACTTAAATGGGAAAAGAGCATTACCCAGTTTTCTGATATTTCTCATAGAGGTTCTACTGAAAAGAGGTAAAGATACCAAATACACAAATACTGAACACTTTAGCCCTCCTGTTCTTCAGTGCTGCTTTGTTTATCAACATAAAGGGGTGGTCTTTCCTTCACCTACTTTGTTTTCCAGTCGCTATTTATTCTCCAAAAGGTCATTTTGGGTAGTTCTGTTTAGTCAGAAATTCTTTTATTCTGTCTGAGTGGCACATCAGATGGCAATAATTCAGTCATTACTGACCTGTTCTATGCTTTAAACTCCAGCTTTGTATATGTTCTCAGTTTAAGAATTCTGTCAATCTGTGCCTATTCCTAGACAATATTAAGGGAAAAGTATATTTAAAAGAATATTTTGTTTTTAAAAGTTACACTAGAATAGGTGAGGTTTTATTAAACTTTGTTTAAAATTATGAGGTTTTACTTGTATGTTATAAAAATATGTGTGGAAAAAAATGTGTCTGTTTATTTGGCAGGTAAATGAGAGGCTAATATTAGAAGTAGAAAAATCAATAAGAGTAACAGAAGATATCATTATTAACCTGAATAAAGAAAGGAAAGAACTGACTGATCTTTGGGCAATCTGGAATTTTAAAATTACTCAAGTAAAACCCATCAAGCAACAGTACCAGATATTTAAAGAACAACTAAAAATCGTAAGTAAAATAGCCAGGAAGATAGCAACTCTGGCAAACATTTCTAGATTGTTATTAGCTTGTCTGTGGCTGTCTCATCAACTATTATAGGTATTACTTAATAAAAAGTGATCATCAGTAGGATATGATTCTTGTTCATCATCTGTTCTCTGTTATGTCAGTCAGTCAGCCAGAACCATGAAATAATTTTGATTTTTTTTACCTTACTCAAATGCATACAAGTCCAAGTCTCCACTTCAAATTATAAGTTTTAATGAAGTTTAATCAATGCTTTACCAGCAGTGATTTTTGAATTCTTTTTAAAAGCACCATTTTTTTGAGACTGAACAGCTGCTAAACCAAACTGTGTCATAACTGCTGCTAAATTGAAGTCCAACCAGGTTCACACAGAATGAGGATTGAAACCTTTTTGGCACAGGGAGAGAGTGCAGTGTTCCTTAAAAGAAATGCTTGCTGGGCTAGTAGCAGAACCAGAAACACCAGCTAGGCTTGTAGCTGCTGTATCTCTAGTGCAACTCAGCAGTAGACCAGCACATCTGTTATCTCAGAAATTGTGTGTCTGTGGTCCTGCAGTCCTGGCGTCTGAGTCGCTTTTTCATGCTGTCTTAAAGATATCTTATCACCCTTGTCACTCAGAAGGTTTGCAACAGAAAGGCTTTACTGACAGCATTTGGGTGCCTGGTTTGAGGAAGGCTTTGTTACAAATTTAGCTTTGACTTTAAATTTGGTTTTTTTTTAAATTTATTGCAGTTAGAAATGCTGAACTTCTTGATTCTCTTTCAGACTACCCATGGATTAGAGATTCTTCAAGAGGCCCTCCAGCTTGCAGTACCAGTTGACCTTGGAAGTGACATTTTAATTGTTTTGGAACTACAGAAAAAGCTGAACCAAATGAAACCACACTATGAGGTGAGAAACCAAGCTAGTGGAGTGAAGGGTACATCAAAATCTCATTTTGGTCCCATGAAGATCCACATCCTCACTGACACCAGACACTCTGTCTGGGGTTGAAGTGTTTTATTTTTTACAACAGTTTTCCAGGAGGAAGTGTTTGTGTGTGTCTATAAGGTAGGGGCAAAGAGATTTTGCCTTCAGTGTCCAGAGAATGTCTTGTACTGTGTTAGCTGTGTATTCAAGCGATGCACTGGGGTGGTGAAAGTACGAGGAGGGCATCAGCTCCAAGCTTTTGAATTTACAGCAGGTCAGAGGCTGGGGTACATCATAGTGGCCTTTCTGCCTCCTGTGAATACTGTCTCCGAGTTTGAGCAATTCACTCTGCCATTGCCCTTTAATTATGTTTGACTTGTTTTCATGCAAGGCTGGGTGATAGCTGAGATTTGTGCCTACGAAAAAGTAAAGAATGTAGTGTTTTAAAGTGCAGGGCATTGACTTTTCCTCAAGACAATTTATGATTGTCAGGTGGCTATTTTGTCAAATGTAAAGGAAAAATTGCAGTGTTTGTACAAATTGAGTAACTTCTCTGATTTTTGTTAGCAACTGAATGCTGAGCTTGAGTACCTGATAAAATTATTGGAATTACCAAGCCAGAAAGGATTTCCTGTGAAAGAGAATTCTGAGAGGATAAGTGAACTTATTCATTTCCATCAAACAGTAAAGGATGCAATGATAAAATATGATGAGATTTTCAGCAAGACAGTCAAATTCCACCACATTAAAAAAGAAGTGAGTATATAATTTTAAAACATACGTTCTTCCCATTGTAGTTGAACTCTCTTTGGTTTTGGTTCCTGTTGTTTTTCTTTCCTTTTCACCAGAGAAATAAGAATAATCAGACTGGTGATCAGAATTAAAACCTTGGATCTAAAAATTCAACCAATTCATGCAGTTTAAACTCAGATCTGAAACCAGTTTTAATTTCTTAAACTCAAGGGTAAGGAAAAAATTTACGTTATTTTAAACAGATAGTGATTTTTGGGTTTTTTATATATTTCAGCTGGAATGTCTATCAAAATTAGGAGAACTGGATATTCCTGAAATATATGGGGACCCTGAAAATGTGCACCAGGCCAAAGCCTACCTTGTGAATTCTCAGGAGAAACATGCACATATTAGACAGCTATATACTCTACTTATTACCCAGGGAGTGGATATCTTGTCTGCAGTGCAGCAACCTGTGAGTATAAGTACAATGCTTTATGAAATCAAGGGTAAATATGAAAGATTATTTGACTTATCTCACTGAATTTTAGATGTGCAAATATGTATTACCACTCTGAGAAAAATACAGAGAAATCCTTAAGGAAATTAATCTTAAAATATCATTGCTTGGACAAAAAACACAAGCCATAATTTACTTCAATATGTTTTGTGAAGTTCAAGGCTCTGATGGCAATTTCTTGAATCTCTATATTACAATCCTGCTATTTTGTAAAGGTTGCTTTGCAGATTTATTGTCCTATAAAGAAAGGATAACATAAGAACAAAAGAGAAAATGTAGTAACAGCGTTACCTTATCAGTGTATTCAAGACTGATTTGCATGACAGGATGGATATAAGTTTAGAAAGGAATTATTTATTCAGGGAAGAATTTTCATTGCCATTCATTCACTTACTAAGAAGGCAAGGCTTTCCTTATGATTTGGCTAGATCATTCACATTGGCAGTCTGCTCTTCAGACACCATAAACTGAGGGATGGCAGAAAGAAGCTATTCTCCAGGTGGCAAAGGACTGGAGGGGGTCACTCCCTCTTTGCTCAGAGAAGATACAATGTTTAGGTTGTGACTTTGACCGAAAACTACTCCCCAGACTACCAGTGACTGAAACTGCTATGTTTTTGCTCTCCTTCCAGTGGAGGTTTAGTAGTTTACTCCAGCCCGTTGCGGCTGGCTGTGCACATTCTGCCTCAATGATTTTCATTTTGGATTGGTTAAATCAATACATTTCCTGAGACTGATAAATTTCTTTGTCTCTTTCCTCATTAGAATTGCTTGAATGTTTCTGTAAAGAATCTGAAGCAAGAACTTGCTAGATTTGAGTGTGATAGCATAAACTGGAGCTCCAGAGCTGATAGGTATGAGGAAGAACTGGCACAGTATTTCCAACACTGCACCACTCAAGAGGATATAAACGAGGTAAATGAGATGAATCCCAACTCACTGAGTGACTGTTAAAAGAGCAATTGTGTTCTACAATATACATTACTATTTACAATTCCTATAAAAGCTTCATATATACACAGAAAAACAGACTTTCATTTTAGCAGCAACTTTGGATCTACTCAGCAGCAACAGTAATCTGTGGCTCATGGCTCCGCTGTTCAGGACTCTATCAAGCTGTTGGGCTGGCAATAAAATGCTTTCACTGTACCAAGAGGACTGGAAATAAAACAGCTACATTTTCTTTGGCTTTGATCTCAGTCAGCTTCATCTGAAACACAGTCTTTATAATTTTTTCTTATGAAGCTAAAGTTTCAATTAAAAGTAGAATTTGTACATATTGCGGTTGTCAGGATATTTGAAAGAACTTTCAGTGTTTCAATGAAAAGTTCAGAATAAACTAGTACTAACATTTTTTTCAGAAACAAAAGATACACTTGAAAAACTGCTAGGAGGAAAGGAAATGTTCATTGGCACAAGAGATTAGAATTAGCATTATGGAACTTAGGAATAATTACTCAGGTAATATGACTATCAACGTAACATCTTGGTAGGCCAAATAGAAATTAATTCACAAATTAGAAAGCTACATTCATTAGATGTCTCTAAAAAATTAATTTAGGAAAAAAAACCATTTCAAAGAACTAACTTTCCCAGACTGAGACATTTAAATAAGAGGCTGGTGGGCTCTATACTTGATGTTCTGTACATTGTACTCCTCTTGTGTTGTCATATACACATATATGCAACAGGAATTTTATACTATCATCTCTTTCTTACAAAAGTTTTGTATCTACTCGGTGTTTTCTGGTGAGCAGCTCCTCTGAGCACACCCTTCCTCTCTCACCAGATAACCGAATGACTCCAGTTTTCTTCCTGCTTTGGGGCATGTCCTCTTAACAAGCCAACCCACTCTTTTATAGCTCTTGTTGTTCTTATTTATTTACTATCTACTGTGTCTAAGCAAATAAATATTTCATGTGCCAGCAGCAAACAGCAGCTGTTCATGGCTGTCACATAGTAAACAGCCAGCCAGATAATTTAGTAATGATTTACCAATTTACAGAGCAAACTTTAAAGCTGACTGAAAATATTTGGGATTCTGCTGTAAATACTTACATTAATTTATGTTTGATGTGATTAATTTAAGTGTGTAAATACAGCATGTGAATTAGGGCTTAGGACTCAATGGTGTTTGACGGGATCCTTAGAGGACGTAGCAAGTTCCCTGTGTTTGTAAGGTATTGGTGCTTCTATAAGAAACAAGGAAACAAATACTGAAATTTATAGACAAGAATATATAGCATGAGTTTTAAACAGCCCTGGGGGAGACAAGAGTAAAATGCATTTTCTGTGCCTTCTCTAATTTAAAGAGAATTTGAAAGGCAAAAAATAAGTGTACCTCAACATCTTTGAGAAGTATGAGGAAAGCTCATCTTTGGGATCTGTCTTTGCCAGCTGAGGCTTCTTTTTTCATGAGCTAGTTTGTGCAGCAGCCTCTGAAGAGCTGCACCTCCACTGTGTTGCACTGCAGTCATTTGTGAGCTCAGCCTCAGCTTCACTGATATACTGGATATAGGAATGCTGCACTGGATTTGTTCAGGGGATTCTAAGTGGCCCAGTTAATCACCCATGATAGCTTTTGCAATGAAAAAGCCTTCTCTTTAAGTGATCTCTTTAAAAATAACATTCATGCTTGTCCACGTAAAACTTGTCAACCAAAGAGCAAGAGATCCTGAAGCAGGTTCACAGCTCTTCCCAGTCATCTCATTTCTTTTTCATCATATCATTATGCTTATGGAAAGATATGACTGGAAATATGGGTTTTAACTTTAAATGGTAATGAGCCATCTTTATGCACAGGTCAGTAGGAACTTATATATATAGCCACATTTCTCACCTTGTTGTTTATTCTGATTGTTGCCCCAGGAATCAAGTAGTCATTAATGACTTGAACAGGTTTTTTTTCCACTTTTTGTTTTACTGTTTTTTAATCTTTGTGACTGAAAATCTGTTTTCAGCAACCTGCTTTTTGGGGTGTTTTGATTATTGATACTACTAAAAGTTTTGGATATAGAAAGGGAAAAGTGAGGGATTAACAACATTGAAGTTTCTTCTAGAGTGGCCCACACAGCAATCAAAGCATTTACTGGAATGGCACTATTACCAAAAAATGTTTAAAGCATTTTTTAACTTGATTTTCCCACTTATTTTTTGGTTCTGTGATGGTTTTATGGTTCTGTGATAAATTGAAGCAACTGGTACTTAAACCCCTCTCCTCCACTACCATTCTCTATCCGTGACAGGGCAACTATAGTTAGGAACAGCTGCTTGACTTAAGACTCTGACACAATGGACAAGGTACAAACTTCCATTAAAGCAGGGGGCTGAAGTCACTGAAGCATATTTGGATGCATAGTCCCTTCAGTATTTCTCATTTACTCTTGCAAAACTAGATATGTTTAGATTTCTAAAGACTGGAAGCTCCGCACTGCCCTTGGTACAGTTGCTGATGACAACAGGAGCTGTGCAAGTGCAGTCTGGTGCACAAGTCAGAGCTGAATCTGGTTTTTCCACTGAGGCTAAAAGAGAAGAGCGACAGCAGCTGCAGACCTTTGACACACAAGCCATCATATCTGAAACAAGGAGATCTAATTTCACATACTGCTATGAGGAGAGCCTCTGGCCTTATAAATTATCACTGCTATTCTGTATGTGCACAAGCCAGTGAAATAACCTAAAATAAACTCTTGTTCATCTTTTCTTTCTTGCAAACTTGAAGCAGCAAATAAGACTCTTGTTTTCTGAATAAAAAAATATTGTTCTGTAGAAGTGATTATATTAACAGAGTGCTTTTAGATAGACTTTATTATTCTGAGTACTTAGGCAGGATAAAGAGCTTAAACTAATTGGAGATCACAGGGCCAGTGATAGAATTCCCTTCCTTTCCATTACACTGAGTGAGCACCATCTGTTTATTCACTGCTGAAATAATGTGGCAACACCCCACTAGATGAAATGAAAATGAAAAATATATCCCTTGATGGATTAACATTAGTATATAATAATAATAATAATAATGATTGATTGTCAGCTGTTCCAATAACAGTGGCTGCAAAATAAGCCTTCGTTAGCCTCTGGATTCTTTGGCATGAAGGAGGGAGTGCAGGGTGAGGTCTGTAGGATTTTTTATATTAAAAAGCCTCAAATACATATTTAGATATCCAGTTGTGGATGTGATCTGAACTTGTTAACACTAGTTAAGTAAGTTCTTTTCATTTGTGTGTCTGGAGTAACAGATCCTAATTAGAATTTCTGCATTTCTTCATATTAGTGGCTCTAAATAAAGGTACTTTTACATAATTTATTTATTACTATTATACATTATCCTAAAAGCAAAATATTATTTACCTCAAGGTTCTGAAATTCTTAAAATCAATATTTTCGTCAATTTAATATTCTTTTATTTCAAAATTTATGAATTAATTACAAATAATTTGAAAATTTGAGCATGGAATTGCAAGGTAATTAAAATAGTACTGATTTTAAGCAGATTTTATACTTGTCTGATTCTTGTATCTCTTGCTTAAAGAAATTTAAATGTAACAGTAATATCTGAAAGAAGTTTTTAAAGTTGTAAATAAAATTGGAAGTTGCATCACTTTCAGAAAAAAATATTAAGAAAACTATACTTAAAGATTTCATAGGCCTTTAACAATGATTTATCTAAACAGTTTTGATATACTAATTTGTATAAAGTTGATAATGAAAAAAATGACAGGGTTTATTAAAGGCCTACTTGTAAGACAATATTAAAAGACACATAATTGTCACTTGAAAACAAAAGATACAGAATATAACAACCCTATATTATAGTTAGTTCCCATGGTAAATAAACACTGGGTTTAAAATTCTGTTCATCAAACATGGCTCTTCTTTTAGATATGTATTAAACTCTTTCTGGTAAGTTGGCAATGTGTCTGATCTGTATGTGTGTAAATAAAGTTGCAGCTTTCTAGAGCTTCATCAGTGTAGTTCCTATCATTCTGGCACTTCGTAATATTTTCTGTAGATAAAAGAAACTGCAGCTACATTCCATCTAATTAAAAAAAAAGAGTTTTAGAACAATTTTAATATAACTAGATTTAATAGTAGGTAGCTGGTTTGAGATTATCTGAACAGTCTAGAAAGGCATGGATACTTCATAATTGGACCTACTAGTTAATTTTATATTATTGTAAGAATAATTTTCCCTAATGTTGGGCTTGTTGCACCAAGTCAGTGCTGACTGGCAGAAGTATCCTCACACAGTACATCTAGCAGTGGTTAGGTGCGGCTTTCTGTATCTGTTAGGCAGGATCTCCCTGCTGCTGTACTCAGAGCACAGGTTTTTGAAAATCAGGTCATACAGCCTGTATCTTGATCCTGCAAAGAGCTGCATTCCTCCTTGAATGCTGTGAGTAATTGTACTAAGATGTTTGGACTTGCACAGTGTCTAAAATGAAACCCACGTATAACTTCATTTCAGAAGCAGGACTTTTGAAAAAGGGATGAGGAATGGGACATTTACATGGCTACCATTTCTACTAAATGGACTGAAGTATGTGAAGGGCATCTACCTCTGGTTAGAAGCAGTGGAAGATCCTGGACAGGATTTTTTCATAGATTGTCTGAGCAATAATCTCATCCCTTGTTCCAATACTTTTTTTGCCCCAATTATTCAGGAAACAGAACTTTTCATTCAGAATGCAAAACCATCTAATTTAGCAAGATAATGAGTTTCCATTACTGTAAAAAAGTTCTGAGGACTTAAGGATGCTTTGAGATGGCATAGTATTACTAACTTCTGTATTAAATTTTCAGTGTTTAAATTGTCTATTAAGCAGCTCTTGAAAAAACCTACATTAATGTGCACTGATTTCTTTATTTTTTACTAATAAATATGTTTACACTGTTGCAGCTCAGAGAATCATTTAAGGATCTCAAAAAGAAATTCAACAATTTGAAGTTTAACTATATGAAGAAAACTGAAAAAGCTCGAAATATGAAAGTACTTAAAGTACAGATTCAGCAAGTTGATACATATGCAGAGAAGCTACAGGTAACAGAAAATCCGGGCTCAGTAAAGGCTCTACCAGTTGAATTACTTGGCCTATGCCAAACACATCACAGGAGATTGGCACATCACAAAATTTATTGTGCGCTTCCCTCTTACTTTTCTCATTATATCCTTCCTGTCTGTTGTTGACTGAGACCTTTTTCACTATTCTGTTCCTGTTATTCTGCCATTTACTTCAGTGAAATGATGGTAACTCAATTCCTGACTGCACTTTTTAATCCACCATTATTTTTCTGTTTAATCTTTTATTCTTCTTGCCTCTATTGTGTGACCTAGTCTTTCTTCTCCTTAAAATAACCCAAAATAATCATGTCTTGTATCAAGCTACTCTCTTGTCTTTCTGATTCATCATGTAAAACATGAACTTTTTTCTTCAGAGCCTTTGGCTATATTCATTGCCTGGAGTTGATCCTGTTTATTTGCACCTTAGAACCCTGTTAGCCTCACCCATTTTTTGCATTCACTAGAAACTCTTGCTCAATGGCCTTTTTAAGTGTTAACACAAGTTTATAAAACAAGTAATGCATGACCATGTTTTATTACTGCAGATATTTATTATTTTTAAGATGAGAAAAGCTAGCTCAATTATACCTTTAATAAATATAATTTATATCAATTTTAATCAGCTTTGCAGGAGCCCTCCAGTTTCCTACAATTTTTGAAAGAGCAGCTTGTAATTTTAAAACATAGGACAAGAAGTATGTTTGTATGGTTTCCCCCTGCTTCATTATATTAAATTTCTAAAAATATAAACATTTTGTTGTGGCATTTAACATTGTTATGTCTTTTAAACAGATTCTTAAAAAGAAGATGGATAATTTAGAGAAGAAAGTAATTGACCCTTTTGCAAACGAGCCTAAGGCTAAAGTTCAAGTTCTCTTGGGCTCAATCAGTGACTTACAAAAACAGCTGAATGATTTTAACAGGGTTGTGGAAGATTACAAGCACAATCTGGATCTCATGGAGCATCTGCAGCAGATGATGAAAGAGGTACTAGTAAACCTGGCATCCCCACTGTGGCTGTAATAATGATCTAGGACAGGGACAGATAAAAGTGCTTTAACTGCCTCGAGGTTAATCTATACTTTCCAAAAGTAATAAATTGGTAATTTTTTTTTGTTTATTTCTAAACTTGTGGTGAAAGGAGGAAATAAATGTGCAGTGTGACCATATTCATGCAAGTGGAGTCCCCACCTCCATATGATTTCCGCAGTCATTCAGCAGGTCTATAATCATACTTAGGAGCTCATTTTCCATAGGTAAGCTCTGAGGCAACACAGAAAGTGCCACAAAGTCCTCATTGGTAACCATTAAATTATGAGAGGCAAGTTTTCACAGCACCCACTGTGATTCATGTAATGATGGAACTGAAATGTAAAACACTCAGTTCTTAATAGAAGAATTTTTTTTTAGTAAACTAAATTTTTTAGTAAACTAAAATTTTAAACAGTCTTTCTTATTGGACACTTCTATAACTTTTTTATTATGTCTAAGGATTGTCTCATGCATTGTCTTTTTTAAAAGAAAAAAGTTTGTTACAGTATTGTAACAGTATTTTTCCTCTTCCTGTATTGTGTTGGTGCTCTTGCCATGGAGCAAACTCATTCTGGTCATCCCTGTTTAGTTTTAGAAATAACATTGTTCTTATCTCCAAAGGGATCTAAGGGCATAACAGATTTCTTTAATGATGAATCACAGTACTAAAGTTTTGTTTAAGAGATGTTTTCAGTGTCCAGTGACCTCATCAGTGTGTTCTTACATACACCATTAGCAAAGCAATTTGTTAATATTTGTTGAACATTTACATTTTCAGATTCCTCACTTACTTAACAGAAATAAATTATTTCCTAAAGCTAAATTATAAAGACTGCCTTTTTTAATTTTTTTTTTTTTTTTTACTGAGTGTAAAGTATCACCTTGTAATCAAAACTTTTCTTTCAACAAATAGGCACAGTTTTAAATGCTGATTTCAATAGTGGCTAGAAATTGTGATTTTTTTGCCACTTCCTCTAATGATGCATTACTGGTGGTTCTGAGTGAACACCAGATTTTGTCCTGTTCTGAGTATTGTAAACCAAAGGTGTTTATTATGGGTATGTTCTAAAGCCCATTCTTGTCAGTAGAAAGATTCCTGGTGGCTTTAGTAATTGCTGAGACCGAAAACCCTGTCTGCTAGAATGTTAAATTTAAAGAACCCTTCTGCCCTTACACAGCTATAACTGAGGCCATAACATGAAGTTTTTGAAATTAGACAATCGATATACAAGGTGGAAAGAACTCAGAAATAAAACATGTTTTTGCAGAACCATTGAATAACAACCTCATCATGCTTGTAGGATGAACGTGGGCCTAGTATTTAATGAAAATTTAACAGCCATTAATGCTTGAAGCACCATTAGTAAAGAACAAATGTTTTTCAGGTTAAATTTAAGTCAGAATATTTAAGATACACTGTATGCCATTAATTATGGAAAGTCTAAGAATAATCCAGTCTGTTCTTCAACAGCTCGAACTGCAGACAATAATTCATTATAATGCAGTTTTTTTTATCTCTCAGTGTCAATTTTGGTTTGAAGATGTGAGCGCAACAGTGATTAGAGTTGGCAACTACTCTGCAGAATGCAAAACAAGAGAAGCAATAGAGACTCTCTATAGGCAATTCAATAAGTTTATTGAACCTGCAGTGCCTGAACAAGAAGAAAAAATTCAGCAGATTATGGATCTTGCTAGACAGTTATATGGTGAGGAGATATCTGGTAATGTACTGTGGGGACAAAATACAGTAACCTGGGGTGGAAGTAAGCAGACTCCTAGATTTGTTCATTTAAGATGAAAATCGATGAATTTAAAAAGAAATAAATATTTTAAAGTATTGATTGGAAGAGGTGAAGGATTTCAGAACAAATATTTACAAAAAGTAAAGATATGAAAGTACTCTTTCAGTCTGGTATTTACTTGGTTTTCTGTATACAGCCTGAGTTCACCTTGAAATCAAAATGTCCTTGCAATATTCATGAGCTTTGAGTTAAGATTTCATGGCTTAAGCTCTCTCATAACAGGCAAGCCTTTGAAGCCAGAGGATATTATAATGATATACCTCAGAGCTGAATTAATTTTTTACATTATAACTGTAAATAACTGGTAGGATTTGATTATCAAATTTTTATTAGCACATAATGTAGACTGCTATTCAGATACTGTATTTGCAATTGTATTGATTTGGAGTATTGTTGACTAAAAAAACCGAAAGTCAAAATATTTTGTATTTTGCTTTTCTTTTTCCTACTTGTAATTTTTATATACTTTTAAAAGTTAATTTTTCCATAGATAAGGTGACAATCCAAACGTGCAGGGATTTTGTGTAGCTTATCAATTCAAGTAGTAAAGCTAAAAAAATTTCAGCAGTCAAAATGGGCTTTAAAATTCTTCTTGATTTAGTGGAAAGAATATTTAGAGAGCACAGATAATTTCTTTTTTCTTCTCTCTTCTTTTTTTTTTTTTTTTCTTCTTAAGCCTTCTCAATATTTTAAACATTCCCATCTGCAGGAAAGGGGATGGCAGAACAGATTTTTGACAACAGCTGATTAGGAAGACTAGGAGAAATAAGTTGCTTGGTGTCCTTTAAGTCATTACATGGGAAAAACCTTCTCCATCCTGCCTTTGTTTTGTATTTCTTATAACAGGGATCTAAGTGCCTCCTAGTCGTATAATGTAGCAATGAGTTTAGGGGACATTTTATGAGGTCAGCATCTTTTAAAGCAGTATTACTGACCAGAGAGAAGACCTGCAGAAACTATGAGGACTCATCTCAAGTAAGCTAGTATGAGCTGGGAAAGCACATTGCTATGAATGACAGAATTCCTCCAGCAAAACAAAACACAGAAAAATGTGTTTATTGTAGTACCTTGGGGTAACAAATTATGCAGATTTTTGCAGGTAGATCTGTTTGAGGCATTCTGTTCTACTTTCATGCTGTTCTGCCTTTGTAGGGATTGAAGAAGGAAAGAAGTATGTAGAAAAAACTGTATTAAAGTATGAAGAAATCATGAATTCTGTTGATGGGTTGTGCAGGTCTCTGAGAGAACTTAAGGAGATAAAGGTATGTTTTTTAAACTGGAGAGTGTATTGCATCTGCATCAATTTATTGTGCTTGGTGTCTGAATCAGTGCTTTTAGTGAGGATCATCTATGGTAGCATGAATTACTTCTTAGTTTTTTGCTTTTCTGTTACTTCAGGTAATGATTGCAATGTATCAATGAAGTGCTACTTGTTTGGACACTAAATATTTCTTCTGAGTTTCTTTTCCTTTGCTTCTTTCAGAACAGTTACTGCTTTCAAGAAACCTTCAGGAGAAAGTGTCAAATTTTATTTGAGAATCTAGACAAATACTTTATTTTTTCATACTTTTTCCTTTGATATTGTAATATAGGTAACTACAGAGCTGCAAAATGCCAACCAATCCCTCTTGGAAAAGACATCCTGAAAACAAGTTGTGTTAAAGCCGAAGTCATTTGAGTTAGAAAAGCCTTACTTTTACATAAATATTTACAAGAGCAGCATTTTTAGTTTCATGTTCTCATAAACTGCTCTAGGTATAGCTAAATTTAACATTTACTGAGGAGGAATTATGGAAGACTGGTGATGGGGTAGATAATTAACTACTCCACCCCCCTCCATTCTCAGAGTAATAGCTGAAAATTCTCCTGCATGCAGCTGCAGCTGATGAGTTAATACTTCTTTGAGGGTGGAAAAATTAAGATGCTTAAATATCCTGCTTTTGTTAGTACTGAATGTCACCTCACTTTGATGGAATTATACTATAAAATTGACAAACACTCAAAGTATCTATTTATACACTTTAAAGGAGTAAGAGATGCTAAAAATATAAATTAATTCCAAAGGTCATTAGGTGAATGGGAAGAAGGCTTTGTCTTGCACTGTGACCATACAGAAACCTCAACATAAATGCCCATTCTCCTCCCCATTCATGTATTTCATAAACACTATTGTGTGCAGGACAGTAGTCCCAGGTTCTCACAGAAGGGGGCTTGAACCGATCATCTTTTCTACAGCAACATTGTATGATCCTTTCAATTGGAATTTCAAACTAATTTACTACCTTATTTTGACTAATTTCCACAAAATCATTGATTTATTTTTACAATATAGTTCTGCAACTATTTTGAATGCAAAGGGTTTTTTTTTTTTTTTTTTTACATTATGTGGTATTCTAAGATTAAAAAACTAATATTCTTACTGAACATTTCCAGAATATATTGATAGTCAATGTCTGTATCTTATGAAGAATAAATAATTCAGCAAGCTGTCTGTGCCATCTCTATGGAATACCATGACTATAAATTGAGTTTCACTTCCTAGTTTTTTTAAGGCATGACAAATTATGGGGAAATGTATTGCATGATCTTTCCTAATTTTACATGGCTGCTGAAAGCCAGGAAAAAACCCTGATTTTTTTCAAGTGCAAAATTAAAACTACTTTTTCTTGCTAAAAGAAAAAAAAGTATACTGAAAAGATCACATGGATTTTTCACTTGTTTATTGCTAGAATGGCAAATTAATAATGCAGCACTTTCTTATAAGAAACTTGATTAAGACTATAACTTTTGGCTGGACAGCTAAAGATATGGAAGACACAAAACTGTAATTATAAAGCTTTTGCCTTTCTTTATCTTGCGTCACTATTATGTTCTTTGAAACCTATGGAAGACTCCATGACAGTTTTGAAGGATTTATCAAGTCTTCATAAAATATTAACGGTTGTCCAGATTTCTGTTTCTATGTTTTATGATTAGACAACATCCTTCCCTTTCCACCTTTAAAAAAAATTTGATTGTAGTCACTTAAAAATGGTTTTTTCCTCCCTAGAACTGTTTTCTGCAATCCTGATATCTTCTCTGACATTGTTGTTTGTTGTCTTTTTTCATATAACTGTATTACTTAATCCTTTCTTCCCCCTTACTGAGCCTGTGTATAAATTGGTTAATATTCCTCAAATTCTTGATTAGCCACTGGAATTCTTCAGTCTTATATACTGAGGAATTATAGTCTTCTGTAGTTTTCCTGCCTCAGAAGAGATCCTGTCCGATTCAAAAAATGCTGTCATTGCTTTTCCAAGAATGAATTAATTGGGGTTTGCTGCATTTTTTTTTGCCATAAGCAATTTACACCTGTGCTGATGACAGATTTTCACTTTGGTGTTTTCTCTGTTGTACAGAGCATAAATCAGCGTAGAACTAACAATTCCTACCTTCTATTGTGTATAAACTTACTTAATTTTCTCTTCACATGGCAGAAAGTTGACTTTTCTGAAGAGTTGATTACTGTTAAGAAAGAAGAAAGAAATGGTCAAGAAGTATGTGAGACTGTTAAAGATGTGGAGCAAAAGCAGCAGGTTAGTTCAGTTAATTGTTTTTTAATAACTAGAATTCTTTCTTAAAAGGCTCTGTTCATTGCTAGAAAGACTTTGTTTTTCAGTCTTAATGCCTCCATTTGGATGGGTGTTACCAGTGTAGACTTGGTCAATTGTTTTTCAGTTATTTTCAGTTACCCCTTTCCCTTCTATCCAGTCCTACATTCTCCCCCAAGAATTTTTATTTTTTAGCATTTTTTACATGCCTGTATATATCCTTTTCTTTTCTAGAAGCTATTTCTTTTGTAATCGTTTATCAATTTTCCTTTGGTCCTTTTGCCACAGTATTCTTAATGTAGAGGTCCTCTTTTTGACCATTCCTCCTTCTTGAGAAAGAGAACTTCTTGAACTCTCTCCTTTAAAAAAAACTTAAGAGAATATAAGAAGTAATGGTGGAGACTGCTGATAGTATTCCTAGAGCCCTAGACTTCTTATGATGCCTAGATACAAGTTAGGAAAATATTTGATTTATAAGTAATATTCTATGAGAGAAACATAGCTCAGAATTTGAACTATGGTGGAAATTATGATTATTTGCTAAATTATTAAAGTCTTAATAGGGAAAAAAGTGGGATTTTAAAACATTTTTCTTTCAGATGGCAGCAGGTGAATTGCTTGCAAATTCAGAAAGCATTGGTGAGAACAGCAGCCCTACTCTGTCTCCTACAGACTCTAAACAAGTATGTATTGTTCATATCAATTTACATTTAATCAGATTGATGGGCATCATTGTGTACTCTCAAGGGAGTTCTACTCCTCAATCTGTTGTATATCAAAAGTGAGGACTGTTGTTATATTGGTAAGTTTTGATTATATTCTCATTTACAGCATTACCAAAGATCTGACAAAACAAGCACATTGATTCAGTTTAAAAACAGTGTGAATAACAGGAAACAGAGAAACAGTGATGGAACACAACTGCAGCTGCCAGTAGTTCAGTAGGACATCATGTCAAATATAATTTGCTGTAATATTGGTATGACACTATAGAAGAAATAACAGAACTCACCATCAAATAATCATCTTTATTCTCACCTCAAAACACTTAAGTTGGATTTCAGTTGCCAAGATTCTCTGGATCAGAGATCATAAATAATCCAAAGTAGGGATTGCATCCATGTTGAGGACAATTCACAAAACATAAGACTGAGTATGCATTTAGAATTATAAAAATCCAAACAGACAAACATCTTTTAATCATGGATATACAATAAAAGAATATTAAAGTTTCCAAATAATCATTGAATAAATGAAATCTTAGAAATACAGGCAAAGCAAAGCCAGATCTATATTTTGTGAGATTAATTGCTATAGCTTAAAGAGTATTTTGAAGGCTTGGGATCCTGGACTTAAATGTAAATAATTTGCTATATAAAACAGTCCGATAAATTGGAGTGGGTTTAAGTCCTTAGAAAGGTAGGATCCATTGGTAACAGATTTAGAGATCTAAAACTTCCATTTTGCAAACTGCTAACATAGAGAAGTACTGCAAGATATGAAACAGTGATGTTTTGTAGAAATTCAAATCAAATCATTCCCTTCGGTTCAATACAAAATGCCCTGTAATCTGCTAATGAGCCAAAATTAAACATAATTAATTTTCTTACCTCCATTCCACGTCAGTGGGAGTTTCAGCATTGACTCAGAGCCCAGATTTCACTCAAACTTTTTGTGACTGCTCCAAAGAGCGTCCCTCAGGAGAATCACTTCAGCAGGTGTCCATAGCTCTAGTCTGCTAAGCCACAGCTTTGTCAGTCCTCATCAGTCTGCATCTCAGCTGCCACAGAGAGAAGTCAAGGGTATGCGAAACAGCAAATATCATATGAGGATTGTGGCAGCTATGATGCCTCTAGCCTTTTCATCACTCCATACTTCACTTAAAGAAGTAGCAGGTTCATCTCACTGGAGCCTCAAATAGTGGGCCAGCAATCTCTAATTTTGTCTGTACTTCTGCAAGCTGCTGTCCCAGTATTAATTTGCTTCAAATATAACCCTCTTAAAAGTGTGCTAGACCTTCTCATGGCACATTGATCCTCCTGCTTTTTTTTGGTCCCATGCTGCCAAAGCCTATCTGGCAGCTTGCACACTCACAGCTCACCTGTCATTCTTTTCCAAAGCATTTTCCCTAGTGTCTTCTTCCATCTCTTCAGGGGTCAGAGTTCATCAGGGGATGCTTGTGGGAAACATATTTATAGCAAAACTTGAGCTTCATCTTACAACTGAATTAAATTGTTCAGTAAAATAGACACAGTAAAATTCCAACCTGCTTCCAGTCATTTTTCCAGTATGAAGCACATTGCTTTGAAATAAAAAATGTAGTAACTTGGAAAAGCATATATATTAAAACTAACATGTCTAAAGAACCAGGGCACATATGAAGTTCTATTATTTCTAGGCATTTTAAAATTTTTTTCACTAATTGTTAGAGCAGTAAAGGAAAAAGAAAACCGAAACAAATATGCTATCACACTCTTGTACTGGATACTGCTAAAGAGACCTGTTTTGGAAAGCAATGAAATTCAGTGTATCACCCAATTTATTTGAGTGGGCAGTTTATAGTTGATAGAAACACTGCTTAGTAGTTTACATATTTGTGTATAGAAATCAGCAATGAGAGAGTGGCTTAAGGAAACATTATGCACACCTTTGCTGAGAGCCTTTGCACAAATTAAATCAATCTGAATATGTGATCACATTCACACAAAAATCAAGAGGCAGAGAATTAATTAACAAAGCAGATGACTTTGATGCTTTGTGATTAAAATTAATGCACTTATGCCTCGCCCAATTCTCTTTGAAACATGATGAGAGGGATTTTTTTTTTCTGGATCCGAGTTAACATAAAAATAACTTTTACATTGCTTTTCTTTTAATATTTGGGGGGAATCTTTTAACAGCCGGCAAAGTAAAAAAGAAAAAAAAGAAGGAAATATAAAATTTTTGGAAAATGCTATCGAGGTGTTGTCTTTATTATTTAACTCTTGAGCATGACTGACAATCCTTTTTCTCAAAGGAACAAATCCAGCAACTTGGCTATTAATATATTTTTATTGCTATGTAACTGTGTCCCCTTTAAATTAGGGGGATTAGGCCACCTACTTCTCCTCCTCCACTACTTTTCCCTTGCAAATGCTCATATAAACAGAAGCTACAGGAAATCCACAGGTTGACCTTTGTTTATGGAAAGGTACTTTCTGTTTTATTGTTACTGTTATAATAAATGCTTATACATAGTTATATTAGTATTTTCTAGACTCTATTTGAGCAGTTTGAAATTCCAAGAAGCTGCTGCAACATTTTCTGATGAATTGTTTTTTGCCCCATTTCTTTCTGCCTCTCAGAATATATCAAGCTTAATTAGAATATTGTTGCTAGATTTTGCATGACAAGAGGATGTATTAAATGATAACTCTTTCTTTGTTTTTCTTTCTATTTTTTCCTTTCTCTTCTTTCCCCTCCTAGTTCAAGGAGAGGAATATATTGGCTGATATTTCAGTTATCTGTCCTGCTGGTGAGGATTTTGTTTCACAGGATACAGAGCTGTCATCCTCAGCCAAAGAGGATAGTTTACAAACTGAATTCCTGGCAGAAGAAGCACCCTCTGGAGATGAATATGAGTGTATATCACCTGATGATATATCTTTGCCACCGCTTTCTGAGACACCAGAATCCAACCTCTTACATTCTGAAACAGAGCTGGAAGAGCAGTTCTGTTGTAGTTCTCATAGCCTGCATGTCAGTTCCTATAGCTTGCAAATGCAGAAAACCTCTAGAACAGTTAAACTGATGGAAGCACCTGATCCCTTAACAAATTCTGCTTTTGCTGATGCTACAAATAATAGAACGGAAAGCCCATCAGATCACTTCCAAAAGTTTTGTATCTCTTTAACAGATTCTGGTCCAAAAGTCAGAGCAGTATCTCCTTTGACTTGTAGTTCACAAGGAATATCTGAAACTAGCACTGCTGCCTGCTCTGTAAAAGCCAAACCAGTAGATAGCATGATGAGTGAAACATGCAAAACACATTTACAACACCTTGAACTTCTTAAAAGCATGGCAGAAACGCAAGAAAAATTGCATGCCTTGAATAACTGTACTAAACCCCAGGACAGGCTGCATGCTTTGCCTGATGCATTCTCAGGTTTCGTGTTTCAATCAGACGCCACCAGAAGCTGTCAGAGGCAGATGGTTACCCGAGAAGAGATTAAAAGTTCTTCAGAAAAGAACAGCATGGCCAGCCTAACTGGACAGGCGCCTAACTTCTCCCAGCTTCTGTCTAACAAAACCGTCATGGAAGGTTCTCCGGTAACTTTGGAAGTAGAAGTAACGGGATTCCCAGAGCCTACACTGACATGGTGGGTAGCTTGCAATGAGGAGTAGCCAATAGACCTAGTAGTGAGCCACCACGAACCTTTCATTACCAAATCAATTAATCTGTAGGCTAGAATAAATGTCTTGTATCCTTTCTACTCCACACTTCTGCATGATTTCCACCTTCAGAATTGTTTTCAACAATTAACCAACTTGAAATAATCTCTCCGTACCAAATTTTAGGAACGAGAGTATCAAAGGACTGCAAATGTATCCAGTGTTTTCAAGCAAAATCATCATGCAGTTCTCATATTCTGGAATATGGCATTCTACTTCTTCAATGCCTTCCTAAAATCATTGCAAGCTTCAGATTTATTATAAATAAATTCACCTGCATTTTCCCAGGCTCTGGGCACTACGTATGGACAGACACATAGATGTGCATGCACACTGAAATATTTATATAGTCACTATGTAGATGGGAACACATTTACACATATGTGAAAGTCAGGTATCAGAACTAAGGTTACATGTTTAAAAACCCCACCTAAATATCTACACTAAGAGAATCAGTTTTATTTCATATATTGGTATGCATAATCTATCTCTCTCAATTGCTATGTGCCTATTTAGATTACTTCATCACTGGATTTGTGAGAAATACAGATGATGTAATATAAACAACTGAACTCTAAAAATTCCCTGCCAAAGAAAACAGGGATTGAAAGAGGGCCAGGATTTCAAGATTTTTTTCATAGTTCTATATATTGTGGCATGTATTCCTCCAATTTTACCTCATTTGTCTTTTCTCCACTTATTCCATTATTCTTTCAAAATGCAGGCCTTTCTTTTAATGTATTAAAATTAAATATGCCTCTTACTGGAAAAATTGATGTTAATATTATTATTACACATTTAAAGATTTAAACTGTATGTTTTTGTTAAACTGAAATTTTTTGGGTGGCACTGAGAAGAATACTGGACACTGCAACATTGGTGCTATACTCTGTTGGTATCAATAAAGTTACCATGTTTTAAATACCAGTATTGTACAGAGGAGTATTATTGGTGAAACAAGATATTCATTTTATTGTAAGAAAGCATTAATTTAGCCCAAAAATATATACACTATTGACAGATTGTCTTTCAAAAAGATAGCATTCAACTGGAATAATTTTGCAAATTAGAAATTCATGAAAACAGAACAAAAAATGTTTTCCATTAAAAAAATCACCAGTAACATGTATTTTGTACTATTATAGAAATTTCTTTGGATATACATGTGGTAAAATATTTTCATGTTTGTGTTAGGTCACATGTAGCCTATGCTGAAACATCATGGTGCAAGGAGAGCCAGAATTTTCTTTAATTTCCATTTTTAAATCAGGAGTCAATACGAATACAAGGTGACAGATCCTCAAGTGTTAGAATATGGCACCAGTTTGCTGATGCTTGTTGCACCTCGATGCTTTGTTCTATCCTGTTTGATGATGTGAGCTAGGCAAATGTTAAGTGGGCTGGGATCGCGGAAGGTTCTCGGCTGTCTTTTATACTGAAGATACAAGCTTAGAAGGTTTGTTTGTTGATCCTTTAGAGCCTATTCATGAGTTGGATGTGGACTGACTCAAGTCCTCATCAGCAAAAATGTCTCAGTGCAAAACCGAGGGCCCAGGCTCTTGTTACCTCTCTAACACTGCAGTGAAAGACTTGTCTGTTGAAACCCATTTTCAGAAACAAATTTTCTACTGTTAAGAATGTATTATCCAGTAATTTGCATTGTTTAACTGTTCATGCATATTGACAGACTAAGTTTAAAACTGAGAAATGAGAGTACAGCAGCTCTCCGTCTCTCGCAGTTACTGTAGTGCTACTGAGATTGTCTGAATTTGCAAAGTTCTGTGTGGAATGCAGTGATAAAACTCTGACTTGAAAACTGACTCTCTGCTCCAGGTACAAGAAGGGCCAGAAACTGACTGCAGATGAGCACTTAAAGCTTTTACAAAAGGAGACAAAGCATACTTTGTTCATTCAGAAGGTGTGTGATAAAGATGCTGGCCTCTATGTTGCTCGGGCTAAAAATTTGAACGGCACTACCTCCTCAAGTGCCATTCTTCACGTGCAAGGTAACAGGCCACCTATTGCAAGAATAGACTGGATAATGCTGTGTGTCATCTATATTAGTGTATCACTAATGTACTGGCTATTCACAAAATAAGTACAATATTGACTGCACCGGACTTAATTATCACATGTGGAATTTATTTTCTTACACTGCATTTTCACAATTTGTACCAAACTGCTTTTTATGGCAAAATGGATATACTGCATGTTTCTTTATTGCCAGTATTCTGTGTTTATTCTACTTTCTCATAGTGAAGTTGAGACAAAAACTTTATGAAGATTTTTCTAGAATTTGAGGCTGAGTTTTGCTTTCTAAAAATGTAGGCATTCCATAGCATTGGAAACAGTTTTAATGGTTGTAGGTTTTAAATGTCAGTATAGAGCCAGGTAGAGTGCTCAGATTGCTGTATATTTTGGGATATGTCTTCATTTGGGATGGGGTGTGAAAGGTGTTGGAATTTTTTTTAAACATAGGATGTATTTTTTCCACCCACGTGTTTGCTTGTATGCTTACAAAAATATTTTTAGGACAAAGCTTCTTAGTAAAGATATCATACCATTCATGATTGAACTAACATAGATCAGATTTGGATCTGTCTCAGCCCAGCATGCAGTCTCCACAAAGGAAAGCTGCAGTAGTTCCAACAGAGTTGGGATTCTACTACAGAACTGACCTAGAACCATCGGGATTTGTGTAAGTGGCATCTAGCACACAATAGAATAAATGTTTACAAAATGAAACATTCCAACATTCCACACTGCTTAAATAGATGTCTGTGATATTTTCTCTGCCTTCTTACAAAGTTAAAGATACAAATATTTCTAATAATCCTCTAAATCGTTAGTATAAGACAATAGAGTTAATAATTTATGAAGCAACCATTTGCACTCATTTAAAATTTTTAATACGCTGATTTCAAACAGAATCAATCAAATTGGGGAACTATCCAAAAGTGATTTCAAATTAAAAAAAAAAAAAGAAAAGTCAGTCAAACAGAATTATCCTTTAACTTCAAAATAGTAAATCCATACCAATAATTTGTTCATCTACAGTTTGTATTTCCTTCTTGACAAGGACAACCACAAATATATTTTTTTATCAAAGTTCTAATTTGTTTAACTATTACATAACAATGATGTAATTGTGCCAGTGGAAGACTCAATTTATAAATCCTCAAATATAATGTCATTCTTAAGCCTCAGTATTAGTTGTATTTATGCAGCAAAAAGAGTTGACAAACAGCTACATTATTTTTTCCTGCATCTTTTGATTACCACCTTTCGTGTTACAATTGCATTGCTGTGGAAAATGTTTAAAGAGGAAATGTTTACCTTCTCTTGCTTAATTTGCTTGAATGAAGTAAACCTTTTACTGCGTAGCCTGCTGTGAAAAAATATATATTGTAATTGCCGAGGGTCAGATATTTTGGCCTAGTGACTGCAATGTTTAAAAAATTCCTGTAACTTTGAAAAAGGAGAAGTGATATAGCCTCACAGCAACGAGAGGGAGCAGGAGGAGGAAGTGGTGAACAAGTGGGGGAAAACAGTAAGTTTTATCTAACTTGGTATTACCCTTAATGAACCACTTTTTAAGTTCAGTCATCTCACAAAAAAATTAGATTCGCAAGAATTTTCTCAGGTATAAATTTCACCTCTTTTCCTGCAGTGTAATTTCCATTTCACAATAAAGGTAATTTAGATCTTAATAAATCATTGTAGAAGTATATATTCCCTTTGTTTGTTCATTTGTTAAAAATTTCCTCTGAGAATTTGACCATTTCTGTGACTTTTAGGTAAACAAAAGTTGATTTTGTGAGTGTGGCATTGCATCTACTTTCAATCAGGAATAGCTTTAAAGGCTCAGTTTTTAATGGTTGGATATCAGCCACAATTTTAATTGCTGCAAGAAACAAGATTTCAAAAAGAATGATTAGAGATACTGGATTCACAGCAGGACTCTGAAAATCTCATGGTTTCAATGTTCTGCTTTGTAAACAAAGACATAATCAACACTGGTTACTGCTGTGCTGGCAGTCTGGATTTAAATACCCTTTATTTAAGGACTCAAATGAGTCTTTAAAAACAAATTACTGGAAAATTCCAGCTGTGTTCTGGTTGGATAATCTAAAAAAAAAGGAAAAAAAAAAAAAGAGTGACAGTGATGTACTCTCATGATGCACTAGTGTTTCTTTGAAGGAAATAAACACTCATTCTATTGCAACAATAATATTAACATAATGCTTCCCACTCTCATTTGGTTTTTTGATAGTTTATACTATACATGCATTACCTCTTCCTTCTTTTAACCATACTGTAGAGCAGGGAATACATCTGGGTGTTTTGTATCGTTCTGGTTCTTTCTTGGTTCACAGCTCTGATTTCCCCTAATTGCAGTCACAGTTTTGAGCCTTTAGTTACGTCAAGATCCCAAAATGTTTACATCTTCCTGATGGCTTCCTTATAGAGAAGCTTTAAGCCTCAGTCCCACCATCCCTAGAAGAAAGACATTGGGCACATAAGTAACCTACACTCCCTTCCTCTTTCCCCATATGAAGACACCCTTGAAGAAAATGGTGAAAGATATTGCTTGACTACAAGACATGGAGTTGTGTGAAGGGGTGTTTACACAAGGTACCTAAATTTGGAGGGGGAAAGGAATTAATTTTTTTAATTTTTCAAGAGGAGCAGCCTGTCTGAGGTCACAGGTTTGAGTCAGTAGGCAGAGAGAGGATGAGTCATTACCCGGATTGGATCTGATGTGGCTGGAGCTGCAATGGAGAAGGTGAGTTCCTCTCAAATGACTGGTAATGTATGCTTACTTCTGCACCTTCCTCTGGAGACTTTCCTTGGGTAAAGGAGTAATTTTTGTGTGTGTATAGATGTCTGTGGTCTAGAGGAACTGTGTCTTGAAAAATTACTGCCAAGACTTTAAAGAGGTTACAGGTATTCAAGGAGACTGGAGCTCTGGGATTATGGATATTTCAGATCAATTGGGTCATGAGACCTGCTTAATATTCTTAATAAAGGAATCCTTCTGTTTGTGTTAGGAGCTTGACTGAGACAAAATCTCAAAACAATAAAGTGCACTGTTGATTTAGAGTAATGCTGAGCAAATCCAGAGTCTCTAAGCAGCATGGTGGGAATCTGCCTAGCCTAAATTCATAGAGAAGACAGGGGAAGTTCATAAAATTGCTAATACCACATTTCAAGACACCAGAGACTGGAAATTACATGCCTAGAGTAAATAGATTCAGAATAACTGTGAAGCAATTTAATTTAAAAACTGGCTGTTAAAACCAGTTTGGCTTGAGCTGCACACCTGTGTGTGAGAGAGACTTTAGGCAGAAGTGAAGGCTGTGTAATAGACAGATGAAGGTGGACTTTTCTCCAATTTTTGCATTGCTCCAGGTTGATGATTTTTCTGTGTTTATTCACCAGCTTGCAACATAATTCTACTGATTCCTACAGATAACTCATGGAATATTGAATAGTTGGCAAAATTATTGTCTGGAGCTGTAAAAGTGGTATTTCAGTACCACTGGCTACCTGGTTATTTTTTCCCACAATGGAGGAATGAATCTGTTCTTTCTAACCTTTGCAGAAGTGGACATCATGGGATGTCCAGCCAATAAATAATTTGCAATTAACAATTTTTCTTCTGAATTTTTATTATGATATCATGGGAAAACCATTGGTGAAATATAACCATCCATTCTATTTTGAAGGTTGCTGTCAAATACAAAATCTCCTTTTACAGCAGACTTTGTTGAGGTAAAGCCTGTGCCTGAAAGAGTTGTAAGAACTGTCACTTCACAGTTTTATTTGCACATACTTTCCCCTTTGCTCTCTAGAAACTGAATATTTCAGTTTTTATGTTCTGCTGCCTGACTGATATGAAGTCAAGATGTGGTCTGATCATTATTACTGTCACCATTCCACTTAGACTTTTTTTTTTTAATGGTAAAAATCATTCTGGTATGAGATGCAACATGACTACACAAAGTAATCCAAACTGCACAAGTAATGGAATCCTGCCAAAATTATCCCAAGGAGTGGCTGAAGCCCACTTAATGTTTTCTGCTGGAATACAAGCTAATCATGTTCTATTTGTGACCTATTGCTAACTGTCTGCAAAGAGTAGGCAGGGGTGTAAACTTGGTTCTCTTGCTGGAAGTGAAACTGGAGATCTCAAATTTCTGGGCTTCAGGTGCATGCAATGCAATGGGGGTGGCAGGTTGCACATGCTAACCTTCAACAGCTAAGAACTGAGTTGTTTGAGCTGCTCTGGCTGGCTAATACAGAGGTCACACAAGGTTAGCACAAATATGGGAGAGTAAGACTTACATTCTTCTGCTTTGCCTTGGTGCCTCAGTCCTGCAGTGCCTAGGAAGAATAGAAAAGCAGCTAAGCTTGAAAGCTTATTGCAGCTAAGAGCTCATCTAAGTGAATTTATTAATACAGCGGTCAAAATGTCTGCCTTGTGATGCCAGCAGGCCCACAGTTGGCAAAAATAGCCTTTGGCTCAATATATTTGGGTTTAGAATTTGATGGGCACCTGTGTAAAATAAGCTGATTTTTGTTCCATAATAGCATAAAGAAAAAATTTTCATCCTTAAACAGTGGAGTAAGGGTCACATGGCAGTTCCAAACTCTGTCATTTAACACACATTTCAGTACCTTTCTACTTCCGAGAAGGCCAGTGATAACTTTTGTCAAATATTTTGGAAATGTGGTACAATTTATACTAAAGAGGAAGAAGGACACATTCTTTATGTGATAGAGATGCAAAAAGATCATTTTTATTATAGGATGTCTTTGTGTGTTCTTCTTGTGTTAACATCTTCTGCTTTATATTGCCTGTGTCAAAAATACTTAGTCGATTCTGAGCTTGTCTTCTCTTTTTACTGTAATCTTATAGGTGGAATATAAGTGGAACCTCAGGTGGTAATACAATGATTCAATAAATCCAGCTTTACAGCTCATTAAGTTACAAGTCACAGAAAGCAATGCTTTTATTCAGCACAAACTGATGCTGATGATCAAAATTTCTACAATTTTGATAGGTTAATTTGAATTGATCACTCCTTGTAGTGGTTCAGGTGTCACCTGTCCTTCCACAGTTGGCATGAGGCTAGCACAAAATCAATCTCATGTGCTTTGGGTATCGCAGTAGAAAAGCAATTACTTGCCCATCCTTCATCTGAACCAAATTTTTATTGGATAATGTGGCAGTACATGGTTTCAATATTAATGATGGCCAAAATAATGATGTGATCAAAGTAGCAGAGAGGCATCATTCTGCCCTTCATAAGTTGCAAATATCAATTTTTAAAATCTTTTCAATAACTTTTTTTTTTCAACTACAATAATAGGAGGGTGAAAAGTGACGTAAGTGTGATGTACAACAATGCACTAAATTATAAAATTTGCTCTCATGACTTTGTCACTTTACATTTGTGTGGAATAGTTAATCTTTGGCCTTCACTGAAACAATAATTCCAAGAGACTTGCCTAATATCTTACCAAACAACATGATGTTTTGCCACTTCCATGGAACTAATACCACTATGCTGATGCATGAAATTCTTGGGTGCCTAATATCCATGGTTTTTAACAAATGTTACATTAGATAGATAAACGATACATGCCAACTGTCTTGCAAACAAGTTATCCTGAGTTCCAGACATTAATAAAGGCTCTTTTTGTCTTTCAATGTGATAAACTTAACCAGAACAGATTATTTTCTTCAGTTGCTTCAGTTGTGTCTTTTAAAACACAGTGAATATTGATTTGATTAATTTTTTTCAGTACAAGGAGAACAGCCAAACTTCATACAAAAGTTTGGACATAGAACTCTGCAAGAAGGAGAAGATTTAATCCTGCATTGCACTATACATGGAAAGCCCAAACCACATGTCTGCTGGACAAAGGATGACATCCAAGTGGTATCTGGAGATATCAGTGTATGTTTTAATGTTCTTGAATTTTTTCTTGCAAAAAAGGTAATTTATATTGCTTTATGGTACTAATTATCCCCTATGTGCATTGTCTTGTTTTGCAGATTGAGAAATTAGGAGACACTTATTACCTTTTAAAAAGAAATGTAGTCCTTGCTGATACTGGGGAATATATCTGTGTTGCCAGCAATGAAATTGGACAGGCACACTGTTCTGCTTTCGTGACAGTGATAGGTGACTCGTCCTGCCAGCTGCATGCTTTTTGGAACCCTCTTGCCTTGTTACATGAGCAACTAATGTACATGTTTTGTTTCAGAGAAAAACAACCCCCTCAACACTTCCAGTGTAGCTCAGGCTAAACCAGAATGTGAAGATGGATACTTTTCAGAAGAAGTGAATGTCACCACAACGGAGCTAGTACAAGCCCAGGACAAACCATGTGAGAGAGAAGGAAGGCCAGTGGCTAAATGTACTCCAGTAAGGTAACCTGCATCTTACTCCATGCTGCAACTTTTACTACTGCAACAACTGTAAGAACCTTAATTTACAAAGCACATATCAAACACTCTTCCTAATCTATGAATTTCAGGGAAATGTATGTAATGTGCATAATATGTGATAATTTGTGACTCCCTTTTCACTTAATTCTTCATCAAAAGATATGTAATTTTTAGATCACAGAACTAGTAATACATTAGAAATTTGACCCATTGCAAGGCATTTATGTTTAGTGAAATTGTTTTTTAAAATCTAGTCATAATCTAAATATTAATCTAAGATTGAAGAGTTTAAAACACAAAGTATTACAGAAGTTCAAATTGATGGAGCTACGCAAGGGGTTTTATGGGCAGAATATATAAGCAAGGTTTTCTACTAGGCAAGTCTTATTCTGAAGCATAAGTAGCAAGCCTAATAAGACAGGAACTGTCATTGTTCATTAATTGATTAAAAATAACAATGCTTCCCACTGGGCAATTTCAGATTAAATAAATGAGATACATGGAGTCACTATTCCCTGTAACTTTCAGCACAGGATGAAATCTTGCCTCAGGAATTTAGGCTCTGATAAAAAAGAAAGAGCATTTTTGTCTTTAAATTTCTGAGGTTTTTCTATCTAGATGTTGCACAAACTGTAAACATAAAGGAAAGTTTCTGCATGTGTTGATTCAAAAGCTTTGTTCTTTTCCTTGTGAGCAGCCTGCACACTTTGCTTCAGGGCTAGCTGGCAAAGCATTGATCCCACATATTTTGTTCAGGGGTTTTTTCCACATTGCTGTGCTATGGCAGGTATTCATAAGTAAAAAATTACATGCAAGATCATCATAATTTTACAAAAGTCATATAGAGAATTAAGTATGATTAAAACATGTAGACTGTATGGAAAGGTTAGATTTATCCTAATTTTTTCTCTTATCTTCTGTTGTTTATGCTAGTGTCTTCTGGTCAGTAAGATGAGATTTAGAATATTTTCTAAATAATATTTTCTCTCTGTAATCACTATTTATTTGATCTCTAATCTTTATTTTCACAAAACCACGAAGAACTGTTGTGTCACCATTAAAAATATGGGCAATATTAACTGACCTTTTTCAAACAGGTTTAAAGAGAAACTCTGGTTTCAAGGAGTGCATCTTGAATTTGAAAGGCCATAAGAGATTAACTTCAATTTGAGACATGATCCCAGTTTTCTGCCTGATGCAGTGGAGCAGCAGATGGACTGAACTGCAAGATGCCTGATTCCTGAGCATGTTTGTGTTCTTTGCTGTGTCCATTAGTAGGTATTCACCATGGGCGAGGAGCAGATGAATTTTGGGTGCTATCCAATATATATCTAGATTCAAATTTGTATTTTGTTTCTTTACAAATAAATCATAATTAAAATTCACCTGTGCACAGCATTTACTAGACAGTGATTTATGATTTCTTTTGGGTTTGCTCTGGATTGCTGGGCAAATCTAACAGAAGGTGATGATGGAGAAAAGAAACATTGTCCTTCAAAATTGCCAATCTCCTTGGTGATTCACTAGTACCCACTATTGTATTCTTCTACAAGTTTCATCAGTGGTATTAATTCCATCAATAAGTCTTCCCAGTAGCTAATATATAGAATTAGGATTTAAAACAAAATTATCTTACAACTACAAAATTCTTCAGTGTATTAAATAGAGTGTTAATTGCCATATTTCTAACACCTTTGAGACATTTTTGGAGGTCTGCCACCAAAAGGAGTGGTTACTTATATTAGCAAACCTTGTCTAATGCTTGCCTAGCAGCAGGAATGTCTTCGGGGAAGAGAAAGTCTCTAAGTCAGGATAATGGAGAAGTCTTCCACTGCAATGCTTCTGCTTTCAAGACTAGATTAGTGTGACAATGCAGTCCATTTCCAGTTCGTGCCTGCCATTGCAGTTCAAAGGAGAGGACTATGAACTGATGAACTATACTCGTGCTAGCTTCAAAGCACATTTTTAGTTTAGCCAAGGACTCTTCAATAATAGAATTCTTTAGGAACCACAGTGTCTATTCAGGGTATTAAAAAAGCCCTGAACTGGAATTGAATCTTTTGGATTGTAGGCCAGTCATTAGCATAACGAAGCATTAACTTTGTCTTCATCTCTTGCATTTGGAGTTTAGGTGTGTTTTCCAATTTATTGCAAAGCTTCTTGTAGAGAAAGACAAGGACTTTTGCAGTGTCACCCACTTGCAGCATTGAAAAAGGTAGTTCAGGAAGAGCTCCATTTTGGACGACTGTTTGGCTGCTACAACAGTAAACAAAACATTCACCCTTGTAAATAAAAGTTCTTGAGCTTTATCTGTCTGATTAAGATTTTCAAAGTTTTACCTTTGAAAATTTTGTGAAATCATTCACACTCCTATGAGTTCTGCCTTAGATCACTCTCAGTGGCTTGGCCAACACCACAGACACACACAGATTCCACATGTACTGTGCAATTCCGTGTTGTCCAACATTCTGTCATTCTGTACATCGCATTGATTAGACCTGCTCTAGCCTTGCATACCACTGCAGTGCACTCACATTTCTCACTAGGAGCAGATAGGGATTTAAGCAGTGCAGCATTTTTGTGCTTCATCCAAGTAGATGTCATCTGTGCAAAATTGGCACCAAAATAACATATTCAAGAATTGCTTAAATCATAATAAAACTTTAGATATTTTTCTCCATCAAGATGCAGTTTGGATAGCAGAAACTTAAATTTATCTCCAAGTTAAAGTACAGGCAGAGAGAGGAAATGAGCTGGAAAAAAATATCATGTACATGTCTTCACCTGATCACATAAATCACTTGCTTGACGTTATGGAAAAGTCAGTGGCATCCTGCCCACAGAAGAGTCACAAGGCTATGTATATGTGCACATAAATATAGTAGCTGCAGACTGAGGTACTTGCTCTGCATATTTACTCTGTATCTCTCACGGATTTTTCCAAAATTGAATGAAGACAAGTGTCAAACATCTTACAGATCTTATGAAATTACCTCTCCCAACTAAGTCAGTCATTTGCGTGTATTATTTAGATTTAGAAATGTCATTGAAAATACTGTGTTTCTAACTACTCACGTTCAGAGGACTGAAAAAGTACATATCAGATGTCCATCCCCTTCTTACCCCCAAATTATAAACCCCCTAAAATTAATGTTCTTTTCTCAGCTGGAACCTTTTAGTGTGGCATATATGATTCCCTATTTAGAAATTCATTCTGTAAAAATGAAAGTATAGAATTCAATGCTTGCCGATCTTGGATGCTCATCAAATTTAAAGTATTGGGTTCTTTTCGCTTTTCCTTCATAATTAGACTATGACAAAAAATTTAATATTTGAGGGTTTTTCCTCTTGATTCACAAAACCTAACTCAGGAAAAAAGTTTCAATGTTTCTTTACATAATACATGAGGCAAACCAGAAATCTGTGTATCTGTTCTTAGTTATGGTTTTCTTACAAAATAGTAGAAAGTGGTGTTTATAAATAAATAAAGATCTATCAACTTTGTTTGGCCAATGAGTAACAGAGTTATTGCTTCAAATGTTCCCAGAGAATGGATCCATTATGAAAAATGGTGTGTTTGTTTCTTTTAATTTTACAAATCATTGATGTCCACAGATTTGTTAAAAGGTTTCCAAAATTGATGAAATATATGTATCTATTAAATGCTATGGACTGACTCAATGCTAGATAAAACTTGTTTCCAGTACAATGATGTTAATTACTGTTTTGTGGAAGGAAATGGAACACTTGATCAGTGTGTTCTTTACTCTGGGGACAGGTTTTGTTAGTAGGGCCTGCTCTCTAAAGTGAAGTGCTGAGAAGGCAAATGTTTTTCTTTCTTCCTTGTTCCATGTATGTAAATGTATGAGGATGATACATAAAGGAATAATACACAAGGAAAACTTGTCAAAAGTGGCATCTGTAAATCTCCTTAGGTATTTCAAAGGAGATTATGTAAGTGACTCCTATCAACACGAATTTAGTGAATAGGAACCCTGATAATGTGCAGTTTCCAGTAAGTTGTTCCCATATGAAATAGATAAAACAGATAGTTTTGTTTTCTAGTTTGGAAGCAACTGAAAGTGCCTTCTTCAGAAACAAGTTTTTGCAAGCAGGTTTTACTTTGCATTGAAAAAGGTTGAGGTATCTTGCATATACAATTACAGTGGCTCAGATAAGAATCATAAGCACCTGAATAGGCAGCAGCCTTTCAAAAGCCAGTTGCAGCACACAAACATGGATATTATTGTGCATGCAATTCAATTAATAGCCTGTATTTAAGGTTCTAAAGTTTTTGTCACAAAATTCTGTTTGTAGTATTAGCAGGGGAAGAGAAGTTGATAAGGGTGGAGGAGATGTGATTTGATTTTAAATCAGAATTTAGTGGGTTAACAGTTTAGAATTTTTTAGTTATTTTTAAGCTTAAAGAAAGTGGATGGGAGAAGGGAAAGTATTTTTTTTTTCTGAAGTATACTTCGAAAACTGGAAATTAAACAAGAATATAATATATAAATATATTTGGGGTTCTATTGGTTCTATAAGAACATAGGACAGCATTTTTTGGTTCTATAAGAACATAGGACAGCATTTTTTCAGCGAGAAGTTTTATGTGACGTTTTATTTCATGAATCTCTTGGTTCACATAGCTGATTGGAGGAGGGAGTAAAATGAAAATAGCAATTGAAAAGAGATATTTATTATATAGGAAGGAACAGAAGTGAGAAGTAAGGGTGACAGCAAAAATGGAAGGAGAGAAGGGAATGGGAAAGGTACTTGGTTTTTCTTACACAGTTTGCAAACTGGCATTTGTAGATAGACTGAAGGGCCAAGAAAGAAAGCACGATTTATGTTACATTGGGTGTGCAGCTACTGCAGAGTACACTGGTAGATTTATGTCACACTGGTGTGCAGCTACTGCAGAGTACACTGGTGGTACAACACTAGCAGTGTTGACAAATAATGAACAACAGTGAAGATTGTGAATTTTTTTTAAAAGTATTAGGAAATTCCTCTCAAAAAAGCACAGTAAAAACTTCCTAAGGTGACACTTTGAAATTTTAAGTGTTCAAGAAAGAATGAATTTTGTCTTTAAACTCTGACTAGAGTCTTCAGCTTTCAAGGCATCTTCATGTGGGCCTTATTAAAGCAGCTCCATGGATCAAGTCATTAGGATTATTATAATTAATCAAAGTGATTCACGCAGAGATTGCAGGTGTCCACACCACAATGTTTCACTCTGTGAAATACCACTTGCTACTCCATAAATGTGTTGTGGCCTACAATGTACTACATGTACAAAACATTGGCAATATAGAGTTTATACTTCAAGCAGTAGCAGACTGAAGCAGATGTTGAAATTTTCATAACTATTCCCAATTTAAATGTCTTCCTGACAAAAAAGTCTTTTTCATTATCTGCATCTGATTTTTGTTTGATGCTTGAGCAAAGAAATAATGTCATTTTTTGCCAGCAGTGTCTTAACTACACAATAAGACTAAAGTCATCCTTCCGATTTTTCTTGTGGGTACCCTATGTGATACAAAACATGTAGAAATCATGTGATATCAATGTGACAGAAGGCATGCAGGGTAAGTAATTCATATTTCCTTAAGGACGAGATAAATATTCCACTGTTTTGAAATTTTACTTCTGTATTTAAAGCAAAAAATTGAGAAGGTATAAATTTTTGTTGGAATGGAAACAGATGATTAGAAGCAAATGTAAAAGTTAAAAAAAAAAAAAAAGAAGGAACTTATTTTTTAAAATACAGCATATCTGTATTTGAATGCAGGAAATTTTTTCCTTTGTAACTATTATTGTTATCAGTCATTGCTGACTTGATGGAAATAGAAACATATGAAGTTCTGACCATCTCAAAACTTCAAAAGTGACAGGTTTTATATTTATATCATTTAAAAATGATCATATGTTCATAAACTTTTAAATTTTTTTATTTGATTTAGACATCATCATTAAGCAGGCTGCATTTTTGGTGTTTGCAAATACTAGCCTGTGTTTTTCTTTAAGTTTGAATTTTCAATATTTAAGTGTTTAATTACAGAGAAAAACAACTGTTTGCTAATTTAGCAAGACTCTGTTTAGAAACAGACATTTTATACCCTTTACACAAGTTTCTTTAGATATTTTTAATACATTTTTTTAATACAAGCTAGCTTGAGCTCCCCCTCATTGCATGGAGTTGCATTTGCTGTCATACTAAGTCTTGTACAGAGTGATTAGACTCTCTGAAATCAATTTGCAATAAGAAATAAAAAATGAGCTCTAGTACTCTGACTTTCAGCCATGGTGAGAGTTCAGGTAGTGCCACTGTAGAGACTGTTCCTCCAGTTTGTGTTGCTGTTGGTACTGCTGCATGCCAAGAGTAGCCATGAAGTTGCCAGCTTATGGGATGGATGAATTGACTTTCAGATCAAATTTCTGAAGTTATTTTATGAGATCACAGCAATATGTCATTTCTTATGTCTTTCAGATCTGCAAACCAAAACATTAGGATTCCCTTGCAGGAATCATAGCAGTGAAACCCTCTCTTTCTCTCTCTCTCCTTGGCATTTTCTGCCTCTCTTGCTGGAGGTTTCCTTCAGGTTGTTTTCAAATACAAGTGCAGCTGATAGCACAAAACTCCAATCACTGTTTCCTTATCTTGGTGTTCTCAGGGAGGTCCTTTTTGATGGAACTTGGTAACCACAGACTGAAGTCTCGTTTTACCAAACCAGCTAAGCACATGCTTGATTTCAAGCAAGCAATTTTAAGTAGTCTTATGTGCCAGTTATGTGCTTAAAGAGTTTGCTAGATAGGCAGGAATAGAAACAGGCAGATGAGGTAGTGTGGTAAAACATCTCCCAGTCCAACCATAAACAACAGTAGTCTCCTAACTCTGATGTCAGTTTCAGAAGCAGCCTCTCTAAAGGCACAATTAGCCATGGAGTGACAAAGCTGGGCTACTGAAGTTCACAAGCCAATATGCTTTTCCATGGCCTGAGATCTGCACAAGGCCGACACAGGTCTAGATAAAAGCTGTTAGACTTAAAATCGTCTGTATTAAAAATGACAGAATTTGTCCGTGTTAATTTAATTTACAAAATTTGTGTTTATACACATTGTATGCTACTGTTTGTTGTGCTTGGAACATCCAACAGAAAAATTGTGAAGGAAACACAAACAACCCTGGAGAACAAAATCTATATGCTAATAAACAAAATTTTACAATTCAAAGTTACAGGAAAAAATGGTTTAAATGGTGTATTTAATAGTGTGCAGCCACTTGTCTGAGCTCAGCTTACTTATTTAGTCTGATGATTGACATATGCATTTGGTGTGGCTTCTTGGATGTTCTGTAATGAAAGAAAGTAAGACTGAATCTCACTTGTCCATATGCCCTGCTAAAATGATTTTTATTGCTTTCTTTGCCTTGTGATTATGAATTAGGAAATTTACAATGTAAACTGCACTTGATAAACTAAATTGAATTATAAATCAAAAGCTTTGGAACGGCTGAGGTTTCCTCGGTGAATCCCTTTTGTGCCTCCAAAATTAACATTGTCAATCAAAACCAACAGGTGGTGTATGGTTACAGAGAGTGAATCCCCTCTCACAAAAAACTTTCTTTCAGGAAACCAATCAGAACTGGCACTGACATGATGAGGCAGACGTGTCAGCAGAGCTGGGGTATATAAAGCGAAACAACTATGTTAGCACTTCTGAGCAGTCGTGCATTCCCCGCCTCGCCTCGGGTGTAGGGATTGCAAAAAAAAAAACAAAACTACACTGTCAAGACTGTGTAGTTTTGTTTTTATGATTAGAGGCTCTTCAATTCTCATGCTGGGATTGTCTAAAAAAATCTTACTCTGGATAAGGACGTCGTTCAAGAAGATTTCGTTGGGCTTAGCCCACTCTTGCAGGCACTTTGAGAGATCAGGTTAGTAGCATGTTTCTGCTGGTGTAATAAGTGTTTTATCAGTCATTAATAATTCTGATACAATCTATTATTTATAAATTTTCTCACAGGGGATTGCAGATTTCAGGGTATAGACATGAAACACTTAAATTCTCTGTCAAGGTTATAGCCTTAATTTCTGGAGTAAGCTTTGATAACTCTCAGCAAAAAGGTTTTTTTCCAGGGTATTTTATTGGTAAAGACCACATAAATTAAGATTTTAAAAGTGCATGGAAACATGTGCTTAACTTAAAAACTTCTTTCTGTTGGGAGTGTTCAAGGTTATGCTGCTGAGAGATAAACTGAGAAGCTCCAAGAATAGCTCTGATAAAATGCACATGGTATCAGCTAAGTGCTGATGACTTTTTAAGGAAAACAACTGCTAAGGTATCAGTTACACGGCAGCTCTGGAACACTTGTCTGCTGTCACTCATGGCTGCGAAGGTTATTTCTGGAACATGACATTTTAGATGCATACTTTCAATTCTAATTATACAAGAAGCCTTATAAGATCAGATCTTCATCACCAGAATTTGCTTGGACAATGAAATATAGAAACTTTGTGGGATCTCAATGGAAATTATATTTAATTATTTCTGATCTCTTCTGGAAACCACACACACACACACACACACACACACACATATATATATATATATATATATATATATATATATATATATATATATATATATATGAGCTTTCATAGTGTTTAATTGTATTGTAAAATTATTCCCATTTATTTTAGCTGAGCTTCAAAACATCATCATAACTGAGCCTGAAAATCCCAATTCAATATCCAGTTCTGCCCTACGCTCTTATTGTATGTACACATCAGGCCCTGATTTCTATGAAGGAACCCATGTAATGAAGAATTTTTACCCCTGTGAGAGGTAGAATAAATTTGATTCATAGTGAAAGAAACTTCACTTTCTCAGTTTTAATTTAAGCTTGGGACTGTCACAAAATCAGGCACAAGAGCAAAAGTAAATGGAAGTTAATATGTGAGTAATTTGCCTTGAAATACTGTGTGATTTTTCTGTTTGTTGATACCAGATATGTTCTGAGTGAAGGTTTTTAATGATAAAAAAATGTAACTTTAATGGATGTATGATAATATTAAGAAGATAATAGCTACCTTTCTAAAAACTGCACAATTCAACATAGGTTAATAAATAGGTCATGCAAATATAAAATATAAACACACTATCTTTTCTAGTGGCAGTGTGTTACTTCAAAGTAGGATCTTGTGGCATAGCAAGAGAAAGCAAACTTTCTTTCAGATTTCATATGGCTTTGCAGTTGTGCAATCCATCAGTGTCAGTGGCTACTTTATATCCTAGCTCACATTTCGAAGGTGGCTGTCTTTCCATATTCAAAATTCCACTGAGATACTCCCTAAGAAAGAGGAGAATTTTATCTGCATCTTTAATGCCAATATGCTTCTGTAAAGTGAAATTATTCACTACTTACAGAGTGACTTTAAAATAGAGTCTTTTGGTATTTTTTGCATTATTGCATTATTAATAATGCAACATTCCTTTATATTATTATTTATTATTATTAATTTATTAATATTGCATTATTTGCATTATTAAGCTAAATACATTGTAGATTTCCACATTTATTTCAATTGCTTCTTAGTGCCCTAGTTGTCTTGTCATTGCAGAATGCAGATATTTTGCACCAGCCAAATATTTTTAAAAATTACACAGGGTAATTTTTTCCTGTCAGATAAAACAAGTTAGTAGACAAAGAGAGGCAGCCTGAATGACCTGTGGAAGGTCACACAGTAAGTCAAGCAGAATTTTGTCTCCTGCTGCATACTTGCAATGCCAAAGCACAGCTCCACTAAATACAATGGTTTCCCATCCAATTCAGCCAAGCATGTTCCAAGATTAATTTGATATACAAATTTGTCAAAACCCACAATCTTTTCATTTCACTAGGTTGTTAAAACTGAGAAAATTGTTCAGAGAATAGTTGTATATATTCTCAAAATCTTGCAAGAAGTGTGGGGATATGATAACATTTTCACCACTGATACCTAATGATGGGGTTTTTGCTTGCAGAGTGCCTGTAAAGATGACGACGAAAGCGCCAACATTTACACAGCCGTTACAAAGTGTTGTGGCACTGGAGGGTAGTGCCGCAACCTTTGAGGCTCATATTAGTGGTAAGGTTTTGATTCATTCTTCCTAGATTTGTTATTGTTTAGCACTAATTTATTTTCTAATGTTTATGCTGAGAAAAATGATGACACTTTTCATAGATCATAATCTGGTGTGAATGAGTAAAGATGAGTGCTGAAATATGGATATATATCCATATCATACAGTGCTGAACAGCACCTTTAAATGTATATGCATAAAAATACAAACTGTGCTAATAAGAGAACTTCATGTGGCTTCAGTAAGAATACTTTCATTTGGATGATGACTGGGCAGAATTAGAAGTCAGGGTGCAAATCAGGGTTTATGCTAGTTCTTCGAAGACCTTTTGTTAAGCTTTACTGTAGCTAAGCTGTATTCCTGCTTCCTGTGTCCTTAAATTTACTTAATTTCAGAGTTCTAGGAGGGGGATTAAAAGCACAAACTCTAGGCCCAACTGGCCTCTGAAGAGGGCAGAAAACCCTAGTATGCTAAAAAATAGATATGTATGGTGATCATGACAGTAACACAAGGCTGGATTAATATAAATTGCCTGTGCAATTTAAAGATACCATGCAATTTAAAGGATACTTGATTTCTCCAGTCTACATACTATTCAAACACCCTATCTTGTGCAAAACACCATGCAAACCCCTGAGACAGCGTTACCAGAGACCCAACACCCTGTTTTAAGAGTGTGTCTGACCTCGGCAGTGACTAAGGAGAAATGACATGTGTTCCTGCTGGTGGAATTATATTGTCTTACAGGCATTAGCAATGTGATGATCCACATACCATAAAGCACTACTCAGATGCTCTGTGACAGGTGCAAACACATGATCTGTGCTACTATAAAGATCTCTGACATCTATGGTCCATGTATTTCATCCCTGGGTCCCTTTGCATGGCACTGACTCGCACAAGGTGTTTGAACATGTCCTGCAGCCTCCATCCACGACATTTTTTCATGCCATGTTCTATTATTTGGCCCTCATTCCTCAGTTAATTGCCCCAATTTTCTCTTCTTGCCTCTACAATGTAAATTTCCTGTGAACATTTTTTCTGCTTTTTAATAATGAGTCAATACTCATTATTATTATTATGAATACCTAAAATATATTAGAAGGCTAGTATCATTATTCAATGTGATTTTGGCTAATTTCATTTGTGTGATATTATGGAGTAGTTGGGAGGGGAACTAGATTTCTTACTAAGTGAAGATACAGCAGTATTTCTAATAGCATATGCCATATTTGTATGTTAGCCTCAAATATCTTGTGAGTCAACCTCTTGTTAGGTTTTTTTCACATTGTGAGATTCTGGTATATCCTTCCTGCCCTAAAAACATTCTCTTGGTTTGAAAGATCTGACAGTGGCTTGGCATTTAGTGTTCAACAGCATAAAAAACAGGAAAGGTTTTTACTATAACTAATTGCATAAGTAAAGGACTACACAGCTTTATCCTGCTTTAATGTCTACCCTTTTTATCTGCAATGAATTATTGTGTGTTTAAAAATCAGAATTTTTCTCTATCTCTAATAACATTGGTCTATTATAAACAAGTCAAGTATTAATACAGAGCTACAGTTCAAATGTGAAGAGCTCAGTTAATGTAAGAGTATCAAGAAGAGCTTAGCAACCACCTGAGATGCAATTTTGCTGTGTGAAAACTAGAGCAAATGAACTGTGCTGCTGTATTAGAATGTGAATTCAGTGTCACATTACAAAGGGATGATATCAGATGAATATACCCAGCATGTAACAGAAAGCACAGAACACACAAACCCTGTTATTAAAAGCAGCAAATGCCAGAGCAGCCAGGACACTGTTGCAGGGGGAGTCCTACTGGGTCACCAGTGACTGAGTCATGAGACAAGAAAGTCAGAAGTGTTGCTGGCATTAGAACTGTGCTAAGCTCATGTGTCCACAGTACTGATCAAGTTTGAATTTTTTCATAAAGAATTAACCTATGCACTGCTTACCTTTCTTGAACCGGTATTTTCAGGTATTACCCAGTGCAAGACAGCCTTTTCATAGTGCTTGTTTTTGAAAGCAGCACACAGGTCATACACAAGTTAGCAGTACCTCTCACATGGCTGTCAGGAGAATCTTATTGATCTCAATTACTTAAGTGGTGAATTTGAGGCACTACCAGTCAATATTCTTCTTTTTGGTATCAAAGTTCAAAAAACCTCAAGGACAGTTTTAAAATGAAAAGCAATTGTCCTAATCATTAACAGTCAAATCATGGTGTATTTGGGACATGTAGAAGTAAAATGCTACTCCATATAGACCGGGCACACATATCTATAACCTTAGTTAGATCTTACCTAGCTCTGTGACCTGGGACTAGCAGAGTGCTTGTATTTGTGGAGTTGAGTTTTAATTATAAACTTGGGCTCAGATTTCGAAAATGACTTCTAGCTTTGGATCCCTTGTACGTAGCAGTTTGAGACATCAAAATAGACTCCATTTTAAAAGTGCAGGCCTTTTTCCACCTGCCACAGAAACTCCTGTTTTGGCTAATCATCATATAATACTACTGCAAGAAACTAGAACTTTTGACAATGTTTCAAGAAATTCCCTACTGAGGACATGTTTTGGGGGGTGCATAGCTTAAAACATTTTAAAACTAATTTTCACAAATACTGAAGACACATAGTTCTGAATGAAATCACTGGGGTCTGCTGCATATTCTAAGTTTATGATGATAATGCCCCAGTTGCCCTACACCAATAGCACAAAATTGAATTATGCCATCCCATCAAGACTGTTTGATAACTTCCATCTGTGAAATTAATAATGCTTAAATGTACTTTTACTATTCTGATTTCTAATCCTCCCTAAAACTGTCCACATTTTCTTTCTCTGTGTGTGTGTGTGTTCCTGTTTTACATTTCTCAAAATATCAGTGCTTTACTGTGAATAAGATTTTAAACTTTCCTAACCAAGTCTGATGGGACTGCAGTGAACCAGTGAAAGCCTCAATCTACATATCAGCTTCTCTTTCACTTCAGTCTCCCACAGTCATTTTCCTTCCACATCAAATTCCCTAATAATTTATTCTGTTTACAGGAAGGATACTCTAGAAAGGAAGCAGAATTCTGTGCACCTGGGGTTTTCCAAACCACAGACATTAGAACTGGGAAAATTAATTCATCTGTAAAGGAAGTCTCAGATCTCATTCCTTTGCCCCCATGCAGTGCAACTGGTGATTTGGGTTGAGTGGAGATATACGTGAGATGAATTTGGGAAGATTTTAATTTTGAAGAAATGTTGTTCTAGAATTACAAAAAAGACTTTGAGCTGGAACCATCTCCTTAAATTACCTGTTCTCCTTATGTTGTTTATATAAGAAATTTACTTGTTCATCAAATAGATTTAAGTTATTCAATAAATTTGGCTGAGTAGAACACTGAGAAGAGAATTTCCAAAGGCAATCTAAAATCAACATTTAAAACCAAAAATCAGCTGTCATTAAAACTGAAATTTTTCTGACCCAAAGATTCTTGCTCCTGACCCTGACAAAAAAGAGTAATATATTTGAACAACAGTTGATTCCAGATGACTGCTGTTGATCAAACTCAAAAAAATCCAGAAAAAGAAATTAAAACTCCCAAAACTTTGCTAGCATTTGATTTTAATATATACAGCAGTCACTTTTTCTGTCACTTCATTTTCTAAAGCCATAGTAGTGTTAGAACACATGTTTCATTTGGTTGGAAGTTCTGATCTTTACATGATCTCCAGACTATTGGACTGGATAAATACGCTAGCAATAATCAGTCCTACTTAGATACTAGCAAATACATTTTAAAAATACCCTACATTAATTGATTCATCCTCCCCATGATTTTGATAAACTTCTATTTCTTAGTAAGATTGCTAAACACTACAATTTTCTCATTATTTAAGTGATTTACTAAACACAGGAGCCAGTGCAGCTGCACTATTGCTCTGTGCATTTTAGAGACCTTTCTAAAACCAAATTCCTGTGCCACTGTGACACTGGACATATATCTGCGCCTATGGCATTATGCTTTACTGCAACTGTGTATAGATGGTAATTTTTTACGTTTGGCATTTCATAATGTCTTGATCCCCATTTGTGTTCCTCTTTCTGTAGGTTTCCCAGTTCCTGAGGTGAACTGGTTTCGGGATGGCCAGGTTCTCTCTGCTGCAACTCTGCCCGGTGTGCAGATCTCGTTTAGTGATGGCCGCGCTAGACTGGTGATCCCCACCGTGACAGAAGCCAACAGCGGGAGATACACTGTGCAAGCCACCAATGGATCTGGGCAAGCGACTAGTACTGCTGAGCTGCTTGTCACAGGTACACAGCAGCTAAAGAAAGGCACCTCTCTCTGCCTGCTAGCAGTGTGAGGGAGATTTTCACACAATGAAATAGTTCAGATTTCAAGTACATGATCAGCAATAAATAGCAAACCACATTCCTTTTCCGAAAGTGGTCTAGAACTCAGCACATGCTCTCACCAGTAATGTCTAACAGTGTCCTTTACATTTTAACTGTATCAAGTTTAATCTTGATCTCACAAATTCTTATTCATGATTACATGCTTCTGGTTCAGCCCTTATGCATGTTGCTCCCTATGGTCTGTCATGATGGCCCATTAAAATTGCCCATAAAAGAAAGGATGAAGTTCTCCAGGATGGAGCCATTAATGATATCTAATGGTATCAATTATATTTAACAGAAAAAGTCACATAAAGTGCCGTACCAAAAGACTGTGCTTAATGCCTATGGTTACAAGCAATGTATATGTAATTCCAGAAACATTTGCAATCATAGGTGTAATCAAAAATAATATTTTGAATGTTTCAGAAGGTACTATCATCTGTCAGTAGCATGGGAAGAAGAAATAGACCTCAAGCGCTTCTAGTAAGGAAAGTATCTAGTACTTGCCATTCTTTTTAACAGAAACTACTGTTTTTCTATTTACTTCTTCAATAAAAATGCAGCTGCCACAGCACCACCAAACTTCTCTCAACGACTACAGAGCATGACTGCAAGACAAGGAAGTCAAGTTCGACTTGACGTGAGAGTGACTGGAATCCCTACACCTGTGGTGAAGTTCTATCGGGATGGAGTAGAAATTAAAAGTTCCCCCGATTTTAAAATTTTACAAGAAGGAGACCTTTACAGCTTAATAATTGCAGAAGCATATCCTGAAGACTCCGGCACCTATTCCGTAAATGCCACAAATAGCGTGGGACGTGCTACTTCAACAGCTGAATTGCTAATTCAAGGTAACAGAGCTGAAGCTGCAGGCCATGAAAATCAGAGCATTAATGGTAGTGGTGAAATATGCACCACTTCATTGAAGTTTTATCAACAAGTTAATTTATATTTTCTTTCTCAAGAGTTATTAACTTGCTGTAAAAAAAAGCAGTGTCTTTGATGAAATTTGCCAAAGATTTTTGTCTGAGATTTAAAAGCACCTCTTCTCCAGAATGGGTCTTCTTTAAGCAGAGGATATAGTTGATGGAAAAAGCGTGGGATACCTTAAGTAGTTCTCATTTGGTCTGTAAATATCTCAAAGTTTTATTTGTAAGTTGGCTTTGATTGAATAGATTAATAAATTAGACTGCATAGCTGTACCTAGTCTTGTGAAGGAGGCTGGTAAGGATGAAGACAGTTCTTAGGGAATTGTGGCAGGGAAACATGCTACCCAAAGCAGTCTTGCTTGGATTTCACCTCAGTCAGGCTTAGATTCTCTGTAATTGTTTTAGACCCAGAATTGATATGAAGAATCTGCAATGAATGTATTTTGGTTTACTTTATTTGAGTTTTTTTCTAATGACTTGGTAACGCAGTAATACTGTTTGAACTCTTTTCACAATTATCTGTCTGTAGATATTGAAGGCAAAACAGACAGTTGTTTAATTATTTTTCTGTTGTGTATGTAAATTTTTATATAATTTGGTTTGACCATTCATTTATTTCTCTGTTTATTGATTGTTGCCATATGCAATTCTTCTGACCACGTTTTCTTTCAAAAGGCGAGGAAGAAGCCGTTCCTGCTAAAAAGACAAAGACAATTGTTTCGACTGCTCAGATTTCACAAACAAGACAAGCCAGAATTGAAAAGGTATAGTTTTCAAAAACAAAGCAGGTATGGCTAAAGTGTGGAGGATTACTTCTACAGTCCCTCACTCTAGTTTTCCTTTTCTGTTTTTTCATTGTAGAAGACAGAAGCCCACTTTGATGCCAGATCACTTACAAGTGTTGAAATGATTATAGAAGGTGCAACCACCCAACAGCTCCCACACAAGGCACCTCCACGAATGCCTCCTAGACCTACATCAAAATCACCAACCCCGACAACTGCTGCAAAAGCACAAATGGCACGACAGCAATCACCATCGCCTGTTAGACAATCACCATCACCTGTAAGACATGTCAGAGCACCAACACCTTCACCAGTAAGGTAAAATTACTATTTTTTTGGGCAATATTTGAAATTTGGAATCACTTTTACATGTAGAAGTAATGCTGTAGAATGTGAGCAGAGTATGAAATGAAAGAATGCACCGACTTATTAATGACTGTTTTTTTTCTGATGGTGAGCTGTAACGTGCTATATTTGCCACTGCTACAGAAGCGTGGGTCGCCTAAGTAGACTTCTATCCCCTATTGTAGAAAATCCCATTTGATTGATCTACATAGAGCCAAAGTAGCACTCATAGCTCAATTTCATGATGAAACAGAAAAAAAACAGTAGAGCAGTTGGCTCTTGATTATTTTAGATGAACAGAGAAAAGAGCAATGACACTGATGAGTGGCAAACTGAATGAAAGGATATGTAAAAAAATTGAGCTCATGTTCCTTGTATGTGCTGGTAATAACTACAGAAATAATATTTTGAAGGTAGTGAAGCTAAATGTGGTTATGGTAAAACAAAGTTTACCTCTGCTGTGTAGAAGGTCTAGAGAGGGAAAGTGAGTGATTTGAAGAGCAAGGCTCGTGGTGTGGGAGACCCCATGAGGTCTGTGCTGAGGGGCAGGTAAAGCGAAGAGTGTTTTGAAAGTCCTGCAGTTTCGGTATCCTGAACTGCAGCATCATGGAAGGAATGTCTCCAAGCTGAATGCTCAGAAGAGCCCCATCTAAGTTGCCAGAGCTGGGTGTGCTGGTGAATTTTACCCCACGGATAATAACTTGCAAGGAGAGGAATAAATGGATTTATAGCGACTAGCAGTAACTAAAAAACTACATAAGTGAAAAAGGAATTCAATAGCGACATCTAGAGCACGTATGGAACTAGAAATTTGCCCTCGCTAGTCAGACCCTTTTTAGACATAAAACACGTTAGAAAAAACTAAATCTAAGAATTAACATGATGCTGCTGCCCCCTACTGCTGCTATTTGTTAACATTCTCGGGGAAATACAGCACAAAAAATTCCACTTAAAGAAATTCTAAGTTAGAAAGCCTCTTTAAGAATTTTGGAAAATGCTTTAAAACGGCCTGCTTGGATTAGGACTGAGTTTTTGGAATATCAGAATTTCGAAACTAGCACTTTCCAAGTGGATATAAATTATTGTGTCTGAGATCTGTAAACATAAGTGAGGGGAAAAATGTTAGGCACTGATAAGAAATTTGCCTGGATTATGGGTACATATATGGGTGACTCATGAAAATAAGATGTAGAACAGGAGTACATCCAGTTATTTTGCTAGGTGGTTGCCACATGACATTTTTCTCAAGATTGGCTACAATTATGATTTTGTCTCTCTACAGAGACTGGACTATGAATGTATTATGTAGTATTTACAGCCTGTGAGCCTTTTGCATTATTCCTATTAGAAGAATTAGGATAGAGTAAATGCAAAATCATTTTTATATTTCAAATATATTTGATGGACTGAAATTTCTTTTGCCACTTGTTCTTATCTCTTTTTGGAAACTAAGCTACTAAAAAGACATGTTAAAGTTATGAGAATGACAACAGCTAGGAGTAATGTTAAAAAAACAAGTTAGTGTAATCTACAAGTAGAGCCTCTCAAAAACCTTTCTTAAAATGAAACTACACATTACTGGAGGTACCCTATATGGGGAGTGAGTTCAAGTTCAGGCTGAAGTTGTTTATACAGTTATAACTCTGTGGCAGTAGATTAATTATATTGATACTGTATTTTTTTTAATAGGTCAGTTTCTCCTGCTGGGAGAATCTCCACCTCACCTATTAGACCAGTGAAATCTCCATCCCCAATCCGTAAACCACACGTAGTGACAACAGCTGGGGCTGATGTCCTTCCTCCTTGGAAGCAGGAAGGATATGCTGAAACCATGGAAACCCAGATGAAGGAAACAAGAGTATCTACAAGCACTACCCAAGTCACTGAAGAAAGATGGGAAGGGAGATACGGAGTCCAAGAACAAGTTACTGTTACTGGCACTGCTGCTGGCGAGGTGGCCACTGGTGCTAGAGAGGTAAAGTCTCTTTCTGGAAAAAATATTGGGTTTTGTTTGTGTGGGGTCTCACCGCTGCTGGATGGATCTGCTAAATGGAATCTGAGAGGCTATGTGTAAAAACCTTGTGTGCATCTGCTATTCAGAGAGTTCTGCTGTAGATGTGGAAATGCTTCTTTGCAACATTCTGTCTCTGTACTGGTTTTGTGCTTCTTCTGAATGTATGCAAAATATGAAAAAATGTCTTTTGATGTGACTAATATAGGTGAGAAAGGACAGTGAAAAAACAGCAGCTATTGCTACAGTTGTTGCTGCTGTGGATCAAGCCATGGTGAGAGAACCAGCTCCAGGTGTTGCAGAGCAAACTGCTAAAAGGACAGCAATGACTGCAGTCCACATTCAGCCTGTTCATGAGCAGGTAGAAATAGAGCACAGAGATTCTATGATTTCCTTTTATCCCTTCATCCAAACAAAGCATGATTCACTGTGAGGAATTAACAAGATATTACCCAGTGCACTGCAAAAGCATGCATACTCATCTAGAACACCTAGACTGTAAAGGAATGCTCAGGTTCATTTACACCATTGCATTCCATCATAACAGGATTGAACTAATTACTCTTTATAAGTTGCTTTCTCTGGAAGTGATCCTCTTTTCTCTCTTATCCTTTATTCTCTAACATTATTCTTAGAACAATGACATTTTTTTCTCTAATATCTCATTTATAATTTCCCCACTAGAAATAACATAATTCTCCCTTAGTATTTTTCATTTACTTGAATTCCTCTCTTATTTTTCTTTCTCCTCTCATTTTGATGATCAAATTTTAAAAATTAATTCTAAGACTTTGGGTTTTTTTTTTTTTGTTGCAACAAAAAAACAGATGAAAAAGGAGGCAATGGTAGTAGTTACCAGTGATAAAGCCACAAAACAAACAGTGATATCGAGAACTAGAGAAGGAATTGTAACTTCACAAGAACAAAGACACATCTCTCCTGAAAAGGTGAATACAGATTGTACCTGAGATTTTTTTTATGCCCTATTGTTCAAAAATCTGATATCTCATACAGAAGTCAAGCCTACGAAGAAGAAAAATGAGATTCTGTTATTATTTGTCCCTTTTATATATGTGCACTCTTCCAGTTTACAGTGCTATCTTTTTCCTGTCTCTTTTCTATGATTACTGTCTTTCACTTTTTATTTCACTTCCATTATTTACACCTAAGAATGTGATAGATAAAGTTGCAATTACTAAGACAGACCTCTCTTTTTTCATGTATTATAAAGTAATTCACTAGATAGCATTCTTGATCATTTAAAGAATTGACATGTAGAAACCAGCTCTTAAATTTTGTGGGGGGCTGGGTGTGTCTGTGAGGGTGTTCTGATATTGTCTCTAAGCTTGCCATTTGTAGCCTGCTTTGTCTGTTGGCAACACAGGGAGTCAGAAAAAATGGAGGAAAAACTAATTCTGCATTGAAATCAATTCTGAAAATACAAATGAGTGATTTGAATTCAGATTATTTTAACATGTGTTTTATCAGAAAAATGTGATTTAATGGAAGATGAGATTTTATAGTCAATGTTATATTTGCATTATAGTAGAAATGCATGAGGAAAAAAGTGTAACCTCCCTTTAAAGTACTGAGAAAGAGAAATCCACCTGGGCAGTAATCTGAACTTAGCATTTGAATGCTAAGTCAAATTCTTGTCAAATGAAAGTTTCATAAAACTTATTTTTAGTATCCTACACTTTCTTAAGGTGATTTTAATGCAGGACAGTTTTTCTCTGAGCCAATTTTTTTGGTACTGCTTTCAGTAGCAAGCCAAGCATTTGTGCAATGTTCTATTATTTTTCTGTTAAATGTTTTGTACAAAGTCCGTTTATGTTTTTATTGTTGTTTCCAGACTAGATGATTTCAAAATACAGAATGTGTCATCTTTGCTCACTTTAATTTCTACGCTCTTTTCCAAATATATTGAAAATTACACACCTTATATTTTAAAATAAAAATAAAAAGTTCCTTATTTGTAAATGTCCAGGTGAGAAAAGAACCAGAGAAAACTCCAGTACCGACAGTAATAATTGCCACAGACAAAGCCAAAGAACAAGAAAGAATAACAAGAGCTACAGAAGAAATATCTACCAGACATGAACAAGTGCACATTGCTCATGAACAGGTAAATAAATGTTACAATCTTTAGCTCGTTGAGATACTCCGGTTTACAAAATTGGGTAATAACTTTCCTGTCCTTCTTTACAAGAGAAGATTACTACACAAAACCTTTGTGACACACGGTATTCCAGACCACAATCTCTGGTGGTCCAGCGCTACTGACCTCAAACAGCTCTGTCTGCAGAGGACTGAGCTGCCCTTCTTGCAGATCCTTCCAGCATTAGGGCTTTTATTGCCACAGTACACAGAATTTCATCTGATGCTTAATCACAAATTTATCTCTGAAGGTAGATTTCTGAATATACATTTTAAAGGTTATTTTTCATGGTATGATATGTGGTGTGGAGCTTGATTTAATGAAGCTCATATTTGTGTGAGGATTGAATACATCTGTTAGACCAAGTTGTGGAACCACTCAACTGATGGGGTGAGCTACTGAGTCAATAATACTACTTTCTACGCAGTTTCTACAAAACATAATGATACATTACAAACTAGGAATTACAAAGTTTCTTCTCTTATTCAAATAAAAATCAATGCAATATATTAACGACTTTGCATGAAGTTCTCTCAGCACATAAGATGGGCTATAACTTGAGTACAAAGGTATTACTCTAATTCTGACGTCATGTTTCTTTCTTCTTGATATACATTTAGAAACATTATCCTGCTTTCCAAAAAAGGTTGTGTAATCATGACAACAGGCATAATCAATTACTATTATTTTTCTTTACCATAAAAAATAGATAAGAAGGGAAGAAATGAAACCTTCAGTGCCTAAGGTAGTAATTACTACTGATAAACCTAAAGCACCGGTCATAATATCGAAAAGTAAAGAAAGAGTTGCCACCAAACAAGAACAAGTGAGCATAACACGTGAAAAGGTGAATAGCACTCTTTTAGCCATGTTTGGGTTTTATCCTTTCTTCTTTGCAAACCTCTTGTTTTCCTCAAAAAATACTAACTATATATTTCCAGCTCATTTTTTCTAAGATTATTCCACTTACAAACTTTTAGACCTACTGCTAATTAGACTAAATTATTTCATCTTGATCTTCCTCTCTTGTTTTCATTAATAGGATGCTCATAATTATCTTCTGACTGATGTTTGGAGTGGACTGACTGACTCCTGAAATGCATTATAACTTTTTTTTTAATCATTACTTTTATTTAAATAGGTACGAGGGTATAACAATACTTATCACTATACACATAACACAGAGATGTGTGCAGTGCACAAGGATCTAACCCCTCAATTCTCCTTCCCTATTCCCATTTCAAAATGTTTTCTCATTGTTCAAGTATCTTTCAAGACTGAATTTAACTGAAACTTTTATTTCTGCTATAAGAATGAGATTAAAATGGAAGCTGAGAAAACTACTGTAGTTCCAGAAACAGTTGCCACTGCTAAAACCAAAGCACCAGTCACAGTGTCCAGAACTGGAGAAGAAATTACAGCCAATGCACTGTTACAATTTGGTTTATCTGCAAACCTTACATTTTAAGACCTACTTTGGTACAACAGAACGCTCTCAAATTAATTCCTGAAAACATACCCATTCAGTCAGATGATTTTCAAGTAAAAGAGTCAGTAGGATTAAGTTTCTAGTGCTGAAGAGGTTCATATCCCACCCTGCTAGGAAATGTCACACTTTAGGCTATAGTCTGATTTCTCTGTGACAGTCTCCTCTCTATCAGCGGCTTTTAAGCAACATTTACTTATTCAAATTTCTGACTCTGCAATCTTTTTTTCTGCTTGATGATTCCTTGTAACTTCATGGTTGTCAGATGAAACAACTTCTCTTTATTGAGGTATGAATTGTTCTTTGTACAAAACAAGCTCTAACATCCATTCAGGTCAGTCCCGTTTGTTACTTATGACCATCAGACACTTGTTGGCACTGCTTTGTTCCAGTAGGATTCCCACAGTAGGAAAGATCTACAATACAGTCAGGAACTCTTACATGTAGAAGAAAAGCACAGTTGACAACAGCTGTTATTTAAAATCTATCTACCTACAATGTAGTACATTCATAAAACACTTTTATAAAATATAAGTAAATGAGTGAAGCATATAAAAGTCACTCACTGGAGTCAGATTGCTAGGTGAGTTCAGTCCCTCATTATATGATGTAAATTTAGAGCCAAATTCAAGCCAGTATAAAAATGTATTTGAAAACTGACAGTAATACTGAATAAGAGGTCCCTGTTACCTAAACACTGCTTTAATAAGAAAACAAAATCTCTGTAAAGGATCACATTTTGGCCTCAGCTAAGTAATTTTAGTTTAAGCTGGTAATGGTTTTTAAATCAGTATGAAATTATCTTTTAGGGTTTTTTTTCCCATTTACAAGGCATACATATAATATGCTCTGTTGCTACATCCAGATCAGTTATGACAGTAATAACAGCCAGTAGTAATAGTCACTATTATCTACTTCTGGCTGACTGGTCAGAAGTTTGGACCCTAATAACAAAGTTGACAGTATTTATGAGTTATTAGAAACAAATCGAAGTCCTGATAAAAAAGCATTATTTTCAAATTATCAGACATCTCAGTCTCCCTTCTTTTGTAAAATACTTTAAAATAGATCAGTACTGAATTAACAGCTATACCTGATGTAAAAATTTTTATGGGTCTGTTTCTTAGTAAAATACATTCACAACAGATGCTAGATGCATTTTTTTGCATCCACAAGAGTTATATGGAGCTGATGAGCATGCTTCAAAACTATGTGCACATTTACCTACCTGCATACTCTTAGACAAGTGGACACAAATGTGGCTGTAAAGTATTAAAATAAGTCTTGCAGATAAATATTGATATGCATAAAACACAGAAGCACAGATATATTCTGAATGTGCAGAGACAGCACTTAGAGAATAGATTTGCATTTGAATTTACTGATCCTTAAGTGTATTTACAGGTGCATACTTTTGATCTTTTCATCATGACTTCTGCGAAACCATACAACCTCTCTTTGGAATATACCTCTCTTTGGAATATGTTTGTCATATATACAAGTTTTCAATATGTGAATTGTTATGAATATGTGTATAAATTCTGCTGATGTTATTTGCAGACTCAAGCAGGAAAAAAGGCTGAAGCTGTAGCTACAGTTGTTGCAGCAGTTGATCAGGCACGGGTTCGATCACCCTGGCAACCAGAACAAGCAGATGAAGCTTATGTAAAGGAGAAAACTTTGGAATATGGTTATAAAGAGCACATTGTAACAGACCGTGGTTCTGAGGCCCCAGCAGAACGTCATGTTGTCACCAAAGAAGTCAAAACAGTCTATGTTCCTCCTGAGAAACATATCTCAACTCCTGAAAAGCAGGAAGTTCATATATCAAAAGAGGTTAGACTCTTTTTTTTACACTACATTCTTTTCCAGAAACTGTCCAAGTCAAATGTCCAAGTCAAATGTCCAAGTCAAATCTGTTTCATTTAAAGAACAGCATCACTTTCAACAACTTTTTTCCTTACTTTGTGTAGATAAAAAGAACAACAGAGCTTGAGAAAACAATTCATGTTGAACCACCGCGGCCTCGCACAGCGAGTCCTCACTTCACAGTCTCCAGAGTTGCTGTTCCTAAACCAGATCATACGTATGAGGTAAGCTGAAGATGCATCCAAGAGGAACAGCATGCTCATTTTCAATAGCCAGTAGGTCATCCATTCCAATTGGATTTTCCCCCCACACTCCAGTGTGGTGTTTCCTCAAGAGGAAGAGTTGTGTGCCCCTTGCAGTTATTTTTGTTGGCTTGTTTGACTAATAAAGAAAACTGCCATTAACAAACAAATTAATTGCTAAAATACAATTTTTTGCATTATTTCTTATTTAAATAATCTTATAAACTGTTTGAGGATGCAGCTTCAGTACTTAATGCCATACAGTAAAAACTGTAGATATCAGTCATGCAAATTATATTTTCTAAAGAGCAGAAGTATCCCTCTTTAATCTTATTACGTGCATCAGTTCACTCACACACTGTTTTTTTCTTCCTTGCTAATCAATACATGCTAAGCTAATTTTTTTAATAGAAAAAATCCAGACTGACTGCATAATATGATACCATCAATTTTTATTCTTCCATTTTTCTGTTGGACTCCTTTACATAGTATTAACATTTTCCAGTTATTAATTTTCTCATTCAAGCCTACTTTTTCTCTTAATCTGGAATTTTAAAAATATTTTCCCCCAAATATGATTAAACACTGTTATGAATATTTTTAATAAATATTTTGATGTATTTTTAAAAAGTTTTTCCACCTATAAAAAGATTTTGAAATCTCTTCAGTTATTTTAAACACTGGAAATTATATAATTAGTAGTACTCTTTATTGCAGTATTCAACAGACTAAATGGAAATCTAAGGCTTCAAGTGAAGAAACAGAGAGAACATTTCTTGTGCTGCGCTTAAGAGCTTCTTGACCATTTAAAGATCAAATTCTATCTGAAAAAGAAAATATTTAAATGTGAGATGGATCAAAAATAATACAGGGATATTATTTATCTGGCATTCTGCTGCTGCAACCTAAAACTACTGCTCTTTTTTTTTTTACATACAGCTTTTGCAGTGTCAAAACCAAGTAACTAAGGAAGCAACTGCTGCATACGCAATCTGCTCAAGAAATGCACTCTCTCTTTTGAAATAAGACAATAACAAAGCTGTAACTCTATTTCTTCTGTTCCCTAGGTTTCAATAGCTGGAACTGCCATGGCTACTCTGGAGAAAGAGCTATCAGCTACTTCTGCTGCGCAAAAGATCACCAAGCCTGTGAAGCCACCTCAGCTAAAGCCTCATGAAGTCAGGACAAAAGCAGAGCCAGTTGCCCCTCCACAGTTTCCCTTTGGAGAGGCTGCGGAGACATATAAGAGTCACTATGATGTTGAGACTAAAAAGGAGACAAGCATTAAAAGTGAAGCAGTGCGGACAGAACACTTGATGCTGCATAAAGAAGGTGAAGCAAAGGTATGTTTTTAAGCAAATTTCTGTCACTCTGACTGACTTTCATCTTAAAAATATGGACTAGCCTCACTTTTTTGCTGTCTTCTTATCACAATTTTCCACTTTTAAAGCATTTTGCTGCCTTTTATTTTTTATTTGTTTACACAAATCCTTGTTAGGACCTAATATTTACTTACGACATGCAAAGAGTTCATACTACCTGATTTATTTTCTTATTTAAATTATACTTTGTTCATTATTGTTCTCTAAACAACCTAGGTGACAGAAGCTGCCAGAGTTCCCGTACCTGCTGAAATCCCTGCTACACCACCCACCTTAGTCTCAGTAAGTAATTTGTATGTAGTGTAGGGGAATTACAGTAGATTTTCACCCATTCTCTTTTCTAATTTTTATCGCTTAATACTTAACCATTAAAAATTGGCTTTATATAATAATTTAAACTTTGCATTAGATTTACTCAGCCATATAATTTATCTCTGATACAAAGTGTTCTTGATGTTTTTTATGGTAGTGATTCTTCACATTTATGTCACATAATAGGTTGATCTACCTGCATAAATATGAACCTACCTTTTCATGTTGTTAATAACAGCAATGTTCAGAGACCCTAAAAGCCAGTTTCAAATACTTCCCTTTGGAAGTATTCTCTTTCCTGCATTCATTGCTTCACAGAACAGTGTTTTGAACTAGATGTTCAATTTTTCATTCAAATAGGTTTTAGATATTTGAGTATCTGTTTAGTATTGAAAAGGTATACTGACTGTGATACTTAATTTTTGTCACACAGGGCCTCAAAAATAAGACTGTGACTGAAGGTGAGTCTGTCACTCTGGAGTGCCAAATATCTGGTCATCCTCAGCCTACAGTGACATGGTACAGGGAAGACTACAAAATTGAGAGCTCAATGGACTTCCAGATCACTTTCAAAGCAGGACTTGCTCGCCTTGTGATTCGTGAAGCCTTTGCAGAGGACAGTGGAAGATTTACCTGCACTGCCACCAATAAGGCTGGGAGTGTCAGCACTTCCTGCCACTTACATGTAAAAGGTAAGTATATTTATCGAATCATAGAATTGTTAAAGTTGGAAAAGACCTTTGAGAGATTTCAGTCATTAGCCCAAAACTGCCAAGTCCACTGCTAAACCATATCCCTAGGTGCCACATCTACATGTCTTTTAAGTACCTCCAGGGTAGAGAAGGTATTTAAAAGTCAGCTCCACATGACTCATGGGCAACCTGTTCCAATGCTTGATAACCCTCAACAGCCTTTTTGGTGAAAGATTTCTTCATATTCAAACTAAACCTCCCTTGGTGCAACTCAAGGATAGTCCCTCTTGTCAGTCAAGGAAGTGAATAATTTTGTTAACTGTATGTTGCTCATAATGTATCTTGGACATTTGAAACATACAGCTTGAGTTGTGTTCTGGGGTTATTAGGCAAAAGGGTTGTCAGAATATGAGGAAAAGGCTAGTAACTACATATTCTTTTTATGTCAACTGAACTCATTGCTTAAGGCCTATTAAGGTATTTTAAAATCCACTTTATCAAATTTGCCTTTTAGTTACTGAAGAAACTGAGACTCGAGAAACCATTTCTGAAAAGGCTGTTACAGAAGAGAAACGGTAAAGTTATTTTTCTAGACTGCTCCTATTGCAGTCATTACGTTCTTGCATTCTGTTTTATGAGAGCTTCAGACATCAGCTCACTTACCTGCACTGAAATCTTATTTCAGCTATGTGGAGACAAAGGATATTGTAATGGAAGATGTCTCTGCTGCAGCAGAGGAAGTATCGGGAGAACCCATACCTCCTTTCTTCATAAGAAAACCCATGGTACATAAATTAATTGAAGGTGGGAGCATTATTTTTGAATGCCAAGTAGGGGGCAACCCAAAGCCACATGTCTACTGGAAAAAAGGCGGAGTTCCTCTCACGACTGGCTACAGGTACTTTGAATACAATGCCCAAAATCCATCTTAACATAATTTTTATGCATATTCAATTGGCTATGTCATCATTTGATTCCCCCAGTTATGCTGAGCCAAATAACATCCTGATTTCTGTGAAATAAATTATTTTTAACATAAAAGTTATAGGCTCATGTCTTAATGTCTGACTTTAAAAGGTCATAAGGTTTTAAAATATAAATATTCAAAAGACTATAAGATAAGATATACTCATTTGTTATAAACAAATCAAGAAGTTTTGTATTTGTTTTACTCTGTCTATGCAATGTTTGCATTCTCTCTTAGTCTTGTCGGTAGAAAGCAGCATACTTTCTAGCTGAGAAAAAATACTACATTTGTAGCATTCTTGAAATGATATGATGACCCACATTAGGACAAACTGTGTGTGCACAGAATATACCATTATATCGTATCTGATAACTAGACCTCTGATATTTCAGTACTGGTGTTTGGAAACCTATTTATTTAGTGACAACAAAAAGACCAGTACTCTACTTTCAGCATGGTTATTTTTCATATGCTACTCTGTATGCCCATTCATTCCATGAGAAATGCCTGTAAAAGTTTCTCTTTTTGTGCCTTGTACAAGTTAGGAGTGCGTCTAACTAAAAGCAAATTAACTAAAAATTCTGTCCATAATTATAGAGACCATATACTTTTATGTTTTCAATAGATACAAAGTGAGTTACAAAAAAGAAACCGGGGAATGCAAACTTGAAATTTCCATGACTTTTGCCGACGATGCCGGAGAATACACTATCGTTGTTCGTAATAATCTTGGAGAAGCTTCTGCAACGGTCTCCTTACTAGAAGAAGGTACATTTTAGATTAAGGAAATGGGAACAATATTTCTTAGAATTAATTTCCAAATGGAAAAAATATTTTAAATTGTGCTGCAAATTCTTTGCAGCTTAGTTTATTCAGTTCAAGAAACATAAAGGGAGATCTAGTGGCTCTGCTTCTGCAAGACAAAATATCTGACATCAGGCCCTTGAAGTTTGTACTTGTTTTCTCTATTCATTCCAGTGAAAACCAAAAAATTAATCAAAATTAATCTGTTCTCAATTCTTAGCTGATTACGAAGCCTACATAAAATCGCAACAAGAAATGATGTACCAAACTCAAATGACTGCATACGTACAGGAACCTAAAGTGGCTGAGGTAGCCCCACCCATTTCCTACGGCGACTTTGAAAAAGAATATGAGAAAGAACAAGCCCTAATTAGGAAGAAAATGGCAAAAGATACAGTGATGGTCAGAACTTTTGTAGAAGATGAGGTATGCCTATCCCTCCATACTAATTTTGGGTACTCACATTTTACCATACAAATAATTTATTTGCAAGGTCATTATTTGACACAGAAAACTAAACTAAGGTCTTGCTTTTCTATATAGGAATTCCATATTTCTTCTTTTGAAGAAAGACTTATCAAAGAAATTGAACTCAGAATTATTAAGACTACGTTACATGAACTTCTCGAAGAAGATGGAGAGGAGATGATGGTTGATATTTCTGAATCTGAAGCTGTAGAAGCAGGATTCGATTTAAGATTAAAGAACTACAGAACCTTTGAAGGGACAGGAGTTACCTTCCATTGCAAGACATCTGGATATCCATTGCCAAAGGTACCCCAAATCTGTATAACTTTTTTTTTGTACATCACTTGATGCTCTACTTGAAAGAAATCCCTTAACATCTCATTGTCAGACATCCTACATTCTGCATAGGAAACAGTGATTTTCAAAAGAAATTCAGTCTTCTGGTTTGATATCATACTGAATTTTCATTTTGTCTCATACTAGAATACAGTTAGGTTGGTCAGCCAGTTCACAGGTAGCCTGGATTTACCAACTAAGCTGGTCTTGATTTTGAGTATCCCTTAGGTAGCCTAGACCAGTAGGGAACACAGTAGCAGTCCAGTTGAGGTTACTTTTCATCAATATGGCTTTAGATCTGTTTCTAGCTCCAAAGCTTGTCTTTCAGGTTGCCATGCAAACATCTTACACTAATCTCACCTATTTCAAGTAAAAATGTTAATGTTTCACACATGTATGGTGGGCTGTGATGTTTTCCAGCTGAAAAACTGCAAATTGTAATATCTTGTATTTACTAGTCATTAGTGGATCTTTGCCTTTAGGCAGAGATCACATAGCCTTTGGGAGAGTTCACATAGCAGTCTTCTGTTTCTTTCCACGCAGGTGGCATGGTACAAGGATGGCAAACGTATAAGACATGGAGAGCGCTACCACATGGAACTTCAGCAAGATGGCAGTGCCACTCTGCGTTTACCTGTTGTTTTACCTGAAGATGAAGGAATTTATACTGTCTTTGCCAGTAATATGAAAGGAAATGCCATTTGCTCAGCAAAACTCTATGTTGAGCCAGTTGCACCTACAGCAACTCCAGGTTATATGCCAGGACCTGAAGTTATGAGAAGATACAGGTAGGTACACAATAATATTATTTTTGAGACTTCAATCTTCTGTGATAGTCCAAAAGCTCATTACAGAGCAGTTAAATAAGATTATTCTATTGGAGTTTGCGCACCTCTAGAAAAGTTCTAAATGCTTTTTTCGTGACTCAGATAGATTTATGTGCTTTTTGTCCGGTTTTCCCATTTAATAAGCAATGCAGTTGCCAGAGTACAATAATATGCATTTCCAGGCACACTACCAGATTTACAAGCTCTATAACCACATTTATTTGTTAAAGTACTCACATTTATGAAAAAATATTTTCTGCACTTGGAGTTTTAGTGTGGTGTGCAAGTATTTTTTCCTGCCCTTGAAATAGCTGTATTTCTATGACAGAAAAATTAAGCATTGCTATGACCTGTGCTCAGTCTCCATACACATACACATCCATGCACAAACGTACACAGGATTACACTATCCTGTTTTGATCTGTGCACTATCCAAAACCCAAAATTTCCAAATTTCCCAAAATTTGGACATAGTGTATCCTAACACTACTCACCTCTAAAACTCCCGTCAAAAACCTAAAGAAAATTGATTCCAAATAATTTTTTTTTCTCAATTTCTCACATAGGTAAATTGGCTAAACTCTTTAATACAAACTATGAGAAAGGCAAAGGTTGAAATATGTTTATCATATCAGTCCACTGATATATGATATTGTCATACACATCTGTCTTATCTCTTTCTTCCAGGTCTGTCTCTCCACGGTCTCCAAGCCGGTCTCCTGCCCGCAGTTCTCCTTCTCGTTCTCCTGCCCGGAGATTAGAAGAAACTGATGAAGGGCAACTAGAGAGACTATATAAGCCAGTTTTTGTGCTGAAACCAACATCATTTAAATGTTCACAGGGGCAGACAGCAAGATTTGACTTAAAAGTTGTTGGCAGACCTATGCCAGAGACATACTGGTTCCATAATGGTACATCAGCCTCATTTTCATAAAGAAATAATCTTTAAAATTTTTTTTATGCCTCAATGAGACTGTCTTGATTGCAACTGTTTTCTTTTCATCTGTATCTGCAGGCCAACAAGTGATTAATGACTACACCCATAAAATAGTGATTAAAGAAGATGGTACCCAGTCATTGATAATTGTTCCTGCAATGCCTGAAGACTCTGGAGAATGGGCTGTCATTGCTCAGAACAGGGCAGGCAAAGCTTCAGTCTCAATGACACTGACTGTAGAAGGTATCTTCTGTATTTTCTATTATATTCTGTATATCATGTTATTTTTAGCAGTCTGATGAGTGTTTCTTATTTAAAACCATGGCTTTTTCATTTCTTCTTGTGATAACTTACATTTTCTCTTTCAGCTAAGGAAGACCTAGTCAGACCACACTTTGTGGAAAGGTTGAGAAATGTCAGCGTGAAGGAGGGCTCTAGACTGGAGATGGCCGTGAAAGCTACTGGTAACCCTAATCCTGACATTGTATGGCTCAAGAACAGTGACATCATTGTGCCTCATAAATACCCCAAAATAAAGTAAGGATCTTTATTATATTTAAATCTATTCAAATTTAATTTTTTTAAATTTTATTTAAAATACTTTATAAAAGTTAAGCAGCAAATAACCACCATCCTGCAAAATGCTTCCTGCAGTTTCACTGAAGGGATTCACTAGGGGCTTTTGCATTGCAGCAAGGATTACAGGTATAAAATATCTTGTAGGATTCACTCAATATTTTTCCAGCCTGTGTTTTCATATAGTTTTTAAAAGCCATCATAGAGATTTACTGAATTTTTCTCTGTCCCTGATTTTGAAGACCTCTACAGGCAAAACTACCACAGAATTTAAGACTGGTTTTCATTATTCTTCTCTGTTTGATTCTTAGGCACTGCACTCCCAAAATTGAATAAATATAAACAAAATGTCTATTACCTCCAGAGATTTGCCTTTGGAGGCTTTGAACTAATTTGGAAAAAGGCAAAAATTAATGACAAAGAAGGGGAAAATAGATAATATTTTTTTTCATATTTCAGGATTGAGGGAACCAAAGGGGCAGCTGCCCTTAAAATTGAATCTACTGCTAGACAAGATGCTGCATGGTATACTGCTACTGCTATCAATAAAGCTGGACGGGATACTACCCGCTGCAAAGTAAATGTTGAAGTTGAACACACAGAACCTGAACCAGAAAGGAAATTAATAATTCCAAAAGGAACTTACAAAGCCAAGGAGATTGCAGCACCAGAGTTAGAACCTCTCCATCTGCGTTATGGTCAAGAGCAATGGGAGGAAGGAGATCTCTATGACAAAGAAAAGCAACAGAAACCATTTTTTAAGAAGAAGCTCACATCTTTAAGGCTCAAACAATTTGGACCAGCACACTTTGAATGCAGGCTTACACCAATTGGTGACCCAACCATGGTGGTGGAGTGGTTGCATGATGGCAAACCCTTGGAAGCAGCTAACAGACTCCGCATGATCAACGAGTTTGGGTACTGTAGCCTGGACTATGGGGTAGCCTATTCCAGAGACAGTGGAGTGATTACTTGCAGAGCAACTAACAAATATGGTACAGACCACACATCTGCTACTCTGATCGTGAAGGATGAGAAAAGTCTTGTGGAAGAATCCCAGTTGCCAGAAGGCAAAAGGGGGCTCCAGCGAATTGAAGAGTTAGAAAGAATGGCCCATGAGGGTGCTCTACCTGCTGTTGCACTGGACCAAAAGGAAAAACAAAAACCAGAAATCGTTTTGGTTCCTGAACCTGCAAGAGTCCTTGAAGGTGAAACAGCACGATTCCGCTGCCGTGTGACTGGCTATCCTATGCCCAAGGTCAACTGGTACCTCAATGGACAGCTTATACGTAAAAGTAAAAGGTTTAGACTCCGTTATGATGGAATCTACTACCTGGATATTGTGGACTGCAAATCATATGACACAGGAGAGGTGAGAGTCACTGCAGAGAATCCAGAAGGCTTTATCGAACATAAGGTGAAACTTGAGATCCAGCAGAGGGAAGACTTCAGATCTGTTCTTCGTCGGGCTCCTGAACCCAAACATGAGCCTGTCGTTACAGAACCTGGGAAACTTCTGTTTGAGGTACAGAAGGTAGACAAACCTGCAGAGGCAACAACCAAAGAAGTGGTGAAGCTAAAAAGGGCTGAAAGAATCACTCACGAAAAGCTTTCAGAGGAATCTGAAGAGCTGCGTAGTAAATTCAAGCGCAGGACAGAAGAGGGCTACTATGAAGCCATTACAGCTGTGGAACTCAAATCTCGCAAAAAAGATGAATCATATGAAGAAATGCTAAAAAAGACAAAAGAAGAACTTCTTCACTGGACCAAAGAGATCCCAGAGGAAGAGAAGAAAGCACTTCCTCCTGAAGGCAAAATCACCATTCCAACATTCAAACCAGAGAAGGTGGAGCTTAGTCCAAGCATGGAGGCTCCCAAGATACTTGAACGAATTCAAAGCCAGACTGTAGCCCAAGGAACAGACGTACACTTCCGTGTGAGAGTGGTAGGAAAACCTGATCCTGAATGCCAATGGTTCAAAAATGGTGTTCAGATTGAAAGGACTGATCGTGTGTACTGGTACTGGCCTGAAGATAATGTTTGTGAATTAGTTATCAGAGATGTGACTTCTGATGATTCTGCCAGCATCATGGTGAAAGCAGTCAATATAGCTGGTGAAACTTCTAGCCATGCTTTCCTGTTAGTACAAGGTAATTTCAATTCTTTCACTCATCCTACTGCTCATCATAGTGTGTTAAGTCTGTTTGGTCAGTGCACTGTTGATTGTTATATATTGTTTTGCAGCCAAGCAGTCAATCACCTTCACCCAGAAGTTACAAGATGTTGTTGCTAAAGCAAGAGACTCCATGGCAACATTTGAATGCGAAACATCAGAGCCCTTTGTCAAAGTGAAATGGTTTAAGGATGGAATTGAGATTCATTCTGGAGACAAGTACAGGATGCACTCAGATAGAAAGGCTCACTTTCTTTCCGTATTAACAATTGACATGTCTGATGCTGATGACTACAGCTGTGCACTGGTTGAAGATGAATCCGTAAAAACCACTGCAAAGCTTACTGTCGAAGGTAAGAAGCATACAACTCAGTACCATGCCATACTGTTAAAGTGAAATCAGCTTCAGAAAGAAACAAAACTATTTAAACAGACATCTCACACCCTTAGAGTTGCAGAGCTGCTTTCATACTTTTGGAATCCAGTATGAAAGTTTAGAGATGTATTTATGTAAAATGGTTACACTGTATATCTATATATTCTCTTAGGCTCATTTAATAACTTTTTTTCTTCAGGAGAATCTAATCAAGCTTATTTAAAAATGTAATTATTTGCCTTTAGGTGCTGCAGTTGAGTTTATTAAAGAACTTGAGGATGTTGAAGTGCCAGAATCCTTCTCAGCTGAACTTGAATGTGAGGTTTTCCCAGAAGATGCAGAGGGGAAATGGTATCACAGTGATGTTGAACTCACTTCTAGTCTTAAATATGTGATTGCATCCCGCCGTGGTCGCCAGACCCTCACTATTAAAGATATTAATAAAGAGGATCAAGGAGAATATAGTTATGTTGTTGACAGAAAAAAGACTCAATGCAAACTGAAGATGAAGCGTAAGCATTTCTTACATTTTCTATATTCTATCATTTTCTATTTTATAGCATGTATTATAGCTGTATCATTGTATCCCAGAATGCTTTAATGTTCAATATTAAAGCATTATATAAATATTATATCTGCCTCTTATAAGCATTAATTAACTTCATTTAATTCCACAGCTCGTCCCATGGCAATTCTTCAAGGACTTACTGATCAAAGAGTCTGTGAGGGAGATATCGTGCAACTTGAAGTCAAGGTCTCCCTTGAAAATGCAGAAGGTGTCTGGATGAAAGATGGCCAAGAAATCCAGTCAAGTGACCGTATTCATATTGTGCTGGATAAACAATCACATATGTTGCTCATAGAAGATGCCACAAAGGAAGATAGTGGAACTTACTCTTTTAGTGTTCCTGATCTCGAGCTGTCAACCACTGGACAGATCACAGTGTACAGTAAGTCACTATGATGATTTGGAAGGTGTGTTTGATTTTTGGCTCCTTTAGGATTACTTTTTAAAGACATAGTTTTTCTCACAATGAATATTTTTGTACTGGCAGGTGTGGAAATAGTGGTGCCTCTAGAAGATCTTCATGTAATTGAAGGAACAAAAGCCATCCTCGAATGCAAAGTTTCAGCACCTGATGTGTCCTCCTCAAAATGGTACCTAAATGATAATCAAATTAAGCCTGATGAACGTGTGCAAGCTGTATGTAAAGGCGCCAAACAGAGGCTAGTGCTCACCAGAACCCATGCATCAGATGCAGGACGCTATAAGCTAATGGTTGGCAAAGTGGAAACAAGCTGCAATGTCACAGTTGAAGGTTTGTGTTTCTTAAGAAGTATAGTTCTTTTTGAAATTATTTCTTTGAAAACAAAACTAGTGGAAGCAACTAATAAATTTATAATTTATTCTTTTTATAGAAATTGAGATTATTAGAGGTCTTCATGACATCACCTGCACTGAAACACAGAATGTGTCCTTTGAGGTCGAGCTCTCCCATTCAGGGATTGATGTAATTTGGCATTTCAAAGGCCAACCCATAAAGGCCGGTCCTAAATATAAAATTGAAGCACGTGGCAAAATATATAAATTGACAGTGGTGAAGATGATGAAAGATGATGAAGGAGAATATGTCTTTTATGCTGGAGAGAAGAAAACATCTGGGAAGCTTATAGTAGCAGGTTAGTAGGGTTAAAGTCCAAGGTTTTTATTTCACTGTGATTTAGAAAGTACCCAATGAACTAGTAGCAATAGTGCTGTTCCAGTGGGAGTTTAATTTATCCTTTTTCTATGTTCTCCTTGCCTTTCTCTTTATCTTTTGTGATTAGTATAATTTGAATTCTCAAATCTGCTGTGTTAATATACTTTGCTAGATCAGAAGCACAGTATGAGATGCTGTATTATACTTTTGATGTAATTACTGTAAAAAAGAGGTTTTGTCCTGTGTGTTCTCAATATACCTGTGCTGATGATAAAATAAAAGAGAATAACTGGCACAGAAATAAGAAACATATTTTTGTAATGTTCAGGTCATATTCTACTCCTGATTTTTTTCCAGAGCTCAGAATGACTATGGGCATGCTGCAAATTAGGGCCAAGAATTCCTGCATCTACTTTTCATTTCTGTATGGGGGAAAGCTGAACAGCAAGACAACAAAAGAACATGTTTTTTCTTCCCAACAGGCGGTGCCATTTCAAAGCCTCTCAGTGACCTGACTGTAGCCGAGTCCCAGACAGCTGTTTTTGAATGTGAGGTGGCAAATCCTGAATCAGAGGGCCAGTGGCTACAAAATGGTAGACCATTAGCTACGACAGATCAGTACCGTGCTGAATCTGATGGAGTAAAAAGAAGGCTTGTTATCCCTGCGACGAAACTGGAGGATATGGGGGAATACAGCTATGAAATAGCAAGCTCAAAGACATCTGCCAAACTGAAGGTCGAAGGTCAGTATTTTTTATAACTAACTGATGTCTTTGAGACTTATTCCAGCATCACTCACCATGTCTTGACTATGCCTTAAGACACTAGCAAAATAAAATAAATCAAAGAAAAAACCCCTAACAAACAAAACCCCAAGCCTATCCAATGACAACAACGACAAAAACTAAACAAGCAAATCCTCAAGCAATCAACCAACCAACCCCCCAATAAACCAACCAACCAACCCACCAACCAACAAAACAGACAAATAAAACCCCAAAAACTCCGGAAACCAAACATTTCTCATGCATACGACAAATAAAGCTTCCTTACTGTGTTCCAGCACACTACTTTGCTGGAAACTGTATAAATTATTATATAAATAAAATGAAGTACCATTATTCAGTTTTATTAAAATTCAATTTTAGGCTTTAATTTTGATCTATTTTGTCAAGTATTTTTTTTCTATTTTCTTCCTTTTTTTCCCTAGCTGTTAAGATAAAGAAAACACTAAAGAACTTGACTGTGACAGAATCACAGGAGGCAGTTTTCAGTGTAGAACTGACCCACCCTGATGTGAAAGGAGCTCTATGGATTAAAAATGGTGTTGAACTTGAATCAAGTGACAAATATGAAATTACAGTGAAAGGAACGGTTCATACACTGAGAATCAAACATTGTGTTGTCACTGATGAGTCTGTTTACAGCTTTAAACTTGGAAAAATAGGAGCAAATGCCAGACTTCATGTGGAAAGTAAGCCATTCTGGTTTGAATATTTGCTGTAATGTGTGTTTTGAAATTCATATCATACACAGTGCTGAATATTGCTAACTTTTTCCCCAAGCTGTCAAGATCATCAAAAAGCCAAAGGATGTGACCGCTTTGGAAAATGCTGTTGTCTCATTTGAACTGAGTGTTTCCCATGATACTGTACCAGTCCGGTGGTTCCATAAAAATATTGAGCTTAAACAAAGTGATAAATACAAGATGATCTCTCAAAGGAAAGTCCACAAGCTTATGCTTCATAACATATCTCCTGATGACGCTGGGGAATACACAGCTCTTGTTGGGCAAATTGAGTGCAAAGCAAAACTGTTTGTGGAAAGTAAGTATTGTAAGAAAGTAGTTATATGAATTGTTATACCAACACTGAGTAACTTGACCTGACACTTCGTAGCCTGTTACCCTTGGTTTTTTGCAGTCTTCCAAACATACTAACTTTTAGAAAATTTTGTCTTTTTTCCCCCTCCTTTTAGGCATACACATCACAAAGACCATGAAAAATATTGAGATCCCTGAGACCAAAACTGCCTCTTTTGAATGTGAAGTTTCTCATTTCAATGTGCCAGCTGTCTGGTTGAAAAATGGTGTGGAGATTGAAATGAGTGAAAAGTTCAAAATAGTTGTCCAAGGGAAACTCCATCAGCTCAATATAATGAACACAAGCAGTGAAGATTCTGCGGAATATACTTTTGTCTGTGGAAATGATAGAGTCAGCGCAACCCTGACTGTAAAACGTATGTAAAAATTAAATTAACCAGAATATTTTACAGTTACCAGTAAGAAGTTTGTGTTAACACATGGACTTAATGAAATTTTGGCAAAACCAGCAGACTGTAGTGTTTTTTAACACTAAATAGCCTCAATAGCATTCTTTAAAGAGATACAGAAGTGGAGAACTTGAAAGTCAGATCCTGTATTCTTCTCTGTAGGCCAATATGCCTAAATGCCAGGTCACCGTAGGAGTCCAAATTTGGATTCTTATGTCATTCAGTAGTTGTGGGACATTTAATTGTAATACTGATTCTGAACAGAAAATGTAATTTTTAATATTTCTGAAATCATCTTAAAGAAGTTGAAGCATCTCTAATCTGGTTAACATGCATTTAAAATACAGTAAAACAGAATGGAAAAAGCAAACCATGTCCATTTCTTTCCTTTTAGCCATCCTAATTACCTCCATGCTAAAAGACATCAATGCTGAAGAGAAAGATACAATAACCTTTGAAGTTACTGTTAATTATGAAGGCATCTCATATAAATGGTTAAAGAATGGAGTAGAAATAAAATCAACTGATAAATGCCAGATACGAACAAAGAAGCTTACACACTCCCTCTCCATAAGGAATGTGCATTTTGGTGATGCAGCAGAATATACTTTTGTTGCTGGAAAAGCAGCTTCATCAGCCACTCTATATGTGGAAGGTATTTGCTCTCTTGATTTGTATGTTTAGTGATTTCTTGGGCTTAAACAACATTACAGTACTCATTCTACTTTTTTTCTACCCTAGCTCGCCACATTGAGTTTAGGAAGCATATTAAAGACATCAAAGTGGTGGAGAAGAAGAGGGCTATTTTTGAATGTGAAGTTTCAGAACCTGATATTCAGGTCCAGTGGATGAAGGATGGGCAAGAACTCCAGATTGGTGATAGGTAAATTATTGCTTCTACACCATATTAATTTCTGGTGTGTGTTTTCCCCCAGGAAATATCTAGCTCACTTTCTTTTCCAATGTGCTTAGGATGAAAATTCAGAGAGAGAAATATGTCCATCGTCTCATCATTGCTCCCACAAAGATGTCTGATGCTGGTCAGTACACTGTAGTAGCAGGTGGAAACACATCCAGTGCCAATTTGATTGTGGAAGGTCGTGACATTCGTATCAAAACTGCCCAGAAAGATATTCAGGTAAAGCCTATACAGATGAATAAATATTTCATAGCTTTGACACTCAGAGAATAATGCAAGGGACAAGCAACAATATCTAACCAGAAAGAGTCATAGCACAAAAATCTGGAATCGTAAGGTCAGAACCTTCACCCAAGAAACTGGAAAGTGAGACCAGAGGAAAAACCAATACTACTTCTATTATTTATTCTTTTTCAAAGGTTATTGAGAGACAAAGAGCTGAAATTGAATTTGAAGTCAATGAAGATGACATTGAACCACAGTGGTACAAGGATGGTATTGAGATCAACTTCCAATATGAGGAAAGATACAAGTATGTGGTGGAAAGAAGAGTCCATCGAATGAGCATCTTTGAAACCACTTACTCTGACGCTGGGGAATATACTTTTGTTGCAGGACGGAATAGGAGTTCTGTTATTCTTTATGTGAATGGTATGTGGCCCCACAACCAATGTTTTGACTCTATTTATTACTCAGTGGTTTTCTGATTTTTATATGGTTTCTCTGGAATTCTTACTCTTCAAAGAAAAAAATTTCAAAGAGATCGTTTGGAACACTACCCAAATCCTCATGTACATAGATGTTTTTTGCCCTATTGAAGTAGCTGGCTAGTGGATGAAAATACCATAGCAGTTCTTTTCCTATGGTATTTACTTAGGCCAGAAAATTGAGTCTAAATAAAACTACTTTGTTCATTTGGATAGGTATGCCTTTCCAGAGAGATCAACCTAACAATTCTTGGACACATTTTGCCAGAAACACTTACGCCAACACAGCTAATTACGTTAAGGCACTTGCTGCAAAATCATTCCCCCTGTATCAAGGATGAGGGCAAATTTTCATAGACACAAAAGATTAGGAATAATAAGGGTTTGTTTTGCTTGTTTAATTCATTGCAAATAGTTTTCAATCACTAATAATATCAATAATGAGATTTCTCTCTTTCCGTCTTTCTCCTATCTCTCTTTGCCACCTCACTTTCCTGCAATTTTCAGCTCCAGAGCCACCCCAGATTATTCGGGAGCTAGAGCCAACTACTGTGGAGTCTGGCAAACCTGCCCGCTTTTGTGCTATTGTATCAGGCAAACCCCAGCCCAAAATTTCCTGGTACAAAGATGATCAACAGCTTTCTCCAGGTTTCAAGTGCAAATTTCTTCATGATGCACAAGAATATACTCTATTGCTGATTGAAACTTTCCCTGAAGATGAAGCAGTGTACACCTGTGAAGCAAAAAATGACTATGGAGTAGCTACAACTTCAGCTTCACTTTCAGTCGAAAGTGAGTTTCCCATGCTCTTAACAACGTTTGTGAAATGAAATTTTCATTCTTCATCTTTAAAAATCACTTTTTTTCTCTTTTTATTTAGTCCCAGAAGTTGTCTCTCCCGAGCTAGAAATGCCAGTGTATCCACCTGCTGTCATAATACCACTACGTGATACTGTTACATCTGAGGGACATTCTGCTTGTTTTCAGTGCAGAGTTACTGGAACAGGTGGGTTTAATGACATCCTATTCATCTCTCCATCTCTCAAAATTTTTCATCTTGAACTTAGAAAAAAATTCAGCAATATATTTGCTAGGATCAGTATTCCCCTAGAAGTACATTTGATACACACACACAGCCAAGTGTTACTGACAAGTTTCAGTTAAGCACGTCAAAGCATGGAAGTTTTGAACTGCCATAAACATATTAAGGGTTTCTAAAAAGATCTGTTTATCATAATTTCTCATAGTTTATCTTTGGAAACTTCTCAACATTTTAAATGCTACATGATCTTGGAAAACTCTATCAGTGAGTAAGATGCAGACTTTCATGGGAGAAAAGCAGTACTGCATCAAATGAACATGAATTTCTGAAGACACACACTGCCATGTCCTTAACTACACTAACTGACTGGAACTGTAACTCAAACTTTCTCCTAATATTTCTAAGTATCATTCTGCAAACACTAAACTCTGTTTACTTTCTTTATCCTAGCATAAGTGTTTGCTAATTGTCCTTTTAAGTGTAGATTTTACTTAAATAAGTTTTTTTATTTATATACATAGAATGTCACTCTGCAATTAAACTTTCTTCTTCCTTAACACACAGTCAAATAAAGCTACTTTTCTCCACTTAGCAAATGGCCTTGAGGATGACTACTAGTGAAATATTCACATAGTAAACTGCAGAGTAAGATCCAGTTCACAACCCAAAGAATTTAAAATTATTACTATTTCAAGACAAACAAAACTCTAAATTAAATAAATTATCCTATGTGACAGCTCTATAAAAATCAATATAAATTGGTTATACACATATATATGCAAATATATATCATTTGCATCACCATCCCTTGAAATGAAACTCCAGTTATTTTTTTTTAAAAAAAGCTTTAGAACAAATCTGATTCTGCTTCAGAAAATATATGTCAGAAATACTGGCCCACCCTTTCTGCAGTCCATGCTAGTGTAATTTTTTTTTAATAGAACTGTACTTTTGTGAATGTAGAAGCTGCATTTTCACAGAATATAAGGATCCTTTCATCAAGATCGCCCATCGTAGAATCACTTAGGTGAGAAAAGACCTCAAAGATCATCAAGTCCAACTATTAACCCAGAACGGCCAAGTCCAGAAATAAACCATGTCCCTAACTGCCAAATCTACATGGCTTTTAATACCTCCAGGGACTGTGACTCTACCACTTCACTGGTAGAAGCCTGTTCTGATGCTTGACAACCCTTGCAATGAAGACATTTTTCCTATTGAAAATCTCCTTTATGGAATACTCTATCCAAATGCATTTGCATACCGCTCACTTGTGTTATAAAAACCTTTTATATTATGTTAGGTAACACATGATTGCAAGTATGGTTGTTTATTGGTAGGCATTGTGCAACTGGCTATTGAAAACACTCTTCTGATAACAGTAATAGCACACTGCTTGAGTAACAACATATGGTTGATGATGTAGTACAGTGACAGATGGAGAGAAAAAGCTAAAATCTGCTTTAATTCACTCCTATGTCTACAAGAATCTGTACAAGTAATACACTTTATATAGGAATATATAAATCTTTCTTGAGAAATATGGCAAGTAATATTTGCAACAAAAAGAGGGAAGGTGCTGTGCTTAGCAGAAGAATGATCTGTTTTAATTTCTTAACCTGACTAGCTCAAGCTAGATATTTTATAGCCTGTTTAATCATGCAACTGTAGCAAAATCACATTTTAAAAAAGATACTTTCTCTGACTTTACCCACACCAAAATATTTTTAAATTTTACACTAACAGAGTCAAGGAAGAATGATTTTTACTCAATAATATATCAGCACCAGAATCAGTTTTCCCATACAAATATTTCCAGTGCACAAATCAAAACCTAAAGCAACAAGTAGATCACCTTCCATGCAGCATACTTTACCAGAATAATACAAGGCACATTAAAATTTAGATGTTTGAGTTTAATACTTTTGAAAGATATAAATATAAAAATAGCATTTACTTGCTAGTGTAATATCATAACTTAGACCTTTTTGTTTTCTATCTTTTGCCTGAGCAGATCTGAAAGTGTCTTGGTACAGCAAAGAGAAGGAGATCAAGCCATCACGTTTTTTTAGAATGACTCAATTTGAAGACACTTACCAGCTGGAGATTGCTGAAGCTTATCCAGAGGATGAAGGGATCTACACCTTCGTGGCGAGTAATTCTGTAGGCCAAGTGACCAGCACTGCCACCTTGAAGTTAGAAGGTACACTGTGCCATTAAAGAAGTTGTCTTGTTCAGGTTATGTTCCAATAATCATCTTACTATACACTGATACTGATATGTGAGTTGTTGTCTGTCATGTTGTCTTTTAACTCAATTAATTGCCGCCATTTACAATGTCCACAGCATACATGTCTCCAAAATATATGTCATGAACAGAAAAATGTATTTCAAGTTTTTTCCACGTTCCATGTCCCCTTTTCATTTACTCCAGTCTTAGAATCTGTCATGCACCAAAGATTGTTTAAACCTTCTTTCTAATGGACGTTTTTTTGCTTACACATTCTTTGATTTGCCTTGTGAAGACAATCTAGTAGTTTTTGTATAAAATAAATTACTTTGAAAGTTTTGAAAAACATCTCAAACAGAGGTATGTAACAGGTACTCGGGCAACTGAAAATACATACTTTACATTCATATGAAGTAATGAAACATTGATTAAAATTTTAGAGCAGAAACACTGTTTGGAGAATTTACTGTTCTATATTGGTCTTGATATTATTTAACCATAAATATTTTGTTTCCTTTTTGCAATATATTTTATAAATGATGAATGAAAATAATTCATGCTGTTAAGTTGCGAGTTAGGAAAAAAACTTGAATGAGAGAGAAAATTCATTGTAGTGTAGGGTAAGAAATTAAAAGTTGGCATGCTTCTTTTCAGGATTTAAAAATGTTGAAGAAGTTACATCAGAGTCCCCTTGGCATGTTTCTTCATCTGTTTCACTTAAGGAGGAATCTGTTGGCCAAAAGCCCACCTTTATCCAGCCTATTTCAAGCTGCAGGGTATGCAGCGGGGAATCAGTCAGATTTCAAGCTAGAGTCTCTGGCAGGCCCAAACCAAAAATCCAGTGGTTTCATAATCAACAACTCATGTTGCCAAAAAAAGACTTAGTTTTCCACTTTGATGAGTCTACAGGCACAGCTATACTGATAATAGTAGATGCTTTCTTAGAGCATGCTGGCCAATACTCTTGCAAGGCAAGAAATAGTGCTGGAGAAACAACATGTACAGCTACACTTACAGTGACTGCAGAAGGTAAAGCCCCATTTTTACTTCAAAGGGATTCAATTTGTTGCATACCACACTTTCATGCTGTTACTAATTTTTTCCTTGTTTCACACCTTTTCTTTCCCACCTAACTTTAATAGTACCCTCAATAACCCAGCCACTCTCATTTCTTGTCTTTAAGCTGTAACATTTGGAAATTTTCAAGTTTGCATCTTAATATAGGTCAAAGAATAGAAATGATTTAATGAAGGCATTCAGGATTTTAAAACAAGTGGCTTAATGATCTTTATAGTAGTGATTGAGGTATTTCCGTAGGAAAGATAAAAAAGAAAGTACCTCCTTTAAAAGTGCTGTAAGTTTCCAATACCAAAAATGGACCACTTTGGTGAAAGAAGAAACAAGCACCAACTGAGTATCAACTGCATGACTAGCTTAGGCATCACTTGTCATTCATACATGTGAATGGATAACTTCTGTGTCAACAGAGTAGTACGTCTAGCATGCTGTGTTTTCAAATGAAGATCATTCATTTTCATCCTCCATGCTGTTTGATTTTGTTCAGAGCATAGCCCAGTAAAGTTCTTTAGATACTAATGTTGTTGTTTTTGTTACTTGATTACACAGTGCAAGCCCTAGATAGGCAAAGTTCTGGGAAAGACGTAAAAGAGTCTATCCGGTCACAGTCTATATCAGAATTCCATGTTTCTCCTCTCACAAAGAAGAACATTGAATCTTATCAAAAAGAATTTAAATCAGTGCAACAACCATCACAGGAATTGCGTGTACAGGTTTTTGAAAGTGTATCAGAAATATCAGAAAGCTTGACAATGAAGGCTACATCAGTTGAAGAAATTAAAGCTGTGCACACCTCAGTCCTTTCTCAAACATCTCAGAGCACCAAAATCTCTATGACGACCTCTCAAGAAAAGAAAGATGTCCCTCCAAAGATTCTCTTGCAACTCAGAGACCTAACTGTGAAATGTGGCGACACTGCTCAGTTCATATGTGCCCTAGAAAATGAATTCTATGAGTTTCTTTGGGCCCATGAAGGTAAAAAGATAGAATCATCTGAAAAATTGAAGATATCACAAAATGGAAATGTTCTTCTGCTTACAATCCTAAATGCCCAGCTGTCAGATCAAGGACTGTACAGTTGTACTGTGTATAATGACTATGGAGGGACAACAACTTCAGCAATACTAACAGTCAAAGGTGGTTATCTGACTTTTAACATTATCACTTACTTTTTGCAGCTTCATTATAACTGCCTAGAGCTCACTCATATTACCTTTATTATCAGTATTTAATTGAGAAAGCTCTAATAATAATGCTCTGGGGTTTTTCCTCCACATTTACAGCTCTATTCATATGTGACATGTGCATACTGGGAAGTTGGTAATGTAACTTTGTGCCTCTTCCCATAAAGTCACAGATGTCTCAGGCTTTTTATTCCTCATACCCTTCATGACATGCAGTGAGATGTAAAGCAAAACAGGCTTGTAGGAATTTTTATATTTTGTTAATTCCTGAAGCCGGAGTTTAAGGGAGAAAAGAATGCCAGATGCAATTTTGAATTAGATACCAGGTCATTTCTAACTCCAGCATGTTTCCAACAAATCCAAGATTCCAATTCCAAAGTTAGCAATATAAATTAATGTACTTGAAAGGATTAATGGGTGCAAGTATTGTATTGCTGCAATACTGAACCGTCTTCCACTTTTCACTCTTCCTAATATATAAATCTTTACTTTTTGCTTAAACTCCTTCTACCTCTTCCTAACATCCATATATTAAAATGTTAGTAGTATTACCATTAGTGAAGACCCAAAAATGTATTATCACGACAGGTGATTGTCTGATGAGTTCAAGGGAATCAAGACCAGAAAACTAAGATGAATAATGAAAAAGGTATTGACCCTGTTGATCTGGCTCTTAATTACTGAAATTTCTTTCTTCATTATAGAGCTGCTAAAAGCACTTTACATAATCTTCTGCTGCTACTTTCCAAATTAAGACTCTAAATTAGAAGCAAAGATGTGCTTTTTTTTTAGTTGCCGTGGATGAAGACTTGGTCCCATGAAAGACCCTAGAACTAGCCTAACAGGAATAGAGCTCTTAAATGTGCCATCACTCATGTTTAATAGCACTGTTTTAGCACTAATATACAGCATATTCTATCAATACTAATTACTGGGGTTTCTCCCCATAAGTATAAGGATGTTTTTTATTCCTGCAAAACATCTGACCTAATCCTTTTCCTAACTTTATTCTTACCTAGCAAAAGAAGCGCAAGCCAAAGCAGTAACAAAAATTACTCTTGAATCAGATTCTAAAAGCTTTAAAGCAGCCAAAGATTGTCAGTTTAAAGCATCTGAAGTTAAGCAAGAATCTTCAAAGAAAACCTCAAGCTTGTTTATATCCACATCCCAAAGACCACATGAAACTGAGAAGCAAAGAAACAGAGTATACTATCCTGATGTTGTGCCATGTGAAGACATCACAGAAACTGACGCCAAAGCACCAGAGTTTCTTGAAACTCTGCCTTCAGAAACCACTGTAAAAGAAGGAGATGATGTGTTTCTCTTTTGCATAATGAAAGGTGTGCCTACACCTTGCGTAGTCTGGCTGTGCAATCAGCTAATAGTTGAGGAGTCTGCACTGTGCTCCGTAAAACACGATGGGCCACTGTGCAGTTTAAGATTGTTGAAAGTTGGTCAGGACCACGAGGGTATATACAAGTGCAGAATAGTTAACCCTGCAGGACAAGCCGAGTGCAGCACCCATCTGAAAGTGACAGGTTGGCAACTGCATGTTCCTTCCAAGTATCAATTCCTCATGCATAGCATCATAATTGCATTCCACCATATTCATTCCCTAGGAGATGATAAAGAAGGAGAAGTATCTCATTAGTCTGTGGATTGTTGAATGTTTTCTTCAGGGATTTACAGCATGATAAAGGCATGTTGTTTTAGAAACTTTCCCCCGCCCTGCAAAAAGAAAGCAAATCTTTCAGGAAAATGTATATTGCAAACAAGTTTGAAAATATTTGATTCATTTATTCTCAAAATTTATCAAGTGTTTTGATTGTTTGGCATGCATTTATGTGTGTGTGTGTGTACATGTAGATTTATGTCTATTTGCAAAACAGATTGGATGTTTTTACCATATAAAGTGTTGACTGGCACATTTAACAACCATAGCTCAAAAATATTTGTCTTTTTTTATTCTAGCTCCTGAAAAAATTGTTCATGAGAAGCTAGAGGAAGAGGTTGAAATGGAAGTGAAAGGTACAATAACCAATGAAAATAATTATTACCAGTAATTAGTATTGTTGTGAAAAGGTTTTATCAGCTTCCATGAAGTGTCTGATGGGGAAAGACACACTTTAAAGCATATTGGAACATGTTGCATGTTTGTTTTGATATGCAAAAGGTTACCTGCATTATGAGGTTATTTAAGTTTTAAAATATGTTTAAAACTTCAAATCTATACTTGTGCAGCCATATTTTTAACTTTTACTTCATGCTTTGCAGCTGTTCACCGAGCTCTTATACGTTCAATTTCCTTTTGAATGCATGGAATAGTTTACTTCAGAAGGAAGTTATACAAATCTTAATTGTATTACTTTTAAACAAGTTAGCAGCCTAACATTAATTGGTTCAATGGACACTATTGGATGGATAGATGAAGTATACTAGAGAGCATTTGTTGTTCAGGTTATTGAAAGCTACACATTCCCATTGATTCCTCGCACTTTTTTTTACATACATTAATTCATCATTATACATCTCTTACCCTGGCTTGCAGATAGCATACGTGATTCATGTTGCTTGCTTTTCCCCCCGTGCATAACACTGTGAAGTTAGTGGCTGTATTAGTTCGAATAAACGCCTTCTCATTTCATGTTACTTACTTTTTTAAAATATATTTCAAACTACTTTTTTCAATTGTTTGAACATATCTACAAACAGAGGGGTCAGAAAGGGCGTTTATTCTACTGTCTGCAAGTCAGGTAAGATATTCTTCTTTGCCACTCAAAGACACACAGCTTTTCCAGGCAACAAAAAACATATACGCAGAAGAACATGTTATTTTGAAATTCTTTTTTTGCTTGTTCAAGAAGAAATTTCCAGTCTGAAGAAAGAACAGACAACGAACGATTTTCGTGTCAATCTTTAAAACAGAGCAAGGCGTTGCGTTTATTCGAACAAATATGGTGAGTGAATTACTTTTTTTTCCTGGGTGTGTGATGAAATCTGTTGCATGCCCATTTTTTATTTCAATATATTGCTACTTTTTTACAACCAGGTGGTAGGCAGAGCGTGACATGTTGTAACCCAGTCTCCTTCTCTTGCAGAACAGCAGAGCGTGGACTTCGAGGGACACGGCACAGCGGCGGTGCTGGCTTGCCCCCAGAACCGTAAACCCATCTTCACACAGGGACTGAAGTGTAGGTCTGTCTTGGAGGGGGACCCTGCGTTCTTCCGGTGCAAGCTGGTGGCATGCCCAGCACCACACATGGCCTGGTTCCACAACAACCGGCCCGTCCTGCAGGACTGCCGCAAGGTGATTCGCAGCGAGAGCACGGAGCACACGCACTGCGCCAGCCTGGAGCTGCGGGACGTGCGGGAGCACGACGCTGGCAGCTACAGGGTATTTGCCATTAACAGTGAGGGCTCGGCCGAGTCCACCGCCTCCCTGCTGGTGGCACGCAGAGGGGAGCGGCGGGGCCCGGCTCCGGCCGGGAATGCAGAGTGGATGCGGCAGAGCTGGGGGTGCCTGCTGCAGCAGCGGCGGGAGGAGCGCCTGCGGGTGGTGCTCCGCTGCACCGGCTCCCCCTTTGACAAGGGGCAGGAGGCTGAGCCTGGGGACCTCTCACCGGCCCGGGGCATGGTACGAACCATCCGCTTCCAGAGCCTGCCGCTCGGGGGGCCGTGCCGCCCAGGGCTGGAGCTCGGTAGGGAGCACAGGGGCACGGTGGCTAATGCTGAGGAGCTGCTGGATGAGGAGATCCGCTGGAAGCTGCAGAAGCTGCGGGAAGCAAAGAGGGCAGCGCTGAAAAAGAAGCAGGAATTCCTCATGTCCACGCCCCAGGAGGCACCTCCTGGGAAGCCCAGCCCACTTAAGGTGGCTGCCAAAATGGTTGGCTCAAAGCCTCTCACAGTGCAGGTAGTGAAGCAGTACTCCAGGTCCAAGGACCTGGGAGAGAGATGGCAGGTGCAAGGTGGGCTCCTGGAGCCCTGCCCACCCCTCTTTGTGCAGGAGATCAAGCCCCAGGAAGCTGTTGAGGGACAAAGATGCGCTTTCTCCTGCCTCTTCCATGGGCGCCCACAGCCCACTGTCACTTGGTACAACAACGACAAGCCCGTGGGGCGCATCCAGGGCACTGCTGTTCACACCACAGGGTGCTGCTCCACACTGACCTTCCCATCTGTGCTCCCACAGCATGGTGGCACTGTCACCTGTGTGATCTTCAACCCACTGGGCACAGTCAGCACCTCAGCGGGACTCCATGTGAGGCAGCGAATGCCGGCCCATAAGTACACAAAGAAGGAAAAAGTGGAGATGAAAGTGGAGGAGAAGAAAGAGGTAAAGGAGGAAAAAAGGGAGAAAGAGAAGAAGAAAGAGGAGAAAATGAAGGAGGAGGAGGAAGAAGTTGGTCAGGTCTTTGCAGCAGAGAAGAAACTGCCAAGTGCAGTTCCAGACTCAGACTTGCTGTCGTTACCTGTGGAAATCAAAATCACTGCCCCCACTCCAACACCAGAGCAAGACACAGAGATGAGAGAGATCCCACGACTCTCTTCAGAGCGGGCTGCTCCCACCATAAAGCACAAATTTAAGTTTTCATTTGATATGGGAAATGAACCACCCCAAATTGTGACAGAAGCCCCAGCACATATTCATTGCTGTGAAGGAGAGGAAGTGGTGTTGGAGTGTGCTGTGTCTGGGCAGCCCCCACCAGTTGTGAGCTGGTCCTTGAATGGCCAGAGCCTCTCTGTCAGTGAGAGACTGAGGTTCGAAGAGGGCAAGAATGGCACGTACCGCTTATACCTTCAAGAGGTCTCTGTCACAGACGCTGGGCGATACTGCTGTGTGGCCACAAACGTGGCTGGAACAGCACAGACTGCCTCTGAGCTGACAGTGCAGCCCAGGGCACCCAAGCTGTATAGCAAGGGGGAAGGCACTGAGGAACTGCCTGCCATGGACCATGTTCTGCACCTCCAAGGCCTCAGCATATTTGGTAAGGATGAAGAAGAACAAATTGCATGCCCCAAGGAGGAAGAAGCCCACCTACCCTGGTCCCTGAGATTGTCTCCACATCCTGGTGAGCAGTTGGAAGATTGTGAGGAAACATCTCACATCAGGGAAAGTGAGATGGAGGAAACAGTGGTGCTGGATATCACAGAAGTTTATGCAAGGCAAGAAGTGGGCAATACGGAGGAAAGGGTGAGTTATACTGATGGTATTTCTGAGATGAGGCAGAACAGGGGGAAAGCTGTCTCTGAGGAACACAGCTTTGGAATTGATACCACTGAATTGCACCCTACTATATCCAGGGAAGGATGTGAATTAGTGGCCAAGGACTCAGGTCACTTTTCTGAGGAGCTGGAGCCTGAAGGAGGCAAGGTGCTACCACATACAGATACTCTGTCCTGGGACATCTTGAAGTCACCATTTGTGGAAGTGCAAGAACAAACACATGCTCCTGAGCAGTCTGCTCTGGCAGGGAAGGGGAAGGATTTATCATTTGTGGAAGTGCAAGAACAAATACATGCTCCTGAGCAATCTGGTCTGGCAGGGAAGGGGAAGGATTTATCATTTGTGGAAGTGCAAGAACAAACACATGCTCCTGAGCAGTTTGCTCTGGCAGGGAAGGGGAAGGATTTATCATTTGTGGAAGTGCAAGAACAAATACATGCTCCTGAGCAGTCTGCTCTGGCAGGGAAGGGGAAGGATTTATCATTTGTGGAAGTGCAAGAACAAATACATGCTCCTGAGCAGTCTGCTCTGGCAGGGAAGGGGAAGGATTTATCATTTGTGGAAGTGCAAGAACAAATACATGCCCCTGAGCAGCCTGCTCTTGCAAAAGAAGGTAAGGATTTCCTATTTATGGAAGTGCAAGGGCAAACACGTGCCCCTGAGCAGTCTGCTTTGGCAAAGGAGTGTAAGGTTTCAAAATTTTTCATTCCTCTATCACCTGTGGTGCAAGACAGAAGTGATGTCTGCCCAGAGTGTGATGCCCCTGCCGGGGAGGCAGTGACTCCTGATGTGCCTCTAGTGGAAGAGCCAAGTGTGCCCCACATGCAGGACCACATTGCAAGCACCCCCACAAAAGAGGAGTTTGGCTTTTGTGAATTCTATGCAGGAGAGCATCAGGAGGAACAGGACAAAGAGCAAGAGAGATCAGTTGGTATTGAACAGGACATTAAAGCTGATGATAATCTTTGTAAAGAAGACGTGATTGATGATGGTGATGCCACACACTGGAAAATACAAAGTGACAGGCAAATGCTGCAAGAAATGGAGTCTGATGCATGCAACCCTTCTTTGAATCTAATCCCTACTCCTCCTGGCATAGAAAACTCAGGTCAGGTTTTTACTGAGAAAGCTGAAGAAGTGGAAGAAGTGCATTTCAGAGAGCAGCTGTTGCCCTCTGAGCCTGATACTGAGATCATATTTGATCTGAAGAAGTTTGCACAGCCTTTCCCAGCTGCAGAGACTGTGCACACAGAACAGGCACAAACCCCCACAGCATTGGAAAGTGTGGAGGTCATCACTGGGATCATCTCTCCAGTGCACCAACGTGATGTGCTTGAAGGAGAGATGTCTCTGAGTGAGGAGCTGCGTCAGAGCTACAGGATGCAGCAGGAAGAGGTCGATGCCCAGGAAGAGGAAGAGCCAAGAGAAATCACAACAGCTGATTTGCAAACACCTAATGGGGACTTTGGCAGTGTCAGGATATCTGCTGAAGAGGGACATTCTGCTGAAGAAGTTCAGGATTTAAAGATGAGTGTCTGTGGAGAGGACTCACTTCAAGAAAAAACTAATGAATTTCTAGTGGAGCCCACACCAGGTTTCCAAAGAGGAGTTCAGGAAACACATGTGTGGGAGAGTGGGGAACGACTGGAGACCATAGACTCCCAGAGCGACAGCTTCATTATGGACTTGAAAAAAGCTGCACATGAAAAGAAACCTCAGTCTGGGCATCAGGCTGAGGAAGATGGTGATTCTGGGACAGAAAAGTTCTTTGAGCCAGGAAGGAGCAGCTTCACCTGTGAGATGGAAAGCGCAGATTCCCCTGAGGAGATGCTCAGAGACATCCAGCAGGAGCCAAACATAACCAAGGGCTTCTCTTTTGGGAAACTCGTACTTGGTTTAGTAATGGATAATCCTGTGGCACAGAAGGAGCAAAGGAAGGAGTCTTGGGACAAGAAGAGGACTCCCACTGAGGAAGCCTCTGAGAATAGCCTGGATGGAGAAGAAATGTGGGAGGATACTTCTGCAGGTCCAGAGCCCAGTGCTGTTCAAATCTCAGAGCTGGAGCCTGATTTGTCCCTGGCCAATTATTTAAGATCCACTGGGATATATGAAACTCCAACTCTCAAAGGCAGAGTTCAGAAGGAGCAGCAAGAAACTATAACTTCATTGGAAGTGGAGGAGGTTACCTTCAGCACAGTTTATGATTATTACAACAACCATCAGGAATTTGCCCGGCCCTTCTCTCCTGAGTCAGAAATGTCTATAGAGCTGGAGAGCGGGAGCAGAGAAGAGTCACCTGATTCAGACCGCTTCTACACACCTCCCTCCTCCGTGGAAATCTTTGAAACTGCTTCATCAGCATCCTACCACACGCCGCTCAGCACACCCGAGCGCTACTCCACACCGTCCGAGGGCTCAGGGTACAGCACGCCACCTGAGCGCTACTCCACACCGTCCGAGGGCTCAGTGTATAGCATGGCCCCTGAGTACTACTCCTCACCTTTCGAGAGTTCAAAATGCAACACACCCTCAGAGCAATATTTCACACCCTTTGAGGGACCCTACTCTGCATCAGGGGACAGCACGCCACCAGAACGCTACCGGACACCCACTGGGGAGTATATGGATGCCCTGACCATGCTCCCCCTCTGTGAGAGGAGGCATCAGACTCCAGACCTGCCCCAGTCAAATGGGTTTATGACCCCCTGTGAAGCCCTGGAGCCATCAGGCAGGGACATGCCACCAGCATTCCTCAAGGCATTGAGCGGGAGGAGGTTGTATGAGGGCAGCACACTGATGTTTGTGGTTGAGGTGGTGGGTGTGCCCAAGCCAGGAGTCAAGTGGTATCATAATAAGTCTTTGCTGGAGCTGGATGAGAGAGTGCAAATAGAGAAGGATGGGGACAAATATGTTCTGGAAATCGTTAATGTCCGGAAAGCTGATGAAGGACAGTATCTGTGCCATGCAGTGAACATTGTCGGGGAAGCTAAAAGCATTGCAGAGGTGGAGGTTTTGCCTGAAGATGGGCGGTCACTGGCACTGCCACCCCCTGTCACCCACCAGCATGTTATACACTTTGACATGGAGCCAAACACATCTTCGCGGTCCCCTTCACCACAGGAAATCCTCCTGGAAGTGGAGCTGGATGAAAATGAAGTGAAAGAGTTTGAGAAGCAGGTCAAAATCATAACCAGTCCTGAGTTTAGCCCAGACAAGAAGAGCATGGTGGTTTCTCTAGATGTACTTCCACTTGCCTTGTTAGAACAAGCTGCAGGCTTCGCAGCAGGGGAGAATGAGGATGTAAAAATTGATTTCCAAGTAACTGAAATGCCTCCACGCTTTGCTGTGCCCATTACAGATATCAAGGTGACAGAAGGCTTGGATGCAGTTTTTGAGTGTGTTGTAACAGGTACTCCTGTCCCAGTAGTTCAGTGGTTCAGAGGTGACACATGTGCGACACCTGGCACAGGGAAGTATGTTGTGAGTCAGAAGGAGGGACTTCACAGTCTGAAGGTCAAAACTGTAGGACCTTCTGATAGTGGCTTGTATCGCTGTCAGGCAACTAATAGGCTGGGAGAAGCAACGTGCAAAGGCTCCCTTGTGGTCATGGCTCAGCAGGAAGCAAATGCAGTGAGCAGTGAGACAGTGACCGGCTGTGAACCTCACAGGTCTCGGAAGTGTGACTTGCTTTTGAGTACGACTGTGAGCCCGGGTGACCAGTCAGAAATAGAGCTGGAATTTGAGTTTGAGCCGCACAGAGATGACTCAGAAAAAGCAATCCAACTGCTCGCAGTGACTCAAAAAGAGCAGGAAGTGGAAGGGCAGAAGCGTGTCAACATTAGTTTTGATGTGTTTGCAGAACCATCCGAAGAGGAACGGGTTGAGTTTAGGGCAGAGGACTCAGAGAACTGCAGCTTTGAGTTCCAGGTCACAGAAGTTCCTCCCAGATTTGTGAGGCCCATTTCTGACTACAGTACATTTGTAGGTGCCTCAACATGCTTCCAGTGTCTTGTGACTGGTTCCCCCTGTCCCAGTGTCCGCTGGTACAAGGATGGGGTGTTGTTGGAAGGGGATAGGTACTGTGCACAGGAAGAGCAGAACGGCTTGCACAGTCTTACCATTGAAAACCTGATGCAGAGTGACAGTGGGCAGTACAAATGTATAGCTACTAACAGGGCGGGAACTGCTGAGACTTGTGCTGTGTTAACATTATACTAAACTTCCATAATTTATCTCAGAGTCTGTCTTGAAATACTAAATGTTTTTATGACATTGTTCACTGCAGGTAAAAATGCAGCACTCATTTTAGGGGCATTGTTTTCATCTCCTTAAGGATGAAAACCAATCTGTGGGCATATTTGTATTTCACTTAGATTTGCCTTCTTTGGGGAATTTAAGTGAGATTTAATCCATGCATAGATTTTGTGCGCACTTTCTGCACTGACGGATATTTCAGACTCCTTCTACGCTCTTTGCTCATTCTTATAAAGATATTTTAATTGACACTGATTTGCATAGGACTAATTTTTTTGTATAATGTACATATACCTGTGTGTCTGTATCAGTGCAATCACTATTGTTTTATGTATGCTAGAAATCACCTGAAAATGTAGACACCACCTTTTTCTTGTGATCTAATGGTATGGAACACTAACTTATGCTTGCCGTTCAGTTTGGGTATAGTTCTGTTAAAGAACTCCTTAAATTGGTATTCCCCCTTCTCACAATGTTGTGTCAAAACATGATTCAAATCCTGTTTATGGTTTCTATCACTGCAAAATTCTTACATCTATGGGCCTCTTTCATGGAATTAAATGCCTTTTTCTAAGTCAATGAAATTATGCTGTTGCAAAGAAAAGCAGAGCAATGGGAAGAAAAATGAAAATTTTGCACTAGTAGAGACTGGACAGGATTTTCTTCTCTATTACCAAGTAATAAACATGAAAGCATATTTTGTACTGTATTTTTAGAAGTTAAAGGGAAAGGACAAAGGGAGTGTAATAATAACAGCTCAATTATGTTACTGTCAATTCATTAAAATAATCTTGGTTGTCCCTGTATTCCAGTGTCATTCGTAAGAAATGCATAGTAGTAAAAAAGTAAGATATTTTTATGCAGTATTCTTGTTTCACATTAGAACTGCATCTCTACATATTCCTTTTTTCTTTCTCTCTTTTTTTTTTTTTAATTATTAAGAACAGTTAAGTGTGCTATTTGTCGAGATGACCAGAAATAAGGGGAATATATTCACTTGTTACGTGTGGCATTTTCTCAGCACAGGAGATTTTTACATTAATGTTCTCTATGTGAATATATATTTTTATATTTAAAGTAATGCTAATATTTAGGAGGAACACACAGTAGCTGACATAATTAAATCAGAATTAAGTCTACATAAACAATGATAAATTGATTAAGAAAATATGTTAAATGGAGGAAAGTTATTAATTAATGTTTCTCAGAATCTAAATTACTCTCTAATGCACCTACCAGCTTTCCAGTCACCTATATGTCAAGATCTTGAGTTCAAGATCCCTAAGCAAAAATTAGTTTTACTTTGTTTACCTGTTAATGAGATTCTTCCAGTTATTTACAAATTGCTGTCAGTTGCCTTGCTTTAAGCAGAGTGATGACTTTAAGCATAAAAACTACTCCTATACTATGTTCAGTTATGTTCATACCATTTCTTATTTCTGTGTTTGATGAGTCCTCACAGTGAGACCACCATGTCTCAAAAAATCTGTTATCATCTAAGACTGTCTCATCACTCATCTGGGATACTGGTTTTTGTTCAAAAGATTCACCTTGCCCAATTGTGTTGCCTGATAAAAATTTAAAATCAGGAGTGGCAAGTTCTAATAACCCAGTACCTGGGCAAAGTGACTGAAGTGTTTAGGCTAATGCAAATGTGTCACTTCAGTGTCTTCTCAGTCATGACCCCTCAATAAATATTTAAGATTTGTATGTTAAAAGGCAAAGCTAGTTGTGCTTTCTGACAGGTAATGGTGGTAGAAAAGAGAAGCATGACTGTCTGACCCAATGTTGTGCTGAGAACGAATTACTCCATGATGTGTCCTTAATCCATTCCTTGTGTAGATGTGTAGCACTCACTGACATTCATTAGACAGCAGAGGTCCTTAGGGAGGTTGGCATGAATGTTCTATGTCAGCTGGGATGTGAGGGGTCTTTTAGTTCCAAAGTCAAAGAGGTCAGAGGCCCTTTGGTTAGGTTCTGCGCAATTGTGAAGTGTGTTTATTTTGCATGTAAATCTGAATATTTTTAGCACAAAGAGGCCCATAACTTGGTTTTTGAGCCATAAGCCACACAGGTCCAAGTTCATATTCACATCTGAAATATATGGCCAAGCATCTTTATCTTTACCCATGTAGTGGTGTTTGGGGTTTATGTAAATTTATAAGTCTTGGTTTAAGTTTCATAGATTAGCCAGGAGCACCTGGTTCACCTAAGCTATAGTTGTTAAATCTGGAGTAATCCTAGGTTTGAATGAACTTAGTCTGGGACAACTGGTATAGTTTGACTCTTTTCAAAATTTTGTGGTTTTCATAGGAATCAAAAAGCTCAAAATTTTATTTTCACATTTAATGTTGTCTTCATTTCTACAACACAAGTATCTTTAAAAAATAATTAAATATGTTTATTTGTCACCAATGTATATTGAATGTTAACATGTATGGTTAATTTGTGAAATAAATATGAAATTATTTAATTCCATCACTTCTTGTACTTCATTCATTTTACAAACATGTCTAAAATGTGAAGAAGTATCTGTATAGTTCTTCTCTCATAAATATCCAGGAACACAGAAAAGTTCATTAATTTTTGCCGCACTTCTGTGTATAAAGCATTCTCCTGTGCTAACATGGGTTTCACTCTGCTATATTTATATATATATATTTTTTTTTTATTGGCCCAATTCTGCCACCCATCCTCAAATTTATTTGCACAATTTATTACTGTTTTAACAAGGTTGGTAAGTAATGCTGAAGGACTGCTGTAATTTTTTTTTTTTTTACTTAAGCATTTCTTCTCTGCAGTTAATCATTGCATGCACTGTGCTATGTCATTTATATTATTGCATTTGTGGCAAGACTAATAAGTACTAAAACCAATGAGAAAGAATTGGGGGACAGAGTTTGTTTTTTATGTTTGTTGTTGGAGTGCAGCAAAAATTCTTATCTCTCAATAAGTTTTAAAATTGAAGACACTGTAATTGAGAAGCTTCTCAATTACAGTGCCTAGAGACATTACAGTGTCTAGAGACATTAATTCACTCACATTTTTAGTCTTTTTTTTAAACTCTTATATCTGTCAAATACTCTGGGCCTTTACTGAGGAAACTTGACTCAGTGAGGACAATAGTATTTGATTTCCAAAGGTTTTACTTGCATCATGCTTTTCATGAATTTTTCCATTCCTGGAAATTTCATATTTCACTGATGTTTCTATTGTCAAACATCTGCAGAGATGTTCTTGCCTCTCATTTTAAACTACTGTTGGAACTAAAGTTGTCTAATGCAAATATCTATAAATTCAAAAAGGCAAGAAAACAAAAAATCTTAAAAGTCTGTTCTCTTTTTCTCTGACATTGTGGGAGTTTTAATATGCCACATCTTGACAGGGAGGAGTTCAAAAGCAGAATTTTAAATCGATCATATTAAATCAAGGGTTTAAACTTGTGATGTTTGTAATTATGATGCTGTTAACTTAAGGGTCTAATGACAAAACCAGGACAAAGCTGTTAAGGTAGAGGTAATCTTTTGGTGTGCTAGACAAAAGAGAGTTTAAAGAGATTAACTATACATCAGAAGAGCGATTAGTGTGCTGAAAAGGTTGTGGGTGTGTTGGTTGGTTGTGGGGGGGGTGAGGGGTGGGATTCAATCCTAATTGTGGCATTCTGGGGGTTTTTTTGTTGGTGTTTTGAATTATATCAGGGTCTTAGCACTATTCTGTTGTACTTGTTTGCATAGGTGTACATACAAATATGTATGACACACACCGCTTTAATTATATCTGTGAAATTCATCTATGTTGCTTGATTGTTCCTTGCACAGTGCACCCTGGAGGAATATGCCTAACCCATACTGTGATGTCAGGTTTAAAGACACATCCGTCCTGATCAAGATAGGAAATTCTTAAGCAACCTGACAACACAGCATGTCTTACTCATTTTGGCAGGCGTGACAGCAAGGGGACAACACAGACCTCCTGTTCATTGCTAGCTGCTCTATAGTATTGAGAAAGCCTCCAGCTATAGAATAATAGATGGCCTAACACTGTGTATTGCTATCTATGAGTATTCTCATACATATTCTAGTAAAACTAAACAATTTTTTTCCATACAGACATCACTAGGTCTCTTACTGCCTCTTCTGAGGAAGGAAGAAATGAAGGCTACAGCAGCAGCCTTCAGTTGCCTGATTGAGAGAAAACACTTGAATTTGAGCCTGGAAAACCAGTTTGTTTCAGCAAAGCAAAGATGAAAATTGAGGAAGAGGGCAAAGCCCTTGTTTTCCTCAAGCAGGTCTCAGATGTTAAAGTCTGGCAGGGAGATGTAGCTAGGCTCTCTGTTACTGTTACTGGCAGTCCCCCACCCAAAATCCAGTGGTTTTTCAACAGTAGGAAGCTAACCCCATGCATGGACTGTAAGTTAGTGTTTGCTGGCAATGACCACAGCCTCATCCTCCCGTATGCAGGAGTGCAGGATGAGGGTGAGTATCTGTGCATGGCCAGCAATGTACACGGTGAGACCAGCTGCAGCGCCCAGCTCCATGTGCGCCAGAGGCAGCCGGGATTCCCCTGCTTTGCCAGGGAGCCGGGCAGCGTGCAGTGTGCACCAGGCTTCACGGCAGTCTTTGAGTACACTGTGGAGGGGAAGCCATGCCCCGACATGCTGTGGTCCAGGGGGAGCGAGCAGCTCTTCTCCGATGCGCGTCACTCCATTGCTCAGCATCCTGATGGCTCCGGCTCTCTGACGGTGTGGCACTGCGTGGAGGAGGACACTGGGCTCTACACGTGCAGGGCAGTGAGTGCCCTGGGTGAGGCCTCATGCTCTGCCAAGCTCCTTGTGCTGCACCAGGAGCGCGCTGTGTGCAGCCAGAGCCCGGCCTTGCAGCACTCTGCAGTGGCAGAGGAGCAAAGCCTTCTTTTCTACCTGGAGGCTGGTGAGCTTCCTGCAATGGAAGAAGCACTCAGTCTTGAGCCCGTGAGGCAGCCTTCAACCCTCCTTCAGCTCCAGATGAGCCAGGCAGTGTACATGCTGCCCAGGGAGGATGTCTTGCCTGGCTTGCCACCAACCTGTCTGGCAGCGCAGAGTGTTGAAGAGATGCTCACCCAGGCGGCCACAGTACAAGAGAGCAGCGGGCTTCTGGCAGAGCCTCTGGAAACCCTCCCTGCTGGCCCCCAGGGTTTGGTGCCTGCAGCGGTGATGGAGACACAACTGCCAGGCTGCCTTGGGACTGTAGCTGCACAGATACTCATGCCCAAAGAGGAAATAATCCCCAAGGCAGCAGAGCAACTTGCTGCTCTGAAGACAGAGGCTTCCCAAACCCTTCTACAGGTGTCAAGCACCACTGAGAGCCGCGTCATGGATGGTGACCAAATCCAGATCCTTGAGGTCTTTCAGATAGAGCAAGGTGAGCTGAAGACTGAACCAAGATTTCTCTCTGAATTGGCCTTCATTGGGGGCCAAGCTGTCCCCCTGGAGAACAATTCTTTCCTGGAAACAGCGAAGGAAGATTTTGCTGCAAGAGTACATGAGGGACAGGCTGTGAGATTTCCCTTGTTGCTGGAAGAAAACCAGTCCGTGGAGTCAAAACATGTTGATCTTTCCAAGACACTTAAGCAGTGGCAGAGGACAGAAAGACAATCCCATGAAACAATGGACTCTCGTGAGCTCCAGCCAAGCCAAGTCCTCAACAAAGACAGTGAGCTCACTCCTCTGGTTCCCAAAAGCTGCACCTTAGACATAAAGTCTCAAATCAGAAATGCACTGAAAGCTGCAGTGGTAAGTGGGAAAAACCTCTTATTTTCACAATGGGTGGCTGATAAGGAAGATGTCAAAGTACAGGCAATAAACATCACCAAGGAGAATACACATACCTTGTGCACATATGTTGTGAGCACAGGAGGATGCAGTCCCATAGAAATCCAAGTCGCCTTGGGAGAAGTGAACATTCAGACAGCTGACCAGAAAACAGTCTTGAAGGAAGTTTTCTATTCCTTTCTTTGTGAACATAAATGTTCCCTGACTGGTGAAAAATCCAAAGCATTGCCATTCTCTGCCAGACCACTTCTCTCAGGAAAATCCTATGATGAAATCTTTGAGTTGGAGCCCCAGCAGGCTGAGAGGACTATGGAGGAAGAAATACAACTGGAACACCCTTTGTCTGCACAAGTAATCAAGGCTGAGCAGAGTCTAATCAAGGATGTGGGTGCAGCTGTAGCCACTGCTGATGTAGCTTCTGCAGATGTTCTTACAGAGACACCCACAGAAACACTGAAAAGAAAAGAGAAAAGGGAAGAAGAATGTCAGGAAGAGGGCAGAGAGGGTCTGGAAACTAGAGCTGGAAAGCAAGAGGATGAGCTGGGCAAAGGTTATCCCATCACACAAAGCAAACTGGTTGACACTATTGTGGAGGAAGAGGAGAGTGTCAGGCTGGTGTCTGTCATAACAAATGTCAGAAAGGTGAACTGGTACTTTAAGGGTAAACTGGTCTCTTCAGGCAACAAATTCAAGTGTTTGCAAGATCAGGACACACACACACTAGTAATAAGCAAAGTGTGCGGGGAGATTCACCAAGGAGAGTATACCTGTGAGGCGCTGAATCAAGGTGGAAAAAGAGCAACAGCAGCAAAACTCACTGTTGTTAAAAGAGGTTGGATTATGGGGATAAAATTATCTTTATAATGCACTGCTCTACTAATGAACCTCCCCTACTATGTGCATCTTTGGACAGAGATACAATATTAATACCATCATGCCACTAATCAGAGGGCTCTCTTTCTCTCTGGATTGGTGGTCTCCTTTTACCACATTGCAAGGCCTCTCACTTCCATTACCCCAGTCTTTGGTCAGGAACTTTTTTGTTTCATTGCACTAGCATGTTCAGGACAAAGCTGTATCTCAATCCCAACCATTTCTCCTATTCTTGCTTGAGAAGTGGAGCTGCTCTTCCCATTTTTCTCACTGCTGCACCCTCTCTCACTCCTTAGAGTCATTGCACTTCTTGTTCACACCATAATTTCTCACAAGTCCAGAATAGATTACTATATATTTTTATCCTTTTGCTATTGTGCATTGCTATTTCCCTTTGTTTTTCCAGTATCACCACTGTTTCCTGATGTCATTATGCACTATAAGACTGTCTGTCCACTGAGTCTATTACTGCCTTATTTCTTACAGATGTTTTTTTGGTGGTTTTTTTTTTACAGTCACTTTATGTGAATTGCAAGTATGTCACCTTTTTGGGGCTTTTTTTCAGTCAGTCAATAACTTAATTTCAGAATGTCAGCAGGCAGGATTTTGAGTTACTCTCTGCTTCTAATTTCAGTTGCACCGATCCTGAGGAGAAGGCTTGAACCCTTGGAAGTGGCTGTAAATCATGTGGCCAAGTTTACCTGTGAGGTAGAGATGGCTCCCAATGTCAAGTTCCAGTGGTACAAAGCCGGACGAGAGATATACGATGGGGACAAATACTCCATTCGCACCTCCAACTACCTCTCCACACTGGAGATCCCAAGGCCTCAAGTTGTTGACTGTGGGGAATATAGCTGTAAGGCTTCCAACCAGCATGGCAGTGTAAGCTCTACAGCTGTTTTAACAGTAACTGGTAAGTACAGACCTTCAAACACTTCTCCTTTTCCGTAAAATACCGTGGTGTATTGTAATGCTTTCACTGCTATACTTGCAGATGTTTATGGTAGGACTTTTGGTTGCCATTATACTGCATAATCCATGCCTAATTTTGGCAGGCACAAGCATAGAAAAGGAATAACTCTTGAGAATTCTGCTTTTAGGGTCTTCTGTATGAAGAGAAGGGAATCAGTGTGAAAAAGCTTCAGAGGGAAAGAAAGAAAGGGGAAAGAGAGCAGGAAGAAACAGCATGGGATTGCTTTGTGAATTCATTCTTGAACAAGGTTTATGTCACAAGAAACACTTTTAAATCTGATTTCTTGGTGTAATAGTCACTGTGTGATTATCCCAGCACCCTAAATTTATCCTGCAACTATACTTGCGACGCAGGTTATGCAGATCTGCATACCTGAACATCTTTGTGCCGTGGCCAAAGGGGAGCTCTGTGACTGGGGAAATAGATCTTCTTAAATAAAAGGAGGTTTAAAGGGTTTCAATTAGCAATTGTTTTGTCTATTGAGAGCTATAGAGTGGGGGTTTTTCTTTAAAGAAAGAAACGAACAAAAAGCCATCATCTTTTTGGGATTTCTTTTATGATGACTTTTTTTACTCTGACTTTTCTCTTTCTGGGGGGAGTCCTTATGTGGTCTTTGCTAAGTGCTAGGTGCTAGAGACTAGAAAAAGGTGCATGGACAGTGAAATGCATGCAAACTTGCCCATCTTGAGAGAACAGAGAGAAAATATGTCAGTCTTGAGGGAAGAATTTAAGGCTTTTTGTTTATTTTCCTTTAGTTCGTACATTGCTCCAGAGATTCAAAATGCCTTCAAGCTCTGGAGCAATACATAGACTGAAGAAGTACAAAACCAAAAGCCAAAATTTATCATCTTTAACACCTCTTATCTCTTTCACTGCTGTTTTCTTTTGCTTAACAGTGTTTAATGACAATCTGGCCTCTCTTGCTCTCTGGCAAATATGGCTTGGTTCCTCTCCTCTTGATAACATTGAACCCCTTTGTTTTGCAGAGGCATTTCCACCAACGTTTCTTACCAGACCTGAACCTATTACTACTTTTGTTGGCAAAAGTGCCAAGTTCCTGTGTACTGTTTCGGGCACTCCAGTCATCGACATCACCTGGCAGAAAGATGGAACAACTATTTCACCTTCAGACCACCATAAGATCTCCAAAGTGGAAAATAAACATGTTTTAGAAATTTCCCATCTTACCACTAGTGACAGAGGGGTTTACACTTGCAAAGCTTCCAACAAGTTTGGGGCTGATATTTGCCAGACTGAAATGGTCATTATAGACAAGCCCCACTTCATTAAAGATTTGCAGTCAGTACAGTCAGCAGTTAATAAAAAAATCCGCCTTGAATGTCAGGTAGATGAAGACAGGAAAGTAACTGTGGGGTGGACAAAGGATGGAAACAAAATCCCTCCAGGCAAAGATTATAAGATTTACTTTGAAGACAAAATAGCCTCACTTGAGATTCCTCTGGCTAAGCTCAAGGACTCAGGCCACTATGTGTGTACTGCTTCAAATGAGGCAGGAAGCAGCTCCTCTTCTGCCAGCGTCACAGTCAGAGGTAAGATAGTTCTATGCCCCCTTTACCTTTCGTCTTCTTGGGTTCCCCATTTCTTCTTTCACAGGCAAAAGACTTCTTTGGGTTGAAATTACACTGTGAATTCTTCTCAGACCTGCCACCCGGTCCATTCCCTGTAAAGTCTTCTCCCCTGCTGCCTTGCAGTGCACCGTGTGTTACTTCAATGTTTCTGTCACCAGAGAAAATCAAGAATTGATCCTGCCTGCAGGGTAGAGATGGATGAAGAGGGAAAGCAAAATCACAGAAGCTGCAGCTCAGCAAAGATTATGCTGATCTCTTGTGAAGCTGTATTTTGTTCTTTCTCTCGGAAGCAATCTTTCAATTTCAGCTTTCTTTCCTTTTTCCCCTTTCCTCTTCCCCTTCCCCTTTTTACCATCTCTTCCCCTCTCTTCCCATTTTCAGAACCACCATCCTTTGTGAAGAAGGTCGATCCATCTTATTTGCTGACCCCAGGCGACTCTGCACGCCTTCAATGCAAAATCAAAGGGTCTCCTGAAATCCAGGTTACTTGGTTCAAGAACAATAAGGAAATCCATGAAAGTAATACGCACAGGATGTCCTTTGTCAATTCTGTGGCTGTGTTAGATATTTTGGAAATGAAAGTTGATGACACTGGGACCTACTCATGTGAAGCTGTCAACGAGGTTGGAAGTGACAGTTGCACCACCGAAGTGGTTGTCAAAGGTCTGTCCTTCTTGTTGCTGCCAGTCACACTCTTGAGAAGAACCTTCCTTCTTTTTTTTTTTTTTTTCTTTTTAGCATGGTTGACTAATTCTTTCTTACTGCTTTTATAGAGCCTCCATCTTTCATCCGAACACTTGAACCTGCAGAGCTAGTGAAGGGAACAAACCCCATTCTTCAGTGTGAGGTTGCTGGCACTGGACCCTTTGAGATTAGCTGGTACAAAGACAAGAAGCAGATTCGCAGTAGTAAAAAATACAGGTTGACGTCTCAGAAGGCTGTTATTTCTTTGGAGGTGTCCTCATTTAATAGTGCAGATGTCGGTGAATACGAGTGTGTTATAGCTAATGAAGTCGGGAAGTGCATGTGCAGTGCCACATACATCTTGAAAGGTCAGTGGGAGAGAGAAAACTCCATTTACTGAAGGGATTGGCAAAAAACTCTTATTTCATAAAATGTCTTTTCTTTGGATTTGTCGGAGACTGGGGAGACTGGGGATAAAGAATATCTTCTTCTCTTAAAATTCTGTGTGTATCTTGCATCTTATCTTGCATCAAACCTGTGAATTTGAAGAACACTGAGATTAATGGGCCATTAGCTCCCAGCTGGAGAAAGCACTTCTCCAACTTGCCTGCTCTTTTGCTGAACTGTGACATGTGCTGCACATACTGTCTTACAAAACTGTCTTTAAGTAGCAGATTTTATGTGATGATGTAATAGTAGATGAGTATTTTTTCTTGTCTCTCTTCTTTGAACTAGAACCACCATCTTTTGTTAAGAAAATCGAAAATGTGACAGCTCTGGCTGGAGATAGTGTTACCTTGCAGGCCGTGGTGAAAGGGTCAGAGCCTATTTCTGTGACATGGATGAAGGGCAAAGACATTATTAAAGATGATAACAATGTGAGAGTGACATTTGATCATGGTCTAGCAACACTGCAAATTACCGGAGTCCAGCTGAGCTCTGGTGGTAAATACACCTGTGTGGCTGAGAACGATGCAGGAAGCCAGTCCTGCTTTGGTGAACTAGCAGTGAAAGGTCAGTGGAGAAGTGCTGTGATCCCTTCAGTCTCCCACCTGAGAGGAGAAGAAATTTCCTTTTGTCCTTAACACCAGTTGTTTAATTCTGTTGTAGAACCTGCCAAAATAATTGAAAAAGCTGAAATGATCCAGGTTACAGCAGGGGAACCAGCTATTTTGGAGTACACTGTCACAGGCACTCCAGAGCTGAAAACCAAATGGTTCAAAGATGGAAAGCCACTCCCTGCCAGCAAAAAATACAGGATCAGCTTCAAAAATAACATTGCCCAGCTCAAGTTTTATGCCACTGAAATGCAGGACAGTGGTGAATACACCTTTGAGATATCCAATGATGTGGGCATCAGCTCTTGTACTACCAGCTTCACTGTGCTAGGTTGGTACTGCCTCTTTACAGAGAGCCCTGTTGCTCTGCTCTGTGCCTAACAGAGCCAGAAGCAGAACAGCACTCTTGTTTTGTTCATGTGTTCCTTTCTGTCATTTTTTTCACTCTCAACAGATCGCACTCTGCCTCCCTTCTTTACTAAACCACTGAAGAATATTGACAGCATCATTAGCACCTCATGCCGCCTAGACTGCAAAATTTCAGGCTCTCTTCCAATGACTGTCTCATGGTTTAAGCAAGATACTGAGATCACTTCAAGTGCCAAGTATACAGTACATTTTGCAGAAGGCTCAGCATTGTTGGAAATAAAACACCTAGATGCGAATGATGCTGGGGTCTACATTTGCAGAGCCACAAACTCTGCTGGTAGCAAAGAGAGCAGTAGCACTTTGTTTATAAAAGGTTTGGCAATTTGTTTCACTTTTCTTGGAATTTCGCTTATCTTGTGATAATACTTTTCTTTCCCAAGATACAAGCTCTCTCTTACTCTGCATTTTTTTCCTTTCAACGCAATCCAGAGCCACCCAGCTTCACTGTAGAACCAGAGTCTCAAGATGTATTGCCTGCATCAACTGTACATTTCAAAGGAATGTTTAAAGGCACAACACCACTGACAGTGAAATGGTTTAAAGGTGATACTGAGCTGGTGACAGGAGGCTCCTGCTACATCATGACAGAAGCATTAGCAAGTTACCTGGAGCTTTACGCAGTCAAACCAACTGACTCTGGAAAATACACCTGCAAAGTCTCCAATGTAGCTGGTTCAGTAACATGCAGTGCAAACTTATTTGTGAAAGGTTTGCATTCTTACTCTTATTTAAAATTCTAGCTGCTGGATTAACACAGCAGCACTCTTTCCTGTGTTCTTTGTCCTGAACACTCTTCTTAAATCCACAGAACCTGCTGCCTTTAAGGAGAAGCTAGAGCCGACTCATCTCATAAAGAAAGGTGGATATGCTGAGCTGACCTGTGAAGTCACTGGTACTCCTGAGATTAAAATCACATGGTTCAAGGATGATAGAGAGCTAAAAGAGAGTAACAAATACAGGATATCTTTTACAAAATCTTTGGCAATACTCCATGTTTCAGAGGTTGATACTGAAGACAGTGGGGAATACATTTGCGAAGCCAAAAATGACGCTGGGAAAGATATCTGCAGTAGTGTTGTTACAGTCAAAGGTGTGTGTGACATCCAGCCACACAGTTTGTATCTTTAGACTCAGTACAGTGGTACCGGCTTCAAAAGTATGACTAATGCAAATTGCACTTTCTTTTTCACACTGTAGAGTCACCTTATTTTAGCAAGGAGTTTCAATCCATGGAAGTCTTGAAGGATTCTGATGTGGTTTTGGAGTGTGAGGTGCTTGGCACACCTCCCTTTGAAGTGTTCTGGGTGAAAGATGATAAACCCGTACGGAGCAGTAAGAAGCACAGAATAAGCATTGAGAAATCTTTGATTAGCCTCCATGTTTTCAGGTTTGATGCTTCTGATGTTGGGGAGTATCAGTGTAGAGTAACAAACGATGTTGGGAGCTGCCTCTGCCATTCAGAGGTCACACTGAAAGGTTAGTTCAAGGTGAAGAACACCACTAGCATGCTGTTATCCCAGTGTGGTTTTCCATGCCACACTGTTTGTTACAGACCAGACTTGTACTTACATAACCACTTTCTTCCTGCCAGAGCCTCCGCAGTTTTTGAAGAAGATAGAAAACATTAGCTCCCTTCGAGGGGGAACAGTTGTGTTTCAGGCTGCTATTAAAGGTTCCTTGCCCATCACTGTGTCCTGGTTGAAAGACAATGATGAGGTGATTGAAGACAACAATATCAAAATGACCTTTGTGAACAATGTTGCCACTCTTATGGTGAGATCTATTGAGCTGAAACATGATGGGAAATATTTCTGTCAGGCTAAAAACGAGGCAGGAATTCAGAGGTGTTCTGCTCTGCTGACTGTCAAAGGTTGGTCTTACCCTGAAAGCTTGCAGTGATCTGGGACAGTTCCCTTGTGATTTTTACTGATGTACTTAACACTCTATCTCCTTGTTTACAACAGAACCTGCTACAGTTGTGGACAAGGCTGTGTCAATAGATGTGACTGAGGGAGACCCAGCAACCTTGCAGTGTAAATTTTCAGGAACAAAACCTATTACAGCCAAATGGTTCAAAGATGGCAAGGAACTGACATTGGGCCCAAAATATAAGATCAGTGTTACAGATACCGTCTCAGTCTTAAAGGTGCTTTATGCAGATAAGAAAGATAGTGGAGAATACATTTTTGAGGTTCAAAATGACGTTGGAAGCAGTAGCTGTTCTGCCAGCATTAATGTCCTAGGTGTGTATGGGCTTTCTCTTATTATTGCTTTTAGATACCAAATCTTTTCTCCTGAGCTGATATGTGCCACAATCATGGTTGAATTTTTATATTTTGTCTTTTTACTCTGTCTTGGATAGATCTCATTATACCACCTAAATTCACCAAAAAACTCAAGAAAATGGACAGCATTAAGGGGTCTTTTGTCCACCTGGAGTGCATAGTGTCTGGTTCGCATCCTATAAGTATTCAGTGGTATAAGGATGGCCAAGAAATAACAGCAAGTGAAAAGCACAAATACTCTTTCCATGATAATACTGCATTTTTGGAAATAAATAAACTGGAAGGCACAGACAGTGGCTCTTACACTTGTGAAGCAACAAATAAAGCAGGAAGCAGCCAATGCAGCGGGTTCTTAACAGTAAAAGGTTTGAGTTCCTTCTTTGTCTTCTGTTAGGTCTCTCACACATAGTTTTGGATTTCCCTATCTCAGAGTAATCCCCTTTCTTCCTTTTTGCATGTTATAGAGCCGCCATATTTTGTGGAAAAACCCCAGTCTCAAGAGGTTGTGCCAAATGCTAGAGTTCAGTTCAAAGCACTGGTGAAAGGGTCTACTCCTCTGCAGATAAAGTGGTTTAAAGACAGCCAGGAACTCCTGTCTGGAGCTAGTCGATCTGTCTGGAAGGATGACACTTCTAGTGTTCTGGAGCTCTTCTCAGCTAGGACATCTGATTCTGGGAGCTATACTTGTCAGATAAGCAATGACGTGGGGACTGCAACCTGCAAAGCAACTTTGTTTGTAAAAGGTGTGCATCCCAATTTAATTTTTTTGATTCTGATTTTTCTGTGCAGTTTTGGTGGGAGGGGGAGGAAGCCTTTTAGCCTTTTTTTTCTTTAAACTCTGGGGTTTTTTTTATTCCTACCTTGAATATTATAAAACCTCGACTTCTCTGTCCATCTTCTAGAGCCCCCCAGATTTATTCAGATGCCAACTTCTGTAGTAGCTTTGCGTGAAGGACAGTCCACCACTTTTGAGTGCCAGGTAGTAGGCACGCCAGAGATCCACATTACATGGTACCTGGATGGAAATGAAGTGACTGACCAAGCTAAATACGGCATCTCCTTCATAGATGGTTTAGCTACTTTGAGAGTCACTCAAGCCAGAGTGGCAGATAGTGGGATTTATGTTTGTGAAGCCCACAATGATGCAGGTAGTGAGAGCTGCAGCGTCGAGCTGAAAGTAAAAGGTTGGTTTGGAACATCTTGTCATCTCTGTCACATATCTGGGGTGAGGAAGTAGGAGATACTTCTTCTCCCCTCAAAACTATTTGAGGTTATTATCTACTTTCCCCTCATTCTTCCTTATAGAGCCTCCAACCTTTGTTCGGGAGTTGCGTCCCACCGAGGTAGTGAAGGGCTCAGAGGCCACACTAGAGTGTGAGGTGACTGGTACCCCTCCATTTGAGGTGAAGTGGCTGAAGAACAATAAGGAGATGTTCAGCAGCAAGAAATACACCATCTCCACCAAAGAATCGGTATTTACTCTTAATGTGACTAACTGTGACATCTCAGATGTTGGTGAATATCAGTGTATTATATCAAATGAAGGTGGGAGCTGTTCTTGCAGCACAAGACTCAGCTTAAAAGGTCAGTTCTCTAGGAAGCACACCTCAAACACTATATGCCCCAGCTAAAGTGTAGCAAGTGGAATTACATTATATGATCTCTCTTTCTCCTCTTCCCTTTCCATGACTTCTCTTCTGAACAACAAACAAAACTCACACCACAGAACCACCATCCTTCATCAAGAAGCTGGAGAACATCACTAGCATTTTGAAAGGTGATGCATTCTTTCAGTGTGTCGTAGGAGGTGCTCAACCCCTATCTGTGTCATGGATAAAAGATGAAAAAATACTAGAAGATGATGAGCACCACCACATTACCTTCGAGAACAGGGTGGCCACACTGAAGCTTACTAATGTTGACCTCAGCCACAGAGGGAGATACACCTGTCAGGCAAAGAACGAATCTGGCGTGGAGAAGTGTTTTGCTTTGCTTTTTGTACAAGGTGTGTACAAGGAATAACCTTGATGAGTACTTGGAAAGTCAGTTCCCTACCTATGTAGCTAACTGCTGTAATTTTTATACTCTTTATACCTCAGAGCCTGCACAGATCATAGAAAAGGCTAAATCACTTAAAGTCACTGAGAAAGACCCTGTGACTTTGGAGTGTACTGTGGCTGGAACACCAGAGCTCCGAATAAGATGGTACAAAGATGGCAAGCAGCTCCTGCCCAGTAGATACTACACAATGAGCTTTGAAAATAATGTTGCCAGTTTCAGGATTGAACCTGTATCAAAGGAAGATAGTGGCACATACAGTTTTAAGGTTGAAAATGACTTCGGAAGTAGCACCTGTGAAGCTGTTCTGACTGTGCTAGGTTTGTATTGCCAATACATCAAGGAGGGAATGAAAAATAATCTCCGTGAAGGATAAGCAAGAAGTTAACTAGTGTGTTTTTTGCCTTTTTTTTTGTTTTTGTTTTTTTTGGTTTTTTTTGTTTTTTTTGTGTTGGGCAGATCAATCAATTCCTCCTGTATTTATCAAAAAGCTAACCAAAAAGGATACCATTCTGGGATCTTCTATCCAAATGGAGTGTAAAGTTTCTGGGTCACTCCCAATTGTTGCAAAATGGTTTAAGGATGGAAAAGAGATAACTGACAGTGCAAAATACAGAAGCCTGTGCCATGAGAACACTATGTCACTCGAGATTGCTAACCTAGAGCTGGCAGACAGTGCAAATTACACATGCAGTGTCTCTAATGTTGCTGGAAACGATTCTTGCAGTGCTGTCCTGACTGTGAAAGGTTTGAAACTCTTACTACTTCTTATCTAAGATAAATGCTGGGAAAATACCTTAAATCTTATGCTAACACTCTTATAAATCTTAATGTTAACACTGAAAACTTGGTCTCCATGCTTGCCTCACTGATTTTCTTCATTCTTAGACATTTCTGATGTAACTGTGTCTTTTGCTTAAAAACTGCAGAGCCACCAAGCTTCTTAGTAAAACCTGAAAGCCAGCAAGCCATACCAGATTCCACAGTGGAGTTTAAGGCCACACTGAAAGGAACACCACCTTTTACAGTAAAGTGGTTCAAAGAAGACTTAGAACTTGTATCTGGTCCAACTTGTTTCATTGGGATTGAAGGTTCAACTGGATTCTTAACCCTCTATTCAGTGGATTCTTCTAGGAGTGGGCACTACACTTGCCATGTTTCAAATGATGTTGGCAGTGACTCTTGCACTACAACACTGTTGGTAACAGGTGTGCACTCTTTCTTGTTGTGTTGTTATCTTTTTGTCTTCTTCTCCTTTCTTTTTGCCAAGCCCACCTTGGTGATCTTTGATACACTGCCAATTGTATTCCCTACCCTGTGTTTGCAACCCACCGTTGTTTGGCTCTTTTCCCACTATTTTCTCTCCAGTATTAGTTCAAACCTTCCTGAACCCACTTTTTTTGATTTTTTAGAACCCCCCAAGTTTGCTAAGAAGCTAGAGGCAACAAAAGTAGTGAAGCAGGGTGACTCAGCCCGGCTTGAGTGCAAAGTAAGTGGATCTCCAGAGATGAAAGTAGTGTGGTTCAGAAATGACCATGAAATTGTTGCCAGTGAAAAATTCCGGACATCATTCATTGACTCTGTGGCGGTGCTTGAAATGAATCATCTCAGCACTGATGAGAGCGGTGACTACATCTGTGAAGCTCACAACCCTGCCGGCAAGGCCAGCTGTAGCACCAAAGTCACTGTGAAAGGTTAGCTGTCCTCTTGTTTTCCAACTGCATCTTATTTTTTTCCCTGGTGGCTGTATCCATTAGAAATATACAGGAACATGAGATTAATTTATTTCAGAACTGCCCTGTTCTTCATGTTATGTTTGTTTCTTGATGCCCCCTCATCTTCTCTGCCAGTGTCTAAACAAGAGAGATGATGTTCTTAATGCAGATGAATACTAAGCTAGTTTTTCCCTAGTTCTATAATTTTAATAGTCAAGACAGTTCATAGTGGGAATTACTATATCAAGAAGCTGAAATATGAAGAGAAAGAACAGACACAAACTGACTAGTGTCAGTTTTACACCCTGTATGGGAGATTACTACCAGCTAAATGAGACCTGAACCCTCTCTGCTAAAGGTCACTCCTCTGTTTACCTCTTCTAAAGGGGCGCTAAGGGCTCTTAGTGCTCACCTTTGTGCAAGCTCATTTCATATTGTGCCCAGAACAAGAGGGGAGTCTTGCCCATGCTGTAGATATTCTCAGCAGTCCCGTTTTCCAGAAACTGGTATCTGTATACTCTTTGTCGATTAAAGAGCTTCAGACTACTTTCTAAATGTTCCTTTCTTCCCTTGTTAGAACCTCCTGTCTTTAGCAGGAAGCCTTCTCCAGTAGACATTGTCAGAGGATCTGAGGTTAGCCTGGAATGTGAGATTTCAGGAACACCTCCATTTGACGTTGCCTGGTACAAAGACAGGAGACAAATCCGCAGTAGTAAGAAGTACAAGGTTACAGCCAAAAACTACCACACGAGCGTTCGCATTCTTAATGTCGAAGCTGCAGATGTTGGTGAATATCAGTGCAAAGCACAGAACGATGTTGGAAGTGACACTTGTATTTGTACTGTGAAGCTGAAAGGTAAAGTACTGGTACCTGTGTCTTCTGCAGTGCTCCCAAGGGTGCTGCATTGCTCTTCCTCGCAGAAACATTGTGAGTATTTACTATAACTGCGTATTTCTTCTTCAGAACCACCAAAATTCTTGACTAAAATAAACAGCATGACTGTTGTGGTTGGTGAACCAGTAGAGTTACAAGCAAGAGTGGAGGGCTCCCAGCCAATTTCTGTGCAGTGGCTTAAAGACAAAGAGGAAATTATCAGAGAAAGTGAGAACACAAAGATCACATTTATGGAAAATATTGCAACTTTGCAATTTGTGCGCACAGAGACCAGCAGTGCTGGAAAATACACCTGTCAGATCAGAAATGATGCTGGAAGTCGCGAGTGTATGGCTACCTTAACTATCCTAGGTAGGTATAAAGCACAAATTCATGGAAGGTTCTTTTTAAAGTTAGAAACTTGGCTATTTATTATCAGCTGTATACTTTGCTTATGCCTCTGAGTTCAAAACAAACAAAATAGAATCCTTCTCTCCCCAACAAGCAGAAGTCAGGTTCCATATTTCCAGTAGTCCAGCAATAGAGTTGGAAGGAACCACTCTATTTTTCTGTCATGTCTTCTGCTCATGCCTGCTTGGAGAGGGAGATTAAAATATTTCATATTTTAAATGAAAGTATACTTTAAAATTATTTAAAATATTTTAAAATATTTTTACTTAGTTTTGGAAAGCATCTGAAATTTGCAGTTTAGAGTAACAGAAAGGATGAGAAAAACAGCTGTAAAAAACTCCACACCCCAACAAATCAAAATTTTCTTAGTATCAAATAAGTAAGCCACATCTCTTACTGCTATAATACTTACAGCTAGTACTTATCAAACCCTGTTTTAACCGTATATATTACCCATCTCTCCTTCCAGAGCCTGCAGTCATTGTAGAGAAAGCAGAGCCAATGAAAGTTACTATAGGAGATGCCTGTACTTTGGAATGCAAAGTAGCGGGCACACCACAGCTTTCCACTGGGTGGTTCAAGGATGGCAAAGAACTGACCAGCAGCCAAAAATACAGAATCACTTTCCTCAATAATGTATCTACACTTAAAATTATGGATGCAGAAAAGGAAGATGGTGGATTGTACACTTTTGCTGTACAAAACAACGTGGGGAAAAGCAGTTGTACGGCATCAGTTGATGTTTTAGGTTGGTTGGGTAGCTTGTCTTCTATCTTTTACAAAAGCTTTTGTTTGCCAATTCTCTGTCCTTTACTCCATTTCTTTACTCATTTTCTCTCTAACCGCGGATTTATTATGTTTTCTTATGCAGACCGAATCATTCCTCCTTCTTTCACAAGAAAACTAAAGGACATCCCTTGTGTTCTGGGTTCCTCAGCACTGCTGGAATGTAAAGTGTCAGGTTCACCTCCTATTTCTGTTGCCTGGTTCCAAAATGGACTTAAGCTAGTCAGTGGAGAAAAACATCAAATGTCCTTTTCAGATAACCTGTGTATTTTAGAAGTTAATTCACTGAGCCACTCAGATACTGGCTCTTACACCTGCAAAGCTACCAACACAGCTGGCTCAGATGAATGCAGTGCTGTATTGACTGTACAAGGTGGGTATATGTTGGTCAGGAAGCTCTCTGAGCTATTCTTTTCTCTTTTTCTCTTGAAATTCTCTGCAGTCTTTTGTAAATATTCTTGGGGAAAACTATTGACAGAAAAATAAAGATTTTGCTCTTTATCTTCAGTAGGTGTGTGGAAATATCAGAGCTATGCTGCAGCAATTTGTCTTATCTATCTTTTTCTTTTGTGTATTTAGAGCCACCTTCTTTTGAGAGGACCCCAGAGCCTCTGGATGTATTGCCAGGCACAAGCATCACTTTCACATGTGTTGTCAGAGGAACCCCTCCTTTTAAGGTTAACTGGTTTAGAGGGGCCAATGAACTTGTGCCAGGGGACAAATGCAATATCTACTTGGAGGAGTCTGTTGTGGAGCTTGAGTTATTTGATGTAACTCCTCCCCAAAGCGGAGAGTACACTTGTCTAGTGACTAATGATGCTGGCAGGGTAAATTGTACAACACACCTCACAGTAAAAGGTTTGTAAAGATGATGTCTCTCTTACCCTAAATTATTATTTCCTTCTCTCCATTTGGCATGTTGTACTCAACATTTGTGACTTACTTTCATTAGAGCCAGCTGTCTTTGTAAAGAAACTGAGTGATCAGTATGTGGAGCCTGGTAAGCCCATCATCCTAGAGGGCACTTATACAGGCAGCCTGCCCATCTCTGTGACATGGAAGAAGAATGGCCACACCATCGCACAATCTCAGAAGTGTAGCATCACCACCACAGAGAAATCCTGCATCCTAGAAATACTTGACAGCACCAAAGAAGATGCAGGAGAATACACTTGCCATGTTGAAAATGAGGCAGGAAGAGATGTTTGTGAGGCTGTAGTCTCTACTCTAGGTGTGTGCTCCCTTTGCTTCTTTTCCTTGCCTTTTTTTTCAAGTGTATGCTTTCAAAACCTGGCACACAATAAGCCTGTCTAATTGCTTCTCTTTTTTTAGAACCTCCCTACTTTGTTACACACTTGGAACCTCTTGAGGTGTCAGTTGGGTCTTACACAACATTGCAATGCCACATTGCTGGAACACCAGAAATTACTGTGTCTTGGTACAAAGGTGATACAAAACTCAGGTCTACTCCTGAGTATAAAGTGTTCTTTAAAGACAATGTTGCTACACTTATCTTCAACAAAGTGACTAGCAGCGACAGTGGAGAATATATCTGCAAGGCAGAAAACAGTGTAGGAACTGCATCTACAAAGGCTCTCTTAACAGTTCAAGGTGATGATTTTATATTAGCTTGTTAAAACTCTTTTTGTCTTGCAAAACTAAAAAAAGTTGCTTCCTGGGGTGTATTTATTCTTTACTTGCTTTCTTCCAGAACGCAAACAACCACCTTCCTTTGCAAGAAAATTAAAGGACATCGAGCACCCTGCTGGTTTACCCCTTAAGCTTATGTGTCGGCTCAATGGCTCAGAGCCCATTACTGTCACTTGGCACAAAGATGGCGTGCTGCTAAAGGATGACCACAATGTGCACACATCCTTTGTAGATAATGTTGCAGTGCTGCAACTGGTGCAAACCGAGATGAATCATACTGGGCAATACTCCTGCACAGCCACCAATTCTGTGGGCACTGCCACCTCAAGTGCTAGGCTCACAGTGGCAGGTGTGTTGGGTTATAAACTTTTACTTGAATCACAGGTTCCTCCCTCTTATTTCATGCATGCAAGAGTATCTGTGTGTTGGATTAGCTTTTTTCTGAGGTATGAGTATTACATGGCTTTCTTGTGTTTCTAGAACCCAAGCAAGCACCTGTCTTTGATGTCAAACCAGAATCTATTGATGTGCCCTTTGGAGAAAGTGCTGATTTTGAATGCCATGTTACGGGAGCCCAGCCAATACACATAACGTGGTCCAAGGATGGTCGGGAGATCCGAACTGGAGGAAATTTCAATATTACATTCACAGCCAACACAGCTCACCTTCGAGTGCTCAGAGTGGGTAAAGGAGACTCTGGCCAATATACTTGCCAAGCTAGTAATGAAGCTGGGAAAGACTTCTGCTCAGCCCAACTCAGTGTCAAAGGTATTAAAATTAAGTCACCTTTGTTTGTGCATTTTCTTTTTCTTGGGTAAAGAGATCTCTTTGTCTTTGATCTTCTACCATTTCTAGTTTAGAAATAAATAGAAAGTAGCTTTCCAGACAGCAGATATTACTTTAATAACTATAGACACTGTGGTAGTCATTCATAGCAATTGCTATATGGAAAATTATTAGTAAATACAGCTCTACCTTGCATTTGTTGGCCTGCATAGGTGACTCTTTCAAGTTTGTTAAAGATTTCAGTTGAAGTTCTGAATTGTTGATTTATTCTGGACTATGAATCACTTAATTTCTTAATGCAGAAATATACTTTCAAGATGTCTAAGTAAGTGAAACATTCCCTACCGTGTTTCCGTTGCTTCCAGGGATGAAGGGCTTGTCAAATCTTTCATGTCAGCCTAGGAACTCTGTTACTTGTTACCATTCAAAGGTAACAGCAAAATTTCAATTGGATGGAGAAACCATTCTTTGTGTATCTTTTATGGCTTCAACTGTCTGATGCAGCAGGGTCCAAAGCTGGCGGAACACAGTTTTAGTTGTTGTCTTTGCCTTCTTTTCTTCATCTTCTGTATTCCCTTGAGAGGAAACTCTGGCTGGGGATGCAGCCAACTTCTGTAACAATTTTATTTTTGTGCTGTAGTACTCTTGTGCCTCCCAGAACTCTTGCTCTGTGCTGTAGATGTCACATGGCAAACAGGTAAGCTGTCATTCTCTACATACTTATTCTGTTCTGCAGAACCTCCCAAGTTCATCAAGAAGCCTGAAGCTTTGCGGTTCGTGAAGCAGGGAGACACAATTCAGCTTGAATGTAAAATCAGTGGCACACCAGAGATCAGAATCGTGTGGTACAAAAACGATCGGGCACTGCAGGCAAGCGACAAGCTGCACATGTCCTTTGTAGACTCCGTGGCAACGCTGACCATCTTGGGTGCCACTGCTGAAGATGCTGGGGATTACATCTGTGAAGCCCACAACTCTGCAGGCACAGCCAGCTGCAGCACTTCAGTCACAGTGAAAGGTTAGCACAAGCTCCACGCTCCACCAGAATCCCTGGCAGCCAGGCCTGCTCCCAGCTGCACTGCTGCTGCAGCAGCTGGTGCCTGCTGGGCCAGTGTCTCTCCAGCTGCTCTTGCATTTAAATGCTGATGTGTTTAAGAAGCAGAGACCAGGCAGGAAACAGTGGTGGGTGTTCAGTACTGTGCAGTCATTCCCTTGTCTCCCCATTTAAGTCAATTTCAGGATGAACAAGGCAAGCTTTTCAGATCACAGCGGAAGTATGGACTAGGTGGAACACCAGCCATGGTGAGGAAGGTGGAAATACTTTTCAGCCATCCCTCTGCCTCCTTTTTATACACAGTGATACTGATAGGGATGAAATTTAAGAAGGAAGAGGAGGCTGTGTAGCTGAGCTTCACTGACTGTAGCTTTCATGACTAGAAAGAGTCGGGGGAAAGATGGAATGTAAGATGGAATGTCACCCTAGAGTGCAGGCAGAGTGTCTTTTGGGGAAGGACACTGAGCACTGATTCCAAACAGGTGCAGAAGTATCACATTTTCTGCCCTTTGGACTCTGAGTGCTGGGATTTTTTTAGAGGAGGGGCCACATATTTAAAAGCTAAATATGTGTTTACAATATAAGCGTAGGCTCCCTTCCTGAATATGTTGCTTCCTGCTACTATCCAGAAACCCACCCAAAGATGGAAGCTCACACATTATGATGTGATTCTTTTTTTATAGAACCACCTGTTTTTAGCAAGGTGCCAAGCCCTGTGGACACTCTTAAAGGCTCAGATGTTATCCTTCAGTGCGAGATAGCAGGGACCCCACCCTTTGAGGTGGCTTGGTTCAAGGATCGGAGGCAGGTCAGGAGCAGCAAGAAGTTCAAGGTGACAGCAAAGCACTCCATTGCCAGTCTTCATATTCTCAATTTGGAATCTCAAGATACTGGAGAATATCAGTGCAAAGCTATGAATGAGGTGGGAAGCGACACTTGCACCTGTCCAGTGAAATTCAAAGGTTTGTATGTCAGAGGATCAGCATCACTGCCCTCTTTTCTTGATCTCCTGGCTGTTGCTTTTCCAAGCAAGCATGTATGATTAACTGTCCTCTGCCTCCTTGTTTTTGCTATCAGAACCTCCACGGTTTGCCAAGAAGCTGAGTGACACAGTAATCTTCATCGGGGAGCCAACAGCTCTGCAGGCAGTAGTGGAAGGATCCCCACCAATTTCTGTTGTCTGGCTCAAGGATAAGGGTGAAGTTATTAGGGAGAGTGAAAATGTCCAAATGTGGTTTATGGACAACATTGCAACTCTAGAGATTGCCAGTGCAGAGGGAACTGACGTTGGAAAGTACATCTGTCAGATCAAAAATGATGCTGGCATGCGGGAATGCTCTGCCTTTTTACAGGTCCTAGGTGGGTATAGCCTATTCCACTATAGGTACTGTGTCTTACAGCTTGCACAGCTGGCGCTACCAGCTTTTGCCTTCTGCTTACACCCTGTGCTCACAGGTTTGTGGGTAGATTTCCCTGTGACACACAGACCCCTCCCTTCCTATTTCAGAACCAGCAGTCATCTTAGAGAAGACAGAGCCGATCACAGTAATGGCTGGCAATCCTTTTACCTTGGAGTGCAAAGTAGGAGGAACACCAGAGCTTATCACCAAGTGGTACAAAGACGGCAGAGAACTAAAGAGTGACCGCAAATATCAAATTTCTTTTTTCAACAATGTATCCACTTTGAAAGTCTTTTCTGCAGACAGGGGTGACAGGGGCTTGTATACTTTTGAGGTGCACAATGAAGTGGGGGACAGCAGCTGCACTTCTTCAGTTGATGTTTCAGGTCAGCTCTATGTCTTTATTGTTCACTCTTTTCTTTAAATAAAGCTTTTATTTTTTTCCCCTTTTCTTTCCCTTGAAAGAAACCTCAACACTTGTCTTCCTGTTCTTCTGCTCTGTCATACTTAGATCGCCTCGTTCCTCCTTCATTCTCAAGAAAACTAAAGGAGACAAATGGGGTGCTGGGATCCTCTGTGCTGCTGGAGTGCAAAGTGTCTGGCACAGCTCCCATATCTGTGTCTTGGTTTCAAGATGGGAATGAGATTGTTAGTGGAGAAAAATATGAAATCTCATTCTTGGATAATGTTTGTGCTTTGAAGTTGAATGCTCTGGATGTCACAGACACGGGGTCATATACATGTGTGGCAGCCAACGTGGCTGGATCTGATGAATGCAGTGCCTTTTTGACTGTACAAGGTCAGTGGAAGGATACTGCCATGCCTTCAACAAAATTCTTCTTCCCTCTTCTCTTTCTTTTCTTTGGTTTCCTGTGGTTTCTTTTTCATGGTTTGTTTGGTTTGGAGTTTTTTTCCCCATGGTATCTTTTACTTTTTCTTTTTGACTTAAACCTGCTTATTTTCCTCCCCACAGAGGTCATCCTATTAACATCTTTCTCCATCTTTCACTTCTTTGCATGATCCTTAGAACCACCTTCTTTTGTGAAGACACCTGATCCCCAGGAAGTTTTGCCTGGATCAAATGTGACATTCACCAGCTACATCAAGGGCAGTACTCCCTTCAAAGTGAGCTGGTTCCGAGGCATCAGGGAGCTGGTGCCAGACAGCAACTGCTCCATCTCTCTCAATGAGTCTGTGGCACAGCTGCAGCTGTACAACGTGGAGCCAGGCCACAGTGGGGACTATGCCTGTGTGGTTACAAATGATGCTGGCAGTGCCTCATGTACAACGCAGCTCTTTGTGAAAGGTGTGTTTGGGTGTGTGCATGAATGCACAGTTATCTCCATTCACTCCCTGCCTGCAGCTCTTCTACATCTGTCCCTCTTACTATTGATTCATACCTCTCCACAGAGCCTGCAGTCTTTGTGAAGAAATTAAGTGATTTCAGCGTGGAGCAGGGGAAGTCCATTGTGCTGGAAAGCAGCTACATTGGCACCCCTCCCATCTCTGTCACCTGGAAAATAAATGGGATGCCCATTGCTCAGTCTCAACGCTGCACTGTTACAACCACTGAAAAATCTGGCATTCTTGAAATCTTCAACAGCACAAAGAATGATGAAGGCGAATATACCTGTGAGGTGGCAAATGAGGCGGGTGGGGATGTTTGCCACAGCCTTGTCTCCATCTTAGGTATTCATCGCCCCTGATCCCCCTAAGGCACCCCTGTGATGCTCTGCCACTGCTCACAACATTCTCTCCTTCCCTAGAACCGCCTTATTTTGTCACACACCTGGACCGTGTGGAGGTGAAGGTTGGAGAGCCCTTGACCTTAAAATGCCAGATTGGTGGTTCACCAGAAATCAAGGTGTCCTGGTACAAAGATGACACCAAGCTCAGATCAACACAGGCTTACAAAATGCACTTCAAGAACAATGTGGCAACACTGGCATTCTCTGCTGTAGAGGACAGCAACATTGGAGAATATACCTGCAAAGCAGAAAATAGCATCGGCTTTGCCACCTCCACAGCTTTGCTTGTTGTTAAAGGTGATGGGCCAAGAGCCACTCTTTTGTGGGATAGTTTGTAGGAACTCTTCATTGTCTACAGAAAGGGGGTTTTAATAATTTTAAAGATAATTAATTCTAGGTTGGCTTCTTACTGATAGTATTGATTATTATTGTTTTGCAGAACGTCAACTTCCTCCTACATTCACCAGAAAACTTAAAGATATTCAGGAGGTGGTTGGTGCCCCGGTGACATTTGACTGCCGCATAACTGGCTCAGAGCCTATCCAGGTGTCTTGGTATAAGGATGGGGCTCTCTTAAGTGACACTGATAACATGCAATCAGCCTTCTTAAATAATGTTGCGACTTTACAGATCTTAGAAACTAGTATGGATTACTGTGGCCAATATACTTGCTCAGCCCAAAATGCTCTGGGGACTGCCTCTTCCAGTGCCAAACTTCTCCTTACAGGTTTGTAGATCACACTTTAATGAAAATCTTTTGTATGTCTTTGCTCTTTTACTTCTCCACCCTCTTTCCCACTCTACCCATTGTATGGTGGCCAGGAACAATGGGCATGGCGTGGTGAGGCAGGCTTGGTGGTGAGCTCTGCCATGCTTTCCTCTTTGCAGAACACCTACGACCTCCCTTCTTTGATGTCAAGCCGGTATCTATCGATGTGGCACTAGGGGAAAGCGCAACCTTTAAGTGCCACATGACTGGTTCTGCTCCCATGAGGATTACTTGGACCAGAGACAACAGAGAGATTCGTCCAGGTGGAAACTACAAAATGACACTGGTGGAAAACACAGCCAGCTTGACAGTCCTAAAAGTTGGTAAAGGGGATGCTGGACTCTACACATGTACTGCCAGCAACAGTGTTGGAAAGGATGCGTGCGCAGCTCAGCTGGCTGTACAAGGTATTGCTGTGGGCTCTTGTGTTTATGAGGTTTTCTTTGCAAGGCAGACACCTGGAAAACACATTCTCTACCGAATGCAGACATGTGTGCGCCTAACAATTTTTAGAAGAGGTTACTCTGAGATAAATGTTATTGTTTTTGTTATTATTAAATGTTATTGTAATACTTAAATACTTACTCATATTTCTTCTGCTTTGGTATAGTACCTGATTTTTCTTATCAAAGGGATTCTTCTACTGAAAGATTAAATCCTATTACTTTGTTGCGCCTTTATGAATGGTTCTGTTGGACAGCAAAATCTGTCTTTCTAAAGTCTTTCTCCAGCAGTGACAGTCACTAGGTTTCCCAGGGGAGTGAAAGGAAACTGACAGAAATTCAGTTTACTTATGAGGCTTAGAAGTATTTTCACTGCATGTGCAGCTCCTGCAAATAGCTTTGCTCTTTCACAGACTGAAAACATTGAAAATTGCTCTTTTAAACAGCAAAACTAGGGGATTCAGTTTTATATCCATCCCACAACACTTCACCTCTCCTTATAATATGTGGATCTAAAAGTAAAATCTAAATTTATCAATGGCTGTGACTGTCTTGGCGCAAGTGACACATGTATATTAGTGCAATTTCCTCAATGTAGGTGGAAACATATTTGTAGCTGTTCCGGATATGTCAATTTTACTGATTTTATAAAAGAAGAAATGTAACATTCTCTGCTTAGATTATGCCTGAGTTGAAAGGTCCCTGTTGCTTTAGTGGCGCTTTCTTTCCTCTTTTTTCTTTTTTGTTCTCTTTCCTCTGTATGAATTTGGAGTGCAAAAAGTGTGTGTGGGGGGGAAATTTCAAGAGTAAATCCTTTTACTCCCTATAACAAATATCACAGGAAACTGAACTGCTAGTAGCAAGATTTTGTATTAATTATTTATATATATCAAGTTTTTTCCAGCCATAAGCATTTTTCTTGGTGAGGGTGTAAATAGTGTGTAAGACTGAATTACCTGGATTCTGTAATAAATAGAGCTGCTGTATTATGTAGCTTGACTTCCAAAATGCATTGAAAAATTGTAGCAAGAAATCAAACCTCTTTAAAAGGTCTGAAGCTTCTTTCCACCACAATAATTATGTTTATTATTTACTATATCAGTGCTAATAGCTTTATTTGAACACCATTACCATTTGTAAAATGATCCCAGCTGACTTTATTCATTTTTTTTACTCTTCAAATCATTATTTGTAAAATCCTGAGGAGTGTTTTCAGGATTTTTTTTTTTTTTTTTTGATCCTGAATTTACTGACACTTTTTAGTGTCAGTATTCTTTACAATTTGTACAGTTTCCCCAAGGCTGTAAAATTAGTGATGTTGATTGTTTTCAACCAATTTCTGTAGAACTTGAAAGGTCAATCTCTTTGGGTGCTTTGATTTGCATGTGTTTAATTTGAGCATATGCTGTCTCACTTCTATGACATGCAGCCTTTTGTTTGTAGAATTAAGATCTTTCTTTTAATTGACCTTGAAAACCTCAGAGCTTTTTATTAACTTTTTCACTCTAGTGTCTAATGTTCCCAATCTGTAGTTTTAATGATTGCTTTGTGTTCCAGAATTGATTTACATTATAAATATATACCTTACTAATGTGTATGCCCTCATTTTTTGAAAGGAGTGGAATCAGAGTGTAACTACTCAGCAACTGTTAGTATGCAGATAGATAACTCTTTCTCAAAGTGAAATAGGATAGTAAATTGCTAAGGTTCCAAGAGTCCTGATGTTAACAAATCATCATTTCTATTTTTAGAAACTCAGGAAGTTTTGTTTCTAGCAACACAGGATGTTCTGCAACTGTCCCACAGGTTGAAATAATCCAAAATTAATAAGATATTCTTCCTACAGTTACACAAAGAGGGACTTCATCCTGTTTTGCAGAGAGATCTGTTTGTTGTGCCCACATTACCACCTCTTGTTTTTACTAGTTATAGCTTTGATCTATGAGCATTCGGTCTTGTGATTCTAATCATCTAGATAGTACTTCTTATGAAAAGTATCAAATTTCCACTCCTTTCCTCTCCTTATGGAACAAAATGTAACCATCTGTTTTACTTTTTAATCACAGATATTTAACACCAATTCTATAAAACCAGCCATCTCATAATTCTCCTCAGCATGATTATTTCTAAGCTCTTTTGTTTGCTTCCTAAGCTCCTTAACTTTGATTCCTTATGTGCAACTTTATGTTTTGCATTAAATGTGTGGGGGGTTATAATGCAGATACATTCATTGACTACATTAATTATTAATCACAGGATATGAAGCCATTGCTATAATACTCAACATAAATGCTTTTAATAACATTTTTTGGCTAAACAGTTAGATTCTTGCATTTGCATCAGGCATTTGATTACACATACATAACAGGAGCATATTTTGTAAAGAAAACCACACATATTAACTAATCTGTAATGAATACATACAAGGAGAGGTACAGTGGGTCAGTAAACTAAGGAGAAACTCACTGAAATGCATATAGAAAACTTGTTTTCTTCTTTATCTGGATTTTGGACCAACTTGAAATCATCTAAAAAAAATTTCATAGCAATTTCAAAATCAGAATTTTGCTTAAGTCCCTAAACTTTACAGTTTCAGTTACACATCTCCCCATTTATTCAAACAGTTAGTGCAGTTTAAATCATCATCTCTCCTTTTTGGCTTTCCAGAACCACCAAGGTTTATTAAGAAACTAGACTCCTCAAAACTTGTGAAACAGCAAGATTCCACAACGTATGAATGCAAGATAGGTGGATCTCCAGAAATCAAAGTCACCTGGTACAAAGGTGAAACTGAAATCCATCCCAGTGAAAAATACAGAATGTCCTTTGTGGATTCAGTGGCAGTCATTGAAATGCACAACCTCAGTGTTGAAGACAGTGGTGACTACACTTGTGAAGCTCAGAATTCAGCGGGTAGTGCAAGCACCAGTACTACACTGAGAGTAAAAGGTGATTCTCAGCTCTTTCCTTCCCTTTCTAACATTAAGGATCCTCCTTTAGGAAAAGCCCTTAAATCCCACTTTCTTTTTGTCAGAGAGGCCAAAACCTGCCTGAGTAGATGGCAAATCTCTTGTCTGTTTTTGATCTCTGTGGCAGCTCTTTCTTATCTATTATCTTTGCTATTCAGCATCAGAAGAGTTACTTCAATCTTCTGTCTTCTTTAATCTCTTTTGCTTAAATAACACAAACGACAACTCTTTTTTCTTTTTTTCAGCACCCCCTATTTTTACCAAGAAGCCCCATTCAGTTGAGACCTTGAAAGGGTCTGATATTCATCTTGAGTGTGAGCTTCAGGGCACTCCTCCATTCCAGATTTCATGGTATAAAGACAAACGAGAAATTCGGAGCAGCAAGAAGTACAAGGTCATGTCTGAGAACTACATAGCTAGTCTTCACATTCTCAGTGTGGATACTGCAGATGTTGGTGAATATCACTGTAAGGCTGTAAATGATGTGGGAAGTGACTCTTGTATTGGCTCTGTAACACTACGAGGTTTGTACCAAGATTGGCATCTTCATGCATTTCTTTGTTCCTGAAATTCTTCTCCTACTTTTCCGCTCCTGGCAGGGTTCTTTACTGTTAAATATCTTCTCTTAAATAGCACCACCAACCTTTGTGAAGAAGCTGAGTGATCTCACTGTCGTAGTTGGGGAGTCGATTGAACTGCAGGCTACAGTACAAGGATCACAGCCCATTTCTGTTTTGTGGTTAAAAGACAAAGGGGAAATCATCAGAGAAAGTGATAATCTTTGGATCTCCTACTCAGAAAACATTGCAACTATGCAGATTGGAAATGCAGAACCAACCAATGCTGGGAAATACATTTGTCAGATAAAAAATGATGCTGGAGTTCAGGAATGCTTTGCCATGCTGAAAGTGCTAGGTTGGTAGCATGAGATAAAAAACACAACATGTTTTAAGATGCTTTTAAATTTAAATTTTAATCATAATAATAGCTATTTCATTATTCTAAAAATTTTTCTGACTTGCATTTCATTGCAGAACCTGCAGTCATTGTAGAGAAGCCAGGCCCAGTCAAAGTTACAGCTGGAGACTCTTGTACTCTGGAATGCACAGTAGATGGCACACCAGAGCTTACTACTAGGTGGTTTAAGGATGGTAATGAACTGTCCACTGACCATAAATATAAAATCAGTTTCTTCAACAAAGTATCTGGACTTAAGATCCTCAATGCAACACTAGAAGACAGTGGAGAATATACTTTTGAGGTGAAAAACAGTGTTGGTAAAAGCAGCTGCACAGCTTCAGTGCATGTTTCAGGTTAGTTGACTACTCTTTTTGAGTCCCCTCTGATACTTTAGTTCCTTTACAAAGCCTTCAGATAGCAAAGTGGTTGTTGTGATTGGCAACCTAAGAGAGTTGTATAATCTTAGGAGTACTTGGCATGCCACTTTGACAGGCATCAAGGATAGATGCCTACCTAAAATCTGAGGGGCAGGAATTATTGAGAGGACTTGATTTCTTCAGCTTTAATCTACATGTTGTCTTGGACAGCTGGTGAAATATTGTCACTTATGAAAAAGAATGGAAAAAGCAAAAGGTGTTCCTCAAAGATTATGGATGAAAGTTCCAGCATATCCTTAACCATTGACTATTTTTCAAATACTTAGCTGTTTCAGAGTATATTGCCAAAGCAGATACAGCAAAAAGTCACTAATTTTGTTATGCACAGAGAACTTCCTGCATTTAAGAACGCTGTATGGTAATTTCTATATATATTTATTTTTATTTTTTTTTGAAACAAATGCAGATCGTATTATACCTCCTTCTTTCACAAGAAAACTGAAAGAAACTTATGGTCAGCTGGGTTCTTCTGCTGTACTGGAGTGCAAAGTTTATGGGTCACCACCCATTCTGGTTTCCTGGTTTCATGATGGACAAGAGATTACCAGTGGAGAGAAGTATCAGGCTACTCTTACAGACAATACCTGTTCTCTGAAAGTGAATGGACTTCAGGAGTCTGATATGGGAACTTATGTGTGCACAGCTACTAATGTAGCTGGGTCTGATGAATGCAGCGCATTTTTGAGTGTTATAGGTCAGTATCAGAGTAAGAAGCCGGAATCAGAGGGTCCAAATTTATTTTCAGAAAGATTTAATTTTTTCTTTGTTGAATATTTCTGATCACTGTGATCCTCAACAGAAGTTCAAATGTACTTATTTTCTGTCTGTTTTATTTGTGTGCTTAGAACCACCATCTTTTGTGAAGAAACCTGAACCACTGGATGTTTTATCTGGGGCAAACATAACCTTTACTAGTATCATAAGAGGTTCCCCTCCATTGGAAGTTAAATGGTTCAGAGGCAGTGTTGAGCTAGTACCAGGACCCAGATGCAATATCACCTTGCAAGATTCAGTTGCAGAACTGGAGCTGTTTGATGTACATCCACTTGAGAGTGGAGACTACACCTGCCAGGTCTCTAATGAGGCAGGGAAAATTTCTTGCACAACACATCTTTTTGTCAAAGGTTTGTCCAGACTACTGCTTCTTATGCTTCTTAAAGATTATCTCTTGGCTTTATTTAATTTGTTTTCTTCATGTTGTTCATTATAGAACCAGCCAAATTTGTGAAGAAGGTGAATGATTTAAGTGTAGAGAAAGGGAAAAATTTAATCTTGGAATGCACATATATGGGTACTGCACCGATTTCAGTGACGTGGAAGAAAAATGGAGTGAAAATAATGCACTCTGAAAAGTGTAGCATCACCACTACAGACACATCTGCCATACTGGAAATCCCTAGCAGCAAACTAGAAGATCAGGGACAATATTCTTGTCATATTGAAAATGATTCTGGGAAAGATACTTGTCACGGCACAATCACAATACTAGGTGCGTCAAGCCAACCACACTTCAACAAGTGTTGTTTGTGACTACTAATGGTTGTCATGCAATATCTTTATATGCTAATGGTGTGTCTTTGTCCTTCAGAACCACCTTACTTCATTACACCCTTGGAGCCAGTGCAGGTGACTGTTGGGGATTCTGCATCCTTACAGTGCCAGGTTGCTGGAACACCAGAAATGATTGTGTCGTGGTACAAAGGCGATACAAAGCTGAGAGGAACTGCTATTGTGAAAATGCACTTTAGGAACCAAATTGCTACTCTGGTTTTCAGCCAGGTAGACAGTAGTGACAGTGGGGAGTACATCTGCAAAGTAGAAAACTCTGTTGGGGAGGCTTCTTCATCATCTTTGCTTACAGTTCAAGGTGAATATTTCAATTTTAAATATAGGGAAATGGCCTATTTTTATTAAGTATGCTTTGCTATTTCGAAAAACAGCAATTGCCTCTTTGTTGTAAACCACTTTACTGCTTTTTGATGCGTAAGGTATCCTGTGGTACTTTCTTCTACTAACAAAAGCCTACCAGTAAGGCTAATTGAAATACAGCACTTACTGACCACAGCTCTTCTGCGGCGTTACCAGCCTCTGTATCTTCCATCCCTGTTCAGGATTTTGCTTTGATTGCTTTCAGTATTAGCAGTCCTGAGGCTCATTGGGTCTAAGATTAAAAAAAAAAAGAGATTTCTCTTCCTGCAACCATATGCACAGGGCTCTTTACAACAAGTTCAAAATAAATTATGTGCTAAACAATATTTTTAATTGGAAGTTATGAGCAAAAATCCACCATACTCTACAGCACATTAGTCAGTGATAATTGGTGAGTTCAGCAAGAGGTGCTGGTGTCTTCTGGAAGACTTCACTGTACCATACTTGTTCTCTTACAGAGCGTAAACTTCCTCCGTCTTTTACTCGAAAATTAAGAGACATTCATGAAACTGTTGGCTTACCAGTCGTGTTTGATTGTGGCATTGCTGGCTCAGAACCCATCGAAGTATCTTGGTTTAAAGATGGTGTGCGTGTAAAAGAGGACTACAATGTTCACACATCCTTTGTAGATAATGTAGCAACACTCCAGATTTTGAAGACAGATAGGAGCCTTGTTGGGCAATACACCTGCACAGCTGTCAATGCTATTGGGACCGCTTCTTCTAGTGGCAGGCTTGTCCTTACAGGTTGGTGGGCTGTGAAATATTTAATGGAAATGTCTTAAAACTGAGCTTTGCTTTATGTATGGATTTAATATCGCACAAGAGATTCTTATTTCGCACAGTTTTAAAGTAAATTGAGATTTTAAAGTGATTTTTTTTATTTCTTCCACTCCTCAGAAGGGAAGACTCCTCCATTCTTTGACATCCCACTTACACCTGTGGATGGCATTATTGGAGAAAGTGCTGATTTTGAGTGTCACGTTTCTGGAACACAGCCTATTAGAGTCACTTGGGCAAAAGATGACCAAGAAATTAGAACAGGAAAGAACTATCAGATCAGTTATGTAGACAACACAGCCCATCTGACCATTTTGAGAGTTGACAGGGGAGATTCTGGAAGATATACATGCTATGCTAGCAATGAAGTTGGAAAGGACTCTTGCACAGCTCAACTGGCTGTTAAAGGTACTGAATAGATAATACATTGTGTTTACATTTTTCTTCCTTCAGTTATAAAGTAAAGGAGGTTGGACTATTACTGCAAGACATCTTTGAGAAAACTTTTGGGATGTAGCCTGAGAGTACCTATCTGGAGATACCTATGAATCTTTTATGGAAACTAGGAAGGGTCACTAACAGCAACAGGAGGAGAAATAAAACATTTTCTTTGGCCTACTTTCTCAATAGGCTCTGGCCTATTTTCTTCTTAAGAACTTGACAAAACTCCTGGGGTTATTTAAATGGTGTATGACTTAAATCAGTGTAAGAGATTTTTTTTTCAAACAGGAAAACACAGTGGCAATGACTGTAAGAGCAAGACTCCTGCTGTTTATCTTAGCATAATTTAACTTTAAAAAATTTATCCAGTTTAAATGAGAATAAATATCAATTCCCCAATGTTCAAATTTTTCCTGAAGCATTGTCTTTAGGATTTTTCATCTCAAGATAGATTCATGGAATTTATGTTCTTTTTACAGAACGAAAAACTCCTCCTACATTTACAAAGAAACTGTCTGAAGCAGTAGAAGAAACAGAAGGGAATGAACTTAAACTTGAGGGTCGTGTTTCCGGCTCTCAGCCTTTGACTGTTGCTTGGTATAAAAATAATCAGGAAGTCCATTCAAGTGCTCGCTGTGAATTATCTTTCAAAAACAATACCTTACTTTTACATATAAAGACTGTAGAGCAAGCAGATGCTGGTTTATACACCTGTAAAGTGTCCAATGAAGCAGGAAGTGTATTGAGTACATCTTCTGTTGTTATCCGAGGTTGGTTGAAGTCTTGTTTTTCTTTGCTTTCTGCTTAAAAAAAACAATTTCTTTGCTTTATTTAGCTGCAAGTATATAGCATCTCTCTTATGAGCTGGCTTTACTTACCTAAACAACAGTAATTTGTCCAGAGAGTCACATAAACCACAAAGTCAAGAAATTATTTTATTTTTGGGATTTTTTTTTTCAAGGAGAAGCTTCTTTTTCACTATTTTCTATGACTGATTTAAAGTGAACATCAAAATTTGTGAAATTTCTGTTGAATTTTTAAATCATTCTCTTTCAGTGGAGTAACAGGGTTTGTGCAATGAAATCTAAGCTTAAGCAGTGTTGACACTGCATTGTGGTAGCATGACACTTCGTCCTAATAGTCTTGCAGGAAATTGCAGGTTTATTTTTTTAAAGATTTTTATATAGTTTTGCAAGCTAATAGTGCTTTTGTTCTCATACTATTTTTTGCGTATAAAGGTTCTTGCTGAGAGGATAAATATATTTCTTGCATGTTTATATAGCAAATATACTGTCATGCTCTCTTGGTATTTATTCCATTTTATAGCATTATGATTGACATTCTCAGACTTCTGTTAATCATACTCCATTCCTTGCCATTGCCTCCTTAGTAATCACATGTATCTCTCTCTTATATTCTTGATCATACTTTCCTGAGTATTCACTCAAGCATTTTCAAATTCCAGAACCTAAAAAGCCTCCAGTTTTTGACCAGCCTCTTCAGCCAGCAGCAGCAGAGGAAGGTGATACCCTACAGCTTAGCTGTCATGTCCAGGGATCGCAGCCAATCCGGATCCAGTGGCTGAAAGCTGGAAGAGAAATAAGAGCTTCAGACAAATGCACCTTCAGCTTTGCTAATGGAATAGCACTTCTAGAACTTGCTGCAGTTACCAAATCAGATTCAGGAGAATATGTATGCAAGGCTTCAAATGCAGCTGGCACTGATACTTGCAAATCGAAAGTGACAGTCAAAGGTACAGTAACATGGAGAAAATAAGACATATATCAAAAATGCCAACCAAAACGCTATCCCACTTTTTTTTCTGTGGAACAAAAAAGTTAATAATCTAATAACAAACAATTATTTACTTTTAGTTGTTTGTAAAGTCGTAGAATCTGGTAAAACAGAGTATTTAACAATAATTAATATATCAATAGTGACATAAATACTGAAAGATCAGTGCCAAAGTAATAGTACATTCCTACCAAAGAAATTAAGAATTTCCTTTTCCATCTAAACAGGAAATTTAAGAAAATGCAAGCTAAATGGGTTGGAAATTACTTGGACATCCATGTTTTATGGAAAGCATGTGAAAAGTGGTGTTTATTAAAGGAAAACACTGAAGGAATTTGAGCATGTGGCCTTAGAGGCTAATTATTTCAAGACTATTACAGCTCTAAGACATTTTGACCTTTCAGCTGAAAGTAAATAGTGTCTAAACATGAGTCCTTCTGTGTAGTTCTTGCTTTACCACTGCATAAAGGACACAAGAGCCCAGCAGTATGCACAAATATTCTTTTTCACTGCATGGTTAGTCACTAGGCTAAGGACTAAGTCAAAGAAAACCAGGAGAATTTAACAGATCACTGTCATGCAAGTAACTCTTACGGCATAATATCCAGAAGTAGAATGAAAAGAGAAAACCTCACTATGAAACTTATCAATTTTTAAAAAATGAGGCTTTCTGTTTACATATCTATCTATGGATTTGCATCCATGGAGAGTATAAATGGCCTGACTCAACAGCACAGTATGGTCCAGTTGTGGACAGTTTCATCTGGAAAGTAAACTGAAAGTTGGTTAAAACTATATGAAAATATTTTGCATCTTTACCTCTTGCATACTATTTTGTTCCATCTCAGGAATCAATTTCTTTTTTACAATTCCTTCAGAAACATCATCACCTATGAATATAAACTGTTACATGAAGCCATCTGTTATAACTCTCTGACTCTCTTGTTTTAGAAAAACCGGCAGCTGCTCCAGCAGCTAAGAAAGCAGAAGTGGAAGGCAAACTTTATTTTGTGTCAGAGCCTCAGAGTATCAAAGTCATGGAAAGTAAGAACTCTTTTCAAAACAGTACAATGTCTTCTATTTGCCTACACCTTTTGTTTGAGATGATGCCCCTCTGTCATAAAAAATTGGAAAGACTTAGCTTCCTCATTTGCATCTTTCTGCAGAGACCGTTGCAACATTTATTGCAAAAGTTGGAGGAGATCCAATTCCAAATGTTAAGTGGATGAAGGGAAAATGGAGGCAACTCAACCAGGGAGGCCGCATTATAATCCAGCAGAGAGGAGATGAAGCCAAACTAGAAATAAAGGACACAATAAAAACTGATTCTGGCATGTACAAATGTGTTGCTTTTAACCAACATGGTGAAATTGAGAGGAGTGTAAACCTGCAAGTTGAAGAAAGAAAGAAAGAAGTTGTTGAAGGGGATCTCAGGGCAAAACTAAAAAGGTATATTGAAAGTTTTTATGGATTAATTTGCTATCAACACAGAAGATTATTTTTTTATTATTATGCATCTCAGGACAAGATAAATTTTTTAAAAATTTGTTAAATAGGAATTACTGTACTAAAAATTAAAGCAGCTGACTAGACTAAGCTAGAGGATTCTACTGCACAGAACAGCTCTGAGGTGATTCAATATTTCATTAAACAGCTTTCTGGGAATGAAATGCTGCATAGTTAACTTCTGTTATTGATCTGAATAGCACTCCAACAAAAAGAAAAGAAGAGGAAGAGCAACCTATTGATATCTTGGAACTTCTCAAAAATGTAGATCCCAAAGAATACGAGAAATATGCTCGCATGTATGGAATTACAGATTTCCGTGGCCTCCTGCAAGCCTTTGAGTTACTAAAGCAAACCCAAGCAGAAGAAAGCCATAGATTGGTAAGATACAGTGTGACTGCAGCATTGGTTCTCTTTGGAGTAATATGTTTCCCTTGAACCAACGTGGTGTCCATACTCTGAAGCTCCGAAGTAATGATGTGTGGAGAAATTTTTGGTTCCTCTTTAGATCTTTTACTGGCAGTTCTCAATTTCTTGCATGCTGAAATCCAAGAAGAAAAAATGGGCCTTCTGGCTAAGTAGGTTCTGTCTTCATAACTTGACTGCAACTGTTAGAATGGGAAGATTTCCTGATTGCAGTACAGTTACATAAAATTTGATGTAGGAATGAATTCTGTGTTGGATAAACATGACAGCTTGACATTTATTATCCTTTAATCTTTGAGTATATTCTGCATTTTTATAGGAAATTGAGCTCAGAGAGAAAGCTCAAAGGGAAGATCAGGAGTTTGATGAACTTGTAGCTTTTATTCAGCAACGACTCACACAAACAGAGGTAAAACATTTTTGGACTGATTTATGAAATATTCAAACCTGTAACAGGGAACTTAAAATTAACTTAAACTAATATTTTCCAGCCTATTACTCTGATCAGAGACATTGAAAATCAGACGGTTTTAGCAGATGAGGATGCTATCTTTGAATGTGAGATTAAGATTAACTATCCAGAAATTAAACTGTCATGGTACAAGGGAACACAGAAACTGGACTCCAATGACAAATATGAAATTAGAATTGAAGGTGATCGCCACATACTGAGAATTAGAAACTGCCAGCCTGAAGATCAAGGAAATTTCAGAATAGTGTGTGGACCACATATTGCCAGTGCCAAGCTAACTGTAATTGGTAAGTCTACTTCTGAAGTATATATTTGAATTATTTTACACTTTATTTATTCCACTCTCTGATCTCTGTTAAAATGTCTGTTTTAACATGCTAATAGAACCTGCAGTTGAGCGGCATCTTCATGACACTACTTTCAAGGAAGGAAAAACATGCACACTGACTTGTCAGTTCTCTATCCCAAATGCCAAGTCTCAGTGGTATAGAAATGGGAGACCCATTAAGATAGGAGGGAGATATTCAACACAAGTCTCTGACAAAGTGCACAAACTCATCATCAAGGATGTTAGAACGGAAGACGAGGGACAGTATACCTGCAAGCTTGACAGTCTAGAAACAACAGCAGATCTGGCCATTGAAGGTTTGTAAAGATATAGAATCTCTTTCTTACAATAGTGACAGTTTCTGGAGGTTTCATTAGCAGAACAAATGAAAATAAAAAGAATTTCTGAAAGACAGATTCCAAAACTTGGAAACAGACTAAATAAGAAATTTTACTTTACTTTTACTTGTCCTTTCTCTTTGAATAACAAGTGACATACTTTTGTCATTCAATTAAGCATATTCTTCAATAAACCATTATTCATAATGTCCTGTAGCCCACAAGCAATCTGAGTTGTACTAGCTTCTGTTTTCTTTGGGACTCTTATATTTTCCTTGGACTTTTTCTTAATTATTCTCTATCTTTAGTTTCCTTAGTGGCGTCTCTTACAAAATGTATCTGCACAGCAATCTTGTTATAGTTGAACTCTTACGTCTTCTAATCTTCCTTCTTATCTTCATAGAAGATGGAATCCTTTTCTCTTATTCTACTTTTTTAAGATCTATTGCTATTATCTCATTAAAATTTAGCTATTTTGATGACAACAATGAAAAGGATTCAGATACATTGAATGCAGTGATGGTGCATAGCAATTGACGTATTTTTTTCTTTCTAAACACAGCGGAACCAATTCAGTTCACCAAGAGCATACAGAACATCGTTGTGAGTGAACACCAGTCTGCAACCTTCGAGTGCGAGGTGTCTTTTGATGATGCAGTTGTGACGTGGTATAAAGGGCCCACTGAACTGAGAGAGAGTCCCAAGTACAGCTTCAGAAGTGAAGGTCGTTGTCATTATATGACTATTCACAATGTTAATGCAGAAGATGAAGGTAAAAATGCATGAAACAGTTGTGCTGGTGCTGTTTTTTATCTGTTTTTTTTTGGTCTGGTTTTAAATTATAAAAGAATATAAATATGAACATTCTTGGCTGCTGCAGGTGTTTATTCTGTAATTGCTCGTCTTGAACCAAGAGGAGAAGCAAGAAGCACTGCAGAGCTCTATCTTGTAACCAAAGGTTAGCAAATTTTCTAAATGAATTTGTAATCATAACCATGTACAAATTTGTTTGTTTGAAACAAACTAATTTAGGACAATTGATTCTGAAAAAATCAATAGTCCTAAAATAAATCTAATATTCCTTTGCAGAAATCAAACTGGAGTTGAAGCCACCAGGTAAAATCCTCAAGCAAGACTGGCACAAGATCTTGTCAATTCTCTGTCATAAAATTTAAGCATTACTCTGCTTTTTTATTATTTTCAAATCTTTTTTTTCCTGGTTAGAGTAAGTATAACGTAGGTCCTGAAAAGAATTCCTCATCCACAGACATGTGGAACTATTATTCTCTTGAGTAGTGGCAATGAATACTGAGACAAATCCATAACCAGTGACATTAATAGGGACCCTATTTTGTCCAACATGGAATGCCCCATTTTCCAAAACACACAACTTAGTTTTGTTTTTTTTTAACTGCTAAGAAACAGAAAAATGAAGATGTACCAATTAATAGATAGGATCTCTTCTGTGCAATTGAAAAAAAATAACCAAGGCAATGAAATAGGTAAAAATCACCTCCTTATGATATGCATGATCTTCTTTTTTGAATGTTCTTAAGAGCCTACTCCAAATGTTGCAAGAATTATTTAGAAATAAAACATAATATTGTATGGGCTGGTTGAACTGAAAGGTTAATACAATTAGTTATCTATTGATTGGCTAGCTTATGCCTGAGGAGCAAGCTACAATCCTTGTATGTTACAAAAAGAAAGATTAAAACACCACCAACCACTATCCTTGAGGAGAGCACACTGAATTTTTAATTGGTAGCATTTATTAAGAAGTAAATTCAACATTTTGGTTTTCTAGATGTTCCTGATGCGAAGGTTGCAGTTCCACCTCAAAAACCAGCTGAAGGTAGGGTAATAAACCATACTTGTTCTGTGTCTGCTCTGAACCAGAAGGCCAGTGGGAACCTCAGAGAAAAATCTTAGCTCAGTGATAAGATCTAGTTAATTGTCTCTGTGAGCAAGACTTGGATAGGCTTCTTTGCTGGAAGGTGAAAACTCTACACAGGTAGTAGTAGGAGTTAATTTAATTCTCTTAAAAAGAGAATTTTTAAGATTTTCTCTTTAAAAGAGAATTTTAATTCTCTTAAAAAGATAATACTTTCCATCATGTTTTCCTATTGGTCTGTTGTTCATTTGATCTCCTTTTATTTCCATCTTCCTCTCTGATTTTTTTTAACTTTCATCTCTTCTTTTGCCACAAAAAATATCTTTTAAACAAGCTGTCTGAATCACTGCCTTTAAAAAAGTATTCTTTTCAAGCCATACATTGGATTTCATGTTTATGGCAAACGGTCTCCCCCTAGGCTCTGGTTTTGCACTACAGGCTACAAACAATATTTTTACTTCCGTTACATCCAGCAGCTTACTATGAACGTCAGCAGTTTGACCTTCTTGGGTTTTTCCCATAATAATTCGGTAAATGCTTGCAGTGGCAACAGGAAAGGAAAGATTTGATATTTAGATGAATTACAATCAGCAAAGATAGGAGAGTGATGGCAGCAATAAAAATAAAGCTGAGGACATTCAAGGTTCAAAAAAGCAGACTGGGCATTCCTACTCAAATTATATTTATCCAGCTGCTGTAAACTCTCAGAATAAGCACCATGTTTGCTTTTATTCTGCAGCTGCACTAAAATGATATAATCCATTTTACCAAACCAGGATTTTTTAATTTACAAGGAAATATCAAAATTAAATTTTGTTCTAAATATTTCATTTTTCCTACAAGCTGCCCCTATTCCCATTCTTCTGCCTCTTGTTCCACCTCCAGAAGAGAAAAAGCCAGGTAAAAGTTCTTACAGTATTTGAATACTATCTTCATGTTTCTTTAATGACAGTTGATTTTTGGATTTTTGTTTGTTTGCCATTTTAGGGGTTCTTAAGGTTTTTTAATTCAAATTTTTAAATCTATTATTTTTAAGCAGAGAAAAAGGTTCCATTAAAGAAAGTCCCCCAAAAGGTGGTTAAAAAAGCTCCTGAAGAAGTCCTGCCACCTAAAGGTAATTTTTTTCCTTTACAAACAAAAAAGTTTGTAAACTTTTTTTAAAACAGTAAAATTATTTTGTGGAAACAAGGTGTTTTGTTTTGAAATAACTCCAATCTATCACAATTGTTTGATTTTTGGCTTTATATTAAAAACACACATTTAAAATCCAAGCTGATTGTGATTGCCTAAAAAATAGTCCCTCCTTTAAACCATCCGTGAGGGTGAAATACTTTCACTAAAAGTGAACATCCAATATGCCGTGAAAATTCCAGACTATGATACCAATAATCAATTTATTTATTTTAAGTTCCTGAGGTGCCACCAGAGAAGCCCAAAGAGGTCAAAATAACATCCATGACGAGGAGAGAAGAGATACATGAAGAAAAGAAAATACATGAAACGCCCAAAGAAATTTATGAAGAATGGGAAGAAGATTATGGTGAAGACCATGACTATTATGTCAAGGAAGAGGGCTATGATGAAGGGGAAGAGGAATGGGAAGAAGCTTATGAGAAAAAAGAAGTGACTTATGAAGAAAAAAGAATAATTCATGAAGAAGGTATTTGAATTATCATGTCATTTTATTTCTTCTCTTTTCTCATATTTATTATTAAGGCCCCAACATTTTGAACCAGGCAATGTTTTGTTTTGTTTTTGCTAAAATATCTGGAACCATAATATGCTGACAAATTTTGAGCAGCACTTGATGATAACACAAGATATCACAAGGTATGGATGCAGATAGGAATAGATACATTAGAAATTCATTGCCAATGAACTTTGCAGATCTTTGAAACCTAACATGAGTTCGTAGTTAGTAGTAAGGATATGTGTTATTTTTAGGTTTTTTGGCTATTTCTTCTTTCATTTTCCTGAGCTCTTGATTTATTTAAACGTTTCACACATTTTTTGATTGATGTTAATGGCTGTATTTTGCAATTTCTTGCACATTATGACTGTCTTGGGGATTAGTAACATGTATGCCTCTAGGAACAAAATTTGATGAGAAAAATGGAAATAAGCAAAACATTTTACTTCAACAATTGGCTCTCCAAAACTCTATGTGTGTTTTTAAAATTCATAAAGCTATAGTGGCATAACTAATACCTTTCTGTCTACAAAGCCTTTAGACAACATACTGTTTATCATTAAGTGATGGTTTGTTTTTTTTTAAGTGACCGAAGTTCCTAAGAAACCCATGCCTGAGCGAAAACCACCAGCCATTATAGCTGAAAAGAAGGAAAAGAAAGAAGTAACTGTTCAAAAAGGTATGACTTTCCCACATAACTAACAGGAACGGATTAAGATATGCAGATTAAGGTCTCTCATGCATCTCCTTCAAGCTGAATGGTGCTGGTTATTCACATTTCCTTGGAAAAAAGAAAATTCTCCTTATGTTGGACAGTGAGATGAGCAAGGGTCATGGCAACTCTCTTCTCCCACCTCATATTTCTGAGCTCTCTGCTCAAAGGTGGTTGAATCAAAACAAGAATTGATGGAAAATCAAACTGAGCTTCAGTTATCCTTCCTTTTCCCTGTATATTAGCCTTGGGCATGAGTGTAACTTTTAAGAAATTAAATGCTGCCCCTCTGGGAAGCGTTTTCCACTTAGATCACTGCATATCTCTCAAGGCAGAGCAGGCCTCACTGCCATCACTGTTCTCCACCATTAAACAAGCACTGAACAGAGCACAGGTTTATAGCATCCTAAACAAAACAAAACAAAAAACAACAACAAAAAAAATAAAAATAAAAAACAACCCAAAAAAAAGCCAGTTCTATCTGGTTTGTATCCAGAAAACAATTTGCAAGATTACTTGAACAATAAACCTATCTGAATTACTTGCAGTTGTCAAGAAACCTGTTGATGAAAAAGTGGAGGTAACCACTCAGAGGGTTGCAGAAGAAAAAGTCAAAAGGGCTGAGGGTAAATACTGTTTAGTTATCTTAATGTCATTTTTCCATGAAAGTTGTGCCTTTTGTTACTTAGCTGATCTGCATATGCTTTGTCTTTACTTAACATGGTCTGATCAATTTTTCACTCTTTGAAACATCTAATAAAAGCTTCTGCCGAATTCTTTAAAAAGAAGATTAAAAGCTTTTTAGGAGAAAATACTAAATGCTAATATTAACTACCAATGCTTTAAGAAAGAAAGTGTGTATAAAATTGCACTGGGTGAAATAGCGTGTTTCATTCTAAGCTGAAGATGTGAAATCCCTGTCTTGCTTAGCTTTCCATTTTGACCCATCTATCAAGATGCTTTGGTTAATTCTTTGGTTATAAAATAAATATGTACCTTTATTTTCTTAGTAGCTACTTCCTTTTGTGTAGCATTTCCCATTCTGCAGCAGGATTCTGTCAGCTGCGATTCAATAAGTTTCAGGAAATGACCTGTATGCTAAATGCCCTGAGTGCCTTTAGAGCATGGTGATAAAAAGAAACAAACACATCCTTTATGTTGCTTTGTGTGATTCTAAGAAGCCTGACTTAGCTGATAAGTTAGATTGTTTGCTGTGTTTGTTGTATTTTCAACATAATTGATAGATTACTGTAGACTTATTTTGACCTCTTTGCTAAATGTTTGACTGAGTAACAAAATTCTAACACCAACAGTTACCAAGAAAGTTCTGCCACCAAAACCTACACCAGTGGTCATTGAGGAAAAAGTTATGAAAAAGGAAGGTACAGATCAGCATCTTTGAATTGCAGTTTACACTTTTTTTCAGCACTCAATGTGTTTCTGTGCTTCTTTGGAATATGTGGGCCTGTGTGTATATATCTGGATCCATAGTAGTAGTCATGCTGTGACTGCTCTCAGTGTATAATTAGTATGTCTGCCATGCTTTTGTTTTGTATAAAGTCTGTTTTTAACATATTTGTAGATAGCCTTTTGGTTCTTGTTTAAAGAGCCTACGGTCACACTGCAGTGTGACTTAGCTTTTTCTTCATCTATTCTGCTTGCTGGCCTATCCTTACATAATAAGTATAATTGTGTCCCCATGCCCAAAAATATCTTTGAAGAACCACCTTTAGAATTCTTCTGATGTACTATTTCCAAAAGCCTGTGCATGCATTTTGTTTCAAATGTTTGGGTTAAAGGTGTCTGTGTCTTCAGTCTTTAACAAATACTAAATATTATACTTGTGTGCTTGTTCTTTGTTCAGTATTTTACAATATGAATACTGACTGTCTAAATATGTCTAAGACTTTAATGTGCAATACCAATAAAGACCTGATAAAAAACTCACATGCTTACTACCACTAATGTGGGTCTAGAATATTAAATACTAAAACAAAATCCTATCTTTAAAGTACCAACAGTAGAAACATGGACTGTTTCAGAAGAAAAGATGTCAGTTTCTGTCCACAGAGAAGAAGAGTATTCATATGATGTTACAGGTATGTACAAAATCAAAAGTCTGTGTACCCAAATCAAAACAATCTATCAATCCTACTATACTTTCTTTAGATCTATTTTTATGTATGGCAAATTACATATTTAGACATATTGTACATTTGTCTTTCAGTATGCCTTGCTTTTTTTGTCCATTGTGTTATGTAGCTTTAGTATTATTTAGCTTAATAGATGGAAATATTTCAACTATTTTATCTTAATATTGTTTAAATACTTTTCTTTGAAGAGCCAACAGAGCATGAGAAAACAGTTGAAGAAAGATTCTTTGAAGCTGTTTACCCAATTGAAGGTAGTTTGATTATTGATGGGAGTCTAATAAGTATTTGTTTGCTTGTTTGTTTTAGTTTGAATCAAAATTCATTGTGACATTTGCACATGCTGTTCATTTTCTGGATTAAATTTTTTACATATTAACATATATGTTTCAGTGATGATTGTGTTGTCTACACACATAATATCTTCTTGAAGTTTTTCAGATTTACTATGGACATTGATATTTCCTACCTCAACATTTATGATCTTTAAAATTCCTATTGTAGCACATAGAGAGGTTGAGGAGGAGGAAGAAGTTGTTTCTACGGAACTGGAGATCTCTCACGTTGAAGGTGAATGTCTTTGCATCAACATCTGCTCTATTTTCCTGGACTTTCACATTACCTGTTTCTAACACTGTTTACCAAAGGATAGCATATCAGAACTGAGACCTTTCAATTTCTCTATGGCTCTGCTCTCAAAGCTTCAAGCCTTATTGTATTTCTATCTTATTCTTCTTCATGACTGCTTTAAATAATTCCTTTAATAGCTTTTTGTGAGATGGGTTTGTTGTATCTGTTTGATAAAACAGATTAGTTTTTGACATTTATTGTTTGCTTATACACCATGTTAAGAGTAGCCAACTGTGATTTACCAATTATTTTAGCTGCCTCCTAAATGATCACCACCTATCTTTTAAAGTGCCTGAGATACCAAAGAGGCGTGTTCCAGAAGAAAGAAAGCCTGTTCCTGTGCCTAAAACAGAAGTTCCATCAGCTAAAGGTATTTCTACAGCTCTGGTAAAAAAGAAAGAAGCAAAATCCAAAAAAATTTTCTTTCTTTATGTTATTTTTCATGTTTTCTTGCATATATTTAGGAATTTACTCTCTATGTGTCTTTGTTTTTGCACTATCTCCATATGCATTATTTGATTTTGCATTGTCTCCGTTGCACAATTTCAGTTTTTCAATTGTTCTATAACTTACAGCTTGAATTTGTCTCAGCTTAGGTCCTTCTCTTTCTTAACTATCTTGTGTTTTTTATTTCTATTTAAGTTGTGTGGCTTTTCCAGGCAAGTGTAGAGTGCTTTTACTTCAAGAGAGTAAAATGAAAGGTGCAGTGATTTTAACATAGGAGTTTTATACTGCATCATGATGTCTTTCCTGTACTGTCCACATTTGTCCAAAAGGCTCTACATTGTATTGTGTTGGTTGCAGTGCTCAGCTCCTTGTCCAAGCACTGTCTTCATTGTATAAAACAATCTTGGATTATTCAAATCTAGATTAGTGTTCCAAAAACTAAAGATCTCTTACTTTAACAATGTTTTCCAAAGTGCCTGAAGCCCCTAAGAAACCTGTTCCAGAAAAGAAAGTTGCTGTTGCTAAAAAGGAGGTGGCTCCCCCAGCAAAAGGTACAGCATCTTTTGAATGTGGACTTTAACCAGTTCTGTGCTATTGTCCTCTTTTCCTAACTTCTCTTATATTCTCAACACATATGATAAATGTAATCGTTGTGTGTTATGTGTGAATGTCTGTTCTCATCTAAGGCATTCAAAAGCCTTAGAAGGATTACCTAGATGAATTTTAATACCTTTAGAGTTTTTGAAGGCCCTAGAAAAACTGCCTGAAGAAAAAGTACATGTTTCTTTTCCAAAAGGAGAACATCTGCATGCCAAAGATACACTTACTGATGGAGTGTGCACTACTTGTTGAGTTTTATTTTCCTGTTAGTCTGTATGTAAGCATGTTTGTGTTAGAATTTATATTTTATGTATAATTCTCTGTACATCCATGAGATTTTTTTTTAAAACCTGGTAGTATATTTGAGGATCTCATTCTTCACTTAAGAAATCAGTCTTAAAGTATTTGACAGTCTTCCAGCAACTGGTTTGATTTTGTTTTTTATCAAACATATGTTGCTCTTGTCATAGATCCTTCTATGTTAAGTGTATGAATGTGTTATGTGGTGTGTCTTGATATTCTTACAAATGGAAGATGTCTATCTATTAATGAAATCTATAATACTCCAATAAATCTTTGAAATTTAGAATTCAGTTATCTTATACTTTATGGTTTTTTAAGTGCCAGAAGTTCCTAAGAAAGCTCCCCCAGAGAAAAAGGTTGCTGTTCCAAAAAGAGAGGAAGCTCCAACACCTAAAGGTACACTTTAAAAAATAATGTTCTTTTCTTATTATCTTAAGCATCTTGTTTATGTCAAATTTTGGGTTTGATTGCTAAGTTAATCTGTTTATACTGATATACTTCATCTACGTTAACGTGTATCTTTTGTGTCAGTTTTTTGTATAGGTGTGCTGTAGATTTATTCTTTAAATACTTGCCAATTTAAGCTGATTATATTATAATTAATATCTTTGAAGTGCCATAAATACCTTAAAAAACAGCTCCAGAAGAAAAAATGCCATATGTTCCTTAAGTAGAAACTCCCCCTGCAAAAAGTACAACACAGCTCACTTTAATATCATTTATTGTAATCTTTAGAGCATTGCATTTATCTCATTTTGGTCAACTGTCATGTTTGGTAAGCAAAACATATCCATGTGTAATCTTTCTCAACAACACATTTCTCTTGCGTGATGCATGTGCCAGTTTTTACTTCAAATGTTCTAAACCAAATACTTTTTTTAAGTGCCTGCAGTTCCTAAGAAACCTGTCCCTAAAGAAAAAGTATCTCCTGCTGTTCCTAAAAAGATTGAGGCTCCTCCAGCTAAAGGTATGCTTTCCAGTAGAATACAAGAATATGCTATTATTTCTCAGCTTCTGTCTATAAGTACTGTGCTGTTATTAGTCATTGATTTGTGCTTCTCCTGTGAGTTCTGCTGTTCTGATTTACACAATGAATCATTACAGTATGTTGTATCTCGTGTGCAATACTTCCATAGTATTCTTTCTAAATATTGAATCTCTGTTATATGTTATGTGCTCAGTACCCTTCTTTGGAAACCTAAATTTAGCATTTTGAAACTATGTTTTCACAATGGAATTGGAAAAGCATACATTTAATATAATTATCTTTCAAAGTGCCTGAAGTGCAGAAGAAAGCCACTTTTGAAGAAAGAGTACTTATTACAGAAGAAAGAATATCTGTTGCCATTCCAGAGGAAATCCCATCACCTGAAGGTACACTATAAGCAGATGATAGTGAGAAACTCGCGCTATGTCTGCAAGTCTATGGTTGAAATATCAAGATCAAAATAACACCAAACATTTTTTTATAGTTATCTTGTATAAGTTTTGTGTTGACCTTCAGGCAATTAAAAGCCTCCTAAAGTGCCATTTACAATTTCAGTCTTGAATGTCAGGATCCCACCACACTGACATGGAAACTCTACTACTGAATACAATAATCTTCAGATGAGGGCCTCATAGATTTGCAGTAGCAAATATGGATGTATTGTTTATTTTAGACTCCACAAATTAGGGCTGTGGCCATCTATTTGTCATACTACTAAGCTCTCTGTAGCCCTGAAGATAAAATACTGCTTCCCTCTGCAGTGTTAACTTCTCACCAGCTTTTGGTTCACATTCTCATGTTCAGGGAAGATTGATATCAGTTCTTTTAAGTTAGTATAACTCCACATAATATCTGCTTCAAGATAACTGAAATCAGCATTTTGTCTGTTTTTATGTTCTAATACTAACTACCTAGTCAAGAAAATTTGCACTTTCTTTTAAAAACCATAAATTAATTTTTAGAAGAAAATTCAGAACATGTCTATCTAAAATATGAACTTGCAAATATACATACATATGGATTCATGCAGTGTTAATTTCTGTTTGTCTTCTGCAAATTAATCTTTTCTCCGGAACTAGTTGAGGTTTTCCCTGATACAGTCACCTTTGTAGATTTGTACATGCCAGGATTTCCCTTCAGTTCTAGACCTATCCATCTCATTTTTTCCTTTCCTCAGTTTCATACGGTTGGATCAAGGAGAAACCTCTAATTCTTTGACTCATGTTCCCCCACTTCATCTGTTGAGATGGGGAAATTTCGGGAGCTGAGGCATTCTAATGAACTGACAGTTGACAAGTGAATGATATTAGATACAACAACACACAATAAGGAACATGGGACATGGACAAACCACATAATTTAGAACAAATCATACATATGCAAATGGTGCACAGCACTTTCAGGGTTGTATGCATATCTGTCATTGCCATATAGAACTTCTAAGAATTGGACTCTTCTTTATCCATCAATCTTTCCCTCTCTCCATCTATCCATCCTCCAAAAATACTAAAACTAATAATTTTCCTTAAAGAACCAACAGTTGAAGAATGGTCTGAAGAAGAAAGAGAGGAAGTATCTATTTCCATCCACAGAGAAGAAATTTCTGAAGGTATGACAACAATTCAGGAACACTAGGAAAAAACAAAAAATTAATTCAAATAGTTTGGATTAATATCTGCTTTATTCATAAGGAAAAAATTGCTACTATATAAGTATGTTTTGTAACTTATAAATTTTAATTTTAATTTCTACAACTTCTATTGCTTGATTTTGAAAAGTGGAGTAGCTAATCCTGTTTCAATACAGTGAAAATAATAATTTATCTCTTTGATAGTGAGATCTATCAGGACTTCTTTCTGTTTACAAAAATCCTCTGTTGGAAGTTTCTCTTCCACCAGGTTGCTTGGGTAAAGTAAATGTTCTTTCGAATACCAGGATGCACTTAGATTCCTCAGACAATTTCACCGTAAAATAACTGTGTTGTTTCCACCTGTAAGTTTATTGGTGGCTAAATAATACTGTAAAGAACAGTAATACTGACTGACTCAGTTTCTATGACTAGTGACACCACAGATTTTTCCAGGGACATCTTTAGTCAAGAAAGTTTCTCAGTATTTGGGAGAGAAAGTTTCTCAAAATGGGCAAATTTCAACATTAGTGAGTTAGTGGACAGAGGACTCGAGCATTTTCAAATTCCACACAAATACAAGACAAGAGCTCAGTGAGTTAGTGGACAGAGGACTGGAGCATTTTCAAATTCCACACAAATACAAGACAAGATCTCAGTCTCTCAGTTCCATTTAAGCTGCTTGGAGTGTTTCCATTGGCCTCAGTGGAAGCAGGATGGCTTGAATGGGGATTTTGTCATCCCAGAAGAGCCTGTTAATAAAGCACACTGTTTATTTTTGTCTTACAAATATTTTGTTGCTTACCAGGACCATAAAGACAGTAATATATGTGAAATACTTAGACTTAGGTATTTTTATATTTTACTCTTTTTAAAAGTGACTGAAGAAGAGTCTTACTACATAGAGGAGACAGTAACTGTTCCAAAAAGAGAAGAAGCTCCACCCAAAAAAGGTATAAGTTCGTTTCACTACATCATATGAGTTTTTTCATCTTTCTTAACATTATGTTGCCACTACATGTTTATGTCCATTTTTGGCATTTTTGTATGTGTTTGTGCTCTAGTGATACTACTCCTCTATGTTAAACAATGTATTGTAATCTTTTAAAGTGCCTGAGAAGCACAGGAGAGTTGTCCCTGAGCCAAAAGTCCCAGCTGCTCCAAAGGAAGCTCCAGGAGTTAAAGGTATAAACCATTTCCTCAACTGGTTGATGTGTCTTCAAAGGGATTATGTTTGTCTTACTGTCTTGCTTGTACATGTTGACATAGGTGGTGTCTTCTCACAATGATGAATACTGTCTCAAATTCTACCTTGTACTTTGAAAATTCTTGTTTGTGTTAACTCAGTAAAACACATTGTGGAGTAGTCAATTGCAAATATTATACTTTAATATTCTTTCTCATCTTTCTTCTCATCTTGCTCATTTTTCTAAAGTTCCTGAAGTTCCTAAGAAAGCAGTTCCTAAAGAGAAAGTACCCGTTCCTGTGTCTAAAAAATTGGTGGCTACACCAGCAAAAGGTATATCAGTATTTTGTTCCTGTTGCAAAAAAAAAAGCAAAAGCTTTTTTTGTTGCATTCCATCTTTCACATATATGCCTTGGTTGGGGATTGTATTGTTGATACAACATACATCTTTGGTATCAAACTTCTTCAACATTAAACATGTTTTTATGTCTGTTTGTCTACACTGACACCTGTGATCTGTGCTGTCTTGATGAGATTTATATGTTGTTTTATGTTATTTATATGTTTATATATTATTTCATCTTCTATCTTATACCTGTTGATGAAATCAAACAAATTTTCTAAAGTTATATAATCTTTTTTAAGAACCTGAAGAAGCATTGGTGCCCACTTTTGAGGCAGAATTTGAAGAACCTCCAACAACCAAAGGTAAACAGATTATTACCATGGAGATTTTTTAGTTAGGTCTTGCAGTGTTTGTGTTTAGGCATTTTAATTATAAACAGTTTTGTTTGTTAGTATCTGTAACCTTTGTAGGGCTCTCCCCTTTCTTTTGACTCTACTCAATTTGGTGCTGGGGATGTAAAGCATGCTCTTCAGCAGTGTCTTATTTTTATTGCTGTTGAAGTTCACTTAGCACTTTTTTTAAAGAATCAGAATAAGTAAAAGAAACATATATCTGTATTTCAAATATTGTAATTAAATATCCTTGCACATTGTTTTTAAGTGACTGAAGTGCACAGGAAAATTATCACAGAAGAAAAAGTTGCAGTTGCTAAAAAAGAAGTGGCTCCACCAAAGAAAGGTATATAAATTTTCAGAGTTACACTAGAAAAGTCTGGTCTCAGAATCGTGGTTTGTATTTATGTCTAGTTATCTTACACAGACTCTAATGTTCAGTGTTTGCTGTCTTTTTTTCCTTTTTTACTTGAAGAAATGTCAAGTCTCTGATTTGTGTTTTGTTGTCTGCTTATATTTGTACACTGCGATTAATTTAACTTCTATTACAATAAACTTTTTTTTAAAAACCGCTAGCAGTGCCCAAGAAGCCTGTGCCAGAAGACAAAGTACCTGTTCCAATTTCACAGAAAGTGGCAGCTCCACCAGCTAAAGGTATACAAGTCCTTTTGGAAGTAGAGATGACTTTTAAATATCACACATCCATGTGCATCATACTCACAGTCTGCCTAGTTAACAAAATCTGTCTCTCCTGATTTGGTTATAAATGAAAAGGACCTTCATCTTTTCCCCTTCAATATACTGCTGAATGTGACAGAGAATAGTCATGCACCTTTATTCTTTGCAATTTTAACTATTTAATTTCATTGATCACTCTGGATGCTTAAATGCTTGCAAAGCTGAGTGACAACATTTACAGTGAAAAAACAGTGAACACAAAATTAAAAAAAAAATCAATGTTTATAATATTGTCGATATTCAGTGAAGTGTTTCAAATTTACAAATATGTTCTCTGTTCCTGTGCTTTTTTTGTGTTTGATTTTGTTATGTACCCTGAATGTGTGGTGTTCTGTGGTTTAATTGAGTTTCTGAAGAGTTTAGAGACAAAGTCTTTACCTCTTACTTTTATCTTCATTCCATCTTACTTCACAATATGTGAATATTTTTTGTCTATATATCTATTACTCTAATATTAGATATATTATTTTACTATACATTATCTGTATGTTCTGTATGTCTCATGATTGTTGTGTTTATTATATTTTCTTTTAAGCAGTGTGCTATTTGCTCCTAATTGTTTGTCTATAATTCTTTCCTACGAGTTTCAGAATGTGTGTGATTTCTTTTAGAAGCTAGTTTTCTCACAATTACTATCTTTAAAGTGCCAGAAGCGCAGAAGAAAACTGCCAGAGAAGAAAGAGTATCCATTGCTGTTCAAAAGAGAAAAGTGTCTCCACCACCAGAAGGTAGTCCTGCCCATGGGTTAATCTGTGAACAGGTTGTGCTCATGTCAGACTACCAGAGCTTCAGGCCTATTGGTCTGGCATGTCTCCTGAGGTTCAAATTTAGAATTATAGAATCATTTAAGTTGGACAAGACATTAAGGTCATTGAGTCCAACAATTAACCTTACACTACCAAGTCCATCACTATGATCCACTGTAGTCCCAGAGGAACTTTTACAAAGCCTTTGAGAAATATTAGAGACATTTTTCCCAATTACTCTGGGTGTGGGTGGTGTCAGGAAACAATAGTTATTTTTCTAAGAAACTCCAAATGGGATATTTATTATTGTACATAATATTACACCAGAAAAAAAAAATTAATGTTAGACTCTGTCTTTGAAGTACCAACAGAAGAAGAACATTGGGCTATGTCAGAGGAAGTATCCGTTTCTCTCCACACAGAAAAGGAGATTTCATACACAGGTATGAAGACTAAAAAGATTCTGTATCCAAAGTTACATCTTGTCAGCTAGCAAAAAAACCAGAGAGAATAAAACAAAATTTAATGTCCTTTGCTACTGCCAGTTTTTCATGAAAGTGACAGGACAGTATTTCATTCTCGCAATAAAATACTGTCTCTCATTTAATTCTTTCCCTTGGCTTGCTGCTGTTCACATTGTGGAAGCCAAATAATTTTGTTAGGTCCTCCTTTTTAAATCTTGCCACCTCTCTGACCTTTGAGGGGAAACAATAAACAGTCTTTGCTTTCATTTAAATTAACATGTTTTATTATTCTGAAAAGACAGACAGTCCTTTCCTATTCTGTAAAAGCAACTCCTCACCTAAATCTGAAGGTTAAAGAAAAAATCATTAGCTCTACTGTTTCCTGCATGGCTGAGACACTTAACACAATCCAATGTAATGGATCTGCCTGCTCAACAGTCCATAGCCTTTAAGGAAAATTTATTGCTCTTTTACTTTTGCAGACTATCAATTGATTTGTGAAAAATGACCCACAAGATGCCTTACACTCACTACTTTTAGATCTCATACTGTTGATAAATGGCATTATCATATGCATATCATGAAAGATTAATACAGACAAATAGCGTGAAGTTAAATTATCTATTTAGTCTCCAAAGATGGGGGGACAAGCATACTGTGAGTACCAAGAGTATGATGAAAGACGACCTTTGGTTCTCTGCAAGGCAGGTGTAATATGGCATCTGGTCTGGAAAGAAAAGGATCAAAGCAGAAAGACATAAAAGGCAACAGTTCTCTAATAGGGTACCAAACTTTGGTGTTTTAGCTAGGAAAAAAGAATCCAAAGGAACCTGAGCTTTCTGAAAAGGGCACTCATGCATAATGCAGTTTTTGTTTTCAAATCCACCAGAGTACCAGTTCCAAGCAGTTTCAGATTAAGATTTCAAGTGTAGATGTACCTGACATTTATCATTAAATATCAAGGAGGACTCTGCCAGAAAATACTTAGAGAGCTAATGAGTCTTCACATTGCCCCAAAAATAACACCAAGCATCAAGACTTGTGGCAGCCACTCATCTATGCCCACTCATCTATGCTCACTGTAGCTTGTCATGAATAAAGCTTCTAGAAATTCTCAAATTTGTCAGCGACAGGATGGATTCCATCTCTGAAGGTCAGAAAAAATCTCAAATCTGTTAAGAAAATGCCACAGTTATTCTGTGACTGGCAAGTCTGACAGATCTTAAAATGCCAAGATGATTTTCTGAGTTTCCAAATACATTGGTCAAAAATTTTCCAAGACACCTGCCTCAGAAGACAAGACCCACACTTGTCTGTAAAAGAGAATACGCTGCTTAAACATAGCATTCTTCATTGAATAAGTCCTAAAAACTGAACATATCCACATTTTAATCTTTCGGAGATGCTCCTGCTTTTACAAGGAATGGCTCCTTGCCATGTCAGAACAAACAAGTCACTTCATGAAAAAATTGACAGAAGAGGAAAAACAGCTTCCTAACTGAGCACGTCGTTCCTTTGCTTTTAATTAGACCAGAGCCCTTATCTATTGTTAGTCACTCTCAAAGTTTGTCTCCATGTCTTCCTTCACCTTCATCTAGACTTTCCTATACAAATCTTTTGTTGTCAGTGAATGAGGACTCTTGATCTCTTCCTGAGGTAGTGCAAAGTGTCACTACTCTGGAGAGGAGCTGCTACAGAGAAAAATGAGGTTTATTGATTGTATAATTGGATGGCTTTGGATTTTGAGTTCTGCCCATCAGCAAACTGAACTTCACTGTTGGCAGCAGTGGCTGAGCAGGAATCATATCAGCTGCTTATATTGGTATCTTGAAAAGTATGTTGTTTCTTAATTGACTTCCCTAGCTACATGTCCAGTAGCAATAAGCCCGCTTGTCTTTTACATGTCAGCCGTGTGTTTGTAAGATATCTTTTTTCTGTTTCTTGCCAAGAATATTTTTGTATAAAAATTCTTAAATATAATTGTACTGTATCTTTTAAGTGCCTGATGTACCAGAGAGGGCTATCATTGAAGAAAGAGTACCAATTTATCCTCCTAAAAAAATGGCAAGACCACCAGCCAAAGGTATACTGGATAGAATATTCAAATATGGTGTAAATGTTTTTTGTGTCATGTGTGTTCCATGTACAGTGAGTACTGATTTGTTTTCAATGGAATGTTCTTCCTTTGGTTAATTCTTAGTTCACAATGCCTTGTGATCCTTATTGTTAGTGAGATATATGTGCTACATTTTAAGGTTCTTTTAATTGGTATCTTTTTAAGTGCCTGAAGTACGCAAGACAGTTGTCCGAAAAGAAAAAGCGTACGTTGAAGTTCCTCAGTATGAAGAGGAGGAAGAGATTCCAAGGTACGAGGAGGAAGATACCACCAGATATGAGAGGGAGGTAATCCGTTACAAGGAGGAAGTTCGCCATTACGAAGAAGTTAGTCACTATGAGGAGGAAGTTCCTCAGTATGAAGAGGAAGAAGTTCCTCAGTATGAAGAGGAAGAAGTCACCCATTATGAAGAAGAAGCTGCTTATTATGGAGAGGAAGTTGCTGAATATGAGGAGGAAGAGCCACAGGTTCCTCACTATGAAGAGAAGGCTCCCCTACCAGCTAGAGGTATACTTTACCTTTAGGGTTTGTTTGAGGAAAAGTAGTTTCTTTTCATTCTCTGAAAGTACCAAACTTTTGTTTTAAAATGCTGCCATGTGCTTTACATTGTGCATTTTTTAAGATGTTTATTGATTATAATATAGCACAGAAAGCATGTGATGGCTGTATATCTACTCTTTACTACTAGCTCCATAAATTAAAATTTTCCATGTCATACATGTTCATTCCTCTTTCATATGAACTCAGTATAACCCACTATGAAAATTTAACTAAGCTGAATTTCATCCTCATCTGGGGTCCAATTTTTCTATCAGACTGTGCTTGAAATACTTAAAAATGCTTATGTAAAGTCTGCAATCATAGACAAAGATATATTTATCTAGGAAATAACTAGGGTACTTGACAATAAGTGATTTAGGAACACAAGTCACACTGAATTTTTTTCAGAAATCTTAGAAAGCCCTGTGGTTGATGTTTATTTCCATCTTGAAGAGAATAATAGACTTTCATGAAAAAGAAAAATATCCATATTTAAATAATCTTAGTTTCAAGTGTTTTCCTTAGGACTAATTTTTATGGTATGGGTATAAACTTTCTACATTGTTAGTACAGGATGAACATAGTATTTGCTACTTAGGAGAACTAGGTCATGCCAAGATCTTGGTAATAAAGCCTTTTTGCATCATAATATAAAGACACAGATCATGGATATCTGATTTTCCCAAATTACATAATTATCTAAGAGTATCATACCAGTCCTGATCCAGATCATTCCATAGTGTCTTTTTCCATCAAAGAAGTTCAGAATTTCATTTGACTAATTAATAAATGTTAAAATTATATCTAACATTGTTTGCAGTAGAAATTTTGTCATAAACATGAGAAAAGATGAGTCTGTACACTGCAAAAGCCAGGTTAATCCTGAACACGGAGATTATTGTTGGCTGAAATTTCCATTTAACCTCTCATAGTAGCTCAGTTTAATTCATATGTGCTCCAAACTTTCTTCATTATGTTCAGAGCTGGTGGAATTATTCTCCTGTCATTGTAAAATTTATATGGACATTTCTGGGGTTTGGAGTACAAACAAAAGTTTAGATACCTTTTAGTTGAAACCTTTGCAGTTGAACCTCATTGCAGTTAATGGAAAAGTCTGTGGATTTCAGAAGAGTAAAGGGATTTTTTAAAAACCATTTCATTTACCCTAAAAATTGTGGTACAAACTGCTGGGTACTTATAATGGACAGTTCTGTGCTTGAAGTAAGTCAGTTGATAAACTAGATGTGCTTGGGTTTTTTGCTTTTAGAAAGCTCTTGGAAATTTTTCAGGAAGAAAATGCAGTCAGCAATTTCTATTTAATATATAAAAGAATATGACGAGATGCAACCTATTACATGCCTGACAAGCATTGGAAACATGTTTTTAATAGCTGATTCAAAAAACTAACTGAATCTCTCTGACTTATTCTTCTTCTTTCAAAAAAGCCCTTGAAGTTGAAAACATTTTTATTGATGGCCTCCATGGCTAAGCAGGGAGAATGGACATAATAGCAGCTCATATGATGAGTTTGTTATTTTATTTTGTCTTAGTGATTAAATCTTTTTAAATCATAGCTGGTTTGTTTTTTTTTTTGAGTATGTGATGTTTGTTTGCATGAGTATATATTTGTGATGTTTGTTTGCACTTTATGTTCCTCTGTTATGGAAGTAAATACCTAAAACATTAATGGTATCTTTCAAGTGCCTGAGGTTCCCAAGAAGCCTGTTCCAGAGGAAAAAATACCTATTCTGAAGAAAAAAGAACCTCCTCCAGCAAAAGGTATATATAATCTCTTTACAGTAGAAGGCATCCTCTGAATATGTAACTCACTTTATTTTTCAGATACCTTAATTGCTTATTACTTTTTTCTGTTCTTTTTGGAGAGGGGTCTTATATGAAATATTTGTGTTGCTGTCTTTTTTGTTTCATTTCTGTTTTGAGTAGTTTCTGGTTTATTTTTTTAACCAAAATCATGTTTTTGAAGTGCCCGAGGTGCCAAAGAAACCTGTACCTGAAAAGAAAGTCCAAGTGCCGAAGAAGGAAGCTCCCCCAGCTAAAGGTATATGCACTTGTCATTATTTGTGATCAGAAAGATCTTCTAGCATTCTTTTTTCTTCTCACTTGTGATAAAAACTAGGATAGAAAAATAATTGTTACTCTTAAGAACTGTGGTTCTTTTTGTTTGTGTTTAACTGTTTTAGTGTGGCTGGTTTGTATGTCATGTTGTTTTAGATTTTCATGCCAAGCTTAATATTTAATAATATCTTACTAAGTTCCAGAAGTGCCAAAGAAACCTGTGCCAGAAGAGAAGGTTCCTGTTCCTGTACCAAAAAAGAAGGATGTTCCACCAGCCAAAGGTATATGACTTGACATAGCTCTTGACAGAATGGTTTATAAAAAAAATTTAAAAGTCAGTCTTTTTTCGTACATGATGTAAAGTGAAGAGTTTTCTATTCTTGACAGCTCTTCTTTGTCACACAACTTTATTGATTCATATCAATGTTCTTTACCTTATGGCTCAAAAATGAAATTCTTAAGCTAGAATAATATTTTTTCAAGTGCCTGAAGTACCAAAGAAACTTGTGCCAGAAGAGAAGGTACATGTCCCAGTGCCTAAAAAAGTGGAAGAACCTCCACCAGCCAAAGGTACGCCATTTCCTGGTTCAACTGTGTGATTCTATTTTTGTTTCTTCATCTTTATAGGAAGATTGTTACTGGCAGTAGCAATCCCATTCTTCAGCCTAATATGTTTGAACCACTCCTTGAGCTGTTTGGCACTGTTGTGTCTGTGTCTGTCAGTCATGGGGTCTATCCTTACTCTTTGCTCTCAAAATGTCTTTGTGTTTTGTATTGTCTCTGTCTTTTGAAATTTTATATCTAAATCTTTTAAGGGACTTGCTTCTTCAAAAACAGATGGTCCAAAAGAGAAAAAATTTACCTAAACAGCCAGACTTCCCCCGTAGCCTTACCACACCAGTTTATAGTTCTGTAGTCCCTGTATATTTGTAAGTTTACATCTGTGCATAAATCTGTGGATAAAATCAATGTTAGCTTTCATCACATGACTAGATTTTACCCTATTTGTGTAGTTATCTTAATATCAGATATACAGTTATCTTTTTACTAGTTTTTGTATTACATTGAAAATTAATTCCCTAAACAAAAATGTCTTTTAAGTGCCTGAAGTGCCCAAGAAGGTTCCAGAAAAGGCAGTACCTGTCCCTGTACATAAAAAGCCAGAATCTCCACCAGCCAAAGGTATCACTTCCTATAGCTGAGCATGTGGATAATGCTTGTTCTTGGTTTTGTGTATTTGTTGTTAGAATTTTACTGCAGTGTCGTAGCAGTGTGTGACAAATGTACTTGCTTTAGCTTTTGTGTAAGTTGTGTCTAAGTTTTCTACAATTAAAAACTATCTTTAAAGTGCCAGAAGTACCAAGACGTCCCAGTGAAGAGGTACCTATTTTTGTTCCTGAAGAAGAAGAGGAAAAGGTTCCAGTGATGCCAGCAAGAGGTACAGCATTGATTCTTGAAGATTATGAGAGCTTTGTTCAATTCATTAATAGACCTTCATCTACAGTGATTGTTTTAAGCTTGGTATAAACCTCAACTAACCTTTTGAGAGGACTTTTCTTCTTTTTCTTTCTGGTCTTTGTGACTTTGTTCTGAAGTTTTAGTAGTTTTTATGTTCTAAAAGCAATTACCAATTTCTTATCAAAACAATATCTTTGAAGTGCCAGAGGTGCGCAAGAGGGCCGTCCCAGAAGAAAAAGTACCTGTAGCAGTTCCTAAAGTACAGAAAATTCCAGCAGCTAAAGGTATATCACATCGTGATGTATGCAGATAACTCCTCTCCCTCTTATTTTCATATTTCAGTGGAACCTAATTTTAACATTCAATTTATCCTCATGTGAATTCAGATCCTGCTGTTTCCCTGCAGTGAGCAGTGCTAGGGCTCAGACAGGGCTTGTCTATTCTGTTATTGACTGCAGCCAGCTGAGAATCAGGCCTCGAATGATCTGCTTTTTTCCACTTTACGTGATTGCGGTGAATGAAATAATTCCTTGTGATATTATCATCCAGAAATAATTTCTAAAGTAATTTAAATTTTCTTTAAACAAAATAGCTGAAAATAAATTTTATGGCACTTTACCTGAACATTCTTTAATTTAGGGAGATCACTCTTACATGTATCTTGAGAAGAAGCTAGATTCTCAAGGGTTTTAGCTAAACTTATACAAAAATAACATCAATTTATAACTGATACTAATAACCAGATCCTATACCCTAAATGTGAAATTCAAAGTGGAGATGGACTATTGCAAAGGCCACTGTTGCATGCCAAGCAGATTCTACCTCAGCAGCTGAGTAATTTAGAAAAAAAAAAAAAAAAGGAAAAGGAAAAAAAAAGAAAAGAAAAGCAGACACTGAACGGTTTTTATGTAAAAAACCTTAATGATAATAATCTTCTTTAACTGTGGTTTGTAGCATGTCTTGCTAATATTTTCTGTTTGCAATGACACTGTGGAATTAAAAAATGGGCAAAAGTGGTAGTCCTCATATAAGACTTGTAACCCAATTACACATCACTGTTTTCAGGGAGTAAAAACCACCCAGTAGTTTCCCCTATTTTTTATATCTATTTCTACTTTACTTTAAAGTTGGTGTCTTTGTGTTTTATGTTATGGATTTTTCTTTGTGATATCATGAAAGTAAAGTTCTTAAAACCATATCTTCAAAGTGCCTGAGGTTGCAAAGAAAATTGTGTCTGAAGAAAAGGTTCCCATTTTTGTTCCTGAGGAAGAAGAAGAGGAATTTATTCCAGAGGAAATTGTACCAGAAAAAGGTACATGATCTCTTCTTGCAAGTCACTCATGGCATCTTTTGTGTTCATTAAAATTCATCTCTATCTCTTGTTCTAAATTTTATGTAACTCTTATATATGTTTTGGGGGGAGTTTGTGGTCTTGTTCTATGTTTTTATCTTGTTTCCATGTTCGCATTTTTACTGTTCTAAAAGCAATGTTAACACATGTTTGCAAAATAATATCTTTAAAGAACCAGAGATTCCTAAGAAACCTGTCCCAAAGGAAAAAACACCTGTACCTCCACCTGAGAAACTGGAGCTACCTCCAGCAAAAGGTGCATAAGTTAACGATGTGTTGTTATTCAGTGTCTCTGTTTAATTTGTTTGTTATTTATGTTAGCTTTGTGCCTGTCAAATTTCTAGCACAAAACAAGCTCTAAAACTATTTGAGTTGCTCAAGAAGTCTGCCCATGGGTGTAAAGTGTCTTTTGTTTAAATTTCTGTTTCATCTTTTAAATATATATTCTGCAGATCAGTTCTTATTATGTCTCTTTGTACGTGTTTTCTGTTCTCTTTCTCATACTACTGGTGGATGACATTCTTAAAATAAAATGTCTTTAAAGTGCCTGAGATGCCTAAGAAACCCATTCCTGAAGTGAAAGAACCTGTTCCTAAAAAGGTGCCAGCTCCATCAGCCAAAGGTACTGCAGATTGTAAATGCTGTTATGGTTAACTGATAATATTCTTGATCTAAGTTGAGTTTAGCAAGGGACACTTAAGTATTTCTGTCCTGTATTGTATTTGTCACTATAGTATTTGTTTGTATGTTTATGCTCTGTTGTTCGTAAACTTCTGGCTTTCTGTCCATTTAAAATTTGTGCAAAAGTTCGCTGAAGTTAGGTTTTATCTTTAAAGTACCCAAGATGCCTAAGAAGGTTGCTCCTGAAGAGAAGGTGCTGGTTGCTCCTGCTGAAAAAGTGGAGGTTCCAGCTGCAAAAGGTATCTGTCCTCCTTACAATTAATATTTACGCTAGGAACACCCTTGACCTTCTTCTTGCTAACTTTTGTCTCTGGTGTACAAGATCTTTGTTTGAATTTATGTTTGAACTCTTCATTTTCAATGTTTGTGTTGTTGAACCATAAAGCTCTGTTTCTTGTGCTTATCTACTTACATTGCTCTGAGGTGATTTGTTGTTTTTAAATTCCTAAACAAAATCTGTATCTTTTAAGTTACGGAGGTGCGTAAAAGAGCCGTGGCAGAAGAGAAAGTGCAAGCTGTTGTGCCCAAACCCAAAGAACCAACACCAACCAAAGGTACAGATATATTTCCTCTTATTTTTCCCAAAGATTTTTTTCCTCTTCATTCTAAAATCTTTTATAATATATATATATTTCTCAGAGGCATTGTTTTATCATTTAATGTAACTTATGCTTGATGTTGTCATGCATATTCTGTGCTCTTTGTCAATTATCTTGGCTAACTGTTAAAAAAATAAATAATTGTCAGGTAGTAACAATAATACTATTTCTAAAGTGCCTGAAGTATCCAAGAAACTTGTACGGAAAGAAAAAGTCCCTACTCCTGCACCTGTGGTGGAGAAGTATGAGTATGCCTATGAAGAATATGAGAAGTATGAGACATATGAAAGCATTGAAGAGTTTGAGAAAATTCAGGAAGCTGAAGAAATTGAGGCATACGAGGAACCTGAAGAACCTGAGGGATATAAAGAAATTCTGGAACAGGAATATGAAGTGGAGGCTGAGGAGAAAGATGTCTATGAACAGTATGAGTTTAAGGAGAAGGAAGAGATCTATGAGAAATATGAGGAGGTATATGAGGAGGCTTATGAGACCAAACCAGCTATAGGTAAATCAAGTCATGACTTCTTTGTTCTTATAGTGTGGTGAGTTTTCAGTTGCTGCTTAAACCTCCTATGGGTGTTTATTTATATTTTGCCTTGTCTGTAGTCCTATGTGTGTCTGTTGCTGGTAACGATAAATCCATTCAAAGTTTGTCTCTATCCTAGTGCTTCCCAAGGAATTTCCTTCCCTGTAAAATGGGAAGGTTCCCTTTCTGACTGCCCTAGAGTGAACTAGTGGATATATAACACAAACAGAGAAAATGTTAATTTTCTGATGTAATTCAGCTTCAACCTGAATTACTTTTTATGCAATAATATTTCTTTTGTCCCGTTCAGCTCCTTTGAGTTATAAAGATATTAGGACTCATGTAGAACCTTCTTTCCCATAATTTTAATTTATGATCATAGGATCCCTCACACCAAACAAAAAGTGCATCTAAAATGTACCAAATAGATGTACATTGATATTTCTTATTACTCAAGAATTCTGAGATGACTGCTCCCTTTTTTCTGCATGAACTATGAGATGGCTCCTCTGCAAATGAGTGATTGCTCTGCTTGCTGTCTTTATGTCTGTTTCTTCATAAATAACTTATAATCCATGACATATTTTTTAAAGTGCCTGAGTTGCCCAAAAGACCTCTGCCAGAAGAAAAAGTACCTGCTCTTAAAAGAGAAGCTCCACCAGCTAAAGGTACATCATCCATCAGATAAATTTGAAAACGCATCCTTCTGCATGAGTCTCCGAATCCCCAAATCCAGTACTTTACCTATTCTGATTTGATTGCTAGACTCCTACCTTTCTTTCACAGTACTGTTAAAGACAGATTACTAAAAAAAAAAAATTCTTTAACAAAACAAAAATCAAACAAAATACTTCCTGGAGACAAAGGGAATGAAGTTAGCACCTTAATTTAATTTTTGCCATCACAACATAAATAATATTTTAAAGCTAATGGTTAAAACTCTAGCTTCCTGCAGAATCCTAAAAACCTAGAACTTTTTTTAACCTAATGATATGCTGGAGTGTGTGCTATCTTAATAGGTATTCTCTGTATCAGGCTTTATGAAACATAAGTGTCATGAATAGCAACTGTCAGCAAGTGTAGAGAAGTTACTGCACTAGTCCAGAGTTCTGTAATTTTCTGTTAATAGCATTAAATTGGCCAGGAATTTGTTTTATGCTAACTTTTATAGTTGTTTCTCATATGAATTGTCAGAATGAAATCAGTGGGAAAAGGTGGATCAGTTTGCTTGTTTGTTTTTACAGAAAAGCTTGGAGTTATTTGACAGGAAATTGCAACCTTACTGTATTCCCAGCTGCCATTAATTAGAGCTGATCGTACATGAAACCTAATTGTTAAGGCTTATTCCTATTCAAAATTTATCCAACAACAGCAGTGTTTTTCTTTCACTGAATACTGAAACTCTAGCTGAGTTAATCCAAGCCAAACAGTCCAGATAGGTGGCCTCTTTTCTATAACATGTATTTATGTATTTGAGAAATATTTTTGTGTTTTGTTAAGTTTTCTCTTTGCATTGTTTGCTTTTTGTTTAACTTCTATTCTTACATAATACTCATACTGCAAACATTCTTTAAAAAACTGCCAATGTCTTTTAAGTGCCAGCAGTGCCAAAGAAACCTGTTCCAAAAGAGAAAGTACCACCTGCTATTCCTAAAAAGGAAATGCCTCCACCAGCTAAAGGTATACTTCCTCTTCATTTCCTTATGAAACATGAACTCTAATTTCAGTCTTTTGTCCTCATTATTTGTTGAGAAACATGTGCATGTTTTATGTCCCCACGGTGCGTTTTTTACCCCCTGTTTGTCATTGAGTCTTTTTTGACTGTTGGTTTCAAGTCATTTGTTGAAAACATGTTAGAGTCACTTTAAAAATGTGTGTTCTGTCATTAACTTACACATGGAAAAAGTTCAGAAAGAAATAATATCTTTTTTCTTCTGGAAAGGAATCTTTCAAGAATGTATTTTTAATATGTTATTCTTCTGTCTAATCTTCAAAATTAACATAAATGTTCTTTCAGGAAGGATTTAATTCTTTGATATTTCAAGATTCTTCCTTGCTAGACTTGCTCTTCTTCTTTGTAGCTTCTTTCAAGTAGCTTTGAAAGCCCTAAAAGTAAATTATATTTTAAAGGGCCAGATGATTTCAAAAGACCTGTCCCTGAAGAAAAGAAACCTACACGCACACCTGAAATAGAAGCTCCACCAATGAAAGGTAAAGGAGCCTTTGATATGAGGTTTTATGGAAAGGAAATATTTGTGCCGTTTTCCCAGCTAACATCACTAAAAATTGTCATGATCTTTGCACCCCTGCAAGAGAACCCAGTTTCTAAGTGGAGAGTGAAATCTCGGTGATAAATCCCAAACTCTGGGGCAAAAATTTCAAATATGTGCTAGACAGTAAATCACTGAATTATGAATGAAAACATGCTCAGGAGGTATTGCTGCTTACAACACCAGTATGTAAAGCTTCAGTGCTTTTCTATTTATAATATAGTTGTGAATTTAGTTTAAACTGGGGATTTGATTTCAATACAGAGGTCATGATATTGGTGAAGAACTAAAAGGGCAAGAGCCAGTAAGTTAAAGCTATGAAAGCTGTTACACCAACCAGAAGGAAGAGCATGACAACGCAGTAAGGAAAGCAAATGGCTCTCTCTTTGAGACTGAAACCATAAATTTCTTCACATAGTTCATTGTTCCAGGAAGGCAGTTCTAGAACTGTATCACATTTAATAATTGAAAAGTTTCCAAGATCTCAAAACTACTTCATTTTCTGGATTTATTTCTGTTTGGGATATTAAAAGTTTAAAATTGCTTTGAAGTTACTAAAAAAAAATTAATGTCTTTGAAGTTCCTGAGTTTCATAAGAGAGCTGTCCTTGAAGAGAAAGTACCCACCATTATCCCTAGAGAAGAGGAGCCTGCTTTTTATGAAGGTACATAATACACATCTACCAAATAATAAATTGAATAGAACATATCAAGTCATGCTCCATATTGTTCTGTAAAAGATGAGCTCTCTTTAATTCATTTTTAAAACTATTTTAAAGAAGCTTATATCCATATATTTTAGACCATCTATATCCAGAAATTTAAATAAAATTCAGCTTTAAAAAACTTAAAATTTAAAACCTTACAGTAAATGTAAAAATGGAGTTCAGCAATTTTAAAAATGCTATACTTTTTTCCTCTAATAACGTGGAAAAGATACATATATAAGAGAGGAACTAAGTTTCTGATTCAGGAAGCACTTGAGTCACACTGGAACAAAGAAATGAACCTAAGTAGACAGTGATTTAAGAGCCATCCTGAGCAACACCTAATTTTTGAATTGCAATGGAGATACTCAACTCCAAATGCAGACATATGAAATTCCATTACAAATTCTATCTAATACACAGAACTAAGAAACTAAAAATGCTTCTGTAAACATACATTTTACTAATTGGGAATGGTAACTTTTAGCCGTAGTAAGTCAATGATCAGGCTGAAAGATATTTAAATAACTTATGCTCAAACAGCCCTTTGTCCATATGCATTTCTGCATGTTTTTATTTTTTCTTTCTACTCCTGTCTTGTAACTAATATTAAAATATGTAAAATAAACTAATATCTTTAAAGAACCTGAAGGTTATGGAGAAGTTCCAACAGAAGAAAAGATGCCTTTTATTACTCCTAGTGAACCAGAAGCTCCAGCAGCTAAAGGTAAACCAACTCTTCAAGCAATCTGTAAAGCAACACATTCCTACAAATTATTCATCTTCATCATTCCATCTGTGTGCTAATCTGTTATTTAATGTTTTCATTCTAATGTTTCCTTAGATGCTATGTGTCTGTCATTGCTTCTTTGCTACTTAAACTTTGCATATTATAATGTTCATTAAAAAAATTAATATCTTTGAAGTATCTGCAGTGACAAAGAAAACTGTCCCACTTAAGAAAATACCTGCTGCTGTACCTACAGAAGAAGCTCCTCCAGCTAAAGGTACATTACCTCCCAATTAACCCTCTCTAACCTCTTATGAGTGAGATACCAAGTGAGAAACCCAGCTTGCTTGTTTTCCTTAAACAACACAACTAGACCCTAGAGACACTTTACAGTTTTTTGAGGTTTTTTTACCCTATAAGCAGTTGCTTAAACAGATTGATACATTCTGCAACAATTTAAAATTTAGGAAGATCAAATTAGACACAGAAATTTAGTAGGCAGAAGATTCAGGGATTGCTCATATTTTTTCGACTTCATGTCTCATGTTTTATTTCTCATAATACTTTCTCTGACAACATATTGGAAAAAATCTAAAAGGTTGTGAGAGAAGCTTATTTGCAAAAGGACTTAAAGTCAAGATTAAGGTAGGACTTTAAATCAGGGCAAAATAGAAAGCCACAAAATTTTTAACAGAAACATAAATTTGTTGCATGATTCCAGAATTGAAGAGCTTCTATGATGGAAGCCTAAAAATTAGTTAATTGAACTGGATTTTTGCCTTGCTTTTATGGGTAATTTTTAAATTTCAAAAAAGAAAACTCTTTTTAGTGCCTAAAGTCCTTAAACACACACATACACACACACACAAAAACATCCCACCAACAAACAAACAAACAAAACCAGGAAAAAAAAATCCAAACATAAAAACCCCTACTATCTTTTCAGAGAAGAGCATATTCAGAACCATAAATACTGATGGTATTTATTATTTAGAAAATGGAGTTAGAAAAATAGTAGACTCCAGAAGGGGAAGTTGTTAAGTTTTATTCACATCTCAATACCACATATTTTTCCTATTGTTCTAGTAGATTTATGGTTTTTTACAAAAATGAATACTTATTTCATAATGCAAATTTCTAAAATAAACCAATATTTTTAAGTTCCTGAAGTAAGAAAGAAAGCTGTCCACAAAGAAAAAATACCTCCTGCTGTACCTAAAGAAGAACCCTCACACTTTACAGGTATAAGAAATTTTAAGTTTGATTTTAATAATAATAAACATGTTTTCATATATAAATTATTTTTAGAGCATTCTGTTTATCATGAACTAGAGTTTACTTAACAGCTTTGGTTACTTGCAACAGTAAAAATTAATTTAAAAAATTATTGCCTGTAGTTGTTCTTAAAATTAGGTGCTACTTGAGATCAGCCCAAAGGGGAAAAAATAAAGTGACAGAACTGAGATAGACAGGGCCTATCTCTGCACTCAGGGTAGCAGCTCAATTTAGAACACATCACACATCTTTCTTCTGACAAACTGCAGAGGTCAGGTCATCAAGGGAATTTTCATCTCTTATTTGAACGCATCCTAATTTTGCTCATGGATATAAAATAAACCTGTATGTCTTCAGGGGAGCTTGAATATTTGATTATATTTGTTATTTATTTACATGTTATCTTGTTTTCTGAAGATACTCTAAATTAACTTAAGTGTTTAAACTAATATCTTTCAAGTACATGAAGTTTATGAGGAGATTCACGTAGAAGAAGAAATTTCTACTGTTTATAGGAAAGAGGAAGCTCCACCATCTAGAGGTATATGACTTCTTCATCACCTCTTCCTACAATTTGCTAAGTCTTGAATTTGCTAAGTCTTGAACTCCAGGAAAATTAAATTATTCATGTATGTGTTTGAGTCCTCGTTCAGCACAATTAATATTTGTATCAATTCTTTCAGTACCTTAGTTATATGAAAAATTTGAGATTTTTCATGACATGTCTTTCTCTCATTAAATTGAACTAATATCTTTAAAGTGCCTGCAGCCATTAGGAAAGCTGTTCCAGAAGAAAAAGTACCTATTGCTATGCCTAAAAAACCAGAACCTACTCCTGTGCCTAAAAGACCAGAATCTCCACCGTCTAAAGGTATTTTGAGAGCCTGGTAGAACTGAGGTCTTTCACTGATAAACATCTTTACTTTTTTACTGTTTCTTACATAATTTCTGATTTAATAGTTCATGATCTGCATGTCAGATTTGTGGCATTTATGTTGTATATGTCCCATTTTCTGTTTCTTAAATTGTGTTTAAGTCGTAAAATCAAAATCAATAAATAGCTGTCAAGTGTCTGAATTGCCTAAAAGAAGTATTCCTGAAGAAAAACTGCCTAAAATGCCAGAAGCTGCCAAAGGTGTAGGTCAGCATATATTTTCATTATTTTTCTTCAAGTTTCTTCTGTCCCTTTTAGTTTTGCTGTCAAAGCATTAAAAATTAGTTGAGTTGATCTATTTTTTCCACCCAAGAATAACCCAGAAATTGTATCAGAAGCCAGTGAAAGGGACTAGAAATAAGGAAAGCTCCAGCCATGTTAACACGCAGTGAGATTTACAGAAGGTTTTCACTTTATGGGTAGGGCCTCAGAAATTTGATCATACACTATCAGGAAGTACATCCTATCCCTCTGTTGCACATTGCTCATGTTAAACTTAGGGGTCAATTGATTTTATTTTGAATGGAAATAGAATTTGCACAGAAACCAGCTGTTACAATTCATCCAGGTGTTCTAAAAGTCTGTCCAAACAAGCAGTTTGAGTGGCAGTAACAACTGTCAAGCAGCACAGCTTATCCCACCCTAGTCATTATCACATAGTACTGCCAAGCAGTGAGGACCTGTTATGTATGACATTTAAAAGGCATTTCATTGAAGTTCAACATTTGCCATGACTTCTTTAGCTTGTTTTCATCTTTGTAGGGAGCATAGCAAATCTAAAACTGCTTGACAACAGATCCCAAGAAAAGTCACATCCAACTTAATCTTTGGCAGAGGGGCAGAACTATGAAGACTTCTCAGAAGTTGTAACTGTTGTCAAAGCATCCTTATCCATCTACTTGTTTTGTCACATCCTTATATATCTGTGTGTTTTTTCTTATGTCTCTGTATTGAATGTTTAATTTTTGTAATTTTAAAAACTGCACTAATGTCTTTAAAGTGTACAACATACCTAAGAAATCAGTAAATACTGTTATACTTAAAAAAAAACAAGGGTAACACTACATAAAGCCTATATGTCAATAATAGTTTCTTTCGGAGGAGGAGATTTTTCTCTTGAGCATTAGAGATCATAGCAAAACTCATTTATCAAAATCCTATTAGTATGTAATAGTATACAACACTTTTTGCATGACATCTTTCTTTTTATATCTTTCCTTCTGATATGATTCTTGTGATCCTCTTTCTTCTTTACTCTGTATATATTTTAATGTTTTAATTTTAAAAAATGAATGCTGTTTTCTTTAAAGTGCCAGAGGTGCCCAAGAAAATTCCAGAAGAGAAAGTGCCCACTGCTGTTCCTAAAAAACCAGAACCACCACCAGCCAAAGGTATGTTACACTACAGAAAACTAAAATGTGAAAGAGGAAAAATACCTCTATCTTGATAGTGCAGATAAGTTATATGATTGCTTGTTTGTGTTTTCCTGTTACTTTTACTTTCTGTGCCCATATAGTTCTATATATGTTACTGTGTTTAAAATTCTTCTCTTTTGAATCATAGTTGTAATCTGTACCAGTGTGTTAGAAGTACTGATGTAGCTGAGCAGAAATGAGATTGACGCTTGAGAACAAAAGCAGAAATCTTAAGACAAGAGGAGAAAAGGTGGCCTCTGTGATGTGAAATAGTCCTGGCTGACAATGAAAAACTAGCCCCAAAAGAGAATACAGAATGAGTGAAAGAGATGTCTAATATAGAAGAAACCTTGTGTGCAGAGACAAAAAAATTGACACCAGGAAGTCATCACGCATAAAGAATGTGACAAGGAATACAAATAGATAATGTCAGTCTCAATCAGAGATTTGGGAGATGTTTGAATAAAATTGAAAAATAATCTGATGTAGAAGAGGAAACTCCAGAAGACTCTGAGGTGTTTCCTGAGGCTTTATAGGGACAGAAAATAAACTTAAGACAACAAACAAGTCAAATCAGAGGTTTTATTAAGAACCTTGTGAATTTCTACTGAAAAGTTTTGAACATAACTGTAAAACTCTGTATAATAACTGAAAATAATCTGTTTCCTAAAGGGGCTGAAGGACCCAAGGAAGTAAATGTAGAACAAAAAATCAAAGATTGATCTGCTGTTATGCTTTAGTGTTTATGAAATTCTGACACTATAAAGTTATTGCTATTTTTCAAGTGTCTGAGGTACCAAAGGAAGTGGTCCCAGAAGAGGTTTAAGTTAAAGTACCAAAGAAACCAGAACATCCAGTGACTAAAAATTTATGCAGGGAAAGAAAACCCTTTAATTTTCGACAGTACCATTTTAATATCATGGTAATTTACTTTTACTACTAATGTCTTATAAAATATTTTTGTTGTTTCAATTGTAGTTTTTTTGCATCTGTAACTCAGTGAGGCAGCAGAGAGAGTTTTCATTAGGGAAAGGAGAAATTACATATTCACATCCAAAACCACTCATGCTTTTGAAGTCCCTGAGATTTATTTTTCTTAATGTCTGAACACTGCAGACATACATAAATAAAATTAACTGCTTTTTTTAAAGTGCCTGAGGTGCCCAAGAAAGTGATTTCAGAAGAAAAAATACACATTGAAGTTCCTAAAAAGCCAGAACCTCCACCAGCCAAAGGTATATGTTCAACAGTAATAAGACTGCACACAAATATTTATCTGTTTCTCTAAATATTATCTTTCTTACGTTTGTGTTAGTGGCTTTTTTGTCTACTTTATATGATATAAGTGTTACAGACTGTGTGGTCTTCTTCCTTTGTGAATAGCTCCCAGCGACAGTAGCTACTAATAGTGTGCGTAAAGCAATATGGACAAAAAAAAACCCAACAACCAAATGGTTTGTAAGGGTGGGAGTTTTTCTGATGCTGTTAGCTGGTTTTTTTTATTTTGGAGCTATTATTGTCTTTTTAATTCCTATTCTTCAAATTCCTGAAATTAAAACAAACAAATATCTTTAAAGAACCCGAGGTGCCGAAGAAAGTTGTTCCAGAAAAGAAAATACCTGTGCAAAAAATACCAGAACCTGTGGTTGTCCCAGAACCAGAGGCTGCACCTGAAGAACCAGAACTCCCACCAAAGGAAGGTAAATCTCAACACTAATAAAATAACAAAAGTAATGTTTTTCCTCATTTCTTTAACATTGTAATTATCCAAGCCTTCTGTTTCCTGAAATTCTAAATTCTGCTTGTTCTATTTATCTACAAATATGCGTGAAATAGACACACATGATTGTGTTTGAAAAAAACTAGTGGCAAATATTAGATGTCTGAATTGCCTGTATGTTGTTCTTACTATTATTCTACTTCAGCTCTTCTTACTATTTTTGCATATTCTTGCTATTCTACCTGCTTGGGTTCAAGAAAACCACCCCAGCTAATAACTTAAAAGTTATAATAGGAGAAGAAAACAAACTACCCATTCTAGTAGCTAAGAGAAGTTATCAATTTAGTTGAAATACCAGAAGTCCACCAAGAAAAACTAGATGCCATCACTGCTGTTTCTTGAAAGAATCTTCAGCTTATTGCCTGCAGTGCAATTAATATCTTTTGTCCTGTCCATTTTGTTGACAATTATCATGACTTTTACTTATATCTTAAGTTATATTATTACTGCATGTGTGTACTTCCATGTGGGAACATGAGTTTTGTGAGGCGGAGTGTGTGTATGTACTCTTGAGAGAAAAGAGAGAAAAGGCAAAATGTTCTATATTCATTTAAAAGGCCAGCATAAATGATTGATACCTGATATGTTTTTAACATTGCATCACAACTGTCTTTTTATGTTTTATGGTTGGCTTAATTTTGATATGATTGTCAGTGCAGCTGTTAAATTTAGAACTAATATCTTTTATGTGCATGAAGCAACCAAGACAACTTTGCCAGGAAAGAAAGTACCTGTTCCAGCTCCTCAAGAACCAAAGTCCATTGCAGGACACGCAAAACCAAAGCCTCGAGAGGTGGAACCACAAAAACCAGAAGTGGCTGGAGTGGCCCAAAAACTAAAGCCTGCAAAGGCAGTTCAAAAACAAGAGCATGTTCTGACATCTGAGCAGCCTGAGACTGTTTTGACACACCAAAAGTCAGCATCTGTTATGGCATCCCAAAAAACAGAGGATATTGTGGTGCCTGAGAAACCAGAGTTTGTTGTGGTACCTGAGGAACCTAAACCTGATGTTGAACCCCAAAAACTAAAATACGGTGTGATGCCCCCAAAACAGAAGCCCATTGTGGAATCCCAAAAACTAGCACATGTAGAAGTGCTTGAAAAACAAGAATTTGTTGTGGTATCTGAGGAACCCATGCCTGATGTTGAAACCCAAAAACTAAAACATGGTGTGATGCCCCCAAAACAGAAGCCCATCGTGGAATCCCAGAAAATAGCACATGTGGAAGTGCTTGAAAAACAAGAGTTTGTTGTGGCACCTGAAGAACCCTTGTCCCACATAGAACCCCAAAAAGTAAAATATGGTGTGATGCACCCAAAACAGAAGCCCATTGTGGAATCCCAAAAACTAGCACAGGTTGTAGTGCTTGAGAAACAAGAATTCGTTGTGGTACCTGAGGAACCTAAACCTGATGTGGCATCCCAAAAACTAAAACATGGTGTGATGCCCCCAAAAAAGAAGCCCATCATGGAATCCCAGAAAATAGCACATGTGGAAGTGCTTGAAAAACAAGAGTTTGTTGTGGCACCTGAAGAACCCTTGTCCCACATAGAACCCCAAAAAGTAAAATATGGTGTGATGCACCCAAAACAGAAGCCCATTGTGGAATCCCAAAAACTAGCACAGGTTGTAGTGCTTGAGAAACAAGAATTCGTTGTGGTACCTGAGGAACCTAAACCTGATGTTGAAGCCCAAAAACTAAAATATGGCGTGATGCCCCCAAAACAGAAGCCCATTGTGGAATCCCAAAAACTAGCACAGGTTGTAGTGCTTGAGAAACAAGAATTTGTTGTTGTATCTGAGGAACCCAAGTCTGATGTGTCACCCCAAAAACTAAAATATGGTGTGATGCCCCCAGAACAAAAGCCAGTTGTTGAATCCCAGAAACCAGTACCATTTATGGCCCCTGAGGAATATGAGCTCATAGTAGTGTCTGAGGAGTCAGAGACAGTTGAATCAACTCAAAAATCAAAGCGTGTTGTGGTGCCCCCCAAAACAAAACATTTTGTGCGGGCCCAAGAAACAGAGTTTGTAGCAGCTGAAGAAGCAGACTTTGCTGCAGATTTCCAGAAGTCAAGGCCTACTGCAGTGTCCAGAAAATCAAAGCCTTTTGTGCCAGAACCTGTCACGGTGTCTGAGGAACCAGAAACTGTTTTAGAACCCCAGAACCTGGAGCCTTCTACACCACTTCAAAAACCAAAGCCTGAAGTGGCATCCAAAGAACCAGAGCTCGTTTTGGCACCAGAGGAACCACCACCAGCCAAGGTGGCCGAAAAGGAGCAGCATGTTGCTACCAAAAAGCGAGCAGCTGCACAGCCTAAAGGTATCTCTTGTGCATAGGATCTCTTTTCCTTCCCTTGAGTATGTTGTTTCACTGCTCATTTTAAAGCTTAATATATGTAACTAATAGATACTAATATCTTCAAAGAACATGCAAGGCCCAAAAAGCTGTCCCAGAAAAGGAAATTTCTCTATCTGTTCCTGAAAAAAACAAAACCTACATCAGTCAAAGCCATGTGTTATCATGAATACATGACAATCACACTGACTCTTCTTTTAAGTATTATTTTAACCTCTTTTGTTCTGTCTGTCATTTTTGATCTGTTATAAATGATACTTGCTAAACCAATCACACTGAGTATGAGTGTGCGCTAAATTATTGCTTCAAAACATGTCTGTTGTCCTCTGTGTTTCAGTCTTTGTATTTAATACTGAGTTTTATTGTAATTGTATAAATGAAATGTACTAATATCTTTGAAGTGCCTGAGGTGGCTGAGAGGACTGTTCCAGAGAAGAAAGTGCCTCCTACTCTATCTAAAAAAACAGAAGCTTCACTTCCTAAAGGTACATATCACCACTATTATCATCACAAGAAAGGGTGTTATTTGCTTTTTAGGGTTATTTTAAATTAATCTCAGTTTAAATTGACCTTTCACTGTATACTCTGATATCAAAAATGTAGGAGAGATGCGCTAAATATGAATTGCTGTGCAGGGGTGTGAAATGTTTCCTCAAATTAAACCATCCAAACTTTTGTTATACTGGGTTTATATCATATCAAGCAGATTTGATAAATTCCTGTTTATCCTCCTACCAAAAAAAAAGCCAAAATCTTATAGATGCAAGAGAGGGAGTTCATAGACAGTTGTTCACATCATTAGTAGAGATGGCTTCATACATGGTTTAGTGGGACTGGGCAGTGTTATATTTACACATAGATTTGATGATTCTAAAATTTTTTTCCAACCTAGATGATTCTAAGAGTAAAGACAAAATAGACAGGAACTAAAGGTTTCAGCAGAGACTAGCAGTTTTAGTACACAGAGCAAAATAATCACAAATATCTCTATGTATCTGTAGCACAAAGCAGAATATTTTCTTTAAACAGTTATTTCTAATTTGTCTGTATTCTGGTCATACATTATTATTTTCAACTATAGGATTTGCAAATTCATACTTTGTAAAAAGAGTATGAAAGGGCTGTAAACTTTCTGGCAGCATATAAGACAGTGAGCCTTTAAAAAGGCATTTATAACTGAAACACAAAAAAATTACTTAAGACACACTAAACTGAAGACACTAACCATTAATGCAGTGATGCATCATTTAATTTCCATCAGAACTCCCAAGCTCTGGCCAGAAAAAACATTCACATTCCCTCTGCCATCACATTCTCTCCATCTGAAATACAAAGACATTCTTCAAGTGAAGTACCATCTCAAAGTGATGATATAATTAAAAGGAGGAAACAGTAATAAACAACATCTAGTGATTAGAATAAAAGCCGGGGATGACAGAGGGAAAATATGAGAAGTTAAAGAAGAGGGGGGAAATGCAGAGATAGAAAAAGAAAGGTGAAGTCAACCTGAAGGAAAAAAATAGTAAAGTGCAAGTAAAAACATGACAATGACTAACTAAATCAGCACAGAACACAATCATTTATGAGACTGGCTTGTAGACAAATACATTAGGATTCAACAAATAAATCTCTGATCATGCGTTACTAAGAAGCCAGATATATTTTCTACATTTCCACCCTGACCAAGAAACAAAGACCACACACAGAATTCCCATCTCCTGTGGGATGTCTTGGACACCCTGGTCATTCCACAGCTTGGAAGCAGAGCAGAGCTGATGGCTGAATGTAACCACAGCACTTTCTCAAAAATGACTGGGTGCATTCTTTTACTACGGGTTGCTTTATTGTTACGTAGCCATCTGCAGTGCCCACAAAACTAAAATACACTAATATCTTTGAAGTTCCTAAGGTACCCAAGAAAGATGCTCTGGAAGAGCCTACACCTGTAACTGTGCCCAAAAAGCCAGAACCAGCAGCAGTTCGAGGTACCTGTGGCTTTGTGCATCAGTCCAAATGAGACTGTCCTTATTGTCTTACATGTTATCTCTGATGTCTGTTGTTGTTCTGTTCATTGGTGATTTCCTGAAATTTCTGCCCTGTGGGGGTTTGTGTGTGTGAGCCAGTGAGAGAGAGAGGTTGATGCTGTGAGACCGCTTTGGTTCCGTTCGTGAGTGCATCTCCAGTCTACATGTCACTGTGCATCCTCCTGCTGTATGTACAAAACTGACTGCTACTAATATCTTTGAAGCACCCGAGGTGCCCCGGAAGGCTGCTCGTGAGGAAAAACTACCTGTGCCCTCTGCCAAAGCACCAGAGCTTCCAGCACCCAGAGGTACCTGTCTTCATGGATAACTTAACAAAGAACATACTGAATCTTCTTCTCCTAAGCCTTGTCCTACCCTCTCCTGGCCTGTCTCTGTTCCCTGACACTGTCAAAGCTGTGTGTGCTGGGACAAGGGTGCTGCTGCGTGCTGTGTGAGGGTTTGAGCTGGCTGCTGTGATGTTCTGTGTCTGTGTTGCCCAGGCTGTTGTTTCTTCTTGCCATGTCTTCTCAGCTGTGTAAAATGAAATGCACTAATATCTTTGAAGTGCCTGAGATGCCTGAAGCTGAGGTCCTGGAAGAGGAGGAAGAGGTGGAAGCAGCAGGAGAGGTGGCAGCAGTTGCTGAGCCTGGAGAGCCAGAAGTCTCTCCAGCTGAAGGTATAGGGTGGCAAGAGCCTGCCATGCCCTGCACATTGCTGCAGGGCTCAGTGTTCTTTGCCCCTCTGCACTCTATGGGAGGGCTGAGAGCAGCACTTTGTCATTTTGTATCTGTGTGTCTGCACACTCCCTACAAGAGAGGGTGGGGTTTTCCAGAAACCCCCCTTTCAAGGAGCCCATATTTGGGCTCTTTATAGCTTGTCCACCTTAAGCCGGAGTTATTGGCTGAAGAGGACACCCTGGTAGTCTGTCATGTTCACTTTCCTTCTTTCCTGCTTTGTCTTCTGCCTGCTTGCTGAGCTTAAGCTGAGTCAAGTAAACGGATGTAATTTCTTTAAAGTGCCTGAGGTGATTGAGGCGGAAGAGGCAGAAGAGGAGCCAGTGGTCGTGCCCCCAAAACCTGTGGCTGTGCCAAAGAAACCTGTGGCTGTGCCAAAGAAACCAGAACCTCCTCAAGCTAAAGGTATATCTTCTGGAGAGAGGTGCTTTATATTTTACGGTATTTATTAATATTTTCATTTTTTATACCTGCTTTTTTGTAAGATTTGTGGTTTGTCCTTGACCCTTAACCTCTGCTGGACCAATCTTTGTGCATCACTAACCAACCAGTCACTAGAGAAACTGTACAGTGTTTAGAAATATCTAAACTCTTTGATTGAGTGTTATGTTCTTTCCTGCTAATTTAACTGTGAAATTAAGATGCAATAATATCTTTAAAGTGCTCAAGGTACCCAAGAAAGCTGTCCCACAAGAAAAGATGCCTGCTGCAGTACCCAAACAACCAGAACCACCACCAGCCAAAGGTACAGGTCACTATTAGTATCATCATTAGGAAAAAACCCATGCTCTTCTGGATTTCAGTTTAACTAATTTTTTGATGGTGATCAGAGATAGGTGCCCAAAAAATATGAAGTGCAATGTGGAGTGTCAAAATCATGGCAGAAAATCTAGATTTAATTACTTGAAAGAATATCGCTAGCTTACTGAACTTAAGTAAAGCTTAAGAATTAACATTTACTGACTGTTTAGTTTAATCAGAATAGCATGGGTTTTTTTCTGAAGAAGAGCCTGAAAATAAGTCTTTAAGTTGAAAAACCAAAACATTGCATCCCTGAAGCTTCTGATAGATGACAGCAACAGAATAAGTTCTCTACCTCTTCAAAAGTAAGATAATTCAAATGTACATGAGGAATTTTTGCAAGCAAAGGACTGGATATATCTAGTGATTATCTTATTAAGACGTTAATAGAACAAATAAGAGAAGAGAGAAGTACAAGAAGTATATCCATTTCTACAATAGAATTAAAATGAAATGAACTGTGGAACATAGAAAGTTAAGAGGAGGTGTAAAGAATTGAAATAATTGATAAGGAAAAAAAAAGATGGTGATGATAAATCAAATGTTATTTCCTAAAAAAAAAGTTACAATGACAAAGTAGTCATGAATTATATTGGCTGATACACAAACTCAATAGGATTCCACAAATAAATCTCTGATCATGCGTTACTAAGAAGCCAGATATATTTTCTACATTTCCACCCTGACCAAGAAACAAAGACCACACACAGAATTCCCATCTCCTGTGGGATGTCTTGGACACCCTGGTCATTCCACAGCTTGGAAGCAGAGCAGAGCTGATGGCTGAATGTAACCACAGCACTTTCTCAAAAATGACTGGGTGCATTCTTTTACTACGGGTTGCTTTATTGTTACGTAGCCATCTGCAGTGCCCACAAAACTAAAATACACTAATATCTTTGAAGTTCCTAAGGTACCCAAGAAAGATGCTCTGGAAGAGCCTACACCTGTAACTGTGCCCAAAAAGCCAGAACCAGCAGCAGTTCGAGGTACCTGTGGCTTTGTGCATCAGTCCAAATGAGACTGTCCTTATTGTCTTACATGTTATTTCTGATGTCTGTTGTTGTTCTGTTCATTGGTGATTTCCTGAAATTTCCACGTTTTGTGCTGTGTATCAGTAAGGAATTTGAAAATGTAGCATTCTGTATAAACAACTCAAAATGTATTTTGATTTTACTATATAGTTGTCTTATTCTGAATCAGTAGATATTAAAACTTTTAGCAATTAATCATAAGTTAATCATACTATTAATTTTAGCAATTAATCATAAGTTTTTCATATGACTGCCCAAATTTGTTATCTTAAATAGTCAAGAGTCTGCATGACTCTTCTGGCAGACTCAGGTGGTGCATATAATAGGCATAAATCTTTTGAAACCAAAACTCATGCTTTTACTCAGCAATGCTCAAGTGCAATAAGAAGTGACAGTATAGAAATTGTTGAAGAAATTGCTGACACTTTCAAGGTTTATAATAAAAAAGAATCATTATAAAATCCATTGCACTGTACAGGCTGTAGAAGTTGCCACAGTGAAAGAAAATTGAAGCAAGAAAGGTACTTGGGATAAGTAAATCAGTCAAAAAAAAAAAAAAAGAGAGAAAAGCATAAGCAAAGAATGGATATACAGAAGGACAAAAATAGGGAAAAATTAGAAAAACTATGTTCCTTATCCTGTCAGTGCCCAAACTGCTGAATGCAAAGCACCAGCAGATTTTTGAGGAATGGTAACAGATAAGACGTGGGCTGAGGTTGCTCCCAGAGAAAAGACACATCCCAGCAGGGCTGAGAATGAAAGGCTCTCCTCCAAGGGAGGAAAGGCTGCTAAGTACCCTAATTCACACCTCACCCTCATGCCTATGCATAGCCAGCAATTTTCTCTTAGAACCTACCTAGCATCACTACTCTGTGCCTGTGCCCTGTGGGGGTTTGTGTGTGTGAGCCAGTGAGAGAGAGAGGTTGATGCTGTGAGACCGCTTTGGTTCCGTTCGTGAGTGCATCTCCAGTCTACATGTCACTGTGCATCCTCCTGCTGTATGTACAAAACTGACTGCTACTAATATCTTTGAAGCACCCGAGGTGCCCCGGAAGGCTGCTCGTGAGGAAAAACTACCTGTGCCCTCTGCCAAAGCACCAGAGCTTCCAGCACCCAGAGGTACCTGTCTTCATGGATAACTTAACAAAGAACATACTGAATCTTCTTCTCCTAAGCCTTGTCCTACCCTCTCTTGGCCTGTCTCTGTTCCCTGACACTGTCAAGGCTGTGTGTGCTGGGACAAGGGTGCTGCTGCGTGCTGTGTGAGGGTTTGAGCTGGCTGCTGTGATGTTCTGTGTCTGTGTTGCCCTGGCTGTTGTTTCTTCTTGCCATGTCTTCTCAGCTGTGTAAAATGAAATGCACTAATATCTTTGAAGTGCCTGAGATGCCTGAAGCTGAGGTCCTGGAAGAGGAGGAAGAGGTGGAAGCAGCAGGAGAGGTGGCAGCAGTTGCTGAGCCTGGAGAGCCAGAAGTCTCTCCAGCTGAAGGTATAGGGTGGCAAGAGCCTGCCATGCCCTGCACATTGCTGCAGGGCTCAGTGTTCTTTGCCCCTCTGCACTCTATGGGAGGGCTGAGAGCAGCACTTGGTCATTTTGTCTGTGTGCATAACATTAAGCTCAGTCAAGTAAACGGATCTAATATCTTTAAAGTGCCTGAGGTGATTGAGGCGGAAGAGGCAGAAGAGGAGCCAGTGGTCGTTCCCCCAAAGCCTGTGGCTGTGCCAAAGAAACCAGTGGCTGTGCCAAAGAAACCTGTGTCTGTGCCCAAGAAACCTGTGGCTGTACCCAAAAAACCAGAGCCTGTTGCTGTACCAAAAGTACCCGAATCTGTGCCTGTCCTTAGAAAACATAAAGTTCCTTCAGTTAAAGGTACATACATCAGTAACTGAGCATCTCCTTATCTCTCTTCTCTGAATACCTTTCACCTTGTTTCACTGATGTATACATTGCCAGATGAATAACTTGCTGCTTAAATTTATTATTCTTCATGGTTTTTTTATTATTTTTTTTTGTTCTTTATTTTTTACTCTTTATTGTTCTTCACACCTCCTCTTCTTAGTCATTGCGCTTTTCACTGTTATTTGTATATATGTCTTAATATTCACAAAAATGAAAATGTACTAATATCTTTAAAGAAACTGAAGTGCAAGAGAGAACTGTCCCAGAAGAGAAAGTGCCTCTTACAACACCTAAAAAGTCACAATTAGAAAAACCAGAGCTTCCTCCAACGAAAGGTACATATTGCCAGGAGGCACCTCTTGAGAATAAATGTTTTCTATACTCTCTCTTTCCTTTATCACAATTGAGTCTAAAAAATTTGTCAGTTGAATGTAGTCTATCTTGAGAAAGACTGGATCACAGTCTTTTGTGGTTATGACCACTGTTACTGTGATTTTGTATGTGCTAGATGTCTTTGTCTTTTTATGTTTAACATGTACATTTATATACACAAAAATAAAAGAAACTTAATATTTTTTTAAAGTGTCTGAAGTACCCAGGAAACCTGTTTCAGAGGAGAAAGTACCTGTTCCTATTCCTAAAATACCTGAATCACTACCAAGTGAAGGTTTGTGTCGCCATAGATTTTACTCTAAGAACAATCCTTTGTCCTGTTCTTCTGAGTATAAGCTTTTAAGTAGACGTTTTCCTTTTTGTCTGGTTGTGATGTCTGTAAATTGTTCACTTCATATTTTAGATTATACTAGTCAATATTTCTTATATCTGTTAGTATATCTTCATATTTGGAAGTAAAATATGTGCTCCTGCACAGAATATGTCTGGTTTTAAGATAATATTAAATTCCCACTAAATTGGAGTCTCTCAAAAGTTAGTATTTATTTTGCTGTTATAATCTTGAATTAATTGAGAGCATTGACATTTTTATTCTTTCCTGTTATGATAATTCATCCACAAATTTAATATTTAGTTTATATTGTATACATAAAAAATTCTGTCCTTCACAAAATCTTCACTTATGCTTTGAAAGAAAGTGGTTTTCAAAATCTTCCATTAACTGCAAAGGTAACAGATACTGAATGATTACTTATCCTAACATGTATTTGTCTGTGTCTGTTGAAGTAGATTTGCTTTTAGTTATATCTGTATAACTGTTCATGTGAAACACTCTTATAATTGAAAACTTACACCAGTTGTCAATATTCTTTAAAGAATATGAAATCATAAAGGAGATTGAGCCTGAAGAAGCAGAAGAAATTCCAGTTGTAGAAGTTGAAGAAGCTTTACCAGTTGAAGGTATACAAAGTACTTCCCTAGAGGCTGCCACACACCTTTCTTTCATCATCATCATGTGCAGATTTTTCTTGCTTTCTCATTTTTCACACATGTGCCTATGCCTTGTAGATCACCTCATCACCTCTACGTTGTAGGTCTTTCTGTGATTCTTCCATTGTTGTGTTCTGGAAATTATTTCTGATCATTTAACTCTAAGTACAACCTGAAGATTATTTATGTGCTTTCATTTTGTTTCTTGTCCACAAGAATCTTCCCATCGTTTGATTTTCTACTTTTGTCCTCATGTTATTAACGTGCTTTTTAAACTCAGCTTGGATATTTGTATTGTGTGCATGCCTCGAAACAGTAACCTAAGGCTCTTTCATGCTCCCATTTAATTCAATGACATTTTTTCACTGGCTTCACTGGAAATGGAAAATGGTGGTCTTTAGGTTTGTACATTACTCTTCTCATGACCACCATCATAGGATATTTATTCTAAATCTACCTAATGTTATTTAAAGTGCCGCAACCTGAAAAGAAGATCCCCGAAAAGCGAAAACCACCACCACCACCTGCTCCAACAGAAGATATTAAACTGGCAAAAGATCTACTTAAAGGTATAATCATCTGAAGCCATAAATAATGGTAGAAACTCAATCTTTTAAAATTATACTGATGAACCTTGAAAAGCATGCTTTTAGACTATAATTTTGTGTCTTTTTTATTTCTTTTCTAATATACTGTATTTTAATGGTGCGCCTCACTAATGCTCATTCCATCATGATTTTTTATGAGTGTTTACATGGGTTCTTTTCAATAATTACAGGAAAAAAATCATTAAAACCATTTTAATCAAGTTAACACATTCTTCATTCCTTAACATAATTCTTCTCTCTTTAACATGTTCTTACAAATGAAAAGAATCCCCAGCAATAATTTGCTGGTGTTATATGATCACAGGTTTCAGATCAGTTGTGCTTCCTACAAACCATCTGACTTTTTCTAAACAGTTAATCAGCAACGATCTTAGCTCTGCAGCTTTTGTCCTTCTTTTACATCAATACTATTAATGAGATGTTCAGAATTTTTAGAAAACTCATTTCTTTTTAGAGTCTAATATGTGTTGTAAAATTCAAATAATTTTCTTTAAAGCTCCTGAGGCAAGGAAGAAAGCTGTGGCTGCAAAACCTGGTGAGCCTCCAAAACTGGAACCTCCACCTGCTAAAGGTACCTAATATAAGAATCTAGCTCAAAATAAACTTCTCATGACCCCAAAGTTATAGTTCTCAGTATCTTGTTTAATTTGCTCAAATATATCAAAACACTGTCTATGTTAGATTATGCTCAACACGCATCTCCATCTTGGGCATACGTGTTTGTGTTATATTTATGTCCACTTTAATCGTACATCATGCAGTCCATGAGATGCAAAAGACAGAAACACAGAAGAGCGAGAGAGTTTTTATGAGTTTTATCACTTGTATATGTGCTCACTTTTGTTTTCTGCTTAGATAGAAATAAAAAATAAAATACTCTTTAAATGTATACAACATTGTTTCAACATACTTAACTTATTATTTTTCTGAAATGTAACTTATTTTGTGAGAGGACACTTTCTAGAGAAGGGAATGATTAATGAATTGAGCAAGCCACTTTGCAGGTATGCCTTTATATTATTCATATGTACTGGAGTTTGAGATAAGCTAAGCAATGGACATTCCTTCTTAATGCTGTTCCAAGTTTAGGGATTAAAGTGGATCCTTATGAATATCACAGAGAGACAGCTCTTATGAATAGATATGTAACATAAGCCTGCAGTGAAAGAGGACAAGGAAATGAAAATGTTATGATGATGACTGTTATTGAATATACAACCTATACAACCTTTATAGTTTTCTCAAACTGTACTTCTTTTCTGTTGATTTGTATGAAAACTTTCTCTTTATACATAAGCTTAGGTGACAGCTGTATGCAAATTGTAGTGAAAATATATTTAAAACTATTGGCTTCTATAGCAACAGTTTAACCTTTGATTTTAATATTCAGTAGTGGACTAGTATTTGATTTGTGTGTTTGGACATGCTAGTTGTTGGTTAACTCTTACTGCTGTTATGAATCTATAATAAAATCTGGAATAATATTCTTTTAAGTGCCTGGACTTGTAAAGAAACCTCGCAAAGTAATTCCTGAGCCTACTCCCCCACCAAAAGAAGAAGTTGTTTTGAAAAGAGGTATAGTAACTTGGCTCTGTTATTAAAAACCCAGCATTTTAACATTGATTTGCATAATCCCCTAAGTAAAATTGTTTCACGTATGTGGTATGGAATGTTACATGATCAAATACTATCTGATGTCTGTTCCTTGGGAAAACCAGTTGTAATTGCAGGGACAAAGGGGGTAGCCTGAAAGTCTCTCAGATGCAAAGGATCTGTGATGAAAACAGAGCAGAACAATGAAAATCTAGTTCCCCATCTCTCTCTGTTCTGTTTTCCTTATCTCTTTATACTAGAGTTGAGAGCCTTCCACTGCCCACAATGTAAATGTTATTAAAGTTACATGTGTAGTCTATGTATTCTCTTTTGTGGTTTTCTTAGAAGTACCACACAGATTACAGAACCCAATGGTGCTATTGGACATCAGTCCCATTTCCTGCAAAGTCCAGGTCATTCTGAATCATTTTGTGCTCAACTTTTGCTAAGAAAAATTAAGCATTAATTCCAATTCTCTTTGAAATAACCACAGAGGGATGATTCACGCTTGTGTACCTTGTACCTTCAAATTTCAAACAACATAGTAAAATATAATACTCCATTTTTCAGATGAGAGTGTCATTACATACCCAAGACAGAGAACTGAGAAGACAAAATCAAGTGAAATCAATAAAATGGAAAACAGACATTATATAAATTTGAGCTCTCCAAATACAATACTTGTGGATTTACATTGAAATTACATTTAAAAAACATTAGAAACTTTTCTCTCAAATGGACTGCTCTTAACAAAAATGTCTTTTTTCCTTAGATGACTTGAATTTTAAATTACTTTCAGAAAAGTATCTTGAATAGTTACACAAATCTTCCATTTTTATTGAGCTATATATTTTATCTTTTTGTTTCTTTATGATTGATGTTTTAATCTTTGTCTTGTTCACTGTCTTATTCTTTTGTTTGCCTGTGCTTTAAAAACTGAGATTTCTTTTCTTTTGAAGTTCTTAAAAAGAAACCTGAAGAGGAAGAACCTAAACCAGAAAAAGAGCCTAAACCAGAAGTTAAACCAGTACCTACACCAATAGAAAAAATTAAGAAACCTGAAGGTACTAGATTAGTATAAAATATATTTATTAAAAATTTTTTTTTTGAAAAATCACATTATTAAGTAGTGTTTTCTTAAGTTCAGGAATGAAACTGGTGTCTTAAAAGATAGCTTGCATTGGCCTAATTGTGCAGTTCAAGTCTTGCTTGGATGCACAACCAAGTTTGACATTCACATTTGAGTCTGAATTCTTCATTTTGGGATTGTTTCTCAGTCTTCGTTGTGTATAGAAAAGGGCTTTACCAATATTTTATATAGTACTGATAAAAACATAACTACAGCAAAACAGTTAATCCAAGCATTCCTTTAGGTAACATTTTACAAATATGTGTCCTTTTACCCATGTATAGTTTCTAATTTATTCAAATCTTACTCTAAGTAATATATGTTCCTAAATCTTATGAGCATCTGAAACGGTTCACGTGCAAAAATAATGAAAGCTTTTAAATACACTTGAGGGTATTCTATTTAGGGATTTGAGGTGTTTTAATATATCTTACAAAATAAAAATATTATTTTAAAGTCCCAGAAGTTCCTACGAAGAAAACTGAGATACCTGCCATAAAAAAAGAGGAGAAGCCTGTGCTTGAACCAACAAAAGGTACAGACGTGTGGTGCTCTTTTTCCTTATTGCAGCAACTAAACAATATTCAGTGCTGAATATCATGCTATATTAACATAATGCATTACTGTCCTCCAGTCTGTCATGACTACTGTGTCCTCATTAACCATTTTGCAGTCTTCTGGATTTCTTGTTGTCTTTATTCTTCAATGCTTGAAAAAGTCATCTTTTTTCCATTGATTGCAATCTTGCTTTACAAGAGTTGGTATCAAGGTAATTTCTTGTTTTTTGGCAAAATAAAATAGAAGCCAATTCTGTCTTCATTTAGCTCTCTCTGTGTTGTTTATCTTAACTTCTAATGCTCAATGTGTTTGCAAAAAAATGTAAACTAACCTACTTGTAATTTCTGTGTTTGAAATGGCAGAAACTAAGCAAGCATCTGTCCCAGTTCCTGGGCCTGAACCTAAACCTGTAGTAGGTAAGAATTCTTTAGTTGTGCATCCTGGTGAAGCCTTTCTTGTGTGTCTATATTTTCCATTCAGGAATTTCTTGCTAAAAGGATGTTCATAGAATCGTAGAATACCAGGTTGGAAGATTACTTCAAGGGTAATCGGGTCCAACCTTTCTTGGCAAGAACACAGCTTTGACAACATAACTCAACACCTTGTGCAGCAGACTATTAAAAGTGTCCACACAAAGGCCTTTAGAATTAAGAAGAATAGAACTTTCCTACCATCTACAAAACATTTTAAAGAACGTCATACTTAAAGTAATGTATTAAAACTTTTTTTTCCCCATGCAGCTATAAAATCTCCAAAACCAGCTGAAGAACCCACTGTTACTGCTCCAGTGGCAGCTCCAGTTGTTGGAAAGAAAGCAGGTATTTATATGTATTCTATGCTATTTAGAAGGTTTTTCTCTGACATACCTTGATACCTTCAGTATAAAAAGAGGGAAGAGCTGTACAATAACTCATTCATTACAGGAAGATTTGAGGTCCTATTCAAGGATCTTGTTATCCTAGGTACTGTCACCTAATTTAAAACAAAAACATCTCTGATATACTATGGAGACCAATCCGTGCTCTTTTGTCTGGATGGTAATATGTGTGTCTTTATTTGTTGTCCTACTGTGAAATTTGCGTATTCTGTTGTTTTCTTGATATTCCTCATGTCCTGATATATGTTAAGTGAATTGCATCTTGTATTTTCTGTGTAGACAAAGAGAAGTTACATGTTTCTAAATAATTGTTGTGTTGTTTGGTCTCCTGCTTTTGATTTGTCATTGGAGCCCTGAGAAAAACTGACAGTGGTGTTGAAGAATTAGAGTATTGCTACTTCTGTCTGCTATGCTTAGGACCCCGGAACAAAGCCTGCTGTGAAAAAAATAAGAGCTGGGATGGTTCCATTTCCTCTGAAACACTCTAAGCCTGTGTCCGCTCTGCTCACCCACCATTGAAAGGGCTTCATGTTGCAGTAGAGCTCAGATCTTGGGCATTTGAGAAGCCAAATCGTTAAAGTCTCTTGGCCATTGATCTGGTGATGTAGTCTGCAGTGGCACAATTAACCTATTTTGTGTCAATGACCAGATAGCTGTCGTTTTCTGCTACTTTTAACCTACATTGCATTTAAACTGGTAGTTTAACGAGACACTACTAAGAGTGGTTTACTTAGGTTTTCTGTTCATGTGTGCTGTTCTTACCTTTCTTTTATGGTTGTGTTTTAAGTTTCTCTTGTGTAGAGAAGAAGTGTTCTATGTTCATTTTACTTCAGGTATAGCTGTAAAATTTGTCTTAAATATGATGTTCCTGATTCTTATTCTTATGGATTTTTACTCTCTAAAACACCTATGAAACCTTTGTAGCTGCAGAAAAGCCTGATGCACCATCTGTACTAAAACATAGAGATAAAATGCCCTCAGTGGAAGAAGAAAAGCCTGAGTCAATTGTGTTGAAGAAGATTTCAGTGGAAAAAAGCTTGCATGTAATAGAGAAAGTAAGTCCTAAGGAGACAGTTCAGGCCATAGAGCCACTTGAATATAAAATCTCATTGGAAACAGCTGGTGGAATACTGAATTCAGAGACAGATGAGAAGGAGAAAGTATCTCTTAAATATTTTGTCCTGGCTTCTGAAGAAGAGGAACCAGAAATTACACCTGTAGTTTCAGGAAAGACTACCCTTACAGGTGAGAAATTAAAAGTTGGAATGGATCACATTGCTTACACAAAGGAGGAACTACCACTGCCTGATGAGGAAGGGAAATTGATTTCTATAACATCTGAACGTGTGGAAAGAGATTCTGGAGAAGAAAAGGAGGATGAAATTAAATTGCTTGTTCATAGGGAAGATGCCATAGAGAAGGTCTCTGAAAAGTTTACTGTTCTTCCTGAAGGAAAGATTCCCAACCATGAAAAAGAAGAAATTGAATCAACTTGTGTACCTAAACCCAGAAAGACAGACCAGCCTAGGGACCAGAAAGGACTTACAGGAAAAGAGAAAAAATCAAGAAGTTTGCAACCTGAAAAACTTCACATTAAGGATAAAACTTCATTTGTGCAGGATATCATGGAGGCAGACATAGCTGAAGCTCCTCAGCTTAGAAATGAAAATGAGAGAGGAGGTTTTACTCAAGAGAAGTGTGAAGTTCCTCTTGGAGAATCCGAGAAGGGACATGGCATACAAAGTAAAATTCAGAGGCTGAAGCAATCTGGTACCACAGTACCTGAAATTCCTGTAGATAAGATTCTTAACAAAGAAGCAAAGAAAGTGGAAGATATTCAAGATGATGAGAGAGGTAAGAATCTGGATTTTACATCAGCAGAAGTACATTCCTTCGACCTGTCTGAGGAGGCTCAGCCAGGATTAAGAAAAGATGTTGACCTAGAACACCCCATTGAAGATGAGGAGGTTCCTGGAGAAAAACCTCACACCATCTTTAAGCCATCTGTTCTTAAGTCAGAAGTAGTAGAAATGAAAGCAAGAGAAAAATACTCTACAGAGAAAGAAGCTCATTATGAAGAGGGTTTAGGACAATTGTTGACTGAGGAAGCACTCCTAAGTGATAAAAAGACAGGCAAGAAGATTTTACCAGAGAAGAAAGAAAAAACTATCTTCAGCACCCACTTAAAAAAAGGCAAAATTGGGCAGTCAAATGCCCCTGAAAGTCTGCTTGTGGAAAAAGAATTTGATGCAGTGATTACAGGAGGAATGGAAAGTGAAGTTTCCACAGGAGAACATGAGAAGGGAATCATATCTGCATCAGTAAAGAAAGTTGCTATTCAGCCACCACAAAGTCAAGATGAAAAACAAATTGAAGAAGTTCCTACCATTCAGGATGAACGTGAAGAAACTCTGGCTAACAAAAGCAGAACAGATAAATTTGAAGAAAAGCAATCTACAGAAGGTATATCAGATGAAAAAGCTTTACCTGAACATGGCATTGGAAAAAGCGCATCTGGTACCATGAAAAAAGAGAAGGGAAAGCTCATAGACAAACTATCATCTAGCAAAGGGGTCCTTGCAAGTGGAGAAGATACTTATTCCTCAAGCATAGGTAAGGTAATAACTTCAAAGAAAGCAGGAGAGAAAGAATACCAGAAATCAGAACCTGCTCACCTGACTGAGCAGGCCACTAGACTTGTGAGTGAAAATAAGAATTTGGATGCGCCTGGAGAATCACGTGAAGTTCTGGATGTTCCAGCAAAGTCTCATGCAAAGCGAGGTGAGGAAGACTGATGCCAAATTCTTCCACGAAGTGCTTTTACCATTTGCTTCAGGAGAGTGCCACCTGCCATTGTGTTTTAGTAACACCATTCGCAATTCCATCAAGTCTGTCAGCTGGCTTTACTGGCATTCAGCCACTCTTCACCTGTTTGTCTTACCTGTCTGTACCCACAGCTGTGTCATCACTGTTCATTGTCTTAGTCTTATACTTTTCTGAGACTTCATGAATCGTTCTGTGTGCCATTGTCTTCTGAGAAAAACTCACTCTTTTTTCTAGTATTCATTTTTCCATCCACTGCAACAAAATCTGTCCTGCATTTCATTCATATCATTCTCCCATTAAAAGTATCTTTTATATTGCCCTTCACAAAAAGGTGAGGCCTCATAGCACAGGTAATATTTTCAACAGTCTCTGATGATTCATCACAAATTAAGTTACTAACAGGACATCCTTCACTTGTAAAAGTACTATATTGTCCTGAAACATATATTTAATTTACACAGCTTATATTTTTGTGGTGTTCATTAATAAAAATATGGTGTTTTTTTTAAAAAAAGAGAACCTCATATAATTTTAATAGGCACTTAAACTATTTTGTCAAGGAATGACAAAATTTTACAAATTAATGGGCAGGACACCACATTAAGGAAATAGGAGTTTTTAAGCTGCCTGTTAGGCTCTACTGCTGAATAGGTCATTCCCATACTTCAGGATACTTACTATTAAGATATAGAGAGTATATGCTCTATAAAAATACGGATATGTTTATATCCTTTCCTCCCCTTTTACGTGTTGGTAACTAAAAGAAGAAAAAAATCTGATATATAAAATAAATACTTGTCTTAGTTTTAGTAAGTATGTTTATTTAACTACATTTCTAATAATCTTGCTGTTCTACTTCAGAGGCCAAGCCACCAAAAGAAGAATCTCCGAAGGGTATCAGTCCAGTCAAAGGTAGGATATTACAAGCAATACTTTGTCATGGTCTAACTCCAGCTGGCAATCAGGCCTCAAACAGCAACTCACTCACTCCCTTATGGTGGGAAGGAGGAAAGAATAAGAAGGGCAAAAGTGAGAAAACTCACAGGTTAAGCAAAAGCAAAACACACAAGCAAAGCAAGATAAGGAATTCACTCACCACTTCCCATGAGCAGGGATATGTTCACCCATATGCAGGACAACAGGCTGCCCTTCCATCCCTTGAAGGGCAAATGTCATAACTCTGAATGCCCCCTCCTCCCCCCACCTTCTTCTTTCCCCTCCTTTATATACTGAGCGTAACACTGCATGGTGTAGGATATCACTTTGGTCAGTTGGGATCAGCTTTCCTGGCTGTATCACTTCCCAATTTCTTGTGAACTCCCAGCCTTCTCAGTGGTGGGGCTGTGTGAGAAGCAGAAAAGGCCTTGGCTCTGTAAGAGCCTCTCAGCAATCACAAAAATATCTCTGTATTATTAGGACTACTTTCAACACAAATCCAAAACATAGCCCCATACTAGCTACTTAGAAGACTGCTAAATCTCCCCCAGCCAAAATCTGCCCAGCCTACAGTCAAAAGCAATTAACCAGGATTAGTTTATTAATTTTTGAATATGAATTACAGCCAAGAAGACACCTTCACCAGCAGATGCAGAAAGAAGGAAACTCAGGCCAGGCAGCGGTGGTGAAAAACCTCCTGAAGAGCCTCCATTTACTTACCAACTCAAGGCTGTACCACTGAAGTTTGTGAAGGAAATGAAAGATATAGTGCTAAAAGAAGCTGAGTCTGTTGGGTCTTCTGCAATCTTTGAAGTCCTTATTTCACCATCCACTGCAATTACCAGCTGGATGAAAGATGGAAGTAACATCCGAGAGAGCCCGAAACACAAGTTTATTGCTGATGGCAAAGATAGGAAGCTGCATATTATTGATGTCCAGCTGTCTGATGCTGGTGAATATACTTGTGTGTTAAAACTGGGGAACAAAGAGAAGACCTCTACAGCCAAACTTATTGTTGAAGGTATTCCCTGTTTCAAATTTATCAATAGGCTAGCTATTCCTCAAACTAGAACTGGTGGTTTGTAATTTTACAGTAGTTGGTGGATGCATGCTTTAGTTTCCCTCAATCACTACACATATTATATAAGGTATTTCTGCACCACATGTTCTATGTATAAAGGAGACAAATCAAAATAATGTGTTTCCCACAGAACTCCCAGTGCGGTTTGTGAAAACCCTTGAAGAAGAAGTGACTGTCATTAAAACCCAGCCACTGTACTTAACATGTGAGCTTAACAAAGAAAGAAATGTGGTCTGGAGAAAGGATGGTAAAATCATCAAAGCCAAGCCTGGGAAATTTGCTCTGGGTGTTATTGGTTTGTCACATTCCCTCACAGTCACTGATTCAGATGATGCTGATGCTGGCACTTACACTGTAACTGTGGAAGACTCTGAACTATCATGCTCATCTTGTGTTAAGGTAGTAGGTAAGTAACAAAAATCATATTCTTTTTTCTCTCTAGGATATTTGGGCTGCTTTAAAATTATGAAAACCTTTTCTCATTGTCTTACAGTATAAGTGGACAGATAAGATTTTTACAGCTATTAAAATCTCTTCATTCTTATTCTTCTTTTTTATGACACATCTCTTTGTAACAAAAGTCAGCTAAGCTGTTTTCTTGTGTAACTTTTTATCATGCAGAAGTTATAAGAGACTGGTTAGTAAAACCCATAAGAGACCAGCATGTTAAACCAAAGGGAACAGCTACTTTCAGCTGTGACATTGTCAAGGATACACCAAACATTAAATGGTTCAAAGGAGATGAGGAAATCCCTGCTGAACCCACTGACAAGACAGAAATCTTGAAAGAAGGAAATAAAATTTTCCTGAAAATCAAGAATGCTGGTCCTGCTGATATTGGAGAATATGCAGTGGAAGTTGAAGGTCGCAGATACCCAGCTAAACTGACCCTTGGTGGTAAGGAGGCTTTTATTTGGATTATATTTAATCATCTTGTAGGCTAGTGTTGAAAAACATCTAAATAAACAAACATTAAAGGTAACCTGAATTGTTTTAAAGCTGTCAAAACTTGATCTGATCATACATGTGTTTATTTGTGCATTGTAGAGCGTGAAGTTGAACTTCTGAAGCCATTAGAGGATGTTACAGTTTATGAGAAGGAAACAGCAAACTTTGATACAGAAATATCTGAAGATGATATTCCTGGTGAATGGAAGCTGAAAGGAGAAGTCCTGAGACCTTCACCTGTAAGCATCCTTGAATTTTAAAAGCAATTTATTTAAATTAAATACTGTGAAATAAGTTCCTTGAATCTTTATGTTAAGATATGTCATTGCTACTCAGTCCAGAATATATAATTTAAAAAAACTGATTCTCTAAGTAAGGATTATATTTTATAAAAGCTAAGTTTTGAAGGCCTTCATTTTCTTAAGGTCTTACAGCACATAATTCAAGCAATAACAGAAATATCCTATATGCATTATGGGAATGATTCTGACATTCTGAAAAATTCTGTGGAATGCTGAAGAAATGTACTTCATATTTTAATTATTGAATCAAAGTATTAACTTTCTTTGAAAAGCAATTTAATTCTACCTGACTCTTTACCATGTATACAATGTTTATGAAAATCCCTTTATTAAAAGCATGTAGCAGCAAGGCATTTGCATTACATTGGTATTTTACAAAGTCTGTCATCTTTCCAGACATGTGAAATCAAAGCTGAAGGAGGAAAACGCTTCCTAACCTTACACAAAGTCAAGTTAGAGCAAGCTGGCGAAGTCCTTTACCAGGCCCTGAACGCGGTCACGACAGCGATCCTGACAGTAAAAGGTACAATGCCCCACGGGGCGTGGCACCAGCTTAGACAGAGCTCACATGGAGCTCCTTACAAATGATGTGTTATCTTTTGCTTCCAGAAATCGAATTGGACTTTGCTGTGCCCCTGAAGGATGTCACTGTTCCTGAGAAGCGCCAGGCAAGATTTGAATGTGTCCTTACCAGAGAGGCCAATGTTATATGGTCTAAGGGTACTGATATAATCAAGATTGGAGAAAAATTTGACATCATCGCGGATGGAAAGAAGCACATTCTTGTTATCAATGATTCACAGTTTGATGATGAGGGAGAATACACTGCTGAAGTTGATGGCAAAAAGAGCACAGCAAGACTGTTTGTGGAAGGCAAGTATTTTCTCATGAACAAAAGAACAAACAAAAAAAAGATAAAGAATGTATCTTTCAGCATTACATTAACCTTTTTTCTGATTGTATTTATGTGTCTACATTACAGGTGTGAGGCTGAAGTTCATATCACCTCTGCAGGATCAAACAGTGAAAGAAGGGGAAACAGCTCACTTTCAGTTTGAGCTTTCTCATGAAGACATGCCTGTGAAATGGTTCAAAAATGACAAGAGACTTCACACAAGCAGAACGGTTTTAATTACTTCAGAAGGCAAAGTTCATAAACTAGAAATGAGAGAAGTAACACTTGATGATATCTCAGAAATAAAGGCCGTAGTCAAAGACTTGAACACACAAGCCAACCTGAAAGTGTTAGGTAATTACATAAATAGTTTAAAACCTGCTATAGAATAAATATTAACCATTTTTAATAAGTAGAAAGTGACAAAATATTGACATTTTAGTATATTTGTATAACTAATTTATCTTACCCACTATGCCTTTTGTAGAGGCTGATCCATATTTCACTGTGAAATTACAAGACTACAGTGCTGTAGAGAAAGATGATATTACTCTGGAGTGTGAACTTAGCAAAGATGTGCCAGTAAAATGGTACAAAGATGGTGAAGAACTAATAGCTTCCAACAGAATTTCCATAAAAACGGATGGCTTGCGCCGTATCCTGAAGATCAAGAAGGCTGCAGAGAGTGACAAAGGTGTTTATGAGTGTGACTGTGGAACCGACAAGACAAGTGCCAATATCAGCGTTGAGTGTAAGTAATCGTGTCTTCACTAAGGGAAAATAGCAAAACCTTTGTAAACTGGTGTAGACAGACAGATACTCTCCAGAAAGCAAGGCCAAAAATGTACCTGTGAAAACGATGCTGTTATGTTGAATGGCTGATATATCTAGATTTAAAGTTATTAACAGTGATTACAAGAGACAATATATTTGGCGATTACTGGAGAGAGTTACTCTCTCTGTCCAGTTACCATCAGGCAATAAAAACAGTTTCGTTCACTGTAACAGATATCAGGGTTAATTATTAGGGAAAATACTCTTGGCAAAAATAATTAGATTTCAGATATAGAAGGAGGTTGTAGACTGCCAACTTGCTGCTTTTTAGAAAGAGGTTAGATAAACATTTACTGCTTGTATCATTTGAATGCCCAAAAGAAAGAAAAGGGAGAGACTTAAGTGCTTTCCAGTATTACATTTCTGTGGTATACAATTTTTGAGTAAACAGATGCAAATTTTTTGATTTTTTTTTTCAGCTCGCTTAATTAAAGTGGAGCGCCCACTGTATGGAGTGGAAGTATTTGTTGGTGAAACAGCACGCTTTGAAATTGAAATATCTGAGCCTGATGTCCATCCTGTATGGAAGCTAAAAGGAGAAACCCTAACACCTTCACCTGTAAGGATTCTTCTTTATTTTTAGACCATAATTTCCAGTAGAAAAACATAATTAATAACAGTGTTTTCTTAGTGGTTTCTTAGAATATTAATATTTGGGATGGGGTGTGTGTTTCTTTATCACCAGGACTGTGAAATCATTGAAGATGGGAAGAAGCATATTCTTGTCCTTCATAACTGCAAACTTGATATGACTGGAGAAGTGTCTTTCCAAGCTGCCAATGCTAAAAGTGCTGCTAATCTGAAAGTGAAAGGTACAGTCTGCACTTGGCCAACATTTCCATGTGTATTTCAGGGCATCAGAACTAATCTAGTGTCAGAAAGCACTGTATGAACTGATCTGAAAGAGCTCTTCTTTGGTTTCAGAGCTGCCTCTTATCTTTATCACTCCACTAAGTGATGTGAAGGTCTTTGAGAAGGATGAAGCTAAGTTTGAATGTGAGGTGTCCAGAGTGCCCAAGACTTTCCGCTGGTTGAAAGGAACAGAAGAGATCACTCCTGATGAAAGATTCGAAATAATTTCAGATGGAACAAAGCATGCTCTGATTATTAAATCTGTTGCCTTTGAGGATGAAGTAAAATACACATTTGAAGCTGAGGATAAAAGAACAAGTGCCAAGCTAATTATTGAAGGTTTGTTAGATTTTGTCTTTCTAGGAAAGTTTTGCATCATATACTTGCATAGTTTCTATTGATAGCATTATGACATGTTATGTTGTTATAGGGATCCGCCTGAAATTCATCACTCCTCTCAAGGATGTAACAAAGAAGGAGCGAGAAACTGCGGAGTTCACTGTGGAACTCTCCCATGAAAATATCACTGTGGTCTGGTTCAAGAATGACCAACGATTACATACCAGCAAAGTGGTTTCAATGACAGATGATGGCAAATTCCATACACTCACAATCAAAGATCTTACTATTGATGATACTTCTCAGATAAAAGTGGAAGCTATGGGCAAATCCTCAGAAGCTAAACTCACTGTTCTTGGTAAGAATACCCCAAAAAAATTTACCTGATGTATATTATCAGGAAAGTTTTATTAATAAAAATTAGTACTCAGAAGGTCTTGGGGTTAGCCTAAATCTAAATTATGATTTTGAAAATCTAGCAATTTGTTTTTCTTCCTTGGGTCTCCACTTACCTATTCATGAAGGATGATCACAATAACTTTAAAATTTCATGCAAAGTTGCAAAGTTAGTATGTACATACATAGAACAGTGCTCTAAAACTCCTAGAGCATCAAAAGAATGTTGTCAGTAATATTAGTAATGCCCTGAATAATTTGTTAGGTGTTTATTGTTTACTTTTTTCTAACAGAACAGTGAAAAAGGACTATATTTAATCCTTCTTGTGGGATATAAGCAGGAAATATATTTTATGATAGAAATATATTTTATGATAGAAAGTTGTACTTTCTAGAAGACTAAAACTTCAGACTGAAATATATCTTTACTTCCGCTTGCAGAGGGAGACCCTTATTTCACTGGGAAGCTGCAGGATTACACTGCTGTGGAGAAAGATGAAGTAATCTTACAATGCGAAATTAGCAAAGCAGATGCTCCAGTGAAATGGATGAAGGATGGCAAACCAATTACTGCATCAAAGAATGTCGTTATTAAGGCTGATGGCAAAAAGAGAATCCTTATTCTCAAGAAAGCCTTGAAGAAAGACATTGGACAGTACACTTGTGACTGTGGTACTGACCAAACCTCTGCTAAACTTGATATTGAAGGTATGGGTATTTTAATGAGCTGCTCTGTAGAAATCTTTTGGGATCTTCTAGAAACTGAGGGAGTCAATTGCGTTTTTCTTCTCCAGACCGGGATATTGAGATTGTGCGACCACTATACAGTGTGGAGGTGATTGAGACAGAGACTGCCCGTTTTGACATTGAAATCTCTGAGGAAGGTGTCCATGGCAATTGGAAGCTAAAAGGAGAACCCCTGACTGAATCAGCTGTAAGCAAATATTTCATAATATTTTTTATGTGTGTCTCAACACTTTGCAGGAAGTGGAGTGTGAGGGAGGGTGACTGCAGAAACTAAATTTGATTTCCTGCTTTCAGGAAGAGTCACTATATTATAGATAGTGGGGTTTTAAATTAATAGTGTTTTAAATGTAATACAAATGTAATCCAAAATAGCTAAATAATAAATGATTTTTACATAAAATGGTACATTCTGCTAACAATACCTAACAATCATGTATCCAAAGTGCAAGGACTTTGTGGAATTCACTTAAACATAACAGCAATTAAAAATGCAAACTTCAGATTTCATGCTTTTTCCTGTGGGTTTTGAGTTATATTTGGTTTAAATAGATGTAGATCACATTTCCAAACTCTTTTGCAATTCTGTGGCAGCTAAAGTAGGAGTTAAATGGTATAGCGCTTAATCAAATATTATAAACTCCTTCCTGGAAACATCTGGAAATTAAAGAAACAATACAATCACAATTGGCAATAATTTGGCTTCTATGTAACGGCACAAATGTGAATAATACCGAAAGATTGGAAGTTACATAAAAATCACTTTCTGGATAAAAGAGGGAAAGGTCTTCTCGAGGAAACGTCACAGCACAAGCTTAGCAATTTCTAGTTCCCTTGGGGGAACTAGGCCTCTGAGTGGTCTATATATATATTAATACACTGGCTACTCAGGCAGCACTGAAATATGTTGCCTCTTCCCCTTTCCTTCCAACTGTATTAAGAGAGTTTGAAAGAAAAGACCCATGAATGAATATTTATAGAGTATATTTCACATGGGCCCAAGGGTTGTGAATGGAATAGAAGAAAACAGATTCATGGTATGAGAAGTAGGGGCTCTTTTGGTGAATAATACAAAAAACATACTGAAAAAACTATTTCATATCTGTTTTTGCAGGAATGTGAAATCAAGGAGGAAGGAAAAAAGCACTTCCTTACACTGTACAATGTACGCTTAGACCAAGCTGGTGGAGTAGATTTCCAAGCAGCAAATGCCAAGTCTGGTGCTCACCTTCGAGTGAAACGTAAGTGTCTTTTAAACTGTAATTAACTGATTCATTAAGTGAAAACATGGTACTCACTGCCTCTTTAGAATGGGTGGCAAATCTCTATACTGTATTGAACAGCAATCCTTTCCAGAGCAGCAACTGAGGGATTAGTTACTCAGATTGTCTTAATTTTTTTTCATTAAGGAACGTCCTATGTGTTTTTAACCTTATATATCATTTACTCACATAGGAGAAGCAAAATTAAGGAGATGGCCTTGAAGGTTGCTTGATCGTCTGGCATCATATATGCTGTTATGAAATCAAATATTGCAAGCAAAGGCTCTGCTGCATCAAAGTGTCACGTTAGCTGGAAAGGATAGGATAACAGTGATATCTGGGGATAGGGCTAAGAGCTTGATGGACAGGGACAGACTACACGGTTGAAGACCACTTGTTTCCCACTCCAATCCTAGCCCTTGCTATTTTGGAAACACATGCCTTATCTAGCAACAGGCATGCAAGGCTTGGCAAGGAGACAGATGCAGAGCAACTTTCCTGCTGACCTTGTTCAATTTAAAGAAACACGCTCTGCAAATAGGAAATTGTAGGTGACCAGCCCTCCCCTAAGAACCCAGGGTGGCCTCTTCTATTTCGGGAATTTAAAGAGCAGCATTGCGATGTCTGGCTCTCTTGAGGGAAGCCACCATGGAGATTAGTACATAAGGGCAGCAGCTCTCTCTTGGGTAGAAGTGACTAATCTAAAAATTATGTCTTCTCCTTACCAAGCTCGAGTAATTGGCTTGCTGAGACCCCTCAAGGATGTAACAGTGACAGCTGGGGAATCAGCAACCTTCGATTGCGAACTCTCTTATGAGGGAATCCCAGTAGAATGGTTCCTGAAAGGAAAGAAACTGGAGCCCAGTGATCAGGTAAAAAAACTAAACTTTACTTTTTCTCATGTTTCCTCCTCCTTCTCTTTCAAGTGTCTTCCCCTTCTTTGTTTCTTATTTATTCTCTCCCAGCTGAAGTACTTAGGCACAGCAGTATTTTAGTACTGCTGTGTCAAATGCTAAATCATCCCTAAATCAGATACAACAGTTTTTCCCAGAAATTCCAGTATTCTGGGATACTAAAATTATTTATCATACAAAGGGAAACTAAGGTTCCAAAATTACAACAGTGATTTTGTACCTGATTCTGTTGGAGACTCAGCCACAAGGATACTGAATAATTTTTCCTCAGGTTACCTGTGGTTACAGTGAGATGATTTTGAAAGGTGCTATTAGGAAAAGCCTTTTTTTCTCCTGAATGCTGAGTTGCAGTCTAATTCAACATATAAGGGGATTAAGAGGATTCAAATTCCATTTCAGGCATTTGTTTCTGGCTCTCCAGATAACTCTCTGGGCAGATTTGCTTGTCAAGCACTTCTCACTAGCTATTTTTAACCCTTCATCAAGTGCTGGCTCTTAACTCTGAGATCTGAGCAGCTTGGAATGCAGTCAATTTAATGTTTAAAGTTAATGATAGGGGAAATAAATAAAGAAACATAAATTAATACAATAAGAAATGGAAATAGATATTACTGGTTGTAAGACTTCTTTCTCGCATTCTAGGCCTAAAAAAGTAATGCAAATTCAAATAAAAGTTGGAAACTTAAGACAAAGTAATCTTTAAAGGCATTGCATGACCTAAGGAAGTTTCAGAACTTGTAATAATGCTGCTAATAATACTTTGGTACAGATTGCTATTTCTTTTAAATACAATTTTTAACATATTTTTTTCAGGTTTTGCTGGATACTTCTGAGCTTTAAGAAATTTGCATAAATAAATATTTAATTAAATAAAAAGAATGTAGAAATAGTAAAATCAAAACAGATCATTATGATAAGGGGCCCTATTTAAGGACAGATAAACAAAGTTGAAACTCAGCAGATGAGTCATGAAATAAATCAAGATAATTACTTCTGAGTTTCAGAATAAAAATGTGAAAAGCTATTGATCAGTGCAGTGGATTGATAGCTATTACTGCCTGGCAAGAAAAATATTATATGTTCAGTATAATTCTGTATAATGAAACATTATTTTGGTCTTTTCTGTCAGAGCTATCATTTTAATTACATGAAAAAAAATCAGATTTCATGTAGTTTACATATACAGTCAAAAGTGTCATTTGAACAGTTGAAACTTTACCAGGATTAAATTGAGAGTAAACCATATATTTACTCAATGCATCGCTTTCTACCCATTCAAAATAGCCTCTTGAAATACATTTGCAACTGTCTTTAAGAATCAATCTAATTGTACAAGTTTCATTTTACCTGTTTGCTAATTCAAACAATTTCTTTACCTCTGTGGCTTGCATCCAGCTGAACATTTATAACCTTTATTCATTGAAGTGGTTTTTTTTTGTTTACTATGATTGCAAACTATTTTCTGCAATAGGTCATCACAGAAAGTAGTCTTTTAGGCAGAAGGTTTTACTGAATTTTAATAATAGATAGACAAATTAGCATTTCCAGAGAAGTGTATGTGGGGGGTGCCAAACCTCTTTGCAGCTGAAAAAGTTTTCCTTTTACATGTAGCCAGCAGTAATGCCATTTTTTTCCCATAAATTTGCTTATTTTTTGTGTTTTTAATACCTGTTCAAAATAGACATCATCTCAAGTCCGTCCCAAAATCCTCAAAACTTTGAGAATTGAGTTGTATCTAGTATATAAAAAGAAGTTGTCAAAATTTCACATGAAAGTGGACAACCAAACTCCACAAATCATAACTAGCATGCTATTACATGAAATATTTCTTAAATACTTGTTGTAGATGTTCACAATGGGGTTTTTATGTATTTTGTCAGGTTGTGACCCGTGCTGAAGGGAGAGTTCACACGCTTATTCTTAGAGATGTCAAGTTAACAGATGCAGGAGAGGTATCACTGACAGCAAAAGATTTCAGAACTCAAGCAAATCTTTTTGTGAAAGGTGAGTCAGTCATTTTAGTTAAGCCATAATCAGCATTAATGTTCCATTCATGATTCATCCTGTAACAGGAAGCTGATACACACTATTTATCAAAGAGTGGGATCGTAAATATGATATTCGACTGGTAGGTGACTTCCCTGATTAAAAAAGCCACCTACGTAAAATCTCTGCACTTCACAGAAGAGCTGAACAAGGGGAAACACTGGAAACAGGTCAAATCTGGACGATAAACCAGTTCATTCGGACTTCCAGGGCTTTCCTGCAGTCTTGAACATTCAATTGGCATCAAGAGGACCCATGAATACCAGCCTTTGTGGCTCCCAGTGGCTTTTCCTGTTCTTCTGAATATCCAGAAACCTATGAGAGTATAACTGCACCATCAGTCAAGGGACAACGTAACATTGTCTATATACGCACTTGTACTGCTCGCAGGCTTGTGTCATCATTGAGAAGGAAAAGAACTGCACACACTGATCCAGTAATTCAAGGAAAAAATTGAAAAAAAAAACCCTAAGCATTTTTTAAGTTCACAGGATAAGTTTAGAGTCACTGAGATTACATGGATATGGTTCAACTAAAGAAATTGAGTTGCAAGGCTTTGTGATGATTTTCAATTAAAAACCCCATGGACAAGGATATCATTCAGTCTAATCTTACTGTAGGCTGAAAATAAGGAAATCACACAGACATTTTTTGTTAATTCAGGTTATTACAAATAAAAAATGTTTTAAGAAACCTTCAATAGCGACATCCAAGAGCCTTTTTGATTATTCAGCCAAGGAAAATTAGTAAACAACATGGGATAGTTCTATGCAAGCAGAAAACTGGCTGTAGTTTAGATCTTTTCTATCAAAAATATATCTTTTTCTTTTAGAACCCCCAGTTGAATTTACTAAACCACTTGAGGACCAGACTGTTGAAGAGGAAGCCACTGCAGTGCTGGAATGTGAAGTCTCCAGGGAAAATGCAAAAGTTAAATGGTTCAAAAATGGAGAAGAAATTCACAAATCGAAGAAGTATGATATCATTTCTGATGGCAGGGTCAGAAAACTCATCATCCGTGGCTGCACACTGGACGATGCAAAAACATATGCCTGTGATGCTAAGGATTTTAAGACATCATGTTTTCTCAATGTGGAGCGTGAGTAATTCACAGTTTTCTACAAAATGCCTGGGTGCTGTAAAGGCAATATACTAGTGTTTATGACTGGCAGTAGTATCAATGTTGGCAATCTTTTACTTCTCTAGCATAGACTTCACTCTACTAAAAAGTTTCTATTCTCTTACAGCTATTCGTGTCGACTTCCTGAAACCCCTGACTGACCTTGAGGTTAAAGAAAAAGAATCTGCTCGGTTTGAATGTGAAATTTCTCGTCCAAATGTCAAGGTCTGTAGTGACACTTTTTAGTCTAAGTAAATCCTTCAGCTGAAGGGGAAAACTTTGTTATATTGCTGTAAAAGAACACACTGAAATCTATGATGAGTATGTTAAAACCATGTTAATTTGTTCTGGAACAGGTGAAGTGGTTTAAGGATGGAATGGAAATTAGAAAAGGCAAAAAATATGACATAATTTCTAAAGGTGCAGAACACATTCTTGTCATCAGTAAATGTGTCTTTGATGATGAAGCTGAATATTCCTGTGAAGCAAAAACAGCTCGAACTTCCGGCCTACTTACAGTGATAGGTAAACACAGTGTTTTAGAATCTAATAGGTAAATAATAAAAATGTGACAGCGGGGTTTTTTATGGCAGGCTTTAATCATCTTCTGAAATTCTTTTTACAGAGGAGGAGGCTGTTTTCACGAAAAATCTTCCTGATCTTGAAGTAAATGAAAATGACACTGTAAAATTAATCTGTGAAGTTTCAAAGCCTAATGCTGAAGTTACTTGGCTTAAAGGAGATGAAGAGGTGCCTGATGGTGGTAGATTTGAACACATTTCTGATGGTAGAAAGAGAATTCTTGTTATACATAATGCTCATCCTGAAGATGCTGCCAAATATACTTGCAAGCTCCCAAGCTCTAGTACTACAGGAAAACTTACTGTACATGGTAAGAGTACTCCTTTGGTGGGCGTTTATCCTGGAAAAAAAATTAAAACATTTGAAAATCATTAATAATACACAACTTGGTTTATTCCATTCACAAGTAAAAAATAATATATATATAATTATACACAAAAATGTTTTCTTTCAGAACTTGCCGCAGAATTTCTTACCAGACCACAAAACCTTGAAGTGCTTGAAGGAGAAAAAGCTGAATTTGTCTGTTCAGTATCCAAAGAAGCCATTACAGTACAGTGGCTAAGGGGTGACACAGTCCTGGAGCCTGGTGATAAGTACGACATCATTTCAGATGGCAAAAAGAGAACACTTGTGGTTAAAGAATCTGTTCTAGGAGATACAGGAATGTATACTGTCATGGTTGGTGAAGCTAAAGCTACAGCACACTTAGCAGTAATTGGTAAGTTTTATTTTATCAATGTGTAGGTGCTTTTTTTCTTCCATTCTTTATACTACATGATGTCCAAATTTCTTATGTTTTCTCAATTTCAGAAAAACTCAAGATTATAACTCCTCTTAAAGACCAGGAAGTTACTGAGTGTCAAGAAATTATCTTCAACTGTGAAGTCAATAAAGAAGGTGCCAAGGAGAAGTGGTACAAAAATGACGAGGCAATATTTGATAGTGCAAAGTACATTATTGTTCAGAAGGGTGTAGTCTACACTCTCAGAATCAGAGATGCAGAGTTGAAAGATCAAGCTACCTACACCATCTCACTGACAAACCAGAGAGGTGAACACGTTAAAAGCTCGGCTTCCTTAAAAGTATTAGGTAAATAACTTGCACTACATTAAAATTGTTTCATCATTTACATTCAATTTTTTATGAGGTTGTAAAAATGTTTGCTTTTTTGTCATAACAGAGGAGGATCTCAGAATTGTTGAGCCTCTTGAAGACATTGAGACCATGGAAAAGAAAACTGTCACATTCTGGTGCAAAGTCAATCGCCTCAATGCAACTCTCAAATGGACAAAGAATGGAGAAGAGATCAAATTTGACAGGCGCATTTTGTACAAAATTGATAAATTCAAGCACTCATTGATCATTAAAGACTGTGGGTTTGTAGATGAAGGTGAATATACTGTTACTGCTGGACAAGACAAATCAGTTGCAGAGCTTCTCATCACAGAAGCACCAGCAGACTTCACTGAACATCTTCAGGACCAGACTGTCACTGAATTTGATGATGCTGTCTTTACCTGCCAGCTTTCCAAAGAGAAAGTCAGTGTAAAATGGTACAGAAATGGAAGAGAAATCAAAGAAGGCAAAAAGTATGTGCATTTTATTATGCTTCTGAATATGCTAAACATGCTTGTTTTACTTTATTGCTTTGTCTGGAAACTAAAATACTGCCTGTTTTTCTCCTCCATAAAGATACCAGTTTGAAAAGGATGGAAATCTGCACAGGTTAATCATAAAAGACTGTAGACTAGATGATGAGTGTGAATATTCCTGTGGAGTCGATGACAGGAGATCTAGGGCAAGACTTTTTGTTGAAGGTATGTGTGAAATTGGATGGGATTTGTTTCAACATTATTTGATAATAGTAGAAACAATAAAAAATAACACCGAATAAATCAATATTTATTTCAGAAATCCCTGTTGAGATTATTCGACCACCACAAGATATTTATGAAGCTCCTGGTGCAGATGTCATCTTCATGGCTGAGTTGAACAAAGATGGTGTGGAGGTCAAGTGGTTGAGAAACAACATGATTATCATCCAAGGTGACAAACATCAGATGATGAGTGAAGGAAAGGTCCACAGGCTGCAGGTGTGTGACATAAAGCCCCGTGACCAAGGGGAATACAGATTTATTGCCAAAGACAAGGAAGCTAGAGCTAAACTGGAATTAGCTGGTAAGTTGCTTGTTTTGTGCTCCTTTTGTAAAATCTTAGATTCATGAACTTAGTTTAACTAAATTGATTTTTGCTTTTTCAAGTAATTGAACTAAAATGAATGCACAATCAGCCTGAGAAAAGTGTTAAACTATTTGAGGATTGTTTAACAAGTCTGTTAAACTATGTAAATATGAATTTAAGCAAGAAACATTTTTTGTTACACCATGCTGATCCAGCTGTTGAGGAAAACCCATCGCTTTCCAATGTGTATTTGCCAAAGAGCAAGATTTAAGATTAAAGGTGCTTTAAGCTTTTAATTAAGTCACTAAAAAACAATGAAAAATATTTGGCCTACTCATTTAAATCATATTAGACATTTAATTCCTAATGTGTCTATTTTACAAAATAGGTTAATTAGTTCTCAAAAAACAACTCCTTCTTTCCTGATTTTATAGGAGGACACAGTACATAACAACCAGAGTGTATTTGTTTCTCTGGAGTTGTCCTACAAAGGATTTCCTTAGAGTTTACACAGCAGCTTCTTTTACTTTTCTCTGTTAGCTTCTTTGCTGACTGCACAAATATATCAATTTTTGTATACATATATATGCAAGTACTGAACTTTTCACATTCATCTTTCTTAGCTGCGCCTAAAATCAAGACTGGTGATCAAAACCTTGTGGTTGATGTTGGGAAACCTTTAACTATGACTGTCCCGTATGATGCCTACCCAAGAGCAGAAGCTGAATGGTTTAAAGCAGGGGAAAGTCTGCCCACAACAACTGTTGATACAACAACTGACTGCACTACCTTCAAAATTTATGAAGCAAAGAAATCAGATAAGGGAAGGTATAGGATTGTGCTTCGAAACAAACATGGCCAGGCAGAAGCATTCATCAATGTAGAGGTGATTGGTAAGTACTCGTATTATTAAAACCTTGCTTGCCATTATTTCACAGAGTAAAAAGCCTTTATTGAGGGAGAAGCCCTCTGCTTCCCCTCATGGGAAAGCTGTAGATCATATTGAGGTCTCCCCTCAAACTCCTCTTCTCTAGCCAGAGGGAAGAAAATCAATGCAATGCCCTGAAATACTGTCATATCTTTAATAGATGTTCCAGGTCCAGTTAGAAACTTGGAGGTCACTGAAACTTATGATGGTGAAGTTGGTCTCGCATGGCAAGAACCAGAAAGTGATGGTGGAAGTAAAATCATAGGCTACGTCGTTGAAAGACGTGATATCAAGCGTAAGACCTGGATTGTGGCCACAGATCGTGCTGAGAATTGTGAATACACTGTTACTGGACTTCAGAAAGGAGGAGTTGAGTACCTCTTCCGTGTCAGTGCACGCAACAGAGTGGGCACTGGTGAGCCAGTGGAAACAGACACACCTGTGGAAGCTAAGAGCAAATTTGGTGAGCAGAAGTTACAAAAAATTCAGTGTTGGATGGTTGTGGAAAAAAAGCAGTACAAAGTCTAAAAACAGGAAAAACCTACATGCCTTCTTTTTCCTTTTTCCTCCTAAAATAAAATGTAGATGTTCCCGGTCCTCCTCAAAACGTAGAAGTTACTGATGTGAACAGGTTTGGAGCCACACTTAGCTGGGAACCACCTGAGGATGATGGAGGATCCCCGATTACTGGCTACGTTATTGAACTGCGTAACAGAGCTACCATCAGATGGGAGCCAGCTATGACCACAGGAGCTGATGAACTGTCAGCTGTCCTGACTGATGTTGTGGAAAATGAAGAATATTTCTTCAGAGTAAGAGCTCAAAACATGGTTGGAGTTGGCAAACCAAGTCCTGCTACACGTGCAGTAAAAATCATGGACCCAATTGGTGAGTATGCAAAGTATGTTAATTATGAGGGCATTATGAGACAGGAGCATTTTGGATGCCATGTGTGCAGGAAAGTTCAACTGACAAACATCTGTGCTGCAAATACTGTGTACAGTTGTATTTTCCCTATTCCCTACTTTTGTCCTTCAGACATAGCAGGAGTACCTTGCTACCACTTGGTTTAGTAAGAACTGCAAATATTTCTTCTCTGAAGTTAGGATGCAACCTCAATTTAAAAAATCAGTTTAGAAAAAGTTATGCAAAGGCTTTAAAAACCATACTGTAAGATAGAAACAGTTAATTTGCAGAACCATGCTGCTTTATCAGTTGCCTAAGTCTATTTGTCTCAAATTTTTTTCAGAGAGACCAAGTCCTCCCATTAACCTTGAGCATTCAGATCAAACTAAGTCATCAGTTCAGCTCACGTGGGAACCCCCTCTCGAAGATGGAGGAAGTCCCATCTTAGGCTATATTATTGAAAGGCAAGAGGAAGGAACAGACAAGTGGATTCGTTGTAACCCAAAACTAGTACCTGCTCTTACTTTTAAGGTACAATGTTCTCTTCATCAACAGGTAAAATATGTAGATAATTTTTAATATGAGGTAGTAAATGATTGTTTGTGTGTTTTAGGTGACTGGATTGAAACAAGGATCCAGTTATTACTACAGAGTCTCAGCAGAAAATGCAGCTGGTGTGTCTGACCCAGCAGAGGCTATTGGGCCATTAACTGCAGATGATACTTTTGGTAAGCTGCATGCCATTTTTTTTAAACAATTAATCAGATAAAGCGCACAATTAAAGTGCATCTTGTGGGTAATATGTGTATTTTTCACCAGATAACTGGTACACCTTAGGCATTTGAGATCATGAGCTATTTCTACTCCATTATAAACTTTGCAGATAATTATCTGTACTATGAGATAGAGGCCTGTTAGGTTGCCTGAGGAGCAAAGCATGGCCTTTTGTCTCCTGACCTACCTTTGTGGAAAGTGAAAAGTAACAGAATGGAAAGAAAGGCAGAGAAGATCTCTAAAAAAAATAAAGAATGCAAAGTTTTTACATTAAAAAGTAAATTTGGTGTCCTATTTGGTAATACCAATCTCCCTTACCATCTCACATATTTTTGAAAAAACCCAGAACATTTAGCCAGGAGAGCTAGGGAATCATAAGGCAAAGCTAGGTCTAGACAGGCTGATATTTAGCATGCTAGACCTGCAGGCTGGCATACAGTCAGAGACAGCCTCTCAATACAGTTATCATTATCCATGTTCATAGCATCTCAAAATAATTTATTTAATCCTCTTTCCATTTTTTCCAGTTGAACCTACAATGGACCTAAGTGCATTTAAGGATGGGCTGGAAGTTATTGTACCAGAGCCAATCAAGATCCGTGTTCCCATCACTGGGTACCCTGTGCCAACTGCCACATGGTCTTTTGGTGACCAAGTCTTGGAAGAGGGTGATCGAGTAAAAATGAAGACCACTGCCTCCTTTGCAGAACTTGTAATAACTCCGAGTGAGCGCCCAGACAAAGGAATTTATTACTTGACATTAGAAAACCCTGTGTCATCTGTTTCAGGAGAAATTAATGTTAATGTCATTGGTAAGTGAACATGCATATATTTTAGCAGTAACATTCCCCATTTGTCTTGTTAAAATCTAATTAGGTTAATAATGTATAATCTCACAACATCCAACCAAGTATATTAAAATATAACTAAAAACTAGAAATCCCTCCTCCAAAACCCTCTTTTCTAGTTTTCAATATGTAACTTCACTGTTTAAAGAGGAATGACTTAACAAGAGTCTTCTGGTAGATACATTACATAGAGATCATCTGTCAAACACCAATTACAAAATAATACAATTTCTGTGACTTCTAGCTTGTCCAAGTGCACCAAGAGAGCTCAATGTTTTAGAAGTACTCAAGAATACAGTGCAGCTCGCATGGGAACCTCCAGAAGATGATGGTGGAAGTCCAGTCACTGGCTATATAATTGAAAAACGTGAAGTAAGCCGGAAAACATGGAGCAAAGTAAGTTCATTCTTTCTCATTTGAATTTCTATATTATTTTCACATGTGCTACTGAGTTTTTTGTCTTATTTTTGTAATCACTCTTTGGAAATAAATTTTAAAAACACATTGGAACCTTTCTTCTCTTTAGGTTACAGATCGTATTGTTGACCAAGAATTCACTGTACCTGACCTCACCCAAGGGAAAGAATATTTATTTAGAGTTTTTGCATGCAATAAATGTGGCCCTGGAGAACCTGCATATATTGATGAACCTGTAAATATGTCAATACCAGCAAGTAAGCATGTTTGAAATTTTGCTGATTTTCTTCAAAGTAACATATAAAAATAATATATCTTCCTTAGACTGGTTTCTAAGACCCCATATGTTTTTAATTTTTAATAGCCGTGCCTGACCCACCAGAAAATGTTAAATGGAGAAATCCAACATCTAAAGGAATCTTCCTAACATGGGAGCCTCCCAAATATGATGGTGGTGCACGCATTAAGGGTTATCTGGTAGAAAAATCCCAACGTGGCACAGACAAGTGGGAGATATGTGGGGAGCCTGTTATTGAAACAAAGTAAGTAAATCGACCCAGTAGATAAATCCTCTTAACTAATTAGGCCATCCTCACCACTCTAAATATTTGAATTATTTTTCCTTTGTTTTGACAGAATGGAAGTAACAAAGCTCCAGGAAGGAGAGTGGTATGCTTATCGGGTTAAGGCTTTGAACAGAATGGGAGCGAGTAGGCCAAGTAAGCCAACTGATGATATTCAGGCCATTGATGCAAAAGGTAACATCTTCACTTGCTAAATTGCCATAGCTGGTTTATTTTTACCAGTCTCTGAAATACTGTTTCTCTAACAACATTTTCATTCTCTCCTAAATCAGAGGCTCCAGAAATTTTCTTAGATGTGAAGCTTCTTGCTGGACTTACTGTGAAAGCCGGAACTAAAATTGAGCTGCCAGCTAAAGTAACTGGAAAGCCTGAGCCCCAGATTACTTGGACAAAGGCTGACAAAATTTTGAGACCTGACAACAGAATCACCATTGAGAGCCAGCCAAATCATTCAACAGTCACTATTACAGACAGCAAGAGGAGTGACAGTGGAACATATATCATAGAAGCTGTAAATTCCAGCGGACGTGCTACTGCTGTTGTTGAAGTTAATGTTCTCGGTATGCCTGTACTTTATGTTACTTATATAAATCATTAGTAATGTACCAAGGTATGCAAGTGGAAAATTAACATTCACGTCTTGCTCTCTACAGATAAACCTGGTCCTCCAGCTGCATTCGATGTAACAGAAATCACAAACGAATCCTGCCTTCTAACCTGGAATCCTCCACGAGATGATGGGGGTTCTAAAATTACCAACTACGTCCTTGAGAAAAGAGCTACAGACAGTGAAATATGGGACAAGTTATCATCAACTATTAAAGATACAAAATTCAGAGCTACCAATTTAACTCCTCATAAAGAATATGTGTTTCGAGTCAGTGCTGAGAACATGTATGGTGTTGGGGAGCCAGCACAGTGTAGCCCCATCATTGCCAAATATTCATTTGGTTAGTTAATTAAATTAATAATAAATTATTACAGTATTTTAACAGGAAGGAAAAGAAAAAAACAACTCTGACTGATCTGATGGTTTGGTTTTTGTTTGTTTTTTAATTAATTTATACAGATCCGCCAGGCCCTCCAACAGGTCTCAAGCCCACAGAAGTCACTAAAGATTCAGTCACTTTAACGTGGAATGAACCAGATGAAGATGGTGGCAGCCCCATAACTGGCTACTGGGTTGAAAGATATGATCCGGAGCAGGATAAATGGATAAAATGCAACAAAATGCCAGTGAAAGATACAACATTCAAGTAAGACTATAGTCACTTTAGGGTGAAATTGATCACAGAGACATAAAAATGTAACAGTAGCTTTTAAAATAAGTTTTACTTTATTTTTATTTTTTCCTAGTTTCCAAAAGTTTTGATCCAACTACCCCTGGTGGCTTACTTTTTAAATAAGTTTTAATGAGCGGTATCTTTACAGAAGAATTATTTGTCTTGTTTTTCTTTTAAATGTTATGCTCAATAATTCCTGTGCTTAATAATTCTGCATTAAAATGGCAGAGACATGGTCATCCCAAGTATCAATTTACCAAAATCCTTATGTTTTTTTCCTCCTGATACTCTCATTTACTAAAAACCATGGAACATGCAAAAATCCAAGATGGTTCTCAAAGCATTAATTTCTGTCATGGTGCACCATTTTAGTGTTGAAAATGTGTTGACATCATTAGCTGTAATTTGGGTATTTTCAGAGTTTCCAAGTTTTCTGTGGTATAAAGAGTGGAGAGAATCATGTTTTAGAAATTAATTCCTAGGTTTGGTTTAATCAAACTTAATTTTTATTTCCAGAGTTAAAGGTCTTACGAATAAGAAGAAGTATAAGTTCCGTGTCTTGGCAGAGAATCTTGCAGGACCTGGAAAACCAAGCAGGGAAACAGAGCCAATCTTAGTGAAAGATCCAATCGGTACAATAAACACATTTTTTAATGGTTTAATTTAGCAACAATAATAACAACAAATTGTTTTCAATGACGTAATTAATACTGGACTCTTATCTAGATCCACCATGGCCTCCTGGAAAGCCAACTGTGAAAGATATTGGCAAGACATTCCTTACCCTGAACTGGACAAAGCCAGAACATGACGGAGGAGCAAAAATTGAATCTTATGTCATTGAGCTGTTAAAGACTGGAACAGACGAATGGGTGAGAGTGGCTGAAGGAGTTCCAACAACTGAACACTTCCTCAAAGATCTCATGGAGAAACAAGAATATTCATTCCGTGTGAGAGCTGTGAACAAGGCTGGCGAGAGTGAGCCCAGTGAGCCCAGTGACCCTGTGCTGTGCAAGGAGAGGCTCTGTGAGTACTGCTTCAGAACGTGCTGCTACTGCAAATACAGTCTCTGACTTTTAAAAAGCCCCATGTCTGCCTGTCTTTGTAGGTACTAAATTATTTCTTGGGAGGCTTATGTAATACTAAAATCTGCCCTGTTTCAGTTCAGGAAATACAAAGTTTTAATAGTTTTGGTGTATTCCCTGTCTTCCAAGATCTTTTGTGGGAATTGCAACATTCTGGTTAACTTGTTCTTTTCCTATTTTGCAGATCCTCCTTCACCACCCCGATGGCTTGAAGTTATTAATATTACTAAAAATACAGCAGATCTTAAATGGACAGTACCAGAAAAAGATGGGGGTTCCCCAATTACCAACTACATTGTTGAGAAAAGAGATGTAAGGCGGAAAGGTTGGCAGACAGTTGATACAACAGTGAAAGATACCAAGTACACAGTAAGCCCACTGACTGAAGGCTCACTTTATGTGTTCCGTGTGGCTGCTGAAAATGCCATTGGACAGAGTGACTACTGTGAAATTGAAGACTCAGTGCTTGCTAAAGATACTTTCAGTAAGTTTCAATTAACTTACTGAGTGATCACTAGCTCACACGTCAATAATTCACAGTCTTCTAATATGTGCCTTTTTTTTTTTTTTTTTTTTACCTTAGCAACTCCTGGGCCTCCATACGCCCTTACAATAGTTGAAGTGAAAAAAGGCCATGTTGATTTGAAATGGGAACCACCTAAGAATGATGGTGGCAGACCAATTCAAAGGTAAGGTCATTTTAGGTTTGTAGATAAACATATTTTAACAAGTGAAGATGTTTCTCTCAAAATACTTGAATTTTAAATTAAAACATTTTTTATTAAAAATATGTGGAAGGATTTAAGAGGAGCCATGTGGTCAAAGCAATGAAGAGCTTGATTTTAAAATGTAGAAATGATGCAAATAAAATACCTAATGTGTATGAACAGTGAATGTGTGTCAACATCCTCAAAACAGCATATAATAATAAGGAGCTGGGTAAAAAAGAAAATATTGTGACCATAGTCTCCAGTTCCTGCAGAGTAATAGCTACTTAAAATCATCGAGCATGTAGTATGCTCACATTTACCTTCTGCCTTTGTTTGTCACTCAAACTGTATACACTCATCTAAAATGAGTCTTTTCAGATCATTTTCTTCTTTATAACACTTTTCAAACTCCTTCCCTATCACAAAAAGCACATCTCAAACCAACAAACAACTACAGACATCTTCCTGAAGAAACAGAGGTCACTCAATTTGCATTACTTTGCCATAGCCTGTCCTAAGCAGAATTTTGACAGACAAGTAATAGTATCTTCAAATATTCTCGTGGACTGACCACTGACATGCAAACTAGCAACAATACAAGTATAGCTTGGAGGTTCTTTTGCCTCTGCAGCTCTCTAAAACCTGAGAACACAGCTCAGTTCAGTTCTAAAATACAGAACAAAGTTCAAGAATTGACACTCAGACCTGGGTCTGTCAGTGATGTCAGCCCTATTAGGGCTGAGAGCTACTAGGACTAAGTGGCTAAAGTGTGAAGTTCATTGAAGTTCATCTATTATCCATTATTCTCTTTGCTTTTCCACTGTCTAAACTATTCTAATCTCTTTTAATCTATTTTCTTGAAGAAGTCTGAAGTGTTCCTATTTCAAGTGCCTCATGGTATTTTCCCCAATCTCTTCAGATATGTTATTGAAAAGAAAGAAAAGCTAGCTACTCGCTGGGTAAAAGCTGGGAAGACAGCTGGTCCAGATTGCAATTTCAGAGTGACAGATGTCATTGAAGGTACAGATGTGCAGTTCCAGGTCCGTGCAGAAAATGAAGCTGGATGTGGTCATCCCAGTGAACCAACTGACCTCGTTCATATTGAAGATCCAACAAGTAAGTAGAATAATACAGTGTATGAGTTTTAGAAGCAGTCTACTGTTCTGGGAGGAAAATCACACAACACTTCTCCATTTCTGCAGGCCCTCCTTCGCCTCCTCAGGATTTACATGTCACAGATGCAGGCCGAAAGCACATTTGCATTGCATGGAAACCTCCTGAGAAGAATGGTGGAAGTCCTATTATTGGATACAATGTTGAGATGTGTGAAGCAGGAACAGAAAAATGGATGCGAATCAATTCTCGTCCAATTAAAGATCTAAAATGTAAAGTGGACGAGGGAGTTGTTCCAGACAAAGAATATGTGCTGAGAGTCAGAGCTGTCAATGCTGTTGGAGCTAGTGAGCCATCAGACATCTCAGAAAAAGTTGTTGCCAAGGACCCAGACTGTAAGAATAGATTCCTTTTTTTTTTTTTTTTTTTGGTCAAATCTGCATAACTGGAAAACAGAATGGAGTTTGGCAACTTTCTGATAACATTATACTTACCTTTACAGGTAATCCAACCATTGATCTGCAAACCCGTGACATTGTTGTTGTTAAAGGACAGAAGCTAAGTATCCCTATACCCTTCAGAGCTGTTCCATCCCCAACTATAACATGGCACAAAGATGGCAAGGAGTTGAAAGCTGGTGACAGAACAACAATGAAGAGTGACTACACCTCTGCATTGCTTGAAGTGATAGACAGTGTTCATGCTGATGCTGGTGTTTATACTATCACACTGGAGAATAAGCTGGCATCAACAACTGGTTCAGTCAATGTCAAAGTCATAGGTAACTATGTTCTTCCATTCTGAGAAATATGCTTATCTTCACTTGGGCCCTGCAGCTGACAGAAGACAGGGGGAAAGATACGATTTCTGCCAGGCAGGAAAATCTCTTCAGCTCAGACACATGTAGATTGATGTTCTGAAGTCCCATGAAAAAACACTTTACCTCAAGCCTCAAGTTGCTCTGACTATTCAGTGACTGCTCAAAGCCCAATTATTTTGAAAAGTTAGCATATAAATATAAAAGCGATTTAAGAATTCTGACTATTTTTCATCTTTGGGAACAGAAATTCATATAGATGCTGTGTAGTCCACATTTGTGGTCTTTGCTTTCTGCAAAGCAAAGAAATGAAATATAATTTCATATTTATAAGAATACACTTCCACATCTATTCAATTAACTAATTGCTTCATTCTTATTTAAAACAGGTCCACCTGGACAGTGTAAAGATATTAAGGCAAGCGAAGTAACTAAGAATTCTTGCAAAGTATCCTGGGAGCCTCCAGACTTTGATGGTGGTACTCCTATTTTGCATTACGTTCTGGAACGCAGGGAAGCTGGTCGTAAAACATACATCCCAGTCATGTCTGGTGAAAATAAGCTTTCATGGCAAGTCAAAGATCTTATCCCAAACTGTGAATATTACTTCCGTGTTAAAGCTGTCAATAAGATTGGAGGGGGTGATTATCTTGAACTAAGAAACCCAATCATTGCAGAAGACCCAAAACGTAAGTTTGTCTTTCTATTAAATAATCTAAAAAATTGGATTTTAAATAATATCTTCATACTCTCTTTTCTCATATGATTCCTCTTTTGATCTACTCTTTCACAGAGCCCCCAGATCCACCTGTTGACCTTGAAGTCCATAATGCAACATCAAAATCAGTAACTCTTACATGGAAACCACCCCTGTTTGATGGGGGAAGCAAGATTATGGGCTATATCATAGAGAAGCTTGCTAAGGGCAAAGAAAGGTGGGAGAGATGCAATGACTATCTGGTACCCTTACTAACTTACACGGTGAAAGGCCTTGAGGAAGGAAAGGAGTATCAGTTCCGTGCTCGTGCTGAGAATGCTGCTGGCATCAGTGAGCCTTCTCGGATTACTCCTTTTGTGAAAGCTGTGGATCCTATTGGTATGAATTGTTCATTAGATAATTTGTATTAATTGCCATATATCCTCAGACACATTGAAAGATTCTACGCTCCATTTCTCATTCTTTGTTGTTACAGAGGCTCCAAAAGTCTTCCTTGCTGCAAACCTACAGTCTGGCCTTGAGGTGAAGAGAGGTGATGAGATCATACTTGAGGCACATATTTCAGGGTCACCCTATCCATCTATTACTTGGCTGAGGAATGATGAAGTTGTCAGACCAGAGGATATCAAAAAGAGAGTAACAGCACCTAAAAAGAAGAAGGGTGAAGCTGAAGAAGAGAAACCTTTCCAGCTTTCGCTGCCAGAACGTATGAGTGTTGACAACCACAAGGAAGGAGAGTCCATACTATCAGTTCGTGACTCCATTAGAGCTGACCATGGCACATTTACAATTAAAGTAGAAAATGATCATGGAGTTGCAAAAGCCTCATGTGAAGTCAATGTGTTAGGTATGTAAAGAATGTCCTTAAAACACCAAGTTGTTCAGAATATTAGGTAAAAAGTGCACAAGTTGAGTACTCATCATTTTTCTTGGTTTACTAACAGATACACCTGGGCCACCAGTCAACTTTGTATTTGAAGATTTGAGGAAAAATTCTGTCCTTTGCAAGTGGGAGCCTCCCCTTGATGATGGTGGAAGTGAAATCCTAAACTATGTACTGGAAAAGAAAGACAATACAAAAGCTGAAATGGGCTGGGTCACTGTCAGTTCAACACTCAGACATTGCAAATTCCATGTAACAAAACTGATTGAAGGAAAGGAGTATCTATTCCGTGTATTTGCTGAAAATAGAGTTGGAGCAGGACCACCATGTGTTTCAAAACCAATGACAGCTAAAGATCCTTTCTGTAAGTTTTAATTTTGAAAAACCTTTCCAGAAAACAAAGTGTGAAACTATAAAAGACTGTTAGAATACTCAGCTTTATCTGTGCATATGTTTCCCAGAAGAAACTTGAGCTATGTGATAATTATTGCATATTTTATACCACTGAAATACAGAGAACTATCAAAAACTACTCTAATTTCAATAATAAACACATAAGAATGATGATCACTGTCATAAAACTTCACCCTTAAAACATTTAACATCTGAATAGTGACATTCTCATAGACTAGTATTCTTATCAAAAAAGAGAACCATTGAAGATTTGCTCACTGATCACCGTTAGGAATCAAGGGTTCTGAAAGAGCAGAAAAACTATGAATTAAAGTTAGTAATTTCTTATATATCAGCTCTCTCTTAGCTTTGAGTAAGCTCTGAAGAGACAGCAATGATGGCAAAACCACCTTTTTGTTTTTCAGCTCCACCAGATGCACCTAATAAGCCTGATGTGGAAGATGTAACCAGCAGCAGTATGCTGGTTAAGTGGAATGAACCAAAAGATAATGGCAGCCCTATCATAGGATACTGGATTGAAAAACGTGAAATCAACAGTACTCATTGGGCTCGGGTCAACAGGAACCTTGTGAATGCTCTGGAAGTAAAAGTTGAAGGACTATTGGAAGGTTTAACTTACATCTTTAGAGTGTGTGCTGAAAATGCAGCTGGCCCTGGTAAATTTAGCCCACCATCAGATCCAAAAACTGCACAGGACCCAATAAGTAAGTGGCTTAGCAGAAGTTAATAGCAGACAGTTGACAAGATAGGATTCATAGCCTTTAACTTTGATTTACACTCATTTGTTTATTTATTTATTTATTTATAGTGCCACCTGGTCCTCCAATTCCAAGGATTGCTGACACAAGTGCAACTTCCATCGAACTGGAATGGGAACCTCCTGTGTATAATGGTGGTGGAGATATCACTGGTTACCATGTGTACAAACAACTGATGGGTGTAAATGAGTGGTCACGCTGCACAGCAAAACCCATTAAGGTCCTGCAGTTTACTGTTGGAGAGGTGAGGGAAGGTGCAGACTATAAACTCCGTGTTACTGCACTCAACGCGGCTGGTGAAGGACCACCTGGGGAAACTGAACCCGCAACAGTTGCAGAACCTAAAGGTAATGCAATTGTATTATTTTTAAGATATGTCCAGCTGCTTGAAAAGTGGGTTTGAATCCTTCCCTTCAACTAATGTACTGGTTTTTTTTTCTTTCTTCCACAGAGCCTCCCACTGTTGAGCTGGATGTTTCTGTGAAAGCAGGCATTCAGGTCATGGCTGGACAGACTATTAAAATTCCTGCTACTGTGACAGGGCGTCCTGCTCCCACCATTTCATGGGCTATAGATGAGGGGGAATTAGACAAAGATCGAGTTGTTATTGAAAATGTTGGCACAAAATCTGAGTTAACCATTAAGAATGCACTGAGAAAAGACCATGGAAGATACGTAATTACTGCTACCAATAGCAGTGGTTCAAAATCGGCAGGAACCAGAGTAGAAGTATTTGGTGAGGAAAATATTTTCTCAAATTAAATAAGCTTTTCTTTTGGTCAGCATAGGCTTTACCTTACTTGTTTGATTTTGTTTTTCAGATGTTCCTGGACCAGTCCTTGACCTAAAGCCAGTGGTCACAAACAGAAAGATGTGTTTGCTTAACTGGTCTGATCCTGAAGATGATGGTGGCAGTGAAATCATAGGCTTCATTGTTGAAAGGAAGGATGCCAAAATGCATACATGGAGACTAGCTGTAGACACAGATAGATCTAAATGTGATATTACAGGTCTAATTGAAGGGCAGGAATATAAATTCCGTGTAAGTGCCAAAAACAAATTTGGTACTGGTCCCGCTGTGGAAATAGGACCCATTCTTGCAGTTGATCCATTAGGTAAGATGACTCATTTTACAGGGTTTTCTAAAAGAAAAAAAATTAATGTCAGATTAATTAGACAGTATTTTTGTCTTTCCCTCTATACAGAAAGTGTGTTTATTTTTCAGCTACATGGATAGGCATGTACCTTAGCTTCATTACTTCAATCAGGTTTCTGAATCAGTTCTCTGAAGCTAGTGTAGTTCTTTACATAGCAAAATACTGGTGCCTACTGAGACACTACTTACTACCTTTTTCTCCACATCCATGAGAAACTTTATATAAGCCATAATCAAACTCAGATTTTTTTGTGTAAAAACGATGGTTTTAAAAGGCCAGAGCCACTGCATTCTTATGATTTAAAATTCTCTGGTGTTTTAATTTTTTCTTATTGTAATTTATCTGTTTCAATAGGTCCTCCAACAGCACCTGAGAGATTCATGTACACAGAGAGGACGAAGTCATCCATTACACTTGACTGGAAGCCTCCACGCAGTGATGGTGGTAGTCCCATCTTAGGATATATTGTTGAGAAGAGGAGACATGATTCAAAAGATTATGAAAGAGTTAATGCAAGGCTCTGTCCAAAAACGTCTCTTCTCGTTGAAAAACTCGATGAACTTCATATGTATGAATTTCGTGTGAAAGCTGTCAATGAGATTGGAGAAAGCGAGCCATCACTGCCCCTCAATGTAGTTATACAAGATGATGAAGGTATATCAACTTTAAAGAAATCCATATAAATATCCTTAGAACACTTCAAGGCACTTTCTCTGTTTCATCTCCATCTTCCCTCTGTCACTTTCCTTCTTTTCAGTGCCTCCAACTGTTACATTGCGTTTGGCTGTGAGAGGAGATACTATCAAAGTCAAGGCAGGAGAACCAGTTAACATTCCTGCTGATGTAACAGGCCTGCCAATGCCAAAGATTGAATGGGACAAGAATGAAGTTTTAATCGACCAAACATCCAATGCGCTTAAGATAACCAAGGAAGAAGTATCTAGAACTGAGGCAAAAACCGAGCTCATCCTTCCTGCAGCAGTGAGGGATGATAAAGGCACTTACACTGTGAGAGCTACCAATCGTCTTGGCACTGCATACCGCAATGTGCATGTTGAAGTGTATGGTAAGGACGCAACATTTTAATAAAATCACAGCTAGAAAAATGCCTTTGCCTTCTGTTTAATGTAGTTCCATGCTCTATTGCTTTCATACAGATCGCCCTTCTCCACCAAGAAACCTTGCTGTTTCTGATATTAAAGCAGAATCATGCTATTTAACATGGGATGCACCTCTTGATAATGGTGGTAGTGAAATTACCCATTACATTATTGAAAAACGTGATGCTAGTAAGAAGAAATCTGAGTGGGAAGAAGTCTCCAAAGGCGCTGTTGAGAGAAGATTTGGGGTAATTTATAAAATATCTTTATTACATACTGTAGTATGCATAAAAAATAACAGTATTACATATTTAATGGAAACTGTACTTGCATAGGTGCTCGTGCTCCCTTTAACTCCAGAATTACTGGATTAGTGTTTCCCATCCATGTATCTGTGTTATCCCTCACGTGACAAAACAAAAGAAATTGTTTACTTTTGCTACTTAACCTCAGCTGAGCTAGAGAGAAGACACGTTCCTTTCCATTTTCCGGAATTATTCATTTTTTTACCAACTGCAAGAACAAACATAATGACGTTTTTATTTATGTTCACTCCTATGCGCATGAAATAAGAATATCCTTAGGACATCACACAGAGCTGTGTAGTACATAAACATATGTACATCAGTCAGATTGCAAGAGAGAATTTAAAGTGAATACTTCTGCTTAAATCCAAATAAGTTAATTCTGAAAGTAGCCAAGTGTTGATTTAAATCCTCTTTTTCAGGTATGGAATCTTGCAACAAATGAAAAATACCAATTTAGGGTCCGGGCTGTAAACAAATACGGAATAAGTGATGAATGCCTCTCAGAAAAAGTTGTCATTAAGGATCCCTATGGTCTTCCTGGACCTCCTGGAAAGCCAAAAATTTTGGATCGCACCAGATCATCTATGCTGGTGACTTGGGAGCCTCCTTTGGACAATGGTGGCAGCCCAATAACTGGCTATTGGTTGGAGAAGAGAGAGGTGGGAGGTGTCTACTGGGCACGTGTCAACAGGGCTCCAGTAACAAAACCATCAGTGAAAGGTCTAGAGCACAATGTGCTTCGTTTGGCTGAAGGTGTTGAATACCAGTTTAGAGTTATGGCTGAAAATCTTGCTGGAATTGGCCCTCCCAGTGAACCATCAGATCCAGCTTTGGCAGCAGATCCTATATGTAAGTATATTATTTGTATGACTGTGTTAGAGGATTGTATCACAACAGAAAAATGTGTTACTATTAGGGTTTTTTTCAATTTCTTAATAAAAATTCTTAATAATGAACATTAATCAAAGGTTTTGTTTGCGTTAAAGCTAAGAGAATATATTGACACAGTTTCTGATTTCAAAATTTTAAAAATAATGAGCTTTAATTTTAAATTTTTACTTTTTTATGTACCTTTCTGTACTCTTTTATGTACTGTGATAACACCAGTGTAGGCATTGCCAAACAAACTTCACTTCAGAATCATATTTTTGTATTATCATTTTACTTTACTGTTAAGCAGTTCAATCTTTATGCCTTGTACCTTAAGGTACCTTGTACCCTGCTAACATAGGGAATATATATAATCAGTATGCACATTCTAGGATTTATACTCTATATACAGGTAAAGACATGAAAATACTTGCATTCTTCTAGAAACCTATCTAGAAAAATATAGGAAGACACTAACACTCAGGTACTTTTTACTTGCTCTTGTTTTACCAGTTGTGCCTGGTCCACCATCATGCCCAGAGGTCAAAGACAAAACCAAATCATCTGTAGCACTTGCATGGAAGCCTCCTCAAAAGGATGGTGGAAGTCCTATAAAAGGATATATTGTTGAAATGCAAGATGAAGGTAGTACTGAATGGAAGAAGGTGAATGAAGGAGACAAACTCTTTCCTACTTGCGAATGTGTTATTCCCAACTTGAAAGAGCTCAGAAAATACAGATTTAGGGTGAAAGCTGTAAATGCTGCTGGAGAATCAGAACCAAGTCCTGCAACATCAGAGATACCTATCCAAGATATTCTAGGTAAGAGTTCTGAGAACTGATTTAGTTCTGAAATGAACATGTAAATGCCCCTTACTGCTAATAATGTTCGAACAGGATACCCTGCAAGCCAAAGTCAAAACAGAGTAAACAATTATACAAGAATGCAGCAAAAGAATGACACACCTCTTTGAAAGTTTCATTATTATGTCCATTGCCAGGGAATGCTCCATCAGGAAACTGATGAGCACCTACAGACATACTAATGAAGTACTGTTTATTTTATGAAAAATTTACAGCAACAAGTTTTTCTATTTGTCTACTTCCCAGTTTCCTTTTTGGATGTCCAAGTTTTCTCACATGAACATGCATTCCACATGTTTCTGGGGAATTTCAGCTCATTGATAATGGAATTTTGATTTCAGTAGCTCTTAAAATTTATATATTTAAATATTTTTTGCAGAGGAACCAGAAATCTTCCTTGATCTTGGAGCACAGGATTTGCTCTCTTGTCGCGCTGGCACAACAATTAAAATCCCAGCTGTTATCAAGGGTCGTCCAGTTCCAAAAACGTTTTGGGAGTATGAAGGAAAAGCAAAAACAGCAGCAAAGGTTAGTAAAAGTAATAGGTTTTTTCCCTACACCTTTTTCTAGACATTTAAGCCTATTCCCTTTTACATTGATATTATTTCCATTTGTTTATAGGAAGGAGGTCATAATGTACCTGAAGAAGCTCAGGTAAAGCAAGCAATTTTTTTAACCTCAGTATTGTTGCATTTTTGAAACATAAATATTCAAGGGTGCTCTATAACTTCTTTTTGTTCTTATAATACGCAGGTGGAAGCAACTGATACACGTTCAGAGATTATCATCCCTGACTGCAACAGAAGTCACTCTGGACGATACAGTATTACAGCAAAGAATAAAGCGGGACAAAAGACAGTGCATGTCAGAGTCAATGTGCTTGGTATGGCTTGCATATATTGAAGTATCCAAATGTTAGGGTTTAGCCTTATTTTTCTACATACTTATGTAAAATTTTGTCTGTTGTACTTTTATCTTAACAGATGTCCCTGGTCCACCAAAAGACCTTAAAGTAAGTGATATCACAAGAGGTAGCTGTAAACTCTCATGGAAGATGCCAGATGATGATGGTGGAGATAGAATCAGAGGCTATGTTATAGAGAAGAGAAATATTGATGGGAAGGCCTGGACTAAAGTCAATCCAAACTGTGGCAGTACTTCCTTTGTGGTACCTGATCTCATAACTGGCCAAGAGTATTTCTTCCGGGTGCGTGCAGAAAACCGTTTTGGAGTTGGCCCTCCTGTAGAAACCATCCAGCGGACCACAGCCAGGGATCCAATCCGTAAGTAAAATTAAAGTCAAACAAATCCTTTAAAACCACATGGTATTGTATGGTGTATTTATTCACTCTTCTGTTTTGGTTGTGAAGATCCTCCTGATCCACCTATTAAACTGAGGATTGGCCTTGTAACCAAGAACACAGTGAGCCTGACATGGAAACCACCAAAGAATGATGGTGGAGCTCCTGTTACACATTATAATGTTGAGTGTCTCCGCTGGGATCGTACTGGAGAAGTGAAAGAGTCTTGGAAGCAATGCAACAGACGTGATGTGGAAGAGACAAAGTTTACTGTCGAGGATCTTGTAGAAGGTGGAGAATACGAATTCAGAGTCAAAGCTGTAAATATAGCAGGTCCTAGCAGACCTTCAGCTACTGTTGGCCCACTTGTTGTCAAAGACCAGACATGTAAGTAGCGATACTAGTAAATACAAATTCCTTTTTAAAATTATGAAGTATTTTTTATGCTATTTTTTCCACATTTTGTTGTAGGTCCACCATCTATTGAGCTCAAAGAATTTATGGAAGTTGAAGAAGGAACAGATGTTAAAATTGTGGCCAAGATAAAGGGTGTACCCTTCCCCACATTAACATGGCTAAAAGCTCCTCCAAAGAAACCAGATGACAAATCACCAGTGGTGTATGATCAACATGTCAACAAGATCGTTGATGAAAATACTTGCACTTTATTGATCCAGCAGTCTCGCAGAAATGATACAGGCTTATATACTATAACAGCTGTAAATGACCTGGGAACTGCTTCAAAGGAGATGCGACTGAATGTTCTGGGTACATATCAAGCACTCTTACAATTACATTATTTGATGGCATTCATTTGATGCTTGATTAATTCTTCTTTCTTAAAATGTATCTTGTAGGTCGTCCTGGACCTCCAGTAGGACCCATTAAATTTGAATCCATTTTGGCTGATAAAATGACAATATCATGGCTTCCTCCGTTAGATGATGGTGGTTCTAAGATTACAAACTATGTTATAGAGAAAAAGGAAGCAAATAGGAAGACATGGGTGTCTGTTACTAATGAGCCTAAGGAGTGCATATTCACTGTTCCCAAGCTGATGGAAGGCCATGAATATGTGTTCCGCATTATGGCACAAAACAAATATGGTATTGGAGAACCTTTGGATAGTGAGCCAGAAACAGCACGAAACCTTTTCAGTAAGTAGAAATAAGCTTTCAAGTTATGTCAGTTGTTTCCATATGCTGGTATGCATACGGCATTTGTTAAATACCACTACTGTTTTCTCTCTTTACTAAGTTTTCTAGAATAGCTTGAAGAGTTTTAGCAGTAGTACCTGGTTCTTAAAAGCATGTGTAGTGCTTAAAACATTTTTCTCCCTCTTTGAGTTATATTAAAGTACAATCTCAATATTTTTAATGCTTACACAAGTAAATTTTATTTGATAAGATTCAAGTTATTCTATTGTATTTGAGGCATTATTAATGTCTTGGACCAGAAAGAATCGATTTCCTGCCTTCAGTTTTGAAAGATAAATTATACAGAAAAGCTCAGACCTAGGAGGAATGTTAGGCTGGCAAGAGAAAATGGTTCTTAAAACAGCAAGTGTTAGGCTGAGCACTAAAATGAGGTAGTGATCCAGAAAGGCTAGAAAACATATATTTGTCAGTTTTTATTTAGAGGAAAGATATTTCATTTTTTACAGAATTATATGTACCTGAATAGGGGTCAGAAATTGAAAAAGAAAAGAAATCTTGTGCAGATGGCTACCTGCCTAGTGCAATCATGACCATGTGAGTGCGTAGCTCTTCTGAACTCCAGCTATTTCCGTGTGTTTTTAGCATATTTTTTTACAAGCTATATGTGATTTTTTTTCCCTCAGCTGTCCCTGGACCTCCTGACAAGCCGACAGTTAGCAGTATAACACGTGACTCAATGACGGTAAACTGGGAAGAACCAGAACATGATGGTGGCTCTCCTATAACTGGTTACTGGTTGGAGCGCAAAGAGACCACTGGAAAGAGATGGACCAGGGTTAATCGAGATCCTATCAAGCCTATGACACTGGGGGTTTCATACAAAGTTACAGGCCTTATTGAAGGCTCTGAATATCAGTTCCGTGTGTCAGCTATCAATGCAGCTGGTGTTGGCCCACCAAGCATGCCATCTGATCCAGCACTTGCTAGAGATCCTATTGGTAAATATTTTAATTTTTTTTTTTCTAAATTTGAAAGTATTCGAATAAGATCATATAATACATTTTTATGCTGTGTAATTATATTTTTCAGCCCCACCTGGCCCCCCCATACCAAAAGTTACTGATTGGACAAAGTCTTCTGTAGACTTGGAATGGACTCCACCAGTAAAGGATGGTGGTTCTAGAGTCACTGGTTACATTGTTGAGTTTAAAGAGGAAGGAAAGGAAGAATGGGAACGGGTAGGTGGAAAATAATTTCAGAATCAGCACTTCTTCTCTCTGTGTCTATCAATATGAATTACTCCAGAAAAAAAATTCTTTAAAAATGTTTCCTATAATTTTCTTCTAAAATAATTCAAGTTATTTTCTAAAAGTTTGTACCATAATTATCTTTGTATGTTTAAAATACAAGACCAAGCTTGTTCTTCCTCAACATGAAGTAAACTTTGCAAATACTAAATATAGAATTTTACCATTTTTATTTAAAGATGTGGGAAAATATGTAGGTAATATGTGATAAAAACCACAGAAGACCAAGTTAGAACTGTCAGAAAAGTAACCCTCACTGGTATCAGGTGATGTCAAAGCATTTACAACAACTATGTTTCTACATTTTCCTCATTTTTTTCAATAGTGCATTACTGAAAATATAACTGGTGCACATCTTGCCAATTATTTGTATCTCCATAAATACATGGGTTCATTTTAAGTAAAACCCACATTTCCTATACTGTTTCCAGGTAAATACTTTATATTGGGTTTTGAAAAGAAAATAAATTAATTATCTTTTTTTTTTTTTTTTTTTGCTCTCACTTATATGAGTTTATGTGTCCAAAAATATATGTAATTCTTCTGAGACCAGATTATTGTAATTGCTAAATAGATAATTCTAACAACTTTTTATGTTAGAATATGTTAGAAAAAAGATGAATCTTCAGAATAACTTGCAGGTCCATGACATATATTTCTTTTAAAAATTCTGATGAATACTGTGTGGGCTAAATCCATGTACACTTAATACTTTCGTGTGCTTGTAAATCTGAAATAACATCTAATGTCAGATTATTTTCAAACTCTGCAAAGAAATTGATGATATCTTGATGTTTGCTGATGTTACAATTTTTTTTTTCCAGGTAAAAGATAGAGAAATTAGAGGAACCAAGTTCGTTGTGGCAGGATTAAAAGAAGGTTGTTTTTACAAATTTAGAGTTAGAGCAGTAAATGCTGCTGGCATCGGAGAGCCTGGAGAAGTTACAGACATTATTGAAATGAAGGACAGAATTGGTATTTATAATTTTGATTTACATTTTTAGTATCTCTAACTCAAAGTAAGAAAAAGAAATCATTGACTTTTTTTTTCCTCTTCCCTCAGTGGCTCCTGATATTAATTTGGATGCAAGTGTCAGGGACAGAATTGTCGTTCATGCTGGAGGAGTCATTCGTATCATAGCATATGTCTCAGGAAAACCACCTCCAACAGTGAGTTGGAGCAGGGATGAGCAAGCTTTGCCAGAAGAAGCCAAAATTGAAGAAACAGCTATTAGTTCTTCTTTAGTCATCAGGAATTGCAAAAGGAGTCACCAGGGTTTATACACTCTTCTTGCTAAAAATGATGGTGGTGAGAGGAAGAAGACAGTTATTGTTGATGTGCTAGGTAAATAGCCGCTTCAGTGCTTATGAACAAGTAGAGTTTCATAAGATTCAGCATGTATGTTTCAATACTGCATTTTTTTCTTTGCTTCCAGATGTGCCAGGCCCAGTTGGAATGCCACTCCTTACAGAGAATCTAACTAATGACTCTTGTAAATTGTCATGGTTTACTCCAGAAGATGATGGTGGTTCTCCTATTACCAACTATATAATTGAAAAACGTGAATCTGACCACAGAGCTTGGACTCCAGTGACCTACACAGTTACGAGACAGAATGCTACTGTTCAGGGACTCATTCAAGGGAAAGCCTACTTTTTCCGAATTGCAGCTGAGAATATTATTGGCATGGGTCCTTTCACAGAAACAACAAAAGAGATTCTCATTAGAGATCCAATAAGTAAGAATATTTTCGGTTTGGATAACTGTCATATGAGATTAATACACAGGAAGATTCTGAATATGCAGAAAAATGAATCTACCTTATTTTTACTTTATTCGCAGCTGTTCCTGACCGTCCAGAAGACCTGGAAGTAAAAGCAGTTACCAAGAGCTCTGTTACACTAACTTGGAACCCTCCAAAATATAATGGAGGCTCAGATATCACCATGTATGTTCTAGAGAGCCGTCTCATTGGAAAAGACAAATTCCACAAAGTTACAAAGGAGAAAATGCTTGATAGGAAATTCACTGTGGAAGGCTTGAAAGAAGGTGACACCTATGAGTTTCGTGTGAGTGCTTGCAATATTGTGGGGCAAGGCAAGCCATCATTTTGCACTAAACCAATCACATGCAAGGATGAAATTGGTATGTTTCTTTTTCATATTTATTTTGAAAATAGTAATTACATTTACTGATTCCTTACTTTTTCATATTAATATTGCTGACATTTGTGGGCTTTGTGTATTTTGTCTTTCAGCTCCTCCCACACTTGACCTTGACTTTAGAGACAAGCTTATTGTCCGAGTTGGTGAAGCTTTCAGCTTGACTGGACGCTACTCAGGCAAACCTGCACCAAAGGTTACTTGGCTAAAGGATGATATTGTTGTGAAAGAAGATGACAGAATAAAGATTAAGACAACTCCTGCAACTCTTTGTTTGGGGATAGTAAAATCTGTCCGTGAAGACACAGGGAAATATTGTGTTACTGTAGAGAACAGCACAGGATCAAGAAAAGGATTTTGTCAGGTTCATGTTGTTGGTAGGTTTTACTGAACAACAATATTGTCTGTGATTTTTAATGGTGAATAGAATTCATTGATTTTTATAAAATTTAAGTATTGAAATGTGTTCTTTATTACAATAATTTGATTTACTGCTTTCTCAGTTATACTAAAAAGCTATTTATTTGTTTTAAGCACATATTTAACTCTGAATTTGTTTATTCAGCATGAATAATTTAATCTTTCTACATGCATTTAGAGAATATCAACACTGTAGAAAATGTTAATCACAAAATACATTATAAGCATTAGGGATTAATTTCTATTATGTCAAACATATTACAGAGGAATAACCCTGAAGTCTTGATTCCTTATTATAACTCTGATGTCAGGTTTCTAATTTTATACTATATTTGCTGTATTGACAGTGTTTAATCTGTGTTGTTTTGTGAAGTTCATAAAAAAGCATGGGTATGCTTTATTTTTTCTCAAACAGATCGCCCATCACCTCCAGTAGGCCCAGTTATATTTGATGAAGTCTTTAAAGATCATATGGTTGTTTCCTGGAAACCTCCAATAGATGATGGAGGCAGTGAAATTACAAATTACATAATTGAGAAGAAGGATACGCACAAAGACTTGTGGATGCCAGTTACATCTGCCACAGTGAAGACAACATGCAAAATTCCCAAGCTGCTTGAAGGAAGAGAATATCAAATTCGAATTTATGCTGAAAATCTTTATGGCATAAGCGATCCTCTCATCTCTGATGAGATGAAAGCCAAGGACCGTTTCCGTAAGCTTTTAGTTTTCAATTTTATTTAGATGCTCCAATGTTTATTCTCTTTGTAATGCTCATACACTCTTTTTTTTCTTCTCACCCCAGGTGTTCCTGATGCACCTGAGCAACCAATCATTAAGGATGTAACCAAAGATTCTGCAGTAGTGGTTTGGAACAAACCATATGATGGAGGCAAGCCAATAACAAACTACATTGTAGAAAAGAAGGAAACAATGGCTACAAGATGGGTCAAAGCTACCAAAGATCCCATTTTCCCTGGCACAAAGTTCAAAGTACCTGATCTCCTTGAAGGCTGTCAGTATGAATTCCGTGTTTCAGCAGAAAATGAAATTGGTGTTGGTGATCCTAGTCCACCATCAAAGCCAGTTTTCGCTAGAGATCCAATCGGTAAAGTATCACATTTCATTTCTCATTGACTTTTTAATGCACTCAGTTTCAGTTTAAAAATTATTCTAACAGTTTCTTTTTTTCTCTCCCATTTCTTTATTCTTTTATTTTTTTACAGCAAAACCAAGTCCACCTGTTAATCCAGAAGCAGTAGATAAAACTAAAAATTCAGTTGATTTATCTTGGCAACCACCACGCCATGATGGAAATGGCAAGATAATTGGCTACCTTGTAGAGTTTCAGAAAGTTGGAGATGAAGAATGGAAACAGGCTAATCTTACAGCAGATTCTTGTCCTGAAACAAACTACAAAGTCACTGGTCTTACTGAGGGATTAACCTATAAATTCAGGGTCAAGGCAGTCAATGCAGCAGGCGAATCTGATCCGGCGCATGTTCCTGATCCGGTAGAAGTAAAGGACAGGCTTGGTGAGTTTAATAAAATCAGATAAGTTAACCTAAGAACAGACTATTTTTTACTCATTTTGTAAAAACTTGTATTTTTGATTCCAGAACCTCCTGAGTTAATACTTGATGCTAATATGGCCCGAGAGCAGCATATAAAAGCTGGAGATACCCTGAGACTTAGTGCTGTTATTAAAGGTGTTCCATTCCCAAAAGTTACTTGGAAGAAAGAAGATCATGAGGTCTCACCCAAGGCTGATATTGAAGTTACAGGAGTTGGCAGTAAGCTTGAAATCCGTAACACTGTCCATGAAGATGGTGGAATGTACTCCCTGACAGTTGAAAATCCAGCTGGTTCAAAGACCGTTTCAGTAAAAGTTGTGGTCTTAGGTAATCTTTTTGTGTTCCCTTTGTACAACATTTTTTTACTCCATAACTGAAGATTAGGAAATAAAGGAATTTCTGGAAAATATCTGTAAAACAAGTTATATTTTTATTTTTATGCAAATATAAAAAATAGAAAAATTACTTAAAACTACATAAAATATAATATATTTTATATTGAAATTTACAAACTTTTTAAAGAAATGCTTAAGTTACCAAATAAATAACAGAGTATATTTTTATCAATGTTAGATAAGCCTGGTCCACCCAGAAATCTGAACGTCAGTGATGTTAGAAGCGACTCATGCTATCTCACTTGGATGGAACCAGAGGATGATGGCGGCTCTGTGATTACCAACTATGTGGTGGAGAGGAAAGATGTAGCTTCTGCACAGTGGGTAGCCATCTCATCATCCTCCAAGAAACGCAGTCATATGGCTAAATATCTGATGGAAGGCACTCAGTATCTCTTCCGAGTTGCAGCTGAGAATCAGTATGGTAGAGGTCCATATGTGGAAACACTTAAGCCTATCAAAGCTATAGATCCACTGCGTAAGTGTTTTGTAGTTATTTGGTTTGATTTTTTCATATGGGATTTGGTAATTTTCAGGTTGTCCTGTTGGTATGAACATGATACACTGGTACCATAGATTTTTCATCTGAGTAACCATTTTGGTTTTGTATTTTAAAAGATCCTCCAGGGCCACCAAAGAATCTACATCATGTAGATGTTGACAAGACTGAAGTTTCCCTTGTTTGGAATCGACCAGATCGTGACGGTGGTGCTGAGATAACTGGGTATCTGGTGGAATATCAAGAAGATGGTGCAGATGAATGGACAAAGTTCCAGACAGTCCCTATGCTAGACTGTGTTGTTACAGGCCTGCAGAAAGGAAAAATATACAAATTCCGTGTAAGAGCTCAAAACATTGTTGGTCTTAGCCTTCCAGATACAACTATACCAATTGAGTGTCAAGAAAAATTAGGTAATTTTTGTTTTTTCATGCTTTTTCACTGCTTTTTTTTCTCTTTTTCTATAAGTATTTGCCCTGAAATAATAATTCCCATTTTTCTCTAATTTCAGTACCTCCATCTGTGGATCTAGATGTGAAGTTAATTGAAGGTCTTGTTGTTAAAGCTGGCACCACAGTGCGCCTTCCAGCAATCATGAGAGGTGTGCCAGTTCCCACAGCAAAATGGGTTACTGATGACACTGAAATTAAACCAGATGGCAAATACAAGATTGAGACTGACAATTACTCAACTGTGCTTACTATCAAAGACTGTGTAAGAAAAGATACAGGCGAATATCTACTCACAGTATCTAATGCAGCTGGCAGCAAAACTGTGGCTCTGCACCTTACAGTTTTGGATGTTCCAGGCCCACCAACTGGTCCTATTAATATTCTTGAAGTAACACCAGAATATATGGTTATTTCTTGGCGCCCTCCTAAAGATGATGGTGGGAGTCCAATAATAAATTATATTGTTGAGAAGCGTCAATCAAAGAAAGAAACTTGGGGAGTGGTTAGCTCTGGAACAAGTCACACAAAAATTAAGGTTCCACGACTGCAGAAAGGCTGTGAATATATTTTCCGTGTTCGTGCAGAAAATAAGATAGGCATTGGTGCACCCCTGGATTCAGAGCCAACAGTTGCTAAATACATGTTTGATCCACCATCCCCACCTGGTAAACCAACTGTTTATGACATTACAGAAAATGCTGCAACAGTGTCTTGGACCCTACCAAAATCTGATGGTGGAACTCCAATAACTGGTTATATACTTGAACGTCGGGAAACATCTGGTAAATGGGTGCGTGTCAATAAGACACCTATACTTGATATGAAATACAGAGTCACCGGTCTTTTTGAAGGCAACACATATGAATTCAGAGTTTTTGCAGAAAACATGGTGGGCTTAAGCAAACCATCTCCAAGCTCTGATCCAATAAAAGCATCACGTCCTATCACTCCTCCTGGACCACCTATAAATCCAAAATTAAAAGACAAAACTAAAGAGTCAGCTGATCTTGTGTGGACAAAGCCCCTCAAGGATGGTGGCAGCCCAATTCTGGGATACATTGTGGAATGTCAGAAAAGTGGAACTACACAGTGGAATAGGATTAATAAGGATGAACTCATTAGACAGTGTGCTTTCAGAGTACCTGGATTAATAGAAGGAAATGAATATAAATTCCGAATAAAAGCTGTCAACATTGTGGGAGAGGGAGAACCAAGAGAACTACCAGAAACTGTACTTGCAAAAGATATTCTTGCTCCTCCAGAAATAAGCCTAGATGTGACCTGTCGAGACTTAATTACTGTCCGAGTAGGTCAAACGATACGAATTACTGGTAAGGTAAAAGGTAGACCAGATCCTGAAATAACATGGTCTAAAGATGGCAAAGTACTAGTCCAAGAAAAGCGTGTTGAAATACTTCAAGATCTACCTAATATTGAACTGCAAGTGAAAGAAGCCAAAAGATCTGATCATGGCAAATATATAATAGCAGCTAAAAACAGCTGTGGACAGGCTCAAGCTTTTGCTGTTGTTAATGTACTTGACAGGCCTGGACCGTGTCAGAACCTGAAAATAAGCTATGTCACAAAAGACTCTTGTATGATCTCTTGGGAGAGTCCAGTGGATAATGGTGGCTCTGAAATTACAAATTACATAGTAGAATACCGTCAACCAAATCAGAGGGGATGGTCAATTGTCTCCTCTGATATTACTAAGCGATTAGTAAAGGCAAATCTTGTAGAGAACCGTGAATACTTCTTCAGAGTTTGTGCAGAGAACAAAATAGGTCCAGGTCCTTGCATTGAGACCAAGACTCCTATCCTTGCTATCAATCCTATTGACAAGCCTGGAGAGCCAGAAAATCTTCACATTGCAGAGAAAGGAAAGACATTTGTATACCTGAAATGGAGAAGGCCAGATTATGATGGTGGAAGTCCCAATTTAAGTTACCATGTTGAGAGAAAACTGAAAGATTCAGATGAATGGGAAAGAGTTCACAAAGGCAGCATTAAGGAAACACACTACATGGTAGATAAATGTGTGGAAAATAAAATTTACCAATTCCGAGTTCAAACTAAGAATGAGGCCGGTGAAAGTAACTGGGTAAAAACAGCTGAAGTTGTTGTAAAGGAAGATCTCCAGAAACCAGTGCTAGATTTGAAGTTAAGTGGGGTTCTAACTGTGAAAGCAGGTGATACAATTAGAATTGAGGCTGGAGTCAGAGGAAAACCACAGCCTGAAGTTGTATGGGCAAAAGACAAAGATGCCACGGATCTCACCAGATCTCCAAGAGTCAGTATTGAAAACACTTCTGACACATCTAAGTTTGTTCTCACAAAATCAAGGCGTACTGATGGTGGGAAATATGTGATTACAGCAACTAATGCAGCTGGTAGCTTTGTAGCATATGCTACTGTTATTGTCTTGGATAAACCCGGTCCCGTACGAAACTTGAAGGTCACTGACATTTCAAGTGACAGATGTACTGTTACTTGGGATCCTCCAGAAGATGATGGTGGTTGTGAAATACAGAACTACATCCTGGAAAAATGTGAAAGCAAGCGTATGGTTTGGTCTACATTCTCTTCCTCTGTCCTAACAAACTATGCCAAAGTGACACGCCTCATTGAAGGTAATGAATATATATTCAGAGTGCGTGCAGAGAATAAAATGGGCACTGGTCCACCAACAGAAACACATCCAATTATTGCAAAAACAAAATATGATAGACCTGGACGCCCTGACCCTCCAGATGTCACAAGAGTCAGCAAAGAAGAGATGACTGTTGTTTGGAATCCACCAGAATATGATGGTGGCAAATCAATTACAGGATACATTTTAGAGAAGAAAGAGAAGCGGTCACTAAGATGGGTTCCTGTTACTAAAACTCCAATCCCAGAGAGACGCAAGAAGGTTACTAATCTCTTCCCTGGTCATGAATATCAGTTCCGTGTCAGTGCTGAAAATGAAGTTGGACTTGGAGAACCAAGCTTGCCATCAAGACCTGTAATAGCCAAAGACCCAATAGGTAAAATGTCACTGTATTTTTCTGTATTATTTCAATGTTAACAGATTGCTAAACTGTACAGCTGTGTTCTAATCTGTAATTTTTACTGTCTTGCAGAACCACCTGGTCCTCCCACAAACTTGAGAGTGGTTGATAGCACAAAGACTTCCTTAACCCTTGGCTGGGGAAAACCAGTGTACGATGGTGGTGCTCCGATTATTGGATATGTTGTGGAAATGAGACCAAAAGTTGAGGGTGCTGATCCTGAAGCAGGATGGAAACGATGTAATGTTGCTGCTCAAGTTATTCATACAGAATTCACAGCTACCAGCCTGGATGAGAAGCAATTATATGAGTTCAGAGTTTCTGCCCAAAACCAGGTTGGCCTTGGCCGACCAGCAGAATTGAAAGAAGCTGTGTCTCCCAAAGAAATACTTGGTGGGTTTTCTCATCTTCTTTTGGGGTGTTCACATATAACACTTTATTTTCTTTATGCTTGTTTTATCTAATGTGCAAAACTTTGCATTTTATTTCTTTGTCTTTCAGAACCTCCTGAGATTGAGCTGGATGCCAGCATGAGAAAGTTAGTCACAGTCAGAGCAGGATGCCCTATTAGACTTTTTGCCATTGTGAGGGGTCGCCCAGCACCAAAAGTCACCTGGAGGAGAATGGGTATTGATAACGTTATCAGAAAAGGACAAGTTGATCTGGTTGACACCATGGCCTTCTGTGTCATTCCCGATTCAACACGTGATGACTCAGGCAAATATTCATTGACACTTGTTAATGCAGCTGGAGAAAAGGCTGTATTTGTGAACGTCAGAGTTCTGGGTAAGTAATGAGAGAAATACCTCAAGACAATTCTAAAACCATTTTGGATGTTCCTTGCAGGAATATTTATTATCCTCAGGTGCAACAGTTTTTGAGCATAATTCTATCACCTAACACTAACTCCCTCCATGTAGACAGCTGTTGGTCCCCTTTAATTTTAACTTACTAAAGAAGAAAATACTGACATAAATTGAAATTTCTTCATAGATACTCCTGGACCTGTGTCAGACTTCAAGGTTTCAGATGTCACCAAGATGTCCTGCCATCTTTCATGGGCACCTCCAGAGAATGATGGGGGTAGCCCAGTGACTCATTACATCCTGCAGAAGCGGGAGGCTGACAGGAAGACATGGGCAACAGTCACGGCAGAATTAAAGAAAACTAGTTTCCAAATAGCAAACCTTGTGCCTGGAAATGAATATTACTTCAGAGTAACAGCAGTGAACGAGTATGGGTCAGGTGTTCCAAGTGACATACCAAAACCTGTTCTAGCAACAGATCCTCTAAGTGAGTATGCCTTTATGTATATTTTATGTTTGCCTCCGTGGACATTTTCTGTTTGTTTTTCTCTAATTTTAGCAGATTTTTGCATTTTTTTAGTTAGTACTTCTAAATGGAACAATGCTGCTAACCACTCAAGTATAAACATAAGTATGTCTGTATCAGTTTCTTTCAAATAATATGATCACTGAATATAGTACCTTTGAAATTATTACAAGTTTCCATTTTTTATATATTGTTCTTGTTGAATTTGCATGGATAGCATCCAATATTCAAAAAGTAAGAAAATCTTGGAAATTCAGTGTTTAATGTGTTCCTTTTTTCCCCTGAAAGGCGAACCCGATCCACCAAGAAAACTTGAAGTTACTGAAATTACAAAGAATAGTGCTACTTTAGGCTGGCTGCCACCACTGCGCGATGGAGGCTCTAAAATTGACGGATACATTGTTAGCTACAAAGAACATGATCAACCAGCAGATCGCTGGATGGAATATTCAGTCGTTAAAGATCTCTCCATTGTTGTAGCTGGTCTGAAAGAGGGAAAGAAGTACAACTTTAGAGTGGCAGCTAGAAATGCTGTAGGAGTAAGTTTACCAATAGAAGCTACAGGAGAATATGAAATTAAAGAACAACTCAGTAAGTAACAATTTAAATACTACCTAATATACTCCTTCAAGAATTAAATGAGCGAGATATACAGGTTTTTGAGTCACAGAAAGATGTTTGCTTTATGGAGTTATCTGGAGGGTTGTGGTTAACTGTACTGAATATTTTGACAGGTCAGGAAAAAATGACAGTTGACCACTAATTCAGAATTATTAAATATTTTTTCTGGTACATTTTCAGTTGGAACCAGAAGATAAGAATTAGGGAGAAATAATAAATACCTTCAATGAAGTTTAAATGAAAGAGGAGTGTCAGACTGGTAGTTTGAGAAATAAATTAGAAAGCTGAGCCTGTTTTAATATAAGAGAAAATAAGTAGTTTATATTGTAAGGTTGATTGAGAATCTAAAATAAAAATCATGGAGGACAGGTTGGCCTATTTAAGGTACCAGGGTTCCTGAGGCACAGGAGGATGTAGGGTAAAAGCGAGATGAGTAGAATCTTCTTAATTTGGGACATGAGAAGAAAAAAAGAGAGGTACAGGAACAGGGGAATGAAAATTAGCCAGTGGAAGGAAGTACACCAAACATGCTGCCAGGTGTCTTTTGGGAAAAAATTGGTTTTGTGCAAAAGAAGAAGTGAGAGAAAAATAATTCAAGTATACAGAAAGACTGTGCAAGCAGGTTTATATCAGTAAGAACTTCAGTTTTCTTCTCCAAGTTTCTTGTAGAAGGTCAGCAATAAGCAAGCAACAGGTTTCAGATAAAAAGATAAATTTTATTTTGTGCATTAGTAGTGCACAAATCTCTACATAAATGTGTGTGAAGGCAATCCAAATTCATAAATATTCTCCTATAAACTGTACAATAATACAAAAGTAAGACTAGAATGGATATTGCCACCTGCAGAAACTGAAGTTGTCCATAAGTGGAACCTAAATTTGAGGATTTCTAGTCATTCATACAGGTGACTCCACTTAAGAGAGAAGCAGAGAAGTTTCACATGAAAAAATAAGAAAAAATAAATTAATATGTCAAAGAAGTTGAATTTATTTGCCTCTGTGTGATTCTTTTTTTTACAGTCCCACCTAAGATTCTGATGCCTGATCATGTTCACATTAAAGCTGGAAAGAAATTGAGAATTGAAGCTCATGTATATGGGAAGCCTCAGCCAGTCTGTAAATGGCTGAAGGGAGATCAAGATGTAGTTACATCCAGTCGCCTTGCTGTGCATAAAGCAGAAAAGTCTTCTGTTCTTATCATTAAGGATGTGACTAGAAAAGATACTGATTTTTATACTCTTACTGCAGAAAACAGCTCTGGTACTGATAGTCAGAAAATCAAAGTGACAGTCATGGGTATGTTCCATTTGGTTGTTTTTCAGTTCAGCTTTATACAAAGCTGGTTTTACTATATTTCAGTGGCTGCCATTTTATTTCATCCATTTTTTCTTAATATACTTTTTTAATGCAGATAAACCAGGTCCGCCACAGCCTCCATTTGATATTTCTGAAATAGATGCTGATGCTTGCACTCTTTCATGGCACATACCTCTTGAAGATGGTGGCAGCAACATTACAAACTATGTAGTTGAGAAATGTGATGTAAGCCGAGGAGACTGGGTAACAGCTTTATCTTCTGTCACAAAGACAAGCTGCAGAATTGGAAAACTGATTCCTGGAGAAGAGTATATGTTCCGTGTTCGTGCTGAAAATCGTTTTGGGATTTCTGAGCCGCTTGCTTCTGACAAGATGATCGCAAGATTCCCATTTGGTATGCCAGTTTTTGATAGCAGCATTTCTCTATTTAAACTTTCTACTAAGCAAACATACAATTGATGTCTATCTTCATATTCCTTTCTAGATGTTCCCAGTGAACCAAAGAATGCGCGTATTACCAAGGTCAATAAGGACTGCATTTTTGTTGCTTGGGATAAACCAGATAGCGATGGAGGCAGTCCAATCACTGGTTATCTCATTGAGCGCAAAGAAAGGAATAGTTTACTGTGGGTGAAAGCTAACGACACAGCTGTGCGCTCCACAGAATACCCTTGTGTGGGCCTCATCGAAGGTCTTGAGTATACTTTCAGAATTTATGCGTTGAACAGAGCTGGAGCAAGTAAACCTAGTAAACCAACCGAGTTTGTCACAGCAAGAGCACCAGTTGGTAAGCCACCCAGACTGTTTTTATGATAATTTTCAATGTATCTGCAACTTATTATGATCTTTAGTTTGCCCTTCTGTTTATACTTTCATGCTTATTATGACATCACTCTGATTGCACTGTCTAGGTATGCAGTAAATAGGATCCAGTAATTTTAAAGCCATTTTTTAATGTGTTAGCTCTTTTTTGAAGAATACACTATAATACGTTTTTATTTGCCATAGATCCCCCTGGAAAACCTGAAGTGATTGATGTCACTAAAAGTACTGCATCACTGGTATGGACAAGACCAAAGCATGATGGTGGTAGCAAACTTATTGGCTACTTTGTGGAGGCTTGCAAATTACCTGGTGATAAGTGGGTTCGGTGCAATACAACTCCATATCAAATACCCCTGGAAGAGTACACTGTGACTGGTTTGGAAGAAAATGCTCAGTACCAATTTAGAGCAATTGCCAAGACAGCAGTTAACATTAGTCGACCTTCAGAACCTTCTGATCCAGTGACCATACATCCAGAAAATGGTAAGGAATTCAAAAGCATTTGATAGCTCTGGAAGGAGTCTGTGCATGTTGGGAACTAACATTCCTGTGAAGAATGAGACATTTACCTCCTACTAGATTGATTAACTTTTGGACTCTTTCCTTTCAGTTCCTCCCAGAATAGAGTTGGATCTGTCTATGCAATCACAGCTTACAGTAAAAGCTGGAACTAATGTGCGCCTGGAGGCAAATGTGTATGGCAAGCCAATGCCAGCAATCACCTGGAAGAAAGAAGGAGAAGTTTTAAAGCCATCTGAAGGTCTTAAGATCACCACAAAGAGAAATCTTGCCACAGTTGAGTTGTTCAGTGTTAACAGGAAGCAAACAGGAGACTACACTATTACTGCTGAAAATGCAAGTGGATCGAAGTCAGCAACCATTAGGCTTAAAGTACTTGGTAAGCTAAAGACTATCTATTAATAAACACATTTATAATTAAATGATATAGCAAGAGATAGAACTATAACAATGTGATGTTAATTGTTCTAGATAAGCCTGGCCCACCAGCTTCTGTCAAAGTCAAACATATGTATGCAGATCGTGCAATGCTTTCTTGGGAGCCTCCTTTGGAAGATGGAGGTTCAGAAATTACTAACTACATTGTAGACAAGCGTGAAACAAGCAGACCTAACTGGGCCCAAGTTAGTGCCAACGTACCCATTACAAGCTGCACTGTGGAGAGACTGATAGAAGGACATGAGTATCAGTTCCGCATTTGTGCTGAAAACAAATATGGTGTTGGAGACCCCATCTTAACTGAACCTGCAGTTGCTAAGAACCCATATGGTAAGTGCTTTGTGGAATAGTTTCATTAGTCACTGTCTTTTTGTCTATGCTTAAGAATGTGAATGTAATTTTCAAATAAATCTCCACAGATGTGCCCGGACCTTGTGATCCACCAGTAATTAGCAATGTAACAAAAGACTTTATGACTGTTAGCTGGAAGCCACCAGCTAGTGACGGTGGATCCCCAATAACTGGTTATATACTTGAGAAGCGCGAAACTAAGGCTCTTAACTGGACAAAAGTAAACAGGAAGCCTGTCATTGAAAGAACTGTTAAAGCTACTGGACTCCAAGAAGGAACAGAGTATGAGTTCCGGGTGATAGCATTGAATAAGGCTGGACCTGGCAAGCCTAGTGCACCATCTAAAGCAGTGTATGCTCGTGATCCTCAATGTAAGCTGAGAGTCTCAGATATTTTCCATTATTATTTCCAAATATTATCCTGCAGCATTTGGTATGCTAAATGCTTTATGTTGTTTTAATTCCCAGATCCTCCTGGCCCACCTGCTTTCCCGAAAGTGGTTGATACTACTCGTAATTCAATAAGCCTGTCATGGAGCAAACCAGCATATGATGGAGGAAGCCCTATCATTGGTTATCTAGTGGAATCAAAACGAGCTGACACAGACAACTGGGTCAGATGCAATCTACCCAAGAATTTACAGGCTACACAATTTGTGGTAACAGGGCTGATGGAAGATACAGAGTACCAGTTCCGCGTTTATGCTGTCAATAAGATTGGATACAGCGATCCAAGTGATGTTCCGGATAAACACACTGCCAAAGATATTTTAAGTAAGTTCCCTGAAAACACATTGCCTTGTTGACTTTTGCTTCTATTTATGGGATGAATTTCAAAGACACACTTTGTCACAGGTCACAAGCACAGATTAATTTGGAACATGTTTTTACTCAAAAAATGTGGCCTAAGAGTGGCTAATTTGGAAGGAAACAGAGCAGTTAGGAACAGAATAGAATTTGGTGTCTGCTTTTTTCATTGTATGCTTTATAACCTTCTGCCTCCTACTGGATCTTCAAGTTTTTTTCTCTTTTGCTAATCATAATATTAGAATTTTCAGATCTCTCATCTTTCTTAAAACTTTCAGTCACCTTCATATCTTCTAAATAATTTGAAGCCAAGATTACTGTTCTAAGCAGCTGTATGCTACTCTTTGATTGTATGACCCTTACTCCTTAAGATACATGCTAGCTTTTGTATGCATTTTGCTGTACCTACAAAAGCATTGCTTCACAAAACTATCTTAGTTCAAGAAAAACATTGGAGTCCAGGGTGCTCTGAAACTCCTTTGAATTCTAGAGAAACTAAGAGCCTTTCTAAATAAATGGTGTAAAGTCAGAAAAAAAAAAAAGGAGGTGAAATCACTGCAAAAAAAAAAAGTATATTTTCAAATTATCCTCAAACGGGAATCAGGACACTTACTGACATCATCACAGGCATGAGAAGTTGGGTAGTCTAGTAAAATGCCAATAGAAAGAGAGTTTTTGTCACAGTAACTTTCGAATCATCTTAAACATGATGCTTTAATTTAATGTATTACATTGGTTTTTTTTCTTAAACACACAGTTCCACCTGAAGGAGAACTTGATGCAGAACTAAGGAAAGTCCTTGTGCTGCGTGCTGGAGTCACTATGAGACTTTACGTGCCAGTAAGAGGACGTCCACCTCCGAAGATTTCATGGTCTAAAGTGGGTGCCAACCTAAGAGATAGACAAGGATTAGACATCAAATCAACTGATTTTGACACCTTCCTGCGTTGTGAAAATGTAAATAAATATGATGCTGGAAAATATGTCCTCAGTCTGGAGAACAGCTGTGGCAAGAAGTCGTACACCATTGTTGTAAAAGTACTTGGTAAGTTTCAGGGCTTTCCCCATTACAATATATTTGTTAACTTTTTAACTGGTTTTCAAAAATCTGTTACTAAATCAAATATGGTCGTGTTGTGTTTATCCAGATACTCCAGGCCCACCCATTAACCTGATTGTAAAGGAAGCATCTAAAGATTCTGCCTACATTACATGGGAACCTCCTCTAGTAGATGGGGGCAGTCCAATCACAAATTACGTTGTTGAAAAACGTGATGCAGAAAGAAAATCATGGTCCACAGTAACAACAGAATGTCCAAAGACAAGCTACAGGATAACTAACTTAGAAGAAGGCAAATCTTACTTCTTCAGAGTTTTTGCTGAAAATGAATATGGTATTGGTGATCCTTGTGAAACTCGTGATGCTGTCAAAGCTTCTGGTAGGAAAAATGAATCCTTTTCACCTATTTTTTTTTGGTTCAAATAATCCTTATTTTTACCTTGAATGAAAATTTACTATGCTTTTCTTCCTTCTAGAAACACCTGGGCCAGTTGTGGATCTAAAAGCTTCAGCTGTAACAAAATCCTCATGCAATTTGGTATGGAAGAAGCCTATCAGTGATGGTGGAAGCCGTATTTCTGCATATATTGTTGAGGTCCTGATTGGTGAAGATAAATGGCAAGAAGTCATGCGGGGAAAGAACCTCCATTTTTCAATGAGAGACTTAAAAGAAGGACAAGAATACACTTTCAGAGTGAGGGCCCAAAATGATGCTGGATATGGAACTCCATCAGAGATCACAATTGTAGCAAGAGATGATGTTGGTGAGAAGCAAGATCTTTAATTCAGTGCTTTACTTACCCAAATTATATTTTATGCATACTATAATTACCACGTAGACATAGAAATAAGATACCTTTAAAACAGCATCTTAATTTTACCACAGAGTTATGTATGGTGGAATAACTGGATTCTTTCATTTTTTACAGCGGCACCTGAACTTGACTTAAGAGATCTACCTGATTTGTGCTATACTGCTAAAGAGGGTAGCAATTTCCGTCTTAAAATCCCTATGAAAGGCAAGCCTGTCCCAACCGTAACTTGGAAGAAGGATGAAGACCAGGCAATTACTGAGAGTGGAAGAGTTGCATTTGAATCTACAGCAGTTAACACCACTCTTGTAGTACATGACTGCCAGAAAGCTGATGCAGGAAAATACACAATAACTCTGAGGAATGTTGCTGGCAGCAAGGAAGGCACTATTTTTGTGAAAGTTGTTGGCAAACCTGGCATACCAACAGGTCCAGTGAAATTTGATGAAGTCACAGCTGATGCCATAACCTTAAAATGGGGCCCTCCAAAAGATGATGGTGGTTCAGAAATCACTAACTATGTTCTAGAGAAGAGAGATAATGTAAACAATAAGTGGGTGACTTGTGCCTCTGCAGTCCAGAAAACCACATTTAGAGTTACAAGGCTTCATGAAGGAAATGAATATACATTCAGGATAAGGGCTGAAAATAAATATGGAGTAGGAGAAGGTCTTAAATCAGAGCCTGTCATTGCAAAGCATCCATTTGGTAAGTATCCACAATAATTTTTGAAATCTAAAAAATATATTTTAGAGGTGATAATAATTTTTAACACTGCTGCATTTTTTCAATATTGTTTAGATGTCCCAGATGCTCCTCCACCTCCCACTATTGTTGCTGTTCGGCATGAGTCTGTAGCTTTAACTTGGACTGATCCCAGAAGAACTGGAGGTTCACCAATCACAGGTACATCCCCCAAAACCTCCCTAGTATTTAATTTCTTAATATTTCTTTCTCTCTGTCAAAAGGTATGATAAAAGTAGCAGATGTTTATGCACTAAATTAAATGATTGATTGATTGATTGATTGACTGAATTATTAATTGACTGATTTCACTGGTTTACTTGCTATTTAAGAAAAGAAATAACTCAAATGTTGGGAAAATACTAACTGAGAAACGACATCTTTGCTTGGAGTCAAAATAGTAAAGAAATAAACCCAAATTCACCTTTATGTGACAATACTTGGGTCTACAAAATTAGCAATTTGCACTTACAAACACCTCCACATTGTAATGTACATCCATCATGTATGTCCACATCCATTTCTTAACCTGATTTTCAGTGCTCCTCTTGCTCAATGCATATGCAACATGCAGTATGGACAGTATGATATTTCACAATGCTGTGAGAAATAAGGATTTCTAGAAACCCCCCCATATTTTTATCTCATCATTTATCTTCTAGGCTATCACATTGAAGTTAAAGAAAGAAATAGTCTTCTGTGGAAGAGAGCAAATACAACGCCAATAAGAATGAAAGATTTCAGAGTGACAGGGTTAACTGAAGGTCTGGAATATGAATTCAGAGTAATGGCAATCAATATGGCTGGAGTAGGTAAACCAAGTCTTCCATCTGAACCAGTTGTGGCACTTGATCCTATTGGTAAGTCATCAGGAGAATAAAAAAGGAAAATTCTGAAATTTGAAATAGCTTTTGTTTGACTGCTATTTTTTCCCCACCTAGATCCTCCTGGAAAACCTGAAGTTATCAATGTAACCAGGAACTCAGTAACACTCATTTGGACAGAACCAAAATATGATGGCGGACATAAATTAACTGGCTATATTGTTGAAAAGCGTGATTTACCCAAAAAGACATGGATGAAAGCTAATCACGTGAATGTCCCAGACTGTGCATTTACTGTAACTGACCTTACTGAAGGCTGCAAATATGAATTCAGAATTAGAGCAAAGAACACCGCTGGAGCTATCAGTCCTCCATCTGAATCCACAGGAACCATAATATGCAAGGATGAGTATGGTATGTAGATGGCATTGAAAAGGCAGAATTTTACTTGAATAATTATTATCAAATTTCTTTTGTTTCCAATCCCTGTGTTCTTGTCGTAACAATCAGTATTTTTTGACTTTGTTTGGACAGAGGCACCAAGCATTGTTCTGGATCCTACTTTGAAGGAAGGTTTAACAGTAAAAGCAGGGGAAACCATCACACTGTCTGCTATTAGTATCCGTGGCAAACCACCTCCAACTTCGGCATGGTCCAAAGCTGGAAAAGATTTTAGACCCTCAGAGCTTGTGCATATTGAAACCAAACCAACTTCTTCTACTCTAAGTGTCAAATATGCAGCCAGAAAAGATTCTGGAGAATACACCATCACTGCAACCAATCCTTTCGGCACTAAACAGGAGACTGTACATGTGAAAGTTTTAGATATTCCAGGACCTCCAGGGCCTATTGAGATCAGCAATGTTTCAGCAGAAAAAGCAACTCTTACATGGACACCTCCTGCAGAAGATGGTGGATCACCAGTAAAATCATATGTTCTTGAAAAGAGAGAAACTAGTCGACTACTCTGGACATTGGTTGCTGAAAACATTGAGAGCTGTAGGCATGTTGTTAGCAAGCTCATTCAAGGAAATGAGTATGTTTTCCGTGTCTCAGCAGTAAATCAGTATGGCAAGGGTGAACCAGTACAATCAGAACCAGTTAAAATGGTGGATAGATTTGGTAAGTAGAACAAGCTAAGGAATTCCAGTGTGGTTTTATTAATTTCTAAAGACTTGATTTTTTTGTTTAACTATACTTTTTTCTTCCTGAACAGGTCCTCCAGGCCCTCCTGGAAAACCAGAAGTAACAAATGTGACTAAAAATACTGTCACAGTTACCTGGAAAAGGCCAGTTGATGATGGTGGAAGTGAAATCACAGGTTACCATGTGGAGCGAAGAGAAAAGAAAGGTTTAAGATGGGTGAGAGCAACAAAGAAACCAGTTTCAGATCTTAGATGCAAAGTAACTGGTCTTCTGGAAGGAAACGAATATGAATTCCGTGTCAGTGCAGAAAATAGAGCTGGAGTCGGACCACCAAGTGATACTTCAAACTCAGTCCTTTGCAAAGATGTTGCATGTCAGTATCATGCTTTTTCTTTTTGGGGGTGGGTGGGATGGGTAGGGAGCACATTCAGAAAGCATATAAATGACTTCTCCTGTAATGTAATGTTTTATCTTTTATTTGCTTTTCAGACCCACCAGGTCCACCTGCAAATCCAAGAGTGACTGATACCACAAAGACAAGTGCATCTTTAGCTTGGGGCAAGCCTCACTATGACGGTGGTCTTGAAATCACTGGCTATATAGTAGAGCATCAAAAAGAAGGAGAAGATGAATGGGTGAAAGACACAATAGGGACTGCTTTAAGAATCACTCAGTTTGTTGTAGCTCCTCTTCAGACTGGGGCCAAGTATAATTTCAGAATCTCTGCCATGAATGCTGCAGGTGTCGGTGAAGCAGCAATAATTCCAAGTGTGGAAATCGTTGACCGAGAAGAGATTCCTGACTTTGAACTGGATGCTGAGCTAAGAAGAACACTTGTTGTTAGAGCTGGATGCACTATTCGGATTTTTGTACCAATTAAAGGACGTCCAACTCCAGAAGTTACATGGACAAAAGATGATGCTTCACTCAAAGGACGTGCCAGTATTGAAAATACCGACTCTTTTACACTCTTGATTGTCACAGAGTGCACCAGATATGATGCAGGAAAATATGTAATGACTCTTGAAAATGCTGCTGGTAAGAAGACTGGCTTTGTAAATGTAAAAGTATTGGATACACCAGGTCCACCAATAAACCTTAAGCCTAGAGAAATAACCAAAGACAGCATCACCCTCCAATGGGATATGCCTCTGGTAGATGGAGGTTCACGTATAACCAACTATATTGTTGAGAAACGCGAATCAACTCGGAAGGCATATTCAACAGTCACAACCAACTGCCAGAAGTGTTCCTTCAAAGTTCCTAATTTGGCTGAGGGGTGTGAATACTACTTCAGAGTACTGGCTGAAAATGAGTATGGTATTGGTGAGCCAGCTGAAACTACAGAACCAGTAAAAGCTTCTGAGGCCCCATCCCCACCTGAGAGCCTTAATATTATGGACGTAACACGGAATTCAGTTAGCCTAGCTTGGCCAAAACCAGAACACGATGGTGGCAGCAAGATCACTGGGTATGTAATTGAAGCACAGAGAAAAGGAACCAACCAGTGGGCACACATCACCACTGTAAAAACGTTGGACTGTGTAGTAAAGAATCTAACTGAAAATGAAGAGTATACTTTCCAGGTTATGGCAGTTAATAGTGCTGGAAGAAGTGCCCCAAGGGAAAGCAGACCAGTTATTATCAAAGAGCAAACAATGCTACCAGAGTTTGACCTCCGTGCTATTTACCAGAAAACAGTCATTGCCAAAGCTGGTGACAATATCAAGATTGAAATCCCTGTACTTGGTCGTCCAAGGCCTACTGTGACTTGGAAGAAAGAAGACCAAATACTTAAACAAACACAAAGGGTAAATTATGAAAATACAGCAACTGCAACCATACTGACCATCAACGAATGTATTCGAAGTGATAGTGGTCAGTATCCACTGTCAGCTAAAAATATTGTTGGAGAAGTTAGTGAAGTAATCACAGTTCAGGTTCATGACATACCTGGACCGCCTACTGGACCAATCAAATTTGAAGAAATTTCATGTGATTTCCTAACATTCTCGTGGGAGCCTCCTTTGAATGATGGTGGTGTACCAATAAGTAACTATGTTGTAGAAATGCGTCAGACTGACAGTACCACGTGGACTGAATTGGCAACTACAGTGATACGCACTACATTTAAAGCCATTCGTCTTACTACTGGAGTTGAGTATCAGTTCCGTGTTAAAGCTCAAAACAGGTACGGAGTTGGTCCAGCCATTACTTCAGAGTCTGTAGTTGCCAACTACCCGTTTAAGGTACCTGGGCCTCCTGGCACTCCTCAGGTGATTGCAGTCACCAAAGAAACCATGACCATTAGCTGGAATGAGCCAGTTAGTGATGGTGGAAGCCCAATACTGGGATATCACATTGAAAGAAAAGAGCGAAACAGCATTGTTTGGCAGACTGTAAGTAAAATGTTGGTGTCAGGAAATATCTTTAAATCATCTGGACTTACCGATGGCATTGCATATGAATTCCGTGTTATAGCAGAAAATCTGGCTGGGAAGAGTAAGCCAAGCAAGCCATCTGAGCCTGTGTTTGCCCTGGACCCAATAGATCCACCTGGTAAACCAATACCTCTGAACATTACAAGACATGCAGTTACACTTAAGTGGACTAAACCAGAATATAATGGAGGTTTTAAGATAACTGGCTACACTGTTGAAAAAAGAGACCTTCCTAATGGCCGTTGGCTGAAGGCTAATTTCAGCAATATACTAGAGACTGAATTCACTGTAAGTGGCTTGACAGAAGATGCTGCCTATGAATTCCGTGTCATTGCTAGGAATGCTGGTGGAGCTGTTAGTCAGCCCTCAGAGCCATCAGATGCAATCACCTGTAGAGATGACATTGAAGCACCAAGGATAAAGGTGGATGCTAAATACAAGGACACCATAGTGCTGAAAGCAGGTGAAGTTTTCAGACTTGAGGCTGATGTTTCAGGTCGCCCTCCACCAACTATGACATGGACAAAGGGAGAAAAAGAACTTGAGGACACAGCAAAATTAGAAATAAAAATAGCAGATTTCTCTACCACTCTCACCAACAAAGATTCCTCAAGAAGAGATGGTGGTGCTTACACGCTTACTGCAACAAACCCTGGTGGCTTTGCCAAGCATATCTTCAATGTTAAAGTTCTTGATAGACCTGGTCCCCCAGAAGGGCCTTTGGCTGTGTCTGAAGTCACTGCAGAAAAATGTGTGCTGTCGTGGCTACCCCCACTGGATGATGGAGGAGCAAAGATTGACCATTATGTGGTTGAAAAACGAGAAACAAGTAGATTGGCATGGACATCTGTAGGCGCAGAAGTTCCAGTGACTAAACTGAAGGTTACTAAACTGTTGAAGGGCAATGAGTACGTGTTCCGAGTTATGGCTGTTAACAAATATGGAGTTGGTGAGCCTCTGGAATCAGAGCCCATTCTTGCAGTAAATCCATATGTTCCACCTGATCCACCTAAAACACCTGAAGTTACAGCAATTACAAAGGATTCTATGGTTGTCTGTTGGGGCCATCCTGATTCTGATGGTGGGAGCCCAATAACTAACTATATTGTGGAACGTCGAGACAAGACTGGTCTACGGTGGGTGAAATGTAACAAAAGGGTTGTTACTGATTTACGATTTAAAGTGTCTGGACTGACAGAAGGCCATGAATATGAATACAGAGTCATGGCGGAAAATGCTGCTGGTGTCAGTGAGCCAAGCCCAACCAGTCCATTCTATAAAGCCTGTGATACTGTATTTAAGCCTGGTCCCCCAGGTAATCCTCGTGTTTTGGATAGCAGCAAGTCCTCTATTACAATAGCATGGAACAAACCAATATATGATGGTGGTTCGGAGATCACAGGTTACATGGTTGAGATTGCACTACCTGAAGAAGATGAGTGGAAGATTGTAACTCCACCAGTGGGTCTAAAGGCCACTTCTTTCACCATCACTGACTTGAAAGAAAACCAAGAGTATAAAATACGGATATATGCTATGAACTCTGAAGGTCTTGGGGAACCTGCTCTTGTTCCTGGCACTCCAAAAGCTGAAGAAAGAATGCTGCCTCCAGAGATTGAACTTGATGCAGAGCTACGTAAAGTTGTAACTATCAGAGCTTGCTGTACTCTGAGACTCTTCGTCCCAATTAAAGGAAGACCAGCCCCTGAAGTTAAATGGACAAGAGAACATGGGGAGTCTTTGGATAGAGCGAGCATTGAATCAACAAGCTCTTATACTTTACTTATTGTTGAAAACGTAAATAGATTTGATAGTGGCAAATACATACTGACAATTGAAAACAGCTCAGGTAGTAAGACAGCTTTTGTGAACGTCAGAGTTCTTGATACTCCAGGGGCACCTCAAGATTTGAAAATAAAGGAAGTTACAAAATCTTCAGTTACACTCACATGGGAGCCTCCTCTCATAGATGGTGGCTCTAAAATAAAAAATTACATAGTTGAAAAGCGTGAATCAACAAGAAAAGCTTATTCAACTGTTAATGCCAATTGCCACAAGACCAGCTGGAAAGTTGATTCACTGCAAGAAGGCTGCAACTACTACTTCAGAGTCCTTGCTGAAAATGAGTATGGAATAGGCCTTCCAGTTGAAACTTCAGAATCCATAAAAGTGTCAGAAAGACCACTTCCACCAGGGAAAATAACTTTGTTGGATGTGACAAGAAATAGCGTAACCTTATCTTGGGAAAAACCCGAACACGATGGTGGTAGCAGAATTCTGGGCTATATTGTAGAAATGCAAAGCAAAGGCAGTGAAAAGTGGTCAACCTGTGCTACCGTAAAAGTTACTGAAGCCACCATCACAGGACTGATCCAAGGTGAAGAATACACCTTCCGTGTTTCAGCTCAGAATGAGAAAGGTATCAGTGATCCTCGCCAGCTGGGTATACCAGTTGTTGCAAAAGATCTTGTGATCCCACCAGCTTTCAAACTGCTGTTTACCACTTTCAGTGTTCTAGCAGGAGAGGACTTAAAGGTTGATGTTCCTTTTGTTGGTCGACCCAAGCCAGCAGTGTCTTGGCATAAAGACAATGTGGCATTGAAGCAGACCACAAGAGTAAATGCGGAAAGCTCGGAAAACAACACAGTGTTAACAATAAAAGAAGCATGCAAAGAAGATGTGGGAACATATGTGGTTAAACTTACAAACTCTGCTGGTGAAGCAACTGAGACACTAAATATTGTTGTCCTGGATAAACCAGGACCACCAACTGGACCAGTAAAAGTAGATGAAGTAACAGCAGATAGTATTACCATTTCCTGGGAACCACCCAAGTATGACGGTGGTAGCTCTATCAATAATTACATTGTAGAAAGAAGAGACACTTCCACCACGACTTGGCACATTGTGTCAGCTACTGTTGCAAGAACAACTATAAAAGCATGTCGTTTAAAGACTGGCTGTGAATATCAGTTCAGAATTGCAGCTGAGAACAGATATGGGAAGAGTACGTATCTCACCTCAGAGTCAATAATAGCCCAATACCCATTTAAAGTTCCTGGTCCACCTGGAACTCCTTTTGTAACAAATGTCTCCAAAGACAGCATGGTGGTAGAATGGCACGAACCAGTCAATGATGGCGGTAGCAGGATCATTGGCTATCACTTGGAGCGCAAAGAAAGAAACAGCATTCTGTGGGCTAAACTGAATAAAACACCTCTTCCAGATACCAAATTTAAGACAACTGGACTTGAGGAAGGTCTTGAATATGAATTCAGAGTCTATGCAGAAAACATAGTGGGAATTGGAAAGGCAAGTAGAGCATCTGAATGCTATACTGCACGTGACCCATGTGACCCTCCAGGTCGTCCAGAAGCTGTAATTGTCACAAGAAGCTCAGTAACACTCCAGTGGAAGAAACCGATATACGATGGTGGAAGTAAAATCACAGGCTATGTTGTTGAAAAGAAGGAATTACCTGATGGCCGTTGGATGAAAGCAAGCTTTACAAATGTCATTGATACTCAGTTTGAAGTAACTGGTCTAGTCGAAAACCAGAGATACGAGTTTCGTGTTATAGCACGAAATGCTGCAGGTGTTTTCAGTGAACCGTCTGAGAGCTCAGGGGCAATTACAGCAAGAGATGAAGTAGAACCACCTCAAATAAGTATGGATCCAAAATACAGAGACACTATTGTATTGCATGCTGGTGAGTCATTCAAGCTTGATGCTGATGTTCATGGCAAACCAATACCTTCCATTCAATGGTTAAAAGGTGATCGTGAGCTGACAAGCACTGCTCATATGGAAATAAAAACTACTGATTTTGCAACAAGCCTCAGTGTGAAGGAAGCCACGAGAATTGACAGTGGGCAGTATGTACTACTGGCAAAGAATGTTGCAGGTGAAAAGAAGGTTCCTGTTAACGTCAAAGTTCTTGATAGACCTGGACCTCCAGAAGGACCTGTTGAGTTTACAGGTGTTACAGCTGAAAAATGCACACTGTCATGGAAACCTCCACTACAAGATGGTGGTAGTGATATTTCACACTACGTTGTAGAAAAAAGGGAAACCAGTCGTTTGGTGTGGACTGTCGTTGACTCAAATGTGCAAACCCTGAATTGCAAAGTTACAAAACTTCTAGAAGGAAATGAGTATGTTTTCCGCATCATGGCAGTAAATAAATACGGTGTTGGTGAACCTCTTGAGTCTGACCCAGTAGTCGCAAAGAACCCATTTGTTGTGCCACTTCCTCCAAAGGCTCCAGAAGTCACAGCAGTTACCAAGGATTCTATGATAGTTGTATGGGAAAGACCAGCCTCAGATGGCGGCAGTGAAATCCTAGGCTACGTCCTTGAAAAACGAGATAAGGAAGGCATTCGCTGGACAAGATGTAACAAACGCCTGATAAGTGAACTGCGATACAGAGTGACTGGTCTTATAGAAAATCATGATTATGAGTACAGAGTTTCAGCTGAAAATGCTGCTGGTCTTAGTGAACCAAGTCCACCTTCTACTTACTACAAAGCATGTGATCCTATTTACAAGCCAGGTCCACCCAATAATCCTAAAGTTACGGATGTTACAAGATCTTCAGTTTTTCTTTCATGGGGTAAACCTATATATGATGGTGGCTCTGAAATTCAGGGATACATTGTGGAAAAATGTGATGTAAGTGATGGTGAATGGTCAATTTGTACCCCTCCAACTGGAATTAAGAATACTCACATGGAAGTAGAAAAATTAGTGGAAAAACACGAGTACAAATTCCGCATATGTGCAGTTAATAAAGCAGGAGTTGGAGAGCATGCAGATGTTCCTGGTTCTGTTATTGTAGAAGAGAAGATGGAGGCACCAGACCTTGACCTTGACATGGAATTAAGGAAGATTGTAAATGTGAGAGCAGGAGGTTCTTTAAGACTGTTTGTTCCCATCAGAGGTCGTCCAACACCTGAAGTAAAATGGGGTAAAGTGGAGGGTGACATCAGAGAAGCAGCTATTATTGATACCACAAGTAGCTTTACTTCCCTTGTTCTAGATAATGTTAACAGATTTGATAGTGGAAAGTATACTCTGACCTTGGAAAACAGCAGTGGAACAAAGTCTGCATTTGTCAGTGTAAGAGTACTGGATACCCCAAGTGCACCTGTTAATTTAAAAATCAGAGAGATCACTAAAGACTCTGTTTCACTTTCATGGGAGCCTCCTCTCCTGGATGGTGGAGCAAAAATAAAGAATTTCATTATTGAAAAGCGTGAAGCAACAAGAAAGGCATATGCAGCGGTTGTAACAAACTGCCACAAGACTTCATGGAAGGTAGATCAACTTCAGGAGGGCTGCTATTACTTCTTCAGAATCTCTGCTGAGAATGAATATGGAATCGGCCTCCCTGCAGAAACCAGTGACCCAATTAAAGTTGCTGAAGTTCCACAGCCTCCTGGGAAAATAACAGTGGATGATGTCACAAGAAACAGTGTCTCACTAAGCTGGGCAAAACCTGAACATGATGGTGGTAGCAAAATCATACAATATATTGTTGAAATGCAAGCAAAGGGTAGTGAGAAGTGGTCAGAGTGTGCTCGTGTTAAAACGCTTGAAGCAGTTGTTACTAATCTAACTCAAGGGGAAGAATATCTTTTTAGGGTAATGGCTGTAAATGAAAAGGGTAAGAGTGATCCTAGAGCACTTGCAGTTCCGATAGTTGCCAAAGACCTGGTGATTGAACCTGATGTAAGGCCTGCTTTCCACAGTTACAGTGTTCAGGTGGGACAGGACTTGAAAGTAGAAATACCAATTGCAGGTCGACCTAAACCAACTGTTACCTGGGTTAAAGATGGCCAGCCATTAAGGCAGACAACAAGAGTCAACATTAGCGATTCAGCTGATCTCACTATATTGAATCTTAAGGAAACTAGCAAAGAAGACAGTGGCACTTATGAAATAACTGTGGCTAATGTTGTTGGGCAAAAGTCTGCCTCTGTTGAAATTATTACTCTAGACAAACCTGACCCTCCAGTTGGACCTGTGAAGTTTGATGAAATAAGTGCAGAAAGTATTACCCTGTCATGGAATCCCCCAGTGTACACAGGTGGCTGCCAAATCACCAACTATATTGTGCACAAGAGAGATACAACAACCACTGTATGGGAAACAGTTTCAGCTACTGTTGCAAGAACTACACTGAAGGTGACTAAACTGAAAACTGGTTCAGAATACCAGTTCAGAATATTTGCTGAGAACAGGTATGGGCAGAGTTTTGCATTGGAATCTGCACCGGTCGTAGCGCAGTATCCCTACAAGGAACCAGGACCTCCTGGCACACCATTTGTGACAACAGTTACAAAAGACTCCATGGTTGTACAATGGCATGAACCAGTAAATGATGGTGGCAGTAGAGTGTTGGGTTACCATCTTGAGAGAAAGGAGAAAAACAGCATTCTATGGACTAAAGTAAACAAGACTATTATTCAGGACACAAGTTTTAAGACAAATAACCTTGAAGAAGGAATTGAGTATGAGTTTCGAGTTTCTGCAGAAAATATTGTTGGTGTAGGCAGAACAAGTAAAGTTTCTGAGTGCTATGTAGCTCGTGATCCATGTGATCCTCCAGGTCGCCCAGAAGCTATAATAATAAAAAGAAGTTCTATTACTCTACAGTGGACCAAACCAGAATATGATGGTGGAAGTAAGGTTACTGGTTATATTGTAGAGAAACGTGACTTACCAGATGGTCGCTGGATGAAAGCGAGCTTCACAAATATCATTGAAACTCAGTTCACTGTAACAGGACTTACTGAAGACCAAAGATATGAATTTAGAGTAATTGCAAAGAATGCTGCAGGTGCAATAAGCAAACCTTCTGACAGTACAGGACCAATAACAGCAAGGGATGAAGTTGAACTTCCACGAATTTCAATGGATCCAAAGTACAAAGACACTATTGTTGTAAATGCCGGTGAAACATTCAGACTTGAGGCTGATGTTCATGGAAAGCCGCTGCCAACCATTAAGTGGTACAAAGGAGATAAAGAGCTTGAGGACACTGCTAGATATGAAATAAAGAACACAGATTTCAGTGCATTAATAATTGTAAAAGATGCTATTAGAGTTGATGGTGGACAGTACATTCTAGAAGCCTCTAATGTTGCAGGAACAAAGACAGTAACAGTAAACGTAAAAGTCTTGGACAGGCCAGGACCTCCAGAGGGCCCAGTCCAAGTGACAGGAGTTACAGCTGAAAAATGTGCACTGGCATGGGGTCCTCCTCTTCATGATGGTGGCAGTGATATTTCTCATTACATTGTAGAGAAGAGAGAAACTAGCCGCCTGGCATGGACTGTGGTTGCTTCAGAAGTTTTACCTACAATGCTGAAAGTAACCAAACTCTTGGAAGGAAATGAATACGTCTTCCGTATCATGGCAGTTAACAAATATGGGGTTGGTGAGCCATTAGAATCTGTGCCAGTAATGATGAGAAATCCATTTGTGGTTCCTGGACCACCAAAGGCCTTGGAAATTACCAACATCACGAAGGATTCTATGACTGTCTGCTGGACCCGGCCAGACAGTGATGGAGGTAGTGAAATCGTAGGTTACATTGTAGAAAAGAGAGACCGAGCAGGCATCAGATGGATAAAATGCAATAAACGCCGCATTACAGATTTGCGATTAAGAGTTACAGGTTTAACAGAGGATCATGAATATGAATTCAGAGTTTCTGCGGAAAATGCTGCTGGAATTGGTGAACCAAGCCAAGTTTCTCCCTACTTCAAAGCTTGTGACCCGATGTTCAAGCCTGGCCCACCTACAAATGCCCATGTTGTGGATACCACCAAAAGTTCAGTTGTACTTGGTTGGAGTAAACCTATTTATGATGGTGGTTGTGAAATCCAGGGATACCTTGTAGAAATCTGTAAAGCAGATGAAGATGAATGGTCACTTGTTACTCCACAGACAGGCATACGTGCCACTCGATTTGAGATCAAAAAGCTTACTGAACATCAAGAATACAAACTACGAGTGTGTGCTCTCAACAAGATTGGTGTAGGAGAGGCTGCATCAGTTCCTGGTACTATTAAACCAGAAGACAAACTTGAAGCTCCAGAACTTGACATTGATTCAGAGCTAAGGAAAGGGATAGTGGTTAGAGCTGGTGGGTCTGCTAGGATTCACATACCATTCAGGGGACGACCAACACCTGACATCACATGGTCCCGAGAAGAAGGTGAATTCTCAGAAAAGGTTCAGATTGATAAAGGCATAAACTACACACAACTTTCAATTGACAACTGTGATAGAAATGATGCTGGAAAGTATATTCTTAAGCTGGAGAACAGCAGTGGTTCTAAATCTGCATTTGTTACAGTGAAAGTCTTGGACACGCCAGGACCCCCGCAAAACTTAGTGGTAAAAGATATAAAGAAGGATTCTGCTGTATTATCTTGGGAGCCACCGATTATTGATGGTGGTGCAAAGGTAAAGAACTATGTAATAGACAAGCGAGAGTCAACCAGGAAGGCATTTGCAAATGTAAGTACGAAGTGTGCCAAGACAAGTTTTAAAGTTGAAAATCTTACAGAAGGAGCAATTTATTACTTCAGAGTTATGGCTGAAAATGAATATGGAATTGGTGTTCCAGTTGAAACCAGGGATGCTATCAAAGCCTCAGAGCCACCTCTGCCTCCTGGGAAAGTAACACTCACTGATGTCACTCAGAGAAGTGCATCACTTACGTGGGAAAAACCTGAACATGATGGAGGTAGCAGAATTTTGGGATATCTTGTTGAAATGTTGCCTAAAGGAACAGAAAAATGGAGTGTTGTTAGTGAGACAAAAACATGTAATGCAGAGGTGTCTGGTTTGAGTCCAGGACAGGAATATCAATTCCGTGTGATTGCCTACAATGAAAAAGGCAAAAGTGATCCCAGAGCACTTGGAATTCCTGTGATAGCCAAAGACCTGACCATTGAGCCAAGTTTCAAACTGATGTTTAATACATACAGTGTACAAGCTGGAGAAGATCTGAAGGTTGAAGTACCATTTATAGGTAGACCCAAACCTACTATTACTTGGACAAAAGATGAGCAGCCACTGAAACAGACGACCAGATTAAATATTGAGAATACGGCAACATCAACTATTTTACATATTAAAGAAAGCAACAGAGAAGACTTTGGTAAATATACAGTAACAGCAACAAATGCAGCAGGTACAGCAACAGAGCACCTGAGCATAATTGTACTAGAAAAGCCTGGCCCACCACGAGGACCTGTCCGATTTGACGAAATTAGTGCAGACTTTGTTGTTTTATCATGGGATCCACCTGATTATACTGGTGGCTGCCAGATAAGCAACTATATAGTAGAAAAGCGTGACACAAGCACTACAACATGGAACATCGTGTCAGCAACTGTTGCAAGAACAACCATCAAAGCAACAAAGCTTAAAACAGGTTCTGAATACCAGTTCAGGATTTCTGCTGAAAATAGATATGGAAAGAGCTCTCCTTTGGCTTCTAAATCAGTTGTTGTTCAATACCCCTACAAGGTGCCTGGACCACCTGGAACCCCATTTGTTACAGCAGCTTCCAAGGACCATATGATCATACAATGGCATGAACCAGTTAATGACGGAGGAAGCAAAGTTCTTGGCTACCATCTTGAGCGTAAAGATAAGAACAGCATTCTTTGGACAAAACAGAACAAGTCACTTATTGTGGACACCAAATATAAAACAGACGGCCTTGAAGAAGGTCTTGAATATGAGTTCAGAGTTTCTGCTGAAAACATTGTTGGCATTGGCAAAGTCAGCAAAGTATCAGAACTGTATGTTGCCCGAGATCCTTGTGACCCACCTGGCCGCCCAGAGGCCATTGTTGTTACAAGAAGTAATATCACACTGAAGTGGAAAAAGCCAGAATATGATGGTGGAAGCAAAATAACTGGCTATATTGTAGAAAAGAAAGAACTACCAGACGGTCGCTGGATGAAAGCCAGCTTTACAAATGTGTTGGAAACAGAATTCACAGTGAGTGGTCTTGTTGAAAACCAACGGTATGAATTCAGAGTAATTGCAAGAAATGCAGCAGGTTGCTTGAGTGAACCATCTGAAAGTACAGGGCCTATTACTGCCAGAGATGAAATTGAAGCACCAGGAGCTTCATTAGATCCTAAATATAGAGATGTCATTGTTGTTCATGCTGGAGAAACCTTTGTTCTTGAAGCTGATATCCATGGCAAACCTATTCCTGACATTACATGGTCAAAAGATGGTAAAGACCTTGAAGAAACAACTGCAAGAATGGAAATTAAATCTACCATTGAGAAAACAATTCTCACTGTCAAAGACTGTATAAGAGTAGATGGAGGCCACTATACTCTTAACCTCAAAAATGTTGGTGGCACCAAATCTATACCAATCACTGTGAAAGTGCTTGACAGACCAGGACCTCCAGAAGGACCTTTGAACGTTACAGGTGTCACTGCAGAAAAATGCTACTTGTCGTGGTCTCCACCTTCGCATGATGGTGGTTCTAGTATCTCGCATTATATCATTGAGAAGAGAGAGACGAGTAGGCTTTCATGGACACAAGTAGCAACAGATGTGCAGGCTCTAAATCACAAAGTAACAAAACTCCTTCCTGGCAATGAATACATTTTCCGTGTAATGGCAGTGAATAAATACGGAGTTGGAGAGCCCTTGGAATCTGAACCGGTTGTGGCTCGTAATCCATACAAACCCCCTGGTCCTCCTTCAACACCTGAAGTTTCAGCAATCACAAAAGATTCTATGGTGGTAACATGGGGTCGCCCAGAAGACAATGGAGGAGCTGAAATTGAAGGTTACATACTTGAAAAACGAGACAAGGATGGTATCCGGTGGACCAAATGCAATAAGAAAAGGCTGACAGACTTGCGATTCAGAGTAACAGGTCTAACTGATGGGCATTTCTATGAGTTTAGAGTGTCTGCTGAAAATGCCGCAGGGGTAGGAGAGCCCAGTGAGCCATCCATTTTCTATCGTGCTTGTGATGTATTATATCCACCAGGTCCACCTAGCAATCCAAAGGTTACAGATACTTCCAGGTCATCCGTTTCCCTTGCCTGGAGTAAGCCCATTTATGATGGTGGTGCTCCTGTTAAAGGATATGTAGTGGAAGTAAAAGAAGCTGCTGCAGATGAATGGACTACCTGCACCCCACCAACAGGCCTACAAGCAAAACAATTCACCGTGACAAAACTGAAGGAGAACCAGGAGTATAACTTCCGCATCTGTGCCATCAACTCAGAAGGAGTAGGAGAACCTGCAACTATACCTGGTGCAGTCTTAGCAGAGGACAAGATTGAACCTCCTGAAATTGAACTTGATGCAGATCTCAGAAAAGTAGTCACTGTACGTGCTAGTGGTACTTTACGCCTGTTTGTCACCATCAAAGGAAGACCAGAACCTGAAGTTAAATGGGAGAAAGCGGAAGGAACAATTAGTGAGCGAGCTCAGATTGAAGTCACCAGCTCCTACACAATGCTGGTCATTGACAATGTCAATAGATTTGATAGTGGTAGATATAATCTTACTTTAGAGAACAACAGTGGCAAAAAATCTGCTTTTGTAAATGTCAGAGTGCTTGATACACCTAGTGCACCTCTAAACCTGACAGTCAGAGAAGTGAAAAAAGATTTTGTAACTTTAGCCTGGGAAGCACCACTTATTGATGGTGGAGCTAAAATTACCAACTATGTAGTTGAAAAGCGAGAATCCACAAGAAAGGCATATGCCACAGTTACGAGCAACTGTACTAAGAATTCCTTCAAGATTACTCAACTACAAGAAGGATGTAGTTATTACTTCCGTGTTCTAGCTGTAAATGAATATGGGGCTGGTTTACCAGCAGAAATTGCTGATCCAGTTAAGGTGTCTGAACCACCTTCACCACCTTCAAAGGTCATTCTTGTTGACGTGACTCGCAATTCTGCATCAATTAAATGGGAAAAGCCAGAGAGTGATGGGGGTAGTAAAATTACTGGTTATGTAGTAGAAATGCAGACTAAAGGAAGTGTAAAATGGAGTGCATGCACACAGGTGAAAACATTGGAAGCAACAGTAACAGGCTTAAGTATGGGAGAAGAGTACAGTTTCAGGGTGATTGCTGTTAACGAAAAAGGGAAAAGCGATCCAAGAGAACTTGGTGTCCCAGTCATTGCAAAAGATATTGAAATCCAGCCATCTGTTGAGCTTCTTTTTAACACATTCACGGTGAAAGCTGGAGATGATCTCAAGATTGACATTCCATTCAGAGGGCGACCTCTTCCCACTGTTAGCTGGAAGAAGGATGGGAATCCTTTAAAACAGACAACCAGGGTAAATGTTGAAACATCAAAAACTTTAACTTCACTATCCATCAAGGAAGCTACAAATGAAGATCTGGGACATTATGAATTACAACTTTCAAATACTGCTGGAACAACAACAGCTTCTCTAACTGTGGTTGTCCTTGACAGACCAGGACCACCAACTGATGTTAAAATTGATGAAGTTAGTGCTGATAGTGTAATTCTATCTTGGAAACCTCCGGCATATGATGGTGGATGTCACATTAGCAATTACATTGTGGAGAAGAGAGATACTACCACAACAACATGGGAGGTCGTATCTGCAGCAGTTGCAAGAACATCAATTAAAGTATCTCGACTCGTCACTGGATCTGAATATCAGTTCCGTGTTTGTGCAGAAAACCGCTATGGGAAAAGCACTTATACTAATTCTCCTTCTGTTGTGGCAGAGTACCCATTTAAGCCTCCAGGTCCACCAGGAACGCCTCGTGTAGCACATGCAACTAAATCTTTCATGATTGTAACTTGGCAGGTACCAGTTAATGATGGAGGTAGCGTAGTCCTAGGATACCATTTGGAGCATAAAGAAAGAAGCAGCATTCTTTGGACAAAAGTCAACAAGAGCCTCATAACTGATACTCAAATGAAAGTTACAGGTCTTGATGAAGGACTCATGTATGAATACCGTGTGTATGCAGAAAACATTGCTGGAATAGGCAAATGCAGCAAAGCATGCGAACCAGTTGCTGCAAGAGATCCATGTGATCCTCCTGGTCAACCAGAAGTTACTAATATTACAAGAACATCTGTCTCATTGAAGTGGACTAAACCAGAATACGATGGTGGAGCTAAAGTAACAGGATATATTATTGAACGCCGAGAACTACCAGATGGTCGTTGGCTAAAATGTAATTTTACTAATGTGCAAGAAACATACTTTGATGTAGGTGGACTTACAGAAGACCAGCGTTACGAATTCCATGTGATTGCAAAGAATGCTGCTGGACTCTTCAGTCAGCCATCTGAATCAACTGGACCTGTGACCGTGAAAGATGATGTAGAGGCGCCAAGAATTATGATGGATGCCAAATTCAGGGATGTTGTAGTTGTGAAAGCTGGAGAAGTGTTTAAAGTCAATGCTGATGTTGCAGGACGGCCAATACCAGTGATTTCATGGACAAAGGATGGCAAGGAGCTCGAAGGAAAAGCTAGAGTTGAAATAGTGTCAACAGATTACACTACTGCAATAACCATTAAGGACTGTATCCGAGGTGATTCAGGACAGTATGTACTAACCTTACAGAATGTTGCAGGAACAAAATCTTTGGCAATTAATTGCAAAGTACTTGATAGACCTGGCCCACCTGCAGGTCCATTAGAAATAAATGGCCTTACTGCTGAAAAGTGCCATTTATCATGGGGACCCCCTCAAGAAAACGGTGGTGCAGATATTGACCATTATATTGTGGAAAAACGTGAGACCAGCAGAATTGCATGGACACTTTGTGAAGGAGAGCTTAAAACAACATCTTGCAAAGTGACAAAATTACTGAAGGGTAATGAATATATTTTCAGAGTAATGGGAGTTAACAAATATGGCGTTGGTGAGCCTCTAGAAAGTGTTGCTGTCAAAGCCCTAGACCCATTTACAGTTCCAAGCCCACCTACATCTTTAGAGATCACCAGTGTGAGCAAAGATTCAATAACTCTGTGCTGGGCAAGACCTGAGTCTGATGGAGGCAATGAGATCTCGGGGTATGTAATTGAAAGGCGTGAGAAAACCAGCCTAAGATGGATTCGTGTAAACAAAAAGCCAGTTTATGATTTAAGAGTGAAATCATCGGGTCTCCGTGAGGGATGTGAATATGAATTCCGGGTTTATGCAGAAAATGCTGCTGGCCTCAGTCTCCCAAGTGAAACCACACCATTGATTAAGGCAGAAGATCCAATCTTCTTGCCATCGCCCCCATCTAAACCTAAGATTATGGATTCTACAAGATCAAATATCACAATTGGCTGGACAAAGCCACTGTTTGATGGAGGTGCTCCAGTAACAGGATACACAGTTGAATACAAGAAAACTGATGAAACTGACTGGACAACAGCTATTCAGAATTTAAGAGGCACAGAATATACCATAACTGGATTAACATCAGGCTCTGAGTATGTTTTTAGAGTGAAATCCATTAACAAAATGGGTGTCAGTGAACCAAGTGATGTCTCAGAACCTCAGGTGGCAAAAGAAAGAGAGGAAGAACCTGCCTTTGAAATTGACAGTGAAATGCGGAAGACTTTAATTGTAAAGGCTGGTGGATCATTCACAATGACTGTACCTTTCAGAGGCAAACCAGTCCCAAATGTAACATGGAACAAACCAGACACTGATCTCCGTACACGTGCAAGCATTGACACTTCAAGTAATTGTACATCTCTTACTATTGAAAAAGCAACAAGAAATGATTCTGGAAAATATACATTAACATTGCAAAACATCCTGAACACTACCACCTTGACTTTAATGGTCAAAGTTCTTGATACGCCTGGCCCACCATCCAATATTGCAACAAAAGACGTAACTAAAGAATCTGCTGTGTTATCTTGGGATGTTCCTGAAAATGATGGTGGAGCACCTGTAAAGAATTATGTAATTGAAAAACGAGAAGCTAGCAAAAAGGCGTGGGTCACTGTGACAAACAACTGTCATCGCCTGTCCTACAAAGTGACTGGTTTGCAAGAAGGTGCCATTTACTACTTCCGTGTCTCCGGAGAAAATGAATATGGTGTTGGAGTGCCTTCTGAGACCAAAGAGGGAACAAAAATAACAGGTATGCTTTACTATTAAAAAATTTGTTAATACTTAAAATAATATGTGTTTTAAAGTGTTTACTTCAAAATAATGTCAAAAGCTGTAAATCTTCATACAGGAGAATAGATCATTTTTGTAGGCATGTATGTGGTTTTACAAATAAAACAGAGCTAAGTAATAGCTTGAATTTTAAATTTTGCTTGGATTTTACTTAAAATATTTCTAATATACAAATTGGTTTAAAAACACATTTTCTTGATGCAGATTATAGATGCTAATATAAAAAGTCAATATCTTCTATATTGTTTAACATGTTGCACTTTTTTCCTCAGAAAAACCCAGCCCACCAGAAAAGCTAGGAGTAACAAACGTCACAAAGGACAGTGTTTCTCTTTCTTGGCTAAAACCAGAGCATGATGGTGGAAGCAGAATTGTTAGCTACCTCCTTGAAGCTCTTGAGAAAGGACAGCAAAAATGGGTTAAGTGTGCAGTTGTAAAGACAACTCATCATGTTGTCCATGGTCTTAAGGAAAACGTTGACTATTTCTTCAGGGTGTCTGCAGAAAACCAAGCTGGTTTAAGTGATCCTAAGGAACTTCTGCTCCCTGTTACAGTTAAAGAACAATTAGGTATGCTACCTGACATGAGACAAAAGTCACATTCAGTTGCATTCATATTTTAAAGGATGGAACGTTCTTTTAATGGTTTGGAAATATTTTCTTTTTCAGAATCTCCTGAGATTGACATGAAGGGCTTCCCTCATAACACTGTATATGTTCGAGCAGGATCAAACCTAAAAGTTGAAATTCCAGTTTCTGGAAAACCAGTGCCAAAGGTGACACTGTCTAGAGATGGTGTTGCACTGAAACCTACCATGAGATTTCACACAGAAACAACTGCAGAAAGTCTCATCATTAACCTTAAAGAAAGTGTGGCTGCTGATGCTGGCAGATATGACATTACTGCTGCGAACTCAAGTGGCACCACAAAATCATTCGTTAATATTGTTGTGCTGGATAGACCTGGTCCTCCTGTTGGTCCTGTTGTCCTTAGTGATGTCACTGAAGAGAGTGTAACACTCAGATGGCAACCACCAGCTTATGATGGTGGAAGTCAGGTTACCAACTATATTGTACTGAAAAGAGAAACAAGTACTGCTGCTTGGTCTGAAGTGTCTGCCACTGTTGCTAGAACCGTTATCAAAGTTATGAGGCTCACAACAGGGGAAGAGTACCAATTCCGCATCAAAGCTGAGAACCGCTTTGGCATCAGCGATCACATTGACTCCCAGTGTGTTGTTGTCAAGCTTCCTTACAGTGAGTAACGTGCTTCTCATGGTGTACATTGATGTTTTAGTGCTCTCATGTTGAAAATATAATTTTGTTAACAATCAATTCTTTTGCTTTCATCAGCTACCCCGGGCCCTCCTTCTACACCATGGGTCACTAATGTTACCCGAGAGAGTATTACTGTTGGATGGCATGAACCAGTCACTAATGGTGGCAGTGCTATCATTGGATATCACCTGGAGATGAAAGACAGAAATAGCATATTATGGCAGAAGGCTAACAAGACCCTTATCCGTACCACTCATTTCAAAGTCACCACAATCAGCGCTGGCCTTATCTATGAATTTAGAGTTTATGCAGAAAATGCAGCTGGCATTGGAAAAGCAAGTCGTCCTTCTGATGCAGTCCTTGCAATTGATGCTTGTGGTATGTACTCTCTATAAAATAATGAAGCCCAGCCATTTTGTTCCCCTGTGATATACAATAAGACAATATTTAAAATAGCTGTTAATTATTGGCAATATTCTTGTTTCCTTCTGCAGAACCGCCAAGAAATGTTCGTGCCTCAGATATTTCCAAGACCTCTATCACTCTCGCCTGGCAGAAGCCAGCATTTGATGGTGGTAGCAAAATCACTGGATACATCGTAGAAAAACGTGATCTTCCAGATGGCAGATGGACAAAAGCTAGCTTCACCAATGTTATTGAGACTCAGTTCACAGTATCTGGCCTGACACAGAATTCCAAGTATGAATTCCGGGTCTTTGCAAAGAATGCTGTCGGTTCCATCAGTAATCCCTCAGATGTTGTGGGTCCTATCACATGTGTTGATACATACGGTAAGTGTTTTGCGATGATATAATGATATAATTTTGGTGTACTAGGACAACGGCTGTGCTATTTTGTAGATTCATGGTCTTTTAAATATATGGAAGGCTAGTTTACAGTGATTGATTCAAGAAGCATGACTGACTGTGAGCATTTGGGCATGATTGTAAGGAACATCTTTGGCTACATCTCCATTTTTAAAGTCTTCTGGTATCTTTATTCTCTGAACAAAAGAAGACTGTCCATGGTTCAAGTGGTTATATTTATACATGCAATTGTCTCTTCTTCATAGGATAAGTTCTAACTTATTCTAGGTTTATGATTTAAGTTATATATGCTCTCTTACTTTGATCTGTATTTTTCAAATACCTTTAACTATTAGATTCAAAAAGGTAGTGTTATTTGGGGATTTTATTAAATACAGGGCTAGAATAAACATGTTTTTAACTTGTTTTTTCTTAAGGTGCACCTGAAATCGATGTACCACCAGAATATACAGAAGTGGTGAAATACAAAGCAGGAACTTCAGTTAAGCTAAAACTAGGCATCTCAGGAAAGCCTATACCCACAATTGAATGGTTCAAAAATGGCAATGAGGTACTAACCAGTGCACTAGTGTCTTTTGAAAGCACAACAGAATTTGCTTCTATACTCATCAAAGATGCAAATCGACTCGACAGTGGCACCTATGAATTAAAACTGAAGAATGCCATGGGTTCAGCATCAGCCCATATTAGAGTACAGATACTTGGTAAGTCTTGAGATGCAACTGTATTTTACTATTAAACAATAATTCAGTAGTGAATACTTAACATCTTCTTTCTTCTGCCTTCCACAGACAAGCCAGGACCCCCAGGTGGACCTATACAGTTTAAGACAGTCACTGCTGAAAAGATTACAATAATGTGGGACCCACCAGCAGATGATGGTGGTGCACCTATAACACACTATGTTGTTGAAAAGCGGGAAACAAGTCGGGTTGTATGGTCTTTAATTTCTGAAAAACTGGAGGGATGTATCATAACTACAACAAAACTCATCAAAGGAAATGAGTATGTGTTCCGTGTCCGTGGTGTGAACAAGTTTGGAATTGGTGATCCCCTGGAATCTGAGCCCATTATAGCCAAAAATTCATTTGGTAAGAAATAAGTTCTAGAAAACAGCTTATGCAACTGAATTGTCTTGTGTACTGTTTGTAAGTAGCACTGATTTACTAACATATGATTTTTTTATTCAGTTACACCTGGACCACCTAGTACACCAGAAGTCACGAAGATAACCAAGAATTCTATGACTGTTGTCTGGAGTAGGCCCACTGTTGATGGAGGCAGTGAAATATCAGGATATTTTCTGGAGAAACGTGACAAGAAGAGTCTGAGTTGGTTCAAGGTCTCTAAAGAAACCATTCGGGACACCAGACAGAAAGTAACAGGTCTGACTGAAAACAGCGAATACCATTTCCGAGTTTGTGCCGTCAATGCAGCTGGACCAGGTCCGTTCTCTGAGGCTTCTGACTTCTACAAAGCTGCAGATCCTGTTGGTAAGATTCAATGTGCATTTCTTCCAATAGGTTAGAAATCAATGGAGAATGAGTAGTTAGGGTGGGATTTTATACCAACGTAATTGAGGGCAGATTTTCTTCCTCTTACAATTAACGGGATTCTGATTGGTGTTTTTTTCCCCCATAAACTATCATTTACAGATAAGCCAGGCACACCAACAAAGCTGAAAGTTGTGGATACAACCAAGACATCTGTTACCCTTGGCTGGATTAAACCTGCTTATGATGGAGGAAGTCCAATTACCCACTATGTGGTGGAGAAGAGGGAAGGTGAAGAGCAAGAATGGACTGTAGTCAGTACCAAGGGAGAAGTGAGAACAACTGAATATGTTGTATCCCACCTTCAGCCAAGTGTTAATTACTATTTCCGTGTATCTGCTATGAATTGTGCTGGACAAGGAGAGCCTATTGAAATGATGGAACCTGTTCAAGCTAAAGATATTCTTGGTACTGTATTTCTTTGTGATTTATCATTTTCCTGGGTGGTTTTGGTTTTTTTTAACCATTTCTTATTTAACATTCTAAGTATGCATTATTAATTTTTTATTTATTTCCACAGTGGCACCAGAGATTGATCTGGATGTTGCTCTTCGGACATCTATTGTCGCTAAAGCAGGTGAAGATGTGGAAATAATGATTCCATTCAAGGGAAGACCTCCTCCAACGGTCACATGGAGAAAGGGGGACAAGAATCTTGGGACTGATGAAAGATATATCATCCAAAACACAGAATCATCTACACTACTTATTATTCCTCAAGTTACACGAAATGATACAGGAAAATATGTTCTTACAATTGAAAATGGAGTTGGAGAAGCAAAATCATCATTTGTGAATGTGAAAGTACTTGACACACCCTCTGCATGCCAGAAGCTGCAGCTAAAGCACGTTTCTCGTGGCACAGTTACATTGGTGTGGGAGCCACCTCTCATCAATGGTGGTTCTGAAATAACAAATTATGTTGTTGAAAAAAGAGATGCTACAAAGAGGGCCTGGTCAACTGTTACAACAAAGTGTTCTCATACCACCTTTAAACTGACTAACCTGTCAGAAAAGACTGCATTCTTTTTCCGTGTTCTTGCTGAAAATGAAATTGGACTAGGTGAACCTTGTGAGACAACTGAACCAGTGAAAGCTGCAGATGTACCTGGGCCTGTAAAAGACCTAGCCATGAAAGACTCTACAAAGAGTTCTGTTAAATTGCAGTGGAGCAAACCTGACTATGATGGTGGTAGCATTATATCAGACTATATTATTGAAAAGAAACTTCAGGAAGAGAAAGAATGGACATATGCAGGCACAAGCAAGAGCTGTGAATTTGTAGCTGACAAACTTAAAGAGCTTTCTGTCATGGAATTCAGAGTCTTTGCCAAAAACGAAAAAGGCATGAGTGACTCTGTTACTGTTGGACCCATTACTGTGAAAGAACTTATAATAACACCTGAGGCTGACCTTTCTGATATTCCTGGAGGTCAGATTGCAGTAAGAATTGGACATAATCTGCACACTGAGTTGCCCTATAAAGGTAAACCGAATCCATCAATGAGCTGGCTCAAGGACAACCTCCCTCTTAAAGAAACAGAACATCTTCGCTTCAAGAAAACTGAAAACAAGATAAGTTTAAGTATCAAGAATGTGAAAAAGGAGCATGGTGGCAAATATACTTTAATTCTTGATAATGTAGTCTGCAGAAAGTCATTCACAATCACTGTAATCACTCTTGGTCCTCCATCTAAGCCAAAAGCACCTTTAAGAATAGATGAAATCAAAGCAGATAGTGTAGTTTTGTCATGGGAGGCCCCTGATGATGACGGGGGAGGAGAAATTACTGGCTACAGTATTGAGAAGAGAGAAACATCACAAATGAACTGGAAGCTGGTGTGTTCAAGTGCTGCAAGAACAACCTTCAAAGTACCAAACCTTGTTAAAGATACTGAATATCAGTTTAGAGTTCGTGCAGAAAACAGATACGGAGTGAGCCCACCTCTTGTCTCAGCAGATGTTGTGGCAAAGCACCAGTTTAAACCACCAGGTGCCCCAGGCAAGCCTGTTGTATACAACGTAACTGCTGATGGAATGAGCATTTCTTGGGATGCTCCTGTTTATGATGGTGGTTCGGAGATTATGGGATACCATGTTGAAAAGAAGGAAAGAAACAGTATTTTGTGGCAGAAGGTTAATGTTGCATTAATATCTAACAGAGAATACAGGATTACTGGACTGCTTGAGGGCCTGGATTACCAATTCCAAGTATATGCTGAAAACGCTGCAGGTCTAAGCCGAGCTAGTGAGCCCAGCAAATTTACTTTGGCAGTCTCTCCAGTGGGTAAGTGAATGACTAATCACTCGTCCAAGAAAATTCTGTTCTTGTAGATTATTGTGAGCAGTAATAAAACTAAATCTTCATTATTTTCCTTTCAGACCCACCTGGTACTCCCGATTACATTGATGTCACTAGGGAAACAATCACCCTGAAATGGAACCCCCCTCTGCGTGATGGAGGCAGTAAGATTGTGGCTTACAGCATTGAGAAGCGGCAAGGAAGTGCAGACCGTTGGCTCAGGTGTAACTTTACTGATGTCAGTGAGTGCCAATATACAGTTACAGGGCTCAGCCCAGGTGACCGATATGAATTCAGAGTGCTTGCAAGAAATGCTGTTGGTACCATCAGCCCACCTTCACAGTCTTCAGGCTATATCATGACCAGAGATGAAAACGGTAAGGAATTTTTTAATATGCTTGGGTCTTGAAGCCAGGTAGTTTCTGGCTGTACTGATGGGAAGTGGGAAGTCAAGGGGAAAAGAACTTGTGACTGAGGTCCTCCCAGTCAATTCAGAACATTTATGTTCATACTCCAAGGTGGGGAAGTCTAAATTAAAGACCCAAATCTGGCAGACATACGTAATCAATTGGTGAAAATCGTAGCACTCTACATTGCTCTTGGATAAGCAGCAGCAGCAAAATTGGAAAGAAGGCATGGACTGTAATATTCCGATGCACTGAATAATTTCAAAATTAAAATGGGCCTCAGGTTGCTTGGCATACTATTAACACCGCATATTAACCATACCTTTCACCTTTATATATGTGCAAATATATATATGATGCATTTATGGATACTTACAGAAAAAATAAGTTTATCATTCATACAATAACTGCTATTTAGAGAATGCCATTTTGTAACGGAAAGAATTTTGTATTTCACAGACTTTTAATAAATAGTTAGTATATAGTTAATAGTTAATAAATAATTAGTACCTTTAGAAGAGTACCAGAAAAATATTTAATTATATGGAAATTTATTTTTATTTTCCTTTTTTAGTTGCTCCAACTATTGAATTTGGTGCTGAACACTTTGAAGGCCTTACTGTTAAAGCTGGAGAGAGCATTAGACTTAAAGCTCTAATCAGAGGACGTCCAGTACCTAAAGTGACATGGTTTAAGGATGGTAAAGAGATTGATAAAATGATGAATATAGAAATAACTACAGCTATTGGACATAGTACAATCTTCATTAGAGATGCTGTCCGTGAACATCGTGGGGTGTACACAGTAGAAGCCAAAAATGCATCCGGAACCAAACGAGAAGATATTACCATCAGAGTACAAGGTACTGCACCAAGCACTTTCAGCATGCTTTTTTAAAAATAGTATTTTATTTTAAGTGTCAGCAAATTATAACTCTGAACCTTTGAAATTGCAGATGCACCAGGAAAAGTTGGTGGACCAATACGATTCACAAACATCACCGGAGAAAAGGTCACATTATGGTGGGAGCCTCCAGCTAATGATGGCTGTGCTTCTATTTCTCACTACATAATTGAAAAACGTGAAACCAGCAGGATTGCTTGGGCATTAGTTGAAGATAAATGTGAAGCTTGCAGCTATACAGCACTTAAATTAATTAAGGGCAATGAGTATCAGTTCCGTGTCTCTGCAGTGAACAAATTTGGAGTTGGCAGACCATTGGAGTCTGATCCAGTTATCGCACAAATACCTTACAGTAAGTTTCCACCTCATTCTGCACAAATACCCATGGAATTACCATCTTGTCCTTCTAATGACATTTTTCTTTGTTTTTAGCTCTCCCTGATGCACCAGGAACTCCAGAGCCTACCAATGTAACAGGAGACAGTATCACACTCACATGGGCAAGACCAGAGTCAGATGGTGGAAGCGAGATAAATGAGTACATTCTTGAAAGAAGAGAAAAGAAGAGCATGCGCTGGGTTAAAGTATCCAGTAAGAGGCCCATTACTGAGAACAGATTCAGAGTAACTGGCCTTATTGAAGGCAATGAGTATGAGTTCCATGTCATGGCTGAAAATGCTGCAGGGGTTGGACCTCCAAGTGACGTTTCGAAGCTGATTAAATGCAGAGAACCAGTCAGCCCACCAAGTGCTCCTAATGTTGTCAAGGTGACAGACACATCGAAGACAAGTGTAAGCTTAGAATGGACAAAGCCAGTTTTTGATGGAGGCATGGAAATAATTGGGTACATCATTGAGATGTGCAAAGCTGATCTTGAAGCATGGCAGAAAGTCAATGCAGAGACTGTTATTGCTACTAAATATACCGTTGTTGATTTGGAGGCAGGAGAACACTATAAATTCAGAGTTAGTGCAGTCAATGGTGCTGGCAGAGGAGAAAGCTGTGAAGTTCCTGCTTCAGTCCAAACTGTGGACAGGCTTTCTGCACCTGAAATTGACATTGATGCAAACTTCAAGCAGACTCATATTGTAAGAGCAGGTGCAAGCATTCGTCTATTTATTGCCTTCTCTGGAAGGCCAGTTCCTACTGCGGTGTGGTCCAAAGCAGATGCTAATCTTAGTTTGCGTGCTGACATTCAAACAACTGATTCATTCAGCACATTGACTGTAGAGGAATGCAATAGAAATGATGCTGGCAAGTATGTCTTTACTGTGGAAAACAACAGTGGAAGCAAGTCTATTACATTTACTGTCAAGGTTTTGGACACACCTGGTCCACCAGGTCCTATTACCTTTAAAGATGTGACTCGAACATCTATTACTTTAATGTGGGATGCTCCTGTTCTGGATGGAGGTTCTCGTATCCACCACTATGTTGTGGAAAAACGTGAAGCAAGTCGTCGTAGCTGGCAAGTAGTGAGTTCAAAATGCACTCGACAAATCTTTAAGGTCACAGATCTAGCAGAAGGTATGCCATATTACTACCGAGTATCAGCAGAAAATGAATATGGTGTAGGTGAGCCCTGTGAATTAACAGAACCAGTTGTGGCCACAGAAGAACCTGCTCCACCTAAGAGATTAGATATTGTTGATACAACCAAATCTTCTGTAGTTTTAGCTTGGCTTAAACCTGATCATGATGGTGGTAGCCGTATTACTGGATACCTTCTTGAAATGAAACAAAAAGGATCTGACACCTGGACTGGAGCTGGACAAACCAAGCAACTTACTTTCACCGTTGAAGGCCTTGTGGAGAACACAGAATATGAGTTCCGAGTCAAGGCGAAGAATGATGCCGGCTACAGTGAGCCAAGAGAAGCTTTCTCTTCTGTTATTGTTAAGGAGCCACAGATTGAGCCAACAGCAGATCTCAGTGACATAAGCAGACAGCTTATAACATGCAAGGCTGGAAGCACCTTTACTATTGATATACCAATCAGTGGGCGCCCAGCTCCGAAAGTGACATGGAAACTTGAGGAGATGAGGCTGAAGGAAACTGAAAGAGTGACCATCAAGACGACAAAAGACCGAACCACACTGACTGTAAAAGACAGTATGAGAGGTGACTCTGGTAAATACTACCTTACACTTGAGAACACTGCTGGTGTGAAAACATTTACTGTCACAGTGGTAGTCATAGGAAGGCCAGGTCCTGTCACTGGCCCAATTGAAATATCGTCTGTATCCGCTGAGTCCTGTGTGTTGACCTGGAAAGAGCCTGAAGATGATGGCGGCAGTGACATTACAAACTACATTGTAGAGAAACGTGAATCTGGCACAACAGCATGGCAGCTGGTGAATTCCAGTGTGAAACGCACACAGATCAAAGTCAGTCATCTCACAAAATATCAAGAGTACAGTTTCCGAGTAAGCTCAGAAAATAGATTTGGTGTCAGCAAGCCAGTTGAATCAAAAACAGTAGTTGCTGAGCATCCATTTGGTAAGTGAAACACTTCTCAAAATTTGTTCTTTTCTTCTGACTGAGGTATTTATAATTGCTAACATTTTCCTCCCCATCTTTTTCATGTTTAGTCCCACCAAGCCCACCCTCAAGGCCAGAAGTCTATTCTGTGTCTGCAAGTGCCATGGCCATTCGCTGGGAGGAACCCTATCATGATGGTGGCAGCAAAGTCATTGGATATTGGGTGGAAAAGAAGGAGCGCAACACCATCCTTTGGGTGAAGGAGAACAAAGTACCATGCTGTGACTGCAATTATAAAGTCACGGGGTTGGTGGAAGGCCTGGAATATCAATTCAGAACCTATGCTCTAAATGCTGCAGGTGTTAGCAAAGCTAGTGAAGCTTCCAGACCTGTAGTGGCTCAAAATCCAGTCGGTAAGTATTACTTTCAGAGCTATGTTGTTACTTAAGCTAAAATAGGAGTGCATTTCTCATTTTTTCTGCTTTATTCCTCCAGATCCACCAGGAAGACCAGAAGTAACAGATGTCACCAGATCTACAGTGTCGCTGAGCTGGTCACCTCCACTTTATGATGGTGGAAGCAAAATAATCGGATATATTGTTGAGCGCAAACCATATAACGAATCTGGTGATGGACGTTGGCTGAAATGCAATTACACCATTGTCTCGGAAAACTTCTTTACTGTGACAGCTCTTAGTGAAGATGAAGCCTATGAATTCCGTGTACTAGCGAAGAATGCTGCTGGTGTGATTAGCAAAGGATCTGAATCAACTGGTGCTGTCATTTGCAAAGATGAATACAGTAAGGAATATTTCCTTGGAACAATTAAAAACACAATGTTCTATTTTTAGTACTCTCATGTAATTTTTTCCAAATCTCTTTTTCCAGCACCACCAAAGGCTGAACTCGATGCCAGACTGCAGGGAGAAGTTTTGAGCATTAGGGCTGGATCAGATCTTGTCCTTGATGCAGCCATTGGTGGAAAACCAGAACCAAAGGTCTTCTGGTCTAAAGGTGACAGGGAACTGGAGCTATGTGAAAAGATATCTCTGCAGTATACCAGCAAACGAGCTATTGCAATTATCAAGTTCTGTGACAGAAGTGATAGTGGAAAATATACCCTAACAGTTAAAAATGCCAGTGGGATGAAACAAATTTCTGTTGTTGTCAAAGTGCTAGGTATGTATCCCGTGATTAGTATTAATATTTAGTATACTGAAGAAAATCAGCATTCTTTTAAATAAGAATGAGAAGCTTTTCCTTAGGCACTAATGACAGTATTTATTTTGATTCCTACACAGATTCACCAGGTCCATGTGCAGGCAAAATCACAATTAGCAGAGTAACAGAAGAGAAATGTACTCTGGCATGGAACATTCCTGAGGAAGATGGAGGTGCAGAAATCACTCACTACATCATAGAAAGGCGTGAAACCAGCAGACTTCACTGGGTTATTGTTGAGGCTGAATGCCAGACTTTATCAACTGTGGTAACAAAACTTATTAAAAATAATGAATACATTTTCCGTGTGAGAGCTGTCAACAAATATGGACCAGGTGTTCCACTTGAATCAGAAACTGTGATTGCCAGGAATGCTTTCAGTGAGTGTTACTGCCTTCCATTCTGCATCAGAATTTGTGGAATAATTCTCATGGATAAACAGTGTGTTGAACAATCTCTTTTTTTCTCCCCTTTTAAAAAATAGCTATTCCAACACAGCCTGGTGCTCCTGAAGAAGTGAGTGTCGGCAAGGAGCATATCATTATTCAGTGGTCGAAACCAGAATCAGATGGTGGCAGTGAGATTAAGGACTATCTTGTGGACAAACGTGAAAGGAAGAGTCTGCGCTGGACACGAGTGAATAGAGATTATACCATTTATGACACCAGACTGAAAGTCACTGGTCTCATGGAAGGGGGCCAGTACCAATTCCGTGTCACTGCAGTGAATGCTGCTGGAAACAGTGAACCTAGTGAAGCTTCACAATACATGTTATGTAAAGAACCATCATGTAAGTTTCTATATTTAAAACATATTTTAATGTTTATTTATAATAATGGAGCATTAACTCACATTGACACTTTAACTAAGAAGTCCTTAACCATGTATAAACTCACAGAACTAGATAGTATTGGAATAACTTAAAAACAGTTATGGTTCATATTAAATGCATTTCCTGGATTTAGCTGTCTGGAAATTGGTTTTGACTGTAAAATGTTTTCTGTACCAATATAAAATGCATTTTCTTCTTTTTCAAAGACACTCCTGCATCACCATCAGTTCCAAGAGTTGTGGATACTACAATGCACAGCATCAGTTTAGCATGGTCAAAGCCCACATATGATGGTGGAGCTGATCTCTTAGGCTATGTTCTTGAAATGAAAGAAGAAGGTAGTGAACAGTGGTATCGAGCACATACAACCGCCACTCTGAGGAATGCTGAGTTCACCGTGACGGGTCTTAAAACAAACCAGAAATACCAATTCCGAGTTGCTGCAACAAATGTGAATGGTATGAGTGAATTTAGTGAATCATCAGCCGAAATAGAACCTGTGGAAAGAATAGGTAATTTGAAAACCTAATATATATTTTAAGGAAACTGTATTTTCCTTTAGGATTTGTAAGATTAACTAATTCCATATTTCTTATACCCTTCATCAGAAACACCTGAACTTGAGCTTGCTGATGATCTGAAGAAGACAGTTACAGTCAGAGCTGGTGGTTCCCTGCGCCTAATGGTCTCTGTATCTGGCAGACCTGCTCCTGTCATCACATGGAGCAAGCAGGGTGTTGACCTTGTAAGTCGAGGTATTATTGATACTACAGACAGCTACACTCTGCTTATTGTGGACAAAGTTAATCGGTATGATGCTGGAAAATACATCATTGAGGCTGAAAATCAATCAGGAAAAAAATCTGCAACTATTTCTGTGAAAGTGTATGGTAAGTACTGCTACAATTGTATGTGAGCATTACAGCACTCTGCATGCTCATTACTCAGAAATGTGTCATTCATTTCCGAAGGAAGTTTGCATTTTAAATAACATGAGAATGAGAAGTCAGAGAAACAATTGAATCCAAAGGAATATACATCATTTCTGGAGCTGTTCTAGTTTATTAATCAAATCCAGCATTTTTGTTTTATGCAGAAGTAGTCATTGACTGTAAAATGAAAGGATCCAAAAACGGAAAAAAAAATTTTGTTTGTTTGTTTTAGACACACCTGGTCCACCACCTGCAGTGAGAATTAAGGAAGTATCAAAAGATTCTGTGACACTTACCTGGGACATTCCAGTCATTGATGGTGGAGCCCCAGTCAATAATTACATAATTGAGAAACGTGAAGCTTCCATGAGAGCTTACAAGACTGTCACTACCAAATGCAGCAAGACATTTTACAGAGTTACTGGGCTTCTGGAAGGAGCTTTGTATTATTTCAGAGTACTACCAGAAAATATTTACGGCATTGGTGAAGGCTGTGAAACATCTGATGCAGTACTGGTATCTGATGTCCCCATGGTACCACAAAAACTCGAAGTGATTGACACCACTAAATCAACTGTTACACTTGCTTGGGAGAAACCACTGCATGATGGTGGCAGCAGATTGACTGGCTATGTCATCGAGGCCAGCAAAGCTGGAACAGAAAGATGGTTGAAGGTCGTGACATTGAAGCCTACCGTGTACGAGCATACCATTATCTCTCTCAATGAAGGTGAACAGTACTTGTTCAGGGTCAGAGCACAGAATCAGAAGGGCGTGTCAGAACCACGTGAGATTGTCACAGCAGTGACAGTACAAGACCGAAAAGGTAGGTGTCTATTGTTGAAAACAATAGGGTCAAGCTTACACCAAATGAATGTGATAGTTACAAAACAGGTATTTAAAATATCAATTATTTGTTTTCCTTAGTTCTACCAACAATTGACTTGGCTGGAATACCTCAGAAGACAATACACGTACCTGCTGGCAAGCCCATTGAATTAGCCATTCCAATTGAAGGACGACCACCTCCAACTGCATCTTGGTTCTTTGCTGGTTCTAAACTAAAAGAATCAGAACGCATCAAAATGGAGACTTCTGCCAAAATGGCCAAATTAACTGTGCGTGAGACCACCATACATGACACAGGAGAATATATACTTGAACTGAAGAACACAAGTGGAACAGTTACTGATACAGTAAAGGTTATAATCCTTGGTAAGATTTCATCAAAATAATTGTCCATACCTTCCTCCATTTAAACTTTTACATGTGAAATACTACATTTTTTTGCACTTGTTTTGTAATCTTCTTTTTTTTTTTCTTCCCCTAGACAAGCCTGGACCACCTGTTGGACCTATCAGAATTGATGAAATTGATGCAAATTATGTAACCATCTCCTGGGAGCCTCCTGAGCTGGATGGTGGAGCTGCCCTTAGTGGGTATGTGGTAGAACAGCGTGATGCTCACCGTCCTGGATGGCTGCCAGTTTCAGAGTCAGTAACCAGGACAACATTTAAGTTCACCAGACTTGTTGAAGGTGCAGAATATGTGTTCCGTGTAGCTGCTACAAACCGCTTTGGGATTGGATCTTACCTGCAGTCCGAAATTATAGAATGCAAGAGCAGAATCCGTAAGTCTGAATTTTTGTTCAATCTCTATCTTTAAAATTAAAAATATATATTGAAATTGGCTTATACATCCATACATATGCTAGAATTTTCTAGATGTTGCTCCTTCCTTTTGTCAGATAAAATTGTACATTATGATGCAGAGTAATCATGTAATTTTCCAGAGGAAAAATGCCATCCATAAATCTGTATAGGTATTATAGATGTACTGCACAGAACGTGGATGGTAAACTTGGATTTTCTACCAAGGTCTACCATCAATCTTGAAAAATTTCTCTACCCCGTTACAAAATAGGGAGTTTGTAATCAGTTTTACCTGATTTGTAAATTACTTAGGTGCCTGCTAGTAAAAGAGTTTGATAAGACATTGATATTGCATTGTTATTCACAATATGCCAAATCGTACTAGTGTATAAAGTCGTCTGACACTTCCTTCACTAATTCCATGTCATATTTTTACAGGTATTCCTGGTCCTCCTGGCACTCCAGAAGTGTTTGATATCTCTAGAGATGGCATGACATTGACTTGGTATCCTCCAGAAGATGATGGTGACTCACAGATTACTGGTTATATTGTGGAACGCAAAGAAGTTAGAGCAGATAGATGGATCCGTGCAAATAAAGTTCCAGTCACCATGACTCGTTACCGTTCCACTGGGTTGGTTGAAGGATTAGAATATGAACATCGGGTCACAGCAATCAATGCCAGAGGCACTGGGAAACCCAGCCGTCCTTCCAAGTCTGCTGTTGCCAGAGATCCAATTGGTAAGTAATTTCCTACAAAGATTAAACACATGATGGTGGAAGGGAATGACATTATGGTAGAATTAATTCTAATTTGGAAATTTTTCTGGGTGTACTAACAAATGAGATTCTGACTGGAGAAAACAAAGAAAATATTAGTGAAAATCTTTCGTTCAAAATTTTCCTTTTTAAATTCACTATGGAGTTATTACAGATCATAAGTTGCAAGTTAGCGTTTATTTCATCTTTTGAATATTCATAGAAACAAATCCCACCTGCCTATCTGATCTTCTCCTCCAGCTCCTCCAGGTAAACCTCAGAATCCAAGAGTCACTGATACTACAAGAACGTCTGTCTCCCTGGCTTGGAGTCCACCAGAAGATGAAGGTGGTTCTAAAGTTACTGGCTACTTAATTGAGATGCAGAAGGTTGATCAATTTGAATGGACCAAGTGCAACACCACGCCAACCAAGATTCGGGAATACACCTTGACACATCTTCCTCAAGGTGCAGAGTACAGATTCCGAGTGCTAGCCTGTAATGCTGGTGGGCCAGGAGAACCTGCTGAAGTGCCAGGAACAGTGAAAATTACAGAAATGCTTGGTAAGACATTTCAAGCCTTAGCTCTTGTTGAAAGCTGTCCTAATTTTTTTTTTTTGCCTAAAGCAGGTATGATATAATCTGTAGAATGACATAATATGACAAGTTATTTTTGTTTGCAGAGTATCCTGACTATGAACTTGATGAAAAATACCAAGAAGGTCTCATGGTGAGACAAGGAGGAGTAATCAGGCTTACAATACCCATTAAGGGTAAGCCCATCCCGGTATGCAAATGGACAAAAGAAGGACAGGACATCAGCAAGAGGGCCATGATTGCGACTTCTGAGACTCACACAGAACTTGTGATCAAAGATGCAGAAAGAGAAGATTCGGGCACCTATGATTTGGTACTTGAAAACAAGTGCGGCAAGAAAGCCGTGTACATTAAAGTCAGAGTGATTGGCATTCCAAATCCACCAGAAGGACCTCTTGAGTATGATGATATACAAGCTCGTTCTGTCAGAGTGAGCTGGAGACCTCCTACAGATGATGGTGGTGCAGATATCCTGGGTTACATTGTTGAGAGAAGAGAAGTACCAAAGACTGCCTGGTACACTGTTGACTCTAGAGTGAAAGGGACATCACTTGTGGTGAAAGGACTCAAAGAAAATGTGGAATATCACTTCCGTGTTTCTGCTGAAAATCATTTCGGAATTAGCAAATCTCTCAAATCTGAAGAACCAGCAGTACCAAAGACACCTCTAAGTAAGTTTTCTTTTAGACTCAAAAAACCCCCCAAATTAATAACTACATTATGATCTAAAAGTGCAACAATATATGCAGAAATATTAATGCTGTGTCATTGGGTTTTTTTAATTATTATTATTATTATTATCATTATTAACAGATCCACCAGAGCCTCCAAACAACCCACCTGAAGTCCTTGATGTTACAAAGAGTTCTGTCAACTTGTCGTGGTCCAGACCTAAAGATGATGGTGGTTCTCGTGTAACTGGCTACTATATTGAACGTAAAGAGACATCTACAGAAAAATGGGTCCGGCATAATAAGACACAGATTACCACTACAATGTACACAGTCACAGGACTTGTTCCAGATGCTGAATATCAATTCCGTGTCATTGCTCAAAATGACATTGGTGAAAGTGAAGCAAGTCCTGCTTCTGAACCAGTTGTATGCAAGGATCCATTTGGTAAGATAATGTCCACATTAACAGATCTTTTGAAGAGCAGCTTAATGACATTTAGAGAAAAACTGATTTTCTGTTTAATTTATTTTAATTTTCAGACAAACCAAGCCAGCCTGGAGAAATTGAGATCACTTCTATCTTTAAGGACAGCATTACATTAGAATGGGAACGACCTGAAAGTGATGGTGGCAAAGAGATCCTTGGCTATTGGGTTGAATATCGCCAGTCTGGAGAAAGCACCTGGAAAAAATGCAATAAGGAACGCATCAAGGACAGGCAGTTTACAGTAGGAGGTTTACTGGAAGCCACAGAATATGAGTTCCGTGTTTTTGCAGAAAATCAGACTGGCCTCAGCAGACCTCGAAGGACTGCTATGGCAGTGAAAACTAAATTAACATGTAAGCAAAAATACATTGTCACATTTGCTGTGATATAGTTGTAATTTGCTACGTCATAAACCATGGTGCTGCATTTATTTGTTTTATGTGATATTTGCTAACATGGCTATCCCAAAGAACAGCCTCTCAAGATCATTGAGCACAAATGAAAACCAATTTACAGTAAGATAGTAATAGAAGAAAATGCTATAGTAATCATCATTATTTTCTTCTTATTTTCTTTGTCACAGCTGGAGAAGCACCTGCCATTAAAAAAGAAATGCAGGATGTTACAACTAAACTGGGTGAGGCAGCTCAGCTGACATGCCAGATTGTTGGGAGACCTTTGCCTGATATTAAATGGTACCGCTTTGGCAAAGAGCTGGTACAAAGCAGAAAATACAAAATGTCGTCCGATGGTCGCAATCATACACTGACAGTAATGACAGATGAACAGGAGGATGAAGGTCTCTACACTTGTATGGCTACCAATGATGTTGGAGAAATTGAAACTAGTGGCAAGCTATTATTGCAGGCTCCTCCTCAGTTCCACCCCGGCTTCCCATTGAAAGAGAAATACTACGCAGGTGCAGGTGGCACCCTCCGCCTTCATGTTGTGTATATTGGCCGGCCAGTACCAGCAATAACTTGGTTCCATGGCAACAAGCCTTTGAGAGGATCAGAAACAGTTACTATTGAGAACACAGAACAGTATACTCATCTTGCTATTAAGAATGTCCAGCACAAAACTCATGCTGGGAAGTACAAAGTACAACTCAGTAACACATTTGGAACCGTTGACACTGTACTTAATGTGGAAATACAAGGTAATTAATTTTCTTTTCAGTATTTTGTGGAATATTTTTTCAAATATTGACTGGAAAAACAAATAAAAATTTTGTGCTTTTTCTTGTACAGATAAACCAGATAAACCAGTAGGACCAATTGTTATAGAGTCTATACTGAAGAATTCTGTGGTGATAAGCTGGAAACCACCAGAGGATGATGGAGGTGTTATGATAACCAATTACATCATAGAGAAACGTGAAGCCAAGGAAGGAGCAGAATGGCAACTTGTATCTTCAAGTATTTCAGGCACAACCTGTAGAATTGTTAACCTAACTGAAAATGCAGGCTATTATTTCCGTGTTTCTGCTCAGAATATGTACGGCATTAGTGAAGCACTGGAGGTCTCATCAGTAGTTTTCATAAAGCCTCCATTTGGTAAGTAGAGCCTAAAATATCAATGTCAGTATGCCCTCTGTTTTCATTTAAGCCCAGCCCCCTGCAGTTGTTTGATCACTGGCCCACCTGTGGGATCGGGGAAGAATCAGAAGGGTAAAAGCTGAAAAACTCTTAGCTTGAGATAAAGACAGTTTAATAGGAAAAGGAAAAGCTGCATGCACCAGCAATGCCAAACAAGGAATTCGTTCCATGTTTCCCATATGTTCAGCCATCTCCAGGAGAGCAGGGCTCCCATCACACATAACAGTGGCTTGGGAAGACAAATGCCATCTCTTCAAATGCCCCACCCTTCCCCCAATTTATATACTGAGCATGGTGCCATATGGTCTGGAATATCCCTTTGGTCAGTTGGGCTCACCTGCCCCAGCTGTGTCTCCTCTCACCTTCCCAGGCACCCCCAACTTCCTCACCAGCATGGTAGTGGGAAAAAGAAGAAATGGCCTTGGCTCTGTGTAAGCTCTGCTCAGCAATAACAAAAACATTTCTGTATTATCAACCCTGTGTTCAGCACAAATCCAAAACACAGCCTCATATTAGTCATTGTGAAGAAAGTTAACTCTACCCCAGCCAAAACCAGCGTACCCTGTAATTAATTGGTAAGGCAAGCTCACTTCAGTTTTTGAACTTTGTTATTCTTCACAGACAAACCAGGACAACCTGGCCAGCCAGTAGCAAGTGCTGTCACGAAGGATTCTTGCGTTGTCTCATGGAAACCACCTGCAAGTGATGGTGGTGCAAAGATTAGAACTTACTATCTCGAGAAGCGTGAGAAAAAACAAAACAAGTGGATTTCTGTAACAACAGATGAAATTCGTGAAACAGTCTACTCTGTGAAAGATCTTATTGAAGGTCTTGAATATGAATTCCGTGTAAAATGTGAAAATCTTGGTGGTGAAAGTGAGTGGAGTGAGGTATCAGAACCAGTCATTCCAAAATCTGATGTACCAATTAAAGCTCCACATTTCAAGGAAGAACTAAGGAATCTGAATGTGAAATTTCAAGCTAATGCCACATTTGTCTGCAAAGTCACTGGTCATCCTAAGCCAATTGTCAAGTGGTACAGACAGGGCAAAGAAATCATGCCGGATGGGGAAAAGATCAAGATACAGGAATTCAAGGGAGGATATTACCAGCTGGTCATCACGAATGTAACAGATGATGATGCCACGGTATATCAAGTTAGAGCTACCAACCAAGGAGGATCTGTGTCTGGCACTGCCTCTCTGGATGTTGAAGGTGAATGAAGGGTCTTGATAATCAAGACAAATTCATTTTAATTTTGAATATTTAGACCGTTGATGCTCTTCTCGTGTGCTTTTGGTTACGTGTTTTTTCTTCCTCTTTCTATTCCAGTTCCTGCAAAGATTCATTTGCCCAAAAACTTGGAAGGCATGGGAGCTGTTCATGCCCTTCGAGGGGAAGTGGTGAGCATCAAGATTCCATTCAGTGGCAAGCCACCCCCTGTGATCACATGGCAGAAGGGACAAGATCTCATCGATACTAATGGACACTACCAAGTCATTGTTACACGGTCATTCACATCTCTTGTTTTCCCAAATGGTGTTGACAGAAAAGATGCAGGGTTTTACATTGTTTGTGCCAAAAACAGATTCGGAATTGATCAAAAAACAGTTGAATTAGATGTGGCTGATGTGCCTGATCCACCAAGAGGTTTGAAGGTAACTGACGTTTCAAGGGATTCAGTCAACTTAACCTGGAATGAACCAGCTACTGATGGTGGAAGCAGGATCATAAACTACATTATTGAGAAACGTGCTACAACAGCAGAGCGATGGATTCGTGTTGCACAAGCTCGTGATACACGATATACAGTGGTGAACCTATTTGGCAAGACCACCTACCAGTTCCGTGTAATTGCAGAGAACAAGTTTGGCCAAAGTCAGCCTTCTGAACCTACTGATCCAATTGTAACAAAGGAAGATAAGACCAGGGTAATGAACTATGATGAAGAAGTTGATGAAACCAGAGAAATTACGGCAACTAAAGCAGGTCACTATTCTACAAAGGAACTCTATGACAAATACATGATTGCAGAAGAGCTTGGACGTGGGCAGTTTGGCATTGCACACCGCTGTGTTGAGGCAGTTTCAAAAAAGACTTACCTGGCCAAATTTGTCAAAGTAAAGGGTGCGGACCAAGTTTTGGTAAAGAAAGAAATTTCCATCCTAAACATTGCTAGGCACCAAAATATCCTGTATCTTCATGAGTCATTTGAGAGCCTAGAAGAGTTGGTCATGATCTTTGAATTCATTTCTGGGGTTGACATCTTTGAAAGAATCAGTACAGCTTCATTTGAACTTAATGAAAGAGAAATAGTAAGTTACGTACGCCAGGTCTGTGATGCACTAGAATTTTTACATCGTCATAGCATTGGACATTTTGATATTAAACCAGACAATATTATTTACTTCACAAGAAGAAGCTCTGTAATTAAAATTGTTGAATTTGGTCAAGCCAGACAGTTGAGGCCTGGAGACAGCTTTAGACTCCAGTTCACTTCTCCTGAATATTATGCGCCTGAAGTACATCACCATGACTTGGTCAGCACAGCTACAGACATGTGGTCAGTTGGTGCCCTAACATACATACTTCTCAGTGGCCTTAACCCTTTCATTGCTGAAACAAACCAACAAGTTATTGAAAATATTCTAAATGCTGAATACAGCTTTGAGGATGAAGCATTCAAAGACATAAGCATTGAAGCCATGGATTTCATTGATCGCCTACTAGTAAAGGAAAGAAAATCTCGGATGACAGCTGCTGAAGCACTTAATCATGTGTGGCTAAAACAGCAGACGGAAAAGACCAGCACCAAAACCATTAAGACCTTAAGGCACAGGCGTTACTATCAAACTCTAGTAAAGAAGGAGTGGAACACAGTTGTGTCAGTAGCCCGCATTTCCTCTGGAGGCGCTATTAGATCCCAGAAAGGCATAACAGTGGCTAAAGTTAAAGTTGCCCCAATAGACATTGGGCCTATTGCTGGGCAGATAAAGCATAATGTTGCAGAAGAAGGAGGTCATGCCAAATATGTATGTACGATTGAAAACTATGATGAGTCCACACAAGTCACATGGTACTTCGGTATGAGGCAATTAGAAAGCAATGAGAAATACGAAATCAAATATGAAGATGGTGTGGCAACCATGTATGTCAAAGATGTTTCTAAATCAGATGATGGTACCTACAGATGCAAGGTGGTAAATGATTATGGTGAGGACAGCTCTTACGCAGAACTTTTTGTTAAAGGTGTGAGAGAGATTTCTGAGCACTACAGATGCAGAACTGTTAGAAAAGTGAAACGACGGGTTGATACTATGAGACTATTAGAGCATCCTCCAGAATTTACTCTGCCTTTGTATAACCGCACTGCATATGTTGGAGAAAATGTCAGGTTTGGAGTAACTATAACAGTTCACCCAGAACCTCGCTTAACATGGTACAAATCAGGCCAGAAAATCAAACCTGGGGATGATGATAGGAAGTATACTTTCGAATCAGACAAGGGTCTTTATCAACTTGTCATCAATAATGTCACTGAAGAGGATGATGCTGAATACAGTATTGTGGCACGCAATAAATATGGTGAAGACAGCTGCAAAGCGAAGCTGACTGTGATTCCACATCCCCCTCCAGCAGATGCCACACTCAGGCCAATGTTTAAAAGACTGCTGGCAAATGCTGAATGTCAAGAAGGCCAAAATGTCAGTTTTGAGATCAGGGTATCTGGTGTGCCAAAACCAACGCTGACATGGGAGAAAGATGGTCAACCTCTATCCTTTGGTCCCAACTTTGATATAATTCATGAAGGTTTAGATTACTATGCTTTGCACATCAGAGATACTTTACCAGAAGACAGTGGCTACTACAGAGTTACTGCTACAAACAGTGCTGGATCTACAAGCTGTCAGGCTTATCTAAAAGTTGAACGCTTGAAATACGTCAAGCGTGAGTACAAGACAGAAGAAGAGCGCGAGAAACATGTACAGAGGCAAATTGACAAGACCTTACGAATGGCAGAAATCCTTTCTGGAGTTGAAGCTGTTCCACTGACACAAACTGCACAAGAGGCTCTCAGAGAAGCTGCTATCTTATATAAACCAGCTGTTAGCACAAAGACCGTTAAAGGTGAATATGAAATTCAGAAAGAAGAAAAGAAGGAGAAGGAGGAAAGGAGACTTCGTATGCCATATGAGATCCCAGAGCCTCGCAAACATGTGCGTGCTGCTCTTGAGGAAGATCAGCATATTAAACACTTTGTGCCTCTGTCAGACATGAAGTGGTACAAGAGGCTGCGAGACCAGTATGAAATGCCAGGAAAACTTGAGAGGACTGTTCAGAAACGCCAGAAACGCATACGTCTTTCCAGGTGGGAGCAATTCTATGTGATGCCGCTGCCTCGCATTTCTGATCAGTACAAGCCTAAATGGCGCATACCAAAGCTGACACAAGACGATCTTGAAATTGTGAGACCAGCACGCCGGCGTACGCCATCTCCAGAGTATGAATATCACTATAGACCAAGAAGGCGATCCCTTGGTGACTTGTCTGATGAGGAATTGCTCATGCCAATAGATGACTACTTAGCCATGAAGAGAACTGAAGAGGAAAGACTGCGCCTTGAAGAGGAGCTGGAGTTAGGCTTTTCTGCTTCCCCACCAAGTAGAAGCCCTCCACGCTTTGAACTCTCTGCCCTTCGATATTCTACTGCAGGAGCACAGGTCAGTTCAGAGGAAGAAAGAAAAAGAGAGCTGAGGTATTCAAGCTATCACATTCCAACTAAAGCTGAGACAAGTGCAAGCTATGCCGAACTTCGTCAACGTCACGACAGGGCTGCCTACAGACCACCTAAACAAAAGCAAAGAATAATGGATGAGCGTGAGGATGAAGAATTGCTCCGGCCTGTTGGCACTGATCAGAGACTCTCTGAATACAGGAGTGAGCTCAAATATATGGCAGAGGAAGAAAAGAGTAGACTCAGGAGAAGGAGGGAACGAGAAATAACTGAGATCACATCAGAAGAAGAAGAAGAAATAGAAATGGTGCAATATGCTCACAGGGAATTTTCACCTTCCTCTAAATTACTAAGGAGGAGGAGATCCCTTTCTCCAACTTACATTGAGTTGATGCGTCCTGTATCTGAATTAATTCGACCTCGTTCACGGCCTCCTGAAGAAAGTGAGAGAAGATCCCCAACACCAGAGAGAACTCGACCACGCTCACCTAGCCCAGTTTCCAGTGAAAGATCTCTCTCCCGGTTTGAGAGGATGGCAAGATTTGATATATTTTCTAGATATGAGTCCATGAAATCCGCTCTGAAAACTCAAAAAACAATGGAAAGGAAATATGAAGTTCTAACTCAGCAGCCTTTCACCCTTGACCATGCTCCTCGCATTACCCTGAGAATGCGCTCACACCGGGTACCGTGTGGCCATAATACTAGGTTCATTCTAAATGTTCAGTCAAAACCAACTGCTGAAGTGAAGTGGTACCACAACGGTATTGAGCTCCAAGAGAGCAGTAAGATACACTTTACCAATACGAGTGGTGTATTAACTCTGGAGATTCTCGACTGCCACATTGATGACAGTGGAACATACCGAGCTGTATGCACGAACTACAAAGGGGAATGCTCTGATTATGCAACACTAGATGTTACTGGAGGAGATTACACTACATATTCTTCCCAGAGGAGAGATGAAGAAGTGCCAAGATCAATTTTGCCTGACTTGACAAAAACAGAGGCATATGCAATCTCCTCATTTAAGAAAGCATCTGAAACAGAAGCAAGTTCCTCAGTAAGAGAGGTCAAATCAGAAGTGTCATCAACAAGAGAATCACTTTTATCTTATGAACACTATGCTGCTTCTGAAGAAAAAGTCAGTGCAGCTGAAAAAAAATCACTGGAAGAAAGGACTTCACACAAAGCATTTAAAAGCACTCTGCCAGCAACAATCCTTACAAAGCCACGGTCAATCACAGTTTCTGAAGGGGAGACTGCAAGATTTTCCTGTGATGTTGATGGTGAACCAGCACCAACAATAACATGGCTCCGTGCAGGTCAACCTATTGTTTCTTCAAGGCGCTTCCAAGTAACAAGAACACAGTACAAGTCTACCTTTGAAATTTCTTCCGTCCAGATATCAGATGAAGGAAGTTACACCGTTGTGGTGGAAAACTCTGAAGGAAGACAGGAAGCCCATTTTACTTTGACCATTCAAAGAACAAAAATTCCTGAAAAAACAATTACATCACCTCCAAGGATCAAATCTCCTGAGCCTCGTGTAAAGTCACCAGAGCCAGTTAAGTCCCCTAAACGAGTGAAATCTCCTGAACCCATCAGCAGTCCCCCAAAAGCTAAGTCACCACCTGGAGACAAAATGGTATCAACAGAGAAAGTACAATTACCCACTGCTTCTCCACCAAAGATAAAACAGCATCTGAAAGCAGAAACTCTTGGAGATAAGGTAAAGTTGTCCTGTGCAGTTGAAAGCAATGTTTTAAGTGTCAGAGAAGTGGCTTGGTATAAGGATGGTAAAAAGCTGAAAGAAGACCATCATTTCAAGTTTCATTATGCAGCAGATGGCACTTATGAGCTCAAAATCCATGAGCTCATGGAATCTGATAAAGGAGAATACACCTGTGAAATTATTGGGGAAGGAGGTGTTTCAAAAACTAACTTCCAGTTTACCGGCCAAGTATTTAAAAATATCTACACCCAGGTAAGAGGTGTAACTGAATCTCATAAAACAGTTCAGAAAGAAGATGAGTTACTTATGGTTTCTAGCCAGAAGAAATCAGTAGTGGCAACTGAAGAGAAATCTGCAGTTCAAGAAGTCATTAAAAAGTCAGTTGTTACAGAAGATGTCAGACAATTGAAAGCAGAAATTACAGCTTCTTCAACTAAAATGACAATGTCTGAAGGGCAAAAAGTGACACTGAAGGCAAACATTCCTGGTGCCTCTGAAGTAAAATGGGTACTGAATGGAATAGAGCTGAGAAATTCAGATGATTACAGATACGGTGTTTCTGGAAGTGACCACACGCTAACTATCAAAAAGGCCAGTCATAAGGATGAAGGTATACTCACCTGTGAGGGTAAAACTGATGAAGGCATTATTAAATGCCAGTATGTTGTGACCCTTTCTAAAGAGCGGTCCAGTGAACCAGCATTCATCATGCAGCCTAAGTCTCAAAATGTCAATGAAGGACAAGATGTGTTATTCACCTGTGAAGTTTCTGGGGAGCCTTCTCCTGAAGTTGAGTGGTTAAAGAATAATCAACCTGTAAGTAATTATTTTACTATCTTTACTTGAAAAAATAGAGTTATTCATAAAATTTATCTTAAGAAACTATTTTTGTTCCCCTCCTTAGATCGCAGTTTCATCGCACCTCAGAGTATCTCGCTCTAAAAATATATATTCTCTTGAGATTCGAAATGCTGCAGTGAGCGACACTGGAAAATACACAGTCAAGGCAAAAAATTACCATGGACAGTGTTCTGCTACAGCATCTTTGACTGTACTCCGTAAGTTTGCTTTCAGATCTTGTGTTCAGAATAGTCACAACTTTTTGCTGTGGTCTGTCTACTAAAATGACTTACCATAAAATCCACTGGCAGTGTTGACTTCAGTATTTTAAGATGTTCATCCTTCTTTTGTATATTACATATACAGCCCTAAAACAGCATTAGAAATCTTTTTAACACCCAGAGGAGCACAGAGGTGCTCTATTACATCAGCAGGTGCATGGTAAGAGAAAGCTATCAGCATTTGTTCTAGAATGAGTATGTTAAGACCTTGGTGCTGGTAATTATTCTTTCCTCATTTGCTAAAAAAATCTGTTACAATAAAATGAAGTCATTCTACAATTTAAGATTTTTATGGCAACTTAATTGAACTGTGTTTACTATTTTATTCGCTATACCATATCCCAGTTCCTAGCATCAAGGTGTGGTTGTGATTTGCTTGCATGACTGTGTTTGGGTTTAAAGCAAAGCTGCAGTGATTGAGCTTTCCTGTTGCCCTTTATAGCTACAAAACAATGCAGTGAAATACAGATTTTACTATTCTGTGTTTTTAAGAACTTGAAAATGTTTCACAGCTTCTACAAATATGAACTGAGCACACACACAATTAATTTCTCAGTGTCTAATTCTAGCAATGGTTCTAATAAGAAACGCCGTGTGATAACCTGGGTTTTTTTAAGTATGTATGGTATTCCTTGAAGCTCATACATACTCTAAGTTTCATTGCCTATTTTTTAAATTTCTAAATTTCTGCTTGTGATTTGGATATCTTGACTCAAATGATTGTAAACAAGTGTATACTCCACTGCAGTTTTCCATTGAAAGCAAAGTATGCCGTCTTCATTTTTGTGAAATTAACCATACAGAACTGCATGACTTCGTTAGTTAATGTGATGTTGTTGCTTTTTCCTTCTATGTTTGCAATGCTCCTCAGCTCTAGTTGAAGAACCTCCGAAAGAGGTAGTATTGAAGACCAGTGGCGACGCAAGCATGCACGAAAGTTTTTCTTCTCAGTCCTTTCAAATGGCTTCTTCTAAACAAGAGGCTTCATTCAGCAGTTTCAGCAGTAGCAGCATGACTGAAATGAAATTTGAAAGCATGTCTGCCAAAAGCATGTCCTCCATGAAAGAATCCTTTGTAGAGATGAGCTCCAGCAGTATTATGGGGAAATCTAGCATGGCTCAACTGGAGAGTTCAACTAGTAAAATGCTTAAATCAGGTCTGAGAGGTGAGCATTACAATTATTGGTAGAGTTAGTGCTTCAGCTACCCTGAAGTAGTCCTCTGAGTAAAGCTGCTTCATGGCTTAGTGAAAACAGACTAACTTGGTATTTCTTCTCCTGTTTTATAAAGGAGTACCACCCAAAATTGAAGCTCTCCCATCTGATATCAGCATTGAGGAAGGAAAAGTTCTCACACTATCCTGTGCCTTTTCGGGTGAACCTGCTCCTGAAATAACATGGTACTGCAGAGGGAGAAAAATTACCAGTCAGGACCAGCAAGGCAGATTCCACATTGAAACCAGTGAAGATCTGACCACCCTGATCATCATGGATGTCCAGAAGAATGACGGTGGACTTTATACTCTGAATTTAGGGAATGAATTTGGTACCGATTCTGCCACTGTGAATATAAATATCCGATCACCTTAGAGAGCTTAATCTGTACTATTTACACTTGTATTTTTACAAGTGATTAATATATGGACTGAAATATCTGATATGTAAATATAAAAGAAAAATATTTTTTTACCTACCTGAACGAGACAAAGTCCAGATCTATACATTATGACTTATAGTCATTATTGACCTATGAATTTAAAACACTTTTTTCACTGACATGTACATACTGTATATAGCCGAAGTTAACGGTTATGAAGTTTTGTACCGTTTATTTTATGACATTTTGAAATGTAACTTTTGGAACTAACAGTTGGCAGGGGAAAGTTTCCTAGCAAATGACTACCCTGCTCAACATTTAACTAATTTTTGCGCCTCAACTCATTGTTGATGTCTAAGAATGCCTCAACAGGTAGAGAGGCTCCCTGTTGAAGATTACCTACACCTAAGACGTGATACTGTGCACAGTATTTCATACGTGCACAAATATTTATGTTGAATCAGAAATGTAAGGCATTGGTGGTGTTTGCAATTACCCTCCTGTAAGCATTGCTTTAATGTTTTACATTGGATCTGATTATGTCATAATTTTCATACCTGACTGACAATTTCTGGACAAAGTGCGAGCGGCCAGCACTTTGTTCACCCACTGTGTACTGTTTCTGACATATTGACTGCCTGAATAGCTTTTAAAAAAGTAACATCGCCTGGCCATCCCCTTAATCAACAAAGCTATTTAGGTATTCAAGTGCAGCAGCAGTACCCCATCTCGGAGGTTCTTAGGGTGCAGTGATTGAGTTTGTGTGGTAGTATTAGACACCCAGTAGTCACTTCCGGGCAACTAAGCAATGAACCACAGTTTGAAAACAAACTGTTGCTACAACATCAAATAACAGCCTGCACTTCAATTTGCTTTAGTTCTCCTAATGTAGTAATAGAGCTTGGTAGCTGTTGAACCTCCTTGAGATAGAACTGTTCATTTGAAATAAAGCATGCTTTCTGCACCATAAAGTCTGTGACTACTTCTTTATTTATTATGCTGCTTTTACAGTTCCTGTACTACACTACATAAAGAGTTTCTGAAACAAAAGATGAGGTAGAATTGCAGTTCTCCAATGTAAACCAGGTAGTTAACTATTGACAATCCAGCCATCTGTCAGAAACAGCCTCTCCACCAGCCAGCCTTGGAAAGTTACTTAAAAAAAAATGTTTTTCATAGGTTCCTTATTGACAAAGGATAAATTCTACCACATGCCTAAGCACTGTGCTGTTCCTACCCTTCTGTTATTTCCAGGCTTTCCCCTACACCGTCTTCATTTTTTGGCAGCTTCAACCTGTACAAACTAGTTGACTCTAATTGCCTGGACCAACAAGTCACCTCCAGTGGGTGATTAATCAATTCTTCAACCCACAAGTCAGCTGACATATCTGTCAGAGCAAATCCTGTCTTCACATTTGGGGGGCTGTGGGAGGGGTTGGGATATGTTATCTCTGGGGAAAAATGTATCAAGGTCAAAGGAACAAGTCTTCTAGAATTCACTCTGTAGAAAAAGCTTGAGAGCAACACATTCACAGAAATGCAACACTTCAGGAGCTGTAAAATTCTCTGAAGTGGAGCAAGAGCATTACATAGCAAACATGATGCATTGCTGTGACTCTCAGCATAGCACTAACACTAAAAAAAATACTCAAGTTCATCAGAAGAAATTAAGCAGATAAAATGTTTAAAAAACCTATTCCAAAAAGACTCACTGTAGAACCTTTTTTTATACTTTCCTATATATTATCACTATCTATCCAAATTATGCAGGAAAGCTAAGAAATAGGGACAAAACAAGGACTAATGTAAAAATAAGGATTTCAGAAGAGCTAAGCTCTGGGTCAGGACAAAATCCAAACTTTCTCAAGTGATGGAAGCAGTAATTATAAGTACGAAAGAGTTTAAGAGCACATGGTATTTCTTCCTTAGGGAGAAAAGTTAAAAAGAATAAAAATTATGTTTAAAAGGCTGTGCATTTTAATCTTTAAACCATTCAAAGAGGAAAAAAAAAAACTCAAGAAAGCTTCTAATTCTCATTTTTTTAGATGTTTAAAAACACCCCAACCAACAAACTCAATACAAGACAAAAATGTGTAGGTACAGTCTTGTTTAGCTAACACGTAACTTGTGTACACAGGCACATAATAAAGCTAATACTAAAAACACACTAGATATTTACTCATCTCAGCAGAAAGATATAAGTGATAGACAGCATCTGCAGATTTAACCATGGCCTCTTCTACACAAAGGCTACTGGGAACTCAATCTGACATGGCCTCTACTGAGTCTCAAAACACTCAATCAGTAAAGAGGAAACACTGGTGTGACGGTGTAGGCAACTTCATCCTGCCAGTACCTCTCCGGCCCAACTCTGCACAGCACTTAAGCAAGTACTTTTGGCAGATGAGTCACTCATGTCTAAAAATAGGATTTAAAATACTTAGGGGCTTTGCTGAAATGCAGCTTGAATAGATAATGTTGCAGGCTGACCAGCTGAGCCAGTGTTTTTCCACAAGACTGCTAAGCAAATGCTAACCTAGAGTGACATTGCTGAAGTCACAACCTAAAGCTTCGATATTCCATTTCACAGAACACATCCCTAAGAATAATATTTTTCAAGACAATAGATTAAGCAGTCTCTGGATGGAAAGAAATAAACATTTTGAATTATTTACTTATTATATCCAGGTCAAATACTGGGATTTCTAACTATATAAGCTGACATTTGTTCTCTCAGATAGACAGATCAGATCTATTGAGCTATAAGACCAAGTTTATAAAAATATCCCACCACTGATAAAGTGCATGCAAGCATTTGGCACTCATGTTTCCTGAGTGCTGATGCATAAGGAAAAATTTTTAACAAAGCTCTGTGAGCTCCTGTACAAATCCTACTATAGAGCTATGTATTTTCTACTAATATTTTACATGTGGCAGCCTGAGAAAAATAACTGTAATGGTGGAGAGCCATAATACCACTGAGAGATTAATTTTAGCTGGTTTTCAGACATAGACATTTCCTTTGTTCCGGTATCATACCCCTTCTAAAAGTTTCTAATTTGCACCAACAGGCAAAACAGCTACACTAGAATACTTAGTGATAGGGGTGTAGCAAAACTCAAGTTTATAATTTGTGAAAATAATCTTAACAAAAACAAATAGGTGTGATTTCAATTTTTAAGTAAGGAATAAAATTTTTTTTGCAGAAACAACCACTGAAGTATTCCTATCCCAAAGACTGATTTCTCTGAGGAAAAAAAAGTTTAAGAAGTGAAGCTGAATTACTAAGTTGAAAGACATAATAACATTAATTTACAGTACTTTAAAGCCCCTGAACATTGTAATCTCAGTATTCACAGCTCTCCAAATCACTGAGTGCCTTACCATTAATTCTTCTCTGGAAGCTGGTAATTTCTAAGCATTCTATTTCTAATCATCTGATGTTAGGAACTTCAAAGATATAACTGAAGTTACCACTTTTCATCTATGTCCCACGCTTATATTCTTTAAGTAATGAATACTATTTAGAAATTTGAACTGGTTTCAGATTGATCTCTTCAGAAGCACATGAGATCAAAACTAGAAGTACCAACTACCTATTCTGTTGAGGTTCAGCTCTCATTCTGCACTAGAAAGAATGATACAATCAGGCATTCCTGATAAGCTCTCCCATAAACTTGGAAATTAAATATGTAAGAGCAGCCAGGTATTTTTTAGTCTTACTTTGCATGGATCATTGTGATTCAGCAAGATAATTTTCAGAAATTATTTCTTAACTCTAGTTACCAGAATTATGACACCATATTACCTTCACTAATTTCACTGAAATACATTTTAGGATGTTTGGCACAGCTATCTATAAAAAGTCTGATTTAACAGAAACATATCACACATATATACATAAAGCTCAAATGATGGCTTTGTGGACCTAGAAAAACCCAAAACAGCACTGAAGCAATTATATGCAAATTTTGTGCTTGGATCTGATCACAACAACTTTTGTCTTGAGGCAGTATTTAAAATTATTACTTACTACTACATTTACTGATCAGTCTTACTTTGTTTTTGCACAACATGGAGTTCAGCCTCTTTTCTTTGTAGTAGGTGGAAGCAGAAAAAGGTATCTGTCATTGTGACATGTAATTAACACTGCAGAAGCTAGCAGAAACCTCAGTGAAATTTCAAAAAGCACTTCTGACAGCGTATTATTCAAGACAACACTCTCATTGCAGTATGTAGTTTACTTCTCTGAACATCTTCTTTAATACTTATTTTTACAATTGTCGTGTCATACAGAATACATTAAAGCAAACATTCAGAAAAAAAAAGGAAAAGCAGGTGTGTGGCTGATATGCATATGCCAGTTTGCACGGAAACTGAAAGAACTGAGCACAAATGACAGCTCTGAGCTGGTATCCACAAATCCCTTTTACAAACCATTCCACTCCACTTGAACCTGACATAATGGTTTATAAACTGGCATTTTATATAAGGCCAACAGCTCATATGTTTCTCCTCAACATTTGGACCTATTTTGATTTAGATAAATCAAGATTCCAAAAATTCATAAGGAAAGCTTCCATTCCCACCTGTTCTTTCCAGCCTGCTTCAAATCATTTATACACACAAAAGGAAGACTAGTTAAACCAAATTTAAGATCTGATTATAAAAACAGGTTTTGGTATGTGCTTGAGTACAAAAAACCCTGTACATTTATTTAGCAATTGTGTAAATCAAGAACAGTAAATGGCTTGCTTCAAGTGCTCTACAGCTAAGACTTCATAGACCAAGTTCATCCCTAAACAAACACCCCAAAAAACCCCAAAAGCTTACAATGCTAATATTAACAACCTTCTTGACCAAGGTGCTAGTAGGCACTATTGTACTATATTATTCATTAATTATTAAGAGAGTCAGACTCTGACCTCACAGTTAATGCAAATTTACACTGATGTAACTGAGAGCAGAATCCATCTTCTGGTGTATACCACCCTCAAATGATATAAAGGAGTTGCAAAAACAGATGCTCCCTTTTGTATAAATATGTCATAAATAAAACATATACAGATACAAATATTCATTACTACAGCAGCTTAGAACGGTCTAACATTTCAGCTCTTGTTTTTATCACACTTTGCTAAAAACACATCTTAAGTAAGCAGAGTAAATCTTAACAGCACTGTATTAATTATTTGGGATGCTACACACCCCAGAAACAATTTATGCACATTTTGAAGCTTTCAGTAGATCTTTAGACCTTTAGTAGTGAAAGTAGGTAGAAATTTTTGATGCAAAAAAGAATAAATAAATAAAAACTATTAAATATCCCATGTTTGGTACAAATACTTCATATTAAGTTATTTTTATACATTTGTTTAGAAAAATACACTAAATATTTTTACTTTCATTGCCTAAAAATAAGGACTGGATTATGTATATCCTTGTGTTCTTAAAGGCGGCAATGTCAATTACCACCAAGCTGCTGGAGCAGAGCCATTAGTGCCCATTCCCACAGCCCTTACACTGGCAAAAAAAAAGCCATTGTGGGGCTAATCACAGCTCCAGGTGGATGACCTGGTAAAAATGACCAAGAGGCTCATGGCACAAGTTGCATTTTCTCCAAAAAAATGAAAACTTTTTGCTGAATTTTATAATGCTTGTTTACTAACACTTCAGTCAGACCTCCACACTTTTTTAAAAAGAGCTGCATTTACAAATGTGGATGCTTATCTGTTAAAGCCATCATTTGTTCCAAAAAATGCACATTCAAACTGTGAAATATTAGGAAAATACTCTTGCAAATAAACTATATAAAGATAAAATACACTTCAAAGATAGTATTTACGTTATTCTATAAAGTGCAGAGAAATCCTTCTAAAAAGGGAAATGACTACTTCCTATAACAACAGTATAATTACAGCAGCTTTTGCATAGCATTATTTATAGAAAATTTAATACTTTCAGTTGCTTCAGGAGGAAAAGGATGAAAGAGTCTCTTCCAGTTCAGATCTTTCCTTTGAAACTGATTTATTTTCTTCAGGAATGGTTGATGATACCAGATCTCCATTGACAGCACCTCTAGAACAATGGGCAGATCCTATAAAGAGATCAATTATGTATTTAATTTTCAATCCCCGAAAGTATCATCCAATCTGTCAATTATTGTATTTGTAAACTATTTCCCAAATATATGCAATCAGAAGAACTAGTCAAGTTAAAGTCTGCTTGAGAGGAGTTATAATGGAGTCAAAATGCCAGCAAGATTCAGAAGGAAAAAACATCGAAGAACTGACTACTAATTCAGCCCATCTAATCAGGAGGAACTATATTGGCAAGGATGTGTGCCTTCAGAGCTGTGCTGTTCTCTACAAAAGGCAAGAAGCCACTGAAATGAACAACCGTTCCACAATTCAGCGAGTGAACTATCCCTGCAACTCACAGAAATCAAAAATAGTTAATTTCATCTGTGGCAATAAGCAGGTGGCAAACAGCAATATTCCACATCAGTTACCACATAATCATTCATGTGAACAAATATCCCTTTTCCAGATAGGTCTTAATTTTATCTTGCCAGTAATATCACTGATTTCAATACAACTACTCCAGCTGCAAGATCATTTGTAATATGGATGGAAGCCAGCACAAGTCAACCAGGTAACAAACCATACAAGTGCTCTTATTTATAATATAGGAATCTTACAAATAAAACATTATTCTTCATGCCAATATCAGTGCTGCTCTAAACAGGGAAATAAACTGTACTGCAAGATACAAAAACTCCCTGCCTTTCGCACTTACTCTGAGAATCTTCAGAAAGTGTATCACTGTAAGATTCTGTATCCGAGTATGTTCTTCTGCGCCTCTGAGAAAATCGGTGAAGAGATGAACCTGGTTCTTTTACAGAGTGATTAATCCTACAAAGGAAGTGAGATCTATTAGTAAGCAAAATCTCTAACAACCCACGCAAATTTTATATACTTTAAATAATTTTGGTTATTTCCAACCCAACCAATTTTATATACTTTAAATTGGAAATAACTTTGGTGCTTAGATTAAATTGTGAGTATTAATGCTTTTTTGCTAGTCTACTATAGCAGACTAAAAATAGCACAGTCAACAATCTTAAATTCACAATTGCAAAGCCTGAAAGTAGAAATAAAAATGAAGGAAATAATTTGAGAAACTGAAATACTGACTGAAAAAGAATGTTAGCATTTCAATCTCTAATTTCATGAACTTGTCAAACCAAGCCATTTGCATAAAGCTTCTAGGATGATGAAATTTTGGTACTGTATTAAAAATAGTGGCTGCCACCAATAGCTGATAATCTGCACCTTTTGTTTTTAAAATTAGATCAATTTATGATTTTTAATTTTTTCCAAGCAAATTCTTCTCACATTTTGGTTTTAATGCTAGTAAGTTCAGGGAGGTCTTTTGAGACACAAGAAAAAAATTTAAGGAAACAGATAATTACCTTTCTGAATAGCAAGGACCAGGGTGGCTAATGGAACGCTTCATCTAGGGGAAAAAAAAATTCCGAAGAACAAACAACACCAAAAATCTCACAACCTACTCAGAAGAATGATATGGATATCTACATTACTCCTTACTTTATTTACAGTCTTTACAAAGAGAGATGGCAATTTTTTTTTATAAAAAGCAACCACTATGAGTTAAAAATCTGATTAAACTATATGAAAACAGGTGGATTGCCATCAATTTTAAAAGTTTTAGAACATTCACACAAGAAATAGTTTACTACAAAAAGATGCTACCTCCTATCTATGGAATTCATTCCCTCTTGCACTGAAGCTCCTCAAGGAGGCATTGTTAAATGCTATGATATACAGAAGTATCAAGACATTTTTCCTTTACCAAATGGAAGTTCAAATTCCTCATTACACAATAAAGCCAAATTATGCCTCTTGATTCCTTGTGGCTTCTCTGCTAATACTGTCAAATCTCTATGCATATCAAAGAAAGTTACTATTTTAAATCATAATGATCAGCTTTGTAAGTAAAGTGACTGAAGATAAAGAGATGAAAGATCGATGGAAAGAAAGAAATTCCTACAAGAGAATTGCACAATACAGCTCATCTTGGAATACATACACAGAACTAAGAAAGCATTTGATTCCCCATACACTGTCCTTCTAAGGGAATTAATTAATAGTGAATAGTTATGCAAGTAATATCTTTATCATGATATATCTTTTTGTTAAATAAGGGAATGATACATTAACACAAACATCTCTAATTACATACACTGAAACATATGCTATCTTGCTGAAGTGCTTCAAGTCACAAACCACTTAAGCAGAACGTGAAGTTATGTAATTTTTATGATCAGTGTATAGTTAGCACTCTAAAAAAACCAAACAGTTGAACTGAGGAAAAGTTAAACCTCATTCATTTATGAGATACCTCTTTACAGGGCCTTGACACGTATGATAAACTACTCTGATGATGTAAAGGCCAGCAAACTGCAAAGCAAAAGACTGAGAACAGAAAACCGATTTATATTTGGGACCAGTACTGATTTAGAACTCAGTCAAGATTTCAACTGTGGACATCATAGCACATAACAATAGCATAGCGTTCTGCCACTCCTCCCCCCCAATCTAACCACCAGTATGACACTTAGAAAAGATAATATTTCAAAATGTCTAAACCATTTGAATAGGTGATGGTGACACAGGAGAAACCAAGGGATCAGGGTGAGGCAGCTGGAACATTTCTGGCTTAAACTTGGCATTAGCAATCTTCACACATTCTTCAAGTGTTGTGATAAATGTATTACATGTGGCACTAAGCAAGGAAGAGGCTTCATTCATGTTCTGAAAGTAAATGAAAGTACAAGCATAAGCAAGAAAAAAAAATAAAATGTTCAAATACAACTTTCCTCCACCACCTCTCCCACACACACTAATTTCCCTCATTACCACAAAGAATTTATATTTCCCGTATTTTTAATCAAATGTATACCTTACCATAAGGCCAATTTAAGAAAACACATGTGACAGCATTGCAATTTCTTTGTGACATCTGAATTTCTTTACGGTACCAGCCAACAATGCCTTACTGCAAAGCTTGTCTCAGAGTGACTAACTGGTATCAGATCATTCAGTGAAACAAATGAATTGCAGCAGAAGGTGTGAACAGTTTAATCACTCTAGAGCAAGGAGCTGCAGGTCCATTTCACCTCCCTGAACTGAAAACTTGCTCTGCTGTGACTAAGTTTCCACCCCAGCTTTGCACTAAAGGATCAACAACATTGTTCACATGCTGCTCAAGAGTGAAAAGAATGAAGTCATTCACAATTTCCAGTCCTTTTGTTCAAAAGCAGGAATACATTCTAGTATTGTACTTGTGCACATTCAGAGGCAGATATCTACACTGCATGTTTCCAATGCCTGGAACACTAGCTTTCACTGATAAGAAAATGGAATGCCATCCCACATAAGAAAGTAAGAATGGACCAACTAAGATTGTTTAAACTACTTGAACAAAGATGCAAAACAAGACAAAATATTGTATTGCTCATATGATAGCTCTACTGGCCTTTTAACTAAATGGCTCAGGAACACAATTGGTTCCTAACACCTGGCACAATTACAGTTAAATCATCCAGGTACTTTACACACAGAAAATCACTATTAGTACATCTACACACAAGCATTCAAAATTTGACATTAGGTTAAGTGTCCCAACACTGGGGAGATGAATAAGGTTTAAGACAACAGTAACTTGAGGTGTATTATATAATGGAATGAAAAGAAATTCTAGAATTGTGCACCTCAATGCTGGGAGGAGAGCGAGTCTCATCACGGTGAACAAATTCTTGTATGGTATGAACTTGCTGCATTAAAAGATCACAGTAGAGACGAAGTTCAGACATTTTGGTTTTAAGAGATTCATTGGTCTCACTTATTTCTACAGAAAAAATGGAAATGTCAATTTATTGCATACAATGTATATACACATTGCAATTTTTAAGCACTTTTCATTTAAAGATCAATTTAAAAATCCACTTAAACTACCCCTTGATTTTGAGGAAAACTGCAATGAATCAAGAATTATACTTGAAGCAAACAATAGTTCTGGATAACTGGTGCTAATTTAATTACTATTATGAAAAAGGCACATTAACAGGAAAAATAAAGTTGAAATGTTTCTTGGCTGCCATGTAATGTTGAAAAAATTACTGGATAAAACTTATGCCACCCACCAGAGGGGCTGGAAACAGTTACATTAAGCTTTTCAACAGAAATTATGGAAAAAATAATAGTCACTATAAAGAGTTACTATAACATCAGAAATGAAATGTCTTCACAACAACTACAATGTGTTTCTTCTAGTGACAACAACACCTTGTAGTATTTCAGATTCTTAAGATATAAGATGTCAATGCAGATGACTTCCAACTCTAATACTGAGGGGGAATTTACCATAGAGATGACTACAAATAATTACAATTTATATTAAAAGACAATAATACTGACTTTGTACCACAATATTTGCACTATGATTATTTGAAGAAGTGTTACCTAGTAACTAGTTACTCTAGGTAACACACATACCTTTTTCTTTTTTTGTTCTGGTATCTGCTAAACAGGCTTTTGCACTCCCCAGTGCTACCAGCCACCTTTGCCTTTCAGCTGCATTAACTGCTTTCATATAGAAATGCTGCTCCCCTGGGATGATTAGCTCCATTCTTGTGTTGTCTGTTGCATGAACTGTGACAGAAGAGAAAAAAAATTGAAATAATAACATCAACTGAGTAACAATCATTTATTAAATATTACTCAAAGTTTTTTAAAATGCTTATGATAATCCCACAGTAATACAGTAAATCATAAAGCACCACTGTTAAGTAAGGAAAAGCCCAAAGCTGCTCAGCCTTTCTCCCTCTTTCCTTCACCAAAAGAACAAAGTAACAAGCAAAATCAACTGGAATGGCAAAAAGAAAAAAATTTTTAAAAGTGATCCTCCCCTCTTTGCTTCACTGATTTCATCTACACTAAAGAAACACTAACAAAAAGGAGGTACCGCATGAAAAATACTTGTTGGCCCATGTAAAATAAGTTCCACTTTTTAATATGAAAGTACCCACATCACAAGCTGAGTCACCTGTGAGGATCTGGAAAAAAGTCATAGTCAACAGCAACAGGAAGCGAGAAAACACCTGGCTATTAGCCAAGGAGGCTGACCTACAGTTAGGAATACACTGAAGATTAAACTCTTACTTCAGAACAAACCATTCACTTGCTGTCTGAAATACACTCATCACCGTGCATGTGCGCAGCTGCTAACAGTGACAAAAGTAAAAATTACTCAGGAAACCAAAAGACTAATCACTTCTGGTTTGTAAGAATCTCTTTGGATCACTTTTGGATCACTGCTGCTGCTTTTCTGGAAAACTGGCTTTCATGATTCAGTCTCTATCCCTGGTCATAAGAGGAAAAAGCAGCAGAACTAAGCAGCTAGCTAACATAACTTCAAGCATGAACCATGTGCACATAACTATTAAAACAAAAAGTAACAAATGGTGTGCTCTAAATCTCAACACAGAACTCTATCAACTATTATAATTCATTAATAATTCATTATTAGCTGTCATAACAAATATTATTACTATTATTAATATTGATAATATTAATCATTATTAATATCTGTGATAATTCATTATTATCTGTGAACTATGAAGCTGACACACTGGACTAGAGGTAAACAAAACCAGAGGAGGAAAAACATGTGATGCAAAATGTATGGTTGATGATCTTTTCTATTTCCATGGCAGCTAAAATTTTCTCAAGCAGAAATCTATTAATTCTTACCTTTTATTTCACACACAGCCATCTTTATACTTCCTTTGCTGCCTTTGCAAACATCATCCTGGGAATCATAGTATGACAATATCCCATTGTCTAAAACAAACCACCGAGGCTGCCAACCTAGAGACCAAAAACGTGAAAGTTTAGTCTAATTCCTAAATTGTAAATAAAATTCATCTCTTTGGCTGTTAAAACTTTAATAAAAGAGGCAAACATTAAATTAATCTTGTAACACACCAGGAAGTAATCAACCTGCACAGTCTGAAGACCAAAGCCACTCTACAGCCAGACTAGTGTTATATGGATATTCCATTCCCATTCGTTTTGGGTGCAAGATTTTTCTTCTATTTTCACTGTATTATATTCTAGAGAAAAATTAAATTTTAATTTAGCCACCACAGAATCCTGTTTTGAAGGCTGTTAAATTACATACTTCTGGAAACTCATTCTCACTCAAATATATTTTTCAGGCAGATTTTTCTAAGATTGTAGGAACTTATTTGTAAGATACAAATAAATGACTGATGCTACCAACTGCTATGCTATGTTATCCTTTAGTTACTGTATTTCAGTGAAAATTTTATATTTCAGACACGTACTTTCTCCATTTCTACAAATAACACAGCACTAAAATATTCCAGTAGAGAATAACAATTACACGGACCCATTGTACTCTGGGTCAGCTGTACAATAGGAGCAAATTATCTCTCTGTTTTACAACTTGACACCAAACTTTAACTTCTTGCATGGTTTAGGGTTTGGAATGGCAAAAACTGTGTGGCCAAGCCCTGTAGGTGTTTAGCAACATGACAGTGTGGCCCAGGGTGCTTTCCAGTTGCCATCCCAATAGTGCGAGCTGAGGCCATCCAGCAGCACTCTGTTTTAACACAGGAGGCTAAATCAGGTACCAGACTCAGAAATCAGCTACAGGCTTCAGACTACTCACAACATTATAGAATCAATAAAGTTGGAAAAGATCTCCAAGATCAACTAGTCCAACCTTTAACCAATCACCACCTTGTCAACTAGACCAGAGCATTAATGACCACATCCAGCTGTTTCTTGGACACCTCCAGGGACAGTGATAACCAACAACCACCTTCCTGGGCAGCCTGTTCCAACACAACCCTTTCCATAAAGAATTTCCTCCTGACGCCCAACCTGAATCTCCTATGGTGCAGCCTGAAGCCATTTCTTCTCATTCTGTTACTTGTTATCTGTAAGAGGCTGAGCCTGGCTCTAACCTCTTGTCAGGGAGTTGTAGAGAGATAAGGTCACCCCTGAACGTTCTTTTCTCCAGGCTGAGCCCCCTCAGCTGGCACAGCTGGTCCTGGTATGACTCACTCTCTAGACCCTTGACCAGCTCCACTGCCCTTCTGTGGACACTCCAGCACCAGCTTCAGTACAAGTTGTAACACTAATTCAAGAAGAGTAAGACCAGGCTGCATTAAATCACATTACCATTCCATGATAAAGAAATAATACCATGTAACTGCATATTGTTTCTTTTTTGTTGTTTACTAGCTGTAACAATAAGCATACATGTCTTTTTAAATGCAGACTGATAACTAAAAAGCACATCCACACTCAAATTTAAAAGCAGAATATTAAGAACTACAAACTCTAAAGGATAAGAACTCACACAGGAAATATTTCAAATGGTGCATTTATGTCAACACTAATACTCAAAAAATATGCAATTCAGAAGACTCCTGTAAAATGCAACTCAAAAATGCATGGCTCTTTTCTTCAGTTACATTCTGTTGCAAGACTCTACTGTTCTTATCTCCTGTCAATGCCTGTCAAAACAGTCTTATTCTGCTAAAACGGGAACCTATATGAATGACTATTCCAGCCTCACATTGTTCTAGTATTGGAAAAAAACAGAAGCAAAGGACCTAAAAGGCCAAGTAGCCTCCCAGAAGCAAGCCCAAGAACAAAAACACCTCTTGTAATTTGAAACTGGGCAGTATTCTACACTGGAGAAAATATTAAACAAATTTGTACTTCACAAACTCTCATTTGAGGAGAAAAAAAAAAAAAAGCAGCCGTATTTCTGGTTTGCTTTTAATGAATGAAGAAACTAAATGTTTTCCCCAACACTTCAGCAACAATAACAAGCTCCTTTGTGCTTAGTGTCTAGAATTAATGACGAGAACTACAGCCTATTTTCAGCCACGGAAACAGATACTATACAGATAGTAGAGTAAGAACGTAGACGATAACAAAATTTAAACACTTCACTAATATGATTAGATTACTTTTAACAAAAATGCTGCCCTCCTACTTTCTGAAGATTGTAGGTAATCCCTGACTAATTTTGAAATGCAGGAGCAGATGCTCTCTGTTGGCCAGCATAAGCCTAAGGAAGGGTTCTGAAGTTCACTGGTTTAGAGGACTACTGCCTTCCAGCAGAAATTAGCTACATGCTAACAGTCCATGGTATGTATAGCATTCACAGCTACTGTTGAGTATTTGCTTATTAAATAACAGACTGCTCCTTAAAAGAGGAGCAACCACCACAAGAGTTCATTGCCTTTATCCATCTATCTTTTCCTATGGCAACTTTTTTTCCTTTTTTCCTTTTCAGTCATGTAAGTGACAACTTTCATTGTTTTGAAAACAACCTTGTGCTCAATCTTTCTCTCATAACCACAACTTTTCCTCCATGTGTTTTCTCTATAGTTACTGTGAAGAAGAGACAAAGGCATCAAATATCTATTTAATTACAGTACAACTGTTCCCTTTTACCAGAAGGCCCAAATCTGTGGAGACATAATTGCTCTGAAAAATGCAAGATTATGCTCTGTACACTTCATTTCACAGCACATCTGTACAATCCTCATAACGCGGCCCACATTTTATAATTCCCTCAAAAGGGAAGCTTCACACCACTTCACACTGGCAACCTGCATATGCTGAAACAGAATTCCCCTTATGAAGTGCTGAAGAAACAGAGGGCAAAGAAGATACTGCCAAAGCAGTGTAATAAGAGGCACGATAAGGCATGGTATGTGATCCAACGCTGATCTGCTTGGGAGAGACAATTAGTCCTGTCACAGTGTCAGAGGAGAAATGTTTCACCTTGACACCAGTGCCTGCCCGCTGCCTGCTCCAGAGGGAGATGGTGTCTCTATTACAGCAGAGGATCAGCCAAACAGAACAAGGCAAATGCTGATATTTGGTGCACTTCTTCTCTGCAGCGCCTCCAAAAACACATTTAATGAAACTGATGTTCATCCTGTGCTTTCCAGGTTGGGATACAGGAGCTCCCTGTCCCGCTGAGAGTCTCTGACTAACTCGGCAAGGCGCAATCCAGGTCGCGAGAGGGGCTCGGCAGAAGGCCAGGGCCGGGCACAGCTCCGTGCGGCTGCCGGGGCAGTGGGTTCGCCCGGCTCCGGCCCGGCCCGGCCGCCGCCCGCACGGGGCGAGAGCGGGGAGCGCGGGGGCTGCCCCGCCGGGCGCGTCCCCCGACGCGGCCCCAGAGCGGGCTCCAGGCCACCGCCGCCCCAGGGCCGCCTCCGTCGCGACGCTCGGCCGCTCTCCGGGGCTTGGATCCGAGCAGGAACGTCTCAGCCAACGCGTTACCGACAGCTCCGGCCGCCCGCAGGACGCCGGGACCCCCCGAGGCAGCAGCAACAGCAGCGGCGCATCACGGCCGAAGCCGAGCCGAGCCCCAACCGCCGCCCCCCGGGCCCGGCCCCCGCGCCTACCCGCTAGATAGTTGGTCCACTTGTACAGGACCCCCTCCATCGCTCAGAGCCCGGCGCCGGGCCGCATCCTCCTGCTCCGCCGCGGGGAACGGGCGGCCGCGGCCGCCGCGGGGATGGCGCTCCCCTCCCGGCCCCGCCGCTGCCTCCCCCGCGCGGAGGCGGAGCCGCTCAGCTCAGGCGCGGCGGCCGCGGCGGCTCCGGCGGCGCCGCCCGCTCCGCGGGGCGCTCTGCATCCCCCATGCGCGCCCGGCCGCGCTCCCGGCCCCGCCACCCCGAGGCCGCTTCCGACGTCCCTTCCACTTCCTGAGCGGAGAGGGCGGCCCGAAGAACCGCCCGCCCCGCGGCCGCTGCCTGGGCCGGGCTCGTCCCCACGTCCGGCGTGACTGAGGCGGAGCGGCGGCGCCGGCGCGGCCCCCGCCCCTCAGCGCGGCGGGGACAGTGCCACGCCGGCGGCCGCGTCGGAGCGACATGGGTCGGGGGCTGAGCCTGCTCCTGCTGCCGCTGGCGCTGCTGGCGGCCCCGGCGCGGGCCGAGGGCGGCACGACGGCAGCGGAGGAGGTTCAGATAGAGGTGCTGCACCTCCCCGAGACCTGCAGCCCGAAGAGCAAGAAGGGCGACCTGCTGAACGCGCACTATGACGGATTCCTGGCCAGCGACGGATCCAAGTTTTACTGCAGGTGAGCCCCGGGGCAGCGGGTCGCAGGACGGGCGGCGGGCCCTGCCCGGCGGGTGCGTGGCACAGCCGCTCCATTCCCCCGAAGCCGGATAAGCGGGACTTGTGGCGCTCCCGGAGCGGGCACAGCTCAAGGACCGTACTGACCACATCAGCAATAGTAATTTCTCCCCGTCTCAACCTTTACTTGTGTTGAAGGATGCAAAGTTTCCCTGGAGTCAAACTAGGGAATCCCTAGGAGTCCTAGGGTCCTTAGGGAGAAACTCCGAGAGCCTGTAGCCCACACCTCACATGGAGCCCCCCTTTGTCGGAGTGGAAAAAACCCCATTATGTTGATATTTGCCATGTTCTGTGCTGTAACCTGTGCAGAAAAACTCGGGTTGGGAGGAGGAGCTCCTGGTAGGAATGCACGCTGACAATTTTAGGCAGAAACTTTTATATAGCATCCACTTCCACATAGTTGGCACTGTGTAGTGCAACCACATTATTATACTAGTGGTTTGCAGCCTTTTTGCCTCGTGCCTGTTGCTGTTTCCATTCTTGATTTGTTGTGCCGTCCATTTTTCCACAAAGTTATAATTTCGTATTTTGCTTTTTCACTTTGCCCCATCCATCTATCCTCAGACACTAGCTCATTACAAAATCTTGATCCATTCCCCCACTTGTCTAATTTAAGAAAAAAGTATATAGGATAATTCTACATTTAACAGTACCATTTAACTTGCATTTCTTTGCCTGTTGAAGTGGCTGACCGGTACATAGAGCCCTGTTCTCTGGATGTTTTGCTCAGTTGCTGTTCAGTGTTGTGCCCATACTGGGGAGGCCTCATATGACCAGAAGCTGCCTCAAGCACTGTCTGAGCTGGCCAGAGTGGTAGGTGAGCACACAGTACTCCAGCCGACATTTCCAGGTTCCACCAGCACACACCTGCACTCTCAGTCCCATCCCATCCTACAGTGTTGTGAACTGCTGAAGATATTTGCACTTTCTAGTGCTCCCCACATCCCTCTTCTTGGAGACTTCCTGCAGTGGCACCTTGTTTTTGGCATGCAGTGTATGTGATCAGAAAGATGGGATGTTTTTATAAGAAGTTCTAAAACAAGGTTTTAGTTCTTTTTAAAAAAGGACGTTTCCCCTTACATATATCAAGATTTGACTTTAAATGATAAATGTAGCAGAAAAAGTATTTATACTTTGTACTCTTGCACTCTAAACATTCTCTTGTGCTAATAATCTGTGTTCTTACTAACTGCAACTAAAAGTTAAATTTATGTTAAAAAATATTATATTAATGTTACTCATACACAATCTTTTTTTAATAGTCGGACGCAAAATGAAGGTCATCCGAAATGGTTTGTTCTGGGTGTTGGACAAGTCATAAAAGGCTTAGATATTGCTATGATGAATATGTGTCCTGGAGAAAAACGGAAAGTGACAATTCCTCCATCGTTAGCATACGGACAGCAGGGATATGGTAAAGAAAGTTCTAACACTAAACTTCGTCTTTCCTGTGTTTTTTACCCTTTGAAACATATAATCCATAGTATTGTCAATGTCTGTGAGAACTGGTGCTCCCATTTGGAGGCAGTGCAGCTCTGCAGCCCCAGTCCTGCTCATTGCTACGCAGTTTAAGTAGTCCTGACCACAGACCCACACCCAGGCCTTGCAGTTCCCACTAGAGCTCAGTACATGCCACCCAATGTGTTTGCCCAAGTATTGCCATAGTGTGAAAAATTGGCAGCAAAATGAAGATCTCCATGACCAATATCAGCATTACTGGATTAATATATTAAATTCCAGTCACATTTGGTTTTTATTATTTGACTGCTACCTGTTTAGCCTTTTAAGGAAAATCTTCATCTTCTGAGTAAAATGAAATATAATGCAGTGCAATTAATCTAAGTAGAAATAATTTGCTTAAAATACTGCTTACATTCTGAATAGTTAATGGCCCTCATTATCACATTACACAGTAATTGCAGCAGTGCAATGCATGAAATCTGATTTGAATATAAGATAATTCAGTGTGCAGATTACTTCAGAAAAGTTCCAGTACAAGTCTTATGCAGTGTGCCAGCACTCAAATGTAGATAAATTCAGCTCTGACCTGGGTGTAGTAGTTTCTGCGAAAAAGTAGCTCCTGCTCTATAATAATATTTTGGTACTGATATGTCAGAATTCAATGCATCAGTTTTGTCTTTAATACAATTTCATACAAAAAAGGAAAAACACTGATACAAATAAAAAATGTTCTTTAATACCGGTGTTAACTATTTGTTCCAGGTAGCACTTGAAGGAAGTAGTATTTTCCTACAGCACACCTGTCCTTTGTCTCAGCGTATTCCTGCATGCTGGGGAAGATACCTGCCTAATCTTGAATTAGAAAAGATGCATGTGGCTTTCTAAATCTTTACATGTCTTTCCTTTATTGGTATGTATATTTGTAAACTGCTGGCACTGAATTCTAATATTTTATCTTTCTTTTGTAAGGTGTATTTAAACCATGATTTATATTCAGATGTATTTAAAATGTCTACTTTTCTAAAGCATGGAAAGTTAAAACCTTTTGAACTCTGAAACCTGTTATTTTTAGTATGGCTGCTTTAGATGAGTAGTGTAATAGTTTTGTTTATCTTCTGTTTACAAACAGTGTAGATTCTTTAGCTTTTCTTCAGTTTATGAAAGATGGACACAAGCTCAAAATTCTGAGTGTCATGCTCACTGGCTTTGGCAGCTTGCATGTTTACATTTTAATTTTGCACTGCATGATTTCTTTGTGCTCTTTTGGCACTATTTTAGACTGCATTGGTTTGTTGCTGTCTCTTTTCAGTTCCCTTTTTTTGCCAGATGCATAATACGTGGATCTATGTTTGTAGGCAGGGCTGGTTTTACATCAGGTGGCAGAAAATGCTTTGATCCAGGAACAAAGAATTCTAACAGTTGTTTTCTAAATTCAGAGGCTTGACAAAATTTGAAGTTGTGGGGATTCTTAGCAAGTCAGATGACTTATAGTCTGTTGCTGCTTTTTGAGATGTACATTTTAAACATTATTTTACAGCATACCTTTTACCATAGGTATAATTCATACAAAGTAGGTAGAACATGTCTGTTTCTTCAGACAGACAATGCATAGGAGCATTGATCCACTACTGTTATATTTTAAATCAGATTGTAGCTGTTTAATAAAGACATGTATCTTAGAACCAGTCTCTAAATAAGCCCTGTCATATAACAGGATGTGAAAGAGTGAGAACTTTAGAAGTACTTGTTTTTCATGATAACCATTCGCCCAGCCTCTGCAAGTACCTGAACTGGTATGTGATACAGTTTTGTTTCAGGCACGTACATGATCAGCAAGTTTCTTCCAAAATCATTTATCTAACACAATCTTCGTGTCTATATCTACAACATTTGAATTCAGAGTTTAATCTGAATATTAACACAGCCTTTTTTAATAAAAAAATGCCTTACCTGTGAATTTATTATACATGTGATCTCTGCCCATAGTGTCTGATTCCTTAAACACTTTTTTTTCTTTTATTCATAGCACAGGGCAAGATTCCACCCAATGCAACGCTGATCTTTGAGATTGAACTTTATGCAGTAAATAAAGGACCTCGTAGTGTTGAGGCATTTAATCAAATAGACAAAGACGGTGACAAGAAACTCTCTGAACTTGAGGTAATAGTATACAAATAATTTGAAACAATTTATAAAACTATAGGTGTGGCTGCATCAGTTTTATCATTACATGAGCTGCTTCTGCTGCAGCTGATCATGTAAGGTTTCTTTGTGTTTACACAAACTACACTGCTGTAGTTTGCTGAAATTTGCTTTAATACATTAGTAAGTCTCACACTTCCTGTAGACAAGCTGTAGATGTGTCTGCACTGGAATCATAGTACATTACTTGTATACCCCCCGTGTCCTTGAAGATAGCTAGATTGAGTACTGACATAAAAGTCACAATGATTTGACTTTTTTCTTTTCTTCTAGATAAGCCAGTATTTGAAAGAAGAATTTGCAAGAGATGGCAAAAAACGTCATCCTTCTGCCCATGATGAAATCTTAGCTGATATATTTAAGAAGAATGACCATGATGGAGATGGCTTCATATCAGCAAAGGAGTACAATGTCTACCAGCATGATGAACTCTAAGTACTTTAAAAAATCTTTGGCTGTTTTCTGCACACTGAATTCTAAATAATAATACTTTGTCACAGAATTTTTGTATTTTTTTTATAGTGGAATCTTTTTATATCTCTTAAGGTGACTGTAAAAATCTTATTTTTAACATTCAGCTAATAAAATGTGTCAGATGTTTCAAAAGAAATAAAATTGAAGTACACCATGATCTAATATTTGTGGTTCTTACAACGTGTTCCAATCTACAGTATTGCTCACTAGTCTCTCATTTGATGAAATACTGATGAAAATAATTATTTCTGTTCTTTGGAGCACACAAAAGTTACAGTAACCTTTGACACAGCTGGAATGTAAGTGCTGACCACTTCTAAATCCCCTGTAAAACAGAAATGGAAATCTCGATCCCCTGTAAAATAAAAAGGGAATCCCAGGAATATAACTCTTAGACCCTGCAGGCTCCTAGCCTACCTTCTTGAGGAAAGGCCTTAAAATGGGCCAACTCTGTCTATGGAATGTTGAGATAAAAATGTTTTTAAAACAACTTAAAATAACCTCTTTGATGTATTATTAACAAGAAGAATTTGGTGTTGAAGAAAAAGCAGTATTTAAAATGAGTGTTTAAACTTTGACTTAGTAAAATCATGAAGTTCGCCAGTTTATTCAGCAGCGCCAAGTTAAAAATCTACACTATTATAATTTCATTGAATGAGGTTGAAGATGATGGGGGATGCTGTATATAAACATAAGTAATTAATTCTTTGGGCATCGTTCTGGTTTTCCTCACTGGAAAAATGCAAAGAAGTAGCAATAGTTAATAGGCAGTACTTGTATCTGTTAACTGTTCTGCTTGTGCAGAGCACATCATAACACTTGTGTAACATACTTCACTCTTCTCACATGAAAAGCAATGGCTGTATTCATTTCAACATGTAATAATGAGATGTACTCAGTGAAAGTGGCAGCACAAGTGAAAAAAGCTTTCATACCTAGGTTATCCTTGAAATAATTTTAAAAGGTTTAAAAAGGTCTTTTGCTCTGCCAGTGTAAAACCGTGTGGTGAGAAGTTTAACAGCACCCTGCCCCACAGCCCAATCCCAGCCCTGGACACAGCTCTGGTGTTCCAGTCCTCAACAGACTCAATTTCCTGAGGCTGGGATGCACCTGTTAAAAACCTTCACCCCTGAAGTCTTGTTGGAGTGAGCAGTTCCATTGTTTTCATAAGCTTCCAAAACATTTTCTGCTAAGCAGGTTTCTTTCTGAGCACATAAAAGAAAGTCACGAGCAGCTGTGACATAGAATCCAACTGCAGCAGGTAGACTGGCTGGTACTTTTTCATAATTAAACAAACGTGATATTCAGCAACAGCACCCTAATATGAAGCTCCCATCCATAGTTCCAGTTGTTCCCTTTTGGAACTGAAACATTAGACTGAGCTAAGTTTTAGCATGTTTTTTAATTTGATACTTCAGTTAAACATTCATGAGAACACTAAATTATTAACAAATATTCTCATTTAACCGTCATATGCCAGTGTAGAGAAAGGCAACATTTTGGGGTTTAACAACAAGTTTATGTAAACAACTTTGAGTTCTAGCATATATTTTGACATTTTGAAAATACTATTTAAAAGTATGTTTTTCATTATCGTGATAATGAGAAGGTTCTAGGAAAAACAGCAATGTCAGGAAATTCATGTGCATTTTAAAGTAGAGGTCATTGACTGTGAAGCATGGAATTTGAAGATAACAGCGTAATAAAATATTTTGCACTTTCACTGTTTTGCATTTCACAATTGGAGACATAGTTACTAACTCTGAAAAGTTTGTGGCACAGTTATGCCCATGTCTGTGATAACAGGCACTTACCCAGATCAGTTACTTCATTCTCTTATGCCAGAGGTCAAAACAGGGCACGGCATGCAGTCGTACATACTTCTGTCCATTAAAAGAACACTCCAGGCACCCATAGACTGTCTCCCTTTTTGTACTTCCCATTCCACAAAGGACACAGGGGCCTTTGGGGATGTTGTTATTAAGCAAATTAATTCGGATATGAGAACCGTCTCTGAGATAGCTTGTAGAGAGATCAGTCATGCTTGCAGCTTTTTCATAATAATCTGCAAAAAGGTCCTCCAAGTAAGGATCGGAGTTAGCAACAATTTCCACTACTCCTTTATCTGAAAAAGAACGCACAAGGAGAAGAAGCAGTGTTTTGTTATTGCATTATGATCTGTTGTTTAAAAAATATCAGCTTAATTATAGAAATAACAACTGATTCACAAAGCTGTTCTAAGCATGCCATATAGATTGCTTCCCATCAAAACCCGTGTGATGAAAATTCTTCTTCAACTTCACTTAAGACACTGAAAAAGAGCTAGAATTTTTTTGATATGACCTATGTAATTATATTTTTGGAAATACACCTAAAGCATAGGCATGCAGCAGGCTTCTGAGAAATTGGTGCAAAATCAAGCCACAGCTGTGTACTTCCTTGTTTCTATTTTTGCATTTCTAGTTTTATGTTCTAAACATCATAAATTCACTTTTATTTCCTATTATTTACAAAAAAAAATCCCACTAATACTTAATATGTTTAGAAAACTCAGGGTACTCCTTGTTAACCTCCTAGCAGATTTCTGAACATCCAGATGTGCCAGGTAGGAACTACCTACCTTTCCCTCTCTCTTCAGGGACTTACTAGATTGAGTGAAGAACGTTTAGGCAGCTACAGCTCCTGAAATGTATCATACCCACTGAAGATTTATTCCCCTTGTGTGGACTGGAGCAGCACTGAAGGCTTGGTCCATAAAAGTCCTTTGATCAAGAATGGGATACAGTGGAGGAAGAGCACCTATACACAGCAGCTTTTGGGACATGTTTACTGCTCAGCATTTATCTTCACACTCAGATCCGCAGATTTGCAAAGTACTTGCACCAAGGAGTGTTATAAGTTTAAGATCTTGATCTAAAGCTGCATGCAGGGATCACATTTTTATTGGATGCTATGTTCATATTAGAATGAAAAAAGAGGACTATGATGGTATCCTGTCACAGGAACATAGTGCCTAAGGAGTACATTTAATTATTGCAGTTAATATTGTTTGATATTTAAAATTACAGCTTTTGCCTTCAACTATTACTATAATTATAACTTGTATTGTATAATACGAGCTGTAAATGGCAAATACATGAAGTAGGCTCAATGTTATGCTAGCTGTGTAATTACTCACTACCAGTTTATCAACAGCCATACGTTTTAAGATCTTTAGAGTTTAATGAACAGATTTGTTATTTCTGAGAGACAGGTTCCCAAATTTAAATTTTGATAACTCTATAATAATTTCAATACATAGAAATAGAATTTCATTTCAATAGAAATTGAGAGGGTTCATTTTGCATCAATTTTTTTTAAAACAGTCATCTTGGACAGAAATTAAAGAAACAAAAATATACTCTTAAATAAGACATTTGTATATAAATATCAAAAGTCATACTTCGATGAAACAGATTATTCTTTAATCTCCTGAATTTGGTCAGTGAAGATGATCCAGATTTCTCTCTTTCAAATCCTCCTTTTGCAATTGGAGTCACGCAGAGTTCTGTAAAAATGAAAAGTTTTTTAAATGACTAAATATAAAAGGCATAGTTGCACAACGATTTATTATGCTTTCTAATCACCAAAGTTAGCAATGATTAAATTTAGCTTTGCTAATGTTTTTAATGGCTAGTATAACTTTATAATACAAGTCTGCACACAGTAATAGCCCACAGAATCAAGTAACACAGATTCAATGGGAATTTTTAACTGTTGGTGGCTTTCAATTAACATCCTCAGAGCCTGTTTTGGTTCATACACAAATTATGGTCATGTTAAAGGGTCAGGACACTTATTAGCATAAGAATGGAAGCCCTGATTCTGAAGGACAAACATTTCTGTAGTTTTACTTGAAAGTAGAAACGAAACATTGTAAGCAAGGCTGTGAGTTCTGTACTCACCTCTTCGATACTGAGTTGTATCCATAACTTGAAAGAAATACTATAAGGTAAAATCTATGCTGTGCAATTTTTTATTTGTTTCCAGTTGCTGCAATTAATTCCCCCTAAATATTTGTATGTGCAAATGATGTATCAGACTGAGATTAAAGCCCCAACAGAAAAAAGAAGTTATTAATTTAGGAGTTCTGTACATTTTTTCTTTATTTGTATCTTTGTACTTGCCCATTTTATGCAAAACTGATCAGATAGTCTCAGAAACCTGTTCCTCATCAGCTAGAAATATAACTAAGTGGGGCTTTTTGTTCCATGCAACCACAGAATTTAGAAAATATCAAGTTTAATTTTTAAGAAGTGTTCCCACCACAGACTGTTTTCTAGCATCTGCCTTGTCTATCTTTGCAAGCACTGTTTCTGTCAGAATGTCAGAATACTTATGTGCATAAAATTAAAGCATCCTGTTGTATTGGATCAGGGCTTATGTATATCAAGAGCAATAAAACACTTTGAAAAACTTTGATCATTATAAATAATAGCAGTAATGACAGTAATTCACATCACTTACCAAAATTACCATCCAAATGAATGTAGAGTTCAAATACACTAAAAGCAATAGTTGTATGAGCAGGAAAAACAATGGCTTTGTCCCGCCCTTTATAATTCTGGTCTTCAATTATGTGGAACTATAATTTAGAAAAGGATCAAAAGAATGAATGTCACAAGTTGAAATGAATAAATAAACAAAATACTAATCTTCATATATTGAGAATTATAATGCCGGGGGAAACTTTGAAATTGAAGATCAAATTTCACAACTGAAGAATTTTCTATTAACTACTTTGCATTTTAATAAATTTTGATACAGAGAGAGTAATTTGCATCACTTACTGAAAATTATGCGAATGATTTATTAATACTAGAAAGAGTGAAGTTGACTTGTAAGTTTAATTATTGAAACACATCGAGGGGGAAGGGGGAGGAAAAGCATAAGACAGGGAGTAAGATGCCGACCCTTCAAATAATAACCTGAAATTCCAATGTGTTACAGAAGATGACCATATTAATAAAAGAAAGGTTACACATTTATTAGAAAGTCAATCTAAGAAGTAGTAAATTCCACATTTTTGCTGAGGCTTTACCCCAAGCAATGGCTCATTGTCTAGCCATCTTTTCATGCATTTCCCATCCCTCTGTCATATAAGCACTGCTAACAAAAGACCAACTTTTAAACCACTTTACATTAGTACAATAATATTGATTTACTTTAGATTTTTTTCTGAGCTTACATTATAAAAACACAATTAAATCAAACCATAAAATTTAAAATAATGAGCTTTTTATGCTTGATCATTTGAGTTATAGAACTTTGTCAAACATATTTACCCTCATTGTCTCTCCACGCATTCCAGTATGGACAGTTAATGAACACTGCCTTGTAGTTCGAATACTTTCCATGACCACACACAAAATTTCCATCCTACTTTTTCTTGATTGATGGACTAGACAATGATCAAAGTTTATTTTTCTAAAATGGGAGGCAGGAAGGAAATTCAGACATAATTGGCAGTTTACAAAGCAGCTAAGTAACTTTAAATCAGTAAATAAATCACCATAATGTCTGTTTCATAGCAGTAAAACAACTGACCAAGGAGGTCTCTGGAAACCTAAATTGGTTTTCAGTGTTTGGGAACAGAACTAAAAAAATTCAAGGAAAGCCAGCATTCTACAAATATCAGAGAGGATATCTGGGACACCCTGGAAAATTCAAAGCCTGTCCATCTGACTCTGGTTTTACTGCTGTTCACTGAAAAAACTCTTCATCACTTACAAACAATACTGAACAATCATGAAACAAGTGACTGTAGAAGAATTACTACAGACAGTGGCAGTTAGTTCTATAACACTGAATCTTTTTTTCAGGAGACTAGATCCTCTTCCCTTACCCCCAGTTATTTATGATAACATTTGGAAGTTACAAATAAACTAGGAAAATAGGAAAGGAGAGGTTACAGATACAAAATGGCACGCACTTCTTGGCACATACCAACAAGGTAACAATATATATTTGCAAATGCCAAATGTTGCATCATACATAGTAAATAATTTACTGGGATGCACTGCTGGGATTCACTGGGATGACATAGTTACCAACGGACAATCTTTGAAGTATAAAAAAAAGAATTACACCCAGAACTAGTCACATCATATTTCTACACATTTTACATCTGTGCTAGGACCACAGGAAAAAGAAGTTCATTTTCAGTGTCCATAACTCAACAAGAATGTTGATAGAAGAGACTTGATTTAAAGAAAAGTCACAGAAGGGTATGAAAATTTAAATAGAGAAACCTATTTTGCTTTTTGCAGAAAAGGCTGTGTAATAGCTTCATAAAACCTCAAAGCACCTAAAATGGCAATTACACATATGGCTCTCTAGTTCATCAAAGGCAAAGAAATCCTATTTCTGAAACCTGAAGTTAGGTTATGTCATTCAAAGTAGATTTCAAATTTTCAATACCACGGTATAACACAACAGGAGTTTGGATGGACTCTTCCTTTCTGAATTTGTTTTTTTCTTTTTTTCCTGAGACATGCACTGTAATTCAAAGAATTCAGAAAAAATTTACAGCCTGTATTACATAGGTAATGTGTCTAATCCTAGTGATCCAACCTGATACCCTTCAAAATATCAGATGGCAACTGCTACTGATTGACTACAAATAATCAAAACCTAACAACTTCAGACTTGCAGCCTAACTGTATGAAATAGAATTATGGAAACAGAAATCAAAACACAGATTACAACCTTGTAGTAAGTTCTTTCAGTAATGTTGGTACTTCAACTTCGTGTTTGGTCACTATGCCAAATGAAGCTTTAAAGGCAACAGAATCTGATCCAGCAACATCAAAACCAACATCATTCATTATCTGATTTCCTCTTCTGCCATTAAGTGAAACATCTGATTTGTCTTCATAGTTGAGCAACTGGTAAGACGAGACACCTGAGTAAAAGAAGATAACCTTTGTGTGATGAAAAGTCTGAACAGAGTATTTTCACATAGCCAGAATAAACGGTACCATTCCTGCTGTGCTTAATCACTTTGATATGAATTCAGAGCTATATTGAGCTCTTGTTTATTGGTGTTACTACTGATGATTGATGGAAAGAGTACATAGGAGTCCTGGGTTTTATCAGAGTTATTTTCAAATTTCTGTGTTCATCATTATTCTCCTCAAGCACTTCCACCTGTAACTATGGTGCTGATTCGTATAAACTAGACATGTAGTGTGTTTTGGCTTTAATGACAGAGGCTCTGAAACCCAAAATGAATCAGTGGAGGCCACACAGAATATTAAAACTAGGAATAAAATGAAAGCCTCTGTATGAAAAGTATTAGGGACGTCTGGATTTTGTCTAGATGCCATACAAAGACCCTAATTTTTCTTCATTTTTGCAATACATGAATGAGACATGGGTCTGCCAGTAACATTAACTCTACCCAGGGACTACATCAGTTTATTTTGAAGGAAAACAACAGATTAATTCTGATTCATTTTGCATTCAATTATTGTACAACCAAAAGGTAGGTACCAAAGCACCTCTGCAAAAATGTCTCTATAATATCAAATACATTTCCATTACACTAACAGAAAAAATACTAGAACACATTGCTTACCCAATTAAAATGAACACAGGGATTAAATTTCCAAATACATCTAAGAATCTGTAGTTTACACCTTTTCTTGGTTTTAATCCTTTGAAGATATTATTATAAGCTGACATTATGAAGTCATCTACTATGAATCCTGTTTGTGATTATTTTTAACCAAAAAGAAGGTTAATATATTTTTTCATAATTCTAAAAGGATTGGAAATGCTTGTCTTCATCACATAAAAAGGAAATTCAATTACAAACCTCCTTGCTTATATTAAAGGACTTTTTTAATAGTTTCTGCACACAACATTTAACCTTTACAGAAAAGACTAGTAAGGTTTTATGAGATTTTTTAATGAGATTTTGCAACCTTTTTCTCAGGCTTTTTTATGAGATTTTTGATTTTTTTTTTTTCATTCAGGACAAGCCAGCTGACTTATCCTGAATGTAAGACATAGGATTAAAATTTTTCTTATTATGCTTGTGTCCTGAAATCCCCTCTTGTGGGATCAAGTGGTATTTGCTGTGCTTAAATTAGTTTGTCTTAGTAGAGTTTTTAACTGATGCATTTGTTGTGCAAATAATATCATCAATAATTTCACCAAAATTTAAATTTAAAATAAAATAAAGCAATGAAATGGTTTGAGAAAATCCAGAGATGTGAATTACACATTTTTCAAAGGAATGTACAGGAAGACACAGGCAATACAGTTCAATTTTGCACCTCATAATTCTATTAGAATCTCCTCAAAATTTACACTATGGCATAGAAAAGACAATTTAAAAAACAGTTAAGCTCTTTAAATACACCACAAAGATTGCAAACATGGAAAAAGTCTTATGAAAGTCCAATTACAGCAGTCAGATGTAATAGGTGTTTTCAAATGCTTCTGCCTGTACAGAGCTCAGTTCAGCACCAGGGACTGCCAGCATGGAAGAGCTGTGGAACTGAGGCCATTCTACACACTTAAAAGTGAATATACAGACAAAGGGGTACATTTCTAAACAAATTTTATGTAGCAATTAATCAACATACATCAGTACATCTGTCAGGAATTGGAGGTTTGTGGGAAAAAAAAAGGCTTAACTGAATTTGTTTAATACTAGTTCAGAAAATATCAAGGCTTTTTAGTATAAATTACTTTTTTTTTTTAATCTTTTCCCAGAAAATCCTTTTTTTTCCTTTTTTTCTTACTATTTTGATTTGTACTTTTTTTTTCTTAAATATTTATTACATGGCTAAGCTAGAAAAAAGTTATTACCCATTTACTAAGGAAACACCATACTACCTGCACAGTTTAAGCTATGTTTACTATGTCTACTAGAAAACATACATTTTTCCACTTTGAAGAAAGATAAAAATCTTACCTGCAGAAATTTCTTTCTCCCCTTGAAGAATGTCTTTTAATGTGAAAGGTGTTGAAGCAAATTTAGATTTTTTTGAAAGCAAGCATTTTCTTTTTTTAATCACAAGGCTCAGAGGTTGGTATCTGTCAGCTTCACTGAGGCTGGGCACTGGAACTAATCTTCCTCCATCACCAACCTGTTTAACGAAGTTTTTGGTTGCAGCAGCAAACATATTATGACATTAGTAATGATAATAATAAAAAGCTCTGTATCAAGTGTAGCTTCCAGACATCGAGCCCATGTTCAATTCTTCTTATACTGTTCTAGCAAACAAATTACCATGCTTTGGGAAAAAAAAAAATCTGTCTAACTGCTTTTTTTTAGACTGAGTTATATCTCACTTTTAAAGAATCAACAGCATCTTAGCTACTGAACTTCTATGGTATGCTGCTTGAGACTTCTCTCAGAGACCTTCAGTTAAGCTCTCTAATTCTGCATGATGAATAATGAATTAACAGTGTAAACTGAGAGGGAAATGGTGCCCTTTACTTGGCAGTTTATTGCCACTCTTTAAAAGACAAAATTTACTGTCATAGAAACAGAAAACTAACTTCCATAATCCTCAATCCCACTAGGAGTTATTGGTGTACTGCTGTTTGTTGGGTCCTTGCTGCAGCTGAATTCTGGTGTTTTAGCAACACCAACAATGCCGTGCAGACGTGCTCTGGGAGGACACTGGAATTACACCTGGATGAGCACTGGCAGCTCTGTGAGACGGTGTTGCCTTTCACAGCACTGGCACAGCCTGCCTGGGAGAGCTCAGCTGGGGCCTGAGGGCTGTGCTGGCCTGAAGTGCAAGATCAGAGCAGGCTGGGGGCAGGGGGAAACACCAGCGGGCTCTCATCGTTTGTTATTAATCTTCTATGGACTCAGCTGTCTGTGACCCAAGGGCTAGGCTGGAGCTGCGTGCATTTAGCTCAGACTACTGAAAACCCCATTCAATTGTGAGAATTATGCAAAATAATAAAAGTAAAATTGCAGAAAGAAGTGACAGTATTGATTGAGGAATGAGGAGCAACTCAAGAATCCAAGATATAAAGCCCCAGTGTAAAAAGACAGAAAATTGTAAAGAGAAGAAAGACAGTAGAGAGCACTGTGGAGGGTCTGTGAGAGAGGCAGAAGGAGCTGACCCAACCACATGGAAACAATTACTCGATTGTCTAGTAAGATTGATGAACACAGAACTGGCTAAACCTTGCAGCTCTTCTTCCAGAGACTTCCTTTGCAGTTACAGTAGGTAAAGCATCAGCCAGAGGCTTGTAAGGTTACACTTCAGTAGGAATATTGTCCCTGGTTGCCAGGTAACAATTGGTTTGATTGGCTTTTTTTTTTTTCTGAAGTAAGGTTTTTATGTGAAAGTACCTTAAGGACTGTTTTTATAATATGAACACTTATTTAATAGTTTATCATGCATAATATTTTTAAAGCTTCAGAGTATCAGAAAATCCAACAAAATGGCAAAAAGAGGATGGCACTACTTCAGCTATCTAAGATGAAAGGAAAGGCTGCTGGATCATTCTGCTTACTCTAGAGGGTGCTGAAAATCAAGTCAGGTTATATATAGACTTGGAATTGAAAGCATGGGAAAGGCTGCAACTAATTCTGGCTGTAATTCATACTATCTGAAATACCCTGTACATATTTACTCAATCAAAACACAGTAACAGAACTAAAAAGCCTTCAAAGGGAAGAAATGTCTAAGGGAATTCTAAAATGAAAATTGCCTGTTGATCCTTGCTTTAGATTAATCCTGTATATATATTTGTTTAACAGGATACTATTTTTCTACAAATCATTAAGACCAGCTGGCACTGTTTATTCAACATGCATTTGTATTTTTCTTACTCAGTATGTGGTCATAGATCATACTCAGCCTGATCGAGCTCTAATTTTGATAATGAATAGTTTCATTTGATATGCTTACGTGCTATTCCTGTTACTCTAACACCCTATAATCCATCATAAATGCTTCAGCAGATGTTTGTGCTGTCCTCATGCCACAGCTCTGAGAACAGGAGTCCTAGTACAGTAATATTACCATGATCTGAAAACATTCACTAATTTTGCACATCCAGATGAAGAAACATAAGGTATTTCCCTGCTCCTCCAGCACTAGACACTTTTGTACTTGGCACACCAGTGTACTTATGAACTTCCAGCATTTCTGCAGACCTGGCGTGCTCTCATTTTGGGCAACCAATAAATGAAAAACATTTAATTTCCGAGTGCATAAGTTAGGCCTGAGTCACCACTGGAGTAAAAAAATCTTGCCTGGTCTTGCCAAGTTGTGCAGATGAAAGTCCTCGCTCACATTTGCTCCCTGGGCTGTAATGTTCCATTCCCCTCAGCACAGAGCCACACAAAGGCACTGACAAGGCTCCCCTCTGCACAGCCCTCCACAGAAGAGCAAGGGGACTTTTCTAGCCTGATTACCTTCCCCTGGAGGGAACAGCAAGATAGTTTATTTCCTATGCAAGATGAGTTCTGTTTTTTCGGAGTGGGTGTTAGCCATGGAGTAGTAACATAGCAAGTATTAGCTATATATAGTTAAGAATATTTTATGCCTAAATACTGTATTTTTTCCTTATATGCTATTAATATGAACATGGAGATTTTTTAAGAGTAAAACTCAGAGGACAATCCTGCTCTCTGCATGATGTTGGAAGATGCCAAAGGTTTTGTGTAGTTAAAAGTTAATTCCATAATGATTTTTGGTTTAATATTAGATAGCTATCCAACATTATTCCCCTTGCAAGAATGTTGGTCACCTGTAATTATAGTCTAAAGAGGCATTTATAATGTGATCTAAGGTAGTGTAAACTAGAGATTTGTCCAAGGAACTGAAAATGTGGAATTATCTCATTATTTTCAATCCAGAAATCTTAAACCATCTGTAATCCTCTTGAACTGATCTGACTTAAATTTATTTCTTGTCACAGTCAACCATATCATAAGATTAGCATGATTAAGCAGTCAGTTGAAGGGAGAAAAGAAATCTTAAGTGTTAACTAACTGGATAAACTCAGTTGATGTTTCACTTGAAAGGATTAAACCCACAATCTACACCAAATTATGCTGGTAATTTGTTTAATATCTTCTTAGTGTACAAAAGGATGCCATCAGTTGCCAGATCTCCTGGCAACTGGAGTGTATCATGTACACTTCAAGTACATTTGAACTGTACTACATTTACCTGCAGATCTCTGCAGAAGAATAAGTACAAGAATTTATTATATAAAAAACAGCAAAAGAAAATGCTACTGAAAAAATTACTCAAAAAATTCTGTAACTTTCCAGCATATGGCATGAGTATTTCCCTAGAAACACAGGATCTGAGCAATATAGACTGTTATATTTCAGGAGGTAACAAAAAAAACCAAACCATTTTATGGGGTATAACATGGTTCTAATTACATACACACTTTTTGGGTTTTTCCAACAACCTGAGTGGGTTTAATGGCACTTGACTTCTTTTTTGGTATTTGGTTTTTTTTTTGAGGTGGCATTTGTCTAGCAATTCTCATGTATGAGCAAAACCAGCCAGTTAACACCATGACTTACACAACTTTAGAGCTCCTGGAATACTAATTCTGGTGATTGCTTTATATGCTCTTCCACAGACTTACCTTTCAGGTTCCAGACCTTTGTTCACGGACATACAGATTACTTGATCTATGTTTTACGTGTCCATTTTTGGAGTGCGTGAAATATCCCAGTTTTTTCCTCTTTGTAATTGCCCCAGTATTAATGGCAATATTTTCAGTGGAGAGATGGATGTGTTAACTGTGAAGCCTTTACTAAAAAGGAATGCAAAAGAAGTCCTCCAGGGACAGATATGCTGAGATAGTATGTTTGCATTTACACTTACCACCTGTGAGAAGCAGGCACATCCTTCAGCTATCAGTCTGGCAACTGACAGCATCTTTTTGCTCATTAAGAAGATATTAAACAAATTACCTAATTAAACAAATTTGCATAATATGGTGCAATTTTTGGGTTTAATCTTTTCAATACCAGCTCAGTTTATTCAGCCAGTTAACACTTAAGATTTCTCCCTTCATCTTCCAGCTTTCAAATGTTACATAAACATTACTGTATACAACAAAGCTACTTTCAGCATTATTAGCTTGTGAAGACAAATCTGGGAAAAAACAAGCCAGTGTGACCTAAAGTAAACTGTTTAATGCTTCCTTTCCTTTGAAGGATGCTGCCCAAATGGCTAAATCTTTTTTAACCAGCATCTGTTAGTAGGTGTGCCTGTGTGAAAGGACAGCTTTGTGGGCTTGCTCACCCACCTGTATGAGGATGTTGAACTGTAGATGCTGCTGTGCCACTATATCTGAAGAAAATTTACCAAAAAAAGGATTTGTCTGCTATGTTATAACTCACATAGTCCATGCTAAGCTGTCTGATGGGTGCTGGTAGAGTTACATCTATATAAAATTTCCTTCAGTCACAGACATCTTGTGCCTTGCTGCTTCTCCTTATGTTTTAAACTGAGCAGCAGAACTGCTTTTATTTTTGGCATTGACACTAGCTGTTCTGTGATACTGGGCAATTAACCTCTGTCTATGAAACTTACTGCATGTGGCTGTGCTAATGTGTCACTTCTCAGGGAAGGGTACTGCAAGAGCTGATTATTACCATTACAAAGCACTCTCAGATCTTTGCATACAGAGTATTTATAAACAGACAAAATTAAATCAGTGTTTGTAGAGCATGCAAGAATTCAGCTTCCTCTTTCATAATCACTTCTATGTTTATTCAGCCTGTTTCTTTTCATTCTCTCAAGACAAGAATATATCTTCATCTAGTTCCCTAATTAATTTTTTTCATGCCTGTAGGCATAGAGTAATAAATTTAAGCAGTTTCCAGATACTAAACATTCTAACAGCCAGGTGACATAAAAAATTCTTGTCACCAAACATGAAAAATATCCTGATACTGTTATTCTAGGTCAGTTGATCAGCATGTAAGTGAAGTCAGCTCTTGAACTAGAACTAAAGAATGGATGTGCTCTTGTGCTCTTGAATTTCTTTGACTGCTACAAGTAATGCAAGGCCCTCAGAAATAACTTACTTAAAGAGGAACTTAAAAGACAATTAGCACCTTAAATTTTATCAGTTCAAAGAAATAACCCAACATCCTTACCAGAATTCATAGTCCACCTACAGTCCAACAAGTAACCTTTTGAGAATATTTACTTATATTTTTTTTCTCCACTGACTTGTCAAAAAACCTGCTCAAGAAGCCTAGGGGGGTTGTGAAATTTGAGTTAGTAATTAGTTTATTTTCTTTACCAAAGGAAATGTAGCCAGCCACTCGTCAGTGAGAAAAGCAACTACATATTTGGTTTTGCTTTGGAACTTATCCTTGTAATTACAAACATAATCTAATGTAGTCTCATCACAGGCAAAAAACATCTTCACAACAGATTCATGTCTGTAACAGGCATTTATGCACACCTTTTATTTCTTCTGAATTTTTTTAATGTACTACTACTAATATGCACTTGGGATATAGATATGGGATATACGATCTAACCTGTCTCTTTATCTACTTTAAGTTAAATCTTAGACACAGCTCTCAGAAATAAAAACTACAGTCTAAATATAAGACCTTTTATTTGCTGCCCTTGAGTAAAATTAGACTTGCTACTCAATCAAAATAGAGTACCTCCTCAGCTAGCCCCTGGTACTCAGGGTTTGAATGATATTTTAGTTTAGTTTCTTTTAACCTGACTTAGTAATAATTACTTACCTGAAAAATAATTTTCCATGTTGAAGTGCAGTGGTTTTTTAACATTTAGACCAACTTAAATATTTAGTAAGATCACGAGGACTTGAAGAACCAAGCGGCTTGGTATGTTGCTGTGCAAAAATGCAATGCATCATCATATCAGAACAGATTTTCATACCAGCAGTGAAACTTGGAACAGCTTTCTGTGGGCAACTCCTTTAGCTGAGTCAGGATGAAATCCTGTCAATAGCTTCCCACACTGTCTCACTTCACCACACCACAGCGCCTACATGTTTGTGGTTATGAAGAAGCATCACCTGGCTCCTGCTTAGATTAAACCTAAACATCTAATTTACTTTCAGACTTCAAGTAATAGTTTTGATGCTAAATTAGGTGTCAGGTTGCTTGTGCTGCTTCTCAGGCCTCTGGTGCTCTATTCACAAAGGTTTGCCGTGTTGATTTTTTTATCCATTAAGTAATAAGTAATGACATAAAACCTTTCACATTTCACTCATGCACAGTAGTTCTGCTGAGTCACAGTCATCCAAAGCACTCGGAGCTAAAGGACAGATCTCAACTGGACAAAGGTGAAAGCAGAGCTGAGTTTCCCTCGTGGAATGGTTTAACAGGGAAAAAGCTCCTAGTGTGCCCCTTCCCACAGAGCACAGGTTTGGACAAGATGTGTTCTCTGACACAAGACAGAAAGCGCTGCCATTCATGAAAAAAAGCCTTTTCCCTTCCTTTGCAATTGCTTCCACTTAGGCAGCATTCCAGACTGTTTGAACACTTGTTCTTTTTACAGTGCCAAGAAATAACAAAAACCTTAATTTCTCCTCCCAACCAAATTCTTATTTTTCATTATGCTTTCATTTTAAGGGCTGAACAGCTGACAAGAACACATAATGGAAAAATCTCAAAATCCCACATACTGTTCTTTTTCCAAGAGGCCAGACAGGGTGGGTGTCAAGTAATTTTTTTTTCTTTCATTTCCACTTATTTCAAATCTATTAGAGAACACCAGGAACAATTTTTTCTACACCCTCTCTCAAAACTTGAGAAGCATACTGCAAGCTCCCTTTAATCACAAATAACAAGCTGAAATGAAAAAAAAAGAGGCCCTTATCAGCTGCAGTATGAAAATATAACTAGGAACTGCCAAAAAGAGAATTATATTCTTTGAGACTGCAGTTGGTAGTTCCTGACACATGTAAAGAAACTGCACAGAGACAGAGAATCACATGGGAAAAAAAAATTATAAAAATATTCCTGCAGTGAAAAAAAGTTAGAAAGGAAAAGCCACCATTTCAGTGCTTTTGCTACCACTACCACTATCACGCACCTCTTCAAAATCAATCTGTAAAATATATATTAAAAATTATATGATTAATAATCAATTGATCTAACTAGTTACAAATAGTTTATTCAAGAACCATTGCCTCAAGTGTTTCTTATATTAATAAATCAGAACACAGATGACAGCAGTTTAAACAGTGTACATTGAGATTTATTAGAACAAGCACTAATAGCAGCAGTGTACAGAGTGATGGAGACAATGTACTGTATGCACTGAACAATAGTAATTATACAATTGCACTTCTTCAGAGATCTATTAGAAAATGCTTTTCAGTAAACAGTTTCCCAAATCTAGCATTGTTTGGATTTGCCTCTGAGGAAAAGAAAAATACAAAAAATATGCTTTATCTTTTTTTTTTTTTTTTTGGTAAGGCATTAGCAACATTCATTGGCAGGCTACACAAGTCATTTGTACATGCATTATCCAATTACATTGCAACAGGTAAAAGGGCATCATGTTTCCTCAGAAATTAGAACTGTGTGTATGTTTTGGACACAATATCCCGGGAAATCTGACTTAGCCTGAAGGAAACAGATGACATCTTTTGTTACATTTTAGAGCACAATAAAAACTATAGCATAGCCAATTTCACTTTTTATTTCCTACCAGAAGCCTAGGACTTCCTTCAGTTGGAGTTGGTATTACGGGTATCATGTATACCACATACATCACTGGAATAAAGGTCTTTGTTATTATTTCTTGTTTACTCTTCCCCCCACTACCACCTCCCTGAATGATGTGGCTGAAGGATGCTCAACTCTAATCAATATTAACTACTGAATGAGCCTGGGTTTTATTGCATGAGAGGTAGTCAGTGTGAGGCCTCATCTGCTCTGTGGATTACTACAACAGTACGTTCAAAACCAACTTACGAGTGCAAAGACACAGAGTAAGTGTTGCATCTGCATTATATGGAAACTTAAAACTGTTTTATTACTGCTCTTTTCTGGCTAGGTTTAATCTCAGAAGTAGCCAGAGAACTCAAAATACCAAAGGAAAGAAATTCTATATGTGCTAAAGCCTAGACGGAGAGAGGCACTTTCTCACATTCATCCTTTGCTGGGCTAAGATTAAGAGCCTGCTCTTTGTCTGCCACCCCCTGCTCCACAAATCAGAAAGATCAGACTCCTTTTTTGACTAGCATACAGTACTAGCAACTCTCAGCTCTGGGCTGGCACCATCTTGGGGAAAGTATAGGGAAACAGGAACAGGGATTGCAAATATTCTTACACTTAAGCTTGCCAGAATGAGACATAATATGATGAATTGTTATTGTTTCAATGTACTGTTCTTCATTCCAAATGTCATATCTAATTGAGCTTTGCTGAGACATGAAGTTAACTTGTTTTTAAAAACTACAAGCTCCAGAATAAGGTTCCAAAATGCAAGAGAGTCAAAGGAAAGTCAAATATATTGCTCAGAGTGGCAAGCAGTCAAACAAACTGTATTTCACACATTTTATCTTCCACAACACGGCGCACATGTTCAAAATTAAGCTTAAGGGCAACTAGTTGAATACCTAGGCTTGACTGCACATTAGGTCTACAGATGAAATAGATTTGGGCAGCTAGATCATCCACTCACCTGGAAGCTCACTGGGTTCAAGGGGAATAGAGTACCAACAGCAGCTCAGCCTCTGCGTGGGTGCTCATTTGGTTAAGCACACAGGAATTAGAAGTCAAGTGCTACAAAACCTGGGCTAACCAGGTAAGCCATTACATTGTTTTCTTAGGAATGTCACTATAGAGTGTTTTAATTTGAACTTAAGCATCTGCATCTTTTAAACTGATGTGAATGAGAACTGTTTGCAATGTTAATGCTAAGTACACATTGATGCCTGTCAGAGTCCAAGCAGATAGAGCATGAAAAAAATCTGATGTGCGTTGCTGATTAACTCCTGCAGTGAAATAAAGTCTATAGAATCACAGAATTTCTAGGTTGGAAGAGACCTTTAAGATCATCGAGTGGAATACACAAATTATATCCTTTCTGGATTGCTCCTCAGCTCCTTAAGTTTACTAATCATAAGCAATAAAATTGCTTTTACAGGCATAATCAGCTCATATTTGGAATCAGAATTAATAAGATGTAAAGAATCATCATGAAGACAATCCAAACTTGTAAATACTCAAGAACAGATAAGTACATTTGCAGGAAATCAATCAAGAACAATTAACAATATTTTTTATGTTGAATTGCTGAATGTACTACAAAGGACCAAACTTATGCTTTTAAAAATTGCTATACTATAAGCAGCATATATAATTTTCACTAAAAATATCTGCAAATTAATTTCCTATTACTTAGAGTTATTTAGAAATTATGGTACTGATTTTTTTTCCAGTATCCTATTCTTCGTCATCTCATTATGGAAGTCCACAGTAATCTTTTGAGTACAAAATTGGGAGTGCTGCATGTGAGGTTGAATACTGAAGTACTCAAAAAACAATGCATTCTGCAACATTTAGGTAGCTAGGTACATAAATGCTTCTCACTGCCCTTCTTTCCCTTAAGTAAATTTCTTCTATAGCTTTCAAGTAACAGAAAAAAAATTATCTGGTGCATCTAAGAACTCAGACCCTTTCTCACTACAGTCCGTTATTTCCCTTTAAAACAGACATTATCTACCCACTACTCAAAAGTAGCACTGGCTCTGTATACTTCTAAAAAGCAACTTTTGCCTTTAAATTCCACAAAGCAAGTTTCTGCTTGCCTGTGTACCTGACACAAGAGCATAATCACAGTAGAAGGATTCTGAGGATCTCCTTTTACAGGTAAGCTACCCAAAGAGGTGTACAAGGAATCAACAGATAAGGTTTGTTTTGCTTGGTTTTTTTTCAGAATGAGCACATAAATATGAGCAATCAGCAAAGAATGCTCTTTAGGTTCTGACATTTTGGCTCGCTAACGAATTGGCACAGGGCAATCTACCACCTGAAAGGTTGTTACAGGCAAAGAAGCTCAGTAAGGCAGTATAAAAATAACAACTAATCTAAACCTTACCCTTCTAATGGCATTCTCAGAATACGAGCAAGGTAAAAATACAAACATTACAACATTTCATACATGTGCAGATGGGATCTAATCACACCAAAAAAGTGTGACATTATTCCAAATTTATATTAGCCTTTGTGCAAAAGTGAGAGAAAATACGGAATTCTTTGCTGTTGACTACTGAGAAATTATAAATCACCAGTTTATTATAAGAAGAAAAGTAGACATAGACCCAGAGAAGTCTTGCTACTGGCTGCAACAAATAAAATATACATAACAGAACTATCATCGTAGTACAGAACTATTATAATAATCATTCTTGATACCACATGAGTTTCATTTGATGATGGCTTTTCATGTGCTAAATAAAGTATCCCTTCAGACAATCTACAGTAACAGATAAAGAACAGGTAGTTTGCTATGCAATTCTGGGGAAGAAAAATATTTCAGACATCAAATGCTGGCAGCTTGACTTCTTACTTATTTTACAGTAAACAACATAGACACAAATCCATAAACAAAGAAGAATCCACTGGAAAAGCCCACTGATATATATTTTTGGCCTGAGAGTGAAATTTTAGTGGTTCACCTTAAGAAGTGGACATTTAGCATGACATGAACACCAACCTTCATGTCTGCAGAATTTCAAACACGGTTTACTTTGTAAAAATCAAACTCCATCAGATTAATTCTTAGTGTGGAAAAAAATGTTTGAAAGTAAGTAGTCTAGAAATTATTAAAAAGAAACAAGAACAGTGTCTTTGCTAATTAGAGATAAAGCTTACTAAGGTAGAAGTTTGCATTTTTGCTTGCATACCAAAATACACTCATCAGCGTTTATTTTTCTGCTCAGTCAGGTCTTCTGTGAGACTCAGCAGAAAAGAAAATTTATTGTGATCTGAATTTGTTGTACTGTATCTCAACTGCTAAAGAATACAAGTAGCACCTATTTCAAAAACGAAATAGAGTTATTTTCTAACGTCAAATTGGAATGACAATTTTCAATGTCAACTTAAAGATGGGGGATAAAGTAATTTAAATATATTAATTGTGATCCAATCTCAAAATATTTAATAAAATATTAAGTAAACACAAGGATAATAGAAGACATAATCTGTATTTCTTCCACATAGTTAAAGAAGCTATCCTGAATTTTTCTTTCCCTGGAAAATACTGAGGATTAACCCTGTATTCACTATGTTAACATTACTATAATATTCTTTGTTCAGGTGACTTTAACAAGAAAGAGAGAGCATTCAGCACAGGACTACTAGACAAAAAATCTGCGTTTGCAGTCCTGACTCAACCACTGATTATTCTTGGTGGACATGACAAAGCAACCCTTGGGACACAAGCACAATCCTAAAAAGAGATGCAATTTCAGAACAAGAGGTTGCATGTGTAGCTACACTGACTGACACCAGAAGCAAGTAGCTCAGTGAAGTTCTGGCTGAGTACGTGCCATTGTGCTCTGCTCTTGCAGAGCACATAATTTTGATTTTCAGATAATTTACCCATTTCTGAGTTTCTGAAGGAATTTCCTCACCTCTTCCCATTTTGCATGCCTAATGTTCTGGGCCAGCAACATTATACACTAGCATAAGATATCCTCTTTCACTAATACCGACCACTAAAAGTAGCAGTCAATAGGAAAACACATTTTAGTGTTTCACAGGAGACATGAGTCATTGCTCCAGGAATACCAATAAGAAGCTTTACCATACTTCAATGAATTATTCACACTGCTGATTATATATTCAGACTATGTAACTCTCTTTCTGGTCCAAGTTACCAAGACATCTTCAGCCAAATGCTGGCTACAGTAATTTTTTATTTATGAAAGGAGTGAAAATTTCCCTTCACCTTCATCATTAATTCTAAGCAAATGTCTCCAATTTTCCTTTTTTCATCCCATGGATCAGTGGAAAGAAAAATGTCATTAAGATAACCAGCCTAAAATGAATCCAGCAGCTCTGTTGACAGTTTAATTCCTACAAGTTAGAAAACTTTCTCTTTTGTTATGTCTCACACTGACAGAACTTCTGTGACAAGTTTCACCATTCTGCATTGTTGTCTCTCCCTTGCCTTTCTTTTCTGAGATTTCACAAAGATTGCAAGGAAAGTTTAAAAAAAATTTAAAAATTATAGATAGTGAGTTTATAACATCACAAAATTTGACAAAGTAGGAGGCTGGTATATGAAACACAAGTACATCAATATTACTTTTAAACTTGCAAGAAACTATAAAAATCCTTTTCTAAAGATACTTTTCAGTTTAATGAAAGAAATATATTGTTTCTACTAAAGCAAATGAATAAAGGTTTTACGTGCCCTAGTTTAAGAGTAAATAATGTATTTGCTTTTGCAAGTAGGTTCCTTACAATATATAATACAAAAATAAGATAAAATGCTGTAAATTCCTCTGACCTTACTCAGATTTGCAGCATTCTCCTGGATGCCAGTAACTGTTGTAATGGAGCTTATGGAGATACTCTCACCAGGAATAATTATACCTTTATTAACACAGTCTAGATTCTTCCAATAGAGAAAAAAAAGGACAAGAAAAGAAAAAAGAAAAAAAACCCCACGCTTTCTTCATGAAAATACTGGCTGGTATCCAAATTACCATAAAAGCAACCAGGAATGCTGAAGTAGAAAATTATATTACTTTTTATACTAAATATACCTTGAAAATATCAATATTTGCACTGAAGCGTTAATTTAAGTTTTATACAGTTTTGATGAGTGTTACTTAATGACAGACAGAAAGAAAAAACAAGGCAGTGTTTTTCAGTAGATGCCAAGGTACGTGGTTATGACATAGCAAATTTCCTGAGCTTTCTCAGGGGTCTGTGTATAACACAAGGTTACCAGTGAGGCCATTCCAGTGTTTCTCATACACTTTTGTCAATATTAAACTTATTCCCCTAGGTGGGCAAAACTCTCTAGTTTAACCCCTCCTAACATTTTAGCACATGAATACAAGCACACTGTCAGATGGATTTAATCTGAAAACCTCTCCTTTGCTTTAATTATGCAGCTCCATTATTACTAATGGCATCCAACAACATTCATTCCTCAGATTACAACTGCTGCCAACACGTGTAAAATAGCTCTTCTTTATTGTTGCACCAATGTCTAAAATCCAGCAAAACAAGAGTACACAAATGTTCCCTTTACTAGTGAGAGCAAGTGACATAAAAAGTTTTATGTGTCAAATGATTTACACTAATTTTCAACACTTACCAACCATACAGCAATTAAATCTACTGAGTTGGATAGTGGTTTCCATGCCTTCCAAAAGGAAATATTGCCAGGATGAATGGAGTGAGTGGGGCTGAAAACTGCTTGAATCCCAGCCTTGAAGGACACTCAGTGATCAATGGTTCCTGCCCTGCTGGCAGCCAGCAATGAGGACAGCCCTGCAGGGGTCAGTTCTGTGGCCATGTCAATCAAATCTCACCAGTGACCTGGACAAGGATATGGTGATACATGATAACTAGCTCACAGATGACATCAAATTAGGAGGATGAGATGGCATGCCAAATGGCAAAGCTTCAACTACAAGGACACTGCTCAGCTTGAGGACTGGGCCAGGAAACACTTCACCAGGTTCAATAGAAGTGAAAAGGTCTGTTCCTGGAGTGGAAAAATCCCTCATGCTGGGAAGAGATGCCTGAGCAGCAACCCTGCCAAAAACCAGACAGCATTTACAAAAAGTGCCAGGCTGCAGAACAGCCAGTGGTGCACTCTCCTTGCAGCATGGGATACTCAATTCTGCACTACACAGGCAGGGGATGGGGAAAACTCACCATGCCCTCTCACTCAATGCTGGGAAACGTCACAGGTTGACTAAAGATTACAATTTGAATAAAAGCCCTCATACCTATCCACATTAGAAACAGCACAAAATATTCCATGATGTCTGCCAATGTTAGAGGAAAAATGCAGTAAGAGATTTTACACAGAATACAGAGAATTCTGCACTGTGAAAAACTGCTTCATGGTACATCTGCTTGAACTTTTTCATTTCTGATATAGACTGCAAATATCTTGGGTTGCATAATTTTGTGTCTTTTCTACTTACTAAGTAACTAATTTAACATCCTCTTGGCTTAGAAAGTGCCTTCAATAGAAAGATTTAGCATATCACAGATTTTCTAGATTTTAGAAATGTTAGCATTATTTTTCTTTCAATGAGTGTCAAATGAACAATTGTAAAAAACAATTAAGTGATAGCCTTTTTAATGTCCACCAAGTTTCAGTTTGCATTGCACATAATGGCATTCACAGAGCACTGCCAGGATGCTGTAAAACTGAAGACCTTTTCTGTATTTAAATTAAAGATTTGAGGACATGCAGTTCTGTCCCTTAAATGTGCTTGCAGTCATACACAAATAATACTTCCTCATATCACGGTGAACTGCACACAAGGACTGGAGCAAAAGATGGGCAAATGTTTAACAGAGTTGGCTTTAAAGAAGACTACACAGAATAATTAGTTGCTATTTTACACACAATGTGCCAAATTGATTTCTAGTGTAATATTGTTAAACCAAGCAGGATGTCCTTAACCAAATATTATTTTAAAAACCAACTTTGATTTATTTTCATTTTCTTATAATAACAATTGCAGAACTAAAATAAGAATAAATCAGACTAAGTTCAACTAGGAAAGAGAAAGATAACATTCTTTGAATAATTTAAAAATTTCTTTGGAAGAAATCCCATTAATCTACACAGGGATTTTTATACCAAATTTTTCTTAAAAATTCATGCACATTCTCAATTCATAAAAAGTCTACTTAATACTTTCTGTAGGTTTTCGTAGTTCTTTCTGGTAACAGAAGTGTGTGAAGAAATTGTAACTGATTAGCAGCTAGTTGCCCTGCTTGTTACTCTGCTATCTGATCAACAGCAAGGTCTAAGTTAACATTAAATGACCAAAGTAATCTCAGTTGTATGGGGACCTGACTTGGAAAAAGGAAGAGGCAGGCTGAGAGCTGGGGATGTGTGGTAATGCACTGACAACTGTTCAAGCAGCTCTGCTGGCAGATCACATATCTATCTAGTAATTTTATTTCTGGTCTCAGGACTGGAATCAATCTTAAATAGAAAAATTGTATGTCATGTATGGGCAGAAAGGAATACAGACTCTGTACATGAAATAATCTAAGATATCACCAGTGGTGGGATGTGTAACACATGCACAAATGGAAGACTAGATCATCCCATATGGAACTTAGCTCTTATCTACTAAATTACTGTTTTTTTTCTTGCATTAAGATCTGCCCTCCTACTGTTTAATGTTTCAGATATTTTCAAATAGAAAGTGCCAAGTCTTCTCCCACTTATATTAACTGAGGCTTAGCAACACATAAGAGACTTTGTTTTTAATCAAAAAATATAGAACCACTTTATAAACAAATGTAAAGTATATTTTGCACAAAAGCTGTTTTGGCAACACAAGTAACACGTGGGAGCCTCTGCCATACTTTCAAACATAATTTTAGACAAGAAAAGTGGATGGGGAAAAAACAGAGCCAGGAAAATAAAGTGTGTGTGGCAGAAAACAGTTGCATTTACAGTACTATCCAGCTTCTGGAGGGAAGCCAGAGACCTTCACATGAAATCTTTCTGTGCTTTTATCACTGTTGCAAAGCTTCAGATATTTCTAATTGTATAAACAGTTAGGGGAAAATGAGATTCACTGAGAGATCTATGTCCAGGCAGTAGTAAATGTGATGACTGCATCTCAGCATCAGTCATTTAGAATATGAACTTTCTGACTAGCAACTCATATGCATTTACCTAAATTGAAATTCAACCAGCTAGCAGTTTCTTTTCAGTCTGATTATACAGTCAGCATCCCAAAGCTAAAGCAAGTACAGTAGGTCTCATACCTCTGAAAGATGTTTGGTTATCTTTTGATTTCAAATAATGCAGGTCTTCCAGTATTTATAGTGTGATAAAATTCTAGAGCTTTAAAAATCTGCCCTTCACACAAGCCTAAGCATATATATTTTAAAATTACTTAATGTACATCTTCATATTTTGTTAAGGCATGAACAATGGCATATGAATGGGAACAGCTTCCAGAAAAGCATATCTTTTTGACAAAGGCCAGTCCAAGCACATCACACCAAAGGACTAACCTGAAGCCAGAAATGACAGTGTTGTGACCCAAGAGTTTTTAACAAAAATAGTTGAAACAAAATGGATTTTTTTTCTCTTTTTTTTTTTTTTTTTAATTTAAATTGTATTACTCTTAATGTCTGTTTAAAGCACCGGTTGCAGTTTTGCGCTTACCACCTCTTCCGAGTGACTTTGGATATCTCATCTGCTTCTTGATTTCAGAATTTTCAGTGTATGAAACTTTAAAAGGTTTCTGTTTCCCTTTTTTTCTTTTTTTTTCTTTTTTTTTTTTTTTTTTTTTTTAGTTTTGATGGCTGCTGCAAAATTAGAAAGATCCAGAAGTGGTCAGGGGCCTGGTCTAATGCACTTCCAAAAGTCCATTATAAAGATGAATATAAATGTATATGATATGGTTTTTCCGTAGACCCACAAACCACACTTAGCTATAAGAAACATATTGTGCATAGTTATTTTTTTTCTTCAGAGTGATATGTTTACTAGGTCTACATTCTCAGTTTACCAGAGTACAGGAATGTCTACTTTACTGAAGCCAGGATCCTTTCGCAGTTCCCAGTAGGTTTCATTGGTAACCCAGGCTTCTCTTTGATTAGCATCAATAACTTTTCTGTAAAAAGGGAAAAAAAAGAGAGCTGAAGAGACAAAAAAAGTTTTTACCTTACATACTGCTTTCACGCAATATAAAATCAAATTCCACACTTCTCTGATCTAACCCAATATTAAATCAAATTTTGTCTTTCTAAAGGACACAAGAATAGTCAGAAATTTAAAAACAAAAACCAACCTCTACGTGTATCAAAAGCAGAAGACAGAGAAGACAGCCAAGACTGAAAATCTGTTGTTTGATCTGTGAGAGCAGGTCTTAGAGCCACCTAAAACCCCTTTGCTCACTACAGATTCTAATTATGTGAAGGGGATTATCCAACAGCTACAGCTTACAGAATGTAAGCCTTCAACCATTTATTTTTTTGTCTCTGCATTTTCCTTATATTATGCTACAACTCCATCAAGCACATACAGTCTTTCCACTTTTGATTACCCATGTTAGACTTGAGGCTACTTGGCATGACTATTCCTCGTTTCAAAAGAATGCTTAATTAAAAAACAGTCAACAAAAAAAACACCTTCATTCAAAAATGAATGTATTTTAAGTGTATACATATACATTTATATATATCTACATCTTGTAGGTATATATATGATGTTGCTGTTCAGGTCACACAGTATTGCTTGTCTACGCAATGACTTTAAAATGCCCCTACTTAAATCTTAGATCCTAATATCATACTTCTAATTCCACTTCAGTAGTGAGGCTTATATAGCTGAGGGCCTTTATGAGAAAATGATAACTCAATTATGAATCTTAACTGTGCAAAAATTGCTTCACAGAAGCAGGTGTCAGATATCTTATTTTCTCAAAGCTTTCATGATTCTCAGTCTGTGTTGGTGGTAATTCTTGTCGTACTTCATCCAGTTACACTCTGGAAAACAGAGACTTACTACTCAAAGTAAAAGACTCACTTAAAAAACTTGGGTACATATTCAATGCCATTTTCTTCCATGTACCGCCTCCGAGCTCTTTGGAGTTCCTCTATTCTTTGTTTCTCAGATGCTGCTGCTTCTATATTTCCTTCCTCCAGAAGCCTGTAGGAATAACAGCAGACTGTATAGCAATCACGCAGTGTCTAGTCCAAGGGATTTTCCAGCACCCATCATCACAAAAGACAAGCAGAAGCCAAGTGCGTTGTCAGTGTTGTACTTCCAGATCCAGCCTGAGATGTGACTCCCCAGCTACGTGTACCTGACACAGCCTAAGGCACACGCTTTGTTCAGCAACTTCAGCACATCACAAACACTGAAGGACTATGAACTGAGAATCTGGAGGGAATTAGTGTTGCTTCCATCCGTAGCAGAAGTGCACGGCATTTCAGAGCCTGTTTTTCAGTTTGTCATGAGGAATCTGCCCCAAGATCGCACTACAGCTCTATGGCATCAACAAGAAGCTTTCTAATTTCCCTCAGCTGGGTCAAGCAGAAATTGGAGTGCAATACTGACTAACTTCTCTACCAGCAAAATCCTCCACAGCTTAATTCAGACTGCAGTGAAGATACACAGAATTCAAGACTCAGCCAAACTCAGCCTTGAGCCCACCAAATATTAAATGTGTAAATAAGCATTCTTGCCTTTGATCTGGCCTGAATCGTGCATCTGTTGCAGGAAGAAGATCTTTCAGTAAAGGATCTAATTCATTGAGCTCAATAGCAAACCTTGTGAAGCCGTAATAACGCTCATAATTGGTTGGCATGGAGCCTGAACACATAAGACAAAGAAAAAAGCTTTTAAGCTATTACTCTAAATATGCAAGAGATTCCTTTATTTATAAACTTTTAACAGAAAAAATAGTTAATATATTTTACTCTTACAGTTAAAAAGCATCAAAAGCTATTCTCTAAGTGAAACAAAATTCACTAAATATTAATATCAACTGCTTATCCTGCAGAGATTGTAATTACATGTTAACAGACTCAAAGCTTTTATGATCTTCCTCCCATTTAAAATAAAAACTAATGTTTTCAAGCTTTTCAAATTAAAAACAGTTTACTGCTCCCCAGAAAGTGAGTCCATCAAATTCCCATCTAAAAGCTAACCTTAACTGGTCTTTGGAGTTAATTTTGGAACTCAGCACACACTCACAGCCTGATTTACCACTACAAGGAGTCAGAACAGACATTGCAGAGAGCAGGGTGCAAAGTACAGTTCAAAATACCAAAAATACAAAGTAGGGTTTAAAATTCTAAGAACAATAATTCCTGGATAATGCATGTATGAAAGATACAGGTGCAAAGGATGACTAATTCAACCTCAGGCCTCTAAGCAAGCAGGAAGTTGAAATCAGATCCTGAAAGTCCCAGGTGTTCACCATCTCTGAAGACCAATCCTTTAGTCTAATAAAGCATTAGGACAACAAACTCAATAAACTTCTATTTGGTGAATCCAAAAAAGTTACCCTGCTCTCTGTCAAAAGGCAGACAGACCAGCCCAGATGCCCAATTTTTTAATTAATTTTATTGTTCTGTTGACCCCAAGGTCTCAGTACATCTGACCAGGAGTCAGACTGAGATGCAAAAGATTATGCCCTATAAGAACATTTCCATTTACCATTATTATAAATTGTTGTTTGCCTAGACAGGGATTTAAATTTTTCTAGTATTACTTTTTGTATTTAAAATGTAGGCTAAAACAGCTTCACACCTTCCAGAATTTTTTACAAGCTTCTTACCTGGCCTCCATATGCATTTGGCTGAAGGTGCAACCCCACAATAGAGGCCTTCATGCCACTTTCCAAAAAGGCGGTGAACCACCTTCCCTTCTTGATCTATCACAATGCCCTGGACCTCATTTACATTTGAATTCCAGTAGTTCACCTGCAAGTTTAATCAAGAATTATTAGCTCACATTGTTTTTCCAACAACCCATTGTACCAGTACACAAAATGAATGTCTCTTGGCATGTGGTGCCAACTGTCCAAATTCTGTGTTGGAACAGCTCACCTGGAACTAAGAATATCAAAATTTGAAAATATGGTCCAAACACTAACTGATTTATTATAGGAGAAACACTGCATAATTTGCAATGTGGTTTTGACATAAAAGCATTTAAATTAACTGCAGAACTGGAACTACATTGTCATTAATTAACCAAAATCCCACACAATTCTGCAAAAATGACCCTTTGCCTGTCAGAGCCAGCTAACGCTCCTCTTCCTACATGAGGAGGTACTGAATGTACCTGTACTTGTATAGGAATCCTTTCATGGGTGCTCAACACTACTGCTTGCAGCAGGGAAGACATTCAGCCAGTATTACATGTTGTTTCTTTCTGTTTCTCTTCTCTATTTTGCTTTTCTTAAACACATTAAGCTCTTACACCTTCATCCAAGAGCCAGTTGCCCATTCTCAGATTATCCCAAAAAAGACAAATTTCAGATTTATGTCAATATCCCATTGCTAACACTAAAATGGTATTGATTTCTTTTGTTGCAATGTGAAGACAAATTTATTTTTAGGAAAAAATACTTGATAGTAAGATAGCTATATAAATTTCTATTTTTCTATATGGTCCCTGCCTGGATATTACAATAGTATGAACCAAAGCAGCAATACATAATATAAAGAGATAAAATATTGACCGACAAATTCTAGTAGATGGAGAAGCAAAATGGTATGGTAGTGTACACTGACTTTGTGTTTTTGTTGTGTTAATATAGAAAAAAAAAATTTCATTTTTAATCAAAACCAGCAACAGTGCAGCACAGCTATACAGCAACAGAACACATTGATATCAAATGTTCAGAGGAATAAAATCATACTAATTGACATAGCATTCTCATTTGACAATTTACATTTTATGACTACTGATAAAAGGAATAAAAGATAAAATGTGGAATATAGACTTCTGGAATAGTGAAGAAACAGCTTGATGTACCCTTAAATTACACAGTTATATGAATATAAGATATATATTAACATCCATATGTTACCTTGACAAAAGTGAGTTTACAAATACAAACACTGCTTTTTGTGTTTCTGATAGTTATCTCTCCATAGTGCTCTATCCATCTCCTTCCACTAAGAATATTATGTATGCAAGTAGTGACTTTGTTCCAGACATAGTAATCTCCATACCTAAGAACAGATTAAGAAGCAGTTGGTAACATCTATTCATCATGATCATTACCGACAAAAAAGTAAAATGTTTTCCTTTATTGTAAAAACAAACCACATTGCCCAAAAACACCAGCTCAGATTACCAAGTCCTGTATCTGGTTACATCACTAATCCTCCTTAGAGAAGCTCACCTAAGCTCCAGGGCACAGGACTACAGAAAGGTGCAATAAACCACAAATAAACACATTATGAGCCACTGAAGACCTGCATGGCCTGTTCACTGTCCTCAGAGCATGAAGTGCTTTGGTCACAATTCCTACAGGGGAAGGACAGTGACCCAAATATCAACATAAGGCTGAATGGAGACTATAAGCAGAAAATGCAATTAAATCACAAATAGAACAAAATAAGTATGAAAACCATATTACAAGTGTGGGAAATTTGGACAGGAGATCAAGGAAAGGAAGTAGGAAGCCAGGAGAACACTGGCACATCATCTCTTTGCCTTTAAAACAACTATCTAGTCAGAGCATCTGAAGCAAGAATAAAACCAGAGAATTTTATTATGCAAAGCACATTCTCCTTCAGAGTTTAGGGGAAGGCATGAAGACAGAAGACAAAGCTGCTCCAGAGTGCATCTACTTCAATTTTATGAGATGGATACAGAGGTGAAGTGATGCTATACTGGTAGAGGCAGAAAGAGAGGCTGGCTGCAATCTACAGGAGCAAGAATACCACTACAAAACCAGAAGACATGTTTAAAGTACCCACTCCTTGCATATTCTTAGGATTTACAAGATGCAACTAGTCTCACTGGTGGTGAAGCTTCTGCTTCTCACTACTCTGCCAACATCTCCATACCAAGTATGGAGAATATACTTTGGTTTACCCACATTTTGAAAAAAGACCTTTCATAATCTGGTTGTTCTGAGGGAACACTCAGTGGCATTGAGAGCCTTAGGACAGCACCAGCTGCTGACAGTCCTGCACTGCAGTCTTGTTCTGAACAGCTCAACACTGCTGCACATATAAAACATGGGTTCTCTCTCCATCACTTTCTAGAGTGTATATTTTTCCTCCAAAACCAAAAACAGATCTTCAGGCTCAAAAATGTTCTAGTAGTCCCACCTGAAAACTAAGGAGAGATTAGAGATGGGCACCAACCCTCACCAGTACAATCTGCATCATGTCCGCTTACCCCAACCCATTCACAAGGCAGCACAGACTGGAGTGCACCAAAGGTTGAAAACAAGAGGAGAGTAGCTTACTTTGGAAGAGTCACATTCAAGGTTCCAACAGGCAGAATTTCCATTGATTTCCCCCAGAATTTGTTTTTCCACCTGATATCTGAATATAACAGTGAAATACTTAAAACACTGAAATGACCAAGGTCTCTCCCTTGCACTGATCTGTGTGGCACCAGATCATCTGTGCTGGACTATCCAATTCAAAACGGGGCAGTAGATAGTATAAATTTGCCATGAAAATACTAAAGAAAAAAAAAACCACTAGAAAATTACATTAGGTCAGAAAAACTAAATGTAAGTTTAATTAAGAATTGTGTCTGTGGTGCATGATTGTCAAATGTCTTGTGCAAACATTCAATACAAATTAAAGGCATACACCGGTAGGTATAAGGAAAGAAAGAGTAATTTTTTTCAACTGTATAAAAAATGCTTGTGTTTGTAAGAAATAGTAATTTTTTTGGTAAAAACTTTTAAATGGAAGAGTATAAACAGGCTGCAAGTGAAGGGGAAGCTGTAACATGTTTGCTCACTATTAATGAGAACTTGGAGTAAAATAGATCATCAGTTTATAATACGTCACTTCAAAATAGTAAGTATAGAAATTCTGATTAAGTTTCAAATGCAAAGCTCAGCTTTCACAAAGTTTTTACTTCGCAATAAAAAAAGAGTTATGCTTTTGAATTAAAAAGTATACCTTGCCAAAACACAAAGTTTTTCGATTCACAGTGACAGGCCGAAATGGGAGGATGGTGGCTAACCTGAAACACAGTTTGGTTGAGTCAAAAACATTTAATTTTCATTCCTAAGACAGTACAATTGTTATTGTAATATGAAAATACTAAATAGCTCATGTTGCTATGAAAACAGATACAACTCAAGTGATTGTACTTAAAACAGTTCCTAGTGATTACTATAAAGATGTATTCCTTCTAGCCTTTAATGAAGTCCACTCACATTAGCAATATTTATTTACATCTATGAAAACAAACTATTCTAAGTAGAAAAAAAAAGGATTATCTATAATATGAATAACAAAAAATAGAAATCTAAACAGGAGTGTCTATCTAGAAACAAGGTTTACCTGCTCTGAGAAAAATCGAAATCCTTTGTCTTCTCTAATACATTCATAAGTTTCACCAAGCACTGGGTTAAATGGCTTGCTTCCTGCTCTAAAGTACGTAGAGGCATAGCCTGATGCTGCAAAGGCAGCTATGAGAACCTGCAAAAACACAGACCAGAACATGAGAATAGGCAGACACTCTTGTGTATGTACCACTGCGTGGTACCACACAACTTATTCAGCTCAGAGTCACAACTGAAATAATGAAGCATGCCTGAGAGTGAAACCATGCATCCCAGCCAGAACCAGTATAAATTTTATTTTTTCTATTGATATAATTTCTTTTTCTTCATGGCCTCATTCAGTCTTTCAACAGTCCCTTAAAATGACAATCTGCACATGACACAGTTTTTCTGCCTTTGACCAGACTTATCATTAGTGACCTGAAACAGACCCAGCTCTAGTACTTCTTCCTGTGAATAAATATTATGTAATAATAATTACAAGATCACTTATCATTTTCCTATGGGAACTATCTTATTTAGTGTCAAACATCAACAGCTCCCACTTAGGATGTTCTTAGCCCAGAATTATCTCCAAATCTTCCACACATATGCAGCCTTAACAGCCAGCCCCCTTGTATATATCTACAACCACAACTTAATAATCTCTAAACCAGGCCTGACTGGGAGTAATAGGTGAAGTGGAATGCCATGGTTATATGTGCTTTGTTTTCTTCCCACTATGGAATGGGTGCTCCATTCTCTATTCATTTTGTATTATTCAGAAATGCAGCATTGACAAATTAACACTGTTTTCACAGGATTTTCTTCAACAGTAAAAACCTTAATTCCTCTAAAACTGTTTTCAGATTAATTTCAACTTCCTTTTCAATTTAACTATAAGACACTGCAGAGAAACAAAGGAGTTTACATCCTTGTGATATTCACAGAGTTCACAGAATTACTAGGTTGGAAGAGACCTTCCAGATCATCCAAGTCCAACCCATGCCCTAACACCTCAACTAAACCATGGCACCAAGTGAGAGCATATAGAGAGCAATGTGAAAAAAAAAAAAAAAAAGGTTTCCACTACTTTTGGATGTTTATTGAAGATAGCAAAGTCCTGATCTTTCAGAGAACAGCGAACAAACAGTAGCATATTCACAGCATTGCTGTCACAAGCATTAGGTATTCAGCTCTTTTCCAAGTAGTCCCATATGCTTCAGCTCAGGTATGCAGTTTGCATTTTTAGGGATGCTGTTTAAAAGTTTGGTTGTATTCCCAAGTACTGCAGTAGACATCTGTAGCACAGAAGGGGATTGAATCTATATTTCCAAGGAAGCTTTCAGTTGCACCATGGCTTTTCCTGCCAGAATTCTACCTACTACTTCAATACTGACCTTCCAAACTTTTCAATAAAGGTAGCAATCAGTCTGCTTTACTCATTACTCCTTACAGAATCTCCCTCCCTTTGTGAGGGACAGAATCACAGAATACTCCGAGTTGGAAGGGACCCATTATGATCACCTCCTGAGTCTTGAAAGAAAAAAGACTGTGAGGATGAATAATTCAACTCCCTTTCTTAAGAACTTTTTCAGTGTTTAGGACTCCTCACTCTCCTGCAGGCCCTGTGAACACAGCAGCTCAGGGACTTGAGTGTGTGATTGTGTAATAACCAAAGGCAACCTCTCTTCTCACAGTTATCCACAGTGCTGCCAGCCCCTACGAGGGAACAGCAGATATGTTCAGCAACAACACTGCCAACTTTCCCTTACAGCCTTTCCCTGTGTCTTCTGAGGAAAAGGAGACATGACAGATCAAAACACCCTGAGAGCTGAGCACAGGAAAACAGACTCACAGGGGAGCTCAAGTCAGGCTGCCCAGGCAAATTTTGTTCTGGTATTTTGAAACTTCATTCTTAGAAATTGCCTGGGAGGACATCTTATTCACATCTATATTGATCATAAGGCAGCCCACAGACTTGATTAACTCTTGAAGGGGGCTGGATTTGATCACTGAAAGCCAGGAGAGGATGCTGCAGAATTAGAAACTGCCAATGCCTACATGTACAGTCATAGAGCGTGAGATCAATCTTAAATAAATGAGTTACAACTGCAGGACTTGGTCTGAGGTCAAAAAAATCCCACAGCCTTGTTCAGATCAAACCTACCACCTGTAACTGTTCACAACACTTTTCTGACCCAGCAGGGAGGTCTGTGACCAGGAGGAGAAATAAGAGGACCCTGCATAGACTCAACAGCTCCCTTTTTAACACAGCCAGAACAAGGGCTACACTAAATGCATTACCATGCGCTCATAAGGATCATCTGTTTCAGCAGCCTTGTCCAAGAGCTCACTGTATTCCAGCTCTTCACAAAGATGTTGCAAGGTATTCAGAGGTTCATTTAGCTCAACTGGCATGGATACTTTGGAAAGATCTTTGCCAATGTTATTTCTCAAAATATTCCACAGATTGATGTTACTGGTGTCAGGGCTGGGAGCTGGGAGACAAGTCCTCCGTCCATTTCTGAATGCGCCTCCTGTCAGCTCACCATTAAGAACTGAGAAGGGAAGAAAAATACTGTCATAAGAAAGCACTACACTAAGAAAAACAGAGCTCTCCACTCAACCAAATCACTGCCAGAACAAGCAAGCCCAACTTCATTGTTTTCAGCTGAGTTGGTCTGGTATTGACATGCAGTAATTCTGGTACATGAACATAACCAATGTAATTGCTCAAAGTTTGAAACACAGTATACTTTGCCGAGAAATGTTGTCTGCAACACTGGTGTTGTCCTCAGATATATTGTCACTCACATCACTGATATAAGATTCATCATCAGAAGCCTAAAACATAAATAAAATACCCATTAACTCAAACACATATAAACATACTAACAAAAGAGACAAAAATAGTTAACTGAAACACAAATATTAAAAAAAAAATCTTTATCCAATTAAAACTATCAGCTAAATGAACTGAATGTTTCAATCTGTCCATAGTGCCAATGCACTAAAAGGGTCAAAAAAATGCTACGCTGTTCTCATGTTTCTGAATTCCTTGTTATCCAAATACAGACATGAGATCTGCCAAAGGTGGCTTCAAGTAAGATCAGGGATGAAAAAAAATTGATAACATAATGCGCTAGGGATGGGAGGTGAGAAGAGATAGTCAGATTTGTGCTGTTTATAAAGAACCAAACAATAAAACATGACTTACGTTTCAGCAAACAAATTATGTAAACATCGATCTATCAGTTTGAAAAGGAAGAATCTCAGCAGCATTAAGAATACTTTAAAAATTTATTTTACACAACTGTTTTTTCAAGAAATACTATTTTTTTCTATTTCTCTCATTACTCTCTCATTATTAGAAAATAATTTTATATACATGCATAGTAGAAGGGTTTTTTTAAGACTATACTGCACATCCAGCTGTAACTGTCTATGTCACCCTTCTGTGGCAGTGTCTATCCTGTCTATGGCAATGGAACTGCCATAGCCTAGAAAGGACATGTGCTGAATGTAAGGTACTGACACAACTAACTTCCAACTCAGTTTTACACTTCAGGGAACTCCTGCACGCCTTTATGTGAACTGAGGTTTGTTTATCTGTGTTTATTTACATATTCTGATGCCTTTTTACTTTAAGTAGTATTACTAAAAATAAAAAAAATTCACTAGTGGTAGCACTACCTAACTCTGTCCAGTAGCACAGCTGCCACATGTTGTCACAGCCTACCTCATTTTCTGACGAGCTGGCAGATAGAAGCACTTCCTGTGCATCAAAGAACTCTGAAACAGATTCAGACATAGAGAGCCTGCTTTCATTAGAAACTTGCTGAGACAGTGGCAAACTGACATGAATTTGTTCACCCGTCTGTAAATAAAGCACAGAAAAGTAAAAGTATTATTTCTAATATTAAAGAACTACACGTAGAAGGGGTAAACGACCTGAGTAAGATTTCTATGCCAAATACAAGCACAGAGAGCAAAGACAGCATTTTAGTAGGACTTTGTGTGTACCTAACAGATGAGACTGAAGATGACAAAATAAAGTGCATTTTGAACAGTGAGATACATGTCTTCATTTGAGGCCTGCCCAGCATCTACTGCCAAGTTTTAGCAGCATGAAATTGCAGATCTACTTCTCTATGCAGAGAATTGATTTTGTGGACAATAGCTGGATTGTGTCAGACAAGTTCAACCATGAATTTCAGATTAAATGACCTCTAGTAATAACAAATTACATCACTGAGAGCTAGCTTTGATACAACTAAAATTTAATTATAAAGCTTTATAAGGTCTGGGAGTTACAAGTTACTTTCCAAATAAACGACCTTGGGAACCAGTTTAGTAACAATGTTTGAAATGTTTGAATATGTAGGAGGATAGCCATAATATGTATTTTATGGGCTTTTTTTATGGGCTTTTTTCCTATCTTTATACTCCAAATCTCATTTGCATTATGCCATTAACACTGACCCAATACTACTAAAAGAAATGAACTCTCTACAGTTAATTATAAAGAACTGTAACAGCAAACTCAAGGATTCAAAACTGTGCTATGTTGATGTTAGTAGTGCAGCAAGCTAAAACAGTGAAATATACCCTCCTCTTCCTGCTAGTCATGGATGGAACACCAGATTTCAATGTTATCCTGCAGGCTATCACATTAAGAAAAAATTAAGATACTCTCCCTGTACCATTTTACCACAGGATCTGTTGCTGTGCAGGGAAATACATCTTGGACTTAATCCCTTAACTCATACAGCATGTTGTTCCTGGGAGATAATACAGATGAAACTATTGAAGCCCTTTTAAACACAGTTAACTCTTCAGATTGCATCACAATCCCCATTAATCTTATTCCAGAGCCACTGCATAGGGTTTTGTTGATATCTTAATTCTGTAGAATTATTCCACACAGTTACCTCAAAAAGCACTAACAAAACATCCCAAAAAAGCATAAACAAGCCAAGAGGTCAAAATCCATTCTTTTTTCATTAGGACTTATTAGATTGTAGATGAATCGTGATGCTTGATGACTTATAATGAAAACAGAGGTTCATTTTACCATAATCATTACAGGAAGTGACCAAAATTTTGAGGTTTAACATAAACTAGAGGGACCTGGAAAAATACACATGTTCCTACCTGAAAAAAAACCCTCACACAGGCATTATCTATGTGCTGCAAGATTACAGAGATATATATAAAACAAGCAAGATAAGTGAATGAGAGATCTGGAAACTTCTTTGAAAAACTTCTTCAGTCAGGCTTACTTCTACCAAGACAATGATGAACAAATGAAAAAGGAACAGCTAACCAACAAAAAATACAGAACAGAAGAGAAGGTCATCACCCAGAACGTCACTGTAGATCGCTGTGCTGTGGCACCACTTCCCTTCTGTGTTTTGTTGCTAGCCCCCAACATGCTGGATTCTTGGAAAAATTGTTTAGACATTTTCAGAAAGCAAATAAACAAAAACAATTTTACCTTTTTTGCTTGTTGGAAGAAATAACTAGGAGACAAGACTATGTTAGTTGAAATGGCATATGCATAGGAAAAAAATAGTGGAAATGACAAATCAAAAACATCTTTGTAAAATGCAAGCAGAATGGTTGCCAAAGTGACCATACTAAGTGTAACATATTAAAGTCCACAAATTCAGATTTGTCACAAGAAAAGCTCACTGTAATTAATACAAATGTTTGTTAATCTGTTGACTAAGGAAAGGAAAGCAAGAAAAACTAGATGTTGCAAAAAATATTAGTGCAGTGCTTGGTTCATGGACTGAACCTTTTGATTTTAACAGTACCACTCGAGATTCTAAACGTGAGGCCCTTTGGACACTTGCAAAACCAGGTCATTAAATAATTAACTGTTTGTTGATTTGGCAAGAACCTAAGATACAGAATTGGTTAACTATTGTGTGATACATTCAAATACAGTAAAACCTCACTAATTCCCACAGCCAACAATTAATATTCCAAAACTGGAGTCCTTCTCTGCTCCTCTAGAGAGATCAAGCTGAGTTCTTTCATGTCTGACATATGGAAAACAAAAGACTGAAGTTTTATTGTAGGTAAGGAAATACAACCTGACTTTTTTATGATTGAACACTTGCCAATCTGAAAAATTCAATAATTTTTCAGGTGTGTTTCAGCTATTTAGTGAGAATTAGCAAGGTTTGTTTGCACTCTAAATCCATTAAAGGCCAAAGTCTTACCTCATCAGGACTAGGGATAATATTTACACTGACAACCTGATCACAAATAACAGATTCTGAATGTATTCTGTTCAAGCGACTCCTTAGTTCAGCATTCTGGTTGAGAGCCTTAAAATAAAAATTGCACATTTCATTTAAAATTAAAATGTAAACATTTTTAAAAAAAAGAAAAAGAAAAAAAGAGAAAAAACAAAAAGAAGAAGAAAAAAAGCTTCTTTCCAGTAATTTCCTTTAAAAAATCACAGAACTTCATTTCTTTCATTAATAGGGAGATACCTATTTTTAGATCATCTCCAACATGATTTCATATTTGGTTACTTTGCTTTCACTGTTTTTTATGAGACAGGGGGACAGATGTTCTCCCACAATGTAACACTGGCATTCTACCTCAGTTCTTTAGAGAGCTCTTTGGCAGGTGTACTGGTGGGTTATGTACATTATGGAAATGGGGAGTGAATGCAGCAACAAAGAGTGAAACTGCAGAACAATACACGGGAACTACCCACAAAATGGCCAAAAAGGCAATTGTTGGTTCACAGCTATACAGCCTCTTCTGAGTCAAAGTTATCAGCACTAAGAGGCTACAAACAGAAATTGCTTCCTTTCCAGTAAAACCAACATAATTGCTAGTATCATTGTCTACCCACCCAGATCAATTTTACAGGTTTACCTTTGTGCTTATTTCAAACTACTGATCCACTACAGTATCACAAATACCAACAGAATTCATCTGCGTCTGCTATCTGCTGATTTTTTCTCCTATTTTAAGGTCCCACCTAGATTATAAATTTGGATGCACAAATATGTATTATCTGTTGGTTGGAAAGACTAGTGTGAGAGATTCTGAAATCCAGAAGTATAATATACTACTTATCTAGAACATGCCTGACTTAACCTTAATATATCCATAGCACTGAGGATTATAGAAAAGAAGTACAGAGAGACATTTTGTTTCAGTAGAAAAGGATTATTACAATGGAGTGAGAACCTTCTTCTGTCTTCCCCTAGTGCAGATTGAAGAATAGATTGCATGAATGTACTAAAACAAAGACCAAAGGAAAATTGGTAAGCTTAAACTGTTACTGAACAGTTTAAATTACCCAATTTTGCTTTGTTCTGAAATGGTCTGAGCAGGTCCCCGGTTGACATCCCTCAGAGCAGGAAAGTAATGACTAACAGCAGCCTGACAGTAGCTTCTTCAACAGCTCAACCCTGGTCATGAGACTGGACAAACCCAGTCACAGTCAATTTTCCACTTCCTCTCCACTGAGGCTGTGAATGTGTGACAGCAACTTTCAAACTACGTGGCAACTAAGCCACGACCAAGAAGAAAACATGATTCCCTATTTCATGCAAGTTGCTAATAAAAATCTGCAGGTCTTAGATAAATTTGTGTCAATAACCAGAAATGGTTACCCTTACCTCTTGCTTCTAACTTTTTTATCACAATGCACAGAAATCAATCTGCATAACATGATATGCATCTGCATCTATAGAAAGGTTTGTCTTTAAACATCTGCTCATACTTCCTGCAGATGCAGTCCTCCACACCAATCCAGCAAATGCTTTTATGCTTTCTTGACAACGAATTTTGAAATATTGAGTTATTTTGCAACCTGAGGACCTATTTTTGCTAATTTGTTCTCCTTGACTAAAGCAAATTATGTTTTTTCCTTTAGCTTAAGTGAGAGAGAAGAGTTAACAGGTCTGTATCTGGAAATCCAATTTACCCATGACTATATTGCAACCCAGGATTCCTTTTGCATTTAGAGACACAGACATATAAAACAAATCTGACAATATTTGGTCAAAATTAAAAACTTAATTACAAAAACAAGAATATTTCCTTGGCTGTGCTGGAATAGCTCCAAGACATCTAGCATTGGTATAAAAACATTTGATCCTTTTTCTTTATTTTGGAAAGCCATAACAGATACATGCTTTTACAAATTACATCCTTCACCTCCACATGCAGTGAGGTTAGATCTACATCGTAACACAATATGCCATAGTTCTAGCTGAGAACTTGGCTTTTTCTTGGCTCCTTTGAGGTGAAAGGAAATGGCCAAAATACAAAAGAAATAGTGCACAGGGCAAGACAGATGTGCTTGAAATCAAATCAAGAACATACCTGAGAGAGGGACTGTCTGAGGTGAGCTATTTGAGCATTGTGGCCTGTAAGATCCTGCTCTGAAACAATCTGTTTAAGCTTCTCCTTCTCTATAGCTATGCTGTTAAAGGCAGACTTCAAAAGAGAATGCACTGAGCAAAAAAGAACAAAAACAAAACAGGTGTTTTCTTGGCTACAGAAATCACATTGACATCTCATAGAATATTTCAGCAATAAAGACAGAGTGAGACTTCCACCCAAGAGTAATGGACATTTGAAACAAGGGCCTGACCCTCAAGTAATCCATGCCAAATTAAGTACAAACACTTAACAGCTTGCGATTGCAATGTGCATACTGTATGCTCACACATATCTCATCTGAGCATATTCCTGGTGCTGAACATATGGAAAGGTGCACATTTGGAAAAACTGTGCCCAATGTGTGTTACTTTCTTTCTGGTTTTTATTTGTACTTTCCAGAGTAACACAAACATCAGTTCTGCTAGACTTAATATTGTACCAATAAAGAGGATTACTTGGTCTTTAAACAGGTTTTGAATTTTTAAGATGTCAGTCTCACATTTTTTTTCTATGGTTGTTATATAACAGCAAACCGATAAGAAAACCTTCTTAAAATTGTATTTTTCAGTTTCTAGGACCACTCAATTACGGGCAATAAAATTGCAATTCAAAAGTACATTCTTGTAATAAGCTCTTTTTCCATTTATTCCATTGACATAGAAAACATTGCACAAAAATTATTTCACAGGATTATGTGCAGCAGTTACAGTCTGAATCATCTTTGGGGAGAAATAATACATTTTGTTGAGGAAAAATAATGTTTGCAAATTCAGTCACTTATTTACAGAATGGAGAAAGCACTTCAGAAGACTTGGAAAGCAGTTTCAGTGTTTACCTCTCTACATTAATGACATGCATGGAAAATGTAAGAAGGTTAATATAAATTTCCTTTGTGTAAGCCACCTGAACAGCTAAAAACTCTTATACAGTATCACCCAATGCAGAGGAAAGCCCTGGCCTTAACTAAGTGAGGGCAATAAAGAAACACGACAGAGAAGCACATTACAGGGAAGGCTTGGCATTTCCAGCTACCTTTTTGTGCCATCAAGCAGAATTCTTCTTGAAGCTTCATGTACTCAGTAGAGCACTCCAGAGGGTCTGCCACATGGCTTGGGGGAGCCTGAAACTCAATGTCTGCACAGAGGTTGGGGTTGGATGAATGCAATCGAACGGGTGACATCGTAGCACTGAAAGGGACCTACAGTGAGAAACAGAGAAGAAATGTTGTATAAGGTGTAACCAAACCTTTGACAAAAACCAAAAATTTCTTGAAGCAAAACAAAAATTTCTTCTGAAAAGACTTCACAATGTGAAGAATATGGAAAGAGTGAACATGTAACTTCTTACTCGCCTAAATCTCAACACAGCTGATGCAGACTTCTCTTGAATTTTTTTACTGAAATAGAGAAAAGAAGGCCTAAACACACAGCTAACAGCTAATGATGGAGTATTTAAATTCTAGCGTTTACAAAAAATGGATTATTTCCTAATGCTTAGAAGATTACTGGAAAACTGAACCATGAGACATGTTCCTTTATATTTGGACATTTGAGAGTAATTGTAGATCAGTCTGTTGTTTCAATACCAACATTTGAAGTATGAAAGTTTCTCCACAGATCCAGAAATAGGATATAATATTATCAGATATATCATTGAAGTTTTTCAAAACTACTTGTAAATCTTCAGTTGAAACTCATTGTACTGGCAATTATGAAGAGGGAAGAAGCATACAGTCTTTCTATTTTCTTCTTAACTAAACAAATTAACAATAACAACAAAATAAAACCAAAACTCCATCTAATTTGCTTTTAAAACACATGGACCATAAATAAATGCAGAGAGATACAGTTTAGTAAGATGAAGCAAAGAATTTAGTTTACCATCTTTCCACTTCACTTTCTCCTCTACTTTTCTACAAAGTACATGCAAAACTGTCTAAGTTATATATACATTTATCATGTACTGAGCAGTTATCTCTATGCTACATATACACTGTATGGCTACCACTGCTATACAAGTGATGAGTGCAAGAGTATTTAGTATTTTACCTCAATGCTACAATTCACACACATTTATATGAAAATCAGGCCAAGAACACAATTTTCAACTGTAAAAGCAACAGAAAGGCATGCAGAACTACATTTTGTCACTTAAATATTATCCACTGTTTAATGTATCAAGCACTGTTTAGAACATTAAATCTAATTAATTTCATTAGATTGATCAAATGCTTAAAGCAAGAATTTTCACACTGCAGCCCAATGTAATTATTCAAATATGAAAAATGGGGCCAAAATATAAAATGTCTCTTCCAAGGCATGATAAAGAGCAGACGATAACATAAAAAGTCATATTACTAAGAATTATTATCAACAGATGAATTCTAGAACCACTGTCACCAGTGGCTGAACTTGGTACTTTCTTATTTGATTAGATCAGGGAACAGTTTTATCAATTCCTTCCTGTAAAAACAGACACCAATACACATTTTAGGTTTAGGTTGTGATTCTCCAATGAAGCCCTCAAAATCCTATCAGATCTATTAATCATTCCACTCATGAGTGTACTCTGTGAAATACGTTTTCCACTCTGTTCTTTCTCGGTTTCCAGATGCATATAGTACATTAAATAATAACTCTATGGCACCTATCTAATATAAGCTTTACTCCTGCTCTAATGTATTTTGATTTCCAGCTATATCCACAAAGTACATATTTTTTTACTGGACCTCATTTTAGCCTCATATCAAGAAGAATTTGTTAACAGAAGATGTAAAATAAATTCCCTCTATTCATACTGGATATGCAACCCTTTATCTTCTTCACAATTACCTGATTACCTGCCTCAAGAGTCCAGCAACATTAGGTAAATGGATTACTGTGGCTAAACGTAAGTTAATTTCAAATCTCTTTTCCAAAAATTTTCCCCTCCTTAAATGGGAGAGCATGTTTCCAGAACTTTCTGTCTGGAAGCATCACAAAGCTTCAACTGCACCAGGTGGCTCCAGGAGGGCAAAGTAGGTATCTATGCTGTACCTATGTGTATGGAGAACATACCCAACCCTCCAGACCATTCTGAAGGCAGGAAAGAAGCTGACAGAAGCTATCATGCCAGAGGTGGAGGGAGAGTCCCCCCAGTCCCACATGCCTGTGGTGATGGGGGAGGTTCCCAGACCCACAGGGACTGGCAGAGCTGCAGGCAGGCTGCCCACACATGCAGGGTGGTTCTTTTCATCACTCTCTGATGAATCAAGCTAAAGAGATCTGCTTTAGATCCACCATTTCTGCCTCAAGCCTCAGCTGGCCAGGCTGAAAAGAAAGGTTTCTGCAATTATGTGTATTGAAAAAATACTACTTTCAATTATGCCCTAGAAATGAAATTTACATGTTCTATAAATATGCCACACTACTTGCAAGAAATATACATTCTCATGACAGAGACAAGTAGCCTTGCTGACTGCTTTAAATTCAAGAACCAAAAATACTGAACTGTTGATTGACATGAACTCTCCTCATAAACATTTTTTAGAAAAGTTTCCAAGCTACTTTCCATAACAGATGAAAATAAACCCACATTAAACAGCCATTTTCATTCTCTTGACGAGGCAACAGTCCAGGAAACACTGCCAATATAATTCTCTTCCCCTTTTCTCCTTTCATGGCTGTGCTTTCTCTCTGTATTAACAGTGACTTGATCCTGACTTAACTATCCACTCTCTTTTTGGTTGTTTTTTATTGTTGTTGTTTTGAAGGTTTTTGAAAAAATATTTAGCTTCTTGATCCATCACTCTAGTTTTCTCCATACAGACACTTCTAGACATAACCTCAGATGAACCTTGTCCCAACTTCCTGCTCTACACCAGAGGCGTTGCGCCCACTCATCCATCACCTTCTTCAGAATTACGTGCTCACGTAGGAACAGACTGTTCCTGGCCGAGTGGGTTGTAAGGAAAGCCTCTTTCTACTGTGCATTTAGCTGATATAATTCTGTATCCCTCAGACTGTGCACACGCTTCACTGTTTGGGAGAAACAACCATTTTGTGCATCAGCCAGGAAGAACAGGCCATGGCCAGGAGCGCTGCAACAGCGGCAGAGTCATTTTGGTGCCTCTAGCTTTCCTTCCTCTTGCATTTTTTTCCAGCTCCTCCAAAACCTCCCTCTACAGGTCCTCACTTGAGCTGCAGGTAACAACTCAGCCATTCCCTGTTCTCTTAGTGCCTTCCAACCCCAGGCCAGCTGCATTTGCCTACTGAAGCACTCCCTAAGTAAGGAGGACAGCCCTTGCCAAAGCTGTTTAACTGCTGCTGAGCCTTCTGCAACCTCCTGAAGCCTCCCACCAACACTTCTCAGCCCTGTAAACTGGAAATCAGGCAGATTTCTGTGCTAGGCAGGCAGACCAACACAGTCAAAACAGCAATCAGTTACAGAGCATGCATACAGCATCAACTGATTACAGAGGAATAAATTTAGATGAGTTAATTTCGAAGCTGGAGAAACACTGATATGTCTCATATGTTTTAACAGAGAATAGCAATAACGGAGTTTGTGGTTCAGGTAGCAAAAGCTCAAGATAGTTATGCTTAAGCAGAAACTATGTCAGATCTAGGATTTTAGTTTCTGCCTGGAACAGCTGGAATACTTCAGGCTGGTGAAGACATTCACTGCTTGGGGTAGATAAGGAGTTTGCATTTAAAGCTCACTTCAATCTTTGGCTGAACAGTCCTCCCTATCTAGCTGTTGTACTTATCTGTTGATGGATTAGTACAAATGTCTATAGTGGGCCTTCCTAATGAGTATTTTCCTGATAAAGCAGCAGCTGAAGACAGCCTCTTGATAGCAATTCAATTTCACAAACAGAACTTCCCACAACTAATTCCCAGACTCAGTGCTGATTTCATAGCTCCCTATTTTCTGACAAAGACTTAGAGAATTAGCAAAACTACATACAGACACTGAGGTAGTAATATGACTTTTTGGGATTATGGAATGTAAATAGAAAGTGCCTCAAACAAAAAGGCTAACCTTACGCTACTTATGAAAATATTAGGAAATGTTATAATTTCATGGTTACTTGTAACAAATCTCCTTAGTTCTATTGTCTTGCTATAACTGTCACAACATCTTTTAACAGAATTTGATCTTTTTTTTCTATTTTGTAGAGTCTGTCAAAGACTTATTGCGTGCAGGGCCTGAGTCTGTCACTTGCACTTACATAAAGGAGGCGGCACATGTACCATGTGAACAAGCTCAGACCCACATTTATGGAACACATTTGTGTTGGGCCTGACCACGTCTAAGAAACTCGGCTGAAAGGGGGTAGCATGGACACCTCCAAAAAGTGCAAGAAACATTTTCATAAGCTTATCACACAATCAAGTTACACAGCTTCCCATCCTTAGAGCTATCCCTTGATTTTGAAATCCACTCACTGTTGTAGCCACTGCAGCTGCCAGTCTCTGCCGGCGTCGTGTTGTGCTGAACTGGCCCTTCGGTGCCGGCCCTTCCTGACAGTGAATGCAAGAAAAGAAGGAAGTAGAAAAAGAGAAGGGAAGGGGTGATGGGACACAGGAAGATGAAAGGTGATCAGAAAAGGGAGAGGGAGAGTCTTTAAGTGGGTTTCCATTTTGTTAACTCTTATGGCCTACACATGTTGAGGACATATCATGTGTTTTCAGCTGTGCATGCCAGAGACATAAAAAGCTGGATACTTTACTAAAATTATCTCCAGATGAGTTGGACTGCAGTGCACTCATTAAGGCTACAGAAAAAAAAAATCAACTAGCATTGCCATTCAGAGTTATAAGGCAATAATGGAATAAGAGAACAAAAAGGATGCTACAGCATGCCAGAAAATAAACCAAAAATCAAACTTCTTCTGGAGCCACTTGACCATTTAGAAGATGAATTCTGAAAGAGATCACTTTGAAATAGTGGAAGTATGTAAACTGTGGTCACTGAAGATGCATGTAGCTCAATGGTAAAATTTTCCAGTGTGTATCTTATCTAGTGAGTTTTCTTAAGTAAACATTCCTGTACATAGCTCTGGCATTTCCACATCCATCCTTTAGCTTATTGAATCATTTTCTCCATACATCACTCTTTTGAGTTCCACCCCCTTTTCCCATATATTATTGAAGGTTTGACTTCCAAACCAAAGCAAAAACTCAGATAAAGGAGCACAAATAAAAACTAAGTATTTTGACAACTCCTTCCTTTTCTGAATGTCTAACATGTGGCCTCATCCTGCTTAATTTTACATTTGTTTTACTTGCAAGAAAAATTTTCACAGTACATTAAAGTCAAGCAAGTAACTGTCTAATGCAGAGGAGGTCCATATCTCTCATAAAGCCATTCTATTTAATCTTTAATTAAAAGTGCCATTATTTTGAAGCCATTTAAAGATTTTGGAAGACTAGGAAATACACCTTTCTGCCTTTAGAAAACAATTCTCAATTCCTTTACATTTTTCTTCCCCTGTATCTTCACCTATAGCCACTACAGCATTTTTAGATTTATGTACATTTTTACTTTTTCTGCGAGAAGCCTGATCATCATATAAATAACAATGTGTAGATTGGATACATGGACACCATGCTGAAGAACAGGATCTTGTATTTCAATACAACAGAATATTTGTAATTATTAGCTGAACTGTCTCGCTTCTATAACATTCCAAGTAGGGTTGCTACAGTGGAGAATGGCCAAACTCTTCACCCTCTGCCTGATATTCTGGCGATGCCACTGACAGTTGGAAGGGTTGTCTAATGATCACAGTAAAAGACCTGCGGTGCAATATTTTATACAATTCTCACATTAAAATGACATGAGCATAATCTCTGAAATACTGAGAACAAACTGTGTCAAAGCCGAGAACAGATTGTATGCATAATGTAAAGCTCTTTGTGCTCCACAAAAATATGTCCATCCTGTGAATAAGATACGGAACAATATTCTTACTTAACTAGCAGGGACAAACCTATGTACAGAGAGAGAAATGCACAAATTTATAAGTATATAAGATTATGAATGCAGGTATGCATTATTACAATAGGAATAGTCAGCTTTGCAGAACCACACACTCTCCTCAACAAAATAGAAAGTGAGGTCATAATCTGAGTTACCATAAAAAGAAATACTTACTTAAGGGAAAAAGTAATAGCTAGTCTGGGTCTGGTTTCAGTTCTGAGCTGAAAGCCTCAGTAAAGCAAGATGATTTTTCAGATTACTCCATAATACACAGCTCTCTATTAAACTATTCCCCCTATGAAGTCTTGGAACTTTGAAACTTTAAGCTTTTGTGGGAAACCAAAATATCACTGGTTCTTTATTGTTTTGTAGTAAGGTTTCTTTTTTTCCTTCCTTTGAAGCTGTCATGAGAATGATAACTTAGCATTTTATCCAAAGGGAAATAAATAATAATTAAAAAAAAAAAAACACAAAAAACCCACAAAAAAAAACCCCAAAACAAAACCAATTAATCAATTCTTGTACAAAAGTATAATTTGTCAAATGAATTAATACAGATCAACTAACTTGTTGTTGCAGGCCATTTTCACAAAATTTTAAATAGGCTTTTTAAAAACAAAATGAACCTCCTTCATAAAAGTAATCTTTCTTAAGAGAAGCAATTAATGTATTACTCTTAAGTAAAGGCCAGTAAATTCAGCTGTTAATTCTAAATAACTTAACAACAGCGAACACCCAAACCTGCAAATGTATAGACACATGCTATGCTCAGTTTCACTTCAGGGAGTAACCCCACTTGAGTTACAGGGATCAGCTGCGTGGGCAAAGTCAACTGCACACAAAACTGGCTTATTTAAGTGGTAAATATTAACATCTAGGAAACAAATCAAGCACTTTCACTTGCTAGAAAAAGTATGTTTTACATACATTATGCACCTAGCATTCATACTGCAAGAATGTGTTAGGAGGAATCCAACAAAAGATCTCATTAACAAGAGAATGTTTACAAGTACAATACAAAACCTGGATGGGAGAATTCCCTCCTTGCCTCATATGCAGAGGATACTGAGCCAGTAGAAATCACACGCTCGCTCCCCATAAAAGCACACCCCTTTATATAAAGCCCCCTAATTTTATGCTCCCCAGAAGGATGCTCTCAACATTGTACTATCAGAACGTCTTTGATGCAGTTAAAAACTGCTCATTCTGAAAAAAGTAGGTCCAAGTACTCCAAATGGAATTAACAATGAAACTAGCTTAAAGTTAGTTTGTTAATATTAGCATTATTCCCTAAAACTAATGGGATGTATGGAGGTATGAGAAAAGTATAGTACAACAGAATAGTTACTAGTACCAAATGTCAACCAAATAGCAAATTATGTGTATGCTCCATGAAAATAATGATCACAAATCAGACAAAATGATTCTCAGTAGGGCATATCCTGATAAACAGTTCAGAAAGACTTAAAGCAGTCTTGAAAAGATGAGCAATAAGTAAGACCAAGAAGTAGAAGGAGTGTCTAACAGAATAACAAAATGGGAATCAGCTTAAAGGGCTTGTAGGCATCAGAGGACATCCACATTTTAGTGGCAACTTAAGCCAGTTAGGAATAACACAATGATTCAGTGAGGACATCTTCCTACAGACCACAGCTCTAGTACTCAGGAGACAGGACAGCCCTTGGAAGAATAAACTGAATCTATCAAACTAGATAATGGAGTAGCCATCAAGTATTCTTTGTCTTCCATACAATTAAGAACAATTTTATTATTTCTGTTTCACTGCGATTTAATTTATAAATCAGACAACAATAACTTAATACTATGCTATAATAAAATAAGCTTTATATTTGCAGCATGAACTTTGGCAGGAATTATTGCTGACCCAAGTTAGGCAGAGCTCATTATCAATCCAGAAGTAACAGACCAATGTAGAGCAGTGCACACAAACTCTCTCAGGGGAACCTGCAACCCTATTTGAAGTTTTCAGGAGCTGAGGCACACTCCTGCTAAACCACAAACAGAGTTTAATAGAAGCCCAGGCCAGTGCTACTTCAGCAAAGTGCAGGTAACTCAGGAACAGCTCATTATTCACTATAACTAACCATAAATCATAACACATTGACTACTTTCATCACTTTTGTGGATAGGACTTCTCTGACGTTATTGTGGCATGAAAGAAGAACATGCAGTGGTGACTGACTCTTCACAGGCATGAAGTACTTGCATGCATTTTGCTGATATTTTAATTTCCCTGTGTTAATCAGCACCACGGAAAAACTGTGATCCTTCAATTGCATGACATGACATCAATCACAAAAATTCCTTTGTTAATAAACCATTTTAATCCCAACAGATGTTTCATTGTTCTACCTATTGTGATTATAAAAGTATAATAGGTAAAAAGAAAAATAAACTACAAGAGCTGCAATGAGAAAGCTGATGCAACTATCACCTTTTCCTTCCTTAAGATTATTGATCTTAAATGAAAACTCCTTAATGTGCCTATTGGGGACACATTAAAAGCTTTCAAAGTTTGTACTAATTTCAAGATATTTGAATGGATTGAAAGTTGCTGACATTTATTTACTCAGTAGCAGACACCACAGTGGTGATTGTTGGCTCCCAAAGCCAGTTGAATAGTCCTCATTATCAGTTGCTTAATTATAAAAAAAGATCAGGTTTTGGATCAAACTTCAGAATACACAAGTGCTTCCAACAAAACACAAGGCAGCAATACAAGCTTATTTCTGTGCTTTCAGTTCTAGGGAAGGATGGAGTAAATTCTTCCTTCCCATAATTTATTTCTTGGTTATTTTATTTGTTCCCATATTAGCCTTTTCCATGACAGAAGGCTTGTGAAAGTACTTATAACTGGTAATATTCCAGGTATAGGTCTTGACAAAGACTACTGGTGTGTTCAGTATTTCATTCTGCTTTTAACTTAATGTCACTTGTTCACTTGAAGGCAATTGCCCTTCTTTGCAACTTTGATATGGAATAGCAGTAGCCCCATATGGTGTGTGTTTATTGAATTTTGAATACCTTAACTGACGAATATTCAGATTCCCCTCCTTTCCCTAGATGGCAATGTTTTCATATGAATGAAAATAAAATCAGTACTTTTCTCACTATCTTCTCTAGGTTTTGAACAACAAACTGAGAATTAATTTATTTCATCAGAAACATGAAAGACAGCACACTGACTTCCTACTTTCAGCTAATACATCATTTCATGCTTAGAATTTAATCTTAAAGTACAGTGAAAAGTAAAACATAGTGCATTCAGTACCTGAAGTTGAATTTTTGCATCTTTGCTGACACTTTTTGTTCTCCATCGTCTCGTGACCCGCTTGTCTTTCTTTGAAATATCTACACAGTTAGCCTACATTACACAAATAGTTAAAAGCAACAAAGTGCTATTAAGTTGACACAAGCAACAGAGACAATATAGCAAGTTAGTAAAAAATTGTAGCATTAGACAGGTACAAATTAGGAAGTAAGGAGAAGAAAGCTGCTGCTGGAGCCCGAAACTGGAGCAGTGATCAGCTGTAGCTACCCATACACTTTCATAAACACGTGGTACGGTTGGCTCCTTTAGCAAAACTACTGGTGCCCTTTCTTCTCATAGGTGCGTAATATTTAGGACATGATTCTGAAATCCTCATGGATTTCTGTTGTGGTACTACTCAGACATTTGTACAGAGAAGAAGATTCAGTGAAAATTGAAGAAAGTATATAAGATTTAGGATCTGCTGTTGCTGCTGGTAAAAAGAAAAACTCACCCTGAACTGGGAAACAGTCCAAAACTTGGGACCTTTGCACTATGCCCCCTTTTCTAGAGCATGCAACTTCATCTTTGAGGGTCTTTGGGTCTCCAATCCTTAAAAAACTTAAAATATTATCTTAACACAACAAAAACTCCTTAAATAAAACTTTATATGTGTTCTATTGCAACAGTCCTCAGTTTTGTTTTGCAAATTACTTAATCATTTGATTTTTTCTATTTAACTCAAACACTGAATACATCTTAATTACTTGTTTACACATGAAACAGAATTACACAAGATTAAAACAGACATATAAGTGTTTCATCCAAGATTCACTATTAATTCAGAAAAACATTCTGAATTAACAGACAACACCTCTATATCTCCCTTAACAGAAAGAACAAATATTTCAGTGTAATGATTTATGCTCAATCATATTTACCTGCATGTCTGTGAAATTTGGTGCTGACTGAGTCCTCTGTAGAATTTCTAAATTTTGAAGAAGTTTACTGAGTTCCACAAGGTTAGACTGACAATGAGCAAGATCTAAGAGATACAAAATAAAAATACATTAGGTGCTTCAATTCAGACTTTTTATTGCCATGGTGTCCATTGTTTGTACGTAACTGCATTATAAAAGTTAAGTGTCCAAACTCCTTGTAGTAAGGTATCCAAGTAAAAGTTTTATCTTGTTGGACACTTGTTATTTCTATAGGAGTCAGCAACAATTCTGGACCTCAAGAAGTGATCATATTTGAACAATGACATCCATCAAAATAGCACAGATTACTAGGATAAATTTTAAAAGCAACATCCCAAAACATACAGAGAGCAAAGTTCCCACCATGAGGTGAAAGTTTCCAATTACCTGAAGAGCTACTACATGTTCATGTAAAGATGTAACTTGACCACTTTACTTACAGGACTCTTTCTTGTATCAACAAGAGGTTTTGCTGAAAGAACAAGGCTTGAAAAGATGAAGTCTAACCTTCTGCACATCTGTCCATCTCTTCAGAGTCCTGCAACCAGGCTGCTACTTTACTCTGACCAGTAGTGCAGGTGACAGGAAGGCTGTTACTGCAAGGTATAGGAGGCTGCCAGGGGAAGTTATTCTGTTGGACCTAAAGCATAATAAAATGCTTACATTTACTGGGGCTGTGTTCCTTTGTCATGACTATATTACTTCAGAATAGAAAACAAATTATGCATTGCGTTTTTGATGAACTCTGTGATTTGTCTCCATAGTTCCCAAAGACACAGATTTTTCAGAATAGCATGTTGGAGAATCAAACCAGGAACCTCACAAGAGGACTGTGCTAGGTACCAGTTAGGAAAGATGCTGTTTAAGAGGAAGAACATAATCAGCAGAGAGACAGATTTATACCTGATGACAAAGGCTTGTATGGTGGTGAATACTTTGCAAGATCTCTACAGCAGCCCATTCTAATGAAGTAAGGCTAAATTAGACAGTAATTCAGCTGATTTCAGCTGCACACCCTCAGAGCTTTTCACTGACCAAAGGTTCCCACCAGTGGAAGCTCCTGTCCTATTGGCATTAGAAGAAAAGCCCACTGAAAGTGCCCACCAGCAAGCCATGAGTTTTCAACTAAAGAACGCTGCCCACCTTTCCATCCGAAACATTGGCAGCTGGTGAAGACTCTGTAGTAGATGCTGAGGGGAATATGTGGAAGCTGGCGTCCCTGGGAGATCTCACAATCTCATTCTGACGGTACAACCGGTGGTGCCGCAACTTTGAAACCCACGCATCAAATGAATCCTGTGATTTCACCTGGAGAAAAATTTACTATCAAGAAAGCATCCAAGATAATACTTTTCTTCACAATCTTTTACAATGTTATTTGTTTCTACTGAGGATGAAAAACCAGTATGCAGTTTTCTTTTTACCTTTAGGTGATAGATATGTTCTTCGGTGTCAAGATCTATTCTGCGAGCCTTTTTTTTAATAGACATGACTGATAAACCAACATCAATGCTCCCATGGACCTTTCCTTTCTGTATCTAAAATAAAAACACCAGGGCAAAAATTTAGAAGTATCATGCACTTTTTCTATATATTTAACAGCAAACTATCTTGTACTGAAATGGTTTCCCATTTTATAACATTTAAGCATAAAGCCGTATTAAAAAATAAAGCTGCACTCAGACTAACCATTTAACCACTTATTATATTTATGGTCAGAGAAAAGTATCTCACAAGAAATGCTAGTACAAAGCCAACTCCAATGTTTGGGTGTGTTAACTTGTTCACACTAGTGCACAGGTAGAGGTAAGTGAGAAGCAGAGAAAATCAAACAGTACTTGAAACCCTATGGCTACGACTTGATAGCTATTGGTATCAAACATAAATAATTTGTATTAATTCTTTGTCCTATCCACATATCTCAGAATAATCAGCTCTGGCTGACATAAAAATTAGAAAAAAAAAATACATGGTCAGGTTAATCTCTCAAGCAGCTTTATCCAAGAAACTACATTTATTAATTTAACTTCTATTTCCACAGAAGTAAAAAAGGTAGAATTCTTGGAAGAGATAACCAAAATCTTACATTATTTATCTTTAAATCAACAACTTTCATGTGTGTACTTTCGTAAATATGCCTAGAGTGAGTATGAGCAGGCAGACCTTCATTAGAAGTTTTAAAGTCTTCATCTCTACTTACATCAATTGGTGACTTTGAATATTTCAACATTCCATTATCCAGGACAAAAAACCTCTGAAATTACAAGAAAAAAAATCCAGCAACATTTTTTCTTAATGAGGAGATGCAATTTAAACTGTGTACAACAATTCATCTGGAGAAGGATCACCCTGTAACAACTAAGGAATGTCTGGGGTTGGAAGGAGAGGATAAATACAGTATTAAATAATTTTCTTGCTTGTTTTTTGACAACAATTATTTTCTGAACAAAAAAACAAAAAAAAAAAACCCAAAACCCTAGATTCTCTTTTTCCGACATTATGCTCTAGGCTTATCTTAACAAACTTTGATAATGAAAGTGCTTTTTTTTTCAGTTTTCCAGGCAATGTAATAAACTTTCTAAGAGACTGTAGGACAAGAGACTTATATCTGTTTCTTTATTTTGTTCCTGTTTTTCTTCCAAAAAGAGCTGGTCACATTTCAAATTAGCAACCTACCTTCCCTATCCAGAAATAGAGAAGTTTTTCCTAGTGCAAGATCTACATCTCAAAAGGAAGACCATATGAGAGACCCTGGTCTACCATCCAAAACTTTATGCATTCTGGCAGGTCTGTACTCAGTGAAGAACAGATGAGATTGTAAGTTGTGCTGAAGACACCTTGTCTAGTGTTAATCCAGCTATTAGTATCAGAACAAATATTGCAGCATTCCCAGCAACATTCCCAGCTCATGGGAGGGCTGATATCTCAGGTGTTGGTGACACAGGGTGAGCCACTGCATCTTCACTGACATGCTTACCCAGACTGGCCTAACCTCATGATGCCTGTGCTTGTGCTATTGCTGCACCTTTATTGCTCTGAGCAGAATTCCCTATTCAAGCTGTATTTCTCCCTCAATTAAAGCTGCCCTAGCTTGTCTGTACCAGATTACTCAAGTTGCTTTGCAGTCAAGTTAATCCAGGCTTTGGCACACAGCATGAAGCCTAGCAGGAAACTGGACTTGAAATTACACTTGCTAACTTCTGTTTATCATCACTAACTTTAAAAATATGCAAAGTAATAGGAAATAACTCATATTTTTAGAGTGCAACCTAAAGCATTAGTCTATGTTAAAATCACAGAACACAGTAAAATACTCTGCTTGATTCTCAAAGCTGTCATGACATGGGAAGGAAGGGCAATGGTTTCCTTAGGTAAACCTGCTAATTTAACAGTACGAGCAGGGTCAGTAGTTAGACAGCAGAAAATCCCCCTCAAAGATGGTTCTGGAAATTCTGTCAGTCACACAACAGATGGTAGCAATATCTCACACAGGGCAAGAAAACAGCTGAAACCAGCACCATTTGGAGATATAACTTCTTGAATAAGATGTCAAAACAACAGGAACATCTTGGGGTTTTTTTTCACCGATATGGTCACTAACAACCTTCACAAGAACATGATATTCATGTCATATTGCTCTGTCTCTCTAAGCTGCATACACAAAAGAAAATTATCTTTCATCGTAATTTCCTTCCAATGCACACCGCACTTCAGAGGATGATAAATTCACCAAGCTGTGCACATTATACCTGGTATGCTACCAAAGCACATTCAGGACTGTCAGAATATGACATGCAGTGTTCAACAGATGCTGTATATGGCTTTGCTAGCAGAACCCTAACACAGCACATGCTGCAATTATTGGCTCTGAAGTTCCTCACTGACTCTCAGGACAGAGTATTGTTATGGAAACTCCAAGATACCCAGGCCAGCATTGCAAAAAGAACCCCAAAACTTATTAACAAACCCAAAGTTTCAAAATCGAAGTTCAGCATAGTTCCCAAGGTGAAATATAAGGCAGAGTAGAGGGGGATGCTAACATGTGAAGTTCCTAATCATATTAAAAATTAAATAAAATTATTTAAATAATAAATTATTAAAATAATAAATAAATTTAATAAATAGATAAAATTAATAAATTAATAAAAGGAATACTACTAATAATAAATTAATAAAAATTATCTACAGGTAACTGCTCTAAATTCAGTAGATCATTAGTAGTGATTGCCTTTACAGAACTGCAAAAGTTGGACTTCTCTTGCTCTCCTATAAATTATTTCCTTACCAAAACAGACACTTTGCCAAATAGCAACACATTAATAGAATGTATTTTAAAAGTGTGGGAGCAGTGGTTTATTCCATAAATTCTTATATACCTCATTAATTGATTTTTTGGAGGGTCAGATCAATTTTATTCACAAATTCCCTCTGGATTTTGAATACAACCTTAGGCAGCAGGGACTGTGATTTGAGAGCCGTGGGCTGTTTGCAAACTAATTCCATACACAGGTGGAAGAAAAAGTCATACACCAAAATCATGGGTATTTATTTGACATCCTAATTTTGTCTAGACAAAAAAATCCCAACTCATAAAATGAGGTAATAACGTTCTAACTGGTTTAAGAGACATTTACCTTGTGCCAACCTTTTAATGGCCATTTTCTCTTCTTCAGCATGAAACCTTCATGTTTGTCTGGCTTCTGGACATTGGTCTGGCCTATTTTCAGACCCTCTATGATTTCCCAGCTGTCAGGTTCCTGATGAAAAAGCATGAAGACACATTGATTAATTAATTATGCACACACGGGAAAAAATTGCACTTAAGAGTGGCACAAATTCTTCAATGCAAGACAAAGAGGGGGAGCCAGGCTTTTAAATTAACCTATTTAGGTACCAAACTACATGGTCACTATATTATGTCTAGCTGTATCTCATTTAAAACTACTAAATACAAACATTTTCAGATGTCTAACCCTTACCAGGTAAGATGCATAGTAAGAGTGCCCTTTGTGATATTTCTTAATTATAAAGAAATTTAAATTTTCTGATCTTAAAGTTACAAGCTACATTGGTTCTGGATGCCCCAGTTTTTCTCCTAAATCAGAAAAACTAGCAGAAGTAGTTGCGTTATTGTTGATTTTGAGTGTAGCTAGTGATAATCTTCAAAGGCATTTTATGACAGAGTTTCACTTGCTAATTGAGCCTTCAGAAATCTGCAAAAAGATTTTTTTTTCCTGCATTAATTTTCACTGTATTATGAGAAATTTATAGGAAAGCTAACTAATTTTCTCTCTAGAGAAAAACAGAGGAACAGTATCATTTGAGATACAACCAGTTGTATGCCTTTCATGGAGCCAATTAAAGCATATTTCTGGTACATACTACTTCTTTTGCATGGTGACTGGTGCAGCTCAAGCCAGATATACAATGTAACACAGTGAAGAGGAAAAGAATAATATTTTTAAAGAGAAAAATATGGAGTCATATTTTCTCTTGGAGTGTATTTCTATCCCCTTGCTACTACTGTAATTAAAAAAATTCTGCACCAGTTTAAAAATCTCTTACTGCCAGATTCCTCAGACTATGTTTTACTAATTATACCTTACAAAGCTGTAAACTTGCATTTTCTCAGTTGATCTGTCATAACTCCTAGCAATGTTATGAAAAGTTAACAAGAGAGGAAGGAGGTCATTAACATCAAACATTTAAAGGGAAAAAAAATCATCTCCACATTTCCAAAAAACTGTTCAGAGCCAAGTGCTGTCAGTCTTTCACAACACCACCAAATAAATTACACAGCCCTGAAAACATCAACATTACTGTAACGAAAATGTAGTTGCAAAAGTAACAGCAAATTTCAAAACTACATTTTTGAATAAGGTCTTGGTATTTTGAGAAGGGTGAAAAGCTCTATCCCAAGTAATAAATACTGCCGTAAATTTTAATAGAAATCCTTATTCAGCTTAGTTTCCCCTGAATAACCATGAACTAATTATCTCATTGTCTGCAAATCCCCTACTCAAAATGCAGCTTTGTTTTACTTCCCCATGTTTTGCTTCAATGTTCTATTCCCATACTATAGAGGGAAGCATGCATTGTTTTGCATTGCTTTTTCCCTGCATGGAAGTACTTGGCACTTGAGGGGGACAAATTAAACTCTAAGTTATACACCAGCAGAGAGTCTCTGCATCTCTACCAACTGATTCTTCATCATATTGATTTCTCCTTTAGATGATCAGCTGCAGGCATAAGTCTTTTATCTACTAGATAACATCAGTATTGATTAATTCTCAACTAGAAACCACACAATCTCATATAGCTATTCATTTAAACAAAAGACAGATACAGAGGGATAAAATGAGCAATTATTCCGTACAATGAGGATACTTGTCTCCTGCTGCATCAGTGCTACAAGCTGTTTTTAAAACTCTCCTAACAGTCCTACCTGTGCCTCATCCCACAGTTTTGGTGTGTTGAGATATACCCAATACAAAGGCCATTATGAAGGAGAGACAAAAGTGGGGGAAAAACAGAGTGAAAGTGATACACTTGAAGAGTCCTCATCCAAGGCTGGTTCTCAAGCACAGCAGCAGTATTTTAGGACTTCAGTGATTCCATAGGTAGTCCATGAGAAACAGCCCTGAGCAAAGCAGCATGACTGGGAGAACACAATCACTGCTTTCAGTACCTGGCTCTGCACATGCCCCATATTTGGGGATTGAGGGAGCCACTACCAACTGCTTTCTCAAGTTTTGACTGCAAAATATTTATTTTCCAAATAAAAATGAATAAACCATTTCATTTTTCCTGGATGAACAGAAAACTTCCTTTTGAAATTGTTTTACCAGGTCTGTTTCAAAGCTTACAGATACTTCATTTCAGATTTTTATTTTCCACCAAATATGCCATCACAGCACCCTCACCTTTTCAGAAACAATCTTACTTTTGCATCTGAAGTATCTTAAAATGAAGCTTTCTTTATGTGGAATTAGACTTGTTTGGAATCACTTATTCCAAAACTGAGCAATTTACCCAGAAAGAAGCTGACTTCAAAACAACACACACAAGGCTTCACTTTTTATGAGAGTGATGTCACCGCTGCAGTTGCATCCTTTACTCTGCCTCAGGAAAGAAAATCTCAGCAAGAGCTTTTAAATTTCAAACTACGCACAAGGAATGCTATTAGGACATATTTAAAACTAATATTTATTGGCAGCAATTTTAGATTTGGATATGATTTGCTCTACTGTAATAAGAGGATTAAACTGGAAAACTTCTCAAAGTCATGGAATCATGCAATATCCGGAGATGGAGGGATCCCACAAGCCCTTTCTAGTCCCATTTTCTGAGAAAGTAAAATTTCTTCCTGGGGCCATCCACGTAGAAAACAAACAAACAAACAAACCAACCAACCAATCCTTAATTTTGTCAATATAACATGTACTGAAGATTACTGGCTCTTCTTACAACTCAGTTATAGAACAACAAGCTCCAGGGCAGACTCACATTATACTCAATGGTGGAACCAAACACTGTCTCTGAAGTATTAGTCAAACTACTTTGTAACTCTAGAGGGAAACTCACTGCCCAGATTCCATCCCAGGCTTTTCCTTACCTTGGATAGAGAGAGATGATCACTTTCAAGGAACTGCTTGCTTAAAGAAGGGTCTGTGCTTCCTGAAGAAGCCTTTCGCTCCAAAATATGAACACTCTAAAAAAAATAATTAAAGACAACATCATGGCTCAAAACATACAAAATCTACCCATCCATGACTTACATGCACAAATGATTTGCCTGCAGAGGCAATATACTTCTCTTTCTTTATTACTGGGTTTTTAATTAATTACTCTGTTTAACCTAGAAATGATAGTGAACTAAAAAAAGCCAGGAAAGATGAGTAATGCAGTTCTTATGTCTACAGAGATTCAAAGTGCTCCTAACCAGACCCATCATGTTTTCTGTTAATATACAAGACACTGAGTGCACATACTCTGCAGTCAGCACTGCCCTACATTCACTTCACATAAGATATTACTGCCTCTAAAATATTCATTATCACACCTTAGCATTTTGTTATTGGCTTCTCAGCTTAGAAAAAGTAACACACTACACAAATGCTTTTAAACAGATTACAGGTATTAACAAGATCAGTTACCATGTCTCAGCTGATGGCCTTGCTGGTGAACATTCATGGAACACTGTGATCTTAAACCATTGCAGCTGTTTTTACATATGACAACCCTATAAAATGTTATATCTTCAAAGCATTGTAATAAAAATGACATACACAATGTCACAACTAGTCCTGAAAAGACTTCTATTCTTAAAACACATCTAAACAAGTCTTTCCATTTTCCAGAAAATGAAAGCATGTCTTTCCATTTTCTAAAAACCCCTACTTCATAAAAGAAAAAGCATTTGTGGTAAAAGAGAAAATTACCACAATCCACAGGCACGGATCTGCATTTCATTCTCTGGTGAAATTTTGCTACATCTCATCCTACTATTTGGTAAGAATTCTACCACAACATGTCATTAGTATCTCTTTGGCATGAAATAAAACGACTTCATTTCGAGGACATACAGCACAATGACAAACTTGCAATTACCCTCTGGGAAGCATATGTTTTTCTCAGCTGAAAATGCCAATTAAGTTTTGTTCACAATCAAGCTTCTTTACATTGACTGCAGAAGAGATTACCCACCCAGGTAACAGCAGCAGCAGCAGCAAAGATACATACAAATGGCAATGTAAATATTATTGCTTATATAAATTATTAAGTACATAAAGGATCATAACCAAACTAAATTAAAATAAACACAGCTATTCATTTAAATGCATACATATAACACCGACACCTGCACACTGTGTGTGCAGAGCAACACACAGACCTTCATTGCTCTCTTTCAAGTTGCAACTGTGAATGAGAATAGGAAAACCTGGGGAGTGTCTCTGTTTTCAGAGATTAATTCGGAGATTAATAAGCATCCTTACTACCATGCAACAATTACCAGCATTTATTTTCAGTTACTTTTAATTAAATTGTACAGTGAAGAATGTGGAAAAGAAGCAGTATTATGCTACTCCAGGGCCAACCAGCAAAAAGCTTTGTCATTTATGCTTTAAAAACTTCTGCTTTATCATAGGAAGTTCAACCTACTTATTTAGTCCAGTGTATTTTACTAGACAGATGACAAAAAAATGTGTATATATGTAGCACAAGTGTCTATGTTACATATCAAATAATTTAATAGACTAATTTGAGCTGAGAACCACAAAGTTCCTAAGGATAATGATAAATTTTCTCACCAAATAAAGGAAATGCTGCTTATGTACATAGTATGACATTTTAACAATACTCAAAAGAACCTAAATCTGTTCCTCCAAAGAAGATTAAAATGCCTCTTGATTAGCATAATCAGGATGATTCCAAACATTTTTGCCAGTTCTGTCTGGCAGGCAGGAATCCATCCATCCTGAGATGGAGCAATGCCCAACACAGATGTTCTGAAGGTCTCATGTTCTCTCAGCTGGTGCAGTTTGTTGTTACATAACTACAATTTCTTTTTGTACAATATTTAGAGAGGAGTAGCCCAACAGCCCTCAGCTTGCCAGATTTCCAGTGACATTTTAAATTACATGATTTTAAGTCAGGAAGGTTTTGTGCCTTTTTTTTTTTTTAAATTAGCCTTCAGTCATTACAGTTCCACTCCAGTTGAGAAATACATTATTAGCCAGCAGCACTTTAATGAATGCTAACTTATTCAATTATTTGTTTGAAAATTAAAAAATGAACATCTTTTAAGTAAAATTGCCTTCTTTACATTCCTTACTTTCGGGAGTGTTGGCTTGCTGTCTATAGATGTTTGCTTTTCAGTTCTCTTTACTCATGACCACAATTACACTGATACAAGATCATTTCCTTAGATTTGTGACATGTCTCTAGCATAATACTAAGAGACCGTACTTGGTGCAAAACATTTTCCATTAACATGTTATTTTTCTGCAAAATTGCAGCTAGAAATCACACGATTGCTTGACATTTTGAAAAGCAGCTAATTTTACAGTGCAAGAGTTTAGTTATTTAGAATCAAAGATTCTATTTAAATAATAGGATTCTATTTAAATCTTGACATTATTGTCAGGGGTTTTTTTGTATTTTAACATAAAAAAACAGAGTTGGGAAAGAACCAGTAAAAAAAAAAAGCTGATCAGAAGGAATAAAGAGGCAGGTCAACACTGTTTCTGGGGTTTATTTATAATCAAACCAAAAAAATGAATAATAATCCATTAAACTAGGCACATCAATCAACATGGTACTCTTATTCCTCTCCTAAAAATACAGACAGGCAAAAGCAACATAGGCATTGCTGCATTCCAGATTCCCCTCATATTTCAGGATCACTACACTATAGTTGGTTTCTTTTGGAGGAAAACACCAGCACCAGCATATTCTGTGTGCTCTTGAAAACCAATTCTACAGAATTACAAGTTTAACTCAAATTACTATGTAATTCCATTGCAGAATCTTCATCCTAACTACAATCCTTCATCTTTATGATTATCTACACATATATTACATAGGTGGCACACATATGCCTCAAAATACCCCTAGGAAGCCAACATATGGAGAACACAAATGCTTGTTCCACCCTGCATTTTATTTCTTTTTTCCCCAGATGAGGGGGAAAGAAATTGATGGAGAAAATAAAATAGCACTATGATGTTGCATCGTATTCTCATCTTCTCTGGAAGACAAGAATGGAAAATATATTTTACAATATCCTTCCATGAATCTTGCCAACTTCTTTTCTCACTTTGGACTTTAATGACTCATACAGCTCATTATCCTGGTTTTGGCTGGGACAGAGTTCATTTTCTTCCAAGTAGCTGGTATAGTGCTGCATTTTGGATTCAGTATGAGAACAACGTTGAAGGCACAGTGATGTTTTGGCTGTTGCTGAGTAGCTCTTACCCTAAATCAAGGACATTCCAGTTTCCTGTACTCTGCCAGTGAGGAGGTGCACGAGGAGCTGGCAGGGGCATGGTCAGGACAGGTGACCTAGACAGGTACAAGGGATATTCCATACCACAGAATGCCAAGGATGGTGTATAAACTGGGGGAGTTGGACATGAGAAGGCAATCACAGCTGGGGGATGGGCTGAGCCTGGGCCTGCTGGTGGTGAGCCATTGTACTGGACATCACATGCCTTTCTTGGGGTTTATTTATTTCTCTCTTCCTTGTTCTTTCTTCCCCTTACATTTTATTTCAATTATTAAATGTTTTATTTCAACTCTCAGGTTTCCCCTTTTCTTTCCTCTGGTTCTCCTCCCCATTCCACAAGTAGAGCTGGTCTCCATCAGATCAGAGGGTGAAGACCCTAACTTTACTGAATCTGACTTCCCATTAAAACAAAAGACAATCAACTGTTTTCACAGGAAAGGCAAGGAGAGAAAACCGATTTTGAGTAAGTAGAGACAAAAAATCTAGCAAATGACAAGTCTGACACTCATGCCTCTCCCTTCTGCTTCGCTGCTTATTTACTTACTGGAATGAATTATATTTAATGCAAAGATGTCTCTATAATTTATAATTTATTAATTTCCAAGAAAAATACAAACTGGTGAGGATTTCATCACTTACATTGGACACAGACTCTCTGTAGATCAGAAATGCGCACAACATGTAGTTAACAGTTAATTAATGAAAAAGATCTGATGGATCATTTTGCTGGTTCACTGCATTCTAGCAGTCTCCAACACCCATAACCATGGGGCCCGGGTATACACTGTCCCACAACAGCCATTCAAAATAGAGCTTTGCTGTCTGGGTTTTTTGTCTTGTTTTTTTCAATCCAAAGTACTAACTGGTGCATCTTTTATTATTTGCTAGTCACTGGAATTGTTTTTGCAACCTAACAAAACTGTACTCTTACTTGAATTCCATTTAGTATGAAGTGCAATGTTTAATCACTTTCTCTCAATTAAAACCACGTTATTTTCTGGTTATCTGAAACACAGCAGAAGTAGTAAGGTAGACACAGATTTGACTGCATACATGCCAATTTTAACTGCCTTCTAAACAAGCTGTGATACGTGCTGAGTTAATCTGCAATATTATTTGCAAAGGGAATGACCTTTAAACTTGCTTTTCTCTTAGGCTGCTTCTTAGCAAGGTCTGGCTTTCCTCCCATTAATGTTGGAAGAAACATTAATCTACTGATTCTTCAATATAATTGTGAGAAAAGAGTGAGTGCAAAGCAAAACAACCATATCTCATCAATGTATGTCTCCTTTCTATCTTTTAGCACAGTTTTTTAATTTTTGTAAAGCAGTCATGGTCCTATTCTTATCCTCAGTCTCTTCTCCTGACACTGCTCCATAGCTGTTTTCAGCAATCTCAGCATCAACTAACTGACAAAGGAACTTGGCAATACTTTGTGAATAGCACGCACAGTTAACATTTTTTTTCTTCTTGTAAGGCATGTTCATCTTGTACAGAAATGTACTTAAGAGCAACATTTTCTCTTTGTAACCTTTTTACTGAAAGACAAATATATGTAAGATGCAGTTCTGTGGCATATGAATAACACCCAGGTATGTATGCCTACTTCTTTCCTGGGATATGGAAAGTAAACCCTTCTTGTATAACAGAAATGTCAAGGATTTGTTAGTCAGGAGCTCTCTGTCAGCCCTTTCCAGCTTTGGATTGTACTTCATGTCAATGTTTTTAGGCTCTAGCAACAAGGAAGCCTTTGCTTTTCAAGGTACTTTTTGACAAATTCTGAAGAAAAATAAGCTCTTGCTCTCATGAAGAGCTTCTTGGAGGGAATTATTAGCACAACTGGATAAAGCAGAAAAGAGCTATCTATCATTGCACCAGCAACCTTGCTTTTGCCAGAAGGATGGTTTGGAACAACTGCCAAGTCACAGCCTGAGTGTTAATGACAATCTTCTCCCTTTGCACTTATCTTAAGATAGCACAAACAGATAAATTTACAGTGTCTGACAAAGAGAATTCAAATTTCAGCTAATGATACAAAGTTTTATTATTGATTATTGAATGATCACAATTAAAAGGCTTGATATTTTGTAAATAGCCTTAGGCTATCAGTTCATTTTAATGATTCTGATAGGGCTTAAAAGATAAAAGAGAGGAAAATAAAATTACATATATAAAAGAAACATTCCTTGATGTGTTAGGTGTTTTTATGAATGAAAACATTATAGACATGAAAGGGAGTCAATGTTAACACAAATGATAAATGAAGAAGCTGGACCTCACTTTAAAAAGTTCATTTATTCAGAAGAAGAACATATGAAAAGCTCATATGTTCTTCCTGTGACTCTCTCACTTCTTTCTATAAGCTACCTACTTATCCTTTCTCCATAGCCTTTAAACTCCAATTTACATAGTATAAAAATATAGGATATAGGAAAAAGGCTGAAAAACCTTTAATCCTATTTTTTTTTACGTGAAATATTATTCTACTAGGGGAAAAAATTTTTATGTAATCACTTCAATTTCAGGGTAAAGTATTTAATAAAAACAGGAACAGAGACTGTCAAAACAGCAAATAGCATTACTAAGACACACAGTTATCTGTCTAACACATTTGTATATTTTGCACGTGGATAATCCCAATCACACATGACTGTCTGGAAAACAGAAGCCTCCATATCATACCTGCCATCACGCTCCCTCTTCACCCTTGTGCTTTTCCTCTCCACTGAAGAAATGAAAATACAATCATGCTTCTCTTTCTTCTCCCCCATTTGTTTCCCAGAAATCCCAAATGACACTTCAGAAGAGTCGCACTTTTTCCTTCCAGATTCGTGTGCATGTGTGTTGCATTTTGAGTTTTTGTATTCTGAAGGAAAGCGAGACACTTCCTTTCTGAAGGAAAATGTTTATGTAGGACATGTATGCATGAGGGGAACAAAATGAGACAAGAGGAATGCAAAAGTGACCATGTTCTGGAAACACCACCTTAAATTATCTGTCATAATTTGCATGGGTAATTAAGCTTTTATGAGAGCAATTTCCCTGGTTTTGTAACAGAATATAGCTACAGGCACCATTTCTAATCAAACTGACATATTTTTAAAAAATAAATCTTTCTTCACAGCCCACATCTGAACTTCAGCATTCTCCAAGCAACCTGTAAAGCACTCCTAGAGGTAGGATAACTGAGGTAGCAATGTTTATGAAGCTCAGAGAACGTGTGCACTGAGCCCCCTGGGACAGCCTGGTATGAATGCTATCACTGCCTCTCCTTGACTGCTCCAGATCATTTTATTTCTTCAAAGCTTTAAGGCCAAGTCTTTCTTATGAAGAGGCAGCATCTCCATCTAATTATCTCCAGGTCTGGATCTCATCTCTACACCACTGTAGTATTACCAAGGGCAGGATCACATGGACAGATGTACTACTTCTGTTTGCTGTCTATCTCTCAGGTAAATTCTAGGCAGAAAGACAGGCCCAACATGAAGGACATCTGCTGTGTGCCTGCAGGCTAGCTTCACACACACACACAGCCAGCCTGATGCACCCAGGTGTACTGGGATCCTGGGCACGTGCTGCTGCCACTGCATGCCAGCAGCCTCCCCACAAGGATTCCTAGCTTTGCAGAAAGTCTCATACTTTCAATGCACCCATCAGCATCAGTACTTGGGGGTCTGCCTCACCCCTGGGATCAACCTGTACCTATTCCCCCCCAGTCTCACTTGCAGGGGTTCCTATCCCATCCCCAGACAAAACCCTAGTCCAGAGAGCTCCACTTTGTAAGTTCAGCCAGCTTCTGACCAATCCTATCATTTAAATGATAAAAATCTTACTGGTCTGAAATTTAAGATTTTTAAAAAGTGCCATGGCACTGAACCTAATGTAACATTCACATGAGTATTCTACAGCTTGAAAAGTTACACTGCTTCAGACATTTTGTCAGACACTGAAGTAAGACCCACTACCTTCCAAACCAAAGGAAAATTTTCACACTCTACAAAGGGCATAGAAAAAAAATGTTGTAGAGTAGCAGCAATTAATCAATTTAAAGAACAACTGCATGTTTTTGTTAACAATTTTGCCATTTCCTTCTTTGGCTCCCTCAGAACATTTGCTTGCTCCAGTGCGTTGTTGCCTTTAAAGTACTCAACACTTCCTGCTCTAATCCTGCTTCAATAGTTTTATGCAAAGAGAGTTAATTAGGAAAGCAAGCACAAGAGAATTACATCACTGTAACAACAGTACTTGGCATTTAGTAGCCTCTTTAGTTTGAAACTCTCAGAAAGATTAATAATTATTATTAAAATAATCCTCACAAACTACTGCAAAATAAAAAGGCTTCTCAAAGTCTATGCTTTGCTACAGAGCAAAGCTAGGAGTATGGCTGCATGTTCTCGGGTCTGTACTATGTCTACCAGATTGTCCATCCTTGCCTTTCTTTCTTTGAAGTCACAGAGAGACAGGATCAAGTGGAATTTACAGGTAACCAACAAGAATCTTTTTCTCAGATGCCACATCAGGCTGACAGTCATGAGCAAGCATGTGGGCTGCTACCCACTTTCAGAATAAAAAGGTACATAAATGTTCTCAGACACCATCCCATGTCTCTTGCACATGGAATACATTAGGTTATGTCACATTGCAACCTTGTATGAGCAGCATTGTCTAAGCATCTCCAAAATGGTGATACCCATCTTAGGAAATACCGCTTTCAGGAGACCACTTTGACAGTTAAAAGACAGTGGTTGCAAAAAGCTAAGTAGGCATTTTCCAGTGCAGACCTTTATGCAAGACCATAGCCTTGGAATCACACTCTGCTTTTAAATTTCATGGCCAGGTAAATATTTTCAGCCCCAACTCAGTCCTTTGTGAATCCCTTGTGTACATCCCTTCTATTAGTCAATACTGCTTGTGCAGAATAGAAAAAAAACCTCAACCCAAAACAAACAACAAGCCATATTAAAACCTGAAAAGCAGATCTCTGCTCTGGAAAAATCTTTTTTTCCTCTTGCTTCAAAGCCCCCACCTTTCACTCTTTACACACGGCTAAAAGACAACAGTCGTTTGAAATATGAAAGCTCTCCAGGTAGAAAGGTGACAACACAAGGCTAAATGCAATAGGACTAAAAGCTTTTCTTCTTTTGAGATTGCTGTGTAGGAAAAGAACCAAGGATTTGTTGAAAAAGCAAACTGGTAAAGAAAAACACAAAAAGAGCAAGAGCATGCTGATCTGCCCCATAAAGGACCAAAAGGAAAATTTAAACATTAGAAGACAGCTCACACTTAAAATAGAAAACATTCCTATATCCACTTTTACATCATGTATTAGCTAGCCTTTAGGTTATGGTCAGAAAAGTCAAAATCTCTCCTTTGTTAACAGTTTCAATATTATTGCTCTCCTTCTGTATCACTCCCTTAGTTTAGTAGCCTGAAGTCAGGCTCCAATTTGCCAAACTGCACATTGTTAACCCTATGATGTATTTACTTCTTTACTCTCAGCACAATATTGCAACCCACACATTGCAGAGAATATATAATGTCTTACAGTCTGCCTTATGAGCTGCATACTTGGTCAATAAATAACATATGGAATATTCATAAAGAACTTACCCTATAAAACTTGATGTACAACATATGAATTTATCATATTCAGCTGTACTTCTAAGAGTTGTTAGTTTTCCTCCATTTTGCTGTGCAGCAATATATAGCCAGAGTTCAGAGTTTCCTCAGGGATGAAACACAAGAATCTACCTTGTCAGTATGGCCCACAAAAAAGGCTATCAGAATTTAACTTTTTATGCTACTTTTTGTACGAAGACTCTTATTGACAGTGGAAGTGACAGGTTTCATGCTCTGCAACAGTTCCACAGTAGGAAAAACTGTTGCTTCTCCCTTCTGAAGTATTCCTTATCAAGGGTATCACAACCCCTGTCCAACTCAGGGGTTAAACAAAATGGGTTCTTTCTGGGTCTTCTACTGTCTAATCCTCCAAATTAAACACTTTCACAAAAATGAATAAGAAAAATCTGAAATCAGTTTTATTTAGTTATTGTTGGCTTCATTAGTCTATTCATTTATCTATTAGTCAGGGAGCCTGCAAATTGGCAATGTCAAAGCTTTTGCTGACTGCTAATTCTCTTAGCTGATGTATATTGTATAAATAAAAAAGATACATTAAAATGCCAACATTATATACAGCACGACATTTTCCACTCTCCCTAAAATGATTTATCATAGGCATGTTCACACTCATTCAGCCTCCTGTACTGTAATTTATTGGGAAACTGTTCTGTAATTGCTGGTATGACTTTGACAAGAATTATATGATGAGAAGGTTTCAATCATTAACCATCCAGAAATTTCCAGTGTTATCCTCACATATGACAATAAAAGCTACATTGACACCTCATCTAGTCACATCACTTTCCATATTTATTTATGTTACCAATTTAGGAAGAGTGCTTTTCCACTAGCTGCTCTAAAGAGTCCAAGGAAGCAACAAGACAGAGTTTTAAAGCCTTTTCAAAGTAAAATCCAACAGCTCCTGAACCAAAATCCCCTACCCTCTAGTTATCATTGTGTTTGGCCAAAAGCCAATGAAAACCAAAAAATATAAAAACAATACTATAAGCAAGGAAAGAAATTAAAAACAAAGTTGTTACAGTGGATGGTGGGATGAAATGGATGTTTTACTGTGTCTACACGCAGAGAGGAAGCATGCTCCTCTCCCTGGGTACAGCACCACCGCAGTTCATGCCGCGTTGCACGCTGCAGCTCCGTTTCTTTCTGCAGAAGAAATTGCTCACCCATTCGTTCTCCTGCTTTAACACTGACAGAACAAAAGCAAAAAAGCAAAGTAGCCTTTCCAGTCCACATTTACATGCCTAAGTACTCATTAAGCATCATCACACTTTATGGGATCCTCTGGATGCATCACACCATCAACCTTTATAGCATTATTTTAAAATCATGCTTCACGTTTCCGTGATCAAATATGGACTTAAAGTTAAGCATCCATTTCATTATGATGACAGGTATACCTTGCTCTGTACCGTTGCTATGGTAACAGATGTGGTAGCCATCAGATTTATGGTAAAATGTATTCACAAGAGGTTTTTGGTTTGGTTTTTTTTTTTAATCCTAGTTGCACGATTGTGTCAAACTAATTGCAAAGAAAACTCAGAGAATACACTCTTAGCTGAGACCAGCAGCTCCTGTGAGTCTTGCATTTACCTTCTTTGGGCTTAAATGTGGGAGATAAAATACACAGATGCTTTAAACAAACTCTATCACAATTCTTGCTCCAGATGGAACTAATGAAAAATTAAAAGGTTATATCCTAACCAAGACTTAATTAACTAACTACAGTTATCTAAAGTCCTGTACACTGCAAAAGGGAAAATATTTATCACCTGTGAGAAAATACTTTTTGGACCTACTTAAGCAATGGAAATTATTAAAAAAATCCCCACACATTTCCTGCCTGTTATTGAGCATACATCAGAATTATTCTCCTGATTTAATGTTTAAAAATACCTTGTGGTGAGATTATTTACATTCAAACCTGTAAATTCTACAGTTTTTATTAAAAACTCTTGGGTTTCAAAATTTTCTTAAGAGGTAAGGGAAGAAACTTCTTCAGCAACAGCTGAGAAAATAGTATCAGAGCTGCCATACAAGTAGCTAGGAAAATATTCCTAAGCCAATGATTTTTATTTGAATTTTTTTAAATTATTTGCCTCTTTCATGGATCACAGTTTTAAAATATGTTTTTGTTCTAAACCAATTTTTCTGTACCAACTTTTGCATTTGTAAAATATATGTGTAAGAACTTATCTGAAATCTAGTACATAGCTCTGATATTTTCTGAAGTGCTCCCACCGGTATTGTGGCCACACTGTACACCCAGTCCTAAAAAAATCCCACAGGAAAGCTCAAGTTGTCATGAGGGGAGTTATTACAGTCTTCATCTCAAAGAGATCCTGGAGAATTGCATCCACACCAGCAAGAGTCTCTTAAAAATGGAAGTCTAACATAACTGGATTAGTACTCTATGAGGTAGTACAATCAGTGTTACTTTGAAGTGAGACAAATAATAGGTTGGTTAGGTGCGTCAGGTGCTTACACAAAGGATGAACAATATGGCATTTAAACTGAATTACCACTTTCTAAAACAATCATGTATCTCTGCTGCTGGTTTACACAAACAGATATTCACAGACGACACAAAACGACTTTAAGCAACCGCAGGCTCATGCTGACAAAGAAACCACTTCCCGAAAGACTCCAGAGCATGTTTCCTACCTATCCATGAGATTATATACTTCCTGTTCCAGTGCTGTACATAGTGCCCATGCTGCTTCTAAATCTTTTTCAAGCCATGTTAGGAAATGGAAAAAGTAAATTCAAAAAATCAACTTTTTGGCTGTTGTGCTATCATCCAATTCTATAAGCAAGGAAATCTAGAGCTAACAAGAACAGCCCCATTACAGGAATAAATCTATCATCCCACCATATGGTACCAACAACTGGAGTGTTTTCTTACCTGCCTCCTGTCTCTCTGAGATGATGATGAGGAGGAGGCACTTCTATGTGATGGAGTGGATGTTTTGTGAGCTGGAGATATACTCTTCTCCTCTGAACTCATCTTTGTAGCAGACTTGTATTAATGATCTTGTGCTCTTATCACTCATGGACAAAAATGCAGGGGATCGTCTTCTGCATCCTTCTGTTTCACAGCTTATGGGCAGCCAAAGGGAAAGTCAGTCTCAGCTGAACTCCACCTTAATAAAGAAAAATGGGAAAGAGTAGATGAACATACCCTCTCTCCAAAGTAGCCCTGCAGCAAAGAAATCTGTTGATTATTTAATCCAACACATCTCCCAGTCTTTTACTCCCCTTCCCAACAACTGCTCAGCACAAATACAAATGCATTGTTCTGCATTCTCACAAAAGATTAAAGTGGTATTATTTAAAAAAACCCTAAGGAAAGGCTTAAGTAATTTACAGCAATTCTCAGGCAAAGTTTACAAACCCTTGATAAGGGGATATTATCCTGCATAATATCATGACATTATCAAGTAACTCCTCAGGACTTCCTTTCCCTATAGCACAGATACCACTGAAAACCCCATTATAATCAGTACCTGGTAAAAATCCTGCAGTTAGATCAAGAACTCCACAAGTATTTTAAAAAGCAGGTGCCTCTCTCAAAGGTGGTGCCCTCACCTGCAGTATCAGAAGCTTCACTGAGGCAGGGGGAGTGTGTGGCTGGGGGGTCATTTGGCTGCTGGCCAGGGCTCACCCACCCCAGTGCAGGGGGCGTTCCCTTTCCTGTTTACTCAGCCACTGCTGGGTACATCACCGCTCTACAAATAGCAGGAAATTTCTCTCACTTCTCTCCACCCAAACCTTTAATTTCTAGCCACAAACAGAAAAACAGATACTTAGGGCAGCACAGAGGATATTTGTGTCAATAAATAGTCAAACACTACCTGTCAAACCCTATCAAAATGCTGCAAATACACCATGAAAGTTTAGGAACGGAGCTACGCTTCACATTTAACAGATCACTGTGATCTTGCTTCAGCTGACTGATACAGAGCCTGATCTTCTATTAACCTTGGATAAAATTGTTCCCTGAATGAGATGTTAGCTTCAGGCAGATGACATATCTTCTCCACTGCCCTCCTAATTTGGAAATAGTGCCCTTCCACATTCACTGTGCTGACAGCACACCAAGGGTCAGCACAGCACAGCTAGCTGCAGATGGGTGTGGAGAAAGGTGCTGCTCTGCACCATGTTAAATCAGATCAGGACAAACATACATTAACACGCAGACATTACTGCACACTCAAGAAATTATGTTATTTTGAAGACAAAGCTCTTGCTTCTCCAGACACAAGACATAACCATGGAAGAATATCATCCTGAGCCCAGATACTCACACAGAGGCAGCTAAATAATTATCCACACAGTGCCAGGAGCTTCTGAATACTGCACCCTAAGGAAAAATGCTCCTGCTGGAGCCAAGATCTGTGATTACTCAAAACCTCTTCTGCTTGCTGTACTAAGGGAGAGTGGAATGACTTCAGTTTACTAGTTACCAGTACTTTTGCAAGTATGAATATCATTCATGTCTTATGAATGAGCTTCAACCTCCATCAAGGAGTCTCCCATAGAATTACAAACCCACATATTACCCACAGAGGCCACACAGCATCCCAGTGACATGACACGGCTGTTCCAACAGCAAAGGCTGCCCACATTCCCTGAACATCTTGGCGAAGTCTGTGTTCTTTTCAGGATGACAAGTCCCTGCTAGGAGAAGCCTAAGAAGAGATTGGTTATGCCAAAGCCAGCTACAACAAGACTAGAGGTTGCAGGAAGAAGGAAATAAACTGCATAGAACATTTGTTTCAGAACTTCAGAGAGAAAATCTAATGAAGATGAGCCAAAAGAAAGGCTTTTCCTTTTATCCTAGCATACCAGGGGACTGCTGGTCTAGTTTAACAGCATTTTCATATCCTACAAATGCATCAGGGAGATTTTCGTCAAAGAGGTGTACCAACAGGGATATCTCAAGGTCTGTGAAATTTTCATTTAAATAAAAAATGAAATTAAAAAAATTAGAACAAAAATATAATCCTAGTTTACAGAGTTGTGCAGAACACTTGAGTTATTTAATAGGAAATCTACAGTCACTTTCAGCTATGAGGTCACTGAAATTTTTTTAGCAGAATAGCCTTTGGGCAAATAAAAATCAAACCCTTTTTAAAACATCTGATCTTCATTCAGTTGACTCAAGTGGAAAACTTTATATTTAGTAATAGCACAGAAGGACAGTGGTCTGGCACTTCAAGTGTGTTCTGAAGGCTCTCAGAAGCAGTAAATGCTGTTGTAAGAAGCAACAACAATGCTAACAAGCAGTACACAAGAAACACTGTACTGTAAATAGCTGCCAAGTTTGGGATTTTGTTAAGTATGGACTTTTTCTTCCGAAAGGTATTAAATAAAAGTAGTGGCTTACATCTGAGCCAAGCTCCACAATGGTTCTGTTGTGCTCTCCAAGCACTAAGAGCTGAACCTAACGAGCAACTTGTTCAAACCACATTGACTTGTGACCACAACAACAAAAAAAAAACCCTACCAAAAATATTAAACCACTCCCCTTCACAAAGAAAAGAAGCAAAGACTTCTTCTTGCCCTATTACACAGCAAAAATAGCTTCAATACTAAACCACTATTACTTATACATAGAAATTTCTGATTAAGAAACAGTGCAGTTCAGGGTTAAAAGTCAAAAAAGACAACTGGAATATTTGAGAAAACATGACTTGATGACTTGTAAGCGCAAGGAAAAGAAAAAAAAAAAGGCAAATTAGCAAGCGTTAGAACAGAGCTCTTTCTTATTGTTCCTGAACACTGAATTGGATTCTTTCCATATTGCTAAGGGTCTATCCTCCAATTTTTTGCTTAAAATTTGAGCAATAGATCTTTTTTAGAGCATGTTAGAAGGAATAAATCTAGTGGAACTGACATAAAGAGACACCAGTGTCTCTGTAACTATGATTGAAGCAAACAATTAGAAATCTAATTTTTGGCCAACAAATTGAATTTACAAAAATTTAAATGATGCTTTTGAAACATTTTTAACAGGCTTTTTCCATCAGTCACTGGCAATTTTGCTATTGATTTCAATGGGAACAGAAGCAAGTCATATACCACGGTAGTATGTTTCTGGAGAGTAACAGAAAATCTAGAAACACATTCAAAAACTATGATGATGGGTTTTGGGTGAGTGGTGATGACCTCCTCCTGGTAATCATGCATTTGTTCTGATACTGTTTCCTGACAAGTATAAGGCAAATTTTATTATCCCTTTACTTCACAGCAAATATATCCTCTACATGGAAGTACTTTAATCAATTTCATCAGAAATCAATCAGAAAAGAATAAAGACATAGGCAAGGGGAACAGCATTGGCTGTTGGTTATTAAATGCTGCATATCCAATAACTTGTAGGCTGCATTTTGCACACACCAATTAAATCACCCTAAAATGAGCTGCTCAGAGCCACCTGTCGGTTCAGAACCATGAGTGGATTCAGCCCAGAAAATGTGACAGGGCATTGGCCTGCTTGAAAGTTGCTTTGCCATGAGTTCCCAAGGCAGGGATCATTCATTGCTTCCAGCACACAAGAAGAGACAAACGGCCCAGAATGCAAAAAGCAGACACTGCAGAGAGATTTTGGCCATTCAGAAGTTTCAGTGGCCCAGCTGGGAGTTTTGTCCTCAGCTCCTTTTTGTTGGCATCTCAACTATTTTGAATTTAAAACATGATAATTATCTACTGGTTCTGCAGTTCATTGTTTTTTAAAGTTCTTTACTTATTTTTATGTAAGGTGATGTATAGAGAAAAGTAACATGCCCAAAGACATAGAGAGAGCTAGTCTCATGAGCAAAACATGCAGTGAGACCTTTTAACTCTGATGCATAAGGAAAAATACCCTGTGCCATGATTTTAACATACTCCACATGAAACAAACACCTATACCTAATTCTATTCATGAAGGAATGCAAAATTACCATACAGGAACAACAACAAAAAAACTTAATATATTAAACATTCTTTTATTGAACAGTTAAAAATCATTTATACTTTCTTAAATATCTGGAACTGAGTATCTTTTTTCTATAGAAAAAAGATATTTCACCACTTCCTTGCACTTTATCCCTACTATATTTCTTTTTTAAGCTAGAATTGAAGTCAAGGTATGGTTTTTCTCAATGTTTTTGTGCTGGATTTCAATTGTTACAACTTGTCTGGGCCTGGGGGGCAAAAAGCTACAGATTACCCATTCTTCATCCTTTCTCTACTTCAACTAAGATTTGAATATTTTTTCCTATACAGTTTTTTTAATCTCATTTATTCTCAGTTCATTAGGGGTGTGGTTTGAGACCTCCCCCCTACCCCCCCCAGTGTCTTAAGCCAAGCACTAACAGATCTAAAAAAAACTTCATTCTTCATTTCTCTTCTGTCCTCAAAGGGTTACTGTCTTTTTCTGTCTAAATAAACACAGGGAAAATGACACTTTATTTTTCATATTGGAAACCACTAATTTTTACACTAGAGAGATTTTGCTCACCCAGAAGTCCTGCTGTCTATCATGTGAAACAAAATTATTTCAAATGCATTAAAATAAATGACCAATCCCCTACTGCGCTGTGGAGTGTGATTATTTTTATATTAATATTACTAAATAGCTTGAAAGACAAGGAAGCGCTGAGATCTACTTAGTGATTTCTCATCGCCTTTTGTCTTGGGTTGCAATGCTTGATTTACATCTTTTAAAGGTATTTCCTGGAATTTTGTATATTGAACTGCTCAGCAGTGTCAAAATACTAAAGGAGACACTGAATCTCCATATAAAAATTCATTACTCGTCATTTTCTTCAATGAACAAACTACATTGTATTGGAGGTTGCACAGATTCATTATTTGAAATTTCATTTTAAAATTGAGTATTCTTTTTGCTACTTGATAAAATTTAGAAAACAAAAGAGAGAGGGGGAGTAATGAACCAGAGAAAGGTTGTTTTTACTGGGGAGAAAAATTTTTTCTTTAATTACATGAGACAGTGCATCAGGGAGTAAACCAGCCCAAGACTTGGAAACACAAGCTGTATAAACTGCACAAAATAATTGGGTGGCACAGAGCAGAAAATCAGGATGTGGAATTGAATATAAGCAAATTAAAGGTAGGAATATTTGGCTATCATACTTTACAAGCCATCGCTGTATGGCAAGTCCACTGACACTGAATAGGAAATCTGTCTTGTCCCATAACTTAAAAGTGTTCCACCAAGCCTGGGCAACTGCATCAACTGCAGCGTGGTTGTGAAAAAGCTATTAGCAGAAATGATGAAAAAGTACAGATACGTAAATTGTATAAATCCAGAGTGCTGAATAAATGCATGTCATATAAAAGATAAATTAAAGTTTTCAATCTGTAACTCAAAATGAAGTCTGGACTAAAATAACAGATTTCTGTGAATAATGTTATGTTGCTTCTCACTCTGATTGAGTCTTTTCTGCGAGAGTGCCCAGAATACTTCAGTGTTTAATATCTCTTGTGGTATTGGAGTAATTTCAGAAGACAATTTAGAGCACAGAGATGAATCTTTAGACATAAATGAGACATAAGTATGCAACTGTCATTGGCATTCATTCAAGGAAAACATTCAAACTGATCAGGGGCTGCTTTTCACTTGGGAAGGAAGAGGTTTTCTGTGGTGCTGTGTGACACAGTCATTCAATATTCGAGCACTCACCGAAGGCCAACCTTTGTTCTCATACAATGAGCAATAGGCAACAGCCTCTTTCCCTCTTCACTGCTGACCTTCCTTCAAGGAAAATCATAACCAGTTTTTGTTACAGTACATGAATGTTGCAAACACAAAATATAATGGAAATAAAACTTCTCAATGCAGTAGCAATGATGTGATGATTTAATAGACCACTTGTGGGAAATAACAGTTTGTTGTTTTTCTTTTTTAACGAACAAGAGAACCAATCCCTTTACAGACACTACTTGAGAATCAGCCACATTACTTTAGCAAAGTATTAACTTCTTAAGAAAAGGTTTTCATCAATTCATTTTAAGTTTTGTTTGCAGACCTGTGAGCAGTGAATTTTAAATCACTGATTAAAAGATCGCAAAACAACACTCGATCTAAGGGAGACACTCATGATTTATTTTCAGGTCCAATATCTATAAGTTAGAATAAATGAGGTACAACAGGAAAATAGGAAATCTAGATAGTACTAAATGATTTTTAAAATAGAAGATATTCAAATTCATATGACTGTATTACCATTGCTCTTTTCAGGTATTCTTAAGAAGTGCCTACTGAAGGTTTGGATAACAAATGTACATGTCTATTCTCAGGCATTCATAACAACATTGGCATATGCAAAGTCTCAGTCTGATATTATATACAGCAATGCATACAGTGCCTAAATACTGCCATAAATCATTCTCTATCCCTTATTCAAGAGGCTCTAGATCCTGCCTGTTAGCTAGGAAATGAGTTGCATGCAGCATTACCCTGGAAAGGAGCTCTGATACAGACCAAACTGCTGCACTTAGCACAATTTGCAATTTTCATGATCACAGAATCATTTAGGTTGGAAAATATCTTTAAGATCATGTCTAAAGACCTTTAACCCCATGGAATGCTACAGGCTTGGAAATAAGCATCTGGAAAGCCTAGTGGAAAAGGACCTGGGGATGTTGGTCAACAGCCAACTGAACATGAGCCAGGATGTGCCTAGGGGGCCAAGAAGGCCAGTGGCATCCTGGCCTGGATCAGGAGTAGAGTGGCCAGCAGGACCAGGGCAGTGACTGTCCCCCTGTACTCAGCACTGGTGACACCACACTTTGAATCCTGTGTCCAGTTCTGGGTCTCTCACTAGAAGAAGGACATTGAGGCTGTCCAGAGAAGCAGCCCAGCCACCATCCCTGAAGGTATTTAAAAGACATGTAGCTGTAGTACTTGGTGATATGGTTTAGTGGTGAACTTGGCAGTATTGTGTTTTCATTCTATGATCTTACAGGTCTTTTCCACATGTAATGATGGAAATGGCAAATGACCAAACAGTCAGCAGCAGGGCTGATGATATATCTGAGATCACTGTGTGATCAGCAGTGCCTCTGCTGCAGGGTGATCACGGCACACGCTCAGCCTTTCTCCTACAGTCACTTCACTGCTGGGCTTCAGCAGAGCTCTGCTATCTCATGCTTGCTTACAAGGCTTGCTGTATGGTTGGATGTGGGCACTCATCTCCTTCACCTCACTGATCACTCTGTTTGCTAATTTAGCTAAATGCATAACCAGACGTACACGCTAGCAATGCAACCACTAAACTCAACTGCTAAAAAACCCAGGGGTTTTTATGTCTTATTTCATATGATGACATACAAGAACAGCACTTACCTGTTTTACACATGCAGTTTCCTGCAAACTCTTTCAAGACTAAATAGTTAATTGGCTAAGACACAATGTTTATGTCAATAAGAGCAAAGTCTAAAGTACCACTATTCTTAATTAGGATACCACTTCTCCTTGACTGATTGATAGTCAGTAATGCAGTGAAAGTAATGGAATAAAGAAAGTTTTTCAGAGATGTCATCTTTTACAGCCCTACATTTCACAATGTCCCATGACAAGCATTTGTTGGAAGAATTATCAAGGAAATTAAAATAAATTAACATGGTGTTTCCAAAATGAGCAATCGAGTGTAGTAAATGCAGTGTTTTTTTAAAGTACTTAGGCTTTGTTTTGGTGCTCAGGTTAAGGGGTGGTTTTGATTTTGTGGTTTTGGTTTGTTTGTTTTTTGAGGGAGGCACTGTGCAGTTAAGAAAATCTCGTAGGTTTTTAGCTTTTAAGTCTACTTGTGTATGTAATCCTACATCATGCAGAGCATATTCCACAGGAGACAGCTGTACCAGCAGACATTGAGAAACTCTTATTTCATGTCATCCTTAACAGAAGGTTGTGTGCCCCAACACTTGGTATAATTTCGTTAACATTGAGTTATATTTTTTTCCCTGAGTGGCTAGTCCAAGCATGTCTCAATAATATAAAGACTATAATAATCTAAGAAAATGACTTGCACAGGCATGTATCTCTGTATCTCACACAATTGTGACAGACTTCATCAAATAGAGGGATGAGGTCAAAAAAACAGATAATCAGATTCAGACAAGAAGAGGACAGCACAACATCTGTCTTTTCTATTTTCTGCTTGCCTACACGATTAAGCTGGGTCTCCTGCCCTTCCAGAGGCCCTGAAGCATTCATGGCAATTAGTGGAGTCCCAGTACGTCCAAACCTCCAGTTTAGGTGACAATTTCAAACAAACCCTCAACCCATTTGCAGCTTCTGAGGAGTGCCTCAGCAGCTGATGTGATCCTAGGATTTTCATGAGGAAATCTTTGCTGTTCCATGTTCCTCAGGCTGTTGCAGAAATGGAGTACTATTGATCTGCATGGCACAGAAATGTTTTGCATAGCACAGTCAGCATTATCAGCCTCTGTCACATGCATTTGGAACAGACTGCTGAGAGCAGAGGGCTCAGTGGTACACAGATTCACAAACATATAAACACAAATGTGCAATCTATGCCAGTTAAACATTAAACAGGAAAAGCTAACTGGTGGATGTTATCATCCTTTCTGGACTAACATACATTTAGGAGATATTTTTTTAAAAAACCAAAAAAAAAACAAAGAAGAAGAATGCAGTACATGCTATAATATCCCCTTTTTAAAACTGAAAATATTAATGGGGAAACTTTCATTTCCATCCAGAATTTTTCAGAGAATTTTTCAATTAAAAAAAATAATAAAAACTCAGGAAATACTTTAAAGAATAAAACATTTTCATGCATCTTTTTTTTTCTGTTGAAAAAACCTCACAATTTTCAACAAACTTTTAAAAAATAAAAATCAGAACCCCTTTTTTTCCTTATTTTACTAATTATGTCTTTCTTTACCACTCAGCAACTTGGACGAAAAAAAAATAGATTAGAACCCTCAAGACACTTTAGCAGTTTTTTAATAAAATCTCAACTGACTGGCAATCTAAGCAGAGAAACTAATTTCCCTTATAAAAGAGCTATAAAATATTTTCACAAAAATTGTACTAATCTTTCAGAGCACAGGAGGCTAAAAGTTTTATGTGACCCTTGAAATCCATATTGTCTGGCTTCATTTTTCTGCCCTTCATTTATTAAGTTCTCTTATTTCTCTGCATGTTTTATTTCTACTACCACAAAAACATTACATTTTTGTTATATGTTTCAAAACTACCAAGTAAAAATTCGATTCACAGCAAATTAAGAGCTTCCTATTTTACTGATTTTGAACATTATCATCGAATGTTGGTAGGAAGGATGTAAAAAAAAAATCAGTGCTGTCTCAATATAAACACAATGTTTTTATGGGAACAAATAAAAGGCTAGAATTGATGGATTTTGATCAGGTCATAGAGAACAAAGAGAGGAGACAAAACCAGCAGATTAGTCAGAGCTTCACCAACCAAGGTTTTTGGGGTGCTATGTGGAAGGTCACATCCAGGATCAAAAATCAGAATGCAGTTTTATTCCTAGAAGTAATTAGCTTGACAAATAATAAGGAGATCACAGCTGCACAGGATAATGTAGTTAATGGCTTATAGGTAATCTGGGAAATATTGAGAAGGAATAGGGAGGCTGTATTGCCTCTGTGACTGCTACTAAATCACTGCATCCAGCTCTGCTGTCAGCATTTCAAAGACACTCACAAATGGGTTCAAGAGAGAACCATAAGCATGACCACAAGATTGAAAAACATCACTACTAATAAAAGATTTATAGAGGTCAATCTATTTAGTTTGTCAAATAGAAGATTGAGGTGTCACTGGATGACAATCTATAGCCCACTATATAGGGGGAAGGAATTTATTGTTAGAATTCCCCTCAAAGGTATAGCAAAATCTTAGGGGGAAATAAGAGAGATAAATATATGCAGGTTAGAAAGAAAGCACAGATTTATAATGGTGAAGATGATTAATACTGATAAAATAGACTGAGGCTTACAATGGGTATTTGTGTAGAGGTATAAGAAGACATTTTCAGATTCAGACCAGAATTTTCAAGGTCTGGGAGTTTTTTTAATATATTCCAAAGCTCAGTCATCACTGATGATTTGGAAGAAGAAATTCATTCTGGGCAGCCTAATGACCCATTCCATGGCAAGAGTTCAGATTAGACTGTAATGCAGACTCTCCCTTTCCACAACTGAAACCAATCAACCAAGAAAAAAACCAAAGCAACACAGAAACAGAGCGATAAAATAAAAGGAATTTTTTTTTCTTAATTGTACCTCTGGTACAGCCCAATTATCTTTCCACTTAAGGTTTTCCAATTTTATCCTCATCTGTCACTAGGCATTTATTAAGTCTGATCTTTTGTCTGGAACAATGTTAAATGTTCTTCAAGTGTAGAGAAAGATTCTGAAAAATTAATATTTGTTTTTCTTATTGACACGTATGTTTAAAACCTAACTTTCCATGGAAGAGCAGAACCACATCACAAAGTAATTCTTTTTATCTCCTTACTACACAAATTTCTCTGTGCCTCACTCAGAGATCTTTTCATTAGAAAGTCAGAAAAGAAAAATAGAGAATTATTGCTCAGACAAAAAAATTACCAAAAATGTCTTGAGCACTTGACAAATACATTAGGAATCACAGACATGGCTGAAAAGAGCCTGAGATGGAATAATCACTTCTGAGGTTCCTGCAAAATCTAAGACATGTTGACTGAAATTAAACTGAAAATAAAAACAGGCAGTTGCTCAAAAGTAGTTTCCTGACAGAGCAAATCGGTGACAAAAAAACCCCACAACAACAAAAAATCCCTTTTCTGCTAATGCCCAGCTGGTTATCCCTCGACTTTCTTCCATGAGGGAAACATAATATTTCCTATCCTCATACTAAGTCCTGCACACATGAATCGCTAGATATGCTTAATTCTTTCTGCCTTTGGAATACTAATGAGTCAACATTCAGCTTCAGTGACCAAAATCACAGTGTACTCAAAAGTAACATTTGTCATAGAAGAAACTCTCTACTTCTAACATTGCTGATAATTTCAGCTGAAATTGCACCACACTGATTTGCTTTTGCCTGTGCACAAAGCATGATCTAATATGAGGACAGCAATGCCCTAAGGCACCTGGCACAGAAGGAAATATCTGAGTAGTTCTAGAATATTCTCATAATTGAAAAGCTGCATGTTTTCCATCAGTCATTGATTTCCCAAACATAAAGACTGAAAATGACTGCTAATATGTATTGATTTTTATACATACACATATTATAAAACCAGAATACAATACTGGAGTCATATAACATAAAAAGGACCAAAGGAATTATTTTCCAGCTTAGCTCCTGTTTGAAATAAGAATTGAAATAACAATAATAATTTCCTGTTTTAAATCATCCGGCTCCAATGCGAAAGATTTCAGTGATGTAAACCAACCACAAATCCAAAAAATTCTTGCAAAAAAACTATTTTTCTGCATTATTAAGAAAGTGCAAATTATTTCTCCTTTAAATATGTATAAACTCAAGCCTTAGCCAAGAGTCTTTGTCAAACTTTTGCCTAATACACAGAAGAGCTCTCTACAAATGCAAAATTTGCTAGTGCACAAATACACTGTTTTTACAACACTTTAGTCACCTAACCAGTTTTCTCATGTTTCTAAAAGATTTTTAATAAGCTTGATGAACTTTAGAGAAGAATTGGCATAACTGAAGAACTGACAAATATTTTATAGTCCGATGTGTAGAAAGGCTTGTATTTAGTAAGTTAAGAGAAGGGCTGAAAGCTTGCTTGAGCCCAGTGGTACCTCCCCTCGTTCCCAGAGCAATCCTTGTTTATACATCCTAGACATCAACATGATGATTAATCATATTGGACACAGTAGCAAACATGGTGTGCTTCAACAGGATATTGGACAAAAAGTACAAAAATCTTTGGCCACAATTAACAGTTACACATCCATAAATTAGCAAACATGCCAACTGGCAAACAACCATCCTTCCCTCCTAACATCAAACACTTCTATCCTCTTTGAGCACTACTCTATCTATTTGCAGTTCCCCAGAATTTGGGACAGGGCACATACATTTTGGCGGCTTACAGAAAGCACCAAGTTTAGGAATGCCCACCTGAAAACCCTGTTTCACCTGTCTAAAAACAACTTGCCTTTTAACACTTCAGTAAGTGATTGATGATCATTATTGCATGACCTGCTGGCTTAGCATCACTTGCAAGACATGAAGTTAGTTTTCCTCTACTAGACACATAACAAACCACAACAGCAGCCAAGAATAAGACTGTGACACTCAGATGGAGACACACAGTCTGAAATAAGGTGTATAACCTCAACCAATTGAGAAACAGGCTAATTTTACACAGTCTAGAGAAGAGGGCTATTCTGTGCTAATGATCAGCGCTCACACCTGCCAGCCTCAATGGGTACTTGTGAGATATGTGGCGCTTAAGAACCTTTCCATCTCCCAAGTGCCATATAAACAACCTGTGATAACCAGCACAAAAGATTTGTAGGGATAACAGAGCAGAAGAAACACAAATCCCTAACATGCCACTATATATTATTAACATCTCAACTTTTTACTACAAATTCTTTTTTGCCCCACTGTTCTTATCTTGCATCACCCCAGATTCTCACAATTACTCTGTGTTCTGCAAACCTATCCCCACCAAAGATAAACCTCTCTGCCCCCACTGCAGTATTTTACATTATTCCTCTCCCTCACCCTGCAATCATGAAGCACAGATTACCTCCCTACCGACCCAGTTATTCCTTTATATCTCATGACCGTGTCAGGTCCCCTTTCCTCTTTCTTTGTTCATGTCCTCTCATAAATTGCACACAATCATGATCCTTTGAATTTGTCTTTCCATTTCTAACCCAAGCTGTGTAGATGCCCCACTTTTTAATGTCACAGAGCACTGCCTAGAAGTTCAGCTAACAGTACAGAATTCTTTAGAAAAAAAATTTAAACATATTCTGCATTTGCAAAAACCTGCTCTTCATGGGAGAGGCCATGACTGCAGATTCTAATAATAAGAAAAAAAGGAATAAACAAAGGGAATCTAAAATTAGGATTTAAAGACTAAATGGCTGTACTCTGTCACTTTGCAATAGCTGTCTTTCTCTCTCCAGGGCTGAGATATGAGGAAATTTTTCTTCATCTTCATCTAAACAAAAAAGGAACAGTATAACAGCAAGCAAAAGATGTCTTATTTTAACACAACTAAACCTGTGGTACGTGATCACTTTATCAAAAAATATCTGTTATTTTCTTTGCAAAATAGTTTGCATTGAGAGGCTTAAAGTTGTGCCAGCAACATCAGCACTTGCTCCAGATCAGCTGTACTTCACAAAAACATTTTAAAGACTATAATTTTAGCATGGAGTCAGGTCAGCTACAGAAGATACAGAGTTTGCAACTTGCAATGAATTCTCTCAAAGTCCTCATTAATACTCCAACATAACAGTGCCATTCAAGCCCTAAATGACAAGTGCCTGCCAATTCTTTCCAACACTTTGACATTGTGCTTTACCAGAATATTTACAAGGAACTAATACATTTTCTTTTGCGTCCAAATGGAAAATCCCCAAACTGATCTCAAGAGAGAATTCCAAAATGCCTAATTTCACTATGACTTTAAAGAGACTCAGAATAATTCTTCAGTTTCACTAGTAGAAAACAAATCCAGTTTTTGACAAATCACGTTCCAGGTTTGCATCTAATTTGCTAATGTGGTCAGCCAATAACTATTGCCCAATGTTATCAACATACATGGTTGTTGATATCAGAATTTTGCACACATTCTTAATTTAAAACATCACTCACAATATCTTAAATTCAGCTCCAAATTTTTGAAACTTTGATTTAGTAGTTCATTAATGCAATATAACAACTTTTCAAATCATGCTATATTTACCAGGTACTTACATATTTTTCATTCTACCTACAGTGGTATGAATGAAATGGGTTTTTTAAGCCCTTTGATTATATAAGGTGAATTTAAATATTTTAGAAAATGTTACCACACATAAAATAATTAATTGTTCTTCTATCTGTGAATGTCAGGATTTCATATCTTACATTTATAGAAGTAAATGTCATTGGAGAGGTGCCTTTTGGAGAACTTCTCAGCGTATCAGTGAGGTAGACTGAATGCAAAACCTGCTCCAAGCTCTCACACACGCCACAGAACTTGTGGGGTGAAAAATCAAAGTTTATTTTAAGGTGAGAGAGAAAGCAAATGAATAGTACTGGGGAAAATAAAAAGGATTGTTTCCTTCTTTTCCTGAGCAAGCACAAGTGCCCAGAGTTGGTCAGCTGCTAACCAAGTGTGAGCAGCCAAAAGTGAGGCTCAGTGGTGGAAGCAGCACTCAGCGTTTTGCTGGCTGATGTGCATTAACGTCACAGCAAACGCCGCAGCTGAAAGGAACAGCCAAGAGGCAAATCCAGCATCTGGCCAAAGGCAGTGACTCAGCTGGGCTCAGGGCACAGCAAGAGAGGGATGCAAAACCTAGCAGTCAACAGAATTGCTGCTCTAGTGCAGAAAACTGATGATGTTAACCAGGACAGCTGAGAGGGCTCACCTGCAGGCCTGACCATCTCCACGCTGGTCAGAGGGACAGGGTAAATCACGTGTACCAGTGATGGCTTTCCACAAATAGTGACCTTGCTTAAATGGTACAGGAAATGTAAGGTTTCTTTCTCTAATACATTCAGTTAAAATTAAGGTCTATCAGGGATGAATTTAGATTTAAGTTCTGTCTGAATTAAAAATAACTGAAAACCTCAGGTCATCTAAAATAACATCTTGTCCTCTGATGCTTGTGAACATCAGTGACATAACAGAAAGTCTTGACTGTTCCACTGTTCTGTGCTTCCTGTTTTAGAAGGCAGCTGATGTTCATGTGAATGGGGAGGTCTAAAAAGTCACAAAATAAGTCAATGAACTCCATGGGGTTTTTACTGACTCAGAAAATGAAATCTTTAGAGCAGATGAGCTAACATGAGATTGACAAAGAGTGACTAAACTACAATGCAGGTGACCTAAATCTGTTGCCTTTCCAGCTCAGGGAAAGATGAACTGTGCAGGAACAAATTTAGGGAAGGGAAGAAAAAAAATTTTAAATATCTGAAAATGTTTTTGCCTTCTGATACAGCAATTATTCAAAGTATGCTTTTTTTGGACTGTTGCAATGAAAGCACTATCATCCCTTAATCAACAAAATGGTAATAGCAGTGGATAGTTAGTTATAATTATATATAATAATTTATAGAAATTGTGACTTGGAACATGGATTATGGCTAATTTTTCATAATGCAATTTTTACATACACACCTCTTACAGAAAAGAAAAAGAAGCAGAAAAGCACTGAAATACTTAATAAATCTTAGAATATTTTTCTAAAGCCAAAAGTTGAAATTAAATATCAATTTATTTACTTGTCCTCAGTTGTTTAGTCTTCTCCTATGTATGGTAACTATCAAGAAGACCACATAACAGAATGAGCAATTTGGTGAGCAATTTGAAGAAACCAAAACAGCCACACTGCCCTGAACAGAGGGGACTCCCCTCTTCTCATGTTCTGGATGATACTGTTGGTCCCAGATATGGCAGAAGTGTTGGGATTGTTTCACCTCTGTGTGTAAATTCCCAGATGTTCTTCTGCTATATACAGCCCATAAAACAATTTTCTATCAATCTCTTAATTACAGTATCATTTTATCATACCTGAAATAGAAATCAGAATAGCAAAATGATTCCTATGTACTTCTAACTCAATTAAATTTCGCCAAAGCACAATTGTTTTCCACCTATGAAAGCAGAGACTTTGAGTTCACTGCACTCAAAGAGTCTCCAAATCCAAGAGGGACTGGAGGATTAAGTACCAGCATCAGATGTCAGCAGGGACTGTCACATCCTCACTTGCTTATGGTATCCCTGCATCAGATGGCCATGCTGCACCTCTGTTTTCTGCACGGCATCACATAAGTTATAATGAGGGTATGAAATATTCACCTCCTGAACAGACCAGTAACACTAAATTCTAGTTTTTTCCAATCTAAATTTAGTAAGCAAATAACTATAAATTGGACCTCTGCACTTAGAACAGTGAGCAACTGCAAACAAACTGTAACTGCAGATGCAATGAGGTCAGTATGACTCCGCAGTATTTAAATCTTCCTTAGTAACTCCTCACATTTGGGGCAGCCTGTTCAAGAGGAGGATGGTTGCTTCTTTTGTGATGGGTTTGTAATGAAAAGATACACTGAAAAGTGTTTAAGAGGTATAAAATTTTTAAGTAGTGGATAAAGCACCAAAGAAAATCATTGAATTAGCATGCACCAACTGCCTCAAACCATTGAGATGAAATGTTTGCTGCGCTGTACACACAGGATAGTTTGTACAACATCCAGAGACATGACTGTATAAGTGCCAAGCCCTCCCAGCACAGAGCCAGGCAGGTTGCAGCATTCCGTCTTTAAAAAAAAAAAAAAATCTAATAGAATATGATTGTTACAGTTCTCAAGTTTGCCATCAGAAGCTTTTACAATCTGAAAGTATTAATGGGACCATGTAAGGCAGTGGCTTCCTAGAAAAAATGTGAAGCATTTTCTGTTTGTGTTAATGGAGAAATGAAAAAAAAACCCAAAACAAACAAACCAAACAGAAACACATGATTTTCTATTATTGTACAGCAACTGCTGAAAATATGTCATTCATTAAAAGAATGCCCTCCTGTTTATCCCGTACTCACACAAACCTGGTTTCAAAATGCCATAAGTCACTGGTATTTGTGCTTCCACCGCTGCAATAAAATCCCACTAGCAAGTTCACAGAGGCTCTGCATTGCACATATCTCACTCTTCTTCTGGTACCTCTGCCTCAATCTTCCCCTAAAGTTTCACAGCTGATAATGCAGGAACATTGCAACCCAAATTCACACCTTGCTTTCTGGAATAAGGCACAATTGTTCTATTTTCTCTCCACTACCTATTTAGTTTGCAATGAAAAGCTACACACACAACTAAACCAATACAGACATATGTGTTGTGCTACAGCAGCTATTACTAATAACTCAATAGTTACATTAATATATATCACAGGCCTCAATGGAAAAAAAATCTCTTAAGTATGACCAATTAAAGATTAAAAATCTGTGCAGCTAGTACATTCCAAAAATAAAACTGATCAATAACGCCAAACATCTCTGAGATTATTTATCCTTGACTGGAAAGGCCTTTGTAGGAAACTTCTACATCAAAACTGGCATCTACAAATTTCCAGTTTCACTTTGAAGAAGCAGAGAGAAGACTTGTGGAATATTAACTGTAAAAAGATCCCTCACATCTGCATGTTTTCTAGAATAACAGTAACAAATTTCAGATGGGTATTTCCCTGACATAATATATTCCATAAATTAGAGATGATAGAGCTAATTGACTGTTTATAAATAAAGTCTGCCTGCTGCAGCACAGAGATATAAAAACAGAATGTACAACACAGTTCTCCACATGGCAATGCTGAACCAAAAAAAGACTTTGTCAATGTTTGGTAAATTATAGCTGGATATGACTCTGCTGTGGCCTATTTAGGACTTTTTAGAACTATTTTTGCCTGCTTTTTAAGTGTTGTACTTTACACAAGCAAACCACTAACACATTGTGTTTGTCAATGTGATCTGCAAAAAACTTGTTTCTTCTCACACTCCACAATAAAATGCTGCCCTGTTTAAAATGCTGTTTGTGGCACAAGGTGTTAAGTCAAGTTCTGCCTCCAGAGAACAGCACAGCAGGAGCTAACTCGCACGCCCATATTTATAAAGAAGATAAGCCTGCTTTTCCAGACCATATTTTCATGCAGAGGTTTAAATAAAAATCCTGTTTCATTATTTATAATGATGATTTCTAACTTGTCATAATGAATCCAAAAGGGAAGTAATATAAAAACTAAAGAGCTTTTATATTAATTAACAAAGTTAATGTTGCTGTTTTTTGCTTAAACAAGCCATTTCAGTCTGCAGTGGTTACTCCTAGGAACCCATGATAGCCAAGGGCCAATATTTGCCATACACTGTATTAATTCACATGCCAAAAAAACCATAGGCTGAGGATGTCACAGAGATCATAGCTTCTTTAATCATATCCATTAGACAAAGAGGACTTAAAAGTACAAAGAAGTGGCATAGCAAGAAGGTGGAGAGCTACAGCAACTATGCAAGACCATCTGCATGGTAATGAACTGCTGTGGGAAAAGGAATCTGAGGTAAGTTTTCAGTGGTCATAAACATTTGGGGAGACACTGCTTTTGAACATATAGAGAAATCTGAACCCAGCACTACCAAGGACGGTAAACACTTGAGGAAAGGCAGTTTATGATCAAAGCCAGAAATACCCATAGTATCAACATTGTGTGGAGGCCTCCTTTAGTTTTATCATAGCAAAACTGAATGCTGAAGTGCTGACAGGATAGACCATGTTCTTGAGATGCTACTTCTAACACAGTCATCTCCTTCCTACATTGAGGAGGAAGCAGCAAAAACATAAAGCAGGAGCAAATAGAAATAAAAACTCCGAGATGGAATGCTTGATAGTTCTTTTTTCCTGATCCTTCTAAGATGATGTAATGATGTCTTCAGCTGGGAGACAAAAATCCAATAAAAGGATTATCCAGCAACTTTAATGTAAGATTAAGACTGCAATATTCACAATTGCAGCACTATATAGCACAGAAGATAGTAAGAGAAGGATGTGTTATAAACTATTTACACATTTTCTTTGAATTTGATTGACAAATAAAATTATTTACCCAGCTTGTCCTCTAAATGGGGAAGATGCATAAGAAAGCACAAGTGAAAGAAACATCAAGTCAAATACTTCCAGTTTTAATTTTTCTGTGTGTATATAGAAAATATTCAGCTACCTCTCTTGACTTTAAAACATTAAGCAAAAGCACGTACCCAGAATATATGTATAAGTCTAATATTGTTTCATTTTATTAAAATATTTGCATGTTTTCTCAAGTCCTTTAGGGAACTACATACATTTGTCCATCACAAATACCTTACTTTCTCCTCTTCCATTTCCTGTTGCTCTGAGGGCTTCACCAAACTGGTGCTGGTACTTCAGTAAGTTGCTTTTCAAAGCAAAAAACCCACTGATTTTTGAATGGCTTGTGACTGCTGGCAAGGCCAATAACAGGGAATACAGATTGTAACTCTACTTTTCACAAAAAGGACAATGGCACTGATGTTGAAGAGCTGCTCTGTAAATCCTCACAACAGGTTAAAGGACAAGTAATAAGGCCTTTGTCTGTGACTTTTACATCAAAGAAACCATAAGGGCTTCACATTTGAATGGTCTATGCATCAAAGCAAAAGGGCTGTCACTCCAATTCTGCTGCCTTCTTCTTCTTCTGCTACCACCTCTATATATTTGTGTGGCAACCATCACCTCACTATCCCAAGAGAAGTAAACTGAAAGTTAACAGTTCAAAGAATTTAGCAGAAAAAAATCCTATCACATGTTGTACTGCATTAAGTGAACTACTGTTGGTTATACAAGGAGAACTAGTTTAAGAATAGTTCATTAAAGTATTTATTCTATTACCATATTGACAGTAGCTTCCATTAACTGGAGGTAGATTTTCAAGGGTTTCCTTTATTACTTCATTCAGTAGACAAATAAAAGTATACTAAATGGAGATGCTACAGAATTACATATCCAGGTTTCCAACATTTCCTTGTTTTAGTCTATTGTGACTGTCATTCTTATTTCAAATCTTTATAGATTCTTTATAGATTGATTCTTTGCTCTTTGTCTAATCAGAAATGACTCATCACCTAAATTATGATGAAAAATTCCAATAATGGTGCATTCAAATGGAATAGAGCCAAAGACTTGAGGTACCACTTGAAGAATCTTCCAAATATATTTATATTATCTGTTCCAGAGAGACATAAGTTACTACTGTTGCCTTTAAAAGCACTAATCATGATTTTACTGCATAAAATAAAGGGGCAAAACCCAGCCTGCTGACACTCAATGTTCTAGGTTCACATCATCAGCTAAAATACTCCTACTTTTTGTTACACAACATCAGGATAAGATTTTTATTTGCAAATCAAAAGGAAAATGTCACCTTAACTAATGTCATGTGAAAGTCTGCCGCAAAAGAAGCTCTAGTATAGGATCAGTCACCTGGATCTCTCTCTACAATTTTGAAGCTGAAGCTAATGCAAGGAAAAAAAGAACTGATTCCATATGGTGTCCTGAATGCAATACACAATGATAAACAGGAATCACAAATTTGAAAAAAAAAATCCATTATTCTTTACTATGAAGAAGCTATAAATAGCGTTTGCTAGTCGTCCACAACTGTCAGTTCAATTCTCCTTGATCTAACTGCTATGTACATTGTACAGCACCATCTCTATTCAGCCATCATATGGACCTGCTGGAACATCCTGAAAACAGAAGTGGTAAGTGAAATGCCTGCCACTGACCATTAGGGAGACTAGCCTCCTTTTGTTTCCTTGGAAATGATAAAGTGCAATGGCCACTTCCACTAGAATAGATTTAGTGAAACCGGGGAGCTCAAAGCATCACATTAGAAAGTGAAGAACAGAGGAATTTGTCATCAGGTCCATACTTGTCCTCTTCATTCAGTTCACTGCAAGTGAGTAATTAACTCACAGTTCCCCTAAAAGAAAAAGCCACCACCAAACCCACACCCCAAAGTATTAACTACTACTCCAAGAGAAACAAAAATTGCATTCAATTACATTTCTCTCTGTGGATTACAAAGCATGGGAACATATTAAGATGTAAAACCAAAGTGACATACTACAACTAAAAACCAGGACAGAAACAATACCTACATTTTCCAGTATTGTCCCTACAGGCCTGTATCTATTTAATGGTATTTAAATCGTGTAAGAAGGTTGAAGTAGCTCTCTTTGAGCTGTTTTTTTCACTATAATAAGGGTAGTAGCTTGTGGATCTGCAAATATCCAAACAGCCCTTATCTAGCATTTAGAAAAAAATTATACAATATCATGCCAGGGGAAAAAAAACCTTCACAGTAATTTTTTATTATGCTTGGAAATAAAAAAGAAATAAGAGGCAGAAATTAGAGGAATGTGGGATCTTTTTTAAAAGTTCGTATCTTTGTTTTGTTTAGCATGTTTCCATAACAGTGTAAACCCAAGAGTCATCATTTCATTTCTAAAAGGAATCTTAGCATTTCCTACCTGGCAAAGCTGGCACAGCCATGTCAAATACAAGAGCAGTAATTCAAAACTTGGGAATGGTCAGAGCCCACTGAGTCACATACTAAAGCAAACTGACAGCAACCGAATCTCACTCTTCAATAACACCAGTTAGTGGTCTACCATCCCAGAAAAGGTGCTGGTGTGACCCATGCAACCAGTAAAAGCTTTCCCAACACAAAAGCCACTGTGACTACTGCCACTCTGCTTTGCCTGAAAGGCCTTGGAAAGAAGCCAGGACTCAGGAACACCACACTTCCATTATCCTCCCTCCTGAAGACTGTTAAACTAGAAGAGCATTTATGACTCACTGCCTATGCTCCACACTGCAGATACCAGGGATATTCTGCAGTGTCCTAAACTCTACAGGTACACAGAAAAATTAAGAGTTTTAGTCACAGTGACTAACTATTCTAATTTGAAATATTTATCCTGGAATGCTTTAGACTTTTACTGTTTGCCCATCTGGTGGGCTGAAAGGCCACAAATACTTTTTCTCTAATAGACAGATTTTAATCCTGTAATAGGAAAAAATGCATCCTAATTGAGATGGTTTCTTAAATGTTTTAAAACTGAAGTGTTGACAAAACTTCAGAAAAAGGGAAGAACACCACACCTATATTGAGACACACTGTCCTTCTGAACTACAAATGAAGGTTGAAATATGCAGGGAGCTACAAGAGCAAGGCTTCTTTCCAGGAACTAACTAGCATCACCAGAAATGCCACCACTTCCTGACCACCTACAAGCATCACTAGACAATTCCTATACAAATACTATTTCTACACATGACAACTGTCATCACAGAAGTCCAGATCAATTATCCAAGTAGCATATTCACACATCAGACAAAGAAGCAGAGACACACTTATGAAGATTGAAGCTACTGCAAAACTGCTACAGAGCCGCAGCTGCTGCTTGCATTGCCTTTCTTGAACCAGAAAAGCCACTATTAGAGCCAGAACAAATAGAGCACATAATGACCAAATACATCATCTTTACATCTGCAATGCTACAAGCCAAGTCTTTGAAGCCACATGGGAGATAAGGGTGCAGCAGCTCCAGGCTAAGGCAAACTACAAATCACTTAAAGAGCACCTTCATACATGCCACACAAAAATCATCAAAGAAAAAGCCCCTCAGAATTTCGAGCCAATTGCTGTATTGTTACTTCTTTGGGAAAGTATTCTAGTCATAATTATTCAAGTACCAAAATGGAAAACTGAGTATTCTAAATATCACAAAAAATTGTTTTCCCTTAGTACATTTAATCAAATTACTATTTCTGAAAAGCTCTTCACATGCTCATATTCACTGATCAACTGTATAGCATTATTGTTCAGAATACAGCATCATTGTTGTTCAGAATTCAGAAAGAAAGAAAGAAAGGAGAAAGGCATGTGATATGTGAGTATGAGCTCCTTGCTGGGGCATATGCCTCCAAGGCACTGGGGTACCTCAAGACAATGGTGATAGGCTTGCTTTCATGGTAGCATAATTCATGCTTTTATCTCTGGGATTTTTATACAATAGGATTTATGATGTTGGGTGTATTTCTGACTTTTGGCCACAGCAGGTATTTTTACACATGTTCAGGAATTATTGCCCACTGCAGAACTGCATATGATGTCATTCAATAACATGGGTGGTTTTGTTGCCCACAAAATTCAGTCTCATTACCCAGTGTGCAACTAACCAACAATGACACACTTGAGAGACAGAGCTGGCAAGCCTGGGTGCTTGGTGGTATTCCCCAAATCAAGCACACCTACTAGCAAAACTTTTTGCAACTTGTACATTTTAGCAAACAAAGGAATTTGAATACAAGTTGCATAGCTCTCTTATTACTCGGTTTTCTATCTTCTGTTAGCTAATGATTCTCTCATTTCATATGCTAAACAGTCCATGGGCTCTCTCACTTCGTTGAGTGGGTGACTTTCTGGGTCGGTGATCCGTGAGTCGGTCCTGACCTCCCCCTGCTGGAAGCACCTCTTACCCAGCCAGAGCTGATCCAGCACAGTTGCTGTATTTGTTTTATTAGTTTCTTCCCTATCTCTTTGTGTCCACTACCCTTCTTCCCAAGCTTTGGTAACCCACTGAGATCACTGATGCATGTCAAGCCTTAAACCTTAACAAGGCAATTCTACCAACAAGTAATTGGTGTTTCTAACACCTAGACATCACTTGGAGCTTGTTGGCAGCTCTCTGTTTCACACATCAAATCTCCCTTCTTGCTATTTAGGCTGGAAAGTATACAAAGATAAAACATCAAAGGACATCCTTTCGTAAGAAAATCTTACATATTCCACATTTGCAATAGTTACTTCTGCTTGTCTTATGTTTCTAAATGGAATTGGTGTAAGCAGAGAGTAGAATTATTGCAGATGATACAGTGCAGATCAATTAGATGGTCGCAAGAATTGTAAGTGGAGGTTTTTCTGTTGTCTCATGTAGCACAACAAGCAAGACACCCATTATCTATTCCTAGTCTTAAAAATTCCCTAATGCCTATAAAAGTGCAGCTCTGTTCTGAGAGTTGCCTGAAAAAAAAGTTATTTGACTAATTTCAAATATAAAAACTCATTATGTAGTGATTAAAAAAAGTTTTAAGTGTAATCCTAGAAGCATATTTTAAACTGCACCACACACAGAAGTTCTGCAGCCAGTGCTGAGAGCAGCTCTCAGTTATGGCATGCATCTTAGCAAATATTCCATCCCAATTTGATCTGTATCTGCCACGGCAACAAACTTTTCAGAAATAAGAGGAATTTATCAGGGAAGCTGAGAGAGATGACTCATTAGCAGTGACCACACACCACCAAAGAGTTGAGTAAGATGGCAGAGGCTGACTGTAATCTGACTTGAACACCACAGTGACTCACCCAGCCACTTCACTTGCATATGACAAGGCACTCCAGCATAGGAGCACTCACAAATAAATAAATAAACTTTAAAAGCCCATAGAACCCATTCCCAATCACATTAATAGCAGACATACAGAGAATGTATCCAGAATTCTATTTTCATCTAATAAAAATAATAATACATAGAGATCTTCTGAGAAATATGGGGTCAGAAGAATGGAAAGTAAGATCATATAGGCTGCATGTAGAGGAGATAATGGAAGAGGAAAAAATATTTCTACAATTATGGAATCATAATTTTATTTTTCAAAAGGAGACCATCATAAATGTATTTTTTAAACACCAAAAATTCTAGGTGTAGGACTTAGAATTTACTGAACAACCCATAAAATATACAGCTTTGCAAAGTACAAAGTAACCAATTTTTGTAGTAAAGACTAAATAAACCCTTTCCTTATTTTTATATATATTTATATTTTTAGTCAAGAGACAAAAATTATAAATCTTTATGTGCACACACCATAAAAGAGATTTATATTCCAAGGCAGAAAGATAAAAAACCAAAATAGTTCAGTAAAATTTATTCTATTACCTCAATATTCTATTACCTAGGTCCCTCTGCTTATTATTTATAATGTTTACACATATCTTCATTTAAAGATATGAAGAATTTTATCAGCAACTACACTTCAAAAATGTACTGTTCTTCATTCAAATAAATAAATAAATATCTCTAGTTATATAAACAGATATGCTTTATCCTGAGGACAATGTAACCAAACATAATATTTTAATTTTATTTAGTTTTACCTTAGACATAAGAGTATTTTTTTAGCTAGATGGATCCTAAAATTAACCTCCAAAATCTGCATTTAGCCTTGATTTAGACTTGAATTTAAATAAATAACACTTCTCAATGGCAGACTCGAAGCTCTTACAACAAACCTGCTCCCATTCCTACAGTGGGGTGGCTGTTTCATGTGCCTAGTCACTGCAATTGGTTCAAGCTTTATAAACAAGCTTCACGGGGCAAAAAAGGAACCCTAACCAAGTGCAGATGCTGTAATAGAAAAAGACAGGTCCTTTTAAGAGGGATATTCTGAAAACTTAATTTCGAGACACAGGAAGGGAAACCTGTATAGGTACTTTTATGGAGTGGGTTTATCATTTTCTGTTACTTTGGTAGCTGATAGTTGTATAAGAAGCTGATGGGGCAATCACAACTTCACCTTTCCTTAAGACCATCACGCGATAACACAAGGAGATGCTGGTGAGATTACAATATAAAAAAGACAAAAACAGAAGTTGGAGACCATGAAAGAAGCAAATAAATTCATGTCAACTATTAAGCTACTTAGGGAAGAGAGATGAGCTTTGCTGTAGCTGGCATTAGAGCTCTGTAACATATAAACCTCTGCACTCTGATTTCTAAACCCAGTTGCACATGCACAAGTCCTTTGTCATTGTGACTGCTCACAGTAGCAGCCACACTAAAAGCATCTGATAGTGCAGAGTACTACAGCAACCAGCAAAAATGAGATTTTAATATATCAGAACACACCTCAATGTAACAGATTTTGTTGATGTCATCAAACCATGCTACCAGAGAGGAAAAAATAAAAACTTTAAAGATTAAATAATTCATAATAAAATTACATAGAGGAAAAGCTGTTAAAGTAGAACACAAACACTTCTGGACAAGGAATATATTTCTGTAAAAACTGAAGAACTAGCACCTAAGTGGCAGAAGAAACTGACTCTTAAGGAGACCTCAGGTAGTTAAAATTCAAACACATACACGCCACTCGGGAAAAACATTGAAAGAAAATATTTTGTAGAATTATAGAATGGTCTGGGATGGAAGGGACCTTAAAAACCATCTAGCTTCAATATTCCTTATTTCCTATTAAGTTAATTGTGTTATTCTCTTCTCATTGCTTAGCTTTTATTTTCAAAGACTTCCATGTAATTCTTTACTGGCTGAAAAAAATACTCAAGTTCTAAATCTATGAATTGCTCTGAATTTGTTATAAAGCTCAAATGCTCTGAACAGATGGAACAAGTATTTCATACAGCACATAAGCTATCCAAAAATTCACAGGTTATGTATGTATAAAACAAGGAAAATTAGGTGGGTTAACAGCAGGAAAGTAGCTACAGCATCCCTGTGTGATGTAGAGACGTGACTGTGAGCCCTTTGTCTGGACGGGTGCCAAGGCCTCCCCACAGTTATCCTAGCTGTAAATAGGTAGTTCTTCATTCAAGCTGAGAAGAAAAAAGGCAGACAGATGTGATACCAGCCATATTGCTCCCTTGTGAGCTGTTGGCTGCAAAATACAAGTGGGCTGTAACCACACAAGATCGATAAGCAACCTGCATCCAGAAGAGATCTTTGGTAGGTTTTGTTTTAGGGAAACTTACCCAAGTATCAAAGCATCAATAAGTCTGTTTGTTTCTTTATCATTAACGAAAACTAAAACAAATAATAACACCAAAACCTGAAATAGATTTTTTTAGCAAAACAGATTTAACAAATCTCATTAGTTAATACAGCTTTAATGTAAGAGCTATTGCATGCTTGAAAAAAAAGATATTTCCCATTTTTACCCATTTACACTGCTCCTCCAGCATTGCCCATGTTTTCTTTCTCCCTCATTCCTTTTCTAAATGATTTTATTCTGTTTAAGTTCTTATTCCACATTGACAATCTTTTCTGCCAGATTTTTTCCACTGCTTTGTTCCTATATCCAAAATGCAGAGCATCCCCACCTCTCTTTCCCACAGGATTCCTTTCTTTGTTCATGTTGCCCTTTTTTTTTATCCTCTACTCCTCTGTTTACTCTGTGCCTTTGCTTATTTTCTACCACTTCAGCAGAAGAGAGTCCAAGCAAAGATGAAAAACAAATGGGAAGCAAAAACATTCCTTTGCTAGTGCACTGTTTTGTGCATGGAAGCGTGCCATTTCTGGGAGAACAGTCCAACTGGCATCACAGCCATCCCTGTGGCACTGGACAACGATGTTATGTTGCTCAGGCAACCATTCCTAATTGTCTTTTGGGATGCTGAGAAAACAAGATGGATTTTTTTTTGCTGGTCTGTCTGAAGGTCACAGTGGCGTGGCGGCACTGAACACAGGTTACTGCCACAGCAAGTGAGGCACTGAAAATACCCATCAGGCAGCCCTACAAGCACAAACACGTCAATCACACAGAAACCCCACTCTGCAGCCTCAGTCATGTAAAACAATGTGTACAACAGTTGTCATACAAGACTACAACAACTACTATGCCAGAGACAATGTTATTCTAGACTCATGCTGAAAGCAAATCTGAATGTTTCTCCTGGCTTGAAAAAATTAGATATAAAAAAAGGCGCTATTTATATATAACAGTGTCCTACAAGGAACAGATTGTCAACAACAGTTTGGCAGGGCACCACGAATATCTTTTAGACATTGGAAAGAAAAATCTTCAGAATGTAAATGTCTGCTGAAACAAATGAAGACAGAAGCTTTAAAAGCAAGAGCTACTGCCTCAAAGTTCCTCCAGAGGGTTCATCTCAGTATATGTATATTTTGCATCTTAAAAGAAACACACCATATGCTAGGATGACTTTTCTTAACTAGAAAAGTCTGCCTGATATTTTTGGAACAAGCAAGTTTTTCCTTGGGCATGTTTATTGACATGTTTCATAAACCTCAAATCCTTAACTGAAAAAAGAACCTATTTTGGCTGCATGAGAAGCAGATTCTTTTTTAGTTCAGAGACCTAGAGCAGGAAGAAAAGAGAAATTTCAAGTTAAAAAACATTTAAACATCAATACACACCAAAATGAACATTTCATTGAAAATGTATTCAGATAAAATTTCATTTTTCCAAAATTTTCTCCCTTTTTCCTCTTATGAAAAATATTTGTTAAACTTAATCCAAATTCAGTAGCAAAGGCACAATACTGAAACATTTTCCAGAGCACAACAAACCAATAAACTGCACTTCCTAAACCAACAGAGTCACAAATCCTCTTCTGTGGATCCCTGTACTGTCTCTCTATTTTCTGTGGGGCCCACAGGAGGCACAGTTCCACCTGAACCTCTCTGGTTTCCCTTGGCCCCAGAGCCATGCACAAACTTACAGCCTATCCTCTAAGGCTAGCAGAAGGATGGAAAATTACCCAAATTTTTCTTTTAATTGTGTTTACTCTGTTTTCACTTTGGTGTCTGCCCTGTACCACAAGGTTTCTCCAGCCCCCATTACTGGATGCAATGTCTCTGGGTTTCTTCGAGCCTACACACACTGTAGGACCCTATAATAAGCACATATACATGCCAAATTTAAGGTCTAGGAAGAAACTAGACCAACTGGATGGGGAAAATGGGTATTTTGAGCTCCCTGTGACATTTCCCAGTCCAACTGCAGAGGGAAAGGCAGGATGCTGTGCTCCCTGCTCTGAGTTACTGCCGTGGGCAGGACACCAGGCTCAGCAGATCTAATGCACCACATCCAGCCTGTGCTCATCTTTCATGTCTAGGGGAGGCAAAAAATATTTTCAAACTCATTAGCTATATTTTTCAAAGGATGCTGTCTTGACTATTTTTCCCCCACAGATAATCCCAGTTCCCAAGGCCTGGGAATAGCTCTCACTAGACAGAATAAGAGATATAACTGCAGAAATCTTGCACTTATTTATCCACAGCTGGTCAGAAAGCTCTCATATAGTGCTTTTTTAGCTAGATTTGCATGTACTTGCAAGTATTTTTGGCAAAATAACTTTCTTAGCCTCCATCATTTCCACAGTGGTTGGCTCCTTCCATGTGTTTCACCTTTTCAGAAATATTCCCCTATCTAAGGAAAGCACTCCAGTTCTCCAACATAAGCAAGCAATTTTACCACTGAGAACACTTGAACAAGACCATCTGAGAGGCCCACATCACAGATAACTGACTATCAAGATGTTCTGCATCCCAAAACACAGCCACTAGTACTTAACACACCAACAAGGTCAACAATGTCCTGCCATTATCACTCAGGGGCTTTCAACTTCCACAAAACATACTCAGAGGCATTTTCAGGTTCATAATGACACTTTAACATACACAATATAAATAGATATGACAAAACATTGCTATTTAAGCCTGGAGGAAGAGACAAGGGCAGTCACATTTCTCTATTATAAATTATTATGCACTCTGAAACATTAATGAAACAAATGACATTGGTGGACTGTATTCAGAAGACAAATAACAGGAAAATTAAAGACTTGTCCCTACAGCTACTCCTATTAGAAGTGTGCTAATTTTCTGAAGAGCTGTGTGAGCAAATGATGAGTTACAACTTTACTTGCACAAATCTGGTGCTACAAAGAAAAAAGGTAACTCTTGTGGGTTTTTTTTCTATTTGCATTCTGTTTTCAATTATGAGCTAATTTTTGGAAGACGCTTTTCCTTGTACAGTATTTATGTGCAGACCTCCGAGTTTACTGCACACACAGCTCCTCATCTATCTCAGGAGGGCTCAAGGAGGACACTGCATCCACCATTCAAGCTGCAGGACAGAGATATTAGAGACTCACGGGCTCTCACTGCTCTTACGCATCCATGATGACTGCCAATAAAACAAGCATTTTTTAAGGACTTTGTACTATACATAAAAGCAGGAATACAGGAAGATGCCCTAAATAAGTAAATGCATACTGTAAGCTACCAAATTATTTTAAAAGCCCTTTCATTCTCATATCAAACAGACATTTCATAAAATACACTAGCACCAAAATGAACAGCATCCTCTAGACATTCTGTCCAACAGACATAGAGTCAAGAGAAAAAGCATTTGTGGTCTCTTTTACTTAGACTAAAGGGTGACCTAAATTAACACTGTGTTAAAGATAACAAAAAGACCTCCAGCAGTAAGCAGCTGAACATAAATCTGATTGTTTCAATTACTGTCATCATGATTTCTCAGAAAGAAGCAGCTCAGCCTTCACCTGCAATTCTGTTAGGACTGATTCTCAACCTGAAAAGGGGGCACTTATCACTGCTGGGTGTATATTCATGCTCAAGACAGGATACTAAAAATTTTCTTTCATGACGACATCTGACTTCACTCACGTAACACAAATCCCTCAGTTGCCAGGATTCCATCCACACCTCCAACTCTGCTGTTAACAACCAACATAAGATTTTATCTGTGATCTTGGCTGAGCCAAGAAGATGTGCTGGCTGACACAAACTCCAGTCAAACTGGGTTCATTAAGTATTCCTCCTCCCTCTGATCACTGACTTTGACAAATCAAGGAGCACTGTTCCCACTCAGAGTTTCTTATTCCCATGTAACATGGTGACAAATTTAGATTTTCCAGAAAAGGCGCAACAAAATATGGGGAGAATTCTAGTGATAAACTTGCATGAATAAAGCTGGTGACCAAACTACAAGTGTCCTCTTTTCAGGAATCACACATTTATGAAACAGAAGATTTAGGCACCACCACCAAAGCAGAAAAAAGAATAGAACACTTCATATTTTGCAGGCAATGAATACCTGCATATACAATCACAGAATGGTTTGAGTAAAAAGGGACCTTAAAGTTCCAACCCTCTGCCATGGGCTGGGACACCTTTCACTAGACCTGATGGAGCTACTCAGAGCTCTATCCAAACTGGCCTTGAACACTGCCAAGGATGGGGCAGCCACAGCTTCTCTGGGCAACCTGTGCCAGGGCCTCACCACCCCCATAGTGAAGGATTTCTTCCTTAAATCTGACCTTAACCTACCCTTTATTAGTTTATTTAATTGCTCCTTGTCCTGCCAACACACCCCTGTGAAAAGGCTCCCTTTAGGTAAGGACAGGGGCTATAAAGTCTCCCTGGAGCCTTCTCTTCTCCAGGCTGAACAAACCCAACTCTCTCAGCCTGCCTTCACGGGAGATGTGCTCACAATTTGTGTCAGAGGTTCCAACTCAAGTCCTCAGGTTCTTCTGAACTTCTAATGCCATACAATTCACGGTTTGAAGTTCAGCATCTCCTTTTTAAGCTCCCTGTTGCCTTATTGATTTCTGACTTACTGAAAAATCTCCTACCATTATCTGGCAGCAACATCTAGGCATAAGAATAGTCCTGAAAACAATACTTTATGCAAGATTAATGTCAGAAGTATAAACAATAAAATGCTAATAAAATATTAAAAGCCATAAAAGATACCATAAATATAGAAATAGAGATGAAATTTCTCCCTCTGCTCCTTGTTACCATTCACAAATTATAAACTCAGGTAAGGACAACTCAGTATTTGTAAATTCATTAGAAAAAAAAAGCACTGATTCTGAGTCATCTATCATTTAGACAGTGAAAATCTATTGTGATATACATAAATGTTACCCCAAAAACATTTTTATCACCATTCATAATACTTTCATTATCATAAATAAATATATCTTGAGAAAGTTATACCAGAAAACTGAATTAGAGCATCCAAGTTCTACTCAAAAGCAATACTTTGAGTAGAAGTGTTTTTCCATTCAAACTTTTCATTAATGTGTATATTGCCACAGAATGAACAAAGATACTGAACTTAGACACTTTTTTAAGGCCCTTTAGGACAATTTCATACCTCAACATAGTACAGTATTTTGTCACCCTTGACATTTGTTTTATCTCAATACTGACTTTCCATTTCTGTTGCAATTTCTTTTTCTTCCTTGAGAGGAGAAATCACTCCAGCTGTAAGGACAACAGTAATTTTCTTAAGTAACTCAGTTAATTTTTTCAACATTCTTCAGTCCTTCACAATAGCTGGTAAATCAACGTTTAGCCAAATATGTGTCAGTAACCTCAGCCAAGATGCCCACAGCCAGAAGAGAAACTCCCCTGCTGTATGCAATACCTGTTCCAAAATTAATCAACACCAGAAAGTAGGAGTAAAACAATTCTTGAAAGACTACCAAGCAAATACACTAAGGAAGTAAAAAGGACTTGTAAGGTTAATTGCATTACTGCTGCATAGTGACACCTGATAAATATGTTTTGGGACAGCTTTCCGATTATAAAAAATCTAAAAGGGAGCTTAAAAGGGAGGGGAAAAAAAGACTGTAGGCATTCAGGTGGAAATTGCAGTGCTCTGGAAAGAAAATTTCAATTTAATCCTTATTTTATCTGATTTTTAACAAGCATCCCGAAACAGGAAAACTGCATCTATTTTAAAAGGCAGGCCTTTGCCCTTGCATTTGAAAAACTTAGGAAGGTCATTTTCCTTTTCTTTTTCACTCCACAGATCCAGGGCAGTGGCCTCCACTTCCCCATCACTCCAGTCAGACCTGCAGAAGACAAAAGCCTACTCAGAGTAGAAGTCTATAGTAGAATTTTGAAACCTACCATCCATTCATTCCCTTCAAATATTTATGTTTTAGCCTGTAAAATTATTTTTAAAATGCCTATTCTGGCTCATAATATTTTTATTTATAAAAATTAAATGCGAGACCAGACCCTCCAAAGCACCAGTACCTAAACACTGATAAATTTCAGTGACTACAAGGATAACATGAGCACATTCCCAAGTATGTAAAAATCTAACCCATGATAGGGATCATTTTCAGTTTCCTACAAAGTTAAATTTCCTCAAATAAAACATTCACCCTCTTAATTGAACAAAGGCTTTTAAAACATACCACAGTTGCATCATTATTTGATTGTTTAATTCATAAGTACAAGCAATGGCTGGCCATGAGAATGACAAGCACTAAGTACACACTATACAAAACATAAAGATAAATTAAAACCAGCTTTCTGGGAAGCACACAGAAGTCTGAGAAGACTGGAAGCTTCACACTTCCTCATTTATCTTTTAATGGAAAAATTGACATTAGCTGAAAAAGTATTGATTTTCTGTGCTGTTACCTGTGGGTAACTAAAGATTTTAAATTCATTTTTGCAGCATACCAAGACTGCTTAAAAAGAAAAATTTCAGAGAGGTCTGCTTGAATTACTTTCTGGGTCCCACAACACATACAGACATTTATTTCTGTTCAGACTTGTCCTCCTAAATGAGAAACCTGCATTTGGAAGTTGCACCATTATGTTTAAATCTGCTTCGGCATGGCTGAGATGTATAACCCACCTTGACAGAAACACCAACCTAAAGTGCAAAAATATTTCACTTGCTGCTATTAAGAAATGGCACCTTACACTGCTTCTAGGCATAATAAATGGTAGAAAAATAACCTATTTTCCTTGGTATGCTTGCACTGTGAGTATCCAGGCCTTTTGTTCTCCAAGGTTTTTTTCCTTTTATACTCCCAGCCCCTGGCACTGCCCCCCAAGGATCTCCTGAGACCCTAAGGACCTCAGGAGAAACACACAGGCGTGGCAGCTGGAGGGAACAGGCACGGAGCATCACCAGCCTGGCCAAGAGGACATGCTTGTGTCACCAGGAGGAGCAGTGAGCCTGGGCACAGGTCTGGAATTCCAAGAGCAGTGAATTAACAGGTGGGGAGTGACCTGTGCAGGACAGACAGAATGATAAAGAGGCAAGAGCTGTGGAAGATGTCTCAGTGCTGGAAAGCCAGAAGCGATGAATACACCCCTGGTGCATTTGGATTTCAAAAAATTAGTTTCAAAATAAGTTAGTACTCATTACATTTCAAAGAAACTAAATTTCACCTATAAAGAGATTTAGCAATGTTGGTGGTTTTCTCAGTGTTATATCACACAGCTATGACACATTTTTCATGAGAAACCACCCAAGAATCAGCCAAGAAAGCAGAACTGTATGTTCCTCAAGATATCTGCAGCCTTAAGAGCAGTTTGTTTCCACTAGCTTCCAAAATGGGAAGGCTGCCATAGATGTTGAAGAATAAAATCTCTGAAGCTGCTATACCCCCCACAAGCACGTTCAGTGTTTCGCAGCACTGAGCACAGTGCCCACAATCAGACAAAGCAAAACACAAAACAACATCCGTTTTTAACTGTGTTCATTACCTTTGAAATTATGCAATGGTATAAAAAAAAAACAAACCTTCTTTATTATGAGATACTGCCTTTTTTTCTATAGAGATCTATGAGCCTAATATACATCAACCACAACCTCAGTAGTTCTGGTTTACTGTAAGTAAAGCCCCTTCTTTGGTGTTAGCTAGCTGCTCCCCTTGGGGGAAATTCACCATGTTTATCAAGTTTTTGTTACTATCTACCTGCATTTTACACAGCATTATTCCTTACTCCATCTTTGAAATTATTTTTACTGATTTACTACAAAAAGACCTGTGAAAAAGAATGAAGAAAATGTAGAAAATTCTAAAGAGTGGATTCATACTTTACAAAAGAATTCTGTGTAACTTTACAATAATTCAAATATATAGAATAGTAAAGAGATACAGCACAGGTTTATGACTGGTATTTGACAGCTTTATGCAAAATGACTGAGCTAAAGTGCTCACAAAGTTAAGAAGAAAGCACAATAATCTGAAAACACTGAATAAATCTTTAAAAATGCTGAAGAACATTGAGGGGGAAATCTAATAATGAATATATCAGAAGGTAATTTCACCAGAAATACCATAAGGTGGCAGGGAACAATAGTATCTCTGTGCCTTTGCACGACAAGCCAGCAGCCAAGGGCCAGCACAGCTCTGGGCTGGGCAGGCAGCAGGAATCAGAGCTGGAGGCAACAATCCCTCCTGCCTTCCCTGCCCTGTGCTGTCCTCATATAGAGTAACATTCCAACTATTAGAATGTGCTCATGTCAGAGAGGACAAGTGGGTGCTTGGATCTAAAAAGGTCATACAGCTGGGAGAAAAATGAGGCACTCAGCAAGGCACAAAACATCAGGAGAACTAAGAACAGCAATCTGTTACACAGTCTCTGCAGAACAGGTCTGGGCATCTCAGCTGGAAACCTAAAACCCAAGGGGATTAAGAAAAATATCACAGCTTTAGGAAAGGACACATGATTACAGCTGTTTTAGCCGAACCTACTCTTTCTAGATTGATGTTACATTGTTTTGGCCAAAACACTATGAAAACCCAAAGAAACTGATGAATAGGAATTCATTCATTTTAAAGGCAAAAAGTCTGACACCCTCTCCTCTTCCAAACGTAGCTCAGAAAATTTAAATTTGCAGCAGGCAGACAGACACAGCAGCCGTTATGGAAAGGGCAGGAGCTATGAACCCAAGCTGCCATGTCATTGCTACACTTCAGAGCATCTGCAGATCCAACCCCAACCTCTGCATCACCAGACATGGCAATTAAAAAGCATATCATAGATTACTTCTGAAGCTGTTTCTTTCCCTTAAACTCACAGATACTGCACAACCATGTGGAGCTATGGGAGAGTCCTGTAAGGGGCTCAGGGTTGGTCAGTTGGGCTAATTCTAACCCTCATTTCTGACTTGGTTTGAGGCCTCCCCCAATAATCCTCAATACACATCAAAAGAAAGAACAACCATTATTGTATTAATTAGAGACAGAAGCCACCCTTTTTATTAACTGCAAGCCCTGTCACAAAAGAGTATTTGTGGTGACTGGCAAGAGGCTGAGCATGCAGCTACTAGAGAAAATACCTTGTTTAGGTTTTTTAAAGATTATTTTGCATTGCAAATAATAATTGCATTGTCTTGCATGTCACTGAATTGCATACTGCAAACTGACCATGGGTTTTGTATGTCGGCCACGCTACCAATTATTAGGAGAACCAAGAAAAGCCTGCTCAGTGGAACAGCATGTAATTTACATTTAGCTTTCCACAGCATATTTGCACACCCACACAATATAGGTCATAGTTGAGGAGAGTTAGAGAACTCTTTTTTTTCCCTTCAGTCAGAGAATGCATTATTTTTGCCCATGATTATGTCACCCAAGAATATTACACCAGGTAGCAACTGTGACCTGCCTATACTTCCTAGAAGTTGCACACAGAACAGAGTTGTCAGGCACAAGTGAATGTGGAAAGCCAACTTGTATTTAACTGACAGGAAGCGGGGGGGAAAGGAGATGGATTTCAGCATTCTTCAATCATTACACAAAAATAAAAATAATTTGTCTGGCTACAGACAGACTCATCCTCTGACTGCTCTACAGCTCTATTTCATATCATTCCTATCCTTCTGGTTTTGGCAAGCATCTTATGAAGCTTGTTCTCCAGAAACAGAATAAATTCCAGAAGCATAAAACAGAATTAAAACAGCATTAAACAGAAAAGCAACATAATTACTTACCATGGGGATGTATATGTCATGTTCACATTGGGGTCAGAGGGATTTCATGATGACTCAACACCAACTGCTGCTGTTTTGGATCTCAGCAAGCTGTTTTATGTTAAAGCTTCTTCCTTTTAACTAAGCATCATTTCCACCATTAGCCACCACTTTCTCACCCAGCTGACCCACTCTACTCTGAAAGAAACATTTGTCGCTGAACTAACCACTCCAGCTTCCCATTTTCAAGATGAAAGTCCCTTTATCTAGTCCATTTCTTGCCATTTCTGTAGCTCTCCATCAGTGATTCTGCCTTTCCATTTTCCCTAGATCTATCCTTACCAGGGGACAGCACAGCTAACTGGCTCCCTAAACACCAACTTATAAAAGAAATTAGGTTGAGCTCCACCATTTTCCCCTGAAAATAAATCAATTAAAAAAAACTTATGTTGTGGCTAAAATCTCAAAAATTGTAATCTAGGAAGATGAGCCACAGTCTCTCTGGGTTAATTTCTCTCCCACTTCTATAACACTGCCATTTCTTTCCAAACAAGGTTGAATTTAATTTTCAAAGGCAGAAGAGAAGAAACAGTTAAATGCTGTTTTCCTGAAAAAAGACCAAAGAGTGCCATGCATCCCTGAGAAGCTCAGCTATAAAAATCCTAATAAAGTAGAAGTGGGAGCAAGAGTGCACTTGCAGTCCCACTGCAGATGCAGGTTGACTACACACAGGACAGCCACAGTAAAGGCAGAGAGGAAACATCAGCCTGGAACCATTCCTGTAGGATGTTAACCGAAACTTCTCTTGATCCAAATTCCATCACCTTATTATTAACAAATTATTAACAAATTCCATCACCTTATTATTAATATCACCTTATCCGTACTGGGTTTGTCACAGTGGAAGAGGCTGAGGTAGCAACAAGAACTGAGAGACACCACTGCATCACATAATCTGAATAAAACAAAGTCCTGTCATATTAAGCAGGATGAGTGCATCATTTCTATCCCAGCTTGTCTACTCCATGATACACAAAAGTCAAGATCCAGGTGACCGCGCCACAAGGGACCCTGAGGAACAGAATGCTCACTCCAGCTGCTCAGTGAGTCCAAGTCCTGACCAATGGCCTGGCCCTCACACCAAGCTGTTCCCTTCCAAGTGGCATGGCCCTTGTCACGCTCCCCCACACCTGGGGCTACTGCTTAAATTTCTTTCTCATTTATTTATTATTTAGCCCTTTCTCATTTAAACTGTCAGCGTGAGCCATGAAAGTCCCACCAATACCACTGCCCATATCTAAGGTCAATTAGCAGTCACCACCAAGGTTTCTGTAACTCTTTAGGCTCCCACTGCAAACATTTTACAGGAAGCAGGAACTGCTACAGTGCAAAATCCTTCTATTGCTTTTCATTTTCCAGGATTGACCAGGTCAGCTGCTGCTGGGTAGATGTAGCCAAGGCCTCCTCTGTCTGAGCAGGTAGGCTTTACTCCATGGCACAGGTTTCATACAGACTCTTCTTTGGACAACCTGAGCTTGTTAGATTTTCTGTTGAGAAATGTTTCAGTTCATCATCTGAAAAAGTGTATCACATTCCAAGATAAGGTTTCTTGAAATCGATCTTTAGATCATTCTTAGACAAATATTACCTACTTTGGGTTGACTTGTTTTCATAACAAAGCAATCCCAGATCTATGCTCTACTGTACTGATGTAAAGGATCCAATGCATCATTTTAACACCTGCATCCTTCACAATCATACTGTACCTTTTGCTTGCTTCCTTCAACACCTATGTTGATATGGCAAATTCAACACACAAACACACACACACATGCCCCTCCCCCCCCCAAAAAAGTAAGCATTTACTTTAGTATTCCACTGTGAAGTTTTTTTTAAATCTCATTAAACTTAACTTACGAAAGAAACACAAGCCTGAAGGAAATTCTTGGAGAAATTCCTTTTTGAAGTCTAATTACCTAGAGTAACATTTCCCATGAAAATTATCTACAGAAACCGCTGCCTTTTCCCATACCAGAATAGTCAAAAGCTTCAAAACCAGAAAACATTTAGTTACAAGGAAAAGAAAAAAAAAACAAAAACAAACTCCCAGAAATCTCTAGGAACTATTTGAATTGTTCAGTGTTTTAAAAAAATATTTGAAAACACGGGAGTGATGTACAAGTATTTGCTGCCCTATCCATGAGGCACAGGGGCTAATTAAATTGTTAGGACAGGCTCATTTTATACATACACACACATTAAAAATATAAACACACACATCTTCAGCAGCAAAGGGCTGGCAGTTCCCTCCTGTCTCCCACAGCAGGGACAGCAGATTCTCCAGCATGGCACAGGCACAGAAGACTGACTAAAGTCCCTTAAGAAATACAGCCCTCCTGAGACAAAGCCCCGTGGTAAAGTAGCATAAATTCCCAGGGAAAAGCCCTTGCTGATATCCCATGAACTTGGAAGAACAAGAGCAAAACATTCCCTTCCACTGCACTAAGAAATCCATTGGTAGGCTGTGGCTGAGCTGAAATGTACAGCACCCAGGGGTGCACACATACACAATCACACACACCTCTGCAAGAGGACTAAAGTATGAACACCCTCTGCTCATCTTCATAGTGGACTGGAGAAAGAAGAAGAAAAGGAGAGCAGACCGATGCCTACCACCATTTGCAATAGCGCAGGAGGCCAGGGACTGCCCTATCACACAAGTCACAGAGCTTTAACTTTCCACAGCCATGGCAGCTCTGTAATAATGTCCAAATCACTTCTCAGACGCAGAGAAACTCTGACACCTGTGAGTAAAGTTGTGTTTTTGATGGCTGTATAAAAACACATCTGAGCATATATACAGAGTACAGAGCCCTTCAACACCAGCACTTGGAAAAAAAACCCACGCGTGTTCCTACAAGTATATGCAAACCAATGTTCACATCACAGATATTGATGAATGAGCTCCCAGAATGGGCTAAAAGCAAAAATATTCCAGCAATAAGCAAGGCTGCAGAGAAGGCCCCCAACAGCATAGCTCTAAGGGCTCTGGAGGATCTGGGAGCACAATAGCAAATTAATGGGAAGTGGAAGAAACATGCTTAATGAACTACATGTTGTACCCTGCAACAAAGGGTACCTCTTTCAGCCTTCAGTAGCAAGGGGAAATGTTTGGGGAATCTTCAGTAACAAACCCTCCAATATTGTTTTCCAGTTATACATCCTGCCATGTACTTGGAAAGAAAAGGTTGTTTAAATATAAACCTGTTACAGTTTTCAATAATCAATGTTGTACACATCTCTGTTAATTTATCTAAGGTGGAGAGAAAAGATAAAGTAGTCTCCTTGTGTAGTTTTTAAACAAAAATAAAAGAAAACAGTATTTATTATATATGCAAAAAATGCTTCACTAAACATATAAGATCCGTAACAACGACATCTGTTTAACCTCTAAAGGTCAAGGTCATGTCATTAACACCAAGATAAAAAGACTAATTATAGTATCTACATCTGTATGGGCAAAGGCTGGTTATTAGAAAAGAACTATTATAAACCAAACACAATTACACTGTAGAGAAACCATTAGATACTTGATGAGATTTTAATCTTTGAGCTGGTATCATTCTGCAAGTTAATCATCTAGAGAACAGAAAATCTGTTAGGAATGCAATTAAATGTACTAGTTCCATTAAAATTGAGCTGATATAGTTAATTGTAGTCCTAAAATAGCAATTTCCTCACACCTTCACTAAGCATTTTTTTTCATCTACTGAGTAATAGTCTATTTAAGGAACACTTTTCACTTAAACTCTCAATTAAGATTTGTGAATACTTTTGTTCTCTCAGGCTAACCCATGCAAGTTACACTGACGTTCGCTATTTGACCTTGGCTTCCTAATTTGCTCTGAGAAGTCCGGCAAGGATTTTGTTTCAGTTACTGTTAGTCCATGGTACCTGCATTGCTGAAGCTTCCCGGAAGAAAATCACCAATGTATCCTCCCAGCACACGACAGCAATTAGAATCTGACATGAAATGACGAGCCAATGGCAAAACCCACGTCATAAAGTCATTTTAAGCATCAGCACTTTGGGCAAACACATGATTTCCAAACATCAATTTTAATGAATACATCTTCAAAGTACTTGGAAGGGATTTTCAGCCTTGCTAGCAAATTGAGAACACAGGCCGTTCCTGCCTTTTTTGGAGAGAAACAGAATGAAAACAAAAAGGTATCCTAAGAGTGCAGCAACTTGGCAATAGCTAATCTGCAACCGAACCTCACAGACCACACAGTTTACTGGAGTATTTTAAATTGCCCTGCAGGCAAGGGCGAAAAAAATCACGACTTCGGGGAGAGCCAGGGAAGCCGGGGCTGACACCGGCGCATCTCTCTGCGCGGATGCCGTTACGTAACCCCGGCCCGGCCCCCCCGGTCCGGATGCTCCGGCTGCGCCCCGGGGCCTCAGAGCCACGGCGGTGCCGGGCCCCAGCCCCTGCCCCGGCCCCGGGCTCACCGCCGCCGCCCCAGCCGCTCCCGCCTCCCCCGGCGGCACCGCCGCGCCCCGCCGCGGCACCGGCCCCGCGCAGCGCCCGCCGAGCCCGGCTCCGCCGCCGCCCGACCCGGGACTCCCCGCACTGCCCTGCCCGGCCCGGCCCGGCCCGGCCCGCCGCTCCGGCCCCGCACCCGCGCCCCCAGCGCCGCCGCTCCGCGCCCACCTCCTGGCCGGGATCCGCGGCGCATCCCCGCTGCGGCCCGGGAGGCTGCGCCCCGCCGCTCCCGCTCCCTCCCGCCGCAGCTCCCCGCCCGCCTGACGGAGGGAGGGAAGGAGGGAGGGGGCGGGCAGCCGCAGCCCCGCCGCGCCGCCCCCCGCCCCCGCCCGCCGGCCAAGGTGCCCTCCGCCGGCCGTACCCACCTGCGGCGGGCGGCCCCGCGCAGCGCCACGGGCCCGGGCACAGGTGCGGGCACAGGCGCCGGGAGCGGCTGAGGGGCGGCCGGCGCAGGGATGCTCCGCCGAGCGCGGCTGCGGCCCTCTGCGCGCAGCGGCGGGGCGGCGCCGGGGCTCGGCTCGGCACCTCGCCGTCCCTCCCGCGGCCGGCCCCGGTGCGCCGAGCAAAGCCCCGAGTCGGGGTGCTGCCGGCCTGTCGGAGAAACAGGCCAGCGGCGGGGACCGCGTAACGGGCTTCGGTCGTGACATCAGGTCTGGAATTAAACGGGGGGAAGCACGTGCTGTGCTGGAGCAAAGGGACCTCCGTGCCAGGGCCGGGAGGACGGTGTCAGACAAAGGGGTGCCGCCGAGGGACAGGGCTGTCAGCAGCAGCCTGAGCGCCTTTCCCCACCCAGGCTTGGTGACACAAGCACGACACCCAAGCTTGCACCGTCACCCTCCTGCAGTGGTCACTGTGTTAGCTGATCAATCTTTGTCATCTGATAATGGGAGGTTGTAAAAAGACACATTACATGCGCCAGAAAGCTGCTGTAGAAATTATTCCTCTGATTTAATTTGTATTAGGTTTGGGGGGGTTGTTTTGTTTTGGTTGGTTGGTTTTTTGGGGATGGGGAGTTGCTTTTTTTTCCCTGTAGATCCTCCATCACAGCTTTTTCAACATCCTTGATAGCTTAAACACACCTTTGGAAAGGGGAAGCTGGACTGTCTTGTGTAGAGAACCCATGGAGTGGAACAGGTCACCCTGCTGCGGAGCCGGCAGGTTCTAGACTCCTCTGTCTGGTTCGTGACATGCCTCTGACACCGTGGTCCTTCTGCTTGGGCCTGGTGACTCCCTGTCCCCCCCAGGGCTGGAGCGCCTCCTGCCCTCCAGAGATGGCTCTGAGGCCTCTCTTAGCAAACTGTACTCGGACTATTTACATCCCCCACCTCAGCCCTGCTCTCTGGTTCACGGTAACAAGATTGGAAATAGATGTTGTCGTGCAAGAAGATCAATTGAAATCCCTAGAGAACTAGATGCCACCGCCAGCAAATTTCAATAGGAGAATGGGGGAAAAGGGCAAATACCACAGAAAAAAAGCAGATTTACAGAATTCTATAAATTATTGAATCTACACTCCTCATTAGGCAAAGACAGGCTGTGTGATGCTGATTTATGTTTTTCCTGTTTCTCAAACAAGCAGTTGCAGATTTGGCAGTATCATTGTACAACAAAGGGCACCCTGGCATACAAAAGCCATAGTCATTTTACTATTAAAGCAGAGACCTCCATAGAAGGATCCCTAGACATAGTATTTTTTGTGTAACTTCTCAGATAAGCTTCTTGGAAAAAGAGCTTTATTCTTTCAGGTAAACCTGCAAGTTTCATTTTCAATGTGGTTCAATAAAGCTAGGAAATTCATTAAGTAACACCTTTTTTTTTTTTTCTTTTTGGTGTTCAGTTTCCAAGAGCTGGAGCAGGAAAAACATTAAGTGGGACTTTGGTGAGTGTCAGAGTAAGCTTTTGTGTAAAATCCACAGAAAGATTAAGTATGAAGCCACATGCATTATAGAACACATTTAAAATTGGATTATTAGAGCCCAGATAAGGTGCAAACGAGGCAATGTGCCAATGTCAATAGTACATTGAATATTATTTACCAGTAAATGGGAGGAGATAGAAAAATAGGAAAAAGGAAGCAGGGGGCATCAGGAGGGAAGAGAATGACAAGAGAGACATCACTGTGATAGAAAGATATCACCACCTGTGGATCCAGACTCCAGACAGCATCCTGTTATTCCTCTTCTCCACTGGGGGAGTGCCATGAAATGTAGAGTTCAATGGGTTAATACCTTCAGATGTCCATAGGAATGTGCAAACACCTCCCCTCCATGGGAAGAGACCTTTTTACACTGTCTTTTGCTACACTGGATCTGTTGCAACATTGTGGATCCTGTGCAGTCCCTTGGTGGAAAGCCTCAGAAATGAGTCTGGGGGTGCTTTGGGGGTCTTTAATGGCTTACAGCTGCCTCTGGCATCAGCAAAGTCAAGCCAGTCATGCCCCATCACAAGGGATGCATGTGTGTGAAAGTTAATGTCCCTTCTGGATGTGACCTGCTCCGAGGAGGGGCGGTGGGAATGTCACAAGTGGGCCAGTTGCATGCTGGACGACAACTGGCATGATAAAAACACCATCCCCTCTCTGGAGGGTCTGCTTCTTATCCGGCTCAAAGCTCAGCTTGCAGCCTCCAAGGGTGGGTGTTCATTTCCTCTGTCTCATGTGGAGCAGAGGCTTCACCCAAAAAACCCAAACCATCCACCCCAGCCACAGGGGGAAGAGTGCACCCCTCGCCTCAGCAAACGAGTCTGTGGCTACGGCTACCCCTGCCAGCTGCCAGACCCAGCCAGAGCTGATGTTCCAATACAGCTGCTGAGCTGGCTTTCCTTGTGGATACACTCTTCTTCCCCAGCCTTGTTTACTTCTCCTTAGGCCTGAGATAATTGGACAATAGTACCACCTTTATCTTACTTCAAGTTCCCATCAGATATCTTAACTGACAGTTCAGTTTCCCAGATTCAGGCAGGGTGTGCTTCCTGCAGCTTCTTTAGAGACCTTGCCATAGTGGGCAAAGTTCTTTGATGACTGTAACAGTGTTTAACGCAATAATGATGTTTAAGTCTCTTACAAACAATCATACCAGGAATGTAGTCACTTATTTTTCTTCTAGAAGAAATAAATAACAGGGCAGGGAGGTAGAGGAGTCTTAAGGTTCATTCAGAAACATCATTTCAGACAAGAGGTTACACAACATCTGTGACCTGAAAGAAATTCCAGAAAACTCTATTGTTAATTAGCTCACTTGTTTCTGAACAATTTATTCTTTAATATTCTCTAATGATCTTGATACCAAATTCTTAAGTGCCTATTCTACAGAGGGGTTTGGCTTTTTTTCACTAATTTGCCTATACTTACACCAAAGAGAAACAGACATGTGGAAAGGTAGCTTACATATTGTTTTAAAATAAGTTACATTACATAGAGGGTAAACAAAGATGGATGACAAAGTGCCATGTATACACACAGGTACCCTCATCTTCTAAGGTCTTAACTGATAGAACTTACATAGAACTTATAGTTCTTAATAGAACTGATTCTTAGATAACTGTAATCATTCCCATTCTTTACATCAGGCAGCAGGAAAGTTTACTAAATATAAAATGAAATGTTTGCTTACCAGCCCTATGCTGAGGATAAGCAGATCTATGGACATTGAAAATACTGGCTTACAGAACTTTAAGAAAATACTTTTATTTTCTCCTGTAATAAGGCATATTGTTGTTTCATTGCTGTCATTTATTGTTAGGGGGGTGTTTGGCAAAAAGGTACCTTTAGGCAAGGCATAGGTAAGAGACACGTTTTTAATAAAGATTTTTGAAAATTGCACCCTGTATTTTTGCAAATTCATTGAATTATGAAAATCTGTAAGAGTACAGTAGTAATAACAAGTGAGCTGAAGTGCTCTGAAGGAGAAGTATGAAGTAGAACACCGAAGAGCATTTAAGAGTGCGCGATAATAAACAAATTAGGCAGAGGAAGACCTTGGGAGGCAGGCTCATAGCAGGCAGAAGCTGTGAAAGAAAAGGCAGGCACCAGCTGATGGAAACTGGATGTGCCCCAGATTAGGGGAGTGCCACAGGAGTGAAGAGCCATCTCCAGGAATCAGAAAGCACAGCTGCCGTGAGGACCAGATCCAGTAACCAGATCAACATCCCCTTTTTCGACAGATACTGACCACCCAACACAACATTATTTACTTTCCTCTTTGAGTCCTCTTTACAGCTGAATTGGCTAGAATACTTCTAGATGAGCACTGTTGCACCTAAATAGCCCAAAATTACTTGTGTGAAAACAGTTCCCTGATGATGCAAAATTACTCAAGGTAGGCAAAACGAAAACTAACACTGAGCAGCTGTAGAAAGATCTGACAATAGTGAGCAATGAGATGGTGGCTGAAAGTCTATGTCAATAACTACAAACTAATGTAAACAGCAATGAAAATAACACTAACTAAACTTCCATAATAATGGGCTATAAATTAGCCTTTATTACTTGGAGTCATTGTGAGTAGTTTTCTGCAAACATTGGTTTGCTACTCAGCAGTAGTCCAAAAGGCAAACCCTGTTAGAAATTGCTTCAAAAGCAGCAGAAAACAAAGTAGGAATGCTCATTACAACCCTGCATAAATGTCTTTGCACTTGAGTGCTGTGTACAGTTCCAGTTCCTTTATATGATAATGTGAAACAAAGAAATGCATGTATGCAACTGAAAAACTATATGCAGAGGTATGGGAGTGCATCTGTGTGAGGAGATAATTCTAGCTGAAGAGCAGACTGAGAAAGGATTGTCTTTTGGTATATAAAACCCCCAATGATACATAGGAGGCTGATAGGAAGCAATCATGTGCTGTTTTTTATCATACAAGACTTTGGGAAGATTCAGTAAATGACCAGGCAGAGGGTTTAAAACAAGAACTGGGGAAAAATTTTTCATACAGTGTTATTAAATCAGAGTTCTATTTAGAATATCCCTATTAAATGAAAGAAACCAGAAAAACAAACCTGAAATTCAGTTTTTCAGAACTCCAAGAATCTCTGAAAACAAATCTGATAAATCAGCTGGAGTAGTTCAATCTCACACAAACAAACTCTGTGTGGTTGATAGTATAGTTAACTATATCCACTCAAAGATAACACAAAGTTTGTTTCATACTTGATTTTAGGAGTGGGTGCCACTACTCATTTTCAGCACAATGCACGGTTCCTTTACTGCACAGAGTGCAAAACCAAAGCTGTTTAAACACTTTGAACTATTATTTTTAAACAACAGAGAAAAAAAAATCTCTGGTTGGAAGTGTTGTAACTACAATCCTTATAACCCTGCTGGCTATTACCAGCCCTCTACTTTCTATTCTAGACTCAGTTCTTTCAAGCTTCAGTATTTAAAGCACTTTTTCTTAGTAACTCTACTAGAATGGCTTTAAAAGGGTCACTGTGGTACAGTTTCCTCTGCACTCCCTGAGAACTACCTAAATAATTTATTTTTCCAAAGCAACAGAGATTACCCAGCTTCAAAGAGTTTCAGAGGGTCTCCAGGATAAAATTCCAGGAATGCTGTTATATATGGGCATCAAGGCCATTTTTGTATCCTTGGCCTTTTAACAGGCAAAGGGTAAAACTTAGTGACAGCTGTTTATGGATAACCCATGTCTAAAATTCTGGCCATAATTTTAAGTAGCTTAGTTGGTATGTTACCACATAAGAAGAAAGGCAGCAAATTTTAATGTCCCCAGCATTATTATAGGAAGTGAATTCAGAATTGAAGTGAATTTTGTGGACTTCATTAAAATTTAAAAATGTCAGTGGGTCAAAACAGGCACTGCATGTATTCACATGTCATTGCCTTTGATTTTGTTTTGCTGATTAAACATAACTTCCCTCCTGCTATCCTTAGCTATAACAGACACATAAGAAAGGGGATTTAGTGTGCCCAGCATGAAAATAATCAGCATTCCAATACTTAAAATAACTTTCAGCCATCTTGCAATTTTATTTGTGAAGCTGCTTATAATTTCGAGTTTAGAAAATACTTCCAGCATATATTTGCATTTTTAATAGTTCTGATGTCCACATACTCTGCTCTGTTAACACTGCCCTGTATCTTTTAAAATGGCATCTGAAAAATTTACTCACTAGCACTTTCCAAAGACAGAACTTGGCCAGAAGAGCTGGAAGAATTCCCAGTGAAACTTCTGTACTCTCAAGCTCAGGATTTGTAAACACTTTCTCTAAATATAGAGTAGGATCTGTCAGCAGTTAACTCTTCAGTCTTCATAAAGTCTTGCAGATATTGTGTATTAGATATTGCATGTTAGTATTGGATTTGGATAGACTTCGTGTTGGAAGCTCCACCTTCCCAAGGTCTGCAGAATTTCAAGAAAAATTCCTAATAAAAGAATTCAGGTGTGGGAGCAGGCAGTTGTATATTGTTAAAGTAGATTAAATCAAAGTCTTATATCAATATTTATTTCTTAATTTTTATAATCATAAAATGATTTAAATTTCTAATCTAAAATAATTTAGTGTGATTTGTGAAGTCTCTATTATCTCATTTTCAAAGGTACAAAAGTCTTGTTCAGCACCAACAGAAACTATGGCTGATGAACACAACAGAAGTCTAAGTCACTTACAGGTAAGCACACTGACTTCTACTTGTCAACATTAAAGCACTGATACTGCAAAATAACACACCAGAAACCTCAGACAGTTTTGGTCAATTCACTTACCAGCATCAAAGGGAATTATGAGTGACACAGGGTTTTTTTCCAGTACAGGAGCCTAAGGCTCATTCTCACAGCAAAGTTTTTACTTACCAGTGCAAGGACCAAGAAAAACAGCCTACCACTTACCAGCAGTGCTATGTAACAATTAAACAGGGAGTGATGATATCATATCCAATCAAAAGTGTATTTACACGAACTGTTACTTAGCCAAAGAATAGAACATGGATGTTTCCAGGAAATACACTGAACTCTGAGAGCAATAATGATTTTATTTTAGGTATCTTCTAAAAACCTTTACCCGAATACTAAAAATGACTCCATGCGAGTCACTTGATAGCCTGATTCAGCAGTGACTAAAAGGGAGACACCTAAAAACCAAATGCTACAGTGTCTTGAACCCTTAGAAATGAAAGTGGGAAAAAGGTTTGTTTGAGCTCCAGCCTAATTCTCCTCAGTTTCAGAACTGACTGAGCAAGCTGGCAAGGGAGTAGCATAGCCCAAAGCAAGACTGCATGCAGAGCACTGATCTTCCATGCCCAGGGAGTGCCACAGCCCACTGTTCCCAGAGACATGTAGTAATAAAAACAAGATTGAGAACAACTAGAAAATGGTACTGTTCTAATTTGTAACATCACTTCAAACTGTAAAGGATATCTTCTAACCCTCTGTGTGTGTTCAATGCTCCCTCAAGGACCATTCCAACATGATTCTTCCTTCCCATCTTGGATGACCAAACACCACCACCATTACTCAATTTTTGAGTGTTTACCCTCCTAGGCATGTTTATATGCCCTAAAGACACAGGCATCCACCCCACAAAAATGGGGATTTTGGCACAGGAGACTCATCAAGAGGCCAATTCTACCATACAAATGAAAATTTATTTTTTTTCAGCTGCCTATACAGGGATTCTCAGCATTTCACCTGGTACTGTGCACATCCACCACAGCATCCAGGTTCTGCAGCAGGTGTCAGACCCTCTGTAAGAGTGTGCTGTCTCTCCATGTCCCCAGAACAGGACTGATGTTTTCTGAAATATTGGACTCACCGCACACATTGTACAGTTAAGGATGCGAAGGTGCTGCCTGACAGTTCTGGAGTTTGGGGTTTATGGCAACCTGGTCAGAATTATTTTCTCTGTGCAAATACAGAAAATTCCTAAATGCTACTTGAAATTTACCATGAAATATGGGAAAACAAAACAGAACAAAACAAAACCATCCAAATAAACAAACAGAAAACCCAAACTAGAACTTTTTCAGGGGAACATAGGAGACAGGATTAGAGACAGGATCCAATTCTCCAGGCTCAACCATGAATCTGTTTTTTCACTAATTTCTAACAGCTACCCCAAATTAAGCAGGAATTTTACAGCCTGGTTAACCCATGCAACCCTTATTCAGTTCTGTTCTTTGTGCTAAATGAAACAACTGCACTTGGGGAAAAGAGCTGCTGGTGAGTCATCAAGTACTGCTTTTTAACAGGTACTGCTGGAATGGAGGGAAGGAAAAGGTTTCTCAGGCAACTTTTGCTCTGCAACTTGCTCTAATTTGAGCATTTGAATTCTAATATTCTTTTAAAAAAAAGAAAAAAATGTTTTGTTTTTGTTTTTTTTTAAAATACATGGTTCATTACTTTGAATTTAAGCTTCTGAACCAATTGATGAAGGGACCATATGGGAGATGCTGGGAAGCAGGAAGCATCCAAGGGCATGCTTCTCTAAGGCGCATACAACTGGAATCCCTCAATTTTATCTGTATATCATATTTTAATAACCAGGATGTTTCCAATTCAACAAGTAGTATACAGGAATACAAGGAAAAATTATGGCATTTGAAAATTATATGTGCACATTTACTCTCCTTCAGTGCTAAAATTGTCTTCATCCTGCTGAAAACTTGACTTGTCCAACTCTTACTTGAACATATACATTGAAAACTTCAGGAAAAAAAAAACCAAAAGAACCCCAAAATACCCCAATATCCCTCAAAAGTAACAACAACAAACCCACAGCCCTAGGCTCCACAGTTTCCCTGCAGTTACAGCCAAAAGACCTCAGGATAAGAAAGCATAAATATAAGAAGTTCTGGTAGTCTGACAGAGTCAAATGTTCCTTTCACTACACAGCAGAACTAGTAATTGTGTCCCAAAGCAACAAAATATCTAAGAATGTACTTTGAATTATTTTCTTGATTACAGCAATTTTCTTAGATCTAGATGAATACTGTCATGTCTGCTAGCGTTGTTAAAGTGACTTCATTTTCTTTGAATTAACTGCTGTACTTCACTTCTCAATGCAATTTGGATCATGAGAGATGTCTTCTATTTTAACAGAATCTGAATCATTATCAATTAACCACTCAAGTCAGAAAATGCTGGCTCCTTTATTTCCTCCATCATTGTAATTTCCATCTTATAGGAAGGATTCAGGTAAAAACAAGACCTATTTCTGTAATACAAGGTTATATACTATTACAAGAACAAGCACCAGTTTACAGTTTTTAATACCTACAGAATTTTCAAAACTGCATGTCTGTATATTCAGAAAGAAAAAAGATTATAGAGAGATCAACTAAGTAACAATTAACAAATAAAAAGTTGTCACTGAAAAAAGCTGTCACTGTCCACAGGAACCATGTCTAGTCACGTTTTCAGTCAGTCAGTCAGCTAGCTGAGGGTCATGTCATTACTTAGTTTCTGTAGAAAAAACACAAGCACAAAAATAGTATCAAAAAGCAACATATCTATTTTTATTTCAAAGTATATATTCTAAAATATAATCATTGCAGCAGCATATAAATAAGGCTTTCAATATCTTTAGAATAATACTGAAGTTTTAAGCATGCTTCTCTAACTATTAAAGAAGCACCTCTTTCTGAGCTGTGTGTAAAAGCCCCCATTTTTTCTGCAGTATACTGTTGATACAAAATACAGCTTTTTTTAAAATGTATATCACAACTATGATACAATTACCTTTTAAAAACATTTTTGCAGAGCAGTAAAACATTAAAATATATACATACTAACATCAGGATTTCAATAAAGGTTTAAGTCAAAAAAATGAATGCAAATGAAATCAGTGATGCAGCACTTCTTCTGGACAAGAATAACCAAAGACAAAAATAACCAAGTATTTTATGACAGAATATTTTTTTTTTCAACTTAGTAACTAAATAATTATTAAAAACACCCAAGTTTTTTCAGCAGGGGAAAATTGCAATGAATCCATTTGCTGTGGGTTGAAGTCAATCAGATGCAATGAGTATCAAAGCATCTCTAACACAAAGCTGGTTAGAAACTCTGCGTTCTAAGGACTATATTGAAGTCTTATGACAGATTTTTGTGTGGATTTGGGGTTTTAGTTTTGTTTGCTTGTGGATCTCTTGTTTAGTAGTTTGGAGGGGGTTTCCAAGGGTGGGGGTGGAATTTAAATAGAACTACTAGGTAGCAGAGAAGAGATTAATTGGAATGCCACAATGCATTCTTCTGACAGATAGCAAATTATTCCCTTCCTCTTCTATTTTTGAATGACACAGTGTGTGTAACTGGCATCAGACACTGCAGTGAGCTTTTCACAAAATACTCCAGGTAACACAAAGCCCTGACTGGAGAGCACAAGCTGGACAACAGCAAGATTTTTAAGACAGGTCTTGCTTTTAGCAACTGCCTAGAAGTTATCTTCTGAAGCCTACACTGATGTAAAGCAAGATAGTTTGAAGTGATTATTTCAGCCATAAATACTTGCTTAGCATAAAAGGGGATAACCTCACACCCCAAAAAACTTACATTAGAATTTAAAGTGGTGAAGAGAACCCTACAGGTCTGTATTTCCATCTTTTCTCTGCTACTTTTAACCATTTACATAAACAAATTAATTTTCATTGACTTGTAGGAGAAGCAGAGCCTGTAAAATTCATTAGGTGGATTAGTTCAGAATATTAATAGATGTGTATTCAAATTTGCCTGATAAACTAAGTTTGTTGCAAGGTAACAGAAAGTTCTTATAGTCAGAAGTTTGCATTGCAAAAGCATTATGAGTAGCATACTGTTACCATAAAACCTTTTTTAAGAAACAATTTTGTGAATTGTATTTTAAAAAAAGTTATTTGCATAAGAAGGTGTTGGGGCAAAACTTCAAACGTGTTAAAAAATAAGTATTTTACTTAATTCTTACATTGAATGACATTCATTTTCATAAAGACTCTAGAATTCACAAGTCTTATAATGAATTTTCATCAGAAAACCTTGTATAGAAAAGACTATTTCAGAAATCCAGTCACCTTCTTAGAGACGAAAGGCAAGCAGTACAAAAGGACTTTAGAAAGGATTTTTTTGTTAAGAGGCAATGATTTCCTTAAGTGAAAACTCACAAAAGTTTTAGCTAGGAAGGTTACTTCCTTCAGCTAAAATTCAAAATGAAAAAGTTAGTATTCTCACATCTTAAAAAAACCCACAACTATTTCAGAGGTAGGGAGAGTTGCATCTCTTTTCACATGCACAATTTAACACTTTAATTAAAAGCAAAATATAAGCTTCCAAATTACTGCAAAGCTTGTCAGTCAGCACAAAGTCAGGCACTGGGAAAATCACTTATATGGGTAAGCCCTTTTGAAAGGCAATCTTTTCTTTTAGGTACCACTTTATTTGAATTTAAGAAACCAACTAAAGGACAAATGAACAAGTAATTCTGTCTGTCAATCCTGAAAAGAGATAGATGCCAAGACAACCTGCTAAGAAACTTGGAATCAGGAACCTGGTGTATGAAAAAATGGAGATAAATAATTTTTCTAATTTGGGATGCATATTGTATTTACACTTCTCCAGTAAAAAGTACACATGGCAGACCTGGTATTATATTACCCTTCACATCATAGTTTTTCCTGTAGGGACACAGGGCTTTTATTGCTGAAAGCAAAAGTCACATTAAAAACAAACAAAATGTTGTTCAAAGGTAAGAGCATGGGTAAAAGTTACTTAAAATTGCACTCACTAGAGCTGATGATTAAAAAATTTTCAATTTAGTTTCAGCTATAATTCCATGAAGAAAAAGAATACCCAGAAATCCAACTTATTAAAACAAAAGTTGTGTATAAAAACTAAGGCCATGTTTACTATCTGCTGCTTATCAAAAGAGGAACATGGAGGTTCTTAGAAGAAAAGGAGAAAAAGAACACTTTGAGCAAAAGCTTTTTTAAGTCTTTGCAGCTCTGGGGTCACAAAGAACATCTATACAAAGAAAGGTACAAAGAGCGAAGCTTAGAGGGAAAATACAAAGACAGTTGTGACGTTTTCTGAATTAGTTAAATCAAAACTTCATATACCCTAGGAAGATAGTATGGTACTGGAAATATCTGGAAGCTATAGTAATATTTGAGAGTTACTTTGTAGAAAAAAAAGGGCTTAGGCTTTTTTCCCCCAACTATATTCTCCTATGGCAATAGCCCTAATGCTGAAAAAAATAAAAATAATTCAAAAATATGATGAAAGCAAATACAATTTGAAGCAAAGCAATGTTTTAAAAGAACAATTGAATTTTGGTCGCTGAAGGCAGGAAGATATAAAACATCTCTAGGAGTTTAGCCAGCTTTCACAGGCCATAAACATAAAGTTCTGAAACTAACTACCAAACACCTGTCTCAATTCCTTCACACAGGCTCTGCTTTATTTTCTCCTCTATCACATATTTCAGCTACACCTGATTTCTGAGAACACAGATCACCCAAATATCCCAAACCTTTGGTTTCACCTGACAATCTTACCTGTCCCCCCCATCCTTTTTTTATTTACCCTGTCACTACTCTGCCCTTCAAGGGCTCAACTTTTCATCTTTAACCAATGCCACTGAGGGCATATGATAGTAACAAAAAAAGACACACACAAGCTTATGTCTGTTTCATTGTTTATTTTTTCCATACTCTTTTCAATGTCAACTGATTCTCCAAGTACAAAAGTGATATTTCTATGAACATCCAGATTGATTTTTATCAACTGGTTCATTTTGTTCTCAAGGACTATAAAAATTGATTTTTATAAAATTAAGTGCAGATGTGTATATATATATAAGCATACACACACCCACATATATATGTGTGTGTATACACACACAGATATATCAAAAATTATATATATAGATATATATACACATGTGTGTATACACACAGATATATCAAAAATTATATATATATAGAATACATATACACACGTGTGTGTGTATACACACACAGATATATCAAAAATTATATATATATAGAATACATATACACACGTGTGTGTGTGTATACACACACAGATATATCAAAAATTATATATATATAGAATACATATACACACGTGTGTGTATACACACACAGATATATCAAAAATTATATATATATATAGAATATATATATACACACACGTGTGTGTATACACACATAGATATATCAAAAATTCTATTTCAGTTTGGTAGCTAAGAGTAGATTTAGAGTTTATCATAATATCATATTATCATAATATGTTTGTATGTAACTTGAAAACCTTTGCCTGTCACTATGTGAGGTAGCTGACTCTAGGGTAAGTAAGAGCTCAGGCTGGGTGGGGGGTACTCACCTGCTCAGTAAGTTCTCTGGCGCTTGTTGGGCTCCTCCGAGGGTGAGTCTGCCAATCTCACTTTCAGCCTCACACCGTTCACAATCTTGCCATGCAATGCAGTTATGGCCTCGCTGGCACTTGCTCTGTCTGCAAATTTTGCATAGGCCACATTTTTTCCAGCCACAAGATAAACACTTATCAATTGTCCAAAACGACTGGGGCAGGGGAAAAAAAGAAAAGGTAATTTACAGATTTTCCTGAAAAAAAACTTCCAGTCTAAAGCACATATGATTTGTTAACTACAAACCCAGTATTTTTATGTCTATTCTCCCAATCTGAATATTCTCTTCTCTTGAATTAGGGGTGGAAGTACAAATGAACACCAAAAGTTTACAGATGTTTTCTGTGAAATACTACAATAGAACCACAAATATCAGTGATCTCTCTCTTACTTACAAGAATATGTATAGCTGATCAATACTACAGTCCCCAAACAATAAATGGCACTCTAAACACCCCACAAAAACAAAACAAGAAAAAACCCCAAATCAACCAAAAATAAGACATACACACCCAAGCCAGCAGATAATTCAGAAGCTAAATCTGCATCTCACTTAAATGAACTTGCTCAGTTATGATTTATCTTTAAAAAGGTGTCACTGAAATGACTCAGAAAGCAAGCACTGCAGCTTCAGGGAAAAATAGAGTATTATTTTTTTCTATTTTTTTAGGAAAAATAGAGTACTCAGGAGATTCTTAGACAGATCCATAAATATTTTTTAAAAAGTGTCTGCTTGCTTTTTACTGAAGTTATACTGAAGTCTCAAGACCTGGGTCCATAGCCTTTTCCTCCTCCAGTATCTGATTAAGAAAATCCACTACATTGTACAGGTACAATTTTGACTTCCACGCAAAATGTTTTCCTCTCCTGATGCTTTTAAAATATTTTGGCTTTCTAAAGACTAATTGAAAATTCAAGCTATTAGTAAAGGGAAATGTCTCTTTTTGAAGAGGATATTACAAATTAATAATATAAAATAGCAGAGAACTGCTAATTACAGATTTTTTTTAAAGATGGCAGAAATTATCTCAAGTCTTTGTTCCACACAAGGAGATAGTAAGAACAGTTGAAATAGTGTTAGTAGGATGCAAACCATTATAGTGTATAAGGAAAAAAACAACACCCTACACTTGCTCCCCCTAGGTTACTGTGGAAATTTATCAAAATGGTTAAATGCCTTACAAAAATAAGTAAAAGAAAATGTAAAATGGATTAGGAAATAGTAACTGGAAGGACTACATTTTTTTGCTTAAAAATCTACATCAGAAGACTAGACATTTTACTTCAAATTAAGTAAATTGATAATCACGTTGCTATACTGATGACACTGCAGATATGCTTTAACATGAGCCCCATTTCACATCTTTTTAAAAGTAACTGTTACCTACTGGTCACTTAGGACTCCATAGTCACTGTGCACTGCCTTTTCTGGAAAGAGTTTTCAGGCCCTCTTTTTTATTTTCAATATTTACTTTCAATATTTCACAGCTTGTTTCCTTTTTGTTAGGGAACACTTATTTGTAAACAGAGTCTTACCAGAACACATCCTCCAGTACATTTACAGGTAAAGGATGGGGATGAAAAAGTATGAAAAGCCTTTCCTTCACAGAAGTGTCAGGTGGAACTTTTTTTTTGGGTGGTGGAAGTATGGCATCTGTTTGGGGCTGCAGCAACTGTGGGGCAGAAGCTCCTCCAAATGCTTGCTGAAACAAGGGAAAAAAACGTGAGTGTAAGTTAACTGGTGGTGGGGGGCAGAGGAAGTAATTTTACCTTTCTTACCATTTTTGTTCCATCACAGGAACAAAAATAGGCCCTGTGAGTTCTAATCTTCATTACTTTATTTGCTTTAGTTATTTCATTAAATTGGACAATAAATTCAAGTAAGGTCAGACACATTTTCAGGGAATAAAGATGCAGCACATAAAACAGTTTGCAGAAGCAAGTGAGCAGTGCTCTTTATTGGCATATGTGAGGTTTCTTACAACAATTCAGAAGCATACCAACGCCGTCCATGATCTGAACTTACAGGAGGCGTCCTGTACTGCTGAACCATGGCGCTGCTACCGCGCAACGCTGACGACACCTGCGCTGTCACCAGCTGCGTTGCCATTTTCCTGATAAGGCTGCAAGCAGAAGTGGTAACAAACTGCTTTAAAGAAAGAACTAAGTTACAGTAATGTTAAATTTAGCAAGAAAAAGTAAGTTTTAACACACATCAGAGTACCTCTAGAAATCTGTAATGTCATGTAGATAATGAAAATCAAGACAGGCTTTCATGGCAGCCTACAGAGAGATCTGAAAGCTGCATGCTAGCTGCAACTCACTGAAAACACTCATTCATTACCGCTTAAGAGATACAAAAAACTACACTTTGGGGTTTCTAACACTCCAGGGGAAAAAAAAAAGATTAAATTATCTCTACAAGAGCCCACTACATTTTGTAAGGCACGTCTAAATAGCAAAACAGACAAAAAAATTCCACCTGTTTTGGTAAAGAACACAGAGATTCAGTTCAGAGATCAAAATATTACCATAGAAAGTTTACTTCCTGCTCTCATTTTCCAAAAATTTTTCTTTGTTCTATTGCAGAGTAAGAAAAAGCAATTGCTCTTTTTGCATAGATACACAGCCTGTGTTGTAAGATCATGTAGGAATTACTCAAGAATGAAGGTTGCAATGAACGTTGGCATTAGTTCAGATCAGCCACGCACTTCTGAACTGAATCTCTCCGCTGCCCCTCCTTTCTGTCTTCATCTCCCAGAACAGGTTTGACATGAACTAGAATCCTTTAGGATGAAACTACAGCAAAACACTCCCTGCTGGAGATTACTTAAGCTGCTCCACCTTGTACTGGGCATTTAAAACACAGGAAGAAGTCAGAGATGGTCAAACACCTGAGAATTCCCCATACTGTGCCGATATCACATCCACAGCACCCAAAAGTTTTACTCTACGTATGTCCTTCACAAAACTACTACTTGCACTACTGCAAACACAACAAAGAGATGAAGTACATAAATCTAGTTCTAATTCATAAACCTCATCAAAAATACATTCCAGACTTGTTACATGTTACAGATACACTAACAGATTCTTGCCAAATCCTAGATTTTTAGACAGTATCTTAAGAATATGTATTTTAATATTTTCTTAATCTACCAAGACTACCAAGTTTCAAAAGGCTTATTCTAAGCCATTCAAGAAGAAAACCCCAAACCAAACAGTTTCAGAAAATACTATCGACAAGCATGGCACAAGTTCACAGTGATACTGATGTTACATCTTATGTTAAAATGTGTTTGTTTCATGTTTTTCTCTCCAGAATGTAACTTACAACTTTTTAACTTGTACTTACTCTGAGCTGTCATTCCCATCTTCTAGGAAAATGACAGTTAGTCGATTTCCAGGAGGATACTCAAACCCGTGCAGTTTGTACTTGGCATATATAGCTGAGGCAGCAGTGCTGTACTGAATCACAGCATACCCTGCAAGCACCGTGCACACAGTGTCAGCAGGAAACAGGGAACTCCTCAGAACAAACTACACTAACATAAGCCATGTATTTATACTGCACATCAGTCATGGGTGACACAAAATTCTCAAGTCTTTTTAGCACAGATCATTATTACTTCATCACTTTTATTTGTGAAGGAAGCTTCAGTGAAATTTACTAGTGACAGATGAGCCGTATTTATGCTAGCTTGAAAAGCTGACAGTAAAACCATACAAGTGAAAACAAATCTTCCTCACTATTCCAGAACTAGCAACAAAAGGATATATAATTTTATTTAAAAATGCAATCATCCCATCAACAGTGAATTTCAAGAATTTTAACTGTAAAGTTAAAATGTAATTTTCTGAATCATTTACATTTCAAGTTTCTTGGAGAAGAGACCACTTCCATATTTGTCTCAGCAGCAGTAAAACAAGACTGAAACCAAACAATCTTTCAGTAGAAAACATGATCCATTTTGGAATTATTTAATCCCCATTTACCCATATCAACTTCTACACACGCACATATTTCAGAATGAAAAATTCCGAAGACCTATTTAGAGAACATTTTACTTCAATGTCTAATAATTTCTGAAAATTCTTTATTTATTCTGCCTCAAACTATTAATTTGACCAAAACCCACTTATCATGACTTTGACTCCATCCTTCTTGAGTTTTTATCATCTGAAAGTGAAGGTATAAGCCCTTAAGGGCTATGTGTTAACAGGGGTTGAAACAAAGCTGAATTTTTGGGCATATGCAGCGATAGCAGCAACCATTACTTGTTGGAAACTACAGTTTCCAACAAATGTACTGTATTTTGCAGTGCAAATTCATTGAAGTACAATCACAAGGGATTCCCTTCAGAGAAAAAAAGACAAAAACCTTTTGTACTTTCACTTACCACTATTGGTATGAGGGTCTCTCTGAACATCACAGTATTCCAGACCTGGAACTAAATCGAAGAGGGCGAACAGCTGCTCTTGAATAAAGGGGAGCCGAGACACCACCGACAGGCGCTTGGAGACTGGCTCTTGAATTCGGGTCTCAGCTTTTTCAAAGCTACAAAATTCTGGCTGCATACCTCAATAATCAACAAAATAATTTTAGTCATCATACTTGCATGCCTTCATTTCATGCATATGTTACATCAGACTTTTAAAAGTAATCCAAGTCAATTATATGGTAAAGGTCACATGTTGATTTCACCAGTGCCGGTCGCAAAATAATTGGCCAACCAGAGCAAAGCAAGCCATAAAAGTAGAGAGATTAAATGCCTGGCCAGTGCTGACCTAAGCCTCCATCAGCTTCCCTTTCTCCAAACCACATTATTACTTAGTAACCATACTAGAAACTACAAATCATTTTTAGTGTAAAAAGCTGTGACTTACAAAATGGAAGAGTATTTCCTCTTAGTTCTGGTCTCATGGCATTACTGTAATAATCGTGTTCAAAAGACTCAGATGACTTATTTTTAGGTTCAGCCAAAATGGCCCTGTAGCCTGAAAGAAACAACCACACAGACAACAACACCTCAGCATATCTCAGTTATCTGACCAGGCCCACATTCTTCAAGTTCCATATTTAGAAACATATCATTCAGAAAACCCATTAAGTGCTGGCTTTAGAGGAATAACTAAATTATAACTCTTGAAGTCTGCCTAAATAATTTTGTGAAAGTTAACAGCTTTCAAATGGAATTACTTCTACTCACAAGTTAAGCACAACAGAGGCTAATTACCATGAGAGTGACTGAGCACTGGCACAGGTTGCCCAGAAAGGTGATGGAGTCTACACACATTGGGATACTCAAAAGTCACCTGGACATGGTCCTGGGCCACCGGTACCCAGGTGACCCTGCCTGAGCCAAGTGGATGAGCAAGATAACCTCCAGAGGTCCCTTCCAACTTCAACCATTCTGTGATATTCAGCAGGATTCTGAGATGCTTCAGAAGCCATCACCTGAAATTCTGTGCTAATACAGTAGTTTATGGATGTTTTACACTGATCTAGGTTTTGCTTTCACAAAAGAAAGAGGTATTAGACTCAAGCTATTCAACTAATTTCATTTTAACCTCACAGCAAAAAGGAAATACAATTTCCTAAGTAATCTCAAGCTCCTATTTCTATGCACAAATATAATTTCTGTAGAACCACTTATGATAGATACAACGCAGAACCACCACACACACATTATTGAGGAAAAATGAACCAAAGAAAGCCATAAAAAAACCAGAACAACAAATAACCACATCCATACCCCAAGCTGTTTCATATTTGTGATTAAGCAACACTGAACAGGAGGTAAGACTAGAAGACAGCTGTTCGGCTTTTAGGAAAACCTTTCTTCTCCCGGATGAGCAAACCCAATTCCCTCTGCCTCTCCTCCAAAGTCTCGTGCTTCCAGCCCCTGACATCCTTCCACCAGCCTCACTCAAATTCATTAACTCTTGGTACTAGAGCATAAGTGACAACTTATAGAATCACAGAACGGTTTGGGTTGGAAGGAAACTTACAGATCACCAAGTTCCAACTCCCTGCCTTGGGCAGGGATATGTTCCACTACATCAGGTTGCTCAGAGCCCCATCCAACTGGCCTGGAATACTGCCAGGGATGGGACATCCACAACTTTTGTGGGCAGCCTGTTCCAGTGCCTCACCAAGTGGCAGGTAATAAATAAAGCATACAAAGTCTTTCACTCTGTAACAGATAAATCCTGACACTAAAAAAAAACAAGCACTATTCCCCCAGTTTCAGTTAGCATGAATTTGTTCTTAAATAAATGTGATCACAACAGAGTCCCTATGTATCATGCAATATATTTTATATAATAATTAATTCTATATCACATATATTTTATTAACACTGCCTATTTGCAAGGACAAATTAAAATATTTTCCTGTGTATGAAGCCTACACTACAGACCAATAATCATGCAAAAAGTGTCCATTTCCAAACTCTTCTCACTGATCCTACTTGCAGTTTGGTCCTGAAAAATCATAATCAGGTGATTGTTCTCAGTGAATGTTAACAATGCTATTATTATTTATTTGCAAGAGAACTTTGTCTCAACATACTTCTGCATCATGAATAATTTAGCTGCAAACAAAACTAAAAATTAAAGATATATTATGATGATACACACTTATTGCAAAAAAACCCTTAAAGAATTCACTCGGACTCTTACTTCGATCACACTCTTCAATTGCTCGGGCAGCTTGCGATGGTTTCAGGTACCTGACATAGCCCAAACCTTTACTTTCTCCAGTAGTCTTGTTTTTAATAATGCTGCAATATTCAATGTCTCCATACATCTAGAACAATGAAAAAACATATTAATTTCCAGTATTTGAAAACCATGAAAAGTTCCACTGCTATGCCCTTCTAATAAAGTTAGAAAAAGGCATTTTAAAAGAACAACAAACAGTGAATCAGAACCTTAAACTTCTCCCGCAGATCCTCCTCCGTGTAGGTTTTGGGTATCATAACAAAGATTCGTGTAAGTTCCTCATCTTCAAGATCTCGGTGGCTTCCAGAAGCTCTTGACTGTGCAATAAATACCTAATGAAATAATTACACAGTTAGCAATTACTGGCAAAAGGGTCTAAGACACGTATCAACAAGCAAGTGAAGTAGTTTGACTGTCTTTATATTTATTATTCACATAAACTGCCTTAGCATGGAGAGAACAGAATACTTGTGACCACCTGTGATAAACGACCTACAAATATAATAAATCTCAAACAGGACAGAAGCCAGAGGAGTTCCTTACTGGGGATAATGAGGAATGGTGAGAAATACTACTGCTGATTCAGCAGCACTGTCAACATCACTGGTGACATGTCAGGTAGCAATGAATGCATTATTGTAAAAGGCCTAGGACAGCAGTAGTAGAAACAAATAAGCAAGCAAGGAAACAAGAAAGCCTAGCAGCTTAATAAAACCGGGCTACTGCAGTTCACTGCTCAGCTGGGCCAAAGTTTACAGGTCTACTGCTCTATGGAGGATCATAGTTTCTCATATCTGTTACTCCTAAAATCTTTTTTAGTTATTGAAATAAATTTCATTTCAGAAGTGCACACTGGAAGACAACCAAGAAAAAAATGCCCAAGTAAATTACAAACAAAAACAAAAAAACAAAAAAGAAGCAAAATCAAAACAACCAAATAAGAAAGACTTTCAAAGCAAGCCCGCTACACAAAAAGTAGCAACTGATTTCACAGTGCTCTTAATTTATTTTTCTAATAGCCATGCAAGGGCAAGAGGAATACAACTCAGATCTTTTGGCTTCTGATAGCAAGCTCTTCAGAAAAGATTTCACTGACTCAATACAAACTTATTCATACTTCCTTAGTACATGGTGAATAGGAAAGCAAATCAGAAGCTGAAAGCTGTCAGAACAGTTCCATAGATTAAAACAAAAAAGTTTTGAAAACGGTTCACAAGCTCCAAAACCAGCTCTATTTATTCGCAACTATTTTGCTTACAACACTTAGAACATACTTAAGAATCCTTGTCACCAACACCCCCTCACTTCCGGGCGGGGCATTTTCCGCAGGCCTGCTCCAGCGCAGGCCTCCCTCGACCTCGGGGAGCGGGCAGGCCTCACGAGAGCCCCGGCTGGCCGCGGGCCCGCCCCGGCAGCGCGGCCACGCAAGGCCGGCGAGGCGGCGGCTCCCCGGGCCTGCGCCCCGCCCGCGGCTCCCGCTGCCCCCGCTCGGCCCGGCCCGGCCCGCGAGCCCCCCGGGCCGCCCCCGGCCGCACCTTGATGGGCTTGCTGTCAGGGAGCAGGCTGCGGCCGTGCATCTCCTCCATGGCCCGGCAGGCCTGCGAGCTGCGGGCGAACTTGATGAAGGCGATGCCGCGGGACTCGTTGGTGCGCCTGTCCCGCAGGAGCCAGATGTTCTGGATGTCCCCGAAGGGCGAGAAGCGCTCCCGGATCAGCGCCTCGCCGGTGTCCTTGCCCAGCACCACGAAGACGCGGCTGTTGGGCGGCTCGTCCAGGCACTCGGCCGACAGGCGGATGCCGCTGCTCTCCTCCATGGTGGCGCCGCCGAGCACCGCAGGCTTCTCCCGGGCTACGGTAGGGAAGGGCAGCAGCGCCTTTTCCGCCGCCGATCCAGCGCGCCCGCCTCTTCCGCCGCCGCTTCCGCCGCACCGCCCCGCGCCGCGCGCACCGCCCGGCTCCGCAGCGCCTGCGAGGACGGAGGGCGTTCTGCCTGCTGTTTTTCACAAGCAAACTGAATATTCAGAAATCCCCCCCTCTCTTTCACATAAGCAGATGCAGTTGTCAAGTAGAAGGACGTGGTAACATTTGGTACTTTTTCCATAGATCTACACGGGCTGTGTTGAAAAAAAGTAACGTTCTCTATTCAGGAATATTATCGGTGCCACACTGTTGGAAAAGATGGAAAGCACAAGACAAGACCAAATCTTTCGGGTTTATTTGGCTGTACAAAACAAAGGCAAAACTAAGAGGTGACATAAGTAAGGTGAAGTGTTGGACGGGACATACATAATAAAAAAAAGCTTTTTCCTTTAGAGGGATGATAGCCTTACGAGGATTTGCTATCTCAACTGTCGACTTTGCAGTACTGCAGATGAACTTGAACTACAGTTCCACAGAAACAAAAAATCGTCATTCCCCGTATTAAAATATTGGTACGATTTCCAATACTCAGTGCACCAGGTCAGAAGGTTTATAACTTTCCCAGAACACGGCAGATTTTAATTTCTGATTCTGGAGAGCTTTTAGATTTTGTTTGCTGGTCACTACCCCCTACTGGCATCGTGGTGTGCTGCAGTTGTTTTGCTTGACTAAATACTGTCAACTACTAGTAGTACACTATGACTGTTGGTTTTTCTTGTGCTTTTCACAGAGAAAGCCTTGAAAAAAACAGTGAAACATCTAAAAGAGAAAGTATTCTGTGAGAGTTTCAATGGTTTTGTTTATATTACTTGAATATAAATTATATTAATCGAATCAAGCCATTAATTACATACACAGTCCTGTGTCCCGTTTTGAAAATGTATGGTTTTTTGGGTTTTTTTTTTCTGGTCACTAAAATGCTTTAGAATTGTGTGGCTTTTTTTCCCTGTGATTTCTAGGAAACGTTTTGTGATATTCACTTTATACTGGAATTTCCTTCAATACATCATCAGCATATAGTAACTATTTTTTTCCCAGTAAAATTGTAGTGAACAAATCCTACAGATGTTAGTAAAAGTTTTGAAAAGAAAGCAAACAAACTGATATCTAAATTCACTTTAGACAATGGGAAGAGTCAGCTCTGGAGGGCAGAAGAGAAACGTGAACATATCATTACAGGTATTGTAGTAGTCTCCAGTACAAGAGCAGGCTTCTGTTGGAAAAGACAGGTTTTAGCAAGTTTGGAAGGAAACAATAATGGTTTTTCAACCTCTGTCAAGAGACTCCAGGAACTGGCTATTGACAACCCTTTTTCTAATGCCCTTCAATGGAGTACAGCCTTGTGGAATACAATGTCAATCTCATGCTCATTTAAAAAAAAAAACGATATGAAATTAAATTTGGATATTCTGGATATTGGAATTGCAAAAATATTCACATAGTTTAGAAGCAGTAAGTAGTTGTATATGAAATGATACAAAGAACTGTAACTCTCCATGATGCAAAAAGGATTTATATTTTACTTATTAATGTGACACAAAGACAAAGTATACCTTGTGCATTTTATACTATACTATACTATACTATACTATACTATACTATACTATACTATACTATATCATTTATGCTCCCATCCTCCTGGATTCTACTGGACTGCTTCCCCCTTTCAGACTATTTAGAGTAATAAAGTGTCTCCCCAAATGACAAAATTTTCTCAAGTGGTTTTCCCAATTTCACTTTGAGGAGTGCTGTTCCACTGCCTTCCACAGAGAAACACAGTGCACCTGAGAAATGCTCTAACATTTCTCCTTGTGATTCTTTTAGGGCATCTTAGGGCATTTCTGTATGTTGTACCCAAGGAAACCAGGTGCAACTGGCTGAAGCCTGCACTGCCGTCTGAGTTGGCATTGTGCATCCCTGCTGATAAAAGATGCATCATACCACAGATGCATCAGATGTAAGATGCTTGTACCTCACTGCAGCATACCTATAAAATTACAGTGGCAGCATAGTCCCATGGCAATGACAAATTCCATTTTCCTATTTTTTACCTTCCCACAAAAGGCTGAAACTAATCTACCTCAAGCCAACATGAGGCTGCAGCCCAGTGTACACAGTACTCTTTAACTTGCCCTGCAGACAGAACAGATACCCCAGTTTTCTCCTAACATCCATCAACACACACCAGGCCAGGCTTCTGAACCAGGTTTTATCCAGGTTTTTACAGCATGTCCAAAGCCTGTGCAAGTTACAGAACAGTCAAACCAGTGTGATCATCTTTGTCACATTTCATCTCTACACGGATTTCAGGTTCCACAGTTCTTTACTGTTAACTGTTACAGTAATTTTTTCACTATGTATTCCATGCAATGGAGACAACTACAGTTTTACTTTCTTCCGTCTTGACTGATATTTGAGAGATTGTCAATATGCAGATTTCTGATGCAGTCAAATCCTATGCATAGAATCCCAGCAAAAGAAACTAAATATGCTGCAACACTTTGAAGGACCTTGTTTATCCTAGGCTTACAGAAACACTAAGTTGCTTTAAGTGTTTACATACAGAACTGCTACATAGTAGCCATTTTGTAGTAAACACTGGTGTGCGTGCTCAAGGCGAACCTTACCACAATGAGATGGTAAAAATTATTTGCATACAATTACTTCGCACCCAAGGTCCTCGCCTGAGAGCTGGGGGTACGCGCCGGGCTGGCCTCCAGCAGCTCATGCGATTTCTTTGTGCAAGTGGAGCGTTTGTGCTAGCGCTGCAAAACCGCAAATGCAGCCTGGGCTCGGGGTAGCCCCGGGGGGGCTCGGGGACTCCGGGAGCTCGGCCTCCCGACAGCGCGGCCGCCACCGGCGCCGTGACAGCGGCGGCTCAGGCCGAGGGGCTGCGCCCGCCGCCGCCTGCGAAACCCCCGCGCGTCACAGCTCCGGCAGCGCGCTCGGAAACGCTCGCAGAGCCTTGCCCTCGCCGAGATACGCTGTCTCGTCATACCCAAGCTACCTGCAAGAAAAAGCTCGGCTTCTTCAGAGGTGCGAGCAGCTCGGGGATGAATCCCTAGAGCCTGTCCTCCGACCTCCCCGCTTTCCGCCCGCTCTCGCCCCGCAGCCCACCCGCCGCGGGCTCCGCAGCCGGGCGCCCTCCGCAAGTCGGGCGGGGCACGGTGCGGCGGCCGGGGACGGTCTTTCCCCGCCGCCGCGCACCGCCCAGGGCCGGGCTGGCCCCCGGCTCCCTCCTCCGCCCCCGAGCGCCGGGGCTGCTGCCGGGGCTGCGCCCCCGTCTCGGCTCCCGCGCGCCTGCGCGCCGCCCCCGCTGCCCTATTGCCGGGGCGCGCCGGCGGCGGCGGGGTTTCTCAATGGAGAGCCCGTCCTCCTGCGGCAGCATCCCTGCGCGGCGGGGAGAGTCCGAGAGCTGTATGAAACGCCGCCGAGGGCGGGGGGCAAGCACGACGCCCTGCCGCCCCAGCGGCCCGGGACCCACGGCGGAGAGGGAACCGCTGCTCAGCCTACACGGGTGCGGGCACCGAGACTGGGAGCCGAAATCCTTTGTCTGTGGCTTCGTAAGCTGCCTCCGAGCTGCTCAAGCCGAAGCATCTACACGGAGCCCCTGAGGGTCACCCCTGCTGCCGCGGGAGACGCGGCAGTCCTCCGGGGCACACACATAGCCCTTCCTCCCCTCCTGACACCCACGCACCATCCTGCGCTATCGACACGTGTCCCAAAAGTGCTCCCTCTCCTTGCAAGTACTGCCCGCACCCCGCGCCGCAAGGGACAGATGCAGGGTCAGGGTCCCCGGCAGGTCGGAATCTCGTTCGGCTGAAGACTTGCCCGTGTGTTTTCCCAGCCACCCGCACTCCCATTCATGAATTTCTGAAGCCGCCTTCATTCAGTCTTTGGTGAGCGCATGAAAAACATTTTCACGTGTTAAGATCCATGACTTGTTTTTTCAATCGCTTATGCGTAGGCGTTGATTTAGCAATGAAAAGTGCTCCACGTGCGCATAAAAATAACCCTTGTCCGTCTGCCGGCGGTGGATACGGTCGGTTTCCGTCTGGCAGCCGGTGACGCCCGAGCGGTCACCCAGGAGCGCCCGGGAGCGCCCGCTCCCGCCGAGCCTTCCCGGGGAACAGCGGCTTGCGGCAGACAGCCCTGGGCGGCTCCGGGGCAGAGCCCGGTGTGCCCCTCAGCCCGCGGGAGCCGTGCGCGCCGGGCAGAGTCGGGGCTCCGCACGGGTGAGGCTATCCGCAAATCAACTCAGTGATTCAAGAAACGGAATTCATTCAGGATTCTTGGAAGGGCTCCGTTTTTCTGCTTGTCACCTGAAGTACTGAAGCAGCTCAGACAATGGTATAAATGAGAGTTCTTTAGCGGGAGCGCTCCCATTACCTCCCGCTGCCTCTCCTGCGCACCGCGGGCGGGAGCCGCGGCACGGTTCGTCCCCTCCCCGAACGAGCATCACAGACAAAAGGCCCCTCCCTTTCCCCCCGATGTTTTTGAATGAAACTCCCTAGCACAGCTCCCCACTGCCGGGGGTCCTCCCGCCGGGGGACGCTGCGCGCCCCGCCCGCCCTGCCGAGGCGGCTGCTGCCAGGCGGGCGGCAGTGCCCCCCCAGCCGCAGCGGGGTTTGCCAGCGCTCCCGCCAGCCCTCCCTCCTCCCCGCCTGCCCCCCCGCTCGGCTCACGCGTCCTCCCCTCCCTCCTTCTCAGTGGTCTGCCGGCTGGCTTACGCAGGAACCGCCGCCAGCACTGACAGCACTTGGCAGAAGGGGTTTGCCCGAGCGCTCCCGGAGCATCTTCAGAGGCGCGGCGGCACCGCCTGCCCGACTCAGCAGGGGAGCGGCCCAGAACCGGGAACCGAGCTCAGAGCTGAAGAAAGGCTGAAAACCGGGAAGCACAAAAAATACCTAGAAAAATACCAATACTACTGCTACTACTAATAAAGAGTGGTGGGCAGAGAAAGGAGGTCGCGGGGGAAAGCAGAAGGCGAGAAGAAGGCGCGCCGCTGAGGAGGAGCCCGGGCGAGGGGCAGAAGCGGCCCCTCGCCGGGGCTGCCGGCATCCCCCGTGCCCCGGGGCGGCCGTCGGGGGGGCAGCAGCAGCACGTGGCGGCGGCGGGGCATGGCCAGCACGGGAGCTCCCGCGGCCTGAGCCGCCCCCGCCGCCGGCACCATGGCAGCCGCCGGCGATGCCGGCCTCGACGTGGCGGCGGTGGAAAGTTTCCTAGAGAGGCACCCGGAGCTGGTGGAGAAGTGGCTGCAGAGGAAGAACTCGCTCCCTAAAGCGCCTGCCGTCCCCGCCGCCCCCGCTGGCGGCCCGTCGGAGGAGCGGCGGAGCAGCGACGGCCCCGGCGGCAGCTGGGGGAGCGCGGGCGGCCCCGGCGGTCCCGGCCCCGGGGGGCTGCAGCGCCGAGCGTCCCAGAAGGAGCTGCGGAAGAGCTTCGCCCGCTCCAAAGCCATCCACGTCAACCTCACCTACGACGAGCATGTGCACGCCCGGGCGCAGGAGCCGCTGAGCAGCGTGCGGCGGCGGGCGCTGCTGCGGAAGGCCAGCTCCTTGCCCCCCACCACAGCCCACATCCTCAGCGCCCTGCTGGAGTCCCGCGTCAGCCTGCCCCAGTACCCCCCCACCGCCCTGGACTACAAGCGCTACCTCAAGGAGCACAACGAGCGCCAGTTCTTCCTGGAGCTGGTCAAGGACATCTCCAATGACCTGGACCTCACCAGCCTCAGCTACAAGATCCTCATCTTCGTCTGCCTCATGGTGGACGCGGACCGGGGATCCCTCTTCCTCGTGGAGGGGACCTCCGCCGGCAAGAAGACCCTGGTGTCCAAGTTCTTCGACGTGCACGCCGGCACCCCGCTGCTGCCCTGCGGTTCCACCGAGGACAGCAACGAGGTGCAGGTGCCCTGGGGCAAGGGCATCATCGGCTACGTGGCGGAGCACGGAGAGACGGTCAACATTCCCGACGCCTACCAGGTAGGAGCCGGGCAGGCTCCCGCGGCCCGCGGCGGCGGAGGCGCGGACCGAGGAGCCCCCAGTGGCCTGGCCCTGCCTCCCCCCGGGGTGTCCCTCCCGCCGCCGCCTCGCCCGGGGTGGCCCGGCCGGGAATGCCGCGGTGGGCGCGGGGCGAGGGCCGGGGGGACGCCGGGGAAAGCGGGAGGGGGAGCCCCGCCCGGGTGGCCGATGGGGCTAAAGGGGCCCCACAGTGGCACAGCAGTGGTCTGGATTTGGCAGCAGCGAAAGGCGCTTCATGTGTTTCTAAAGCATGTTTTGGAACCGGCTGAAGAAAAGTTTAAAAAAAATGCTTGCAACAGTCCCGATGATGGTGTTATTAAATTTCTGTCTCAATGTTTCCCGGCTCTCCGCTGCTGAAAAAAATCTCATTGCTTTTAGAAGAGCATATATTTTCACCTTTGCGTATGCCCACTCAGCCCACATGGTGTGTGTTCTCAAACGCATTCCTAGTAGTGATACAGCCAGTGTCCTGTTATTCTCCAGCAAAGACTTTCCCCACCTTTTACTTCTTTAGAGGCTTCAGTGTGAATTGTGAAAATGTAGTTCTGGCATCAAGGCAGATGTTGACCCCTGGCTTCAGCAGGGACAGACGAGCATTTGCCCGAATATGTCAATGTAGAGAAGAGCCTTCAGTTTCCTGGCTTGAAATTTACCTCTCTTTCGGGGGTCTGTTTCTAGTGTTTATTTGTGTAAGACACTATGAGCAATTGAAGGTTCTTGAGGAAATGAAGAATCACAAAGTGACACGTTTTCTCCGTTAGGATCTTGGTAAGCTTGAGAAAGGTGGGATATGTATGTCTCGAAGAATTTTAGTAATAAACGTTGTTCAGTGTCTTATTTTAATCTACAATAATAACAAAAATAATGAACATTAAAAACCTGATGATGCTTTGCAGCAGACTACAAGAAACTTGAAAAATAAGATTTGGGTTTTTTTTTTTTTTGTTTTTAAATACAGAAGAAGAACCAGGGTATATGTATTTGGGGCTGAATATTTACTTATTTATTTGTCAAGCAGGATTTGAAAAATACTGGGCACTTCACAAGATTCAGACTGACAGAGGTTCCCAACCCACAGATTTCAAAGGGAATGGTAAAAATGCTCAGACTAAATTGGATCACCTTTGAAAAAAATTCAACTGGCTTTCTTCCTTAATTTTTTTTCCCTTTTCTGCATTATACACTTTTTCTTCTAATCTGAATTTGTTACTTTCACTTGTGGAACTGTGCAATTCCCAGAATATCTGCTGTTGTAGGTGAAGCAGTATGTTCTCAATATTTAAACTTGCTAAACAGATAAAGAATATCTGAGTTTGGCTAGGAAGGAACTTGATCCCTCCTTCTAAACTCTGGATAGCTCCAGACACCCCTTTTTTGGAGGTGAGAATGCCACTGAAAGGGCATTGCTTTCTAGTCCTAGGGAGTATATTGTTTTATTTTAAAATTTTTTCTTCAGTGTTTGTTCACTTTGTGTTCACTTCCCTGTGAAAAAGTCCAGCTTCTTTGAACAGTTTTTTTCCTGTTTCATCCACAGAGAAAAGTGAAAAGCAATCCATCCAGTTGCCATTCCCAGTGCTATTTATGTTATACTTTTGTCTGGCTCTTATTCAAAATCAATTAAAATATTATAAATAATACAGTTCATTGTATCTTTAAGCCCTAAGTACATTAGTTGCAGTCGATGGGCAAGTTCTAATCCAAGTCCATCCTGTAATTACATCAAATGCAGCTTCCCTACTTTGAGTGGAGCTACTTTGATTTACTTTAGTGCAAATGAAACTTAAGACCTTCCAACTGTAATAAAAGTTTTGCTGGATAATAAAACGGGGCCCTGCTTTCAGTCATGTTTCTGAGTTAATACAGTTTATCTTCTCTTACTTGGCAAGGATGTATATCCATTGTGCATCATCAAAAGGAGACATTTCTAATCGAATGGTATAAAGAGCTCTGTGGGAGCCCAGGTACCTGTGCACAAAGAGGTGGCAGCTGTTCCATTTCAGGTTGTTGTAGTGCTCACAATGGAGCACTTTAAAAATTAATACATGTAATAATATTATTTTCTGCCACTGATGATGAAAGTGTTTAAACAACTGTCACATAAAAAACCAGCACCACCAGGAAACTCTGTCAGGTGGAGCTGAAGAAAAGGAGTGACAGCAGAGCACCATTTTTTTGTCCATTGAAGAGGGTTTCTACACTGTTGCTAACTGTGTGGCAAGAAAAGGCCTTACGCAAGGTCAGAGGAACTTCTAGATTAATTTAAACTTCTTTTGCTTGCCTTTTTAAATTAACAAAGTTATTTAAAATAGGTAAACATACTTCCATATCATCAATTAGTTAGTTTACTGTACTGGGAAATTTATAATTATTCAACCGTCTCTGTTTTCTCAGAGCCTGATCAAATACCATTTGGAATTCTACCACTGAGTACAAATTGGATTGCCTGCTTGTACTGTCAGCTACGACTGACATTAATGGTACTTCAGTGCAAACACCACTACAATTAAATGCTGTCATGTCTTGTAATGTGTTCCATGCAGGCAGTCCCCTGTGCCCATCAGACTGATTGTTTCAGGGAGTATTTGTAAATGACTGGATGTGTCATTATCAGAGACAGCATGCTATTTCAATTACACATTTATTCTTCTAAAAAGAAAAAATGCCAAAAAAAAATATTAGATGGGGCTTTTCCACAATCCAGGTGATTGTTACTGTTGTTGAGTGGGACTTTCAAAATCTGCTCATGTGAACAATCTTTCATAATTCAATAAACATACATAGATACAAGGTTTGGAATTAATATCACATATTGGGGACTGTATAATAATCACTTCTTTTAATACTAAACAATGACCATATAAGATCTCACAGTAGTTTAATTTATGAAGTTCAGCTTTGACTGAATAAACTTTTGAAGGCTCACAGCAATAGAGAATTCAACAAATAATTTATGCAAAGGTTTAGATGAATGTCACATAACTGATTCAAAAGTTGCACAGTTTCATTCATGGCATTAAAGCCAGCTTTATTTATTGCATTGCAAAGTCATTTGGTGAAAGTGAGTTTATAAATTTAGCTGCAACATGAATGATCTGATATGCAAGTGTTAGCAGTACAGAGAATTTGAGAAAAGGAAAGCAATTAGATCCTTTCATTTTCATTTTGAAGCCAGTCTAAAACAGTTTCTCCTGAAATTAATCCAGTTGAATTGTAAATCAAACTTTCAGTCACTTTAAGTTCTAAAATAAGGCCTTGGATGCTCCCATATGTAAATTTTGGGAAGTATTTCTGACTCCTTTTTCATATGGGAATAATGAACTATATCTTGAGCACACATGTTGGAAGAAGAATCAGATCTTACTGGCAAGGAAATTTGAGGCCTAAATGTCCATTGAGGCTCCTTTTGACAGAGAATAGATGTAGTTTCCATCATGATATATGAAGACTATTAAGCCCATTTTAAGTACACAGACAGAGACCATTAGTATGACCATCTGTAGTTCTTAGAAGTTGTTTCAAATTTAAGGTTTTTTTCCCATTTGAAGCTGTGGATTTTTTCATGTCATCCATTCTTCTCACAGGACATCCATGGTGTTTAGCTGAAATTACTGATAATTTAAGTTTTGTTCCATCTCTTAGAGTAGTATTTAAATAATAAACATTTTAAATTACAAGTAATGTTATTGTTATACCATTAGCTGTGCAAAAATTAGGAAACAATTTAATAACATCCCAAATCCTTCTAACGAGTGGAAAAAAATATTACCCTCTAGAATAGTAAGCATGTATCAGAAAGTGGTGAAATACGTGTTCTGCCATTTTCCAGTGTCAGCAGAATAAAGTTTCTGCACATCCTATGTTAACTTTGGAATTTTAAAAGTAGCCTTAAAAGACAGAAGACAAAAATGGCTTACCAGATGGATGTTTTAATAAAGCATGTAGCAAAGAGGAGAAATATTAAATGGAGTCATGCTAAGACATAAGTTTTATAAGTTAGAGGAAGTGCCGTAAAATATGACAAATTATTTTTCAATACATCTCAAGTCTTCAAAAAGAAAATATAACCACATTACTGCAACTGAAATCAAGGAATGTAAAACACAATCGAGCTCTCTTTGTACAGGGACTTTCCTGTTAGCTCTTTCAAGCTCAGGCCAAGTGTAACATAGTTAATGCACACACAACCCTTCGCAGCAGGTTTTAAACATCCTCCAGTAGCTGGGTACAGGCGTGGGCATGGTCTTTTTCAAGCCCTCCTGGTGAGCTCTGAGCATTCAGTGTCTCCTGCTGTGCCAGGACAGCATCACAGAGATGCTGCTCGGGGGTGCAGACCTTTGAGCCTGGGAGGGCCCATGTGGGGCTGCAGAAGATCAAGAAGAAGTATGAGGCACGTTTCCTTGCACAGGGTAGCTGCTTGGCATCAGCAGTATCTTTTCCTTACCCAGGGTAGCTGCTTGGCATCAGCAGTATCTTTTCCTTACCCAGGGTAGCTGCTTGGCATCAGCAGTATTAACAGCAGATCTCTGTCAGTTTCAAAGAGCAGTTAAAGCACGAGAATCCCCGGGCATGGGAGGTTCAGCTCTGCAAGTGGGAAGCACATCGTTCTACCCAGCAGCATTGGACAGTGGCACCAACGGCTCTGCACATTTCAGTGTTGACTCCTAACAAGGAGAGAGGCTGCTCTTAAGACAGCAAAGGTCGTTAAGACCTGGCAAGCAGAATACACAGCGGTTTTTAAAATTTCAATGTAATTGAGAAAAAAAAAAGATAAAAAACAGGTTTTCTTTGCTGTACATTAAATATGATTAGGAAGTACCATGGGGAAGGCATGGGAAGTAACTGCAGCAGTAAAGACTAAGATGCTCTGATGTGCTTTGCAGAAAAGGACACTCCAGCCCATCATGCAAAATATAGGAAAACTTGAAATTAGAAGTACAAGTCCGTAAATTGGTGAAGGGATGCTAAAATTATCCCAGTGTCTGCAGCCTGCTGGCTGTGAACATGACCTTCATCCTTCATGTCACAGTGGGGATCTTTCTACAGGAGGCAGGTCCTGGGAAGGAAAGGCAGGGCAGTAGCTGAGGATGTCTCTTCGCCTCCTGTCACCTGCCTCACTCCCCAAGTCTTCTTCTCCAGGAGCACTTTCTGACTGATGTGTTCAACATCCTAAGACCTTCCCAGGTCCACCACGACTCTCTGGAGGTGCCCACCAGGGGCAGGAGCTCCTGGCTGACACCAGGGACACAAAAATTGAAGGCTCAGTTTTGTCATGTCCCCGTGCTGCTACTGTGGATCCCCAGCACAGACAGGGCTGTGCAGTGCAGTGTACACTGCTGGTGGCAGCCCTCAGGCATGGTGAGGAGTCACACCTTCCCTCCACACTTGTGTGAGCAGGTGAGGCTTCCTCCCCCACCAGGCAGGCAGTGGCCTGGCCCCCAGGGTTGCTCTCTTTACTCTGGATCTTTACCAGCTGCTTGCTGCCCCAGCTGTGCTCACCTTGGATCTGATGCTGAGATATTTGGGATGAGCAGTAGATGGGCCAGCAGTGGCTGCGCTCAGGGTGCCCAGGTGGGGCTTTGTCACAGGTCCCTGCACTAGTCCCCTGCTCTCCCTCCTGCAGCAGGTCCATGGGCAGCTGGCCCTGCAGAACTTTGGTAGGAAAAACTTTTTGGAGAGCTGGGGTGGTTTTCTTTTTGGTAAGCTGATAGACATTAACTGGTTTATTGCTCAGCTGATCCATCTGTCTGAAGAGTACAGATGTTCTCAGATTTTTTTTTTTTTGCCTCAGACATTCCAGAATGTCTTTGTAGAACAGATGTGAAGCTGGTGACATTCTGTGGCCTATAGTTCCTAATAAGAAAGTAGTATATGTATTTGATGAAAGCAGGTCAGTGACAAGGAGAAAAAACTGCAGGATTTGGCCCTTCAGATTTTAGTTGAAGTCCTGTTACAAGCACAAGACTGAGTAAAACTGTAGTTTTGTGTGGTAAATGATTTTGGTATGTTCTGCTTGATTGGCTTTCAATTTTTCAGAACAAATGGACATTTCATTTTGGTTATTTACAGTTGCATGCTATTGCATAGCTTTTCTATAGAATAACAAATTTAAGGAGTATACATGCATCGTTATGCAAGATAATTTGTTTTACTTTTCTAAAATAACCCTATTGGCAAACTATGAAAAATAAATGAAAGTAATGGCTCAGGAGTTATGTGTTAACAGGGCAACAGCAGCTCTGTGCAGTCTGAGCTTTATGTCTCTAGAGTGCACACTTCAAGATGAGTGCTGCTTTGTCACAATAAGGCTGCTGCTTAACACTTGAAACTGTGTTGCCCACCTGAATAATCTCCAGTGGGTGCTAGGTTTAAACCCATACACAGATTTCTCTTGAAACACCCAGGAGTCTTGTTGGTTTCCTCGCTCAGAGGAATATTAGCTTTCTAAAGCCACGTGTGTGTATATGTCTTGTACAAAGAATCATTAATATTGAGGAGGTCAGCACTAAGCCCTGTCCCAAAAAAAGGTTGGAACAAGATGGGAACATGGGCATGGGTATAGTTGGTGCCCAGTGGGGCATCAGTCAGGGCTAGTACAGGAGGGAAGAGAGAATCACCACAGATGTCATCTCTAAATATTGAAAATTAGAGGAAAAATATTTTTCTTTGTAAACAATTTATTTAATAGTGATACAATCAGACTGGAAGTGCACAGAATCTGCTGCATATAAGGCCACAACTTGACTCACTGTCATGCTGTTGGTGGTCTCTCTGGAGTTAGTTTTGAAGGAAGAAAACAAAATCCCTATGTGATGGATCTTGCTAATGTCCTACAGAGGAATATTTTCTGACCCCTACTGCTGAGCAGTTCAGACTATGAGGCATGAGCAGTAATTATGCTTATTATTAGGTAGGCACTCATGTTTGCAGACTTGCTAGTGCTTATAAAGTCTTTTCTTCTTGTTTAGGACTATTATATGATTTTTTCACATTAATTTTGTGCAAGTCCTAATTAGACAAACGTGCATTGTTACTAATGTCCGTTGTCAAACTAATAACTGAAACAGTGCTCAGAAAGAGGGCTCATAAGTCATATGAGACACTCCCACCAATCAAACTAAACAAAGCCCCAAACTCCTCACATATGCAGGGGAAACAAACACCAAAAAAGTTTTAGTGTTACATTGTTGCAAATCAACACCTTTTCCATTTTTTCAAAGCAAGCTACTTTATAAATTCAGACTATATATGGTCTTAGTTCTAAATTTGGAACTTAAAAATTTTTGAGGATCAATTTCTCTCCTTTTATAAGAACTGTTTTGGGAGTAAATAAGTAAGCGTTGGCTGAGCTGATTCATGCTTCCTATCTGTTGTAACTTTTCCTATAAGAAATATTGCTGTCACTGTATAAAGAGTCACAATATAACTGGACTGTGCTTATTTACTTGGGAGAATTAGGTTTGCAATGCTGCTGCCTGGTACTAGTTTGTTCTCCTGCTGCCTTTGTCTCTGAGAATTTAGGGATTTTGGGGGAGATGACAGGACAGTCCTTACATGAAAGTCTGGTCAGAGATTGCTTTATTAGTTCTGTTTTGTGTGTGAGTTTCTTGTCTACAAAGTTTCCCCTTATCTCCTTTAGTGGTTCATTGCTTGGGTTTTGTTTCCTGTTTGTGCACAATGTAATTTGCACCATATGTGATTTTTAGAAAAGTGTATCTAGAACAGACTGCATGCCCTAATTTTTTTTTTATTTGTATTTAGCTTTTTTAAATGTTATGCTTTGAATCTAGAGAACTTGCTGTCTTTTAGATTGCTCTTTTCGCTTTCTTGCTCTTTCTTCTTTCTATAAAAGCTTATGTATTATCCTTACAGGAAGTGTGATTAGGAAAGTGAGTTGAGTTATGAAATCTTCCAACTTCATTTTCTTTATTTTTGTAAAGGCTCTTGGAGGATGACTTTCTATAAATTCACTCAAACTTGTCTAACCCATGCAGTTGGGTACTCCAGTAATACTCTGGTATTAACAATGCTTTGGTAATACTTGTATTACTTTTTTTTGATGCAACTTAGCAACTTAATCAGGAACTTAAATACAGTATAATCCAGGAAATTTTGATGCAAGTTTGTGTGCTTTTTTTTTTTTTTTTAAATAGAGACCTTTATAAGAAAAAAACCAGAGCAACAACAAAAAATGGTGCTATAAATGGTAAAATATAATAGGCCAGGCCTGTTAAAGAATATTTTTTGTAGTGTTCTCTTCTGTGTTATCAGAAGATTAGAAATAATAATGTTTACAAAAATTAAAATCAAAAATATCTTTCTCTTTTAGCTGTCAGCTTTGGGTGAGGCATTTGGTGCATTTCACTAGATTAAATACTTTTCCTTAGATACTGGAGAAAGAGGAAGTGGCTTTGTCATGAAGACTTAATTCCTGGAAATGTTATCAAGCAGGTTTCATCCTCCATTATAATATTTGACTCTTAGCTAACTTGGGTTAGGGTTATACTTTTTTCTTTTGTTCTAAATCATGGTAATAATGCTCACATAAAATGTACTGGTTTTGATAAAATTATAAAAAGACATGTTTTCAAGTTCAAAGAGTTATCCTATGTTGAAAAAACCAGAAAAACACAGTGAAACTTGTGTGTTTGCTGACAATGTATGAACTACCAACTTTAACTGAAAATCAACACTGAAAAGCAGTTGGTGAAACTGCTCAGAAGCCAAAACTCCAGCTGAAAGTATGATTCTAGAACCCTAATGGAATATAAACCTTTCTGTACCTTAATCTGGTCTTCTACAGAATAAAACCATGAAGATATTTATCTGTTCTCATTCACTGGCAATCTTCAAATATATCCAAAAACCTAGGACTACATTGTTCCTGAGCAGGTAACTGGATTATCAGCACTTGGATGGATGGATCAAACTTGCTCTCTTCTATGTCTTTACTTCATTCACCTTTCACAGGGCAACATTGACAATCAATAAATATCCTTAAAGCTAGGATAGGGTTTGTCCTACAGAGTAACTTTTGGCAGATTTGAAATTCCAGTTGAAAATGCCTCAGCCTTCACATTTTTAATATCTCTGTGTAGAAAATTCATTATATAGAACCAAAGCAGTATTTAGTAATGCTTTAAACAGTCAGTGGAAGACTTTAATTAAAGAGTGTTCTTGCATGAAAATACTGTAAGTACAATTACAGTTATGGTGAAGTCTCCCTCTCAAAAGCTGTTATCTAATCTGCCCCTGATTTTTGAATATATGTCTGAATCGTAAAAAACTTAAAAGCAACTGCTGCATTGCTGTCATAAACACTGGGACTCCTTATTATCCAGGGGCCTGCTGCAATTGAGGACCCTGTTGTGTTGCAGGCTGTTCCAAAATGTGGGATAATACAGTTTATACCTCAAAATGTTTGCAATCTGACAGAGCTTCTCTCTGCTTTACCAGCTTTGTTGTCAGCTGCTAAACAGGCCTCCTTGCTCAAGGTTACCACCCTGTGAGGAGAGTGGGGTGTAAATATTGTCCATTCTTGGGCATCACAGTTCAAATCTGGGCATTAAAGTCTTTATTGGTACCGTTAAACTCAGTCAAACCACTCTCTTAGATCCTGCCATGTATGTCCTATTATGAAAATAACTGATGAAAGAATAAGAGGGATAAGAGGTTTGGAACATAATGCAGTCATCCAGTCACTGTTTTCTGTGCGTATTGCATGGTTCAACATTATCAATGTTCCCAGGAACAGCATTTTATTTTGTTCACTTATATGTCTCTCCTCATCACTTATTCAAATCTCACCCAAATGAAATTCTGGCATGCTTTTCCACAAAAGAGTAGGGGTAGGTTCATTTCACATCTTGATGATCTCAGCTTTTACCAAGTTATTGATTTTTTTTTGTCAATAGTGCCTCATTTTTCCAGTTAAGCAAATTAACTTTCTTAGACTACTGCATCTTTAGTTTCGGCTCCAAGACATAATACCCTTCTGCAAAAGGTCACCCAGTTCTCTAGCATCAGAGAACATAACCTGATATCCTGCTTCCTCCTAGTGTAGAGGTTCCAGGGAGAGAGACAAACAGAAAACCCCCATGATATGCCTGAAAAGAGCATTGCAGCAGGAACAAGCTGTAACATTAAAGGACGTACCAACACTTTCCAGGCTGCTAATCCCCTTGTGTCTCTGCTGCTCCACAGCATCCATGAAGGAACAGTGGCTCCATAGCTAGTCATTGCATCTGCTGCTAACGCTGCCAGCTCTACAGTGTGTGTCTCATTCCGACCGGCTCACCAGCCCCTGTCCTGTGTGCCACCACACCCTGCTGATCAAACAGCACTTCTCAGGTTAACCTTGAGGCCTGCTGAAAAGGCAATGACTACATATAACACAGGCATGGAGTGTATTCAGATGAGAAAATCTCAACTCACTTTTGGTGGGACCAACAGCTGTTTTGGTTTTTTCAGTTTAACTGCCCCTTGAAGGTTTGGTTTTTTGTAAGGCCCACTAGGTGTCAATCAACAACAGTACTGCTACTCAAGGCACACTGTTGTTTCAGTGGTCTCCCTGTGTACTCTGCTTTGCTTGGTATAAAATTATTAGAGCAGGGACTGTCTCTTCAGTAGCACAAAATATCTTATCAATATTTCAGCAGCAGCAACTAATTCCAAATAGTAGTTCAGACATTACCAGGAAGTACTGGAAGGAATATTTAATTTATTAATTAGTGAAGGCTACTGTGTGATAATTGCACTGCATTTTCCTTTCTTCTGTTGTGGAAGAACCATATCTTTCTAGGCAGGATTCTCTATGATGCAGAACAGTTCAGCTTCTATTGAAGTTGATATAGAAGTGTTTAGAAGCATTTGGAAAGATCACAAGATCAGGCAGATCTGCGTCCCTTATGCTGTTATTAAAAAACATCCATCATGGGAGTTCTGGCTCTCCCAAAGAAGTTGTTGGATACATTTGGTATTAGTTCCTTCTGGTTGAGATGTTGGAAAATGTGCAATAAGTAATAAAGCAGCCAAATGTGTATGTTAATTTTTATAATGGTTAAAAATAAAGCATTTCTAAATCATGTCTCAAAGTGAAGAGACTATTTCTATAGCATCTGGAATTTACAACAAGGAAATAGAAATAGATATGATTTGTCAACAAAAAAAAAGTCAGTTTTTAATATCAGTAAAAAATTATTGAATTGCTCATTGCAATCAAATTAAGGACAGTGTGGATTGTTTTCATGACTTGAGACAAATATGGGCCTTATTTCACAGCCAATATTGATTAAACTTTTGAAAACAAAAAGTTGTGGCTGAGTTTGTACAACAGCTTAGTTCCCTTATGTTTGGAGGGTCTGAGCTGGCTTTAACTATTGCCTGCAGCACAACACTAACTTCACCCTTCAGAAGGGTGAGCAGAGGAGCAGAGCTGCTGCCAGTGAAAAGAGGTAATTTCCTCCCTGGCTGATAGAAGAGCTGTTGAAGACTATGCTCTACCAAGATGAACAAAAGTGATGTCAGCACTGCCTCTTAAGTTCTCATCCTCCTTTGAGTTTCTTTATGATCTGTGATTTGGGCTTTACTGTTCCAGAGAATGGATTGCTGCACAGTGCCTTTTTTGAACAGGCATTCCTGTACTTTGTTTTCCAGAAAGAGCTGAGGTTTTGGCTGCACTTCTTTGAGAACGTGTTTGTACTGGATCCAGTCCACATAGCCAGTCATACTTGAACAGACAGAAATGGGGCCAAAATAGCCTCCATTTACTTGAGAGAGACATTGTGAGCATCTACAGAATATGGGTGTGAAATGGCAGCTGGGCCTAGCAGAAGTGTGTGTGTATGGTCATGTTGCTAATGGCAGGTATCAGCTGCTGACACTCCTCTAATTGAGGTAGAAATGTGAGACTTCAGTGAATGTGGTTAAGTAATGGTAAATATTTACTGATCCCCTGAGAAAAGTGAGGAAAACCAGATAATAAAGAATGGGCTGATAACAGAGAAGCAACAGCCTGATGCTACTGAAAAATACCATATCAGACATTGAGAAAAGTACTTTGCTGTCTGAAGAAAGCTTAGATATATGAAATGTATGCTAATGTCTTCTTATTTCCTTTTGAAGGATCGACGCTTTAATGATGAGATTGATAAACTGACTGGATACAAGACAAAGTCACTCTTGTGCATGCCCATAAGAAACAGTGATGGAGAGATCATTGGTGTTGCCCAAGCAATAAATAAGACTCCAGGAGGTGCCCCTTTTTCTGATGATGATGAAAAGGTGAGGTTACCTTTACTTTTGCATGCTTTCTAAATTTTTTGCTCTGATTCAGAAGACTTGTCTAAAGAGACTTAATCTAAATTAGTAAATAGCACATAATTTGTGTTTATGATGTTTTTATGGAAGTGCATAACAAAGTGTACATTTTTGTTGTTTTGAATAGAAAATGTAATAGAAATAAGAAAGAAAAAAGAAAATGGAAAATCTGTTTGGTAAATATCTGAGTATCTCTGTTAATCTTATGCAGACCTTTTTTATGTAGTAGACCTTAGTAGGAAGACTTTTTTATTTTTGGAAACTTCACCTGTAAGAATTAGCTTGGGGGGAAAGTATCACAGAGATACTCCTAAGCTTGATGGCTCTAAAAATCAAGATCTTCTCTTAGTACTTTCCATGGACAAATGCCTGTAGCATATGCAAAAGAAATTCTATTTTAGAGGAAATTATGCATATACAAATCTGTTATTCTAAAATATTTGAGACTTGCCAATACTTAAAGAAAAAGAGGATGGGAAGGAACACCAGGTATGTGTATCTCAGGTGGAATTTGGAGAGTAAAGTGAGCTCAAAAGGCAGGAAAGTAGGAGTATCTGCAAAGAAGGGCAGATAAAGTAGGAGTATCTGCAAAGAAGGCAGGAAAGTAGGAGTATCTGCAAAATCTGAATTAAAGACAGGGGGAAATAGGAAATGCTGCTGTTGGAGGCAACTGTATTCAGCTGACCTTGGAGGGAAAATGTACAGCAAGCACATTTGTGCACCCCAAAATGTGACTGGGGAAGAGAATGGTAGAGGGCAGCAAACTGGGGAGGAACAGAACTGCAGCTCTGTCAGCCCAGGAGAGAGAAATGGAATCTCCTTTAAGCACGTAATGGGGAACTACTCTTCTGTGCATTGAAATAGTGTTGAATCTTGTTTTTGTGGAAGTGTAGTTAGAGGCAGACTTTTCCTCCAAAAAGCTCTTTATTTGGATTCAAATGCAATTAATGTTATACACCCTTTTTTTCTTAAATAAAAATAATTAACTTATGTTTTTTATTTCTGCAAGGTGTTTGTGTAACTGATTAAGCATAGTGATTTAGATTGAATTTACTAACTTTAAATATAACTCTCAATTTTCACATGGTACTTTATCTGAAGTTATCCAGTACTTCTTAAATTCCTTCTTTAGAAGCTGTCTAAACTTGTGTAACCATAGGTTGCTTCTGAGTTACTTTTGATTCTTGAGAATCCTGGATGTTGAATATTGATTTTTTTTAGCGATGTATGCCTCAATGAGTAACTAAATGCAAATTAAACCTTCCCTGAATAGGGGTTTTCAGCACTTCTTTTTATTAATACTGTCTTTGTAAAGGGAATTTTGTTTAAAATACAGCTTTTAACATGGATCCTATATTTGATTATCATACATCCAACTAGCAAAACAACTGTGCATATTTGAATTGTGTATTACATAAATATTCTAATGTATCAGTATTTGATGCTGAAGCATTTTCTTCCATTCAGTGACTACCAAATATTATCTAAAAATCAGCAAATTGCCCATTCTTTGTCATCTTTATTTTGTTTTTAGTAATTTAGATCACTGTTATAAGACTGTATGTTAGAACTCTTCAATGTGTTCTGACATGTAGATTTTATGGAAAAGTAAATGAGAACATAACTATCATTTTGCCCTGTAATTGATCTTGGATTTAATGAGGCCCAGCAGGCCATGTGCTGTTATTTCAAAACTCATGCTTTTAAGTTTCTTTCACTTAGCTGGTAACCTAGAAAGCACGATATACTTTTGGGAAGCAAGAGAGCACATACTTTCAGGAGAGCTGTCCTGCAGGATTAGCAAACAGGTAGTTTTAAGCATAATATCAGCACAGATGTTTGTGAGGCAAGTTGGCAGGTGAAAACTGAGAAACCCTCTTCAGAATAAGAAAACTTTGGTAGTCTGGGTATTGAGGTGGCTTGTGCAGAAAAGTCTGATGAGTAGCTGGCAAAAGACCTGTGTGCAGCTTTATGTTGATGCTACAATTTCTGACAATCAGCAGCTTCAGAATGGTTAGAAAATGAAAATGCAAATTAGCAGTCTTTTTCCTACCCCTGAAAACCTCTCAGAGACATGTATCATTGGAGTCTGGCTTTTGTTTGCAAGTGTCATTCCTCTCTTAGTATTGTGTGGAGCAATTAAAAGAATCTGTTGGAGTTTTTTTATAAAATGACAAGACTATATTGTCTAATGAAATGTCTCTTGGCAGCACTGCTGTCTCGAGTCAATAGGAAACAAAGACTTATGTTTTCAATTAGAATTAAGTAGATGCTAGCATCATTTTTATGTACTCATAGTTGTTTTCAGGAATTTAATAGCAAATAAAATATTTAAGGTTTGAGGAGTTTTGAATGCTCTCAAGCTGTAACCAAGTTTATATTTTGCAGTATCTAAAATGGAGTATTATATCGCAAAGTTTTTCTGGTTTTGTTTTTCGTGGCAAATTCTCAGGGTTTTCTTTTACATGCCTGACCACAGTGTTAAAAGCACAGCACTAAGAACAAATAGAAGTGAATTTTCCACATTTAATGTTGTTTCCCACTGCCAAATTTATTTTCTCCTTTTGGTGTTAGGGATGTTTTAGCCAATTCATTGTTTAAGTGCAGAATTAGATGACAGCCACAGGCATGAGAGAAAGATGCTCAGTGTCACAATGTATTTTGTCACCCCAGCATAAGTGGCTCCATTGAAGAGACTGATTTTGGAGATTTTTAGTTACAAACAATATTAGAATACCTTATTACCCATAATAACAATCACTATTACACTATGTTGTGTAATCGGTAACTTTTTGGACAAATAGCACTTTTACATGTATTTTGCAAATGAAAAGACCTGTTCATTTGCACAGACAAAGAGCAGAGAGATAAAAGCCCTGAACCCTTGGAAAGAACTATGCACCCAACATGCATTCCCTGTACTGGGATGAAGATTCCCTTAAGGGTATGTGCTGTTTGCTGGTGACTCATGCATGTTCCAGGACTGCTGAGAAAAGCCTAACAAGACTTTGACAGTATGTGGTTTCGATTATTGTCTGCCCTTTAGAGGCTTCTGAAATTTAGTGCCAAGACAAATCTAGTCCTCCATCAGAGAGGCTTAACAAACAGCAACAGTAGCTCCGTGGTCACTTAAATTGGCATCCTAGTTCTCTCTGCTTCTGACATCCTCCTCGTCTGAGAGAAGTGACTGCAGGGAAAGTACCCAGGGCTGCCATCTCGAGTTAAACCCTGCTGGCTTTGCTGAAAACCTGTCGTTTGACTGCAGTGAGACCTGGGAGGGGGAAGTAAGAACTGGATTTGTTGTCTGTGCTCTGTGGGTAGTTTTATTAAGAAGTATATATGTCTATAGAGTACAGGATTTATCTTATGTGCATTTGGTTTGTGGGGCTTGAAGATAAGTGTTCTCATGCACCAGCATCTTATTTCTCACATTCCTAATAGCAGCCTTGTGATTCTGAATTTTCCAATTTATTGTGCTCTTCTTGGTCCATATTCATTAAAGCTTAAATATATCCTACATCCAGTCTACCATAGTGATGAATGATTTCCAGGGATTTTGCTGTACCTGCTAATTCATTTTCTGTGAGTTTTTGCATGATGAGCTTAGAGTCACGCTGGCAGATAGCAATTTTAAAGTCAGTAAGGACCATTCCTTCATCTCAGGGAAGTAATCAACTGTAAATAAAACTACTAAGAAAGGAAGTGATCCAAAACAGGCAAGCATCCCTGGCTGCTGTGAAAATGATAACTCCAGCTCTCTGAATGTGTGGAATTTACAAAAAAAAAAAAAAAAAGTCACCTGAAAATAATTGATGGATCCACGACAAAGGAACAAATGAGAAACAAATTAGATAAAGACATTTTTTTGTGTGTTCCATATATGGCAGTATGTGACAACCTCCTGCTAATACCTGCCTTGGTTCTCTTGCTTGGCAGTGACACTCCAAAAGCTATTATTTAAAAATGACATAATCCTCAAAGGTATCATGTGGCCCATATGACATGTATCTCCCAGTGCAAGACACAAATTTGCTGAAAGAAGACTGAAAATAACAAAGACATTTGAAGGATGAAGGTGCTGAAGCACCACAGATATCTGGGAAAACTCTAATGGTCTATTAGGCACACTTCTTGTAAAGTACATGCTACACAAATCTAAATTAAAATAAATCACAGTAACTGAACTGTCTTGCTGAGGGAGTTTAAAGCAATTTGCCACTAGGATATTTGCTTATCAAGGCAGCTTAACACCATTGGTTTGCAACCAACAGCACAAAATGACTGCCATGACAGACATTGGCATAGACTTCTTTCAGTCTTGTATACATTCAGTCATGCTTTCAAGTTAAGCTGAAAGTCTAGATTTCTTTTTAATTACAGAACTCAAAATGCACTCAAAACTTAACAAAAACCTCCCTTTATCAGTACCTCTTGAGACTGGTGATTAATATTTGAATTGGACATCTTGATCTCTGAGGTATGGAAACCTGCCTAAGATGTGTTGCAGGGATATTTCAGTGAACCATTTTTTTTTTTTTTCAAATAGAAATGTGTATTTTCCTAGACTCATGGGATGCTTTGTTGCTGTGTGTTTATGGTACATATTACACTAAATTCTTGACACTTGCTTGATGCCTCTAGATGGTATCATAAAAGAAATAAACAAATAGTCAGATTTGGTGTCAGGAAGGGTTTGCTCTATAGAACAGCTCAAGACAAATTGCCATGGGGTTTTTTTTTGCGGGGACTGGAGTTTTATTCTTACCTTCCTTACTCTCCCTATTATACAAGACATCTGGATTTTTCCTACAATTGCCAGCAGGAATCTGAACCTGTTGGTTATTCCCATATTGCCTGTGCTTCTTTCTTAATCAATATGGAGAGACTTGAATAAATAAGACCTCTTATCTGTAAGCCTTGACTGTCATTTGGCTAATATTTGTAGTGTGTGACTCAGAGCTCACTAAACTAGATTGAAGAATCTCTGCTGACTTAATGGGCTTTTAAAAATCAAACTTCTGTTCCTTTCTAACATAGGAACATTTAATTAATGCAGACCCCCAAGTCTATTTATGAGGCCTAAATTCATCCATGTCAGATCACTGAAAAGAGATTGGTTAAGGAGCAGTTTTGCTCCTGTTGCTTCCACTGGAGGAGACAGGTTCAGAGTCGGCTATGCTGCTTTCCTTCATGCTTTTTTCAGTCACATTATCAAAAATTGCTTTTACTAATTATATCCTTCTTAGAAAAAAATCCAAAGGAGTGATGAGGATAACTCATATATTCAGAGACATAAATTATGAAGCATTCAGTAGTACCTTCAGACTAAATCTTACTAAGAGAAATGTTGGGTGTTCCTGCAGATTCTGAAGCACAGAAATAGCCCTGGAGCTTGTGTTCTGTTTTCTCCTCTTGTTAGTATTCACAAGGCATTGCAGCAGGAGAAAGGAGCCCAGATCTCTACTGGTCAAACACAAGAACTTCTCAGGAAGACTGGTAATGCAACCTAATGCCATGATCATGGAAGCCTTTGTGCAGCCATACTACATTATTCAATCAGAAGCGAATAAATATTTCACCAGGAAGCCTAAAAGCTAAGAATTCTGCAGTTCTGATGGTAACTCAGACACCTTAGTAACTAGAAAGGGTGATGTTAATGCTACTTTTTTTTTATTAATAGATTTTTCACTTCAAAGCTTGGAATACCAAAACAACAATAATACAAAGGCTCTGGAGAATCAGAATTTTGTTTGATACATCTGTCATCAGAAAGAAAGCCTGCGGGTCTTGAAAGCCATGATGTGTACTTGTGTTTCAGTGTAACATCTAGGTACTGTCTATATAAGGAATTGATTAGAAAAGCTAGGTTTTGTTGTTTGTTTGATGGTTTGTTTTAGGGTTTTTTTTTCTAGAGAAAACCCTGTTCTTCCATTACCTAAGGAATAAAGTTTTTGCTTTCAGTTGTCTTTCTTTTCTTGGCAAAACTCCCTTAAACCAAGTAAATTATTTTGATCAGATGGCTTATGAGAAAAAATCTTGTTTGCTTGAAGTGAAATCTGCACAGGGGCCCTGTTATAGAAGCATGTAAGAGGAAACCTTTGTGGTCAACAGCTGGTGAAACCTTTATTTCTGACAGTTACTGGAGATGTGCCCTGTGGGCTGGATGGGAGGACTAGGTCCCTAGTGAAGTGTTTTCTGAACTTCTGTCAGTCTATTCAGTTCTCCCTAGATGTTCTTCATAATAACTTCAAGGCTTGATATACTTTTAGAAAATAGCATTTTGCATCTCCTGTGAATAGCCTATCTTTCCTGAAGCAGAATGAAATGTTCATACAGCAGTTCCTGCCATCAAAAGTATTTCCCCCTGGAATAGTGATGCAGAGCCTATCTGTAGCTATAGGTTACACGATGAGATATTGGAAACTTCTTAGCAAATAATTTTGCTAAAAATTAAGTCAACCTCTGACCTTCAGCAAGTTAATACTGGCTTAATAAGAAACTGTAATTAAAACAGTATTGTTGTTCTAGCACTGATTCACAGTATCCCCTTGAGCGAATCACTGTACAGTGATCTCTCTTCTGAAACGTAATTCTAAAAATGGCATTAGATGGTTCCATATGTGCTATCAGATTTTCAATTTTAAGTATTCTTACTTTATAATAAGGAAATTATTTTCCTTTTTTTTTGTCTCAGTCTGAGGTTTTGAAGCCTTGTTGACTACTTGCTTTACATGTAGCATCCCTTAGTCAAACAGATGTGTTTAAAAACACCAAAAAATTAAAAAAAAATCCATTTCAGCAGTTTGTTTAATAGTTCCAGCTTTGCATATAGTATTTCATATTTCTGTCTCAGCTTTAGTGTTTCTCACTCCCATGAAAATTTTGCCACCCTGCTGTCGTTGGTTTGCAAAAGTGTAGCTGCTCTTTAACTGGCAAACTCCTGCCTGTACATTAGAAGGGAATCAGTCCTCATCCATGCTATCTTTGCAATTGTGCACCTGAGAAATTCCTGTGTGCATCCCAGCAGCTGGAGTATGTAAGCAGCAATGTAGCTGTAATGCCTGTTAGGAGGATACAGCAAGGTGTCTCCCCTATATCTGGGAAATGGCTGTTTAAATCTGTGGCCACAAATAAATAAAACCCTTGTCCTTGTCTTTCATGGGACCTTTCTCTGTCAGCAGCTAAAACCAAATGCCTGAAATGAGGCAAGCACGGGATGGTATTTCTCTCATATAGCCCAACAGTGTACTGTTATTTGCAGCTCAGGACCAGACATGGTATCTGTGTATTTAATACTGCCCCAGGGATTTTCTGCTTAGGAGTTTATTCTGGCATTTCTTGAAGCAAGAAAAGTTATAAATTTCACAATATCCTGCACATTGTATGAAGAACTGCCATGTGACTTTAATTCATTTAACGTTATTCCTTCTTGTTTTGCTTTTAGTGAACAGAGTGAAAAGTCATTCCCTATTCATTTTCATCCCAGTTGTTTTGCCCTAAAAATCTTCACCAGTTCCCATCTGGTGCAACAGTTTTTTCTGTAGTCATCTGTTTTCTCTGGCAGGAGGGGTGCCTGCTCCCCAAAACCCCTGCTCCGTGCCTCTTCACTGCTCTCACCGTCGGTACTTTTCATGTCTGGAAAAGTAGAAGACATTGGAACCAATTTTTTGCACACTTGAGCCTGATAAAACAACAACTTCACTTTTCTCAGCATTTTAAAACTACCTTTTAGTTACGCGCAGATCTGTTTTTGAAAGCCTGGGCATGTCTTCATTGCTTCTGTTGTCATCTTGCTGTCACTGCATCACTGCATTACCATGAAAAAAATTTTGTTTGTCCCTTAACTAGCTAGTTCATTTTGCTGACTGTTAGTTTTAGCAAAAACTGTGTCTGCTCATTTGAAAGATTCCATAGCTCCCTGAATCACTGAGGATGCTATGTTTTTAAGTCAAGAAACCCCAACCTACAACCTACAACAAAGCATGAAAAACGTGGGTTACCAGTAAAATTAGTCAACAAGATTAAGAGTTACTGGGCAGCCAGATTAAATGTTCTAGACTGGAGCTCACTGAAATTATGAAAGCTGAAGTAATCTAGCCATTAATGATAATAATTTTGCATCTCTTGCATAGCTGGCAAGAACTAATCTAGGGTTAAAACAATTTTATGATGATTTTTGTACTTGAAATGTTGGAGCTGTAAGAGAATTGAGCCACATTGTTCATAACAGTGAATGGTGGTCAGAAATTTCAGGCGGTAAATTATGCAGTGCACTTCAGGTAACCCTTAACAGGTTTATTGAACTGTATTTGGAAAAATGTTTCCTGTGAACAGCATGGTGAGAGAGGTGGGGCACCAGGAAGAATGCTTCATTTAACAGTGCTTTGTGAAAGCTCTGAGTAAGACCCTTAATTGTTAATTTGGTCTCTGGGAAACCTTATTACTTAGAATAATTATCCATATACATTTTTAGTGAAACAAAACAATATTTATACTGACAGCTATTAAGGCTAAAGTCTTTGGACTAAATTTGACTTAGATTTAACCTTAGTATTAATTTGCTGGCAACTTGCTGTCCATGTGATAGAATGGGTAAAAAAAAACCTTGTTCTTTTCTGGGTTTTTTTTTGGGCTGGGGTTTGTGTTGGGTTTTGGAGTTTTTTTGTAAGAAAAAGCTTTTGCTGTATAAAAACAGACTAGCATTTTGCAAAGCTGGTGTCATGGTTACAAAGCAAATTAATTGATAGTAGCTCTCCAGTGTTGTGGCATGGTTTTAGTGCCAAGCAGCGATGGGCTTGTGGACATCCAAGAGCTGAGGATGTCCTAGGTGCCATGTGGTGAGTGCCAGTGGGATATCTTATAGGACAGCAGAGCCACATGTTGTGGTCTGAGCTGGGGCAGCCCTGCAGACCTGCCCCACTGAGCAGGACAGCTGTGAATATGGTACTACTCGCTCCTGAGGAGAGGAGGCTTTGAAAGGAGGAAGCTTGCCAAGACATGTTACCATAAACAAAATCTGAGTTTTCTTTTTCTGTCACCCCAAGTAGAAAATATAGCTAGTGGGGACCTTTGTACTTGCTTCTATGTTTGAATCACAAAGGTTGGTAATCTGCTCTAGCCTAGGTTTTCAGGGCTTCTTCAACTCAAATTGTGAAGTCATGAGCTTTTAATCCTGAATGGACAGAAATTTTGACTTTCAGTGGTGGCAAAGTTTTTTGCTACCCTACTGGACATGCACAGCAGCTGAAATGTCACCTCTATAATACAGCTGTTTCAAGGGTAAACTCTGATCCCTAGTCTCTTAAACAATATCAAATAATTCTGAACTTCAAGAAGTTGGTAAAATTAGAGCAGTGAAGATGTGGATGACTTAAAAAAGCTGAAGTCTGCCTGCAGAAGTATTAAACAAGCAGATTGAGGAGAAGCTTCTCATTAACAAATTAGAGCAACTGCATTTAGCCTACATTTTGAAAAAACATACACGTTTTTATAGAGACTGTAGTTTGGCCTATAAGTGGAGAAATTACTTCTAGTTTTGTGTGATTTCATTAACATCTAACCACTGGGTGATGAACTCAGTAGTTGCTGCCAGACCAAGCAGTTCATATAGAAATGGAAAGCATTTTATTTTTCTGAATTGGATTTTGGGAAAGCACCACACATAGGAAGCAGAGGCCATTCCAGTGGGATATGAAAAGCCACCATAAAAGCCTATGGGAATGAGCTTGAGCATTTTATGTGCTCATCTATCAGTTTGAATTTGTTGCATTAATGCTTACTTTTGGAAGAAAAAAGAGGTAGGGGTTGTTGGTTGGTTGGGGTTTTTTTCCCTTCAACCTATTACAGCTTTTAACATTCTTTAAAAATTAAAATTATAGTTTAAAAATTAAATTCCATTCTCAGAGTAGGAATGGTGAGAAACTTATTTGATAAGCCTCTGTGTATAAGGAGGATTCAATAAAATGAATATGAAAATGAGTTCCACTGAGTAAGTACTCTGTGATCATGTTCCTCACTGATGTCATACTTCACTAGTATGTTCTGAATATTAAAACAAAATACTTCAATTATTGCTTCATCAGGTACTTAGACTTTCTTTTAATGAAAACTGAACTAGAGTTGAATAATCAGAATTGATTCTAATTTAATTTTATTCTAATATGCATGGCCTTCTGTTTTGCATCTGCTGTCAGTTTTGTGGATTTTATTAGAATAGATACGTCAAGTCAGATACTAAGATCTATTTTTGCTTATATAAAAAGATTAAATGTTAGATGCTTGTAGTAGAATGTGATGTTGGAGCAGCAAGTATCTAACTGTTAAAACAGTATCTCATGAATATTTTTAAACAGAACCTACTTTTCTGGCATAGTTGCTGTACTTCTGACAGGAAGTTACAGTGAGACTTTATATAAATATAATTGTGAACACTTGAATATAACTGTGAATCATGAAAGTGAATATCAGAGCAATAACCAGAACATTATGTATCTGGACGTCTCTTTTACAATGGCAGAGTTACAACAGCAGAACTGTGTTAGCTTATTTTGCTTTAATGGAATTATTTTGCATTTCCTTTTCTCTCAGTATTTTAATTTTGTGAGTTGATTCTGCTTTTCTTGGAAGCCAAGAGGTCTCTGCAGCAGCTGCTGCGGGTATCCACTGCCATGCTTAATGGCATGGTTTGAATTCTCCTGTTAGTGTGGTGGTGGGATTACTGAATTAGTGCTCAAATCTCTGGTCTTGTGATTGTACTTTTGCAGTAACCAGAGCTGCATGCTGATACCTTATCACTTTCATTTCTCACAGAAAAAAACCCAAAACAACCAAACAGGAACAGGCTGATTGTTAAATAGCATTTAGAAGCACACGTAGGGATACAGAAACTGTTACCGCTTAAAGCAGGTTTTTGCAACAGGGAGAGAAGGAGTGGAGACAGGATAGGACAGGGCTGAGGGAGTGAAAAGCTGTGGCACGCCCAGGCTGAGGACACAGCCACAAGCGATGGAAAGCATCCTGCACTCCTCTGCTTGAGGCTCGCACTCGTGTGCCACCAGAAAAGGGTCTCACCCCCTCTAGTGGCTTGCATTCCTCTTTGGTGGTGATAATACTACAAACTTAAGTGAGCACGTATAGCTAGAGTCTAGGGGCTCCCAAAGATAAGGGGTGACTCTCCTACAGCTTCATTTTCCGCTATTTCTTGTACACTTCTAGCACGGCGGCATGTTTTGTAAGTGTTCATTAAGCCTAAATGGAGCTAGCCGTCCTTACGGTGCCTCTGCGCTTGGGGACAGTCGTGCCCCCCGTGTGCGCGCAGCGCGGCGTTGGGCCGGCCGGGCTCCCCGTGCTCGCAGCCCTCAGCCGCGCCCGCTCCGAGCCCTCCGCGGCGCCGCGGCGCCGCTCGCCCCTGTCCCCGCTGTCCCCGCTGTCCCCGCTGTCCCCGCTGTCCCCGCTGCCAGCCCGTGCACAGCGCCACCGAGTGGAGCCAGGCTCCGCAACGGCAGCCCGCGCCTCGGGCTTCCTATCTCTTTTTATTACCTCAAAGTCCTCGCCAACTTGTACTTCTGGCTCTAATACCTGCCTAGGAGAGGCTTCTCGTGTCTGCCTTAAATACTGAACAAACGATGTTTGCTATTTATTTGTCCCGGCTACACTGTGTAGCCTCAGACCTTATTTTCCTCCCATTTTTCAGCTTTCCTCTGCGGCTGACAAGATGAAGAGACTTTAAGTGTGCTTCAGGTACTATCACTCAGAAATAGTCTTATGGCTGCCTGATCCAAGAAATGGCTTGCACTCAATAGCTGTCTCCCTGTTCGTCCATGAAGTTAGCCAGCATCTCTGCATGTATTGGTGCTCCAATACAGCAGTATCATCAGTGATTAAAAATTGAACAACATTTCTTTTTGTTAGATGCTGAAAGTGGCTGAAAATTTTATGACAGAATTTTTTTCCAGTGGCTTATAGCTTTGTCACATTTTAGATGTTTAAGGTGAATGTGTGGGGCTTTTTTTCTCAAGAAGAAGCTCCTTTGAATTTTTCCTATTTTTAGTCTATTCAAAAAATTTCTTTTCTCAAACTGGTTTTGAAAATATTTTCTTTGATGAGCTATTGCACATTAAAATTCTGGAAGGGAATTCTTGACACTTGGCTGTGAGCTGAGATATATACATCTTGGAACTATGAGAAGCCCAACCACTGTTTATATGGTTTAAAAAAGTTATTTTTTCTTTTAATCACATCTTCCGAACTTTGTCATTGCTAGTTTACGGCTCGTGCTACACCTCTCTTGTTTTTCTTCTCCTGCTTCAACACCTGCATCAGCATTTTTGCAACAAGCAGTGTTGTCTTCCTTCTGCATATTTCCTTCTACCCTGTTGCCATGCTTTTGCTAGCATCCCTCTTTCTCCTTACACCTTGTGCAGAGGGAAGTATTTATGACACAGGTAAGAGTCTCCGTGGATTTGCTATTTGATAGAACTCATGTCTCACTTCTCATTCAAACACTGCGCAAATATTTGGTGGTGACAAAAAACCTTTTGGTTTTATAACAACTTTTGCATGTTCAAAAGGTTACACAGTAAATAAATTCTTCCTCATATTCACATGGAACTTCCTGTGAATCAGTTTTCTGCCCACTGCATTTTGTCCTGCTGCTGACACTACCCAGCTCCCTCAGACTTTACTTACATGAGAGGTGCTCCAATCTCCCAGTCACGGAGCCTCTCCACTAGACCTGCTCCAGGATTTCCATGCCTCTCTTACATGAGGTGCCCAGAACTGGACACAGTAAGACAGTGCTCCTCATTTCACATTGCTCAATGGAATAGAAAGTGCATTAATAATGTGCATGTTATCATTTCAAGTGTTGGGATAAAGCTTAAAGTCAGTAGCATTAATCACTGGGCTCTTCATGTGTTGATAGCCATGTGAAGCCGTAAGGCTCCTTCAAGGAATCTAAGGCTCAAGCCAGCAGATGTCCCCAAACTGATGTGCACTTGTCACAGCACAAAACAGAGAAATGTATGTGGTATGTGCCTGTGTAAGCAGAAATAAGAGATTTGTGGACATATACAGGGGAGAACTAGCAGAGCCCTGAGTAAGACAAGTTTTGTCTGAAGGTTAACTCAGAGGATTAACACTTAGAGCAAAAAGTATGCTCCTGATTATTTTCTTTTTGCTTCAACCTGATGAGAATACACTTAATACACTCATTATATAAAATAACATTGCTTCAAAGCAATATCTGCTTTTTTAGTCTAGTTCTCCTTATAATGACACCAACTTGCAGTCACAATTGTGCTAAATGGGCCTAAATCAGTGAGTAAAATTCAGTACTTCTATCAAAATATAAATATTAAATCTGTACCTGTTTTATTGTCTCATGATCAGAAATATCTCCTCAATGAAACAAGCCCAATCTCATCTCATGTATTTGAAGTTTCCCCACGCAATTTCTAGAAATCACAGAAGTTTTGGTGGTAGCCATTCATGACCTGACTTTTGCCTTCTGAAATCTGAAGAGTACAAAATGACTGGTTGCTACCTTTGACATTTCTTTTGCACTTACAGAAACATGAGAGGTACTGGTTTGCTACTGATTTTGTTAATGTGATGCCATTACCATGGTCTGCCTTCACACAGTGTGTGGGAAGGGAAAGGTTTTTTCATAAATACAAAACACTTATAAATTCAAAATGCAGCTTAGGTGGGGTTTTTTGAAAAGAATGTAAATAGATGCTGAACATAGCAGCAGGAAATTGATTTTTATATTCAAAATAAAGCTTTATGGGTATTTGTGTATTTATTGCAGTCAGTCTGGTAGCTCCCGTGTAGCTGTTGGTAATGAGCCTGTTTAGTTATGGTAGGAAGTGTAACATTTGTCATCATGTAAATCACACGTCTGCAGGATGACTGTGGAAGTCTTGGTTTTCAGCATGTTTGGCCACATACTGGACTGGACACTGCCAGATTTTGACACAGAAATTCATGGTTTCCATTTCCTTTGACTTTATGGCACTTCATTTCTCAGCTGCTGGCATCTGAACACAGTATAACTTTACAGAACTATCTCCTCCCTAGGAGACCTAAGAGCTACTCATAGTCCCAAAAAAGGGAAATATTAAGGAGAGGGTCTGGAACCTCTGAAATTGGAGTCTGCAACCCACACTGATAACTAACACAGAAAACAAGCAATGCCTGTCCAGTGCCTTGGCTGTCCCTTAGTACAGAGAAACTGTGGGAGAAAGGAAAAAACTCCTTGGGGAACAGGGAAAAATTCACTGTTGTTACAGACAGACAGATTTATTTATTAAGAACGTAAACTTTTATAGTATGCGGGAGCAGGTGAAAAATCTGGTTCTCAATGAAGATTTCTTAGGAAATGAAAACATTTTGTCCTTCGTACTTTTGTGGTGATTTCATGGTACTTTGAAATCTTCTACTGATGTTCATTTAGAAGCACTGGCTTGCAGTAACTCCCCAAGTCACTGGCAGAGCTGAGAAAGAAACCACAACTGACTGTTTACTTCTATGTGTCCTGGCTACTGGGCCTAATCTTCTCTTCCATTTAAAAGAGAGAAAACAATTCTATGCTGATTATATTCTGAGTGAGATGGTGACATTGAAGGCAGCATAACTGCAGCTGTCATGAGGAAAAGCGAATTGTTGAATTTGGTTAAAGGACATGAAGATCTCAGTGTAATTATTGAGTAGACAGCTGAGTATTTGGAGACAAGTAAAGCTACTCTACCCAGGAGTTTAAGGACTGCCCCTTAGCGCAGGGAGGGAATGTGACCTGCCAGGTCAGTCTGGGGAGAGGGTATAAGGGCATTCAGGCTTTTAGGCTGCATTTGTTTGCAGTTCCTGTTGCAGGCCAGCAGGAATATGCCCGGTAGTGCTTGTGGGGCCCCGTGTGCTGCTCTGCATAAGTGGCACTGCTCAGCCACCAGTGAGATCGTGTGACACTGCTGGTGGTGCAGAGATTGCCTGCCAGCCACATGCATGAAAGCAGATAAAGTTAGACATACCCCTGTGCTCTGGAGCCTCCTTTCCCCTATCAATATGGATTTGGTTTTTGGCTTTCCATGAATCTGTGCAGGTGTAAAAGTGGATAGATGGGGAAGGAAGGAGCAGCAGTGCCAATGCCAGAAAAGGCTACTTGTTAGACCAGCAGCTGTGAGAAACAGGAGACTGAAAAAGTGCGTGTAGGGGGGGTTTTGTTAGGTTTTTTTTGCCCAGTGATTTGGTGTCGGGAGAGTTGGGTTTTTTTGTTAGGTTGGTTTTGTTCTTGTTTTTTTTTTTTTTCCCGGCATATGAAATCAGATTTAAAGTTACAAATTAAAAATTATTTGTTTTCAGAATTGATAAAATCTTTGCAGCAAGCTTTTCATATATAAAATGCCTTAGGCAATTTGTATAAGAATATAGAGTTCTTTGATTCTTTGCATTTGATAGTACTGCACCATCTATTGGTCTTTCTCAGTGAAATCAATTTATGCTTTGAGTTCAGTTCCTAAAAACACCATAAAATTCCCTGTGACACAGGTACTGGTAAAAATTTCATCATGAAAAAGCAGCAAGAACAAATCCCATTTACAAGACTGTGTAGTATTTCAGGACAATTGACAGGCAGGCCTCCAGAATTCACCCATTCTTTCTTGGGCTGTTCTAGTTCCATGAATAAAGAAAATACTTTCCTTATAGAAGTAGTGAATTTCTTACTATTAAAAATAGTACCTAATAAATTAAAGACATTTTTTGTTTTGATAAATATTAGATAAATTAATTGCTCCATAAGAAGAGATTAAATTGACAATAATAATTTTGAGGAGAGAAGAAACTGAAAAAGAAGACAGAAAAGATGGAAAAATGTGTGGGTGTAAGAACTGAATAAGATTGAATGCATATTGAAACATACTCTAAACTAAGAATGATAGTTTCTTAAGCAGATAAGAAAAACAGAGCATTGGGAAAATATTTAAACTCATGGAAAAGAAATAAAAGCAGAAGGAGAGCAAATATGGACAAATGTGCAGTGAACTGAATTTGATTTTTTTGTTGTACTTCTACTCAGCTTTAAGAAGCAGGGGTGTGTGACCCAGGGCACTTTCCTGATCACACAGCCTTGCCTTGGTGAGTATTCATTGCTTGATGAATGTCAACTTGTGCAGTCCAAAATTATGGAGGAAAAAAGAGGAAACCTACTCAAACCCTAATCAAATCAAAGAATACTGTTCTATTCTTGCACTTTTTATTAAAATATTTATGAGGGGAGCATAGATGGTCTTCTGTTCTGTATGATGAACGGAAATAGTTTTCCTACTATTTCTGTACCTTAAAGACAAGATATCCTTACTCAGTTTGTGATGTATTTTGACCTCTGGTACTACAGAATCAAGCTAAATTAACCCTGAAACTACTTCAGGGCTCATTAGTTATGATACTGCTTAACTGGAAGAAAAGCCTTACTTGCTGTGTGATCTGTAAAAGTTTAAAATAATTTGGCCCTTACTGAACTGCTAATAATGTAGACAGAAACAAACCCTTAACATCAGTAAATTTGCACCAAGGAAGACAGCAGCCTATTGATTTCTGAACACAGCTCAACTACCTGAAATCCAATGCTCTTCAGTGTGCCATTCAACAGCCGTATTAATATCAATACCCTACAGTTTTTCTTCTCAGGCACACAGTGAGAATTATATATAAGTATATGTCTGGAAGAACTTTGTGTTGCTGGAAGCAAAATGCATGTCTATAAGTAATGGGAACAGGCTTGCTGATGTACCTGATTTTCTGTATAAAGACTTTGTTGTTTGGTTTTTTGTTGTTGTTGGTTTTTTTTTCTTGTTGTTGTTGTTGGTTTTGTGGTTTTTTTTATTTGAACAGAGCTTTGTTTAGATACACAATCATTTCAATCCAAGATTCAAAACATTGTATGATTTTCAGAAGGGGCAGGATGCTGTGTGTGAGCTTACTAGGCATGAGATTAATAGCTTTGAAAATTTACGCTGCAGCAGATGACTCTTTTACTCTCTGAGGGTGTATCCCATTGTATGTTTCATAATGCTGTTCTCACTGAAGGGTCATTTAGGCAGCTGTTCTGAACTGCTCCTCTTCTGTGCTCTTCACCAAGTTGCCCCAAAGAAAGAAAGGAAGACAAATGGCCTCATTTGAAGCTGTAGGAAAAACATGGCCACTTGCAGATGAAGGAGAAAGAGATATGTAATTGGTACCAAATGCTGATGCTTCCACTATCACAGCTAGAAAAAGCCTGAGCACTGGGGAACAGTGTCTGAAGGCAGAGACTGTAATGTGAAAATTTAAATACTTTTCTGGACCGTTGTCTGAGACTCTGTAGGCAAGACTGGAATCATAAGCTTGGGACAACCATATTTTTCCTTGAATTAAATAACTTACTTTTATTTTTTTTTAAAGTCTGCAACATGCAAGTCTCCAAGTATAAAAGACCACTACAGGAAATAATTCCAGTAGCTGCTGTGAGAGAAGATAGGATGGGTTTTTTCTGTGTGTGTGTGACCCTGGAATCCTGTGTTTATCTTGCAGCCATGTGGAAAGTAATATGTTACTACATCAAATCCACAGAAGTCTGCAAGATAAAATTGCAATGTGGGTTTTATCAGGGAGAAGCTGCATCCAGTTTTCATGGCTCCTCAAAGGCCAGCGAACTCAGTGTCCCCAAGTTGTCTGTGCTTCACAGACAAGCGCTTTAGGTAAATAATGACTGCTGTAGTTACACCACCAGAATTCGGCAGTGCTGTTCCAGTTTATAAATAGCTTTGTCTAGAAATCAGATAGCAGCATGTGCAGGTGTGAGTCATTAGTGCAGGAGACACAATGATGTGTGGAAAAAGCATGGCTCACATCCAAACCAGCCCACTCACTTTCATCAGCCCCTTGAAGTCTGCAGCACAGAAAATAAATTTTTCGAGTCAGGATGCTGAAGCCCACTCAGATTCAAAGGCGCAGTAATATGGAAGCCAGTGCTTCTTCCAGTACCTTCTTGATCAGTCATGCTCAAAAGGCAGTTTTGTAAGTCAGTAATTTACTGTCTGAGTTAATTATCACAATTTCGAATAACATACACAAATGTGTGTCCAATGTGCTTTCTGTAAACCATTGTTTTAAAACACATAAGTTCTAACGGATTAAGAAAATATCCAAATTATTATTTGATTTTCTTTTTAAAATTTCATGAGTTGAAACTGGAAACAGTTAATGATATTGACCTCCTTGGCTGGAGAGTTAATGGAGGGTGTAATGAAGAAATCAACAAGTACCAAAATAGCACTTCGGATAAGGTGCTGGTTTTGGAGGGAATTCAAAGGAAAGAAAAAACGAGCTCTTAGTTCAAGAACATTTAGTTTTAACTATTCGGACAAATTTTATCCTTTCAAGGCTTATCTTAAGCTGAAAGGAGATACCTTGAGTCCTGATGCCAGGTGAGGGTTCTCAGCAAAACAACTGAATTTTCAAACAGGATTCAAGTTATTTTCATAAATAAAGTGAAGAGACAGAAGTAAGTGAATCCTTTTTCATATGAAAGCAAATTTGCATCCTAGAACTTGTATGTTTTCAATACTGTAGATTGAATCACTGTTTATCTTCATAAATTGCATATTTTACTATTTGTTGGACAATCTTTTTTGCCATATGTCTTCTTTTTCCTATTTTTGCAGTGAAGTAAAGAAAGAAAATTGAAGCATGAGTTTGGATCACTTTCTCTAAAATTTTGAGATTAGGTCTTACCAAAAGGTACCATATATTTTTTTTGCTTTTGCACATATTTTTTTGCTCTGTCATTGAAATTACATTTAGGATTCAAAGTTCTGTGCAGAGATTATAATCTCCTTTCCTTTTTCTATTGGCAAGTTCTTGTTCATGGACTAAACAAAAATTTGTGATATTTGGACATCCTGGTAGACATAGAATAGCATTATCCAAAAAGCAGGAAATGTCAAACCCTTCAGGCTGTATTAAAAATTACCTGGTTCCACAGAAATTCTGTTAATATTTATGCTCAGCTTCTTCTGACTAACATCTGCCAGGAAAGGGTAAAAAAAAATCTGCCTTCTGTGAAATTGGTACAGCCAGAATTGATTAAAAACTGCCTGAGGCATAAACCATCTTTCTCCATTTTAAAGACAACAAAATTCTGTAAAGCCATGTAAATCCAAATTATGATGTAAGAGGTATAACTGCAGGTTCACAGTGATGTAGATCAGAGCACTGTTTGGCTCAGTTACTTGTCTGCTATTGTTTCTTGAAACTGTGCTCATCATGACGAAGAAGTAATATGTAATTGCTCAATACTTTTCTGTGAATAGTTTTATTAAGAAAGCAGTTCAGGAATTTTTCTGTACTTTGTGATAGTCTTTCAAAATCTCATTTCATTTGAAACAAATAAAAATTAGCCTTTTTCTCCCTTCTTGGGGTTTTAGAAGTCATTCTGTTGTCTTGGAATCAGGTTACTTTTCATTTGTCACCAATTCAGTAGTTGCCAACCTCAAACCACTACGAATAGATAAGTTTCCTTCCAGCAAATTCTCTGTCACTTTACATAGTAGCTGTTCTAAAGATATTATTACTATACAGTGCTTTTTTTCTTCCTCAGATATGAACTCAACATGAGGGTTTGAGCTGTTTTGTTAAAGGCAAAGGTTTGTAGGGTTTATTCCCCTACTTCCTCATGTGAAACATTTTCACAATGTAGTGGGTACAGGTTACAATATATGTTAGAAGTGCTTTTAATCAGGTCTGGAAATGCTATAATAGATGTGAATTCAGATTGCCTAATTTGTATAATCAGATTCAAATAACAACATGTGTCAAGTGTGTCCAGTTGTATAATCAATTCTGCTAGAATAAGATTCTGTGCTTTTGCAGAAACATTGCATTCCTAAGAAAAATCTTATGAGTAAAAATGATACATTGAAATTCACCACATTCCTTACTATTATTTTTCATCTTAAAAAGTGGAAAAAAGAGTAAGAGCAACTCTCTGTAGGAATATATGAAGAGTAGACAGGTGCCACCAGCATGAAGTGCCATGACATTCAGTACAATATTAGTCACTAAATATACATTAATTCAAAATGTGCAAATGTAGACCACCACTGGAAAATTTCCCAATGTTGAGGAGAAACTCAATAAAATTATCTAAGGATATATGTAAAAAGTATGATGTGATTATGTTGTGTTGTGGTGCTTCTATGTATTATGGAAGAAAAGGTCAAGGTACAGATGCATCTTGGTTGGAAGAGACATATAAAACTATGTGATGAAAGGAGGGGTCACTTATGCTATTTGTTGTCCTTTGTAGGATATTTCCACTCAGTTGAAGATTTTTTCTGTTTGAGGGTAAATTTTTGTTGCCTAAGAAACACTAGAGGCTCTTTGTTTGACAAGCAGTAGTGTAAGGGAATATAGTTGGTATCTTGAGTCCTTGGCGTTCTTTTAAGCTGTCACCAAATTATGCATCTCACTTAGGAAAAAATGGCTTCACTTTTTTTTTTCTAGTGCAACAGAACCAACCATTTCCATCACTCTGGAACTGATGCTGCAAACAGTGAGAAGTTGCGTGAGCTAAACTTATTCACACCAGGCACAATGTAACCTGGTTGGTTAATGTGCTAGATTCAGGCTTTGTGTTCCAGTTGGAGCTTCAGTTGGAAGGATTTTGCTGACATTGGCTCCTTCAGTCGGGCAAAAATGGCCACCTTGCTGAAAGAGCAGTTCAGCATGGCAAAGGATCAGGCTTCTGCAGTAAGTTCTGCCAGAAACGTTCACTCTTAAACAAAGCCCAGTATGAAAAATAGGCTACTGTTCAAATAATTTCTTCTTCAAAAATCACAAAACACATCTTGAAGTATGTGAGAGAAGAACCTGAATAAAAACTGATATCATTGGGATCTCAGTGCAGACTGTTACATATAAATTAGCTAATTTTTTTCTTTGTTAAACTGCACATAGCAGTCATACAACAGCAGGATTAAGTTTCCCTCATGACTCTACACAGCATGTCCAGTTGTGGGCTCCCCAGTACAAGTATGTCCATGAATGTACTGGATAGAGTCCAATAAGTGTACAGGAAGAGGATTAAGGAACTGAAGTGTCTCCCTTATGAGGAAAGGCTTAGGGAACTGGGACTGTTTAGCAAAGAAGAGAATGCTCATGGAAGGATCTGATCACTGTGTATAAATGGGGGATGGTACAATGCAAAGATGCATAGCCAGGCTCTTGTCAGTGGTGCCAAGTGACGGGACAAGAGGCAATGAACATACACTTAAACATGGAAAACTCTGTCTGAAAGTCAGGATACACTTTTTTTATTGTTAGAGAGACAGACAAGTTGCTCAGAGAGGTTGTGAAATCATCACTCTTGGAGATATTCAAAAGCTGTCTAGACAAAGTCCTAAGCAAAAAGCTTTAGGCAGTCCTGCTTGAGCACAGAGTGTTGGACCAGGTGACCTCCAAAGGCCTCATCCAGTCTCAGCCAGTTTGTGATTCTGGTCCTGTATCTGCACTGTGGCTCTAAAGAGAAGATTTTAATCCATACAAAAGTGAAAGAAGGCATCTTCATTCAGTTACGGATAAGTCAAGAATTAGTAGAAGTAGTTTCAGTTTGTGTGCTCTAATACTTATGGTCTGCAGGAGGAAGTAAGTGGATAAATCTCTTTCTCATCATAAACAAGAACTGGGAGTTGGTAACTGAGTTGTAAGTAGAACTGTTACTTGAAGATGATATTCTCATTATATGGATGCATGAGGAATTTATCTCTTGGTTTCAATGCCTTTCAGTTAGCATGGTCAGTTATTATATATATTGTCTGCCAGATGACAGATGAGTGCAACTTTAAATGGTAAGATCAAAGCCTGCAATTGTGTTGTAGGAAAGATAGCTTTGAGGTGATACTTATTAATTCTCCTATGCCAATTTAAAGTTCTGATCTGCAATTCCTATTTTTAGCATTGGTAGTATCAGTCTTCACAGCTCCCACTTTGCCAATACCAAGATCTTCCCAACTCATGCAGTGACATTTATAAAGCTGGTTCCATTGATTCAAGCATAGTAGAACCCAGGAGTCTTTCCAAAATTTTGACAAAATCTTTCTTTGTGACCTTTTTCCTGCCTTCAGAAATCAGTTAATTTTTCTTTGGCTCAGTTTTGCTGTCTCTAGATAAAAATTACTACCTGACATTGCTGCTGTAAAACTTTGTTCATGATCTGCCAGAGTGCTTTGAGACACTGAGATTTAGGCACTGCAGAACTGCCTGCCTTACATAACAGCTGCAGGCTCCTGTGCCTGGGGGCTGGCCTCTAGTGACTCCTCTTCAAACAGGGCAGAGCAGAGCAGCCAGGCAGTAACAGCCCCTCTTGGTCTCTCTGGAAAGCATTACACAGGTGAAATGTCCCCTGTGAATTATCTCAGATTGATTTTTTTTTTCTTTTAAAGGTAATTATATAATTTAGATATTTCAAATATAACTGATATTCATCCTTTGAAGGAGAGGAGCTTAATTTGTGGGTAGGAGTTGTGGTTTTGAAGATTCATGGCCTTTTGTGATTCTTCTTATCCCTGCTATTTCAGATGAGCTAATAAAAGCTGCGTAGCATTTCTCTGTAAGACTTTGCTACAAACCCCTGCCAATGTCCAATGGGTGGAAACTCTAGAGTTGATAAAGAAACATCATTTATAACTGTCGGGTTGATTTAAGGCCTTCTGTCTGCAGTGGTCCACAGACATAGCCCATAGCTCCACCATCCAGGTCTAAGAGCCCTCGGTAGCCCTTACAGTGAGGAGTCTCTGTGCCTGTCAGTATGTTTGTGGCACAGAAACATGTTGGGTCACTGCTTTGGTCACACTGCTGCAACTTTGCAGCCCTCCTTTGGGCTGCCTGTAGGCTGACTTCTCCTTGCCTTACAGCTCAGTGTGCATTTGCTGAAGGCCTGGGGCTAAATGCCAATGCCAGGCCTTACACTGGCATGGTGATGGTCCTTACCTGCTACCTCTGCTCTTTTTCAGTTCGTACTTCTCTTTTTAATAGAATCACTGTCATTCCTTGTCTAACTTTTTTCCTCCTCTTGTCCTTGTTTTCCCTTCTGGAAATCCTGGCTTAATATCACATGTTGAATAACTGAGTGGCAGTTTGACGTGTTTGCTGGGATGGGGCTTATTAGTGGGCATCACTGATTCAGGTTTGTGTAAAATATAGAGACATTTCCAGTGAAAATAGTTGGATTTTGCATGTAGGATATCAGATGATGGGATCCTAGAATAGCAGCCATTTTACATATACTTATTTTTGGCTTTCTAGTCTTTAGCAGAAATGTTTTCATATTTCAGATTCATTTGGGGCAACACCATTTAAAATTAGGTGCTGTTTATTCATGGTACACTTATTCTTCTTTTCACTTTATACCAAATACTACATTTAATGCAATGTTAAAATGTTTATGTCATAGCAAATATTGTTAAAAATAGGTTTAATAGCAACTTCCAGTGTTTTTGGTTTTTTGACAGTATAATTCAGCATTGCTTGTTTATATTTTTTGAGGTTTACACCCTAGTAGTGAGGGAAATAATGGATAATATCTAGCTGTAAAGTGACTGGGTCAAGAAATGTTCAAATACCTGCCAGGAAAAAATAAGATTAATAGATGTGTTCTGACTGTATAAACAGTTTTACAGGTGTGTTTTCATAAATCAAGTTCAATGTGTTGACTTGTTTTCCCATTTTAAAGACCTTGGGTGCATAGCAGAGCAGAGAGAAGATGAGGTTGTGTTGGGCAACTAGAGGGCAGTGATGGGGCCTGCAGAAAAGTCAGAGTTGAGCACATTTGGCTGCACTCCCACCCTTTCCTGCCCCTTAGTCCTGCATGCAGCAGTCTGTCAGCAGCATGGCTTGTGAGGACAGTGACCTAGATAGGAGTCAGGTTTTTAAACTGTAATAAGTCTGCTTCTACCAGAGACATGTTTTGTAATCTGTCTGGTGACGCAGTTATCTAGTTTGAATGTGTGCCAGTAATTCTGTGAGGCAGGCAATTCAGAGGCAGTGCTGAAGGATTGCTCCCGTGGTCCTTTTCAGGCTGTTTACAGACACCAAAAGCTTCCAGAGTTAGATAGTGAGCTTTATAGGGCAGAGATGCTGCTGTGTGTTTGCAAGCATTAGCGCATTTTTATGGTACTGCATTAATAACCACATGCAAATACTAACTTTAAAAAAAAAAAAAAAAAAAAAAAAGGCAGTAGAAGATAGGCCCAGGAGCCTCTGCAGGGTCAGTGATACACACCAGAGCTATGTGGATTGTAGGCACCCTGTTTGGATGCCTACAATTCATGGAGTGTTTTTACCAACCAATTGTTCTTTCCATGCTTGGGGTGGAAAAATAATTTTGGTAAATATATCATAGAATTGTGAACTTAGATGCCAATTAGATTTTATCCGATGTGTGGCTAGCCAGACCCTGCACAGCTGGCAGGAGGTAATGGAATTTGGATGAGCGCTTGTGTTTAACCATATTGCAATTGGATTTGGTTTATTGCTTTCAGAATTCAGTAGAATATTTCACTCTCTGAACCTATTTTGAACACATTAGGAAATGTTTTAAAGGGCAGCTGGCTTCCCTGATTTGGTTTCAAGTACGTCCACAAAACATATATCACTTTAAACTATAGCAAAAACTTTTCCTTTGAAAGGACTTCTTTTCTCTTTCTAGGAAGGCTGTACTAGCTCCTTTCCCCACAGGCTCACCAAGCAAGCTGTGTAAAGAGAAGTGGCTCCTGTGGCCGCTAAAGAAAACAGCTGAACCAGACAGGCATTTGCTGAGAGCTCAACCTGGAGTTTGTGCCAGAGTGAGTACACAAGCATTACTGAGAAGCTTCTTTCTTCTGTCAGACATCAGAATTGTTTTCTTTTCTGACCACAGGCAGGGGGTGCGTGGAGTATGCCAGAAGCCGTGAGTTAGACTATGTTGGATAGTTACGGCAGCGTGTGCTCTCGGAGAAGGCTCTGTGAGGGCCAAGCTGCACGTGGGGGAGGCAGGCTAAATGTCCCTGCATTTGCTAAAGGTGAAGTCAGGGCTGCTTTCCAGCCAGCAAGCTCACATTTTACCTCTGCAGTGTGCTGCCGTTGCAGCATTGGCTGGTTTTCACCATTAGCTAATAGCTTTCTGCATTGCAGGTCTGCACCCATGCAACTTTGTTGCTTTTGTACTTTCCTCTCGTAAGAGAAAATTTTAGAACTTACTTCCTGTGAGGCATGCAGTTCTAGAAAATAGCCTTTTTGCAGCTGGAACCAGGAGGGATTTTTCTTATGCAGCAAGGAAAGAGTTTGCAGATTCCATAAGGACCCTCATCTCCAGGCCGTGCAGTGGAGAGAAAGGTGGTGTCTCTTGATAACATGAATTGTCAGAAAAAGCTTGGCCAGAGGTCTCCTTCCTTTTTCTGATGATAGAAAGATTTGTATCATGTGTGAAGTGATTGTGAAATCCATACCCAGATGATGAAAAGAAGCCCTAATTTTTAGCAGTTCAGAGGAACACTAAGAAGCATTTTATTAACTTACGTATGCTATGTCTCATCATCTATGAAAAGCTGGATGAAAGGAAAATGAGTGTCACATCTCATGACATTGTGCTGCTGTAGTGTAGGTGTCCAGATGCTGATGTGCCCAGATGCTGATGTGCTCAGACAACTGTGTAACCAGGTATGGAACTTTTGGCCCGTAAAACTGTCATCATGAAGAGGAAACATATGGAAGACTGCCCTTTAAAATTCTGAGGGAGCACTGGTGTGTTTTTGAACTGATGCCATAATATAAAAGTATCCACTAACAAGCATAGTTTGTAGCTTACTCGTCCTAGTATTTAATACTGCAGAATCTGGAAATGCTTTATACTTCCAAATATCAAGCTCCTGCTTCAGTTGTTGTTGTGGATTTGAAGGTCTAATTTTGGGGCTACAATTCTGGAGGTGTGTGGAGATACTAAAGCAATGGAAATATATCCTGTGGGAAGCCAAAAGTAACTATGGTCAGTGCAGACATCTGATCTTACTGGTGTAGTTTTGAAGTAAAGATAAGTAATCTTCATGACCTAGCTGACAATGTAAGTAGCTACCTTACTGAATAGTAAAATTTCTTGTAATTATACTGTTTCCTTGGCAATTGTGTCTTAATATTCCTAACATACAATAATGAAATAATAAAATTTTAGGGTTCCCATTACTACTGCTTCTTTTCATAGATTTCCTGCCCTGATAAAATATTGAACAGTTTGTGAGTTCAGCTTTTTAGCTTTTAATGTTGCTGTGAATTTGTGACATGAGTAGCTGCTACCCAGGGATACTTACTGGAGGGTTAATTAAGAGCAACTGGGCCAGGTCACCTGGACCCTGAATGTCCAAGTAATTCACAATATAAACTTGTTAACCTGAAGTTACTGTATCTGAATAGCTTACAGTTGTCATGAAAAAAAATCCAACAAAAACTAGTGTCTTTCAACATCTCAGCATATTGATTAGTTTATTACTCAGCCTAAACACCATTTTTATAAAATGTACTATTACATACTTACTGATGTGTTTATCAATATGTCACATAGAACTATGATGAATCATTGCAACTACTTCTATTAGACAAAATAATTTAATGAGGCACATCTGTTAAAGCTGTTTTTGATTTTTTTTTTAATTCTGTCTATTTGCTTTCTTAGAAGATCACTTTAGTAAATCTGCAGAATCTTTTCCTTTAATTAATTCAAAATAGATGCGGAAGGAAATTATCTTTCAGATATATTCCCTTTTGCTTCAAAACTATTTTTAATAGCCTTCAGTTTTACAAAGGTAAATTACTTTATGTACTTCAGAAGGGTATACTGCATGTTCTTCCATGAGTTTCACACAAAAACTTTGTGCATTGGTGTAATGGAAGCATGTGGCTCAGCCTTTGGGCCGGTTTTTACCTTGGAGCACCAGGAAATTAGTAACTAGTTATCTGTCACTTAAAAGGAGAGGGAAAGGATGTGTCTATATGGCGTTATGTGCCATTTCCTCAACTTTTTACATTCTCTTTGGAGGGAAAATCTCTGAAGTGTGAATCTGGCATAAAAATACCAGCTGTGTCTCAGACAGATAAGAGTTGAATATGACGTTACTCCATATTTGTATGGAGTGTCCACAGTCATAGCATAAATATGTTAGACGTACTTGTAAAATAGTCTTAATACTGCAGATCTAAATGTGTAACCTGGAATAATAATGCAATTACTGCTTTCTATCCTATTGAGCAATTTTGGCTTTCTATCCTATTGAGCAATTTTGGTAAAAAGTCTTACTTAAAATTAAGCTACCATTAGAAACATCTTCATTCTTTGTGTAGTTGGTGCTGTATTACAGCTTGCCAAAAGTGGTTTAAGGAAAAGTCACTTTGACCATTCAGAGAGTACAAAAGAACAGTAGGCTTTTGTTTTGTCAATTTTAGTAAACAGGAATAATTGAACCACAGGGTGATTCCTCTCTACCTGACAGTTTTTTCTTTGGTTTTTTTCTTCATAATTGTTGAAATTTATTTATTTCTTTTACTGGTTTTCTTAAACAACTTGGTGTCTTTCTTCATTGTGCTGCGCCTTATTCAACTAGATTGAGTGGTGAAAAGAGTGATGTGTGTCAGTGGCTTTCCAGGCTTTTAACATTGCATAAAAGTGTTTTATGGATGGTAATTTCTGTATGTAGATCCAGTGCCTTGGAGTTTGGGTTCCAGAGACCAGTGGTTTTCAATATTGCAAGGTTTTCTTTTCTTCTCACTAAAAAGAAATTTTGGCTAGCTAGTTTTGTGATGCCTGAAGGTTCATAAGCTCCTCTTGTGCTTTCCTTTGTCACAGGGCCACATTAATTTTGGGAATAGAGATTCCAGTATGGAGACAATAAATACTAGTATTTACCTATTAAGTAAAAATGTATCCAGTCTCATTAAGGTATTCAGAATTTCACTAAAGGCCAGATTTTTCTTAAGTTAACTTTTTCTGCTCTGATCTCTTACTTGGCCGTGGTTTTTAGTACTAGTAAAAGAAAATATAGATAGGGAGGTTTTTTTGTTTCATTTGGAAATAAATACTAAACTGAAATAAGCAAAATTCTCTCAGAGAAACTCTATTAAAAAATCCATCTCTCTTATCAGTTTTTTACATTTGTACTTTATTTTTCATTTTGTGTACTCTGTCCTGTAGATCTGGTCTGATAGTTGGCTACTTTAATTACTGCCTCTTCAAAAATATGATTGTTTGTAGAGTCTAAAGTATCATTTTCCTTACAGCCATAGGTAGCTGTGATGGGAAGAGGATGAAAGTAGGGTGTTTCCAAATGAGCAGTGTAAGTGTGCACCCTTAAAGTCTGCAGTTACTGTGACAGAGAGCCAGGTGTAAAGGTACAAGATTCAGAGGATCTGAGGATCCTTTCCAAAAGCTCATCATTTCCCAAGCACAGACTAAGCAGGTATGGAACCAGTGGAGTGCTCAAGATAGATAAAGTATAACAGCAGTTGCTGCTGTTTCTGTTCTTCTGTGTTCTTTCCTCAGATGGTCTCAATTGCCCACATCTCTGGGTTAGCAGTATTTCTCTAATTAAATAGAATTTCAAACACAAATGTCACTCTCTTAATGCCAAAATTTGTCACAGACAGGATTTCTTACAGTAGACAGACAGACCAAAGAGAAGAAAGGTTAGCTGCTGCAGCATTCTTTTGGCTCTCTAAACACCAGAGTGCCTCAACTCCCACTGGCTTTGAACGTGTTAAGGCTATTCAGCAGCGGTAAAATTTACTAAAAGTCTCAGACTTAAGCCTGGGAACCACTGAGGAGTGGCACTATGTTACAGATTTCTTACCAGTGTGTGGCTTAAAAATGCTGGGTTTGGGCTTTGATCCATTGTCATCCTTGTGAAGTGCCAGTCCCACAGGTATTCAGCTGTTGGTCCAGTTTACTAACTTCACCCAGCCAACCTAAAATCATCTTGGGCACCTCAAACTCTGTTCCCAGTCCCTCCTTTTCAATCCTTTTTAATGTGTGATGATACATTAAAGCCCAGTTTTTCAAGCATGTTCTTTTAACTTTTTTTTTAACCTTCTTTGAGAAGACAAGTTCAAGACAAGAAGACAAGACAGTTTTCTGACTAATAGTGTAGGATCACACAGTGCAGGTATTCTCCAAAATCTATGTACTCCAGATGTAGAATTCCTCAACAGGAATGTGTCTCAAGCTTGCTTCTTGAGCTCAGAACAAAAAAGCAGTCCAGAAAAATAAAGAATAGTTTTCTAGGGAAGCTGTAATGTCTACAGTAATTTAAAGTAGTCTTCAGAAGACATTTTATAGAGTTGAGAATCCACAGATTCCCAGAGAAATTATGGAGGACCCAGACTTCTGGGACCTGCGAACTTAATTGTATTTGTTCTTTCCTAGACATTTGATTTCTTTCCATGCATCTGATGTGCCTTGCCCGTGATAATTTTGTTTTGTGTTTAGTGCTCTGCTGAAGAGTGAGCTGAGACCTTCCTGTGATGTGTGCCCTAAGTTTACGTCTCTTTACTTGAAGAAAGTAAAGAAATTGCTATAAACAATTGCAGTTGTTTTTAATGACTGCAAGTTCCTTTCCATACTAGGTGATGCAGATGTACCTCCCCTTCTGTGGGATTGCCATATCCAATGCCCAGCTATTTGCAGCTTCAAGGAAGGAATATGACAGAAGCAGGGTAAGTGCAAAATGTATAGTGTCAATCTTTTGTCTTTTTTCCCTGCATGTTCCAGCTATGCATATGTGTTTGCTAAGCAGACAGTTTTATTTCAAAAACTGTATTTTCAAAAGATCCCTGTCTTGATCGAGGCAGCAAGCAGAGAGTGTGGGAGGAAAATCCACTTGCAGTGGTGGCTGTGGTTTCCTGGTGTGAGTTCCACATTTTGTGGTGCTGAAACAATTGCATTTGTGGCACAGACGGTGCAGGAGAAAGTGTTACTTAGGCAGAGATTCAAGCTCTCATAAAAATCTACTCATCTCAAGCCTTTGCCATTCTGAATTTTTAATATTTAGTTCATGTGCAAATAATGTGGATATATCTTTATAAAATTAAGCAGGAAAATAAACCCCTGTATGTGAAGGGTTTTGACAGCATGCCTCCGTAGAATACACACTCATGATTGCTGGTGCCGTGCATGCATTGGGACAGGAGGCTCTGAAGTGAAAATAATGCTCAGCTCCCCTGTCATTCCCTTGTCAGAGACGTCTTTTATTTTTTGAAGAAACAAAATGGTAATTTTGAGGGGTTTTTAATAATAGTTGGCTTCTTTTTTATCATCCTTTCAGCAATGACAGGGAATTATATTTTTGTTAGCTTGGATCACAGGTCCAAAACTTCAGGAGAAATACCTCTGGTAGTGTTGAACCTGCTCTTTCTTCACAAAATACTAAAAATTCGTTTCAATTTTGTTGCCATAGTCATTAAGAACTTTCTTCGAATGAAGATTTCAGTGGATCACTCATATAAAATCCATCCCAGATATGATGCCTCCTTTGCAATGCTCCATGTATTTATTAATTCTACAACCAATACAAGAGTTTTCTGTCCTTGTATACAGGCTTTACTGGAAGTAGTGAATGACCTCTTTGAGGAACAGACTGACTTAGAGAAAATTGTCAAGAAAATTATGCATCGGGCCCAGACTCTCCTGAAGTGTGAACGGTGCTCAGTATTACTTCTGGAAGATATTGAATCACCAGTAAGTAGACTTGCATGTCATGTGTAAGTACAGAACAGCAGGTATTTTTCAGTGTGTTGTTCCTAAATGTAACTTAGGTACATACTGAAACTTTATCAACACCCCTGTTGTGTCTCTATTCCAGCAGGCTTATATCACAGCTTACTATGATAGCAGTAAGCTTTTACATTGGGCAGGTGAAATGGAAATCCAACTTTCAGAATAATTGAAGTATTTTTGATTTTTTGCAATTACTCTGTCTACTTGACCCATGAATAATTATTTCATTGCAGAGCTCGGTTGAACAGATGGATGTAAACTGTATGAAAGTATTTGACAGTTTTGACAGGGCTTTCACTGGGACTTTGCAGTACTGCTGTTCCAAGGGTATGAGAGCCTCTTAGAAATGTTTGAAGTTTTTATGAGTATTGTTATTAGTAATAAATTAAGTGGCTGCCTTTATATTGGTGGCTCCCTTCAGTGTTTTCAGGCAATTCAATATAAGCTACCCTCCTTTCTACTGATTTGAGAAGTAGTAGAAGGATAAAACATTGTTTGTAATATCTTGTTTTCCCCTACCCAATTATTATTTTTGTATTCACTGATTCTGCAGTTAATTATTTGTTGCTGGGCTCTGACAAGTCAGAGACAGAATCATAAATCTGTTTGTATGACAGAAAAAATCCCCATTCTTTTCCTTGGAGGAAAGGTATGATTCACATATCATTTCAGTTAATAAAAATTAAGAACTTTCAATGGAGTATACCCTAAATTATACTAGCTTTCCTAAAAGCAAGATCAAGGTTTTTATTTCACTTATGTTCTCTGCTATAGAATTTTTATGTTTCTAGTTAATTTTCTCTCTCTAGATTCCCCTAGCCATCCCCCTCCCCAGTTTTATAATTGCAATATATAGTTCTACTACATTCTTATGAAATGTCACTGTGTTTATAAGTATAATATGATTTTTATTTTTCACAGAAATGTCCATTGTGTTAGGAGGTTGTAGGTGGCAGATCATTTTTCTGCTCTTGGTACTATTTCTGCCTTTGAGCTTGGAGGGGCTTTTCCCAAACCACAAGCAATGAGTTCTTATTCCTCTAGACAAAATTGTGAAATATGGACAAAAAGCTTAAACTGTTTCTAGATGGTCATAAATCTCAGCTTAATTTGGAGTAGGAGAATAGCATCTTACCACCCACTTGATAATATTTAAAAGTGGCAAAACAGTTATTTTCCTGACTTTCTCCTATTTTGGAGGGTTAACATATATATCAAAATAGATCTCCTTAAAGTAACTCAGTGTCTAGCCATGTGTAAGATACTGTCATTTGTACATTGTGCAGGGGACTTTTATGATTCAGAACCAAAGTGAAGATGGGAACATATCCAAAAACAAGGCCTCTGTTCTGTGTCACTTTTTGCCACTCCTAAGACGTTTCACTTATGTGCTCCTGACACATATGTTCAAGTGTGATTGGTTGCAGTTAGTAATGCAAAGCTGCTTTTCTGTTTATTTTCCTATATTAAAAAAGTGAAGTTTGAACAAAGCTCCATAATACATGTCCCAAAAGCCTTTAAAGGGAAGCATATACGCTTGTGGAAAATAGTTTTCTGAAGGAATCTAAAGAAAGCATTTGATTTTGATATTGATTTTTAGGGAACTGTGCAGAGCATGTATTTTAAACATGAATTCTCCATTGAGAGAATATATATTTGTACTTTTATCCTAAGACTATTGGGTAAAAATACAGTTTAAGTAGAAGAACCTTATGATGCTGTTTTCTTAGATGTTTATTTGTCTTAACAGCAATCTTAAGTTACTTGTTTTGTAACAGGTGGTGAAATTCACAAAGTCTTTCGAATTGTTATCTCCAAAATGCAGTGCTGATACTGACAACAGGTTAGTGCTCATGTCTTCTGTGGTTATGGGTGACTACATTTTTCACATAGTTTTAAGTTTTGCTTGGTCAAGATTTTATTTTCTTATGGAGCTTTGTGTAGATTTGATTGAAGAGAGTGAGCCTATGTTTTTTACTCAGAGAAGACACCTGCTTGCTTCAAATGGGGGCTTGCTTGAATAAATACGTGTGCCTATATTTTTCATATATGTATGTTTGTGTGTGTATATATGCACTAATGTTCTATCATTGTCTCAGGTAAGAAACCAGGGGAAAACTGATTTTTTATGGTTGAACTCATTGATGACATGAAGTTGTTGTTGTTTTGTGTGATTAATATAGAAGTAAAAATTACAAAATTATTTTAGATTGTTGATCTCTTACAAAATTCCTCTGTACAGTTGTGTTGAGAGGTTTCCAGAAAATTTTTATTTTTGCTGTTGTCAAATTGGAAAGCCTTGAAACCACAGAGCATATGTATTTCCTAGAAACTGTGTTCCTATGACTAAATCTTGTTTGGAAGCCCAGTCAAAATGGAAGTATATGTTTTGCTTAGTAGGATCTGTAAACACTTATAAAGGGCCAATTTTAAGTAGCAAAAGAAAGATTTTTGTTCATGTGAGGTTGTTACATCAGTCCCTGCAAGGTTACACCACTGGTAGCAGTTCACATTAAATGTCCTATATACCACATGAGGGGATGGGGATTCAGGGCTATTCAGGGCTGTTGAACATTTCTTCCATCTTTCAGGGCTCAGTGTTTATCACACAGGTTTTATGCAGATTAATTCATACTGATTCTGAAGGAGAATTTTCCATATCAAATGGCTGTCATGGTGATAAACCTTTTCATGGATTGATTTTAGAGCATTAGAAAAATGGGTAGGGTTAGAAAATTTCTAAGATGTGCAAGCTCACATCAGAGTCCAGGGTCACATAGAACTATGGGTAGAACCTATCTCCTTTCCATGTCCTGGTATGGGGATGGTGAAGCAAATGGAAAACAAGCAGTAAAAAATAGAAAGATTTAAATATGAATAAATAATCTGTTGATTCATCTGGGAATCACAAGTTTCTTTTGACAAAGAGTTTAAGAGTAGCAGTTGGTCTTTCCCAGGGGGTGAAAATATATTACTTTTTTGCAGGGACAGGAGCGTGAATCAAGGAATGTGGTTGTTATTCCTGTTTTTCTCGAACTTGATATGTAGCCAGATTAGTCAAAACAATGAAGAGTGGTTACAAGATAACCAAGCTGGCTCATTTCTTGTTACCATAGTTATATTAGCATGTTGCCACAAAGCAGTTTGTAGTAGCCGGCTCTGCTTGTAGTCAAGATTATTTTAACTTAAGTCCAAGACAAACACACAATAAACACACAACCTAGCAGCTAGTCTTTATAAGATTCATTAAGGTATATTTCTGTGCATTTTAACATAAAGATGTATCGCTTTTTCTTTAATGATTTTTTTCCTGTAGAGAGTGAAGTTGCTTTTACAAAGACCAAGGTTAGACTAGCAGATATGATGTCACATTTGGATCTAGCACAGGCACAGCTTGAATTATTGGCACTATTGCGAAAAAATAAAGGTTATTTAGGATACAGAACAATGCCGCAAGCCCTTGACATTTGAGCATTTTTCTAGTGAGTTTTGCCCTTTTCACTCTACATTCTGCAGCTGTAACTGATGTAAAGTCATGAGACTTTTCATGTGGGGGAAAAAATGGCAAGACGAGTTTCTTCACCATTACAGCAGTTTAGAAAAACATCATTTCTTTGAAATTTTAGTTGAAATCCAAAGACATTTTAGGCTGAGAACAGTTCTCATTATGTTTTATCTAAATGAGAAAGAAGGTCCTAAGACGATATTTCATGCCCTAATACACTTTCTCACACAATTTTATGAGTTGGCTTTTCTTTTGCCCTGCATAAATCTGGGTGATAGCAGCTCACCTGTTAAATACCTAAATATCATAATAAATACTCATACTTATTTTCTTTGCTGTTGTTTGTAAAGAAATACCTTGCAAGGCCACACTTGCCTTTATCTGTTCAGTTTCCAAGTTTTCATCACACACCATGATTAAATTTGTTTATTATCCATAGTGGCACACTGATGCTCTTGTTTTTCCCAGCAATTTTCTTCTTGAAGTACAAGTTTGGCAAGTCCCCTAAATTTTCTCTCCCTTTGAAAAAATACTACACAAATATTAGAATCTTTGGGGGCTCAGTTCTGGTATGATCTCGATGAAGATGAGCCTGATGGAATGTGCTGTGGACCTTTCCTGCACAGAAGCAGCAGTTTTGGCAGATGAAATTCCATTTTAGCAGGTAGCTGAGATGACAGCTCTCTAACCTGGGTACCAGTGGTAGTGGACAAGTCTCCTGCTTGGGCCAGAGTATCAATTGTGTGGGCAAAAATATCTGTGCTCCTTCCCACTTGGGCTGGTACAGAGGAAGTGCTGAAATCCCTCAACTGTTTTACTGTCCCTGGGATGATGTGCCTGTCTTCTGGAGTATGGGTGTAGAGTGCTTGTTAGGAATGGAGAGAACATTATAGAACCCACTTTTAAAACTTATTTATGACTGTTATCTTGTTTCTTTTACTTGAATTAATTTGCTGCTTAAAATGTTTGACACCGATAATGCAGTCCTGATGTATGTGTCTTATATGATAATATCATTCAGATAAATTATGAACTGGGAACTATGCATTTGAAATTAGATCCTTATCCTTAAAGATTTTTTTCTTCTAGAGTATTTGAAATAAATTAAATTTAAACATTTTTTTATAAATCTGATTTTTTTACTTAGCTCAAACCCTGTTATATTTATGTAAAGGTCTCTGTCAAAGTATACACATAACATTAATTACAGTCACTCAAAATTCTTATCCCAAATGAAAGTGGAATCCTTTAGATTTATGTAAATCATTATTTTTTTATTTATAGTCTTTTAAGAATATTAAGGTTTTTTTAGATAAATGATAGAATTGAATTAGCCTCCAGAAAATCAATGCAGTCAACAAAAATCAATCCTTTCACTTTGATTGAGTCTTTCAAGGATTTCACTGTTCAGCCTGCTTTCATTCATGAGGAATGCTTCAAAGTCTCAAACTATTGTAGTCTTCTCCATAGCTTCTTAGTAACTTATTTCTAAGTAATGTTTCTCAGGTGTTAAAAATTTACCTGTTTTCTTCTCAAAACTAAGTCAACAGGCATTGTTTTAATATTCAGTCATGAGTAGCCAGACATTGCCAAAGTCAAGAACCTGCCTGAAATAAGCCAAAGAGCTCTTTCCTGCTGATTAGGTGAGGTATGACGTGAGGAATTTAAGGTCTGCTAAACACTGAGGTTTCTGAGAAGCTGCAGTGGAGTGCGGCGAGTCGAGGCCATCATTTTAGTGTCTTATGCTCATTTAGTGATAGCTCTCTAGCCTCTCAGTAATTGTGGCAGAAGCTCAACCAGGTAAAAAAAAAGGAAACCTTCATGTCTCATGTGGCTACTTGGATCTACCTGCTATATTACCTGCTGTAATATACTTGCAGTACTGATTTAAGAGTTATTTAATGATCCCTTCTTCAGCCATTCAGATATGGCATTTCAGATGCCAAAATTTTTAAAAAGTCATTTTGACAGGAAAGTTACTGAAAATAAAAATTGAAAATATCACAGATTATTAGATTAATTTAAAAATCCTTAAAAGTGTCTATTTTCAGGTAACTCTACAGAAGATATTTTTTAGAACTGGTTGCTTTTCATGAGCATTCCTGTATCCTACAGAAACTTAGAACACAATCCACTGTTGATTCATAGGTAAAATCTATCAAATATTTTATTTACTTGAGACACCAACGCTGTTTTCAATATAGAGAGTAATGTAAAGGAGAGAATTTTTGAGGTACCATTTTTAATAATACCAAATTATTGTTCTATAGTTAATTTTTGGTAAATATTAATAATTGTCAATGCTTCTGCTGTTCCTATTAATGTGTGTGTAAGACATGCTGGACTTGGAATTAACATTGACTGTATTCTTTTCTTCCCTTGCCCTGCATTTTGATAGTTTCAAAGACAGCGTGGAGAAATCATCTTATTCTGACTGGCTAATAAACAATAGCATTGCTGAACTCGTCGCTTCCACAGGGCTCCCAGTGAACATCAGCGATGCCTATCAGGATCCCCGCTTTGATGCTGAGGTGAGAGATTTTTACAAATGTAATTAATTATATATTACTTTTGAGCATCATGACTAATATAAAAATTTTGGTTTTATATCAAAGTGGCTGTGAGATGTGTGAATATTTTTTTGAATTATTTTTTTCTATTCAGTAAGTTGTCCTGGTCTTCTATGGTTTTATACTGCAAACACAGATAACTGAATTAGTGTATGACTTTAAGCACTTACTTTGTCCATGAACCGGTTTTTTTCCTATTTATAAGTGATTCTCCTACCAATTGCCTTGATATTTATGCAAACTGATTTTTATTGCTGAAAATTTGTTGGTGTTCAGTGTTTGCAGCACCAGTGTTGTTAGCTGTTGGGGTGACTAGGGCTGTGCACAGACAGAATGTGAGCATATCCAGACAGACAAATGTAATTTGTGGTCCAGCTTAGCCAACCAACAGTTTAATTTGCTCAAATACACACTGGACTGGGTACTTCTTCAAGATACATTCATTCCCAATAAATGTTGTTTGTGTATCTTAAGGTATTCATTTCCTATTAGAAAGGTGTAACTACAGATAAAAATGTAAGTATACTTAACATCTAAATAAATGTTAGAGGTGTATGGAAGGACAAAATCTTCACTGAATTCTAATCCAGCATTACTGTGGAGGACTTGGCCAGCAGTTGGACAACACATTAATCACAGCCTTGGTCAGAAAGCTTCCTAAAATATATAACTACAGTAAGTGTTCTTGGAAGTGTTTCATGTTGAGAGTTTGCTTGGTTCCAATTTTATTCCATATGTCATTAAAGGGATTATCTCTCAAACCAGCAGAATTTTTTGAAACACGAAAAAATAAAAGGGGCCTGCTGTAGAAGTATAAAAGAAAACTGCATTGATGTTAATCTGTTCAGAATTGCAACAAGTACAATTAATGCCTGGGGTGTTTAGATATGCTAACTTAAAGCAAGCTAGTCCTTGATGTTTGCAACTGTACTTGTATTATATCATCTCCTGAATAATTCAGCTATCTCTTATTTGTTTCACAGTTCTTTCCAAGTTGGAGGCACTAGCCAATACATATAAAGAAAATTATACAAAGGGCAATAATAATTTTCTTTTGATGGGTTCCTATGAAAATTTAATTCTTAAATTCAGTTTTTCTACTCAATTATTTCTACAGACAAGAGTAGTAAGAGGAACATAGTATCCCTTATTACTTAGATAGAATCAAACATACATTTGTAGTTATGAACAGAAATTCTGTTCTCTGCTTCTGTTGAAAATCATCTCTTAATTTTTTCTCAGAACACTACTTCTCACATGCAAATGTTGATGCTCAATTTTCAACTCATTTATCAAGAATTTAATGCATAAGTATTTTGCAGTTCATTTTAAGACATAAATTTTAATCAACTATTGCCCTGTTCCCATGGATTTAAGGTGGCACTCCACACCAGTTTCAGTGATGAGTTCTGAGTATGTACAAATAGGTAGTAATCTAATTAAAACCTGAATTATATATTTTGCTAGCTAGGACATCACAGTGATCCTATCCTTCTTCCCATGAATGAATTATTGCTGGTCTTTTGTTTTCTTCTATTAAAGATTGCCTGTAGCAGTGGCAGTTTTAGTAAGAGAACATCTCCTGTTCTTCTGTGAGTAGACTCATGCCACTCTCCAATCTCTTTTGAAAAACTGTTTTCTATTCACTAGATTTTGCAGCAGTGACACTAAAGAATAAAGCTTATTAATTGTAGAAAAGAGAGAATCAGTGAAATTCAAAATAATTTGTGAAGTTGTATACTGTATTAGCTAGAAAACAATAAATGAGGCAGTGAATTGTCATTGGAACAAAAGGACCAATTATCTCAAATCTAGGGTTTGGCTCCATCCTTAGATTTCTTACTAACTTGTACTTCTGCACAATTCCCTACTTACTCTCACCTTTCTTCTGAAAATGTGTATTTCCCTAAGCCTCCTTCTACAGCTGCCTTGCTAAGTCCAGTTTCAGTTTGGCAATTGGGAAGGGTACTTCTAAGGCAAACTTGTTCAATGAAAGTTATCTCTACTAATCCACCAGTGTAAGTAATCCAAAATTTGTCTGGACATTGCTTCAATTATACTTTGTCTTTAGTGCCAAATAAGAGTCAAATAGTGTAAGCTTAATGTGGCAAAGATGCCAATGTTCGTATATCCTTTGGCAATTTTTAGAATAGTCCTTATGACTTTTGGTTACTGTGGATGAAGGTTCAGCAGATTTTTTTTCTGAGAGCTGATTCGTGTGAAAGGGCATTTATAATGTAAACTTACACTTTGACATTTCTATTACTATGATTTTAAAAAAATGAAAACAGCACCACTAATGGAAGCTCTCATTTCTACATTTTAGGCTGACCAAATTTCTGGCTTTCACATAAGATCTGTTCTGTGTGTTCCTATATGGAACAGCACCCACCAAATAATTGGTAAGTCTTCCCTCATGGCTGCATAATTTTTGTGCTAATGTAAATTTAATTTTATCTCTTTAATCCTGTGTTCCTTTATCTTCTTTTTACCAGCTGAATATTGTTATGAAGTTACAGTACCTAGAATACATGCTAAGTATCCAAGAAGGGATGTTTTGACTTGGATACTGTATGGAATTTTTCAGCTTTCCAGCTGTGTTGTTGTTAAGTTATATATTGTACTGAACTTTAATAAGATGAAAACAGTAATTCTAACCATATTAGTAAAAAAATGTTTTATATGCATTGATGATTTCCTTGGGTCTCCTTCTTTAGTAGATGGGCCACTGTCTGCAGTCAAGCTAAGTGTTCATTTCCCTCTAGTGACAAACTCTGGGTGCAGTCAGGGAAGATTTGCTGGAGGGGCTTGGCAGTGGTCGGAGCTGCCTGTTGCAGTGGTGGTTGCTGGATCAGGATGTGACAGAGTTTCAGAGGATCCTTGATAGGATTCTTTGCAGCTATGCTACACCAGCAGTTGGCCCTGTGTTATTACCTGCTCTTGGCACAGAAGGGAGTGCTTCTAAATAACAGTGCCAGATTCCTCTGCTAATGCTCCTCAGAAGAACTGACGTCAATGCAATAGCAATCTATACTGGCAGGGCAAGAGTAGATCCCTGTGCCTTGTGGCTGCCAGGGAGAGCTGAGATCAGAAGTGCATTGCTGAAGGCACTTGGTGTCATGCAGGGTCTTTGAGCTTCTTTAGCAGAGGTAATGTGGGAGTTGAGTCTTTTAAAAATATGTCTTGTTTGTTGTGAACTATGCTTTATCTTCAAGAATGAGAAATAATTTGAAGTCTTGGCAGTGGATTACTCTTACAGTATTTTTCTACTGTAGCTTATTGTAGCTAAATGAAATAGAAATGTTTGTTGTAGAAATCAGCATTAGTTTGCAAAATGCATTTTTTCATTGGCTCAGTAAATTAATGCACCAGTCATGAGCAAAAAAGGGGTTATATACCCAGGTGATGCTAAACTAAGATTTTAGGAATGAAGGTACTGATTCAGTAAATTGTATTCATAACTCCAAATTTTTAGGACAACTTATGTGATTGCTGTTTGCAAAGTGATCAAGATCTTTCTCAAATAGATCTTTAACCTTTTGTGAAAACCACTGTGAGTAATTTTTAGATTTGCAGTATTATACTTAGAGAGTAAAGCATAACAGCTGAAAGTACTAGTATCAGAACAATCAGATTATTGCACATCTGTGTCTACTTATTTTCAGAATAAATATTTGCATTTTGCTTTTCAGTTTGAAATATGTGGTTTACATTCTAGCAATGAATAAAACATTCTGCATTCTGCATTAATGAATGAAGATTATAATTCATGTTAACTCTTTCTAAAGGGGTTGCTCAAGTGTTGAACAGGCTTGATGGGAAATCCTTTGACGATGCTGACCAGCGACTGTTTGAAGTAAGAGGCATTCAGTTCAGCATTAACATACATTTCAGTAGCATTTGGTATTTCTCAGTAATCTGCTTCAGTCCACTCCAGGGATGGGCAAAGGATATCTTGTCTATATTTGTGTTTTGACATTAATTCTCAGAAATCCTCACTTAGAAGGTGGCATCCTAATTAAAACAAGTCTCTGGCATCTAGTCTCTCATCTGGAGGCCAGTGACTCACCTGCATTCTTAAAATAACCTGTTTAAACATGATTATTCCTAATATTTTCATGCAATTTCTTTTAATGATTAAACCAGTGTTAATCTTTGTGCTTGTATTATAACTGATTCATAATTGACTCTCTTTTTTCTCTTTTTAAATTTTAGGCTTTTGTTATTTTTTGCGGCCTGGGTATCAACAACACAATTATGTATGACCAAGTGAAGAAATCCTGGGCAAAACAGTCTGTGGCTCTTGACGTATGTGTACATCTTTGTGAAACCTTTTCTTGCTCCCACTGTCACATGTATAGAAGCCCACTATATTTTTTTAAACTGTGATTATTTAAACTTCTCTAACAATATTCAACAATGTAGCACTGTGGTCTATTATATAGCTGGAGATTTTAAACATTATCATATTAAAAATAATCTTGGTGAGAAAAAAGCCAGGAGTTTTGAGGATAGCTTAACAAATGTACCTTATTGCTACTACAACAATAATTAATAGCAGTTTGAATGAAATTTCAGATCTTTCAAAAAAAGCATTATGCAAGACTGCTTAATCTTAAAACATTGCTCTGAGGAAAAGGTAACATCACTAAGATATTGGTATTGTTTTAAATTTCACATGTGATAAGAGAAGAAATTCATCTAGTTATCCCTGATGTATGCACCTTTTACCTGTGTAATTCCTTTGAGTTTCTCCAGTACTCACCATTACAATAAGAACTACAAAAATAACATTGGCCTGAATGAGATATGAAATTCTTTCTATTAAAAGAAAAATCAAACTCAACTGAACTACTATAAAAAGGCTTTTTTTTTCTTTTCTTTAGGGTTTGAGATATTAATCTGCATAGTGGGGTTACATCCTGTGCTGCACATAGGCCTGTTAAGGCTTTTCAAAGTCCACCAGATCCTTGGTGTTAGAAATGCTAAGCATAAGTGGCTTTCTGTATTATTTGTATATATCTACCCATGTAGGAGGAAAAGTTAAAAGCTTACCTTTTCAGGCCTCCTTATAAGGCAAGATCCCTTATACTTCACATGTCATAGTCAGGAATAAGTCTTCATATGTCCCAGGTGTTTGTGCAATATGACAACTAAGAATGAGTGCTCCTCCTGGCACGAAAAGCAAGCAGTGCTAGATGTCACACACAGATATACAGGGATGAAACTGCACACAGAAGTTTATTTTCTACTGAAATAAAAGAAAATTAATTGTTTTTCATTTAAAATACAGCTTCTTTCTTTGATCTAAAAAAAAGACTAATAACCATATAGCTTACCTGTAGAGTATAGATTTGATAAATAGCCATTAATCTTCAATTAAGAGTAATTCTTTCTATAAATGCGCAAAAGCTCTTGATTATATTTGCATAAAGTGATGGAAGATGCAGGAGAAAAGTACTGAACACTGGAATGGTATGAGACGAAGGACTGTGATTTTGACTAATAGAATACTTCATTATTATTTATGTATTTAGCTTTAATGGCAATAAATGGCACTTGAAAATTACATTGATACCAGATGTAAAATAAGTGAACTTGTTATAATAACAAGATTCTTATCCATATATACTGGTACAGGTTTTCATATAGTATAATAAGATTTACTAATAAATAGAAGAGCAAAACAAAAATAAATTATCAGAAAGCTTGCCATGATTCAAAGCCAGGCTAAATACTTTTTTTATACTAAGGACACAAACTTTGCAAATTATTTAAAGATTAGAATAATAAATACTAAGGAAGATTGTTAAAATCTAGGGGGATATAATGAATACAGATCAAGGAGGATTTTGTTGTTAAGTGTAATCAGTCATAGCATAAGATATAATTTGACTATTCTTAACCAGTTTCTCAGAGAAGTTGCAGTATGGTCGGACAGAAAAATAGCTACTATTTGAGAAAGGATATGATGTACAGAACAAATGAGTTTATGTTTTTTATTTATTCTTTTATAGTGCAGGAATGAATTCCTGTTACTGTAAAAGGTGGCATCTCTAAAACTTGTAAGAGTAAAAATGACTTGTGAGTTACTGCCACAAGGTGTTGCAAACCTTGTGAGACACAGTTTAGGTGTTTGTATAAGTAGCAGAGACATTCATAGATGAAAAGTTATTATTGTTAAAGTGAGAAGCCCGTATCAAAGCTGTGGGACATCAGCAGGTCAGGTGTTGCAGTGTGGGGAAGGACCTGTCCTTGCTGGCAGTGCTCTGGCTCCGGGAGCTCCCTCATGGGCCAGCAGCTCGCCCCATGCACAGCCAGACCATGGTGGGTCCAGAACACAGGACAGCTCTTGCAGCTTCTGCAGTGCTTGTTCAGTGTTAGTATCAGCCCACAAGGATAGCATTTACTGCATATAAATGGATGCATACTAGGAGGTAATAAGAGCAGGTGTGCAGTACTTTGTACATTTTATTTAATGCTGCTCTCTGCAGAGTGGTATTGAAGAGAATGTCAGACACATCACAGAGGTGCTGATATTTGGATGCAGCAACGTGCCACTAGTATAGGCATTAAAGCTTTTCAGTATAGCAAAAGGCATTATTAAAAGTCCATAAATCTACTGTTATTTTTACATTAAATTCTTTCTCTTTTGATTGTAGAACTTCAGGAGAACAATGCAGAAATCCTTATAATATTAAATTACTTACTGTTCATTATTCCCTATAAAATTCCCTGCAGCATAACTGCCAAATGTATGCGTGATAACCTCTAATTAGCTATTACATGCTGTCAATCAGAACAGAATTATCACACAAAAGCTAATAAAATTTGCTTTAAACATAACTGATTAGACTGGAATACAAGGCTCTGATATTGCTACTTGACAAGTATACAAAAATGGTTTTTATCTTTTGTTCTGGGGCAGGTGTTGTCCTATCATGCAACATGTTCGAAGGCAGAAGTTGATAAATTCAAGGTAAGATTTAAGTTTTTAATATCCTAATTTCTGAAACTATAACTGTAAATTAATATTTGCCTACATTATCTGAAAGAAGTTTTACATCATAAGCAGAAAATCTTAAAAATTATTTACAATGTATATATTACATGTAAGGCTGTTAAGCAGGGAAGGTGGATAAAGGATAAAGAGGATAAAGTGCTGCTGTGTACAGCAGCAAAGTCCCATTGTCCCAGCACCAGCTACTGGAACTGCATGTCAGTGTGGGTTTGGTGGCCTCCTCAGCAGAAACCATCACAGGGAAGTCATACTACATAGGAGATGAGAGGGAGACTAGAGAAAAAGAAAGGAACTCGAGACTTTACATGCTTATAGCTTGCAAGCTGCCCTGTGTTTACTGAAAAAAAGGGAGCATTCACTATCCAGATTGTGCATAGGCTCAGAAGGCTGGACAGATCTTCTAACTCCTGTGAGCACCCTTGGCAGAATGTGGAAGTGTTCTGAGTGTGGCATTGGTAGGGACCAATAATTACATGTTCTCACTGAATCCTGCCTTGCCATGGGCTAGAAAGTGGGGGGATCGGTGCCCTTGGTCTTTCATCACTGCCAGTGCTCCAGTGCTGCTTTTGTGATAGACTGTTTGTCTTTTCCTGCTTGAGGAGGCACTTGGGAAATCTGGTGATGCATCCCTTGGCTATAAAGAGGCAAGTGCTGGTGGAGGGCTCCTCAAAGCTCCCACGGGAAGCTCCCATGGTGGACACACAGTGCATCAGAGACTGTAGTGAGGTCTGGGAAGGAGATCTGGACTGCTGAGACTCCACATTGATTGCAATCCCTGCTCTGGAGCTCTGGCATCTGTCTAGCTGAAAAATAGCTGTTGGGTGGTTACTTTGACACTTGGCTGTCAGGCTGCAACCTGCTTTCTGCACCATGGGGATGGCTGTGGTGAAAGGGGGAGCACATGGCTGGCATAGAGCTGATCCTGCTGAGTGATCTGGGCGGAGGAGGGGCAGCTCTTGCTAGTTAATGAGTTTGTAGATTATTGCCCGGATGATGCCTGTGCCTGGTATCTGTATCGATACCCGGTGATAAGGCTGTAATATTCTCCCTCCACTGTAGTTACTGGTACGATTACCCTCACGTGAATATGCTGAAGATGAGATTATTGAAGTATTGCTGGAATCAGCATGCTTGAAGATCATTTAACACTACAGGAAGTACTTTTGTGTGTGCAGTAAGTTGTGTTTAGTGTTTGGCAAAAAGAACTGAACACTATTGAGAAAGAGGAAAGAAAGGGGTAAAGGACCATTAATTTTCTGATTTGCTTTTGTATTTCCATTTACCTTAGAATACACATCTGTTATATAGTTTGTATGACTCTCAGGATTCCACCAGTATCTTTGTATGTACAATAGGGCCATACTTGATTTCTGTCAGCCATTGAAAGACAACTCTCCTTCATAGCCTCTGTAGTTGAAATAACAGCCTGCTATGTTACTCTTTGGACTCAGATGCTCATGTGATGAGAAGCTATTCTACTTGTTTTCCCAGGTGACTTCATTAATAGATAGACCAGTCTACAAGTAATAAATGCCTTTTCGTTATCCATTTACCTTGAGGGCATGCAACTATCCATGTAATGGCTAATAATAAGGTAAAAGGAAATGAAAATCATTTATTCATTAATAATTCCAAAATATATAATTCCAAAAGACACATGCCTTATAAAGAACATAGATGAGAAAATAAGGTACCTAACCAAGCTATGCCTAAAGTAATTAGGCTATTTTTTCAGTAAAATTGTCCCTTTTCTATGTCCCTTTTCTATATCCAGTTGTCTCACTTTCAATTCCTGACAATATTACCCCCAAGTAGTTTTTGTTAATGCTTTTGCACCACTGGATGAAAGCAAAACAAAAGAACAAAAAGCCAGAGACAACCAGCATGTCTTGTGGGCCTGTGATACAGAGCTCATCCCACAGAGGGCCATCCATCTGTGGGATGAAATTGCTCCCATCTCCCTGCTTACAGCTGGCCTCCCTGCTGAGGTCTCTCAAGGCATCCTACCCTGAAATCACTGCTCTTTTCCCTGTCTGTTATATCGTTATATTTTGTATAAGCCCTTTGTTATATTAGGATCATCTTCTAGACTTGACTGGCTAATAAACCATCCCTCCCTCTGGGGGTGTTTGGGGCTAAATGTGTCCCCTCTCTCTGTGGTGATTTATTGGCAGGTGTCAGAGCAAATGTCTGTTACGATTTACCCGATGTCCTGGTTCAATCAGAGCCGAGGCGCACACACGACAGAAACATCTAAATGACAGTGATGCCAGGAGATCACTATTGGCTCCTGACTGACACAGCACCCAGCAGGAATTAATGGCTGTGGAGTGACAGTACATTGGATTTGACAACTTCTCAGCATATTATCCCAAACATACTGTAACTGGATCCCAGGATCTTGGAAATAATGACATACTCTTGTAGTACAAGATTTTCTTTCTGTCTTTGTATCTTGAGAATATTCTGATAAAAAGTGAAAAATTGCAAGTGTACTTAAAGTTTATTTTTCCTCTGGCTTTTACCAGTGAGTTCTTTTATTGCATTATAGAAAGCCCAGCAAGAGTAGCTAAAGTTGATTTTTTACTTGAAATTTCATCAGTAATTTCTTACTGTTAGTGGATGAATTCACAAACACACAAATTCACACATATACCCATCTTTTTAATAATTAAGCATAATCACTGTGACCAGGTTCTGTAAAATAAATAACATTTACTTCTGTTTCTTGTAATCCCAACCAATAATTAATGAAGAAAACCTCATCTTAATAAGAAACCCTTAAGACATTATAACTTTCTCCAGATGGTTATCTGGGAAAAAGTGCAAAGCACTATTGCTGGTGGAGCTGGAAGAATACAGAGGGAAGTTTGCAGCATGGAACAATAAAACATGAGCGTATTAAAATGGACCATGTCATACAATTGGATACTAAATATTTTTAGATTTTTAAAAAAATTTTCAGGTTTAGATTGTTGTAGCTTCAAAAAGATTTAAATTAAATATACTATTAAATTCACACAAACTGCATAGTATTTTTTCAGGTTTTCTGATATGTGCTGCATTACTGTGATAGGTAGATTTCTGATACCATTCTTCCAAGTACAGGAAGATAAACTAAACTTTACTTTTCATGGGCATTTGCAAGTAAAACAAAAAACCCATGCCAATTTTTTGAGAATGTCTGAAGTCTTCAGCCTGGTTTATCACAATGCTTCTCCTCTCTTGCATCTACATAACTATGCTAAATTCAAACTGAATTTTGGCAGGATAAGCTAAAGCAGTGCACTATTGAATCATATCCATATTAATATTAATTTTATTAACTAATGCATAAGGACTTAGAAGAAGTTAGAAATAGCTATGATTTTAAAAACTGTGGCAACTTACTTCTCCCTTGTATTTTAGACTTAAAAGACTATTCTGTCATTTCTGTTGTGTACTAGTGCTAGTGCTATAAACATTTGTGTCATTGGAATAGACAAGGCACTTGAAATCTGATTAAGCTGAGATTTAAGCTGTTCTATAGCAGCCTATAGCAAGCCTGTGCCAGGTTTTTTCTTACTGAAATTCAGGTTCTGCAAGCCTAAATATAGTTATGTGTTAGACAAATATAGATACATGAGTAAAGAACGGAGAATTGTGTTCAGGACAGGACAGGATATTTATAGCAAGAGTTACTGATTTATGAGACAGTAATGAACAAGTCCTGTGACTTTGCAAGCAGCCCCACAAACACACATCACCTTTAAATTTAACCAATGTAGTTTCCAAAGAGAATATGTAAACGCTGTCCTATTATGGGAAATGTACAAGAAGCTATTTTTAAGAAGCAAGCCTAATTGCGCAGCTGTCAATGGCATAAGCCAGATCAATATTTAATGACTATGATGCATTATTTATAGTCCTGGGAGAGATTCCCTTTTTTAGGTCAAACAGCACGCAAGAGAGATACACAATAGAAAATAATGTATCACCTGCTTTACAGAATCTTCAATTCAAACTGTAGCATGAATAACAATTTCTGCATTTCTCAGTTTTGTAGCCTGAGGTGTGACTATCTACCTTCTCATAGGGAGGCTTTTGTGTCTTCCTTAAAAACACTCCTTAACTACACAATGATGAAAAGAGTTGAACCAAAAAAAAAAAAAAAAGGAACAACTTTTAAGACTACTACTGTATATGACAATGTAAATGGTTGAATTCACGAAAGATGATGGATCGATGTGAATTGGATACTTGGAGTGAGTTATGTGTGATTTAACATTTGTTATTCATGCCTTATGCACCCTTAAATGTATAACAATGGGCAGCACAATGAGAACAAATGAAATTTTTGTACTGGTGTTATCTTCAATATTTGAAACAATAGGGAAAGCATTCCTTGGCTATGTTATTCTCTGCTGTGATGTCATCTTTCAATTTAGAATTACTTTAATTACTTTTATAAGCTTGTAATTAAATTTTTTTTATTAGTTGATAGTAATGACTTCGTAGTCTTCCTCAGTAATTTAACTTCAGAAAGGCAATCTTGCCTTAGTTTTTGGCCATGTATGAAACATTGCCATAGAATACAGGGGGTTATGCATTGCTCCTTTTTTGTGGCACTGCTGTGTCAATCAGTTTGGTATCTTTCATGTGTGGGTAAACACAAAGCTCTTCACACGCTGCAGGATTTGCCAGATTGGCCTCCAAGGCTGCTCACACTCACTTCTCTTTGGCTGGCAGTGAGCTTCTCTCTAGTGCTGTTCCAGCTATTCCAGCCATTCCTGCTATTCTCAGGTTCCACTGAGAATAGCAACATTAGGGAAAAAACTAAAGAAAAAACTTGAGGGTAACCAGGGCTTAAGTGTTGATATTGAATTGTGTTCCCTTTTCCCCTTTTGAGAAAGGTACATGATCACAAGATGTAAAACACAGTTTATTTCTCTGCTTTTCCACATCCACTGCCCACGTTAGACAAGAACTAAAGCGCTGTGTTAAGAGTTTCATAGTTCATCAAACCAAGGTCTTCTCTGTATTACATTATTTAGTACGCTTTGACATGTGCCCATGTCTTCAGTTGTCATGGAAACAAGAAGTCAAGAACACATTGCATACACTGAAAATTATAAACAATGATAAAATAAAATACTGAGTATTTATACTAGTTTCTGAAATGTGAGGCTGTCATCTGACTTCAGACAAGTGCTCTGTAGTTCATTTTTTTCCCAATTTCAGTGAATAGGGAATGGCATGGAGAAGTGGAGTAGGGAAAGATTGTTCACGGTGTTTTCTCATAAAATGTCTGGATTTAGAGACATCAAATGAAATTAGGATGGAGATTTTAATCTGATTAAAAATATCTCTTCAGCAAACTTTTAGTTAAACTACATGACCTATCAGTGTAGCTAGAGTTAAATGAGTTAAAATGAGGAACTGGCAGAAGGAAAAGGCAAATTGAGGCTGATGTTCTCTGGGTCAGGGAACTCCAATGTGCAGCTCACCAAAGCAGAAAGGAGTACACCAGGGGGGTATGTCTTTTTCAGTTCAAATAATATTCCCTGAGGGTTTTTGCTTATTTTCTTTCACGAGGTGTTTTGTCAGAAATAAAGATAGTTGGATGAATTCCACATGTCAGAGACATGGGAGGCACCTTTCAGGAGTTACTTCTGGAGCTGTCCTGCTGGACTGGTGCTATACTACTGTGCCTACCCTAATTCAAGGAATAGTAATTGAGAAAGCTAGTGGGAATTCTGAATTTGCTTTCAAAAACTTAAACATTCATTTTCAGCATTTGAGTTTATTGGCTTCATAGGTAATCAAGATGAGAATAAACTGCTGCAAAAGGTCACTGAGAGGATTCCTCTTGTAAAATTTCTAAAATGGCCATATTTATTATTTCAGGTGAAAATATAGAGCTCTGAGAGTAAAATACTACCTTCCCTCCAGGGCAAATGGAATATGAATTTCCCAGGATGTTGTGGAGGGAAGGTTCACAGGGATTGCTTTAGCCTGGTGAGGCTCAAGCACTGAGCTGCCCTCTTGGGCGCAGCCAGCCCTGCCTGTTGGCTCTGGAGGGCTCCAAGGGAGGCTGCAGTGGTTGTGAGGACAGATCTGCCCTCTGAAGATTTGCAGTCTAACCGGGCAAGTTCCTTGTCCCTGTGCTGCCAAATCATCTGAGCAGGGCAGGGCACTGCTTCACATTTTGGTTTCCCATTTGCAAAGAGGGCACAGAAATAGTAAAACATTTGTCAAAGATTTCAACAATTCTACTTTAGGACTGCAACAAATTTGTGTGATGCAACTGTATTGCATTTATATGATAAGCCTGCACAAAACTAGTTTATTTTCTAGTGTAGGGGATAAGTAAATCCTGTTTTAAAATAAATCTTTCTCTTGAAGAAAAACTGATTTAGGAGAATTAAGGCCAAGTTAAGAAAAAAGCCTGGGGCCTGGAAGCTACATAAAGCCCACAATTTAATCATATACCCATGCCCAGACAACTTTTTCTGTTAATTAATGAGTTTAGCTCAAGTCATTAAATGAATTTTTAAAAGGGATGGGCTTCTTTCAGCAAGGAATAGCTTCTGGTCTGGATTGCTTCAGAGTAAGGGCATTGCAGAAGTCAGTAGGGAACTTCTGTGGAATTTTTAAAATATGCAAAAGCAAAATATATGTATTCCAGCATGTTTATGCTATGCAGAATAATCTTTGGATATATTTACTCTGTCGGTTAAAAAGAAGGGATCTTAAGGTCTGATATAAAAAAGAAGTGAAAAATCAACATTTATATTCTAACTGCCATGTAAAGACACACAGTAACTAGAAATATTAAAAAATAAATTACTATTTCCATGATCAGCTACTTCATCATCAGACCAAAGCTTAAATCTCCTCATTAAATACCTTAAAGAGTAATAAACTTTAATCAATTAAAATAACAGAAAATTAAAATATGTGCATGATCAAAACAGTCTTTGTACTAGTTGCTGTAAAAAGCCTTCTTCTCTAAAGCTGAAGTAGATTTCATTTGATCTAGATAGGCCTAATTATTTCCGCTATACTCTAATATTTACAGTACTAAAATAAAAACATTCCAAGTCGTTGAAAAATATTACTGACTTACTGCTTTTAATAGTGGCTGTTTTTCAGTTTCTCGGTAATTATGCACAGTAATACAGTGATACTTAAACAACAGACATTTTCAGCAGAGAAGTAATAAAACACTTGGATTATTAAGTTGTCCATACAAAAAAAAAAAAAAAAAAAAAAAAAAAAAAAAGCATGCTGCTACTGTGGTGCTCTCAGATACTGGATTTTTGTTATTCACATGGGAAATCTTGTGTTTCTTGCATCTGTTTCCATACCCCAGATTGGTCCAGGTCTTGATAATACTTAGAAAAACAAGTTAGAAAAGGAATTGTTGGAACACAGGATTGCTCCCAAGTGAAGATGAAATGATTTTTTTACCCAACAGACCTGTTGTCTGTCCTTCAATCTGATCAGTCATCATGCTCCATAAGAATCCCTTGTCAGATGGAAAACATCAAGGAATAAACAGAATTCAGCATTGCTACACCATTTAGTCAGCAACCATGCAAAAATGATAAGGCATGGAATACATTTAAACTGCCATGCAAGCCACAGGGGTATCTGATGGATGATTGAGAAAGGAAAAAATATTAACACTTGTCAAATAATAAAGTAGTGTACTTCAGTCAGTGACAGACTTAGGAATTTCTGTTTGGAAATGTTTTCAAACAAGAAGAAAAATTTATCTAGCAAAGACTGATGCACTGGAAGTGGGCCAGCATAATTTAAAAATCTGAGGTACTTCAGTGAAAGATGGTAATTTGGGAGTTCTTCAGTGTGACTTTATCACGGTTCTTTTGCCACCAACAAGGAGCAGATTATTCCCCACACAGCTGATAAGACATCTCTTGGGCTGGTCCTGTATGTCCCAGTTCACTCTTCTGAGACCCGCATTCCCAACTGCTCCAGAAAGACCATTGTAGTGTTTATTTTATCTCATGGAAGAAAGAAATTTTCAAAGAAATCTATAAAAATGGCATAATACTTCACATTTTAAATTATTCCTTATTTATCTGTGCTTGATTTCTTCGGTGGCTCCAGCAGGCTGAGAATTATAGTAGGAATTTTCTGGTTGAAAAATGGAGGTGCTTTGCACCAAAATTTATTTAGATAGAAACTTTCTATTTGGCATTGATATTATCAATATTAATTTTTGAATTAAATAATTAATGTCATAAGTGTTAATTTTAAAATTAAAATCTTAGTTGTACTGAATTTAAAAACAGGAATTATTTTTTTCCTTAGCATATACCCTAAAAATGGAAAAAAAGAATTTCTTTATTTATTTCTGCCTCTATGCAGTGTTCCAGCTGCAAGCAGTTGTTTGTCATAAATGCTTGCTTGCATTGATTTTAAATTATTAATGGCAATACTTCTACGGACTTTTTTAAAAAATATTTTTCAGCAAGAAACTCAAATGTTCCCCAAAGGAAGAAGGCAGTGTCCTTTAAAAGCTTTTGACATTTCCAACGAGTTGATATTAGAGCCAGAACCTTTTTATAATTAAAACTCTCCTAAGTGAAGAATGGGAGATATTTTTCTGAGATGAATCTGTTTGGCCACTGGGTGCCATCCTTGCTCCACTTTAAGGCTGGTCGCCAAGCAGCATTTCTGTTCAGCCGTAAAATCCTGCAAAAATGTAATGCCAGTGCAATTTCACACCATCATAATGTTTGTGTGTGTGCCTGTGGTAGAATATGCTCCCAGCACAAGGCAGCATGCCTTTCTTCCACGTGCCACTGAGAGACTGGAGAGAAATATCCTGACAGGTTCAGCCATGTTATATCCTGCAATTTTTTTTTTTTTCATTCCTCCATCAGCTGGTGAGAATGAGGCCGTGCTGAAAGGGCTGTCCCACACATGAGCGTGTAACTGACCATGCTTCTATGCAGTATTTACTTAGGCTCTGGCATTATTTGAAAGAAAAGAATTCCCTAGATTCACACTTGTTTTCTAGATCAGTTTGGGATGTATGGGCCTGGGTCATCCAAGCAAAACATCATTTAGTCTATATTATGTACACAAGTATTTGTAATTGCAGTCTTGTACAGGTTATTTATTACACTGTTTCATTGGCTGCTCCGGGTGGCGTCTGCTGTTGGTGTAGTCTGGGCAAAACCCCTGGCACAGTAAATAACAGCTTCTAAGAGAAATGGTGTCAGTAGTTCTGTGGGTTTAGTCTTTCATATTTAAACTGCAAACACTTTACATGTATGAGAAATAGACTACAGCACACACACCCCCATCATAATCTGCCTGTGCCTACAACGGCCTGCCTGACTCGCCTACCCCTGCTTTGTCTGCTGCCACAGAGCTCTGTGTGTTCTGTGCCTGCAACAAGCTTGGGGCACACAAAAACCCATCCCAAAAATAACCAAAAAATCCATTTCTATGTATGGCCTTCATAAAGTCTACTGTAAAGCTGATTCCAGTAGCTACTTGTGCTAGCTCTACCTTCCCTGAAGGAAACCTGTTGCTGTGAGGAGTGGTAAGGAAAAGACACAAGCAGCAAAATATATACATGTATTCAAAACATGACTGTCAAGAAACAAGTGTTTATGTCAGTATTGCAGCCTTTTACCTCAAAGTAGAGATATATGTTTAGAGAAAAATAAAGCTAGTAGTATGTGGGTAGTAAATAAGCAGCTGAATAAATGTGAGATTTAAGTGCCTATTATTTGGTTTTTGTCGAAAGAATGGGATGTGCAGATTTTGGGTGTTGTCAAAAAGCTTGTGGTGCTGAGGCTGTGAGTTGTGCATGACCCAGAGGTTATGCTGCAGTGCAGGGTGCTTAGGCTTTCTCTGCTGGGGAGCTTTGTGGATGGGGGCAGTGGAGGATGTACAGTCTGCTCTGGAGAGAGGAACTGGGCTGAAGAGGAGCCTGCCCTGCAGAAACCTCACATAGGATAAGCCTTGGCTTGTGCAGCTGTAGTGAGATGAACCTCTGGTTTGGAGAGAAAGCTCTTCTGGGCAGTCCTGAGTGCTCCTAGGGAGTGATTTATGGGTTCAGAATAGGATGGCTGGATTTCTTTTAAACCTGCAATCAGAACCTGACAAAAAGTAAGGAGAAAAAGACAAAAGCATATTTTCAGGAGAATCACAGAAATGTTCTCTGTAGGATTCCTGTGAACGTATGTTGTAAGGTTGAAGGTGTTGTCAATATTATTTATTGTCCACCTGACAGTGTTCTGCTATAGCTGTCACTCTAGCAGGTCTGAAATAGGACTTCCTCCCCAGTGGAGCAGTAACCCACTCATATATTTGCATAACTTTCCCCACCAGTCTCTGCATTGCCAGCCTGATTTGTCACAGCTGCTCAGAAAGAAAATTTCAGTGGCTCCCAGGAAATCCCATCCAGTGCCATTGTGCCCCTGCAGCACCACCATAGTCCCGGGTTGACACAGGACTGGTCAAAGCCTGCATGTTGGCTTCGGTGCACTGAGAGCTGCTGCAGTGTGCTTTGATCACAAAAATAGTGTGATACTAGTGCATGGGCCATTGTGGCTCTGGTGGGATTTTTGAGGTTCTGGTTTGGGGTTTTATTCAGTGTCTGATCTTGGCAACCCCTTAGTTTTTTCAACATGCTCTCTTCCACTGTGTGCCCAGCTGAGAGTTGCAGGGCACAGTTTGGGCTCTTCTCACCAAATGTGTGAGTTCCCCCCTATGCCTTCACATCATGTCCACCATGAGAAGAAACCTGTCCCTGCTCTTTCTACCCTTAATCATGTTTTTCCTCTTCTGAGTCTTCCAGGAAGGAGCTAGAACTTTTCCTCCATTTTCTGGGTAGGAAAAGGCTATGTTATATCCCACTTTTCTCACCCTCTCAAATTTACAGGCATAAGGGGGAGGGCCAGTCCACATTACCCATTCTGCTCTTCATGGGAGTAACAAAGCTGACTTTTTGCCACCAAACCCAAGTAAAGCTTTGTGGGAAATGGCAGCCTGACACTTTTGTAGTATAGAGAAATAGTTGCCCTAGGTTTGCTGCTTGTGTTTGTTTGAAATTCTGAAACAGAGACTGAATAGACCCTTTTGTACAAACTTCTCATCTGCACTGATGGCCATAAAAACTCGACAGTTGCTAGCCTGCAGTATGTGACACACTGGTTCTTTCCTAATCACCATCAGCCAAAAGGACGTGAACACTCCCCAGCGCGCCTTGGGAGATCATTGTGTCCAATGTGCATGCCCTGTAAAACTCCAGTCCTAGGCTGCTGTGGTTATGGACTTTGGCCTTAAGAATAATAGATGCCTAGACCATTAATTTTTTTTATTTTATGCCTCTGTTCTTTTAAAATCAAAATTTCTTGTTCCTTTTATTGGCTGCTATATATTTTGTTTCTGTGTACTAGGAAACAACGCTAGCATCAAGGATTGATTTTTAGTAACATAAAATAATGTTTTTTGCCCTATTATAGTTCGTAACAAAATTTTATATGTAATTTTTATCTCTGAAATGTATTATTTATTTTTGATGGATCCCAATTTCAGATAGCAGTACGTTCAGATAGGATTGATTGACTGATTAGAAATATTCAATATGCTTTCTGGTTTTTAGCTATAATTCTGGGGCTAGCTTTGGAAATAGCATGTTTAACACATAATGACATACCTTCCCTTGCCCTTTTAAAATGAAAATTATAAAAAGACAAATCCTTTCCTCAGGCACATACAGTTTGATCCCCAAAGCAGAAAGTAAATACCATACTTTTGTCCTAAGTCCGCACTGCATGATAATAAAAAAATCAGAAATGCTATATTTGATAGTAATATATTGCTTAAGGTCTACTTTTCTTGTTCTGATAGAAGCAGACTACATAGCTTTCTTAATGCTGTGAAGTTTCTCTTTTAATTAAAAGAAATACCAGCACCATACTATGCAGTAGTTGTATTTGGTAAATGGTCAAACGCAACTTTTTGAAACAAGTCTAAATGCAACTTTCTTTGTTCTACATTTCATGTCTAAAGTATATGTTAAGCTGTTCATTTGCCATTGGAAGGTGGAGCAGTTGCACTACATATACATGTTTCAGCTGCAGATTTTGAAGCTGGATGCATGTATTGCATTATTCTTGGTTTGCAGATGTAAAACTTCGATTAAATCAAGGGATGACCTTTTCCAGCAAAGGGCTCAGACACCTACTGTGGGCTTGAGGCAGAGTTTGAGCTTTTGATCCCACAACTGCAACCCTCTGTTTATCTGTAGGGTTAATCTGAGGAGGTATAAAATACACAAATCCTGTTCCACCCTGCCTTTCATCCAACAACTGTTCAGATATAAGACATTCAGAGAGACTGGAACATCGAAGGAGTCTGGTAGAGCTGACAGCTGCAAAACGTGTTTATATGGCAGCATGAGGTTTCCTTGGGGCAGGGGCATAGGACTGGTTGGTCTCAAAAGCTCTCTCCAAACTAAACGAGGCTGTGTTTCTGGGTGATTTCACTACTGAAGGCAGAGCAGTGCTTCTGTGATGATCATGTTAAAAAAATAATTGGAATCAAAATCAAAAGGAAAATACACATCAGTCATTTCCATACCCACTCCCCTTTACTGTAAATTGTGTAAAATTCCCTTTTAATGCCACTGTCCTGCCTCTGCTTCAGTTGGTCATTTGAAAAGAGGTTCTAACTCAGCATTGTGAAGGGCAAAGAGTTGCTATCCACAGTCTCCAGTAACAGATGGAGGCCTTTAAAAGCCAGTTTGCTCTGGGCATTAAACATGCTGGAGCTGCAACATTTGATTCTTTCTCTTTTGGAGAGAGTAAATGTGTCAGACTGGAATATAACAGGCTTTAGTCTTCCATGGCTATGAAGAAGTACAAAATCTGTCCACTGCTGTTAATAACTGACTATAAAGATATATTTTAGAAGATGCCTGCCTGTAGCTATAAATATAAGCAAGTATTTTAGAGTCCTTTATATATGAAAAGAACCTTGAATAAATAAAAATCTTTGCCATTAGAAAAATGTCTTCAAAATGGCGTCATAGTAGGTTATGGGAGAGATAATGAGGGCATCACATTTAAATATTCTTCCCTTTGATACTTCCTCTTTGGCTTTTGTCGATCATCCTTTAAGGTTATTCAGATCCTAATCTTCTGAGAGATATTTGAGATGAAGAGATACTTGAAAAGGCAATTTTATTTATTCTGTGTGTGTCATGTCTGGAGCTCCAGTTTCACTCCAGAGTGTACATGAGGTCAGATCCTGACCTGCTATTCGAATAGTACGTGGACTCTGGACTCTAACAGTGCCCCTGGGATTTAAGATGTACACCACATTATTTTGCCATTATTTTGCTACATTGGAATATATATTTCATGAGATATCTTTATTTGTGTTAAATATGATCAAGTTCCCTGTTACTTCTTTCCATCAGTCAGGCAGTATTTTCTCATGAGGAAACCTTGCTGATCATTCCACATGCCACTGTAAATAAGGCTATCCAAAAAGTGGACTACTTTCATTAAGTGGAAGCTGCTGTTACAGAATAGTTCTGGTACCACATAGGAAGGAAGCGGAGTATATCAAATGGCAGAATGTACCTTTTTCTTTAAAAAAAAAAGCCATACTAATATACTTATCAGTATGTTTCAAAATACTTTCCTCACATAATATGCTCTGATGTCTTATCCACAAAGGTACTAAAACTGAAGTAGAGAAATGTTAAGAATTTTAAGATGACATGGCAAAGTAGGATGTCAGTGTTTTCTGTGTTTAGCTGGACTGCTACCACGGTAGTGCAGATTTTACAAAGGAAGAATGCTTTGGGAAGAACTCACCAGTTTCTTTACATCTGATTTTATCACTTTATCAAATATTGATACAGAAGATTATGAAGAATATGCTATTAGATGAGTTAGTGCAAAATCATTTAGTAAGCATTTTCCTTCTTAGGCTTTATTTATCCACAGGACCCCAAAGGCTTATTAATACTGAACCAAAAATGTTATTTTTCTGTTCCCATGGGCTGTCTTTTATAGTGGCCAGAATTGTGACTGGATGGTGAAAGCCACTTTGATGTTCCACGTGTTTTGCAGTAAGAGGGTCATTAATGACGTATTGCCTTTTGTGATAGCTGATCAAAACTAAGGCTCAACCACTCCCTTGTCTCTCACCTGTTCACAAGTAATGAGCAGGCTGTGATAGAATTTAGGTGGTAGCAAAGAGCAATGAGGAAAGGAGAATCTTGTTTCCCATCTGATTTGAGCACAAAGGTTCTGTTCCTCCTTCCTGTATTTATTCCACCCTATTCCATGCATGCCTGAGTATGGAGTAACCACAGGTCTTATCCTTATTCTCTTGTTTGGAGGCATGGCATCCTCTTTTTTCAAGCTACCTACAACTGATGATATTTTCCTAGTCTGGCAACTGCTGAATTTGTATTTTATTAGGCAAGACCAGTTGCCTTGCGTGTGTTCAGCCAAACTTGTGTTCCTGATTCCCTTCAAGACAAATTTTTGGGTTAGTACTGGACATAAGGAAATGTGACCAGAGGAGGCACATCTGGCTTTAACTTACCATAAGCTCACAGAAGAGGCATGTGAATTTTCCTCAAGGATACGAAGAGTATTGAAATTACTTGATTCACAGGGTAAAAAGATTCCAGAGTAAAATGTTCTCAATTGTTCTAAGAAAGGGGAAATTAAACTTCAAAATGTTCAAAACCCCATAGCCTTTTAAGGGATTGTAAATCACTAGGGTGCTTTAAAAAATAATTTCACTGTAACTTGAATTTTAATTGCCTGCCCCTTCCTTTTGCTGTCACAGTACTTTCATCATCTCTGTTTTCCTGAAATGGAGTGTTGCTATTGTTGTTTATTTTAAGAAATCCACTGAAATTTTCCTGCAGCACTGCAAAATTTCAGGGAGGGATATATTTTAGTATTCTGTGTTATTAATATTTTTATATATCTATGTAATTTTAAAAAATGAAGTTTTAATGACTGTTCTTCTCTAAACCCTGAACTTTTGCATTTCTAGCCTAAGAAGCTGAGGATAGTCAATACCAGGTGCAGCCAGAATACTGCAGCCCCACAACGTATCATTTTTTTAACATTATTCAAATTAGGCTCTGCACTCATAATTCTGTTGTTTCCTTTATTGCTGCTGTAAAGCAAATGGTTCTTTTATACAAATGTTATCTCCTGGCTATTAATTCAGCAGTTATTTTGGATTATGGCACTCCTGTTAAATATAGGAATGTAAAACCTCATAAATATTTAAAAGTTTCAGACTGACGTGGGAAGAAATTGTTTCTGACTTGCTTTGTTAATATCCTGTTGTTCAATTTGTAATAGATTTGGGATATATTGTTATTTCTCCACTGTTTGACAAATGGAAAAACAATTTTAGTTGAGCAACTGCTTCAAGTGTTCTACCTTCAATTGCAACAGGCTGATAAAAGTGTTGGCTTCCAGAAAAAATAGCAAGGAAAATACCTGTTTTTCTTTAAGAGGCCAAAAATTCTGAAAATGTTAATTAGATCCCACTTCAAAGTTAATGAAAATGCAGCAGTATGTTTGTAAAGACTGTTTGATAGACAATTTCATGAAGGTCTACTCACAATCAAGTGCTTCTCTTTCAGCTTGCTCTTTAAGCTTTTCACTAAGGAGCTAAGGAGTATGATGTACAAATGTATTTCTTCCCCAAAAAACTATTATATTGAGTCTTATTTCTATCCAGTGAGTGTGTTCATAGTCTTAATATTAATGTGCACTCCAGTATTCCCCCAAGTCTTTGAAGAATAACTGAATAATAAAAAAGTCACAATTTTTGTAAGATTGCTGAAGGTCTGGACAGCACAGTTTCAGGGCCAGCATTCCTGCTTCACACCTAACCACATTTTCTTTCTTTATCTTGGAAGTACAAACATAGTTTTTCCTGTCTTAAAAGATGTTGAGGTGTAACTCCTGTTGGGATCATGTAGAAGTATTCCAAATATTTCAGTGATCACTCAAAAAGGCGATGCTGAACTGATTCAGCCTGGTATGTTAGTGTGTTATGTTAGCAGACAACTGAGTGTGCAGTTAACAGAGCTTGCATCTCTGCCTGCATGCTCCAGAGGTTCTTGCACTGTGTCCTGGGATGACACTTGACTTGATGGGTTTGCTGTATTTCCTGTACCAGTTTAACTCCCTGGCACTGTGCCATGGCTTTCTGAGGTACTGGTGTGCTTTGCTGGGTACTGAACCAAAAAGACTTTTCTTCTACCCAGCAAGTAAGTTAAAACCACAGTGTTAATACTATTTTATAACAGGCGTACACCGTCTTCTCCTATGTGGTACAGCAAAAGCAGCTTAATCTCTGCATTGCATAAAGTAATTATTAAAGTGCCACTTTATCTTCAGCTGAAAGAAGATTTTTACATGTCAGTAATTTGTAGTTAGAGTGCAGTGTTTCAAAACACAAATTTTCAAAAAGGAAACCATAAAGTAGTCACATAGAACCTGTTACAGTCAAGGTGAACTTACATTACAGATGCATAAACTAATTGGTATTTTATGCAAGTGTGTAGCTGGATGTTCCACAGCAGCTGTGAGGAACATGTGATTTTAACTAATTCAGCACTGTCCAGCTCAGCCTGTGGGCTGGATCCAGCCCCTTGGAGAGGCTTCTACCTGACCCATCACCCTCTCACTGTGGGAGACAGGGGACAGATGCTCCTTCGGTGAATGCACCCCCTGCACCTGCCCTCTCCAGAGGGAAGAGCAGCAAGTCTGAAGGGGCATAAGGAAGGTGAAAGAAGCCTGGGAGGTTTGTCAGCACCTCTGCCTGGCTCATGCAGGTGCTGCCACTGAGCAAGCCACAGCACATCTCTGTGCTCAACTAAATACATCAGCCAGGCCAGCACGCATCCCTGTGTTTGTGTGTGCAAGAGCAGATCATTCCGCTCTTACAAACAGAAGTCCCTGTTATACAAAACAAAATGTATGGCTTTTGCTGTTGTTTTATTGACTTACTATAAAATCAGCATGTTGAAAATTCTTTTATTTTACTTTGGAGAGTACTTCTGCGAGACATTTCTTGTATTCCTCTTCTTCTGGTTCTGTCTGTGCATAGTGAACAGTGTAAAGCAAAGGGCACTTGTATGCTTATGATTGTGAAGGCATTTGGATGAAGAAATTCTGCAGAGCAGTATATTTACTTTGCATTTCTAAATGGTAGCAATTAAAACTCCCAGCTTCTGGCTATCCAGATGTTTCTTGCATTACAGCACTGTAATTTGCATTGGAATATATTGTGTTACTGCAGTGGCTGTAAAGTGGTCAGCTTCCTAAATGCTGTATCAGGGCTCCAGTTGGGATGGTGAACATATTTCCTGCTCATACCAGGTTCTTCTCCTTCCCACTGTTTCCACACTCTGTTAGCTTGACGTGTTTGTGTTTCTCAGATGAAGACTTTTACTGCTCAGCATTTGAATCAAGCAGGGGATGTATCGGCAGGTCAGAACTGATGAACGGTTTGTTTCTTGTAAGAGTGAAAAAAAGGAAAAAGGACAGAAGTTTTGAATCAGAAATTTCCCTTTGGCATTTTTCAGGCAGCAAACATCCCTCTGGTGTCAGAGCTTGGCATTGACGATATCCATTTTGATGACTTCTCGCTCGATGTGGATGCCATGATTACTGCAGCCCTGCGGATGTTCATGGAACTTGGAATGGTTCAGAAATTTAAAATTGACTATGAGGTAACCATCTGCGCCGCAAATATCTGCTGCTTTTGTCTTGGCACTGCTCTGTCCATTTGTGCACATTTACTAGCCCTGCTACAAATTGCACTTTGAATTTCAGACGCTGTGTAGGTGGCTTTTGACGGTGCGGAAGAACTATCGAATGGTCTTGTATCACAACTGGAGGCACGCTTTCAACGTCTGCCAGCTGATGTTTGCCATGTTAACTGTGAGTACCCAGCAACTCAGCCTCCAAGAGCTTTTACTGCCACATTGCCTAACCTATCTAAACATTTGCCAGCATTCAATTTCTTTTCTAGTTATTATGCTACTCATTTCCAAATGAGCAGAAGAGCAAAGCAGACAGAATTTATTCAACTTAAGGCAGCACATATTTGGCAAGACCTTATAGTGTTTTAGTGACAGTGATATCATAGGCACATTAAAGTGACTGAAAACAGATGGCAGTCTTGGAGTGCTCTTGTTATTACAGATCTTGATCTTACAAAATGTTTTTCTTTTGGATCTCTTTGATTTGACATTTATTTCACACTCCTTATTGGGAAGTACAAAACCAAGGATTAGAATCCCAAAATATTTATTATGTTGATATTTGTTATCTCCTTATCCAGCTTCATCTAAATAGTTTTAGAAGGTACTGCCTCAAAACATTTGAAAATTATCTTCCAGCACAGTTATCTAAGTGAATCTTGAGTCTCCACTGGACATTGTTAACACTTAGGGGTTTTATTAGCATGTGTCTCCAGCAGTACCTGTAGCTCCTTTCAGCATACAAGTAAATTCTACTGAAATTTAAAGCAAATTCTGATGAAAGCACCACTGCTAACATACTAGAACAAGCATACTGCTCTCTCTTCCTACCCCACAGCAACCTCACTGTGGGAAATAACCCATGTTTGGCGAGATCATTCTTGTAAATGTACCAACAAAAAACTCAGGGGTCCTGGATGCCAGAACTTTGCATGTTGGGCAAGAAAAAGAGACTCAGACTTCCCCTAGCAGGTGAAGATGTCGTTCTAGTGCTTGGTCGATCCCAGCAGGGTGGGTGTGTTTTTGTGAGTGTTGATGGAGGCATAGTGAAGCGGTACCATGCACCACGAGACAAAGGAAAGGAGGACATCCAACGAGAGAACCTCTTCCTCTGGGCATGAGGCTGCCCAGCTGCGCAGAAGGAACATTGTTTCAGCAAGCACTTGCTGATGCTCTCTAAGGAAATTCGGTGGTAATGCCTGGGTGTTGGTAGTTTTTATGGTTTTATAAACTTGACATGATTTTTTTTTTCCAGTTTCAGAAAAAGGAAAAGCATTTTACTCTGATGAGTATCAGGCAAAGGCGGGCAGTGCCGCTGGGTGTGAATTACAGTAAATTCTGCCCCAGGTTGCCGGGGCAGGGAGCCCCCAGCCCCAGCGGTGACACCCCTAGGTGGAGCTCCGAGGCCAGGTTTGCGGCACGCTGCTCTGCCGGTGGGAGCGGGCACCTCCATCCCGGCTAGCGGTGCCCGCTCTGGGGCCAGCAGGGAAGGAGCAGCTCTGAGCTCTGCTGCTCGGCAGCCACCAGCCTCCTGCCCGGCCCTCAGCGACAGATGCTCTGACCGTGGCTCTCACGGCGTGATTTCAGAACCATTTTAGCAGTCAGCACAGGGGTGCAACTGTCTGTGAGATGTCATCTGGCATTTTTAAGCCAAGTTCATTTCCTTGCCCACACGCCTGGTAATAAACAGATTGAGCAATTCCATGTGCAGGGCTGGATGTGAGTGGCCACAGCACTGGAGTCTGCACACATCCCACCCCGCTTTGCTCTGGCTCTGGCTGAGAACAGAGTAAGTTTCGTGTGTGATCTGTTTGGTCTGCTCTCCCTTTTAGGTAAAAGAAGATTCATTCTGTGCAAAAAAAAAGGACACAAAAGAGAAACTTGACATTAGTAATAATCCAAGGCTTGCTCCTATTGCATTTGTCTTGGGGATACCATCCAAGTTAGCGTGTGCCTTCTTTTTTCACTGGTAAAAGGGGAAAAATTCTTAGGCAAACCCCTTGAAGGGCTTATCAGAGCCCTTCTCTGCTGCTCAAGAAGGCACTGCTTGTGCAGTTATTGCACCTTATTTCTGATTTCTCCATGATAATGAGCAACATAGACTGCCCCACAAATAGAAACCAGTAATTCTATTTTAGGGCATTTTCAGGTAGAATTTACCGTAGTATAGTGATGTCTAACCTATAGTGCAGTAACCTCCAAGGGCCTCACCATACTCCCACTGAATGCACAAGGAAAATTCAGCTGTGTTGAACAAGCCAAAGAAGAGAAATTCAACAAAGAGTAGACTGTTGTTTCACTCCTGGTAAACTCAGCCCTTTTGCATATCTAAAGCATGTTCCTCTATGTCTAAGTATGTATTCTCTCTACTGAACAATCATAAGCCCAGTTCTGCAAACCATAGTCCTGTATTTCAGATGCCCAAGAATTCTGAAGACAAGCACTGCAGCAAGGCTGCTTCTGCAAGTTAAGGGAGTACCTGAGAGTAAAGCGCAGGATCAAGCCCCAGCTTCATTATCAGTGCCTTTGCCAACACAGTTCACATTGATACTTATTTCAAAGGGCAAAAATGAACAAGTAAGCAATACCAAATTAAAATCCCATCTGGCGTGCTAATAACAAAACATATAGATGTGGGGCAAGGTATAATGAATGCAATTCATTTCCTCACATGAAAGAATGACCTCCATAACTCACTGGAGACTCTGCCACTCATGAGTTATGGGTCATTCCTTTTCTGGGGAAAATAAATTTTACTGCACCGTCTACAGCCATGTATTTTTTTTTTCTCTTGTAAATTCAGAAATGGGGAAATGTAATCCTCTGTTTACTTGCATTATGTTCAAAGAAGATATCCCCTACTGTAGTATTGTTTTAAATGAAATGTTTTTTACTACGTGACATATGCTATATTTCTTTCATATATTCAGTGACAGGACTTTTCATTCATAAAATGTGGCATTTATTTTTGAGATAGTGCTACTGTTAATAAATTCCTTAATTGGTTTCCCTGCATTTGCAATACAGCTTGAATCCTTGAATTTAATCAAAGTTTAAAGAATATTTATTACAACATCAATTTCATATTATAAAACTTCCCTTTTAAGTTATTTTTACTTAGCCATGAATATTTTCTCTAGACTGAAACTTGACACGTGGTGTGTTGTCAGTTACAAACTATTTTTAATCCCTTTTTAGAAATAGATCTTTATTATTATTTGTTATACAAGAGCTGTGTTAAAAAAAATTAAAAGAGAAAACATTATTTTTAGAGGATTTTTTTTCTAATTGGGTAGATGTTACTGAGGCTAAAACAAAAGCAATGCCACTAGAAATCAGTTGAGCCTCTTTCCTAATGTCCAAGTTATTCTGTACACTAGTGGATTCTACACAAAATTAATTAATCTTTTTTTTCTTCATGCTTGATCATCTTTTCTGCTGTGTAAACTTTAAGGAATTACAAAGTTTTTGTTGCAAGTCTTGCACTTCCTCAATTCCCACTGAAGTGCATTCCTGAGCACCTGGGGGAGCTTGGCTCCCTGTACTGTTTATGTATGAACTGTGGTCACATTTCAGACTGTCTAAACAGAGGATAGATTTGAATGTGCATTTCTCTAAGTAGAATTTAGTGGTCTTTGGGGTGAATAGCAGAGCTTTCACAGAGTATTGCAGCAATTTACTGGTGTTTCTGAGTGTAAGTTCCTACCAAGGAAGAGCAGTAAGTCCCACTGTATCACTTAAGCTCTCTTCTTGCCAGTGGGTGAAATTATGCCCCTTTGAAAATCAATGATATTGGGGAATTCTTTCATGGTGTTGGTGTTCAGCCTTGGCTTGGTCCTCCAATACAAATGTATTTTGTATTTCTTGTATATCATTTCCTTTCATGCTACCTAGATCATGTGGCTAAGTGAGGAGTGTCATTGGAGACTGACACTGTGAAAAGACAAGTGTTACGATTTTCCAGCTCAGTCAGTCATTTTTGCAAGTATGCTCGCAAAATGCCTTCTGCTTCTGAAGAACCAGGTTGTTTCTGCCAGGGATAGGAGGCACAGCACCAGTGGTGCCCCACAGAGGCTCTAGCACCTCCTCCAGACAGGATCTGTTCAGGATGCTTGAGGTTAGCAATAGCAGTAAGTGTTTTTTCTCTGCCATGAGCCCATTCAGGCAGGAAGACTGCTATGACAAGTATCCAAGAGGAGAAGCGCAGTGATTAAAAAATGTTTCTAGGATTAACTCCCCCATTCACACCATCATGTCTGAGCTGCTTGTACAGAAATTCATTGCATCTGGTTTCAAATGCCTCTCCCTAATTCAAGTGGGTATCTGCAGCAGAAATTTGAGACATTTCCTCTTTAAATTGTGCCACTTCATTTCAAAGTGCCAGATTGAAAAAAAATCTAATAGTTCATAACAGTTCCACAGAGTATATTTTATCTGGGTTCTTTTAAAGGTCTTCAACTTAACATGTCAGCTACCTCTGACAGTAGGGATTGACTAAGATGGTCATCTCAGGATTGAAGAAATCTTTCTAAGTACTTCGCTAAATGATAATTTCAAAATTTTATCCGTTTAGTTTTGGAGTATTTATTTCTCTGATAAAAAAAAATCCAATTCCTTTCTCAGTTTGCAGTTACTGGTATTTTTTTTCAGCTCTTTTTGCCTTTAGTGCCTCCTGGCTAGCATAGAAAAGGCATGCTGGAAATGCAACAAAGAGATAATAACAGATCACTCCAAGGACATTATCTATTCTGCTAACCATCTGACATACAGCAGGGAATAGAATATGACAATAAAGCATTTATCTTCTCCTTACTGAAACGTTCATGGTATCAAAACAAAGTTGACTGTTGCTGGATGGACTAACATTACTAATCCCTTTTGCTACTGATAGTTACAGCTCTTTTTTTTTTTTCTGCTCTCAGACTGCAGGATTTCAGGAGATTCTAACTGAAATTGAAATTTTAGCTTTGATTGTGGGATGCTTGTGTCATGACCTTGACCACAGGGGAACCAACAATGCCTTCCAAGCCAAGTAAGCTTTCTAATTCTTACTATTTTAATTTGGTTTTCTTCCACGGGAGAGCAAAAGGTGACCAGGATAAAGAATGAAGCATTAATTTCAAGCCTTCTAGGCCAAGGCCAAGTACTCTTATTCCTGTGTGCAGTGAGGGACTATCCATCTTTATCATTCTCTGTTCCTTTAAGTAATTGCTGGCTTGTCCTTTGTAGCTGGCTGTTGAACTGACACCACATATTGAAATGTGGTGCCAAAACTTGATGTTCTTTTCAGGCTCAGCTGTTATTGATTCTGGTTTTCAACCCAGGAAGCACCTAAATTGTCTGTCTGGGCTGTTCTTGCTGACTGGGGTGCGTGGCATTAAGCAAAACCTTGTTCTGCTATTGCAAGAAAAGAAAATAAGTGAAACGGAAATAATGCTTTCACGGAAACCAGGCTGCTGCCCTCAGGCACAGTGAAGTAGAAGTAGGTTTGTCGAAGGTTTAAGAGTGGTACTTCTCACTGTGTAGGTAAGGGAACTCCTTAGACTAAGGTCAAATTTATTCCAAAATCTGCCTTGCCTGAGAATAGGAGGGACAACAGAAAATGTCCCCAGCAACATCCTGGCCAAGCTGCCAGACACAGAGATTCCTTCAAATCCCACGTTGTTTTCTTCACTCTCCACTTCCTCTACAGTCCGAATACGAGGCCCCAAGGCATTCCTGTCCTGCAGATTCCAGTGAGCATTTGTAGCTTTTTTTGTTCGCCTTACTCTAATCCTGCAGCGTGATGGGGAAGTGGTCAAATGGCTGTCCAGAGATATTTGAAAGGCAGAGTGATACTGTGTTAGCCTATTTGGTCCTACTTTTGCAGTACTCTGCTGCAATGTGTGCATGCAGGGGCTGCTGCATTTCTGGGGGCAAGTTGCCTCAGTGACCATCACTCAAACTGATGTTTCTGATGTTCACTAAGCTGCCATTTCCTGAGGTATTGGTGTTGCCATACAATCTCAATGAAACAATGACACTGTCTGGATCTTCAATCACCATAGCAGGGAAAATCAATTGCAGTGCTCAAAAGACAGAGCTCGTGGTGCAAAGGTTACCAAGCACTGCTAGATGCCTTTTTGCAGCTGAGTCTTGAAGAGAATCAAAATAGACGAGACAAATGGGAAGGAAGCTCAGCTGATTGATGTTTATGTTCCCAATTTACAAAAACGAGACCTAAGATTTACATCCTGGCCATTTTAGGCTCTGATTAAATTAACCACTTCTCTGCTGTACCATTATACAAGAGTATCTTTTGTGCAGAGGGATGGCTGAGTTAAAGGTACAGGGTTCAGCATTAGACCGCTATCACTCATACTTCTTGTTTGACAACAGAGTACAGAGAGGAGGCTACCATTTTATGACTCCATAAAGAAACTGCTGAAGACATTTAATGAAAGACAAACATTACCACACATGTATAAAACATCCCTGAAAACAGAAGCTGTGGTTTTCATAATGCTAACTATGATTTATTCTTCTAACCTGACATAAATTTAAGCATCACATTTTCCTATTTTATCTTCAGTGTCCAATACTGCTGTTCTGTATGATGAAGGTTCAAGAGGTATATGATGGAGGCAATATCACAGTTGTCTCAAACGGCTCTGTTATATATGTCAACACCATGTTCTCTAGGGATGATGTTTCCTGGATGTCCTTTTCTCTCATATAGCTGCATCTGATAATTAAGTACCAGTATGGTGCAGTTTTATGGTAGATGCTCCTAGGAGACTCCTTCTGTCTCTAGCATAATCTCTTATTCTCATTTCTTTGGAAAGAAAGCCCATCTTGTCACTTTAGGCCGGGTCCCAGAAGTGAAGTACTTTGCCTGAGCTACTTTGGTACTTGGTGAACAGTGACCATTCTGACAATCCAGTCCCATTCTCTGCACTTCCCAGGGATATGCCATTTTATAATATTATTCCATGTATTTTTGTCCTTTAAATGTAGAAAACTGACCTGCTCTGTTCATTTTGAATCCGATCTTGGCTTAGACAATAAATGTGATGAGAAAATACATTCTAGAGATGTGCTAAGCTTTACTTTTATATTCGTTGCTCACACTTGAGGTTTTTTGTTTATCTTAGTATTTGTGATTGGGTTTTTTGTTGTTGTGTTTTGGGGTTTTAATTTAAGAGTTTGTAGTAAGCCATTGTAAGCCCTTATGTTTATGTCTATTAAGAATTAAAAATGAAAGGTAGCAGGGAAACAGCCAATCCCAGCTCAAGGACATTACCTTGTGTCTTTACTGCATAGTTCTGTGTCTGTGCTGTTGCTGAGGCACTTTGAAAGCTGCATTACAAAATTTCTTGTAGTTCCAGAAAAATCTTTATTCAGCCGGCAATATTTAGCAAAGACTGGAACATAAATGTTTTGTATCTGGATTTAAATTAGTATTTTGATCTCTTTAGCTGTCTTAAGTGAGGTCGCTGATGTGGAAGTGGAGAGTGTGGCTACGTGCTTTTGTCACTAAATTGTCTCTGAAACCTGCTTCGTAAGCAGACGAGCAGGATTTGTTGACTTCCCATGTTCTGTTTCAGGAGTGGATCAGCCTTAGCTCAGCTCTACGGCACCTCTGCTACCTTGGAGCACCACCATTTCAATCATGCTGTCATGATTCTCCAAAGTGAGGTACAAAAGCATTGCTATTAATCTCATTGTAAACTGTTGGGCAGTTTCAGCTGGAGAAAGGAAATACCATGTACAGTACCTTTTTAATGCCCTCTCCTTGAGGAATTATTTATTGGTTACCACAAAGGTCACAACTAGCACAAAATTAAACAACTACAAATGCTGATCACAGAGCCCAGAGATTATATCTGTCTCAATCAGCAAGGGGCAAGGAGAATACATCCTAATCATATTGTCAGCTCTTCTCACTCTTCTTACATATATCCTGTTCTGTGGTTTAGAGGTAGCTGAAACAGGTCCTCACCTTTCTCCACAGGTGTCATATTCAGAGTATCAGAGCCATCCTTTACTGCACCAATTTCATTTCTTTGGTAGCCTTTCTGTAATCAGTATTTTTAGGATTTTTTCATAATTTAATACACTATTATTAAAAATTAAAATCAGTAATATCATGCTGTCCAAAGTATATTAATTACTTTGCAGATACCTGTGCAGACAGAGCTCTTGCCTAGAATATCTTGCATATAACACTATACAGCATATACTACATCATGTATTTAATAACCGAGAAAAGTGGAAGAATGAACATGGAGTCCTTTCAAAACAACAGATGCATTTTCTTAATTTACAGAGATTGGTTGCTACAAAATGCATTTAGTAAACATAAAACCAAATCTGCTGTTCATGCAGCACAATTGGAGACCATAGCCTGTTGTGCAGTAACGTCTGAAGAGATCTGTAATGTCTCCTGATCACAGACAAATGGGGACAGGGTGATGGCTTTACCTCTGTGTACACTGCCAGGGAGATTTGTCACAGAACTGCACCTCCCCAGTCCTTATCTCATATATGTCCTCATACCATCATGATTATAGTAACCCTGTTGCTGGAAAATTCTTGATTTTAAGGGCATTTTAAACTTCCTAAGCAGTAGATGGCAGTGCATACTGAATGTGGGCACTAGAGGACTAAATATCACAAAAATAAGACTCTGGTTAGAAAGAACTTCAGTATTTATGTAGGTGTTTAGGAAAAAAAAGACCTGTAATACATTTATGTATGCTAATATATGTGACTATTGTCACAAAGATAATTTCTTAAGCTTACATTTAGAGTTTTTAATTAATTTTGTTTCTTTCATCTTATTTTCTCTAGAATTTCACAGAGGAATGATAGGAACTCTGTCCCTCTTGTTTTCAGAAATCCAGTTACAAAAGAACCTTCCCCTTCTCAAATAGCAACATCAAATATTAATTTTCTTTCATTTTGGCCATAGAGCCAGATCTTTCAAATTCTTAATCCACAATCCCTTTAAAAGCAGCCAGTCGGGCCCACAAAGGGTGTTTAAACTGCATATAAAGTTGTGGTTCTTTAGTCCACATAGGCAATGGCTGTTTACACTGTAGGACAAGACAGTAATGGGCAGAGTGAGCGAAAGCGCTGCTTTGAATGAAAAACTGATTTAGTGTCCTTGACTGCTCTAACAGCAGTTTATGTGCATGCAAGCAGCAGCACAGATAAATCTATTAGGGTCACTACTCAAAAGCTCCAATACGCAGCTCCCCAAAACATTTAATAAGATGAGAGATTGAGATGTATCCATAGTTTTTCCCCATAAACTGAGTCTGTGCAGGGTCAGAGCAGAGAGTAAATCTTTACTCGACAGGCCAGCATTTCAGCAGAGTTTAGAAAAACATACCAGGTGCTTGATAACAATCATCAGCTCTTCTGCCTCAATGTAATCTTAGCAGTATTAGCATTATTATTTCGTCATAGTTTTGCCATGAATCAAAAAAGGCTTGTGTTACAGGGAAACAGTAGACTAACAAGTTAGAAAACTTTTCAAAAAACTATATTGATTGTTAGCCCTTTACCTCTTTTATCTCTTTCATTATAGGGTCACAACATCTTTGCTAACTTGTCCTCTAAGGACTACAGTGACCTTATGCAGCTTCTAAAGCAATCAATATTGGCAACAGACCTCACTCTGTATTTTGAGTAAGTATTGGCATTTCTGGTATTTGATGAATGAAAATTCAGAGAACTTACTCTAATGACCTATTAAATACCAGTAAGGATATATAATACGAGAAATTAATGTTCAGCTATGGTTCAAGAGGTTTAGTCTAATGCTTAGTATCTTTTAGACTAATAGATACATCTCCAGTATCCAAATAGTTTTGCTTTAATGTGCAACATGTCTGTATCAACCAAAAGCAAGTGAAATCCCAGGTTTATACTTCAAAGCAATCCCAGCAACCAGTTACAGCTCAGTTCCATAATTTTTCTGTCCCTTCTATGATCATTTCTTCAGGCACATAGAAAACCAATGACATTTGAGAATTCTTTTCCACCATTTCAGCTTTTCTAAACATTTGTGCTAAGAAATATTGTATTTAGTTACAGACCCAGTTACAGAGGTAACAAAGCAGACACTTTGCTGCTTTGAAGATGAATTATGCCAATTCACATCATGTGATAAGAATAGGTCTTAAAAAGCTTAACGGTGGAAAAGTACATTAGGATCTCTCTCACCCAATTTTCTTCCCTTTCCTTGTTTGCAAATCAAATCTCAAAGTAGATTTCAAGTTGGTCCTGTATTTCAAATATTGTTAATTATTACCAAGCTCATCCCACTGAGGAGGCGTGGGAGGATGCACGTAGTCAGAGGAGTAATGGTGTCACCATCACAGTGCACTTCTGATGCCTAGCCTGTGTCTAGCCTGTGGCTGACTTAGGGGCAGCAGTGCTGCCAGATGTGCAGTTTCAGTGCACTGCCTTCCCAGTCATGACAACAAGTCATCCTTAGGAATTTTTGTTTGGTGTCCATTAACATTCTGTCCTGTCTTTCCACCATGTCTCAAGTGAAATGATTAGAGTTGTACCAGGGGAAGTTTAGCTTAGATATTAGAGAAAAAAATTTCACTGAAAGAGTGGTTAGATATTGGAATAAGTTGTCCAGGGAGATGGTGGAGTCACCACCTCTGGAAGTATTAAAGAGTTGTCTTGATATGGTGCTTAGGGGGAATATGGCTTAGGGATGATTATGGTGGGGCTGGGTTGACTGTTGGACTTGATGACCTTGAAGCTCTTCCATTCAGTGAGATACAAAGACCATGGGTCCTCTTGTCTCATCATAAATAAATGCTGCACAAATGTTTTGCGCTCTCAAGGAGGAGATGAGTGACAAGAACTGAGAGGACAGCTGCCGTGGCACAGCTCCACGTGCTCCCCCTGGCCGAGATCCTGGAGACCCTGGAGGAGCCAGAGGGGGCTCATGGCAGTGCCTTGGGATAGACCCTGTTCAGACCCAGATGTGATGGAGCTCTCTTCCCTGCCTGCCTTCAGCTGAAAAACTATGTGGTCAAGTTGTTTTTCTAGTTTTAGTACAGAGAAATAATGTCCAAAAGGGACATAACTGAATTTCGAGATTATTTTTTCTTACTTGCATAATTGATTTTTTGTGCTGCATGAATCAAAACTTTCAGCAAATGAGGCCTCTTTACTCAAAAGTCTGCAGATAAATTATTTTCCTCTTGTGTTCCTTCCTTGATTCATTAATGAGGTGGTAGCTATGCTAGTTTATTTCCACAAGTGCCTGAAAATCACTCTCTAGAAACATTGGTGCTTTACATTTCTTAAAGCCACCCTATGTGAACAGGTGTTTCTGCACAAGTACCTGTGTATTTGTTTTTTCAGTTTGCTACATCTTCAATATTTTTGTAGAGAGGGGAATTCTCATATCAGTATTCTTAAATTACTGAATCTGATGATCACAAGCTCCAGGTATTGAAACAGCAACAAAACTGTTGCAGAGCAAGACTTTATGACCTTCTCAAGGCATTACTTTTATACAAACAAAAAAAAAAAGATGACTCTCACTGAAAGATCAGATGGGAAATATATTTGATTTTAGTTTATAATTCTAGATAATGACGATTTTAGATAATAAAAAAAGTGAAATCATGGAGCCAAAATTAGGTTTATGGAAATTCATCCAAATGATCTCTTGAGCCAGTTGGCTGTAGAGCAAATGAATTTGTTTTACATAGGAAAACAACCTCCCTTCGAGGCAAAATGCAGACAGAGTCAATGTTAGTCAAAGACCCTGGAAAATTGTTATAATTCAGTTTTTTTCCTGAAATTCTGCTGTATTATATTTGCTTATTAATAGAAAACCTCATCATTTTGGATACCAAAAAAAAAAAAAAAAACAGCAGGAAATGCTAATTTGTTTCATCATACATGGCTGCTTTCCTCTGGTTCAGTCCTTCCTATACTGAAACTTTTCTGTGGAGCTGGACTACTACTTCTGTTTCCATTTAAATGAATTTCAAACAAAATCCTTAAAGCTTTTAGCCTAACATAAGGCCTTGAGAGTCACATTTTCAGTTACTGTTTATGGATCTCTACATTTTAAATTTGAATATTTTAGGGTTTTGGGGTGTCACCTTCCTGTGCTTTCAGCTTTAAACATTCTTGCCCGGTTTTTGTTCAGGAACATATGAATTTCTCAGAATATTCAATACTTCAAAATGAAATCTTTCATTTCTCAAAGTATAAGGGATTAGATGTCTTCATGGGGTCATTTATAGCCCTCTTCTAGCTGCTGACTGAAATCCATTATAGAAAGGCCCTATAATAGGAGTGACCGGTCATATATATATAACCATGATAGTCAGGGACCAGAATAATGCAACGTGCCCCACACAATGTTCTGGAACACAGAGTTTCTGGAAGTGTGCATCTCCTTGTTTGCAGATATGTACTGGCTGCCGTGAGACTGCACTGTCAATAATCACTTTCCAAAATTTCAGTCTAGTTGAGGTAAACGTAGAAAATACAAGACTGCAAACTCTCTCCTGTTGAGGAACCTAACTACATTTCCTCTTGACAAAGAGCACAGTCTCATATGAGATGGGGCACTGCACTGTCACTCAGGACACAGGGATTTATTTGCTTTCCAGCTTTGATGCTCATATGTTGTGTCACTGGGGGCAAGTTGCTCCAAGTTTTTGTACCTCAGCTTCTGTTATATCTTGGGCAGGATCTATTACATACTGTAGTCACATTGCAAGCAGTAAGAGCTACTAGGAGTCTCAGTGCCATAAAAGATTACAGACTATAATGAATCAGAATTTTGATATTTAATGGCAACAATCAAGCATTAATATGTTCTGTCCATCTCATGTTTTGTCCCTGTTTGAGGATGTGAAGAAGGCATGAGAAGACAAACCATGGGACTAAGCAGGGAGACCTAGTTTCCAGTCTATGAGAACTATAAACTCAAGACAGCAGCAGCTCCTGTGTGTCTCTGTTTCTTTTCTGTGTGATGGCAATAACAGGAATTGCATAGCTCTGAAAAACCCTTCAGGATATAGAAGTAAAAACCATTTTGCAAGGACAAGAAAACAGAAGCATGTGTGTATTTCTGGGGTGTTTCTATTGTCTGTCTGTCCACTGCTGTAGGTGAACATTTCATGCTTCCGTAGAAGACTGAACATTTCAGAGCCATTCATTTCCTTATTTGTGGAGACCATAAATCCAATATTGCTTTTACTAGGCAACTGTGACATTGATAACAGACATTTATAGAACGTGTTCGGAAATTAGTATGTTTCGCTTAAATGGACTGTCAGTGTAACGGCCTTAACAATAATACATGAGGTGCAGTGATTCCGTATCACACAGAGAACTGTGTTTCTGCTGCAGTGCTGCCCTGGAAGTGTCTTATTTCCTTCTCTGACAATCTGGTTTTTTGCAGGAGAAGGACCGAGTTTTTTGAGCTTGTCAGTAAAGGTGGTTATGATTGGAATGTAAAAAACCACCGAGAAGTGTTTCGGTAAGCACCGTTTTTCCTTCCTTTCTGGTTATTTCAAAGCGTAGCCATATTTGTTAAAGGAATTTCATGTATTGTGGATTGGAGGCTTAGAATAACAAGTATCGTGTTTTAAAAATACAATCCACGATATGAAATACATGGTATGATTTTTCAACATTAGCAAACAGCTGGGAATAATCAACATGACTTCACCTTCTCCATTTCTCCTACACACTTAGTCCTGTTTTCTTCCCTTTCTCCCAGCATCACCAGTTCCTGTTCAGCCCTTCTGCTCTTTTTCCAGAAAGTATCAATAATCTGCCTCTCTACACAAAGATCTTTCCTGTCTGTTTCCCTGATCCCTCTTCCTCTCATCTGTCTTTTTTCACTAGCCATGCACTTCTCTGCTCTTCCAGTCTGTACCTGGGAATTTTCACATACAGAGTACTCTTCCAGCCTTTAGGAATGCCCTGAGCATGCATCCTTTTGAAAACCTTGGACATTGGGGGTGGTTTGAGTAGATCACACTTTGTAGACAATAAAATGTGTGTATTTGCATATGCATGCCTGGTTATGTCTCATTTTATCTAAAATTTCATTAAAATTCCGTTATCTTTTGGTCTTTTGACAAAATATTGGCCATTTTCTATTTTCCATACCATTTCACCCATTCCTAATTTTAGATTCAGGCAATATATTTGATGCTTCATTTTCAGTGCCCTTGTTCTTCATTTAAACTTTCTTAGACTTTTATCTGCATCATGTACTGTACATAAACGCTTTCTACAGCTGAACGGTTTCCTTCTCCTAATGCATATAAAACATGGTTGTAGCTAGATATTAAACTACAGTGGAACCGTATAGCTCACAGTAAATCTTCAATTTTTATTGTAGATGAGCAGTAGAAACTGCTTAAACAGTGTCTGGGATGCCTCCTGTGATTATAGGCTCTCTTGCTACAGCAGTCACTTACAAATAGGCATATAAATTAATCCAGTTGCAGGTGTTATTATGTAATAATACCCTTGCTTATATCATGTGAAGCACATGCTTTCTAATATATTATAGGTATTAATGTAAGTAGTGTTAGAAGTATTGCAAAATTAGCAGTTACTCCCTTGCAATATCATTTCTTTTCTAGTGTGCAATGCAGAATACCAAAATTCATCATCTTATGAGCTGCAACACATTAGGATTCTGAGGCACAATTGTAATGTAAAAGCTATGCTGATGGCTAAGATTTCAAACATGTCATTCTTTTCTGGAGGAAAAGAAGGTGCCAGGGCTGACATTTTATATATGTATTATTTATTTATGCATCCAGAGCAGAGTTGTTTAGAAATTCAACAAAGGTTGATTCAGCTTGTATTGTTCATTTCTGTTTTTCAGATCAATGCTAATGACAGCCTGTGACCTTGGAGCTGTGACCAAACCGTGGGAGATTTCAAGACAGGCAAGTCATGATTAATAGCAGGGCTGGGAGGAGGCGGGACTGGCAGGACAATATTCCCAGGGCCCCGGCTTACAAGGGACCAAAACTGGAATCAATTTACAGCGGTATTAATGCTATAAAAAAATAGCAGGGGGTTTCTGCAAAAAATGGTTTATTGCGTAATCATTCCCTGTACACATGCTGGTGTGTACATCTGGCTTTACAACCTCTCCTCTTAATAACACTTTAAATCCATATCCAAAAATGGATGGATTTAACAAAAAGGGCATTTAGCCACATTTACTTGTTTCATCCAAAAGTTTTCCTTGGCAGTGGCAGGGTCTACCCTAAATCAAAAATATCAACAAATTATCTGCAAATTTTCATTTGCATAAAATCTTCAGTAGGTATGATGAAAGAAATGTGTTCATTTTCTTAAGAATGTTGCAAAACTCCAAGTGTAGTATAGGGCTTTCTTTAACATCCTGTACCTAGAAACCAACCAATAAAAATTCAGAGTTCTGCTGCTGAGTAGGCTCTTTAGAAATACACATAAAAAATAGTTCCAGCATTGGCAAACAGGTAAAATAAGAGAAAGCAGCCTGTCCCAAAACTCTTGTCCTTTGCCCCATGATTTTCTCTCTTCTAGACATCTTTCTCTACCCAGAAACCATCCTTAATATTTCCAGTATCTATGCCAGTCGTTCTCTGTCCGTCACTGAGGCCCGGAACAAGCCAGTAGAAGAGCCACTGTGTCAGGTTTTGGAGGAATTGACAGCATCAAGAAGCAAATAGAAAATATACCAGTGCAGCTGGGTGTGGGCACACAGCGGGAGGAAGTTTGGTTTAACAGCAAGTAGTAGTTACAAAGATGGGGTGGAAAAGAGAAAACTAGGCCAGATAACTAGAGATGCAGGAGCTGCCAGATTCCTTGGACAAGGAAGTATTAGAAGCTGAAAACGATCTATGGAAGTTACATGCACATCAACTGAATTAAAAAACATTTATGGAAGGAGGGCTTCACCTCAGCTTTCAGTTTTGCCAGGTGAGTCTTTTTGTTTTATCAGCAGACTGTGACAACAGTTCTTCTAAGGCTGTTGCTCTACTTGGCCAGAACATAGTCACCTCGCATGGAAATCAGGAAAGCTGCTTCTATCCTGCAGTGGGAAATTAAGTAACAAGATTTTTCAGCGCTACCTGGCCACTGGTGCAGTGTGTGCAATCCCTCCTCATTTTTCCTCCTTAACCCAGTTAGCATCTGTATTTTCACTGACAGCCAAGTGTCAGGTAGGGTCTGCTTTCCTAGTAGTGAATCTTCGTGCTATACTGCTGAATAAGTGCTAGAGTCTCTGGCAAGCTGGGGTTTTTCATACTTGTCACTCTTGAGGTCTACAGGTGGAAAGCCCCCTGCAGCTTAGTTATACAGGTTTACTTTATATTGAAAAATCCCACCTGGGATTTCTTGCAACATTACCTGGTTGAGCAGAAGCACTAGTAAGTCCACAGAGGCAAAACAGGAAATAGCTGAACCTTTACTGTGCCACAAGAAAAAAAAAAAACAAACATATTTGACAAAAGGGAATAAAGGCCACATGTAAGAAGGAAAAATTCAGTAAGAGAAGACAGAAACAGATAAAAGAAAAGAAAAAGGGACATAAGGAGAACAGGAGCAGAATAGCACTGAGGGACAGGGATGATACTATGCCATGATTATTTTTATACAATACACTTAGCAAACCCTTAATTGCTGATAAGTTGTTAAATTATTCCTCTTATTTGGAATATTGATCCAGAATTTTATTAAGATTTAAGAGTACTTTATAACATCACCTACTTCCAAATTATTTTGGTGCTGCCTATTTCAACTGCAACAAGCTTAGCGTTTGTGAGCGTTATCTACCATGCAGTTGCTCAAGCAAGAAATTTTGAGATTTTATGAAGTACAGGTTCTCTGCTTAGTTTACTCTCTTGTGCCTTGGCATTATGAAATAATTTCCTAGCTTAAAAGCAATACACTGGCATGACAGGAGTTTTAGTCTGTGAATGCCTCTTCAGTAGATTGGCTTCCAGTTTTTTTGCATCTCAAAATGTCGCATGAGCTTATGTTCAAAGCCTCACACATGACAGCAGTACAGTACTATATCAGAACTGCTTACTGTTTGACTTCCTAAAATTCCTCTGGTTTCCATAAGTAAATTTATTTTTAAGTATTGTCTTCTAAGAAGCAAAAACCTCTGCAGTGAATAGAACATCTTCATTCACAAAAGTCAGAAAGATGCATTCTAACTTTCAACCTACCACTTCTTGATTTTAAATCAAGATTATCATCACAATCTGAGCTCATACTTAGATATCCAGATCCTATATTGATGACAGTCATGGGGAAAAAAAGTAAAGCCTAGTGGGGGAAAAAACCCTTTATGAATTCATATTAGATTAAACAACAGAGAGTATTGGTTAATTAAGTTTCTTTGATAAGCAAAGTTGTTTTTATAGGGCAAGAGCCTGTAAATAACCAGAGAGCTCTTACATGTTTTACAAAGCATTTTTACAAATGTAATAGTGGATGCCAACAAGAAGCTATCATTTTCTGTTTTGGTCTCAGTTTTGAGTAAGTTGTTATAACTGCATTGAGTGCTACCTTGGCAGTGCAATGTAATTGTCCAAGTCAATTCCCCATCAAAAAGGGATAAGTCCCTGTGCTTGATTATGGCTGTTTATACCCCCTGTATGCCCAGTCCAAAAAACTAATGAACACATGCCTGATGTCAGTCCTGTGAGGTTATTCACTTCTTTCCAGTTAAGCAAAGTCTGAAGTCTTTAGTCATCATCCTAAAGATTGTATAACAAGAACTATAATCCTTTATCATGATTTTTATTTTAGGCAGCTGAGCTGGTAACCAGTGAGTTCTTTGAACAAGGAGACAGAGAAAGATCTGAACTCAAACTCACCCCTTCAGTAAGTTTTTTATCCTTTCTGAAATAGTTACTAATTTGAATAGAAGAAAAAAAATATCATTGGGTTCATTCAGAAAAATGAACTGTATTTTGTACATAAAGAGAAACCTCAGAATAAATAGAAGCTCTGTCCAATAAGGATATGCATTTATAACCACATATAAAATAGCTCTCCAGTCAACACAGTCACTTTTGCTCTTTCACAGTCCTTGAGCCCTTTTACTTGTTTCCTGTATCTATTCCTAAGGTTATCCAATCAGTGAATTTTCTAAGCAGCAGGTATTGGGTTTAATACACAGAATTGAACTAAAAACTCACAGCTACCTATGGAAATCAAAATTGCCAGATTTACTTTATGTTGCAGCTCTATATCTGTGTTATTTGAAATGCATTTCTATAAGTATACATGTAAATATACTACTGTGATTGAAGGGATAAAATGGAATTGAGTGGAATAAAGCCAGATGGGTATAAAGTGTCAAACAGGAACCAGGAAAGTTTCATAAAGATTTTCAGTGAACAATTAGAAGAGAAAGCCTTATCCAGGTTGAATAACTCAAAATGTTGAGCAACCACTATCTTAAGGCAACAGGAGAAGGGTAACAGAAAGTATTCTAAAGAATTTAACTGGGAGGAAGAGAGCCAGCCCAGATCCATCAGTTTTGCTGAGCTGCAAAACCCTGTGTGAGGAAAGAGAAAATTCTACTCAAAGGTATCTGCTTTACATTCCTACAGATATCTGCTTTACATTATTTACCACCTCAACTCCAACTGTGGAGCATTTATTTTACACTACAAAATTATAAACACAAAACACAAAAAGAATTTACTTTTCATGCCAGGTAAAACAGTAGGAAGAAAGCTGCAAAGATTGATTATGGTTTACAAAGTGTTCTGGTTGTGAGAATTTGACCATAGCTGCAAAGTGCTGGATGATGTCGGTAAGATACTCCAGTGTAATTAAAGCATGACAGTTTTGTTTTCTTCTTAATTCAGGCCATTTTTGATCGGAACAGGAAGCATGAACTACCCAGGTTGCAGCTTGAGTGGATTGATAGCATCTGCATGCCATTGTATGAGGTAATTTTTACTTACTGCTCCTATAGAGTCCAGAGGACATTGTTCTTGTCTCTCTAGGGAAAAAGAGTTAGCTTTCAGAGCAGCCTTGAAGGCTATTTGAACTCTTGTCTTACTTTGACTTTACCAAAAGTCTGAATTCCATTAAGAAATCTTCAGATTCCCTGAATCTGTCTGTAAATATCTGTAATGTCTGTAAATTCCTCTCTAAGTTATAAAAGCTGATGGGGCAGTTGTTTATTATGTCTGAGACAAACTGATTCTCATCATGGTGAGGTATGTCCCACTAGAGGGACAGTCTCAGTAGGTGCTGTCAAACCTGTCCAAATCTGTGTGATGCAAAAGGAAACTCAAGGCTGAGCCTTTGCACTTTCTTCTGACCCTAAGAGCTTGGCCTAGAGTGCACCTTCCCAAACTGCTACAGGGCACTCTAGGCCAAGCCTTTAGGGTCAGTGATAAAACAATTCATTGTTTAACCTGTGCTGTTCAACTCAGAGTTTACTCTTTTAATTGTGCTTCTGCACAGACTGCCTGGGTTCTTGGCACACGGTGTTTACACACCCAAGTACTCCTTTATTAAGGCTAGAGATAACCACAGAACCATTAAGGTTGGGAAAAAACCTCTAAGATCATTGAGTCCAAGCATTAATCAGATACTGCCAGGTCCACACTAAACCATATCCCTAAGCAGCACATCTACAGGTTCTTTTGAACATTTCCAGGTATGGTGATTCCACCACTTCCCTGGGCAGCCTGTTCCAATGCTTGACCACCATTTCACAAAGAATTTTCTCCTATCAGAACAATGCTTCTGCCTTTTTAGATTAAACAGCTTCAGGATTTGACTGAAACAACACCGACTGCCTTGTGCCAGCAAAGACTGACTGGCCAGTGATACCTGAGAAAACAGGAGGATGTTCTCATTCAGCATCTTTGGGGAATTGCAACAAGTTCTCCCTGTTCCCACTGCACCCTAAACTGCCCAAGACCTCAAAGCAATGAACGGGTCTGTGACGATACACAGCAATAACAGCTCCCATGTTAACATCAAAATTATCAACTTGTGCCTGAATGTAGCTTCCCTACACACAAATAAAAATGGATTGGCAGGTCCTTTCATTTTACAGACCAGATATAAAACCAATATCATACAATAAGGACACAAGAAGGCCCGTAAGAAGGACAATGCGCCTTCTCCTCTCCATACCTTGTGGCATATGAGGCTGCCATCATGGAAATAATGAAATGACTACCCAACAGCAATGGCAATTCCTGTTGTGCCACAGAGAGCAGACACTTGTGTAAGTGACAAGCCAGGCTGCTGCTTTGCCAAGAGAGCCTGTCCCATTGTAAGGTCAGTCTTTGTCCTGACGAAATAAACTACACCTACCGTTTTCAAATAATTAAGGCAAAGCAAGCAGGGAAGAAGAATATATACCTATATTGTTTAAAAGACCAAGAACATTTTGGACAATATGGGGGAGGGATGATGGACACTGATCTTGGACAGACGCTCTTTAAAAGTAATGTTCCTTTCAATAAAATAGCTCATATTGCACTAGAATGCATATTATACCAGAATTCATTATTTCTAATAGCATCTGTAATCCAAAAATGTACAGTAAAGCAGGAAGAGCTGATAATCAGGCCATCCTCTGCATGAGAAAACTACATCTGAGCACTAAAGCTCTGGTTAGTTAGCTCCATCTTAGCAGGAGATCTCTGGGGAATATATTCACATCTGATTTCCCTGCTTTCCACTGTGTTTGCATCATGCTGTGCAGCCATTAGCCTGCTGCTCAACAACTTCAAAAAGAGACACCATCAAACCTGGAAGTCAGAGCAGCACCAGCCTTAGGGGTAAACAGAAAACTTCATGCCATAGTATCACACTGCAGGAGATTCTCTCTTTAGTGTGGAGCCAAGTTTTAATTCTCATATCCAGCTTAATCAAACTTCAATACACATATCCCATCAGCAGAATATTCAGACATTGTAAATCCACTGTTTAGGGCTGGCTGAACATTACAACTCTGGCCATATCCTGGATTTTGGGCTGGCACATTTTTACATTCTTTGAAATTCTTGCCATTTTAAGACATGGAGGGAACTGCATGTGGGGAGAGAACAGATTATATTACTATAAATGCAATATAAAGAGATGGAGTGGCAGCTGATAAATCAGTAAAATATTAGCAGTACTATAGCTCACTACAACAGTACTTAAAAAAACCATGTTTGAAAAAACCCACAAACATTTGACACTTATTTTCATAGCAAAATGACAACATTAAACCATAGAGAACAAAATCAATGTTTTTCTATTTATTTTTTTCCATGCTAGTGATTAGAAATCCTGAATCCACGTAGGATTCTATAGCATCCAGCTCCCCAAAGGGAATGCTGTGGGGAATGCACCAGTCCCTGCCAACGCAATTGCTAGAGCAGGACCTCATGCTGTGCTCTGCGTTATTTCAACACACACACACAGCAGAGATCCCAGCAACCAATGAACACTGACAACTCCCATTAAAGTGAGATCAGCAGACTCTCTGAAGTTGTCTTTGCTCAAAGTAACTCCCAAGAGCAGGCTATTCCTGGCAGCTGAGGACACCTGAAGTATGCAACACTGAGGGAACTTTATAGCCCAAACTTCCAGCAGTGGTCTGATACCATCCCAGTGCCTCTCACAGTACCAGAACAAAGTGCATCCTCTCTGCAGTCCAAGCTAATATACTAGGCTACAGCAGAGAGTGGTTCATACTTAAAACAATATATAAATTTTGCAGCACATTTTAGTTATGGCTTCTCTAGCCTTATCATTTTCCTCAGTTCTGAAACCTCCTTTGTGGAGATTTGGCTCTATCTGCTCTGCTTTCTGCATTTCCTTAAGATAGCTCAAGACAACTCACTTAGAGGTGCAGCAGTTCTCCCAAGTAAAGGGTAGTGAAGTCTCCTTTATTGGGGAGCATGGATCACATTACTCTGCTTACCTGGCGAGGACTGTCCCTGAGTTTGGCCCCTTTTTGTGAGAAGGGTTACGAGTGACTAGCAAATCACCAAGATCTATGCAACTTCCTTTAGCAGCCCTGTCTGACTGCCCCTTGGAATGCCCATCCCACCCAGAAGAAAGGTCAGTGATACACAAAATGTACTACACCATCAGCTACTGTAAAGACTGAAGGTAGATATAGCTATATTTAAAAAAAAAATCTGGAATTATGCACAGTTTTTATATATCCAAGTGTCTAAATCAAAAACCTTTGTGCTTGCTCTGTAAACATGACTGCTTCTGGCACAAAGTAAGCCACAGCTCTGCTCCCTTGCTCTCTCCCTTATCTGCTGCTCAATGTAGGAATCAAGCCACCTTCAATTTCATATCTTAGTAATCAAATCCATTTCCTTCACACTGTGGATCAAAGGTCTGGGAAGATAAAAGCATCCCAATTTTTTGTTCATTGCATTTTATTACACTAAGGATATTATAATTTTATTATTTACATCTTTTGTTACTGTAGTGATCCCAGATCAGAGTATTTTTATGTGCAGTGGAACTTTTGCCTTGAGTAGCAGAAGAGCAATCCATTTACACTGACTTTCAGATTTTAGGGGCTTTAGTTACACTTTATTGCATTACATTTGCTCTTCCTTCAAAACTGACAGTAAGAAAAGCATTTATCAGTAGAGATAAGAAACAAGCTTATTAGAATAATAATTTCTAGGAAAACGCACTTTTTTGAAAATGTAGAGTATTTCAAACCTATTAATGTAGCTTCAGTATAAAATAATCCCTTGTTTTGTTAGAATATCCTATAAAGAGGAAGTGCATGCGACTAAAGCAGAAAATTTGAAGCATCCCACTGAAAATAAAACACTATGGCTTTGCTGACAGCTGCATTCACACAGAGAAAGTATTCTGTAAATGTTTGTGTAACAGGAAACAGAATTTTGATCATTAAGACAAATCACCCCTCTGACCCTCCAGTAAAGAGATGCTAAGAGTTTCAACACTAACAGATTTCTCGTCTGGACTCTGTCATTTGTGTCTTCCTAAGACAGGATCAGTCACAGATTTTTTCCCAACTCAGATTAGATTTCTCTGTGGGGAGCACACAGAGTGGGAGAGTGAAGATCTTATTCTTTTAAATCATTATATTTCTCACAAACAACATCAAAGCTTCAGCGATTCACATCAAACAAAAGATGCTAACAGAAACCCAGCTCTGTTCAGGGCATTGTTAGGCAGAGACAGTAACGCTATGAATAGCTGGGCCAAAGGCCATGCACTCTGCTTCTGGGCAGATAAATACATAGTCAGGTAGTCAGTGACAATGACAGCAGCTATTTAAATTTAAGGGAGATGTCTTTGTGGAAGATAAAGCAGCTCATGGCTTTTACAACTTATGCGTGCCTGAGATTGCCCTGCTCACCTCTACCTTGGTGCTCCCTTGAACTGCTCCATTTTAGTGCTATTTTTAGAACTATTCAAGATTTTCTTGGGTATTGAGAACTTCAAGCATATAATAGAATCTACAGAATTGAATTTGCATTACTACATCCAGGATTCTAGGGGGAACCTGGGGAGAGTAGAAACATTCAGCCTAGCAAGTACTTTAAATGTTTTGATTGGAATGGGGAGGGACAGATTCCTTCTTTATCACACTATTTGAAGGACTTAGAAATGTAATCGCTCTGTCTGCAACTCCAAGAGCTCTGATATGCCTGCCTTCCTAGAGAAGATAATGTCTGGCCTTGTAATTAATTCTATTTGTTGTCTATGATAATGTAGCTGCAAAAGCATCTATTCTTCTTGTAAACTTAGATTAAATGCACATGGTGGCATAAATGGCAGGGCCTCTACAAAGCACAAAAAATACACAGAAGTCTTTAACAGTCATGGCTTTCTGTGTTTCAACTTCTCTGGTTCAAGAATTGACTTTGACACTTGAATTGGAAGTACATACACACACTGTGATTTTTTTTCCAAAGGTATATACTCTACTTGAAATTATTAGTCAGGAGATTAATTCTCCTTAACAGAGAACATTAAAAATATGTTCTTCAACAATCATGCTTAACACTGCCATATCCTGATGCAGCCCTTCCTCAGTTACCACTTCTATCCCTTTCCCACTGTCCTTCAATTGCAAATTTGCATGATGAAATACTGTATCAGAAATTCAGGGTTTGCACCACTCCTCTGAGAAGCCCTGCCTGTCCAGAATGGACTGTATGGTATGGCTTAGTCCTTACCCAGGCAACTGGAGTCACTGGATGCAGCCAACACAATGACTTCTTCCTTTCGTTTCTGTTTCTGTCTATACAATTAGAAGAACTTCTAAAATTTTTTAACCAAGGAGACTTTATCTGTATGAACATTTTGGAAATGGTTTTCCATCTTTCCATTCCACCCATACCTGGGATTGTTGATACAAAAGTCAGGCACTGCTCTTATATTTTAAGTTAGCAACTAGTCAGGAGGCAGAGAACTTACTAGCTGTTCACCATGCACCTCTATAGACAGTCCATGAAATATGTTCATAAGTTGTCAAGTGTTTTAACAAAAAAACCAAAACAAAATAAAACTAAAAAAAAAAAAAAAAAAAAAAAAAAAAAACAACCAAAAATCAGGACTAAGCTGTTTGGAAAGATCTGTTCAATGGAAGCAATTTGATCAGCTCTGTGTGATTCTCACTGGAGCCAGCTTTTCCTTTGTAGCATGTTGAAGGAAGATAACTTTCAATAGATCCTAAAGAATACCATAAAGATGCACACTTCTGGCAGGTTTATTTCTGACATTTGATTTGGACACAGAGAGTGGGAGATAAAGCATTTATACTTCCTGAGAGCACCTGTCTGACAAGGATTAGTAATGCACATCAGCCTGGGATGCAGTTTGTGATACCAGGGATACCAGAGAGGCAGATCAAACAGATGTTGGCAGACCAAATTAGTCTCCCTCCCTGTTGAAATCCAGTGGGTAATATTATCCAAGGAAGAGCAGGTGCAACATATTCTGCTGTGGTTGTGAGAAATTTGCTTCAGAGGAAACTTAATCAGGCCAAATGCCAGTGCTGGGGGGAAGTTTGTAGCTAAGGATTATGTTAGGAATAAGGGTTTGGTCCAGAGAACAGATTTTTGACATAGTAGAAGGCTCTCTCTGTAGCCTTGAAGTAGGAACTCAGGTAGGTTTAGCACTTTCTGTGCTTTGTTTCTTGTCTACTAATGATAAATCTATATGAGGCCATCCAGACTGAATTCTGGGGAACTTGCAGAAAACCCAGATATTATCCCTGTATTAAAACTTCCAGCAATGGAACAAGCATTACCCAATAATTTATCTTATCTATTGTTCTTAATCTGAGAAGCTTTTGTCTGCTACTTTCTTACCAATAAAAAAGGTTAAGAAGAGCTATACAAGAAAGAAGAACCAGGAAAAGAAGAAAGAATTATTTTATTTGCAATTTCCAATTAAGTATATCACTATTTCACAGTATAATATAGAAATGTATAGTTTTGGTAGTTTCAGAGCAAAGATTTTTTTGTCTGTGGCTATCATGAACATCTTTTTTACAACAAGTGCAAGGTTCTTGATCCTCTTTTTCTGCTTCCTGAGAACAGGAAAGGTTTCATTTTGCCTTTGAAAATTAGAAAAATATTTTTGCTATGATTTTCATAACTCGGTGAGATTATTGATGCAACATTGTTTTACAGTCAACCATTTTAAGAATTTACAAGTTTGTCCAAAATGTTTAGAAGAGGCAGCAGAAAGGAGTACTTTTTTTTCCTTCAGACAAGAGTACTTCAGTTTACTTCTGAGTCATCTTATGCCAAAACAGTCTCAGCTGAAAGGGCAGTTCATCAACAGAGGTATTTGGGAGAAGAAAGAAAAACAAACATTTCCCATTGACTTCAGTGAAGCTAAGATTCACTAAAGGCTTTCACCCTAATCTCTGAGAAAAATTGAATCATTCATAATATTATAATTTCTGTTGCTGTTTTACTTAGAATTTTCTGCCCAATGTGTTGTGAAGGGCAATGGCAGTCCTGTATGGAAACGTATATAAAGATCTGAGGAAGTAGATTGAAAAGTTGGTAAATAAGGTAGAAGAGACAGCCAATAGAGGGAACTCAAATTGTACAGCAAATCTGAGAGAAGATGAATGGATAATTTAACAGCCATTCAGTTTTCAAGAAAGACAAAGCACAAACTACATTGCATCAGAAAAGGACTAGAAATGATGATGGATGAAACACTTCAAGTAGTGTTTAACACAACAGAATCACAGTTGCCTGCAGAATTCCCAGCTGAGGGTAAATTCAAAGAATTAAATCGGCATTTGAGACTGATATGATTTGAAGAATTTTTCAAAATCCATTTAATAGCAAGGCAGAAGACATTGATCAGCTACTTGGTTGAAATGTTAAAAGCAAAGGAGTTAGAAGCATTCTGTCTCTGGCATGCTCCAGATGTAGAATCAAAACCATAAACAGCAGAGCTAAATAAGAAGTTGTTTATGAAATAATAACTCTTCCAAGCAAACCCTTGATTTCATGAAATTGTAATGAACAACAGATGAATCCTTTGCAACTGTAGCAATACATCAGTAGAGCTACTTCAGTTGGTCCCATTCCTTCAGAATCACTCTCCCTTTGACAGTGTAACATGTGTGGTATTGGTCGGAGCACATTTTGCTATGACTAGGAGCTCTGTACATACTTTCCTCCCTGAAATACACAGCACATTTTACCAATGGTTAATCTTAATTTGTAATCATCCCTCTGTAGTTTACTTCCAAAGGGGTACAGTATTATTCTTGCCAGTGTATCATCACCAGAAAGAAGCTTAACATTAATTCACAGTGGAAGAGCAGAACACTTGTGCATGTATTAGATCAATTTCCAGTCACAACTGGCTTTCATCCACTAACAATTTTTAGAAAGAAGCTAAAAGAAACTCCCGTTTTCTACAAGGGAAATTAGTAATATATTAATGTCTTTTAATTACATTTTTAGGGATCAGAAAAAAATTCCCTGACAGAAATGACAAAGTAATCCATTAATGCATTATGTATGTGATGACCTGGACCTTTCCTCATTAAGCCCTAAAAGGAATAAACAAAGTCCCCTTCAACCACAAGGAGATTGCAATAATATTTTTTTCATTAACTCAACCGCCTCATGAAAACTGTATTTTTTGAAGAACATAATGATTAAATACAGTCCTGAATCAGTAGGGGAAATAATGAATTCATATACACACACAGTCAAGGGTTCATAGAAGTTAATCCCTACATCTTCTCTGTATCACTTTATCTTCTGTATTCTACTATGGAAGGTAGAATTCTAGCAATGTTTTTGGGCTTTGTATATGAACATATATTCAGAAATACTTTGGGGTTTTCTAAACAATTTCCAAAAAGTATTTGTATTATGAAGATAAAATCTGTGGATGACTGCAGCACAGGTTCCCTTTTATCTGAACTAATCTGAAGTTCAAGGACTTTCAGATAGATGGCTCACCTTTGGCCTATGTATTCTCATGTGAAAGCCACTTCAGCAAAACTCAGGAGTCCAATTCAGCTTTGCTGTAACTGGTCATGACTCTCTTGACTTCAACAATGCTTCATATGGTTACACCGAGTCTGAATTTATCCCCATGGCTTCTCGGTCACTGGTCCTCCCTTCCAACTAAGAAACTGCCTACATAATAAAAGTGATTCATTAGAAACCACTGGGTTCCAAAGTAGAGTGAATACTGAGACCTATAACTTTTTTATATGTGCTCAGTCATAAAAATGAATTTATATGGTCTTATTCCATAAACTCACTTTACAAATATTAGCCCCGCAACCATACTTTCATGAGCTGTAATCTTGTCAAAGCTCGTAAGTTAAGCAAGGTCAGAATTGGTCAATATTTGGATGAGAATCTCTGGCAGGGAGGGGGCAAAAAGAAAAGTTATGCAGTGTTTGTAAGTTAGGACACATTGTGCTCCTCTTTAAAGAGATTTGGTACTCGTCTTATAATACAACAAAATTTTGTATTTGCTTTAGCAGTAAGTTTAGCCTCTGACCACAGCTGTGCTGCATCTAGGCAGTTTCACTAATATCCTTCCCCAGAGATGAAGGTAATGTAGCAGATGGAGTCTTCTTCCCCCCACACCCTACTTCAACACAGAAAGTTGGTACCCAGAGGAACAAACAAATGCCTCCACTGCTCCCCATCACCCTCTCCCTGAAGGGGTTTGCTTCTATTGCTACTGTTTCTGCATTTTAGATGCTTTATCTATCAAAATATATATCTCTATACACAAGGAAAGAAAGAAAAGAAAAACCAAACCACTCTGCCCTCCTTACCTTCTCCCACAAATAGCTTCCTCTAAGTATCTTATGCGCTTCCCCATTTTGTGCTCTTGCTTCAGGCAGCCCTGCCCCTCTCCCAGGTGCACACAATGTAGTGCTGAAGTGCCATTAACATTTTCTTGTGCCAAAGAGTTTATAGGTAAGCGGAGCTATACTTTGGGAAAGAATGCTGTGGGCAGAGTAGTACACAGTCCCAAAAGACATCTCAATAATTGAAGGTGCTAAGAAAAAGACACTGCTATACAGTAACTTTCTGACAAACAGCTTAGTCACACATCTGAGGTAATACATGGATGCAGAAGAGAACTGCAAACCTCTCTGGCTTTTCCTAATGCTGGAGCAGGCAGTGCCTCCCCCATGCTTTATCACTCTGCAGCTAAGAACAGCTTTGACAGTGAAGGGGCTCGTATGGGAAAGGTCACCAATCCTGTACCTAGTGCTGTGCCGCAAGGCAGCTGCACTGCAGTGGAAGGACTGCAAGTGGGCAGTGAGGTCCCAGGCCTTGGGAGACGGGAACTCCCCCAGGCAGGGGCTCCCTCTCCCAGAGCCCAGCTGCCTGCCAGCTCCCAGCCTGCCCACTGCACCGAGCAGGGATGAGGAACAGGGCATTTCTGCAGCTACTGAGATTATGTGGTGGTATCCCATGTCAGGCAGCTGGTGAAGACCAAGCCTTTTCCTAGGAAGGCAAGTAATAAATAAGGCATTAAGAACCCAGATACCAAATTAGACAGATCATGAGCAAAGCTGTTTGTAAGAGGCATGCATCAAAAATAGTAGCATGGAGGAACAGTACATCAAGGTGTTCTCGTGCAGTAAAAAAGAAAGCAAAAACTGCAGCCAGGAGGTGGAAAACCCTGACAAGGCTACAGCCAAATAAACTTAAAGAGCTTTGGGAATAAATTGGTGGTTTAATTCGGATCAGGAACAGGTGCAATTAATGTAATTCAGTAAATGGTCCAGGCCCTGCCAGAAGGGAGAGAAATGTGTTGCTTTTGAGATAATTTCCCAGAAGCTTCATAAAAGCAAATTGATTACTGGAGTTTAATAATTAAAACAGGGCCAGACATATAGTAATCAAATGAGTTTTTAATTACATTTCAAGAAGAAATAAAATCCAATTTGTGCACTTTGTATCAGAGAAGCCTACTGAAATGCTTTGGTAGCTGGAAAAAATAAAATAAAAGCTAATTTCCATAGGAATTATAGTAGTCAGTTTAATTAAAAGACTAGATCAGAATGAAAAAGTCCCAAAGTGAAAGGATACTAAATACAGAAGCATCGGTTCAAACATCAAATCAATGTCTGAATAAAGACATTTTATAGACCAAGTGCAAAATCTGCACTATCAAGTGTTACTAATCTAAATTAATGTGTAACAAAATAAAGTTTCCTGAAATTACACTATATATTTTGTACATATTCAATTGAATTAATTGCTGGTGCTATGGAAAAAATTAATATCAAAGACATGGTTTATTCTTTCTTAAATACTCCTTATAATCTGTTTCATCAAAGTTAATGTTAGTAGTTAACCATTCTTGTTATTTACCTGGTAGCCTCTGTTGCACCTGGGTTATTAGACTCTAATGTCTGCTTAGATCTATACTTCGAAGAAATACATGTGTATTTACTTACAGATTTAAAATATGTTTTCAGCTCATAGGATAACAGTGATTACCACAGAACTGTGAGGGTGCTTCCTGAATCTATTCCCAGCCTACCTGGGCTCCTGGTCCCTGCTGTAGTCAGTGCAAAGCTAATTGCTGTAAGCACCTCGAGCACTCGCAGTCATCCTGGCACAGGACGTGACAGGGCTGTCTCCTGCCATAAGCCATGGCAGATGCCAACGCCTGGAGGGACAGGCACAGCAGGAGGTCATGCCCAGACCTCTGCAATTGCTCCCTGGCACTAGACTGGAGAACATCACAGTCTTGTGGTCAGTCTTAGCAAAAAAGCAAGGTCAAAGAAAGGACACAGACATAGTCGAGAGCTGCACAGCCACAGAGACAGAGCCTGCAGTCCCAGGCCTGTAGCTGCTATAGGTTCTTGGGTACAGTGTATATATGTATATATATATATAGTGTATATAGTATATATACTATATATATCTAGAGAGAGAATATAGTATGTATGTGTATACATATATATACACACATATATATATGTACACACGCACACAAGCATATATATGCATTTATATATATATATATACAGAACAGCCTGTACTGCATTTTGTACTTACAGATCCTGCGGCTCACAGGATGAGAGTGCTGAATATCTTTGGGCTTAGAGAAGTTTGAAGCATGCTGATTTTTAAACAGTAATTTAACGCCAAGCTGCTTGCTTATATATATTTCTTATTATTTATTGATTTGATTTTTTTAAATATAAGGTGTATACTGGAAAAATGTTTCAAAAAACTTTTTGAAGCTACTGGCTGTGGACAGAAAGGATCTGATATGTTGCTATCAAGGGCTGAGTATCGCCTGTGCTATCTTTAGACACTGAGCTGGCAGTGGTAATGCAGGTGCTAATGGTATTGGCAATGAGCTTTTCAGATACTTTCAGCTGTTTATAATGCATTACTGCCCCTCTGTTTTAGACTCTGCCAAATCAGGTTTAAGGAATACTCAACATTCTGAAATAAAGATATACAAATGCAGAGTTGGGAGGCATGGTGATGGGAAAGTTAAAAATCCTTATCCATCCTATGAAATGAATGACCATCAGCAGCAAGCAAGGCTCTAGGGGGCAGAGACTGCAGTGAGCCCTGCCTCTTACCCCAGGCCCAAGACTGCAAAATTATCTGCCCAGTCTGGGCCATATTCTAAGGAAATAATTTTGAAGTGGATTTGATTCAAGTTCCAGCATCTTCCTCATGATGTGATTTTTCATAAGTGCTGAGCATTCATATTTCCTACTGAAGTCAACTGAAATTGCAAGTTTTCAGCACGTCTTAAAATCAGGCCATTAACCCTTAATTATCATATAAGAGCTCAATTAAAAATCTACCAAGACTCACTTCAAGCCAAGCTCCCATGGCTTGCAAACTAGCTATAAAAAAATCAAGTTCTTTAGTGTTGTCTGGGCTCTGGGGACCATTTAAAGCAGCTGCTGTTAACCCTGCTATTTGAAGCAAAAACTGATCAACTGCAAAGGTACCTTCTTCCTCTTCCCTTTCATTTTCTTATCATTTTCTGCACTTCTAGAAGAGCAACTTTTTCTGTCTTCTTTGTCCTTTTTGGTTTTTAATCTGTCACCAAACCTTTCTTTCCAATGACAAATACATCGTTTCCATGCTATAGGAGAAAGCATGCTACCCAGCTCTCAGCAAAAGCCACTGCTTGCTAACCAGAAAAGCTGCAAAAGAACACTCCTCTGTCCTGAGAGGACACATTACATGACCACTTGGGAGGCAAGTGGTTAACCCTTTCCTGACACACAGTGCTGCTGTTAATTTCTGTCTCTCTTTAATGTAGATACAAAACCAAGTGAAGCACTTGCGGTCTTTGCGCATGAGCAGGTGATATTAAAGGGAAAGGTAAAATAAACCTGTAGCAAAGGTATGCAGGAATTCCATAATTCAGGATGTATTCAAAGCCAGATGAAACCAGATTAAAGATTCTTACTCTGACCTCTGTGACCTTTGGGCTGGGTATGTAGAGAAGAGGTGATTTCAGTGCAACCTCAAAGAAAACTCCTTTATACTTTTATAATTTGAACACACACTAATTGTTTTTTTTCTGCCAGCTCTGGAAAGAACAGTACTGTTGTGGTTTAGTCATCTATAGGAAAAAAAGAATCAAGCACTAGGGAGATTATTTCAGCTTTGTCCAGCTTGTCATCCAGCCAGTGGACCTTCCTGCTCATAGATGCCATAGCTGGTAGCCTCAGGCACTTGGGGATCCCTCAAAAGGACTATCTTTAAGGATTGCAAGAAAGCTAAAGTAGTTGAGCAGCATCTCTGCCATCTTGTGTGCCTTTTTCTACATTTTTGGTGGCTTAAAGACTTATGTAAAATGAGTCAGATAGATAACTCAATGGGGACAGTAAATTTATCTCCACAGGTATATACAGATGGAATGAGGAGGGTAGGGGCATAGTGCAGATTAAACTCTTTTTTCCCCCTGTTATGTCTGTCCTTAAAAAGAGTGGATATACTATCAGTATTTTTTCTCTCATCCTCTTTTTAATCTTCTTCCAGTGTCTAGTGAAGCTGAATGTGAAACTGAAGCCTATGCTGGACTCCGTGGCAGTAAATAGAGGTAAATGGGAGGAGCTGCACCAAAAAAGACTTCCTTCTCAGGCAGCATCCTTGTCCTCCTTTTCCTCCAGCTTCACCACGTCTCTCAAAGACATAAATTAAGCCTGCAGATATCAGTGTCACTTTACAATAAGAGCTGTCTGAAAGGTTTTCATAAGCTTAGACCCACCATTTTTAAAGAAATGCTTTCCCTGACATGCCTAATTGATGGGATATTATCTTGATGGCAGCACAGTTTGCTTTTCCTGGAAGGCTTAGTGGGACTGAATGGAAGCCTGCAGTGGGATTGCGCGGGTATCTGGAGCGACATGGAACACTGAACAGAGGAAGCGTTCATTCAGCTCCACTACATTTCAACTGCTGCTGTAAAAATCTGTAAAGCTGACAACAGACTGAAATATAAGAACTCACAGCTTAATAAAATTAATAATACAGAGCAGGACTGGGATACAAGCTGGCCAATTCATATGCAAGGAGCTGCAGAAAACAGAATAGTGTGTAATTACATTGTTGTTTTGCATCACTTCAGTACATGTTATGAATCAATTATGCCTGCTTTTGTGATGCTCCTCTCTTACTCTCCCTCCTCTTTTATGCCTGAATGTTCTGAAAAGCCTGCTTTGTATTCTGAAGAAGTATTTTTTTACAACAAAGCTTCTTAGTGATTGATCAGGGCCTTTAGAATTGCCTACCTTTGCTACATTTAAAAACAAACTTTATTATCTTTAAAAACACCAAGCTGTCCCTTCTTCCCTGAGAAATTTATATTAACGCTGCAGCAAATTTCTCAGCAAGAGGAAGTTTGCATAAAGGCAAAATATTGCATGGTAATTTTAGAGTGTTTTTTTTTTCTTTTAAAAAGTGCTCTTATTCATTTTTTTTCTAAATTATACTGTTGCCTAAGGAAAAGATTAATGAGGTTTTTTTTGAAAACAGAACACAAATAAAAAAGGAAATCTGTTGCTTTGTGCTTCAGGTTTATATTACAATGAAAAGCAGAACATGGAAAAGCCTTTCTAGTACAATTTCCAGTTGAAATTAGTATTCTGAAGTAGTGGAGAGGTAGCGTATCATCACACTGGATTACCCCTTACTCTCTCGCAGTTCTTTCAGTACAATTTCAAATGCTATTACTACAGGTAGCACAGCACTAGTCAAGGCTCATGTGTTGACACCCTTGGTAAAGGTGTCCCTAAAAATCTAAACAAATATGACAGGTCACAAAACCAAATGTCTCTCTGTGATGACCCTAGTATTACCTGAAAGTTGGTCTCCTTCCATTGGTGTCAAGATCACTAATGCAGCAAACCTGTGATCTGTGATTTGAGGATGTTTTCTCTGCTGCATGACCAGACACAAGAGGAGTTGTGTTGCAGTGCTTATGAGTGCCCATTCATAGGGAGAAAAAAAAAAAAAAAAAAGCCTTTGTACTTCATGAAAAATGGGATTCTAAATATAGGATTGTCTGGCAGCAGAAATTAAAGCTGAATTCAGCTTAGTTTTACACCTGTGCCAAACTCCATTTACTTCAGTGGAATTACCTTGAACTGGCACCAGCTTAATGGAAATCAGGACCTGGCCCAGCTGACCAGATGCAAACAAGCTTTTCTCCTTTCTAAGGAAACTGAGTTGTTAGAGCCTTAGAAATGCTGACTACATCAACCAGAAACAACAAATCTGCTGATCCCGTCTTTAAAAGAAGCACAACAAAACAAAAATGCTCTGTGCTTCTAATGGTGTGTAGGACAATAGCTGGAAATTCAGTAGCATTGTGAGCCAATCTGTTAGTGCACAACTCAACCACATCACTCTCTAGCAGAAGGAAGCAGGGAAGGAGCAGAAATGCAAACTGCACAGCAGTGAGTACACACACCAAATGAAAATGCTTCTGCTGTTCTTTTACCACTTCTTTCTTCTCTGAATAAAGCCAGAGCAGTTTAGTAAGCAGCAAGCCATACAAACCTATAACACGTACTTGATTGGAAAAACAGCTACTAGGAACCGACAGTACTGCTGGCAGGTACACACGGCTTTCCTGAATTTTGATATTGCATACTGCTAAGTGTAACATAATTTATAATGCATATCCTACAGCCTCCCCGAAGGTTGAGTCTCCCCTCATTTCCTCTCCTTTTTATTGGCTTCAGTGCACGGTTGCCCATGGCAACACCCACAGGCAGGAATGGGGACTCGGCAGCACCGCAGCCTGACACACAGCTGAAGCCCTAACAATGTCAACCATCAATCAAGTGACTGTTTGTAATTGCCTCCATCTATTTCTCCTGTCTTTTGGTATCTTTTTGCCATTGTGGGTCAAAATTCAGAAACTGCTGACTAATGTTATGGTTCTGTTCCTCCATCACAAGGAAGAAAATGAGAGCACACAGCTTAATCTTATCAAATTGTTCTCAGGAAAAACGAAGCAACCCTACTGAAACTGGGGGGCCCAGCAGTGCATCTCAGAACAGCATTCAGTCTGTGAAAGTCATTTAGCTCAATCTTAAAAAAACAACCAACTAAACGAAAACCTTATCTTCTTTTTTTAAGACTTAGCTTAGGAAACAGAAAAAAAAAAAAAAGGAAAATATTATTCTTTGTGGAAGCATGTAGTACATTAAAGAAACATATTTCAAGTCTATTATATTTTAAGATTGTTGGAAACACTTTTTAGCTACTGCTTATAAACTTGATGATCAGAAATTGTATCTGCTTTTCATTATTTCTGATAGGGAAAAAATTCCCAGTATTTCAGTCAGTTCTGCCAAACTCTCTGAGATATGCACAAGACATATGATTGTGTAGGTTATTTAATCTCATTCTCTGTCTTTTACTTACTTCCCTGCCTGCTGAACAAGGCAAGATTAAAAAAAAAAAAAAACAACAAAACAAAACAAAAAAAAAAAAAAAAAAAAAAAAAAAACCAAAAAACAAAACAAACCAAAAAAACAAAACACCAGAACATTGAAATCAGCCTAATTCTGTGAATGCAAATAAAACAGGGATCCACAAGAGGCAAGGACCTATCAAGAGAGCACATGAAGAACACAAGTGTTACCCAGGACAGGGCTGCTTGGCCTTTCCCTTGAAATGCCCAGCAAAAAGACAAGTCACCATTTCTTTGTCCCAGCTGTAAGTGGAAATCTGGCCTTGAATGAGGCCTCTAGCATTTACAATTCCAGTGCTAAAATTTGATGGGCACGTGGATTTTCCATAGGACACCCAGTGGTGCCTCAGGCTGCTTGTGGCAATGCCTTTTTTCCTAGGTGTCCTACTGACTCATGCCAGCTGCTGCCTGAATCCGGTCAGGTTTCTAAGCCCGTGAACTACAGGCCTCGAAGTCTCCCAGAGGCAGGCAGCAGCCTTAATTTTGTCACCAGAAAATGCTCAAGTCTTCATCCCCATCCTCAAAGGTTGTTCAGGCCAAACAGTAATTTCACTTAGGATTTTCACCTGTGAAAATACTTAACAAAATAACCCTTTCCTCACAAAAAATGAAACCCAAATAAAATAATCATTAAAAAAAATTCACCATAGGTGTTCTACAATTGCAAAGGCTAATCAGGAGTGAGCTAAACATTCAAATCCTGCTTGATTTTGAGCAGGCTTCTGAACTGCAGGTGCATCTGCCCCACCAGCTGGTGGCGAGTAACAAGGGTGGGCTTGTCTCCTGCCCTTCTGCCAAAGCCCCTTGCATGTGCTCAGCAAGGAGACAAGGATGCCCACTGGGTACAGCCCCAGTTTTGGCTTCACTCCTGAGAGGGGCATGGGGCAGACAGGCTTTGGTGGAAGAGCTCAGGTCTTGTATGTGTACTCCCTTGGACTAAAGTTCTCCCCTGCAACACAACAATGTGACCCCACCAGAAAACTGAACACGGTTCGAGGCAAGGAGCACCTGGGGTAGAGGCTCCCCGGTGGGTGAGACAGAAGAACCTCCCAAGAACAAGATATCCAAAAGGTGTCTTTGGCCATAAGCTGAGTAGCGAAACCAGACAATTCCCTCCCAGCCCGGACCTACAGACAAATCAGAACAGCTTCAGAATGCAATGGAGATGCAGACTCTGCTTGCCAGGATGCGTTTTTGCTCCTGCCCTGAAGCAGAGCTGCACAAGGTCAGGCAGCAGTAGCTCACTGAGGTTTGAGCTGGCTGCCTCGTGCGGCAGGCAGGCACAGAACTCCCCACACCGCTGTCTCAGCCAGCCCCTAGGATTTACAGGGCCAGGGGTCTTGCCAATAAGGTCAATTGTGTGTTTTGTAACCACAGTGGACAAGTATGTTTCTAGCTCGGGTATTTCTTCAGATGGTGTCCTTGGTGCAGCAGCTGCATTTTTCTGGTCTGGTGACCTTGCTAATTGCACCTTCTTAGAGAGCACTGCAATCTCATAACGTGCCTGTAGTTACCAACAAAGCCAATACTAGTACTCACAAATTATTTTTGAAAACTGCAACCAGCAGTGCCTAATGGAATTGGTAATATTTAGATTAATTCATTCTAGGAGTGTTTCAGTCTACAGGCCAAATACTTATTTTCCCTTTATAAAATCAAACCAATTTTAGTTCCTGATAAGTCATTTGTGCATTGTGTGAAAGTTTAAAACAGGTTTATTTCAAAGATACATAAAACATACTAACAGGCACTTCAATGCCTAGAGTTTTATGGGCAAGAAAATAGAGAGCAAGAAGGTTTTTTTAATGGTTTTTTCAAAGGAGGAGTTTTCAAAGAGTAAAATCATGTGAATGGTTTCTAACATAGCAATGAAGTGGGACACTCTCTAACATAGCAATGAAGTATGAGATGCCTCAGAGATTCCCGTTGCTGGAATGTGCCACTGTTGGAATACATCCTGTATATTGCTTGCTACCTCTTCTTTCTTGATTACTTTGTATTTAATTATGAATTCTTAAGCATGTAGACCATTACATCCTACAGTTTTCTGAGGAATATGCCCGTGGGAGACAGCTGACAAATGCACAGAAATACCATGTGTCTGTTCTAAGGCAAGTGAATCCCAGATACTTGCAAAATGTGTATCTTAAAAGATTTCTGCATCCTTTTCCTTTTTTTTTCTTTTTTCCATCCTAAAACCGTTACTCTTACTGTTTTGCTTAGTATATCAAACTATGCTGGTTCAGCTTTCAAAGCACGCTTTTGAAATTAGCAGCTTGGGTTTACTGGTCTTTATCTTTTTAAAGATAAATCATTTTAATAGCTTACTATGATTTTCTTTTTTTATTATTATTACTTTTCTTTGAACTTGTTGGGATCGACCAGAGCTGTATCTATTGATTACTGAATCACACAAATAGAAGATGCTGAAAACATGTGAGACTGAGCGGCCAAATGCGATTTTTGATACACAGCCTTGCAGCACTCAGTCCTGGGGGCAAACCAAACTCCTTCACTGGGTATGCTTGGCATTAGTCTGAGACAACCAGAAACCAGATCTGTCTGGTAACCCTACGGGAGCTGTTCACATGCACAGAAATTACAGAGTCTGTAGTCTAGAGTATCGCGGGTCAGTAAAAATACCATCGGGGGAAAAAAGTCCTGCCAAAGCACAATTACCTTGTTGAATAGGAAAAGTTGGAAGTAATTTTTTCTACTTTTGAAAACTGCAGGAAAGCTGTCGGATTGTGCCACACAACAGACATACTTCCTGCCATCCGCCAGTCTTAACCAACTTTGGATCTTAACAGGCTGTAAGGGGGATGTTTCATGTGGACAGAGCCCAAGAGAGGTTACATGCTTCTTGACTTGGGCTACGTGTTTAGCTTAGAGTGTGCTTTTACACCACTTACTCCTTAAGGGAACTATTACACAGCGTTTAGATATACAGGAGCTTTTTACTCTTTATTCCTCCCGGTTGCACGAGATCCCGAAATGAGGGAACCATTCTGGCCCAAGCAGCGACTTCAGGAGGCTCCAGCTCCTTGCGCCAGCTCGGAACCAGCACCGATCCCGCGGTGTCAGTGCTCGGGACACGGGCGCTGGGAGGGGAGCAGAAGAGGGCGGGCAAACGCAGAGGACGCGGCTCCGCTGCCGGCACCGGCTCCCACCGGCGGCAGGGCGGCCGGTCAGGCCCGGGCAGGGCGGCCGCGGCCATCGCCCGCCCCACGGCACCGCCCGCGCCGCCGCTTCCGGCGCAGCGCCCGCCCGCACGGCAGCACTTCCGCCGCGGCGGCGCCGTTGCCATGGCAGCGATGGCGCCGCTTCCGCCGCCGCCGAGGCAGGGCTGGGCCGGCCATGGAGGCCGCGCCGGTGCCCGAGGGGCAGCACACAGCCGTGGTGTACGGGCTCATCGGCGGCGGGCGCTTCGCGGAGGCGGTGTCGCTGCTGAACCGCGGGCTGCAGAAGAGCTGCCGCTCCCGGGCGTGCCTCTCGCTGCTGGGCTACTGCCACTACCAGCTGCAGGAGTTCGCGGCGGCGGCCGAGTGCTACGAGCAGCTGGTGGCGCTGCACCCGCAGCTGCTCCCGTACCGCCTGTGCCACGCGCAGGCCCTCTACAAGGCCGGGCTGTTCGCCGAGGCCCTGCGCGTCGCCAGCCCGCTGCTGGACGCCCCCGCCTTCCACCGCCGGGCCCTGCGCCTCCAGGCCGCTGTCCACTATGCCCAGGGCGACCTCCCGGCGGCCCAGAGCCTGGTGGAGGAGGAGCTCGCCGCCGCTGCTGAGGGCGGCTCCGGAGCGGCCGAGGACCCGTCGGAGCGGGCCGATGCCGAGGTGAACCTGGGCTGCCTGCTGTACCGGCAGGGCCGGCACGAAGAGGCCAGCGCCAAGTTTGCCAGCGCCATGCAAGTGTTGGGGTACTGCCCGGAGCTGTCCTACAACATGGCGCTGTGCTCCTACGCGGCCAAGCAGTACCACGCTGCCCTCAAGTACATATCCGACATCATCAAGCGCGGCATCCACCAGCACCCAGAGCTCAACGTGGGCATGACCACCGAGGGCATCGACGTCCGCAGCGTGGGCAACACGCTGCTCCTGCACCGCACGGCCCTGGTGGAGGCCTTCAACCTCAAGGCGGCTATTGAGTACCAGCTGCGCAACGTGCGAGCGGCGCAGGAAGCGCTCACGGATATGCCACCGAGGGCCGAGGAAGAGCTGGATCCGGTCACGCTGCACAACCAAGCACTCATGAACATGGACAGCCAGCCCACTGATGGGTTTGGGAAGCTGCAGTTTCTTCTCCTGCAGAACCCCTGTCCACCAGAAACTTTTGGTAACTTGCTACTTCTCTATTGCAAGCACCAATACTATGACCTGGCAGCTGATGTGCTGGCAGAAAATGCCCATCTGACCTACAAGCTGCTCACACCTTATCTGTACAACTTCTTGGATGCCGTTATTACTTGTCAAACTGCCCCTGAGGAGGCTTTCCACAAGCTAGATGATTCCGCAGGGACAATGACTGAGCAGCTGAGAAAACTCACAAAACAGGTACAGGAAGCTAGGCAAAATTGGGATGATGAAGCTCTAAAAAAGGCAATTAATGAATATGATGAGACTCTGGATAAATATATACCTGTCTTGATGGCCCAGGCAAAGATTTACTGGGACATGAAGAACTACACAGTGGTAGAAAAGATCTTCCACAAATCAGTGGAGTTCTGCAAGGAACACGAGGTGTGGAAGCTCAACGTGGCTCATGTGCTCTTCATGCAGGAGAACAAGTATAAAGAGGCTATTAGCTTCTACGAGCCAATAGTTAAAAAGCACTACGACAACATTCTCGATGTCAGTGCCATCGTGTTAGCAAACCTCTGCGTTTCCTACATCCTGACAAGCCAGAATGAGGATGCAGAGGAACTAATGAGGAAGATTGAGAAGGCAGAAGAGCAGCTGTCTTATGATCATCCTGATAAAAACACCTACCATCTTTGCATTGTCAATCTAGTCATTGGTACCCTCTACTGTGTGAAGGGAAACTACGACTTCGGCATTTCAAGGATCATTAAAAGCCTGGAGCCGTATAACAAAAAGCTGAGCACGGACACGTGGTATTACGCTAAGCGGTGTTTCCTGTCCTTGCTGGAGAACATGTCCAAGCACATGATCATGCTGCGTGACAGTGCGATTCAGGAGTGCCTGCAGTTTCTGAAGCAATGTGAACAGTATGGAAGAAACATCCCAGCTGTCATTGAGCACCCCCTGGAAGAGAGTGGAATGCACAGTGGGAAAAACACAGTCACCTATGAAGCCAGGCTTTTGAGGGCACTGATGTATAAGATCACTGGGTGGGCTGAGTAAATGTTATCATACAGCAGAAATGAGAACTTAGTTCTTTTCTTGTGCTTGTGAGGTAACGCTAACCCTCACAAAAATCTCTAAGGATTTTTTGCTGTATTTTAACAATGTTCGGTAGAAAATAGAATGTTTTCATTAAATTAAGCTGTATCAGATAACTAAGAGCATTCTCAATAACCAGTGATGTTAAATACAACTTAAGATGTGTTGACCAAGAATATCATTATAGAAATACCATAGAGTTTTCACCCATAAGGTAATACTTTATCCTTCTGAAAATTTGATCAAGTTTCTTTTCATTGGTTGACATTTGAAAAAAAATTTGTTATCTGTCTCTTCTAGGATAGAATTTGAAGAAGCTGTTGTTTTAATTCTCTAATTTGTGTCCATGTGTGAAACATTTCTTTCTTCTGCTTTTTCTAAGGTATTTTTAATATGTTGCAGATCACATCAATAGTATATTTAAACACAAAAAATGGTTTTATAATAAAAAATCAGTTCCATAAACAAATATTTTCTTTGGCTAACTCATTAATAATGCATGAGTGTTCTAGCAAATTCTATAACTAATACAGGGACCAGGAATAAAGACTTCCAGGAAGATTCTATTAGGATGACACTTCAGTTTAGATCTACCTTTGAAATAAAATTTGTTATGACAACTGGCTTCAGTGACACTGCTCAGTGCTGCCCCTCAGAGTCCCAGAGCCCACACCATCTGGGTGGCAGCTGTTGCCCTGAAAACCTTTTTGGTAGCAAGGGCTTACTTAGTAATTCAGTCCTCTGTGTGCAGCCCCCTCCAATCCAAATACTGTTCTGAAAACAGTCTCTGGTAAGAGACCTGTGAATGTGAAATTATATTCATGAAGAAAAAACCATTGTAACTTCCATTTCATGCCAGGCTTACAACCTGTACCCTTGGGTGGAAGAAATCTGCTTCTGTTTCCTCCGTGTGTTACACTCTTCCTGCACCTCTCAACACTTCTCCAAACCCCTGTTTATTTGCTTAATTCCTTTACTTGGCATTTCTGTCACCCTGGCATCAGTCTGGGTATTTTCTCAACAGTCTTTCCTTCCCTTTCCAAACATATCTGTTCTACAGTGAAGTGTGACCAAAATGCCTTCCAGTGCTTTTATGCAGTCTGCTTCTCTGTTCCATGGCTGCTCTTCTTTTTGTGTATTCTGCCCTTTGAAGCAATGTGTGAGTTGAAGTTTTTAAAATAAGGATCAAATATCCTTGGCTTTAACTCATTTGCTTACCTTTGATACTGGCTCCCTGAAGAGCTGTCCTGAGGGAATTTTTGAATCAGTCTGCATGTCCTCAGTTTCTATGCTGTGGTTTACCTGAGAAGAAAGAGAACAGCATTTTTAAAGTTTTGAAGCTATTATAAAGGAATAGAATAATCAGTCCTTCCAGAGAGTTAATGTGTATAGGGACTGCACAGGCCTACAGCCATTTCAACACAGAGGAAGTCAACTCTTGTCTGCTGGGGGAGAAACCTGTCAGGGCTGAACATATCACGTACGACTGAAGGAAATGCTGTGTGTTAGGTAATGCTACAGTTAAACGTCCCTAAACGTCCTATAACAGTAAATTAAAATCAAATTTAACAGTGTTAAGAATGGAAAAATGTTCTCGAGAGACTAGAGAGCAGACAGAATATGCAGCAAGGTGTCCTAGAGAGGCCTCCATAGCTCATCACTAGGCCATTAAGCCCCTGATTATTGTGATATTAAATATTTCCCACAACTGTTTCCCCATGGGGAGGAGACCTGTGATTTCAAATTTTGTTCACTTCCATGAAGCACAGCAGCAGGCTGTAAAGCATGTCTCTAATTTACAGTGCAATTGTATTATATATTATGCAGCATAAACAGCATGACCTTTAAAAAAAAGTTTTTAAAAAATCACACCACATACCATTGTCTGAAGTGCACTAATAGGCAATGCCCTTTATTTAATATTCATTGTGCGTTTTCTGTAAAAGTCACTGGACATTTAAAAAAAAATTCTCTTTGCATATTCATGCCCCTGAAAATGTTGAATGCCCTCTAATGGAGAGCAGTTCAGACACTGATAGCTCCTGGTTTTCCATACAGCCAGAGTGTGGCTTTCATGAGGGCACTGCTGCCAGGATTTGCACCCCAAGTGCTTCATCGCTTCCTTGCCTCCCGTGCCCACACGGCTGCACTGCCAATAGGCGGAGGCAGCTCTGGCACACACTGGCACCGGCTCCTGGGCCGCAGGCTGGGGGGGGAGATGGGCCATGCTCCCAATGGAAACATGTCCCCAAAAAAGGCTCTGTAGTTCTGCAAGCTACGGCTGTTTCAGAAGATACAGCTAGAGGGCAGTCGGCATGCCTGGAATTTGCTTCATCCTGTTACATCATAACAGAAGTGCCAAGAGCAGCATTTTTCCTGTTCTTCCTTTTTCCTGCTGTTTTTATGTGCTTTTCTTCAGGGAGTATGCTGTGCCCACAGACAACCCAGGGCTTCTGAGCAGGTTGGGTGATGCTGAACACAAGGACCTCAAAGTGGACAGGCCTCTGCTGCAGAAAGAAGAGGGAGAAGTGGCAGAGCTGAGACACAAGAGGAGGAGGAGGCCTGGGACAGGCACTTCCTCCTCTGCTGCATCAAGAGATGCTTCTGCATGGAGTCTCCTCTCCATTCCAGCAACATTTTCCACCCTGTCCACCATGGCCTCTTCCTCAGCAATAGCACCCAGCCTTCCCATGGCAGTGATATGCTGGGGCAGATGCCCTCATCCTCATTTTGTCCTGGAGAGCTGCCTGCACACACGCTCTGTCTCTGTGCCCAGAAGAACTGGGGCCTGCGCTCATATGGCTGACATCTTTTGTTGCTTCCTCCAGTGGCAAGCACACGTTTATAGCATCCCCCACTGCAGAGCACTTTGGTCATGAAAAATATATAAATGTTACAACCACTTTTATTACCATCTTTATACCACATTTAATGTTATCACTATGTGACTTACACACAAAATACATTTTTAAAGGAAAGCACGTACATTTTTATTTACAGAGGAAGGAAGATAGCAAGTAACAGTTTATGCTTCCTATACATATAGTAAAATCTGCCTAAATTATTGCCCCAAGCCAGCAGAGTTCTTTTGTTCCAAAAAAATATCAAAAACACTTCCCAGAAACCTCTGACCATATTTACAGGGCCTGCAATGGGCAAACAGCTGCAGATAAGCTCATATTCCTAAGTAAGAGCCTCTGTTGGTTTGGGGTTTTTTTATTATTATTGGGAGCAAGGGGAAAGAAGCCCTCTGTTGCAGCATAAGTGTCTGAAAGGTGAGCGGCACAAGATGCTTCCCATGTACATAACCACCCTATCAGGATTTCATTTGCACTAATAGCCTCTTTTGCATCTTGTCCTCAGGTCATCTTGTGAAATCTTCTTGTCCTCAAAACTTGCAAGGGCTTGACACCCATGTTGCAGGTGACAAACTGTGTTGTACTGCAGTGGACACTTGTCTTTTTGTTACAATCACCTTAGCAGTAATCACAGCACACATTGCACAAGCAAAGGTCTCAGACCAATGTTCTGACAGCAGCCTACCTGCACTGGCAGGAGCAGGAGAGACACAGAGGGCCTGAGATACAAATTGCTTCATGCTCCACCTTGGATCCCCTTGGTGCTCAAATCTCCATCTAATGTCTGCTGACACCATTAGCACAACACAGGTACTGAATGCCAGGGACCCTTGTGATCAGCTCCACAGTCAGAGCTGATCCAAAAATTTCTGTAATCAAGGGGTGGCTGACTTTGTGGTAAGACAGAGACAAAAGGTGAGACAGCAGAGTCTTCCTGTACAGGGCTGGGAGGAACATGACGACCGTTTTCCTTGGGAAGGTTGCGCATGCTTCTACTGGGTAAGCAATTTTAGCAGAACAAGGAATGTTATTTCTCTAAAAATAGTGAAGTTACATACAAGAATAAAAGTATATTAGTAAATACAAGTAAAATTAGTAAATAGAAGAATAAAAGCGGGTTTTGACATCCCATTCCATAATATCTTACTGACAATATCCTATTTTAGAAGCCTGAGTTCAAAGCTTTCACAAATGTATATTGGCTTTAGCTTCCAACAAATGCAGAAGAGTCTAACACTGAAAAATTCAGATTTGGAACACTGATGTGATAATGTGGCTGTGTGGGCTGAAAGAGAATCACTGAAAGATCCATCCCTTCCTCTCCCTCAGGCTTCTCTTCCTTTATTTCTCTTTAACCTTTCAGTAAATGAAATATCTCTATATTTTGGGACACTGCTAAAACCTGCTGTCTTCTTAAGGAGTAGGTATGGCCAGGACAATGCCCATCTCTTGATGTTTTTAAAGGAAGTGGTTTTGCACCTCATTTGGACAACCTGTCCAGTTTCTAAATGAAGTAAAAGAGGCATTAACTACTGACAAACTTTTCAGGCTCTATTTTTTTTTTTTTTTTTTGGTTATTGCTTTTCCATTAAGTAAAGAAATTGAGACATTTGGACTCATTTTCCTAAGAACCTTATGATTAGCATAATTTTCCTAGATCTTGCCTGAATTTAAACTAATAAAGCCTTAGAGCAAGCCTTGCCAAACCAAACGAAACCAAACAGTCCAGAATATTTCTATTTTTGAAGATCTTCCCCTAAATTCACTGTAGTTTATATTCCAAACTGCGGGCCAGGAAAACCAATCAAAAAGTTCAAATTTACTTCAATGAGTCTTAAATTGGCGTCTTAAAAAATACCCATTTTCACAGACTACTATTTCAAGCCATCCAAGCACAGCTTCTGGAAAGTACTGGAATACTACAACCCCAGTTTCATTCAAGGACAAAACCTCTTGTTTCTACCCACTTAAAATGCTGCTTAGAAATCAGCTAACCCCATGTTTCCCATGGCACAGTTGCCGCACATTAAGAAAACATCACTGTTGCTCAACGAGAAGCAGAAGTTGGCGGGGGATTCTGATCCTTCACCCGGACCTGGCCAGGCACAGCCTCTGCCCCAGGCACGGAGGCGCCGCGGCTCTGAGCAAGCCCAGGGCTGAGTGCTTCCGAGCAGCTCGCCTAGATTAGCCCGCAGCGCAGCCCCAGCCCCGGGATGCTGTGTGTCCGCAGCCACCCTACCAGCAACGGCTCGGAAAGGGAAATCGAAAACACAATTGCCACGTTTTCTCTGGAACATGGGAATCATCACTCGGCGTCACAAACTTTTAAACTCCCCGGGGTGAATGTATGCACTGGCTCTGAACGCTCTGAGCCTCTCATGGCTTTTTTGTCCTCTGCTGTGTACAGTCATTTGCTTCCCTGAATTTCATCAGCCTTTCTTGCTGCTTACCTTCTCCTTTCCCCCAACTCTGACCCTAGGACCCTTTCCAGCCCGTGTCACGAGCAGGGAACAGGCTGACGAACAGCTTTTTATGAGTCGGTTTTATTTTATAGCTCTCTTTCCCGTGGGAGAGGGCAGAGGGAGTTGGCTAACACTCAGATCCCGTTGGGTTGAACTGTTTACTAACAGCCGTTTTCCAAATTAAAATTAGCACAGCTCGGATTTTTCTGAGCTGCTCTTCTCGGGTGCCTCACAGAGCTCTTTGTGTGCCCCTCCGCTGATTCACGGCCGCTCACACCGCCGGCAAGCAGGAACGAGAGAGCTCGACACGGCGTGTCGGATTTTCTTGCTCTGTCAATGGTATTTATCACCGCGGCTCCCACGCGGAGCAGGAGGAGATGGAGAAGCACCATCAGCGCTGAGGGACGGGGCATTCAGAGCGCACATAAATCCTTTGCTCTTCCCCTGCTGAGCAGCTCAAGGCACATGGCGTTTTCACAGCGTCGAGCGCCACACTCTGATGGCCGACCCGGCAGCAAAGGCGCAGCCAGCATCCCGACAGCCCCGCGCCGCTGCCGCAGGTGCGGAGGCACGGCATTTCCCCCAGGAAGCACCAGGAACCGGGTCCCGGCTCGGCGGGAGCCGCGGCCCGGGTGACCCTTGCGGCGGGGCCGCGCCGTGCCGCAGAGGGCGCTGCTGCGCCGGGCTGGGCCGGGACCCGCGGGCCGGCATCGGGGACGGGGACGGGGATGGGAACGGGAACGGGAATGGGAATGGGAACGGGAATGGGAATGGGCCGGGAGCCGGAACGGGCCGTGCCGCCGGCGCAGCGCCGCTCCCGACATGAAGGGGAGCGGAACCCCGCGCTTCCCAGCCCACGGTAGAGCTCCCTGCGTCGCATGGCTGGAGACAAGGAATGTCCCAAGCGAGCGGTGAAAGGCAGTATCCCTGCTCCCTCGGGCCCGGCGCTGGCCTGCCCTCGGCTCTCCAGGAAATCCCTACTGCCCTTTCTCCGCGTTTAGGAGGAGCAAGGACATGCACGGCCCAGCAGAAAGGCGCTTGTGCTGCCTCTCAGCATCAGCAGGAGGACAGCAATTTTGGGTGCCGGCGTCTTCAGCCCAGGGATTCAGGCATTGCCATGCACCACCGCAGCCTCCTGCTCCCCTCTCGCACCTTACAGGGACTGCACACTGGAGAGGAACCTGCCCCTAAGTAGCGCAGTCTGACCTCTAGGCAGGTGTTCGTTCAGTGCCCTGCACCCCTGAGCGCACCAGAGCGCCCCGGGCTGGTGCCGCTGGCACCGCGGGGAGCGTTTGTTCACGCCCGGCAGCACCGCCCCCCCCGCCTCTGCCGAGCGCTCGCAATTGTGCGCAAGGCAAGAATCACCCTCCCTTTAGGGATGGGGAGCAGCCGCAGCTTTACCCGGCAGCACCGGGGCCGCCTTCTTTTCTGCCTCTCAGCCTGCGCTAGAATGTATCAGGGCTTCGGAAGGCATGAAATGCTGGTCACAAAACTCGGTAGCAGTGAAACGGCCAACAAAATACAAAGCTGTCGGAGCGGGATGGCGTCTCTGGGAAGGGAGATGCGGGAGCCCTGCCCTCGGCCTTTGTGCTCAATCCAGGGCTGAACGCGGAGAGACGCCTCCCTGATCTTGGGAAATGCCTGCCAGCGAGCATGTGTAATGTACTGTGAAATTTTTGTGACTTGCTGGGTTATAAAGCTGGTTATAGCAGAATTTAATAAAAAAAAGGAAACCAGTTTATCTCTTTCTGATAATTTCTCTATGGCTTTAGGGTCTCATTCTAGCTTCCTCTCCATGCCTGGAGAGGTGATCCTAATATTCAGCATAAAATGTACAGATTCCCTGAAGGGAACTTGAAAGAAATTCTCTGCTTCAGATTCAAACCTGACAGTATATATCACATCAGGGGATCCCTTTTATCAGCAGGATATTCAGAAGGGATGAATGATTTACTCACATAATCTCTTAAACCTTTCACTTGCAGAGTCTGAGATAGAATTTATAGCATTTTTATCATTTGTGCCCAAAAAAAACCCCAGTAAAATTCCTCTATGAAATCTGAAACCCTACTCACTGATTTTCTAGCTGATGAAATTTCAAAGAAACATGTTTTTCTGTGATAGAGTAATAGCAGGCCTTTGCCTTGGCTTTGGTGTTTTCTCATGTTAGAGATCAGATAATTCCTCCCTAGGGAGACACATTAAATGGAAACCTCCCATCTTTTGCAATTGAAAACACTGAGGATGTGTATTAACCTCCTGTAATTTAAGACCGTACCGTGTTTTATAGAATTATTTTCTCTGATTTCCATTTTTCAATTAGATGCGTATTTACACAAGAAACCTAAACAACCAATGCTTTCATTCTGAGTTTTAACCTAAGTAATTAGCCTTGCTTCTAGATGATGAGGTAAGCAACTTATGTGACAACACTTGCTTAATATTTCTGCCATGAAATTACTGCAGAAATGTAAACCAAAAATGGGCTGTGATATATTTCTTTTCCTAAAATATTTTTCCTGCCTGATATGTTCTCCTTTTTCTGACTAAAATATAAGCTGGGTTGAGTCCAGGTTGTTTGTCCTGTTGTACCAATAGAGTGCTGTCACATTTTTTATTCTTCTAAAGTAAATCTTGAATTAAACTGGTGGATATGAGCCCAGAATGAGAATGCAAAACAGATCATCATCTCATTTGCTAACATTGTCATTTTGTTTGTTGTTAGAACCCAGAACCATTGAGTCTTAATCTGGGCTGATACAAATAGACATGTAATAATGCCAATAACCGTTTCTTTATTTGAACTTACGAGGTTCCAGAGGCAGGAGGCAAATGAGCATGACTGGGCTGGTAATGAACACATTGGAGACAACCAGGAGTACAAAGCAGAGCAACAAAAACTGAGATTTCATTTTAGCTGTTAGTAAACGTGTGCTCACCCCTTAGAAGGGGGTTGCTGGCTCTGAACTAATCCCCAGAAAGTTGTCTGCGAACAGGGATGCAATTCTGGTAAGGACTTCCCACCTCAGACCACATTTCTGTCACGCCCGCAGGGGGCCCCTCACCCCTACTTTTCTGCCTTACAGAGCTCCTGCATGAGCTGGGAGTTTGCTCAGTCGGGACACCACTGACCTCCACGAGGCAGGGTCCTCACCGAGTGCTAAATTGTGCTCACACTCACCTAGTGCAAGCCCCAGTAATTCCATGCAGTTCAGCAAAACAGAGTCAAATTTACACCAGCATAAGTGACAGCAGGATTTGGCCCTGTGGAGCAGGGTCTGTAAGGCCAGATCCTCCATGGGTATAAGTTAATTTGGCTCAGTTTGCATTTGCAGTGCCAAATTTACTTCTTTCCATTTAGTATGTGGCCAAAGGTCAAGTTAAGAAAATATTTCACTGTCATAATTATTCCCATGGAATCCAGAGCAGTTTGTATTTGGCAGCCAATGTCACTTCCCATGCTTTAAGAAGCTGGCATTAATTTCCTGACACTGAACAAAGACAGATTCATTTACCCATTTTCCTGACTGCCATTTTCTTCACCTGGCGTGTCTGAATCCCTGCAATCTGAAGCAGTTCTGAAGAGGAGCCTTCCTCGGCCCTACTATAGCACTAACAATAACCGTATCTCCATTTAGTGAGGATTCGTGCTGGATTTTATTCAGAGGTAGTTTTACTTTAAACCTGGGGAGCAAGCCCGGCAGCTGTGCCTCCCAAGGGCTCTTTGCTGCTGCATTTTCTCCCGAGAGCCTGCCCGCAGTCATTAGAGAGCAGAGGCTGGATGTCACAGGAGGGTGATTCCAAGGCTATCACTGTGTGTCAGTAGCCCTGCAGCTGGATAACACCGTGTGGTGAGCAGCCCTTGGGAGCAGCTCAGTGCTTCTGGCACGGACCCTCCAGCACCTTCCCTCTCCCAGCATCCTGTGTATGCAGCAAAGCTCCCAGGGAGAAGCACTCTTCCATTTTTCCCATTGAAATGAATCCCAGACTGGGAACAGCCAAGCAGAAGCACTGACGGCCGCAAGGGCACTGGGATGGAATAAAGTCTTTAAGGGCTGCAGGGGAGCCAGGGTGCACTTCTGTGCCTCCAAGGGACTGAGTTTTGGCTCTGCCTGCAAATGCAGTTGCAAACAGCCACCCCCTTTCTTTTTCACAGAAATATTTCCGTCCATGACACGTAGCTAATATCCTCAGCTGATGCTGGCTTGCCTGGCTCCCCTGAAGCAATGAATATTTATACTAGCTAAGTACCAGCATACATTTCATATCCTTCTGATTATTGCTTACAGCTATTCCTGTTTGTTTTCCCATAGTACTCAGAAGGCTGAATACCTTTTTCATGCAGCATGTTTTCACCATCATTTTTTCCCCTGTAGGTTTCTGATTTACACATTTTGAGTTCCCATCACGACTTCGCATTAATTTAAATTGGGCAGTGGCAAAATTACCTAAAGTGCACTTGTCCCACCCTGACACACAAAAAACCACATCACTCCTCTCTGCTTCCTGCACAAAAAAAAAAAAAAAAAAAAAAAAAAGAAAAAAAAAAAAAAGAAAATTCAAGCCAGATAATTCTGCACATCCATGGCAACAACATAGGCATGGAAACAGCAGGGTGGACCCTCCGACACCCTGGCCAGTGCTGCAGGATTTCAGTAAATTTTCCCATTTCTCAGGATATTAAGTTTGACTGCAAGGAAATCTAGACATCATGTAATCCCCGTGCAGCCTTGGAGCTAATAAACACACATAAAACATGCCACAGCCTGGAAGCTTGCTCAGAGGTGCATGTGTGGGTTTTGAAATGAGGACAAGTACAGCAAGGGTGCAACAGGGCACAAAGAGCAAAGGAGGAAGACTCAAATATGGATAACATGAGGAGGCACAGCCTGTTGGAAAAATACAAATTTTCATAAGCAGGGAATGCCAGCTCAGGTTTGGATCACACAGTTGCCACACTGTGGCAGCTCAGCCACTGGTGCATGTGTACTTCCCTCTACTCCTTTGTCCCCCAGAAGGGATCACCCAGGGCAGGGACACACACAGGGGTGCCCTGAGTAGAAAAATGGCCCCCCCAGTGCAATGAGCAGCTATCCCTCCCCCCGGGATAGAGAAGTGGGACCTGAACCATGCAGGCATCAAGACTGGGTTCTGACGACAGAAGCGGCTTTTAAGGATCATCACATCCTCTCTGCCATTTCGCTCACTAGCCAGAGATGAAGCAACTGTGTGGATGAAGCAACAGAGCCCTCAGGCCAAGATCTGCATGGCATTTAGGCACCTGAGCTTCACCGTTTCAGCAGGAGGTTCCCAAATACCTGTGGGAATCTGTGCCTTAGGACACGGCATGCTGAGACAGCGCCTCAAAGCGCACACCTGCGCTGGGGCTGCGTGGCTGCAAGTGCAAGGTTGCTCACCCCTGTGCAGAGCAAGGAGCTGGCCAGGCTGCGGCTCCTGGGGCCAGGCAGCAGCGTCCTGATGCCTGCAGAGCAGCCCCTCACCTCCTGCTTTGGGCCTTGCCGATGGAATGCTGAGCTTACTGAGCTGTTGACAGGACATTTTAAATAGTTCAGTTTATTGTCCATCTTGAACCCTCTCTTCTTCAATCCTTCAGCTGTGAGTTTGAAAACAGGTGCTGTCATGAAACACAAATTGGGATTTCTTTATTCCCACACCTGCTCTGCTGTTATGTGCAACGCTAGAGCCAGTCTCACCAAATCCATGACCACGACTTTGTGGCAGCAAAGCATTGAGGCAAAATGCACAGGGATGAAGAGAAGTGTGGTTTCTATCACACAAGCTCATGACACACAAGAGCAGTTCCTTACATGCTCAGGAAGCATAAGATGGTCTCATCACACAGCTTGGGTGTACATCTGAATCTGAGATGGAACTGTATGTGAGACACAACACTCCCTGGGCATGGGCTGGTGGAAAGACACAGGGGTGAGAGGAGAACAAGCCTTGCAAGCCACTAGGACGAAGTCCAGAGAAGGTACAGGCACTCTGGGTGGCTGGGGTTTCCCTTGACTTTCGCAATGCTTGTACAACTTGTCATGTAAGGACAGCCCCCATACATATCTGGTCTCAGCAACCTTTTAATTGCTTTGGAGGTTTGGGTTTTTTTGGGTTTTTTTTATTAACTGGGATAGCCTTCATCATGCAGCAATGGACACCCACCTCAGTTTTTATAGGGCCATTACAGCAGAAGCTGACAGAGTTGCTAAGAAACCTCATGATTTTAAAAGAGTTTTGTAACTTTCATACCTCAAGGTAGATTTTACATTTTCTGTGTTCATTTCCAGCAAATAAATTCATTATCCCTTGCCTTACCCTGTACTTGGTCACTGATAGAAGCTTCTTGTGTCTCTTCTCTCCAGCAGGAAATTCCCAGCGGGACACAGACAATGATATGCTGGTATAGATAAGAAAAATGGGTGCAGAGTGTATAATTCAGCTCTGAATCATGATGTCTTAAGGGTTTAGTGAGGAAATCTAATTGACACATATGAGTGTTCAGGAGTTAAAACCATGTGGTGAGGGCTGTCTGGTGATTTTGCAGAGCTGCTGGCAGGAGCCGGGCTGAGGGAAATCCCCCTGGTGATTTGTAGTTTTGGAAAAGGAGGACCAGAGCTGCTGAACTGCCAGGAATTTGATTTCTGGCCACAGCTGTTTATTCCATCTAGTAGTGTTCCCTCTCACAAGGCAAACCCACACCTTCTGAAGAGGCTATAACACGCACTGCTTATTTTTACCACATCACAGAAACATCTGACTTGGCTCTCCCCCTGTATTTTTAATGCTTGCCAGTTCTAACACTTCAAATATAAAACTTGCAGATCATCCTCTGCCTAGCTTTTGGGTTTCAGTGTGGTTTTTCCCTAGCAATGGGACATGCCCCAATGTATTTCTGAGGAGAGCGACTCTCATCTTAACAAACGAGAAGTCATTGGCTCTGTATGATATATGCCCTAGTTAAAGTAAACAATAACGTTCATATTTTCCTGTAGGCTGCATCAGAGCACTGGTCAACCATTCAGTAAGTAGCCCATATTTCTTATTGCAATTTATGGCCTTGAGATGGACAGGAGCTAATGCAAATGTCCTGGGCTTTTGTGAGGGATGGTGCAGGGCACATAATGGCTTTGTAGTTACAAATGCTGAGCAGATACACAGTTCACTGATCTGTTAAGCACTTTTGAGATCATGCAGTGTGTAAAAAAAAATACTATGTACTTGTAAATGTCAAGAGGAGTTACTGATATTTATAGAAAAGAAACTGTTTTACTACTTCCAGTTCTGTGGAGCAAATATGCTGGATACTTTAGGGTTCAGCTCCATCAGCCCAGTAGTTTCCACGTGGATCGGATTTTTAAGGTCCTAAATTGATTGAGGTGACCCCAGCAATTCAGCCCCCTGCCTGAACCAACTCCCTGGTCATTTAAAGCCCAGGGAAAGGCAAGTGACATTTAACAGTGGGAAAACAAGCAAAGCAAGGCGAAGTGAAGGGAATATGGAGGTTTGTAATATGACAATAAAAAACAAGGCATGTGCATTTCATCAGCTGGATATCACAAAGAGCTTGATCTTGCAGGCTCTCTTTTGCAAAATACGCATGGGTGTAGGAATTTAGAACAGAACACAAAAGAGCTCACTAACAGGACTTGCCAAACACAGAATCAAGGCAAGCAAGAAAAGAAGGGATCAAGTCTGACAACAAACACAACATTCTGGAAATTACAGCTCTAATTTAATGCACCACGTGGAAGGCTTTGCATTTTAATTTATCAGTTTCTTTTTAATTGACCAGATTAATTATTTCCACCTTGCCATTTGGCAGGTAGGTCACTGTTCTTTTTCACAGCATTAATGAACTAATTCCATTATTCCCCCCTGTAATTAAAAGTGCTGGTTACAGAGACCACATTTATAAATTGGCTTGGTGCACAATAAAATTTACTCTTTATTAAAGAAAATATAACATCATTTCCCATGTCAAAAGAGATTTCTTTTCCTTGTATTTCTCCACCAACAAAACCATGACTAGAAAAAATTCCCCTCAACTCTGTACTTTTCAATCAGTAATAAAAATGGGTAAAATAAGATTACCAGTGAACTCCTAAACATCCACAATCTCCTTTGGGCACACCATGCTCAAGCAGAAATGTGAAAACAATCTAAGGCTCGCATTATCCATGTTTTGTGCTCTAATCAAGGGCTCCCAGGATCAGGAAAAAAGCAGGACTCGGCAGGATCCCGCTGTGTCAGCCCAGTTCCTCGCTTTGAGAGGCTGGAGGAACATCAACGCTTCTTCACTGCAACCACTACGAGCCACACTCACCGGGGTGGGCTGATCTGGGGGCTGCCACATCTTCAAAAGCTCATCTTAATTCTTAACTTACCCTCTCAAATGACTTTTTGTGCTTTTGCTGTCTTTAAATGTCATAACCCAGTGAGCTCACCTAATGGAGACCAGTTCAAGTAGAGGCTGGATCTCACTGCCTGTACCAGCTAAAAATACACAGGATAAGACAGGAAAACTGGAGGAAGAGGAGGAAGCAGAGGGCTTTGTATAGGGGTAGGGATGAACAGGTACTAGAAACAACTGCCTGAAAACATTATTTTTTATTTCTAATGAATTCATTACAGTCTGGCTGAAGGCTTTCTGTTTTAGCTGTCTAAAAGACACCTAAAAATTACATTTGAGAGCCAAGTCCTCAGGTAAACCTCATATCAACATCTTCTGCCACTATTTCCACATCTTCTCATGTATGTGCTAGCACTGAAAATACCTGAATTCGTCCAGTCAGAGATTGGACAAAACCCTGTCTTTTTAAAAGATGTACATGATCTAGCTGCAAGGTAAAAAGAAAATATTTGATATGTTAAATACATTTCAGGAATGTGTCTACCTGTGAATTCTTGTGCGTGTGAGAAAACATGAATGTTTCCTTATCTAATCCCTTGCCTTTCTCTAGGGTAGCTGTCACAGGGCTTGAAGAGAGGGTGCAGAGTGAAGAAGAATTGTAAGTGTGGCAGAGAAAAGAAAAGGGAATAGGATAAAGTCAGGGGGTGCCAAAGAGAGTTAGAAAAAGTACTAGTGCTGGCCCAGGAAAATAAATATTCCAGTCCCCAAAATTACAGCTGCCCAAGGTCAAATGTGCCTGACAGCCTTTGTCCCTTTATGCTCTGGTGTGTGCATCTGAAGCCCAGCTGTTACAGAACACGGTTTTCTCTCTACAGATTGCATTTTTCCCCCCACAAAAAAAAATAGGCAAATATTTAAACCTGCAAAACAGCCTTAGGACTAGTTCTCTGTGCATCTGGGAGAGTGAGATTAATTCAACAGGATTGTGAATAAAAATACAGCAACTGGTATTTCTAATTCCATTTCTCAGTGGAGAGCTTCTAGTAACAGCTAATAACTAAGTCATACTAATCAACTCAGTGACAAAACCTCTAAAGTATGTAATATAACATAGTTTCTGATTTTTTTTTTTAATCGAACCTACATGTTGCAATCTCCTACTCTGCAGTCATAAAACTTTATAGTCTTCTCTTTTGTGTACTGAGATTTCAGGTGTTTAACCACTGACTTCCACCCAAACAAAGTCTGTAGTAACAATAATGCTATCCATGTGCTGCAGTAAATGAGCATTTCGGCTTGGCTGGCAGTGACAGATTTTACATACAAAGGCAAGCAGAGTAGTCTGAATCCTGCACTCTGCCTGTGTAACTTCACTGCAGTGTTCATGGCTGTCAGTGGAGTTACTTCTGATTTACTTCAGTGCAACTGAGGAAAGAGTTTGACCCAGTTTGTCTATATTTATGGAAAGAAGCCTAGAGAACAGCATCTGTTCTTGTTTAAAGTGCAGGAGGAATTCCAGCGTTGCTGAAGGAAAGCATGCAAGCCAAGACTGCAGCCAGCAGCACCGTTGCTATGGCACATCATCCTCAGGATGTTCTTAAAATGCCTGGAGGTTTGGTACCTTGCCCACTGTACCTGGGGGACCAAGGCATGCTAAAGCATTTATGTTAAATGACTTTTCAATTCAACTCCGACCCAGAGGCACCTCTGGAGAGGCTGGGTGGAGGAGGAGGAACAGCGGATGGGAATATGAAACAATTAAAGCTGTTCCATGCTCCCCTAGTCCGTGAACTGCCTCGCATCATGTTGAAGCCAGGAAAATTTGGTAATAAAAACACAGCAGTTCAATTAAATAAACTCTTAAGGCACAGGAATGTAACAAAATTAGGGCGTCATCTAAACTCATTACTAGTCCAGACTGGCCAGCACTGCTGCAATGATAAACAGTCATTACAAAAACCTGTAATTTATTTTCCGTGACTTATCTTGCAAGAATGGTCAAGAGATCCTTCTAGCAAGCAGGGTCCCATTATCCATGGGGAGATTGTCACTTGCTGAGGTTCTACACTCTGGATTCCCTTTGGGTAGTAATAGACACCAGTCACAGCACTCACGTAGCCCAACACAGTGTTATTATGCATCATTGCAGCCCCTGCTAGCACAGATCCTGTCAAAGGCAGTACTAGCAGTACTAGCATTACTTTCAATCAAATATTTTGTTTGAGGGGTTTTGAACCTGATTATAAAAATTTGTTTAAGGTTAAAACATTGTGCTCTGGTGCTAGAAAATGGCAAAAAAATAAATTAAGAACTAAAAAATAGAGCTAGGTACTTTCAAGGTAACAATGCAGCAAGAAGGAAAATGGAGTCAGTCTGGAACTGCACAATTTGGATTCAGGTCTGCAAAGATCTCACATCTGTTTTCTTCATTCAGTCCTTGACAGGAAGGATTTAAACTCTAGAAAAGAGCTACCTCTAAACCTGAGAAATATGTACCTTGAAATCTTTGTTTAGATTTTACCACCACACTCCCAAGTTTTACCACCACACTCCCAAGTTGAATTTTCTGGACTGACATTTGTTCTTTTCCACCAAGGGTCTCTTGGCAATATGAGGAGAGGAAGGCAGAGTCCTCCTTCTGCCATGTTATATTTGCATGCTTTACCTCCAAGTATCAGTTCTTACTATTCCCTAAACATCAGAAATGTGCAAAATGAGGGCTTGAAAGGATCAAAATAAAACTCTTCCATGTGGATGCACGTACTCTAAAGTGACTTTTCCCACTCTGTTAGTCCCTGCTGACTTCTTTGACACCAGTGAAGCTCAGCCAAAGCCAGCAGCACACCCCCACCACCGACTTGGGCGATCCCACCTGAATTCTTACACTCCTTCACGACTGAGCCAATCTTGGACAGCTACAAAATCCACCCACAGCTTTTCCCTCCAAAATAGTTTCTCCTGACACTAGTTATCCACTCCTCAGCTGTTACCACTAGCCTTTCATTCCTGACTTGTGGCCGGGTGGAGTCACCAAGCCTGATGACAAAACAGAAATGCCCACTCCAGAGCGTGGGAGTATGGGAGTTTTCTCTGTGTGTCCCAAATGTCACTGAGTCTTCATGCTGCTAGTTACGTGACTGGAAACAGCCTCTGCTGCACTGAGCTCACCAAGGGATGCAGTCATAAAGGGAGAAGGGACAGTGCACAAGGCACCTGCTAAGAAAATGTCTCTCTTGATCCCAGCAGCCTTCATGGGCAGCCAGGAGCCAGAGAGGCAGTGGTCCATGTGTGTCCAAGGTCAGTACAGACTCACAGGGTGTTAGGGTAGCACCTTTGCCTGGTAACATCAAGCTCTGTAAAATCATTTCAGGAAGTCACTGGTGCAAATTTTCAGGTGCTCAGTTATTTTGATTTAGAGTTTTAGTTTATTTTAGTGCAATCCAAATCTGGAGAAAAAAAAATAAATTTAGGTGTGAGAGTAATGCAAAAGGAGATTTAAAATACACACTTGGCTTTTCCCTGGAGCATTATCACTTACAGCCTAGTACTAAGAAAAATTAAAAAGCACCAAAGGGAAATAAGAAAAATATATCAGTGCACATCACATTTCTGTTGTTTCCAGATCTTCTGATCCCAATTAGTTTGCCTGCAAAACTATGGAGACCTCTTATGATTTTATTAATCAGAGAGCCATCCTCACACCTGACTTGCTGTGCTCCTGTTAAAGCACACTATGGTTTGGGTGGGCCGCAGGTCATTGCTGTCAGGATCCCTGCAGATGGATTTGAAGTTGCTCCTGCCAGCTCATGGTTTGTCACAGAATTTCCTGTTCCAAGACCTTCCAGTTCTCCTCAGACTGACAGTCCGCGTGTAGCTCTTACAGAAGAATAAGGATTTTGGCCAATCGGGTGTTGTTCTGCACCCAAATATAAATACATCAGGAGAACTTGCACCTTTTCATCCATCTTGTAGCATCATCCAGGTACAGGCAGGACCTGAAACCGAACCCAGCTCTTCTGAGGAGTCTGGCAAGAAACACTGAACTACTTTGAGTCCCACACCAGGTGCTGGGGATGAGGGAAACTTCTTTTTTCTTTTTTTTTTTTTTTTCTTTTTCTCCTTTACTGCTGCATGCAGTTTCCTATCAATGAATTAATCCAAGCACTGGGCCAGGCTGGAACTGAGGAAGAGGGGATCAGGAGGAGGTCAGGGAGGACCTTTGAGTCTAGGGCCACTTTGTAACTCAGCATCACAGGGAGGAGTCACATCAACAAGCGCCCCAGAAGAGAAACTTAATGCTTAAGTGCAGTAGATACTAAAAAAAATTTAAAGCAAGGAAATTAAAATCTTTAGACTCAACTAGGAAGTTATTTAGGAAGTTTGTTTGTGATCATGGAGAGCACCAAAAAAGAGATGTTCATTAGGGAGAGGCAGGAAAGTATGGGAGAAAGCAACAAAATGGTTAAATTGTAAGATTCTGTTCAAGCCAAAGAGATGCCAAAAAAATATAAAAAAAAAAAAAAAAGAAAAGAAAAAGAAAAAAGAAAACCCAAAGCCTCAACTGATTCAACTGAAGCCAACAGAATGGGAATATGAGTTATAACAAGTAAAATGTTGAGGTGCGTGAAAGTTTGGAAGGCTGAGAGTGATTATGAACAACCAGTAATGAAAGACATAAAATTTAAGAACTAGACATTCTTTTAGCAAATCAGCTGGTTTACCAGGGATTAGAAGCAGCATTTTGTAGTAAGGAGGCAGCAGATTTGCTACATAATTTCTCTGCACTGGGGAGAATTTCAGAAACACCTACTGCAGCTGCAGCCTTACCCACGGCTAGGCTGAGAAGCTGTCAGAAGAGTGATTGATAAAACTGAAGCACTAAACCACATGGGCGCAGGCAGAGAGGCAGGAGTTTATAAAACTCTGCTCTGGCACAAAAGGCTGGGGTCTTTCCCCTGTGGTTGTTAGTGCTGCCACAGTAAGCATGAGCATGTTTACTGGTGTGAGCTGGAAAGGTTTGAGCGATGATGATTCACACTAGGGCAAGATTATTCATATTAGCACTCTCTCAACAGCACTTCTTTCCAGGAGAGAAAAAGTGCCACGCAGTATTGCTCTGGTGGTCCCGAGCACACAAGTCTCCTTTCAAGAGTAAAGAACAGGGCCCATCAATGGACAATCCACTGAACACTAAAAATCAACTGAACACCAAAAATCAACTAAACACCAAAAATCAACTAAGAAAAGTCTCCAAAATGGCATTGTATGCCGTGAATCATAACACCACTCATTCCTCACCTACTTTAGATGACCTGATCTCAACACCCAGTCTGGAAAAGAAACCTGGTTACAAGACATCTTACATTTTTGCTTTTTCTAATTCCCTGTATAGATCTCGTAACAGTAGTTTATTGGTAAATTCATGTTGATGTAAGCTTGTCCAGTGCATTGATCATACTGCTTAATGCATCTTCTGTATCTCCTAGATGGTCTAGAAATAAAAGTAATCACTTATCAGCAGTATTAAAAAAGCAAGATGAATTCACAGATGACTGAAATCCTGCCAGACATGGGCAGCCAGGCATGCTCTGTATCCATTGTTGCTCTGATTTCAAATTAGCTGAAATGAAGAAAAGGTGAAACAGACACAGAACATTTGGTCTGCATAGCTGAAGAAAATAAGGGTTTCTGTGTAATAACTTAGTCCTCATACTTGCAGCATTTGGATTGAGGTGGCCACAAGGCGTGATTCAATTTGGTTTTTAATTCTGTTTGTGGTTCTGTAAAAGCAGGCACTGCTACGGGTCTCTGTAAAAATCAAAGGCTGGTGTGGGTAGGCAGACATGAGTAAAACATTCCCCTGGGATCTAGAAATGTGGGGACTGGATTCAAAAAGTACTAAACAAGAAAGCCATCAAAAAGTGAGGGGGTGGGAAGAGAGAGAAAAAAACCTATCCCTTAAAATGACATAAATATTTAAGAGTAGGAAGCTTGTAACTTCTAATCAGTTTCACTGAAATTGAAGGTCCAAAAATCTTGGTGGAGGAGAGCACAACTGGACCCACACACCTTCAGCTCTGAAAAGGAGGGTTCAGCTGTGGGCCATCAGCTTCCTGCCTTTCTACCGGACCCAGTAATAAAAGCAAGCAAAACCGAGCAGAGAGTTTATTTTATTTAGTTTTTAAATAACTTCATCTATTCAAGTTCTCCAAGATTTTGAAGATATGTCAGGCACAAGAGGGGCTTGAAAAGGGTCCCATGAATTGCAAATACCATAGCTGACTTTAAAGTCATGGCTGAAATCAGAGAAGACAGGAGAGGACTCTGTAGGATTTTGCCATTTGGTTCATTTGTCTGAGAACAGCCAAAAGAGAAATAAATCCCTCTGGACTGAGAATTAACCCAAATGTTAAAGGATTTTCCCTTATGCTGAAGATCAGTGAGAATATTATCGTTAGCAGTAGGATGCTTTATGTGTGGGCCTCACCAGATAGGGTGTAAATCCAGCACTCAGGCTGTAAATTGCCTCAAATTGATCACTCTGGGAAATCAAACTACAGAGCCAGGTGTGGGACCAAAGGTGGCAGGAGTCCTCACCTTTACTGTCACTATGTGTAGAGAGTACAGTTCAACAGCAAATTCCACAAAGTCTGCACTATGAAATATTTCATGAACAGCATCAGAAAAGAGGTTTAGCTTGCACTTCTAGTCCATTCTGGAGTTATTCTAGCTCTTTTATTTCATATAAAAATTCAGAATTAAATAGAAAGAACCAACCAGAGGTAGGTTACACCTTTGCAGCCTTTGAGCTCAGAATAAGTCGCCTCCAGGTGGGTTTTATCCCCAGAGAAGGAGACATCTGCCAAAGGGCATTGCCATAACAAAACCGGCTTGAAGATCAACTGTTGCAACCCTATTTACATTAAAGAGTTGCATTAAGGAGATGTCAACAACATCCCTTAATTCCTGCCTGACTGACTGCCCTTACAGCTGGTAATTGAAGACAACCACAGTTTAAAACTTGATGCCAGGATGCAGCAAGCTGAAGGAAGCTGCTTGTTAGTCAATCTCCGCTCACTGTTGTTTAAACTGAGACAGAGCAGTTGCACAATACACAAATGCAAGCTAGAAAATTCCTGAGGCAGCATGTGAAATTCTAGCATGCTGCTACTTCTGAAACACCTAAGCATCCAAGACTGAATTCAACTGGCACAGCCTTTTGAGGAAGCAGTTATGAATAGCACAGGAAAATTATTGAGAAATACCAGTCCTTCTGATAGGCAAGCTAGCTGGCCAAAAATACCATCATGGAAGGAAGGGCCAAAGGGGTGATGAAGAAATCAATACTTAGCAATAGATCACTCCAAATCACAGAGCTCTGTCATTCCAATTCTCCCTTGAAGATATACAAAACTGCCATTTCTGGTACATCCAGCTCCACAGTGCTGTTCCTAAGCCTGACATTCTCAGCAGAAATTGCTGCTACTCAAGACAGATGTATTACTGAGAGGAAAGCTACCTACCTTACAGTAAGACTTCATGAAAAATGTTAACTATGAATCCTGCTGATTTGTTGAGCGATGTTGTGTTTTCACCAGCTAATCAAATTGAGCAAAGTCTTCTGTATCAGAATAAGCCAAATCATTACAATCGTATTTCAAACACACACGATGTGTTTATACCTCTCATGAGACACACTGTCCACTCCATTAAAACTAACAACCTTTGTAGTATGCATGCTAAAGTATCAGTAATCAAATCTCATGCTTCGTGGTGTAAGATGATCACTAGAAGTGTCAGGAAGAAATTATTTCCTAAGAGATGGCACAGCAAGATGTGTTTGCTTTTGAATCATCACATGTTGTCAGTAACAGCATACTCATGTGTTAGATCATCGATCCAACAATTTGTTACAGCAAATTCTATCTTCTGATGCTCAGCAAATCAGTCACTCCAAGAACCAGCAAAATATAAATCTGCTTTCACTACAAAGTAAGCAGCCCTAAATGTTGAGATACTGAGGAATGCAAGGCTACCTTCTATGCAAGTTTTAAAGTACTTCTAAAACTGCCTAAATCAAATCTCCAGGTTTAAGAATCTTCTTGAGTTTTCAGGCAGCAAGATTTGGCTCTGAAATTTGCTACTTGATGCCAATCTCTCTCAGTATACTATTAACTTTTGTGACAATCTCCGTGGCTGAATTAATTTCCCTTTGACTCCTGTTTTTCTGATGACTCCTAGGGAAATTAAATGTAGAACTGTCACTCCCATACCAGACTAACACCATATAAGAGCTGGAAGTAGGCAGGGGGAGGATTGCTGACCCAATGGTGTATTTCTTCACATTTCACATTAGCCTTGTTTGCCACTGATGAGCTTTGGGTAACTACAGGAGTGAAAAGATAATCTGTAGCTGATGGGATCTTTCCCAACAGGTGAAGATATCAGTAATAAAGATGCATGATTTTTGTTGCTGTAATACAGATGTTATTAATCCTATTGTAAGTCTGGTATTTTAAATTTATCCATGAGTATTTCTAGAAGAGAACCAGAGCATTTGCTCTTTGGTAAATCTACCCAAGAAGTCTAGAAATTACTCTTGCAAAACCATGAGATTTCTTAAATTTAAAATAGATTGTTAATTCCTGGAAGTGCCTTCAGAAGCAGTGTTTTATTGTCATCCTGGCACTTCTTGCTCCCACTGGCTGCTGTTCAAAACCACCTTGGCACCAGAGTTCTGGCCTAGCTGTATCTTCACATCACCTGGCATCAATAGGCTGGAAACAGTCCTTTGAGATAAATTACTGCGGCACCAAATAGTGGCATAAAACTGGACAATAAAATGTTTTCCTTTCAATAAATAACTCTGGGGCTGTGAGGCTTTGCTGTCCTCTCCTGCCAACTCCCCAGAAGCTGTCCATGCACAGTCTACTCACGGCAGGCACCCTTGCAGAGCCTGAAAATACAACTGCCCTCCAAAGAAAGGTGCTCAAGCATTACTGCAGCAGCATGGCCCCACGTGGCTCTTCCTCTCTCACAGACTTACATGAGGTAGAAAGTACCTATGGCTTGGTTTTCAGAAGATCCACGGAAAGGCTTCCAGTCCAGCATTTCCCTTCCAGCTCACTGCCAGTAGGCACTTCACTGCCACAACATTGCACTCGCCTCCACACCCGGCACTTGGCTCACGTATCCCCCATCCCCTGCACCGAGGGAAAGTCCTCTTCACCTTCGCAGTTCCCTATCCTATTTTGGGTTGTGGGCAAGAAGCTGCCTGCTCACGTGTGCTGGGCTGTCTTGTCTGCAGTTTGACATTCTTTGGCACAACTAAGAAAACAAAACCCACCGGTTTGGTATCATAGGGAAATGAACAGACATAACCCAGGCTGAAGTCCATGAAAACAAAGAGCACACACATATGCAAGAGGGTTTGTCTCTGCTGAAATACCACTGTTCTCAGTCTTGAGCAGGCTAGCTGGAAAGGCAGCTCTGCCTGGAGCCCGGTGTGCAGCCCCGCACACCCACCCATGCTGGCGTATGGTCTGTACAGCTGCTGCTGGCTACCAGGGCCAGTGTCTGGCCAGGATTATCTGTAACTGCAAAGCCTTTCTGTCAGCCCACCCACGCTGGCCAGAGCTGGCAATTATGTTGTTTATACAAAATACCTTTTGATTAATGGTTAGAGAAATAAAAGCTGTAGCATATGTTGCTCTCCATATAAAATCATAAGTCTGTCAGGCTTACAGTGCATCTGGCCAGGAAGGGGAGACAGAGATTTATTCTCCTGCCATACCCTGCACCCTCTGCATTTAAGTCTGAGCTCCCTCCATAATTTCACTTATTACATTCTCGTCTAGTTCAGCAAAGAAATCTAGGCTTGGCCTCTGCAGCAAGCCCCACCAGGTATCAGAAAACATGAAGAAGGTGGGATGTGTTCATTCTGACAGACCAAGTGGTAAATCTTCACCAGAGAAGCACAGCTGGGACACCTGCTGGCAGTGGCTGATGAGGATTCCCAGAAAGGCATTATTTCACTCTCTCCTAGGGAAACTGAGGAAGTGGTTTCCTTCCTTGTTTATGAAATTCCTGCTTTATATATGGGACTCTGAACACTTGGTGCATACAACCATTGAAAAGCATTATTGCCATCTCTGCTTCATGGGGCTCTGTCATGCCAGTTTTACTGGCAGCCAAAATCACACACCAACACCTGGTGTTCACACACACTGACCTGGCAGCTCTGGCTGCCTGGAGAAAACAGACAGCAGCCCTCACCTCACTGCGTCCTCAGGGAAAGCTCTCTGTGGTATCACCACTGCTGAGCCCACACCTCAGAGGGGGACCTGGCACTGCCCACTCGTTCAAACAGTTTTGTCTATCTTGTTTTCAAGCCCCCTTTGTAGAGGTCTTGGGTTAATAGTTCCAAGAATACATCCAAATTCATATTTTCTAATTGCATCTGATTAGTTGTGAGGTACAAACAGCAGCTCTGGACATGTGATAGCTCAACAAACCAAGATTTGTCCTAGGACGGGGTGGAGAGGGTGAAGTCACAGGTCCCAGCTGATCTGTGCAAACCCAGTGAGATGGTTTTGTGTGCTCCCTTCTTTCAAGGGAAGGGAGAGGCAGCACTCCCAGGGAGGCACAGGCAGTTACCACATCAGCCTTAAGAAACAGACCAGCTCGAGGAAGAAATAGGGTCAGCTGCATGGGGCAGTGTCAGATCTGGGCAGAGATGACCACAAGTCTTTTCCCCAGATCAGACAGCTGTAAGAAAAGGGGATGGCTCAGTGCAGTGAGGACTCAGGAGAGAAAGCTCAGTGCTTCGTCATTATTCAAACTTTTCTCATGCACCTCTTTGCTATGAATTGAATATAATAACAATTTCTGTAGCATCTTTAGAAGATAAGGATACTAAAGATATTTCCCCCTGGAAAGAGTCCTGCATGCCCAAAAAATTCTGTTTCCCACCTCCCCTGCACTCCATCCCCAAATAAATCAAGGGGATCTAATAAAAGGTACTATCTCTCTTTGAAAATTTTATCTCAGTAATAAATAAGACATTGGGCCAGATTCTCAGCTGGTATATATTTTGGGTCACTGAATCTAAGCTCAGGAGAATTGCACTGATCTGGCCTTTTGTCTGTAATGCAGATTATTAGAGGGATGGGGCTCTAAAATAATATCTGCAGCTAGACCACAATTTCAGGCATTCCTTGCCAGTTCCTTGTGTGTATTCAAGCTGTATTGTAGAGAGAATGAAGCAAAGCCCCAAAGCAAACCCTAAGGTGCTCCAGGGCACAGGATTGCTCTGCCATAACCCATTAATGCCATGTAATTGTAACCCAGCACCCACAGAAAGAATTATGGTTTTCTATAAAGCAAAATGAAAACCTATCTAAGCTCACCAAAGCACCAAAAGGTAAATCAGAGTAGCTAATAGAACTCCATTATTTCAAAAAAGGGATGTAATATGAAGAAAGGAAAGCATCCCAAAATTTTGGAGTGGTCCATCTGGAAAATCTCATGGATGGTCCTTGATTCACAGCCACTTATTATTAGTGTAGCTGCACAACTTGGACCTGTGCTTTTGTATGGAAAGGGAAATATCCCACTACAGGAAATCTCCTCTTGGGGACTGTGTGCCTTGTTGAGGCCACAGTGTGGGAGAGACCAGGAGAACAAACCTAGAAGCAGCTACGGTGAAACTGAAGGACTCCTCAGCAGAGACCACATCCTCTGTCACTAGGGACGGGGCACAGCAGGCTAGTTCTTCTTTCCAAATCAAGCCTTTCCCCAGTTTCTTTCTGTCATCATCCCTCCAATGTGACAGCCTTGCATCTTGTGGTTGCACCTCTAATTCTTCCCTCAGCCAATGATTAAAAGATGGTCCTGAACTGCAATGTTTGTACGAAGACAAACATTTGAATGTCTTGGATTTGAAAGTCTTGGAGTTTGAGATCTTTGGAGCAGATCATTTGGCTAAGTCTGTGAGGGAGATAAAGATACCTGTCAAAAGGAGAGCCAGTGAATTTCTGTTTATAGCAAACTGCCCTGTGTGGGCTCTATTCACATCAGAGTTTGTCAGGGACAGTTCATTACTCACAACTGGGCTAGGGGCCCACCAAACAACTGAGGAGCTGCTGGCCTTTAGTAAGGCCATTAAAAACAAAAAGCAGTAATAAATACTGTTGTTATGCCTCCAGACAGCCCAAAGGTTAAATGAACTGGGAATCTTCCTGTCTGACTAGAGCTCCTCCTGATGACATCAGCCTCTGTAACAGAGCTGACTGAAGCTTGCCAGCCATAGCTGGCACTTTTCTGGGGTACACGGCATAAGCAGAGATCAGTTTTTCCCATGACATGTTATGATTGCTATACAGTAGGCAAGTAATAGGGAAAAAGATAAGGACTTTGAAAGGCATTTATTAAAAAACCAAACCAAACAACAAAATCAAACAAAACACCTTGCTAATTGTCTTTATAACTTTTGTGTTAACATGAAGCACCTTAAACCCATTTCAGAAAACTGAAATATCTGGTCTCATCTTTGACTGCTGCATGGTGGCAATAGAAAATGCTTTTTAAGATCAGAGAAGTCCATCAGCTCTGAGCAAATACTCCATTATCCAGTTGTTGTTCAACATCTTTCCTCTCAGCAATCAAACCTACACCACCTGTCTTTAAGAGGGACTTAACTTTCTCTGGAATCATAAGATGATCTTTGAGCTAGAGTTAAATAAAGATTTACTTTTTTACGGACTGCTTTTGGCCAGCACTGGAGAAGGCAGAGAGAGACTTGCTCATCCAGCACATTATTCCAGCATGGCTGGTAGGAGACAGCTGCAGCTTTATCAGTCAAGGAGTGCTGAGTTCCAGTGCTAGGGAAAGGGCTTGCTTGCTCTACCAGTGAGCTTTGAGACAGATTCTCCTGTAGCTCCAATTGATAAAAAAGTTGGAGATTGTCTAAAAGCAGCTCAGGAAGCAAACAGGCCAAACTACAAAGTCGTGTAGCACTTGCAGGTAAGGGCATGCCTGGGAAAGGGACCAGAAATACCCACTTTAGTCCAGGGTGGTGCATTAGAAAATAGATACAGGCATGTGAAGGAGGGGGAAGACTGAGAGGCTCATATGCCACCCTCAACCCCCACTGTACAGACCCATAGGAGTGGCCCAGAGCCCACCAAGCAGGACTTTACTCCAGACACTGCTCAATGCATTGGTTTGAAGTATGTTGATGTATATTGTGATTCTGGTGTACATAATTTGTTTCTTTGTTTTTAAGGAAAGAAAAGAGGTTAAAAAACAAACAGCAGCATTTCACAATAGATATATATATGGCATAACAGAGCTTACACCTCTTATTCTTGCTGAGCTTTGGTCAGCACTCTTCTCTGAAAGCAGTCATTTTGCATAGCAGTTAATCTCGATCACACTCATGGCTGATTAGATAGTTTCAAATCTGATTTAAAAAATAGAAAAATCCAGCTACAGACCTCCTATGTGTAGAAATATGATAAGCAATTTTTTACACATTGTTTTACAAGCTGGTTTGCTGGTCTGAATTAAAATGGGAAAAAAAAAAGGGGGGGGGAGGGGAAGTTTTCCATCTCAGAAATGTGTTTCCATTGTGGAACTATCTATCCATGAGGTACATTTTGATCCCAAAGTTTCCTAGTCTCAGCGCTACCAGTCTGTTTTTGAGCAGGGGATACAAATCATAGCAGAAGTGCAGCTCTGTGCCAAAAGAACTTCCCATCTAAGAAACACATACACAACCCATTGGTTGTTTCTGGCAGCATGGACTTTGTGACTTTGTCCCGAGAAAGGCAACAAGGATGATGAAGGATGTGCAGCACAAGTCCTGTGAGGAGCAGCTGAGGGAGTTGGGGTTCCTTAGCCTGGAAGTGACTCGGGGATGACCTTACCACTCTCTACAGCTCCCTGGAAGGAGGTTGTAGCGAGGTGGGGTCAGGCTCCTCTCCCAGGCAAACAATGACAGGACATAGGCTTCAGCTGTGGGAGGTTTAGGCTGGACATTAGGAGGAAATTCTTCACAGAAAAGGTGGTTAGATAGTGGAACGGGCTGCCTGGGAAGGTGGCCAAGTCACCATCACTGGGGGTGTTTCAGAAAGATTGGATGTGGCACTCAGTGCCAGGGTGTAGCTGACAGAATGGTGTTTGGCCATAGGTTGGACTCAATCTCGGAGGTCTTTTCCAACCTCATTGATTCTGTAATTCTGTAATACTGTGCCAGGCAGAGAGCGTGCTGATGTCCCCCAATTTTCCTAGACATTTATATTCCCAGGGTAAACACTTTGAATACTGGAACACTTTGGTGTCGCTGTGCTCACCATGGCACTTGGCCCCTGCAGCTGGGTTCACGTGCTGACTGTGTGAGGGCCCCGTCTCCCCGCAGACCTCACCCTCACAGCCACTGCCCTCTCACATGCACCTTGAGAATGGAGAACTGCACAGTCCAAAGCAGCCTAATTTCAAGCTTGGCTAGATTCTCAAACTGCATATTCCAGTTCAAAATCTTACACAGTGTACATTTGTACCAGTTTTCTTCAGCTGTCTCAAGGGATTTGCCAAACATATACCAAAATTTCTTGGTCTTATAAGAGAATCAAGTATATGTCACACTTAGAGATCAATATATTTAAATCAGATTTAGTGAGCTTAAATTTGACATAATTGCCTTTCCTTCTTTTTTTTTTTAATATGGTATGATCATTGGCATCTGTCTTAGCTTTTAATCTGTTTAAAACTTTATTGGCATAGTCATATGAGGTAAGTAAATATTTTTTTCATGAGCCTATAAAACATTATTAGTTTATTTTTTCATCATGTCAGGTTGGATAAGTATCTCACGGTGCCTGTACATCTTCATGAGGATTTTATTATTTATTTTGATTTAGACTAAACTAAAATGAAGACCCGTGCCAAAGCCCTGAGCTTTTTTGACAGTCTTTAAAATATACAGTAATAAAATTGAATTAACAGGCTCCCTCGGTGATTTCCACATGGCAATACACTGGTAACAGCAGAGACACCACAAGAGCTTTAGCCCCCTTTCTTCTGCCCCAGTGTTGCAGCCCACAAATCCTTTTTATCTCTCCCATTCCAAAGCACAAGGGCCAGAGGACAGTGGCAACGGGGCAAGTAAGAATGAGATCCAGTCATCAAAACAATAACCTTGCCCATTCTTAAATTTCAGAGGGGAACATGAACTTTATAGGCTGGTGCTGGACTTTACAATTTTTGAGAAACAACAGCTCCAGAATAGATGATTTAGCATTTTATCCACACAGAGAATTAATACAGATTATCTTCAGTAATGCATCAATGTGCTGTAATTCATTCTCTAATTTACTTATACAGAGTTAATGTCTCTGTGTAAACTACCTCAATGTGAATTAAGAACATCACAAAGTACACAGTTTATCCCAGATCTGAGGGGAGAGGAGCCTACATAGGTTTGTTTTCCAGCTCATGAATCCTGAATGCTCCAGAGTAGACAGTTCTTACTCAGGACACTTCATTATATACGTCATCTTTTGTCCAGTTGAAATAACCTAAACTATGTCTCTCCAGCTTTATAAACTGGTCAAAACAGAAAAACTGCTTTCAATATAAATTGCTTTCTTTAAATTTATTAAATGCCAAAAGAACCAATAACAAAGGAAGATGTCCTGCATGGAAACATCTGCATGACCTTGCCTTTGTACACCCAGCCAATGTCCTTATCCTCCAAAGGATGATACAACCTGCACAACAAACTCAGAAGAGTCAGTGCTATATCCACATTGAGCACACCTGATCTGAGACCTCAAAATGCATTGCTCCTGCAGTCTTTGCTAGCAAAGTCTCTATACAAATAGGGAAATATTCAGTTGCAAAGAAGTGAAAAAAATTATTTTCATGCTTGAAAGCAACTCTTGTATCTATGAAGAAGGTGACTAACCTTGCTAGCCACCTGTGGATGGCACCATTATTGATGCAGAATAACATTTTGGACCGATTGTGGTGTGTGGGCTTGATCCATTACAATTACCGTGTCTTCAAAAACAATGGTAATTGTAGGGGCTTGGTAATCGCAGGACCGAGCCCACAGTCCTGCAAATAAATGGGGTGGAGACAGAGAGTAAGCAAATGAAGCAAACAGAACTAAACACTTTTTCTGAAGTAATTTTTCTGTTCCACCCAGATGATTCCTCCTTCTGCATCCATGGCAAACACAACATGCTTTTTGGGTATGAGATGCATCCTGCCCACTTCCACGCTTGCTCCTCCCTGTCCTCCAGCTTTCCTCACAGAGCACACTGGGAAATGCCCTTTTACAGGAACTACAGTTCCTTCACTGCAAAGATAATACGTTCAGAAGAATCCAGAAAGGAAATGAGGATTCTCCCTCCTTACCCCAGCAGGTCCTGAAGCAAAAGGGAAGACTTCCCCTTCAGAGAAGTCAAGCAATATGCATTGATGATATCAACAGGTAAAGCACGCCAATAGAATCCAAGTCACTCCCGCTACAATTGAAGTACAGAGAAACTGTGCTTGGGACACTATCATTATTTAACTAAGGAGATTTGATTAACCAGTAGTTAAACAGCCCCAGGGCCAGCAGACAGCATCCTTGCCCATGCAGTTTTCCCCTTTTTCCTCTTGCCCCCATGCCATGTGCAGAACACCTGGAGGGGGCTGTGCCACCACCGACCTGCAGGACAGAGGTGGGGATTCCACAGCTGAGGCAGCTGCCTCCTCTTGAGGGCTGGGGAGGCCGGGAAGGTGCGGGACACTCGGTCCACTTGGCTTCCCTGGGGTAAAATAAGGAGTCTGCTGGGCTACCCTGCATTGCACCGGTGCCAGGTGGTGGCAGACCAAGCAGCTGTAACGAGCGCTCTGTGATTTCCCTTTTCCACTATATTTCCCTTCCTTTCTCCATGGCATCCCAGAAGTGAAAGTCATCAAACGCACAAGCCACCATCACAGTTGGAAAAACACTGGTATGCAACTTCAGTAAATATAACTCCATTGTACCAATAAAATTGAAAACAGAGAAATTACATAAAAAGAATGTGTATTATTTTAAATTGCAATTTTTATATGTTCACTTTTATGGCCTCACTCTTTAAAATAAATCCAGGACCTGATTTACTTTAATAAAAGTTTAATTTCACATCTTGGTTTCAGTTCTGTACTCTTAATTTATTCTATGGCCAGCCTTCTGACAGGAAAAGAGCAAGAGCAGCTGGGGAGTTTTACAGACAGGTTATACTCGAGTCACTGTAATACAGTGGTTAAAAGAAAATTCAGTTGTAGCTTCCACTGTAGAGGAATGTTTTTGTCTTTCATTTTTTTTGTATGTATGGTTTTGAAGTAGTAGCAAATGGAAATGGAGCCATTTTTCACACGTGAAACTCTTAAACAAATGCATCAACATTTCACAGTCACATTTCAAAGTCAAAAGCAGTGGCAGACAAGAGGCCAGACCCAGAGCACATAATACACAAGTGACCCACAGCAGCACCAGAGAAGCCTCCTGCTTTCAGAATCCTCAGCATACCAGGCAAAATTTGAATTATCCTTCTCTTACCTGAAAATTGCCAAGTGATTTCAAAGCACAAAGACAAATATCAATTACACACCTTGCTCCACAGCTGAGCAGTTGCTGACTTCAAGCTCATTCAACAGCACACATTAACAAAGCCGAATTGGACCCATGTGGGCTGGCTGCTTGTAAACAAGGGCACAACACTGCTGAATGATATTAGAAGTAACTAACACGACTGCACGGAAGTGAAATTTCCTTTTTAAGCCATTGGAGACTCACAGGTCACTCTCATATTTAAATGCTGCCTCAACGCAGCTGAAACACAAGCAAAGGCCGAGAGATGCCCAGGGACGCGTGGCTGCAGCCTGGGGGAGGCCGGGCTGCGCACAGCCACACTCAGGGCTCCCCGCTCTCCCGGCCCTGCAACAAGGAGTCCCCGCAGTCCTTCCCCTCTCCGAGGGGCTGCCCCATGCAGCTTCTTCTTGGCCCAGGGAGGGGAGCCCTCGCTGCTCTGCCATCACCTCCGAGCCTCCTGGACCACGGGGATCCTCAAGGCGCCCTGCCCAGCCACGAGCGGCTGCACCACCGACCTCCATCCCCGATCCGCACTAGCCATCGGCTCCGAGCCCCGCGTTACTGGCAATGCGCGGCCATGGAGGCAAAACAATCACCAGCATCCTCACAACCATGTGCTCTCACCTGGCGGAGGGGCGCCGGCCGGGCCCTGCCCGCTGAGGCGGGCAGCGCTGCTCTGTGGCCGCCAGGGCGGGCAGGGGCGCGTGTGGCGACGCGCGCCATGGCGGAGGCAGGGGAGATTGGCTCGGGCAGGGCTGGACATCGTGTAAGGACAAAGCTGCCTCTCTCAGGGTAGACTACACACAGCCAGAGCAAGAGAAGTGTATTTGGAATAAAATGGCAGGAGTTAGCAGATGCAAAAAATGAAAACAGCCCTTGTGAGGCAACTAAATTTTCGGTGTGTCAGACACCCACACAGCCCAGCCTGGCAGGAGATCAGCAAACCTCTGCTGTCTCTCCCCACCTTCCCGGGAAGTCGACACACACAAGCATGCTGTTTCTGAAGAGTTTATGTGAAAGCCACAAGCAAATCCCATCCTTCAGACTCACAGTAGAGGCACAACATCAAGTTTATGATGCGAGATGCCAAGATTCAACACAGAGCATGCGGCTCTGCACACCGTGGGGAAGAGACACAAACACAACTGCTTCTGGACACTAGTCCCTGTGTTATAAACCTGCTCAGCTCCCTCTGTGGGAATCCACATTTAACTCCAGTGATGGGTACTTGTGCTCCGGCTGCTGACGGTCTTGCTCGTTGCTATAGTGTCCCTGCAATTTCTAACTCGTCACTAATGTGGCATTCACAAGGCTCCCTACCCAACTACTCACAGCTGGTTTTAACTTTGCTCTGACTGGTCTACAGCTGTAGCATATCAGCACGTGGTTTTAAACAAAAGAAAACTGAAGTGACTCTATTGCTCTTCTTTCTTTGTTTTGGAAAGGAAAATCAGCCTATGTTTTCTGCAACAGCAACAAGGATAATTTTGGTTTTAGTAATGTAAATCATGCAGTGACAGAGGTGAGGAGGAAGGACCCGAAGCACTGAAGCATGGCTGAGCAGGCAGCCCACAAAGGCTCAGCTGTAAACACCTACTCGAGCCCTGATATGCATGGGAGTCTTCCATGAACTACTGAAAAGAACAGGAAATAAAATTATGTTTTATTCATGTGTGCAGAGCAGCACACAGGTCTACAAATGATGAGACAGTGATTCCCTCTCATCAGCCCTAAAAAAGTACTAAATTGTAACCAAGGCAGCAGATTTGTTACCATCTGAAATTTATCATTTCTCTGTAGCAACCAGGTCCCTTCTGCCTGGCTGTTGCTGCCAGATGTTCATTTCACTGTAATTTAGCCATGCACACAAGACACTGGCTTGCACTGCCCTTGCTCTGTTTTCCTCATTAGCAATTCTCTTTGCTTCCAGGTCATGATTTCATTAGCAGTAAGTCATGCAACAGCCAGGAGAAGTTGTACAAAGAAGTTTTTATTAAGCGTGCTGGTGGGCTGTGCTGCCTGCTGAAGCTTTGCAGAGGGACAGCCCCTGTGTTCCAGGGTGTGATGCTAAACCTCTGCACAGGAGTAAGGACCTTCTTGAGAGCCTTTCTCCACTGTCCCTTGGGCAGTGTCACTCATCTCCTCCAGATGAAACAGCAAACCCGGCACCCTCAGCCACAAGCTGGGTAACACCTCCACCCTTGGAAAGCTCCAGCAACATCCTCCAACATCTCTCTTTGGCCTTGTCTCTCCCCAGTCCTTCTTCACATCTTCTTTTTGTTCTCTACAGACTGTTTTTAATGCTGTGCTTTAAAGAGATCTCACCTCTTTAGGAGAAGGCTACCAATCACAATCCCTAACTTTGAGACCCTTCTGCATGAATAAATTGAGCTCTGATGAGCACAATGTCAAGAAGGCCATTGGCTTCTATTCTTCATCTTCCTGCACTAGAATGTGCTAACTTGTAAAACTGAGCACAATGGAGAATTTAGGCATAATACAGTTACAAGCCTGAGCAAAGAAAGACAAAATCTTCATTTTTTATGAAAATCTTAAATTTAATAAAAAAAAAAAAAAAAAAGCTTGACTGAAAGAAGAGCATTGCCCTGTACTTCTAGAAGCAACAGTACTAAGAAGGTAAGTTTGCCTTGCGGCTTACCCACTCACCGAAGTATTGCATTCAGCTCACCCACATCTTGCTTTCTAACATTAGCCAGATTTACTTTCCTTAATAACCAGCTTTTATGGCCTCATCTCTAGATGTATTTACCCAGCTGCTATGTATTTGCTAGGTGAGCATGTGTGTCACTTCATGTTTCAGAAGGGTTTTTAAGCCTCGCCTCTGGGCAGTCAGGATTTCCTGCTCTGTGGCAGCAGGAACAGAGCGAGACAGGAAACGGCGCTGCTGCCACGGGCTGTGAGAGAGGAAGGTCAGCGGCTGGGTTTGTACCTTCTCATTACCACCACAGCCTCAGGACTGAGTCTAGTCAAGAACTGAACTTACCAAATTGCTCTTTTATGCTGAACTGAAAGCATAAAGTGCTTTCAACTTAATTTGAGTATGTTTCATCAGTGATATTCCTTGCCTTTGAAATACTTTGGGTGTCGTGTTGCTGAGCCAGCATTGACTGATGCAATGGCAGTGCCAGATAATATCCACAGGCTCAGTGTCCGTGTCACTCGTGGGAATAGAGCCAAGCCCTTCCAGCAGCCTGAAATGGGAGCAGTTGTATCATGACCCTGCCTGTCTGGAGACCATCCATTTATATTTTGCTGTACAGAAGCATTGGGGGAAGTCAGCCATGCTCAGACAAGCCAGATGATATTGAACAGCAGAGTTGGGACAATCATTTTACATTCTTCATAGTTTAAAAATAGAGTTTTAAAGTATCATTTTTAAACAAAAACACTTTTTCATTTATTTCCTAATTTCATCTGAAGTTTTAGAAGCATCCTAAACTTCACATGATTAGAGTCACATAATTGAATTTTGTCCATCATCTTTTAGCACACACACAAATCCACTGCTGTGGTCAACACTTCTGGTTTATCCTTTAGAAGGCTGCTATGATACTTTACAGTACTACAACAAATACATTACTGTAAAAGCTGCTATGGTCCCCATTTTGGGGGGGAGGCAATACTACTACATTACTACTACCAGGAAGGTGGGAACAGGCAGAGTGCTACTCAGATATCAATGTTATACTGGAAATTATGAGCAGTCAATTGAAATTTAGATTTATTCTGAATCAAAATTAAAGATTCATAAAGTTTCCCATAAAAAAGATGCTTTGTTTTCACAAAGTGCAAAAACAAATTCATAAATGAAACATTTCACAGCATTTCAGTAAAGGTATATATTATTGCAATTTGTATTGTTAAATAGTGCAAATAACAGTACAATTTAAAACATCACAGCCCCATTTTTGAAATGAAATCCTTAATTTCAAACTAACAGCACTAGTATTTTTCAGAGACAGCACAGCAAACATCTTTGAACAGTATTTTTGACCACCTCTGCCCTTTGAGCAAAGCAGACCTTAAAGCTGACACTGAAAAAAGCAGCCACCTGCCAATTCTGGTCTCCATAGAGAGACTGAGGAAAGACATCAAATTATGTTAAAGGTAATGTGGAATTCAAAGTCAGTGTTGGGACTATAAAACCATAAACAGTGAGCCTGTAGTATTTACACAGCTGTGAGTTCAGATCCAACTTTTTATAAAATTTATGTGTTTCAAACAAAGAGAACACTGATGGGGTCTGGCTGTCATCCTGAGACAAGTATATCATCATCTAAAATCTCCTTCAGATTGAGACTCACTGGATCCAAGTAAAAATACTTAATTTTAATGCTGTTAATAGAAGGAAAACACAAATAAAATGCTTGATGACGAGGTAGTCTCCTTCCTGTGAGCAAGCACTCACAAAAAAAACTGGATCAGATTGAGCAATTGTCATAGTTCTACATAGTGAACACGACGTCATTAGTCCTTCTGTTCCCTGCACATGATGACTTTTGCAGGCTTTGTGCAATGTGTTAAGAATGAATAAAGGTGCTAACACAAGACAATGCAACATTTCTTTAAAGCAACATGTGATTTCAGCCCGTTCTGATTAAAAGGCACAAAGTCTTTATAGCAATGATGCAGATAACTGAGAGATATTGCTTCTGCTCACATGCGATACATTGCTGCATGCAGAACTTTAACAGATTCCAGGACCTGTAACAAGGAGGTTCCATGAGAGATGAGCACAGCAGCAGGAAATGATTTACCTATTGCAACAGCTTAACAGGGGGAAGCACGGGGAAGCTAAGTAAGGTCTGCTTCTGTATTATATTGAAAGAGCTTTCAAATAGCAGCTGAACACGGTCCCCATCCTGCCCTCACCAAAGAGGTGAAATTCTGAACCAAATAGCCTGGTGTTGTTTTGCCCTTCCTTCCCTGAAATTCTGTCTTTCCTGTTGTGCTTTACATGAGACACAAAAGCACAGCTCCTATTAGCATAGAATTATAAATTCAGTCTCTTCTCTCCCATCACGTGCCAAAGCTTTCCTAATAGTTTTCCTTAGGTAAGAGTTCATCACCAAATTAAAATGAAGCAATACGACAAGTTAGTAGAATATATTTGTTTAGTTTCATCACAAAAAAACACATACTGGTTTAGGCTGATTTTCTTTTTATTAATAATATAAGGTTCTGTAATCTCTTAACATTACAACTGAAGCTTTACAGTTAGTCTCACACTAAAATGACAAACACTGTTTGGCTTTATTTTCAGAAAATTGAATTACAACCTTGATAAACATACATTTCCAAAACTGAGAAGCAATTTGTGTTTTCTGGATTTCAGTGCTAATGTATCCCTGCCTTTGAAATTGGTTTTAGTTAATTAACATTGCTACGGAAGAACTATTTGGCCTGGCCTCTGTTCACAGCTGTAAGGCAAAGATGACATCTCTAACTTAACCATTATAATGTAAGTCAAATCAAGACACATTTTTCTTTGACTGTAAGATTTAGATCCTGTATCAGCTTTTAACAGATTTGCTTCTTTTCCCTCCAAACTTTTATAAAGGTCTCTCTAATGTAAACATACTTTACAGTCAAGCCGCAGTCACTATCTGTATCTTTCCTCCTTCAAAGGGAGCAGAAACTGTGTAACTGGAAGTCATTACAAGCTTAATTAAAACCACTTGTAACTTATAGATGGCCAAAATACTCAAGCAAATGCAAAAATTGTGTTATGCACCAGCACTTCTAATCTGCATGGATCAAACTCCATCTCTGAACAGGCTGCAGCTACAGGAAGTGAAGTCTGTAGGAAGAAAGTAGAGCATACAGAAGGAAGAGTGGTGGAAGACTACAGTATTAGAGACAGTAAGACTTCATCTAAATAGTGAATGATCTCTATCTAGGTCTTCTGAACTTGCATTACATTTTTTTTCTATTTTCACTAGCAATGTGAAATTAAAGACAGCAATACATATGTTTCAACTGCAGTTTCAACTAAGCTCTGACCAGTTAATAGTATTTAGGAAGACGGCAATATTCATTACATTTGGATTTAATTTTTCCCTCAGAGCTATCCAGTGACACTAGTTTGGGACCTTTGTAGCCTGTTATTTCACCTTCCCATAGGACAACTTATGTACAGTAAAAATCTTTACTGCATTTTAAATCACTTCAGAAGTCAGTGGCTATTTAAAGGTTAGAAAGTGTAAGGAATTTTTACATGTGTACTTTCAATACAAAAAAAGATGAGGAAACCATAGTCAGAAAATTCAAAAATGGGAAGGATGTTGCAGAGCTGTGTTGTACTGTAGTCAAAATCTTAAGAGATCAGTATTACTAAGCTATGACTACTTGCTCTACTCTTTGTGCTGTCATTCTTCAAAAAAGCTGCACATGCTTTCCTTCAAAATTAATTCTTCATAGTTACACAAACTTTCATTGAGGCACATAAACACCCTTCATATTTACCAGCTCCTAGTCTCCACTGGGGAGTGACACAAGTCATCAGCAAGAGGCCAGCCGTGGCCACGGGGTCACCAGCGAGCAGCTGAGGTGAGGCAGTCCCTGCACGGCCACGTGCACATCCACTCCCCGAGACACTTCCGTGGACTTAAGGAACACTTAACCACAGTGCAAAGGCTCAGTTTCCTACAACAGACTACACCCACTGTTTTGGTTACTGCTGAAATACCAACTCTGGAGACAAGAAGAAATAATAGATTTTTATACTGAAATGTTGTGAAATAAAGACCATTCAAAATAAATCCAGCTGCATTAAAATATCACATGAACATTCTGTCTTATGACCTGCAGATCCTAAAAAAAGTTTTCTTTAATTACCTTGACAGCATGCAGTTTAAAGTCATGGTTTGAGTGTCCATGTTTTTCAATAATTTGAATTGTAGCATTGAAATTAATCTTAGAACAAGTTCAGAGTTGTCTGATATGCAGTACCTTTTCAAGCATTTTATATTCTTTTTGGTATAATACCAAAACTGAAAGTTAATTACAGAGTATTCTAAAATAGTTTAAAAACAAAAATGCAATTCATAATTTTCTCCTCGTTAAGGGCACTACCAATACAAAAGGTGTCCAAACTGACACTACAGAGCTGTGAAGCAGTTGACTAGAGACACTGTCCTCAAAGGATAGTCTGTATTTTTTCTATCTTATGCATATACATTAATTATCAAAAAAGTTGGATAATTTGCTTTAAGAAAGAACCCACCTTAAAAATGGATCATGAGTATTGACAAATATTTTGTTTATTTTACTGATTACGATTCAAGTTTCAATGTAAAAATGCTTACTCTCACATGATACTGATCAGAAAATATTTCATTTTCATAAAGTTCAATGGACAATTAAAATTGTGGCTACTTGTGAAGTAAATAAATGATTCATAAAGGCCATAGGAAACTGTACAAAACTTAAATGGGAAATCTCACTTCCAGGATGACAGTAGGTTGTCCATTTAAGTGTTTTATTAAACTGTTGTGACTGTTTCAAAAGACAGTGCTGGGCAGTTTCATTTGAATAACTGAAAAAGATATTTTGCATCTGTGCAAAACAAACAACGGGAACAAAACCCATACACACTAGGACTGAAGTACAGATGAACACAAAATTTTGTTACAAACCTGTTTTCAACATACAGTGAGAAATGTCCATTGTACAAAACTTAGTGACTGACCTACAATTAAAGATTATCCCAGCAATGCAAATACAACTCAGAACAGCTCAATTGTGTAAGATGTTCCAGTAGTACTACAGTGAGACTACTGAATTTTTAGTAGTTTGACTTACACTGTCTCTTTTGATGAAAGCCTGTATTTGTACTCTAAGTATTTGCTGGTTACAAGTCTGTTACATACTTAATGCAGTACAGGGAGGTACTCCTTGGTGTTCTCTCATCTGTCTCTTAGCAGCTTTCCTTCAGCAAGAGGCTGGGCTGTGCAACTGCTTCTGTAGAAAACCCTGTTGTCAGTCTTTGTCCTCCTTGCGGGGGATGCTTTCAGTAAGAAACATCTGGCAGTATCCAGCACTGAAAACACCGTCAGCTGTGCTGCCTAGCCCAACCTGGAAACCCAAATTTGCATTTCCTGGTTAGTACTTTGTGCCCAGTAGGTTGGAACATTGTTAAGTAAAAGTCCATAAACATTAACAGTGATGTTTACACTTTATTGGGGGAAGGGGGAAGGGAGTAGCAAAAATCAATGAGAGTTACTAGTTTTGAAAGTTTAGTCTATGTTATATTTGATTACTGGGATATCAATACAATGAAAGTGGAGGAATTTCAACAGTAATTTTTAATTTTTAGTACATCATTTGTGAAGGGCTTTATAAAAGATTTTTGTTTCCAAAGATGTTATTTGGGTCCACATATTCTTTAACAGATCTCAGCATTCCCAAGCCAACATCAGAGATGCTCTCCTTCATCCAGCGCTTCCGCAATTTGCCTACTGGAAAAACAAAAACAAAGTGTTTCAATATATGGCAAGATTCTAGGAGCCAATCAATCTTGTGACCATGAATGAATAAACACTGTGTGATAAATGCTTTTATTCAAAAATGAGAAATGTTTTGCTTTATTTGATTTATTGAGCCCACCAGACTATCAAGCTCATTAAGCTCAGCATACTCCCAGAGGAAGACTGTGTTCCACACTGTCTACTTTCTTTAGAAACTATGAAATTTAGATGAAGCTCAGGCTGAAATCACACGTTCTATTAAGACAAGGAATCAGTAGTAAGTTTTAAAAAGCCACAAACTAATTTTAAGTTGTAAACTGTAGAGGAGATTACTAAAAAGCAGGACCCCACATTTCTTGATTACTTTAAAGTGAAAACATAACTCGATAATCAAGCTTAAACCAATATTGGTTTAAATAGCAAAAAATGTTTCTATGAAGAAGGCTTAATATTTCATTTAAAAACTTCTATGCTGGCTGGTAATTGCTCAGTGCCATTACACAAGAGCTTTGTTTAGCATGTAAAAATGGCTATTCACAACATACACCAAAACACAAACAAAGCTGAAATTATCTTTTAAGAACTCATTTCACTAAGTTCTCACAATAGTCCTGTTAAACGGCCAAGTGTTCACATGCTAATTAACCAAATCACCAATTCTGATTAACAGATCATTCAAAACTGACGACATTTTTTTCATTAAACACACTTCAGCATTAAACTTGCCAGTCTGAAACACAATCATTTGTCAGTATGAAAAGACATAGTAAAGGTTTGAGAGACGGAGGCTTTAAGAGTATCTGAAGCTAAATTCAAGCTACCTTTTGTGCCCTGTTTCAGGGCAACCATCAAACTGTCATCAGAATAATAAATTACAGGGACACCTCTGGAGAACAGAGTATATTTGTTTATACCTTAAGGAATACGAGCCAGTCACAATGCCAACAGAAAAAGCAAATAATATGAGACAGAATGAAATTTGCAGTTTGCTAGAAAATTACTATTAGCAGCATGTGTGTCAAGATCAAAGATCACAACTGAAGGACAAAATGAATTTGTCATGTGGTAGGAACCCTGGCTGTATTTTGCAGCCCCAGCTCAAGAAAGAATCTCCATCTGTCAACATACAGTCACTACAATGTGACTGTCTGAGCACACTGACGTGGTCAAATTTTATCTGTTAAGACTTTAATACACAACACCTGAATTGTGGATGTGGCTTGACCATCCCCTCAAGTCACTCACACTGGCTCTTACACAAGCAGCTGAAGAGTCATTACTATTCTCAACTGTTATCTGTAATATAGTTTCAGTGAATGTGTTCTGTGGTTATGGATGTAATTGTCCTGAAAAGACTGCAAACAACTGCTCCAACAAGATGGAGCACATTAGAATCACAGCAGGATGCCCAACAGCTAGCATGCCTGCCTCTTTTACACCTCCAGTAATAATGCAATTCCACAAGGAACTGAACTACTGTCTGAGCAGCACCAAACAGTCGTTGCATATTTAATGAAGTCGCTCACCAAGTGCTGGAAAACAGAAGGTGCTTGGAGTGCATCATTAGTTCTGTCAAAGTGATAATTTACACATCTATCTTGTCAAATTTTCTATGGTTTATACTTTTGCAATAATAAATCTAACATACATCTGATTAGTGAACTGGAAACAAAAAAAAGCTGTACTACAGTTACCAGCAGTCCTTCACAAACATGCTCAACAAAAAGAGTTTAACCCCTTGGTAACAGCAACATTGATTCCCTGCTCCAACTCTTCATGTCAATAAAACATACATGCAGTTTTCAACTACTCAAGTTTTCACATTAAAGTTAAAAAGCATTGAAGCAATCTCTCCTAATTCTAAGCTGGCCCATCAGACAAAACAGAAAACAGACCAAGTGAAGGAAAGGCTCTGTGAATCTGAGAGCAGCACTTAGGAAAGCCATTTATATATTGTTTCACTTCAGGTTAGTGTTGTGCTACACGTTTTCTGGTGCTTCTCCTCCACGGGACAGCCCAAATGGCTTCAAGGATGAGAAAAGAAAAAGAGGAAGAAAATGCCATAATAGCTAAAGATGTTAGTGTGAACATAAAAATAAATCTAAGTGACAAAGTTGCCTACCTCCACTCCAAGCTAGCTAAAGAACAGCTTTGTGCTCAAGGAAGCCTTAACTTCCCAACTATAAGAGCTCAGTTAGGCCTGATCTTACCACAGACTACAGAAAACCAACTTCCCACTTCTAGCCTAGAGAAATTAGACTTGTCAGTTTTAGCCCTGCATGATGGCATTTATCTAGAACTGACAGGAGACAGTGCACAAAACTAAAACTGATACAAGCATCTACCACTTAACAGGCTTTCAGCACAGTATACTTTCCACAATTAAAAAATGAGATCGAAGTCACCTGAATCTATATGCCACATAATAACGTTATTAACAATGTGTTTGTAGTAGCTTAGCACAGCAAGCTACTACTTGTCCACTCAGCTATACACACCATCACATGCACAACCCTTGTGCCCCAACTGGAAACAAACACAGCCCTTCCTTCTTGCATCTTCTTCCTTTGAAGACACTTAATCTTGCATCTGAAGGGAGGGTGTCAAGAGGATGCAGCCAGGTTCTGCTTGGTGCTGCCAAACAAAAGTCCAAGAGGCAACAGGCACAGGAAACTCCACCTAAGCACGAGGAATAATTTCTTTACCATGTAGGTGCCCAAGCACTGGAACAGATTACCCAGAGAGGGAGTGGAGGTATTCAAGAACCTTCTGGATGCCACTCTGCACAATGGTGCTCTAGGATGGCCCTGTTTGAGCAGGGAAATTGGATGAAATGACCCATTGTGGCCCCTTGCAACCTTACCCATTCTTTGATTCCGTGATCTTACATATCCAAGATGAGGTGCAAGAGAATCAGTTTTCAAGTTTTACTGGTGGCAAATGACCTGTTCCTGAGGTGTGCTGAGCAGTCTAATAGTGCCTTAAAACATTCACTGCTAGGAAGCCAGAAACCTCCAATCTGAACCCCAGCCTTTTACACTGTGCACAAACCCCACAGCATGACAGGAGCCTACTTCTCACAAGGTACTTCAGATCAGAAAGCCAAGGAGCTTGTTCAGTAGCAGCTCCAGAGACAGTCCAACACCCACTTTATTTTTAGGTTTTTATCTATCATTCTAGTCCACATATGAAAGAGAAATACGTGAACTGGCTAAGTAACTTTTCCCCAGCTCTGATACATGCTGCTCCATGTTGGTTTCATTAGAAAAGTTCATCTTTCCATTGTCCTTTTTCACTTGCGCATCTTCAAAAACGTATCTGGACGGCTACAAAAAGTCTGGCTGTAAAAATGGAACGAGCAAACAGCAGGCAGCAATTGGTTTTCTTACTTTTGGAATATGAAGTACCAGGGCACACATGAGCAGTTCTGTAAGAAAAGTTTCCATGTAGCTGATTGATTTCAGGAATTACTCTACACTCATGCAGAACAGATTTATAGCACTGTGTGGTCCCAGTGGAAATAGGTTCTGATGGCACTGCACATGCCTCTGGACTTCCTCTGCTCCAGCCCTTTCGACTTGAAGAGTCAGTGACTGCATAACAACAGCTTTGCAAAAGGAGCACCAGTGACAGGTCCTAAAAATGATGAGGCTCATCCATCTGTTGCTCTTCCCGAAACTAGCTGTCCCTCCAGAAAGCAGCTCTCTGCCCTTATAGACTGCTTAACATGCTATTACTCTTCCAGGGAGAACTCTGCAATACTGAGAAAGGTCAGTGCATTCATGTAAAGCATGGCAGCAGTGGAGCATATTGGACCAGTGTACACTAAGTCTACTGCATAATTAACACTTACCACCACCATAACATTTCGCATACTTTCACTTGGTATCTTAGCAGCTGAAATAATACTTTCAAGTTCGGGGGTGATGAATTAGGAGGTCCTTTACTTTTTTGATTTTTTTTTTGGAAAAGGCACTGAAGACAACTATTCTATTAAGACTTTCAACAGACCAAGGAGGAAAATACAACTGTGTTATTGTATTATTTCGCATGAGGTTACTCTATGTCTAACAATTGTTTCAACTCATTCTAATGAGTATAACAGGCTCTAGTACGTTTAACCTAAGGGAAGAAGATTTTTTTCCTGTGTGGAAGAGAAAAGAATGTGTTCAACTCCCTCCCATAAAAGAACTTTATAATTTCAGATTTTGTAGTTTGTCTGAGTTAATTACTGCAGTGTATAGCTTAAGCCACAGCCTCTTAATGCCAAAGAATTGCAATGTCAAAAATGTAATTGAATGCAAAGAAGGTGTAAGGTCTGTTTTTTTCCTTTGTTTTGTTTTAGGGGTTTTGCTTTTGTTTTTAGTGTTGTGGGATCTTTTTCTTATTTTTTTTTGTTTTCCTACATAAATTGCCATTGATACTATAGCTAAACCTATGCAGCATGGGCTACCTGGTTAACCTTTATCCCATCAGCTGTCTAGGAAGTAGAAGAAAATTAGTTCTATTATGTTAAGTGGCTAAATGGGGCTATTTTCCTCAATTCCACATTCTGATAATTGTTTCCCTAAGCGACCAGCTGTAGTTAAAACAGTCCCTCAAAGGGAAAAAAATGTATCATTACTTTTTACACTGTTGTTTAGTTTTACACGGGTCCTTAGCTTGGTAATACGAAAGGGATCATGTACAAATCCAACCTCCTCCTTTTCTGATGGTGTACCCCAAAGGGGTTATAGTTGTACTTATTCACCAGTCATAACTACTGGTGCCTCCTCCTCAGCACGTTATTTCATGAGTACGAAAAACGCATGTTTGATAAAAGAAAAATTCAAGCGTGACACATCATATGGGTGTTTTGAGGGCTTGCCATAAATTATTAGAATAATTATTTATCTGAACTTATCTGGTATCTACAAGAAACTGTCATTCCTAATACTGCTTTTTAAATGCTAAGTTTCTAAACACTATCTATGGCTCTCTAGCAACCTTTCAAGACACTCAAATCTAAAGATACCCAGTGCCCAGAAAAGAAGGATCAAAGCTGTGCTTGAAAATGTGCAAGGTCCCTTTCTGAGCATTGGACACAGTCAAGACAGGATGACAACTATAATGGGAGTTGGGGGAAGGAAGATTTATCCACAGTAAAGTCCTTCTGAAGCTACTGTTCATGAAGTTAAAAGTACCATGATTTCAGTTCTCACTGTGCACCTACCTGCAGTTGGTACTTCCCCAGATGTAAAGTAATTTATACATTTACACAACTCAAACTGTCATATGTGACCATTTCTTCACTCAAGGAGTATTTGAACATTGACTTAAGCAGGCTTTGTATTTCCTATAGCCTCAAGTCCCAGACTACATCTGTTTTCTTTGATACACAAACCCAGAGTTAAAATAGCTCCATTTATCACAGAGTGATTGTAGGCAGACAAATCAGCCTGTCTGTTTCCAGATAGTGAAAACAACTGTTATTAATCACAATTACAAGACAAACACCAAAGGAAATTGCACCAGTATTTTCTTTTACCCTACACAATAGACCAGTCAGTGCTAAGAGTTACAAGGCTTGAAGGTCAGTAAATAAAACTGACAATATTAGGCTAATTTTCAGCACCACATCTACTAAGCACTGGAAAAAAAATTCATCTTGAATATTAAGCACAATGAACTGCCAGACAAAACCACTCACAAGTGGAAAATATATATCAGTATCAGAGGCAGTCATGCATACAACAGGAGCATACAAAGTCAAACAGAAACCCAGTTTTCATAGCCGTGGAGTCACAAGGCTCAAGCATGCAAGGGTTTGAAAATGCTATATAATTTTTTTCTTGTTTAACACATGTGGTAAGCAAGGTTTTATATGGTGAGGGCAAATACATCCAAAGTTGTGACAAGCTCCCGCTGCGTGTGAGTTGGATGAAATGCTAGTCACAGTAAAACAGAGTGACACAACAGGGAAGGCATGAGAGTACATCACGGGGGTAATCCCACATCCAGTGTGTGAGAATTGACAGGTCCACTACATCACCATGTTAAAGATCAGAGGACCATAAGAGCATATCAAACAAAAAGTACTGAAACCTTTTCACTCATGGTATTACCTACACATCCTTCAATATCCTTAATCTGAGAAAGCAGAGTCAATTTCAGTTTCCATCACAAAGCAAGACGCCTGAAAACAGCCCTAGCTAAAATTTTAAGCTCCCTTCAAGTTTAGGAAGTAACTGACATGTTTTAAAGCATAGCTTCTGCCCTTTAAATTTTTTTGCCCCAAGACAGAGCTTTTAGAATTACAAATTTTTTCTCTAGTTTTAAACCATTACACTTCTTCTTCGCTCTTGTATCTGTGACCAGGCAATGCCCCAAGACAGCAGAGAGAAGAAATATATGAAGATAATCACTTTCAAGAAGGTAGCTGCACAAATCACACGGACATCACAACAAGTCTTCCTGACATCCAAGGTTATAACATGATATAGGATGCATGCAATCAAATTAGACTATCCATGTATGTGGGAAAAGCATATATAAAGCATCAGGTACAGGAAGTATTGCTTATACATGACATTGGTTCTTAATATTAAAGCACAAAATACCTTGTGGAGATGCTAGTAACACAGGACAAGCCATCCCCAAACTCCAAGAGAGGAAACTAGGTAACTAGAACTTACCAGACAGCAGGCCAGTAAAGTCATAATATCAATTATGCAACAAATGGCAGATTGCAACATAGTCCAGTTCAAAGTCACTGGCTCTTTTATTCAGGCACTTGGCCTAAGTGTTCTGGAATTTGGGCAAACAGCAGTCACAAAACCACAAGGGACACAAAACTGTCTTACAACTGTGAAAATCACATTTGAAGTCTTTGTAACCGAATATGTATCTACACAAGGATCAGTAAAAGTTGTTTAACACAAACTGATCAAACTAGAGAGACTAACATTAGACTAAGAACATTACCTCCATGGTGATGTGAAAGACTTCCTCCATTGGCAAGTATTTCTTCTCTAGCAGCCCTCTAAATTTGAAAGAGATGGTATTTATTCAACAGTAATTGCACAAGACGTGGCTTTCATGAAATGCTTGCTATTGCACTCACACACACAGGTGTATGAAAAGTTTCTGAAGGAATGAGGGTACATTATGTAGGTAAACATTATAGTTCAAGCCTGCAGATAAAGGTAAGAGTCTTCTAAATAAACATCAAAGCCACAGCATTTCAAATGGCATCTCCTGTAACGAATATATTACTCAAGAATGGAATGTTCTGGATCACTTTCTCCATGCCAAAACTTAAATATCCAGTGGCAGGGATGCTCATCTGGAAGACAATTAAGTCTCAAAAAAAGTCTGAAAACAGGCTTGTCAGAGCAAGTCAAGATCCTTATTCAGATCAGAGTTCAACCCAATCTCAAAGATCCTGGTTGAGGCAGTGAAGTACTTTACAACAGAAAACCCTTTTACAGATGTAGTTTGTGGCAGAAAACAGAATTTACTTTTTATATTAAGAATGCTCAAGTTGTAGACTCTTCTTTGCCATTCACTTCTGAATAATTAGAGAGCTTAGAAGGTGTAAACAACGAAAGCTTTTCTAAGCCCAAGCACTACATGTTTTCTTTTCTAAAGAGTGTACTGTTTTACGAATAACATATATAACTGTAGCTGTGCAGTTTAGAGATTTTTGGTCAGCAAACTCACTTTGTTAGGTTAAATTTAGTTACTACAATGGAAAATGCACATTCAGGTCATCACACAAACTAATTCCAATAAAAGAAATATCTAGGTATTAGTAAGTTTCATTAAATAAATACTCAAGTATTACATTCTTTAATGCCCTATATGCAACAGCATGGAAGCCTCTGAACTTGTAGATAAAACTTTGCATCCACTTGCCAAATTCAAGAGAAATTTCTAAAGAATAAGCCTGAGAAGAATTATATCCCAGTTATAAATACTATTTCTCTACAGTCCTACTAGCAATTTTCTGGTGCTGAAGTTTGAGCTAGGAACCAGAACGTAGGACAAAAAGCAGTTTGGCCATAGTCCTTCTGAGAATTACATCTTGAAGGCAACAAGGGTATTTGTTTCACCTAACTAGGTAAGTGCAGTGTTTCATCAGCCAAAGTGCTACAGCAGAAGTATTGCAGAGCTGCTTGGCCAATGCTGAAGGAGCTTACAACTGGTCTAACAGTGCATGCAGCACTATTACTAAGGTATGATCTCGACAGTTTTACCATGCATTTTACAGACTGAATATTAAGCAAAAGAAGTAATTTTGTAAATAATGGAACTAAGACTAGTTTCCCATGGATTTGGGGTTTAAGGTTTGAAGCTTCTGCCATCCAAGAAACTCCAGATCGAGCTCTTCTATATTTCAGTCAGAACTACTGATGTACTGATATCTAAAACTGTCATCTGGTAGCCTTTTCTCTACTTGGTGGACTATTAACATGTACCTCTTATTACTGATAATGATCAAAGCTTTACAAACAGCCTTTTGAGATGCTTCCTGCAAAATTCAGTAAGCTTGGCCAATAAGTTCAGAACAAAATACAGGTTCAGCTTTTCCCCCTTTAACGATTGTTTCTTTATACATTACCTCAATTTGTTCATAGACATGAATAGGATCACTAATTCCTCTGTAGTTAAAGGCAAAGTAGAAGTAGACGCATGCACCTGCATCGTAAGTCTGTGTCACCCTGTTGAAGAAAACTGCATTACAAACAAAGCTTTATGATATTAAGTCAACCACTCTGTGACATCATGAAATTTGTAAGATTACTTCCTATCTTATTCAAAGGGACAGCACCTTTTAAAAAAAATTTCTTTATCCTTTTTGCTCCTAATCCAGGAGTGACTCAATGCTATGACTTTGAAAGTTGAAGCTCTTAAGTCATTACAATTGACTCTTGTCTATATAAGCAAGAGTTTAAAGCCTAAGCAAGCACTTAGGCTTGAACTTCCAACTCTTCCATGTACCCCACTTGCAGGTTCAAGAGGAAGGTCAAGACTACTGGTATTTGTAATATCATCACTAGATCTCTTACTGAACAAAGATTCAAGAAAAATTATTTATATTACTGCATGGCTTACCTACAAGTGGAAAGAGGAGCAAACTGAACACCCTTTTCTTTGCATTCTCGTACTATCCTTTCCTTTACATTTCTACAAAGGTCCAAAACCCTGTAACAAACATTTATACACATTAATATATAAAATGTCAGTATTTGATTTTATATAGCTTCTAAAAGAAGAACTCCACAATCTTTTTGAAAAGCATAATCTAATACAACGTGAGAGTACCTTCTAAAATCATTGTTAACTAGCTTAGCCTTTGTTTTAAGAATAGTTCTCATCAAGGCTCCACTGCTTTTTCTGCACTTCTGAATAGCAAGTTTACTCTGAAACAGAGAACCTAAAAGCTCTTCTTCATAAGGAAGAGGTGTCAAAAGTGTTAAAAAAATAAGGAGGTTACCTACTTCTGTATGTCTTTCTTAGCAAAACTAAGTTTTGGCAAAGTAATTAACAAAGACAGAAGAAATCCTGAGAACTCAAAGGTCTGGCAAACTATACTAACACCATACCTTTGTGCTGCTGCAAAACCAAAACTGCAGATCCTTCAGCTGGGCACTACTCTGCCATCTTGAAACACTATAATTCTAATATGGCCATGAGCTATCAGACCTTGTTAGAAGCCATACTTGTTCTGCCTTTTTTTTTAGGTTCTTCTAGGACAGACCCAGGTGCAAAGCAAGTGCTAGAGCAACCAAAAGAAATCACTGTTTATCAAATTACCATTTCTTCAGTTACGCATTCTACCACAAAGGTCTGAAGAGCTATAATTCAGATTTTGGTGTTTTACACAGATTTAGAACTACATTAAAGATTCACAGAACGCAAGAGAATGTAACCATTTAGTGAATAAGAAAGTCAGCTAAATATTTTGTTCAAGTATTTCCTACCTGTCAAGAACAAGTTAATCAGTTTATGGAAAGTCAGATGGTTCTTATAAATCAAAGCAGAAATATGTTTTAGAACCATTTGCTTTGGTGAGGACAATTTTAAATACTTTCATAAGTAAAAATTCATTGTCTTCTGAAACGAGGGAATGGCAAAAAAAAAAAAAGGTGACTAAGAAGTTAGCATGCTTCAAAATCTATAAAGCTAAAGTAAAAGGAAGAGAACATTCATTTTAAAAATTGTCCTCAAATTTCTTCTGCGTTCTTAGGCTACTTCACCAATTTTCAAACAGGCTGGAATTTACAATTGCCACTAAATTCAATAGCAAGGGTATAGGGCTGCCAGCTTAAGTCACCAGACTTAGCATTGAATGCTGTAAAGCTTTGATTCAAATCACTTTAGATCCTATTTAAGAGATTTCAGGCTTACCAAATGGACCGGAGCTTCCAAAATGATTTTGTATATTAAACTCTGTTGTGCTTGAATGTTTCTCAACCACAACTAACAGATAAAATACCCTTAGGTAAAAGATCTCAATCTTGGGCAAAAGTTACCCTTTCAGTATTTCCCTACATTACTGGAAAAAGAAAAAAAAACTTACTTAAATATACTTGATTTTTTTTCATTTGCACTACAGACTAATCCCTTTGAAATACACTGATGATCCCACACACGTGGCTGCTTATCCCCCACTGCAATTACTGTCACCAATGTCCTGCCCCCTAAACAGGGCAATTTCAAATCCTAAATTTGATACAGTAAGGTAACCCAAGATGAAATACTACTGAAAGCTTGATACACTGCATTTACAAAATTCTGGTACGTAATTTATCAGCAACTTTAGCAAGAACACACAGCTGCAAGACTCGAGGTGTGTCAGGCTGCATCCAATACATGTAAGGCCTAAAAGAAGCATCCTCATGAGCAAACATGAGTTAGGAACAATTTGAATGAAATCAAGTTTTAAGAAATTCTGAAGAGTAATCAGAGTTTACCTATCCCAAGGAACAGATGTCTCAAATGATTCTCCTATTACGTAATAATCCAGGCCTAGGTCCTAATAAAAAGAGTAAGGAAATTATCAGTAACATTCAGCATCTGGGATTCCAGTGTATGCTACACAGTCATCAAGTGAACAACTTTTTAGTTTGCAAGAGAAGAACAGAAATTCTAATTCAGCAAAAACACCCATATGTCCCATTGACATGAAGTTTATTATTAACAGGGAAATAGGGAAGCTCTTAAAAGGCAAAGATGACAAACATTTTGATGTCATGGCCACAGTGAGATAACTTGTCAGACTGTCAGTACGTCTAAACTAATCAAATATTTTTATCACTATAGTACCAAGCCAAGAGTTTCACTGTGCTCATCAGTATAATATCTAGTAAAAATATTTTTGTGCAATGTCTAGATAGAAAAAAGACAAACACCTTCCCATCTTACACACAGCTGCTGAAATAAAGGGAGATTCAGTGATTTGTCCCCAACAAATCAAACACTCAAGATGTGCATATTGTTCAGAAAAATAAAAAAAAATCTCAAACAGTAAGACTAAAATGCATAAGAACAGCTGCAGCAGTTTAGACTAGAAGTCCATTATGCTGGAATTCTGATTTAAAGCAGTCATAAGCAGATTGCCAAAGAAGAGTAAAAAGACAAGTGAGCACATGAATATGGCAAGTACACTCCATGCCTCTGATTTCATTCACCCTGTGGATTCTTCAATCTGATCTCCCTACCCTTTATAAGAAGGTATTTTCTTAACAAGAAAATTAATTAATATTATTGTTATTCTTAACAAGAATATAAACTAATGTCTATATGGTGTTTTGCAGATGGAATTCCATGAATAATCACTGCTCAGAAACGGAAGAGATACAACCTCTGGGTGGATCCTGGGTTGACACAACCTCTGAGATATCATCCAAGGCAGCCTGCACTCACATTTCAGAGAAACATCTTCAAAGAAATATCTCTATGTTTTGTTAAATTAATTAGCAGAAGTTGCAGCAGACAGACAAAAGCTGACCTACCCGAAGGTAAGCGATCACAAATGTCAGCATGTATCCTCTCTGTCCATTATCTTCTCCTGCTGCCAAGCCACTGCAATTTACAAAAATTTAATTAATTTCCCACCAAACTGGTCACCAAAATATTTACAAAATATTTTAAAAATAACTTTGATTATTAAACATATGTGCAAGTTTAGCTGCCTAAGCTGAGTTAAAATAGTTGTTAATAGTAAGGTCTCTTTGCTAGAAATCAGAAGTTACTTCAGACCAGACCTTTATTCATTTCTCTTTTCATTCCATAACCTGGAGATGAACTTAACAAAATATTTGATGTAAACTTAGAAAACAGTCTTCAAAACTCACAAAGGAGTGGAGAAACACAAGTAGACACAATATATCTTGGATATTCATTTACAGGAGCATGTGTAATTACATTTCTAAGCAGATTGAATTTGTGTACTTTTATGTGCACAAGTCAAGAGACCCCAAGACTTAAGATCCCCAAAGCATAAGAGATCTGTATGAATTAAAAAAAGACAAAAGCCATAGCACTAAAGAAAAAGGAGGTCTTGCTTTCACTACTCTAGCAAGGGTTATTATGAAAGCATTTGTTTTTAACTATTGGTTTCTAAGAACAAGAAAGTGCTATGCATCTGGAATCAGTCTTCCTACAAGCTCCCATAAATCTGAGAGAGGGGTGGGTGTGGAATCAAGGCACCCATCTATGAAGAAGCATAGAATTGAAGTATTGTATACTATAAAGCCATTAAATGGTTTAGCATTTTAAACCTATTAGATTTAAATAGGTTAACCTATTGAAGACTTCACTAATAGCCTTAATAGAGTGGCATAGACAGCACCATCTTCTAATGGCTCTAACATAGATAAGTTTTCCCCCTTACCAATACACTACCATCTTGAAATACCAAAATACAAAAGGATTCACAGTTGAAGTAACAGAATGAAAGCACAATAAAAGCACAAAATTCAGAAATTATAGCCTTGAAATGGATAAAACAGCATTTATATGCATATTTGAACAGCTGAGACTAGTATTAGCAATAACAGTACATTCTTGACAAATCACAGTTTTAATGATGGTTTTAATCAATCACACTTAATCAAGGCAGAAGGAAAGAAACTGCTTGATCATTGCTCAGCCTGCCACTTCAATGAGTGTTTTCTGTCCCTCTGTGGCACAGAAAATCACTGCACTCTTTCAACTGAAGTTTCTTGTATTCATATACTCACATGAATTCTGCAAAAATTTAATATCACCCTTATGATTTTGTCTCCCTTTCTGTAGTCAAAATATAGAGTCTAGGATTGCAAAACAAGTGCTTCCATGCCTGTAAGCAATTAAAAGGGCTGTTTTCCATTCTAATAACATTCATTCTATATTTAGTAAATATTTTTCTGCAATACACAGACAGATGACATTTTTCAGTAAAGTTACCTATGAATTAGTACAATCCATATGTATCAAAGGGAGCATTCAGTAGCTAACTGACTGCTGCCACTTCAAACTAGTAAATTGACAACATAACCATACAGTAACCACTGCAAAAACATGGTAGTCCAATTTTTTCCTGGACAGTTCATTCCCAGCTTCACATTGAAAATGTTCTTTGAAAAGCATACCCAAACTTGGTGGCAATATCATAGACTTGCTTCTCATGCTGAAGAACCTTCTCTCTGTCACCCTCAAAGAGCAAGGTAGCTACACACAGGATGTTGGGATCAAATCCTTTGAACTGCAAAGAGAGACAAACTTGCCATTAGTCACAGTCTACGTGGCAGAATACAAGGAACAGTGAAAGGTGCACAAAAAGTGAAAGGTTTTCACTTTTTCACTTTTCAAATACGTGGCATGTGCCCTGGTCAGTACGTGTTGCTGTAATTAAGAGGAATGATTGGGACAAAAGTCTTCCAAAAATTTACTCCCAAAACGCTTAAATTTTTCCTTGACAAAGGTCAATGGAAATAACAGAAATTTTATGTCACCTCCTTCCTCCTGTTAAAAAGCAGGACAGGCAAAACAGCTGTCTACCTATGCTTTAGGAAAAAAAAAGGTCTTAAATGCTTTGAGCAATAAAGACATTTATATTCAATCAACTATGCCTATCAACTATAAAAGCAGGAAGAAAACTATGACCACCATGAATGTGGAGGGAAGCAAAAACTTTTGGGCTATCTCTAAACAGAGTATGTACTCGCTAACAAAAGAAGTTCCAGACACATGTTATTTCCCTCTTCAATAATCCAAGAAAAAGCAGCAGAATCAACAGTGGACACTGTCTTCCAAAAGTATACCCACTCTTGGAAGATAATGAAATTTTCTACATTTGAATACCCATATTTGCAGTAACTCTCTAGTTAGGTAATTTGGAGGGAAAAAAATCAATAATAAGAGAAAATATTTAATATAAAAGACTAGGTGACATCATTTTAGCACCAAATCATTGTAGGTTAAAAAGGAATGAATTCCAGAAAGACAAAAAAAATTTATACAGGAAAATCTGCCAAATATCTCGAGGATCTTGCAAAATTCTAGCTCACTGTAATGACAAAGTAGATCATGCCTTGGAGAATCAGTATTCACTGATTATCACTGGTCTGCCAGCTGGGTAAACTGGTTCCAGTCTTCCCCTATCACCAAGTTACTGTTAAACAAGGCACATTAGTCTCTTATACAGGTATGACCAGTGACAACAGCTCTCTTGGAATAACTCCTCAAACACAATCTGATTTGAATTAAACCACCTTTAGAACCTCCAGTTCTTGCATTGTAGTATCAGTTACACTCAAACTCAGCTGCATTAGCAGTTTACAAAAAAATCCTAAATTTTATGAATAGCATGCAAAATTCAAACCAATATTAAAAACCCCAAAATTACCTTTGTGATGTAGAACTTTTTCAGTCCATCCAAAAATGATGTAAAAATGGAAGCAACTTGTGGTTTAAGAGCATGACCTTTGGCAAAAAGCAGAAAAAGGCATATTAAGGCAATGCTCTTAAGATTCTTACTTCAAGGGGCAAATAAAAATAGCTTGGTAGTCTAAATTACTAGAATTGCTTGGAGCACTTTGATTATCAAAATTAAAGAGAATTCTCTCTACTCATTTAGAACATGATTTAGGAAAAGGTTTCATTAATTTTTTGAAGATGTATGTACAACTGTGCACAAATATTTGACACTTTAATTAAGGCTGCCCTAGTTTAGATCTCACAAGCCTATGGCCTGTGGATAATTTTTAAGAGAGTGCTTCATTAGTTTTTACACCACAAAACTTAGCAAAAGTCAGGGATTTTTTTTTTAAATTACACCAAAACCACTGAAACAAACAGCCACAAATGGTGAAAGTTAGGAGTCAAGCATTTTTTTCTTTAACAGTTATATCACTTGTGTGAAGTTTTCTACATAAAGCTAGTTATTGCTTCCTTAATGACAAACGGGGAACTAAAATTACCAGGATATATAAATGGTGTCTTGGAGCCTGTTAAATTAACATTTCTGCCTCAGGACTGGGTTTAATTGAGATGAAAGTCTTTTACTGTTTGTTCCATTGTTTTCAGGCACAAACAACTTCTGAACTCTCATTACTGCTTCACTTTAGCTGCCTGGCATCTGGCCTACATGCTGTGAGCCCAATTCATAAAAAGTTATGCACCATTTACATCATACTTCCTTTTAAAATACTTCACAAAGCACTTCCTCCTGAATAACACATGAACTTCAACAACTGTGTGCTCTTTTTCCTCTTAAGCAAAGAGGGAGTCTCTCTGCAGATACAAACCCCAAAGAGGACACCTACAAAGCACACTTCAGTAAGCACAGAGAAATCACAAAAACCATGGACTTATTAAACCACAATCTAAAAAATTATTTAATAATGATTACAAGAAAAATCAATATTGACACACCTGAAACTATGTTTACAGCTTGCAATTGGTCAAATTGTGCTTCCCAAATAAAAAAGAAAAATAAATGCATCTGCTTCTGTTGGGCATGTCTGAGCAGAATAGTGTAACACAGAATGAGCAAAGCAAGCGGCAAGGCTTGCTGGGCCTCTCAGCTCTTCCAAATCACAATTTCCTTGATTTGAAAAATGAACTTCAGCTTCTTCAACACCACTACATTAATGCCATTTGAAGCCGAGACTCATCACTGAGGCTTCTGTGCAAAAGAAGTTTCAGAAATTCTGACTTGTTGAAGTATCATAGTAGAGGTTTTCAAGGTCAGTCACACTTCCCTTTTTCATCTTCTGGGTACAATCAAAATAGCATGGTCTCAGCAAGTTCAGCAAGCTATTAGCTTTTGGGTTGTGGAACTTTAGACTCTACATGAGAGTGTCTTGAGCTAGAACATACCTTCTATCAAATTTGCTAGAGTTTAAAATGACAGCTTTCCCTAAGAATTGCTGAGAAATGATTGTTCTGCATATTTGACATTGTCCTATTTAGATGTTTGAACTAGTTGAAATTTTACAAAATCTTTCGTCTTCAGGAATCTTCTGGTAGCTTCACTGACTTTCAATACTTAAAGCCTAACAGCTTAGATGTATTTGCACGCAGTTACAACACTTACAACACCTCATCTTTTTTTGAAGACAGACAGATCACTTTGGACAAATATGTCATTACCTCTCTCCCAATCAAACATTATGATATCGGAATATTTTTTTAAAACCTACTAATTCTAAGGAATCTGTGAGATGCTTTCATGAAACTTAAAGGAACCAACCCACTTACCTTGAAAATAAGGTGCTGGCATTCTGATTTTTTTTTATATCCAACTTCTCATTAATACTCTTAGGAAGAAAATGTTTCAAGTACAGTATTTAAAAACGAGAATCTCTACTCCTTTACAGCAAAATAGAGGAAGTGATTCCAGAATTTCAATCCCATCAACAGACTAAATGTCAAAAAAGGAAGCAGCAGAAACCCCATCTCATTTACAGGCAGAGCATGGCTCTTTACTGACTCAAGTAGTTCATAGTGTTTGTCCTCAGAGACAAAGGCAGGCTTCTGTTTCCCAAACTCACATTCTGCACTATCTGGAGCTTGAACTCTGGGTTCACTACCCTCTGTCTAGATTCGAGTAAAAGAACTACTACCCAAAACAGACTTATGCTACTAAAAAGCCCTTGGAAACAGATCTGCATACTTACCAAACTGAAACTGTGCATTGTCGACAAGGCGAATTGATGCAGGAGCACATCTCTTGGAGGCAAAGTCAGGGGAGTAAGAGGAAGGAAAAATAAAAAGATTATGTACATAGTTGGTTTTAAAGTTCATTACAATCAAATTTTAATTTCAAAATAGCATATAAGAAAGTACACTTGGATACCAGAGACCTCTGGCCATCACCATCATTGAAACAGTGTGACTATAAGCTTGTTTTCACTGAAATAGCAACATCTACTAGGTATAGCAGATGGTCTAGATATAATGCATTAAGAATTTTCAGTTTAACCTCAAGCCAACACAGTAACAGTCCAAAAACATTTGGATCCAAAAACATGATCTTCCCATTTTGAGTATTTTTCTAAAATGGCATATGCACTAAAGATAGTACACTTGTTTAGCACATCAAGCTTATGTTTCTCTGTAATCAGAGATACACATATAATAAAAATCCATTGAAAAAGTTTAATTGTTGAAGGTCATCTTGGCATGCAGCTGAGCACTACACAGCTGCTCGCTCAGCCCCCTCCTCCGTGGGATGGGGAAGAAAAATCAGAAGGGCAAAAACCCATGGGTTGAGATGAAGACAGCTTGGTAAGCAAAATGGGGAAAAAACTCCACAAAAGCACAATGCAAAAAGCAATCAATTACCATCAGCTGACCAATATGCAGCCAGTCATCAAGCAATGGAAACTCCTATGAAACACCCCCCTCTATTTTATTTATGATCATGATGCTATATGGTATCTGCCTCCAGTCAGTTTGGGTCAGTTGTCCCAACTGTGTACCCTCCCAGCCTCTTATCTGCTCCCAACACACTCGGTGGCAGGAAGAGAGGGAGAAACAAAAAAGCCTTGACACCGTGTACACATTGTTTAGCAATAACTAAAACACTGTTCAGCAATAACTAACACTTTTGGTTACAAGTACAAAAGCTAACACATGCTACTATAAAAAAAGTTGACTTCATCCTGGCTAGACCTGACACACTCATGCCCTGCTGTCAGACTGCAATCCAAATCTGTACTTGGGTCTAATCTAGATTCTGCACTGTATAGGAATCTTAAAAACTGTAAGAATAGCTGCCTTCGCTTAGGTAAGTTTCTGGTCATGTATATGCCTACATCGGATACTCACTGATGGCCATGGCCAGTCATACTGAAATGTATGGCCAGAGGAATGTGACGAAAGTCTAAATTTTAGGCTAATCATCATCTAATCACATGGAAGTACTGCTCTTTCACTTCATTTGACATGTTCACTCCTCACAACATCATTAATATGTACTTGGTCATACAAGAGGAAGAAAGAACATTAAGAGCTAAGGGAGTTCATAAGGCAGGTGGACAGAAGGCTGTGGGAGTGGTTTTAAATGAGACCAACCCACCCACAACCTAAATGCTGATTATTCTTACATTAAAGTGGACAGATACAAAAAAGAGCTTTTCAGACAGCAATCATTTTAATTACTACTCAGATTGATGCAAGGGGCAACAGAAGAGAATAAGTAGTTCAGGCTCAAGTAAGCAGAGAAACAGCAGCAGCAGCAACAGAAGCTTAGAAATGGAGCAACATTAGGTGTCAAATAGTGCCTCTTTTTTTTCCCTCTAACTAAGCCCACAGACAGGGAAAACACACGAGTTCCTTAACTGGTTTTAAATGTTGATCAGCCATATGATTGAGCATTTCCAAAAAGTCTGCTTGGGTACCTTTAAAAGGAAGGATAAGCACTAGCAGTAGAAGCACGACAGAAAAACTGGCAAGTGCTGCTGACTAGCATATACATGTCATTCACATACCAGTTTGAACATCTGGCTTGGAACATTAAGCCATTAATTTAGACCAATCACTGGAAAAAATGTAAAGCTGTGTTTAGTTTGGCATTAATTAAAACACTTTTGCAATTACTTCCCCAATCCAGGGTACATTCTACCATTCATATATATAATTTGGTATGTTTTGCACAGAGCAGAGGAAAGTTAGTCAGTGGAGAAAGAGGCTAGCCAGACTAAAATTTGTTTGGATGCATAGCCTTGAGGAAAAGTACTACAGAACTTTGAAATCGAAGTACTTCACTACCTGAAACCATCTGCCTGCACTATTCTCTATTTAAACATTACAGTGTAAGCACAATTCCACTTGGTAATATCCATCTCACCTGCCCATGTCACTGTGCTCCAGGCAGTGATTTCTAAATACAGGACATATCCTTCCGCTGCATTCCTTTTGCACCTTTACCACTTCAAAGCCATGAATTCAACTACCTTTTCTATGTATGCTGCAACTCAATTGCTTTAAACACTGGTCCCTTTTACATAGTCCTAATTAATCTGAGGGTAAAGTTGTCAGCTGATACAAAGCTGAATTTTTCAGGCTGCAATATGAATATAACTCCCACTGAAACAAGCCATTAAAAGGCTTTTCCACGCTTTGGCTCAGAATACCAAGCAAAGTCATAACATGCTCAGTCCTCAAATGAGTGATTTCCAAAATCCTCATGGACCATATCCTGCATTTCATGGACCATGCACACTTATGAGATTCCTACCTCACACTTCTGGTTATCAACTGCCAGAAATACTGAAGCATCAATACACCCCTACTGCTAGAATCCATGAGTCCTTGAGTGAAGTCAACATCCAGCTTTTCTTTACCTGCTTTGCCACTTCCCTCAAGCAGGCCACCCCTCGCTCAAAGTTGGGGAAGACCACAGAGCCGTACTTCTGGTATTCAGGGACTGGGCGAATCTTTATCGTAACTTCAGTAACCACTCCAAGGGTTCCTTCAGGAGAGGAGAAAAACTGAGCAAAACGTTCCAAGATGAACCACTTGCAAGCTACCCAACTTAACATTTACCAGAATGTTTTAAGTTAACATAAATCAGAAATCCCCAAAATTCAGTTTGCAGTAGCAGATGATTTATTCCTTACTTTTTACATGGTGAATTCTCACAAAATATTGTCTAAATTGCACCCTTTGTTACTAGACTAGTAGGCTGACTCCACAGGTCCACTTAAAGCAGTGTTAAAAGCTGCAACTTCACAGTCCTAATTAAGGTCTCGATGTTTTTAACATTTAAATTCTAACACAAGAAATTCATGCCTGCACAATGCCACCCATCAATGCGCTGGAAGCCACAGCAATAAAGATGCTCAAATAATCAAGCATTATGGAAGCTGAATTAAGATGCAGTATGTGAAATTACTCTGTTTATACCTTCAGATCCCATAATGAAGTGATGGATATCAGGTCCTGTTGACATGCGAGGTACTTGACAGTTTTTTTCTACTATTCCTCTAGGAGTTACCATTTTTATATGAATCACCTGTTTAAACAAAGTGCAATGACTATCAATACTAGCATTAAACACAGATTTTTATTAGCTTTACTTTCCACAAAATATATTAAGTTTGATACAGTTTGGCTTTTAGACATTCTGTAGGCAACCTCAAGAACCTGAGAACTGTTACCAACCATTATTTTGACACAGCATGGTCTCCCCACACAACAGATAGTTTCCATTCTATGACAAATCATATCAACTGGTGGCTACGTCCAGGCAATACCAGTTAAAACTGTTCTGCTTCTCATTGTAGAGCTTCACAGACAGAACTTTATATACACCAGGATTTTAAACCAGAATATATATCATACTACAGAGGAAAAAAGTGAGGGTTTAAACTTTGCTCAAGTTTTGCTTTAGAACTGCTGTTTGATGAAGCTACTATAATTCAATCATTGATTGCTACAGAAATATTTCAGTTAGAAGGAAAGACAGAAGTAGTGAAATACTTTGTGAAGTAGATTATCAATATAAAAGCTGCCATAAGTCTGACACATGTGCAGGAGGTTGTTTTTTAAAGAATATTTTTCAGTGTTATTGTTTCCAGCTTCATTCAGGCACATGCAATAGGGCCTACATGTGGGTTTTCTGAATCCTCTATTCAATTCAATCCTCTGTTTTACACCAAGGAAGGGTAGAGTTTCAGCTTTGCTTTAGTGATGCCTTTAAATGAAGCAAAATTACTGAATTTCAGCTAATGGCTTTAAAACTTTCAAGCACAGGTAGTTAAGTAATTTTCACTCTATGCAATTTATGAACCATTGATTCTGCAGTAAGTGGATTTTAGGCAGCTTATATAACACACTGTTTCAAGATATAAAGCTCCTCAAAAGGTAAACACTTCCTTGAAACATTCTCACTGTGCTATTTTGAAACTCATTAACTGTTCTGAATCAATTTTCAATCCTACTACCTCCTAATGAAAATTTCAGAAGCTGTTTAACCTGAAGTTGTGCTTCCATAATAGAGAAACCTTCTGCTTCACAACTCCCAGAACAAGCAAAACTGTACAACGTAGGCAGCAGGGGGATGATGACACTCTGTAAGTGCTACGAGTTTTACTTCAGCCAGGTCTACTGAATAAAAACTGTGTAGTTCCTGCCAGCCTCAGTCACTGACAGTGAAGTGTCACATCTGTGCACAGAACAAATATGTCTAAACTATGAGCTGATGAAAAAGCCTGAGCTAACATGGACACATTACCTAGAGTGTGCTGCAGGAAAGAAGGAAAAAATTCACACATGGAAGGGTTAAACAAATTATGAGAGAAAGCTGGAAGTTTGAAGCAAAAAGGCAGGCAAAGCCTGAGCAATGATGATTCATCTTCAACGTATTCAATATATTTGTTGCAACAGAAAGCAGATTTTAAAATCAAAAAGTATGCTTAAAAGTAAAAAAATTATTTGAGTTAATATAAATTTGAACCATTTTAATGACTAACACAAATTCATGAGTAGAACACTGCCATTCCCAGTCCACTGCTTTTTTCCTCTGGGTTCCTACAGACCATGTGGTGGCACTAGATCTCACCACTGTGCACCCACATGCTCAATTAGATCAGCCTACTGATTTAAAAAAATACTGCTAGCCATGGGCATGTAGGAAGGTGGGGAGCTTGCTTGCTGTCAGACAGCTCAGCTAGACATCTTCAGGTACACACAACAGGAAGGAGAGAACATGGGACTTCTGGAAGTTTGACAGAATTATTACACTGGATGAATAGAGAGTTCAAAATGGTAGAAGACAGCACCAGAGTCAAGACAGAGTAACATTATTCCTTAAGCTAGTCAGTGAGTGCTCAAATGAGAATTACTTTATGTCAGTGATAAGGATTACTAATACTAATACCAAAACCAAGGAAACAAGCATGTCAGTCAAGATTTGATGCCACAACTGTATTACACAAAGAAACATTATTTACCCTCCCACTGTGAGTCATTATAAAAGTTAAATATTTGAACAGAAATATTATAACAAGTATTAAAACTACTTACCAGATCTTCAATGTTTCCATAGATGTTTTTTTTCATGCCTGATGCCCGTGTTGCTACCCAGCCTCCCAGTGAACTGAATTCCATGGAGTCTGGTTCATGGCCTGTACAGAAGCCACTTTCAGCAAGCTAAAGAAAGAAAAGTAAAAATACATCCTACAGGTCCTGCCTTTAGTTCTCCACATTCAATATTCTATACTTGTTTGGGTTGGTTTTTTGTTTTGTTTTGTTTTTTTTTTTTTAATAAATATCCTTATCACACACCTATTTATGAAACTTTTATCTTGGATATGTACATGACATGCAAATTGATTCTGTTTCTACTGTGCATACCTGTGCTACATCACCCTGTGATACTTCTCCCTTGTATTTTAAAATTGAGAACTCTATTGTTCAAAACAAGGTGCAAATTCATATACATCTGCAAAAAGAAGTTACAACTTAAGTAACTGCCAACTTTGCACAAATGCTGCCAATAAATAAGGCACTTAATCTCTTGTTCCTTCTATCCTAATGTGATATGCAGCAGGTCTGCAGAAAATTTGAGCAAATTGGCTGTACTTAATTCTCTCAAGGAGAGATGTGTTTTAATATACAGCCATCTGGTTGGGCTTCCTGTATGCAACATTGTCAACTACTTGTGATGCAGATCATGCATTCCTGTACATTAAGTAGTCACTTGTTTCTCATTTTTCGGCATTTACTTGGCCTTGCCATCTGCACAGCACCTGAGGTTGACAGGATGCCCTCAGAATTACAACACCAAAGCTGTCAAACAGCAAGAATTAAAGGCCAAGCAGTCTCACATTAAGTGATAACTACATTAGTGCATTTGAGATGATCAATTTGCACTGACCAACTGATAAGAATCATGTTGAACAGCTGCATTTAAGTATACCATGGAACATGGATCATTAACTATGTTCTGCTGTACATAGTGGTTCTAACTTAAAGGCTGAAAGTCACTTCTACATCCTGTTTACAGCAATTCATCTAGCTCATGGTTTTCTCTATACCACAGGAACTTGTGGCTTTGTATGTTTACTGGTCATATACTGGGAAGGGTGGGTTCATAACCATTGCATGTAATTCTTACCAGCTGCATGAAAACACACAAGAATTAAGCTAGAATTCAATGATTTGGACAAGATATGAACAATGCCTAAGAAAAACATAAAAAAAAATACTAGAAACTTAACCAGATAAAAATACCTGTTTTTCCAGATCTTGTCCAACAATGCCAGCTTCTACACATGCTGTTAAGTTTTTTTCATCTATCCAGAGAATCCGATTCTGTTGAAAAGCCAATCAAAACTAATAATGAGCATTTAAGACTTCTGTTTACTTCCTTCTTTAATGCTATAGGATCAACATGCTTGGTCACACAATTTACTATTAATACCACTCCAGTTACTATACCAGTGGAAGCTCAGGCTCTTCACTCCCTCCAACTGCTACACAACAGGTTTCAATTTATAAAGTCACCACTACAAGAGACTAACACATATATCTGTCAATTTATACCAGGGGTGTCTACAGAATAAAAAGCAAAAAAAGCCAGAAAGAATTAAATCAAAACTCTTGCAGGAGTCTCCCTCTCACAAAGTATGGGCTAACTAATTATTCAAAGTGAACTACTTCAGCTGCTTCAGTTTCAACGTAAGCTGCTTAACTGATCTCAGATGCCTATATAAATCAGTTTTTATGAAATAGGCCCCCTATATACAAGATAAAGATAACCATTAAGTGTTTATTAAAATAGTAAAGCTTCAGCAATCATCTTAACTGCTCTGAGACACACGTTTTAACTTTGACAATGCTTCCTTTCACCTTAATTTTCTTGTTTTCTCTCTTCATTAATGATTACAAGAACTGGCTGGCAGTCATTCAAGTCAGAAGAAACTGGTTTATTTTCTGACTCAGTGCTTATTTACACATCTAGCTGACAAAAAAGCAAGATAGTAAGAATTAACCACATTTCCTTGCCACACCTAAACCTGACAGAAGTCAAAGCTGTGGGCTATAAATCAAGGAGTTCAAATGAAGGCCTGAGTCACTAGTGTACTTGTTGGATTTCATTCTGCATAGACACCTGAAGAGCCTCCTTCAACATGCAAGTACCACCTCTGCAGAAAAAAAAAATCACTTTAACTGAAGAACTACTGCGTGCAGAAAACTGAGCCAAACCCCAGGCCTTACCTTCAAGGCTAAAGGAGTTAATAAGCTCAGCAAGTACCTGAAGGCAGTAGAGCCTTACATCAAAGATACAGAGCTCTTTCTGAAGCATCTCATTACCAAGTAGCCATAAATCTATCATTTTAAAAGTACAAAGTTCCTTCATAATGAAAAGATGAAAACTAGCAATAAATTTTACAGAACTTCATTTCTAGACTGCCATAAAACTATGAACTTCACATTCTCAAGATGCTATCTACACAAAAAACCCAGTTATTTCTTGAAAGTTTATCCTTCAAGTTGGTATATATATCTTAGGTCCCCTTATCAATCTCAGCTTCAAGTAATTTGAAGTCTAGTGCAAAAACTAGTGAAATTTGCAACAACAACTTCCTCCTAGCCTTTCAATTATCCTCAGATACAAATTCCAATACAGAAGAAGAGGAGTTTTCTCTGAGTTTGATCACTTCAAGCTGCTATGGGGCTTAACAGTGATTTTATTTCTCATTGAATATATACAGGTCATATGAAGTTGTACAGGACTAACATCAGAAAAACAAACTGAAGGAGTACCAGTTTAATAATCATGGTGCTTATTAATACTTCCATCCCTACTTTATTCTGGAAAAGAAAGAAATGTCATTCTGCAGTGACCACCCAAGTAACTGTAGGATGATTTAAAAAATGAAAATAAAACTTATTTAGGAGATCGTACCATTTGTGATGTATCCAGGGAGACAATTGTTCTTTTTTCTTCTTCAGGACATTCAAGGGCGCTAGAGACACTTGTTCCTCCTGCAAATACGGGAATGATATTTTGTGATCATAAAATTCTCAGGTAGCTTTTCTTTCAATAGAATACCTCTCTGCCTCCTTTCTGATATAGAACTGAATAAAGAAAGATCACTGAAGCTAACTGTTTGAGTCTACTGATTAGCCTCTTAAGGCTGCCCCCTTCTCCAGGTTTCAGAAAACCAAGGCAGCTCTGGAGCTGAACAATGCTTTAGCAGCACTCCATAGGAAACATGACATTCTGTGACCATCTCAGCTTCTGTTAAGCCCAGGACAGAGCTTTAAAACAAAGAAGGATAAGAAATTACAAAGCTATTCAAGAAACAGAGAGCTATAGTTTCTGTATATTCTTTAGCTATCACTATGGAAGCCACTACACTTCAACCTACAAACTTGGAATAAGAAGTCTGCCTAGTACAGGAATGTAATACTTATCTGAAAGGAAAAATAAACTGAAAGGCTTTAACTATAAAAAAAAGGATAAAATCAAGCATCAGACATAGAAGTGGTTTCTAATGTCTCTCTTTACAGGAGGTAACACAACAGCCTCCAAAAAGCCTTTTGCTTCCCAAGACTGCCACAGTCATAGGAAAAGAGAGGGTAGGATCCTCAAGATCCACAGCAGTCTACAAGGAGACAATGGCAAGTACAGAGAAAGTGCCAGCTAATGAAACACTCTGCAGGAGCAGTGAGGTCCATCACCTTTGTTTCTAGTGATGGAAAAGCTGGCACTTCCCTTAAATACCAACCGCTACTGAAATAACTTCTCAAGTTGACTGTACTTTACTAGAAACAAACCTGGAAAACAACCTGAAGATCTTTCTGTATCCCGGACAGTGAACAAGAAATAGTCAATATTGCTGCTTTTGGGGGTGACTTTTAGCAGTTTTGCAGCCCTTCAGATGCATCTGGCAAGGGTAACAGTGTTTAGCAATGAAGCAGCTCCCCAAGTTTAGTATGGTCTTCAAGTGAAATGCTCATTTTCTCAAATAGTTAATGCCCTTTTGCAAGGGCTGTACTACAGCATAAGCAAGTACAAAGTAAAACACATATTTATACCACAGAATTAAGAGTTCTTGACAAAAACCTTATCACAGAATGAGCTCATGAAAGCCAAAACCCCATGTTTCCTAAACTCTTTGTCAAAACAAGGTAGCTCACAACTCTACTTCAGCAGGCTTAGAGGAGCACACATCCACAGTTAAAACTGGAAGTCCTTTATGAATTCCTTAGGAAGAGGAGGACAGAGATTGTACAAGCCTTTAGCTCTGTAAGTGGAACACTTCCTGAAAACCCCTTGCCACAGGAGTTTCTACTGAACAACACCTACAAGGAAATTAGAATAATTTTGAGGTAGTGTTTGACCACAATCCTCTCTGAAACTTTGCATCTCAACAGTGCAACAAAAACCCCCTAATTTAAACTTATTGTGGGAACAAAGCCCAAGTAATGATAAACACACATTTAAACTGAATTAGAAGACATTTTCATGAATAACAGTTACTAGATTTCATAATTCCACTTACCACCAAATGGTATTATGCAGAGGTTGTGTTTGCAGGCTAATTCCACAATTTTAACTACATCTTCATGGCAAACTAAAAAAGAACAAACAGTTAAAAAACAGACCTTGTGCTTGATACTCTTATTTGTGCTTATTACTAAATACTGCAGTCTCACTAAGCAGCAGCCCCTTTTCCAACACCAGCAAGGAAGACATTTCAAAGTTAGGCACTAAATAACAGCTGGCCTCAGAAGTATCAGTTATAGAGTTAAGTTTAGACTCAAACAATTCCACATTTGAAGAACTAACTACAGTCTTAGTCTCTTGCTCTACTCATGGATTGAGATCTCCTGCAAATTCTCAGGGCAAGATGGGTCACCAAACAGTTAACAATTCATCTAGGTATTTTGGAGAACAAATCACAAGTAAAGCTTTTATTGAAAACAGGCTGTCCAATTTATTTTAAGTGAGACATAAGTCTCTTCTGAGAGATGAACAGCACATTTCCTTCTTCCTGAATGACATTCAGTTTCAGAAGAGGAGTTGATGATGAAATCTAGTTTTTCAGGATGCATTCTGTACCTGGTCAAAGAGGGAGGTGGAAATGCTTGTGCACAGCCAAGTAAAAGGATCAAAAAAGAGATCAAATACATTGCATACATGAGTTTGTACAAACTGCAAAGAATGAGCAGGACTAAATAGTTTCCAAACTCTGGCTACTTTGCTCTTGTCATACAGAGATGTTTTAAATGAAGGTAGTCAATCATTTTGTTTCAACTTTGGGAGGTACACAAAATAGAAGTCATGGCAAGTACTGTTCACAGTCACCAGTGCTCTCAAGCACCTGGCCTCAAGTAATGAATTTCATCTTACAGGGCCTCTTTTCATGCTTCCCATATATGATTTTTTTCCTCTAAATAAAGGAGGAAAAACTGAGTAGGAATAAGTTCTTACAACAAATTTTGGGGTTTTTAATGCAGTACAGCTATCAAAGTTATAAAAAGTAACAAAAGAGTTGGAATCATACAACTGAACAGAAATTGACATTTACTTAGATCAAATGACCTTTTGGTTCACTGCTGAAGAATGGCACATGGAATAGTTCCTAGTGAACAGAGGGCACATGACTCAAGTAAAAAAAAAGCATTTGTATCCTTTTACTAGACAGAAACAAGCAGGCCTAGCCTATACTCAGATTGCACTGCTCTTTCTTCCAGTCATTGATCTTTTGTAAAGTGTACTGATAGGAGTTACAGGTGTTATACTTTTTTTACTAAAGTAAAGAATGTAAAAAACCAAAAGTTCTTCAATGCGAACATTTCACTACCCTTCGAGCACCATGTACACCTTTAGAACTCAAAATTGAGACTGCCATTTTTGACAACTGCTCTTGCTGAACATACACATTCTCATCACACAGTGCTTATTTAAGTGGTGACTTCATCAGTCAACTTCAGCGATATTTAATAATAAATTGACTTCTCTACAAAATGATGGGATTTCAGACACAACCTGCAGTCCAGATGCTAAACAATCATGATTACCATTCATGAGAAAATTCCTTCAGTTTCTGTAAAGATGAGTGAAGTCAGTGAACCAAGAGACAGTTTTCCCCTGACCAGAAAGCACAAGAGTTTAGTAAACAATGGCCTCCCAGCTCAGAAGGGAGAAGAAGACAATCAAAACTTACCAGGCCATACAACTATATCAGGAATTCGCTTAAACATTCCTTCCCTGAGTACAAATATCTCATGTAGGCAGTGACCTGGAACACAAACAGTAAGTTACCAAGGTCAAACAAGAAAGTGTCGAAAGCAGCACAGTTATACAAATGAAGTTCTCTTACCATGAGCTCTGAATACCCTATCTTCTGCATCCTGGGAATATGAGATTTTAGTGGCTCTAAGATCCTGAAGAAATTCTTCATTTACAATGGATGGAGGTACATCATTAACATTTAAGGATGCCTACAATACAAGAAAATAAATTCATTTAAGACAGGTTCGCTCTTACAGTATTTCTGTACAACAGAAATAAGAAAAACAGGCTAACACTGACTGATACCCAAACACATCTTTTCCATATCAGAAAGACATCAGTTCTCCTTCACATCTTCAAACCACCAATCCAGCTTATCCTACTCTGCACACAAGAAGTTTTATTTCAGTAGCACATTCTTACCTTTCTTTCTCCTGATAAATATGAAAAAATACATGAGCTTATGAATACATACTGAGCAAATTCTCTTTTTAAGACTTCCCAAGGTACCAGAATACATACTAAAGCCACTACACACTGCAAATTCTTCTACTTACAGTTCTGTTTTCACTAACACACTTCCCCTCCTCCTGTCATGTCCTTTGGCCCTGGACCAAAGCCTAATCAGAAGTCTAGTGCTAGGCAAAACTAAGATTGACTGATATAACATAACTGGCATGAATTAAGCAGACCTCACCTATAAGAAGATCCCATAAAATCCATGTTTGAGTCACATGCATAGAAATGTCTCCATCTAAAGTCCTGAAGAACACCTGGGAAAGGTGTTACTCTTTTCAAGAAGCTACACAGGACATTCTGACTTACCAACAGACCTTAAATCAAGATGCTATAAACCAGAGGGAAAACCTCTGCTTAAGATTTTCTAACAGCCCACTCTTCCAGGTTCTTCCAACAGATGTCCTGTCTAGTACTCTAACAGCTTCTCAAAGTGTAGACACAACCACTAAACTCTCTTTTCTGAACTCCACTTCCAGTACTGGGCACATCAAAATGTAGCTCATGCGTCAGCTTTTTAAACCCACTCAGAGAACAAGAATTCTTTACAAGATTCAGATTTTAAAAAATATTTTTCAGACATTAAGTGTAAGACTCCTAAGTGCTTTGAAGATTCCAAAAAGACCATGCCTTTTTTTCTCCTTAAAAATGGAGCAAATATTCCCTAAAGGAATAAGTCCTCTATCACAAATGGCATCTAATTAAAGAGTTCTTTAATTAGATAAAAAGCTTGTCTGATGACTAAAATGTAACTTCTTGACTTCAAGTCTTATTGCAAAAGAAAATGTTGGTCAAGAGTCTTATTTCCTGTTAACAGAGTCCCTCAAGTCTGAGAGCAGAACTGAAAGTTGTTTCACCTCCATATCTTTTATTTTAAATACACTTTTAAAAATCAGGGATTGAACAAAAATTAGTTAAAAGAGTGCAATGCTTTCACACTTCTTCCATGCAAGCCTTACTGGAAAATGAACTGAAATCAACCCAAAGAGAAAAATGCGCTTGCTACAAACACTTTTGCTACAAAGCTCTCAGGAAAGATGCCAGAAAGAACTCCTTTACAACCCTACCATCAAAAAGTATTGTGCCATAATGTCCCAGCTAGTCAAAGAAATTTAAGACATCTCTTTGACAAGCCCTACCTATGCTTCGTGACAAATGCAAACACAGAAAAACAAAATGGAGTTCACTGTGCTTTCATCTCCTGAAGTTTGCCTTCTACAAAAAGTATACTCACAACAAAGTTTTCTTTCCTAGAACAGAGTTTTGCCTATCTTTGCTCTACATAACCTTCAGAGCAGCTGATACTTTTTGCCAACGTATGGCAAAACCAGCAGCAGTCTATTCTGAAAGGGGTCAAGTCTAAAAGTTGTGAGATATGATGAAGGTAAGATTTAAACTTACCGGGAAAGTTGTATCATTGTGATGGAGTGTCTACCTTACAAAAAACTATGTAAGGTTATGGAGAAATTAAGAGTACTGACAGGAATAATTCAGAAAGAAATAGATTCATGAGATATCCATTAGCAATAGCTGGCATCACTCACAGGGTCAAGTGCATAGCTAAAAGTTTGGGTTAGAATTTTCATGTGGAACATATGACATAATGTAAATGCAATTTTAACTGATTTGAAGTGATTTGACTTCTGGAACAGCATATGTGCCATCCTGACTTGCTTTAAGGATAATGCTGTAATTCTTGAAATAAGGTGTCAAGACAGCTAAAAAAAAGCCTTTTCCCTCCAATATTTTCATCTTGTCATCTACAAACACAGAAGGTGAAATTAAGTGTTGTTAAGTGATAGGCACTCCACTACTGAGACACCTGGATTTTAGGAGCTGGTCACAGTAAACATGATGTAAATCTGGTCTTGAACTGCTGTTCTTACTCTTCTACTATTAATGCACATTCACACAGTGCTGTTTGCTAGCCCAAAGAACTCTGAGAGCAACACAGGAAATATAAGAAACAAATATGTACCAAATAAAGATCTTCAAATAATTTGTTTTAAGAAAAACCCTCGCTAGTTGCGTTTACATTTTAGACTTCAAACTTTCGTTTCTTCATGGACTTCCATAGACAGAGATATTTCATATCAAGTTGAACACTGAGTGCCTGAAGATCTTTGCTCTTGAGAGCATTAACTACTTAACAGCTATAACAATTCTTTGCAGATGGTTTTAAGTATCTTGATTTTTATAACTCTTCCACGAGTTTTTTAGTTTTAATCTTCAAGATTAAAAAGCTAGTATTTATCTATAAAAATCGTATGCACAGTGACAAACAAAAATATACCTTTATTTATTTTCATAGGACTGAAATATCTTAAAATTTGCACCCTGAAAAGCTAGCCAGGAAACCTATGTGAACTACATCTAAACTGCTCTCTGCGTTAAGTTTGGTTTGAAAAAATGAAGAGCATCAGCAGATCTTGAAGATCACAGAAGCGGGTATATTTACTATTGTTAATTAAAACACAAAAGTCACATGTAACAAGGAACCCTCCAATCTTACAAGACAGAGGCAGGAGGAGATGGCACAGAAAGACAAATGAACCAAGAGATCGCTTCCCTACTGCTGTTCCTATGTCTTCATAGTTTCTTCATGCTTAGGTGATAGCAGAAGCTGAAAACCCAGTATAGCATGACAACCTGAAATACACCTTGGAGTTATGACAGCCATGAAAATGAGGGACCTGCAGCAGTATTTGAGACTAGCTATGAGATGTCCAGGTATATACTGGAGACTCCAAAGAGTCCTATCCCATATCAAGGTAGTCAGCCGGTTTCACATTACAAGACCATTAAAACCAGAGGGGCACAACATAACAGAAAAGCACTCAACATTGCTGGCAGATATCCTGGGGAGCTGGTCTGCAAGATGTACTGTGGAATCAGGGTATTATTAAAAAATATGTACTTGTCCTTCTATTCTGCTCTATCCTTTCTCTGCATGTAAAAAGGGAACAACAATTCTCAAGACCTCTGTTCACAGCAAGTTAAAGCGGCTGCCAGTTAAGACCAACCGTGGTTAACAAAAACACATCCAGATGAATTTTTCAAAACATATTGGCAGATGGAGATCCTGTAATCCACAGCAGATGAAAGAATGTCTTGATTAATAGAAGACTGAAGAAACATTTAAGTTTTCAGGCTCTATGAGATTACCCGTTTCAAACTTGAACTCACTCAAGAGATTGGTAGAACCATTTCCCAAAGCTGGGTTGCTACAGACACAGTACAAGCACAGACTGCTTCCAATACTGCTTTAGGAAGCTATCTAGTCAGGAACCTGAAGCTTCAAAGAGATTCTAATTAGGGAGCCAGGTCTCCTGAATCTAAGTTAAGTTACTCTTTCTAAAAAGCAGTCTGTATGACTTCCAAAACACAGAACATTCCCAATGTGTTATTTTCCTGAAAACATTCAGTTCAATCTTGAGTACTCTGGTAGTCAGTTTTCAGCACCCAGACATGTAAATAAAAATTACTGTCAAATACGAACTTTGACATCTTTCAATACACCAAAAACATATCACAGTTTAACTTCCCTGTATTTTCTATCTCTGTTATCATGAACAACATTGATGTTGCATAAACAATTCCCTCTGGGCTAACACTTTCTGCAGTCTTGAAAGGCAAGCTACAGGCAGGACAAAAAGCTTCCTGTGTTGGAAACTTTCAACAAATGTACTACCAGTTATCCTGAAACCACAAGTCATGCTAAGACATATAAGGTTTCACATAGTAGTTCTACACCAACTTTTTTTTCCAAAAACTCTGAAGTATTAGTACACTATATTTAAATCAATTATGTGTGACAGCTGAATCATCTTTAACAGTGTGGTCTTGATTATCACCAAGACTAAAGTTCAAAGGAACTGGTTCAGCTATTTACTTACTCTAGAGGTAGTTTTGTGCTCCAGACTTGCTCCAAAGGTTTTTTCTATCCATTCCTTAAAAGTTGGTAATACCATACCACCTAATCTGTACCTGAAAAGTCAATATTACATAGGGTCATTTTAAATTAAAAGAATGTATGTCAGATACAGTTCTTTCAATTCTATGTATGCATAAACAGAAGTTTTAAATCAAACTCTTTACCTACAAGCCTGCAAGGCTTCTGCACATTCACTTTTCATGCAACTGTGCATTTCATTGTATTTAGCTGTTCTTTACTTCACACAGAAACAAATCATATGTCAGCATGGTATTACTTTGCTTTGGGCATAAGGCTTTTCAGTTATCCCATCCCACCACTCTTTAGAAAGGTCTCTCCCTTGCAGTAGTGTAGAAAGCAGCACCCGAGTTCACATGCTGGTTACAGACAGAGGACACACTGCAATGGAAACAGCAGTCTCAGACACACAAACCCATTTCAGTACACCTTACTTTCAAGAAAACAGAAACAGTATTAGAAGTTCCCCCTTCATCATCAAAATGCATCAGAATCCATCAAGCACTGTAAAATAACTTCCAGCACAAACTATCTGGCAAGAGCTTAGCTACGTGACAAATGCAGACTCACAGACAAGGGACAGAGGAGCTGTTTTTGGCCATGTACACCACATGTGAAAACACAGAAGGCTGGGGACACACTGAAAACAGCTGGAATCTACTGCCACTAATTGTATACATATACACACCTTCAGCACGTTTATGTGTTCAAAAGTATTCCCAGAAGAGAGAAGAAATAAGATCTTCCTTTGATATTAAAAGCTTTTAGCAGCTGAGAATCCTTACCATAGTGTTCATCTGGGTCATTGCATTAGACCTAACTGGGCCTTCCCTCTAAGATCATTCAGTCACTGTAAATCCAGTTATGACCCTGTACTTCACAGCTGGTACAACCAACTCTAAAACTGAGTCAACTGTTACACAAAAAGATCAATTCTTTTTGTTTCCTCATCTCAACTACCCCCCCAGCTCTTCTACTGACAAACCCCCTGCTCTAATCCTAGAACTAAAAGGCTATAACCTTAACTCAAGCTAGACTGTTTAGCATAGAAGACAGTATTCAGTCATTCCTCCTATGACAGCTGTTATTGTTTCATCAAACCCATACAAAAATTAAGTGAATTCTTTGAAGAGGAAAGTGCAATAAGCAATGAAAGTTTAGTGCATTTGCATCAAGAGTTTGCTATGAAGGCAGAGACCCAGGTCAGCTTGGTGTGTTTTCTTCTCCAGACCTACTGCTTAGTGTTGGCAAACTATCATTATAGCTGGATTGTGAGGGTAACCTTAATCACTTACTCTAAGGACAGCTAAAGCTATCAGAAACCCCAAAACCTTTAAGTCAAGACACAGACAGAAGTCACAGCATAGAAGATGTTAGTTTATTGCAATGCACGACTGATCAGGAAGCAAGCTTTGTATGCACACAGTGATGGTGCAAGAAGCCCCCCAAAAACCACGTGCCACAGAAACAGTCCAAAAAACAGCTTCAGTTGCTCAGACTAGCAAGTACCATCTATCCCTGTGGAGATGGCAGAGTCTATAACAAAAAAGATCATTTGACACGTGGTCTGTAGGGAAAGTCAACACAACTTTCATAAAAGGGAATCCTGTTTCACTAATCCTTGGAGTTTCATCAGGGTGTAAAACCAGAAAGTGAATAAAAGGGATACAATGAACATGAAATCCCACACTCCCTCATATTTCCACAGGTTCATCCCAGAAGTTATTTAAGAAAATACACTGCTACAGTACTGAAGAAAAAGTTCTTCTACAGGCTGAAGGATAAGTTTAAGTTAAGAAGCAAAGGGCAGGGTTTATTGATCACACTGACAGGAACTCAGGACCTTAAAAAAAACAAAAAACTAAGCAGACAGAAAAACCTATGGAAGTTAAGGTAATTGCAGCAGCCAAAAGAAAAGCATTACTGCATATCTGGCAGAATCCCACTGGTAGTCAGTATCATGGCATCTTCACTGAGCACATACAACAGCAGCCCACAGTGCTATGCATCATCTGGGCAGGGGTAAGAAAGAAGACAGTTCATCTCTTTCTGCTGCTCTGTAGAACACCGCTGTATCCACACCTTGAGTGCTGCACAGAGTTTTTGTCCCTGTCTCCAGAAAGACCTAGTGGAGCTGGAGAAGGCGCAGAGAACAATTGTACAGAGCAATGGGCCTTACAAGCAGAGACTGAAGGGCTCAAGACACCACAAGCATGGAGAGAAAATGCAAGAGAGGATATAACTGACTCTCATAAATCAATAACACAGTAGATGGGCTGAAGAACTATCATCCACCTAGTCCTGCAAAACAGTAAGGGATACTTGTTGCACAACTCAGGTACTTTACACAACCAGAACCTCGAACTTGCTGCCACTGGATGCTGCATAGGCAGGCAGTATGAGCAGACTTGAGGTTATCAGGCAAACCTATGGACAATGGACCTGTTAGCAGGTACTGAAAGGGTGAGGCATCTACACCCGTGCAGATGCTCATTCTCCTGTTTTCACTTCAAACACTCTCCTTCTGCCACTGTGGCAAAATGTTCTATAGAAATTATACTGGTGTGACCCAACAAGGTATTTCTAATGTTATGTCTCAGTTAGAGACAGTGCGGATGAGGAAAAAACCCCACCATTCCAGAACATGTACATATCAGTTACACAGCAGTCAAGAAGCCTTGATGCTTCCTCCTGAAAAAAACAGAAGTCCTAACCTTTATCTTTTTTCTTGTTTACTATGCTTTGATTTTCTGTACAGTATCTCCCTAATATTATACAGGCTTACACAAGGTTTTGCATTTTAATTTGGGCCTGAAAATAAAAAAAAAAATTAACAACTGAAGTGCTCAAGATCCCAGTTGGGTTTTTGCAGCTTTGACTCAACTAATTCATGCAAGTTGACAGACTCAAAGGCTAGGAAGGAATTTTTAGCAAAGACAGAATTTTATTTCTCTTCTGCATTCTTTTAACTCTTATGGAAAGTGTATTTTTTTAAACCAGAGAAGTGACTGCAAGGTTACTTTCCACTCATGAAGGAAAAAAACCCCAAACCACAAAGATGGCAACAGGTTTAAATTCCACTGGAACAAAATTAAGAGATCGCCAAGTAGACCTAATTTTAATGCCATTCCTCAAAAAATATATTTCTCAGAAAAACAAGCTTGCTGCACAAAGGGTTAGAGAGTAATAAATCAGAAGTGGTGCCGCTACATAACATACAACTGAAGAGCAGTTTTTATTTTTAAGTTCAGAAGATAAAGTAGCTCCATTCACAGTGGTTAAGAAACCCAAAACAAACTGGAAATTCAATAAAACAACTAGTTGATGCTCAAGAGATTCTCAAAACTGCACTGTCGTGCTGCATGTTATCTAAAGCTTTAGAACATGGTGCAGATTCTCAGTGTGATTTCATTAATCCACAGATTATATCAAGTTATAGAGAAGACTCACATTAATTTGTCTTTATAACATTTTTATAAACATTTCAATAAACCCCGGTCTATTTTACTATGTCAGACTCCTGTGTATAGACTTCCATAAACCTGTTAAATGAAGAATAAACCTATCCTATGAAATGAAGCAACTTCTCTGCCTTCTTTGAATTCACTGTATTGTGCAGCTTTTAAACTCTTTTCAGATAAACCACTAAATAAGATACTTCATTTACATAAATTTTCAACTTACCTTTTTCCTGTGAATTCTGCTTGACCCTTCTTATTGAAGATGAATTTGGAGTCATTATATCCCCATCCATTCCACTTCAAGAGTTCTTGCCTTAAAGGGAAAAAAATATGAGAGACAGTATTAGCATCCTGCAGATCCAAAATGCTTTTCTGTTATATGGTTTTGGAAAAAAGTCTTACCAGACAGCAATTCAAGAAATCAAGTACATATCAAAAGTGTATAGCTTAGAGCCAAAAGAAATTCTGAAACCACAACCATTACTCCTTCAGATTGCATCCTATGACTTGAAAGACCAGAAGCTCGATAAAAAGAACCACCAGCTTAAGTTATTGCACACTGTATTGAATCATAGAATCATTAAGGTTGGGAAAGACCTTTAAGACCATTATTTCCAACCTTTCACCAACCACCATGCCAACTAAACCACAGCACTAAGTGCCTCATCCAGTCATTTCCTGAACACTTTCAGGGATGGTGACTCCACCACCTCCCTGGGCAGCCTGTTTCAATGTCTGACAGCCCTTTCAGCGAAGAAATTCTCCCTGATGTCCAACCTGAACCTCTCCAGGTGCAGCTTCAGGCCATTTCCCCCCATCCTGTGTCTCCTGTTACCTGGGAGAAGAGGCTGACTCCCACCCAGCTACAACCTGCCAACAGGGAGCTGTACAGAGTGACAAGGTCACCCTGGAGCCTCCTCCAGGCTAAACACCCGCAGCTCCCTCAGCCGGTCCTGATCAGATCAGTGCTCCAGGCCCTTCACCTGCTCCACTGCCCTTCTCTGCACACAATCCAGCCCCCCAGGATTCAAGGTGTGACCTCACCAGTGCTGAGAACAGGGGGATGATCACAGCCCTAGCTCTGCTGGCCACACCATTGCTGATCCAGGCCAGGATGCCTTTGGCCTGCTTGGCCACCTGGGCACACCCTGGCTCACTCCAGCTGGCTGCTGACCAGCACCTGAAGGTCCTTTTCTGCTGGGCCACTTTCCAGCCACTCTGCCCCCAGCCTGTAGCAGTACATGGAATTGTTGGGACTGAAGAGATTAACATCTAAATATTTTTAGAATAAAAAAAGACATTTAGTATTTAAATTTATTTTCTTGACAGAAAATTATTTTAGTTGCTTGCCATCACTACTGCAATCCCACAGCATTCTTAACATTCAGTTGATGAGGAACTTTGAGACACATTTGGACTGAAAGTTATAAAGAACAAAACTTCAAGAAGTGCAAGAATAACAAATACAACCAGAATGTGACAGCAAAACTATAAATACACAAAAACCAAACTAACAACTGCCAAAATAAAAGCAGAAAATTAAAAAATCTTAAGCACAACGATACAGAGAATCTCTTCACTATGATAAAGTCATCAGAACTGTATCAGTGTAAGTGTATTTAAGACTTAAGAAATACATTACTAGTAATTACACATTAATCAAATTTTGCTTTAAAAGCTTGCCATTTATTTACATTACAAATGAAATTACTAACCTAGAAACTGAATTTTAGTAAAAAGAAATGTATCTTAAAAGAATTCCGTCAAAAGATCATTTACCTCCCTGCCCTATATACCGTAAATGTAGCTCTTACTCTGACTGCCTAAGACTAAGATGATCAGGAGTGACCATTTCAAAAAGACCTTGTGATTCAGAAAAAGCACTGCCTCAATCACTTTCAGCTCCAGCATTACACCCAAGATAACCATGTGATGATTGATCACCAAAGGTTTTCATTATAAATGTATTATTGACACAGGCTGCTGACATACTATCAGTGCAATTCAATAGATTTGGCTCAAACAGAATCTATTTTCTTCAAACTGCCTGTACGCAAGATTTTAATTAATCAAATGGAAAAAACCCATGGTCATGTATTTCATTACAATTGTTGATTCAGACATTTCAACCAGCCTTTGACAAATCTGGCACTTAAAGCAAACTTTATCAGTTACTGAGTACTGAAATGACTCAATACAGTTTTGTGAAATAGCCAGTCTATATGGTTCTTCCATTCTGAAGAATTAATTCTAAAATTTCAGCCAAAATTAAACTGAGCAGAGCTGTCCAGATAGAGAAGCCTCTTCTGCTGCCTGCTCTCTCTGATCTTTACACATGTAGGGTTCACACAGAAAAGGACAAGGATCCACTGATGTTTCATAGCCTGGGAATGCCTTGTGCTGTTGTGCTATTGTGACAGATTATCAAAAAGGGTTCTTAAAGCATCTAATGCAGATTTGCCCATTTTTACCCTGATTTCTATGTATGTATATTTATAAATTCTGCATATGCTTATATGATGGTCCCCAAAGAATTGAAGTCATACACAGTGGAGCTGCTCCCAGCTGAGAAGAAGGTGACATAGAATTGGCCAGCTCAAGAATTTTTTAAAAAAACTAAATGTTCCATTCAAATCCCTATCACTACACTCCTCCTCAAGGGAAGATTTCTCCCTCTGTTGACTAAATGCACTATTTCTATATACCTGACCTCTGTGGTTTGTTGAATCCCACTAAGTCAGAACAGACTTGATATTACTAAGCAAAATTGAGGAAGGCTCAAACTTCCCCTCTAATTTAGAGAGGGAAGTCCTCTTGCAAGGCAGTGCCAAATAAATATGCCAACAATGATGCATGAAACAGGCTAGAGAAACTACCTGCAAATCTGGAGACAATCAGAGCAAGACACAAAAGGCCAGGCCCTGAAGAAACAGGTGACATGAGATAAACTGATAATGGCCAGGCTGGAAACTATCATTAGTCCTGATATCAGTACAAACAGATACTTCCCACAAAATCATGGGGAGGTATTATTAATTAAGGACACAAAGACAGACTCAGATATGAGGTTTTTCTGCTACACTAACTCCATTCCCATCTGCTTGCTGGTTCTAAAGGCCTAATTTCCTAGGTTGGTTAAACCACCTGGCACTTTGATCAGGCTCTAAAATACAGAATAGAGTTTAAGAGTTTTAACTCCTAAGAATTTATTTTCTGGTTGAAAATTGCTGAGTAAAATTAAGTACACAAAGCTTTACTACGTCAGACAACATAGCTCCCATCATTGGTGTGATGACAATAATGAAATAAAAATCTAAAAAAACAATTTGCATGTTTGCAGAAGAATAGTTGACCCAAACATCATGGCTACCATGTAACACAAAAGCAGGGGATTTCACACCACCACACACAATGGGCAGTACTCTATCTCGTGGCAAGTAAACACCAGAACAAGAAACTTAGGCATCCAGTTTTTATATTCACAACTATACTGAGCAAGTCTGAGGTTTCTATTTGGAGACAGGAAGGGTTGTTTTTGGAAAGAGTATGCTGCACATACATGTTGTATGTGCAGCAAGATATAATTTACACACCCTTCTGGTTTTCTTCTCAGACTCCTCTCCAAGAAAATATATATATATATATATATATATATATATATATATATATATAGGCAAGACTCTCACCAACATCTGACATTATTCTCACTTCAAACTAAATGTTATTGTAGTATCGTGCCCAAACTCTCTTATTTAAAGACAACGCCTTTCCTATTCAGTACATTAGCTTCAACAAAATATCAAGCTCATAAACTATCCCATTTTTGACAGAAATGTGAAATGCTTTAGTCAGAAATAGTAGAAACAGACCAGTACATTCTTGCCTTCTAAATTCAATGACAGAAATTCACTACTGAAATATACGAAGTAGTACAAATCAAACCTTGCTTAAGGTTTTTAATGTGTATGTTTGTATATATACACAAAATTATACTGCCTGAAAGAAAACAAGTCACCATGGAAGCAGTGACAATAGATTAACACAGTGTGACTAGTTTAAGTGAATTTAAATATTCTACTTTCATTACAATGCCCAACACTAAAATACTAGTTTGATTCGCTGGATAAGGATTTTTACTGCTGGGGGGCAGGAGGGTGGCCCCCAGCCCACCAGGGGATCTAGAGCTCCTGAAGAATCCAGTCACTCAGCTGGGCAGGCAGAGTCCTTGAGACTACACTATTTCAACAAACTGTACCTGCCAGCACTGTTCAAATCTTAGGTTTTAGAGACTGGCACAGTGACTGGATGAAAAAGTTCTCATTTCTCCCACAGGAAGCTGAAGGACAAGCACAGAGCCTCACACAGATAGCCAAGGCTTCTTTGGAGAAGCAAGATGAATGTGCAGTTCTATCTAGCTGGAGAAACGTGACTCAGGTGGAGCAAAGCCCAGATGCTCCCATCAGTTTCCTCACAGTAACCACCGACATTGTCAATTCAATCACCAGTGGACACTCAGCATTAAAATCCCATACACATAAAATATTCACAGGCACTTCTGTTGCACTGTGGAAGAGCCAGCAGATTCCTGGAAATCAGTTTAAAGTGGCAATTTTAAGGGCTACCACATGGGCTTAAGCACCAGTATTTGCCTAGTGTAACACAGTCTTGCAGGTTGCAGAGTTCTTGCATAACTCAGTGTGTGGGTGCAGTAATACTGAGGCAGTATTATGGTGGTAAGGTGTTACAAGAAGACATTACCCAAGGAACAATTCCTCAGAGCCTACCCCAGTTGGACTTTGGGTTACCAATCCAGCCCCCCAGCTGGAAATTCAGAACCCTTTCTGTGGGTGGCATCAGAAGATCCCTCTCCCCTAGAGCAGTGTCTCTGTTCAGATTATACAGTCACGCTTCTCAACCAAGCAACACTACAGAGTGCTTCTGAAGCCAGTGGTAAATCAGCATCAGGTGCCTGAAATAAACAAAGGACATGCAGCCCAAGGAACTGTTTCAAGAACTGCTTTGTGAAAGCATCATTTATCTGGAGAGGAATGCCATGCTGCAGGCAGAGAGTATCTGCTGTGTTTGTCATTCTTATGATTTTTCCCTCTTGGAAGACCTTCCCTGCAGCAAATCCAATACAATTGTTCTCAAATCTGAAGTCAAGTAACACCTGTTTTATAACCTTAGACACATTTCAAGTTTGCATACTTACTGCTGCCTTTCAAACTGATTCCATGAAATACATCTATAAAAATCAGTAAAAGCTATTTCTTGTAATCCTAAGTGATGAGATGCTGAATACTCTTAATTTTAGACTACAGAGCCTGTAGTCCACACTTTCAGCTAAGCCCCTGCAGCTGCACACACACACAGATTCAATTGCTTTTCTGTTTGCCAAATACTCATACAACAACACAAACCTGGGCTCCTAATTACAGTTTAAACCTACAGGAAGCAACAAATGCAGACAACGAGATTTTAGGCATAATGTCAAAGGTTTAGGTACTCAAAAGCAGAGCGCTTTTCTTTAAACTATTCTGATAAAACGAGCATTCACTTTCCTTACACACATTCTTAGCCTTGACTATTTCATTACTCTTAATTTCACCACAGTGTAATAAACAAAGCCCCAAGGAATAAGGAAATTAGTGTTTCTCTAGTGTTCTTCCATAATAAATAAAGTCAATTAGGGTGAATTAAAGACCAAGCAAAGCCAAGACATTATAATCATTCTTCTCAGTAAACACTTGGCCAAATGATGATTCTTATGCAACAGAACACTTTACTAGAAGCTCTCTCTCTATTCGACCTACTACTTCAGCTGACACCAGTTTCACTTTTATCTTTGAAGAGAGTGCTCTACTACAAAATGCACACACATGGCTACTTCCAGACAGCAAATGAAACAGCAAAAAGAGATCAGTCTTTTGAGAATTATTTTCTGAAAGCATGCAAAACCAGGAATTCTGCTTTGATGTCCTAGAAGAAATAACTTAATGAAGGAATCAACTGTCTGCCATTTTTCTGCGCAAGTAAATTCAGTTCCTGGACACCTTTTCACCCATCCCACAGGGAACCTTTCAGCATGCTTTATAGCCAATACAACACAAAAATTTTCTCGCCTACACCATCAACCCCCATAGTGTTGCACAAAATAGCCAAGTTTTGGATATAACAACACTACAGAGGCATTAGGCTTGTCCATCACATTCAACTTGCAACTGATTTTTTATACTCCCCATTATTTATTTTCTACAAAGAGGTACACAAACACTTCAGGAAAGTCTAGTTGACTGCAGTCTACTACACTACTGATCTCCTTACTTTACTTCAGCTCAAAGTAGCTTCTAGTCCAAGTAATTACTTTAATCTATTGCATTATCAGATTATTCTAATTCTATTCAGTTTAAATAAACACATCAAGTTTAAATAAACAGCTATATACACATTCATTTTCTTGTACGTAACAGCTCAGATCTCAGTAGATATCAAACAGCTGATCTACAAAAATCTTTCAGTTTTTGCTGTAAACTACTTGCTTTCATATAATAATCTATATTGAGCTTCACATATTAAACACCTCACACTTTCATCTAGGTTCTTTTTCTAATAAAATTTAGCTAATGAATATATCCAGTTTGGCTTACTTGGTAAAAAATGATGTAACAATAAATATTGTGTTACTTAAATTCTTATAGACTTCCTACATTTCATCTTCCTGACATGCAACTACTCGGAGTTATGTGTTAGACAGGAATTGCTGTAACATATGAAGTCACTTTTACCATCACATTATGACACTTTTTTCATGTTAATGTTTCCATGAGAGAATCTTCGTTATCTGTTCCTCAAGTATTAACTTTGACTAACAATTAATTGCTTTGATGCAATCACAGAACCTCCTGTGAACTGCCACACCTTCCTCAATGCAACAGGTTCTTAGTCTTCTGATTTCTTAAGACTGGTGAAGTGCCACCTGCCCTTTCCTTCTTCATCACCTTAAATTCAGAAATCAGCTACACCAGGATACAGCTTAGCACCACGTGTTGTTTAAACACAATTCTCTAAAGGATGAAGTCTTCATAATAAAGATCACTCTGAGTGTTGGGGGTAAGACACAAAGCCTCTCTGAAGACACTGTTATATTCAAGTAGTACCAGTTCTTTAGCAGTTAATTCATGCTGCTGCATAACAACATCACAATCGATAGCAGCAGGAATTGCAAGCGTCTATATGAAGAAGGTACAGCAACATTAACACATTGCCCTGAACAACGTGCCTGTGAACTCGACACACAACAGTCAGCTCCCTACACACTCATCCCTTAGTTTACCCTGTGTAACAGTATGCCCATAATAACTAAAAGATATTCACAAGCCTCTCTTCATCCCCTAGGAAAGCAGCTTCTCCACAGAGATAGGATAATCAGGAGATCCTGTCCAGCTTTCTGTTGCTCCAGGACAGAATAAATGTTAAGCCCGCAAGCTACTGAGTCAACATTTAGTTAAACTTAATCAATTATCCCTTTTAACAAAGACCAAGTCATTGAAAGTTTGATTTGAGTAAGTTATACTATACAAGTTTTGATGAGATCAGCATCAGTGCATACTCCATCTCTAAGGGACTCTTACTTTTGAGCACACCCAGCAGTTACTCTGGTACAACTACAGAGGGAAGTTGCAGAACCTGACTGCTTCCAAAGCAGTACAAGCTGAACTTCATGTATACACAGTTATTCTGAAGATTAAGTAAGTTTTTCATTCAAGTCTCACCAGCAAAGTGAGCTTACCAGTCAACAAAAGTCAACAGCCTAATATAAAAGGACGGGAAAACTAATTTCAAGGAAGAGTTATTTTCCAGTTCAATTGTTTTACCAACTTTTTCAGCATGCCTATAATCCTCTTCAGGCTTCAGTACACATTGTGTAACTATGATTCCAGCTTTCACTGCAACATTCAATTAAAATATTGTATTTAAGCCAGGAATGCCACTGAGAAATAACATCTCTCTACTCTCACAGTGCCTAAGATTTCCCTCAAGAGGATACTCAGACAAATACATTAGTTACTTGTCTTTTGAGGAATTTTCCCATCTCCATAACTAGACTTGAAAAAGTAGAAACTGTAATACAATCCTTATCAATATGCAAATGCATATCTCAGTCTTCCAAGGCATTTTTATTTGGAAGCAAGAAGAACTGGATGAGACCCACAGACTTTCAGTCCATACAACATACTCTACATCCTCCCCTTGCTGGTGAGAAATAAAGTCTGGATAAGATCTTTAACACTTTGATCGTTGAACTACCAACAAGAAAGCCATGTTTCCAGAGGCCACTGTCTACTGACTGTTAGACAAACCGCCAGGAAAAAAACTCTGTGATCACAGACCTAAAGTACTACAAAGGGTTTTTTTTCCATCAAAGAAAGCCATTTACTTGCAGAAGAAATGCAACATGAGGAGAGTGCACCTGAATCTGCTAAAGTAGTACCTATAGCTTTGCTACTATTTCAAACACTACAGGAGAGATGTAACAGGTGTAAAGAACAAAAATTTTGTTTAAGGTATTTTTGGCTACAGCTTTGCCAGAAAAAATGAAATTAACAGTTCAAAAGAGGCAGAAGAGCTAAATCAGCATTCAACAGACTACAAGAAAACATGGTTGAGAGCAAAGCATGGGCTGAATGGATTTTCCTCAAACGAGGAACAGCTCTTCTATTCACTGCTCACCCAGTCTGCCTCTGGACTACCCCCATGCACTAACACACTAGTTCCTGTCCAGAGCTCAAGAGAGGACAGGAGGTTGTCTACAACCTAAGCCTTAAATTGATCTTATAAGACAGCAAGCCAACACACATACAGAAAATCCATATCTAAGAAAGGGGGAACAGTAAAAGAAAGCCACAAAACTAATACAAATCCACTCCAGCAGAAAAGGGGCCTCATAATAATAAGTTACATGGAACTACATAATGGTATTATAATCATAGCATTAAAAAAAAAAAACTAGCAGAAAATCAAATCCAAGAGCCAGTGAAATAACTTTGAACTAGAGAATTTGACTGACTTCCCTTGGTGTCATGTGACCTGACACCTTACTACTACAGACAGCAAGAACCAGAAAAAGTATTTCATAGCTCTAAAACGATTCATTTCTAAGAAACTTTTGTTAGAACCTAATGCATGAGCACACTCTGCCAGTATTCACATCAGCTGAAGGTTTCTGTGAACAGGGGAGGACCGACAGACCAGACACAGATCTTGCTCTTCACACGTGCTCCATTCCTCATTAGAGCAGCCTCAAAGTATTTTACAAAAACAAAACTTCTCTATCACATCTACAGATGTGAATCAGATGACCATGAACGACTTCCCATTTAAACAGCATCCCACTTGCTAAAGAAACAGGTAAGAGGCTGAAGACCACCTTCTTTCGCTTTCCTCCAGTCCCCGCAGCGGCGAACGGCTTCAGCCATTTACATCGCCCGCGACTGGCATCTGCCTCACCCTCCTCCTGCCGCTCCTTCCCGCCCGCCGGAGCGCCGCTCCTCCGGAAGAGCCCACGCGGGGCCTCCCCGGGCCCCTCCGGTCCGCGCCCGCGCCCGGCCGGGAGGAGAGAGCTGTCAGAGCGCGGCCCCGGCCCCGGCCCGCAGCCACGGCCCCGCGCTCCGGCAGACCGCCCGGCCCGGCCCCGCCGGCGCGGCCCGCGGGGACCCCGCTCGCACCCACCGCTTCTTCGGGATGGAGCCGGAGGCCGGCCCGGCGGAGTCGCCCTGCGCCTTGCAGGGGCTCGGGGAGAGCGCTCCCCGCCCCGGGGCCCGCGGCGAGCCCCGCAGGTGCCCGGAGATGATGCGCAGCCGCCGCCGGGCGGAGGACGGGGAGCCGCCGCCGCCTCCCGCTGCCTCCCCGGCCGCGGCCGCCATCGCTTCCGTGTTGTGCCGCGACCGCCGCCGGGTGAGAGGGCGCGCGGGCGGAAGGCGCCGCCCGGCGCTCCCCGCGCGGGCCCCGCGCACCGCCCGCCCCCCCGCCCCGGGCCGCTCGCTCCCGCTCCCCGGCCCTGCCCCGCCCGGCGCGTCCTGCCAGAGCCTCCTGCCTCGGCACCGCTGGGCTTGGTGGGCAAGCCGGAGAGACGGAGAGAGAGAGAAAGCGTTTATTAAAGATTTCCCGCCTCCGGTGCTGTAATTACAGCCCCTCTGGGTCGCTGAACAAACTTGAGAGAACACAAAGGCGTCCTTTAGAGATGAGGATTGCCTAAGTTAATGATGAAATGCTAATTAATGACAACAGCATAGGCGGGTTACTTAAGAAATAGGTGGTGAGGTGGCAGATAATCTACAGGTGTTGCAGATTTTATCATCGCTGTTGATAGGGCTGTTACAAATCTTATTTATAACAGGGCCACAAGGGTCTGGTGAGTGCCGGGTTGCTGGGCCGGGTGCCTCTCTCTGCCTGTGCAACACGCCTTCCCTGGAAGGGGGGATCCTGGTCCTGGTCATCTGCGCCCCCACTAAACCCACACCACGAAATGAATGGTGACTGACTGCTGGCAATGCATCCCCTTCTGTGTCTGGAATACCTATCATTGGGCCAATCCTTGCAAAAACTGACAATACCGACTGTATTTGGGACCTCTGGGAACATCTGGGATTCACATTGTAGCATCACTTTCAAGAAGGAGAGGACTATGATTTAAGAGGAGATACAGACTTGATGCCAACCCCAGGTGCTTTCTGCTGTGAATTTGGTGACCTTGATGCACCAGAATGCTTTGGATTTCCACTCAGGAAAGGATGTGAAAACTGAAAACATTTTAAAGTAGAACAGATGAGAAGAGGATTTTTTTCCATCAAGGAATGAAAAAAAAAAAAAAAGCTTAACAAACCGAGTCCCTTACAAAAGACTAAGGAAGATAGGTTATCAGTCTTCAAATATGTAAAAGACTGCTACGGAGCGAAAGGAAGCAATCAATCTGCCCTTCATGTCCCAGCTAGGTTGGTGAGAAGTAATGAGCTCAAACTGCAAGACATAAGTTCAGTATTAGCATTAGACTACTTTCTAATAGCAGTGAAAATGAAAAACTGTTGTAGTCTGCCTAAGTAGAGAACAAAGTCACCTTCGTTAGCCAGCGTTAAGAACAGACAGCATACATCTATCAGACATACCATTAGAAGCAGTTCTGCTCAGGGCAAAGTGATGGGCTAGATGACCTGTTGAGATTAATTCCAACTTTTCCTCTGGGACGTGAAGTGTCTCACACTGTTGAAGCCTACTCAGTTGTCACACAGGACCTACTTTCATGATCGGCTTTTGCCACTGACTGGTACCAACCAGCCCTTTGGAAGTCCTGAAGTAGATTGCTGGGATCTATGTGATGACTGATACTTGGATAATGACATTTTGTCTATCAATGTTGATTTATTTGTTCATTTCTTCCTCAGATGTTTGTTACATATGTGAAATAAATTCCCAGGAAAATTGATAAAGCTCTTACCCTCTTTCAGACCTCTTCTAGGGACCTGTTTCTCCCATGATACTTCAACCTTTCCATTAACTAAGCAATTTGCAGGAAGTTCTCCAGGGAGCAGGCTGTACTGCACAAGCAGTGAGACCTGGGCTCAGTTCCTTACCTCACATGCAATATTGGTGCTTATTTGAGTTATAGCTCCCCAAATATAAACCAGGGATAACAGTATCTCCCTAGAGAGACTGGTGTGAAGATAAACACACTATGGACTGTGTGACAACATAGGACCAGCCCCAGTAATGCCTACTGATGAGAAGCAGTCCATAAAAGCCACCCAGGTGTTATTACTGTTTGTTTTGCTTTTATTCTCACCATTGTTAATTGGTTTTATGCCCTTTGTGTACTTTGTCTAGAAAATAGCCTGCAGTTTTCCTGGGGCAGTGATTGCACTAGTTGCAATGGGATCTCAGCCTTAAGTTAGGTTTCTGGTATTAGTGCAACATAAACAGCTGCTGTGGCAGTTCGATAGTTTGGTTATGGAGTTAAATTTCCCCCCTGTGAATAATTTGTATACAAGTTTGTGGATTAACTCATGCATATCCGCATTTAGCTGTCTGCTGCTGTGGAAGCAGTCTGTAGGGAACAAACACGGGTCTTGACTGAATTTCCATTCACATTGTTTACTGAAGTTCTGGATATAGCTGGGGGCACTTTCAGTCACAGTTACCTAAAACTTTCCACGCTGCTGAATGCTGCCAAACAGATACTAAATCCCCTGTAGTAGGCTTCGGATTTTCCTAGAATGTTTCCTTGTATCCCAGTCACTTGTAAGGAACAATAATGAGCCCATTGGTCATTTATTTGATCCTAATTGTGGAGCCTCACAGTGAAAAATTGACCTCAACTAGAATCTAATAAGTAATATGTGTCATCACCCAACAATTTATTTCTCAAAAAAGTTCCAAATTAGTTTTAAAGTATGTGTGTGAATGAAGATTTAACTGGGGATGCTAGAGACAAAGTGGTATGATTTAGAAACTACTGAGAGCCTTGTCTTTTGCAAAGCAGAGAAATAGCTAAGTCACACCTCGGTTTTGTGCAACAGGGGTCTTTTCTTACGATAAGAATGCTAAGCTCCTACCAGTGCTCTGCATGCAATCTCTGCTTCCCTTGAAGGATGGCAATCCTCATAAAAAGCAGCAGTAACATAATGTGCTATCAGATTGTGAGGTCACTGTTTCTCATTTGCTGAAGTGAACCACTGGCAAGTTTTCAAAAACTATATCTAATTTAACCATATAATTCATTCTGATATGTAGTAGGGCTGAGAAGAAAACTTAGGGAACAGAATTTTGAAAGTAATATGTTTGACACCAAAGAAAACTTACATTAGTATAAATACCACAGATCTACAATGCAGTAGTTGGAAGCATTCTAATTGTTGTTGAGCCAAAGCAGCAGCCTTTGCCATTCCATGAGCTGTCCTGCCCACAAAACCGAGTGCATCTGTAAGCATAAGTGAGATGCCAGCTCAGTGTCACACCTCATGTCAACAAAGGCCTGCATTTCCAGAATTCTGCACATTGGCATTTTCAGGAAACATAGTTTTAGAGCCACTTTACAGTGTAATACAAAATAAAGTTGCCAAAGTACTGTAAACTTTCAGAGAGGTCTTCATAACAAGGTGTCTCAGAGTTCCATTATGCAATGGTCCCATGCTCTCAGGACAAACACTACAGTCCTAGGCAACCCAGGGGTTTGCACACAGGCTGTGCAAAGAAAAGGCTCTTCTGATAAATCTTCTTGCCTTGAGTGGAGTCCTGCAACAGGTTGTAGGGAATCACCTAATATAGCATGAGAGCCCCTGAGATATAGGTATCAGATGCAGAAAATTATTGATGGGAAGTATCAACCATACATACATCTGGGAGAGAAGGTACAGTGTTCAGCCTAAACTGTAGTAAGAATTTTGAAACATTTCAAAGAAGTTTTATTGAAACACGAGAAAGTTCCCAGTCCTGGCAGGAAGTCCAGTGCTGCAGTACATCTCTGTGCTATTCCTTTACTGACTAAATAGCAGAAAAAGTTGTGGGATTCTTTTTGTTTATTTTTATTTTAAAGTGACATAGCTTTTAGCTACAATTCTTAATTCACCTCACTGCTTCTGAAGGCAACAGAAGAACATTATCATAATACTAGGCTTTGAGAAACTAGACATAAAGAAGCCTTTGTTTTCGAGATAAATGAAAAAGTAGGAACTAATTTTTTCAAGACTCTTCATTTCATGGCGCTGCTTGACAGGTTTAAACAGAAGGGAACACCTATTGAATAAGGCGTGTTCCAGGTGTTCTTGCTTTCTCCAGTTCAACCACTATTAAGATGTGATTGACACAAATGTATTAGAACACCTTTTTGTTCTGTACCCCTGTACAAAAAGACACCGCCTACAGAAGAGGTGGGATTTTGGTTGCCCTAGGTTTAGGATGGGTGTGGGACATCCACAGCTGAATCATGGACTCAGAAGAAGCTGTTGAGGCAATAAACGGGGGAAAAAGGCATAAGCCCTTGAGATAACCTCTGGATTAGTCATTTTTTCAGCAGAGGGGGAAAAAAAACCAAAACAAGCCTACACACATTCATGAACATCTCATTCAACACCAAGTAATTCATGCTCGGGGAGGAGTTTGTTGATATGGAATGGGCCAAGAAGTTTCCCTAAAGCAGCCAATTTCTCTAAGACCAACTTAGGCATTGGATCACTTTTACAACGTCAGCAGAGTCCCTGGGAAAAGGCACTGCATTCATCCCTCAGTCCATCATGCAGTACCAGCTTACAGCACTGTGAGCTCAGCTTGTGGGCCTCGGTGCCACAGAAGAAAGGCCCAGGTCTCAGAGCTTAGAGCTACGAAGCAGCCTGCAGGACCTCAAGCCATTGCCAAGGATCAGCCTGGATCTGAAAGGTTACACAAGTTAGTTGTGAAAATAGAGAAAAAAATATAAGGGAGAGCATGGGCCATGAATGAAACCTCTAATTTAGGGATCTCTGACCAGAAGCTGACCTTTTTTATATACAAAATGTTAGTGGGCAGTATGTTCTTTCTTTAAACATACAAGAAATGCAGATGTTTTTGTGCATGGTGATACAGCTCCTGTACCTCTCAGCTCTCTCCTGTTAAAGAGAGAAAGTGTAAAAGGAGCTCAACTATTTCAGCTTTCAGTCAACAAGATGATCTGAAAGCTTAGAAATGCTAGAACTTAAAAGTAAGTATGTATCTGAACAAGAGATGTTCACTGAGAATCAAATAGTAAGTTTTTGTCTGTAGTATATTTAAAAGTGCATGTAGACTCCTTAGTGAAATTTCTGTAACTTCACTAAGCCTTCCACTGGTGCTCCAAAGCAGAGTTATTAGTGATATATTTTTACTATTGCTGTACTTAGTGACTCCAGACCTGAATTTTCTGTATACTAGTTTTGCATGGAAGAAAAATACTTTCTAAATTGTTAGCTATACACAGATAAGTTTGTGCATCTCTCTGTTCAAAGCTGACAAAGCTGTTTGCCTCTGCAGACGGAATGAGATGCATCTGTTTCTTTTGATTACTTCTGGTAGTCTAACGTGTTGTGCTCTGTCACTGGTAGCAGTAGTGGCAGGTGTGTTTATCAATGTACATACTTTGCAGGTGCACAGTGAACTCATTTAACCTTCTTCATTCTACTGGAATGACAGTCCTGCTGCATCCAAAAAACTAAGGGAAGAGAGACAAGCTTCAGAGAAAACTCTGCATAGAGATGTATAGCCCTGCCAGTTTCAACTCTTTCATAGTGTATGTCAAAAGCTTGTCAAGAGGAAAAGCTTTCATATTTACTTTTTGAGGCAATTTTGTAAAACCAAACATAGTTATACCACATGTGTCCTCTCATGGCTTGGTCAGTGAAATTAAGCATAATTTGACATTTACAGACAGTTAGCTTTCAAGGTGCATATCCCAAAGGAGCTCAAGTGCACACTCTTTTTTACTGCCCCAAGACTTTCTCCACACCCCCTTTTAAAAAAGAGCTGTCAGTTAAAGTGAAATGTAACTGCCCAGCATGACAAGGGAGCTTCTGTAGAAACTATTTGCCTCTACACTTTCCTGCCTGTTGCAACTCCTGTACACCTGCATTTTGTCTTGGTGACATTATCTCATGACTATTCTCAGTTCTCCATAGTGGAAAATAGATTATATTACAGCACTTTGTTGAAATATCCAGTCTAATATAGTAGTTTGATGCACTACATGTGTTACATTAAAATTCTCCCAATCTCCTGCAATTGCTCAGAATTTAGAGGAGAAAGAAGAAATTATGTAATAATGGCATTCACTTAATTCTGTATTTTCCTTGCTCATGTCCCTCCTAAGGGTATATAACATATAAATTGTATTGTGAAAGAGACTGTTGCTTGTGCTTTACTTAGAAGCTCAATTCTTTTATATACTTTTGAGAAGATTATGACAGGAGCTCTACAATTTCTGGGTGAGAACAGCATCTCAGAAGGAGGCTGAGTACAAGGTTATGAAGAGGGCTGATTGTGCTTGAATGCAGTTAAAGTCAGTTGAATTTTTACTTGCTTAATTAAAATAAGAAAAAGGGGTTGATAAAAAGCCTAGTGTATTTGTACTGTTCTTGACTGAATCTTTTACAGAGTTCTTTACAACTGAACAGGGACATCTTTAAAATTACTTGGCAGAAATGTTTGACATATTTCAGTTAAAACTCTAGCACTTAACTGTTGTAGCTGACTCACAAAAACCCTTTCCTGGATCAGATAGCCAGGCAACTTAAGAAACAAATCAGCTATTGCAAATTCTTGGTGTTTAAAGAGAGGAACATTTTCTTCTAGTGATTATTACATTTGAAGACAATTCCCTAAGTATGCTGTGGGGAATACCAAGGTATGCAACATCAGGGTATGCACACAATTGAGCAATGTAATTGTGTAAACACCATGTTTGGGACAGGCATAGTGTTTGAACAGACTGTGCAAAAACTGTTCTCAAAAGAAAGCTGACAAATAATTAAGTGACTCTTTAAAATGAACAAAACACACCTTAGGTGTTTGATTCTACTTCTAGAATTCCCTTCACATAGTGCCATTGGCTTGATCACTTTTCATGTATCTTTTCCCTTGCTTAAACAATAGGTTTTCATGATCTTGAGGGAACTGGATGTCAGAACAGAATAAAATACCTACATATTAGATTAAGCCTGCCTCAATAATTCTTATATTATATCATATTACTTGATAGTTATCTCCCACACAATAGTAAAATTGTCCTGTAAAAGTAGCTAATGGAAAGTCGAGATTATGTAACTAGAAAGAGGGAATTTTATTAAACATATGAATTTCTAGATGCTTTGTGAAAATGGAAGGCAGTTTACAACAGAGGCATCTGTATTTGTTCTGATATATGCAGGCACCAATATCCTTTTTATAAATCAGTTGCACAATCTTTTAACACACAGCTAAGAGTGGAGACTGTCACTGTCATTTAAGGTCTAATGGGGAAATGGGTTAGGCTGACTCCTGATGCTCTGCAGATTTGCAGTTTATGCACTAAACTACTTTAAGATATGCTTATCCAAATAGCCACTTTCTCTCGTCCCCTGAACTTGTATCTTTTTTCAGCCTTGAGTGCTAACTCAGCTCCTTCTTAGTCTGTTCCCCCAAAGTTTCCTGCGATTCCTTCTAATTTGACTCAAATTCCCTCTGGACTGCCAAAACAGAGGTGCTCTCCCTGTATGTACTGAAGAAAGGTAGGGGACTAATACGATTCATTTTGAGAGACATCCTCAGGAATACGTGCAAAGATAATGAGAACAGATTAGATGAGAGTCAGGCAGAGTGTGGACAAGCACACATGGTGGTATTAGGCATTTAATGGTCCCTTCATGTGCTGTGCCAAGAGGGAATTGAGCATCCTGTGCAATTACATGGCAAGATAATGGAGGCAAACCAAACATTTAGAAATGGCTTTCTTTGAGCTTGCCATAGAAAGCTTTGGCAGGAAACTGTCAATGCCATGAACATAGGATATTCTGTTTCCTTGTACCATGTTTCTTTTGTACCTCTCCTGTCGCTCAAGGAATGGAGAAATGGGAAGGAGGAATTGAAGTCCACTAAAGAGGAACCAGAGTCACAGAGCTGTGAACACGGAACTTAAACACAAGCTAGTGAGCACCATCCACCATGAGGTGTTGCACTGGTGGCCAACCACAGCAGAAAAGTAATGATTTAATGGTTTACAGCTAAATTATCATTATGCCAGTACTAGACCATTTGCATTTTGTTCGGGGCAGAAGCATGCAGCTTCCATAACTTACTCTCCTTTTCCTTGGAACTGAATCTAAGTTGTTCAGTTCTGCCCTTCAGAGCTCAAAAAAACACAAAAGGAGGAGACAGACTTAATTCTGAATAACAAGATCAGGTAGTAAATCAAGGAAGTTTGAACAAATGTAGCTAATTCTGTCATTATGTGAAACAAAACAAATGTTGATTCAACTCTAGTTTAGGCTGGGGCAGTCCAAGGCAGCTGAACAGAATATTTGAATGAATAAAAGCAACATTTCTGCTCAGATGCAAATCGGTTGCTCTTTTAAAAATACAGTTTTAACTTCAGAATGCTGATGAAAAGGGTTGATTTTCAGGATTTTTCAAATTACAGCACAGTATATTAAGAGAAATGAGTGGCAATTTATCTGAATATGCAAGGCCATAAACTGGAGCAGTTCAGCAGCTGCTCCACAGGCAGCTAAACTGTCTTTGTGATGAGAGAGAGACCCTCATGAAGGAGAGTAAAGTGGACACTCATGGGTAGGAACCACTAAAAAGCGTCATTACCAATAAGTAAGCAAGCACTGCTAAAGCAGACAGAGCAGCGAGAGTCACTAGCAGACAGCCTGGCTCTCTCTCTCCCTTTCATTTTTAGAAATATTGGTTATTTGTCTATTTTAACTTTTTAAAAGGTTGTTTCTTTCCTGATGATGATGTGATTTGAATTCACCTCCATATTTGATTTGCGCCTTGTAGAAGTTTAATTAAATCTATACAATTATGTACTTAAATATACAGACACCTTAAATGCTCCTGCTGCTGCTGCCTTGCCAGACCTGAGGACTCCAGTCTCGGGCACTGTCAAGCCAATGCTGTTCTCCAGTGCTTTGTTTCAACAGAGAAATGTGGCACATACAAGGGACAACAAAGGCAGCTCCTTTTCTGAAGAACACAAAATAGATTAAGCTGGTCTCAGCTGAAAAGGATGCCATCAATTTAGACAGCAGCCTGCTCTTTCAGCTGAAAACACGGGAAATGGAGCAGCACAAATGGGTGAACTGCTTGATTCTCCAAAATATTTGTGAGATAATTAATCTCTGCTGCTTGCTTTGTTCGATAGGGGACCAGCTTACTGCTCCATTACATGCAGTGATGTCGCTGAAGAAGGTAGGCATTTTCAAATGAGAGAAAAACAGAATTTATTTTCTCTTTAACACAACATTCTTTGTGTGTTGAGAAGTGAAAAAACAAGCTGTCCTTGTGTTCATGGCTCCTCAGCACTGCAGGACTGGAAGTTTAGGGGCAAAGAAACAATTGTAAAACAGAAAGTGGGGGCAAAGAAAGCAGTGCCAGACTTTGAGGGAGAAAGTACTACTGTAAATATACCTAATGACTAGGCATAAAAAGAGGTACTGTGATTCCTCATGCCCTTGTGAGCTGAAAGCAGCTTGGTGAGAAACCTCAGGGCAATCATTCCCAAGCTTGCTGGAACATCAGGACTCTGGAATAATGGTGTTGGCTCCCATGCTAGAGCACTCCCTCCTGGCCTATGGATGCACTATTTTAAGAGGGCAGTTAAGGAAAATAGTACAACCTTCTGACTGAAGGAAGAATAAAACCATGATAATCAATTCAGCAGAGGGAGAAGTAGAAAATGGAGACATTTATCAGAACAATTATCTTGCTGTGACAATGGTAGCACTTGCTTGGACATCTTGGTACAAAGCAAGTGCTCTTGGGCCAAGAGCATTAAAACTGCCTTACTCCAATTAAAATAGCAGGTTTCATCTGGAATGTAGAGCATGACTCCTGGTACATAGGACAGCAAGACAGAGCTAAAATGACTGTTATTGAGCCCCTAATTTGAGTTTTTCTTCTGTGTTTGAATTTTTCCTTAAATGGCTAGAAATCATTTCTGTCTTATGCCTCTAGTAAGATGTGTAAATTCTTCATTTAGTGCTCAGTACATCATTCAAATTCTCCAACTCTCAGAGCAGAAAGCACTGCTTTTGAATCTTTGGGGGCTTTTACAGAAAGCTTTTTAGCAATTATTTTGTAATCAACTGAATTGTGTATTTATATGTCAGCAGAGTATCTTCCAAACACTTTTCTTATAGTATCTAAATACATTTTACTGCAGCTTCTAAGCAGTTTCTAAAAGCCATTAAAAATTAAAAAGGAAGAATTATTTGCCTCAGATTTATTTTCCGGGTGATACTGTGTATCCCAGGATTGCCAAGTGTTCCTGCCTTCCACAGCTCTTGCTTGACTTGGATGACATTGTTGGCTGTGTTAAAACACGCAAACTTGATCCTCATACCTTGTAAATCTTATTTGAGATTTGAGTCAGTTATGTTTTGACTGGGTTTAAAAAAAATATTTCCAAGTTTGGGGTTTTTTTCCCCTGTCAGCTCTTGATTTCTCACTCTATCTTACCTTGTACGTTGCTTCTTCAGAATGTTCCAAGTGTTGGAACAAGACTCCAGAGCTATCTGCACAAGCATCCCTCAGACTTCTGGAGTGCTGACCTGTAATGAGCTCATTTTAATCAGTGCCTCTGTGGCAAGTTATGTCCTCGGCCCAGCAAATCCCTGCAGAAGGTCCCAGCACAGGGCCAGCAGTAGATCCTGGAGTCCCCAGCTTCCACAGACATCCCCATCTCATATCCTGAACCACAGAGGCTGAAGCTGGACCCTGAGACCTGGTAACATCTTTTCATTTGACCTACCACATTTGGGGACAGCAATTATCTTACACAGACAGCATCTCTGTGTGAAGGCCATTTGAGATTCCATGATGCTGAGTTCTGATCTAAGGAGATTGGAAAGTTGAGCAGGGTGGATTAACAAAACATTTTCTGATCTGTCACAGCCTAAATGTGTCATTGGCAAAGGACTGGGATGTGCTGTTTGTGACCTTTGTTTCCAAATCCACCAAAGCCCAGCCTTCCTTTAACCCGGCAGATGGCCAACTGCTCTTGCTAACAGAAAATAAACCTAAGCAGAGACTTCTTCACTAATGTTTATAGCCCTGCAGATGGACACTTTAAAGGAAAAGCAGCTTTGTTAAAACATAAAACAAAAACCTATGAAACTTTAAATCCAAGAGCTGTTATTTTGTGCTCAGTGGCAGAGCTCCTTTTTCTTCAGACAAGTATGCTTGAGTAATAAAGTACACGCACGGCCTCTGGGAAATGGAGCGTGTGCTCTAGGGATGTGGGGTAGTTCACTTCTACCAGGAGAGCCAAGACTGCAATAACAGACATGGTGGGCTTTGTAGCCCTGGAAAAGCTTAGAAATATTAAGCTAATTACAGGATAAAATATAAATAAATGCTTTGAAGTTTTGTTCAGTGCAGCTCTATCTGCCCTTCCCTGATGCTGTTCTTTCTCTGACTGTTCTTTGATCTTTAAAGGACACTGTTGGTTTAGCTGGACCCAGCTGCACACAGTGGTTGCAATTTTGCCTAATGCTTGTGACTTTGGGTGGTCAGAGGGCCCTCTTAGATGGGAATGTGAAACTCTAAACTAGAGTTAGTATTTTCTCCGAAGTTCCCATTTAGGATTCCACCAGCAGCTCATACATGGTACTGCAGCATGTAGTAACTCATACAGAGGGGATAGGTTCAATTCACATGCTTAGAATTATCCCTAATATTTTGTCTCCTGCCATCCACTTCTGCTGGTAGGTAGTTACCAAAGTGGGCCAGCTGATGGACAGGCATCTGCTAGCATCAGTGGAAGTCTCACAGTGGCAAAATGGACCAGCTAACGGAAAGCAAACTGGAAATAGGAACAACAAACTTTCATCCATTGCTAGGACATTATGCAGTCTAACACAGTATGGCAACTGTTGGCAGACACTCAAAAGCTGGAGCACGGCGTGCTTGAGAGGCTTGGACTGACCAGTCACAGGCTGTGTCAGCCAACATCTCCAGGAACTGAGGACACAAAAGACATCAGTTCTCCTCCCAGATCTGTTCTGTTTGCTGTAGTTTTCCCTCTTCTGCTTTTTTTTCTGTAACTATTACAGCCAGTGCTATTCAGTCACCAGGGAGGTAAACTCACACCACATCAAAGGTTACAGTAGAAGAAAACAGTTTCCTGCTTAATTTTATGTAACTTCTAGCAGTATTTGAGTTACTGTTTTATCATTCCTTGTATGTAGCCAATTAGCTTTTTCTATCTGAAAATCTCTTGGATATTAATCCAGCGAAGGATATAAAGTAAGGAAGTATGACTCGCCACTAGAAAACGAAGAAAACTGGCAGGAATCTTATGGGCAGATAAAGTAAATGAAATGGCATTAACAATCTTAGCAAAGCATTCCAGATTTTGAAATTACAAAGCCGTTTTCAATAAGCTTTTTGCGTTACTTAAACACTGTGTTGTGCAAACAGTTTTAGTGTTCTCCTGTTACTGAGCAGGTTATGCAACCAGGCTGCAAGACACACGTTGCTTTTTGAAGACAAGTTCACAAAGCAGCAAGGTATTATAAAAGTATTGTTACAGAAGCAAAAGCTCTTTCAACTCATTGTAACTGCTCATGTCACAAGAAAGGGAGGTTCTTTAAACTCTGTGTCATTGTATAATATGCATGTAAGGCATAAAAAAATGACCTTGGGAGACAGAAGCCCTGCCTGCCTCAGACAATAATGGGTGCCTCAAGTGTTTGCCTTTCAGAGGTGGCAAATAATCTCTAAGTTCACATACACAAATGTGTGTACACACTTGGCTAAGAAATTCCAAACAGGTGGAAAGAAAAAATTTTTGCATGGAAAGCCACTAACTGAGGCAAATGTCCGAGCGGGTAAGGCCGAGAGCGCTTCTGTCCCCTGCTAATGTTCTCTGCCATTTTACCTTGGCATCTATTACCTTGATAGGCTTTCACTGTTTTCTGCCCTGCCCCAGGTGTCTCTAAGCTTAGTATTTGATTTTGCACCATTTTCCCTATCTTGCTCCCTATGCTTGTTTCAGGCAACAACACCTGCATGGAGTAAATCTTTGGGGGTTCATAGAGCCATTGTTGAAAACTCTTTGAGACTGCTCCTACACATTTGCAATGATAAACAACAGAAGAAAGATGCTAAAATTAATAAAAACATAACAAAAAAGCAGAGCTAAATTTTATATACAGTGAAAGAAACTGGAAGTATGAATGTATGAAAAGGCTTCTTTGATTAGCATGTTATGAAGGAATGATCCTTTTTAGAGAAAGAGCATGCAGTATTTATTTGATCCACCAAAATGTCATTGGTTTTGTGTTTTGAATCCAATTTTGAATAAACACTGTGGGGCAGAAATGTTAGATTCACTTTCTTCACTTTGTAAGTACATGTCACTTCAGGTCCTCTTGCAACCAGGTGCCCAGTCCTCTGGTGAGCACTGGAGCAGGCTCAGTGATGATCTAGTTGTGTTCGGACCATGGTTGCTCCAAAGGGAGAGATTCCAGCTAAAAATACAAGTCTTCACTCTTTTCTATCATACTCCCTTTTGGCAGAAGAGAAACATTTGGCATAGAACTGCTCTGGGAACCCCACACCAGCTCAGAGATTGCCTTGCAACAGAGCCACACCTTGGAGTCCATATTGGACCTTATTGCTGGAAAAGAGAGTGGCTTGTCGGAAGCAGAATTTTCTCTGTAGCCTTTTTTTTTTCCACTGGGTTACCCACAAATCACTAATTAAAAGGAATAGATCCTTAGAACAGATGGATTTAGAGTTATCAATCAGACTTGCTATTTTAATGACTATTTTACAAGAAAGAGAAGGAAATTACAATAAAGATCCTTTAATAGCCTTGCAGATTCCACTCATATAGCTGTCTCCTGTTTTGTGAAAAGCTTTAAGTATATTGTGCATTTTTATATTATCTAGAATTTCAGGACACAAGATGGCAGTGTACATATTAGTGATTCAGGCTTGGAAATGCTCCTGTTACTCAAACTAAGCATATAACATTTTATTTGAGCCTATATTAATCTGATCATGGAATTGTGGTATTAAAAATAAACCTAAAAGTATTTGTCAACAGGAGAAATAAATGCAATTTGCCAATAAATCAGTATTGCATGAACAAGTGTTAGGTAAAGCTTAATTCAGGATTTTATTGTACACAACAACACTCTGGAGACATTAAAAGCCTCTTATGGAACTCCTCAATTGCAATAACAAGAGGGTATCCCTTTATGAAGGAATGGAAGCTGGCTCAGTCATAAGAGCTTCCGAGCAAAATTGGCTGCTGGGGAACAGCACATAAGAGAGCTGGCAGCCTGAAATATATGGAGAGCTCAGGGCTCTCGGAGGAGTAGCGCAGACCACTGAAGTGGAACAGGCTGAACAGTATCTAAAATTGAACAGGTGCCTTTCTGTGAAAAAACTAACAAAGCGGACAACCGTTTGGCATGACAATGAGAGAAAAAATTTTCACTGAGAGGCATCAAATTAGGGGATAGGTCTCTGGCTGAGGAGAAAATCGCTTAAAGAGCTACAAGGAGTTGGACCTTTCCATGTGTAACTTCAGAGGAAGTTCATTCAGAGCCTCTCTGGGCACCAGTGGGTAAAGAGAACTGCAGTAACGAGCTTTCAAGGCCACTACCCAGAAACCTCTTTGGCTGGGTTGAGTTGAATACAGGAATTAGTAGATGTAGCTAAAAAGTTGTTTTGGCTGCCTTTCCTATCATTTGGTTATGTAAACATGGCCTTGCTACATAGTAAAAAGAGCCCTTAGAAAAACAGTAATATTTCAGAGTATAAAATAATCCTCAATGTCATTATCCCTGTGGGATTTCTAATGCTGACAAAATTCTAGGCACTCCTCCTTTCTCCTGGGGAATGTTCAGGTGACTTTGCCTCCCTGTACCTAAACTCATGGCCCTAATGGGCAAGTCAGATTGACCCAGGAGATGCAAACTCAACACCAAGGTTCATTATTTCTGGATACAGCTCTTAATTTGACAGAGTTATTAGGAATTAGATAATGAAAAAATATATACTTCTCTCAGACAGGTGTGATATAACTGTTTTCTGGTTTTCTCTCCAGAATGGGAATATTTGTTATCTTCTATTGTACTGCACCATGGAAATCCTCCCAGCGTGAGTGGAGAAGGGTGTACTGAGCTTGACCACTGTTTTTGACAGAAGGTGGAATTTGGGGAATTCTGGTCCCTGAGTCTACTTTTCTTGTGGTCATTATCTAGGTGTAAAAGTATCACCATGTTCCCAACCCCTCAATCACAGCAGCTCCAATGAAAAGTTGTCAGTTTTTTCATGGTGGTCCACTCCTTTTGTTACAACTGGCTGACTGCTGCTTGTTACAGCCTTATGTTCCCACGCATCAATCACTGGGTTAATACCGGGACTTCTTCTCTCTCTCCTTCTGTGTTTGCATAAGATCGAATTTGGCGTTGATTCAAATCAAATAATTCAAATGCCTGCTATTTTAACTACGGCTGGGTGTGGACTCATGACTAAAATAAAGTGTATTACCTAGCAGTTTCAGTCATTTGGTCTATTCGTCACAGTAGATTACAGAAAGTGTGGCATGCACAGAATTATGCATGCACTTTTCAACCATCTAAAATGGAGGATAAATTGAACATGTCATGGTTCTAGGAGAGTAATTTATATTGAGTACAAGCTGGGAAGGGACTAGAGCCAAAACCTCAGATCTAAATTACTTGAGTTCCAGGGAAATTTTAATCCAAATAAAAACTTCAAAGCTGTTCATTATATAATTAAATGAACCAACAAGAGACCATATCTCAGCACTCACTCCCAAGCTAAAGAATTTACACCAAAATTGAAGTTTTGTGGTTAAGTACACAGATGCTTAATACTGACTGTGATCACTGTATGGAGTTACTGCCAACTGTCTGTTGTAACCACCCCACATGTCCCTTTTGGCTTTGCATAGATCCCTGTTCTTTTTAAATGAACTTTTTCTGCCCAATAATAGTTCCTCACTATAGTTCCTGAGAGTGTGTTATGAGGATTCACAAACTCATATTTTTTCATGCATGGACCATTGAACTTGGCTTAATTGTCTTTTTTTTCATTGCAGGTGCCACCGATAATATCTCAGGACTCAGAGGAAAAAGGAAAACACAGTTTTTTCTTGCTGCTTCTACATGATCTTCCCTACAGTCTGTCTCCCCTTCTTTTGCCTATAGTCAAAATCCAGCTATTCTTATCATGGCAGTAGTCAGCCCATGAAGACATTCAGTGAAATTCTGACTTTAGGTAAAACAGTTCTTACTTTTCTATTCAGAATCATTCCTAATCAAACCTTCTTTTACCAGGTATAACAAATTTCCTCCAAATCAAAAATAATTGACCCTTTTCCTGGGATAAAATGTAGCTGTAATAGCCCACCCCAAGATTAAGTCCTCCCTCCTTAGTATTTTACAAAAGCACCTCTTGGACCTGACCCAACACAAATCAAAACTAATGTCTTTCCCATAGTCCAAAACAACTTCTTCTCCCCAAAATAAACTCTTCTCTTGACATGAAAAGGAAATGACCCCTGCAAATTCAGGAAGTCATGGCAGCAGAGTGATTGTAGTCCTAAAGACACTTTAACCTTTTCATTTACTGCAAGCATCATCCTTCTGCTTGTCGTCAACCCATAATGTAAAAGGTGAAGTGTGGACTAGGGAAGAGGGATGGAGCAGGAAACATAGGCAGGCTGGAGATTGTTACCTTCTGGTCCAGCACAGGCGCACAGGATCCAGCTGAGGCTTGAAAGCTGCTCAGAGCAGGCAGTTACTGGGGGAAAAGGATAGTGGGGGTTATCACTACCACTGATACATTCCCCAAGCAAATATTGATGGTCATAATGAAAGTAAAAGGCATTATATTTAAAGTCAAAAGTAATATGCCTGTGAAACATGCTGGCAAATGATATTGAGGCCAAGTGCTGAGCAGGATTCAGTAAAAGGTTATACATACATATTCATACATTTGTGCGGGGAATTAGATTGGACCTGATAAAAATTCATAATGGATATAAATGTTCACAGTTCAGGGCATAAATCAGCCACCAGCCTGAGGTTAGAAAATAACTTCCCCTAGAGTCAGGCTGTTACATAATTATCAATTATACTTGCAGAGGGGGGAAAGGAGGTTGAAGAATAGGCCAATTTCCTCAGAGACATCTGGGAATTACTATTGGCAGACAACTAATTTAGATTTTATCTGGTATGGAAGTTCTTATTACATCAAATAATGTAATTTAGAATTAAAGCATGTGATTTATTTTGGATTTTTTGTTCTTCATGTAATCAAGTTCGTGCCTGAGGGTAACTGCGGGCCTTTCCATTACAAGCCAGCTGAAGTTAGTGAAATTCACTGTGCTGTGTTTTCTCACCAAATCTCTTTAAAAACAGCTTCACATTTTGCAAGGAAATCAGGCAGAGTCCCAGCAATTTAGTTTATCAAAGCTAGCCAACTAATACAGCCAACTTAGTGTCTATATTAGCAGACAAAGAGTTGAACTGCAGCAAAATCTCATTCAGAAAAGTTCTCATTTTCATTGTTTCATTGTAACTTAATAAGACTCACAGAGGTCCTGAATATCTCGAATTATAGCATGAGGGCTACTCCAGGCCTATTTTTTTTTCCTTGGTATTATCAGCTCACCTAAGAAAAACATACACAGTCAGTGGACTTGTTTCCATCAAGCAACACACCTCCAGCTCTTGTTGCACTTGAAAACAGTCTGTGAGCTAACGTAACACAGACTGCACGCTAAGAAAAGCAGCCTTTGTGACCTTGCAAACAGAGAGCTTGATGGAAAATCAGATTCTTAATCAATTGATTAAGAAACTGCAAATGAATACAGGCAATCCTTTATGTTTGCTGCATTGGGATAGTAGCTGCATTCTGCTATAGTTTCTGGAGCACATGATACACCTATTGCAATTACAACATAAATTATCACCACAATAGATGTGGAAAGCTGAGAAACATATATTAACAAAACATCTCACCAGTTTTCACAAGGAAAAGGTGTGGTACTTGGCATCAGTTTCTCCTAAGCATAATTTCTGTTCCTAGTGAGTATTACTAGAAAAATTGCAGGGTGATTGCTCAGTATGTGAAAAGTTCTAGGGCCACGGTCTAAAAATACTATAGTCTTATTAAAAAATTTGTCATTTGTAAACTTGAGTGTAAACTCTGTTCAGACAGATTTATAAAAGGAATGGCTGAAGAGAAGGCAGCATATGCAATGCAGCAGATTTTTTAAAAAGGTATCAAATCATATTTTGTAAAGATCCAAGTTGAAAGATGAGTCCCAGCTGGCTTTGCTGTGCCAGCTATGAGTTGCTGAGGACAGCCGTGCCCTGAGCACAGGTGCTGACTGCCCAGCTCAGTGCTGGTGCTGCAGTGCAGGTGCATTGCAGGCTCCTTACCAGCTGCCCTCATGTAATTCAGGGGCTGCAGAAGCAGCACCACTGCTCCATGGCTTTCCAGGAACAAACAGGGCAACTCCTGTGAGCACAATTAGCTCTGAACAGTGGCAGCCTTATCAGCCCTGCAGCTGAATCAAAAATGAGGAATACAGTCGTTTGGGGTGGGTCGTGTTGGTCCCATTTGACACTAGTCTTCTGCCAGTCACATCTGCAGTGCTGTTGTGTCTCCTGCCTCCTTCTATCCTGCTGCTGCTGCTGCTGACACCTTGCCAGGAGCAAGCCATTTCCCTGGGATGCTCCCAGGCTGCTTACAGCCCCGCTGCCTCGCTCTGCCAGCTACCAAACTGCCACTCCAGCTCCCACATCAGCTTCTCCCTCTTAAATGTGGTTTACCTTATCCTGGAAACCCCAGTAGATACTGGAACCTCAATACAGAGCTGCAAAGACATAGGATCCATTGAACTGTGAGATGTTTGGGCTGTGAGAGATATGAGGGTAAGGACTGACTTTTTAAAATATTTTCAAAAGGATCATGAAGTGAACTTCAGAACTCTGCTGACATTTACAATTGTACGTGTCAAAAACTTGCAAATGAAGAATTATAGATGAGGTGTAAAGAAATGATGCACTCAAAAGTGGTTGTTTTGATCTAGAATAAGGCAAATTGATAAACAGTATACAAATAATGCAAAGAATCTTTCAGTGAAATAAATAGCTTGAAAAGTATGAATTGGAAAAGAAAATTATGGGAAGCTGTCCTTCCTTGGCAACTAGGTGTGAGTTTGCACAGGATATGGCAAGGCAAAAGAGCAATGTCTTTTTAGACTCCACATGGAGACCTGTAACATCATCAAGTTAAGTCATTTCCTTTTTCAATTAGGCCTAAAATATTCTGTTGTGTCCCCAACACTGTCAAAAAGAAAAACATACATGAGAAAGAATTCTGAAAAAAGGCAGTAAAAAAAATAATTGGCTGAAGACCAAGCTTATTTGGAAATATGTCCATATGTTTAACTTTTCCAGACCTTTAAGGGTGATTAAGGGGAACTCATAGTGGATAATTTCTTCTGGAACAAGCTACTTGGAAACAGAAAGCAGAAAAAAGGGGTTAGCAGGTCATGGGCTGCCAGAGATACCTACACTGCTTTGTTAGCTGTTGCTGCTGCTGAGCAGCCACAAAATTACTCTGGTAGCAGATCCCCAGAGCGCATAAAAATGAGGGTTGCATTTACATATTCTGAGAATCAAGCTTAGGTTTTGTCTTCTCAGAAACTTGCTCCCAGAGACAATGTTTCTAACAGGTATTTAGATAAAAATGAGGCACATGGTCCAGTCCAGTGCTAAGGACCACACTGATTCTTTGATATTGCTTCCTATTCAAGTACAGCTCCTGCAGAACAGTGTGAATAGAGACAGCAGATTGTTTAGTTGAACTGCCTGCTGCACTAGGAGAATATGTGGGGCGTGACAAGAGGCTGAGGGAGTAAACAATGTTTTATATTCCCATGTCATGTGACAATCAGGAGGAAAATCTGAAAAAAATAAAAAGGCAAGAAAAAATAAAGGGTGTTAAAGCAGCCTGCTTGTCCCATTCTCTCTGAAAATCAGAACAGTAAATAAGTTAGGGTCTCCCCTGTTTAGCAAACACTTTTTTTACAGAGGACACAGAGAATGAAGAGTTAGAAGATAAGGAAGGTATTCCCTAGAAGAGATTATGAACAAACCATAAATTAAAGACAGTTTCTGTTAAGAGTTCTATTTTTATAGATTTAGTATACTAAAATACTTTGATAGAACAGATATTCTACCAGTGCTTGTCTTACCTCTTGCATCAGAAAATGAAAGTCAAGGAGACTTTCCATTGTTCTCACTTTCACACTTGCTGGATTTTTTTGGGGTGTGGAAGGGGCAACAAAAATCCATGAACGATTACAGTGTGTAGGTCAGAAAAAATTAGACTCCTGGGAATGTCTGAGAATTTAAAGGGAAAGAAAGGCAGGCAGAAGCTGGGTCAGCTCACCTATGGCATAACTGTATTCCAACACTTGGAGGATAGTGGGCGGTTCAACATCATATCAAACATGGGATTCTGACTCTAAAGCCCATGATGCTTTTAGAGTCTTAGTAAAATGTTTATTTAGAGTTAGTCTGGCTTCAGCAACCGAAGTCACAAACTAAGTCTTTTAAAACTCTTCCCCACTATATTCAATGCAATGCAGGCTGCAAACATTTCTATTCAAACAACTGAACCTGTATTGTAAATAGTAATATATACAGCATCATTAATTCTGGAATAAGTTCCTTTATCTATTTTAGCAAATTGCAATATTTATTTCTAGAATGATTATTCTATTCTAGATTTATTCCAGAAATGTCTTGGCTCCAGAAAGTCATAGAAGTATCTTTCATCTCAGGCATATTGATACTGTAGTATGCCCTGAGTAAAAAAAGCATTAGCACTAGGTGGATTGGGTGCACAGATCATATAATTTATTATTTGCAGATGCTAGGACACTAAAACTTTCAATTGTTTTCCCACCAAACTGAATAAGGCAGTTTGTTAATACAATTACCTCTGTATAATTGGAAACTAAATCAATGATGACTGCATGATTTGAATGCCACTTTAAATAATTTCATTTTTATGATGCTGTTTTTGTTGCTCATGGTATTAGCAAATAGCTTATTCATTTTCCTGCTGACTGTGATTTGAGTTTGCAGATTTCTCTGTGACGGAAGAAGCACGTTTGCAACCTTTCTAGTTTTCTGGGATACAGCGTGCATTGCTTTTAATTATTTTGGCTGACACACATTAACACTTAAAGTCCATAGTCCACAGTGAGTGAAACAAGAGGGAAGGACCCGGTGGACTATAACTTCCCTGAAAAATAAAAGCAGCCACCAGAAGTCTTTGGCAAAGCCCTTAAAGGAAAACAAAATGCAGGGTAGACAAGGCACATGGAACTTAAGTGTTATGAAGGATTTCCCCTACTCCTGTCAGAGGAGGATCCCTAGTCGTTGCCTGTTTGCCTCTGTTTTAAAATATTTGGACAGGCAATAGGGAGAAGGGCCACAGACCACTCAATCTGTCATGGTCTGTTTGGATCTCTCAAATTCACAGGATAATGTATTTTGCAAATTAAACTTTATTTTATAAGCTCTTTAGGAAAGAAAGCAAACATAATGAAGAAGGGGCTCAATCCTCTTTGTATAAACTAGTCTAGCTCATGAATTCACTAATTCATCATGTCAGTCATGAGGTTTCTAACTCACAAGTTCTCTAATTCATAACATGCAATTCATTAACTTGTAACTCGTGCACTTTGCATATGAGGAAAATACCTATCCAAGGGTGAGAGTGCTCATCCTTCCTCCTTGGTCACAGTGCAGGTGTTCCCTGTGTCACATGAGAAATGCAAACATTAGTGTTTTATCAACATTGTTTTCATAACAAATCCAAAGCATAGCACCATACAAGCCACTATGAAGAATATTAACTCTATCCCAGTCATAACTAGTACATCTCCACACCTTATTTCCTACTATTTACATCATGCTCAGGTCCAATACTATCCAATAGATCCTCATTAGCCACCTTCCTCTTTCCCATCCTTTGATATCTTCACAGGTATCATTCTCTGTAAAATGTCCATAAAACAGCTGTGAAATGTCCATTGAATTCATTTAGAGCAGGACATTAGGCTCTCTCTGTTCTGGTGGTCACTCAGGACCAGAGAGCTGCTGTGTTGTGTGGAGTTACTGGGCACCAAAGGCAGCTCAGGTTGGGTCACTGCTGCAAGTGCTCCACTTCTTGCACAGCGTGTTCTCCATTGGCAGTGGTTCCTGCTACAGCAATCCTATAACATGTAACTCAGATCATAGTTTTCAACAATTTAAAGGTGCATCCATTACACTTTCCATCTCTCTTTGGACTCCTGCCCTTGCCTCTGCAGCACTGTGGACTTACCCAGAGACTCCAGTCCCTTAGGGGTGGACCTGCTCCAGTGTGTGTACTCATGGGCCACAGTCTCTGCAGAGTACGGGTGATGTGGCCTGGCCTTACGCACAGCCACTGTCACTTTGAGGTGCACCTCCTCCAGCACAGCCGTATCCGAGGGCCACAGTCTCTCCAGGGATGTACCTGCTGTGCTACAGATGTATCCATGGCCACAGATGCTTCCGCTCCAACAAGGTCTTATCCACAATCACAGACATTTCAGGTTGTCCTGCTCCTGCAGGGACTTATCCACAGGTCAGGTACCTTCACTTCAAGCTGACGCTGGAGCTGCAGCCTGTCTGGGCCAGCAGTGATGCCCAGGCCATGGGCCAGCCCAGGCACATTGCCAGGGCTGCTATCAAAATGCTCCCAGGCACAGCTGGGTAGGATGATAAGCCCCACAGCCCTACAGCAAACAGCCAGAGTGAAAAGAAGCCACTAACAAGCTCTAGACTAATGTGCAGCAGGGCAAGCAAGACCTATTGCAAACATAGCACCCACCAATTGATAGCAAAATAGCACTAAAAGCTATGAATTCAGTCTAGCAAACTCCGACCAAACCTGCCATTACCTCAAAGCATTTGAGCCCCAAGTTGGTCACCAAAACAGGACTGTCAAGGTTTGATCCCAGTGGGCAGCTCAGCCCCACAGTCACATGTTCACTTACCCCAGTGGGATGGGGGGTAAAATAATTAGAAGGGTTAAAAGTGGGAAAATCTGTGAGCTGAGATAAAGACAGTTTAATAGGGAAAGTAAAAGCCATGCACACAAACAAAGCAGAAGAAGGAATTTATTCACTTCCTATCGACAGGCAGGCATTCAGCCATCTCCAGGAAAGCAAGGCTTCACTACAAGTATTGGTGACTTGGGAAGAGAAACACCCCCAGTCCAAACATTGCCCTTTCCTTCCTTCTTCTCCCAGCTTTATATACTGAGCACAACATCATATGGTCTGGAATATCCCTGGGGTCAGCTGGGGTCAGCTGTCTCAGCTGTGTCCCCTCCCAGCTCCTTGTGCACCGCCAGTCAGCTCCCGGTTGGGGCAGCCTGAGAAACAGAGAAGGCCCTGGCACTGTGCAAGTACTGCTCAGCAATAGCTAAAACATCCCTGTGTAGTATTTTATCTCTTTTAATACATTGTTCTCAATAATTTTTCAAAATGAAAGGAAGTTGGTTTCTAAGGTTAATTCATCAAGCTGTAACAAGACAGCAACTCTGACAATCACGCATTCAAATCATATCAATGCCAGCTTATTCTCAGGATGAGACACGTACCAGCAGAAAATCAACTGCTCCTGACTCCTCTGAGTCAAACTGAAAGATTAACTTTCCTCAGGAAGATTAAGGGTGTATATTCTACTTACTCATATTCATGTACAAAGTCCTACCACTTCCTGTATTTCCACAGTTCCTGGGAACAAAATCATAACCCATACTTAATGTCTGGGATGTAGGCAAAGGTTGTGGGCATATGGTAACTATTTCACTAGTCCTAGAGACAGGGTCTTCTCCATGAAGACACAAAGAACCAGTACTGTACTTCAGACTGTATGTTAGCCTCATCTAACCTTCAGATGGTAGGGGTTAGGGAGGATCAATGCCAGCCATGGTGGCTGAAAACATGCCATCTCATGCCAATTAGCAAGGGATCTATGGTCCATCTCATGACTCTGTGATGTAAGAAGGGAACAGAACTTGTGTCACATGTGATGCTAATTCCAGGCTGCATGGTTTACATTTCATGCAGAGATCTCTGTAAAACAGAGGATGTCTTCCTACCACTGAGTGAAAAATAGATGTTGCTTCACCAATTCCTTTCCTCAGTGTTTTCCTAGGGATGTCACAGGGACTGATTTTAAACTAAAATTCTTTATTACAAATGTGACATCAAAAAACCTCAAAATCTCAGATCCTCAGAGTCACTTCTCATTACAGTTTCGGTCAAAATAGTCACTGGTTGAAAGGTCAGAAATTCAGTGACTGAAGCCGACTGGGCAAGTCAGGACTTGTCTCCAACATTTTTCAGAAGTTTTAAAGTTGTTTTTTCAACAGATATTTTCTTACATTGCCCTTTAATCTGAAGGTACCCAAACTAGCAAGTTTTTTAAAAGTTTGCTTTTCAGCAGTAGGTGGCACTATGAAGTTTCCCAAATATTGTAATATAAATTAATATAAAATTCTATGCATATAAATTATTTTAAAAGAACATGAAAATGTATCAGAATAAATTCTGATAATAAAATAAATATTTTTCTAAATATTACAACTGAGAAAAAGTCTAATGCAAGAATAGGAATGAGAATGTCTAATATCAAACTAGGCAACATGTAACATTTAAAATATGTGTCATAAAAAGTTCTCTGTCCTCTTGTGAAGTACCATCTTGAGTTGTTGTTGAACATACCACTTCAGCTACTTTGAATTTCCCAGAAATTGTATGTATTTCATTTGCATATGAAGTGTGATACTGCAATAGTGAGTGTCAATACATCTGGAATAAGTTATGTACTTTTTATAAGGTAAATTAATGTATACGAACAGGAATAGGGCAAATGGAAAAAGCATTTGGATCTTTCTGTTGTGGTGAAAAGTTTATATTTAGCAAGCAGAGACTAGAGCAGTACATGTAGGGCCAGATTCCTCCATACATACTATATGGGGATGCTACTATATCCCAAATAAACTCCAGGATTAAAAAGATGCAATGTTAATTGAAAACATTTTCTTCAAAACTTTACTATATAAAAATCTGTAAAGGGCAACTCTCAGACAAATCTGTGTTTCCAGGTATTCCAGATTGTCTGGATGACACAAAATAGTAGTATCTCAAAAGCACTGCAGGTACTTTGTTTCAGAAGCTCCCAAAGCCATACACCTCATTCCTCAGCAGTGTACAGCAGGAATTATCCAGTGCAATGCAGCATTTTCATTAAGCTGGGTTTTGGATGACTGCCTTCTCATTAGAAACGAGCTGCTGGTCTGCCTGAGCACAAGGTGTGAAGATAAGGAAAGGAGAAAAGAAATTAAGTAAGGAACACAAATGAAATATATAGTCAATGCTCTTTTATCTGCCTGACCAGAAAGTGTCCTTGCCATTTTTTTTTCACCCCAGGCTCCAATCAAGCTGTTTGGCTCTGCATACTGTTTCTGCACTATGATACAACCTATGCCAATGCCTAAGATTCACACTTTATTTTATTTTGGTTTCTATTAAATAAAGCATGCAGAAAAGACACTTTTATAGCTTCACAGCATTTTTTTCATGAACTGACATTGTGTATTACTCCTTTTGGTCTGCTTACTGTTTCTTTTATAATACTGAAAATGTCAAAAGCTGGTACTTAATAAAAACATAATTTGCAAGGGTCTGGCAGCAGCTGCATTCAAAAGGTTTTTTAACTTGCAACAGCCTGCTTCAGTTAATCCAAAATCTTCAACAAGAACCCTTCTTGTTGGATTCACTTGGGTTCACTTTCAGACCTCAGAATAAAGTGGCACTACAAAAATAATATGCAGGAATATTTAAATTTTGCTGTTTGTTTTCCATTACAAGTGATTCATTGTCACCTTGCATTCTACCTCCATGGAATCAAAGCCATAGCATCATAAGATCTGCTTGAATATACCTAATTCATTCAGCACATCTCCTGGTCAGACCTCCACAGTGTGTTCAGTGGCTCCATGGATGTGCTTGAACTAAACTTCCAGTGTAAGGGAAGTGCTTCCACTACATCTTGTAGTTACCAAATATACACATAAGAAATCTACTTGCAGGTTCTTCTTCCTTCCAAGGGATATATCAATTTCATAGAATTACAGCAAGTGGTTTCTTTGGGTAGACACACAGCTGCAACATGAAGGTGCCAAGAACTTTTAACTACAGATCTATTGAATTTACACACTTGTGCTGTTTTTTAAGTTGTAAAGTCACAGTCTTGTACCTTGAAGGGCAAACCTGAAAATGAGATCTTCACCCTAGCTCTGTTTAAATGGCCCCAAAAACCCAGCAGCTGTGCATACCCAAAGCAGGGTCTGAGAGAAACTCAGCACAGCGCTCTGGCTGCAAAGCACAGAAAGTAAACACCCTCAAGGGAATCGGGAGATTTATTGGGTTTAGTATGAGTGTCCTAATTCCACACTATTTGGTTCAATTAGTCATTGCAAGTAGCCTCAGAAATGGGCTCAAGGAGTGATCAAAGGATCATGTGAAAGGTACATACTGTAATATGCTGTCAGCCAGGCTACACACACAATGGCAGCAGACCCTTTTCGAAGTGGTATTCAGTGCACTGAGTTGATTAACTGTTTGACTTTCAAGGGGAGTTCAGTTTCCTCTCTGAGTAATGTAATTTACCATATAACGACAGGTGCTTTAAGATAAGACACTGCAACAATTTGGTAACTCTGACACGTGTAAGGATGGCAGCCTGTGGCCTGTCTGCTCTAAAGCATCCTCCCTTACTTTTAGGCACGCTCTGGCACGTGCTTGGTGACGCCTGAGAAGTAGATGTGTTGGGGGCTGTGATGTGTTGTTTTAATGTGTGTTGCATATTAAATAGCCGGAAGAGGTTGATAAAATGGTATCAGGACTAACTAGTACCACTGCCGCTCCGAGGGGAACTTCGCCCGGAGCAACCAATTCCAAACACTTGGTGCGTGCCAACCCCGAATCTCCCCATCTCCGTTTCGTCTGGTTCGATGGCTCGTTCGGGACACCCTGCCCGGCAGCGGCAGCCGGCGCACACAGGGCTGTTCCCGGGGCTCTGCCGTGCCCCCGCGCTGCCCGCCGGGTTGCCGGCAGTGCTCCTGCTCCAGCGCCGAACCCACCGGCCTCGCCTGGAGCAGGGCCGCTTCTCCACTCACCGACGACACCCGGAGCAGAGGCTGCCCGGGGGGCGCGGGGCCGCAGGGCTCGGGCACTGGGCCGCGGCAGCGGCGAGCTCGGATGAGATGCCCGGCACGGCCGCCGCCGCTGCCGGGAAAGCCACCGCCTCCGCGGCTCCCGCGGGCGCTGAGTGGCTGCGCGGCCGGGCCGGGGCGGAGCGCGGGGGCGGCCGCCGTCGTCCCGGCGCGGCCCCGTTCCCAAGCAGCGCCGAGGGAAGCGGCGGGCGGTGCCGGGCCAGCAGCCGCCGCGCCGCGCCGTGCCGGCCCTGGCTGACCCGGCCCCGCGCCATGGAGGTCGAGGCGGCCGCCGCCGCGCAGGTGAGAGCGCTGCCGCCGCCCCGGGCAGGCCCGGCCGCTGAGGGCGAGGGGCGGGGCGCCCGTCACGAGCTCGCGGAGCACGTGGCGCGGGCCCGCCCCCCGGAACGTGCTGAGTCACGGTAGGGGCGGGGCCGCGCGGCCGCGGGGGCCGGGCCGGGCCGGGGTCAGCGAGGGCCGCCCGCAGCCGCCGCCCGCAGCTTCGGGAGCGCGGGCAGGGCCAGGGGCCGGAGCCGCCCCCGAGGGAGCGGCTGGGGAGGTGCCGGCGCCGAAGGGGCTGCCCGAGCCGGGTACAGCCTCGAGTCGCTGCCCCCGGCGGGCCCGAGCGCTCCCGCTTCGCACTCGGGTGAGTTACCGCCGCTTCCCGCTGCTGCGGCCCGGGCCCGCTCCTGGGCTGTTGCACAACCGCGGGCTGTCCCGGCGCCGCTCCGGGTTCGCCTTGGCGTCCGGATCAGCCTGGCAGACGGGGTGCCCGGCCGGGGGCACCTCCGCCTGCTGGAAAGCCCCGCCAGGGCTTCGCGCACAGAGCAGGCGCGGCCGGAGTGGCCTCTGCCAGGGCGAGTGTCCTGCGGGCTCAGAGGTGTTTGTGGTTTGTACTCGTGTGCTGTGGAGCCTCTTCGCTCGAAGCCTGGGGGAGTTCAGTACTGTTGTGTTGCAAACTAGTTGCACAAGAGCTGTGTGAATAACTGAAAACATAATTGAACTCCATTATTAATTTATATAATTGTGCTTTTCTTGGGCGTTTGAATAGAAGCGTATCCTTAACAAAATGCTAGGTTTAAAGAAGTAATACTTAAAAATTGTTCGGGAGCTGCTTTAATTCTTTTCATACTGCAAAATTAAGACTCAAGCGTTCTGATGCTCTTCTAGTGTGTGTTGGCATGCATATGCTGTGCGGTAGAGTTTCTTCTAACGTTGTCCATGCTTTAGGATATGTAAGTGGGTACTTCCTACAGGTACTATGACTTCAGCAGTATTGGATGTACCTTTTTCTGTTCATTGGACAGTTCCTTTTGAGTCTTGGGCTGCTTGTAACACTTCTTGGCCCATCTTTTTCTAGCCCTGGGTAGCACAGCCATGACCTCCGCCTTGCCTCCTCAGTTTGTTGGCAAATACTACAACAGAAATCACTGTCTTGGCCTGTGCTACGTAAGCACAGGTTTTGGTTTGCCTGTATTATCCAGACACTTTCTGCCTCATTCCTGAGGTTTTGCCTGTATTATCCAGGCCCTTTCAGCCTCATTCCTGAGGTGCTCTTAACAGACCGATTCCTGCGTATATGATTCTGTACCTTCTTCCCCAATCCACTCTGACCCCCAGAAACCTTGCTTTTGTTACTCGTTTGCCTGCTTTGTCAAACCCTCTTTACTAAGCCACCTGTTGCACTTTTCCTATCTGAGCTCGGCAGCTGCTGATTGCTTCTCTTGCAGACCTAGCCTGAAAAGGCAGTGTGTTTTTTAGATAGCAATTTATCGTCATCTTTGACATATATAGTCCTAAGTGCATACATTAATTGAAAAATTCACATTCCCTGCACCATAAAATGTTCACTCAAACAAGGAGGGACACAATCTGCATTTAGCCCCTCAGATTTTGTAAGCCAGCAGATGGGAAGGGTGTTCTTAGTGTCTGTGTGCCTGGCAGCAACAGTTATAGCAGTGAAGGTGAGTGTGATCAAACTCCTTAACCAGAATATAAAACCTCCACTTTCAGCTATGTACTTCTGGGGGAGTTAGCAGAACTATTGCTTGCAATATTCCTGTAAAAAGTACTCCCTTGTTTTACCTTTCTGCCTGGAAAGAGGATGCACTTCTGTGCACAGAGGTAAAACGGAATGTTGCCTACATGGACCTCAAACCATCCAAGAAAAGATTGCAGTGGAACAGGTGGTCTGGATGTTACAAATCACACTTGAGAAGGTCGGACTTGGTAGCTTTTCTCTTCAGTAAATGTGAAGTTTTTGAAACGGTTTTCTGTAACCTTGTAAAAACAAGCCACTTAGTTATTAAGTGTTGAGTCTCACAACAAGAGGGCAAAAAGAATTCCCTTTCCAACACAATGAAACTGTGGGTTGCACTAGATTGGAAGTAAGGCTGATTGGAACAGCTGGCAAAACCAAGTGGACAAATAATTGAGTGTGCATGCAAGTGTATCTGTTAGGGTTTTTCTACCTAGAGAGCTGTCCTGAAGAGTCTCCAGCACAATTAGTGTGATCTCTTCAGTACAGAGGGCTTTAATGAGAAATTACACATACTTTTCTTTTTCTTGACCTGCTACATTAAATTGTCAAGTGAGTGGGTTTATTTTTATTCTCTAATAGCCTCTCATTTCCACATGAGGGTAGATTCTGTGGGAGAGTCGAACAGGTGCCCTACTCAGGGCTGGCAGCAAGTCTTTGCTCTTTGCTTGTTGGGTTGGTTTTTTTTAGTTTCTTGATAATAGATTTAATAACATTATTGAATAGGAATATGTACCTGTAGATACATCTATTCATGTATCTCTGTGGATGAAATTCAGAAATGCCTATATTTCTGAATATATTGTTATCTACTAAAACGTAGGACAAGTTTGGAGGAAGTACATGAGAGAGTATCACAAGCATTTCCTTAAGTAAAAATGCATATATTTTGACATTTCCAGTAGTTCTGTGCTCACCATGCCATTGAGCTGTATTGGTAGAGCCTCCTTTCCTTCAGAAGAAAGAATATCTTTCGGTTAAGCCAGTGTTAGATATAATGCAGTGTAGCATGTTTGGCTGAAATGAATGTAGCCTAGCAGGAGCTGATCTTGTCAATCCATTCAGGAGAGCAGCTAATTGGATATTGTTATTAGTGTAGTAAATATCCATCACACAAATTCCTGTTCTGTAGCATGTCTTTAAAATGTGCCAAGAAATTAGAGTTGTATTGGGAACTGAGGGAAGTGCAACTTCATTGTCTCAGAAAACCTGACTATCTGACTTGAAGAAATTAATTTTTAGCGCTCAAAGTTGGAGAAGAGATTGGCTATAAAAGTTTATTGGGAAATGTTTGAAAGAGACCAAACTGGAATAAAAAAGAACATCCACTGTAAGCAGAAGGCAGCTGGCTGTTCTTGTGTGCGTTAAAGAAGTTGAGATGTCTTTATAGGACTGCGTGGGTGGTTAGGAAGGTTTGTGTTCATTTCCCACTAATGTTCATAGGCAAGAATAAATTTTGGCTTTCTGTCTCTTACTTTATTCTTTTTCTTTTTTAATTGAAAAAATAGGGATGTTACTCATCCTGAATAAGAATGCTGTAAGTTATGTATAACCCTGAAAGACAAGGAAATGGTTGAAAATTATTATTGTATCTATTATGCACCTGAATACTGGTTTGGTTTCTTTTGCTTTCTTTGCCTCTTAAATTTGCAAAGCAGAAAAATACCTGTTTGATTGGTACTGCTACTTCCGTGATCCTGACTGAAATGAATGTAGCAATAGCATCTTGAACATACTTATTTTGTTGAAAAAATGTCAGATACCTTTGCATAGTATGCTGGGCTTTGTGAGGTGATGTTGAGGAACAGTAGAAGTGGAAGGACCCAAGTGAAGTATTTGTTCTGAGTAAAATCAATTCATGCTATTCCTTTCTAGAGTTTTTCAAACATGGTTGTAAATTTTTTTTGTATTTGCTCCTTCAGTAGAATTAAGAAAATTCAAAAACAGTGAAAACTGTTGGAGTTTGTCACTGAAAGTTTTTGGAATGCAGCAGACTTTATAAGGAGAATGATAAGAGTCAATTGCAGCCTCAGAAAAGGGTGAACTTGAGAGAGAAAGAGAATATAAGGAAAGTCCAGATGAAGATGCCAGCAAATGATGCCACATGTACCCACACCTGTAACACTGGGTGTATGACTCATTGTGAAGAAGAAATCAGTTTGATTTTTGTATCTTGAGCACTCCTTTCTTTTTTTTCTCTTTGCAATTTTAAAGATAAGCTTTAAAATTACTAAACCATTCGCTAAATTTAGGTCAGTTTGTGCAAGTGTGATGTATTTCCAATGATTGTCTTGGCTGAAGTCAGTGCAGTACAAGTTCAGGCAGTAACCCATTGGCATGAATTAAATATTAATCCCCTGCTGATTGAGTTGCAGCCAGCAAGAAGTCCTGCGAAGTCTCTGGGTTAATCGCCTGGTTAAAGTTTGCTTTGGCCTCCATCTCATTCCAACCCTAAGTAAGCTATTATTTTAATGTAGCACATTCCTAGAAAACTTGAAAGGGTTTGAAGTCTGTTCAGTTTTCTGACCCAGTATATTATACCAAAGTTGGACTTTGTGCCACAGAATGCCACTCTAGGTGAAGGGGAAAGAATATGACACCTTAGTCGGCTCAGTCCTTTCTCAGCAATAAACTGTTTTAATTGGTTTTGAAAACACTTCATTTGCTACCTCTGCAAGTCTTTCAATATGACCAGTGAGAAGTCATGGAGAAGGAGCTGGAAGTCATGACTTTGAATTTGGATTATCCAAGGATGACTGATATACAGTGAACCACAATGCCGCTCAGGGTTGCTCAACTGCAATTCTTTTATGGCATATTTGTTTCATTAAGGTAAACAATTAAACCAGCGGTAAGAACTGAAGGCAGCAATGCTATCTGTAGTGCATAAAACTGCTGAAAATGGTGGAAGGCTTATCTGGAACAGATACTGGAAAATGCTTTCAATTCAAGATAGGTATTGTGTACTTTTAGCTTTCCTACCCAGTAACTGCTTTCTATATGGGAAAAGCAAAGCTAGTGATAGTCATGTATTAATTGGCAGTAGCAAGAATTAATTATCTTATAGCACTTAAGCTTTTCTAAAGAGCCATGATACTGCTCTGTGCAGCACAGTAGTGAAACAATCAGAGCAACACCTATTTTTCTGTATCTGTGATTTCTAAATACATATTTCTTAATTTTTGTTTACTATTCTTTAAAATAAGGAAATTAAAAAATATATTCCCCATTATATTATCTTGTTTTAATATTCCTTTAGTTTTACTTTGACATGAGTATGCCAACAGTGGCCATTTCAAATGGAAGCAAAGTCTCTCAGAACCATACATTTAAATTAAGTATTAATTTGGCACCATACCTTTAAATTAAATATTAATTTGGGTAGCCAGGCAATCTGTAACAACATCTAGTACAGGTAAATGTGTTTAATTATTTGACTGCTTTGGAGAGGAGCATTTGTCTTTATCTTATGAAGGATCTTCTGATTTTTGTTTTTTGCCATTTTGAGTTCTTCGTGAAATATTTTTTCTGTTTTCTTTCAGTGACACATTTATTTTTCAATGTTACATGTCAATAAATTGCCTTTGTATTTGCCTCTTAATTTATATGTTAATATGCACTTTAATATTCACTTTGAAATATTTAGATTTTTGACATGTTGTTCTGTAGATCTTGGAAAGCTATTAGGAAATAATAAGAGTGTTGATAACTCAAAGTTAAGTTAGCATTGTCCTATCAGCAGAGTATACCTGCTGTTCAGTAGTGTATTACTAAACCCTAGCACAAGTACTAATTGGCACAGCTCTAGTAGAATGGGTACAGCTTAGAAATAATACTTATGTGGCTGCAATTTTTGCACTACAGGTGCAGTTGAAGTTTTTTATTATATCGGTTCCGATTTGTGATTTTGGCCTGATTAGCTGCAGTTTTTATACTGGGAAGAAGGAATATAAAACAGTGTTGGTTTAGCAAAGTTGTTTGGAATATAAATGATTATTAATGTTTTCTATCTTTAAATGTAAACTAAACCTAAACCATTTCGTAAGATATGTCTTAGTTGTGGATGCTGTTGCAGTACTGAGGGAGTTGAAACCATTCAACATTGTACATGTTAGACTTTTAGCCTAACTTTTAGCCTAACTTCTGCAGTATTATTATTAGCAATCTAGTTAAAAAGGAGAAGAGAAAGGGAAAGAAAGTTCCTTTAAGATTGAAGTTGCAGCAACAAAGTTATGCAAGATCAGTTTGAAACCATCTCTTTAAAACCTTTTAAGGAAGTGTCTTCTGTATTGCTATGAAATGTAAAGATATCACCTTTTCCCTCCATGCCCCCACTTCTGTCTTGCAGTTTCAAAGTTTTATTGCTGTTTGCTGTATTGATTTCACATGCTGTCTCTTGTAAGTATAACAAAAAATTCCACTCCTGGAGACAGCTTGCGAAACAAAGTTTGCATACTTGAGAAATTGACTCAGGAGAAGCTTGGTTGATAGTGTGCCTGTAGGAGGAGGTTTGTTTTATGATTAAGGGTGTGTCTGTTTGCTGTGTTTGAAAATTAATACCTACAAAATGTTAAAGCAGTGACTTTTCAACAGTTGAGTTGTGTGAAAAGTTGCTGTGACTTCGATTTGCTTCCTGGTCAGATCATCACCACCATTTTGCTGTAAAGAGCTATGATAAAAAGATTACGGGGGTTTTTGTTTGTTTGAAACCTTGTGGTAAAATGAGTATCTTCCTACTTATTTCTGTAATTAGGAGTGGAAAGCTTCCTATGTTGCTTGGGCTCCCCATTGGGAGATCCCCATTCAGAATTCCCAGGCAGCATGCGGTTGGTGCAGGTCTGCCACTGGCAATGCTGCCTGCTCCCCCCATGTGAGAGGGGCAGTTTTAATGTCTGCTCTGCAGCCAGCCACCTGGCTGGGGGCACTTCATCATTTCTTCTTTCTGCCTTCAGGAGCTGTTTGCTTGAGTTACGTGCTCTTTGGTAAGAAGGCTGAATTTTGTTCTAAATCAGGGTATTTCCAGTTGGATTGCATGCAGTTATGTGACGATGACGTGTTCCACGATCAGCTGGGTAGCAGAACAATGGACAAGAGAGGTTGGCAGGGATGAGTGGGTGGCTCTGAAGGCTGGTGCAGCTCAGCTCAGAAGGGTAAGATTTTTGAATGCTTCATGGGTGGAAGGAGAACAGGGAGCCTGTAGCAGCAGAGGTCATCCAAGATCTGTCAGTAGGGGCATTCCACCCCATTTTTTGACACTAATGCTTGACTTCACCACAATTACAGGAGGAGTCCCTGATATGTCTGCACCAGTGCAGATAATATAGTCATGTTCTTGGTACAAAGTTACTGTAGACCCTGGTGCAATCTGCTGTGAATTACTTCACATGAGATGCATGGACATGTTTTCTGGTTTATGACACAGAATTATATTCACACTTGCCTTTGTTTCTACTGTAGATGGGTCTTGAGGTCTGTGTCATCTGAGGAATTTCTTGAAGATTGTCCCATTGATATTTGTAAAAGAAATCAAAAAAAACCTGAGTAAACTTTTGAAACAAGTAGGATTTAAGATGCCAAAGAATGATAATAAAAGCAAGTCACTAACAAAAATGGTGCTAGTAAAATAGCATAATATGAAAACCAGAACTTGTATTTGAATCAAAATTATGATTTCTGACACCTGGTCTTCCAAATTATTTAAATTTAATTATTTGGCTATGGAAATGCACATTGTACTTATGTGTCTTATAGCTGTGTAACAGCTATAACAGGTTGTAACAGAGAAGTACAGCACAGTGACTTCCAATACTGTGCTTTCTATTTTGGTTTTAGTATTTGGATTAGAATGTTTTCAGGTTAGTTCTTCAATTAATATGAATTGTTGTGACTCAGTGAAATGTTGTAGTGCCATGGAATCTTTTGTGGCTTGATTTGTAATCCTTTAACATCGACCACTTCAGGAGTCTAGTCTGCGCTGACCGCTCTTGGGAATCTTTGCTCAGCTGACAGTGTGTACATATCTAGACATCTTTCATCTCTCAAAGTGTATTTTTGTCAGCAAAGTGAAGAATGGAAGCCACTTAAATAATAAAACTGTTAATGGAGTGCTTCAGATTATTCTGAAACTGTCACTAAGGTCAGACCCACAGAATTATCTTAAATTCAAAATGAAGCTTGGGATGAGAGTTTTTGATAAAATGGGCTATGAGTTCTCCTGTATACTCTAAGGGGACAGACATAGAAAAAGCCCCAAGGACAGTGGTAGGTGGTGGAGGCCCTTGATTTGGACGGGAGAGTTACTTATGGTTGAGTTTTGCAGTTTTGTTGCTCTTTTGAAGATACTGAGCATTACTTTGGCAAGAGGTATAAAACCATTTACGTGCTCTGGTTTATGCCTTGGAAGATGAATTCGATCCTTTTGCTTTCAGGATTTACAAATTGAAAAGTGAGGGCTGGGATGTACCACACAGACAAAGCTTTTGTTTTCTGCCCAGTTACTGTGCACTTCCTCAGTGGGTTTACCTCTTTTAAGCAAAACCTGTCATTGTGGACAGGAATGATAAATTGACATGTTGGCCCTTACTGAGCTTTCTGATTTAGCTGTTTAACTTTGCAGGACCTTAATGTGAAAGAGATTCCTGAAGCCTTTGTGGGGGCTGAAGATTTCTAGAGGCTTGCTTTTTGCAGATAAATGAGTGTATTACAAGTGCTTAAGAAAATGAGTAAAATCTGCCCTTGCTTCATTCTGTGGAAGGATAACTCAAGTATCTTGGTGTGGCTAGAGAAAAGGGAAAAGTGATACAAACTTTTTTCATGCAAATTAAATAATCATTTCTATGATGCTTTGTGTAAATTTAGGCAGAGTGTTTTTGGTCAATAGTACACAGCTGAATGGTGTTATTCTTGACTAAAGTATGTCACTAATGAAGACTGTTCGCAGTGTCAAATTAAGTTCACAGTGCCATTTAACCATGAATTACTCTTTTGGAAAAATATTGCCAGCACAGCTAAAATGTGCCCCTCTGGATACCCCTTTCTCAAATCTGTTATGATTCTGTACTGCCCAATGATGAGCAGTTGAATAGCAGTGTATTTTTGCCTCTTTTCTGGGTTTGGTTTCTTTTCCCCTTGCAGAAACCAAATTAGAAGTGTGTTAGAGGTTGAACACTCACAAAACCCCCCAACCTGCTTGTTTAGTGAGAACTGTGCACTGACTGAATTCCCAGCACTGTCTGTATGGATTATGTATGTGAAAAGGGCATGTTAATTGCAGGACCGACTCACTATTTAATACCTGCGCCCCATGGACTTCACGGGAACTGTGTAGCCTATGTACTCCGGCAGATGTAGGCACATCTGGAGCAAACACTGTTCCCTGCAATATAACCCTGTTCTTAAGCTTTTAGTCTTAAGATAGTACTCCTGGCTGATGAGCTGTTGGTGTGGAATTTCCTCGATGCAGCCACAGTAGCTGTCTGTTTCTGAAAGAGGGCTGCTGGGTATGTGCTAGCAGGAGAACCTCATTGCTTTCTAACTCACCCAGGTACTCCAGTTGCTTGCCACTGTAGTTTGGTCCACAGACAACAATAACAAAGTAAGTTGCTTGTGAGATGAGTGGGGTGGAAGTTGACAAGACGTGCCTCCCGTGGCATTAGAGTGTGCAGTGTCCCCATCCAGGCAGTGCTGCAGCTGTAGTGACCCTGTGACTCGCCCAGCCATCAGAAAAACGACAGCTGGAAATGGGGTTTTTAAACTAAGATGCCAATGCAGTGAAAACTTGTAATACAAGAAAGATATAATCCTGGAGAATATATGGACCCTCAAACACACAGTTTTCATGTTTGGTTTGAAATATGCTTTTCCAAAAGGTGTGAAATCAAAATAGTGGCTAATGGGGTATAATCCAAGATTTATACAACCTAATGTTATTTGCAGTTTTTTAGGTTCTTTCCTCTGTTCCTATGTTCATTTTGCTTCCTGATTTGTTTGATTTGACAAAAGAATGTACTATAATTTGACTGGATCATGTTTCCCAGATGACTGAGCCATTATTATAAACAAATCCTCTTGTGTATAAACTAGTGAGTATCCTGTGGCAATGTCTGCAGAGGACATGTTTGGCTAGGCATAGCGGAATAGCTTAAAGATAAAATTTTCTATATTGAACCCACAGTATTTGAAAACCAGTTACCTGTTAAAGTGGGATGCAAAGGCTTTTGTATTCCTGTGGTTAAAAGATCAGCAGTATTTTTCTCATATTATCTGTTTACATATAGGGTTTTATTGTTGTTGTATAAATGACAAAATTCAATAAATGCCTGTTTCATTATGATGCTGTTTTCACTTGGGAAGAAAAAAACCCTCCAAACACAAATAAAGGCATTAAAGCCATATTTTGTTTCAGGAAGAGCTGGTCTATCTGAGATGGCTGCTGTTTGAATACCTTTCAAAATGGAGTTATGTGGTGCAGTACATGGTGATTCGACAGCAGCTAGAAAGTCAGCCACAACAGAATTGCTCTCTTTACTTGTTGGGGCAGCACAGCAGAATTTTGTTGATGTATCAAGCAAAATCAAATAGACAGACTAACCCACTCCTGGTAAACAATCCCGTATTTTTGCCAGCCTCCCAAGTTCATTATGTGTAATAGATTGTAACTTGAATACATATTAACTTTTTTGCTAATATGGGTAATAGATTGTAATAGCAACTTGTGTAATAGATTGTAACTTGAATACACATTAACTTTTTTGTGCTTATTGACTTAATTTTGTAATGCTGCTGATGCAATATAAAGAAATAGCAAGTCAATAACTCTGTTAAGCTGAAAGAAGCATTCAGAATTGGAGTGTAAGGGACTGCAGCACTGCTAGCCAAATACACTGTGGAAAAGTGAAAATTGGATTAACACAATATAATTAAGACTGAAAAGGGAAAAGTAGAACCCATTTAACTAAAACAGCAAAGCTCTCAAAACATGTATGGCTCTCTGCTTTGGATACAAATGCTTCAGAAAGCACTCTGGGATGTCAGAAATTTTAGGACTAAGTTTGAAGAAGTGGGATGACAACCATGGCCATTTTTAGCTTGTTCTAAGCAGCCATGGTAGCACTTGTAAATATGGGCATAATTCAGTTTATTTAAGAAAAATTCATTGTAATCAGTTCACTATGTTAGACCTTACGCTGTCTTTTCTTTATGACTAAGGCAGAAATAAGGGAATTTGGAGCAGATAACAATGCATGATAGATCTGGTCCTCAGCACTAGAGGATAACTTTGGAAAAAACAGGTACTGGACAAAGAAAATATGTACCAATGTCAAACTAAAGATACTGCTTTCTGTAAGCCATGCAAATGAGGCTGTGGATTTGGGATTTCATTTTTTTTTTAAAGTACGTTGAGGTGGCATCAGTCCAGACCCCATTCAGCCTCTGGAAACCAACACTCTACATTAAACTCCTACTAAACTACTATTTTAAACCCACCATCTCAAATATGTATTGATTAAACAATTTAGAAAAGCACAGCTGCTTCTGGAGTGTCTGAGATAGATCATGAAACAGGCTTCTGCAGAAAGATCTGCAGCACTGAGCAAGAGTCCCCTGATCTGTACTGTAAATGGTCACCTCAAAGCAGACCAGATGTTGAGGGAAAAGGACATAGATATGTGTTTCTGCCTGTTGGTGACGAGACTGAGCCAGAGAGGAGAGTGTTGCTCCTGCTGCTGTGCCCCAGGCTGGGAGTCCTGTGAGGCACTTGCACATGCCCAGTATTTTAGGGAGTCTCAGGGAGGTGGGGATTGATTGATTTTGCAGAATAAGAGAGCACTTACCAGAGTGAAGTAAGCTGTTGTGTGTCCTTCCTTTTCCTCTTTGCTGTGTTTCTGATGTAGGTGTTTACCTATTTTGGTCTTGCTTTACTGTTAGCATTAGTATTTTGCAGGTTTTGGAATTGAAATAAAGTTAGTACATTAATGACCATAAACAGCCTTCAACAGCTATTTTTTATTGCAGTTACATTCTTGCTCATTTTACGTTCTTCAGGCTTAAAGGAACTTGTCTTTTCACTACACAGGGTGAAAAGAAATAAATACCTTGCTTTTTACAAGGTATATATGAGGTGTATTTTCTCCCTGGCAGTTTGGAAAACTTACTTGCCATGGAATGCCTTCAAGAAAACCATCATATTGAGAGCTGTACACAACTTACAGACTTAGACTTTGTTGATACATTCCTGGAGTATGACATTTTGGCTAAAATACATAAATAATCCACCTCTCAGAGGAGTTGTTTCTGGAGTGAGGGATGGGATAATGGGTGAGTAGTATCCAGAATTGTACTTCCAGCCAGGCAGAACTTCTCCAGGCTTTGTCGGAGTAATGCCCTTAGACGAGGCTTGTAGTGAAGCTTTCTTAAGAATGCTGGACAATCCAGCCAAGAAATTTTCAACTAATCTAATTTGTAAGTGTAGACTCTAACAACTTGACATTTATTAAGATAGCTTGCTGTAATACAGTGGGAGGTACAGTCTGGAATATGAGATGTGTGTTAGGAGAAAATAGAAATTTGCATACATAGACTTAACATTTCAGGAACTGATCTTATCTGGCTCTGTTGGGGCAGAAAAATGTCCCAGTAGGCATGGACAGCATTTAACAGGGTTATTTATAAAGACAGGGAGTGAAAATTCTCTTACAATATCACTCCTTTAAAGCTAGGGGTTTTCAACCCATTTTGAATCCTTTCATAGGTAAGTTAGGCTGCCAGGGCTTTAAGAGTGTTCTGTGGCTCAGGCATCCAAAGACTTTAGGACCAGGAGGAGGGAATGGGCACGAAGAAAGAGAAGCAGACTGGTGCAATGTCAAAACATACTGGTTTAGTGCCAGTACAGTCACACCAGTGTTAGATGGCACAAGTATGAAAGACAGAAAAAAGGCATCCCCTTCCATCCATCCAAGCACCTTATTTCCTTCCAGATTTCTCAGAAGGTCTTGGTGAAAAATATGGGATAGCAGACAGCTCTGCAGGGCAGTCGGGGATTTGACCTCGTGTATTCACAAATGTCAGGTTGCTGTCATCTGGCTGTGTTTGACAACTGTCCATTCTGTCACACTCCAAACGCTGAATTCAGACGTCTGAAATTGCTATTGTACTCCTCTCCCCACCAGTGTAAGTAACTTCTGTCATTCCCTGTCCCCCATTCTTCCTGATTTTTTTTTAAATTTAGAGTTTTGGGCTAACTTTATCTGCTTTCTGTTCTCTCTTAAACATAAGGCTTATGTGTCCAGAATTTTCTTCTGTAACTGTAAGCTGTAATTAAGAAACTTACCTTGAAAAATATTTAGAAAACAAAACAGTAGTTATGGAAATGCCAGAGATTATCCAAAAACATTAAATTATTTATAAATAAATCTTAAAAATGACTTAAAAATCAGTTTCTCCAGAGAATAATGAGATGAAAACCTTTGGCTGTTGCTTCCACTGAACTTTTCTTAAGTGATAAGATGCTGCCAGTACAAGCTCCTCTTGTACTTGCCTTACTACTTGATGGCCTCCTTTTTATTCTTGGCTTGAAGTGTCTCACTTGAGCCTGTCTCACTTCCAACACAGTTTTTTTAATTAAAGCAGAAATGTGAGGTGCTTTTTTCCTCATTCCCTTCACTTCCTGGAACACGTAAGTGATAAGATAAAAAGTGAGGGATACTTTGCCCTGTCTCTTTCTGTGGGTAAGCTGTAGGAATGTTTCCCTGCTCTTGATGCAGTGCTGGCCTGAGCTCCCAGCTGGATGCCATAGCCATTGACTCTTGCTCTTCTATTGACTCCTGCTGGCATGGGAAGTCATCTGTCTTTGAGGGGTTAGGTGCTAACAGATCATGGCAAAGGAAAAAAAATCCTTGTCTGGTGGGAGATTCTTCTCGTGTTATCTCAGTTTATGGTGCAAAAGGCATGATTTGAGAAGTAAATGCACAAAGCTCACAATGCACTCTGTATCCAGGGGATAGCTTACAATGGGTTGAAGGAGTTGAGATTATTTCTCTCCTTACACTTGGGCTGCTGGATGTTTCCATTCTAGCAAGGCTACCTGTCAATGGCTCATATTCCAAATAACACCAAAACCAGTCAGATAAACCAGACAGAGATGAAACAAAAGATTAGCATTTTGTTTAAATCACAGAATTCAGTCCATGAAAGTAACATGAAAACAGGGTCTCTTTCCTTTGTTTACCCTTCTGCAAACATTTGCTTAGGAGCAATAAGAGTTAATTGTCAAACTTTACAATGTAGTCAGAGATTTTCTCATAAAATGTATAACAGACTCTGCCCAGATGGCAAATGCTGATATGTAAATCTAAAACATGAAAATTTCCATTGAGGGCCAGATGGTGGCTTAATGTGAATTGTTTAACATTTATGTTTATCTTATTAAAAGTGCCTTTATATGTCCAAACTAAGCTATCAATGTGGTTGGAAGAGCATATCACTAAATGAACAGAAAAATCAAACCATCAGTACAAGGCACCTCCTGCTTACGTGGATCATGGGAAAGCAGACATGTCTTCTGTTGAGAGAAGTTGTTTCTCTGTCTTCACAATTGTGAAGAAAATCAAACTGAAATCAACCAAAATCAAATGACTGTTTGTCTGCTTGGGAAAAGTCTTAAACCCATACAGTTTTCTTCAAAGTTAGAAATGTTGGATGATGGTAATCTGCAAGTTGAATCCCATAATGCATTTGCCCTTGGCCAAGTGTTGGTGTTCGGAGGGAGAGAGCTGAGCTCCAGGCGAGGGGGAAGCACCACGGCTGCAATCCCTTCTGGGCACAGGCCGGGCTCTTCCTGCGTGGCCCCTTGGCTCTGCCAAGCCCATCATTTCCTCTGATGCAATCCAAGAAATTGCACAACGGAGGAAAGAACAAGTGGGCGCTTGTGGAGGCTGTCACATGAGGCTGCGCCTTTGCAGTAAATGTGTCTGATATTCAGGGAAGTGGTCAGCCTTGCTCTGAAGGGCAGCAGCCAGCTCTGGGTCAGATGAATCTCTCACAGGACTCTTGGTGCACGTGTTCCAGTTTAGAGGCCAGTCTGTGCTCATTTGTCCCTCCAAATGAGTCTTTCTGAGACCAGCACGTCGTGTTGAGGCATCTGAAAACCAGCGGGTCGCTCTTGCACAGGAGAGGAAAGCACATTTTAATAGCTGTAGTTTTAACCCTCCAGGCATTGAGTACACTATTACTTCTGGGATACTTTCACAGCAGAAGGGGAAAATTGCCTCAGTGGTGAACCTAAGGTAGAATGCCTGTCTCTGTGGGTACCTCTGTGTATGTGGGTGCTGGTGTTCGACAGGGCAGGGAGATAAAGAGGAAGACTGTGGGGAGGCTAAAGGAACAAAATTGCAAAATGTTTGCTTTAGACTGCAAGGGTTTTTTTAAGAGTTCTTTGCCATTACCGCGTGCTTGTGGTTGTGATTCATTCCTCAGTGAATCACTTGTCAGTGTTGACTCCCTTAACTTTAACCTGAGGCTTTGGACTAATGACCAGAATACTTTTTTTTCCCTTGAAAAGGGAAGTATTACTAAAAGCATTGGTTGAAATTATAGATAAGTGTTAAGTGGCAGGTTAATATTTAAATCAGTGTGCTGTTAGATACTACATATCAGCATATTGACCAGAAGAACACTTCTTCCGTATAGCCCATTTATGTTAAGAGTAATAGTAGTTGAATTATTATTCAAAGTTAAGACTAACATTGCTGTATTTATGTACAACTTTTCAAACTGAAAATAGGAGGGCTCTTTTCCAGTTACATGTTGGTAACAAAAACAAAACAACCCATCCTTTTGGATTTAAGCATCACTAGCACAACTAAATAAAATTTAAAAGTGCTCCTGACAAGCAGTGCCCTCCAGGGTAGAGCATGACGCTGTTTGGCACAGCTCAACTCTCTGCTAGAGATAAGACACTGACCTAAATATGGTCACTCAAAAAATAGTGACAGGAGCCAATCAGTGCTGTCATATTTGTCAGACAACAGCTCGAGATCCTGACAACCTTGATAAGTACAGGAGCATATTCATTCAAAAAAAGAATCCTGAACTGACTGCTGCACACACAAAGTGGTGTACAGCCACAGCGTTTTTGGTCAGCCGGTGTCTTTGGAGACATCTCATCCCACAAAGGAGGCAGCACCCAAAGCTGCTTACTTTGATAATGAATGTTGCCATTAGAATGGCTGAAAGAGGTAATAGCTGTGTCCTATGTTTTTGTACTAAGGCTACATGGATTTTCTTCTTAAGGAAAATGTGTTTTGCCTTCTGTAGCTACAGAAAAAAAACCTTTTGTTTTTCATGGTTTAACCTGAAACTGAGCAGCAGTTCTTCTTGTGCATTATACACACACATGCACAGAAAAATCTTTTGAGTCACATTTTTAATGGTGCTTTGTAAATGAATAATTCTGAAGTGAGCCCTAAAATCCAGATCCTGCAGTTTTATCCAGAACATATTGCAAATGCTCAGAGATTAGGAAGCACTTTTGGATCTGCTGCAGAAGGAGACACTGAGCAGCTGGTAAACTACTGGCCCTTAATGAAGCTATACCATATTGCAGCATCTACAATTACTGCAGAACTTAATTAGTTCATTTTACCCTGCCAGTCTGGAAAGACCAAACATTGTCTTGGGCAGCCACTGTAATAATTTCAGCTTCTTCATTGCTGGCCATTAAAGCCGAGTTTGGTATCTCCCAGCAAGGTATATTAAATATATTTTAGATTTGGAAGTGCCTGCATTGTGTTACACAAAGATATTTTATGTTAATTACCCAATTTTAGTAAAAAAACATTTTTTTTTAGTTATTAGTAGAAGTTCATGCCATGTGGAATGAGGACACTGAATTGGTTTGTTCAGACGTGGACTTGGCCTAAAGCTTTTTGCCATAGCTGTTGTACAGATGTGATCATTTTGAATGGCAGCATGAGCTGGCATTCAGGTTACTTTGCTTCTCTGTTTGAAATTAACCTTCAGAGAGAAGGGAATGTTTTAATTTGATACGATGGCAGAGAAATTCTATCTTGGGTATAGAGCTGGTGGGTGAATCAGGAAGGTTCTGTTTGAATGAAATGCAGTATTTGGTGTATTACTTGTATAGTTTAATCTGATGAGGATGCCCAGCACTGAACATTATTTTCACATGCTGCGCTAAAGGGGGCATTTTAATTTTAAGCATAATAAAACATGATGTAAAATCAAAAACTTCCAGGCATCAGCTAAATAGTTGGCATTTACCCATCTGAGAAATGTGGCTAGCAAGTATTAAAATTCTGTATCAGCAGGCATACAAATTGATACATTTTGAGTGTTAGAGTGTTTTCTACATAGAAGAAAATACTCTAGACTTCAGCCCTAAGAATATTGACTACTTGAACAGTAAAAAACTAAATCAAAATAATCCACTAACCCCCTTGCCCCCTCCCAATAAAAAACCTTGATCCAATAAATTAAAAGTAATTGTAGCCATAGCAAATAGTATTAAGCAATTGCTCTTTCCTCGATAGCAGAATTCCATTTGGACTCCGTGATGAGCCAGGGGCCATCTCATTAACAGTATTTGAGACCCTGCAATCACTGTTTATACTCAGCTGCTCCAAACCAGCCACATTTAGAACATCAACACAGACTAAGCTTTAAATTACAATTTTTTACTAATAGTCTAAATAATTTTCTTTAGTGCTAGTGATGTTATGTCACTTGGTGTCTTTGAAACCAGATTCTCTTGCAGCTCTGTTCTGCTGATCTTTAATACCAGAATGGAACATTACTAATCCAAAATACATTTTGCATGGCTATTATGGTTACTTCAGGAAGCCTCCATCATATTTCTAGGCAGCTTTTGCAGTTCTACAAGAACATGTGAAAAAAAAATTTACACGGTCAAACTTCTCCATTTCTCTCTTTTCACCTAAAAATTACTTTCTTTGTGACAAATTCATTCTGTATCTTCATGTTTTCCGTGAGACAAGTCAAAAACTAATATATTTATCCTCTGGCTAGTTCCTGTATTACCTTACCACTTGTAATAAATTCTTGGTTTCTGTGAGCCGCTGTGTGGGCCACAGAAAGCAAACCACCAGATCACACACTTCAGAAAGGTCATATAGAGCCATGTTCTATGTTGATAATTTTGTAGGATTAAGAGAATAAGCTTCAGTTCCATGAGTCTGCCCATTTGACTCAGAGATCTGAAGCTTTGCTGTTGTTCTAAACCAGTTCTGCCTGGGAGGAACTTGCTTAAAAAAAGCATTTCTGTTGCAGGATATGAACTTGATTGACATCCTTTGGAGGCAAGACATAGACCTTGGGGCAAGACGTGAAGTTTTTGATTCTAGGCAGCGGCAGAAGGAGTATGAACTCGAGAAGCAGAAGAAACTTGAAAAGGAAAGACAAGAGCAGCTCCAGAAAGAGCAGGAGGAAGCCTTGCTGGCTCAGCTGGAGTTAGACGAAGAGACAGGTGAATTTGTTCCTGTGCAGCCAGCTCAGTGCATTCAGTCAGAAAATACTGAGCGACCCGTTCCTTTCTCACAGGTAAACTCCAGTGGTTTGAGTGTGTTTAACCCTTTTTCCATTAACAGGAAGGCATAATGCTAGTGGCTGCCTAAAATGAATTTGCATGTGTTGCTGTAATGGAAGATCTTCTGTTACTCAAAGATGCAGTAACCTTTTTTCATAACTTTCCTGTTTAGACTACAGAGCCTTCAAAACCAGAAGCTGAGGCCTTGTCCTTTGATGACTGCATGCAGCTTTTGGCAGAAGCATTCCCATTTATAGATGAGCATGAGGTAAAAATGCACAGTTCAGTGGTTTCATGGGTAGTTTTCCACAGGGTCAGTCTCATGTCTTCTCTGACTAAGATTTGTCTTCACCATAAGACTAATTTGTGATCTTTCTCCTCAAGCTGGCCCCAGCTGGCATAAAGCAGTGAGTAGGCTTGAGCTTATTTTTATAATATTCCACTATATTAAAAAAATGCTTTTCCTAAGAAACACCTGTTTGTTCTGCAGAAATGGTAGAACTCCAAAAACTAGGTTTTTGCTTTGGAAAACGCACATTTGATTTTTTGAGTGGGTTTTTTAGTTATCGTTGTTTGTTCGGCTTTTTAATTGTTTGTTTAAACCCTTCAGGCTTCTTCAGCTGCATTTCAGTCAGTGGTTCCTGCTCAGGTCAATAGCAACCCAGCCTTTGTTTCCTCTGATCAAACTCAGCCACCTGAATCCCCTGATCTAGAACAACCCACTGATGCAGAGAATATGCAGAACATAGAGCAAGTTTGGGAAGAATTATTGTCCCTTCCAGAGTTACAGGTTAGTATGACAAGCACCTGAAAAACAAAGCATGTTATTTTTGGAGGACTGTGGTACTTTGGAGAAGGCAGTACAACAGCATCTGAACAGATGGTGACTATGACTTGGTTTCTACACCTGTAGGATGTTTATAAGTCAATATAAGCTTTAATTTTTTTCAAAAAGAGTATATTGAAAAACATGTAGAAAGCATGAAATGAGTTGTTTATGGATAAGCCTTAATGAAACACTTCTCAGCCAGAACTTCCTCATGTTTGTGAGGAAAACAGCAAGTCACTGTTTGCCTCTGTGTGGTACAGCGTGACCATCGTTAAAATGCAGCTGCTCAGAAATGGACACTGCTGAGTCATGGATCTACAACAGAAATTGTTTTCACAAGTGTTACTGTAAATGTTGGGGGCTTTTTGGCAGTGTCCAATTGTGTGAATATGATTACTTTTGCATTCAACTTTTATCTAAGGAAAAGGTTTTTTAAAGCTGATAATAGACTATATATTTAGGTACACAAAAGAGTCAGGTATATTTATATTAATGCTGTTCATACATATTCAGTAAGAACTTATGTAATGTACATGAACTGGATATTTCAAAAGAACAAAAGAGTCACTTTGCTAATACAGAGAATATGTAGGGATTTTTATCCTATGTTTATATTTCTATTTTCTTTATATTTGATTATAAAACTGAGTAAATTTATTTTCAAATATATTACTGTAGAATGTCATCAAGCTTTCCAGCATGCTGCTGCTCTACTTTATGCTGTTAATGCAAGAGATGACTGCTTGGTGGAGTGCCCATAAATCTGAATCATATTTCAAAAAACTAGAGTGAAAATTTGCAGGAGCTGAATTTTTCCTGCCACTCTCCCTCTTCCCTTTGTCTTTTTTTTATTTTTTATATTCTTCTAGTTTTCTAACCTGATTACTCTGTTAGGCTTAAATGCCCCACATAAGTAACAAGGGCAATTGGCTGTGAAGAGGCAGCAGTAATGGTGAAAATACATTAGGAAACCAAAACAAAATAATATATTGCAGTAATTCTGAATAGTAATTGAATAATTTTCTTGAAAAAACAGATAATTAAAATGAGGGCACTGCCTTTTACAAATTATGTTTAGAGAAATGGAAAAATAGAGCTCTCACATTGAAAATCTTAGCTTAAGCCATGAACAGCCTCTACTTAAGTAATTCTTGGGGGACAGCAGGCCTGCTTATTTCAGCTTCAGTTAGGCAACTGCCAGCTCATTATAAATTTGTTCTTGTAGCCAGTTAAAGCCCATCAGTGGAGCAGTCTGACACTCACACTGGTGTTAGCCAGCTGAACTATTGTGTTTGCCTGGCTCCATGTTAACACTTTTCTTACTTCAGCAAGAATTACATTGCTCTGTGCTGAAAGATCCTTCATTCAGTAAATCCTAGAAGAATCTTGTTTTTGAGGAACTGTGACATGAAAGTAATAGTGCTAGAAGTTATTGTTTGCTGTACATGCTCATTAAGTCTCATTCAGGAATTTTACATTTCTGTACTCATGCCATTCCTGGTGGTGCTTGTGAGAAGTTCAGACCTGGCAGCTCCAGGATCCCCCCTAGCAATTACCAGAACAGGAGGGCTCCATGCAGTTTCCAGAACACATTGGAATGGGTGTCTTCAGCATCTTGCTCTGAGCCTGAGAGGCTCTGCTCTCTTACTCTAAAATGCTTTGTCCAGAACAAGTTATATTGTGCTCTTGCTTTGGTATCTGTCATCTTCCTTGACTGCCTCTTCACAGCACAAGGGTGCTGCATCTAGACTACAACAGTGTTATAAAACCCCTTTATGTCCATGTTGATTGCTATTTAATGCTTTTGGGTTGTAGAAAAGGATTTTATCAATTGCAGATGTGTTACTCAACTTCTCCCTTGCATTCCCCATCTAGTGCCTGAACATTGAAAATGATAACTTGGCTGAGGTGAGCACAATCACGAACCCTGAAGCCAAGCCAGCAGAGATGCACAGCAGCTGCAGTTACTGCAGCTCATTACCCATGCTGAAAAAAGACATTAACTGCAGTCCAGATTTCCTGGATGGTATGGAGGGCCCCTTCTCGGGCATTTTGCCACCAGAAGACACCAGCCAGCTGAGTGTGAACTCTTTAAATGACACATCCCCTTCAAACCCTGATTTCTGTGAGGATTTCTACACCACGTTTATTGATACAAAGGTGAACGGTGATGCAGCAGCAACGAACACTATCAGTCAATCCCTGGCAGACATTTTAAGTGAACCTATTGATCTTTCTGACTTTGCACTGTGTAAAGCTTTTAATGGCGACCACTCAGGGACCAGAGCAGAATGTAACGATTCTGACTCTGGTATTTCACTGAATGCAAGTTCCAGCGTAGCGTCGCCGGAACACTCTGTGGAATCATCTGCCTATGCAGATAAGACTTTGGGTTGCAGCGATTCTGAAATGGAAGACACGGATAGTGCTCCTGGAAGTATGCTGCAGAGCAGTGCTGGTGTGTACTCTTTGCACCTCCAGGATCGAGTGTTTTCTTCCTTAGGGCCAAGCACTCAAAGACCAAGTTTGCCACGTACAACCGCACCAAAGAAAGAACTCCCTCCTGCTCCCAGCCAACCCAAAGCTCCCTTCACAAAAGATAAACCTCCAGGCCGCCTTGATGCTCATCTCACAAGAGATGAGCAAAGAGCAAGAGCGCTGCAGATCCCTTTTCCTGTTGAAAAAATCATCAATCTCCCCGTTGCCGACTTCAGTGAAATGATGTCTAAGGAGCAGTTCAATGAAGCCCAGCTTACACTTATTCGAGATATACGCAGGAGAGGCAAGAACAAAGTGGCTGCTCAAAATTGCCGTAAAAGAAAACTGGAAAATATAGTAGAACTGGAGCATGATTTGAGTAACCTAAAAGATGAGAAAGAGAAATTGCTTAAGGAAAAAGGAGAGCATGACAGGAGCCTTCATCAAATGAAAAAGCAATTCACCACCTTGTACCTCGAGGTCTTCAGCATGCTACGTGATGAAGATGGAAAGCCTTACTCTCCTAGTGAATATTCACTGCAGCAAACTAGAGATGGCAATGTCTTTCTTGTTCCTAAGAGTAGGCAGTCAGGGACTAAACTTTGAAGGGCAGTACGGCTGGCTCCTGTTCTCTGAGTTACCAGTTTGGTATCATTATCATGATAGTTTTTACTGTGAGGTGGAATGCAGAATTAAGTAATATTTGTCAAGTTTATGCAATGATAATTTTGAAGTTGTTAATTAGTTTATGAAAGATGCAAGTTGAAAATTAATCACATAATGCAGATGGGCATACACAAAATTTTTAATCTGACTTTATAACAGACATTGCCTTCTTATAGCACCACTTTGACTAGTTTCCATATATATGTAAATATTTAAATATGCCATATTTATATACTGTTCCTATCTATTGTTATATTCATAGATTTGATATATATATATATATATATATATAAATGATTTTAGCCTTCTGAATATAATTTCTTGCAAGACAACCAGGATGGCTTCTTATATTTTTTATACATATGCAATAGTGTTCCCTATTTTTCTTACACATTTATACTTGCTTTATATTTAATATATTAATTTAGTATAAAAGTTGACACTCAGTGTTTGATTTTGCCTTATCAGCTCATTAAACTTTTTTAACTCTACTTCATACACATTTATTTCCTTAAAGGAGAGAAATCCTTGCTAGTTTTTCCAAGACTAAGTCTTCCTCTAGCATAATTATCAATCACACAGCAGTGTGAGCATTACCAATGCTTCATTCAGCTTCATTTTAATAACCTTTGGAAAGACCATGTAACACAAAGTTTGCAGTCTATGCAGTCTCACATTTTTTGTTTTCTTCTTTGAACACTATGAAAATTCACGAGATTTTTTTCCAAAGGCATTTAAAATCTGTTAAAGCATTGTCAGCATTATGCATTTTTCCAGCTAAAATTTCTGTAGGCTTTTGAGCAATTCTCCTAGAAATACACTACTGTGCCTCTGACTTCAGTCAATGAGCATCACCTCTCCCTGCTGTTACTTTGGTGCTTATGGAAAACTGCATACTAGCAGCCATCCACCTGCTCTGTTTGGAATCTCTGCTCGGTGAATTGAAAAGCTTTGTGGAGTTTAAATTATGATTTATAAAAGAGCGAAAAATGGGCAAATAAATAGCATGGTTTTGTTTACTACTCAGAAGAACTCATTGCACTTGATTGGTTTGGATTTCTTCAATACAGAAAATGCATAATTTGTAAGACATGTTGATCTGAACATTAAAAACTCTCTTCATCCCTGTGCAAGTTCTAAAAGGCATGCTTGATCTGATTTTTTTCTTGCCACTGATGGTCCATATCATGGGTAGGCACTGGGGGATGCAAGACACTGCTGCCACTTAAAGCAAGACGACTAATCCATATTTGAAGATGGCAATTTCAGAGCATAGGCATCTAGAAGCACACCCAGCCATGGCCCCAGACAGTCAACAATGACACACAGTAACTCTTAAACACAGGCAGGGGCTGAATGCAAAGCACAGAGCACCAAAAATGCTCCTGGGTTCCCCTTGCCATTAACTATGCTATCAAATGTCTGTCAGATTCTCTCTACAGCTGCACTATAAATACTTTTAATTACAAATTGGCTATAAAACAGACATCTCAGTAAACTCCTGCCCTGCACTTTCATTTGTTCCTCAATTTCACTAATGTGAAAGCCAAAGGCAAACAGCATCCTTACAACCTTTGCAGGGACTGCTGTATTTGTACCATGCATTTGTCTAAAACATAATACCAAGATGCTTCTTCCGTTACCAAAACCAAAGTGCAACAACAAAAAACCTGCAGTTAATGCAGCAGCCTTGTTTGAATTTCATCAGCTGAAGAATCAGTCTAAAGTAACTTGGTCTGTTGGTCTGTGACAACTTGCATTCAGTTTAAACCAGTGTTCCGCACATCATCGCCACAGTGCATGCTGCTCCCGCATCAAACCCCCCAATATCATTGAGGAAAAAAAATCCACATTATTCATATATATAAAAACATCGGATTGCAAGTGATAACCTTTATTTTGTTACTATTATTACTGAGGTACAGAGTATGCTCGCAAATCTGAGTGCCTAGTGACACTGCCAAGTCAAAAGCCTCACACTGCTGACCTCACATAAACTGACAAGCTGCCACATGGAGACCATTTGTTTCTTGATCAAAATATCCCACTATGAAACTATTAAGAATAAAGCTGAAAAGCTGGCCTGAACCAAGGGTTTTTGGCTTGCAGTCTCAAGTTGGAAAGATGATCCTGTAATAAAATGTGTTGCAACAATTCTAGACCACTTAGTGTTCTTCACAGCACTAAAAAAAGGTGATGCCAACGCATTTTAGATTGTAAGTCATTTGACAATATACACTTTATTCTGATACAAAATTGAAATATTTTAACAAATTTTAATCCATTGTGGACTATACTGAAATTTTTAATTTCCATGCTATTTTAACTTGTTTAACCACAAGTTTCAAGATGTCAGCACACTAGCACCATGGCTCTTGAAGTCTGTGCCGGTTATACTATTGTATTCTGTTTCCAATCTTGCGGTATCATCTTCTACATGAAGGCCTTTTTTTCTTCTGTGGAGATACTTGGATTACTTTAGTTCAGGAAAAGCTAATAGAGAGAGATGTCAACCTGTAGCACCCACAGCAGAAAAAGAATCATCCATTACATATGTGAATTTCAATGATACTCAAGATCTCACATGCTTCACACAATTTTAAGATACACACACTTGTCAGAGACCACAGACTTGATTTATGAATATTCCACCTCAGTGTAGACAGTACACGAAAACCACATTAATGTCTTAAACAAGGAACCAAAGACAGCACGTCAGTACATCACACAACCCATGCTCAAAAAGATTAGGAACCTTAAGTATTGAAAAAATATAAAAGTTAAGATGCTGTGTTTAATTTCAGTGTTCTGTAATAGCATAGTTACCTCCATCAATCTGGGCTGCTTTTGGGGAAACTCCCTTCTCTACCTGGAAGCATCATTTTTGTTATCAAGTACATTTCTGTACAACTGTAGCTTGGAGACCAATGCTTTGTTAGTTTTGCACCTTTACATCCCCATCTCCATTTAATGCTGCTGTTTTCAACAGAAGCCAGCAAACAAAAACATGGCCATGAAATAAAGTTCTAAACTCTTAAAAGTGCCTCTTGGACAGAGATACAATTGACCTAGTACTCCCTTAATAAAGTGTTTATTTTGGTCAAAGTTATTTCTGAACAGATTTGGCTATAAATAACTGAATTTAAGCAAATTAATCTTAACAAGAGTGTTATAAATCAAACTGTGAAAAAATTCTAACAGTGATTATCTGTGTGTGGTGCAAAAAGACCCACCCAGAACATACGACAAGTCTGCAGCAACGTGGAACCCTCTCATATTAAAGAAAGGTAGAGCTTTACTCTATACACAGGCCTAGTACCAAGGCAAACTACAAAGGTTTTGTTAAAATTTAATTTTGTTACAACATTTTCAAAATTTTGTTAAAAAAACCCAAAGGCCACTGCAGGTGCACAAGCATTTGCCTGTACCTGAGGGGCAATGCTGTTGCCCATTACCTGTTGCTGCACAGATGCCTGCAGGCGCTCTGCCAAGCGGAGCATGTGTTTCTTACTTTTAGGCTTAAGGAAGCAAGCTCATCACCTCAGCAACATTACACTGAGGCAACGTGACTGTACTGCAGTTTCAGATTTAGGCTCAACCTTGGCTAAGTACAAACTTGTCTCAATGTTTAATAAAAGTACATGCAGTTATCATGAGACTGAATTAAGTGGCTTCTGATTTTATGAAAGTCTCTGTATGTTACTTCCAAATTAGTTAACTCTGTATTACAAAGTCAGGGATTACTTTCTGGGAGTCTACAGGCAGCAGGTATAAAGTCTAAGTACTGAAAGTCTAAGTAGTCTAAGTACTGAAAACAGTTTGTGAACATGCCTCTGCCTCTGATAAGGCAGGTTCCATTGGACTACTTTCAGAGCAACTGAAGTATAACCAACACTGAAACAGAAATTGACTTCCTAGAAGAATGCACAGGCTCAGAAATGTATTGGGAAGTTTAAACAGATGCTGAAGTACTTTATAAAAGGACCTGTAACAATCAAAAATGCAGAAAAGGAAATAATGCATGTTCTAGTCTGTGTAAAATGAAGATTGCCTAAGAGTTTTTTATTGCCACTCCATTTGCCTGTACAAATGCCACTGTGATTTCAGCTGGGTATCATGACAGTATTAGCCTCAATTACCCTGCCTGAAAGCACACAGAATCTGAAAGGGAGCTCTTCGATTTGTACAGGTAAATACAACATCACCTGGTAAGTCAAGATCCACTACCTAGGAGGGAAATCCCAGCTTGCACCAATACCAAGCTCCCTCCCAGCACAGTGGGTGCAAGCAGCAGCAGCAGGTCACAGCTGCTGAGAACCGAAGAACCACTTCAGTGTCACTGCCTTCCTGGGCTTCTCTGTAGCACCCCTTTCCACAAGGCACACAACAATTTCCCCCCCACCCCCACACCGTCCCCAGTAACCAAAACACATTATTTCCAAACATCAACTTGTCTTGTTGACCTCAGACACGAGGCAATTTTGTATCTGCCAGGAACAGAAGATTCTTGAATAGGAAATGTGCCAGCCAGCAGCACTCATCCAGAACAGGAAACACTGGATGACATATGCCGCAATATTTGCTAGGTACTTATGGCTTCCCTTAAGAGACTGTCAAAGGAAAGCCTAGAAGGAAGTAAGAGTTAAACACATTTTACTATACACTACAAATCTTACCCAGTCAGCAACCTTCATTTGAAGAGGATGTGCAAGACATTCCCCATTTTGTCAAGCAGCAGCTTCTCATTCAACCTGAAAATTAAAGAAATTACTCTTACCTTGTTTAAAAACCTCCCACCACTCTTTATAATTCATGAAAAATTTTAAAGGCAAACCTTACCTATGCTCATTGCCCTTCCTTTCAGGTCTAAATGCTAGACCTATTGATTTTGAGTCAACTCAAGTAGCTATCTCTCAAGGAGGCTCCAAAAGGTGAAGAACTCTTGCTAGACTTTCTTCGATATTTCAGCTGTGATAAGCAGATTTAACTAGCCTTGGGAAAGCTGCTCACTATCAGCACAGTATCTTATTCCTTCACTTTTCTGGAAGTTGAAGCTGTTGCTCCTGCTGCCTTGTCATTCTTTAATTAGGCTGACTTCTCCATACTCAATAGGGTGCTGAAGTCCTGTCTTACGAGTCTCCTTAGCAATGTATGGATCAAAGAAGTACATCCTAGGTTCTGTAAAGCTGGCGGATCACTGTCCTCATGGCTTACACTTTTCCACGTCACAAACAACAGCTAAGCTACCCCACCCACCTACAAAGCGGTCACTTACATCCATCTCTTAAAAGGTTGCATACAGATCTTGTTCATAAAGTTTATTATGACACTATTTTTCAAAGTTAACATTGTAGTCACAGTACAGCTACCAGAGGCCCTGTTAAAAAGAACACTGTCAATACATTCTAAAAAAATTTAGAAATACCAGATCAATTGTTAGAAGGGACATCAACCCCATCCTCCAGTTGTCCCTGCAATCAGATGCAGGCCCCAGGTGCAAGTCTACACATCTTCTAGCATAGTAATGTACAAAGCAAGTCAGAAGTCAGGCGTCTCACTCCCTAGTGAGTTGTGGTTTAGTTTCCCATGTTTTCAAACTCCAAATGGGTTGTTTAAAAAATGCCTTTATTGAAGTACAGCCTCCCCGCCACCCCAAGCCCAAATGAACACGTACAACAACAGAAGCGTTCACTAAACCACCAATTCTTGCTTTAACTTTTGAGATCTTTCAGAACTCCACAGACAAGAATAAGCAGACTTTGAAATCCATTTTGGAGGCTACCATCTTGACACTGGTTCCTTGTTTTAGCGTACTGCAGTCTAAATACACTCCAATAACAGCGTTTAAATAACATATGTTTAATTTTTTTCAAACAACACACTTATTTTTCTACCACTTCTTAAAAATTATAATTCATTAATATAACTGATTATGCCTTAAGCCATTTCATACATCTTTGCAGATTCATTCCTACACTGGAATTGCATTTACCTTATACTGCACACATTGACCCAGAAGTTAAACAGGTGTGAGTAATTCCAATACATATTGCCAAGTGTCTGAGTATTTCTTTTATTGACTGGGTCCCTACTCTTCTGAGTCTGAATTGACAGCAAGCACTGGCCTGGCAATAGTCAAGAGAATTCACATCAGATGAGGACAGCACAGACTGCAGTGCCTTAATTTGGAGGTCAGAAGTGAGAATGAAGTACAATTTCTAGCCACATGTACTGGTCAGATTTTCTCCTCCACTGCACAAATCCAGTTGTAGCACACTATCATTCTACCTGTGGGAACTGGGGACTGTAGCCCTCTACGTTGTGGGAGTGCTTCTAGTTGGTAAAATACAACTAGACCGTGTTTGATCTTTGAGCTCTCAGCTGAGCACGTCTGCCAGGGAAACAGCTCAGGGACTCTACTATTTAAGAGCCCATGGGGAATGGGCTTTTGAAGCACATTACCTGGGACTGTCAGTGATTACACCTGTGCTACCCTTGGCTCCCAGCCAGAAGCATGTGTCCAGAATATTGCCTAGGGTGCATGCAAGAAAGTATACAGCCATTAAATTATTGAGGAACATACCTATTACTCTCACTATGACGCCTCATTTAATTGAAACAGTGCAGTCTGGTGCAAGGGAGAAGGAAATGGGGACAAAGGGGATGAAAATTCCAAGCCACCCTCCCCAAAGTATAGTTTTATTGAAACAGAATCATTGTATATCCCAAGGAAACAGGCACTTGATTCCCCCCACCTTAACTTCTCGGAAATTACAATAAATATAAAGGTAAAAAGCAAATGTCTTTTTCTCTCCACCCAAGACTTAAACAACTTCAGTTATCCCTTATGCATCTCAAATGAGACGGGAGACAGCTTTCATGTGTCTAAAGTTGGTCTTGTTAAAATATTTATCATGCCTTATTTTCTTGAAGCACTAGTACTAATACAGAACTACAAATTAAAAAAATATGCACAAACCAAAAAGTAATTTGAAGTTTTCATTAAGATAAAGCTTAGTTCTATGATTCACAAACACTAATTTGAGTAACTCAAATCCTAGTTATACATCTAAACAAACTATAATGCAACATACAGATGTTTTCCCTCTGTATGCCTATGTAACTCATGTCAATGACAGTTACGTATATACACTGAGACTAGACCCCTTAAGACTGCAAATCAATAGGTGTTTCTATTGTTAACTTTAAATTAATACAAAATAGTAATTGAGAAATGCATTTATCTTCTCTATTAACTAACAAGGAAACACCCTAAACTACATTTCAGTTCTGTTATAGAGTTCTCTGTACTAAATGTGGAAAAACTGAACTACACAAATATTGAAAAGTTAAAAATTCATTGATTTGTTTATTCCTGGTACCACTACCACAATTTACAGGGCAATATACCTGATGTAATGGGAAAATAAAAAGAAAAAAGAAAGACAAAGCTACAACAGAGAAAGACCTCAGGAATGTACATCTAATCGACACTACATTGCATGAATCAATAGCTGCACTTTTTGCAAACTGTGGCTATGACAGTCCTGATCAAGAAGGGTTTCCTGTTTAAGCTGCAGTAACTTTTCTGACTATGGATCATCGTTCCTTCTGTGGCAGATTTTACAGTTCCTCTAATTCATTTGGGACGACTGTCTCAAAGTAACCTGCAGCTTTCCTGACAACTCCTCGCTCTCTCTCCTGCTAAGAACTGTAGCCTGTTGAATACAGGATAAGAAAATTATTACTCTCAGTGAACAGTTGTACATTATCAATAATCATTATAAATATGCATTACACCTACCCTTTTTCTGGTAGCATTTTTAGAATCTTCTACCACCATAGCCGCCACTTCCACTTCCAGATCCATAACCACCTAAAAAACCAATGTGTATACTCAAGTACACGAACAACAACGGATTTTAAGTCAAAAATATTTTCTGTACAAAATCATACTTACCACCATAGGGACTGCCTGAACTTCTGCCACCAAAGCTGCCACCACCTTTCATGGGACCATAGTTAGACTGCTGTTGTCCACTGTAATTGCCAAAATCATTGTAGTTTCCACTTCCACCGTAATTACCTAAAACAAGTAATTTATAAAGCCATGTTTAACATTTAGGACACAAAACTCACCAAATCCCAATATACAATGTAAAAATAAATTGTAGTAGTTTAGAACAATTTAAAATTAAAATTATGTATTTTGATGCCACCTCTATGCAATTGCACAGGTATTGGTATTTTACCTTGGTATTTTTATGATTAAAAATCGGTATTTTATTGAAGATGAAACACATTACATTATAAGCACATTTGAGTGGGCAATCTGATGTAAACCCAATTACGGCCAAATTACGGCCCCCAAATCAGAAAACCATGAGTTTCACTATTATTCTTCTGCTGCACAACCCTGCATGGATGACAATAATGTAAATTACAATTTATTTGCACCAAAAAAATGACAACTGTAATGGACATGCTGCATACAATGATCAGAAAGTATAGTAAGATATACAGCAGTATCTGCAGCTTAACTCCCCAAATTTGGGGCTAACAATATAAAAGCTTATAAAAATTTGTGCTTGTAGTCCTCACAAAGGAAGATGTGATCTACATGTCGTGAACTGGTGTCCAAGGACAACACACTTGAAATGCTCAAAACCACTGAAATTCCTTTATTCTGCCTCCACACAAAGATTTATAGCCAAAGCTTTTTGAAAAAATACATCCCTGGCAAAACAAAGTTGTGGTTTATCAAAGCTGATCCCCATGAAAAAGAACTTTCCTTATGCAACATGGCATTCTACATTAAAACCTAGACATACAACCCCTTTTACAAATTACCATATTTCAGGCATTGTGAAATGAAATTTAAGAACCACAGATGTCAAATTAAAGCTGGAATCTTACCACCACCAAAATTTCCTCCTTCATTGTAGCCATCATATCCTCCTCCTCCACCTCCGTATCCACCACCTGGGTTTCCATATCCTGGTCCTCCACCACCACCATAACCTCCTCTGCTGCCATAGCCAGGACCACCTCCATAGTTGCCACCTTTGAATAAAAGAAAAGTCAAACTTAACACACCGAAGCCAGATACTGGTAAGGAAAGATTCGTTTAACAAAAAAAACCCAAACCAACACACTTGCACAATAAAGATGTCCCACAGCACTTTTCCCTAATATATGCATTGTAGCTACATGATTTATCTTAACTATTTAATTGAGAAAAAACACACACTTATAAAATCAGGACCTAAGTAATTAAATACATTGTACTTCCCTCATCCCTTTTTGCATTCTGGTAATTGCATTTTTTAGCCTTTTGGTAATTGCTGTATTTCTCTTCAGATACATTTTGGATACTCATCCTAACTACATCACGAAAAAAATACCACTGAACCACGAGAAGTCTTAAGAGTTTACTGAAAACAGTTGCTTACTGCTTTATCCAGTTTTAGTCATTCAAATGACATAAGAATCTTCACTTAACTCTCAATAACAAATAGCTCTCTCATGACCTTATATGAGATTGTTTTTTTAGAGGATAAATACAGATACCCAACATTTTCTCCACCCAACATTTTGTGGGGAGAACAAAAAAAGGTTAACTCTTCACAGCTCTACAATGTAGACATTTCATTTTCTTTATTGCTATTATCACATTATCACCAAAACAGACTTCGCTTCCAAGGTGAAGGCAAGACTTACAGCTGGTTCTAACATTGGGGGAAAAGGAAGTGAACAATACACTTACCGTCACCAAATCCATTGTATCCGTCACCACCCCCAAAGCTTCCTCTGCTCCCACCACCGCCACCACCACCCCCATAGCCTCCTAGAACACAAAACAGATGAGAATGTTTTCCTGAACAAACATGTTAAGTGTTTAAGCCAACTGACAGAGGAAATAAAAAAAAACTAAACCAAAACGTAAATCACATTCTATAATAATATTCCAGCCATTTACCTCTTCCACCGAAGTTTCCTCCTCTGCCAAAATTCCCTCCACCGCCTCCGAAGTTTCCACGGCCCATGAAGTTGCCTGAGCCACCCCCACGACCTACAAAATATTTCACTTGAATTACATTAATTGAAAACCTGTTACACGAAATAGCTATGCACAACTACAACTCACCTCTCTGAGAGCTAGCAGTCTGCATCTCCTGCTTTGAGAGGGCTTTTTTCACTTCACAGTTGTGTCCATTTATAGTATGGTATTTCTGAACTACAGAAAATAGTGAAAAAAGAAAGTCAGAAATCACATCACTGCAATATGCTGTAAAACACTCACAGAAAGTTACTATATGACACGTGCACACTTTGAAAAGTAAAACAAAATCAACTCCATCCTTTACAATAGTAAAGCAGCTGATTACACAATCATCTCATTCCACACACTGCTTTTCTGAAATCTCAACACTTTATCCCTTTAAGTAATTTCTCACTAAAGAGCTTACATACCAACAATTTTATCAACTGTATCATGATCGTCAAAAGTAACAAAAGCGAAGCCTCTCTTCTTTCCACTCTGCCTGTCTTCCATGACCTCTATGGTTTCAATCTTTCCATATTTTTCAAAGTACTCCCTTAAATTATATTCTTCTGTATCTTCTTTAATTCCACCAACAAATATTTTCTTTACCGTGAGGTGTGCCCCAGGCTTTACAGAATCCTGCAATGCCAAAAATGACATTCAGTGCTTAAAGTAGTAGGTAAAGATCGGGATATGTGGTTAACTGGAACACTAACTCACCTCCCTGGAAACCGCTCTCTTTGGTTCAACCACGCGTCCATCAACCTTATGTGGTCGAGCGCTCATGGCAGCATCCACCTCCTCCACACAGGAGTAAGTCACAAAGCCAAAGCCCCTGGAACGTTTTGTTTGTGGGTCTCTCATCACCTGCAAACACACAAAAAGGCACTCTGTATTTCTGTGCTATTTTAAGTACCTAACCCTTTCAAAAGCACAAACTAATAACTGAGACTTTACCACACAGTCCGTGAGTGTGCCCCATTTCTCAAAGTGCTCTCTCAAGCTATCATCTGTTGTTTCAAAGCTCAGACCTCCAATGAACAGCTTTCTCAACTGCTCTGGCTCCTTTGGCTCATGGCCCTACAAAATGAAAAGAATCAAAAACATATTTTGAATACAAATGACAGAATTAAAATTTCAGTGCATTACTAGAAATAATCTGTGCACATAATAACTACAAATAAGTGAAATACATTTACATAAAAACAATGACTTCTAATGGGTTTAGACAGCAGAGTAGTAAACACTTAATGAGGTGTGATTTTAATTAAAACACTAACAACTGAAAACAGTAGAGTGATTTCAATATACTAGGTAACTTAGTTGCTCCCCACCACCCAAGAGCATTCATCCTGTGACTATCTTTGAGTTGCAGTTCGCACTGTAGGGACTGGGGATGAAGCACTGCTAGATAAAGGGAAGTTCTAACACTTTATGAAACATAAATATGCAGAACTACCAAAAATTTAAAGATGCAGTATACAAGGAAAAAAGGCCGCTTGGGCTGAGTGTCTACTCTTTGGGATGTCCATTTTGAAAGATTATCTTTATACATTTTCATGAAACATATCAATACTAAATTCCTTCAAATATAAATTCTGTACTTTGATAATTCTATTACTGGAGTACATGCAAGCAAGATAGTGTAAATATAAATGTGGGGTTTAGTGTTTTGGAAAATACCTCTCAAATGTGAGACAACATGTCTTACAGACAAAAAAATGCCGTAGCAACTCATCAATGACCAGTAGTGGGTACAACTACTGGAATAAGATTGGTAACTCAGCATGCATCACAGAACAAGCAAGTTTAATAGGTCTTGGTAACACTGCCTAGGTATGACCAGCCACATTTTAAAAGGTGCAATTTGTAGATTCCAGTTTTCTGTCAAATGACTGAAAAGGGTTTAAGAGTACAATTGTGTTTCTGCTCTGTTTCAGTGCTGCATTTTTTTATTAGACAGGGAATTCCCCTGTACATTTGATGAGTTCACAAAAAATTGTTTCAAAACTGCCATTGTCAAAGAAATCTTACTGGATTTCTCTGTTTAAAAGCAACCAGATTAAAATCTAATTTATAAAGTGGGTACTTCTGTGTATGTAAAACACTCCACAAGGTGCTGGCCAGCTATGCTGTGTATGACTTCAGTTCTGCAGCATCAATGTTCAACAGGCTTCACTGTTTCTGCTGCAGTCCATTAAACCAGACTAGATGCAGCATTACCCTGATGTGAACTACACAATCACAGACACAAACTTCTATCTGTAGACATTCTGCTTCAAATCTGAAGTGCTTTAACCTCTGCCACGCTGCTAGGGCTGGCCAGGAAAGCTTAAGCCTCTTTGAGTGAGTTTTTGGTTTTGTATCATTTAGTGCTTCAGCAAACCATTGACTTCTAATACTTAGGTTGTACTACAGCAAACAGTAACTAAGACTATGAAAAGCTGTCTGGGAATTAAATCTCTACCCTTACACCTGTTGAATTTGGTTACCTAGAACCCCAGCATTTTTGATAACAGCCTACTATTTAAGGCTTTGTTACCTCACGATCATCATATACATCAGTAACAGACCATGGTCCCATGACTACAAAGCTAAGCTCCTAGAGTCTTCCAAGTAGTCCAGACTACAAAAGCATTAAAAAAAAACAAACTCCCTTCTCACTACATCAAAATTTTACATTTTATAGGACTACACACCTACTGCATATAGAAACTGCTTTAGGTCAAGTTTTATCTGTTGCTACTTCCCATTTTTAAAATCTACTGACAGTTTTTAGTTGGGTTATGTTAAAGCTGGGAACACTGAGTGTTTCAAACTCTTCTACACATACTGAAAGACATTATGGGAAGCTGTGAAGATTAGACTCCTTCAAAATCAGAAATGTATGTAAGGAAAAACTGGACAAACTATTTACAGTTCTCCGACATTATTCAAGGCTATGAGAGTTTCCACCTAACAACTCAGAGTGCTTTTACCATAATAGAATAACCACAGAATTTTTCAGGTAAGGAAAAGTGAAGTTATTTCCTACTTATTGTTATTATGTGCATGAGAACTGCTGTTCTCATACAGCCGGAGGAACACCTGCAGTTACAGCTTCTCTATTCTACTGGATAAGAATTATCCTTAGGACAAATACATGTTATAGGGATTATGTGCAAAAAATACAAAGCAATATTTTCTTAAGAGAATCAGTTTTTAGGCAGTTTGTTCTCACAGGGGTTTTCAGAATGCTGTACTCTATCACACAAGACTGTTTTTGAGTTGTTCTGCTGCAAGTTATTTCTAACAGCAGTCTTTCCCACACGGAAAATCCTGCACAGCACCTCTTTGCCTCAGAGTAACATCCACCCTGCTCTATCAGAATCAGGCTGCCTCCTGCTCAGCTGACACGGCAGGAGAGCACGCCATTTTGCAGCAAGCACTCCTCTGGCAGCAGTGGGGAGAGCAGCTGCAAGACCGTCCAGCCCGCCTTTAGCCGGAACCAGCAAGACACTGTTTCTTCCCCTACGCTGTCAGAGGGGCTTCCAGACACATTACACGGCTCTGCGGAGGCGCAAAACCTCTCTTCTGCCCCGACTCCGACCCTCCCCCGCTAAAGCCCAAGCGCTGCGCAGGCAGGGCCGCCTCCATTTTGTGCTCGGCCGCCGCCGCGCCGCCAATATGGAGCCGGGGGCGGGGCGCGCGGCCGGCGCCGCAGTGGCGCCATGGGCGGGGCCCGGCCGCAGGGCCCAGGGCGAGGCCGGCGCTGCGGGAGCCGCGGGCCCTGCGCTCGCAGAACCGCACCGCGGCCTCCCAGGCCCTACGGAAACCCCACACTCGCCGCACTCTAACTGCACCTCTCGCCTAAAGAGCGAGGGGGGAAGACGGCAGCTAGAACCCCATGGGATTCCTGCAAAAATCCTCCTCTTTGCAGAAACCCTGACACCTTTTGAAACAATGCTGCTGCAGATACATACTGCTTCTATGCTGAGGCTGCCATCAAGTGAAATTTCCTACGGCAGGGGTTTTGAATGATCAGCCTTTCAGAGCTGCAGTATTTCTCTCTAAAGGCAGTTTTCGGGTGGACCTCTCCCATGCGTTCTACCTCTGAGCAGCAGCAAGTGCCCACGAAACGCCTTTCACCAAAGCTACACTCAGCTGTGTCTGAGCCTCAGACCAACCACCCTGTCCCCAGGCAGTAAAATCCTGGACTGTCTTCTGAAATGGGAAAGCTTACAGGCCACTGGGGCCTCAGCAACGTTCCCTGAGAAACTTATTCTCTAGAAACTCAACAGTTTTAAGATTGTTGCAGGGCAAGCTACTTTTGTGAACTACAAGAGCTTATTTAGCATGCAGCTGATCGACCCCGTTACACTCAATTCAAAGTCCAAATGAGTGGGAGAGTTTCAACATTCCTTCCAAAAGGACTTTACACACTGTACTTCAATACAAAATAACCATACACTACCAGACATGCAACTGGGACAAGGTTTGTTGGTAATTCAAGTGTATAGGCCCTCCCACATTGCAGTAGTGTATCATTCCAGAAAAAAGTTGGTTTCAACTAGCTAAAATATTCAGGCAACCTGAAAGAGTAATGTTAGAAAGCAAACAAATCCAAATAAACGAAGATAAAATGCCTCCATTATAAGCTACATAAGCACGTTTAATACCCTTTTTGCTGACCTTAACATTATTTTCTGAAGGGTATCAAGAACTTTCCCCCCTCCCTCTTCCACACCCTGCCCCAAAAGTAACTAGCTCCCATCCTCCCAAAAACAGCCCCAACATCTTCTCTATACTACGCACCTTATTCAGTCTACGGTATTTCTGCTAGAAGCAAAAGAAAACAGTTATTTTTACTTAGTACAGCTCGCTTTCATTTGCAGTGACTATCAGGCAACCATTTTTACTTTAAAAAAAAAGGGAAAAAAAAAGAAGAAAACAGGAACCTGTCTTCATTCCCACTAAAAACAGGACTTTTGAAGGCAGAAGTAATCAAGTTCCTGCTGATACTCTGAGGATACATGAATTTAATAATTCCACCTTGCTTTAATCAGAAACATATATTTAATAAGTTCAGTTATATCAGAAAGCTAGACAAGCAAAATTTCCCCATTATGCTTAACACCCCACCCCTTAAAAACTGTATGTAACAAACTGCAATTTAAAGTTACTCCACTAATACGGGGATGAAGAAGGTAGAAAAAAAAAGACATTAATATATCAGAAATGGTTAACTTGTTTTTTTTTTTTTTTTCCATCTCTTCCCCTTAAAACTACTTAATTTTTAATAAAAAAGCCCATCCTCTCACCTGTGAGGATCGTCTTCCTTTCCTCTTGTAGTCTTCCACTTCTCTGTCTTCCTTAATAGCAGCCATTTTGGAAGGGTACTCTAACTCGGCCTTTCCTTTAGATCTAGGAAACCTAGAAAACAGGTTGGATACGTCAGTACTTACTCCAGTTCCTGTGACACAGGGCCTTCTCTGGGTGCAATGCACAGGTGTAGCTTTGCAGGAAGAAACAGGTTCAAGTAGAAAAAAAATCTCAGAAGTATTTAGAAGGGTAGGATAAAAAGCCTCAGGCTACGCAGCTAACAATTGGAAAAAGATGTAGAAGAAACATCTGCTATCTCAGTCAAGCTCACTATACAAACTAATGCTAAAATCTGTAGCACACTTTTATCTATTACTGTCTGACAAAACTATTTTGAATACAACTGACAGACAGCAAGCAAATTCCACTTCAGTACCCAAAAACCCACTACATGAATTCTGCTTCTGTGGATTTTTAACTCCTCAAACATGTAACATTTTGCAAACACTGCTTATTAGAACTTTCTGATGACTACCTCTTGTAGTCAGCTTTCCAGCAGTGCGCAACACTAGAGAATGTTTTATAGAAGTTCCTGTATTAAAAATACTTTCCATTAGGAAGAGTGCAAGAAGTCCTTACTGATGGTAACTTGCAACATCAAGAACTGTTGATCCTGAGGAGTCTCTAGCACTAGGCATCTGCACTCCTTTTGCTTCCCTATTACATATCTGATTACTGCCCTGTACTATGTAATGTATGTCCCATTACCAACAGGAAATCTTTTACAAGGTAAGCCGAGTAAATGAACCTGTAACTACACATTCAAACAAAAAAAATCATGTTCCCATTGACCTTTTTTCTAGAAAACTTTCTAGGATTATTCAGTTAGTCCGAGTATTAATGTGTTTGTTTATCTCTGGCCAATATTCATTACTACTTTGGACGTTTCTTGAAGCTTTATTACAGTAGCCAAAATGCAATACTCTTAACTACATAACATACTTCAGTAAAACTATACTTATACTGCATTTAGAGGCATAGATATTTACAAGATTAGGCCTACTTCTGTGATGGGTTTGTTTGTTTGGGTTGTGGGTGGGTTTTTTTCAAAGTTTTCTTCCTGCAAATTTTGTTCCTGCATATGGAAAGGCAGGCACGTCTCTACTAATGAGCAATGTATGCTGTTATTCTAAGTGGAAATTCTTAAACGTAACTTCATGATAAAATTCAGCTTCAAATTAAAGTCAACTGTGAAATCATGAGCATCACGATTTAATGCATTAACAATTTTAACGGTTTTATTAAGTAACATCGAAGTGTTTGTATTTAAAGCTGCTCTTGAAATCCTTTAAATCAAACAGTTTGACTTAAGAGGTATTAGGATGTTAAGTACTTCAATTGAGCTGGTAATATTTATTAAGTCATGTAGGGGAGATATGAAACAGAACATTAACACTTCAAGGGCTTTCCACGAACTAGATGTATGGATGGCAAAATAAAGCTTCAGGAATTGTTAGGGAATGAAGGAATAAGCTTATTCAAATACCTTTTCAAACTAATGGAAAGTATGAATCCCTTTCTCAAACTGCTTTCCCCAGCGAGGCTCCACACTGGCCAACATAAAGCTCCTGGGCATGGTCTCTGCCCCCATGGCCTCCGAAGGCCGTAAGGGTTAAAAAGGAGTTGTCTTCTTGCTAATGCACACCATCACCTCATGTGGAACACTCAGCTCTGCTCAGTCCTATTCGTATTTTACCTTACAGCACTAAATTTTTAAACTCTTATCACCAACAAAATACTCTGTTCAACCCTGAATAAAAATACTCAAAACACCTTCGTTATTAAACGCTAGTTAAACCATCATACACTGCAACTTAACTAGAGAATTTAAAGCAATCTCCAAGGAAAGCTTTAAATTATAATGATAAAGAAGTCACCAGAAGGTATCTCATTACTCACAACGCGGCTCTCTTACAGGAGAAAAGCAGCTAACAGAGACAAACCAGGCATTATGAAGATGGAAATTCACCATCCAATCAAAGAATACTATGGAAATACACAGGCCTTTTTAATAAGCGACTGAAGCTGGACTTGAAGTACATACAAAAGGGTGTTTTACCAAAACTAAAAGTTAAAGCAAGAAAAAACTGATTCCCAGTTTTAAATGTGTTGGCACTGTATTCCCAACACCAATAGGAGGAACACGTGCCTGAGAAAAAAACCCAAGGTATTACCTTAACACCTGATATAAGTTCCCAAGCTTTACTGAACCACTTTCCAATGCTTTGAACACATCACCCCTCTCAGTTATTAAACCCCGAAGCAGCTAAAACAATTGCTTACGTGAAAGAGTTGTTTTTAGCTACTTTGGTTAAGGGATCCAGTTTCTTCTGTTCTTAATGCAGGAACAGAAACTGGTGTGAGCTGTTGGTTTCTCAGACCTTAATTTTTAAGGTTTCAGCGTGCAGTGAAAGGAGCAAAGACAAAAAATAACCATGTACACACACACACACACAAAAACCCCTACAAAACAAACCAACCCCTAAACAAACAAAAAAACCCCAAAAACCTTTAAATAAAAAAACCACTATTTTTGCCTGCCATACTCTGAAACACTTGAGCAAAGAACCTTAGGTTTTGAGGAAAGAAAAGCAAGGGCAGAATATGATGACTATTTCCCTCCAGGTACGGCGAGAATGATTTTTCTAGGTTTGTGCAGACTGCTTCCTTCATGCTGCTCACCGGGATCATGGCAGAATGCCACCGAATGTCCTTGGTCTTCTGCATGTGTAATTGCGGGAGTGGAGGAAAGGAAGAGAACTCTATGGTTTGCCTTCCCCCACCTCCCCGGGCAGCAAAGACACCCAGCACGTCTTAAATCCCCCTGGGCAGGGGTAAGAGACACCAGGGAGGTGCCACAACGTGTTGCAGCATTCCTCTGCGAGATGCAGCGTACTGCAGTTAACAATTTTAATGCTTCTAAAATCTGTTTCGAGGAAACTTAATGTGTAGAAAGTGTGTTGAAGAATATCCCTGACGCACTACTCCGGGTAGCTTACGCTGGAGGGGGATGGGCCGGGGAGGGAAGGGGGGGAAAGGAACACAGGGAGGGCAGAACAATGACGCACACACGTGTAGGGCTCGCCCTGCCCTGGTGCTGCCCGAACACGCGCCCCTGTGTTTCGGTGTCCCCAGGATTGCTGCGAAGGGCTCTGCTGCCCACAGCTCTGCCCCGGGCCGAGGGCCTGGCCCCTCTCACCCACGCGCCGGAGCGCTGCGAAATGGCGGCCGCAGCCCGCGGGGCAGCGCGGCGGAAGCGCCGCCTCTCCCGCTCCCTCTCTCTTCCTGCCCGCGCCGCCATTGCGGAGAAACGCCGCGTGTCGCAGGCGAAAGCGGGTCTGGAGCGCGGCAGCAGCCCCACAATGAGGCGGCGGCCGCGGGAACTGCAAGGGGCTCCATGACATGTTGCCGCCAACCACCCCCTTCCCGCCGCGCTTTCCCGCCCGCACGCTCGGGCGGGATTCAAGCCGCTCCAGCTCCGCGCGGCAGGAGCCGCCTCGCTTCCGCCGGGGCCGATGGCGGCGAGCCCCGCGCCCCGCGCGCAGTTACCTCCATTTTGTGCCCGGGCTCGGCCAGCGCAGCGCCAATATGGAGCCGGGCGGGAGAGGAGGGGGCGGGCGCGGGGGGGTCACGTGCCGGCAAGGCGGGCTCGGGGCGGCGCGCGCGCTGCGGCCGTTACCGCTTTTCTTCTCAGGGCCCGCTGCCCATCCCCCCCCTTCCTCCTCTCCTCCCCGTCCGCGCGGCGCCCTCCCCGCCAGAAGGACAAAAAAGGGTCGGGAGCGAGGGAAGGTGGGGAGAGGGAAGGTGCGGAGAAGCGTAGGGAGGCGAGGAAAGAGAAGATATCACCGTGCCGGCGTTCCGCGACAAGCGCCTTCCCGCCCTCGTCGGTCCCACGCCGACCGCCGGCCCCGCGCACAAACCGCCGCCCGCTGTGGGGGTGGCGGCGCCGGCGCAGCCGCGACCGGCGCGCGGGGCGGCCCCGCCTCCCCTCGCTGGGGCCGCCCCCGCCCCGCCCCCGCCGCCCGAGCGCGAGGGGCCCTGTGAGGGAGCGCCGGGCGCCCAGCCCCGCTGGGGATGCGCGGGCGGGCGGCATCGGGTGCTGGGTAGGACAGAGAAGGAAAGGAGGAAATGCCCTGCCTACAGGGGACATCTGCAGGAGTATCAGGGTGTGCCCGAGGTGCACAGGACCTTCTAAGAGAAATTTTTTGTCTCTACGTATTTTTTTCACGCTGGAGATGCTGCAAGGAGGCAGATGAAGATTGGCTCTCGGCGCTTACCCTCAGAACTGAGCGTAGCTTAGTCAGTTTCTGGATAAATACCAAAACAAGTCCAAGCAGTAAATTTCACAAGCTTCCCCGTTCAGAGGCATTGCCTGTATCTTTGAATGGCGCTTGCCATCATAAACTAGCATAGAGAGTTCAGGAGAAAGGGTATTCTGTGAGAATTTCGTATTGGAAGAAGCATAGTTAAGCACATACATTAAAAATGTTTCCTTACCTGAATAATGGCATCAGAAAAAGCAGCGTTATAACAATTTACTATTAAAGTAACCCACCACATCAAGGTTTCTTCAGTCTTCGTTATCCTCTCAGTACCAGTGCCCATTTTAGTATGATGACCTAACCTTAACAGGAGTTGGCACTTACTCCTTTAAAGATATCTTCATCCTATGTAAATGAGTAAGTTCATGAGGTTTTACTGAATCACTGGAAATTTAGTATTAGCTGTTACTCTAATTTATTTTATCCTGACATTTCTAAAAAATACATATATATAATCATCCACGCAAAAGTTTCCAAACCTGTTTGATTAACTAAACATAATTTTCCTACTGCATAGAGAAATTCCCTACAGATCTAGAAATGCTCACTGCTATCATGTACAAGGGTTGAAACACGTTTTTAGATGGTTTCTATATCTTTGAGAAGGTAGATGTCTACACAGAAAGTAAAACTCACTGAAAATCCCAGAAAACACCAGCTATTCTTTGCACTGAGGCCAAAGCCAAGAATTTCTCATCTTCCTTTTCTCAACAAAGTGAACCACACAATTAAACTTTATATTTAAAATAAAATTTTTCCTGCATGTTGTTTGTTCTCTTGCCTCTGTTACTCTCAGGTGACAGTACTGAGAGACCATCAATGGTACTGGCTAAATATGTCTCTTAGTTTCAAAGGTTTTGTAGTATACAGGAGCTGCCTCACCACATTTGAAGAATTCCTTTATTAGTTTGATTGTCATTCATTTCACATCTAACTGTTACTCACGGGGGCTGATTGTCTTGCAGTTCATTTGGTTGCACAGCCACAGGCAGATCACATTTGAATTCAACAGTTTCAGTTCATGATCACCCTCCCCTATGTGTAATCAACTGTACAGAATGTAATAATCTTATAATACTGTGCTTACTGCACTGAAATGAAAGACAAACCAGTAAATGAGGGAGATGCACATTTTACAAAGATTCACTGTTGCAGATGAAAATGATACACAAGTTTGAGGGCTTAGATGAAATTGTAATTTTGATTTCAGGCAAACAGTTTTCTCTTAGTGAAGTATTTTTCAGGTTGTCTAGTAAAATATTGCTGCCTGGTTTGGGTCACCCATTTCCTTAAGTGAAAACGTCGTATCTGAAACACTCATATCTGTCCTGACTCATGTAGTTTCACAGTCAGATGAACTTTCACATTATGTAGCAGATGCAGTATTGGTCATCTATGCAGACGGCTAACATGTTTTCTTTTTGCTAGCAGTGTTTGCAAATATGTACTCTCCTCTTTGTAAGGCAAGTGAACAACAGTCTGTGTCTATTTGAAAAAAACAAACAAACAAAAACGGTGGGAAAGGCTTTTAGCTTTTATATATTTATGTGGCTGGAATGTCAGTTTCACTTCATTGTCTTTTTTTTTGTTGTTGTTGTGGGTTTGTTGGAGGTTTTATTGTTCGATTCTTATACAGCATTTGTTTGTGAAGTGAATCTTAAAGTAGGTAAACATTGTTGATAAAACTGTCCAAAGTATTTTTTAGTATTACACAAAGTTTAAGATGCGAATATGAAATTGATCTTGAACTCTCGTCTCCAGAATAGTAATGTTAATGGAGCCAATTCACTGAACTAAATATATTTGCTATAAAACTCTGAGATTGCACAAACAAATGGACTCATTATTAATTAAATGTTAGTACTGTCATAGTTTTGAACATGGAGTTGTCTTGGCCATATTTGCATTTCATACTTTAAAAAGGATGTAGACTGAAATGTTGATAAGAAGTTCAGAGTGCTACACAGAAGATCACTCATGTGAGCTTCAGGCCAAAACGCTGTTTAACATTCAATTCTATTGTCTGGGTTGTAGAAATGTGGTATATTTAAACATGGGCAAGTGTTACTTGCCAATTGTGCAAGCAACTGCAGCTTCTGCTATCTTCTTCATTTGGAAACAATTGTTTTCATCTCTGAATTTGATTTAAATTGCTGAGCTTTGCTGAACAGAGAGACAGTAATATACTAAGGGTCTGGTAACATTTTGGCAATTCTTGCATGCAGTGCAGGGTGCATGAAAACCTTTTACTTAATTAATTGAAAAATACATAGAGCCAATACACTGAGTACTTTTAGTAATGATTATGCTATGGCATTTGCTTTATTTCAGTAATTGTTACATCTTTTAATAGATATACACAGACATATATATCTGTATATTTGTATACACACACACACTCCAGAAACAACAAACCCCACAGACCCTTTCCACTACAGACTGTGCCAGTCAAGTGTCTTGTGCCCCAGAATTCTGGCAGTCTCTGCAGGACTCAGTTGCAGTGGCTTGAGAACGCTTTCTGTCTGCCTTTTCCTATGGAAGTTACAGAATGCATGCAGACACATCAGCTGCTTCAATTTGTGCTCTCCTATATTTTAATAATTGATAAAGGAGTGCTTGAAGTAATACAGAAGTCTGTCAATAAGCTAGTTTGAAATGAAAAGATACATACGTATTTACCAGCCTGGTACAGGTTTAGTAATCTCCAGCAAATATTTTGGAAATAGCACCAAACTCTTGTGACTGTGTCCATTCCATTCACTGTCAGAAACCTTAGATGAATTTTCCATGACTGCCGTTTCTCAAGAGCTATGTCTGAGAGCTGCAGTGCAGGAAATGAGAGAGATCAAACAATTTTTAGCAGCTAGCTCAATTAAAAATGCTTGAAAACTTTGTTTATTTCCCTTTGTATATTCCGGTTTCATTCAGGGTGACACAATTGCTTCTTTCTACAAATTGTATCTCTATTTAAAATGTTTATTTTTTACAGTATTTTATATTTGTACCAGATATATAATATGGAAAATAATCCTGCATTTTGGATTGCTATAAATATGAGTAGTTTCCTACACACATATTTTTTTCTGCTCTTCTTTGTATGTTAATTAAATCTCAACCTATTAGATTCTATTTTATTCTATAACCTGCTATGTCTATATTTTATCTGAATTTTTCAAAATTTTATTTCCTTGAACCCTTCTGACAAAAATTAAACAAAGAAGTGTGCATTAGTGATGATACTCGGACTAACCAAACAATGAAACCACTAGCAGTGAGGGGAAAATAGCTTGTGAGATGCCATTATAACAGAGCTGGCTCTGTAACTTGTGCCCAAGAATTCCACATTTATTGCCTAGGTCTTAGGATAGGGGGAATTCTGTTACTGGCAAAATTATGCCATGGACAAAGTGTAAAGGTGTCATGTTGAAATGCCTTCATACTAAAGGAGCTTACTTGAAATAAAGAATCATATGTGGAACCGCCTGGGCTGTTCAATTTACAAAAGGCTCTAGGGTAAATTTAGGGCTTTCTTAAAAGTAAAATTCTTTGTTTATGCTAGAATTTTTTTTTGTTAGCAAACATAAATTTTCTTTAAATGTAGATCAAAGAGAAAGAAGTTTATGTATTGCTAGCGGAAAAAAGAATGTGATTTACAGTTGAAAACTCCAGGTAAAATGGAGTTTAATATGCTCTATTTGAGATGCTAGTGCATGAAGAGTCAGCTGTTCTAAAATTTGTGCAATAAAATCATCATGGGGGGGGGGGGGAGGTGGGAAAAAATGGCAAGATTTTTAGAATGATTTTTAATTGGGATTCACTTGTCCACACAGGAATGAAAAAAACCCAGGAGATGTAGACAAAAGAAGAAAAATGGAGGGTGTAGCAAGTTAGATCTCCTATTCTTGAAATCAAAATTGTAAAAAATAATATATAATTATGCTTGATCTTAAGTGCTCATTCTTTGTTACTACGATTTGCAAAACAGTAATTAGAAGTTAACTGTACAACTAACTAAACATTTAGTATTATTCGGTACATTTTATTGAGGCGAGAAAACTGCAGGTGGATTTCCTGCTCGTGTACGTATCTGAGCAAGAGAGCAGAGCAGGGGAAATAAATCTTGTCCTTCCCCTGACTGCAATGCAGATCTGGCTCTGGGAGGGGTTTCCATTTCCGCACGGCTCAAGCACATGGCCAGCGCTCAGCCAATCGGGAGCATCACATCTGGCACTGGGTTTGTGTGGCTCGGAATGCCTCTTTGACTGCTAAGCAGGAAAACCTCTCACTTTTGGTTTTTTTTTTTTTTTTTTCTTTTTCCTCTCCTAAATTGAATTTGCACACATTCTACAGACCGCGATTTATGTCAAACATAGTTATAACTGTTTATCTGGTACACACTGTAGCTACCCCAACAGCTAGTTTGCCAACATCTGTCACAGACAGATTTTTTATTTTTTTTTTTTAAACGGCTACATAGATGATCCTTTTCCTGTACTTACTCTCCATGTTATGCTCTAAGCTGCTGGGATCATGCTTTTTGATAATATGGTATGTTTTAGACTGTTTGTAAATTGTTCTTCACTTTTAAGTATCACACTCCCTTGCAAGTCAGATATTTCAAAATGCACTGAATTGATTTTTTATATAATTATTTTCTGGTATGTTTCTGCTGAAAAACAGACTATATTTTTTATAAAAATTATTTGAGATTTTTAGATTACTGTGATATAAAGACATATGAGCAGTTCTTTATATTTAGAGTGAAACATATGTGAATAATGTTATGTCTTTCAAAAGCTGTCAAAATAAATTTAAAATTCCAGAGGGTACTACCACATGTGCTAATGTTTGCATTTACAGCAGGAATTAGGAATTTGGAATTAGGGCATATGTGTTTTTAAAAAATCAAGTCTTTATAATGAATTCCTTACAAGTTTTCTTTTTACCCCTGACATAGAAATTTTGTATTTAGTTAGAAATAGGTATACTAAATACAAAATATTAAGCCCTAAAATATTGAACCCTTTTGAACCCATATCATAAGGATTATAATTGTTTTTGTCAACTATCATACAATTCTTTCTCCTTACCTTTAAAATGGTTGTACTGACCAATACCAATGGAGATGCTGGGCAAGTAGCATTATGCTAAAAAGCTACAGAAAATGTCAAGAATCAATCTACTCATTATGGCTGATTAAATCTCTTAATTAAGAGAAATATATTGAAACTGCTGAGAGAATATAGCCAAAGGTGAGGAAACTGCAGCTGGTAGTAAGTCATTTGTACTTTCAGAGACCTCAAGTGTACGAGCTGATGTATTCCATGAATAAATGGTGTTGTTAGTTTAAAAAAAGGCCCTGTAATGCCTGTAATGCTGTCATATATACCAGGGAAGTGGCTATACATGCTTGTTTACCAAATATTCTAGGTCACGAGCAATAAGCACAACTTGAAAGTGCTGAATAGTGGAATAATTTATGGCAATATATAACCTGATTACATTTCTGCCTTCAGGACAAACATGGTTGGAATTCATTGACCATATTATTAATCATTTTCTATGTGTTAATAAGAGGATGATAATGTAAGCAGATGGATTATGCAAGAGAATCCCAATGTAAGGACAACTATATAATTCAGAAGAATGTATTAACGTTTCACTTTTAAACGAGTTACTTTGTGTAGATAGGAACAATTCAGATTTTCGGTGTTCATAATTTGCTTTTGGAAAAGTGACAGAAAAATACTTTTTTGCAGTTCCGCAGAAACCTGTCACTCACTGAAATGTAATCTAAAAACCTTTTTAATGTTTGCAGCCGTGGCATTGTTGTAGTTTTATCATATGCCTTTAACATGTGTTTCATCAGCCTACATTATCCAGGTGTCAGAGGACTTGTTTGTAATATCTGCTACCAGATATAGTTAAAATGTAGTTTGATTCTGTGGTTCCTAAGGAATTTAATAAACTGTCTAAATATGTCTGCAATGTATACAAAAAACTCTGGAAAAAAAGTTCTAGAATTGTGAAATCAGATTATTGTCTGATGTCTGATTCTGCTTGCACTTTATGCTGGCTGAGGCCTGCAATCTGAGGAGACACAAGCAATTTGCAGATATTGTCAATTTCTGTTTTCTTTCTGGGAGCCATTTCCAAGGCTCGTTAGTAAAAACATGCAGATAAATGGGTCTGTTTGCTTCACTTCAGTGTGGCCACCTCGAAGTATCATCTGAGACTCTGTGACATCAGTTTCTTTTTAAGTCTAGTCAACCATAAGAGCTGCACTATTTGGAACACCAGCTGTAGTTGTGTCACAGAACTTCTTCAACTTTTACATCTATCAGTATACTGGATTTTATTTAAAAATAAAGGTGCTTATAACATGTAAATATAGAAAACACATAGCTTGCTATTTCTGTAAGTTAAAATTGTCATTATATCTGAACAAGAATTAGCTGCTTTTTATTCCCTCATATGGGCATGTGCTTACCCTCCAGTACCTGTTGCTTTTGCTTCCATCTTGTGAAGCTAGCTATAGGATTAAATTAATTAGTTATTTTTATTTCTGTTCTGCATTCTGGTGCCCAAACAAAAGCTCTTCTTGCCTATTTTTTTTAGCTTCACAGCCTTGCAAGAGTTTCAGAAAGCAGACTGATGCAATTATATAGCACATCCCAGTGGAAAATTAGGATTACTATGTTAGGTCTCGGGCAGGAATGCAATATTCCAGGCTGACTGCTGGAAACCACAAATCTTGACCATTCTTGCAAAACTTATGATAGGAACACAAAGAAGAGTATTATTAGCCAGTCATAGAGTATTAAATTATACATGGCTGCAGCACTATTGAAACATCAGCTACCAGCCTAAAGCTCTTCCTTTTTCTGTTTAGTTCTTTTTAATGGCAAGAGGCAGACTTTCCTTGTTTGACCTTTGGATTAAATCTGTCAATATTGATTTTAAAATCTGCCTACCGTCCAGTTTTTTAACCCAACTCCTTTTTTTTTGTTTGTTCTTTTCTCCTGTGAAGTCAGTATCTGAGGTCCCAAGTTTGTATATCTCCAAGTGGTTTACATGCATTTTATTCTTAGGATGCTGAAAGAATTGGCAGTATGTAAGCTGAAAAATGTCCTTGCAAGTTTCATCCCATTATTGGGGTTTTATTTTAGTGGTATTCCAGTTAAAATAAAATATAAACTTTAGTCTGTTCTAGAAAGACTTCTATACATACGTGCAGTAGCAAGCTTCTTTTCTCTAATGAAAGATGATTACTGGACCAAAGCAGTTGTTGAATTACTTCTCTGTGGAAAGTATTGAGGAGAAAGAAATATTTCGGTATAAAATAGAGTCTTTTTTGGAACACATTTGTCCCCCCTATTTGCTGCTAAATATTATCTCAGCTTGATAACCTCTGACAAACCTTCGGTTCCTCATAGCAGGGGCTGGCCGGGCTGTTTTGTTGCCTGCCTTACAGAAATTCTATTAGTATGCCAGAACCCAGTTATTACCGCTGAATGACACCCACCAGAGCTGAAGGTCTCCTCAGACGTGCCAAAACTGTCTCAAACCTTCCTGAGAGTCTCCTGGTCACAGCTTCTCTTCCAACAGCTCTGTGAATGTTCCTGCTCCCACTGAGGACTGCATAGGAAATTTGCTACATAATGCTGTAGGACTGCAGCCTTGTAAGTTCACAGTCTAGGTAGAATGACTTAGGAAGAGAACTACCTGTATTTAAACCATTCTGGGAGGAATTGGGTTATAAATACACACAGTATACACACAGAATTATGAGTATTTTGGAATATGTAACTAATATATAATGGCTTATTGCTACTTGTGGTGGCTGGAATCTATGTGTTTCTAATAAAATCTGGCAAAATGCTGCTTTCATAGTGCTGAGTTTGAATATTTTCTGGGTGTGGGGGTGTTTTTAGTTTCTTTTTGTTTGGTTTTTTGAGGGTCGGTTGGTTTGTTTGTTTGTTACTACAGGCAGATTGGTTATGACTTCTATTGTAATTGAATCCTACACTCCATGATTTAACATGTTCAATTGTGAATGGGAGCAGTAGGCCCACGCTCCCCTCTCCTCACTGTTTTCTGAAGAGATGGTAACTTCCAGCAGGGGAGGTACCAGACAACAGGCATTGTGCAAATGACATAAATCTCTGCAGCTGTTGGCTCATTTCTGTTCTGGTGCTACATGTTATGAGTAATTTGTGACATTCATCAAAAGTGGAAAGTGTGTACTTTTTTTCCTTTTTTGTAATACATTTGCTACAATTGTAGTTAAGTTGGATATTATTAATGCAGCTTTTTTTATTAGTTTGGCAATACTGCCCTAGCAATTACTGCTCAACAGTATTTGCTTAGGGAAAGAAAGTCAAGATAAGGCATGGCAAAGAAGAAAGTCATTGGCTTCTAGTTAATCACAAAGAATGTGTTATTTTGTTCTTTATTTTTCTGTTCTTAAAAATAATATATAGCAGAGGAAAATGATACCAGAAAGAAGGGTCTTGATGAACTTAATCAGGGCAAGTTATGGAAACATATAACCCCTTTGTCTTTCTCTATAAGTGCTTGGTGAATTTCAGACTCCGGACTTCTTTGTGATTGTACTTACAGATAAGGTAATTGGTATTAATTCAGTTAGAATTAGTAAAAAATGAGATCAAAGAATAGCAGAATAAACAACAGAGTCCATCTAGGTTTACTTAATTCTATTTATATTTATAGGCGAAAAGAACTCCACCAAGGGTTTAATTTTCTTTTCTAGTGATATGTCCAGGTTCGCAAAATTTTAATTCCAAGCTCCATTTTTTCACCATCTAGAGATGTTTTGTTTCCAGGTTTGTTTTCTGATCTCTTGATAGACATTGTCTTTTACTTTGCTTTTACTCATGGGTGAACTCCAGCCTTGCTCTTTTTTTATCTTCCTTTTGTTTTTCTATTTTTGATTCTCTTCCATTTTTATTGCAATCATGTTTTGAAAAAAATGCATTGTAAAAATTTAAATTAAGGATAACTTTATTTTTATGTTTATAATTTGTATTTTTCTTTTAAAATAAGGTGCCTGATATAATGCAAAGTAAATTTAATTAAATAATAATAAGTAATGATTGTAGTTGCACAGCACTTCCCTGTAGTTGGTCCTTGCAAGAGAAGGAATCATTCTTTAAAAAAATTATTAGATTACCAGTATCCAGATTATTCCTTAATTATGGATCTACATTTTTCCATTTCATAATAATGATGATACTGTTTTATACATCTTTTCTATAGCAAATTACAAATTGCTTTTCTATAGCAATTTTGAAGCATAAATTCAATCCTATTTGTTGAAGTAATCTTTTTATTCAAGATGAACAAAAAATTAATTTACCATATGTGGTTAGTTCAATATTACATTGCTAAGTCATATAATATTTTTCTTAATTTTGACGGTGTCCAAGAGGAGTGGCAAATTTGATGTTACTTGAAAGAGTGCAATTTGCCTTTTACTAAAAACAGTGGTGGGTGTATGTTTGTATGGCATAATATTTGAAACCATTTCCTGATACGTAGATTAAGTAATTGAATAGATTAAGCAGTATCAGATTTAAAGTCTTGTGTTTTGGCAAACACCCCAAGGAAGGTAGATATTTTCAATACTACACCATTTCTTTATTTCTGCGGGAAAAATCAGGGTTGGGGATCTCAAACCTGAACCCCTTTTCAAGGGAAGGCATGAAATACATTTGACATCATAAAAATAGTGTTATTTGAAACAATACTGAATTCTTGAGTAAGAACTCTTTGGGTTTGTAATACTAAGGCTGTCATGCAATGACCTTTGGGGTTGGTTAGATACAAAGTTGTAAGATAGGTCTCTTACCAGAATAATATAATCTGCCATTTAAGAGAGGTTGCTAAATTCCTAAAAGGAGGATGAACCTGTCTTGAAAGTATTCAGTTAAAAACAATGCATTTGTCAAAGCAACCTCAGGTGATGACATACATTTTGTTTCCTTCCCCAAACAGCTTTGTAGAGAATTTAAAGCAGTGAAAATTACTGCTAATATGAAGCCTGGTCTAGCTTTGTGAGTGAGTCATCCCCCCGCCCCCCACCATTCCACATATAAATACTCAGAACCTTGGCATAAAGAATGCAGCCTGGGGCATACTCCATAAAACTTACAATGCAATTAAATGAACAATTTCTACTGGAAATAAAATGGGCATGTTGAGTAGAATATGAATTAAACTGAGCAAGAACAGAGTCAGACAACCTTTCGTAGTACTCCAGGCTCTCGGAGAGAACCCCCAGGGTCAGCAGTACCAAATGCAGCTGACAGGTCAAGGCCAATCAGTAAAGAAAGATAACTGCAGTTTGCAATGAAAAGCAGGTCATTCCAAATTTTGATTAATGTAGTCTCAATGCTGTGGTGTCCACTCGACTGGGTTAGCAAAATAAAGACAGATAGCAGTGGATTAACTCTACTTCTTTATTATACTGCAGCCGTTACAGGCTTCTCGGCTGCTGCATTCACTACGACGAGGTTTTCTCCAATTTATGATCCTCCGTCCCCATTGCCTCCTGGCCTGAATTCTGTGGAATTGACTCAGTTACAAGGGGCTGCCCTGTGGACTATTTGCAAGGCTACCAAAATTAACTCAAAACAACTTTGGAAAATGGCAAACCCCTCACGTTCTTAACATTACGATTAGTTGATGTTGGCAGTGTTTCTCCTGTGGAGCATATATGGCGACTTCAATGACTTCAACTTCAATGACTTTGTAAATAAATAGGGGGAACTAATTTGTTGTTTATTGACAGTTTTTGTTACACAACACAAAGACTCAAAACGTTTGGCTACAGAAGGAACTTTGCAAGCGTTACTTGCCAAGGCAGGAATATGAGAATATATTCTTTTTTCTTCCAAGATAAAATTAGTTTTGAAGTAAGTCTTTGCAAAACAAAAAATATCTCTATCAGTGAAGAATGAAATTCACTAGCAAATATGAAACTACTTGAAGAGATTTAAAATGCCAATTAGAAAGAATTTGTTATAGGTGGATTCCTTCTATTTCTTTCCAGTCTTTTGTTTGATTGTTATTCTTTTTCATTTGGTAGATAAGTATTTGTGCCAAACCAGTTTGAATGTATGTTATAATTTTGTTTATTAACCCAAATCCATCCATGCATAGTCTTCCAAGTGAATCTGTTAGAACTGATTGTGTCACTTTAGACAGCAGCCCTGCCATGACGTCAGTGATTACCCTGAAAACACGAGTGCAGTCTGTACCGCACTCTGCTCCGCACTGGGGGTGGGAGCTGCCTCTTGCCTCTCTTCAGCTGCGTGGAGGTGCAGTGCTTACAGCAGGCTGCAGCCTGGCCTGGCAGTGCTGCTGGAGTAGGCTCAGGGCAGAATCTGACCGCTGTAGATCATAATGAAGGTGTAGACAAGATTCTGCATTTCCCTGTTAGGTAGGACAAAAGTGTCATTATAGAATAACACAGGAAGGAGACTTTTTTAGAGTAAGAATTAGAATGCTTCTTTTGCTACATAGCTAACAGTATAAGTTAATGTGTAACAGTTTTTTGGTGGTTGTTGTTGGGAAAGAGCTATCAGCTAGCTATTTTACTGAACCGACAGCAGAATTCCTACATGTATATCACTCTTCTTCAAAATGTACATTCTCTTCTCTCTGGTCCTATGGAGGATTGTAAAATGAATACATGTAACTTTATGACCTATCCTGTTTAATGGTGCCAAGGCCAGAATAGCAGGGTTCTCTTCAGGTGAGTGCCATTACCGATACTGATGCACTTGCCAGTATATCCTAACTTTCACAGTGACTTTTGATTTGATTAACAGCTGTGCAGAACCTGTCCCATAGTAGAGAAAGCTTTATTATCTTTTTAGAAAAGATTTTCTTACATTATGGAAGTATTTCTTTATTTAGACCACAGCTGAGAGATTTGCCATAAAAATGATATATTTGTAATTTATCAGTGCTCTGTTATTGGCATTAGGTCACCATTTATCAGTTTCTTTGTCGAACCTGTAAATAAATGTAAATTTCATAGACAGTTTGGAACAGTTGCCTGAATTTTTTTTGTTTTTTTTCTGAGGCTGAGTGGTAAATGACTGGCTTGTAGTCCCTGCTTTGACCTTTGTGTGGGCCTGGATGTGTGAGTTAATGTCGCAGTGCATGTGTCAGGTCAGCCCACAGCAGCTGGTCTGAAAGAATTGGAGCAGAACATGGCAGTGAAGTCGATTGCAATGTCAGAACCACTGCAGTCAGAGAATGCAAACCAGGGCCCTACCTCTTAGGGCATCTGTATCCAGCCAGCAGACAATGAAAGCAGCAGGCTCTAATGAGAAAAGGGAAGCCAGTGAAGGAGACAGACTCTGTGAAATTTATTAGCTGGTGCAATAAAGCTGCTTCTTTGGGAGTGAACCTGAAGTGGCCTCTGAGTTAATTTGGGATGAAAAGCCCAGTAAGGGAGGCAGTTTATTGGGGTTCATCCTCTTCATAACCCAAGATATTGACCCCTACGGTCTCCCAGCCAGCAGCAGAAATATCAGACTCTCCCATTTGTGCACAGTACCGTTTATTTTCATGTAATAAAAACACCCCCTGAGTCTGTTAACTATTATCCATTTCCTTTTTCAGGATGTATCGTACCAGTCATCATTGAGAATATTGCTTTCAGACTCATTTTAGTTTATAGCCCCAAATATTTCTTGTTTGCTTTGAGTAATTGTTTTCTGTTAAAAATTGGGTAGCTGGCTTGTTAATTAGTAAGATATAAACCAGATACATCACCACATTTTTAAAGCTATGGTGCCAGCTAGTGGTGAGAGATGATAGACCGTGTCTCAAGTGTGACATTTATCTAATTGTACGGTATATTTTTATTTGCATCATGATAACGTGACATTAAGTTTTATTTGTCAGTTATCAGTAACTTGTGATCAAAAACTGTAAAATAAAATGAGTCACTGCTATAATTGTACAGTTGGATTTAGTTGGGTACTGTTTATTTGAAATTGAAACCTTCCTGCCATTATTGATGGAGTAATTATATCATTCATCAGAGCATTTGCCAGTGAAGCCTTTTAATGCTTAGTTTTTCCCATGTGAACATCACTTCTTATATGTTATGAACCTGTATGTGCTCTTTTACTTTGCTGGAAATCTGAATTTCTTAAAAAATGCAGTAGACTTCAGTTGTGAGCAGCAGAAGGATGCTTGGAAGGTTTCTGCAATTGATTCACTTGTGCAAATTAAGGAGAGCTTTAGTGTGGCCAATGCAGGGCAAAACTCTTAATTGATTCTATTTATTTAGCGGATACACCCTACTAAGATGGAAAAAAAGTCCTGTATTTTATTAATATGAGAGGAAATTTCAATCAATTCATTATTCATTATGTGCTGTCTGTTTATATAACCTCACAACAGAAAAGAAAAATAAGCAACCCTTAAGAACATTTGTAAAGAAATGTAAAAAATAACTTATTTTTCTTTCTAACAAGGAGTCATTGACAGGTCATCTTTTCCAGTTTAATTAAGTAATAACCAATCTCGATGAGGTTGTGGAAGGCTCTTGAATACTAATAAATAAAACCAGAAGATGAAGCATTTCTTTCATTAAATAGTAGGAGCTGTTTATAACTCTATTACTTACTGTTAAAATCAATTATTATTACTAATACTCTTCAAGTAATTTATACCTGAAGGCACACTGAGGGTTGTAAAGCAGAACTTTTCTTTTTAAATGTCAGCCATAGCCATGAAGGTCAGCTCTTGTGAATAAGGACACCTCAGATGAACATACTTGTAATAATATTTGTGAAGATAGATCTCATGTTAGTGACAGCTGCCACCAGCAAGCAGAGCTGCCACAGTCTTCCTTCCACTCTAATACATGTGACTATACTGGTGGAAAAATACAGGGATGTTTCTAATCCAAGGGAATGAAGAAAATTCCTTTCCTTTCCTTTCCTTTCCTTTCCTTTCCTTTCCTTTCCTTTCCTTTCCTTTCCTTTCCTTTCCTTTCCTTTCCTTTCCTTTCCTTTCCTTTCCTTTCCTTTCCTTTCCTTTCCTTTCCTTTCCTTTCCTTTCCTTTCCTTTCCTTTCCTTTCCTTTCCTTTCCTTTCCTTTCCTTTCCTTTGTCTGTGACACGTGTGCACTTCCTCCTTTTTCTCCTGTGCTGTTGCAACACAGTTGCTTTAATTTAATACTACAGGGATTATTTCAGTGGGAAAAAACCTATATCCCTAAAAATATTAAAATGCAAGTATGAATCTTCATTGATTTCTTAACTGTGGGTTTTATAATATGTGTTTAATGCTGTTGCCTAATTAATTCCTTTAATTGTTCAATTTCTTCTGCAAATTGGTAGTCTTTTAACATTTACATAACTTTGGATTCAAAAAATAAGTTTTTAGTTCTTTAAAGAACATATCATGTGTTGCCCAGTTGCAACAGTCATAGATTAGGAACACACTTTGAATTTGAGATCAACAAATGGCATTCTACAGGCTAATTTTTCTCTTTTTGTACTTTATATTAAACAAGCGTCTATAAACACAGTATTAGTGTGTAACTAAACCACCATTTTTATTCTATTTTATTGTAACTCCACTGTAATTTAAAAAAAAAAAGCTGCTTATTTGAAATAATGTCTAAAGTGATGTCAGCACTGAGATTAAATTGCCAAGGCATTTGGCTTCCAAACAAAATAATGTGGAGTTCTGTGACATAAACATAAGGACCAATATTTATTATGTTGATACATTCATTTGGATTGACAATCTAGCTATCATGGTATTAGACACCAAATGTATTTCTTGTCCTAATAATTTATATGAAAGACAAAAATTATACAAAAATATTATTTTAAACACAATTTTAAGGTTATTTTAAAGTTAATTTTTCCCACTATTACTGGATAAGATATAAATTTAGCAGTTTGCATTCTTTATTGGTCTAGAACATGTGTTGTTAATACAGCACTGAAATAATGTACATCTAGTGGATTCTACACTTAGAATCCACTGGATTCCCTTATACTAGATACCCTTATGCATCTCATAAAACTCTCTGAAATTTTTGTATTTAAAAATCTGTATGATACTTTAAGTTCAGTGGACTTAGAAAAATTCAGAGTTTAAGCATGAAGCCTAATTTAAAAAAAAAATGAAAACAACCCAAACTTTAACAAAAAAACCTTTCTAAATTGAGCTGTCAAATAATTCCTTTAAATCCACTGCTGTTGTGTTGGAGTTGTTGGAGCAGAATGTGATACTATGGCTGATGAAGTGGGAAGAAAGTGTCACAATAGTTTTGAAATCAAGAGGAATGTGTTTCAAAAGCCCTTTGGCAATAAAACCCACAAACAGACAAAACCACGCAAACCCCAAAGAAACAAACAAAAGCCCCACAAAAGCACCAACCAACCAGGTGCTTTATTATTTCCAAAGAGCTCCCCCGTTTGAGTACCTGGGGGCGCCGTTTCTGCCTTCCCTTGCAATGCTGGCAGTGGAGCCCTCCACAGAGCTGTGAGTCGGAAGATGGAGTGCCCGGTATGGGAGTTGGCCACATCTGTCAGGAAACTGCTACAGATGGTTCAACTCATTAGCTGCCAGAACTCCTAGCAAACATCATCCGAGAGTATGGGGACCTCACTTGGACTAAATGTTAAGTTTGCCTCCTGTTCAGTGTCATTACATTTTCTGCAAAATATGATCCTTAACCATTTCTGTTAGAGACTGGATACTCCGGGATGTAACCAGTCTACAACTCTGCTTTGCTCAAATGGAACATGTAAAATAATTAAATTTAGACTGGTTCCATCACCCAAACAGCGTCTCAAGTACAGCTCACTGTGTCTGTTAAATATTGGCTATATCTGATATTAGTACCTCTTCATAATGATGTCACAGTTGGAATGTGATGAACGCCAATGTAGTATACACTTTTACATGCAACAACCTTTCTTTAGTATTGTGTCCATATTGTGATGTGTGCTGTCACTCATGCAGAATTTCTCAGCTTACCTGTCTTCGTGTGGCTCGGTATTTCCAGCAAAGTTGTTTCACCTTTGTGTGTGTTGTTGTAGCAGAGCGATCACAGCAGGTGTTCCAGTTAGCTTTGCAAGCCAGCAGAGGGAGCAGACACACTGGTGTTTTACGGTACTGACAGATTTTGGCCATTTTTCCCTATTGTTTCTGCAAATGCCTATATTTTCATATATGTGGTCATTGTAGATGAGAATGTGGCCAAATGTCTGTGTGCTGGAAGTTCAGTAACTGTGGGGAAAAGCAAAACTGTCAACTATTTTGTGATTACAAAATTATTTTTTATTTTGCAAAGGTTTGCATAGATCATTTTGTGTACTGAGAGTAATTATTTGTGCTGAGCTTTTTTGTATCCTGGAAAGAAGATACTTTCCCTTAAAAAACCCCTTCAGTTATACTTCAGAGCACGCTGCCTTTAGAAAAACCACAGCATAAATTTAAGTACAGGTTAAAATGACTTCACACACTTGCAAGGTCAAGCCCTTAATAAATCACTATACACATTGTGTGCAGTTCACCTGTGCGAAATAGGCTTGAAAAGACTGTTCCAGTCACAGCTGATATTTGGAGATACATTTTGGGTGTATGCAAACATTCTTATTTTTCAGTTACATCTAAATGCGAAAATTGCATGGAAGTTGTTCTCCCATTCGTGGGCATTGTGCCTTAGGCCCACTCCCAAAGTTGGCAGGAATTTTCCATGAAGAGGTGTCAGGGTAGAAGGGTGGGGGTCTTTATACAATCTTATGTGTGTTTAAACAATACAGTGAAGTAAGTATTACTTTGTAAATGACGTTGTTTGCATCATGATTTAAACTTTGTTTAAATACTTTTTTTTTGGTGATAACATTATTGCACTCTGTGCTTGGTTAAGCCAGGCGGGGTTGATTATCATTAAGTGTTATTTATTTCTATTTTATTAAGCCTCCTTTTACATTCATGTTACAGGTTAATTTATACTTTTATTTCATGCACTACTTGGCTTTACTGATTAATATGCCCCATGGCATTCAATAAAGCCAGGCAGTGGAGGAAATAAGAGTGGTATTAATTTCTAACATTGCTATAAATTTGCCTTAATAAAACTAGCTCAATAACACTGCAGTAGTAGTACAATGGATGCTTCCAAATTGTTAGCAAAGACACAACTGAAAGAACAACACATTTTTTTCCCAGAATTTAAGAATGCTGTGCTGTCTTTTTACTAGTGTTCAAATTAGGCTACCTGTTATAATACTGAGTGCTCTTACATTGTGTTCTAAAATGCAGTATATATTTTTAAAGAAAATTAGTATTGTACTGAGTCAATCAGTTTAATCATAAGCAGATAAGTCCTCTGGATCCTTTCAAATACCTTTTGGATTTTCATGACCACTGTTACTTAACAGACAGGTTTCAAAATATCAAGGAAAAAAGAGAAAATTCTGGACTATGAGGGCAAATAATACAAAAGAAATTAGAACAATGGGTTTTCTTTTTATTAGTGAAATAACTACTATTGACTTAAATTTTCCAGTATTTTTCTATTGATTATTTACATATTGCTTTGTAGTAGAGGAAAATTTTCAAGAAAGAAATGCAGATAGGACTGGTCAATATTAGTTTTAGGCGCATAAACTACTCATTCAAGTGGAAATATTTTGGCTAGATTTTCTTTACTAACTATTAACTATGATGGCTGTATTTTTTCAGGTCAAGATTGTGAAATCTGTTTAGCATAAAATCCTTAAGTAAACTTTGCCATGTAACATTTAGTTGTGACAAATTTTTTACTCATGCCTGCATTCCCTTACTACTCGAACTCACATTGACTTAACTGAAAATTTTGCTCAGAAAGAGGGGTTTGGATAGAGCTGTTATTTGACCTCAGTACAAAATGAAAGCATGATAAAGCAAGTTAGTACAGAAGAATCTGAACAAAACCACAGTCCAAAAGAATTGCCAAATCCTCAGAGCTTGATCCTAGAAGGTTCATGGAGAAGCTCGTTCCTGAAGTCATTGGGATGTGAGCCTTCTCTGCACTTTGCTGGGTCAGACCTTAATAAATCACTCAACACACTTTGCAGAGATCACCTATGGGGTGAAAGGCAGCAAATGTTTAAAAGGATTAATATAAACATTGTAATATATCAAACAGAACTTATTTTTACATTCAGGCAGCTATGAAAATAATGCTGTCATTTTGATAAGTGTATTGGTTAGTTAAAATCAGATAGGCAGCACACTGACTGCTATAATTTGATTTTACTAAGTAATATTAATTTAATTTCACTAAATAATATGAATTTACATAATGCATAGTTTAAGAATCTACCAATGTAGATTCAAATTAAAATTTGTAGGGTTTATGTAATGATCTTTGCTTAATATGTTTTTGTAAATAGTAACAAAACCTGTAAAATTGTCTTACTTACTATAAAACTCATATATACCCAAACATAGCATTTAATTAGGTCATATGGTGCTACTATAGTTTAACTATGTCAAATAATTTTGTTCAAGTGTACTATAACCTTGTAGTCATAGAGACACTGAAGTTAGAAATGGAAATGTTGTCTTCACATGTGCTGGGCACAGCCAGGTCTGTTCTGTGCCCTGCATACACGATGTGAGTCATTTTGTCTGGGTGAACTTTTTGTGGAGTTCTATTTATCAACTGTTTTCTCAGAAAAAATATTTAGTTTTTTGATGGAAAACTAAATATCTTCCTTTAACTCTTAAACAAGTTATTAGCCAACAATAGGAGTAATGACATTCATAGGAATATTTGATTCCCTGTTTTAAGGGGCACATAATCTGTAATACTTAGGGGGAGATTTGCCAACTGCTGCGCCAAGCTGGATAGCTTACTCTAGAACTGTACTTCATGGAAGCTCCTATATATGCCCCTGGAGTGGTGGAAAATTAGATTAGACAAATAGACCATGGATTAGATTGTTTGGCAGTTTAGTTTGCCAGAAATGATGAAAATCAAAACCACGTTTGATCTGTACAGCCCATGAATGCTTTCTGTCTTTCACTGACAAGAGCAGAAGTTTGGGCTGCTCATTTGCTCTGTGGGTAAGGCCTTTGGGGTCTATGTGAAAGACAGGGAGAATGTTTTCTTCCTGCTGCGCACATAAGCAGCAGATAAGATTATGAAAGGAAAAATCGCAAGAGTAATAGTTCCTGTTTAGCCCCCTAATGCAAAGCTATAGATCTGTTTTCTTCTTGGATCACCACAGCCGAGCAGAATAAGCTGCAGTGTTTACAAAACAGAGAAATGTGTGTTTGGGCTGAGAGCATAACACATGCAGTTAAATATGAGCAGGTCTCTTCAGTGTTACCATTGTGGGGTCTGGGGAGCGGGATGAGTGAGAATGTCAGCCTGGGTGCTGCAGGTAAGGCAGGAATGGTTAAAGCAATGTTGTTTTCTTTGATACTTTTTAGAAAAGCAATCCATTATAAAGGGGTGTCTAAAAAGAATGGTGAATTCTCCTCTCCATCTCTTGCACTTGCCTTCATGCAGATGTTGAAAAAAGAATATTCACTTCTGTTTCAATGTTTCTGTCTGTTATCAGTTGGAGTAAACTGATAAACTGGTGTTGTGATTTCTTTTGCTCTTCTTTCTTTATTTTGTTGCGTGTTGCTTCCCCCCCCCCCCCCCCCACGCAAATATCACACCTTCGTATCTATAGAACACAGAAAATTCTGTACTTTTGGAAGGAAGTAGATACTGATTTTCTATTCTGCTGCTCCATACAATGTTTCTCCTCTTTCAAAGTATTTTATGGAATTAAAATGTTGCCTTTATTTTTTGGCTGGTGGTAAGTATTATTTATTTTTACACCTTCTTTACAGCATAATCTTGGAAGAGAAACTGTGCTCTAAAAATTGTTATTAAGTTTTACATTTCTAACCATGCGTTTAAGTGACATTTGTTTCAGAGGGAATAGATCTTTTCTCAGATGACGTTTTCTGGGAACTAGAACCAAAAATCTAAAACTGATATAGCTAAATCCTTGCCTGTACCCATGAGAATACCATAAATTGGTCCAAAGAAACAGCCAAACATGATTGTAATTAGGATCACTGAAATATTTCCTGGACGCCTGAGGCAAAAACGAACGTAACACAGAAAAAATAAGCGCAGTCCATTCTCTATGAAGTGTTGGCTTTGAGCTGAACTAGTGCCGATGCTCATGAGGAATTCCAACGGTGCCTTTATTTAGGCCTTCTCGCAAACGGCAAACTGCACACGGCCCCCGAAGTGCCTAGAGTTCCGTGCCGCGGGCCGGTGCCGCGGGTCGGTGTTGCGGGTCGGTGCCGCGGGTCGGTGCCGCGGGTCGGTGCCGCGGGTCGGTGTTGCGGGTCGGTGCCGCGGGCCGGTGCCGCGGGCCGGTGCCGCGGGTCGGTGCCGCGGGCCGGTGCCGCGGACCGGTGCCGCGGGCTGGTGCCGCGGGCCGGTGCTTGGCCGCCCGCCCCGGAGCGGTTCCCGGCGGGATGCCGCTCCCCCGCGGCCGGGTCGGGGCGCGGCCCTTCCCTGCGCGCCGCGGCCGCCAGGGGGCGCCGCCCCGCGCGGCGCTGCGCGGCGGGAGCCGGGGCTGCGCCGGGATTGACGAGCGGCGCTCGGCCGGGATAGAACGTGCCGTAAACTTAGCGTCACTCCCTACGATTCCCACTGCATGATCACTTACTGGACATCGTTACGGGTTCGCTGTACGGAGAGCCGTGCTGCTGCCTCCGTGGCAGCGAGCCTGCCTTGCAGCCTTTGCAGCTGCCATTTCCCACAAATAGTTGCGATCTTGTAATGTAAGAGATGTGAAGGAAATGAAGGAGTGGTAGGGAGAGGAAGGATATCAATTTGCAGTATAGCCATAATTCCCTTCCATATTTGCTTTCAAATAATTGTTTAAAATCCTGCTGGAAACGCAGATATGGAGAAATGTCCACATCTATAAACTATTAGAAGGTGAAATCAGGTGATGAGTATTGTATGGATTGGAGTCTGACTGCAATCCCAAACACAGTGGTTGTACATATAATTTTAGGAACTTTTTTTTTTTTGTCTGAAGTTTGTGGAAACTCCTTCCTTGTGTATGGACTGGAAATGCACAGACAGAAAGGTGAACTTCACAGTTTGCCCACCACATTACAACTGCTCCTCACATGATAATAAATAATGATGGTTATAATGATGATAATAACAATACTTTTAACAACTGGCATGAAGAGCAGAGCAGACAAAAGATCTTGCTACTTGGGAAAATAATCAGAAACATTTTGTGCACTTCCTGTCGTCTCATTTGAGCAGATACTTGCCTATTATGGTCTATTAAGTTGTTGTTTTGAGGACCCTTAGAGAGTGTGGGTGTGGTTGGCTGCAGCTCAGCCCATGTACAGAGTGCCACTCTAACTGAAGGGTGCAGGCTCACATTGCAAATTGCTGAGGTATGGCCTTTCTAATTAAAATTCAGTGGGCCTTATTTTATTGGCCTTCCTAGGGCTGATGCTGGGCAGCTTTATATTTATTTGAAGTTTTTATGAAATAAATAACTGGCATGCTTCTAATGAATATATTAATTTATCTAGAACTAGATATTTGCGTATAGGCAAAGGAGCGCAGGGAGGTTTTCACTGAGGGGTGGTGCTCTCAGCCTGGTGCTTTTATGGAAATGATACAGTACATTTACTAAATACATTTACTGTATTTACTATACATCTGAAGTCAAGGCATCCGAGATAGTTTGGACAGCTTATGTCAGCTATGACACTATTTTTACTATGATCCCAATATTTTTTCATAAAATCCAGCAATCTTTATGCTTGGGTTCCTGTTATAATCCTGCACAGCAATTTTAGCTAGTCAGTTTAGGGAGAGTACAAGACTTTATGTCTTCAGAATTCCATCTAAGGAGATGCATCTAACAATATGTTTTTTTCCCATGGTTATTTTTATCCCATTCTTTGTTAGAGAAAATATGTAGGAAAAATGTGTTTCTAAAATGTGTTCCCAACTATGATAGTTGTGAAGCAGAGGCCTTTTTTTTTCATCCAAATTGCAGCATTTCTTTTTTGGCATTTGTTACTTGGTAAAGAAAATATGGGAATGACAGAAGGAAAAGATGAGAAACAGGTTACAATAAATGGAATCTCTTCTGGAGCAGTACACTTTTCACCTCTGGGTGCCACTGTTCAACTGTTTCTTGTGCAATGACCATCTGCTTAAATGTCCAGCTCTTATTGGAGAAATATTTCCTGAAAGAAACCATTAAAGAGATACTGCCTATATGTCTGCATAATCAAGAAGCAAGTTTCTGATATATGAGTATTTTGGATATTAGTTATGCACTGTTCTCATATGCTTTTAACATGCTGAACAAGGAAACAATAAACACTCCCCATTGTTCAGTTTATTGAGAGTAGTCTGATGGTTTATTTAAAACTTTTCTTGCCTCTTTAGATAGAAGTTGAAACGTGAATCTGGGTTTTTTCATATAAATGAATACTAGTGCAGATTTATTAAGTATGTGGATTGACTGTAATAATTCAGTTGATTTAAACGAGTTTTACAATAGCAACAATAATTTGCTTTATTGCCCACAACCTACATAATTCAAAAATCTATTGACTGATACAATTTCTTTTTAAATACTGTAGAACTCTTAATATTCAGAGCAAAATTAATTGCAGACTGTGTATTCAGCTGTTCCACCAGATTAATTATATTGTGACTATTTCTCCTAGAAACTCAGCCAGGGTAACTTACTGCTAAATGACACTGGACCTCTTCTCTGAACTGTTCTATGATTTTAATTCTAGTCAAATAAAACTCTTCTATGAATGAAATCAATTGTCTCACTTAACTCTTTCATTACTATAAGATGTGTTTAGAACATTTTCAAAATAATAATAATGAAAATCCAAAATAATAAAATTGCATTTTATGTCATGAAATGTCCCTTCTCTCAGCCAGGGGGGACACTGCTGCTGTCTTGCCCATACCTTCGATCTAGTTCTTCCTGCACCCTGCTGAACACTGCAGCCTATCAGTGAAAGCCAGCAAATCTTTCATATCTGCACACAGACAATGGAAAGTTCCATGATTGCCTCATAAACAGGAATGGGCTGCATTTATTTCTGTGCAGTAGTTCTATGTATGTTCTATATATGCATTTGTTCAAACCGGGGGAGGAAAAATTCAGACAAAAACATCTGTTAAAAATTAATTTCAACTTTGTCTCAGATTTGTACATTTTCTTTCTATCCAGTTTCATTGGAAAATCCCAAATAAATAGAACACTTCAAAATAAAAGAATTTAACTTTATCTTGGGAACAAGCAGTTTAGGTTTTAGAAAGGGAAATGTGTAATAAAATGCTGTTCAAATGAAATTGTGAAGCTGTAAAATACGTAAGTGGAAACTTTGAGGAAACTGGCAATGAGAAACTGGAAATCAAGCAGTAATTTAAGTTTCACACAACCACCCTTTGCATGTGTGAGTACAAAGGATAGACTAGGAACAAGTGTGAGTCAGACCTCTCCTCTCAGGAACTGAAGGGACAGAGATTCCCAGCATCTGTTTCCTTAACTATCGCCCAGAGGATACTGGTGGTAAATCACAGTGAGTAAAAATAGAATCAGAAAAATAGCTCAAAACAAATGAGGTACTGTATTTTGAAGTACTTTTGCAGTAGATCTGTATCCAGATCAGCTTTCATCTGTGTACAAATTGGATGTGTCAGCTTACATTCACTTCTAAACAAATTGTTAATAAAATGACAAGCATGGCTAATTAGGAAGTTCCACAAAACAGCCAGCCAAATTTGATGCCTGAATGGGAGATTTATCCTGCTCACATATTTTAATGAATGTCCTAATGTCATTGTTATAGGCTAAGATGGCCAAACACTTTGGTAGAGTTAATCACTGCCCTTCTTTTGGAGTGAATGGGCCTGCATCCAGTGGAATCAACTCTGGTCCAGCCAAGAGACTCCAGCTGGAAGAGTAAGTTTGTATATAGGAATTATTTTAGGTGCCCCATTGATGTGTACGTATTTTCCATTCCATCAGTAAAGGCTGAAGTAATAATACTTTGCCTTGAAGGGCTCTAGAAAAATGTTATTAAAGTACTGTGAGTTCTTAATTTGGAAGACACATATAGTCACAAGAAATTTTTATCAACCATGAGAGTTCTGAGTTCATGCTCAAACATCACACGGGTAAAATAATGTTTTACCTATTCATTAAGGTTGAGATATTTAAAAAAATATCAATGTGGAATCACCGTGTCTTCAGTATTTCCTATTTGCTGTAAATAACCTTGTTTTAGGTATAGAAATATGACGTGACTCAGACTTCTAAAGAAAATCCCAGCCTTTTATTTTAATAATACATTTGTTTATGTGCAATTATTGTGAGATACTAATGGAATCTATAATACTTCAGCAAATAATAGTTACAGGTTTTAAGAAATACAGCAGTTTTAATGAAATAGATTTCCAGGTAAAAAAAGTTTAGCAGAGTTGATCCAGCAAGTTATCATTGACAATTCTAAGTGACTACCATTTCATAATATACTATTGTCAAGAGAGAATAAAAACTTTGTCTTCTATTAGTATTTTTCTCTTCATATTTTCAGATGTACCTTTTTAGACTTGTTTTATTCATAATGAAAGATCATTTAATTTTATTTCCAACACAAAATATTTGAAGAAGAGCCTTTTCTTTTAGAGACATTAATATTTTTAGTAGAAACAACCTTTTTTTTTTGTGTTTGAAGAATAAAACATAAAACAAATAAAACAATAAAAATCTGGCAAAAAAGCACCATTATATTTGCAATAAGTACTAAATATAAACCGCTGTTGATTCCAAGCTGCCAAGCAGAAAAGAAAAAGCTTTACAATGAGGAGTACCTAACCTACTCCCTCCTATTGGTGTTGTATATAGAGAATTATATTTAAGTAATTTTCACAAACAATGCAATAACAAATTAGCAACAGTGTTCTTCAAGATTATTTAAATTATTTGAATCTTTAATTACCCAGAAATATAATTATGAAAAAAAAATCTTGTTGTGGGGTTCTGAAACTGCCAAGCTTAATGATGTGGTTCTCATCTAACCATAAGTATTTGTTGTTTATAATTATTTTCCTCTTTGCTCTATTGGACATTTAGCCCGCTGTCCATGTTCTCCCGTTTATCACAGTCACCTTCCTAAGGCAGTTTCCACAGCCCCATATTCTTATGCTCTGTGCTGCTATGCAAACACCAGCAGTGACACTGAGACCTTCCTCTTAAAGCATTTGTGAATAGACTTCCACGATGACTGGTTATTGTTGTACCCACCACACCCTGTGGCTTTGATAATAATAAATAGAATAGAATAGCCAAGAAAAGATTACTGAATAATATTCAGAAGTCCCCTTGATACATTAATGATCCAGCTCCATTTAGTCCCTTGTGCTTACATCTGTTTGGGACATGATCATTTCTAGTGGCTTTTTTCCAGTAGTGTTTGAGTGATGTAGTGTGGTGAGAGCACCAGCTGCTTCAGGTGCAGATGGCATTTTCCTTGTGTGCCTTTTAATGCCATTTGGCATTTGTTTTTTATTCTGTGTGTTGACTCATTCATTCAGGAGCTTCAGTGACTGAAACCCATCTGATTTGGTTATTGAACATCATACATGTTTTGTCTCATAGATGCTGGTGAGAAAAAATGTGAATGACCATGAGAAACACATGAGGAAAAGAAGGCACCAAGCAAATTAACTGATGTTTGAATTTTTTTCCTTGTCTATACCTAGTTTTCTTAATTTAAAAACAACAAAAAAAAAAGAACATTATCTACATGATAGATATTTTTTCGGTATAGTTGAGATGTATGAATTACCCCAAGCAACCCCCACTAAAATAATGGCAGCAGTTTTTATTAGCAATGAGGGGAAAGCCCTAAGAATTACAGGCCAGTAATAATTGCAATGTGCAATTTGTGGTGGCTTTTAAAATAATTGTTCTAAGCTAAATTATTTTTCTATGCTTTCCCCCACTGATCATGTAAATAGCAACACATTTATTTATTTATTTATGCTGCTCTTTTGCCATTCAGTCTCTGCTACTGTAACACTAGAATTTGCTGATTCATTCAGTAATGTTTTGCGACATCCATTTTCACACTGCATTTGGTTAAAAACCCCATCTGGCTCTGCATGACTGGGAAGCTCTGCTCACAGCTCCAAAATCAAGCGCTATGAAATGACTAAACTTGTCTGCAGATTGTTTAGTCACTGGAGGCAAGATTTAATGAAACAGTTGTCTGTTGTGTCGTAGGAGCCTTTGTAAGCAATGCAGCTCATTATTTCTTGTCCTAAATGAGTGTCTACATTTTAGAAATAGTTTTAAGTATTTTTTGAATTAGATTTCTGTGTGTATATGTAGAAAAAGTAAAATAGATGTATAAAATTGAATTTTTGTATGCAAATATTCAAATATATATACATATTCATATATACATATGTGTATATATATATATATGCACACAAATGTATTATAAAAACATGATACTTTCTGGAAGATGTGTAGGCTAATGGAAGTTGGAGGTAATCTTAATACAAAACAGAATGATTTCTAGAAATTCAGATAGAAAAAAGCGCAAAATATCTGTTTCTATGATACTGTAGAGAGGCCATTTTTGATTTAGATGAGCAACAGGGTTAATACTGATTTTAAAGGACTTGCAGTTCCCCTGCCTTCCTACTGGCTCCTCTGCTGCAGGTGAGCAGGAAGTGGATTATTCTAAAATGTGGGAAGATTTTGATCTGGTTTTTAGTAAAGACTGTCGCTCAGTTGCTTGTACAAACAAAGCCATAATCCTTTCCAAGAAACACAAGTTTTGATGAGAACTTGCTTGAAAAAAAAAAAAAAGTGGCACAAAAAACAGAAGCCAAACTCTGTTCATAATGTTTTATTTCTCTTGGAGCTTAGTTGTAGGTTTTCTTTCTTTTTATCTGAATTATTAACACAATTAATAATAAAATAATTTCATTTCTATACATGTATTAATTTCACTTGAGCAGAAAAAAATGATGGGGATTGGCCTAACAGTAGGAGATACTGGCAGAGTCAGCCTGCCCTGCTCGTTAATACCAGTGGGAGCAGGAGTAATACCAGCAGCAGTATTGACATAGCAGTTCATTCTCAAAAGAGACATGTTCTCCTCCTGTGCCACATGGCAGCTTCTTCTCTCCCTGCTTCCATGGGATGTTCTAATGCTTACTTATAAGTTGGGGTGCTTATTCCATGTCTCTGTAATCCAGGATCATTTCTGATGAGGAATTGTGTGTTGCCAATAGTTGGATGGCCTTGATGGGGCATCAAAAATTAAGCGCCAGAGCTGCTAGGAAGGAGGAGTCAGGATCATGCAGCCAGATGCAAAAGCTGAAGGAAGGAAGCAGGGAGATGAGCAAAGTCTATGGGGCAGAGGGGAGACAATATTTCTGGTATTTGCTAGAGGATTCTAGATTCTTCCATCTTGACTTCACTATCACATAAGAGGTCGTATAGCAGGGGGTTTTTTTCAGCAAGTTGATGCAAAAGGTACTTAAAGCTATTGAAGTAATGCATGAAAAAATCTTTAGTTGCCTAACACCAAATCCTACAGGCCATATTCTGTTTTGAAGTAGATTTTCCCCTGGCTTCAGTTTTTCTGGAAAGTTTTCAAGAATAAGTAAAAACTGCACCTAAGTGTCAGTTTTGGTCAGTAGCCAGTATTTTATAGAAATACACATGTAGAAAACATGGAAAAAACCTAGCTTGAAAAAGCTGCAGCTGGAAGTCCCATCTCTAAAAAGGCAAAGTGGTCCTGTGTGTGGTGTTTTCTTGTTAGGAAAAAGAAAACTTTGTGTGTACTTCTTTCAGTTTTCACTTGATTTTTAAAAGTTTGCCTTTGAAAGGAAAAGCAGAAAGCCTGCAGTCGGTGATCCTTACATTCCAAAGGTGTGTCCTTTTATTCTCATAAGGTGATTTTGCACTATCATTCCACCTCCTGGAACTGTCTTCTTAACGCTGACTCTAAATTACAGTCACTTTACACTCAGCTGAGAAGAAATTTTAATTTCTTCTTGCTCAATAGGCACACTTATTTGCTGCATGTTACTAAAACTTTTTCTTTGAACCTCAATTCCCTCCTGAGCTTTCCACAGCATTCTTTGCTATCACACTGATGTTCTTCACAGTAATTTGTTCTAACCAAACTTTTGGAAGATAAAGGACCATTATTCAGTTTACAGGTGCAAAATGGAGACATATAGAAACAAGAATCAAAAGAATCTATAGTTCTAGGAACATGGCTTGACAGTACTGTCTTTTTTCTGAGTATCTGTATTGTATAATAGCACTAGTAATATAGTGGCACTTTAGGATTCCTGTCCCCATTGATTCCAGTTATTCTTGTCATGCATGAAGAACACACATTTGGTGATCACTTAAAAAAATTGCTTTGAGTTACTTGCCCAATGTGTAAGGAGTGTATAAGACAATAATAGTTTCTAATTTTGTAGGACAGGTTTCAGGAAATCATCTCTTTTGTTTCCACGAATTTTTAATTCTTTTAATTACATGCTTTAGCCCACATGATGTAACATATACTTCTGGTTGTGGCAAAGATAATAAAAACATCTGAAGAAAGAGATGCCAAATAGTAGAGGAAAGCTTTATGAAACATCAACCCAGGCATCATTAAAGTGGCTATTTGTTTCATGGCTAACTTTAATCATATTAAGTAGAGAACCTGATTTGAGATGACTTGTGAGGTCCTGAAGGTATTTCTGGAAATATCAGACTGAGTTCTGTCACATTCGATCTGGCTCACTAAAATGAAAGATAGTGACAGTCATAGTGGCTGGACTCCAATGTGCTGAAGTTGCACTGCACATGAATTTTCACTGTAACTTCACATTGAAAATACAGCTGCACCCTTCTGCAGTGAATGAAACAGTCAAAAAAGTCTGTTAAAATTCTAGCACAGAGCAGCTCCAAACTGTACAGTCTGATAGGGACCCTGTGGAACAATTTATCCAAAGCTCTTTTCTTTCAGTCCTCATCATCCTCTCTTGTTCCCACTTGAAATTGTCATTCTCTTTGCTTTTCAGGATGTTTCTAGGTGTTACAGTGACTTTTGCTTTAGTTTGTGGTGGACTTGCAAGCTCAAAGCCTTGTACAGCTGCTAAGGGATGATACTTTTCACTGAATAACAGCTGTATTTGTGCTGTGTGTATCAAGTTTTATCAATGTGGCTGCTACCTGTAGACTCTCCCACGACAACTGTTCATTGTTGGTGAAATCAAAGTTGGTGGTTGGAACAGCCTGTAGATTTTATTTCTATTTGGCTTCTGTTTAATTGATTTTCTGAATGCATACACAAACAGTAAAAAAATCTACTTATTTCGAGCAATCACAGACAGAACGTGAGGAAATGCTTCTATCCAAAACTTAACCCACAGAGGACATTTGCATCAAACAGTTACTTTTATCTGTCTATTTGTAGCGACTTAATGTTGCATGAATGTGTCATGCAGGAACTGTTAAGAGACTGATGGTTGTATCTGTCCTGGATACAACAAATATGTGGAACTCTGCTGGCCATGTTCAGATACAATAGGTCTGGAACTAGTCTGTTTAATTCAGGAGATTAGTGCAGGATGTAAATTGATGTTGAATTTGATTCACTGTTGTTATTAGACGTGTGAATATGAAGAAAATAGAGTCTTGTGGAAAAAATATGAACAGTTAAAAATCAAAATCATCATTTCCACTGGGCATTTTTCCAGCAGGTGTTCTGTGAAGCGTTAATAATGTGCAATTAATTCTATGAATGAGCATGTGCACTCTTTTTTTATCAAGGTTTTGAATGTCTGTGAAAACAAGATTCTTTCAACTCTTTACAAGACACTAGAAGGTCTGTCTGCTTTTAAGGCTTGTGTTCTCCTCCTGGGAGTCCAAGTGAGGGTAAACTTCAAAGTTTGCTGAGTATTCAGGTGACTTGGACCAACTCTGACTCTGGATCCACACATTGTGGATGCAGATTCTGCTACTTCAATGCCTTATTGTAGTATATAACACAACATTTTGTCAGGCACAAGCTATGTGCAGAAAATGTATTTGTATGTTTTTCTTAAGATCTGAAGCCCCATTTCTTCATTCTCTCTAAGCTGTAGAAAGATTGTTTATTCCATCTACAAGCTAGTGCACTTGTAGTTAATTGGACTGGTAATTGGCTAGGACGGAATATTTTATGGGAAATGATAGAAATGTTGACAGCAAATGACTGGACAACTTTTATTCTTGCTTTTCTTTGAGCAAGAATATCAGGATATGATGATTATGTTATATTTAATTGTATGCCTATACAGTCAGCTCTCTAACTAGGCTCAGAATATGTCCAATAGTATCCAAGAATATATTTTTCATTGCCTACTGAACTATTTTAATGAAAGGACATAGAACATCTTTACAGATGTGTAATAATGGAAAGGGTTTTCCTATATTTTTAAAGGAAATATTCAACAGCTGTGATGTAAAATTGGTTATTTCCTGGCAGTTAACACTCACGTTTTGTGTAATAAGATTTGTTTTCCTAGCAAACTGATGCCTTGGTACTGTAGGATTAGAATTCTAAATCATATCAATGAAATGCCTGTTTCCATTTTTAATTGTTGAAATCAGAAAGGAAATAAAACTACCTAATTGTAAATGCATTTGGTTTGCAATTTTAAGAGAAAGCTGCCATTTTAAATAAGTTCAGTAACTCCTGGGAGCCAAGACAATTTTCAAAAGATAATAAATATGGAAAAAAACCCAACAACCAAGCCTCAAGTGGTGTATATTTATAAACAGGAAAATCATTTTCAATTGAAGAGTGGTCTCTAGAGATCACTACACTTCCACAGTAAAACAATTCTCAGCTTGAATCCAATCCAATTTCGTAGCTTTCTACTGTCCTATCATTGTGCCCTGATCAGTTAAGATGCTAATTATTTCCCCTTTGATCATATCATCCAATTCTGATGATATCAAAGCAAACCTAAGTGAATAAACATATCATTATTGGACAGTTGGCATCATCAAGTGGCAAGGTTCACTTTTGTCTCCTGTTCACTTTTAGTGTAATTGTCGAAGTACAGTAAAAGTCCTTTGGTGTTGTGATGCAATGTGGTACCTTTTGTGTAAATGCTGTACACTTTCATTTCTTTCAGGAAGCAAAGGACAAAAATGAACTCTTCATGTTATTAAACTGGCTTTTTACGCTCTGATTTAACCTTTACAAAACAAAAACCACAAAGCCAAAATGTAGTTATGTTAGAAAATATTCACCTGGATTGCTGTATTGATTTTTTTTTTTAAAGGGAAAGCCAATAGCATATGGTTACAAAATGTATTCATTAGCCTAAGTCATGTTTCTGACTCCAATGTTTTGACAATCTTCCCCTTCCCCCAGTTCCTTTTTTAATGATTATAATACAGTATTTGCTAAAAAGCAAAGGACTCCATCTTGTCTGTAACATAAATATTAAGTTTGGTCTTACAGGAGAGGTAATATTTATTTTAATTTTTTGTTGCTTTTTTAACAAAAGTAATAGCAGAGAATCAGAACGCTGACTTAACTGTTCTTGAATGTCAAGAATGTGTGCTTTAGAAAAAAGAAACACCTTTGGGCACCAGAACGGTAGGTTAGATTCTCATTTTTTTAATACCTCTTTAAATAGTGCTAGACAATATATAAAGAACTTAAGCAGAAAACAGTTTATGTTTGTATTCACCATTGAAGTCTTTGGGTTGACAGACTAACATAGAACAAAAGCCCGTAGTAAATGTCTGAGGATGCATTTTTGAGCAGAGGTAAAAACAGGAGTATACAGGACAAGTTATTTGTGTTGCAGAATGGGCACTAAAGTGATATGAAAGTAGGAGTTATTTTGGAGCCTGGTACAAAGCCTTTGAAAACAAAAGTTTAATTTCTTTGATTTTGAAGTGTTTCAGATTGGCAGTGACTTCCAGTTTTAAAGTCTCATTTAAATCACAGTATCATCAGCCAAATGCTTTCCTAGCATTGCTGAAACATTGTTTTGGCGCTGGTTTGTAGGAGAAAGAAACCACTTACTGAACCAGTGAGACCACTTCCGGAACATTTTAATTTTACAGGAAAAAGAATATAGCCATAGGATATGGCAAACAATAGGCCCAGCAGATTTTTGCTGAGGGAAGCTTGACAATAATGGGCTTTGATTTAAATACTCATGCAAAAGTAGTTTGTCTTTCTTTAGGAAATCTAAGAAAACAAGGAAAGTGATACTGAAGTTTCGTCTGATTTTTTTCCATTGTATTTATGAGGTCAGATTTATGACGTGTCTTTTTATCAGCTATGTAATTGTGAATATGAATGTGCTCTCCACAAATATAGCCTTAAATGATAGATTTTTATCATAATAAAATCCATTTATTAAGAGATATTTGTCTGATCTCAAATGAGATATGGACTGTGTAACAGAGACAAAATAAACATTCTGAAAACTTAGTTAGAAATTTTGCTGCAGTTATTTGAATTTTTGCATTGTTTTAATACTGAATGCTGTGTGTAAATGAATATTATGTTCTGAGGAAAATAGAATTTGGGAACCCTGGCTGTATCAGGATTTGTTTCTGCTAATATAAATATAGGTTCTACAAAGACTTTTGGTACATTATACTTTTCCTTAAGCACTTCCTCTTGGCTTTTGGTGGAAACAGAATACCAGGATGCCTTTGTTTTGACCTGCCACAGCTATCCTTATTATCTCCCTTGAAAAAAGCAAGGATTCATATGGAGTATTTTCTAGGGAAACTCAAAAATCAACACTTTCAATGGGAGTAGCGCTTTGTCCATAGAGATGTCATGATGCTCAATATTATTCACTAAGTGGTTTTATGTCCTATAATTAAAAGTTTGTGTATGCTTACATCTATATAAATATATGGGTGTATTTGTATGCACATATTTACATGTGTATACACACAAATGCACACATATAAAACATTCTTGTTGTTGATTTCATCTGTGATGGTATGACCGTAAACATTTATGTTTCTTTAAGAGCATTCATAAGCATTGCTTAAAATTGCAATGTGAGCATCTCCATTGCCTTCAAACAAGGTCTCATATTTGCTGAAGCAGGCTATGACTGTGTACATCTGTATTGTTATTATTTAAAGTGACCAACTATTAGTCATCATTTCCACATATATACTGAATCCTATTTCTTGTAAGTAAAAATATCAAAGAAATTTTCAGTTGAAAATTTTCAAGCATTTCTGAAAAACTTTATGATGCAACTTCCATGAAATTCATCTGAATTCCTTCACTTACCAAAAGTTTATTCTGCTAGAAATATTTTATTAAGTAATAGATTTGCACCTCTCCAGATGGCCAAATCTTAGGCTTTTTGCGTTTTTTGGGACAGGATTCACTTCACAGGCACTTTTGTAAAATATGGTACTTGGACTGTTTCTTCAGACATCATGGGAATAGACAAGCACTTCCATGGGTTGACTACTGAATGAAGGCAAGATTCAGATCTAGTTAGATGAATAGCGTAAGTCAGTTTAAGAATCTTGCTTTTAGGTTTTCTTACATTTTCACTACAATGTCAGAGAAACAGATAATAATGTGGTGCATGAGTGTGTGTGTGTGCAGCTCTATGTTTGCTGATAACTGTGGCACTGCATAGCATCCCCATATCCAACGGCCAATCAGAGCTGCTGGATGCAGGAGGAAGACTTTCAAAAGAGAAGACTTGTACTGAAATCCCTTATTCACGAGCCGGGTCTGTATTTGTGCAAGACAAAGAGATACCATCATATCCATTTAACCAAACTGCCTGTAAATATCAAGCCACTGTTACTTCACTTGTCACTGAAGCTCCTAATTTCAGTTTCAAGCCCATAATGTCTTTCAGAAGATATAGCCACATAGTTGCACAAAGTAGTTGCACATTTTACAGAAAGGAACAAAAGAAAATACTAAACCTTTTTTTGGAGTGCTGGAGCAGGTGTTGTCTGCATCCAACACTAGAATCTCCAGGGAAAAAAGTAATCTCCTCTGAAGTAAGTGTGCATCTGCCTACTGCTTCTCCTGCTATGATGAATAGTTACAGGAAATAAACTGACTCAGCAATGATACAGTGATTCTCACTCCCTTCTGTATTCCTGCTACTTCCTCCTGTTTAGAATTAGTAGATGGATACTCCGATTAAACCCACTGTTTGGATACAAACTATAACACTGATTAAATGGATTGTTTTGCCAAGGGAGATGTAGCTGAACTGCCCATTTTTCATTCAAATGTTCAAGCTTAGAGAAGTAGCTTCCAGCTCTAAATATATTGAATCACCATTAACCCAATGAAGGGGATAGGAATACAGATATACCCTTCTTATTAGCTGAGCAGAGTTGCTTGGCTGATAATTTGAACAATTAACTTGCAGTTTTTATTTAGATCCTTCTAAAATTTGATTCCACATGACAAGGTGTTGATTAAAATCACAACAACAAGTATTCAAGGTAGCAATGTTGAAGTGTTTGTACAGGTCTGGAAAAGTCCCATTACACAGATGCTATGCATAAGTAACTGGTTGAAAAAGCAGAGGAAGAGAGACTCTCCAGAAATCAGGCTCACCAGAGTTATTAGTTGTTAACAGTTGGAAAGGAGCCACTTCCCATAGGAATCAGTAATTGAACCCTGTTCATTCCACTCAATGATCATGACTTACAAGTACAGCAAAAAGCTTTGAGAACAGCAGAAAATACACATACAATCTAAGACTGCTGAGTTTTGCTACGTGGAATGCATATGGGAAGAAATTGCTTTGAGAACATGATAAAGTATCTAAATGTTTTATTTGTATCTCTGTTTATTTCTGCTTTCAATTTGGGTTTCTTTAGTACATAACAACTTACAATGAGAAATAAACTGATGTATTTGTGCTTATTAGTCATGAGATTTTAATGTAACCCTCCAGATTTATAACAGCTTTTAAATGGACTCATAGAGTTTTAAGGCTAAAAGAAATGGTTATGATTATCTAGTTTGACCATAGACCGTTTCCCCTGGTGATTCCTCATTGATTCTGATGACCTGGGGTTGAACTACAGTAAATTTTATAGAAAGATAGTAGTAACAGAATGTGAATAATTTTCACATTTTATATTTCATATGATAATCTCTAAGTACCTTGTATTGTTTTTGCATACCTGAATATTTCCATTGTCTACTGCTGGATACTTAAATACAAAAAAGTGTTCAAGGCTTACTTCATAATTTGGTGTTTTATCTATTCATAGATATTGCAGTTCTTAGTACATAGTAGCAAGTGACTTTGTTCAAACGGAAAAAAATCTAGGACAAAAGTGATACAAACCCTTGCTGGTCCTACCCACTCACTTTCCTAAAATAATGCCTCCATTAAAGTTTTTTAGTGGGTGGTGTGTTTTCTAACACTTTTTGTGAGATTTGAATAGGCGAACTACCTGAAAGGATATCTCTCTTAAAATAGCGTAATACAAAAAAAGAAACATACCTTCCTCATATTAAAAGTATATGGTATAGACACCTGGGGGCTTTTAGGAGTAGCAAGACAAGTGATGAGTGTAATAGCCAAATATAAGCTGAATGTAATTGCACTGATAATTGTGTAGCAACTATTTATCCAGCAGTGTTTGAAACGGAGTGTTTCATACTTTTAGTGGTTTTGTGCTAAGGATATCAAACTAGAAGCCCTAGAAATGAGTGCAGTTGACTTTGTCATAGATACAGGAGATGGGGAAAATGGAATTCCAGTTTGCAAGATTTTGGTGGGATAGCATTTAATTAAAATTATACTGCTCAAATTAAACAAATACTGTTTAAAATGAAGAAAACATGACAATTTCAGAAAGTGGTATTCTCTTTAGGGATGGAGTTTTTAAGAAAGAATCACAGTCATGAGAACATGCTATTGCTCTTTATGTTACTGAGAAGACATAAGATTGCATGTGACGTAAAAACTAATGATTGGCAGTACCCCATTAGGTGTGACTTTTATTTTATACTCTTGAACTACCACTAATTGGTGAGGGTTTTTTAAATTTTTCATATGTATCAACCCCCCAAGATATTATTACTATTACTAGTAATATAGAGTATCGTCAGCATCACATGTAGCTATTTACATGGAACATGAATGAATGTGCTTATTTTATGAATGAAGTTCCCAATAGTGTAGAGATTCTTGAAAGCAGGAGTGGTGACAAATGATTTTGGGTTTGACATTGGTTTTGGAATCTTAGGAAGGTCAGAAGTTAAGAATAAGTTCTGTTCCAATCAGGAAGAGAACATTAATATGTATGTTGGAGTCATATTGTCCTCTTATGACTGGCTTAAAGATGAGGAACCTGCCTCTACAAGGGACAGTCAAAGTCTCCTTTCCTAAGCTCAGGCCTGTGTTCCTTGACCGGAGAGATAATGATTTCAGTCTCAACTATTCTTCAGATGTGTGTCTGTGTGTCTCAGAGTAAAATATTTACAGAAAATACAGCTGCAAAAAGTACTTCCATTAATTAAGTAGGGAAAGCCCTGTACAAAATGACCAGTACTAGTTGGACAGCAATCCTCAACACTGAGAAAGAAGAATGTTACTTACATCTTCAAAAATGAATTTGCCATTTCTGCTTCACTAAGAGGTCATTGCATGATGCAGCAGAAGTAATTCCTTTCCTCTCCACCACAAGTGGTGAAAAGAGGAATTTCCCCAAGTAATGCTTTTTGTACAGCCTCATGATCTTAGTGCTGTAGATGTATGCCCAGTGAAATGTTTCTTTTATTTATTGCTTGAAGCAGAACCTATTACAAATTGTATTTTCTTCTTCTGAAGTAAGTGAATGAATGCAGAGATTTTGGCACATTTTCCACTGTAATGAAAGGGAAAGAAAATAATGGTTTAATTGTTTATTACCGTATTGCTTTCTGGTGTTTTGGCTGCTCATAATGATTGTCATTTGCTTTCTTTTGACCAGGCAGCTAATTAGCTAAACTTGCCATAAATATTTAATGGCTTCTGAGGTATATGTGAAATTCAACTCAATCCAAAGATAATTTTTAAAACTGTGAATGCTTTAGGATTTAACTGTAAACTAAGCAACAGAGCTTAGCACACAGTGTGTGCTAATCCCACTCTGATTGGAAGCTGTAAATTTTAATTTCACCACCACTAGGTCAGTTTGAGTTCAGTTATGCTGCAGAGAAGCACTTTACACATTGCATTACCACTGCATGCTAAGTCCTTCTTTCAGTAGTGAAGAACTGACTGCCAAATTTCATTTTTTGATGTAGAATCTCAATGAATATGAAAATCCTGCTCTATTAACAAGATAGAAATACAGTTTTGGGGAAATATTTAAGCAACTCAATTGAGATAATGATAATTTAACATATATTTTATATTTAATAATATTATTTCTAATTTATAAGACAATTCAAGAATTTGTGACTCCTAGTAACATGATTTTTAAGAGTTAATTTGAAATTCAAAAGCCCCCCCTGGTTACTTGCCTATAACTGAAAATAGATTTTAACCAGTATTTATGACTTTTTGAAAAGCGTTTATTAGATTTGTTTTCATTTTAGTAACATCTGTAGCAAATTTAAAAATTCATGCAAGAAAGACAAATCACTTTCTAAAACTAAAAATGCATCACTGGTGATGCATCATTGTCCTTTATACCTTCGTCATCAAATCTCACAACACTAATACACAAATTTGTGCACTATACAGAGGGTTTAGTAAACTTTATTTTTCAGTGATTTATGACTGTTGCTCTTTTTTGCATGATTCTGCAGAAGAAAGAACCTGCTACCTCTCTCCAGTGTAATTCAGAGCATGCCTTCAGTAACAGGAACAGTTCCTGTGCAAACAGGAGCTCACAGGTGAGCTCAGCGGGTGCTGAGCAGCAGTACCAAGTCTAGCTGGAGGCCAGGAACTGACAGTGCATCTCCGGAGTCTCTAGTGGGCCCGGTACCGGTGCATGTCCTCATTACTGGTTTGAGCTATGAAGCAGAGAGTACTCTCAGCAAGTTTGCTGATGACATCAAGCTGGGAGGAGTGGCTGATACAGCAGAGGGTTGTGCTGCCATCCAGAGGGATCTGAACAGGACAGAGAAGTGGCCCTACAGGACTCTCATGAAGTTAAAGATAGGGAAATACAATAAATAAAGATAGGGGGAAATTTCCTGGTAGGGAATAAGCCCATGCAGCAGTGTGTGCTGAGGACCAACCACAGGAAAACAGCTGTGTAGGAAAGGACCTGGGGATTGCGGTGGACACCAAGCTGAACATGAGCCAGCCATGTGTCCTTGCAGCAAAGGTGGCCAGTGACACCCCGGGCTGCATTGGAAGGTGTGTTGTCAGCAGATCAGGGAAGTGTTCCTCCCCCTCTACTCAGCATGGGTGAGGCCACACCTGGAATACTCTGCCCAGTTCTGGGCTCCCCAATTCCAGAGAGACATGGACATACTGGAGAGGGTCCAGCAAAGGGCCACTAAGATGATTACGGAACTGGAGAAAAGGCTGAGAACAGGGACATTTAGCCTAATGAAAAGAGGTCTTGGGCAGATTTCAGCAGTTTATTTGAATATCTGAAGGGAAGATTTAAAGATGGAGCCAGGTTTATTTCAGTGGTGTCCAGTGACTGGACAAGAAACAATGTGCACAACAGGAGCTGAGGAGATAAGAGGGTTTTTTAATGTGTTAGTGATGGAACATTGTCCCGCAGTGCCCAGGGACATTGTGGAGTTTCCCCCTTGGAGATACTCAAAAGCTGTCTTGGGCAACCTGATGTAGGTGACTCTGCATGAGGAGGGGGGGGTTGGACAAGATGATCTCCAAAGACCCCTTCCAACTTCAGTTGTTCTGTGTATGAACTCTTACAGTTAAAATTACTCAATAAAAATGACTAAATAAAATAAAAACCCTTACTGCCAAAATGGGGTTAACTTTGATGAATAACTATTATGTTTCACTACCGTGTGTTCTGACAGAGTAGTGTGCATGGAATATGATGTGTTCTGAATATTCATTGACTTCGATTTCTCATTTTGTGCCTCGGGGGTTTTTTTGTTTGTTTGCTTTTGGTTTTTTTAAGTTTTTGTGGTTTTTACTGGCATGACACTGCCTTGTTGCAGTAGGAAAGTCGGCAGAGGAATAACAAAAGAGCTAGAAATTGGGTCTGAGTTGCTAAAATTTTGTCATTGTGATAGCAGTCTCCCTCAGCTGAGGATTTAGTGCTAAGCATCAAGAAGCATTCTTAGCAAGATAAATATTTATAGAGCAATCTCCACTATTACAAATGATGAACAATGCCAGCTGAAAACCATGTGTACCCTTGGTCTACGTCATGACTATGGTTAAACTTCTGTCTGCTGCTGTTTGAACTGCTTGAAGACAACCAGCCACACCCATTCTGGTTAAAGAAATACAGTGAAGAAAAACACTCCCAACTTTTTCATATTCTCTTTTGTGACCTATTTGGAAGCTGGCAGAGATATTGTGCTTACATGCAGAGAACTTCATAAAAATCAGTCTTATTTTAATTCTGGCTGGTTCTCGGTTTAGAGAACCTGGAGGCCAGATGCTGCAGGGTGAGTAGACTTCCTGGCAATAAGCCAGCTTTATAAAAAAAGAAAAGTGCTCTGCAGAGAATGAAGAGCTGGCTTTCCAAAGTTGGGAATAATTTCATCAATTTGCAACCAAAGCATAACCAGTGATAGTTACCATGTTCTTCTGTTAGAACAAATGAAATAGATAATAATAGTCAGCTGCAATATTCTTATTCTAAACCGTAACTGGAGGAATAACAAGTCTGAATTTGGAGGAGGAACATGGAGGGATTTAGGTGCTGCTAGATATTAGCTGACTCATTGAAACAAAGGCCAGTTATAGGTCCCCTTTAATAACTTGTCCTCCCTTACAGTTATTAAGATCCATCATTTCATTAGAGTGAGTCACTTCTGAGGAGAAGAGGTCACTGTACACTTGGTACCACACTGCTGAGAGGTGGTAGAGGCAGAAATATACTAGTTGTGATGGTTAGATGTGGCTTAGTGCCTTGGTTTGTGAGAATATTACCTTGAGTTCTCAGGAAAAAAAGGCATTTTAGCTATGGCACAGGAAAGAATCTGAAGACCATTTAAATTAAAATAAAATGTAGAAAGCGTCAATTTTTACAAGCTCCAAACAGACAGAATGGTTTCATTATTTTGAGGTATCTGCCAGGAAAAATGAATGATTTTACAACTATGGTAGGTCCTTCTCAATAAATTTTCTTTTATATTTATGGTTTAGGATGAAAATTTGTGAGAAAAATCTAGTTTAAAGCACTGTTTAATGGATGTTATTAAAATAATAATAGGCAAATAAACATATTATAAGGAATGGTTCAAACTGAACTCTTAATTAGTTGTGACTGAATATTTTAACCTTCACATCAGGATAAAAGCTGTCAAAACAAATGAAATGGATACAAGAAAAGGTTGTTTTATTTTTTTAGTCTCAGGTCAGAGTTTTGAACTTATTTCCTTTAATCTAAGACCCTAAAAATCTACTTAGTGTTATAACACAAGACTTTATGTAACAGTTGAAGGACACAACTATCAGTCCTGCTCTGAAATAGTTTACAAAGAAGATCACTTAGTATACGAGATAAAATTGATCTAACTAATACTCGTTACTAATACTCATATACTAACTAATACTCATTATTTTCTTTGCTTCCTTCCTTAATGTAGCCTCATACAGAATTGAGAAAAGCTTAGGTAGAACAGCCAGCTGAAGAGCTTTGATTTCTGCAACTCAAAATAGAATCTTTGATCTTGCCAGAAGGTACAGATTTGAGAGCTGTGATATCTTTCCACCAAGTGTATTTTGTGCATACATTGTCTAAACATTCACATGGTGTAGGTGAAGAATGCTTCCATCTTACTGAATAAACAATCATTCTTATTTTTCCTAAATGTATTGCCATTTCTTCTTCATTGTTTTGCATCTCTCTTATGAGGAAAGGCTGAGAGAGATGAGCCTGTTTAGCCTGGAGAAGATATGGCTGGGAAGGGATCTTACCAATGTGTGCAAATATCTCAAGTGTCAAGAGGATGAGGCCAGGCTCTTTTCAGTGGTGCCCAGCAACGGGACAAGGGGCAACAGGCACAAACTGAAACACAGGAAGTTCCCTATAAAGATGAGGAAAACCTACTTTATTTTGGATTAGGCTGTCCAGAGAGGCCTTGGAGTCTCCTTCTCTGGATATAATGAAAACCTGCCTGGACATGATCCTGTGCAACCTGCTTTAGGTGAACCTTTAGGAGGAGGGAGGACCAGATGATCTCCAGAGGTCCCTTCCAATGGCAACCAGTCTGTGATTCTGTTTTCTTCAGGAACTTAGCCTTCTTAGGTTAGTTGTACCTAAAATTCAGCCAGAGAACAGCTTCCTTAGACACTGAAGGCAGGAGTGGCACAGGCAGTGGTTGTTAGCTGGCACAGCCGTGACTGAGATTTTTCACTTTTTGCTCCCATAGAAAGCCATCAGTCGAATGGGGAGTCACTCCTCTGGAGCATTGTGGGTAAGCTGAGAGAACACAAACTGATTTTATGTGCTCAGACTTCCTGGGTTTGCGGGGAGCATTCTACTTCATTTTCTGTGAAGACAGACTGTCAACAAGCATAAGAAAAGTTCATGTGGCCCAATAGTTCCATAATGCGTAGGCTTCAGAGCTCTTGTTTTACTTGGAGAGTCCTGCTTGTAGCTTCCTACTAATCTTGAAAATTCTCCTGATGTCCCTGTCTATTTGGTACTTACAAAAATACATCAACCCTATCAGCTTGACCTCACCAGGAAACGACACTCTCCATTTGATGTATTTATGGAAGAGAAAAATGCTAAAAAGTTAGTCAATGACAACACCAGCAACTACATTTCATTTGCAGTCTTTTAAATCCATGACATTTGCTTCCTGGCAAGAAATGAGGGAAGTAGCATGTGACCCAAATCGGAACAGAGTTTACTAGCTACTCCAGTGACTTGTAACCTAGAGATGCAGGACCATGTTATCTTTTTATCAGAATTAATTAAAGTAAGACAATTCAGCCATTTTAAAAAAATTTTTTGTCCTTATTGGCTTAATAGTGTTTGATTACTATCCTGCTTTTTTAAATGATGATTAGAAATCTTTAGTGTCTTCATTTTTCACTGTATGTTGACAGATTTCAGACAGCATTGCAGCTCATTTCAAACACAGTAATCACAAAATAAGAACAAATTCAAGGAGGAATTTGCATTCCTATCACCTGGTTTTATATTAAAATCTAGCTAACACATTGACTGCTCAAGTTCTTCATGTCTCTTAGGCATTTTTATAAGAAATAAACTTTCAGCATTTGTAAAATTTCTATCTTTCCCATATATTGATTTAGTGCATTCAGCCAAGCTGAATTTCTGTAACTGCTTCATGAAAGTAATAGGCTGACTGTCTTATCAAGCTTGGAAGAAATCCAACAACTCTAAATACCAAAGTACTTTTTAATAGTCCTCTTGGGACTTTTTTATCATGTGTTATACTCTGTGATCTGGGTTGCTATCTTTCTTCTTACCTTTATGCTCAAAATGGAATATAATCAATAACAAAACTTAATTCCAAGCTCATTTCTTCCCACTGTCAATAGACAGCTCATCTGTAATTCATTGTCACATCCACCTTACATGCTATACCTGTGCAAGTTTAGCAAATGCTCTCCTCTTAGAAGGCTTTTGTGAAAAGTAAAGCTTAGAGACTCTACTGGAAACTGATAGGAGACAATGAATTTTCAAGTTTTCAAATGTTCCACATTAATGACTCCTTCAGGTAAAGCCCAGGTTTTTATACCTCACACTTAAAGAAAGATTTCTTTCTTATTAAGTAAAAGGGCTGCATACAAACACTTACTGAATTCAGGGACCATTGGGTCTCCCTGAAGAAAAACTTCGCTTGGAACTCTACAGACATAGATATTAAAATAATAATAAACAACAGACTGTTGCAATAAATAGTTTTCATTAGCACATTAAAGAACTACTACCCTTCCTTGCTTTGAGTTTGACAAACAAGCAAAATGTCAGGAGGTCTGCCTTCTACTTGGCTTGGGTGTGTGGTTTAGTATCATTTTCCTTAGCTCCTGTCTGTAAGAATTGCCCCATAGGGGTTAATTAGTTTTTAGAAAAGGAAGGGAGATTTTTGGGTGGAATTCATAGTAGAACTAAAAATTATTAGTACTACTTTTTGGACTCTAGAAAATAAAGTCTTTATATATAGATTTTATTCTCACTCTTTGCAGACAAAAATATTTTCCTCTTAGGTACTTTTATGAGCTTCAACATGTTTGAAACAGAGCTGCACAATTATGTGCAATAGAAAAACTTTGCATTTCAGAGTTAGAATCTTAGTTGTGTCGCTGATAATGTTGGTCTTTGCCTCATTAAATGAAAAGGATTATTTTTATCTTCTGTTACTAGGTGATAACATAGAAGAGGATATTTGTATGGAAACTTGAGTAAGAACCAGTACAGGAGAGACATATAAAATGGCTACAGTGTAATAAAGAAGTATTTGGGTTAATCCATTGCCATCCATTTTTATTCTCTGTTCCACTCCATTGCAACCACAAATATGAACTTGACAGATGTTAGTAAAAGGCTGGATGTAATCCAGGCTACAATGGTTGCTGCGGATAGAAAGTTTAAAAGTTTTGGCTCACGGCTACAAGAAGCTGAGAAAAAAAATAGGAAAAAGAAGAGAAGTTGGAATCAGTGACTGATAGACAAAACATGAAATAAATTGATGAACTGTAAAATAAATTCATATTGAGAATACAAGGTTGATACAGCTTTGTGAATGTAAGGAAGTGGATAACTTGAGATCTGTTTTTTGTTGTTATAGCTTATAAGGTTGTTGAGAGATAAGTAATTTATGACTCATTTTACATTGTGTGGTGGGATTTTCTATGCTGGGATTGGTCAAGTGAAAAGCACAAGTATAGGATTAGCGAAATGGGCAAGCATTAGCATTAGGGGATAGAGTGTCATAATTCTCATGTAAATATGAGACAGGGGTTCAAGTTTCAAAAATCATATTTAAGACCCTGCTCTGTGGTCCAATATTTCAGCTTAAGTAAGTGTTTGTGATTGTCAGAATGAGAATAAAAATTATGAGCTTGGAACACAGCTCACCCTCTCTTGCCAAGGTAAGGATAGGCATATTTCTTTATTTCACTTCCCCAATGCCACTGTTTTTTTTGGCTAAGGGCATGGAAAATATATCTACCTCAAGAATACAGGAGTGTCTTTGTGACACACAGTTGGTCTGTTCAGCTATCTTTAATAATGCTGTCTTTATTCACCAAGCTCCTTTCTCACCTATTACATGTTCAGATGCGGAGTTCAACGAAACCTATTGTGTTACAAATACTACTACTACATAACTGAGCTACTCTCTGCTACTTAAAAAGCCATTTCTGGCCAAATAATATTTTTTACTTACTATTACTAATATTGCATATTTGTTTGGCTCAGGAAAGCACAAAAACCTTGGGCCTTGGCCAGAAAATGTTCCTATTGTTTTATTCTGAAGAGTTGGCAGAGAGCAGTTTTTTATTTTAACTCACTCTTCACTGCTCAGCAGGAAAATGCAATCTAGACCTCTTTAGAGATAATATTCTAGAAATGAGAAAATACAAACAATAGAGACTTACGTGTCTGTAGTGAGGTTCTATATCTTGGCCCATTCCCATTTCACCTTGGCTATTTTTCTTGTAGCAATGCATCATTTTGTTTTCTGCTCTTATATCTGTTATTTTAAAATCCCTCTGTTTTCAGGGTTATAAAACTGAAAACCAGAACTGCGTCCTTCATGTTAATGCCTCAAATTTGGCTGAGGTGTTTCTTCCATTATTGGGAAGAAAGCAGTTGAAGTAGCCCCGTAGACTGGTTATTTATCCAGGAGGGAAACATCTTCTATGACCAATAGGTATTTTTAGAAGAAAGACAGAATGTTCCTTCAATAAAACCTGCAGAATCTTTTCCAGTAGAATTATGCCTGTTTGATGGAAAAAAATTTTCCAGAGGAATGTTCGTTCTGTCATAGATATCAACAGAAAATCAGCAGGGAGGTGAGCTTTTATTTTCTTGCCAGGTTTTGTACCAATCAAGCAGCTTGTCAACAGCTGCATGACCTCTTTTCTACGCTCTCTGGGCTCTTGACCTGGCAAGCTCTCAAGCTCCTTAGTCTCCTAGTTCATCACTTGGTGGGCAGCCAGCTCTTTCTCTGGCTGCTTGTACGGATCACAGAGTGGCTTGCTGCTGGCTCACCTACACTTCCAAGACTCTTGCTAACTGGCTTTCTTCTCTTCTTCTTTAGCTCCTCAAATGCCTTTTCCACAGACTGCCTCAGGACTCATCTCCTTGGCATTTGAGGCAGGGTTACTGAGAGTGGTTTACTGTCCATCCCACTGGTTGGTAAGCGTCAGAAATCCAGCTTGTATCCAGCTTGTAAATCTGCACATATTCCAGAAGGTGCTTTCTAGCTGATTGTCTGTTCAGCTGCTCTATGGACTCTCTGTAAGGCAGGGAGCTGGTTTCTGCTGATGGTTGGCTCAATAGCATTCACTGCGCCTTTAAAAAATTTTCCTACCACAAAACCAGGTGTGGGTTTTGTTTTTTTAACTGTTATGTAACAAATAAATATGATAATTATTTAAACAATTCCTTGTACAGTTTTCACAGAAAAATCCTAAGCCTGTGTTCGTCAGTTAGCAGGAACATTTTTTTAAGGGCCACTGTAAACTCAAAAAAGTTTAAAAAATATTTTTCCTAACAAGTAGTATTTTTCCTCTAATAAAGTATCTTCTGCTTATGTGTTTCTATAAAGACTCACATGAGTCAGAGAAGGTGACTAACTTTTCAGGTGTAACACACTATACCAATTAAATTAATATTTACTTCAAAAAATACCCTTCTGTCATTTGTAAGTTTTATGAATACATGTGCTAAAAGTAAAAGCAATGTAAAATACTGCAAAATGGTATTCCACATAATGGAATTTCACTTACTATTTATTACGTCTAAGAATATCATCTGGCAACAGTATAAGTTATCTTATTGTATCTGGCCTGTGAAGGAAGAAGAAAAAGTATTAATTAGGAATACCATAACATTTTTTAGGACATCACTCCTTAGAAAGTTTAGATTTTTAATTTCCTTATTTTCTATTCTTTGAACTCCTTTCTGGTACAGATGATTTTTTTTTTTTTATTCCTTATACCTCACATGATTAGTAAGGATCTTAAAGAGCAGCTCTTTTGCTTTTCTCAAATGCTCTCAGCAGTTTGAGAAACCAGGTAAAAGTCTTTTGTAGTGTCAGTCAGTGGAAATAAAAGATGTGCTAGTGATACTTGGTACTACCTTGGTGTTCATGATAATTACGATGGTCAGACTTTACCCACTGAAGTAAGAAAATGTCTGCAACAAATCTTCTGTGAATATTTCACTATTTTTTAGTATTAGCCCCTCCTCTAGTATGAGGTGAAATGGTATGAGAGCATTGGGAACAGACTTGTAGTGACCTCCTGAGCCAAATCCCTTTCTGTCTGTTTTGCAATGAGTGCAAACCTGTTTTTTTCAGGCTGCTGCTATAGATACATGAGGTCTTTCCAAAAGAAGCAGGAGAAATTCGGACAGAAAGATACACTTCTGTGTAGCTAAGGGGATGCAGTTTAAGGCAGTGAGAGAGAAGTCCTTTGCACAGTTGTTTTGAATGTTTATTTAAACAAGATATAAATCTTCAGTAAGTGACCAATCTTCAGAGCCAGTAATCACCCATAGCTTCAGGACCTAACGTAGGCACTGATTCATATTCTGTCTCCTTTTCCAGTGCTCCAAGCTACTCAAATGTTTTCCTCTTTGGCACATGTTAGAAGATGATAAAAGCTGTTACAAATCTCATATTCACATTGAAGCTTGGACAACTGTAGTGCACTCTTGGTATTGAAAAGCTATTTCCTGCAGGCAGTCAAGCCAAAGGAATGTATCCAGAGTATATTGCAGAGATTTAAATATGTCTCTCTGGCTAAGAAGAAACCCTAAATCAAGCCAAAGCAACATTTGCATACCTTGTAATTAATGTGAAAGCTTTGTACTGTGTCACCAAAAACTCTCAACCTGTTCTTTGGCAACACTTAGGTTGGAAAAAGGTGAAAACAAAGCTGTGCAAATGTCTAGAAGTAATTTATAAAATTGAAGCAATTAGATTGGCTTGGCTGAAAGTTCTGGATCTGGCTGGGAATAAGGACTAGTTTTTCTGAAAGTAGATTCTTGGAGTATCTTTGTGAACTGTGGTGCTTACAGCAAGCTTTATATTCTAGGAAAGGGTAAAAAAATTATGTGCTTTTATGTATACTATATAGGAAGAGAAGAGGATATTACTCGCATAGAGTAGAGAGAGGAATGGTTCCTGCTTTTATCAAACAGAAGTTCTGAGCCTAGTGGTCCTTGCTAATTTAGCTGGTAGTATTTATCATTATGCAAATATTCACTATTCATGAGGTTTTCTTCATTAATAAATCATCACATTTTTATGGTACCTACTATGGTAATAAAGAATTACTGTACACTACATACAGAGGTGAAGTGACAAATCCTACAGAAAAGTTTTATCTAATGAAACTGTAATAGTTGGTCTGGCTAGTAACATTGTCAGTGCTTTACCCAGTTGTTCCCTGTTTTGGCTCCCTATGGATTGGAGCTCAGTTCCAAAATACAAGCTGTGTCTAGGCCCGTGATCACAGCAGTCTGAAAAAGTTAACATCCTCACCGGCATAACATAGTCCATAACCATTCATAAAGCCAAATAAAGTGTTGGGCAATGTGGGAGGACTTGGAAATCCATTAATGCATGAAAAAGAGTTTCACAGAAGCTGGATATGCATTTGATAACACAGATCTGTTTGAGAAGGAATTATCTCGGACTTTACTGTTCCAGAGTTCAGTACAAAAATCAGACTTGTTATTTAGTTCTTCTACCTCCAAATTTCTTCCTGTGAACCCTTTGGGAGATATTATAGAAAATACTATATAATATTAGCTAACAGGCTTTTAGAACTGGTTTTCACAGCAATTTGAATGCCTGCCAATGTTAGTGTTTTTGCAAAAATGTTTCTTCCTTTCCACACCCTTTAAGCATCCGTAAAGTAGTTCCGAGAAAAGAAACAAGTGTGAGGATCATACAGTATGTTTGGCATTTCTGATAAAGAAAAGCCTGATTTATGTGCCTTCTGCACACCACTCATTCCCAGTTCATAGTCTTAAACCCATTTTCTCCTTGCACATTCATTTTCTTTCTCCCTCATAAACAGAAAAGCAGGTGAAGTTGGCTTGCACGACTTAACTGGTGTTCTGTCATGACCAAAAGGGAGCACATTTATTTTCCTTGAAGGTTCCTGGTATAATGATTGCAGAAATCACTGGCTTTTGTTAATCCACATACAAATACTTAATCACAGAGACCCACTAACCATCTGTAGGGAAAGTCATTGCTCTCCATTTTTCCAGAGGATACCAGGGTTTGCATCCTCTTACTGGATTCTGGAAATAGTAAGAGGCTGAAGATGAGGTTCTTCTGTCCTGCAGTTAGTGAAATTAATCAAAAGAGCAGTGGGGTATGTGTGACATCCCAGAATGGTCTTTGGAGCTCTAAGTAAAAGCTGGTTTCTACAGTTCATTAGAGAGTACTTCTGCACAACTGTTTTGTAAGGACCATGATTAGATTTCCAAGCCTAACTTGAAGATTTTGTAACATAAATATATATATAGTCTTCTCTCTTTCTAGGTCTTACTTCCATTTTAAGTTTTGACTTTATCTGTGTGTGAATTAAAATGTATTCATGGCAGCAGGTAGATAATCAACAAAGTTGTTTTGAGCAACTTCCTATGCACTCCTAAGCATTGAGAATGTCTGAGCATTGCTTGCAATTAATTTTTATTTTCTTATCTTTCCTGAGTAGAGGCAAGTTAATAAGGTATTGTTTGGTATGTAAACCACCAAAAACCTGGCATGTGCTAGGAATGAAGAATGTACTGTGGGTACTGTTGTGGGCAACACAGTGGCACATGCCATGTTCCCCACTGTGACCTGCTCTGGGCCAGTGAATGCTTTTACCCAGGTGTGCTACCAGGGTTTTACTCATGTGCCCAGATACCAAATAAAATCCATCTGCTGGGATTTAAGAGATTTGTCATCCTATTTCTTTTAACAAATGGTAGCCTTTACATTCAAATATCATGATGGTAATGTAATATGTCAGATATTTTGTGTTGGTAGTGAAAATACACTAAAGTTGAAAACATTTCTATTGCTTTATTGGAAACAGGTCCTTTAATGTGTTGCTTTAGTATATTCTTCTGAACTTTTTAACCTTTTCATACAAAAGCACATGGAGTTTATACTCAGCTGAATGTCACTTACATTCAGAAATAACTCTGTTTTGTTTGTGTTTTCTGAGCCATCTGCAAAGTAAGTGAAGGAATCAGCAAACTTGCTTACTAAGTCAGTTGTTTGTCCTAACTCAGGTCAAAACACTGAAAATTTGTCCTGTGAATGTTCTTCGAAATCCGAATTACTTGTTATCAGTCTTCCTTTGCTTTTGATCCTGTTGTAGGATGATGTGTTTTCCTAATGATGCAGAATCTCTCATTAAGTTCAGGAAACAGGATATAAGGATAAGTCAATTGACTCAATTTATGGGCATAATAAAGCAGGCCCTATTACCTTCAGCAATCAAGGCAAGATGAAACACAAAGTTGTAAAGTTATTATGACAAATAACTTAGTATTTACCTGCAAATATAGAGTTAATACATTGTGGTTTTGAGGCAGAATTTGAGGCATTAAAACCTGAAAACAATAATCACAATCAATCATTTAATGTGTCATCCCAGAATATTTCAGAATTTTTTCAAAGCTAGAAATATCTCTTACTAAAGCATGATGAACTACAAGAATTTTTTAAGGTATTTCCTAATGTCTGCTCTACATCTCCTTTCAGCCTTTCTGAGTCAGTGTTAACAGCTGGGGAATTTTTTTTCTTACTTGCAATATAATTAAAAACAAATTTAGCAGGAGCATAGAAGCTTTGTTGGTTGGAGGCCTGTTAGTTTTTAGGAAGGTGGCTAGCAATATATGCAGCTGTTCCTGACAATTATGAAGTTTAAACAGCAAAGCAGGGGAAAGAGACTGAATTTGCCAAATATGGTTTCCTTAGTGTGTCAGTAAAAACAAATCACTGGACAGTCTAGAGTTCTTCCTGCAGCATGCTGAAATCAAACTTGTTTAAATGTACTTCACAGCAGAAATTACAGTTGAAACTTAATAAGTGCAATAGATGCTTCCAAACTGCATGGAACACAGTAGCAGGCAAAGAAAACTTAAGCAATTGGGATGTGTTGGAACAAGTCTAAAGGAGGGCCATGAAGATGATCAAAGGGCTGGAGCACCTCTCCTGTGAACACAGGCTGAGTGTTGGAGTTTTTCAGCCTGGAGAAGACAAGGCTCCAGAGAGACCTTAGAGCACCTTCCAATACCATAAGGGGCCTACAGGAGAGCTGGAGAGGGAAGTTTTACAAGGGCATGAAGTGGCAGGACCATGGGTAATAGCTGTAAACTGCAAGAGTGCAGTTTTAAATACTAATAAATTCTTTATTGTCAAGGTGGCAAGGCACTGGAAGAGGTTGCCCAGAGAAGTTGTGGATGCCCCATCCCTGGCAGTGTTGAAGGCCAGGATGGATGGAGCTCTGAGCAAATTCATCTAATGGAAGGTGTCCCTGACGGTGGCAGGGGTTTGGAACTTGATGATCTTTAAAGTCCCTTCCAACCCAAACCCTTCTGTGATTCTATTTAAGCTGTGGTGTTTTGCCTTAAAGGAAAATAATTTTATTTCATTTAATTTCATTTAATTTCAGCTGGAATATAGTCCAAAACTGGCAGAGAGATGTTGATTATTCATTTAACGCCTTGAATTCCATTTACTTATATCCATCTCTGTTCAAATTATGATAAGAGGTCTTGTGATTGTGCATTTATTGAGTGAGTGTGTTATGGTGCAAATATTGCCAAAGGAGGAATATGGGACAGTACAGAAGGAAATGTGGAAAGCAAGTTGTCAGTCATGGGTACTATTTCCAAGTATGGAACTATGATGCTCTGTATGGGTTGTTATTCTTGGGAATCTATAACTCATGGCTTTGACCACCTAGAACATTTTCTGTAAAGCCAGGTGCATTCATCTGAGTGTCTTATGTCCAAATTCAGGTCAAACAAAAATACTTCACTCATGTTCTTTTTGAATTGCTCAAAATGTCTTCTGTCGTGTGACACAGGAAGTGGATATTCTAAGGAGAATTGTGTGAGTGACCCTTACATACAACTTTTATCTTTGTTTGGAAAGTGGTTTTGAATCTTAAAGAATTGTAAGTGCTAAGTGCAAGGCATCCTGAATATTATACAAATGTATGTTCATTGGCATCAAAATTCAGAAACAAATTATTTCCAGTGCCAGAACTTTTTCCTGTATTCGGTCACTTAACAGGCACAATTAAAATGAAGTATGAGAAGCACCTTTCCTGTGCCAAGAAAAATGCTGCATTTCAAGACAAGGGGCAAAGAAAGTAGATTCAACATAGGAAACATTTTCACTATCCATTTTGTACAACTGCTGGGAAAAATTATCTTGTGAGCTTATTTACCATGTCTTACCATGTTTTTTCTTCCTTGATATCTGTGCCTAAACTTCTGAATAACTACTGTTTACTACAGTTGTCAAAATAAAATATAACAGCAGGTGCTGTGTAAAGTAAATGTAATAATGATAATCAGGATTTCACTAACTCAGTGAATGAAAATTTAGCTTGGGAGAGGGATGAGTTTGCTGTCCATCGCCATCACTCATCAGCTAGCAGTTGCTCTGGGCAGCTGGTATGCTATCTGCCCCTCCTGGACTCAGCTTGGTTTTTAGCCAGAAAGGTTTGCATTTCTTTTGTTTGCTTCTTGTACTTGCTGTGACCAGTAAGGAAAAGGAGACTGCTGCTCTGGAAGGAATTTGAAACCTAACACAACACCTGAAGAGCCAGAAAGCATCAGAAAGCATCATGATTCTGTGCTCTATGATTTGTAGTCATTTGGGAGGAGCCCAGCCTTTAGATTTAGCTGATTGTTAATTTTTAACTTCTCAGGGGACGGTTTCAAGTGGCTGTAATAGCTGGATCTGATTTTGCAAGAGTATTTATGATTTTCCTTTAAAAATCAGGGTTTTTTCCTGCTGTTAGGCATCTTGAATAATGTTTGAATGCCGCTTGTGATCAAATAATATCCAGAGAGGAAAGAGAAATTAATATTTTTGTCTTTGTTCATAACTAAGTTTTTTCAGGGATAGATTTACATATGTAACTCCCATTCTTCTGCTTCACTGACTTTCCCTCTTCAAACCTCATTGGAAACATATTTTCTTTCTCCTGTGGTTTGTTACTTAACTCCATTACTTAGTTACTAGGACTATTTACTGACAAACACATAGAGTGATACAGACTGGCTTATGAAAAAATGTTTTACTGCTTGTCCTCATAGCTACAGCTGAAAAAATAAAAGGAAAAAGAAAAAGCATATATGTTGAGATCTAATAATATGATGTGCCTGCAAATTAAACATGGGAAGCATCATAATCTTATAAAAAATTATTATTATTTTTTTAGATTTAGATATTTTACCAACATATTTCCCTCCATCTTCTAGTTTCTGAAAGCAGCATAGAAAAAAGCACAAACTGACTTTTCCTCAGTATAATGAAGGTTAGAACCAAAGCTAAAGGCCTAACAAAAAAGAGGGACAAAAAGAGAATGCCCCGAACTAGTTTGGAAGAATAGTTTAGAAGAATTTCAAGTGATTTTAGTGAGCTTTGCAAACACTCGCTGGTCGTAGCAACAATGCAGGCAAAATTCAGTTTTACTGTGGTACAGACTTCTGAGAATGCAGGTTGGGATTTGAGGAGGCTAAGGGTGCTAGGAGAAGGGAAAGTTCAGCTTCTGTGGATCTGAAAGCAGGTGTTAGTCAGTGGGGCTTGAGACTGAGACGTTGTATGTAGAAGGTTGTATGCAGGGATGAAGGCTTGTAAAGTTAGTAGAGCTCTGGAGGAATTTGGTGTCTGAGAAACCACAGCATTTGATCTGAGAAATCAGAGGAGATCACCTCCATCAGAAGGATCCAATGGATCATGATGGTGAGCTTTGGGGGAGAGCTTAGTCATGTAGGAGCAAGGAATTAGGGCAAAGGGACTGGAAACACTCTATGGGTTTTGGGATGTGCATCTTTGTAGAGTTTGTGGTTGGTAGCTGGGCAAGTGTAGGCGCACAGTTCGTGGTAGTTGGGAGTGGGGCTGCAGCCGAGCCTCATCCTCGATGGCTACAGCTGTATAGGACAAGTGAACAGCATTGAAAGCAATGAGCCATGGATTGCCCAGGTGCACTGAGCAATCACCAAAGGGCACACAGGGGCAATGCATGAACCATGAGGCTATAAAAGGTTGGGATAAAGAACAAGAAGGGCAGATCCTTTCAGCCTTCTGAAGTGGTGTGGTGCTATTTTGTATGGGCAGATGCCTGGAACCTCTTGAAGTGGTATGGTGTTACTGTGTGGGGGTTGAAGCCTTCTGATATTGTCTTCTAGCACTCTGTGTATTGTGGTTGTCTTGACTGTGGTGTGTGCTGTGGCATATGCTATGACAGGTAAGGATGTGGTTTTGCTTGCCCTGTTTAGCTCTTCTGGAGATTGTTCTTTTCCTTTCTCGAAGAACTTGCTATTCAACTTTTGAGTCTCTTAGAGGGAGAAAGAGGAAGAAGACAAGTTCCTATTCCAAAGAGCTCCCTGTGTGTGGGAGGTTAGAATGGAGTCCAGGCAAGAATGGTGTAGATATTGAGAAATTAATTGTTGCAATTAGAGCAGGGCTTTCTTCCCTTTGGAGAATATCTGGTGGTACCAAGAGGAGCAGCCAGCAATGAGCACTGTGCTTTACAGTGTCCTGGGCAATAGTGGCAGGAGCAGTTGGCTGTGAAAGCAGGAGAGGTGAAGGGTAGGTCTCATCTCATGGTGTGTCACTGCAGGCTGTTTCTGCTTTCTTGAGTGAGCCTTCTGGTCACGTGTGAGCACCACAGGGAGCTTTGTAAGCCCTTCCTAGGGATTGTGTAAGTCTCATTTAAGCTAATGGTGGTTGTGTATATTGATAATAAAGCTGAAAAGATATGTAGCAACTGCTGACTTCCAGGCATATGTATTTCTCTTTAAAGTTGTGTATAAAAAAACCCTCTGTAGACAGTTTTTGAATGAGCAAACACAGATCCAAGCAGTGGCTGCTGCAGCCATAGGTGACAGCTGAGTAGCCAATGTTTATATTTCAGAGAGTCAGTGCACATTTGAAAAAGTTCACTGCACATTCATGTGTCACTGCATGTTTTTATGGCCCTGCTGTGCATGCAGAATTGTTTGTTTTCTTCAAATAGAAAATAGTGTGAACCTGACCAGCACTACATAATAGCATAGACTCCTCTTCTAACATCTGGATCCTTTCTTACTGTAATAGACAAACAGCTAAACACTCAGTGGCTAAATTTCTTTTTCTTTTTGTAATTCTGAGGCATTCAGATGCTTATCAGATCCTGATGGGCTTGCTGTTTTTACTTAGGCAAAATCACTACTGACTTTGAAGCCTGTATCAGCTTTGTTTGGCTAATGAGCATTGACTTGAGAATTTGGCCCCAAATTCCTTTTATAGATAAATCATCTGGAGCTCTCGCATAAGCAAACTGACTACTTGTGTTTCCAGTATTTTTTGGGTTTCCTAGTATCAAGAGCATCGCAGATGTGAATGACCTTTCTCACAATCTTTTAGTTTCAAAGTGGGATTGGGAATTTAAAATAGAGGTTTATATAAAACACAGTTTTCCTGGCAGGAAAGTGAAGATCAACAACTTTATACACAGTAACACTCCCACAGAAACAGATAGCAGTAGTATCAGACTTCAGGAGGAGCAAGAATGACAGAGAATACTAGGAAATAGGACTGTGTGACCGAACTTTTGAGGTCTTATAGCTGCAAAACATAATATAACATGTGGGCAGCTACACAGGTGTTATAAAACTGCTGGTGTTGAGGGACTATTTGATTAGCTAATTACCCTTATAAAGGGACAACCTAAGCTGTGTGAAACTCCCCCATCTGAAAACTCATTTTGTCGTGCTATTTTCAGATTTTCTCTCCACAAATTGCAGTTAAAAATAATTGGAAATCTAGAAGAAAAGAAAGAAAAAGAGAATCCAATTTGTCACTAAAAAAATCAACTTTTAAAATTCCTCCCTGGTGGTCTGGTATTATTAAATATTCTCCTTGATTTTTTTTTTAATCTTGGTTTATTGGAGGGAGAAAAACAATTATCTGTAAACGTAATTTTTAATGCATGGTAATAAAAATAAATGGTATAGCTCTGCTGCTGCTCACCTAAATCTTCTTCCCTGGTGGTCTGGTGGTATTAAATAATCTGTTCCACATGTATTCATCATTTGCTGACAGGAAAAGGAAAACTTTTTACATTTTATTGTCCACAAAACAAACACAGTGTTACTTAATCAGGTGGGTAAGACTTCTCTAAGGGTCACTCAATAAACAAAAGAAATATATTACTTTCCCAGGTGGTGTAATTTTAGCTCTCCTGATTTACATGACAATTATCATGAAACTAGAAGAGCAGAAATTATTTCCAGGATGCCTTTTGTGTTCAGTTCTACTTTGTCCAGGTTATGTTTGTTATGGTTTTATTCTTTTCTGCAACAAATTAACTCAGTAGTGAGGTCCTGCCACAAATTATCTCCTTGCTGATGAGGCATTCATTTACTTCAAGGTATTTACTGTCTGTCTTACACTCACACAACATCTTTTCTTTGTCAATCTCATGGTGCTTTACTGAATTAGATCAGCAAACATGTATTTCTTCAGTTTCAAAGACTGATGAACTAATATGTGGTGATGTCCAGTGTGGACTTGCCTGCAGCTGTGTGGCCATTCCATGACGAGAGGAAAATAGAATACCCAACCTCTGGGGTTTTTCCTCATTTTGCCAACCTTTATCTTCTACTTCAAAAACTCTTCATGTTTGTGTTCATTAAATCTTCATTTTAATTTTCCAAGTGCCCTTAAAAAAATAAGCTTTCAGCAATGGAAGTGGAGCACTCATTAGTTCTTATTTACCATCTTTTTGGCATTTGTGCAAGTTAGAAATTATGCTGGAGAAATTTTTCCTTCTCTAGTTTAAAACAGTGTAAAGTCATGATGTGTGTACTCTGCTCTCAGAACACCAAAAAATATTGATTTGCTGGACAGGGTATTATTGTATTAACACTGGATTTTGAAAATACAACACTTTCACACTGTTACATTTTTTTGGTTTTGGCATAAAGTTAAGTAAGGTATTTTAGAGATTTATCTGTCTTTACTGATAATACTTCTCATTTTATAAAACAATATATATGATTTACTTATTAAATTCAAGCTGATATTATTAACATATAAATCTCAAGTTTTATACTGGGTGTATACTTCATATGGCACATTGGGGATGCTGACAGAAACTGCTTCATTTCCTTTGGGTTGTTTTACTTTGATACAGTTTGGACATTGAAAACAGCAGTGGGTAGAAAATGCACACTGGATCACTCTTAAAAAAGCTGGTGCAGGGGCTGCTTTTTTGTTGAAAAGCCTGTAAATAACAGGAACATAAGAGACTGCCATGAGATGTAATTTTGTTCTCATTATGCTGTGAAGGCTTGATAACTTGAGAGAGGTAAACCACCAGAGAAGAATAGATTTCCTATGACAATGATCTTAAAAGTAAAAAATTGTTCCAAGTGGTTCACAGCCCTATCTTGGAAGCACAAATATTTTTGTTTTAAAATAGGAAGATATGTACTTTTGTTTTTAAACATGAATTGCTTTTATCTCAGAGGTATAAAACAATTAACTTAAACTCTGATAAAATCTGTAGTTTGTAATTGAAAACATGTGCATTGTGGGACCAGTGGAATGTTTCCAGCCAAGCTGTGTGTGGCAGAAAAGAATCTCTACAGAGCTCAAAGCATTCCTGGTTTTATGGTAAATGTCTCTCTCTCCTCACTGAATTCTTATTAATCAGTTTTATTTACATGGCATTGTAGTGATCTACTGAAGAGTAAAATGCTTGAAAAACATTTTGAAAGATACAAAAGAGTCCTTGAGGGAGCAGACTTTAATTTAGCAGCAAGTTCCATTATGAACCACATTCAGTGATAAAGCTTGACAGCAACCTAAACTTGTTATGTATGTGTGTATGTGCATATTTATTTTCTACTGATGTTGTTGGGATGTCTTCTTGGGAAACTCCCTTACAGTGGAGTGATGCATCGTTTGTGTGGCCATGATAAGGATATGTTTTATTAGGATATAATACTTATTCACATTAACTACCATGAATATGTTATAAAAACTTTTTCATTAAACAACTGCTCTCTGGGGCATATATTTCCCAGGGATAGTAACACAAACCAGAGTGCTGACTTTGGGGCAAATGTCACACTGTTAAAAGTGAAGATTGAGAAGGAAAACCTTATCTAAACCCCATTACTTTTCTCTTGCAAACAGCCTATTTTTCCCCAAAATATTACTTTTGTTACAAATGCTTCATTTAAAAAGAAACACATAGCTTATAGAGATTGCTGAGTTTTCAGCAAAGGGCTCTATTGTCCTATTCTCAAACTGAACATAATTTATTTCCTAATCCTTTTAAATGCAGTACCATAGGGTTGATTGGATTTTAATCCCTGTAGTATTCTGCAGAAGATGATCTTTGTGTAGATACACAGGAAGAAAAGTTCTGTTACAAAAGCTTCCTAGGCCTTACAGAGGTGGTAACTTGTGTGTAGTAACTCCCACGGCACTGTGGCTGCTGCTGCTTCTGTGGGACTCTCTGTGCTCCTATTGGAGAGTTCAAAGAAAGCTCAGATGTATCAGTGTGAATTGCAGATCTGTTTGCAGGGTCCATGAAAAATTCACTATCCGATTGTGTAGCTGAATTCTGGGGAACAATATTTGATTACAGAATATCACATGGGGTTTGCATGTATTTAATTACTGGGAATGCTTTTAAAGAGGTCAGTGATAAAAATGGAATTCCATTGCATAGACTGTCTATGGAGATCTTTCTTATGGGATGGTGACTCTGCAGCATAGATCTCTCTAACTTAATTTGTTTGAGAAACTAAAAGTAGCCATGAGAATTTATTGTTCTCTCAGAGATCCCACCATAATTTGAGGAGAGAAAAGCATTTTGGTAATGAAATGTGTTACAGCCAAGGAATGTGATGTTTTATTCTCTGTTCTGAAGAGGTGGGATCCTTCTGGTCTCACTTCTGCAAATTCTTTCCAATTTCAGAAACTCAGTTCTCAAATCTGGAATCATTAGTCTAGTATGGCTGCTTTCAAGATTAGTAGAAAAATGTAAACAACTTCATGCTTTGAAAGAACTTTGAATTATTTTTGTTGTGGGTTTTTTTCCTTCATAAGCCCCTCTGAGGTAGAAAGCTATCACAGGACATTTCTCTGAAGCCACTGAAGAGTTTTTGGTGTTCAGTGCTAAGTTTTAAGTTTGGAAAAAAATTCTTAGCCCTGGGAAAGGCACAGAGATATTCTAAAATAAAAACTGTTTCATTTTCAGGACAAGAAATCATGACTAAAACTATGAAGAAAGTGTCCTGAGCTCATTCAGCTATACCCACCAAATCTATCTGCAGCATTAAATTTTTATAAAAGATGAAAGATTTGTCAGTACAAACAATCATACCACCTACTCTTGCGCTGATATGTTTTAAAGTACTGGGACTTAAATATTAATTACAATAAAAATAGTGTTTAGTCTAATATGAAATGAATCTAAAGAAGGCTACTTGATGTTCAAACAGAAGGGATAATTTTTTCACATGAAAGAAACTAAGCAGTGGAATTCCTGATGTCAATGTTTCTGTTTAGTGTTGAACATGTGAGAAATTGAGTATGGGTCAAAAAACAATTAGACAAATTTATGAGAAAAAATATTAAAAATTTACTGCTCTGGCTTAGAAAGTCTTTAAAGTGGAGATTGCTTGGAAGTGAAAGACTAATCTGAACAAATATCAGTATATGATATATAATCCTTCTGAAGCATCCTTATTGGCTGTAACAGGAGGCAGCATGGGGATTAGATAGATTTTGGTATGGCTGTTCTTCTGTTGATACACTGCTGCAATATCATTACTTTGACAGCACCAGTCCTTTGTCAGAGAGTAATTCCTCTTACAAGCTGTTAGAGCTGTTAGTCTCTCTGATGCTTGCACTTATATCAAGGACATCAGTCTTCATAGTCAAAGTTAAGAATTAAAATAGTATTTACAAGCATTGTTCTTATTTCTCTTATTGCCTTCTTTTTGTGACTTGGAATTCTTCAGTTTGTGTGCCTCTGCTTATCTAACTTAAACTATTTTTGAGTTTATATTAGCTAAGATACTGGGTGATGTTAAAACAAGAGTCAATTGATACTAAAAAGGCTCTACCGTGATTTTTATTTATCATTGTTCTCTTCAACTTCCATATTTTCATTTTCTAAATGAACTGTAAGTGCAAGAACAGTGATGTAGAACAGTGAAACACACTGGTGAAACATCTATCTGAAGGGGTAAAAAAGCATGTTTGTAAGTGAAACTTCAGTTTTGAGTTGTAAATCTGAGGAAAGTATAATTAGCATCTGAAAATCCTCAAAAATAGTTGTATAGTCTTAACCTAATTATTATTATTATGCATTGTAGCAATACGTTAACATGACTTTAGTCATATGGAATCAACACACTGATACAGGAATTATTTATCAAATATGCATGATTTTTAGTCATTTCAGCATATTATACTGTCTTTCTTTAAGGCAATCATGAATCAGAATACAAAGTTTCTTGTATTTTGAGTTTTTCTTGAGAGAATGTACTTGTGTACATCTGACAGGAGAGGGTTGCTGCAAGAGAAGCTCTGAAAAGTGGTGGCAACCCTCACAGCCACTTTATTTCAGGCAGTCTTTGCTGAAGCAATTTGAGCAGCCGAATTGTGCATGCATGGTGTCATGCACATAGCTGTAAATGGTTAAATGGGAGTCTTTTTTTCTTTAAATAGTTATGCCTAAGACTTGATCTGAAAAGTGGTAATTTTGTTAAAACAGGGAGGTCTGCTGTCTTTGTGTATATGTTGGAATGCATACTCATCCTTGAAACACAACAAAAAACCCATTTGTAGACACACGGAAGCCAGAAAGAAGTCTGAAACTGCTACTGTTTAACAGAAAAATTTGAGCTGCAACTCAGAAATTATTGCAGCTTGCAGATCTGTGGGTAGGAAGGCTTGCAGTGCCAGTGTGGAACTCCAGCCCATTTCAGATCCAGAGGCTGGAGACGCAGCTGTTTGACAGCACTGTGAGACCTTAGTCCTACCCTACAGGCTTTCGGTTCTTGTGCCAGTGGAGTTGCTGACCTGAGAGCTCTGGGACTTCCCAGGATACAGAGCAGCCCTTCTGGACAGTGTAAATGGATAAGAGCTTAGTCCTAATGCTGGGAGAACATGGTGAAAATGTAGTCACTAAAAAGTCACTGAAGTTATAACACTGACTAGTGATAAGCAAGGCTTGAATTATATCTGTCAGTTTGCCGTCTGGACTTGGAAGAAAGAACTGTGTCTGGGAAGTTCTTTCTTGAGAAAGAATGGAAGCTCTTCGGATTGCATTCAGGATTATGTTCAGTGTAAGAAATGCATCCATTACAGGGTTTGTTAGTCATGACTAATGAAACAAATTAGGTGACATCATCAGAAATTGCCATTATTTTCTTAACCTACAACATAGGTTCAAAATAGAATCCATCAGATATAGTTCTGCATTATCCAGATACAAATCAACAAAAATAGATTGACTGTAGAAGTGCTTTCAAAATTCAGAGCAGAAAAAAGAACATCTTACAGTTTTTAATAATATTTATAATGTAGCACCCAGTTTTTTTCAGTTTCTTAAAATGCCAAAATATCCAGGCATACTATAAAAGTTGTTTTGAGTTTAGAACTAGAGTGAGTTTCACCTTGTGAGTAGTCCTGTGTGATACCTTTGATGCCATTTCCAGAGCAACTGCTGAGATTTCTCTTCCCTGCCTTGTCTGTGAAATGCTACTGCAACATCCTCAGAGAAGTGTACAGCCTGTATGGTAATAACAATGAGAGAGGCTCTTCTGCTCTGCAAAGCAGAAAAATGTCTTTTCCACATAAAACATATAAGACAGTGTGAAATAGAACTGTCTTTTGTTACTAAATATTAGTAAAAAAATATTAGAGGACAATGTAGTTCAACATTTTTTGTTGGGTGAGAGTAAAGTGAATACAAGTCAATTTAAATGGAGGTATTGGCAATTAAAGGTGAGGATTGGCTGGGTAAGGTAGTGTTGAATGTGCAGAACAGCTTTGAGCAAATGGAAGGCCATTCTGTATGGCCATAAGGTCATACAATAGCCAAGAAAATGCATGTCAGAAAAAAAAGTTTAACGGATGGGTTAGAAACTGACTGCAGTAATAAGTTGAGCACAGAGAAATCTTCCCCAAGAGGGTAGGATTGCTCTTCCTTCGTAAACTGTTGGCCATCAGCTCTTTCCAGGGCAGAGAGTAGGGGCTGTGGTGATAGAAGCAGCTGGTGCAACGTTTCCAGGTGTGTGTTTGTCTCTACAGCTGCTGGTTGTGCATAGCTCCTGCAGCTACCCAGGAAAGCTGCTTTTCCAGTGGCTTTTCCAGCCTTCATTATCCTCACACTAAGCACTAGAGTCACACTGTGACATTGAGCATATGGATGTGTCCTATGAGAAGCTGCACTTCCCCACAGGTGAATAAGCTGTTTTATGTGAGAGGCAGAGGTGGTTATGGATACACTTTATGTGCAGTGTGTACCTCCCTTGAAACAGGTCAGATAAGCTGAGCAATGTCAAACACGGAGTTGATTGGACATATGGCAGTTGCAGAATTAGTAGTTTTCTGAGTAATTTAACTCTCTCCACGTATTTTCTTTCCCCTCATCTGCACCTTTATCCCATTAAAGTGTATCAAAATGTTAGCTGCTCATTAGAGAATGAATGCACCTCTGGCAGTCCATAAACTAAGGCCAGAGCTTCAGGAGTGCTGAGAGCCTGGCAGCTCCAGCTGATAGCAACAGGAGTTGCAGGTGCTCTGTGCATCTGAAAATTTAGGGCTGTTTTTTTTTTTTTACCAGAAATCTGTCTTAAGTGTGGCTGTATGTGTACTTGGGGAAAGGTATTAAAAATGCCAAATCACACACTCTTGGGCAAATGAAGAACAATAATGTTTTTATTATGTTTTCATATGTAAACTTGAGATAAATATTTTAGAGTGTCAGAGTGGAAATAAAACCCTTCATGTCATTTGCAGTTGCTTGCAATATATTGAACATCAGAATAGGTCTGTGGTTTTACTGAGGGCTAGCCCATGTGAGCCTGCAGCCCATGTCCTGGGGCAGATCCTTGCAATGTGGGGAGCCTCAGCACATTTCAGGCCTGGGTTGAGAGAGTCCTCTTTGAAGGAGTAAAGTTTATAGAGACAAGAGAGACACATGGGGCTGAGGTTTTAGCACTTGCAAGGGACGTCAAAGGGAAGTGTGTTTTCAATGTAGAAAGTTATAAAATGCCATGGATAGTTATCTGAGCATCAGGTATTAGCAAAATTAGTGGTGATTTTGGAAATAGGTGGATATTTCCCACTTCTTTATTCCCCTTTCAGAAAATGAGAAAGTAGTACCACACAAAATAATACTCCATTTCATAGATTTTGGTTTTTCTTTTTAAGAAAAATGCATTTATATTATATTGAGGAACTCTAGAGAGATACCCACGTAGCACTGAACAGCTGAACAATTCTGTATTTGGCGCTACATGTTCTGTGGAGCAAATAGAGAAAAAACTGCATAAGTATTCATTTGCTGAATGAGGCAGGGATCTTCGGAAAAATACTGCATGCAGTCATCTCATTAAAAGTGCCATCACAGACTGAGTAGAGCTGTCTTCTGAACTTTGTCTAGTTTGCTTATTTAGCATCAGTTTTATGTAGCTGTGTAAATGTGCAACTATATTAAGCATCAGAGGATTGTCACAGAACGTAGTGCGATTGTACTTTGCAGGAAGACTGTGAACTGCATGGCTGTCACGGGTTGTGGTGTTATAGACATGGTTGGTTAGTATAACAACAGCCTTTTCTTTGCCTGCTGAATTGTATATTCAGTATTTTCGTAAGTGCTAGGCTCATTCAAAATTTAAAAACAACTCCCACAAAAATCTGAACAGACTTATTCTGGCTAAATGCATTAGTCAACGCATTTATTTATGAATTAATAAAATCTTAAGAAAGAAGTTACATAAGAAACTCTGGCTGTGTTTACAAATACCAAATGAAATTAATAATTTTTAGTATATTACAAGGGTAGTCATTGGCTGCATAAAGGTTAGGCACTGCATTTTTTTTAAGGCTTGAAGAGGCTAATATTAAGGTCTATCAAACAACCCCCAATTCCATCTGCTGGAGGGAGGGGAAAAGGCACTAAGAAAGCAAAAAAAAAAAAACAAAAACAAAACAAAACAAAAAAAAAAATCACCAAAAAACCCCCCAAAAAAACCAAAAAAAACCCCCACCAAAAATCCCCACCTAGTATTCAAAAAGATTTTGTGTTTTCATTTGACACATAGCATAGCCTTTAACTATTATGACATTTTGGAAAAATTCCTTGACTTATGACAGATCCTATTGTGTTTTTTGTTTGGTTGTTTTCTGTTGGGTTTTTTTTAGTTCTTCTCTGAGAAATACAGTTTCAGAGGAAAATAGAGGCCACAAGTTAATGCCCAAGAGTCTAAGCCTGATTGTGATGAGGAGTCGGCATTCTTCAGAGTGACAGTAGTTTAAGTCTGATTTTTAAAAAGATGATTGAAAAAAACAAAGATTTCCTTTTACAGCAGCTTTCTAGATACTGAGATGGAATCTCTTCCCCATCTTGTCTGTGGCAGAATTTCCAAAGAAATTCTCAGTTTCCTAGGTTTTTTTTAAGTGCTAGGACTAGATGCCAGTAATTTTTAAAAAAAATTAGAGTGGAACGGTAGGTTAAAAGTTCTAAAGGAAGAAAAATAATCAGATACAAGAATGGGGAAAGGAGGAAAAAATATTATTAATAATAAAATATTTAGTGCTTTTCATTTAACTGTGCAGACAATTAGTATACTAGTGGATTATAATCACAGAAATCATGCATAATAATTTTTTTGCAGCCATTATCTTGTATGTGATTTACTCCCCTCTAATCATTAACAGTGCTATTAAAAGGAGGATGTGGATGAAAATTCTGGGTAGTGTGCAGGAAAATAATATGGCTGAGGATCAAGAATGAAGCTGAAAACCAACAGATTTTAAAGGACAGAGGTGGGAGACTGGAAGGGAACAGAAACCTGGAAGGAAATGAAATGAGGAGGAAAGAATAGAGCAAAAACTGTGATCTGACTCTTTCCAGTTCCTTACGGTAGCTGAAGTGCTTTTCTGTTAAGATGCCTCCTCTCTTCCCCAAAATGCTGCCGTTTAATCTTAATCCTGAACAAACCTCCTTTTCATCAAAGGCACAGCCTTTTGGAATCACACAGCTTTTCTTCACAATGGAAATCTGTGTGTACATCATGAGGAAGATAAATATGTGTATGAAGAAGTGTCCCCGGGGTCTTTTCCGAAGCAATGAAGCATCCTTGTTTCAGGTTACAGCGGCAGCTTGAGGGCAGCATTTCCATCCAGAAGAAAATGGCTGTGACTCTTCATAAATAGAGCCCTTCTTGGAAAATGAGATAAAATGCATAACCAGGAATGTGTTAACCAAAGAGAGAAGAGAAACATCAGCAAAATGAAAATGAACGGCTGACACATAGTTGGGAAAGGTTACCAGTGGGAATTTCTTTGTCTGAATGGATGTTTTGTTGTATAAATAGATGTGGTTTTGTCATTATATGAGTTGCTAGTATTAATTAAAATTGTAATCAAATTTCCCTGGTGCTTTTCACACCTGAAAACAATAGTCCTTCACACAGCTGTAAGGATTCACTGAGTCAGTTTTCTGTTAATGTTCATATCTTATGTTCAGGTATTAGCTAATTAGACTGTGCATTTAAAGTGGAATTGTTCTCTCCATATTTTTTTTTCCTCTGTGGTTCGGAGTAGGAATGTTAGGCTGCTGCAACAGAGCAGTAGCAATGCTTTGTGACTGACAAAGCATATCATATTACAAGGTCCATGATAGGTTTTGCATTCCCAGCACCTTTCTATAAACACAGGCTCTGGGCAAATGTCAGCTGGTGGGAGAAAAAGCTGCTGGCCAGCCTAGCAGAGGGATGCTGCAGCATTGTCTCTGTGAAACAAGATGACTGAAGGTTGTGGCCTGCAGCCTGGCTGTGTGATGAACTCTCCAGTGTTTGCTTCTTGCCTCCCCCCCAGCTCCTTGACTGAAACTGATGGCAGCAGAAGAATGTGCGCTCTTACATCCATTTTATAAAATGCATTGGCCCAGACCTACCCACTGGGCATGCCAGGGACTGTTGTCTGCCACTTTGTCCCTCAGATACTCAGAGAAATTCATGGATTTTCAAGTCTAGCAATTACTTTATGCCTTTACAAGAAGGGAAGGAAGTAGGATGATACTTTTAATAGTAATTAAAAGCCGAGGACAAATTGTGAGCATAAGTTGTAGCTGCTGGTTAAGAAAGCTCCCCATATTGACTCAGCTTCTGGTTCTGGACCCTCTATTGTTTCACATCCTGAATTCTGAGTAAAAGTCTGGAAGGGCTTTATGTAAGCCAAGAAATACTCCCTAGAGGAGGAATACAATTTTGTGTCTACTGTACAGGAGAGACAAAATTGAAGGGTGAAGAATGAAAACAGTAGGTGCACAAGTACTATTTTTCTCATTATATAGTTTGGGTTTTGTTTGCTTGGGTTTGAAATGTGCAGGTTTCATCTCATTACTTGTTTCACATATCAGCGTCATGCCTCTCTTCACACATACTTGAAAGGATGAAGGCCTTCTAGAGTTGATTTTCTCATATTTCCATTGGCTTGGTTATGTGTTTTTCAGTAATTTCTCTGGAAACTGTAAAGTGACCTATTCCTCTGCTTTTTGAGTTAGTGTGCTTATCTCTTCATTAAAAAAAAATTATTAAGCATTTTAACAACAAATAAAATTACTATGAAATTGATACAATATTTTTGTAATATTTCACAAGAATGAATACATTTAGATAGCCTAACCTGACATACTGAGGGGGATCCTTTATGGGATCTTTCACCTTCACAGAAGCAAATCATAATCTGAACATCAGCACTGTGATATGCATCATCCATCAGCTGCTCTCAAGCATGCTGCAGAAGAGGCAGTCACTTCCTTAAGGTGTTTGCATGGGGGCAGTATGGAGAGCTGCAGCTTTAACTGGGTTGTCTCACCCTGGGCATGCTCAGTTAAGTCGCACCACCAAATGAAGTAACAACTTCATTTGGATTGAAAGGTCTCCAGAGAAGGACTTTTTGATTTAAAGTCTCTCTTTTTTTTTGATAGAAATATTAATAAATATGGCCCTTTTAGAGTTTTCTATGTTTTGACTGTGTTTCTTTATATGTTAAAGGTGCATTAATCCACACACGTTCAACTGTTTTCATAATGAAGCGGGGTAAAAGGGTGGGAAAGGAATTAACAAATGCCATACAAATGTCAATCTTCCTCTCCTTAATCTTGACATTCAGTATCTGCTCTCAAAGAGCTTTAATTTCTGATATGTTATTCTATGCTTAATCATTATCTACATGTAAAAAAATTAGTGAAGGGACAGCTTTTAATGAATTCTGCATTTTCCTGAATCTGATTCATTGTTTTAATGCCTCCTGCCACAAGGCTTTTGCTGATTTCTAATTTCTAACCCCCTTGAGTTTTCTTTCTGTACTGTAGCATCTCCCCTATCTGTCACTTGGCCTTCTGCAGAATCCTCCCTTTTGCTGTCCATCTTCTCCTCACTGTGCTGATGGGAAGTCCAAACTGATAAACCTGAGCCCCTTCTGTGCTGTGTAACAGCACTGTTCTTATCATTAAATGATGAACTGTCTGGCATTAATTTATCTAGTCAGTGTTGGATTCATAGATATTTGTGAGTCTTACACTTTAATTATGCACTCCATTAAAAAAAAGTTGGGTGTTTTTTCTTCATTTAAGAGCTGCTTGGGGATTCTTCCTTAAGAATTTTGGAGATTTTCTGTAATCTGATCTTCATTGAATGCACATTCTGTATAGGATCAAAAACGGTCTGAAAAAAGGTAGTTATGAGTTTATCCATTAATAGGCGTGTTTCTCTGTTGAAGTTGAGAAAATCATAGCCTTTCTTGTATTAGCTGAGATGGTGGTAACACAGAGCATTCTTGTAAGCCAAAAGACCCCTTTTGGGAATGAACAACCTTCAGAAATACTGTCTGTCTCACATGTATCAGCCTCATTTCTGCTGCCATTGAAGCCAAAAGCAATTTTCCATGTGTGATGCTTTAGTTGTATTCTACTAAATGTAATACATTGTTTGAAAAATCTTCATGAAAGATCATGTACAGTACTATTTACAACATGCATAATGTCCCAGCTTATCTTTATCTTTCGTTCTGTTTGTCATATGCTGTCATGTCCAAACATGTCTGATCTTCTATGCACTATGAATATGAGTATTTCTGCTAAAACCTATTAGAATCTTTTCCTAGGTGAGTCTTCTTAGGTAGCAGATTTACAGATACAGATGTGTATATATTTGCACACTTTATTATTTGCATAAAGATATGGGGTAAAGGCAATTTTTTAAATGTAAAGAAGTTGCATTAACTGTTTATTCAGAATACTTGTGTTAGCTCTTTTTCTGCACTATAATAAATGCATATATGCTGAGTTAATAGTGGCAGATTTATGCCAACTTTCTAAATCTGAATTATGTCTCATAAGTAACATAAAATCTCACTAATCTATTCTGAGTGGGCATACATAAAAATATTTTTTGTTCATACAAAAATCCAGAAAGTGCTCCAAAGAGATAGAAATGAAGACCTGATTATAGTGAAATAGCAACTTGACAAAAATTCAAAATGTATATAAACCAAGTTTAAAAAGTCCAAAAGCCTTACTGTGATGATCAGAAGATGTGAATGGTTAGAAATGCATATTGGGCATTTGAGTGGTAGCATCAATATTAAAGAATGAAATTTGCTTGAAAAAAATCTTTTAGCAGCATGCAGCATCTCTGGACTGAAGGGGAGCTCTGAGCTGATCTTAGAGCTCCAGCATTACTGAGGCTGCCAGGTTGGCACTATGTAATTGCATTCAGCTGATTTTCTTGCACTAATCCCTGCATTTGTTGAATAACTCAAAACAGAATATATGGTACAACTCCTTCTTTCCTTCCTTCCTTCCCCATACCGTATATTAAACTTGCATTTTACAAGGTTCTGTGTCTATTTTTCCCAAATGCTTGCAATCCTTTTTTAGCCTAAAAATTCCACTTAATAAGGTTAGTTTCAATTTTGCTTGCCTTTGTGCCCACCACACCACTCCCCCAAAAAATCTGAGGCATGCTCTTAGAGCATTCTTTTTCTTTTGTAAACTGGATGGGTACCTTACCATAAGCATGTCCTCAGTACTATCATTGGCATTTGTTGGTCTATTACTTGTTTTAATTTGTATTTAAATATGTTGCATAGTAGCAAGCCACACATTTCTTGTTCTCCAGTGTACCTGGAGTCACATTCAGTTAAAGTTCACTGATGTTTGTCCTTGGGATTTTGGCTTGGCCAGAGAGGAAAGTTATCCACAGGATTTAAATGTAAACTTCACAGGTGTTTAAAGCTCAGTGGCATTTGGAACTAAAAGTTTGATTCTGGTCCACTGCTATTCTTAATTTTAATTTTTTTTGTTACCTCTACGGTAACAAATGTATTTCCAATCCCGTGATTTGTGTTGTCCCTGGTACCATTAACCTTACTCTTAACTTCTTTGTATGGCAAAAATGGCCTGAAGGAAGTATCCCTTATCATTTAAACCATCATATTCATTTTATAGGCAATGGAGTGAAACTTCATCCTGATCCACAAACTGGGTTCGTTTAGAGTTGGTGAAAGAATTATACCCTCTGCTAGATGCTATACTTAGATAGATCTTTTTGAAGGTGATATTTCTCTTTTATATATTTGTGTTTTTAAAAGAGAATAATCCCCCATAAGGCACTTTAACATCAATCACCCCTGCAGTGAAGGTTGTTACAAGCATATACCTCATCAGGTAACATACCACAAAGCATGGTGTGTCTTCAGAGGGACACTATGCTAAAAGCTAAGGTGATTAAATGGAGAACAGTGGGAAAAAGGTGTAAGGACATGGAAACAGGGGAAAGTGTTCTCTGTAGGCCAATGGTACTGCCACTAATAAAAAAACATACTATAATATTTCAGTATGCTTTATTTTAAAGATGAGATTTAATTTTATTTGGATATAGCATAAATCCAAGCACAGCAATGGTTAGATTCAAGAAACCATAATATGTCAGTCTTTATAACAAAAAAAAAGAGAGAGTATCAGTAATCTTTATTTTATAAAGAATTGATATTTTTTGCCTGCTTTCTAGGTTTTGCCAGTGTGAGGCTGACTTCTGAATAGACTAAAGTATTTTTTCTTATTGGTGGAACAGCCTGTTCTCTTCTGGTATTATAGTCCAGGAAAGATTTACTGGGTGCATTCCTTAAACATGACTGTGCATAAAGCATGTAAAGATCAAGGAAAAATAAATTGCTTTAGACTAATAAGTCAGATCTACATCTTTACTATTGTTAGGCATAAATCTTCCTGCATATAGGTCTAAACAACTTCTTCTGATAGAACAAATGGTTCTGGAGAGATAGTTATGAACATGAAGCCAGGGAGTATGGATTTACGAGCTGTTAATTTCAGTAGGAAATGCAGCCCACTGTTTTCCATGTATAAAAATATCTGAAATATATCTTATTTGTTAAATTGCTGTTACATACAGCAGAAATCACACCAGCAAGTATTTTCTGTCTCTCTACACTTTCATATTTCAATAGAGCAGTTTGAGATCCTTACTGATTCTCTGTTTGGGTTTCTCAGGAGTTACAGATTATGTTCCATGATTCCATTATATTTAGGGTCTTAAATGTTGTTTATCACTGCAGTTCTGGGCTTAGCAGCTCATGAAATAATGGGACTAATATCTTTCACATGTTGGTCATTCTCTCATCCTCTCCCCAGAGAACAAGCAATGGAACGTCTTGGTTTGCTAGAGATTTAAGTATTTATTTTAATAGCCACAAGTTGGTATGGGTTTATTTTAGGGACAGCAAAATCATGTGCTGGGAGTGGAATGGCATGAGCTTTGCAGCCGTTGTTGTTCTTTGTGGGAGTTTGCTTCATGCATTTGGGTGAGCTGAGAAAGATCTGTGCTCTGTTGGCAAACAATCTTTTTTCTTGAGACTGCTGCTGTTTTAATAATAGTTAACCACCTTCCACCTAGAGCTTGAGTTTTTCTTATGTTTTCTAGGTCCAGACTGTTGAGGAAATGAGTACATGGTAAAATACAATGTGTGGTCATGCTGGAGGTGGCCTTGGGCTTGCAGATAGCCATATACATGTACAAACACCAAAAGGATCATGCTTGCAATGTGGTGCTTCGTTCCTGGCCAGCCCTGTGCCTAACATTCACGCAGAAAGGGCCAGAAGAGGAAAGAATTTTATATGTAAATACACAGAATATTTTGGTTTTTCATCATAAGTACAGGTCCTGTCTGGTGTAGTGTGAAGTTTTGCAGCATGATGAGAAATAACGTTGAGAAGTGCATCATTGTACTCATTGTGGTAATCATGTCTATAAAATTGCAGTCCAACCTTGTAAACTATAGTAGAATTACTCATAAGTAGCGATAAGTTGTCATAAAAAGTGTCTGGTGAGTTGGTATTTGCAGATCAGGTCCATAACTAGAGGAAGATCCAGAATGTGTGCTCACATAGAGGCAGTTTTGGAAAGATTTGAAGTCAGAAGGAAAGAATTTCTGGCACTTGCATGATTTTGAGATCAGGTCTGTAATGCCTACAGTAAGAGAGTACTGCTTTTATTTATTTTACATATGTAAAGTATTTTTAGGAAATTTAAATTTTACAAAATATTTCCTTGTGAGTATCATAAACAAATGAGTGGAATGTGCTGTCCTTGGGCTAATTAAAGATTCTCCAATCTGTAGTGTCTCCATCATCTGCATAAGAACATTTATGTACTGCTTGTTTGTGGCACATAAAAAAAGCACATTTGGAAACCTTGAACTCTTTCCATCCAAAATGATTCTTGCTGTGTTAGATAACCATTTAATAGCTGTCCAAAAGAGAAAGAAAAACAGAGATACATCAAGAACAGACTATACGTATCTACCTGAATGCATATATGTTTAAAGTTACAACAGTTACAACATAAATGCAAATGGGATTTTAAACAAAAGACACTTATTGAGGAGTGGAAATAGAGTAGTAGTAGTACAGTTTATCCACTACATAAATTAAAAACTGCTAATATTTACAAAAGGAATTTTCAAATGCAAAGAGTACTTGGACTAAGAATGAAATGGGGACATGTCTTCTACTATTATGAACAAAAGCCCCTGATTCTGAAAGCGCTTTCAGGAGTAAGGGACTGTGAACATACCAGCAGCTCACTGGTTCTTCCTACGGCTGATTTTGTTCAGACGTTTCCATAGATGCCCAAACCTCTGATCACAGAAACACCCATTAACTGTACTTTGCTAATAGGACTAGCTTTAATGGGCTACTGACATGAGTAAGACAAGTGCTTGAATAACTTTTAAGGAATCCTCGTCTAGGTATTAGTGGATAAAATGAGCTATTAACTAATTAATGTGCACTTGTGAATGGTGAAATGCCCCTGCAGATGCTTAAGACAGTCTCACAAATTTGCTAACCCTAATCATGCAGTAATGTTGCTCGTGTACTTAGTTGTCTTCAGGTTTGGGCCATGGTCTTCAATATACTGGTAATTTAACACAATTTCATTTTAGGCTTGTGCCAGTTTAATGTTTAAACCAATTAATGTTTTTTAAGTAGTCCTAAAAGTGTCTATTTCATTGTGCTCTCTGGGAGAAAGAAAGCACAATGGAAGGGAAACATCTCTAGAAGCAGCTGAGTAAGATCTTTCATAAATATTCAAGTGTGCAGTTTTCAGCTGCTGGTTTTATTGCTAAAGGGCTAAGGTGAAATCTGTGAAATGTTCATTGGTGAAAACATTGCAGACCCAGAGTTGTCCTACAGATCCTTTATACCATACTACAGTAGACTTTCCCAGGGACAATAAAAGCTAAGATGATATTTCATGGGAAATCAGTGCTCAGGAAGACTCGGTGCCTTATTTTGCTGGTCTGATTTTTATTTCTCTAAAATAGACTGGGACAAATCCTGAAATATTCCTTAACTGGGCCTGAGTAAGGAGGGCCTGAAAACCAGAGGTACATGGAGACAGAATTAAAGATCACAGCCTTTGAGGCAGGTTGACTCCCTGAGGAGATTCACACCCCTCTTGGTTTGCCAGGCACAGTACTTACATAATGTTATACCTGCTTTGCTTTCTTGACCAATCCTGTTCTGTCTTATACTCATACCAGGTTTATGAGCTTGCAAATATCCAATGAGGTCTCATGCATTTATTTGTTCTTTCTAGTCCCAAATTCCTATTTGACTTATTTTCTGAAAATTTTTTCATTAACCCTTGGGATCTATGGAAGCTCTACTGGCAGTTTCAACAGGATTATAGCTCTTTATACTCCCCTCTTACTGCCTGGTAGAGTGGCATTGATGAGCTGCACATTAGTTTTCTGTGGTGACATTTCCAACTTTCCCCATAATATTAAGAACATGAAAGAGGATCTTAAAAATCAAGCCTGAAGCTGTTTTGATCTTCAGAAAATGAGTATACATACAAGGAGGATACTGTTTCTTCCCATCAGCCTTTTCAATTATTTATTTCCCCATAAGAATTCCTTGGCCTACTGGAGCCATGAGGAGAAGTATTTTAGAGTTCCCAGAGATATTCTTTTCTTCTGTGTGTGACGGAAATGATATACATGGGGAAGGTGACTGCATGAAGCATTGAAGGGGATTCACTCTGATGCAGAAAGACTCTCTCACGATTGGGATTAACACAAATGCTTAATTACTTGAATTTAAATATTACTGTGGTGGGTTGACCCTGGCTAGACACCAGGTGCCCACCTAAGCTGCTCTATCAGTCCCCTCCTCAGCTGGACAGGGGAGAGAAATGATAATGAAAGGCTTGTGGGTTGAGATAAGAGCAGGAAGAGATCACTCAGCAGTTACCATCATGGGCAAAACAGACTGGACTTGGGGAAATTAATTTAATTATTACCAATCAAATCAGAGTAGGATAATGGGAAATAACCCTGAAACCTAAAAACATTTTCTGCCTACCTCTCCCTTCTACCTGGGATTGACTTTATCTCTGCTTTTCTCTACTTCCTTCCCTGCAGAGGCACAGGGGGAGGAGGGGGTGAGGGTTATGGTCAATTTATCACACATCTCTGTCACTTCTTCCTCCTCAGGGGAGAATTCCTCTCGCTCCTCCCCTGCTCCAGTGTGGGGTCCTTCCCACAAGCAACAGCACTTTCCACAATGCAGTTCTTGAACCGCTCAAGCACAGGTTCACAGCTGCCGTGGGGCATCTTCCTGCCCTGCCATGGGGCCCTCCATGAGCTGCATGTGGATCTCTGCTTCCCCGTGGGCCACCATGGGCTGCAGGGGGGCTGCAGGGGCACAGCTGCCTCATCATGCTCTGCACTGCAGGGAAGTCTCTGCTCTGGCATGTGGAGCACTTCCTGCCCTTCCTTCACTGACCATGGTGTCTGCAGAGCTGTTGCTCTCATATATTCTCACTCTTCTGTCTGCTTCTGGTGTTCTCTGCAGAGTTTTTTACTCCCCTTTTAAATACATGGTCCCAGGGGCACTACCACCATTGCTAATGGGCTTGGCTGTGGCCTGAGATGGGTCTGCCTTGGAGCTGGCTGGTGTTGGCTCTGTCATATTTGGGGGAAGTTTCTATCATCTTTTCATGGAAGCTGTAGCCCACTCATTACCTAAACTGTCATGCAAACCCAATACAATTATGTTTTGAATGCGCTGCAGTGTAACAGCACTGCAGTGTACCGATTCTGCAATAAATTCATGTAGGAAAGTGTAAGACAACAGTTTAACAAAGATGTGAACCTGGAATGGCACATTGTCACCAAAATGTTGGCCTAGACACCTGCATGAGGATCCAGGTCACAGTCCTGCTTCTGTAGACAAAGCCTTTTTGGAGACATTTTGCAGGATGACATAGAATTATGCATAGCTGGGCTTCAACAGGGCAAAGAAGGAAATTCTTTGGGAATTATGTATATAAAAATACAGTACAGTATTATATAATAGACCATATTACATTATGCCATATATTTCTAAATGTCCTAACATGTTATAGTTTTTGCCATTGTTACGGATTTCTTTCATAGCTGAAAACAAGACTGAAGGTAATGAGGATACTTAGTGCAGACAGAAATGACAAAGTTTGTTTTGATTTACACAATCACGAATGCAAAATGACCCCCTATCATTAGAGGAGTTGTGCTAGATTTATGGTATATACACAAGATAAGAAACTGGCCCAGGGTAGGCACTTCAGCAATAAAACACATCCATTTATGGGGTGAAAATGTACAGCAGTAAGAGATGTGAGGACGCTGGGGGGATTCTGTCTGTCAGGACAACCAATTGCCTGGGTCAGCCTGCTGTCTAGGCTGGTTTTCACAGTACCTGCTTCTGTAAAGGATTTTCAGATTGTGAGCACAAGTGACACCTACCCAAAGTTTGCCAAGGATAGGAAGAAATAAAAATTCTGGTGGCCCAAGCTGTTCTCTATATTGCTTAAACCACTGGCTTCCATGGTGTATAAAATCTGTATGATCAATGGAACAAATCCACACCTCTTTGGTGTACTAGAGACAAAGAGTTCTTTTTGCTTAGAATCAGTTTAAAATAAAGCTAATGACAATCTTCCTTGGTATTCTTTTTTTGATGGAGACTTTGTGGTCTTTCATTCTCTAGAAACTTTTTCAGAGAAAATTTAAAACTTTAGAAAAAAGAGCTAGCACAGTGGTACAACAAAGAGTTGTTGTACTGGTCCTAGCTTGTGCCCGTGATCTTGAAGTTTCATGCACATGGGAAAATTTTAAGCTTCTGGAAAAACAAAAATATTTTTTCATGGAGATAAGAGACATATTCTTATTCTAATATCTTGAAAAGTATCTACTTAATCCTTACCACTATGGATTTAATTTTAAATTATTGTCTTTCCACAGAGATAAATGAATGTGCTGGGAAGTACAGTAATACAGTAGTCTGGCTGGCACTCCACTGTTGTTCCGGTAGGTACAACCATCCGGAGCACACACTTCCAGGATTGATAGCAAACTTCAGGCGTTCAATAAGACTGGAAATACCAGCCCATCTTTAGTGAAGGGCACTATTAATAGCCAGGTAAAAGCATTTGTGTATTAGAAGATTCCAGTTATGGTCTAATTGTGTCAGGAAGATGTCAGTGTTCTATCTCGTCTTGCTACTAATGATTGCTAATACAGTACTTACAGGATAATAGATGAAGAGAGATGGATTACAAAGTTATAAATCAATCAAAGTTTTTGTGATACATTTATATGGTTTTCTAGCTTGTTAAATCATCAAAACCCTCAGATTGATTTTTACTTTAACAATCAATCCTCTCTATTTTTTTAACATGCAGTCAAGAGTTAAATTTTTCTAACTATAAATATTGAGAAAAGTGTTATGACAGTAGCAGGAAGATTTATTACATTCTGATGGCAGAGCTGAGAGGATGTATATACTATACCACTGAAGTGTCAAGATGCAAAGGTTGATTAGTCAGAAAGATTTTGTTTTACACAGAGGAAACTCATCTATATGTTCATCAGTTGATATGCAGCAGGAATTCATCTGCACAATTCCTTACACTTGCAGATGGTCTGATATCAGCCTGCACACAGGATAACGTTCACTTTTCCATTGAGAACACTTAAAACATTATCTGTGATGAAGCTGTGGCAGTACACAGGTAAGTGTCACATCTAAGGCTGTACAGCAACTCAATATTCATCATGGCTTCTGATAAGCAGTAAATGACCCTAAAAATCCAGCCTTACTGTTCACATATTTACTCAAAGACATTCTAAAACAGGAAGTCTTCTAAGGGAAAGATACAATTAAGTGTCTGGGCATATCTAGCCACTAGCTTTTAGTTTAACAGGCAATTTTCTATTTTAATACCATCCAATAGGCAAATATTTGAGAGTTGAACTTTAGACAAAGTTTTGCAATTGAGTCATCTGTAGATCAGGACAAGACTAAATCTGCCAGACATATTTTGTGCAATTAATATAGCTTCCAAAACAACATGGGTTTGTTAGGTGTTTATCAGTTTACTGTGCAATATTTAGAAAGCATAGCTCTGTACATAAGAAGTTATGCCAGTCCACTGAACTTTGGTTGAGGAAGAAGATTCTGAGAAGTCGGAGGCAGATCAGAAGTGGGGAGGTTCTTTGGTCGCTCATGCAAGCATCCCTTGTAGCTCTAGAAGGCATTTCCATCACTGGCACCGCCTAAACCACACAGCCCTGAGGACAATCCCTTATGGGGAATGCCCTGGGTGCAGCTGTGTGCCCATGGGGAGCCCAGCAGCTGTCTGAGTTGAGATCCCCATCAGGTGTGCTGCATTCTGCGGCTCTGCACAGGGGTGGCCCTTGCAAAAGTGCCCTCAGCATCCCAGCAAAACCTCTTTGGCTTTAGCTAACCTGGGCTACTGCTCAAGTAGAGCACACAAGGAGCATATATAAGCCCAGTTTGTAAATGTTAAGCTGACCATTATTTGCAGTCGTCTGCACATATATTTTATCTTGAACAATTTTTATTAAGAAAAAAGGCTTGCATTACGTGACCAAAACACTTATTAGAAGGATTAAAAATAGGCTAATGACAGATATCAAACCATATTTGTGTAAAGAGAGAGATTAATTTGGTAGATTTATTTCCAGTGGAGCCCTCCAGGGATCTAGACTTGTTTAGATACCAATATTTTTGTCCAAAAACTCCTAGACAATGATGAAAAGCATTAGTTTCTAAAGTCTGTAGGCGAGACAAAAAAGAAGTCAAGAATGTAAGCAGTAATTCTGTCTTAGAAAAATATAGTACCTTATGAATATTATTTCAATATGAGATGTCAATGATGTAGCTAAAACAGGCAAAGGCTTCCTTGGCTATATCAGAAGAAAAGTACCTGGAAAAGTAAATAAGTTCAAACAATATTGGCAAGATCACTTATAAGATTGTGTTGTTTTCTGGGGACCACACTTCAAGAATTAAATGTGGAAGTAAGAGAGTTCAAATGCAAGCCATGAAAATTATACAGGCACTGGAAAACAAGCCTTATTCATCCAAGAAAAAAAGCAAGGAGTTCTACTTACACAGCTTCTTAGAGATAAGGTCAAGAATCACACAGATAGCCTTCCATGGAAAAAAAATGTGATAATTGGGCTTTTCTCTCCTGCTGACATAGCATAACAAGATGGAATGGCTGGAAGCTGTGAGAGTAATTAGATGCAGAAACTGCTTGCCAGGTGAGCTGGAGGACTCCTCATTGCTTTAGATTTTTAAGGAAGGGAGATTAGAGATTCTTAAAAAAATAAAGTAACCCAGCTTCAGCAAGAAATTTTAATACCTGTGTGTTTGTAGGGACAGAAATCTGGGGAGGGCAGTGGAAGTTTTGGAAAGGATTGCTGAAGATTTCAGTTATCTTTTCTTTCCTTGGAGTTCCTTCTTTCTTTTAGGACTGTAGCAAGAGCTGAAATGCTTGCATTGCTCTCTCTGAAATGCTTGTGCATTGCTTTGTGACACAGCCAGCTCTGAATTAAGACAATGGTTATAAAGAGTTCTCAAGCTTTAGCCAGTCAATAAATTTCCCCAGACATCAAATTAAGTACATAGATCCAAAGATTTCGTTTGTTTTCAGCTTCCTCTGAAGGCACAGAGCCTGACCGTAACGAGATGTGGGACGCCAGCTAATGTGGGCTGGGGTTCTGTTACACAGAGAATCCTCTTGGATGTGGCTGACTTGTCTTGCTCCTGTCCTTGTGCTAGACTGACTGATGTCTGCCAGGGAATGCACTCAGAGCCCACGTGGGGAAGGCCCTCAACAGTTTTCCCTCTTGGATTCTTGTTTGTGCTCGTCTACCTTCTGCCTCAGCAAGTACCTTAATACCACCACGGGGTCAAATATTTTGGCTGGATGGGCTGTCTGAATGAAACTTAATGGCTTCAGATTAACAAATGACCAGCTGTAAGCATCTAGTAATTCTCTCTGTCTTTGAATATAAAATTTTGAAATATAATATTTAATTACTTTTATTTAGGGATTTTTGCTTAACAGAGCTAGAGTTGTGGTTCCATTTTCTCCTTAGATCTTCTTTGAAGACACTCCTACAATTCTAGAGATTATTATTGTCCTGCAAAATAGCTCTGAAAAGTCCTGCATCCTTCTCCTAGAAACTGTCAGCACTGTTTTTCTTGGTGAAAGTTGTCAAAAGGACAGATGTCAAAGGTTGTGCCAGTCAGGATGAACTGCAGATCATGCTTGAGCAAACTGGGAGGAAGGGGTGTTGGTACATGCACACTAGGGCAACACAGTACCCGGTGCCACGGAAAAATTCCTTTGGTCATTGTATGTTGGCAGAATGAGAAGTACAAAGGGGTCTGGAGTAGCTTCATCACATTCTCTGGTTTTACTGGGATGTGGGGTTTGCAGCATGAGGTGTGAATGAAGACTGTGAATGAAGCTTAATCAGAGCTTCATGGCAGCACTGGTTCCTAATATATATGTGATACATACTAGTATACTCCATTTGCTTTATTACTTTGCAGAGAGGTTTGCAGTTTAACCAGTATTAATGATGAACCTGGAACTGTGATGCATCCAGTTCCTTTAACAAATGTAACAAATTACGTAGCCACATTAAGCTTCACCCAGAAAACCAAAGGTGCTTTAGAGCAGGAATGGTGTAATTCTGGTGGCTGCTGAACGATTCAGTCTGCCAGGGCATAGGTCCAGCAACATTCAAACACGGGTGATGTTTGAAGTTCCTGTGCCCTTTGTTTGCTTTTAACTTTGCACCCTGAGCAAGGCTGCATGACAACTCACAACAGCCCTCAGTGACAGGTTTTTTTAAACTAGTGGGGTTTTTTATCACAAGGTTGAAGGAAAACAGTGAGTTGTGTGCAATTAGAAAGGTAAAGACAGTGACAGAAACACTGAGAAATTTGGGCATGTTTGCTGAGCTCAGATATGAATTTGGCAGCCCTTATAAACAGGACCTCTGTTTATAACATAGTGATCTGATTTAATACTAAACCCACAGTTTGGGGACAAACAGTTCATTCTGCCCAACCTCCTGAAACTCACCCTCAGATACTTTTGGTGAACATGTACTGGAATATATTCTGTTTGCATTAGAGATTGTAGCTTGAATATAATATAATCTTATCTTTCTCACTAGATGCATGTGAACAGCACTGCACAGAACAGTGCTATCTGTTATTCTTTCAGTTTTGTTTTTTGCAATGTTACACTTCTATTTTTCTCAACAAAGGTGTGCTAACCATTATTATAAATATATACATATGATTGCATTTAATGGCTACATGACAAGAATAAAGAAATACTGCAATTTTAAAAAGTGTACCCAAAGTCAAATATAGTTAAAATCTTATTTGAATACATTATGAGTAGTTAATTAATTACTGAAAGTGCAAATCAGCTTTGCAAAGGGTTTGCAAGGAAGAAAAGAGCTACATTTGTTATATTCCCATAAAGTAATGTGACAAAAGTAGTGCTAAAATACTTGGCAAGAAAAATCTCACATTTAGTTGTATCCTCAAAACCTCAGGTCCAGATTTAGCTATACTGAGGAAACTCCTAGAAATTAATGTGAAATGAAACTACTCATTGGATGGTCTTTCTTGCTTGTTGAGCCATTAAACAAACTCCTTCAATGCATTTTTGGTTTTGATTTTTGTTTTGGTACAAGTGTTAAAAACCAAAGACATAAAAAGAATAATGGGCTGCTTAGGAAAAAGCATTTTATCACTGACATTTATCTGAGATTAGAGAAAGCTTTTCAAACAAAAAAAAATGAAGTCTAGAAACTAAGAAAATAAATATTCTTTGAATTATTATCAATGTTCTCTGTATCACTGCAGTAACCTTCAGCTATAATGCAGATGTTTCATTGTGTACACATACTTCATAGTAAAACAGTAGGACTTCTGGTCAGCAAACAATACAGGCTTTACTGAACTGCTTCTGCTTTTCCAACTGCTTACTTGTATTTATTGATAAAATATTTTGCTATTTCCTGTCTGTGTAATGAAGCTGATTTTTTTTTCTTTATTTTTATATACAGAGGAAAAGTAAGAATCGCATAAAAAGGAAATCAACTAAAATGAAAGCAAATTTCCAATTCAACTGAATGATGTTTTTGGGTTAACTCAAAATTCTATTTTTCATTCATTTTTGATTAATACCCATGAAGGAAATCAACTAAAATGAAAGCAAATTTCCAATTCAACTGAATGATGTTTTTGGGTTAACTCAAAATTCTATTTTTCATTCATTTTTGATTAATACCCATGAAGGTTTTCTTTTGCTTTTACCAGGGCTTTCTTTTCTTGTGTTATTTTTTTAGCTCTGGACTCCCAATAATGACTGTACTGTTTCCCGGCTCGTGTACTTTTGTTGAGGTCATAAGTTTCAGATGGATCTTTCCATATTTTGCTCCAGACATTTTTTCTACTTTCCTTTGACAGAAGAAAGGAGACCACATTTGTGGTATTCCTAAATTAATTATGCTTTTCCAGGCTTAAAATATTGTGACAGGTCAACAAAACAGTAGCAGAAAACTAATTCCTTAAAAAAATATGAAAAAAGGAAGTTGTGTAAGATGGTGTAATTAATCTTGCAATAAAAATAATTGTTTACAGTTAAAATTAATGTAACATGCATTCCTCAGCAGATAATAAATTATGGGTTTTCTCATTAGCATTTGAATTGATTTCCTCTAATTTCTGAGGAACACATGAGCATGTGACTAGATTAAGTTTAATTGGACTACAGCTGGCACTGATTGTGTGTGGATAGGGTGGGGGTTTTGACTGATTTGGCATCTTCCTGCATTGTGTTTCATTGTCTGATTCTTCCTGTTCAGCCTTTTCTGCACAGGTTACAAGGCACTGTAAGAAATATTAGAAAATTAAAAAGGGTAGAACTGTCTGTGAACACAGAAAAGATGTGGGTGAAGTGTTTGGAGAAGGTCTGTGGTGTCAGGAGCGCGGCTGGAAGCGAGGCAGACGTGGTGCCTCAGAGCCAGAGTGCTCCGCACTGGGGCAGCCACATGATGCAGACATTGCCAGAGCAGCGTTTGGGAGAGGCACTGAGTAGCCTCTGCAGCCTCCTCACCAGCTCAATGCCACTGCTGGCACAGGAGACACTTGATCCAGTTCTGTATTTTGTTCCAGAGCTTAGTTTAATGTTGGAGCAGAGAGGTGCTGGGGCAGGAGCAAACATTCTCTCTCCCTAACTCTGTTAACAGGCAGTAAACTGTGCCAGACAATGAGATTTTAATTTTGCTGCTATAATTACTGCAGTTCCTTTGTCAGCCTAGAGAGCCCAGATTTCTTCATCCAACAGTAGCCACTAACAGCTGCCTAGGGAGGGGCATGAGATTTGGTCAAACACACAGTGATAATCCTCTCTCTGATCTTCTAGTTTTCATTGATGTACAGCTCTAGGAATTTATGAAGCAAAGGTGATATCTTTATGTTTATTAGCCCTGGATGGATTTTTCACACAAGAAAATATCTAGCAGATTTTTAATTTGATGTTTTTAATTTTTAAAATGGTGTAAATCTCCAGTTTTCCTGGCATCTTGTATCTTATTTTGCTAGTAAAACTCTGCATTCTCAGAACTGTTTTAACTTGATGCTGTCTAATTCTTGTATTCCAAAAGAATACCTTTCACCTGCTTAATGCAAATTCTGATTTTTATACCTAGGTTCATGTCTTCTCAGAGACAGGGCTTTAAGCCCTGGAATACTGCAAAGAATCCTGCTCTATTTGATGATTTCTGTGAAGTCACTCCACGTTGCAGTTTCTTTGCTGTCCTTTTCCTGCTATTTTAAAATTTTGCTACAAAACTTTGAGCTAGAGAAGCCATAACTGTGAGTGAGTACTCAGGAGTAGCTCATTCTGGATTAATCCAGTGACAATGATTTCTTCTTTTATTTCTCTGTTCCTTTCTATGGACTGTAGATTCATAGGGAGTCCCCTGGTATCCAGTGTGACTGAGGGGGGCAGAAACAACTAAATAAAGATACAGAGGGCTACCTGTTGAAAAGAGCATCATGCAAGTAGTGGGTAATTTGTCTTCTACAAAGATATTTTACATACTGAAAGAAGTTTAAAGAATCTGTAAATGGCAAAATAAATTCAGTGGAGGAAGTACTGAACTTGGGGCATATGGTGAGGTTATTAATGAGTAAGAAAGGCCACAAGGTATAATGGAAAGGCAGACGCTAACAGTGAGCAATTTAATAAGAAATGCAGATAGAGCACCAGATTCACACTGTAATTCAATTTAGGTCAGCATTTGAGGAAACATATGAAGAATGAATTTGGATCATGCTGTATAATCTTGGTTTTGATTTTCTCAGTCATCTTTTGTCTTCCAGGTGCTTTCCATCACAGCTAGAGATGAAAAACAATGTTTACTGTTGGTCCATGCTATACTGGAAACAAGTAACACATGTGAGAGGAAGTACAGAGAGAGTTTTACAAGTCAAATTTAAATAAAAATATTTTGAGTAATAGATTCCTCATACAGTTTTCCAGAATTGCTTTTTAAATGTACGCTGAGAAGGCAAACAAAGACATATTAAGAATGAGTGGTGGACTAAGAGACTTCGTATTCATGGAATTATCTTTAGACATTTCTTCCTAAGTAAGGAAATCCATAGATAGATCAAACCGGATTAGAAAGGGGAGGAAACAGAAAAAGACATGGTGGGGTTAAACTTATCCGAAACTATAAAGAAACTAGCAAAAAGAGAATGAAGGATATCTAGGTTTTGCTTGTATTTGGATTGAGGAGTTGCCTACTGTATAAGGTGCCCCATTCACTCAGGTCTTTCTGTTACATATACACTGACCTTGCAACTTATGAAATATTTGGTTCCATCTAGTAGACATTTTTAGCAGAGATGAGAATCTATACAGAATTGTCTGTTCTGCCTACTTAATTCCTTTTTCCTGGAGGGTTGATACTCCCTTTTGAAATATGATCTTAAAAATACCCAACACATTTGCCTGATACATGTATAAAATAATTTTTTTAAATTATAACTTTTCCTTTACTGGGATAAATATACTTTGCAGTATTTATTCCCCCATGTGAGAGTTTGGCCAGTAATTATACACTTGATTTTGCATTATGGCTTCTTAAACCTCTGTGAACACTGAGGAATGTAATTTTATATTTCATCTGAGAAATTACAACTCAAGCAGTGCATAGTATGTTAGCACCATGCTGAGACATTGTCTTACCACTAATTTGAAAAAAAGAACACCCCCTTTTCAGAGGCTGACACTGTCTCTTCCAGATGGGCTTTTCATGGATTATTTTCTGCCAAATACTGTTCAGACATTTTCGATGTGTTAGAAGTCTGTGATGTTCAGGAAGGTTAGAACCCTAGATATCCTGGCTATAGACCAATTTCAGGCTATTTCTTGGGCCTGGAGCTGTTAAAGTAATATGTTGTAATCAGGAAAGAAGAATTTCAGTATCAAACTGCATTTTTCAGTTAGATCTAGGATATAATCCTCTATTTAATTATGTGTACTAGTGTAATTATGTTTTATTATTATGTCATAGACCTGGTACTTACAGTGTTCAGATTTTCCAGACAGAAAAAGTCCAGCTTGCATGTAGTGTTTTGAAAGTATTCTTCTAATGCTATGGATGTGGGGTTTGTTGTGTGTGCCAAGGGAGACAGGATTACCAGGCTGGTGATCAGCTGGCAGAGGGATGCCCTTTTCAGAAGCAAGTTAGGGCTCAAAACAGGGAGGTTAGCAGCAGTGATGCTTTTGCAGTGATTTCCAAGAAACCCAGCTGCTGGTGCTGTGCCTGAGGTAAAAATAAGATGGTCGTAGTTGAAAAAAAGGAGCAAGAGCAATTAACTGCAAATCTGATCAGACCTGTTCTGCATTGTGCTTTTCTCCTTTTTTTATACTACTTTTGTTCCATCTCCAGCTGTGATTGAAAAACAAAACAAAACCAATCCTTACTGTAAAGTACAAAAGTCCATCTTATAGTTCAGCATTAATTTGGAGAGATGTCACTGCCTAGCTTCTCAGTGTTGCTTTAAAAAGCATTGCAGGTTTCTAGGGAGCCTTCTGCAATCAAGGTCTCTTTTAGCCTCCAAGCCTCACAAAATTTTTCCTCTGTTCTCAGTTTATATGCCCATGTCCTTTGGAATTGTAAGATGTTTGGTGGTCTCAACTCTTGCCTCAGCAACATGCTCTGATCAAAGTGCACAGTTACAATTTGATTGCAGCAAAACGTGCTGTGTACCATCTCTAATAGGCTGGGCTGTCAGTACAGGATTTCAGCCTGCTGAGAACTTTAAATCTTCCGTGCTTAGTGTGCATTAAATCTCTCATCATCTACAAAATGCCTTCCCTCCCCTACTTACTTTGGGCTGTAGGAGAGCTATAGTCCATAACCTTTGTTTTCAGTTTTATCATAAATTGAAATACACACACACTTAAATTTTCCTAATAAATAAAGTGCTATGTTGTTCTAAAGCTGCCTTTTCACCTCATTACAGCTCAGTGGAGTGGAGAGTGATGTCATGGTTGACCCAGCACCAGCGTGCCCATAAATGATACAGTATGTTCCCCCCTTTACTTCCTGGCTAAAGCACTGGGAAGGAGCTTAACATGAAATTCATGCCGTGATGACAGATTTAAAAGTTGCTACAGACTGTAACAGACAGCAACTGCATTTTGCAGACATACATGACACATACCACTCTCTTGTATTCCGAAGTGATGACATTTTCAGTTTAAAGACTTATGCTTCTATTGCACATTATGGCTGTCTGTCTGCAGAATCAGGCAGGAGGGAAGGAAAGGACAGGACAGAGAACACACCAAACTGGATCTAAAGCTCTGCTTGGAGAATATGTCAAATGTTATTCAGTGGCTGAAGGGGTGGGACGCACCAGTTTTCAAGCAGGCTGCACTGCTGCTCGGTGCCTTTTGGGGGATTTTGGCAGGTTGGAGGCAGACAAAGCAGTTGTGCTTCATCTGGGGAAACGGGCCCCTCGCACTTTTAACAAGGAGACTCTGAAAACTCAAACGGTGCTAAATTGTAAATTTGCAAGCAGGAAACTAACACGCCAAACATGAGACACCCTTCTTTGGCTGGGCTTCCCAAGCAATTAAATAAATAGCCATCATGTTGTGTCTCCAGGGCAATAAAACATGCCACTGTGGAGAATTTACAGGAATGGGCCAGGGAGGGTGTTGCCTGATAGAGAGCTGTGACATTCTGCATTTGCGCCTATGTCTGCTAGAGACGCTCCCCCTGAAAGTAAAGCTTGATTGTAAATATAAACAATGGTTTATAGCCTTGGCATCTCCCTTCACCCTCCGCTGGCTGCCCTTTCCTGGAGCTACTCTCAGCATCACAGCATACATGGCAGGTAAATAGACACTCAAACAGATATAAAGCAAAATTATGCAAATATATAAGAACGGATTATAAGCATTGCACTGGATCAGAAAACAAAATTACATTGGCCTCTTTGGCCTCTTATCAGAAGACATTTCATACTTTTACTGCAGTTTGTGCCAAATAGGCAACCTCCTTCACTGTAAAACATATCCATTAATTTCCTTCAGGATTATTAGATGCCTGACCAGGATTTCAAAGGAAAAGAAAAAATAGAATACCCTTGAGAATTCTTCCACGTGCTCTTTGGAGACTCATGTGTGCAGAAAGAGGATTTTATGATATTTTTAGATGCTCAGCACTCTTAAGTGAAAGTTGGAGGAAAGCAGTCCCATGCAGAATTATGTCTCAAGCATGGCAGGAGTGCCCAGTCACAAGAGACATGATCAATAAAGCTTATAGTTTATGCACCTCAATATTGAGTGTCCACATTTTGATTTAAGGAGTTTCCTGTAATATAACCCATGGGGGCTAAATTTTCCTGCTCTGCATAAGTGAAATGTTGCCATTTGTTCAATATTCAGGTTATTTATCATTTGGAGTCCTACCTGAATTACTGAAGTCAAATGTCACAGAAAGAGGCAATTCTTAAAGGGAGTACAAGCTTTTCAATAAGGTATCAACTAATAAAGAACAAAGTTGTTTTAATTAAATTAAAGCTGAATCAAATCTTGAACACAGCTGAATTGCCAAGGTTTTGTCTCTCAAGCAAACTTTTTGAATTTAAAAGGAGTTTTGGAAATTTTGACCATATTAAAATCATGAAGTCCTGCAAATTTCATTAACAGATTGAGTCAATGAGATTTCCAACTTTGGTCCTCAGTTGAGGTTGCTTGCAGGAAGATTGCAAAGCATGTCTGCATATGAAGATCCAGTTCTTGAATAGAGAACCTGATGTATGAGTGATATTTCAAGTATATGGCTTATTTTGCAATGCATCCTACAACCTGGAAGTTGTGTCTCAGTAAAACCTGTGAAAACACCTAAATGCCCAACCCTCTGATTTTCAAGAGATGTCACACTATTTTTCCCAGCCTTGGTGGAAATGCTGTGAACAGTTTGAAACAGTAAGTCATGTGTTTTTCTTTCTTCTGTTACAGGTGCCAGAGCAGTGGGAGCATATTTTTCATTCATCCCAGTTTCCCACATGCATATCAATTTATCTTTGTCACTTGCAGAGTCTCACTTAGCTGAGTAGCTCTCATTTGTCCCCTGACCTTTGACTGCTCCTGGTTATGTTGGGTATAAGGATGAGGGGGAACCGACATGAGAAAGGTGGTTTTTTTCTCCATCAGTCCCTCAAGGAATTAAGCCTAGTCACTGCAGAAAATGTGAGGATGTTTTGTAAATTTCTAGATCTATTTGCATTCCAGAAGATTTAACAAAAATTGCAAAGAATATGAAAACATGTTATTTAGGGAAAAGTAATTGTATTTTATAGAAGGTCAGATAATGGTAAACTAGTGCAGAAGTCATGCAGACTTCACAGCAGAGAAATGCATTGACAGCGATTGTCAGATTTTTGTAAATTACAGGCTTAAACCAGAAATTATTAGATTGCCATCAGATTGCTAATTTTGTTCTTTCACTGTATATGGAGGATGGTTACTAATTTTCCAATATTTAAGTATCTTATAATGAAACATAACTGATGCTTTAATATGGAAGGAATTAGATACCGTTTCAAACTAGTGGCTGGTTCTCCAAACCTGAAGAATGGACCAATAACATGTGACAAGGGAAATCTCCAGGGTGGAATATTGACCAAGGTAGCAGGTCCTCCACAAATGAAAGCATAGCAAACTGAAATGTTATTAATCACTACTTCTGGTGTTGGGGGTTTTTGTTTGTTTGTTTTTTTCTTAAGCAATATCATTATCTGCAAAGTGTAATATTTTAAGTATAGTTCGGTAAAAAATATTGTGGGTTTTTTTCCCATTTAGTTATCCTTATTCTGATTATTGCTAAAAAATTAGTTCATGGCACTTTGCTATTTCCAAAGTCTTCTCCGGAGATTTATTAGGCTAATACGTCCTAACTGGTAGGCACAGGACCAGTTGCAGTGAAGCATGGCAGCCAATGTTGAGCTACAGGAATCCATGCTCCAGGCAGCAACTCAGAATTAACTGTTTGCTGTGCTGTGTGTGTTCTTAAACGCTCATGTGTTGTTAGGACTAGTCTAGGATGTGACATGAATCTCACATTGACAGCATGGGAAAAATAAATGTAGATTTGGAGTTGAAAAAGTACATAGATAACATGAAAGGGAGGAACACATCAAATAAATATCAGTGCTAAAAGCACTTCTTGCTACATCCATGTGTGTATAACAATAACAGACATGATTCTCATTCTGTTTAAAAATATGCTTTTAAATTACTGTCCTCAAACCTTTTTTCCTTTTTTTTCTTTTTTTTTCTTTCTTTTTTTGCTTACCAAAAGATTTTATAACAACATGGGGACAAATCCAGTCTCATTGCTGACTTTTATTTCTCCATTAGTCTGTCATTTTCAGTCGCCTTGTCTTGGAAAGTGAACTCTTGAGGCAAAGATCTGATTTTGTAGCACCCATCACAGTGTGTTCAAGTTCATGGTCACATTCATGCTAATATATAATAAATAAATTTAAATTCTGTTAATAGACAATATTCAAGTGGATGCTCAAACCTGACTAGTAGTCACACCAAAAAGGAGGTGCATAGGAGATTGACAGCCTCATTCTCATTGTCCTTTAGGCAGATCTTGTACACATGATAGCTATTGGGATTATTTTCATGCCAAAGATGAGCACATTGTGTAACTAGTACAAGTTTAAAATGTGATATTGTAGAAAACCACATTAACAGAGTTTTGGATGGCAGATGCAAAGGCTTTTAAACAGCTGTGGTGATCAGAATCACCAGAAAAGGTTAAAACCCAAACAGTAATGCTGTCTGGTAATAACTCATTTCACCAATCATGTAATTGGAATGAACAGGCAAAATAAGTTAGGATAAAGGATGGCAGGAGATGACCATAGATGACAATGCAAAATAATTTTTTAGTGGTAGATAGTGTTTGCTTAGGAGGGGTGGGGGAAAAAAGGCTTAGCATTTAAAAATAGTAATTAAATCTCTTAAAACAGCAGATACCTCTTTATTTAATACACATCATACAGAGCCACTGACCTCTGATGACTGAATGTCTATTTAAATTTCTCTAAAATTATTGCAAAATGTAGTATAGGTTATTTTTTTTTATTTTTTTTTTATTTAGAGCTGATCAGACTAATCCTAAAGTATTTACAAGGCTTTTGCCAGCCAGGTTGTGAATCTCACTTGACAAAAAAACAGTGCCACTTCTTGTAGCTGCTCTCCAGTAGGCTGAAAGATTTAACATCTGGACAACACTCTGGCAGAACTTTCTCTGGTTTTAGATGATAACATAAATATGTCTGTACTTCTGTAAAATTCTTTCTGCAAACAGATTTTTGTTTCCCTTCCCTTCCCTTCCCTTCCCTTCCCTTCCCTTCCCTTCCCTTCCCTTCCCTTCCCTTCCCTTCCCTTCCCTTCCCTTCCCTTCCCTTCCCTTCCCTTCCCTTCCCTTCCCTTCCCTTCCCTTCCCTTCCCTTCCCTTCCCCCTGTGCTAATGGGTCAAGTTTTGAATGGATGTTTGCATTACCCAAAATTTAGATACTCAGAACTGAAATATCTTACAGCCAAAAGAGGTTATTAAAGACCCCAACTGAAGTTTTCTGTCAGTTCACTACAATAACTAGTCAGATACTATATTCAAGTACCTATAAATGAGGGAATCTGGATTTGGACAGGGTATTAACTCTGTGGCTTGTGAGGACAATGCTGATGCTGTTGTCCTCTTGTACTCTTAAACATCTGTTGTATTCCAGCTGACTGGTGTGTAAGGTACTCTGGGTACATATGTAGGAGCAAGAGTCATCTGTGAATTAGTAAGCACTAACTGGACAAAAGCTGTTGGGTTTTTAGGTAAAATGGAACTTATATATCCCTGTCTTTCATGGCCAAAACCTTAATCCCAGAATAACCTTTGAAGTTGTTTTCAAGATGAATTACGTTTTGGCATCCTTAAGACTAGTATCATTGAAAATAATCTTCTCCCAGAGCTCATACTGTCCTGATTGTGATTCTGATAGAACATTTATGTATTTACATAATAAATCTATTTGAAGTAATTTTTAAATTTGTCAAAAATCAGTACTATCAATTTTCATTCTCTGTTTGAAGTCTTAAATCTGTGATTAACCTTTTATCACCTAAATATATTGACTGATAGTCATGCTTGCTAAAAATAGAGTTTATGGTTCTGAATGCTGGCCTAATTTGACAATCTTACACCGGTGTTTTGATTCCATTTTATAGTGTTTTTTGCCATGTCTTTGTCTTTTAGGACTTCATTTACTCTGTCTTCACAGATGTTAGAAACAGACAAGACCAGTAAGTGTATTCAGTCTTCTCTTACCTTATTTCGTAGGCTTTTGACAATGTGTTTGACTGTTTTCTTAGATCTCTGGGGAGACATCTGTGATTTGCCAAAAGTCTTGGTACATTTGAGTTATCTGTGCCCTGGGGCAGAAAGGAAAAGGTTTTGGATTTAACCATAAGTCTTCTAAGAGATACTTTCAATGCTTTTAGTTAAGACATGTTTTAAAAATGTTTAAATGGATGACTTCATGCTTCATTTTATGGCATTCCTGGAATACTGTTACAAATACAATAAATGTTCATTTAATCATGAATACTATGCTAGTTGTCATTCGTGAGAGAGTGCAATAAAGTCCTCACAAGTTCTAAATGGCCTATTTTATATAGAATACAATATCCTTGAGCTATAGCAGTGATGTTCACGTTAAACTCAAGGATTTAAGTTTTAAATTGAAGGGTCTTTCTCTTATTTCGCCATGCACATGACTTCCCGTAGAAGTTAATCTCTAAATGCACTGAGTATTCCTATTTTATAACATATTTTATAGGGAAGATAATTGCTCTTGTGTTGCTCTTTGGTCCAATTCTGTTAAGTTTATTCTAGAAATCTGTCACCTATAAAAGCTAACAAGAACATCCACAATAGTTTTGCTGTGGTAATGTTGCCTAAACATAGGAAGAGAACCAGATATGGTCCATAGTTTATGCATATTCTTTGTGATATTTATTATTTTAAATAAGATATTTTTACATGTGTTCATCAAAATATGACTCCTCATCACAGTCTTCTAAGCCAAACCTGTAATATATGTGATTATGGTAATTTAAAAACAAAACATAATGTGGAAAAAGAACATGATAAACTCAAATCATCTTACTCTTTATGGCTCTAGTAAATATCATACCTTAGGCTAGACTGAAAATGTTTTGAGTTTCACATGCAAAAGTCTATTTTGAAATGAGTCAGTCAACAGGATTTTTCTTACTCATTACCATTTAGCCTAAAGATCTTAGGAATCTGGTTCTGTTTCATTATCAATTTATTTCTGAGAAAATCATTGTCCTTATGTAGTGCTAAAATCATAATTTCCCTTCAGTTTGTAACTGGGACAAAAGGAAATTATCTACCAATTCCATGAAATTAGTTCTGTTCCTGGATCTTCCATTCTCTGTGTGATGCCTTGACCTGGAAATTATTATAACAGATATTCCTCAAAGAGTCTCAGAGAGGAGTAAAAAAAGATTGTTTATATTAAAATCAAGCAATCAGCTAGATAGTTTAGTTGTCTTTATTTGAGAGCAGTAAATCTTTTTAGCAAGTGGAATAAACCAGTAAGAATAACTAGGAGGCATTTAGGGAATTACACAAAGGGTGTGTGGTTTAGACCTTTTCTGGAACGCAGGCTGCAGTTTAGCTGTCGAGTCACTATCATTCTCCTCAAAGGTGAAATGATTTAGAGGCCTAGAGAAACTTAATTTTTCTTGATCACCATGTGCAACCTGGAATTTTAATGGCAGGCATAATTAATTCTTCTGATGTTAATCATCAGGGCTGGGCTCCACAATTATCAGCCTAGTGCAGCTGGGGCATGGTGCAGACATGAAAAATTAGGAAAATGAATCAGTAATAGGGTGGCAGATTTAATCTGCATCATGAAAACAAAGTTAAAAAGAGGGAGATCGAGAGAATTTCAGCTGAAGCTTTTGTGCCAATGAGCACTGACAGAACTGAAAAATGTTGCCGATGTCCAAAGTGATTGGTAATTACCAAGCCATTGAATTTTTTATTGTCAATTTATCATTGCGCCAGAGGTTAAATTTAACATCTTCTTCTAAAGCCATCACTCTAAGAGGAAGGCAAGCTTTGCATCACGTGGACCAGGAGTCAGTGAAAGGTTAATCAGGTATTCCTTTAGTTTGTGTGTGCTTCCAAATCAGTCTTTCCTTTTGTGTCCTTTATGCTGCATAATACCGTGGGGTATTTTCTAATTTATATCACCTGTACATTTCAGAAAAATATTAGATTGCATTCCTCAGCACAGCACCATCTGCCTTGCTGTGTATTTATAATGTTGTATTTTCATACTTCCCCAGGCAAATTTTACACACATTTCAGTATGTATATGGAAATGTTATATATACAAAGAGCTGTATGATACAAGGCAGGTATTTCCCAAACAAGAAAAAATATAATCTTAGTGTCTGAAAATACTGCAGGAAATAAAATTAAAAAATCCTATATAATTTGTTTTGCTTTTTATTTATTTAATTATCAACTGGGTTATTTGGTTTGCATTTGATTTTTGCTTTGTTCTGAAGCACTGTTGTTTGAGAATGATCCAGTTTAAGATCAGGGAATGTTTGGAATGCTAAAAATGGCTGTGGACTGAAGAACTGCAAGGGGAAGGCTGTTTGAATTTTGCATCTTGTGTGATTCTGAGTACAGTTTTGGCACATAGCAAGTAAGAAATATTCTCAATTCATAAAGGAAGCTCGTGTTTTTCCTTTGAATCTTTTCCCCTTAAGAATATTTAGTAAATGGTAGGGTCTCTTTTGATGCAAAAGCCCTAACAGACTGAGAAAAAGACAGTATTGAAACATCCTTTTAGTAGAAATATGTGACAGAAATATGCATTCATGTGTTAGGGACTAAATTGAGCCCTGAAGTTAGAGAAAATCTGTTCAATAAAATAATGGGATTTCTGCTTCTCTCTTTATAGGTTTGGATCTGCCCTGAAAATTCCAGGTACATGTTCTTATACTCCTAGCTGTCTTTTAATACAATGTTGAATACAACTTCTATCTACCTAAATTCCTACCTAAATTCTGTTCAGTAATCTCACTTCTGTTTTCTCTATTTTTTTTTCATTGAGTGTTTATTATAGATTCCAGACTGTGCTCTGATTAAAGGAATTGTATGCATTTTCTATAAATTAAAAATGGAAATGGCCTTTAGGGGAGACTCAGTAGAGGAATCAATGCATGCATTAATTACTGCAATTCATTACCCAAATAAACACAAGACTCAGCCTTTTGCTGGATACAAATTTAGGGACATACGATGTTTACAAGAGACAAAGGCTTGTGATCCTGCTCATGTTAATCTACAGATCAAAGTATGTGAGCCCATTCCTAGTGGAGGCTCCTCTGGGGATACCATAGCTGGGATCAATCCCCCCATGCAGGCAGTGAATTATTGCTGCTGAATACAAAAGCTGCTCACGTGACATCACTATTCCCTAACAACAGGGATACTTGCTCCAGATAGTGCTTTAAAAGAGCATATTTTTTGATACCTCAATTTTCTATAATTAAACTCAAATAATAAAGCAATAGCTGTACAATGACCACTGATTCACTTCATTAACAAAAATATTCCACAGTTCATAGCAATACTCAGTCATTTGGAAGAAAAACGTGAAAATATAAACTTTAGCTTCCCAAAGGCCTTCTAGAATATAAACAGAGGGTTAGAAGATATATAACAATTAAAAGTATACAGGAAAAAATTCAGTTATTTATTGAAAAGCTTTGCTAATTTTCTGAATTAGTATCCTTTCTTTTCCCTAAGAAGAGACTAGGAGAATATTGGAATAATGCAATTTTTCCAACAGCATCTGGATGCATTTCTTCATCATATTTTATAGATGGAGAATAAATTACAGTATGAAGGCTTCTGTTTAAACCAGGACACAGAGCATGATTTGAATCTTAGTGCATTTTGCATTGTGGGAGCAGGTTCACCCCCAGTCTCAGCAGCTCAGAGCAGAACACCAGCCTTTTCCTTCTTTCCTGTTGGAACACTCAGCTATTTTAATGGGATTCTGACCAAAACTGCAACTAATTAAGAATCAATTCAGGACCATTAGTAAGTGGGACCAAGGTAGCCAGCGTTGCATATTTCAAAAGAGTTCACTTTAATGAGAGGAGTTCTTGGACAGGGGAAGAAAAACCCCACAAGCAGATTAAAGATAGTGTAGGGACCTTCTCCAGTTAAACTAAACAACTAATGCTACACAGAAAGATGCTGAACTTGTACTCCTCTCTAATTGATCTACTTACTGTTCCTTAGGAAACTCAAAACAATAATGAATGCAGGTATTAAGTGTGCATTAGTCATTCAACAGCTATTTATAAACATTAGCAATTGTTACATTTTACAGGCTTTCTTCATCGGAGAAACATATGTTATCTTTTTTTCAGACATATAAACCTTAGAACTGTCAAGCCATTTTTGCTTCTTTGGGCTTTGTACTTCTGTGACATCTGTTTATCTGCACTGCATTGCCTGCAGATGGGATTTTTAAAATTTGTTAGAGGGGTTGGGATGCCATATTTTTGACAGCTGTAGTTTTACTTCACCACATAGCAAAACATTGCTAAAAATGCGGGGCTTTGAGGGAATGATTTCATTGTCATTATTTCATTAGTTGTATCAATTTTTCCCCTTATCTTTTGCTATTGTGAGTTATGTTAATGAACTGGTAGCATGTAAATGTAATCATTTTAGGAGAAATAGGAAAAGCAATATATGGCTGATTGATTTGAATTATTAGAGGGAATGCATGCAACTATATTGATATAATCTGATATTAAAGAATTAAAATCACTATACAGTAAATTGAAAGCACAAACCTGAATATTTATGTGGTAAGTCCTAAACCTCACACTGACCTCAGCTCATGAGAAACGGCTTGGGCAAGGTTTCTGGTTTGAGACAAAATGAATAGAAAGACAAATCTGTGAGATTAAATCTGTATGTTTGAGAAAAGGTATGAAGAACTGTTTATATTGCCAGCACAGGAACAGGAAGGGAGACTTACTGCAACACCTTTGTAGATGATACATATTTTGTAACGTTACTAATTTACACAGGGATTTCTAGGAACCTTCATTATTTTAAAATAAATTTGGCTATTTAATTTTTTGTTTTCTATTTTATTTTGTAATTTGTATTTCTAAATAAACAGTGTGCTACATTCTCTTGCATTAAATATCAATAAGAATAATCAAAAAGAGGCAAATAAATGTTGGAGTATTTATCTTTGTAGGAAAAGTAGTCCTTAGTCAAGAGCAGAAGGGTTTCCCTGTCACTGGTATTTACCTTAGTCCTTTTTCTCGATACAGGTTCTCTTAGTACAGAGACTGTGCGCCATGGAAGTCCTGGTTTTATAAGCTATATCTTTATAACCAAGCTTCTTTGGCTTCTGTCAGAAAGGAAGCAGGATTTGTGTTTGTAAGGACAGGTGTCAATGTGAACAACAGAGGAAAATAATTTGGGGAGAGAGGAAAAAGTCTACTTTAAGGAGACTGGAAATAGATTGGGACTATCTGTCAAATAATTGTATCTTACTTGGATATTGCATTATTAGTAACCTCAGACATATGTTGATGTTTAACAGGGAAAATGTCTGACAGATCAGAAGGATGTTTGGAATGGGGACAGGCCAGGAGAGATGCGACCAGTATTTCCATGCCAGTGGATGTCAACAGACCCAGGCATCAACCCACAGTCAAGCAAGCCTCAGAGCAACTCCCAGATACTATAAAAACTATTTCAGACTACATGTGCAGCCACTCCACATCTCATGGGAAGAGACTTCGAGTGACCTGACCTGTGCCAAAAGACACAAGCAATATCCTCTTTTTTTTCTTCAGTTTTAAGAGTTAATCTGTATATTTTTAAGTTTCTATTTTACCATCAGTTAGAAAAGTAAAACCTATTTGCTTGAGCTGAAAGAGGTTGAACTCTTTTATCACTTCCATCTTCTAGAGTTTATTTTAACACATGTATACGCTGTGAGGATCTCCTTAGGCTCAGTTATGGTGAGCCTGTTTAGCATAACAGTGTAACTGCAGAGTGATCAGTCCTGCCAAGTTCAAGCCTCCTTCCCAGTTTGTAGGTGATGTACTTCAGATTTTGGTTAGAGATATGTTCTTTATACATCCTCAGTTTCTGACATATTCCTGACTATTCCCTCTGTAAAAGCAATGAACTCAAATCATGGTGTGATGGGGGTGTATTGTGTTTGTGTTTGGGGGTTTTTTTTGGGTTTTTTTTGGTTTTGTGTGGTTTTTTAGATGTAGGCAATTATTGTATAATAATATCTCACAGGGGCTTGGTAAAAAGTATGACATGCTACTGAAGATCCTACATCAGGTAATTAATGTGTCTTGTTCACCAATATTTCTGATACTATGGAAACTGAATAAGTTTGAATTGCTATTATTTTTTATTTTTACTTCTTGGCATGCATTTACTGTATGCTTTCCCATGCAGTTTGCCAATAACTTTTTGCATGACTGCCAGCAATATGGAGAGTCCAAGTGTACAATTACCTTTGCCTTCCTTTCTGAAATTCATGAATTCACATCCCTGCAGGGAAGATCTTTCTATCTCTAATCAGGGATTGGAGGAGGTGGAATACGGTGGGAAGCGCAGTTCTTTTCCTTCCTCTTGTCAGATATGTAGCATTGCTTTATTGGTTCTCCTCCAGGATGCATTCCCAGAGGAGAGCTGCCCTGTCTGTGTTGCAGGAAGGGTGAATTGCTCCTTCAGGGATGAGGAAGCCAAGGGTGGTCAGAATAGAATCCAGGCAGAGACTTCACTGACAGGGCCAAGTCCTGCAGCGCCTGAGCCAGGAAAGCACAGCAGGGAGTGACAGTAACAAGAGCTATTGATAGAACAGTGATGACTGAGGCAAAAGCAAAGTAACAAGTCAAGCTGAAAGTCAGTCTGGGAAATTGAAGCAACAATTAAGTAAGTCTAGGAAAAAGAACATACAGTGTACCTCAGGCAAGAAGTTAGACCTGAACTTAAATGAGCCTCCTGAACCTGCAGAAAAGGGGTCTTGTGAAGGCCCTAGATGAGGCAAATAAGGTCTGTTAATGCACTGAAAGCTGAGGCAGAACTTTATTGTTTACAGTTCAGTCTGCATTTGCTCTGCTTCATCCAGTAACTGAAATGTTTCTTCCTTTGTCACCAAAATTTAACTTACACTACATCTCTGGACTTCCCAATTTGTCCTCTACTCCCCACCTCTGCCTTTCTTCACTGGTCTAAGACTTTTAATGCAAACTGACAGCAAGAACAGTAAAACCTTGTTATAATGTCACTTGAGGTTTGGATAGAAAATAACATTTATTTTAAAAATTCCATGACCTCGTAGCAATTTTGCTGTTGGCACTGTGCTGCATACCATGGCTACTTGGAACTTCATGGCCCCAGCAAATATTTTTCCAGTTCTCAAACCAAGGAGTGGTTTCTCAAGAAAGACTAGAACATTTCTTGTGTTTACTGAAGTAATGATGTTTACAATACACTGCTGAACCCACCTGATACTCTCCAATAGAAAGCAGGGATCCACGTGCACTCAATATTATTTTAATAAATCATAGCCATAGAGGTGGACAAAGAAAGAAGGACAGACAAGAAGTAGGTGTGTTAGGATTTATTTGAAATTATTGATGCTGATAAAGCAGCCTGCTGTCTCTCCTGCTTTGTTGGGTAGCAAAGCAAGGCCGCAGAGCACTGAGGAGAAAGAGAAAAGCAGTGATATAAGAGTAAGGGTCACTATAGGCAAGGAACAACATTATTAGAAATTGTCCTGAACAATGGCAAGGAGTGCATATTAACACATGTTTTGCTAGTGCTGACTCAGTGTTCAAAACAAGGCTTTGCAGTTTTATTTACAGACACCTCCAATAAAGTGTTTTTTCAATACAATATATACCTAAGTAGGTTAACTTATGAGATAAACCTACAACTTGACTTAAAAATACCTAACTAGTTTTTAGCTTGATAGTGCTGTAGAAAAGAAAAATCTTTGTATTGGAAAAAAAAAACCAAACTAAACACAACCTAAAATTCTGTCATCTCCTCCCCTGGCCCGAACTCAGGACTAGCTTCCTGAGGAAATACAGTCAAGGACAGCCCAGCTTAATTCTGTAACTTCTGTTCCAGTGGCACAGCAAACCTGGCTTTTTGAATTTACTGTCTTAGAAAAGAAAACTACATCCTTTAGATTTTTTAAAATTAACTAGTGCTGTGCCATCTCACTAACTGTATTTTTGTTTTACTTAGGGAAAGTCTGCCTTATTTACAGCTGTTGAACCAGCTTGGCTCCCATATCTTAAAGACATAAGACCAAGAAGTACATGAGGTACAATGGGCTAGGAGATATTATAATGTACATTCTAAATGAGTTTCTCAGGTTCTCTTGGGAAAAGCTTCCAAGGTTAGGTGTAGTTGAATAAACTTCAGAGATGAGGATTTGTTGTGTAATTGCAAAGCCTTTGAACTTCTCTCATGATTTGAGGGGTTGGGCAGTGTGGACAGTATGTACAAGACCGAACTAAAAAGTTTTCCATTGGGAATTCCCTGTCAATAACCTTTGCAAGCCATTAACATCAGATGAATGGAGCAGGACATACACAGGTGAAATAGTAATGGCAGGTGAAGACTTGACCTTACAAGAGGTAGAGGGCAGTTAAGACAAATCATGCCATGCAATGCCGTGAGCAACTGATCACTGCAACTAGGAAGAGCGTGAGGGAAACTGGCACTTGGGTTAAGCAAAGGCATGATAACTAGTTTCATTTGAAACTCTGAATATCTATAAACTTCATCTGTTTTGTGTTCATAATCTGTTCCTGGCACCAAGCTTCACCGAAGTAATTCATTCACCTGTAGAAGCTTGTCTTGTCAAACTAATTTTCTAGGTTGGAATATGGAAAATATAAAGTATTGGCAGTAATGGCAGTAATTTTGATCCCAACATAAAAACTGTGTAAATGAAGATCCTTTTATTTTGATCAAAATGCATGGTCACTGCACCTGTTCTGAGCAAATGAAGCTCTATGGGATGTGTGCAGAAATCTTTTTGTAAAAACCAGAATACGCAAACTGAATGCAGTGGCCATGTAAACTAAACATATTTTTTCATGAAAATGAGATCTGTTTGTATGATTGATGCTTTATGTTTTTTAACCTCCTTCAGGTAAAACATTTTCTTCAGGCGAAAACTTTAGGACTGGCCTTTTTGAATAATTTCTTTCTGTCTTTCTCCCTTTCTTTCTTTGAGGGAAGTAAAAAGGGTCCAAAGAGCAGTAGTGTATAAAGACAAAGCCAGGCTGAATATTTTATCTTACCAGTGATACACAAGTGTTAGTCAAATGGAGAGATGACAGTGAAATAAGGAAACAATTAAACTTCAATAAAACAAAATAAGGAATAACATTCCAGTCAGATCTAATCACATTATGTATAGTATAACTTTCAATTGAAAGTCCATAAAACCCAACCACACCTCAGCCAGTTTGTCTGGCATCTGTCCTGTATAATAAGCTAGAGGTTCCTCGTGGCACAACTCCAAGTTAGTTTGAAACCATGTCTGCAGTGGGGATGGCACTGAGCCATGTTTCCAAAGATGTAGAATAATTTTTCTGGTGGGAAAGGTCAGGCAGTACAGCGCCATAAGAAATGAGATTCCCTTTTTCGGCTTTTTCTCCATTCTCAATCCTGCAAATACATCTCTTTTAATAGTAAAATTCATTCAAAAACAGAAAACCTAACATTAAAGCAATGTTAAAGATCTGTTTACACTGAAAGGCATCAGGAAATCTAGAACCCAGGCAAACTGGGTTGTATCACTATAAAACTCGCATAGAATTTTCAAGTTGCTGGTTACCTTTCCTCTGTCCTGTAAGTCTCCTCTCAATCAAGTTTTTTAAACTCTTACCTAACGCTATGAAAAAGAAGAGAATGTGATGGATTCTCATTCCCATGTTCTGTATTTGATATGTGCAAATATATGCATGAATGTAGGAGTTAATTTGCATTTATCTTCCATTTTAAATAATAATCTTATTCATAATGTATAAATGGATTCCATATGCTATCGGACAAATCATTTCTAATTTTCTTTATGGAAGCACATATGGGAACTGTATTCACCCAGGGTCAAATCCTGGCTCCATTGAAGTCAATGGCAAATTTCCCACTAATTTTGCAAGGGCCAAGATTTCACCCTTGATGTTCAGCCACCCTAATAATACAAAGAGCCAATGTTGTTCTCTCTTCTCATATGTCAGATAAGTTTGAACAAGAACTGAGTTATCACTGAATTAATGTAATCCATCCCTCTGCATTTTCTAGCTTGCATCAAATTCTTTGCTTGGGGCAAGTGGGATACAGATTTACAGACATAATAGCCACACAGTTGTCTGTAAATGTTATCAGTGCCAGCTATTTCAGAGACTTTGCAAAGATAAGCAGAGCAGGTCACTGGGAAATGACATAAGAACAAGCATTCTCTGGAGAGGAAGGGCAACAGGGAGCTTTCCTGTGGTTGGAAGTATTTCTCAGGGAGCTGGGTCTGTGGCATCTTTTGACAGCTTATGGGTCATGACTGCATCTGGTCTAACAGAAAATGATTTTTTGCCACATTGCTCATTCTCTGTGGCTCTGCCTGGAATTTAGCAGATGTGTAGAAAGTGGATTTTAAAAAGATGAATTCTTGCAATCTGAATTTTTTTCCCTAGGGTCCCTAACCTGCTTCTCTGTAATGCGACAGGAAATGCCCCCTGGTAGCTAAAATGGTGTTCACTGTGGGATGGAGGCGTGTGCAGTCATTTGTCCTCAGTGCAAATGCTTGGATCCATGGCTAACATTGTGCAAACAGTCCATGCTGCTTGAGAGAAGGTATCTCTTTTGTGGCTCATATGGAGCAGAGATAGAATTCTTGCACTTTGGTTGAACTTGGTGAGCACCAGAAGAAAGTTCAAATTCCTCTTAATTTCTGTGCTGGATTTACAGCATTGCAGCATTCCTCTGGCGCCTAGAAAAGGGATGCACATTGAGAGAAAGTTTTGTGAACCTTTGACTGGATCACTCTGTTGTGTCCTGAGTTAGATGAAACTTTGTATCACCTATTCCAGAGATGGTTGGCTGATTTCCAGGACTGACCTAGATTCAAATTCAAGCATCTCTAAAATTCACAAAAGTTAAGCTTCTGAAACATTTTAGTTTATTAAGTGCTTTAAATATGTGGAAGCAAACTCTTTATTTTCTTGCCAGAACCAGGCTAGACATCAGTAGGAATTTTTTCACTGAAAGGGCTGTCAGACACTGGAACTGGCTGCCCAGGCAGGCGGTGAAGTCACCATCCCTGAAAGCATTCAAGAATTGACTGGACATGGCGCTTAGTGCTGTAGTCGACAAGGTGGTGTTTGGTCAAAGGTTGGACTTGATGATCTTAGTGGTCTTTTCCAACGTTAATTTTTATGATTCTACAAAGTAACTGACATTCTGGCTCACAGAACAAATGGAAATATTTTACTCAGCGTATACACATTTAAAAATGTTCACCAATTAAAAATAAACATCAGTTTGAAATGAAAAAACCAGAAATTCCCAATTAGAGAAAGAAAATACATTTCTGGTCTTTTTGCTCCCTTTTTTGACCTTAAATATTAGGCTGCCTCAACTAAGATTCTTGAAGCATTGTGGTTAAATTGTTGTTTTGACAAATCAATTTATTATTTGAATTTATGAAAACATGTTACTCAGCCTAATTAGTTGTTAAGATCCATTGTTTTGGAGTCATTTCACAAGAAAAAAATCCTCATTAAGCAAATCAGCCAAGCTCTTGCATGGTGCAAATATCAGCATCATCTACCAGTGCTCCCAACAAGATCTCTGGGGTCACCACCACCGCACTGCTGTCTGCTGAAGCAGATGTGTTCCATGTGTAAGGACTGTGAGATTAGGCATCATGTTTTATGTGAGAAGATGAAATAAAGAGCTGGAATAATAAATTATATTAATAACTTGAGTTTTAACTAATTTATCTCTGCAAGGTATTATTCCATTTTATTTTGTCTGCATTTTTATTTTCAGCTCTAAGACATGACAAGATGTGAATTATGATCTATTCATTCATACCCAGTTTCAACACAACTGGGTGTGAATTAATACTCCATAATTCATATAGTGGAGTGTCTTATTACAATTATAAAATTTTATTAGAAAATGTTTTTTAATATTTATATTGTTAATTAAATGATGATGAGTCTCATAAATTCTGAACAATGAATTAGGTTGTATTAGGCACTATTCAGATTTCATCTGTTAGCCAATCAAGGTACACAGACTTCTCTATTATTTAATATGTTGTATAATAATGTTGGGCCATGAGATTTTTCTTTAGAACGAGGAATTTCTTATTCAAATGGATTTATCAGAAAATTTTCATTCCTGATTTCCAAACATAAGGGTCTGTATGGGAATACTGTTTCACTTTATAGATGTTAATTCACTGAATACAGCAAAGAGCATTTAATTCTTCATTTGAAATGCAAGTAAACCTCAGGTCACATAAACCTCAGGCAGTTAAGCTGTGTTGGTTTTGAGGGCAGCAGGAGTTTCTCCTGTCTGCTAAGTCTCCTAAAGCACTTTATTCTTTTGTATTTTGGATCTAGCTCTGCATTTCCTGTCCTCATTGTGAAAGTCTCATTCGAGGTCTGTTTGTGAAAGCACTTAAGCAAGTGCTCAAAGTCAAACATATGCTTCAGTAGGTCCTAAATTAAACTGAGATCTGTAGTACTCTCAGGTATATAGAAATTTAAGATGACATGCATAGTAGAAATTGCAATTCAAGATGATAGGTGTGGATTACATGACATTACTCGGATAAAGATATCCCAATTCTGATCATTACCCCTGAAAGCAGAGCCATGCCACCTACATAAAGGATATGGAAGAATGCAGCAGCAAGAGTTAGATAAAAAGGTGACATGTTCAGTAAAAAAGGCGACTGCATTTGGTTTTAAAATATTGTGTGATAGTAAGAAATAATTAATATAAATTCTGTGTATTTGTGAACTTTTTTTATTTTCACATATTTTTCTTACTGGTTTCTTTTGTCAATTTCCGTTTGAATTTGATTGTACGGTGGATGAATTTAATGCCCATAGAAGCTAAATTACTTTCAGTTAGGTAAAGTGAAGACCTGCAGAGATACACCAATAATTCACCTCCTCCTCAGCCTTTGACATCCTTTTGATTACAGATGGCATAAGGGTTTATCCCAGGCAGATGTTTGCTGTGCAAAGATTCAGGGTTGAGCTGTTTAAAACAAGGATGTGTGGCAGCATTCTTTCCCCTCAGGTGTTGCTGTTGTGAGAGTGCAGCCAGAGTTGCCTACTGCTGCTTTATTAATAATGGAACACTCACAGAAATTCCATGCAAAATTGATTTTTGAACAGTATGTAAGAATCTAATATGAAATCTTAAAATGTCATTGAAAAAATTGTTTGTAATTTACTTTGTCGTTAAGAACTTACTGCCCCAATATAAACAATTTCACTGTATTTCTCCCCATTAAACAACAATTTTTTGCATATTTGTTCAGCCTCCTTGCTGTGACATGCCACTGTGAGCTGATGGATAGATATTTAAATCCATACATGGGCTCTGTTTCTTTTGTTGCTTATTCAAATAACAAGTGGATATATCATTTTCATCACAGTGCAGGTGAATGGTGTTAATGGTTCATTATCTAACACAGAATGTTCACTGATGAATTGCAGATGTACTGTTTGGAGAAGAGTGAACATGCTTCTGTGGCTGCAAAACGGTTTTTTTTTTAAGCTCTGAAAAAAGGACTGTCAAGTACAGAGCAAAGATTCCTGGGGTTGAGGCCCAGGACAGGGGAGTGGGAGAACTTCATTTTCATTGTTTTGGTTCCAGAGCTTTCTTTGGGACTTGAAGTATTTTACTTGATTTAACCACCTGTTCACTTACCGAAACTTTGTCGATATAATTGCAAGGGTAACTTTACATGCAACTCTTAATGTTGCCACTGATTGATAAGAAGCACGTACAAATAAACTGTAGGAACTTTTAGCAGTTTTAAAAGGCTGAAGATATTTTTCTGACTCATTTCTTTATCTCAAAAATTGACCTGACTATATGGTCACAGTTTGCACAAATTCTATGAGTATTCTGTAAGTTTATATGAACACAGTATGAACAATCGAAGCTTGGGGTAAATGTCATTTCACATGCAAACAAAACTTGGGGGGCTTGATAATCAGAGGTTATGGCTCTGTATTTTCTACAAACAGCTATACCATGCAGATCTGTTTCATGAGTTTCTGTAATACAACAGGAATTGCATGTTAAAAACAAAAATTAGGCTTCAGAGTATGTTGTTTCCTCTGCATTTTTATTGAGTCCCTTCCTGTCTGTCAGAGAAAGCTCTTAACAATTTACACTTCTCTCTGTTCCTTTACTAGTATAATCCAGGTTGAAAGGTACCATGTTGGACTGTATCTCAGAAGATGTGAATTCCATTTAAATGTCTCCCACAGTCTTTTTGGACCTGGGAAAGTCACCCTCCTATGCTCACTTCTTACCTGTCTGTTTGGGATGGTAATTATGTGCCTTAATTGCCTAACTAGACCATGAGCCTTAGGAATACAAGCTGTATGTAGAAAGTAGCAATAATTCTAATTTTAGTAGAAACTTTTATGTGTGTAAAAATATGTAACAGAAGTGCAAAGCTTTTGTGGAAATGATCCTTTTCTTTCATGAACAGTCTCCTAAGAAACATGGAAAATACAAGGTGGTACTATGGAGTTCTTCTACAAAACCTTGAAAACACAGTGTAGAGTTGAGACCTACTGGGGTTTTTTTACCTTTCTTCCCTGTCCATGAAACCAGTAGCAGTTTTTGAGAAAAGGAGTACTAAAAAGTGCTTAGAAGGGAGGACTATATGAATTTGCCTTGTGTGCATACTGTTTGTTTCCAGAGTAGGAACAAAAGTCTGAACCTTGGCAGGAAAAATATGGGCTATGGGTTGCCTTATGGATGTCTTGGCTTCCTGCACTAAAGGAAATAATTTGGTAAAATTAAGCAGACTTATTTTGTTTCCTACAATGTTTGATGAGCAAGAAAAACTCTACTGTTTGGCTAATCTTTCAAAAACTATATTGTGCTTTCACTGTTAAGGGAAATTTTTAAGTTAGTATTAGCATGAAAACCTACAGATGTTATCTCTTTATCCTTTGTCTGAGATCAGATTTATCTGAGTAATCAACATTAAAAATGTGTAAATTTGTGGCAAACACAATGAATCTTGAATATATTAAAGAAACAAACAGATGAACCATCTGGAAATGAGATGTAGATCTGAAATAACTGCCAGTGGCACAATCCAAGCATAATCCCTGGAATAATTTACACAGAGCAACTGTATCAAGAGCCAGAACCTATTATTTTAGGAGGCTGAGTTTAATAATGACTGCACATTATCATTCAACTTGCTGGGTAAATATTGACAAAGGGGTGACACATGCTGTAGAAATGTATCTATATCCTGCATTCCCTCTAGGGAAACTTCTGCATTCTGAATTTTCCCTACTATTTTTTTTTCCATTTGTTCTTTCTATGCCTCTCTCATCTAAAATTATTGCAGTAAGTGTAGTTCTGCAACTACAGGAACCAGCTTGTTAGCTTTAAAATTGTTTTTGATAACTCATACATGCACATTATAGGGCATTAGTGATTATGCCTATAAATGCCTATTATGTAAAATAGGATAATTTGACAAATGGAGAAAATTTGGACATCACCATTAAGTAGACCTTCATTTTGCCATATACTATTAAGGATTCAAATTTAATTCAACTTTCTTTTCAAAAGAAGGAGCTTTTCTCCTTCTGCTATCACCTGAAAAATATCACAATCTAACATAATCCCAGTGCAAACTACTCATGATGGTAACCAGTGGATTTTTTTATTATGTGTTTAACTAATGTTATTCAGCAGGGTTTTGTTTTCCAGTAGCACTGGAATGTTTTGACAGCCTGGAATTTCATTGGTAGTGATCATGGAACAACACAAATTAGATATTGTATTCTTTACACCTTTACATTGCTGGCAAAGGTGAGACACCCCAACAAACAATGCATCTTGAGGAATGTTTGCAGGGTATTTAATGGTGAATATATTGCAAACCTGGATAGAAACTGGGTTGCAGTATATCTTAAGTGACTGATTTAAACCCATACCTAATGTATCTTGTAGGTTAGCATTAATTTGACTTGCTGAGTGGATGGAATTTATGGGTATAATGCATTGCACTAGGCAAATAAAAACATCCTCCTTCAGTAATAAAGGTGAAGGCAGGCTCCGTACTGGCAAGCCAAGCACTGTCTTCAAAGCTGTAGCTGTGTAATATCCGTCTTACTTTTGTGGCACGGAGATGCAACATATTGCAAGTGACCCATCAGGAAATAACATTCTGCAGCTCTACTTCAGGTTTTTGGTTTTTTTTTCTTTTTTCATTTTTTAATCTGCACTCAGCATTTGTCTCTTCAATACAATTCCCATTTCCCCCATCTTTTTCTCCTTTCCACTTCTTTATTGTTCTTAGCATCTTAGCTTTCTACTCCCTCAGGTATTTCACCTTATTTCAGAAGGTTTGATCTCTTTCCTCCTCACTTTTGTTCCTGTCTGATTGGTTCTATAACAAATAACAACAAGTAACTTTAAAATATTTGTGCTGGTACTTACTAGTACATCATGCAAACACAATCACAGCAAATATAGACTTTATTCTGGAAAATTTACAGCTTTACATAAACTTGCAATTTTAATTAGATTTCCAGAACAAACCTTGGAAATTAACATGGAGAAAAGGAAGAGATTTTCCACATTAGCAGGTAGCAGGGTTAGAAATAGAACCTATCTATATCTTTGACTTATTACAGTACTTTGTCATTCTACTGCTACTTCTTTTGCTTCTACACTTTCCATAAAGAAATCACCCTTATTTTTCCTTTCAGGAAAAGGTGATGTTTTTATTGTAAAATCTCTTTTACAAAGGCAAGGGCTTGACTGTCTGAAATGAGGCTCCATCACACTTGAAGCTGAGTCTCTAAAAAAGACCTTGTTGGGACTGTACTCAAAATATGATGTGTTGGTGGGAAATGTAACCTATTTTGTAGCTTGATCCATCCTCTTCAATAGGAGTTTGAGAACAGTTAAATAATCAAAATAAAATAGTTTTTTCAGTCTGTGCAAATGGATTGGATGATGGTTTAAACAGGTAGATGAGATTTCCCTTCATTTATGGGGAAGCTTTATGTGTGTATTTAAAGATTAAAGATGTGTTGAGTATTTTTATTCCACTCACTCTCTGCACGGGTTTTTTTTTGGGTGGTTTTTTTGGGGTTTTTTTGTTTTGGTTTTTTTTTTTTGTTTTGTTTTGTTTTTTTGTTTTTTGGTTGGTTTTTTTTTTTTTTACTTTCAGGATTACTTTTTACAGGCTGGCAAGTATTTGCTCTTTCTAAAATCTGTGGAAATTATGATCTCTCCATGTGCCTTTGCCTGTGAGGTCAGCCAAAGGATTTTGCCATTGCTGAGATATATTTCTTTTTAAGCTTTAAATATTTGACATCCCAACAAATTCAAAAAGCTTTTATCTTGCAGGATTGACCCAGAGCTTTGTGAATCAAAATAGGGTCTTCCCTCACTAATAATGGAAAGCCTTTGGGGTTTTGGCAGCTGAGTTTTGTTTGTTTGGCATTTTGACCCTGAGCACTCTTAAGCCTAAACAGTTACACCTACTCAAGTGAGCTAAACGAACATACTCAAGCAAATGAAGTTCCACAATTGCTTAAGAGCTTGCTGGCTGACTTTTTGAAAGATACGCTGTAGTTCAGCCTCAAATTACTTGGCTAGACACTGGAATTGGTGGGTGAAATTCTGTGGTCTGTGTTTTGCAGCACTTCAGACTAGATGATCACATCGGTCCCTTCTGACCTTGAAATACATGATTGGGTATTAACCTACATTAGCAGAGCCAGGGTGAGGAACACAGGAATTGGGGCTTTAACAAAGTTTGTTTGGGTTTGAATTTTACTTTTAGCAAATGCCCTTATTAAAAAAAAAAAAAAAAAAAAGTCTGCAAACCCTAGAAAAATACTTAACAGTACCTCATCACTCACCCAGTTCATTATTAAGGAAAAAAAAAATATTGGTTAAAGAGGACAAATTTCCTAACTGCTTTTCTGTGTTTTGCTCCGAGTCTCCACAATGTCCTGTAGGGGCTCCTGATGTTTCTGAACCTGCACGGTCTTAGCTGAACACTTGCTTCTGATAGGTTTATTGAACAAAACACAGTATGTTTGAAATCAAACATGAGGAATACCTCTGGGATTTTCCATTCTTAATTTATTGCTGTTTCTAGTTATAGATGTTCCTAGTTATAGGTTGTACAGGCTGAAGGGGTAAAAGTCCATCTCTCTTAGCAGTGGTTTGAAATGCAGAATAAAAAGTCATCTTTCTTGTAAAACAGGAGAGGACTGACTGCTCTTGAGTGGTTGTTCAGTGGAAAATGTATCCTTCCTCAGCTGTAACTGCTGGGAGTTTTAGGGTTTCTCTCTACAATGAATTTGGAATTAATTTTCAATTTCAGTGTATAACTGTTTCTTTCTAGTTAGTGAACAGGACTAAATAGTGAAAACAGAAAATGCTAGAATGTGTTTAACAGTTTAATTCACCCAGAAGTGGTAACTCGTGGAGCACCTCTGGTTTTAGTTGCTTTTGCTTATATTGGTGGCTATTGTGTGATGTCAGCCCACAGTGAAGTTCAAAATTGGTCTAAAAAGTAGTCTGTGTAAAGCACTTGTGACAGCTTATATCTTCCAGTTGGAGGATTGCCTCGCTTAAAGGCTGGGCTTGATGCAGCTTATATTTCTGAAAAATGAAAGACTTAGTGCTTTCTCAAATTTTACAATTTTTGTCAAGTAGGTTTTGATGAAAATAAAGTACTGCTGATTGTACAGTGATATACAGAAAGATAAAATGATGAGGTGTTATATTTTTACCTGCACACTGTGGTGAGAAATAATAGATAGGTGAGTTCATGGTCTTCATGTTGTTTCACTGTAGCTCATCCCAATACAGGAATACTATGTCTTAGGCTACAAGGGAGCTCTCTAAATCAAGACAATGTAGTCAAGAACATAAACCATGTACTTATTGATCAGAACCACATAGAACTGCTTTCAAAGTCTGTCCCTGTATGCACTGAAGTCAATTTATTCCTTTTTAATTTCAAGGTCTGATTCAACATACCAGAAAAGATTGTGCCTAAATGGAACAATAATCTAACAGCTCAGCCTAGATATAGTTGTTAGTTCCAGGAGAAACAGCTGGAATTAATCCTAAAATAGCATTAGAATCTGTGATATTTGTTTTCTTGATTTTTTTTTTACCCTTTCTTATTTTTCTATTTAAAGAATGAAGCCATAAGTTTAGTCACTAGCTCCATGTAATGAATGGTACAATTTATGCACTCCAAATTTACTGTACAAAATGGTGTATAAAGTCTAACCCCACAAAAGTCCACAAAAATGGTGATGGAAACTGTGCTGGGATGATGCTTCTGCATACTGTACTTGTATAGTGTGTCAGTGTTCAGTTGCCATAGCCAATTCATGCAAAAAAATATTTCAAAACTATAGGAGAACTACCTGTTTTACAAATATGTAAAAAGTTTTCATTTACACCAGATTTTTTTAGAAAATAGCCGGGCAGTCTTTGCACTCTGCTTTCTGCAGTATGTTCCGTAAAGCCATTTCTTCATTTTATTAACTACATTTTTCCAAGACACTTGCGTACAGGCAGGAACCTGAATGACTTCTGCAGCTCCAACAGTAAGTTCCCATTACCCTTGATCAATACTAGGCTTGAAAGGCACTTATGACTTCTTTTTCTTCTCTCTGATAAGCAAAAAGAGAGAATCCCTTAAAAGCTTTTAGGTTGTTACGATTGGTCCTCCAGTGACAAGGTAGCTACATGTGTTCCCTGCCTTTCAGTTTGATGGTTCCAGTACAACATCTGCCTGTTCTGGGTTGTGTATCACCCAACCAGTGTCATCCAGGCCTCAGTTTTGGCTAGACATTGAGATAGACAGGAAATAACACAGCCTGAACCTAATGAATAAAAGATGGGGCAACTGCCAGAGCATCCTGGTGACATCACAGATTGATCTTTTTGACCCTCTTTGGGGAGACAATGACAAAGAAGTTAAATGAGAATAGTGACAAACAAAGAATCTTACTATCCTCAGAAATGATTGTTCATTTTCTCTTCATTCCCTCTAGCTTTTTCATTTAGGTCTTGCTGAGCTTGGAAGTTTTTCCTTCTCTTTTTTGGAGGCAAGTACAGGAATTGTCTCAATTCCTGGTGAATTTGTCTGCTTAACATTCCTGATAGTTAAATTCAATTTTCCCACTGATGCACTCAAAGAAGAATGTAATTAACTACATTATCTCTGTGTAGGAGTTACATAAATCTACTTTGGAGAAGAAGACTCAATGAGGGGATAATTTCCTCCTTTGATATGTCTGACTCCTATTGATTTGAATGAAAATGTATGTGCATCTGAAGCACAATTTACATAGAAAAGGGCCTGAACTAAAATTTCTGAGTTGACCTACTAAAATAAGTGGAAGAGCAGGAGACAAACTTTGCTACCCATAAATACCCCATTTTCCAAATAGCTGGGAGGTATAGGAAAGTATTTTTGAAGTGCATCATGTTAAGAGACGGGCTAATTCTGTGAGCACCCATGAATTGATACAGTTAGACAAGTCAAATACAGTGAATTGTTTATTGTTGCAAACAATGCAAAGAGTTTTCTTTCATTTCCCTATTTTAAGCATAAAGGAATATTAGTGTAGGAGCAAAAAGAGTGACAAATCATAGGCTGATGTGTGTGATGTTTTTAAAATTTAGACTCAAGCAATCTCGTCAGTCTGCAACCTTTCCCAATTAATGAGGAAGAAACATTCTTAGAGTAACATCATTCTCTTGGCATTCTCAGCATTATCACTCATCATAAATTCTTATCTAGTCCTGAAACTGGCCATTTTTGCCATTCAACACACAAAAGATCCCCATACTGTGTCTGTTTTCATAAAGGAAAGCAGGTGACATGAAAACTTTCCTTATCACGTCTAAAATGTGAGAATGCCCAGATGTGTGGATTGTTTGTGAGAGGTGTAAAGGCCACGGTGCCATTTCTGGAACGCACACGTTTAGCAGAGGCCTTTCCATTTTACTGCTGACAGAGCTGGGAGAGGAGCCCCCATCCCCCTGCACAGAGCTGTGTGTGCCTTCCTGCTCCCCGCTGGGAATGGCCTGTGCTGTTTGTCTGCTCTCCTGCAAGAATCACCTTATCTGCTGGGCCAATGAGACCATTAATGGAAACCCTGTACTATGCCATCAGAGCTCCGCTCCTTGATCAATAGTTATTTACTTCTGAGAGGTCAGAGAGTGGCTAATATTGCTGAATAATTTTATTGATAGATAACATAACAATGAAAAATAAAGTTTAAAATAGAAGATGAATGAATTCAGCACTTTCTTTGGGGATGAATATTATTATTTGAAGATTTTAATAGCTGGTGGAGTGATGAAAGGGCAGACAACAAAAGCTTTGAATAATTGTTCCAGGACTATAATCAGACTTCCATTATTGACCTCTGCTAATATTCTACTGTAACTGTCTGCTAAATTGGTTCCTTGGGGCTTGAAATATACAGTGATGTTATGAGTTCCTATTGTAAATTGCCACACAGAAAAGTAGCAAGTCTCTGAAATAGTGCTGGCCCTAGTTTGATCAATACTCAATTCTAAGCAGTGCAAGAGGCAACTGTTGCCATAGAAACATTGATGTCACCGAGGTTGAACAGAGGCCCTTACAACAAATCATTTCCTTTGAGCAGTTGTAATTGACTATATGTACAGTTTGCTGTCACCTGAGACTATTTACATCAAGCCAGTAACTGAGCTGCATTAGTTATTCTGGGAGTAAGAGGGTTAGCTCTTCTTTTTGTGACCTTACAAATACCTAGGAGGATATTGCCATGGCAACCAGAGATGTAACAGGATGAACATTAAGGTAGCTACATAACGCAGTGGCATTCTTTCGGAATACGACGGGTAGTTTTAATGAACTTTATCTAGCCATTGCATAATACAAACCTTACATTGGATATCTCTCTGTCACCGCTTTCGACTTTTAGAAATGTTACCTTTGGCATAGGTAAAATCAAGAATATTTGAAACTGACTGCTGAACTTTATTGCTGCCAAATTTGTACTGAGATGTTACAGAAACACAGTTTTACAGGACTAGGCCATGAGTTTGGAATGGAGGGCATTGTTCTGTTTTCAGATATACTGGTGCATGTTGCTCCAGTCTATTTTCTCAGGTATTGCTTACATGCATTTTTTAAACACACAGTCAGACAGGTGCTTAAATACCTTTGAGTTCAAATTTCATAGTCTTTTACTTCAATGGAGGTTTTAAAGTAGGTTCTGTATAAACTCCTTTAGTACTTCCCCCATCACATGTGCCTTTGTTCTCTGAATGGTTCCTCTGGAGCCAGTGGAACATCATCATGCCCTGCACTGAGGCGTCATTTCATGGAAGAGTGAGATTGGGTTTTAAAGCATCTTCAGTGTCCAACAACCTCCAAGCACTTTAAAGAAAAAAACTCATTTGCTGTAGTGCACTAAATAGTTATCTAGTTGTTGTCTTGCACTGGGTGATTTGAAATAGTTTATGTTATGTCACATGGACTGTCCCCTTTTCCCATATGGTATGTTCCTCACTCACCCCCCTGCCCTACACCCCTGGCGCTCTCTGCCCTTGTAACCCCTCCCCTTGCCCCTCCTCAGTGGTATCCCATGGGCTACGGTCCTCTTTCCCCACCCCCATTCCTCGGGTATAAATGTTCTCTGGGATTGGCCGTCGTTCTCTTTGCTACCTGGGTGGTCTGCCTACTCTGAGTGTCCCTTTCCAACCAATAAACAGGACACTGGTCCACGTGGAGAAGAACACTTCTCATCTTTTGCCTTCGTTTATGTAGATCCATGTGGGCCAGGATCCAAAGCTAGCCAGAGTGGATTCCACGGCCCAAAACCCACGGATTCTGCACTCATTTAGTTTTAAACTAAAGGAGTTTAAATTTAGAATGCCTAATTTAGAAGATTTAAATGCAAAACTATTACATGGCCATGAAAGTACATATCATAATACTTTAAAAAGGATTGGTATGTGATGTGATATCATAATTACACAAACCTGCTACATTCTGAAGTGTAAATATAAATGCAGTCAGCTGTCAGTCACATAGACCAACATTCTCTCTGATAGATCAAGTTAAAATACTGTGCAAGTATACCACAAGCTGCCAAATTTCAGCTATAAATAGCTAGCCTTCATATGCCTAAAATTGCATGTATATACACTGTTTCCATTCTGCAAAATTAATACAATTTGTATTCTCATGGTATGATATATAGACCTAATGGCCTATGTTGAAACTACTGAGGAAAACGATTGTTATGTGGGTTTTTAAAATACAATGAAATCTCTTATCACTTTTTTCACAAAATACCAGTTGCATGTGTGAGCTCCTGCTTATGATAATGCAGGGTTGACTCATAGAAGTTCATGGGCACAAGAGATAGAGTCCTCCAAGACCTTTCTAAAAAACAGTAGCAACAATGCAGCATTCAAGAGCTCTTTAAAAAGTAACACTTATATAAATAGGACATATAAAAAAGAAGGTTGTTTTCATATGCTAGGACATATCTATCTGATGAGAAGGAATAAACTCTACCTACCTAGTGAGCATTTCAGGCTTCCTTGGATCTTTTTCTGAAATTAGTGCTTGCTGTTATGGACAAAATCCAGGGGAATTTCACCATTGGTACAACAAATTGTATACTGGAAGGGTTCAGAAAGATATTAGGCCATAAGTATTGTCTGTGTGTTGAGGTAAAAGTATTGTGACACTTTCTGTTATTTAGAAATACACTTCATGGGAATGTATTTTTGAAATGCAATATGAAATCACAGCTGTGTAATATACAGTATATAAAAGTAGCTGAAAGCAAAGTATGTGCTGACATTTTGATTTAGATATAATAAAATGAATTTACAGGGAAGAACTGAGAATGCTGCATTCCTTTCTTCCTTCAGTTTCAAGCATAGGCTTCTTTCCCTACCTACCCATCTTTTTTCCTAAGGAAGGCTGTGTAACTTTAAAGAGAAAAATCTTTAATGCTATATCATTTTTCTGATCCTGTCACATACCTATGACTGGAAAAGAACATTACCCTGTTGATGTATTTAAATAATCCTCCACTAGAACCCAAATACAAACATGTTTTTAGTATCTAGAGACTGTACAGATGAAGGTCTGGTAGTGACTGTTGTCACTTTGGTTTTGGGTGGCAATGTCAGCTGTTATTTGTTTCTGGTCTAGTTCACATTTTAGGTTTAGGACACCATTTTGTGATTTTGGTTTGCTTCCACTGTGGAAGTTGCTGATAGCATGCAAATGACCTGCTGCTTGTTTAGATGAGTCTGCCCTTCCTGAAGTGCTCATGGCTCTTTTTAATTCTGAGGAAAAGACTTGCATAAAAATGATAGATGAGATTGGGATGGCATTTGAGATGTCAGTATTAGACAAACTAATACAGTGGAAATATTTGAATTCTGAAAACATTGCCAAAATTTGAACTATAAATGTTGTCACAGAAGCATCAAACACAAAGGAGTTGAGAAAACTGTTTATGTAACAGTCACTATTTTGGTAATTGAAAAGCTGCCAGTCCTCTGTGTAGTCAGAGCGACATTATCAAGTGCAGACATTAAAAATATGTGGTGCTGAGAGGTAGGGAGTGCACTGGACATGGAAAAGCAGCAGCAACACAAACACAAAAGGGTTCAGATTCTGCTGTTGTTACAGATATCCCTGTACCCTTCATGATTCAGTGAGAGAGAAATGCAGACACAGCACCAATAGCCTCTCCAATGAAGAGGCTGCAGGGTTTGGGACAGGAAGAGGTTTAGATGTGCTAATGCAGACCAAGACTGCGAGCTGAGAGTGCAGTATAGCCATGGGATGCCTTGTGGAGCTTGATGAGCTCTACAAATGTGTGTGTGAAATCCTCACAGAAAGTCTCAGGTTGCCAGTAGTCTTTGGCGAGCGTTGGATATAAACTTTCCATGACCCACAGAGACAGCTATGTTCAGAGAGAGCGCTGGGGAGGTTGAAACTGAGGGTAGGATTCTCAGGAGATGGAGGCCTAGAGAAGGAGAGCTAAGTTCTCAAAACTGTATCTTACAGTCTGTGTAATGAATTCCCACAGGCTGATTAAAATGAATCCAAACCAAAATTTGATCAGCACTGTGCCCTCTGTTTTGAAACAGGAATGTGGCAGATCAGTTTTGTTCCTCTCCTTATCATGTTCCTTTTTGCAATGGATATGGTTCATTGCAACAGCTATTTCTAACTGGCTGCTCTGCTAATTGCTGCAAGTGTAACACACTCGACCAAGTATTTTTTCTTTAAGAACCTTTGGAAATGCAAAGGTCTCATGGAAAGAAATGAAATTGTTTTCCAAATGTGAGTGCAATAGAAAATCAGTAAGGAATTCTTTCTTGGCCCAGGATATCTTTTATGGCCTGTAATTCTGAAAACTGCTATTCTCTCTCCTTTTCCATCCCCTTCTCTCCCCTTGAGTAACTTCTCTGAATTCAGCATCAATTGCTCTTGATCAACATTGCTATTAAGTCAAGTAAGAATCAGCCCCATTGTCTTAAGTGGAATTTTTCCTTTCCTTGCCCTTGCTGGTACTGCTGTTATGTTTTAATTTTGATTTGTCAGAAATACAGCAAATCAGACCTCTGGCACTACTAAATTTATGCTCTTAGTTCCAACACAAGTTACTACATATTTTGTCTTAGTGAGAAAAAAAAATACTGGTTAGAAAGACCAATTTCTTCTGTTAAGGATCTCATAAAAATGTCCATATCCTGGAGAGGCAATCAACCTTAAATTTCTTTACTGAATTTGACCAAGAGTATGCAGATTTCTTGATTTTTAATGGTTTTGTTTGTTTTGGTTTTGTGGGGTTTTTTTTCTTTGGTTTTTTTTTGTTTTGTTTTGTTTTTGTTTTTGGTGGTTTTTTTGGGTTTTTTTTTTTGTTTGGTTTGGTTTGGTTTGGTTTGGTTTTGGGTTTTGTTTTGGCTTTTTTTTTCTTTAGAAAGTTTTTTTCTATCCTGACAACAGCTGCCCCTGCCCCCCCCCCCCCCCCCCCCCCCCCCCCGAAAAAAGATGGTTTTGAAAAATCTGGATGAATATCTACTAAATGTATTAGTTACCCCCTGGAGGGCTAGACATGACTAATTGTATACAACATGTCATTAGCTATGGCTGTGTATTTTATGCGAGAGACTCCTCTTTGAATGGCTTCAGGCATGGAAATAGGTTTGATCTCTAAACTGTGCAGCTGTGCTAGCAGTAATCCTTAGTGTATCTCCAGAGCTATCGGCTGGCATGGTTTATTTGGCCTATATGGGGTAGATGTGTGTGCCAGTAACAAGTAGAATTGGGTTGGTATAATCTGGGATCAAATTCCAGCACACACAGTGATGTAGCTTGCTTGTAGTCCTATGATGGTAAAACCCTCTTGTGAGGGGTTCATCTATGCTTCCATCTAGGGTTAGAAATTCTGGTGTCATGATTTATCCTGTGATTTTATGCTAGTTCTTCAGGGAATCCACTATCTCTGATGTCAGCAGGCACTTTTACCAACTTGCTGTTATCAATTTCCTGCCATATTAGACTGGGTGTGGTATTGCCTGAACTCATGGGAGTGTTGCAGAGATCTCTTCCATCCTTTATGATATTTCCAGCAGAATCAAGAGGATTTCCAATTCCCTTTCTCTATGCCAAGGACTTTATTTGGCTGAGTTACCTTTGAAGTTCTAGCTACTTCCTCCTCAGGATGAGTCTCTGGGGCTTGGCTGAGAAGTCTCCACATCCTGGTAACTACTCCCTCTCTCCACTCTCTTTAGTCAGGTATAAGACTAAGGGCTAAATGCCCTTTTCTGAGGCTTCAGTTAAGACATAATGGGACTGGAAAAATGAAAGGCTTTCCCATAGGACGGTACTGGGACAGTACCCCAAACTTAAGAGAAAACAAAGGGATGAGTGAGTGTAAAATATTGACACATGTTTGTATGGGTTACAGGTAGAAAACTCTTGATAAATTAGACAGTTGCCTTTTTGGTATGACAAAAGAAAAAACTCTTGCAGAATTAGTATTTTTCTTTCTCCACTCTTCCTTAACATTTTATTTTCCATTGATAAAGGTTTGGTATTAGCAATTGTCATAGAAGTATATTTAGAAGGGCAGATCTGCAGTGGTACACAAGGCTGCCATCTAGCAGGCTGTCACTGGTGGATGGGTGTCCACAGTTAATGCCTGGAGAGTGTCTGTGCCTGGGAAACTGACAGAGGATGCTGTTCTCGCTGAGAAAGCTCTGCCAGCACAATAATCTGATTTAATACTGTCTTATTGCATGCTAAAGACCTCTTATTGCATGCTAAAATGCCCACGGGCTTTTCCATGATTGATTCTTTCATTACTGTGACCCTGATAGTCAGGGTCTAGTTTTCTTTTCCAGTTTTCTGGAAAAGATCTATGTTTCTCTGCCCTCACTGCACAATGGACAGAGGAGGAAGACAAATCTTTCACAGCCTAGATATTGCTGAGAAAAGGTTCTATAGGGGTTCTTGGGGCTGTGCCATTTGCTTAGGCTGTGCCTTTCAAAAGTAGAGATGCTGTGTGTCCATTTCTAGGATGTCAAGCCTTGACTTCTCTAGGTGCTCTCACACATTTTTATAAGGGAAGTAGTGAGTCTCATCTATCCCTGCTGTACTGAGACCAAAAGGAAAAAAGGACCAAAGCAGAGAAAAGGCAATGAGGCGATGTCCTGCATCTCACAGCCTCTGTCAGGCATTCTGGCCCTCTCTGGTTCCCATCCCTGCCTGCTGGGCATAGCTCAGCATTTCTGTCCTAGTGCCTCCCCTCAGACTGCACTGTTTCCTGAGCCCTTGGTCACACTCTCTGAGCAGGGGCAGAGAGCGTGGGCATTCAGTCAGGGTCTTTTACAGAAGGAACTTGTGACAGCTATGATGGATTAATAAGAAGTTGTGAAAAAGCAAGAATCAGGTGGGGACGTGAAGACAATAATGGGAATAGTTTTAGACTACCTTGCAGGCCTGGGGCTACCTGGCTGTTCAGGACTATGAGAAAAGCTGGGTTTAGCTGTGCACAGCACAACATCCCAGTTTTGGAGCAAAACTGGCCAGTTGGCATCGACACATTGGCTGTCTAATGCAGAGGTAATTTCTTTGGTCTTTAGTGAGGTATGTCCTACACCAAACCTAGAAATCCAATGGCAAAATACCCCACTGCAGCCAGTATTTTTATTTATTTTTAAAGCACCTTATCACACCATTTGCTTTATCTCTTTATCAAGGCATTTTAGGGGTCCATTTTCCCACCCATGGCGATGCTACTTTCACAGTATTTTTTGTTCTCAAAGGATTTCCTTGACATTCTACATTTGGGTAGCTTTCAATCAATCCTCTCTGGTAATGACAAATATAAGTACTTTTTATATAAAGAGTACTAAGCATTTTTATTGGCACCTTCCTTTTAATGAGTTAACTTTATTCTCCAATGCTCCAATATAAACTGCTGTCTGGCAGTTTTCTAATTCCAGTCTTCAGTTTCAAATTCCTTCTATACAGTTAATTTGTAATTTTATTTTATTTAAGTGTGGAAATCATATACTATGCTATCCTTTTACCATGGCTATATAACAATCTTATGTCTATACTTGTGAACCCGTCCATTCTCAAAATAGGAAAAGCTGACCTCAAAACAGTATGAGTTATGGATTTCTTTTTGTGGCAATACATGATTGACTTTACCCAGGGTGTAGGAAGAAAATGTAACAGAAGCCATAATGAAAAAAATTCACCCCATTTGTCCTTCATGCAGACAAGTGTGGAAATCATATAGTAATGTATATTGCATCTACCTTGATATCAATTTAGGATTATTAGTGGGTAATAATATTAAAGTTCATCATGATTAACATAATTAAGAAGCATGCAGAAAGCAATAAAGATTTTTCTGTGTTACTGGAAATGCTTTTAAATGCCATTATGGTCTCCACCATTGTGTATCTCATTTTTAAGACTGTTCTTTCCTTTATCTGGAAGCTTCCTTCCCATGCAAAAAGTGGAGATGGACTGGACAGTTCATCTGACATAATATACCTCTGGGCCAGAGTACTTATGCAGAGGAAGGAACTTGTTCACTTAAGAAAGTGGTGGGGTATGCTGCCTCTTTCCTGGACATGCTTACATTATTATTAAATAACATAAATAATAATCCTAAATTATTAATAGCAAATTATACTTAGCACTTACATATGCAATTTATTGCCAAAAGGTGGAGTTAGGCCTTGTTTGATAAGTGCAGTAGAAAATTTTCTCAGCATTTAAGTTTTATTTTTTCAACAATCAGATTGGCCTATTCCTGTAATTTAAAAATTACCTCCAAAGCCCAAAACAAAGGAGTTAGAAGAGGTTCCATGTTTGTCAGTTAATCTGATGGTGTCTGGAGTGGCATCATGGATGCTATAGGGGAAAAAAAAGCAAAATGCTACTGCCACTATGAGAATAGAACTTCAGAGAGTAGACTTGTGAAGCTCTATGTCAGAAGGCAGTTGGTCTAGGTTAAATTCAGCTTTCTGTTTCTTTGGTTTACTATAGAGATATTTTAGGTTTAGGGGATTGAATATGAGCTATCTCAAAAGAGATTGACTTTAGTTAGGAGAATGATGGTCTTGCATTAGTGGTGGAAAGACCAAAATAAGCCTGTTGTAAGGACAGTATTGAAGAGTAGTAGAAGAAATGTTCTAGCAAGACTGAGAATGCTCTGTGGATGTCTTGAAGCACTTGTGCAGCTGTTTCTGTTTGTTGATGTCTACAGAGAACACAATGGCCTTTTTTCTTGAGTACATTTCCTTGCTGCCATCTTCATCCCTTCCACCAGTTCTGCAACTCTGATGCAATTCTGAGAAACCTCCTGTTTAATCAGTCGTGGGAAAACTGGACAGCCATGCATTCCAAGCCTTAAACTATTGCACTGTCAATCTGTTTTGGTGTTGTGGTTGACTTTAGATCAGCCACAATGCTAGTTTAATTTTGGACACTTTGTGAAAAGTTATGTGTTAGCAAGTACGGCTGGACTTGCATCCCAGGCTTGGTAATAAATTATGTTCATTAGATGCAGGTGTATTTGTACAAAGTGAACTCTGTTCTTTCCGAGACTAGAATGGGATATGCTACTTTGCAGTAGAGAGCCTGACTGATGTGGAGTAAAGCTTAACACATACCTAATTACAAAGCAGACTTCCCCTTTCTGAGATTCAGAGGCATTAATTAAAGAAAGAAATTTATTACAACCCGCTCCATTATCTCCAGTCACCTTTACACAGATGAAGACTAAATTATCTCTCTTTCTAACAGAGTATGCATGCAGAACTATAGCCCTTTGGCAGAGGCTTTCTACATTATGTAGGTGAGCAAAACTGGATTTAAGAGAGACAGTCCTCCTCTTGCTAGATCTACTTTGTAAATCATTTTTCTTCTCTGTCTACTCCCTGTTTCTGAGAAGTGAGTATGAACCCATGAGTTAACACCTTTTTTGGAAAGAAGTATTGGCTCCTGGTCAAGCATCCTGGCAGGAACATTCAGAGCAGATGCCATACTTGTGCAACTGGCACTGGCACCAGGCTCTGGTTGAATGCTGTCCAGCACATTGTGTGTGTGGCACAGGTGAGGCTGATGCCTTTGAATGCTGTGTCATTCCAATCTGCCTTGCATCACTATAGCTTGTTAGAGGGGTTACTTTGCTCTCCAGATGAGAAGGGGGCTACTAATTCCAGATGTGGGGGCTAGTTTCATGGGTTTGTATGATAAATTGACTGTAGCTCCACACCAGAAACAAGTGTCATTCCTAGGAAAAAAACTGTACTGAACATCTCCCAGGTTGCCACAGAGCAATTCAGAGTGGGAAAAGAACGAGAGGGAACAGCAGTCTCACAATAAGAATAGCATCTAGAAGAAAGTCACTTGCTACTGATACAATTCCTAAAAAAAAAATTCAAGTGTAAAAGTTTGTCAAATATCAGAAAATTTCTTGCTCTCCACACAGAGAGAGACTGCTGGCAAAGGGAACAGCCTGGGTCCCTTCCAACTCAGAATATTGTGTTATTCTGTGTATGTGACATGGTATTGTCTCTAGGGGTAGGTCTACCTTCCTTCTCTTTGCTTAGGCAGAGATGTCCAGAAATGCCCTCCCTGGTTTGTGACACATATACACTCATGCGTATGCTGGGGCAAAAGGAAACAGGCTTCTTTCAGATGGGCTTCATATTCTTGAATTCATTCCTCAAGAGTGTCATATGCCATATTGTTGCATACAGGTAAAGATATTATAAAAGAAAAGCTTTATAAAATCACCTTGCTCTGCTAAATTACCAGCTGGCCTATGAGTTCCCATAAGAAGGAATCAAAGGAATGAGAAGCAGTTAACACAACAACCTATTCTAGTAAGAAAAATAGGTTGCACCTGTAATAACAAAAGATCTGTCCCATGAGAATCCACAAAGAGAAATGTAGACACCCGGGTAAAAGAGAGAGTCTTAGCACCTACACACAAAACACCTTTTAACCAATGAATTGAGTGGCAAGAAAACTACTAACCAATTGGAGTTGAACAAAAGAGGTCTGTGAAAATTGTTTAAAGTAAGTTATGTTAATAAAGAATTGGCTTTTTCTGCATAAAGAAACTGAGTCCTGTCTGCTTTACTGCAACACCATATCCCTTCTCAGCAGCAGCTCACAGCTATCGTCCTCCCTACGCCAGTCTTTGGCTTCACTGTTTTAGGCTTCCTTTTGCTATTTAATCTGATGCCAGTCCTAGTTGCATCTGTCTCTGCTGGGACATCTGGGTAGAGCAGATCTTAGAAATCGTGGCTTTGGAGCAGATTCTTGAAAGCATGAAGCCATGTGTTGGTGGCTAAATAAAAAAAGGTCATTGGCGCATCTCTGGCCCTTTTGGCAACTCTGAAGATAACTCCTACTGGTACAGGACAAGCAGCTTTTAGTAGCCTCTCTCTTAATTTGGCTGTCCATGTTGTCTCAGATGTAAGGCCTTTGAAACAGCACTGGAGACTGGAGGTGGTGTTCTGTAGGGACACAGTTTATGGTAACAGGGGGTGGGGCTGCGGCCGAGCCTCATCCCCAAAGGGCACAGCTGTGAGCAGCAGGTGAGGAGCACTGACTGCAGTGAGCCATGGAGTGCCCAGGGGCACTGAGCAACCACCAAAGGGAACAGAGGGCACACAGGAGCAGTGCATGAACATGAGGGGTATAAAAGGTTGGGCTAAACAACAAGAAGGGCAGATGCCTGGAGCCTTCTGAAGTGCTGTGGTGTTACTCTGCATGGGTTGAAGCCCTCTGATATTGTATGGTGATATCTGTGTATTGTGGCTGTCTGGAATGTGATATATGCTGTGACAGAGCATGAGGACACTAAAACAATTAGGCCACAAAATTTTGGGAGATTGGCACTGGGGTTGAAGTTGTTGTTATGTAGAGTGTGTGAGTAGGTATCTTGCAGCCTGGGTCCAGAGTTTGTAAACTCTTTACACAGTTGCCCCTAATTCCTGTAAAAGACAAACAGTATTTATCACCTAATGAGGCAGGACTTCAGGGTGAATCTTTCTGTACCAATATTTGCTGTGATGAATAGCAGATTTAACATAGGCATATGAAGGTGCTCTGTCTATAGGAGAGCACTCAAGTTATCAGTGTTACAGAGAGCTTGCTTTATTAGCTTGTTCCTAGTTCATCTAATGAATTTTCAGCTTTCAGGACCCCTCCATACATATATTTCTCACTGAAGGGCAAGGAAAATAGTTTTTAAAATCAGAGGAGAAGTAAATAATTCTGAGCAGTGTTGAACCCTGCTGCCTAGCCTTGTGCTTTATAGATAATTGTTCATTGATCTGTCTGGTGGGAAAGAACTTCTGGATCTCATATCAACATCCTGTTGATTCTGGGAGATGGGATTATTTCCTTGTCTCTGTTTTCTCCTAAACTGTGTATTTTTTAGTTTTCTGTTTTGAAAGAGTGCCAAATAACAGGCTAAATAGGTCAAAGTCTGTAGGAGAGGAGGAACGTGTATGGAAACTTAAAACAGACTCAGTGCTGAGGTAAAGAGCTTTTGGGAAAAGAAAATGCATCTTGCAGTTTCTTTTCAGCTCCAGCATGTTTAGGATGGGTGACTGATGGCATATTTAATGAGTAGGCAGAATTACTGTGCTAATGTGTTGGCATTTTGTGCAAGTGTGCACTGATATATTGGAGAAGTGTACAGTACCTGAAACCAGACAATTGTATTAACCTTAGGCAAGTTTCTTTTCCAGACAGAGGCTTTCCTCCTGTTCCAAAAGACAGTGTTGTCTTCTTGCTTTGTGCTCAGTAGGGCAGTATTTTTACCATTCTTATAACTGAGAGGATAAGTAGGACACCCAAGAGCTTTGTCTAATCACTTAGCTAATGATCCTGCTCTGTGATATCTGTTCAGGTGTTTAATTCAGTTTAGATTACTACTCTGATAGTCCTTTCTGGCTGTTGGTTTTGATAGGACTTATTTCTATATGCTGCATCCCCTGAAAAAGGAACGTCATAGTTCAGCTATGAATGTCTTCTTTTAGATTGCACCTCAGTGTTAACATTCAAACCAAATATTAAACTCTATTTTCTATTGTTGTGCCTTTAACTGTGACTAGTCTGTTTTGTGGGTCAAAATATTTTAACCCCCGGAGTTCATAGCATGACAGGGTAACCAGTATCAGTTGGGATGGAGGAAGTACTAGTGCTCCATGTAGTAATCATACCCTGGCTGTGTAACTAGGCATGAAAAAAGCCCGAAAACCATTCCACCCTGAAGTGTTTAAAAACATGGCTCTATAATATGCTGGAGAGTATACAGGGTACAGCTGTTAGAAGAGCCAAATTAGCCTGTGGGCAGATGCAGGGACTGCACTTCATTATATTGTTCCAAAGCCAAGGAAGAGAACCTCATGCCCTTGTTGCTTTGGTGCTGTGTTCTTGTGTGTTTGAACATGTGGGACCAGACTCTTAGCCAGAAATTTAGAGTACTTTGATGTGCAGCACTTTATATATCTTGGTGCTTCAGACTGCAATGTTTAAAATGTCTTCTGCCGCATCACCACCAATATTTTTCTCCAGTATCTAAACATGTTAGTTTGGTGTTTATTAACTGCCAGTAGTTGAAACAGAGTAGGGTATTCTGAGGAAGTGTTGTAATGTGCTCATTTATTTTGTTCCTTTGAAGATTTTTAGTAAAGACAAAACCAAATCAAAATAGCTAGACAAGCATGAATGGAAGACTCCCCAGATCCCCATTTCACCTCTCACTGAAAAGTCATTAAAGTTGTGGCCAGTCAGCAAATCCAAAATCTAGCACCTGTTTGCCAGATAAAAGCCAGCTGCACTGTATGTATATTTTTAAGCCACCTGCAATTTGCATTCCATGTACAGTACCATTGTTCAAGTTGCTTTGCTTAAGGTGTTTTGAGGTATTATGTTTTTATCAAAGTTGAAAGATTTATGCAATACAGTGAAACCTGTAGTAAGACTTTGTGATATCAGTATCTTGAAGCAATAAGGTTATACAGGAGTTGAATTTTTGAATATTTCATTTCAGTGACCCGACTTAATATTTTTTTATCTGAAAATGTATTTCACCTCAGCTTATTTCTTCATTAGCTTTGGTTAGGACATGAATTACTGAAGTGAAATTAATTCTTCTTAGTTTTATTTCAAAATATTTTTGAAAAGACAAGTTTTGTGGGTAAGCTAGTCTTTTTAATGCACTCAGGACATTCCTGTGATATGGAGTTCATTTTGACATTGTTTCTCTTCCTTTCAAACAGAACTGGCATGTAAAACTACTTTCCCTTTTCCTGCAGAATTATTGTCCTCTGAAGTGTCTGGAATTCTGAAATTGAAATCACAGAAAATCTTTCTTGTCTGTGTTCAATCTACTGGCATTTACTGCCATCCTGCATTTTGTTCATAAATATTGGTTAAAGTCCTACCAGGTTTTTTTGCAGCCTGTGGGGTAAGATCGGATTTACCATAGTGACAGTCTGAAATAGCTTGAGAAGATGGACAGAGAACTTACATCCTAGGCCATTAACAGACAGCAGGAAAGGAGCTGAGTTCAATCTCAATTTTATACTGGATAGCACAATACTTGAAATTCTCCATTGTATCTGATATATTCTGAATTATTTTTCATTAGACTGTAAAAAGAACTGATTATAAAGGATGTGTTTTGACATTAGTAGGATTTTAAGGCTTGATAGACTTAAATTCAGGTTTTAGCTTTACTGTGTTTTTACTGTATTTTCTTGAGCAAGTTGCTTGTTTTGATGTGGCTAATTCTCATACTGAAAAAAAGTAGAAAAATCAATGCTTGCTTACTCTTACCCACCGAGATCAAAAGGGTGATACTCTATTACTTACCTGATATGTAATATGCAGCCGTAATCTGTTGTCTGGGATTTGAGGTTGACTGTCAAAGAGTAGAAAATTAGCAGAAACTAATACTGAATATTCTGAGTGTTTCCTAGCTCCTTCAATTTCACGTGTGTTCTGTGGAAATTCATGTTATGTCAAGAGATGAGGACATAGCCGATGAAATTTTAAGTGATTCAGAGAAATTGCACCACAAGTGCAGTAACTGTGATTCTTAGAAATTTCACATTGTCCTGGCTTTTGCTCTTTCTTTCCTGGTGCTAAATCATGTTGGGCGGCCATAAATCCTTTCCTGATACCTACTTTGCATATAAGGAATTCCTAAGTGATTATTGCAGAGCTGTTTGTCAAGAAGGGAAGAAGCAGGTGATCTGCATACCAGTAGGTTGGTTCATCTCACAGCTCAGGCATTAAATATGGGCTTGGTGTGTCAGTGCTGTGAAACATTCAATTTCTTACCTCTAGCAATTGCCCATTACTTGTTATCTCTCAGTCACTTTGTGCAGAAGCATAAATTTACCTAAGTTTGACTCTGCCAGCTTAGACAAAAATAAACTATGTTTGAACACCTGGTCTCCTAAAACTCACCCTATTTTAATTGACAGCAAACCCTTCTAAAACCTGTTTTTGATGTAGCAATCTTAGTCAATGCCTGCTGTCATTTAATTTTTACAAGAAAATTTCTGAAAAAGCTTTTCTTATTGGAAAAGTCAGTTTGTGCTGCATACAGTTTATTCTTAATCTCCTTGTACAAGCACAGAATAGTAAGTTCTGTGATGAAACTGTTGCTTCCTTAGAAAAGATATTTGAGCTAAACAGAAGGGCAAAACAAGGTCACTGGCATTATATATCTACAGTGAGCTTTCAGAAATGAGTCAGACTTACAGATGGAATGATAGTTTGCCTTGTCATGACAACACTCATCTTCAAAAGGTTCCTGCTTTGGAAAAATAAAGTAAAAACCATAAGGAACCACTTAAGGAGCCTGCATAAATAATTTGCCATTTGTGAGCAATATATGCAAAACGATAGGACTGCAAGGACTGTATTTGATGGAAAAGCTTCTAACCATTTAAACTGCCATCCTGGTGTTTATTACCTGAATCACCTCCGGGAGTCTGATAAACACCTGTGATCTGCTGGTAATTCAGGAAAGGAAGCAGCACTCTGCATGACCTGGTTTTTTTTTCTCCCAAGCAGTCACGGTGTAATAAACAGTGTACAGTGATTTTGAACATGCAAAGAATATATTTAGACAAGTTAAGACTACTACTCTTGGTTCAATGCTTAGCAAAGCTAGCAGCACTAAGTGGTTTAGTACCTCTATATGGTCTACATAGAAGTGGCAGGAAAGAGCAAAAGACAATAGGAGATACTGATACTTGGAAGGCAATTCATTCATTTCATGTGTAAATGAGAGTAAATGGTAAACAACTTAAAGAGAAATAGAGAAAAAGCAGGTGCTCCTTTTAACCTATGTGCTTTAAAAGTTACTACATGACCAGTAAAGTAATAATTTCCCAGAAAGCAATATTTAAATATATCCATCATCATTTAGATCTTGGACACATAGTTAAATATTATTGATTATTTGCAATTGTGTGCATCCATGTGTAAGTATATTAAACAAAAAAGTAATAGTATCATGTCACTGGTTGGGATAAAGTACAAAAATGGAACTGGAGTCCCTAATTACTAATTGTTTGGTTTTTTTTTTTAATTAAGAAAACCACAAGCAAATTATAGACATCCAGTTTATAGCATTGCAATCTTACAGGCGTGCTCTCATGAATATGGTAATTTTTTATTTTATGCCCTCTTGAGATGTCTTGTTAAAAACATTTTATTGGTGATCCTAAAATTCAGTAAATTTGAAGCCCTTGGCACCCTGAAGATAGTTAAAGTTCTTCAAAAAATGTCGGCAATAAATATTTGGCAAATATAAAGAATATGCACATTTTTCCCAAGTGGGTGATATATTTTTTTCCTAGTTCTTATAGTCAAGTGATGACACTGCAGTTCAGAATATAAGTGTATATTGATATTTTTCTTCCAGAAACTGCATGTGTGGCTTAGAGTGCTTCTCCCACAGAGTTATTTTTGTGCAGACACCTGGAAGTGGTTACACACTTGCTCCAGCTTGCAGACTAGTTTTGGACAGTCAGGTGTATGTATGAGCAAGTGGTCTTTATTTGGAGCAATTAAAATTCTAACATTCTCTTCTCTTGACATGCAATTACTAGGGCTCTGCTGTTCCCACTAATTGCTCTTGCTGGGGACATTGGTGAGGAGCCAATGATTTTGATGGGTAGTGGATTATCATTTTTACTCTGCTACCTGAGAAAAAAATCATTTGCAAAATCCCATGTGTAATTAGCAAGACTCATGATTAATTGTCCTGCAAAATTAGCTTCACTGTTGCTTTTATTTTACTGCTTCAAATATTAATTAATGTTAACTCCTTTCCTTCAGTCCTAGCTTTTGAATATTCAACATGGCTTTGAAAAATTAGTCAGGGCTTCTACTTGCATTAACATGCTGGAGCTTTGATTTCTGAATAAGTATTCTGATTTAAAAGATCACACGTGGGTCATAAATAATTTTTATAGGAGGACAAACAAAGCATCAAAGCATCATGGGAAGGCATTCATGCACTAACTGAAAGTAAATTGTTTCAGTAATGATTCATTCCCACTGTGCTTTTAGGGAAACATCAGCAAATATGCAAAACACTGCATTGTGTGGGGCAAAACAATTATTTAATGCAGTAATCAATGTATATATTTTCAAAGCAGCAGAGTGAAAGGGGTAAAAATATTGGTGGAGTTTGGGCAATTCCAGTACCTGTTCTATTTCTAGGAATTACAGGTTCTCAAGTTTTGATGGTCTAAGGTAGAAAATTACAGCTGTCTGTATGTCAATGCCATCTGCAGTAGTGCTCTCAAAACTCTTATATATTTCCTGCTTACTATGATGGGATCAGAAAGCACAGAAAGGACCTAGTGATGACTGTTCTTGGGTCACTGGGATGCTGTTGAATTGAATTCACAGGACAGCTCATTAAAACCAGCAGCAAGATGTCCTGATGCCCCAAAGAGCCTTGGCTTCTGGTTAGCTGTGTCTTCATTGTGCCAGAATGACTCCCAGAACTCAGAGCTTTTTTCCAAGAACTGCAGGTTCCTCCCAGTACAGCTGTAGCACCACATGTAAAGCACAGCAGTATAGGCTGAATTTTGCCCCGGCATCAGCCCTTGCTTTATTTCTTCACTGTGTTTTGAGCATGCAGCTAGATAAGTTTCTCCACACTTCCGAAAAGCCCTTGCCCTCCTGATAGTCTTCTCATTATGTGATCATCTCCTCGTAATCTTGCCATAAAACTCCAAGTTGACCCTAGGAGAGAGCAGCAGGGGTAGGGGTGACAGCATGGTTTATTGGGCAGCATACTTGGCTTCCATATCAAACCTAATAGGTGAAGCAAATTTGGGAAATTCTGTCTCACTTGCTATTTTCATTAAAGTGTACTGTGCTTCTGACAACACATAGTTGATTTTTACCTGCTTTTTTCAGTCAAGTGAATGAGTTCTTTTGAATTTTTCTAATATTTGCTTATCTTTATAACTGAAATTAATTTAAAAATCAGACTTGAATCTGACTTTTGTCTTGTCACATTGTCCACAAATAGTGATTCCAGCTTGTTAGAGATTTGTCAGTCTTCGTATCTTTTTCTATAACCTTTACAAATCTCAGCTTTAGTGACTGGCTTCAGTGTATAAGACTTTTGGTCCTTTAGGCTCAGACACATTATTCCTTCTCGACATTAAAAAGGCCATTGTGGATGCATATTAATTCAGAATTTCTGTAGAGCCTCAGAATGTTTTCATACGTGAGAGAAAACTAAGAAATAAATTCCAATCTGGATTCAAACATCAAGAAAGGTTTCACATTTTCCTTGGAACTTCAGGGACCTTTGAGTAAATCAAAGGATCTGTTCATCTGTAATTGCTTAGTCAGACTAAGGTGCAACCATGATTCACATGCTTTTCTAATTTCAAGAGAAACATTCATGTATAGTAGTGGTTGCAAAGAAGGAAGCAAGAACAATTTGCAGATGTGCGTGTATGGGATGCTTGCTAGAAAAGTTCTAATTTTGTCTCTGTCATCTGCTCTTGGAAGCCCTTTCTACACGGAAAAGAACTATCATCTATTGTGATAAGAACACATTTTTTCCTGTGCAATCATACCGATAGAGACAATTTTTTTCTGAATTAATAAATAGTTTTTTTCTCTTAAAAATGACACTTTAAGAAGTGACTTACTGTGTTAAACACTCTCATACCATGGTATGTCCTGCAGCACTCTACCAGAGTGTAACAGGGGGATTTGCATTCACAGCTGGGGTCTGGAGGAAGGACTCTCATTTGGGAATTTAAATAGGAGGTATTTCTGATCTGGTCCTTTCCAAAAATGAAGGCTTTGGTCTACTAAATCAACAGAAATTAATGAAGCAAAAAGAGGAACTGAGATACAGAAATTATGAAGGTTGAGACCTTTCCATTTCCATAACTATTATATTTACTGGTCAGGTGTTCCAGGGGTAGCAGGTTTTCCTGCAAAATGGAAACAAAAGAAAGAATAGAGGTCATTTTATCTTCAAAGTTATAATGCAGCAAGTAGCAGTCTGCTAGCACAATCTTCCATCTGTGAAAGAATTCATAAACTTCCTGCATCAACAGACTACCATGTTGAAGTTTCTAGAATCTACATGATGCTGCACTCTTTATTTTCCAGTGGTGCCCAGAGAATTTGCACAAGTAATTCTACAGGAACAAGTGGCTTCAAGTTTAGAGTCGCAGGCACACTGGTCATTGTCTGAGTTTCTTAGCTAGTAGACAAATGTTTGGAGAGACTGAATAACTGATTTTGCAAGGATCCTTTTAAGTACAGCTGCTTAGAAAAATTAAGGTTTTGCAGAATCTGTGTGTAAAACAAAAGTTGGAAAGTCCAAGCCCTCCATATTCTTTACCTTTTTTTTAAAATTATTTTAAAATCTGTATTTGCATGTAACATCCATTTCACAGAGTGGGGATTTGCATTGAGCACCATTTTGTTATTTGTAAGTCAGAATCCATCCTTAGATACATTTAATTTTTTATTTGGCATGAGAATTTAGCATTAATAGCTGTGGATTTGGCTGTGCTATGTAAAAGCAGTTTTTTGAGAAGAGAAAGGTAATTTTATGTTTATGAAGCATGGGCAGAGCTCCAGCCAGCACAATGCTGTCTCTGCCTGCTGCATTACCAACATCCTGATCAGCCTTTGGGGAGGCTGGATTTCTCTTTCCCTCTTCTCTTTTTATCTCAGTTTTTTAGTTAGAAAAAAACCCAAACCAAACTGTGGGCAGAGAATTCTAGCCTCATCTTTCTCTTCTAAACAACTATTCCTTTCGCTTTTTCCACTGATTTGCACTCTTTCAGATGCTAGCAACAAATACAAAAGTTGTAAGGTTTTCAATTTAAAAAAAATTACCATTTCACATGTGGGGAAGGACAGACAGGAATGAAAGCTTTTTCTTTACCTCTTAGGAATTCAATCCATCTTCCTCCTTAAAGTTGGCCTCTACCAGGAGGCTAAAATACTCTGAAGGTTAGCTACAGCTTTATCTGCTGTTGTGATGGTATTTACTGGATGATGAATATATTAGTTAAAATTCAAATTGATTATGTAGAGGGGTAATGTTGATACCATATCTACTGCTGTAGTGTGTAGTCCAATCATTAGTGTGGGAAAAGTGGTAAGAAAATAACTTTAAGGTGACACTGTCTGAAGTGCAGGAAATGAGCAGTGCTTTATAAATAATATATTTATCCTATTATGTTAGTTTTTCGAAATAAGCCTAGAGTTAAGTGCAATGTTTAATCAGTAGGTGCATCTATACTAGCATATTATTAGTCTGTTTAGTCACATCTAGAAATATGTTCTTCATATTTGTGGTTGCCAAAGTAAATAGAAATCAATGAAAGTAGCAAAAGTGCTGAAGTCATTTCAATAAGTGAGGCGCTCATTAATTTAAATTTCACACTTGACATTGTTACAGACTAATCATAGAAAATAAAGCATTGACTTCTAAATATGTTCCAAGCCAAGGAGGAATCCTGCAACTTTGTTTTCAAAGTGGCATTGACATTAGAGGGAAAGACCTCTGACTGCAGCAGTTTAGGCAGATGGTAATGATATGGTAAACTTTCTCAAAAGCCTGAACTCCATTCATATGGATGACATAAGCTTGAGGAGTTAGCAAGCAAATAATATTGAGGCACTGGGACTGAACATGTTCTAAAACATCAAAAAGCTCTTCCTGCCGTTTTCAAACATCTAAAAATATGTGTGAAGCCTGTTCACAATTTAATGGGAGATATACAGAGAGCTGGGGGTGGTTCTACAGGAAATTAGAAAAGCCTCATCTCATCAGAGTTAAATAAATATGCCATCGTATAAGAAAAGTAATTGGAGGGGTGTGTCAGTTCTGTTGATGTCAAGCAGGTGTTCATAAATTAGAATAAACATTTATAATTTATATTAGTGATAAGAAAGTATTTTAAATTACACTGAAGACCAATACCTGACTTGCCTCTTTCTCTCCTTTTTTAAAAAAGAGTTTTGGGAAATGCATTTTCTTGTTATCTTACCCAACGTAGATTGATCCTCTACTCACCTGCTTTTCTGTGAAGCACCCAAATCACATTGCATAATGCAGCATGCAGTGCAAGTAACTTGGAAGGCTGCATTGTAGTTGCAGTAAATAGCTTTGCTCTTAGGTAATGGAAGGCAGGTAGGTGACGCTGAATTGATGTTTTCTCTTTGATAGGTGCAAGGATACTGTCTCACTTCTCTTTGTTGCCTAATCAGTTCCTCAGTCATGGAGAACTCCTGTTTATGGAGAATGAATGTACTTCATTCTTCCTGCCTTACGAACATCCTCTGCTGCTTAGAATATTCAAGAGAATCCAGAATTGCTTAGCACCCATGACGTAGCACACAGCTGTCAACCCTTTTTGAAGAGTTAACTTTGCTTGGACTTGCTCCTAATGCAAGACCCTGCCAGAGTTTAGTTCACTGTTAATAAAATGCTAAAGATTGTTGTGAAAAGCTTTTTTGATCTAGTATATGAATCATGACTGAGAGTTTAAATATTAATCTTGTGGTTTGTACACAATATATTTAAGAGCAATGATATTTTTTTTTTGCTGTTACAATCTCTCACTTAAAACAGGAAGAAATCCATAGTAGTGGTAAGAACAGCCTTAGTATGAGATTATGGTGTACATCTGAATGCAATACTAGCATTTACTCAAATCTTTAATAATGGTTACATTATTTTCTGATCAAAAAGCAGAAGACTGTAAAAATATATGTGCTATTTAAGTGCCCTACTCTTTCACATTTTTATGTGGCCCAGTTTTTCACTAGTTTCCAGTGTAAATTGGATAAACTATAAAGATATCAATATGAATTGGAGACCAAATTTCATTGAAAATTTGGCCTTTAATCTAGTTTTATGTATCTGCTTAACATTACTATTGGGTTTTGGGTTGATCATTTAGGTGGGTTTTTTTCCAGTAAAAAAAACATTCAACCAAAATTTTGACTTTGTGTTTACATCCTTTGTGAACTTAAATTTGTGTATAAAACTGTCAGACCCACTAAGCTAGTGATTGTTTTATCTTTTCTTAGTATAGCTTGAAGTTACTGTGTAGTAACTTTACATTTTACAAACCTGTCCAGGTCCAGTCTGATATGAAATGGCAGTAAAACAGATTCCTCTTGGAAGAGTTCAGACAATATTTAAAGATTACATTCCTAAAACAAGTTATTACTGAGAACTCTCCTAATGAATGAAACATTTGGGAAGGTGATATACTAAAGGGCTTAAATCAGTGCAAGGTGGTGGTTTTTGCCTTCCTTTTTGACCAATGTGCCTCTGGGGAAATAAATATTTGTGTTGTAATTTGCAGTCTACTGTAAGTTTCTCATACCTTTTAAAAGCCCTTTTTTTCCATTAAATTCTTGTTGGTTCTTTCTTTTTCCTTTAAAATCTTCCACCTAATAGTAAAGAAAAAAGCATTTTTAGTAGGAAACCCAGAGACATACCATAGCTGGTTAAAATATTATGCCAAATATGATAATTTGCTGTAAACTTTTCATCAGATGATATCTCTGTAGAAAAAAGCAGAAGAGTCCTGTTTTACCCTTCTGATTAAACTTGTGAACCTTTCCTGACATTCATGTTGAGGCACACTTGAGGCATTGACTGATCCTGTCCGTGTTCACATGTGTCTATGTCCTGGTCTGTGAGCTCTGGGATTGAGGAAGAGAAGGAAGGTTGCAATAAGAGTGCTTTGGTCCTCAGGTCCTGACCTTACACTATCCCACTTATCAAGTAGGTCCAAAACTTCAGTGTGAGGCAGTCCTTCTGTCCCAAAGTTTGGCTCATGCAAACTAATTTTTTTCACCATGTATAAGCTTTGAGAACACATTCTGTTTGTGCAAAGAGCATGCAATAATTTCAGTATCCTTAAAATAAAAGTCTGGAATGAAAAGGGGTGATGTGGGGTGAGCAGGAATAGAACAAGCTGTGGAGGGCACAAAATGATTTGAACCATCTGCAAGAGAAGGTAGGCAAACAGCTGCAATGGGGAGGGCACACTCAAGCAAGGAATGTGTGCAATTAGATTCTGCTTCACATGGGGGACCATAATTTCATTTTATGAATTTGTTGACAATCCTCTCATTTCATTTTTTATGGTGAATGACATCATCAATACCATCAGATGATTCACTAACAGATGGCTTTGCACCATTTCCAGTATGATACCCAGCATATCATGTTATATTTACCTGCTTTCTACAGAGTATTTTACCTGGAAGGACTGCACTGCTGAGTAAGAATACTTTTAACTGAGGAATCTTATGTAGATCTCAGTGGGAGATAAGGCAATAAACCAAACTTGGATAGCATTTTACTAACTAGTTAATGAAAGAAGTGAACATGTTTTGAACTTGTCCATTTGCTTTTCATTTACTTGTTCAATTTTCTAGAGAGGAAATAATATCTTTTAATTAGAGCCCAGTTCCAATTGAAGTAGGGAAAAGGAAAACTTAGAGAACACCATGCTTCCTGTATGACCTCACTATGCAAGTGCAAGAAGGGCTGGAACCCTTACCGTGAATAATCTATATGTGAGATCTGCCCATATAGGCAAGATAAACCCTAAGCCCAACCCAAACCTAACCTTAACCCTAAACGAAAACCTAACTCAAACCATAACCCTAACATTAAACCCATACCCTAAAACTAACAATAAACCGTAACCCTAACCCCTAAACCCTAATCCTAACCCTAACCCCTAACCCTAACCCCCTAAACCTAACCCAAACCGTAACCCTAACCCTAACCCCTAAACCTAACCCCCTAATCCTAACCCAAAACCTAACCCAAACCATAACCCTAACCCTACCCTAACACTAACCCAAACCCTAATCCTAAACTCTAACCCCGTTACCCTAACCCCTAACCCTAACCTATCCCTAACCCTTACCCTTAACCCTAACTATAACCCTAAGCCTAACCCTAACACTAAGCCTTACCCTAACCCTAGCCCTAACACTAACCCTAAACCCTAACCCTAACCCCTAATCCTTAACCTTACCCTAACCCATAACCCTAACCCTAACCGTATCCCAAACCCCCTAACCCTAACAATAACCCTAACTCCCTAACCCTAACCCTATCCCTGACCCTTACTACCTAACTCCCAAAAGCCCTAACCCTAACCCTTACCTTAACCCTAACCCCTAACCCGAACCCTAACCCTTACTAACCTTGACCCCTAACCCCTATCCGTAACCCTATCCCCTAACCCTAACCCTGCGGGCCGACGGCCTTCAAGGTACTTTGCAGGCTTCTGCTCAGGGAAGCAAAACTCACCACCTCATCTTCCTGGTCTCAGTTTGCAGAGCTCCATGGGCGCTGTCCAAGCAGCCCGAGTTGGCACAGGTGGCAGCTTGTCCCTGGGCGGCATCTTGATTATTGCGGAAATCCAGCGGGCAGCCGGCCCCTAAGGGCCATATGCAAGATGGTATGGTGAAGTGTGATTTTTCTCTAGGGGTTCTGGAAAAGGTTATTGGGGATAGTTACTCTGGAAATAGATGCTTTGGATTCTCTACAATGAAGGAAAGGTGGAAGGGATTCTATAAAAGCAAGGTTTATATTAATAATATTTACTTTTACTTCCAAAGTTACATATTTGTATGTCTAAATTAATGTAATTAATCCTTATAGGTAATCTTTTCTCCTATGTGTTTAGATCTGTCACATGGGGTTTTGTGCTCTATTTAAAACCTAGCAATGCACCCAGCTTTGCAGAAAAGCTCATCAGTTGAGCTTTAATGCTAATCCTATAGTGCTGGTTCCTTCTAATCATGCAGATTAATGGTTGGACTCAGTGATCTCAAGGGTCTTTTTTAACCAAAATGGTTCTATGATTCTCTTCAGCCCAATAATGTGGTTTACAGTAACAGCTTCATATACTTGGTCTTCTGCAGAAAAAAAAGCTGTCAGAGAAATGTGCTGGTTTTGTGACATATTCAGGGTAATCAACTCAGCTCCCAAAACTGCACTGTTTGGAGTCAGTGGAAATGCTGCATGAAGGAGGACTGCACACTCAGGCTTTGTGTGATTCAATTAAGAAAACAGGGATAAGATTAGTAGGAATATAGACTTGTATGCTATAGCAGAAACCAAAGAATGGGGGATCCTTTATGCTGTGGATAGCAGATCTTTGGAAATCGTTGACAGAGCATCTTGTAGATGCTTACAGTTTACAGTGGCTAAAAAAAGGGGGGGGGGGGGGGGGGGGGGAGGTTCATTGATGGTTTGTAAATGTGTAAGAATGACCTCTGCTTCAGAATGTCACCAGGCTGAAAGTAAAAAGAGGCTGGAAAATAAGAGAGGGAAGCATGTGTCCCCTCTTATTCCTCCATAGCCATCTGCTTATGACCTTGCAGGCAGAGTAAAGCAGTAGCTGCTGGACCTGCTGAGCTGAAGCAGTTTGGGTCTTCTGAAGCACAGCGGAGCTCTAGTAATGAAACTTTTAAATAACAACATGCTAATAGGTTTTCTGGTGTGCAAAGTGAGAATAAAATCTATCTGCCCTGTTGTAGGTTGGTTTTGGTATAGCTAAGTCTTTTTCTCACTGATTTTTACAAGGTAATAAACTTACAGACGGAAATTCTTTTAAGCCATAAATACCATGCATGCTGTCATGCCTAGAAGTACAGATAAAGCCAATGGGATGCTAAAACCAGTTGAAGTGCATTCCTTCTCTACCTGGTTTGCTCAGCTGAAACTGTCTGCTATCAGTTTGGGTGTATGGTGTTTGACCCTTGTTTGTAGATAGAAATGAAATAGAGCTCCCATCACTGAGTCACAGTGCACTGAATGACAAATTTGTACACAGCAGTTGACCTGAAAAGTGGAGGCTTAACCTCACACGGAAGCCTCTGAAGTTTCTTGTATCTGCTTTGTCTCTGTAAACATTCTCCAGTCTTTCCCCATCTTATTCTTTACAGAAAAGAATCCTGTGGTTGCAGACCTGGTGTCCGAATTTTATATTCTGTTATACTTTTCTTATTTTGTGTTTTTCATATTATGTGACTCTGGAGAACAAGGTGGAATAACATCCACCATACTTTGCTTGAGTTTCTGCTACAAACAAACCAATTTTTTTAAAATTATCATTTCACGTTTTGCAGGATATGCATTCTATGCATGTGTTTTGTCATGCCACAGTATTTGCAATGTTACTTTGAGGTTTCCCCATTACAAATCTGAGTAATACAGGTAATAAATTGTAGAACCTGGTAATGCCTGATTGAAATACAAAGTTGTGAGTATAATACTGAGAAGTGATATGTACATTCATTATCTTTTACCGATCATCAGATCCACAGTGTGAAACCAAAGGCGAAAAAACAGTTGATATGCATAGTATTACATTTCCTGAATATGGAATTTGCATATGAAAATGGAATTATCAACTCTAGTCTTTGCATCACACTAAAAAGAAAGAGAACAGAAAAAACTACTTCTGGAGCCAGTGTCATAAACCTCCAATATTAAACATGTGCAAAAACAGATATTATTTCTTATCCTTTCTAAAATTCCCCATTGACTATAGAAATGCCAGTAGTAACATCATGTGCCAAAAATGTGGAAATTCAGGGATGAATCACAAATAACTTGTAAATTGGGATCATTGACTGAACTCGTGCTAGGAGAAAACTGATATTTTACATCAGGAACATTATTTGTCAAACTGTTTTCTGTTCACCTGGACAAAGGCAAGAGGCAGAGTGTAATCTAACATTATCATTTAGTTCTATTGTATGATTTCATTCTTAGAAACGAAACACTCCCAATGTCATACTTAAATCAAGAGATTGAAATATTATTGCATTTCATTTATTCAGGTGAAAAATTTTTTCCTATATCTGTTTTCTTGCTACATGCTGTGGATTTTTCTTGGGCATTGGGCAACACTTTAAATTACATCCCAGAGGCTAAAAGTGAAGGATTCCAAGCTAGAAGGCTGAAGAAACTCTGTGTGTTTTGGAGAGATTCCTGAACAGCTTCTATACTTCTTTTGCTCTCCAGTAATGGAAAAGGTCAGCCCTTGCTGTTTCCACAGCTGCTTGTTCAAATTTAGAGGGAGAGTAAACAGACAAAATTATGTTCTTCAGTTCAATTATAGCAGATTTTTCTGGAAAATCACGATGAGGAGTTTGAGTGTGGACTTGACTGCTTATCTGGAAGTTTTTATTTTCCTGTTTGCTGTACTGAGTGGCAGCTGGGGGAAAAGGTAACTGAATTTCTTAATCTTTTCATTTCTGTTGAAGATGGTAAGTATATCACTTAAAGGGGAATATTCCTGTTCTTCTTCCTATGTGTGCTAATGATCATCTTGCACATTTTTATGATTATTTAGCCTGCTTAATAAAGTGATATATTTGCATATAACATAAGATGAAATTGACTGCCTGTACTCCATTAGATCAAGTATCTTGTCTACGCCTGGGCAACACCAAAACAAAGCTGCAGTTAATATTCCCAGAGTATTCTTGCTGTATTGCCTGAGCTATGGCACAACATCTTCCATGAGCATTTCTAGCCTTTGAAAAGGCAGGCAGACATTCTGCAACCATGATGGTACCATGAATACTTGCATATAAAACACCAGAGTGTTGTATTTATTACGGAAATTATGTAGTTATTACAAAAAGTCTGGGCTTATGATCCCACTTAGCTCTGTTTTTTCTTGTTGAAGGCTGTGAACTTCAGGTTCCAAGTCCCTGTGGCAGCCAGAATTGTCACTGTCCCACAGAGACACAGGCCTTCCTGTTCTCTTTCCTACTTGAAAAGTCCCTGTAATGACTTTCAACTAGGTAAAATAGAGGAAGGAGGATGGCATTAGAAATCCCCCTCCAGCTTTCCCTCCTTGCAGGCACAAGCCTGAGAAACAAATTCTCTCAACTTCATCTAAAGAGGATCAAACACCTTCTGCTGTTGTTCCCAGGCATTGTTAATTGTTGTTAATTTCCAACACCTCATTAATTATTTGCTATTAAAGATGTGAGGCAAATGCCCTTCACCCATGGATAGTCACAAGAATGGATCATTAATAACTACAAAAATTTTTTACTTTTGAAACTTGTATGAAAGTCACGTTGCTTGCAGGGAAAGCTTGGTGCAGCGCCGGAGTGTCATTTCATAAAGGGCTGAGTGTGAGCAATGCCTTGGCATGCCAAAGAAACAAAACAGGGAACAGAGATAAAACTGGAGTTGATGTAATCAACAGTGGTTAGAAGCAGCTCCTTCCTCTCTGCACTACTCATTTAACTTGTTTTAAGATGGACTATTTTGATTCAATACATACTGGTGATACTTACCATATATAAAACTTATAAATCCTATAAAAATGCACAGTAAGGTTTATTCTTTGGTATGCAAAGCAGTGCATTAATCTAGCATTCTTAGTAAGTCTGAGAAGCCTCAAACAGGACTGAGGCTAATAATAATAGTAAGAGTAGGACAGTCTCCAATCAAGAAATTCACAGCATAGATAGCTTGAACAATCCTCAAAAGTACGAATGTGTTTCCTAAGGTGATGCTCAGGAATGTTCCTTTATCCTAGGAGCTTGGAAAGGATGCTTTTTTTTTTTTTTTTTGTGATTGTTCCTTTTCTTCCAAAAAATTAATTCCCTTCCTTCCAGAAAAGAAAGAAATTCCTTTTCTGCTACTATCACAAATAGTATTTTACAACCCCACTATATCACAAATAGTATTTTTCCAACTTGTATTTAAAGCTGAGCTTGTCAGAATGGTTTCCACAACAGCAAGGTTTGGTCTTCTTAAGTTAAGAGCAACAGCAAGTTAAGGTCTTCTTAAAGAAAATTTTGAGTAAATCTACAGGTAGTGTCCACCAACCTCTTCAATGTTGGCTTTGGCTTGTGGGTCTGCTCTACCTTACCTACCATGCAGCTGTTGTCAGAAATCCATTAGATGTAATTTCTGGGACTTATTTGTCTTTGGCTGTTGGTGACTGATACTCAGGTGAGATAACAAGCCTTAAGGCTATTATTCCCTCCATTCTCTGTTCTGGTAAGCTGCCATCAAGCTAACCTTAAAATATGTCCATTCTGTGGCTTCTCTTTCTTTTTACCTCCTTCAGCTTTCACTTTTATCTAGAATATTTGGTCACTCACTGCACAGACATTTGGCAATGACAGCTCCAGACAGCTGGCTGAAAATCAGTATTGGATTATAGTTTAAAAACCGGAATTGGGTTATTGGCTGATTATCTTCCACCATTTCAGCTGCAATGACTGAGTAACTGCCAAAGAGGGGCAGTAACTTCTGCTGCCAAGTCCAAGTAGAATTGTGCATCAAAGTCGTCATTTGCCATTGTTCACAGCCTGGTATATTCACTTCAACTTTTTTTTTTTTTTTAAAGGCATTAATATATAATGCAATGAATTTCAGCAGCTGGGAAATTTACACACCAGCCCTCTGTACCTCTTTAACAGGCTCCACACATTCTTCAGAGAGTGGGTGGGTTGCTGTTTCAGTAATTTCTGGAGTAGTGATTTCTTTAGCTGCTGCAGCTTTTTCCAAAAGGGGCTGTGAAGCAAAGCCAAGAGGTCATCAGGGCAAAGACTGAAAAATCCTATTCTCTTAAGTCAATTTACTTATTAAAATAATTCCATATATGATACATCACACAAGAAATCTTAAGCAGAGCCAAGAAATATATCCATGTCTTCTGAGCTATGTTACCCCTTTAATACCAGAGATTATCTTCCAAATCTAGATTTGAATTCAATGAGTTGAGAATCAGACATCCACTTTACAAACCAGTCAGTGTAGGGGAGTTCAGACTGCCCCATAACTGCAGTTCTGAGATGCTGCAGAAGCTCCTGTTCTCTACTCTGAGAGGAGAATGGGCATTCATAATGCTGGAGCTCAGCTAATTAGGACAGTACATGAGTAGCGTTACTTTTGTCTTTTTTTTCTTTGCTATATGACGTGAAACAATGAAGTACATAACACAGACCTAAATATTTTCTTCTCTAAAACCTTCTGTGCATACTATAAATTAAATGGTGCTAGCCTTGAAGGCTGAAAAAGGGCATTAGATCTGTTTATTTCTACAGACAGTGAAATTTCATTCTCCTGATATTGTCTCACCTTTTACTAGGCCTTGGGATCTTCTCTGTGGGCCTCCAGCTTTGCTTTGGAGAGATCAATAGGCAAGACATTCACTACTGTCCTGATTATTTTACCCCCAGAGCTGATAAGCCTCAGTGATTAATGATTTGGTAATCAAAAGTAAATGTTTTCTGTAAAAAATACAGGGACTTTGCAAATGCTTAAATGTTATCCTCAAAAAATATTCAATGCATATTGCAAACTGAGAATTCGATTAAAACAGTAAATTATATCCTATAGCCTTGTGTCGAGTTTCACTTTAAAAGAGATAAAACCTTCCCAGGAAGTGTTTTCACCAGATGCCAGATCTGTATTTGTTTTAGAAGAGCTGAAGCATAATGAAGTACCTGACTTAAGACTTTACAAGATAAGAAGTGGCTGGCTGGTGCTAAAGCTTCATTTTTAATTCATTCTTTATTATGGGAGTTGTTCTCTCTGGGAGGGTGAGCTGTGATCAGGAGCATAGCCAGGACAGATAAGGCACATGAACCCTGGCCTGAAAGCTGACAAACTACCACAGCTGAGCAGTCAGTTACATTGGAGACAGATCTCTTCCTGGGACCAGTTCAAGCTGAATTTATTCTCAGTCCACCTCCAAGCAAGACTCGCTAAAAATGGAATGCACCAAAATGATATATGACTTTTAAAAGTTTATAATCTATGTGCCCACAGGTTTCTGTCAGGAGGTAATAAGAAAAGGGAACATGAGCATGCCTCTCTCTACACATGTGCATACCAGCATGCACACATGCTAATACAGACACAGAAACTCATACGTGTATATATAATGATAATTACATATTACAGTACTTATTACAGTGAACTTCAGACTTAATCAAACAAAATTACAACCAGCTGGGTTTAATGAATTAGAAAAACTAAACCCAGGAGATCATGAAGTCATATGGATATTTTCTCTAACATGTTTTGTTGGAAGAACTTCATATTTGGTTTGAAAATTAATTTTGTTATTCCAATTTGGGTTTCTACATGTTCTACTGTGATAATTATTTTTTTTGTTTTCATCATGACTGCCATGTACTCATTAGTGTTTTGTGTTTACCTTGCTTGTATTGCAATGCAGTTTCTGTGTGGAGAAAGCAATGGACCATTGCTTTGTTATGTCATGCAGTGCCTAGCATGGTGCCTAAATGCTCCTGTGTACTACTTCTCTATAATTAATGCATGGTCATGATGCTTCTATTTCTGTTTCCTTTTGTGCTGGAAATTGATTTGATTCATGACTCCTGTAAAAAGTTTAATACTTGGAAGTCCTGAGCCTCTCATTTCCATATTGGAGAGAGACCAAGAGTAACAAACAAACAAAATTTTTAAAGGAAGCCAAATTCCTGGAGATAAGGTACAGCTGTAAGATGTTTAAAGAGAGATATTTGCATGCACAAATACAATAGCTGTGTCTCCAAACAGTGTACCAACAAATACCCATCTCTAAATTAAAAGCTTGATTGTGATGGACCAAGATTTGGTTCTTTATATCATATGAATATATTCTTTATTATGTTAAGGATGTGTTTACTTTTAATCTGACCAGAAAAGGGAAAGTCTGGGTTTTTTAATTATCAGTATATCATTTTATAGTTCTTTAGTTGTAAGCAAAACTCTTTTTCATTGCAAAACAAAAGCAGAAATCTTGCAACCAGTGTATTTATCTCTCTTCAGGGGCTGGGGGTTAATATCCAATAGCTCATAACATCTTTATTATAATGCATTTATAATGATTTACTGGAATGACTCTGTAGCTAAGTATCTAATGTCAAAGACTAGATTTGGTGTGGTGGAAAATGTCGTATCCTTGGGTAGCTCTAGGGAAAATGAGGCCTCAGTCAGTGCTTTCTGTATAATTCTACTAACTGTAATAAGAATAGGGGTAATTGCATTAATGTCAATTAAGCTATTAATAATGCCTATCTTGTCATTCCTAAATATAGCAGTCACTCATACATGCTGCTGTTGCCTGTAAAGGCTGTATGCAAATGAGATCATGGCTTATTTATGCTTTAAAACCTGCCTGACGGCCAGTCTTGTATCTCTTGTATACCATCAAAATAGCTATTGTTTTGGAGAGAAATCACCTAAGGCCCTTGAAGAGGCCACGTCCTGTAGTTGTGAGGTTGATCACCTCATGCTACACACACTGCTCCTTCATAATTTGCAGACCCCCAGGATGTCAGCAGGGCCCTCTGTGTCACTTCCATTCATGCCACAGGAAGTTTTGCCATAACTGGCAGCAAAGCTCTTTAGAGGAACGCTTGCAGCATCTCTGTGTGCTAGAAGAAATGTCATCTCTGCTGATAACTTCAGGTTTCCTGTGTGGTAGGCCATAGCTAGGGGTGCAACTGCCCTTGCTAACCATCTGTTGTGGGCTCTACTCTTTTGGCTGCATTTGTGAAACAAAAGTCTGTTTGTAAGGTCAGTTAGAGAGCATTAGTTTAAGTAGGATTACCACTGAACAATTTAAAGGCGGAGATCTGGAATAGTGCAAATGGACACACAACCTCCATAAAACATGCACAGATCTATATTTCTTCAAGTTCCTGGAAATTGAGCAATAGCTTTGCAGAATCAAAGCCTACTTGCTGTGTTGTGCAGTGCTTCAGCAATGGTGGTCAGCTGTTCATCACCAGCTGCAATGTGCAGAAAACCAACATTAACAAATTTCAAGGGTTATCAAAGGGGTCACTCAAAGAATTGCACTATCCTTCAAACAGGAGGAGAGAAAAGTATGAGAGGAACCTTTCAGTCAGAGCTCATGACAAATGAGGCCGTGGCCAATTCCCACAGGAAGACAGTGAGAAGTACCATGATGAGCTTACATCAAGGAGCAGGAAAGGAGGCAGCAGATGATATGAGTGCATTAAGGGCAAGAGAGGAAAGGGAAGTGAGAATGAGACTGGAGCTGTTTGTGAGCACCTCTTGATACTCTAATGCTGCTCAACCTCCTCCCATCTCCAGAGAGCCTGGGGTAAGGTTATAATAGGTGAACTCATTTTTGTAATAAAGTTGTCTGTAGCTCTAGCCCATAAATTCCAAGTTCAAGTGCTCAAACTTATACATTTCTGTCTTGCCTCACTCCCTCTTTCTATTTATACTTTGATATGGATGAATCACTGAATTGAAGGCAGGAAGAGAGAGTAATTCTTTCATCCCTACTGAGAATAATACATTTATGTATGAATTATTAGGTATATTTTCTGAAGAGATACATTCTATTTTCTTCTACTAAAGGAAAATATAATTTCAATGAACCTGCTATTCTTTCAATATTATTTTAACTGATTTCCTACCACAAGTTTTAATGAGTCTGAAAATGCAGTGAGTGCTAGCCATTTGATGGACTGCAAGTTTTTTATCTTATGCAGCTGAATCTGACTCCTGACTCAGCTTTTATTTATTCCTTCCTTACTCATTTATTTCTTGTTCTGGTGAAGTTAAAATATCTTCAGTGATGCACCGTGTCTCAAAATTATGTAATCTTTGCAATTATTAGCATTTTAAGAACAACTTAAAGGAGTCATTGATACCTCCTTGTCCATTTTTGTCCCTTTTGAGTCAAAACTTTGTCACCTCCATTAACTAAGCATATTTGAAACAGCTGTTTAAACTCTCTTCCCTAATTTTAATTTTTTATAACGTCTCCTTTTAAGTACAGGTCTAGTAAAAATGGCTTCTCTTTTTAAATAAGGGTCCAATGCAGAATGAGAATGAATGTTGTCATATGAAGTGCATTTCAAATGTAATAAAGCAGAAAGGAGTTCCTGGCCCCTGTGTCAGTTGTAAGAGGGTGCATACTGTGATCACTATAGCTCAGTGGCTGCAAAGCAGAAAATGAAGATTGTAAAAACGTCACATAAAGAAAAAATGCACAGTGGATTCGTTTTGCGATGCTCATAATTCAGTAATGCCTTTAAGTAGCTAGAAGAAATATAATAAATGTTTTTCCACAACATTGATCATACTGTATCAGAGGAAATATTAGTGTGCAGGGAGCCATGATTATGCTGGTAGTAATTCTCGTTGCAGAAAACTCCTAGAAGATGGGACCCTTTATAGGCTGAACTTTTATTGGCTGCCGTTATTTACCTTTAAGAATACGCCTAATACACTGTCCTATAGGTAAATATTTTTGTGAAAACTCAAACAAGCCACTGTCAGTAAATCAAAAAACCTGCTACCACTTTATAGAATTTATGTTTTATTATGGACAGTCTGATAAGTTCTGAGATACAAAAAATTACTAATCAGTCATTTACAGTTATAACAGTTATAACCAAAACAAATTTTCTTGCTGTGTTCCAAAATCTGGGTTTGGTCAGACAGGTTTATTGTGCATGATCTCATCAAACCATTGCCTGTAAGTATAAAGCATTCTCAAGAAATGCAATGCAATGTTAGATTAGGCAATAGATTAAAGTACACAGTTATCCGAAGGTTATAAGCAAACATACACTGACCACCATGGATGATCTCCCTACTGTGCTTCAAAACCCACCCAAAGTCACAGAATGTGTCTGGGCTTTGGGCTGGGTGAGGAGCCCAGTTGTGGGGTCCCAGTGCCAGTCTCCTGCTCCTCAGGCTGGCAGGATGCCATAGTCCTGGGGCAAGGTGTGGGTTGGCCCTGCAGAAGGGACCCCCTGGGCACCTGGGGAATGTGAGACAGGGATGGCTCATGGGCCTTGGGGACCAAGAAAGGAGAGCAGAGGTTGAGGTGAGAAATGTGGAATGTACCAAAATGTTTTTCCATGGATGTTGAGATGGGCCTTCCCCTGCACTGTAGGGGATGGAGAGGCTGAGTGTCATGTGAGACAACTGTGTCTGCCAAAGCATATGTTGCTGGCTTCTGGGCTCTGAAATACCCTACTCTAGAGAAGGCACTAAAATATTCATGTTCATTTTATCATTAAGCTCATTTTCAAGATTATGGTTGAACATGGTTACAACTTTAAGCAAGGAACTATGCTTATGTATTTCCAAAGTTAGGGTGCTCACAAGCCTAACTCCTGCAACAGGACCTGCTGGGCCAGGGTCTGAACAAGCATGTCCATTCTGCCTATCGTTGGCTCAAGCCCTGCAGAGGATTGGTCCTGTAAGATAGGAATTGGTTTTGTTTCCTTGATAGACGTTTTAAGCAGAAGTTTGATCTGATTGTTTCCCTGAGCAGATGTTGCCTCAATCTTGAAATTCTAACCATGTGTAGCTTTTTTCCTGAAAGACACTCTGTGGCTTTTCTTACATTTAAAATAGCAGGTTGCTAAGAATAAAGAAAGACAACCACGCTCCCTACTATCTGCTAGTAGTCTCGACTGGAAACTGAAGATCAGTTCTGCATGATCTGTTCCTTGACTCCGTCACTGCTTTGTGACATAATCTTAGGCAAGTTATTTAAACTTTATGTAGTTTAGTCTATCTATCCTTAAAGTAATTTAAATAATAAGCACGTCTCTTAGCAGTTATTGCATAGGAATTAAATAGTTAAAGACCTTTGGCAGGTTGTGTCAAAACAAGGAAGCTGCAAGGCTGGGAATTAGCAAATGCACAAATTCTGTTTTGCATCTTCATACAGTTTTTTTAAGTAATTAGGGTATCCAATGCTCTTGTGAATGAACTACTGTGACAATCCTTTATTCTCTGTAGCTTTATACAGAATGCATGCATATATGTTGGTCTGGGGAGTCTTTATTTGCATATGAATATTAGAGTTTTAAGTGCAGTGATGGAGTGTTACCTTAGTACAAAGTACAGCTGTTGCTATAACATGAAAAAAGTGCCATAAGGGAGGAGGGGTAGGATTAAACCAGAAGCCCTAAGCGGCAATTGATGCTAAGATTCGTCAGAGTTTTGCTTCAGAGGGGGATGCAAACTCCAGGTAAGGCATGATGTAGTGCAGTTCTGCGTACTCGAGAAGGCTCTCAGCCGGGAGCTCGGTGCTGTCCCCCAGGCGGGCTCAGCCCCCAAGGCAGGAAAGGACGCTGCTCTGTGCGGCTAAAATCCGCCCACGGGTACAACGAGCAGATTTTACAGCAACTCAAGATGCGTTGCTCTGACCCTGTGGTTGCCTCTTAACCCGAGGGCAGCCTGCTACCTTTCCGGGGGAAGAAGAGCGATGGTTTTATTTCAGGCGGTGTTTCTGTCGGGCTGCGGGGCTGTGAGCGGGGCCGGCTGCCGCTGGGTGGCGCTGTTGTACGCGGCTGGCAGCAGCGCTGCCCCCGGGCCGGGCACCGCGGCACCTGGGGGTGGGGGTCACCGGCCCCGCGGCGGAGCCCTGCCCCCCGAAATTACTGCAGCACCCCAGGAGCTGTCCCAGCGCCAGAGTATGCCCTCGCCACAATTAAAAAAAAAAAAATAAATCACATATTTTATAATAGATTCTATTTTAATCTGACTTCATTTGGGTTTATCATATGGGTTTATGTGAAATGGAACACCGGTAAACCCAAATATATATTAGCGGTTCTGCGCACCTGTATCTGCCCGCATGAACACTGAGAAAGCTGAATTTAGATTGACTCATTGTCAGTGCGGCCTAATAGAAAATTAACTAGACCAAGCCATTTTCACTACAAATATCAATGGGACTGCTGGTTTTGAAAATAATTTGCTCTCTTAAATATTGTTGGTTCTTTTATTTTAAATCACAGATGAAATTTTGCATTTAACTCAATTGGTTACTGTATTTATGCTTGCTACTGTTTTTAGGAAACAGTAAAAAATGGGAAGGTTGTTCTTTTCTTCAATTCTTGAACAGACATGAGTCAGACATTGTCATTCCTCATTCAATTCTGTTCTTACCATAGGAATTCTTATGCTTCTATGAGAATTTTCATTTTATATTTAAAAAAATGTTTTAATTATATTGAGAAATTGCCTATTGTTGTGAATTCAGCAGAACCTCTGTGTTCTTTATTCCCCTTCTTTTTCCTTTTCTTGAATTTTAGAGTACATAAATTGTAGAACAATTACAGGCTTAGACTCTAGCTATGGGATTTCTTTCTGTTCTTGTACATTATCACAAAATTATGTTTCTTGCCATCTATGGGATGCTTTGATCCAGAATTTCAGTCATTGTTTCCACATTTAGGGGCTGGAATGAACATCAAAGAAGTGGGTGTACTGAATTTGCTGAATGCCAAAGCAGTACAATAACATGCAAAGGATATAAGCAAATCCCAAAGGTAAAATGTGCTGCCAAATCTTGCACATAATAGAAGCTCTAAAGTGACAGTCTGTCTTTGACAAATGCATAATGATATCAATGCCAAGGGAAGGAACTAGCATGCTGAAAGGTGAATAAAAGAGTTGGGAACAATTCGCTACATTTACACATTTCCTCAGTGTGTTTTCACACAACAAGGAAAGCAGATGAGACAAATGTATTAGGTAATCATTGAAGACCATAAAACTGCAGAGGTTTTCTAGTAACCTGGATATTTCCTTGCCTTGTGATGAGTTTTTAAAAACAAGACATGGTTAGGAACAATTCATATTCTGAAAGAATAAAATGCAGTCCACGAGGTATGTAAAAAATGGTTAATTTTCTTTTCCTTTGACAAGATCACATTTAATGCCCATATGGTAGATGCAATATGCTGTTCTCTTTCCTGGTTGATAGATTCCTAAATGTTTCAAATAGTTGCAAAGACAAGTTAAGGATTCCATATGCATTCACTGGATTTTCCAACACTGTGAACTAACAGGGTAATTTAAATGGGTACTAAAATGTAAGAACATGAGAATCACTGCACAAACCCTATCAATTTATCTTGTAAAAGATCTGAAACCTACTTGTAAAATTAATTTTATTTTCCTTTCTTTGAAAACAAAACCCAAAGCGAATAATAGCTGTAAAACCTGTAACAAAAGGCTTCCTTCCAGTATGTACAGCACTTAGCAGAGGCGAGTCTCGGGCAGTTTAGCAGATCCTAGTGTGTTCTGGAGAGGAGAGGTTTTTCCCAAGCCTGCATGTTAATGTTCATCAGAGGGAGTCTGACAGAGGCCTGCTGAACTGCAGCACTCCTGCTGCAGCCACTCAAAGATTCAGAAGGAAGCTCTGCTGCAATAAAACTTCAAAGCGATAGCGACTGAGGACCTGCTCTTCCCCCATTAGTTTTCCTCCCTATCTCTGGTAGCTGAACAGTCACCTCCAGTTTTCATATGACCAGTGACTGAAAGCATGGCTGCCACATGTCACGAGTGCTGCTCAGGTGGCAGGTACATGGCCAGTCAGCATTTTGGCCAGGTGATGGCCATGTTCTGGTCATATGACAAAAAAAAAAAAAAAAAGGCTATTCCATGTTTGACAAAGAGAAGCTTAGCCTTTGCAGGAAAAAGTGACATATTCCTGCCTGGCCTGTGCTTCCTGTACTCCAGCTACAGAGGTCTAAGGAGCAGTTTAAAAAAATCTAGGTAGGGTAACATTCCTCCTGTTTAGTGACTGTGGAAAAAGCTTCTGACTGGCGTGGAGTTTTGTTGAGACTGGAGGGAGTGTTTCCATTGCCTGGAAACACGGAATTTCACTTTGCCATTGACTTTGGGGCAGCTGATTAATTCCTCAGGGTGCACCTGAACTTAGTTATTTGGGCTCTTGAAGCATCCCACAGAGGCACATATATGGTTTAAAGCTGCCTCTGTCTTGCTCTTCCTTCCCCTTTTCTCTCCTACTCTGAAACTACAGGTTTCTACTATGCTTTGGTGAAGTGTAGCAAATAATGTAATTCTTTATACATATAACATCCTGGTTTGTGCAAGCAATTAGGAAGCTGAATGTCGTGCCCAGATGGGGACCTGATCCTCTATGCCTTGGCTCCGGTCCTGCGTTAGATTTGTAGGGAGTGTGACCTACATTCTCTTCCAAAGAAGGCTGGGTAGGAAGGGACATCTGGTTTGGATTGTGGTTGCTACTAAAATCTCTTATGAAGCAGAGAAAAGAGCTGCAAGTGGTCAGGCAGAGGTGCATCTGTTATCATAAAACAGGATACATACAATCACCACTGAAGAAACTAGACAGATAATGTAAACTAGATTAGATGGTGGCCAGTAATGAAGGAGGGAATGTCTTGTCTTTTGCATTTTGTAGGCAAAGTGTACGACCCCATGGCAGCCACCTGCTAACACTGAGAACGAGCATGCTCTGACCACAAGACTGTCTCAGTGATAATGGGAGAAAAGCTGAAACTGTCAAGAGCTGGGAGATTCATGGACACTTTGCCAAAAAAGGGAAAATAGCGGCAAAGGTGTCTCATCATCTTCAGGATAGTGGTAGCATCTCCTCAATGCCCCTAAAGACATGCTGCTTTCTGAAAATCTGGGTCAAAATATCACTATTTCTGCAACTCGTCTACTTCATTGATCTCTTCTGTTGCATCCTTCTCTCTTGTCACAGACATACTGCTGGAAGGGATGCCAGGCAGATAAAAAGATCTGTGGAACAGGGACAGAGATTGGGGGACCAGAAACTCAGGTGGAACTCCTGTAAATTCTCACATTTGACAGTCTACCCAGAGCCTGAAGATGAACATGCCGCTATGCTTCCTATAACTAGGAAGGATTTTAGATTATCTTGACTGTTAGTGAGATTCTGTAAGTTGCTGGGCAAATATTGAGCCCACAGTAAAAGAATAAAAAAAACCCTTTGAACATTTGCTAGCCTGGAAAGAATAGTTTTAATCTGAGAGTTAAGGAGAGAACTGGCAGAACTCCATACACTAAAATAATTACCACCAAGTTGCGTGAGGGTAAAAAACTACATGTAATAGACAGGTACATGTAATAGTTCCTAAAAAAGCCACAAGGAAAAGAAACTAAACAGATTATGAGTATTATTAATAATCACACTGACAAAAGATAAAGAATAAACAAGGAAAACTGGAAATCATAGTATTTGATTATGAATACAGCTGAACTGGAATAACAGACTTGGTGGCAGAATTCATATGGCTGAAATATTGATATAAATGATAAAGATTCTTCAGGAAGGAGAATCAGGGTGAAAGCAAGGAAGGATATCAAGTTCTCAGATGTCCAAAATTGAGCTCAAAGTGTGTGCATGATGATAAAGAAGACATCTGGAGTCTCCCACAGAGCATTAAATCTGGAAGTTCAAGCAAAGGATTGTTTTGATAAAGTATCCTTTATTGAGTAGCAGAATCTTCTAAGGCCCTGAAATCTATGTGCTTTAACTATCAAACTGTTGGTAAGGGCATTGATCAGCAAGTTCATGGTTGTGTTAGTTAAAAGGGAAGAACTGAAGGTGAATCAGTCTTCCAGAAAAGTTGAGGTTTATGGGTTTTTTCGTAGAGATTGTTTTCCAATTTTCTCAGATGCTCGCTTTCTACGTCAGCAAAAGGATCTTTTGGACTTGCTGGACAGGTCCCAGGCATCCTCTGAGATCTGGCAATATCTGTGCTTTGTTTGAAGCAAGGACAGTAAATGCAACAGGGAATTCACCTTCCTTAGCACTATTGTATTGAATAATGAAAGTGTAGGGACTGTTTAAAGCTCAGTGAAGATCAGGCTTGTTTTAATTTGAATTCAGCTTAGCTGAAGAGTCCTTATGTTTGGGCTTTGAATTCAGAGCCAGATTTATTTTAAATTTTGCCTTCATCAGGTAAATTATTATTGTCAGACATCTATTCAATCCTATGACTTAATGAAACCTCTCAGCCAGGACTAGGCAAGTCACAACTCATCTTTCTCAATTTGCTGGTTGGGGGCCCATTCCACATTACTTCCTTTGTTTTGCTCACATTTCCAGGCTGTCTCCATATGTACTGTACACTGTGGCTGGGGGTTTACACTGTGACTGAGCATTGACTCTCTGAAATCCTGAAAGGTGTAGTGTCTCAGGGGGACGTTGTCAGGCAGGTAATTTTGGGTTCACTTCGCTCCTGTTTCACTCAGTGAAGTAGTGTTTGTTTCTGATTGTCTTGGACATTGAAAGGGCCTGAGCAAATGGTCAATACTTTCCTTTGTGTGAGCAGTAAGAAGCCAAGGTCTGAGGAATGTGCATAAGATGTGGCACTATTCCACTGCAGAGCACTGACAGAACTCACAGGCATTGGACAAAGAAAAGTCAAATCAGGAAATGTAAAATTATAGTCTTCAGGAAGATAAAGTCTCCTGAAGTTAGATAACTAGGAAGCAAGCTCAAGAGAAAAGGATATATGATGCTGTGACAGCTGAAATATTTTCTACCTTTTATTGGATCAGATTCTACTAAATGTAGCAGCTGGCCAGTGTAATTGATATCAGCTAAAAAGGGTAAAGTCTTCTCCTAGGATAACGTAAGGGCAGAAAACATTTTTTTCATTTTCTTGACACACTTCTTAATTATCCCAGAACAATCTCATCATGGCCATCTGAAATTTGTTTGGAGAACACAGGAAAGATTGATGAGAAAATTTTTTAAAAGTTAAAAGTCAAATGTGACACCAGTTCTTTCAGAAAGGGAGAGTAAAAGAATTCTGGTTTCCTTCTTATCCAAAGTTTTTTTCCACAATTCATAATGAATTTTTAAGCCCCAAATGATGTGATGAAAATAAGTAGCAGCCAGTATGAATTTGTGAAATTCATCCACTTGATGAATATGAATTTATCAGTAAGTAGTCATGTCAAATTGATTTCATTTCCTCTTAAAACCAAGTAACAGGGCACAAGTAAAGGGGGAAAATGATAGGTCTCAGGTATTTGAACTGTTTGACACCATGTTGCAGCATGGCATTGTCTTGAACAGCAATCTCAATACTGTTTCAGGCCTGAGTTTGTGTGTCATGTCAGGTTTTGGGGCACCAAACTCCTAGAAAGACACAAAGGTAGTTAGAATCCATAGGAGAACAACCAGGTCACAACAACATGACACGTATGAAAAATTTGAAGAAGTATATTGTATTTCTTTCTCTAGAATAAAAAAGACTGATGGACCATGAGAACAGTCTTTGATTTTATTTACAGCAGCCTTTTACAGGAATTATTTGTTCTCTGTGGTAGATAAAACAGATTTGCTCTGGCAAATTCAAACTAGACCTTAGGAAACAGCTTTCTGACTCTGAAGATAGCAAAACTGATTTTTTGAAAGGGCTGTTGAGTCTTCATCACTGAAAATGTTTAAGAATGGGTTTAAGAGGAACACCTCTCAAATTAAACCTGCCTAGAGAGAGGGCAGAGACCTTCCAAGGGAATCTTATTTTCCATTGATTCCCAGACACAAAGTCAAATGTCTGCAAGCTGTGGTTTCTGGGCCATCCAGGGCAGGAGCTCTCTTTGCAGCACAAGAATATCCCTGCTTTACCTCCTATAGGTAGCAGCACACCTGAGGTGATACACCACTGTGCTGGAAGCTGCGGTGTCAAGCCAGGTTCCCTCACATGCTCTGGTTTTACTCTTACAGCCTAACACTATGCTTTGGCACCTGTGCTGCAGTCTTCTACAATACTGTCAGTTTTTTCCTGTGGAAATGCAGAGAGGTGTTAAACATTTTTTCCCCAAGTATTTTACTATCCTTGTGTTTTCTCCATTCTTTCTACAGTTGATAGTGAGTAATGATGAAATTTAGCTTAGCAGAAAGTTTTTCCTGAATATGTGGGATTTTGTTTATATCTTCTAGAGTCCCCAGTAAATTAGAGCATTTGAGTTTTCCATTGTTTCAGTACTAATTATTGAAGTAGCTAAGTGTTCAAGAACATAAAAATGTACAAATGGGTGTTAGTTGAATGGATGTAGTAAGTTTTTTTCTGGCACGAAAAGCACAGTATTTATGAGTTAATTTAATCAGAGAAGAAAAATATTGAGTAGGTGATGAAGTAAAAATGATGACTGTGTATTATGTTTTGCCATGCAGCTGAACAAACACATTCAATGACAGACTTTGGCAGGAGCTGCAAAGATGTTCTTGACAATGGCATGAATAAATATTAGGTGTCGTACACAATTCACTGCATTCCAGGCCTTGAGCTAAACCAGGTGAGTTTTGCCTGGAAAACTTGGAAGAAACAATGTAAGCATGTTGGGGAAATGTAAACATCTACAGTATTCTCCCCAGCTGCTTTGCTGTAACATTTTTATTTGCATCAGCAACAAATGTCATTTTTTATCTACTCTACTTTCATTGCACTTTTAGGAATCAATTAAACTCCCAGCTACTTTAGAGTTTGTGTTAGGCACTTCAGTAATGTTGCCGAATGAAGGACTTTATACTTGCTTAACAAAGTATATTGATCAGGCTTCATTTCCATTGCTGCAACTATTCTACAAAAATTAAAAGAAAAATAAATACTTTGATATAATTACTGATCAATAAAGAAGCAGAAAGATATTGCCTAATAATTTAAAATGGAAATTTGAGGAAATTAGAGAGAGGTTATACAACATGGATGTGGGGCTATTAAAAGAATGAGAATGACAATATGGAGGAGAATTTCCTTTTAAAGATTATTTTTTCTCCAAAGCTGGTTTATAGTCATAGTCTCTTGCTAAAACCTACAGCAGTATTGGTAGCTCAAGCACACTTGACTGCTGAGGAGAAAAGAGAGATGAGAACATCACGTAGTGCTCTGCTCTTTATTCTGACTCCACTGAATGAAATTTAATTCAAGGTTGGTCCTCACATCTTCAGTGTTCAGAGGGCTGGGGCTGCCAGTACTGTTTTTCATCTTCATTTTTTGTAATCCTGAGAATATTTTTATTTTCTGTTGGTACAATAATTTCCACTGACAAAAATTAAATTTAATGCGGAAGTTTCTCTCATTAGTTCTATTCTCTACTGATCTCATTTGCAAGTGCACAATGCTCATTTCAGAAGTAGTGTTCTTAGGAGTAAACCTCCTTCTGTGCCACTCCAGAAAGCAATGGGCACAGTCCACCTGGAATCTTTAAGCTGCTGTGGCCTGATGGTTCTACAAGGGATAACAATGTCTCTCCTTTACAACATGATGTGTTTGTGTGCCTGGGATTTGTCAGTGAGTCCCAGGAAGAAGAAGCCTGCAACAGAGAAATCGTTGGCCTAGCTGGGAAGGAGAGAGACAGTTCATGTCACTTCTGCAGTTCCTTTTCTGGAATGAGTCCCAGGCATAACTCAGAGCAGCTTCAGACTCCTTGACCACCTATAGCCCCGTAGGTATGTTTTAGAAGCTAAGGATAGATGTGGTGTTAAGCTACCCAGGCCACAGCGCCCCTTTTTAACTTGTTCTCCCTATTCTGTGAGGGATATGAGACTTTGTGAGGATGTAAGAACTGTAAAAACTTCAAAGGGACTGGGCCTGGCACATCTTATTTATGTTATGTTCTTTTACGGAAAATAATATTTACTGGAAATAAAAAGAGCAAAGTGAAAATCCATCTTGTCTGTTTGGCTTTCTCTCCTCTGATCCTTTCAGAACCCTTAAAACTCAGTGAGTGGAGCAGCAAGCAGACTACAGTGACAGACTGGTAAAAAAGTCTAAAGGCTGTTTTTTAATGAATGTAGTTTTTACATGTCAAGATGATTGATATTAAAGTAGGAGTAAAAGTAGGTCTCTTCCATCTAGAACAGTTTTGTTAGCTGAGGATTTAATGCTGTATTGCTCTCTGGGATTGTAATTTTGCATTTGAGTGTGTGCCTTACAGATTTCTTCTCTAAGTTTGTGGAGAAGGCTAATTTGCTCAAAATTACCAATATATCTTTTGTATAATATCTGTTCCACAGCTCTTGGCTGTTATTATTAAACAACTTGGGCAATAGTTTTATGGCTCAAAAAGATCCCAGAAAGGGAGATCAGGAGGCATCCCGATTTGTTCGCAGTTGTATATTTTATAAGAAAAGTCAAGAGTTTAATCTGAGCCTCATTTAAGAGATGACTATATCACACATTATTATACCTGCTAGAACTGTATCCAAATACTTATTACTGGTGGAAGTTCTTCTAGACTTATGCCCTATGTGTGGACATACATGGATATATTTTCAGGTATGCTGGGCAAGCAGAGAACTTAGCTTTTTTTTTTTTTTTTAGTGGCATATACTTTGGGAATTCTAGATCTAAATACAATTTTGGTGAAAATCCTGAAAATTTGGGACCCACAGTTTGAATCAGATTATATGTTTGCTTCATTTGTTGTGTTAACTGTCCAGATCTGCATCACTTGTGTCATATCTCACTAGGACCTTGACAACTGGGATAGCAGTCCAGGAGCATCAGCAGCATGTGCGTGGCATCTGTGATTGCCAGATGTGTGTGTTGGACACCCAAAAAACATTGTTTTAAGCTACCTTTTCTGAGATATTTTGCAAACTTCACCTGTTTGTTGTTATGCAGGAGGTCAAAACATATCCCATCTGAAAGAATTCCTCACTAAGAGAGGATTGCTATGCTTCAGTGAATGGTTGTGAATCAGCTACAGGAAAAACAATGAAATATTTGCATGTATGTATCTTGGGGCAGAGGTTGCTACCTTGTTTTACACATTGTAAGTGAAACATTATTTTGGGAAAAAAAAAATAAGATAACTCTAGGTGGTTAGGCAATTCCAAGTCTTGAATATGGACTTGCAGATCTTCACTTTTATCCTGTAACTCTTAACTGCAGAACTTAAAGCATGTACAGGCAAGACTTTGAGCAATAAAGCTGTGATTCATCTTAAGTATGTTTTCAGGGGAGCAAACAATTGTTGATGTAAAACCAATACAAATTTCTATAAATGTTAATGAAAGCTGTGTTGGTAAGTTAAAAGGTAAGCAGACTGAGTGCATAGGAGCAACTCTGAGCCTGACTTAAGAGCCAGAATAAACGAGCTCTTCAGGTAGGAGAGATATGAACACCTTCAGAAAATGAGAGGGACAAGGGACAATTGCTCAATCATTTTGGTAAACTTATATCTCCTCATGCAATCTACTTGCTCCTGGAGACATTGCTTAGGTATTGATATTTATCTTGTTTTGTTTCCTGTATGTCATCTCTGATAACACTTGAATAAATTTGATATGAGAATAGATGGGTTTTTTAATCTTGTGGTTATTCTAGTAGGATCAACTCATTATGGAGAATATAATTTTTAGTTATTTTACTCATCAAATACTACAGAACAGTTTCAGAAAGCCCTTAAATGCAGATATTTAAGTAGGTTTATGTTTAGCTCTTGCATCTGCATGTACATCACTTTTTCAAGTGTCATAGCCATGAAAGATTGTGAAAGTTAACTGCAGATTTTATTGCAGTGTATTTAGAATTACAATTAGTATTTGTAATGACACTTGTTCCTTTGATCAACTTTGGTACTGACTGGGACTTAAATGTGATTACTCTGCCAGAAAGAAAAGTTCTTGTCTCTTTATGGTTCCTTTCTATCTCTACAAAGTTAGAGAAATGGTTCAATTACTGAAAATACCAGAACAGCTGCTAACCTATATTCAGATATTTTCACCTGCATCTTTTTGTGGTGAAGGATTTGTTGACTCAATGATTGCATTTTGCTAATAAGCTGATAATACTTTATATTACTTTGGGCTCTTATTTTCAAAGCTTCTATAGAAACAATTGTTTTGCAGGTATTTCTCAGGAATATTATAAGCATCAGTAATGACTTCTAATTTGTGGTTAATTAATGATACCTGGCTGATCATAGTACAGGAAGGGCTCTCTCTTGGTCTGTCTCTTGTAGTCTTGAAGAGATAGGAGCAAATAAGACCATGTAGCTGATAGATTGTGAGCTGTATGAATGGAGAAGGGATGTTACAGACATGAAAACAATTTCTGGTTGCATTATTATATGAATGCCTCTCTAAGGATTTTAGTCTTAGAAAAATCATTCTGTGTTACATTTAGCACTAAATAAATTTAAGCCAAAGTTTTATTTCCGAGAGATGAATTTTTCAAAATGTATGGATCCCCATTTTCTTAAGATCCTCTGTTGGTCTGGACTTGAAAGCCATAGAAAAAAACCACTCCATTTCTCTAAGCTACTGTACAGTTTCTTGGCAACTGATGATAAACAGATATGGCTTGTTAGGAAATCTGTCTGCCTTTTTCTCTTTCTTATTTTAGATGTAATCTAGAATGAAAACCAATGCTGTCATACAGGCTCCAAAAATAACAAATCAAATAATATTTATAATATTACTTGGGATGTAATATTAGATTAAGTCTTTAGGCTTAGCCATATTACAGAAAAAAGTTGTAGCATGAGTTCTCCAATTCCGAGCAACAATGGCAAAAAATCAGACTCTGTGCATTGCCACCTTCCTGCCCATTTGCTCCTGGATGAGAACAGAAGCTGCTTTCTAAACCCAAGTTCTTTGAAGCTGCTGTGATACATGACAATATGAAACTCTAAGACAGCTTTGGATCCCTATCTCAGATCCTTGTAGATTTAATAAACAGAGAAGGGAAGTGTGATTTGTTATTTGTCTGAATAAAGACAGGGCACTACCCTTTATGAGAACTGGAAATAGCTGAATGGGAACTTTGAGTCAAAATTACATTTTATGAACCTTCACCAACCTCTTGTGAACCTGGAAGTCATTAACACCATCAACACCAACCTATGGATATTGACAGACATTTAAAAAGAGAGAGAAGCTGAGATTTGGGCCAAATGGCAATACCCAGTGAAAACTCAGCCATAGAGACACCAGTCATAAATCCAGATGCCAGGGAATTGCTTCACAAGTAGATATGTTAGCAAAGGACAACCAGCAAATAAGAAAAGATGCAGGCAGACACTAAGGAAGAGCTCAGAAGCAGAGCAGGGAACTGAGGGGAAGAACAGATTAGGGGAAAGTGTGCAAGGAGAGTTGCATTTGTTCTTATTCTGCTGATTTTGCTTTAATTCTTCATAATAAGCCTGGATGTTTGGAACAAGGTATTGTGAATGATATAAATTCCTCCTTTTGACAGAAATTACCCTAGAGATCCCTAAATGTGGGATAATTTTAGCTACTGTTATTGTCATTGAGAGAATTTCAACCAGATTTTGTCTGAATACCATTAATTTTTTTTTAAATCACAAGAATTTTATGTTAGTGATTTTATGTTCCAATGAAATTAATTTGATTCAGGAGCCTGCAAAATTTTGTTTTCCATGTTTTCTGGAAATTATTTTTTTCAGTATTCTGAAGCAATTAAAATATTTACCAAACCTCTAAGACACCTCTTTCTTGCTACCTTGGATTCTAACTCTACTATGAGGTATCATACGAGGTATTAAGTACTTCAAAATGCATCCAAATATAAATTTAGGTTTTGAAAAATAAGACCCAAGCACCTCAGTAGTTATTGATAAATAGTACTGTGTAAAAATCCTAAATATGCTGTTCTAATGGAGCCGATAATTTTGAGTAAATTGTGAATTAACTTGTAAAATAACTTGTCTAAGAATGTGATCTGTATTTTTTAATGACAATTAATCTTGAAGAATTTTGGGAAAACCAAGAAAACAGCAAAGGATCTTCTTAGCAGTCCAGGATTTTCTAGGAAAACCTTAGTTCTCTGCCAAAAGTTTCCCATACAACTATTTTCATCCTTCTTTAAAGGATAGATGGCTCTCATCTTGAAATACAATTTATTGCAAATTTTCTCCCACAAAAATGAGTTAGTTTCAGGTGGGTAATTCTATCATACAATAATAATTTTTGGAGGGGAAAAAAAGCCTGCAAAAATCTTGCACTGTAGTAAGAACATATAATTAATAAAGCTGTGAAATAAAACAGTCTGCTGCAGCTCTTAAACCGAATAAATTCACCATAAGCATGAAAAATTCTGCAAGAAAATAGCATTAAAATTAGTAATGACTTGAAATGTACTTACAGGTCCTCCAGTTGCTTTGTTTAATGAATGCATTTCAAACACCACTGCCATACTCGAAGATTGACTTGAACTCTCTCTTTGCCTTGCTTTGTCGTTAATGGCAAACAGGACTTTAACTTTACCTCCCAAGCTCTGTATTACCTCTTTAACTGGCTGAATAAATACCTGGTACAGTTTAACAGTGCAGTTTCATATTCTTCCATTTCAGTAAGGATGTTTAGAGGGTTTCTGTCCTCAGCTGATTTTTCCTGACCACACCTGCCTCTGCAGTTTTTTGATGCAAATCTTTTTAAAGATATGAAAAATACGTAGGGGGCGGGTTCAGATTAAGATATTCCTAGTTTTTATCTACTTTTTCAGTGTTATTTTAAATTGAAACCCAGTTTCGTGAGCCAACTCCTGGCTCAATCGTGTCAGCACAAGGGAAAGGATAGGGCAGGAATGAGGATTGTGAGCAGAGAGAGTGAGAGCTCCTTGTTCTAGAATTGTCATTGAAAATCATTAGAGACTATATCTGTATAGAAATCTAAAGCAGAAAAAAAAGATTTGACACCAGAAACTTAGTTTAAAAATACAAGAAAAAGGAGAGAGCAATGATTAATTCACTAGAAGTACAGTAAGATACTATCAGCTCACATCAGTGCACCTGTTCCCCAATTCTTGGCACAGCATAAAATAAGAGATTAAATATTTCTCTCTATCTATATTTGCTGGTCATGCATGTGTGTGAGAACACACATATGCAAGCAGGCACATGTGCAAGTGTCTTCCCTCCTGGCTATGGTGCTTGGCACGGGAACTGAGTGGAAATGGGCAGTGGAGGTGGCTGCTAACCTTCAGGTTGCTGCTGGATCCAGTCCTGTCAACATCAGCCAGAGAAGGAGACTACTAGAAACAAAGGCTTGGGTGTGGGTTTGACTTAAGATATGTATCTGCATAATTCAACTTAGGAAAATATATTCCTTTTGGATGGAACTGTGACAAGTTCTGTCAACTTCAATTCTATTTGTATAATTTTTTTGAAATAGTGCTTCTAAACAGGAATGTAAACTTGTGAAGTGGCCGAACCCCCTTCTCATGTGTAGTCTGCAATGAGCAAGCACCGACTTAGAAATACAGAGATCTCACTCTTGATCTCCCTAATTGGAATTGAGAATATTTAGATGATAATAATTTTCTGTGGGTTCTTATGACTACCTCACATGATTGTTACGTGATTGGCCTTTGAAAGGCCAATATTATTAACCTTATTTATTAAGGTTATTTTTTTTTTAAGTCTTAGAAGTAAGAAATTAGTTTAATAGGTTTTCAAGGAGCTGTTCCGGTGATTTCCTATTGTTATGAGGCATATATCATCTCCCATTTAATTATTTTTGTCTGAGCACAAAAATCCTTCTCTGCTTTCCATGGTAGCTCTTGTCCTTTTATAGCTACATGTGTGACTGCTGTAACACTGAAACCTTGTCTGGAGGGCACCTTTTCAAAGTCAGTGGATTTGTGTTTAAACGTCTATGGAGTTTGTCTGAACAGGAGTAGGGAACAGAAATCCTACTTGGTTTTTGAAGTGCTATTATTTATTTTAAAATAATTCATTTGACAAATCATGGTCATGGCTAGATCCTGTGTTTTTTTCCAGACCTATAATGATTTCAATAATACACTATGTTTCTCACCCGTCAGCTGTTTAAAAAAAACCCTGTTTGAATAGCTGTTAGTCTTTTCCTTATTCATCAGCAACTCCTTTTTTTTTTTTTTCCAATTTCCAAATTGGCAAAAAATACAAGAGTTCAAAACTATTATATTGAAGTCCACCACTGCTGGATTGAGTTTTGAACAAGTTAAAGACAAACTTTATAATTCTTAGATAAAGTGACAAGGTAGAAAGTAGCTGATAAATGGCTGTTATTCTGTTCTTCTTAGACACAGAAGACAGAAATAATTTTCTCTAAATGTAGTGCTATTATTATTAAGCTATTCAAAAACCAGAATCTCTTCTCCCAAGTTGGAGATGGTACCTCTGCTGGGTTATCATTTTATGTGCTTATGTATGTATGAACTGCAGGTGACTATTCAATAAATCCATTTTTCTTGTCATTAATATTAAAAGATTTCCAACTTCCACTTGCATGCTTTATTTATGATCAAGTTCTTGCAATCAGAAATGTGATCTTTAATAAAATGAAATGTATGTGTCTGATGGAAAGAAGCATTAATCATGCAGAAAGCAAGCAATAGACATTTATTTCCTTTTACCATATTGTCACATTGCATTTCTGTAGGTTAATCATGATTTGTAAGGAATATGTAAACATATTTTCAAAGAAGTTCTCTCCTTTACTGTTCTATGAGTCCAAATAAAGGACTTCTATTCAGGGAGCAGGGCAAATCCAATGCTTTCCTTCTGGGTATGTCTATTATATTGCATGTTGTGGATTCAAAACTTATGGACATGAAGTTCCGTAAAGGATATATTTTAAACAGCAGTACCACAGTGAAATGATTCTAATTTTCTGTAATCTTACTGAAAGTTAGCCCATTCTTTGTAACACTAATTAGTGCTCCCACGAATGCATAGAAATTATTTGTATTGATATTTCATTTATTTGCATTATTCCATGATGATTAATACCCACCTCATGCAAAAAAAAAAAAAAAAATTTGCTAGTTTGTTAATATTGTGCTTAAGCCAACTTGGGATGTTTATTTAGCAATAAACTCATTTTAGTGCTTAGTCTTTTGGCAAAGAAAATTTTCAGAATAATGTTTTTACTGAGTGAACTATACTATATTTAAGTCATATAAAAATGAATCACATAAATTTAAAATTACACTCATAGCAGAGCTGTACCAGGCAAGAAGGTGTGAATGAAAAATGACTGAAAAAATTCTTTGAATAGTTGTATTAATTTCTACAGGAATTAATTGCACTTATCATTATTTCCTTTTGTGTTCACTGTCATCAACTGCCACTGATCAGTTGGATCTCTCAGGCCCACACAAAATGTAAAGTGACCCACAGAGTCTTCATCCCAGGCTCAATTTGGCACTGCATGCACAGCTGACGGCTGTTCACTGTTCAAGAAGCCGAAAAAGCTTAACCGGCTCGGACTTGTCCTGGCAGTGCAGCTCAGCCCTCAAACCTGAGCACTTTGTGTTACCTAAGCAGATGAAAAAATGAAAATCAACAACACAAAGGCATTTAGTGCTGGATGTGTGTGGGTGTAACAGAGCTATTCCCATCACCTATTCCTCCTGCTTGTACAGGCTCAGCTGCACGCATCGTAATGTTCCCTGGATCCTAGATGAAGCTGCAGGAGCCTGGGGTAGTCCTGGTGCTGGAGACACTGGGACTTTGGCACAGGAATGGTTTTAATGTGCTGAGCATGATCAACATGAACATGTAGTGCCTAACTTTAGGCACAGGTAACCCTGAAAGCTTAGGTGCCCTGAGATTGATGGCTGGGATGCTGTGGGTGGGTGTGGGCAACTGAGAATCTGGGCTTTGAACTTGGATGCCCGCAATGGCAACAGGATCCTGTATCCACCTGAATCCCATCCTTAGCCTTCAGTGAGCTGGGAGGCTGCTGCTATGGGAAAAGCCCTGAGGACAAGATCCTTATTGTACTTCTGTGGCTTTCAGAATTGGAGTACAATAACTCAAATAAGGCACTTATTAGAGAGGTAGCACGGAGATATACTGATCACACTGATAGAACTGTGATGATATAATTATACCACTCTGGTAATATGAGTACATTTTCTTGCATAAGCAAGCCTCAAGTCAAACCCTTAACATTATTAAACTGTAGTTTTGCATTATGAGCAGTAACACTATACGGAGTTTCAGACATTAGAAATATTTAGTCTGTTCACAGGGGGCTAGAACAGGATTATATCCTTAGTGTGTAGTAGTGCTTTGTTTCTTTTAATTTTAGATGTCTCAAGGGAACGGAGCTTTCACCATTTCTGTAGAGACACTATTTCACAGCCCATAGATCTTTCTGTCAGGAATATTCACCTTACAGTCTCACAAATTTTTTCTTCTATGCAAGTTCAGTAGCATTTCTAGCTCCTCTGGATAGCTTTACATGAGAGAGGTGAAAGGAGAGTAATTACAGAGAGAGAGCAAAAACAGTGAAGTCTGAAGAAAGCTCTAAATTACTTCCCCATTAAAAAAAATCATAGCACCACAGACTGAATGTTGCTCTCATCAGTACCTTGAACAGTTTGAATCCTGTTATGATAAATGTAAGCTTAAAAGGATCTTAATGTCAAATATAGCAGGAATTTTTATAAACCAAGAGAAGTTTCATCTAGAGATAAGTGTAAAATATTGCTTTGATTTGATTCACTCTTAATCTGATATATCTGCTTTAAACCTCAAGGAATTTGTGCTGGCTTATAGAGAGTGAGACCTTGCAATGAAACAGAGTAGTGGGAGTTAAACATACTGGCTTTCTCCCAAGCAGTGAGTGCTGACAAGTATAACCATGTTACTAAAATCACATCGGGAAGGTGATATATTAAATAAAAACATGATCATCTACAGCCAAAGTAGTTTGTATTTTATCCATGAAAAAGCATCATGTTACATCAATCTGTCCAAAAAAAAGGGGACACATCAGAAAACAATGTTAAGAAGGCTTTTAAAACACATCATTGAGATTACAGCACCTTTAAAAATAAACAGCACTGAATACCAACACAGGTAAAATGTCATTGTGAAGCCCAGATCTCAAATTCAACGGCATGCTTTATAGCTTTCCAGTGTGTGATAAAATCTGTTCACCAGATGTACTATCTGTCTCCTGTGTAGCATACTTGAGCATCATCTAGGTCTGAGGCCCATTTATTTCATGTAAATGCCTTTCCTGTGCACACCTTAGGGCACCCTAATTCTCCATTTTATTTCAGGCACTGCACAGGGTACCATCTGGTAGTGTTAAGCTCATCTCATTTTATTGCACTATTGCAGGGGCTATATCCAGCCCTATAGCATTCTTTCAATGAAGAGAGAGTTCAGTTACTGCCAGCTATTTATTTTTGCCAGAAACAATATACACATGCAGAGCTCACATGTATATCACTCTCACCTGAAAAGCAGGTCGCTGCTTTTTACCCTGAGTGGTTAAAAATAACTAAATAAAGGGTGACTTGCTGATATCAGGTACAGCAGCAGTTCTGGCATGGTTCTCTTTGGTTGAGAGTACATCTTACTCCTCCAAGTAATGATGCCTCTCTAGTAGCTTACTTTTATTAGTTCTACTAAAATGAGAAAGAAAAAAAATTATGTTGCGCCTTAAAAAAGTACCTTACAGGAACAGCTTAATATTTAAAGGTAGCAATATACCTCTCAACTGTACGTTGTTACAAAGTTCATTTGCTATTTTAGGCACAAATTTACTTCTTTCTGTCACATTTCCACTTGTTTATTCTTTTAAATTATTGCCATTAAAAAACTGAACTTGAAATTGAAGTTATAGAAAACTTCATCCATTTCTAGTTTCTTCTTCATTGTCTGCTATTTTTAATAATCTCCTTCCTTTTGAGTATTTTTCACATATCTTAATGGACTGCTTTTTTAAAAATCTCTTTCATGCCAGCAGAATGTGGTCTTTGTTATTGCTACTTAGACATCTAACTACCTGCTTGGGCCTACAAATGAGGGAGTTGGAAGTCCAAGTGACAATAATTACTCCCATGGCTTTCATGTGCAAAAAGGGAGCCTGGTTTTTCAAACTAAAAATTTTGCTGGCAATAGGTTTGAAGCATGTCAGGTTTGAAAGTGCAATGCTGTTGTCTTCTGTAGAGCCTAATTCTACTTTCCTGTAAACTCTGCTGGTTTCAGAATGGCTGCATGTCATTAAGGCAGACCAGAATTACCCTTGCTGCTGCAATTCTAGCGATGGTGGAGAGGACAAAATCCCACCTTAACTTAATCACGGTGGAAACGTGATGGGAAACATTCAGCACCAAGTTAGATGTCCTACAACAAAATACACAAGTTTCAGTGTTTCTTAGATGTGTGAAAGAGATTCCATTCTTGGTGTGAATGTCAGTAGGAATAAAAAAAATAAACTGCTTTTGTCTCCCAGGCTTTTTAAAAACTATTTAAATCACATTTTCATTGCATCCCCTTCCCCCAGTGTTTTCTCCCTAGGCAACATCAAGACCAGAGTAAGGTTATTTGAATACAGAATAACACCATCCCTCCTCCCTTCATCTTTAAAGCTGTCTCCTCTTTGGAGCAGGAGTTGGATAGGATATTATCCTTTAAAGAAATATGTCTAAGTATCACTTGGGAGCAATTGTTGTGTTAGGCAATGCTTCTAGATAGAGCCCAGGCAGTGCAGATTCTCCAGTGATCACAGCAAGGGGTAGCATTTGTCCTTTCTCACCCTGGAAAAATGGCAAAGTTTCCTATCTAGTGAAAAGCAGAAATGTTCCAGAATGGTTCCAGGCCTTCTTCACACTCTGGCTGCTGCCATTTCACTGGTACCACTCACGTGTCACTCTTTCCAGCTGTGAAATTCTGGATGAAACCTTCATGTGACTGAATGCTCCCAGGAGCTGGGCAGTGTCGGTTTTGATCCATCCTGAAATGAGGCAATAGATGAAAGAAATTGAGGGGAGGAGAGATATGAAAGTATTAATTTTAGATAAATATTTGAGTTACACAGCTGCCATTTCCAGTGATGGAAATTGCTCTCTGTCTATAATCTGCTGCGTATGACAAGGATATGACAAGGACTGCTTCAGAAAACTGCTGGGCTCATCTCTGGTGAGTAGCACAAACACACCATCATAAACAAACAAAAAAAAAATCACTGTTAAATGCATTCTCCCCTTTCTCCTGACTTCCTCAAGTCATTGATTACTAGTAGCCACAGCATGGCACTAATAGTCATGTCTGAAAATCCCACTTTGCAGATAAATAAATTATAACATAATGAAGCTTTAAAAGCTGGAATTATGTTCCTTAGTGTGAATTCTCTATGGTTTTAGTTCACTGGCAATGACAAATGTAGGTAGATTTACCTGGATTAGCTGTCTGTGTTGATACAAAGGACAAGTGAATGGAAATAATAACTCTCTTTATCATACATTGTTGTAGGAAGCATTTATTTTTCTGTTTTCAGTCTCAGCTGAAATTGAGAGTACTGGATTGTGACTAGACAAGCTGTAATTCTTCACAGCCAAAGTTGTTGGTTTATGGGTTTTTTTTTCTGGTGGTTTGTGAATCAGTAAAATTCCCAAAGACTAAACCGAAATAGCCTTCACATTTACAGAATAACTGGGTTGGAAGAGACCTTCAAGATCACTGAGTCCAACCCAGCCCTAACACCTCAACTGAACCGTGGCACAGAGTGCCACATCCAGTCTTCTTTTAAACACATCCAGGGATGGTGACTCCACCACCTCCCTGGGCAGACAATTCCAGTACTTTATCACTCTTTCCATAAAAAAACTTTTTCTTAATATCCAACCTATATTTCACTTGGTACAGCTTAAGACTCTGTCCTCTCATTCTGTCAGTCGCTGCCTGAAGAAAGAGACCAACCCCCACCTGACTACAACCACCTTTCAGGAAGTTCAAGTAGAGAGTGATAAGGTCACCTCTGAGTCTCCTTTTCCTGAAGGCCTCCATCTCCTTTAGCTTTCAAGCCACTTCTTCTGTAAAATTGTTCATGACAATCTTCACCCCATGAAACAGTTCATCCCAATAATTCCAAATGCCTTCATCTGTGAAGAGCCAAGTGTCTGAACAAGTCACCATAGACCTTAGAGGAGTGAGAGCTCAGAAATTCTGGTAGATAACTGAGTACTGAGATTTTCTATATACCAAGAAATGATGCTTTAAGGAAGGGAAGAGAACTTGGCAAGGTGTGATAGACAGGTGTGGGTGCAGCAGGGTACCAGACAATATCTGTTGAAGGGCTAGAGCCTTAAATATAATTAAGTCTGCTCATTTGGCTTAGCAAAAAGAAAACTCATCGATTTTTATTGATAAAAATGCAAATGTGATAATTTGAACTTAAAGGGGAAACATAATGGCACACGCTCATATCTGCATTTATTTTCCATTAGCAAAATGTTAATTAGCCATTAATCATTTGATAATGTATATGTAGCAAAAAGCAGCTCAAAGTCAAATTGTCTAAATAAATAGCACAGTAGCCAGTTGAGGTGAAAAATATAATTATTCTTTTTAAAGAAAAGTAGAGATCATTGTTTCCCCTCATGGAAATTGTAGCTGTGGCATACATACAGTTGCAGTTCTGACACTGGGGATAATGTCCAGGTAGTCAATCTTTTCCTACAAGTGGCTGCAGTTAAGTGGAAGGAACACTGAGACAAACTTACCCATCTCTGCAATCAAACTAGGAGAAAACTGTCCTGGGATTCATTGGACAGTGGAATTTGAAAGCATCACATTCCTGCAAAGGTTCCCTCTGAGCTGGTTTCCTGGTGCAGTGACTTCTGCTCTGAGCTAATTTCTGCTCGGCTCCCACTGCACATTTTTGCATTCATAGGCCCCTGGAGTGCTGTGCAGCCAGACCTGCCAGCATTGCCTGTTTATTTCAGTCTCTGGTATGATATTGAAAGTAACATCTCAGCCTGGAAGTATATTAAATGAAGTCTGAATGCAAATTACTGCCAAACCATCTTTTCCATTTTACAGAAGGTTCTTGTTTGATTGGTTCATTTTACAAGACTTAATTCTGTAGGATGGACTAGGCATTTTTCCATTATAAAAAATCCCTAATAACTAGTTCCGCATCTGAGACAGTGAAGATTAAAATCAGCTATTGAGTAGTATATGAGAAGTAACTATTTTTCATAGGGTTTTTACTGTACATTTGGGATTATGATTTCATATTATGCAAATGAATTTTATGAAACCATAACAGATAAATGTGTACTATTGTTAATACACATTTGCAGCCTAGCATGTGAGGCCTCCAAAAGAGCCATTCTGGTGTCTTCTCTCATTGTGCATTATGAATAATAAACAAAATGTAGTTAGACATATTCTATATTACAGAACAATAATAGTAAAAATTACATCCTGTCATTAATATGCATCAACAGCGTATCCTGGTAGCTCAAAAAGACACCACAATGTGAATGCATGTTAAGGAAAAAGAAAAAGTTGTCTAATTCATAGCAGGCACAGAGACTGTTTGGGACAGCTCTGACTGCTGTACTTGGAGGGAGGGATGGTAAACAAAATCCTTCTTATTCTTCATTTCTTTCAGCCTCACAGTGGCATTGTCTTTGCACTGCAGTCCCTGCCTGCATGTTAGTTCCTGTGTCATATTCTACAAAGTACTTTAATAAGCCTCAAAATAATTGTTCTTATATTTGTTTTCTAAAGAACTTCAAAGAAGCAACTGGTGTGTGAGCAGCCTCACTGCTACTGACGTGCCTTGCCTGGGTGCTCAGCTTTTTAAAAGTTCCACGTGCAATGCTTATGTTGATGAGGCCATTCAGACATGGAATCCCAACTAAATATTCTTTCTTCTTAAATTAGAAATGGAAAAGGAGGTAATTTAGACGTTTTTTCCACTTCAGTCTGATTTTTTCACTATAGGTGCAAAAAAAATTGCTATAAATAAAAGAATGTTTCAACACTTGTTAGTTTTATTCTGCTGTAATGTGCAGACATGCATCCCCCTACCTGTTACCTTTACCTTTGCTTCCATGAAGCCACAGCTTGTCAGCCACAAATCTGTGCCAGCATAATAAACCCAGTACTCCTCTAGTGTCATTATTCATCTTTCTGATATTCTGGAATGGTATCTGGGGCCCTTTATGGGCTTGAAAAATCTGAAAAAACAAAACAAAAGCAACCAGGGAAAAAAATTAAAAAAAAAAAAAAAAAAGGAAAAAAGAAAAAAAAAAATAGTTCAGTAGGGGAATGGAGCTGTTCTGCTGTACCCCAGATGAAATCTTTACTAGGGCACCTCCCAGGTGTTCTGGTACTGAATGAGGCTCATTCTGTCTAGTAGAGCTCCTTCCAGCATAATCCTGTCCATATAAGCTGAAATATTGCAAAGACTTTGAATGTCTGTTATAAGCTGAGTTGACAAGAGGTTCTGGGTTTTATTAATTGAATATAGTAGAGATTTCATTAGAATAGAGTAGATATTTAATTTAACTGGCTTATAACATAACAAGGGGAAAAGATTAACTTAGTTATCAGTTAGAGAAGATTTCATGTCTAGATGTTAAAGGCATGATGTCTAAATTCAAGCAGATAAATACTTGAAATTAAGTCTTCTGTACAATGAAATTTGCCTATCTATAATTCTATAATGCTCTTTTCCTTGTTTTGGTGTTTTTACCCCACTGCAAAAAATATTTGTAAAGGTAATTTCACCTGATGTTTGGAGACTTTAAAGTGCTTTTCTATCCATATGGTTCTTTATGAATAGGTAATTTTTATCCATGCTCTACTCAACTGAATGTTTTTAAGACTGTCTGGTCTCAAAGATGCTTGCTTAAAACTATAATTGCCTTCAAATGACTAACATAAGATTTATTTATTTATCCTTTCAGTACTTTGCAACTTATTTCCATTTTTTCTCCCTCAGTTTTGCCTCCAGTAAAATCCTAAATTTTTCTAGTTTGCTGTGCTATTTGAATTAGACATTTTCACTTATTTGTATAAGTAAGCAGTCTTATAAGTTTGAGACTGTAAATCATTCATCCATTAAAAACTCTATTTCCTCAAATTGCAAGTTTGATTCATTGAGGAAAGAAATAAACCTTGCTGTGGAATAGAATTATGCAATGTCATGGACACATTAACATTTGGATCAAAATTTTACATTGTGTCAGCCAGTAAACAGTAAAATGGTTCAGATTTGCAATAAATAATTGTCTATTAATACCTTGGCGTGGTGTAGCAAATTAAAGTCTCACTTCAGTAAGCACAGATGTAGGTAAGAGCTGGGGCCTAAAGAAAGCAACTGCTATGCAGCATTAGAGAAGAAAGAGCATCATGAAGCATTACTGCATCTTTCCAGGAATGAGAATAATGTACACAGATTTAAACAGTAATAGACGAACGTAGGGGGGAGGTAGGTTGCAAGTGTGGTTGAGTTTAATCAGGCAAGATTTAGAACCATTTGTTTTAGATGCTGTGGCAGGCGCTTCCCTTGCAGAAGATTAAGAGAAGCATTTTAAAATACAGCTTTGTGTGCTGTTGCATACGAAACAGAGCTCATAATTCAGGATGGTCGGGACATTTGATACTCAGGGACCCCCTGGGTCATTATGTTGGGTCCATTCCCGTTGTAGTCAAACAGCCCCAAAAGTATTATCTATTTATTTCTTTTGTTAAGCTGCTGTTTGGCAGCTTGCAGGTTGTTGTCAATTGTCTTGAGATTTTCACAAATTTAATTGCTAACTGAAATTTTGTTGAATTACTTCAGTAACTTCCTGCCCCACAGACTGTGAGCAGATGGTCCTGAATGATCAGTATCTGAAACTCAAAGTTCAGTTTCTCAGTGTGGGTTATTTCTGTGAATGTTTTAACAAGCAGACATGCCACTACTTTAGTGCTGAAATTCAACACAAATGAAAGCATGATAATAGATTATTTTAAAATTTAACTATATATGAACAATTAGGTGTTAGTAATTATTTGGGAACTCTGGTGCATAATGTTTTCTCTCAGCTGTCTCCAGTGATGTCTCCCATGAACCATAATTGTTGTTACTCCAGTTTTGAGCATTTTTTTTCTTTTGTGTTACAAACTCAGCCCATAATCCTGTAACACAATCTAGTTTGTCCATACACTAATGGGAAGGCATTAATCAAAATATTGTTCCCTGTTACATTAACTATAGAGCAATATCTTTTAGAGCAATATATTTTTAGAAGGCATCTTTGAGACTAGATAGTCTTATAAGCATTTGATTGAGCAAAGCACAGATAAAAATTGCCTATTTATAAGAAACCATACAGATAGAAACACAGTATCTCCTATTTCTTATATCTCTTATTTTTTTCCCCTTATTCTCTCATATTTTTAATGGTTTGTTTGTCCACAAGTGTTTGAAAATACACCTCAGTGTGCAGGACTGCAAGTCGTCCATGGTTTGTGCTTGAATGGCTGAGTAATCTCTGTCATTTTCTTTGTCACGTTGTGTTCATGTCCTTGGTGTCTGGAGCACAAGTCAGTGCATTTATAAGCAGAGTACAGGGTCTGTTATTTTGTAGATCTGAAGCTGGTTGTGCTAGCTGCACAAGAAAAGAGCTTAAAAATCTTCCTCCAGTCCAAACAAAATGTGAGTGTCTGCTCTGAGGGAGCACAAGAATGCTCTGCCTTCTGCATTGCCTTGTGCAGTGGGACTGGTGAAAGGGTTATAAGTGTACCCATGAGGAAAATGCCTCTGTGCTTTGGAGCTCCTTGGGTAGACATGAGAGCTTCTTCCTTAGCTCCTCCAGCAGTGTTGTAGCTCTCCTCCAAATCTCTGAGGTTATTAATACAAACCTGAAAATCATCAATCTAATAAAATTCATGTCATTCCTTGGAACAGTTAGACCTCTAACTTCCAATGATTTGCTCTGCTCGTGCAGCGTACTCTGTTGACTTGAGTCCTTGCATAGTTACAGTGAAATAATGCCTGCTATTACATAGTGATCCACAGAGTAACTTCACTGGGAGCAATGGTGATTACAGAGTAAATTGTGTTAATCTTCCCATGCTATTGTTTGGTAGCTGTGTAATTATTCCAGGTCACCTGTGCAAATTAAAGTTGCTTGATAATCTTTCTCTTACTCCCTTGCAACAATTGCCACTTAGAAGATGGATGGTGTCTCAGCAGGGCATGTGGATCCAAGCCTGCCAGAGCCGTGCATTGCTTTCTATATGCAACTCTTATTTTTATGTTATCAGTAGAAAACTGATTAGAGAGACAAAGGTTAAATTTGCCTACATGAACAGCTGCACCTCCAGTTTTTCCTCTTAGAAACTGAGCTTAATATTACATTGAATAGACTTCACTAATATTGCACTGAATAGACTTCATCCTGTTGCTGTGTAGGGACTTCTGAAATGAATTAGGCATCCTGAACTTACTAGCACTCTTATATGTTATGAATTTTGAACAAGAGACACACAAGTTTGGTGAAACAGCAAAAAATCTCGAGTGGGATTTGAAGAAGGCTGTGGCTAAGGCATGTCATAGCAATCAAAAATCAGCCATAAGCCATGGTCAATGAAGTATTGGTTCTGTGGCCAGAGGTTGCAAGTCACCAGAGATGACAAGATGTGACTTTTTGCATAAGCAATAAAGTGTACACATCCACAGTGTAACAAAAAACTGCTAGGGAGATGACATGACATGCCCTCGCATGATTTTCTTTAGTATCAGCCTGAGCTGCTTGCTAGAATACAAAGAATAAATTACATGATACTTAACAAGTTCCCTCATCAGTGCTCCAGCAACCTATGCCACACTATTTAGGCATGCCTTTCCAGTGACACTCCTGTCTCCAATATATCCCACAACATAAAGAAACACACATATCAATGTGCACAGTATCATTCTTGTGTAGAAAATTTCACAGTTCATTTTAAAAAATCAAATATAGGCAGTTTATCTCCTTACTAAACTAATTAAAAATATAGATACAATAAGCCCTCACTGAGTTTTTGACAGGTCATTAAAAGAAACAAAATTGAGTCAAATGCAAGGACTGGTTTCAATATGTAACAGAGTAAAAATATATAAAATGTTGAGGTTGAAGTTAAATTAACACTCATTTTGTGTCCATTGTTTCTCACTCTGGTGTCAGTGTCTGGATTTACATAGTGCAGTTCTCCGAAGGTAAAGGCAGTTTATTCTGTGAAATCGAATATGCCAATTACTGTTTTCTTCTGGCTTTTAAATATACATCCCTAGCAGCAATAGCAGCTGTGTGCATTCCACGCAGTGCCTTCTGGACCAAAAATTTTGACATCATTTTCAATCCTCTGAAATTTTTTTTAGCAATAAATATATACTCTCACCTCTCCAAGTATAGCTTTTAGAAACCACTTTGGTCAAAAGTGCAACAGTGCTTTGGGTAGATCAGCTTAGGGCTTCCAAGCAAGATTAAGATCAAGCATTTTCCTTCTAAAGGAGCTTTAATACTGTGTGATGGGTCTGCACTGGGCTGTCATCCTGGCGTTCCCTTTCTTTCACATGGGAATCCCAGTTCTGAAGGTACTCGTGGTGTATACAGCTTACCCAGGCTCTTTTCAAGGGCAAATAAATATTTCACTTTGTGAGTTATAATAGATCTGACTTCAGAAGGTTAGTTTGGTGCCTGGCTGTGAAATACCCTTCTCCCATTACATTGGCAATGTAAGGAGTTCTCCAACATAACTAAAAAAACCCCGAACAAACTGAAAATGTATGGGTGTAGTCACTGTTAATATTTACCTGTTAACCTTGATTTATGAACAGCATAAAGAATGTCCTGAATACATTTGAATTTCTTTTGAACTACCATTGAGGGGGCTTCAGTAATATTTCCTGCATTGTTTGAAGAAAAGTGGGGGATGCCACTGTGAATGAAAATGCTGCTTCCTAGAATGCTCCAGCTTCCATTTACTGACACCCCACATATATTCATTTGTATATAAGATCCTAGAACAGTGTATAATATAGCTTTCAGCTGAATTGATTTCCAACACAATTTGGCCTGCCTATAAATTGGTAAAAGCTCAGTTTTTATGGATCTAGACTTGAGAGACCTTGTTTCCTGGTGCTGGGAAAGGAGACAGGATCAAAGTTGCATCCTTGCACGGGTGTAAAAAGAGCCCCTCTGCTGAGCCACCAGGATGGGAGAGTATCCCAAGAGGAGGTTTACCTAAGCATATAAGAGTTTCTGCCTTGGTGCTTGTCTGCTTCAGGAGTTCCCCTGCAGCAAGCAAAAATGTGAACTTAGCCCAGATTTTTGTAACACTCCTTGGACAAGCTGCCCAAGGAGCTGCAATGAAGCAGATTAAATGCTATGGAGTCACATTCTTGCTTATTGCTGATTCTCACTATGCAAAAGTGCTCCCAAATGTGTTTCCACAGCACTGAGGCTCCCAGCCCAAAAGAGTCAGGACCATTGACAGTTGTCCTGGCTGTTGTAGCCTTTAGGATTTTCCTGTGCTTGTGCATGTGTACGCTTCAAGAAGCCAGAATCCTGCACCAACCTGTGCCTTAAAAGAAGGGATGAAAGCCTAGAAAACATCTCAGTCAAAAAGTTTAGACACAGTTTTTATAACTTAGTTAATGATCTAGTACAGGAGAGGCCTTAGAAAACATGGAAAATATGTATTAATGCCAGATCTTCCTCATTCTCTATTCTCTTCTACTGCCTCTACATCAGATGAGACTCCTTTTTATCCCTAGCATTAAGTTTTTATCACTTTACTAAAATACTATAAATCAATAAAATAGGGCAGAAAATTGCTTTCTTACATCATTGCACCAACATGCCGCTTGTATGGTCTGGAATGACAATGAGACATCCATCTTTCTGTGCAAAAAAAAAAGCCAGTTCCCAGAACAAAATGCCAAGTGGTATATGGCTAAAAAAATTGCAGACCAAACATTAGCTTCTGCTGAGATGAGAAATACCTACTTCACATTTCTAATTTTTTGAAGATGAAGAGAAAATTCTATTCCCTAAACACAAAATATTGTTTATAAATTAATATCTATATTCTGTCCTAAAACTCACTTCTTAGCCATTCTTCTTCCTGATAATATTTGCTTGGTTCTTATGCCAAGATCTATGAAGACCTTTTTTCTTCTTTTCCTTTTTTTTTTTTTTTTTAATTTTTAAATATACTCACTAGGGGGGATGCTCATAAAATTCAGCCTCAGCCACAATCTGGACTATGGTCTGCCAAGCTCCACATAAATAAATCATCAAGTCATTTTGGCATCTTCTGGGCCAGGAGGAATATCTTCGGGGTAGATTTAAAGAGACATTATCCTGTAAAGTATATCCTTTGTGGAGAAAACTAAGCAGCAGATTAAAGGCTGCTTTGAGTTTCAGATATAGAAATTTTTATAGGTAACAGCGACAAAATACAGGCAAAGACGTTTTCATTCCAAAATTACAACTGTGTTAGCTAATTTTCCCTGCTGCTGTCCCAGCAGAAATTAAATCAAATACCCAAGACCTCAGGGTACTGTGAGAGGGTGATACTGGTGATGCGGATTTTGTGCTAAAATGTCTGCAGAACACACAGCAAGTGGCTGTTTGAGATTTTCTCTTAGCAATCTGACTGCTGAACCAGGGATAAAGCAGCCAAACATTTCTTGGCTTTGCACTTGCTAAAGCCAATCTAAACACTGAGGCACAGGAGCGAGCGCTCCAGCTCCGGAAGAGCAAGCTGGGCCTGGCGTGGTGGTGTGTTGGCCTGTCAGCTGGAGACACCTCGTCCCTCTCCCCCTCCCTCACACCCTGGGGAAACAAAACCTCAGCTCAGTTAAAGAGAGCAGCAGTGTCCTGCAAGGGCCCCAGGCAGGGTTGGCCAGTGGGGCAGGAGCACCAGGAAGGACTTGTGCCCTGCAGCGCAGGCTCAGAGCCGAGTCCTGCTCGGGGACGTCCATGCTGGCTGAGAACGATCTGTGCAGCTGGCCCTGAAACAGAGCTTTGTTCACCTACCCCGTGTGGCGGGCATCACAACAAGGACATGTTAATCAGATAATAGGAGAGAGAAAGCGAGCTCTAGCTGGTTTGTCAAGAGGAGGCCTTGGGCCATAGTCCTATCTGCCATTCACAGGTCACTGAAATCAATGGGGTTGTGACTGCAATTACACCACGGGGAATCTGGATCCTATTATTTGGACTGTGGGAAGTTACAGAACAGTAACAACATGGATGGAAATTGCCTCATTTTAGGTTTTGTTAAAATCCCCAACTGGGGCCAGGTTCATTGACAGGTTCTAAACTGTTCTTGGTTCCTGAGAACATAGGAGAGGTTTGGGTGGGCAGCAGAGATAATTCCGGCAACAATTAGTGTCTTCAGCTGAGTTTTTCTTAATATCACTTTATTCGTAAGGGCTGCAGACAGCCAGGAGGAGTTTGAGTTTCCTGAGCTCATTTGGAGAGTGAAACAAACAGTTATGGGTGCACAGAGATTGTGCTCATGGTGGAACCAGAAATGAAGCGCCCAATCTAGAATGGCATCCATGTGCACATCAGAGTTGCAGCTGAACCACTGACTGCCTGAAGGAAATTCCCCATCTATCTTTTAACTTCTGAAATGCAGAGGAGAGACTTAGCTGCAGAAAATTTGAAATTTAGGAATGATCTTGGGAATTGTGATTGGGCCCCTTGTAAGTAACAGTGACCTCCTGAGAAAAACTGAAAGCTGAAAATCAAATTAAAAATTCAAGGAGTTTCAGGTCATAGCTTCTCACAAAAATATTTTACTAAAACTGTACTTACCACCAATGATAATGGCTAGAGATGCTCTTTTAAAGATCATTTACCTGTTTTGAGTAGTCTAATGATATTGAAAATGGAAAGAAGCCTCAGATACTCTTTCTGGGTTACTAAGAAATTAAATCTTTGGGGTTTGGAACAGTGACAGAAAGTAATTAATGTGCTGTTGGTAGTCTTTGTAGGTATTTCTGAATTGAAAAGAGGCACTCAGAAATACATGCCAGGCAGTTACAGGTTAAGGATCATTTACATAAATTAGCAAATTTGCAAATGAATTCATCTAGTGAAAAGTAAGACACGGGACACTGCATTTTAATAATTGACATTCCACATGAAATGCAATGTTCTTGAGGAGGAAATTGAGCTCCAGTTTGCTATTAGAACCAGCGGAGCAGCAAGAGCTGGAAAGAAATGCCATCTCATATTATGTGAGTTACTGCTCCTGCATAACAACTATCTTCTATTCTGATAGACTTTATTTTAATAAAACTACTACTATGATTTTTACAGGGGTAAAATTCCATCATCTACAACACTAGTCAAGAAACAAAAATGCAAGAAATCTTTGTAATCTGCTTCTAACAGTCAACTAGTAATTAACTGATTTTAAAGTAACCTTTCCTGTTCTATTTGGCAGCCAAATCTCCTTACTCTTCAGTTACACCAAGTATATACATTCTTAGCCCAAATATGCAACACTGACAGAAAATTATAAATTATCTAATTTTTTTGTTCCCTGTCATAACATAGGTTAAATTGCAAAATAAAGATAAGTGATCCACTTAGCTGCTTCCTGCTGTCCTGATCAGTTTAAGAACACATTATGTTGCAAATATTGTTCTTGATACAAAAGTAACGACTTTCATAATGTGTTAGTCAGTCATTCAAAGTCACAATACTTCCATTGTATGCCATAAATACAAATTATATGCTCACAGAGAGTTGAAAGCAAATCTGTCCCTAGAAATGTTTTTCTAGTATACTTTGAAGATTAATTTCAAGCGAACCAAATAATTCTCAAGTGATACACTTTTCCCAAAATCATGCAGAGTAAGTGTGTCTTTTCAGTGAATTCCAGCAAAATTTCCCCTCCCGTAATATTCCTATGATGAAAGTGTTTGTTCTTAATCTGGCTACAACTCTGACATCATTCATTAGGAGTCCTGTGCTAAACTTCCCGAGATGGAAAGATAAAGAAACAAACTGGTGCTACTTGCAAACAGTGTTTGACATTTGGTTGTCCTTACATCCCTTTTACTTCTGTTCTGATACAATTTATTGCAGCAAGCTGGGCAAGCTTACTAAGTTCTCTCCCCCTTCATTTCTCTCCATTTTTAGGAACCTGAGGCATTTTAATTCCTGAATAGATTGAGAAGTCCCTCCAAATGAATCAGCCACATTAATAATATATCTTTATCAAATGATTCAGCTGTTTGAAATACAAAGTTTCTTACCTATGATGAGCTCAGACTCAATAAAATGACACCCTTTCTTTTCAGTATTTTGACACACTGTGGTGCATACTTACATACAGGTAGAGCAGAAACACAGGTTGTAATGAGGCCCTGATAAGGAAAACTTGCTTCCCTCACTGGCACAGGAGCAAATTTATGTAACTCTCATGCCCTTTGGTATGAGGTCTTACTCAGAAGTATTCTCCTGTACTGCTTAACAGACTGAATAAAGAAAGCTTCCATTTTTAACTTCATCCTTCATGACATAAAAATAACTGTCACATATTAATGGGAACCATCATGTGGTGGAATTATTTTACAAGAAAGAAGGCAGCTCTTGGACATTTTTCCCAACTTAGAATATTCTTTCCCCACCAAAGCAGCACTGTAACCTAGGTCAGATAGTCCCTGTGCTGTATCCTATGCAGAGCAGTCCATAGCTTTGCAGAAGTCCATAGCTTCACCAAAGACTTTACCTTTAAGAGTGCAGTAACAGGGTAAATGCTTTGCACCAGGATGTCACTGATGGATCTGAGCAGCTTTTCATGTATGCATGCTGCAAACTCTTTATATTTTTACATTCTAATAACAGTGAACAGCATAAATTATCTCTAATTCTTGATTCTGCAAGGAAGCAGCCATCTGGTCTAATACCACTGTGACAGTGATATAGGACTGAACACTCTGTGCTTGGTCTGCTGCACAGGAAAGGACAATAGGACATATTTTAAAATGTCAGGATACATCAGAACCATATTCAGGAAAGTTTGCATTTATGAAAATTGATAGTATTGGAGATATATCATGATGCAGACCTAATCATGGCTGCTGGTATGGTGAATTAAATTAAGAGCTGATTTGAATTTTTCTAATTAAAGATGTGTTATTCCTTCTCTCCTCATGTTTTCTATTTTGGTAAAAGAAGCTTATTAAACAATTTTCAGGAAAGTTTTGTGATTCAAAATGTTAAGGCTTTAGGGAAAAAAAAAACCCCTAATGTCAGTGGTGCTTTGACTGTCCCAGTGCAGTATTCAATGGACATCTGTATTTGGATATCTGTATTCCAAAAGCACTGCTGGTGTGATTTGCATAATTGTTATTGTAGATGGACTTGGTAAGAAGCATACCCAGGTACTGCAGTGTAGGGTGGCCTGCAGGCACAGCAGTTTAGCAGAGCTGGGTGAGAGAGCCTGCTTTCAATGCCTAAAGCACAAGCACTAGAAATAAAATAAGGACAAAAAGAAACTTGTCTTAATGTGGGAGCATTTTAAAAGTTAACTTAGCATGAATTAGATCAAAACTGATGAAATCATGGTTTGTCCCAACAAACTCACTTCAGCTTTGCTGTAGTATTAAGACAACTAAGTAGCTTGTTTATGTAGCTATTTTGAATAATGCTAGATATTTTCCAAGGCTTCAAGACATCAGGAACTTAGGAGTGTGATTTATAGGCATCACACAGAATGTATTTCCATCATTAGCTGTAATGATTTTAAGAAACTTACTGTATTAGTTGAAAAATAAGCACGGAATCAGCTTTTTCACAGTGTGAATATTTGTTAACCTAGAGAGGTGAAGGTGTTAAAGATTGTAATGGGATTTTTCAAGGGACTTCTTAATTTTATGACCAATAATATAATTTGTAATTTTACATACTAGGAGGGGCCATCAAATTCATACTCGAGGGTGTTGGCTGATCACAGGGATAAGAAAGAGTCATCTCAGCCCTTTTTGCCATGTAGGACCTTGCATAATTAGCCAGCTGTTTTTGTTGAAGCACCTGACCCAGGCCACTGGTGAAATCAGAATTCTGAGCCTGTAGAATAATTGATCTAGTCTGGCCTGGTTTTTATGTTTCCTTGTTTGCTCTTAAGATACATATTCTTGAGATCAAAGATGGGACATTTTTGAGTCTTTCATTTTGCTTTCTGCTTACAAGCATGCCAGAGGTATAAATTATATGAGTCCTTTCAGAAGGTGGCTCTTCTGAGCTTGTGCCAGCAAATTTCCCAGTTAGAATTGTCCAGTGCTATGACTAACTTCAAGGCCATACATAGAGAAGTACTGCTTGCAGGGTGCTGTTCTTAAACATGCTGGTTTTGCTAACTCAGGTTATCAAATGCTAAGGCACACTTGTATTGTTCAATCCCTCTTGCCAGCTCGCCTTCCTACTACCATAACATCTCATAGGTGCTGGAATGGTGCTTTCAGTAACACTTTTTTAGAGGCAAATTCAAACATCATATCATTTATGAAGGGAAAAGTAGCCATAAACAAAAGCATTTTAGCCCAGCTCCTGCTTTTGTAGGGACCATCTTCTGTCATGCTTCTGCTCCACAGCATCAGAAATAGTCTTTGCCTATACTGTAGGTAGAGAGAGCACACCTTCAGAGGTGAGCATGGAATAGTTTGTGAAGGCAGATCTGTCATCATTTTGCACACCACATTTTTGAGAAAAAAAAATGCAAGCTCTGGCTAGAGTCTTGCATTTTGTATGAAGGAAGGGGAAGTTTCTGTGTGCCACAATGAAAACTGTGGAATTGTTAGCACCTGCATGAGTAGTTAGAGGGGAAAGATGAATGGGAAACAAATTGATTTATCTTTGTTTAAAGCTTCATATCTGTGTTTGAGGGAAGGGAAAAAAAAAAAAAGCAATGTTACCTTACAGTCATGATAAAGTTTCTGCAGATATTTCATTTCCCCTGTTAACTATCAGATAGATCATATAAAGCAAAGTTTCTAAAGATGATTTCCTTGGGGGGTTTCTTCTGTTACAATACCAACTGGTTATAACCTTCTAAATTTACACAAACAATAAGAAAGGTTATGAATTCAGTTATTCTATACCTTAACATTACTCTATGCCTTTAACATATGCCAAGAAACCAACTAACTCATTGGTCTTCACTCTTTTCTTGTTTTGCTGTTTTAGAACCAAAGTAAAATCTAATCAAATCTGTCAGGATCCTTGAAATCCTAAACTCAATCTACTTCCTGTTTCTGGCAGAAAAATCAGAAGCAATACTAGTTCTCCAAAGCCCTATCAAATGGTTTCAATACCAAAAGTTTTAAAATGCTGTCTGTGAAGGTAGGAGACAGAAATTTGATAAGAACTTGTCCTTGTCTCCCTGTGTATATTCTTTGATACAAGCATCGGTTTGTAAATGCTGAAATCAGGTTTCAAAAAGTCCATGAGTTTTGAGATTCTTTTCTCCCCTTATATTTTACACAAGCATCCTTTGTGACTAGGCAGTGCACCAAAAGTCATGCCTGAATTTTCTAGGTCATTGTTGCCCCAGAGAGCCATAGGGAAAGCCATGGCCCCCTTCTGGTGCTGCCTTTGCTGGTTTCGGACAACTGTGTGAGCCCATTCAAAATACTGAACTAGCAGAAAACTACCTTGAGAAGAAAAACAATATCTTTTAAATTCATTTTGTGGACTGAATGAGGTTACAGAACAAAAAGGCATGCGGGATGGGAGAAATTAGTGAGTTGTACAACAGTGTCTTTATTGACAGTAACTTTCATCATTTCAGTCATGGAGTTTAGCATGACCCAAGGTGTCTGGAAATGGACAAAGTGTTTTTTGTTAAATGGAATTAGTATTAAGATTTTTTGCTTTGATCTTATCAGGTTTCCTAAGACAAAGAAGATCATGGTTGGTCAGATGAGATCCCTCACTTTCCTTTCCTCTTTTCCCTTGAAAAGCCAAAGCTTGTCATAATGATTTCTACCTGCACCTTGTGCTGTGTTCCCATTTGGGCAAAGAGGCAGTGAATGTGCAACAGTGAGCATTATTTGGGATGAGATATCAAGCCAGGATCTTGATTTTAGATGGAATCAAACCATGTCTGGACAGAAATCCTCCAATATCTGTTAACCAGACTCAGGAAATGCTAATGGAAGTTTACAACAGAGATCCTACTAACAGGTTGCTGTGTAAGCAGGAGAAATCTGTGTTATTTGTCATCAGAACTATTCTACATCTGGATACAAGTTGGAGGTGTTCATCAGCACAAATTCATGGATAGCACTGAACTAAAAATTGGCATTTTTTCCTAGTCTGGAAAGTGCAAAATAGGTTTTATGTGCAATTAATCAGATTTTCTGTAGGCTTAGTTGCAGAAACTCTAAGCATTGTTCACATAAAAGAGTTGTTGAGTAATTTTTGTGATCTGAATATTGTAGGGGGAATTTGAAAATCTCTTAGAAAAGCCATCACTGTAGTAGTTGGAATATTCATTCTCATTTGTTATTTATGTCATAGAAACATGACAAGAAACAAGGAAAGAAGGAAGGAAAAGAGGGAATCAAAGTGAGAAAGAGATGTAAAGAGAAGCTGAGAGAGGGGAGAAAGACAATTTCCATATACTTTCTAGTAGAGCTTTCACTAAAGGATTCATTAGAGTATCACAGGATGAATGTAGAGGATAATTACCTTAGTACAAGCCAAATTCTGCAACATTGCTGTAAGCCCAAAGAAGAAGGCTATGAAATGCTGTGGGTACCTACACACATCAGGACAACTAAATGGGGTTTGGAATCAGAAATGACATGGTTTTTATGATACCCTGTTGTCCTGCTAGCAAGTGCTTTACGGTCCATCAATCAGTCACTCAAGTAGTCAAAATCTTTAACCACATAAAAATCTATTGAGAACAAGTTTTATTTACAATGGTGACCTGGCCAAGAAAACTCACAAACAGCAATATGTAACATCACTACAGACATACAATCACTGTTGTATATTACTAGAAAGCTCCCAAACATATCATGAGACATAAATCAATTATATAAAATACCACAAACATCAAATAAACCAATAAAAAAGGGAAGGTCATAACACAACCAGACATGTCATGAATAACCGCCAGAGATAGCAGCCAGTGTTTCATCCACGGTATGAATAAAACCCCAGAAGATATACAAGCAATTTTTTAGATCCTTTTGTGTTCTGTTAAAAATGTGTTACTATCTTTTGATGTTGTCTATTTTACAACATTACTTCTTTTTATATTTCACTAAGGGCATAAGTTACTTTTAAAGTCTGTACTAATTAAAATTGGGAGGGTTTGTTTGTTTGCAATATAAATGTGCATTTTAGCATGTATGTTTTGATTAACAATTCATTGCATATAGTTCTGTGCTTGCTTATAATTGGCAATAATTTGCATTTACTAATAAAGTTCACAATATTATTAAGTTCAGTATACTTAAAGAAATTGGACAGAGAACACAGTGAGAGGCACAGTTTGGTATCATGTATGTGTCTCCCCTCCCAACACTGCCCTGGATTATGAACATAATTCAAAAGCCCCAATGATTTGAAGAACACTGCCTCCAGGTATCCAGGATCTCTTGGAATGTGCACCAATATTTGTATATTATCAACAAAGAATGCATTCTAAACCATCATTAAACTTGGACCTTAGAGAGTTGAAAGCTTATACATGGAATATATCTGTAATGATTAGGTGAGATGATTGCAATCAATCCATTTTGAACTGCCAGATCATGGATTTTTTAGTGTTTATATTTATATGTCTTATTCCCAGAAGTCCATGTTAAAAGGTGTCCTGTTCCTTTGTACTCAGAACTGCAATATGCATTTATATTTTTGAAAGTGTCACAAGACTTTAACCTTCATAAATTCTGGTTTATTTGATGGTGTTTGACACATGGATTTTCAGATTGCATTCAAAGTAGCTCATCTGTTTTAATGCAATTTAATTACATAAATAATATAGGATATGATAAATTCCAGCCTCTGCTCACTACTCAGAAATATTCAGCATTAGCATCATGTAAATAAGCGTTATCTTCAGTCAACCTTGACAGAAAATGAGATAGCATGTCTCATCATATCCTGTTCTCAAAGGGACATCTGTGAGAAACTCACACCTTAAAAGGTGCTGATGATATTGCCCACCATTTGATGAGACATCAGCGAAACAAACCTGTCTGCTAACTTGGAAACAAGATTTGTGTTTAAAATTTCTTTGTAGCTTAACTGAATGTAATGAATTAAGAAAGTGGGTGAAAACATTTGGTATATTTTTATTTATCCTTTTCCAGATATGAAGCTTTTTCTGCAATTCAGAAGAATAGATCATCCAGACTGTAATCTAGATCCCTTGCTTTTAAACTGATGATTTTGGCTGAAAATCAGATCCCCATCATTTCAGATTAGTCATTCCTGCTTCATTGATAACATATGCACTTAGAAGCAAGTTCTGCACATTAAAAAAAAAAAAAAAAACCTTCTATGCATGCATTTTTCAGATATAGACCCAGCTAGTATATGCTAACACCAAGCAATTTGTTTTGCAGCATGTCACATAATTCTCTTTTTTTTACACCCAATATCTATGATTAAGAAATGTAATACATACTAAGAAAGTCTTAGATAATTTACACTATGCATTAAAGTGTTTTGCATGAGAATATAGTATGATGCAGACAGCATAAGAATTATGTCTTTCATTAAAAGGTTCGCAACTCAGTGTGCTATGATATAACTATAGCAGTTTTTCTGTCTCAGTGAAGGTTTTTTATTTTAAACACTGCCTTGAAGACCAAGGGATGCATATGCAATAGCACTATTTTGGCTATATGTTTTAACTAATATCACCTCGTAGTAATTACACCCTGTCAGTTTACCTGCTGTCCCAGTGTTATGGGTGAACAGCTATGCTGTCACTGTTCTTCATCTCTCTGAATCCTGAAGTAAGCAGTAAAATAAGATGGCATTTTTTTTCATTATTTAACATTTTTTGAAAATCCTTGTTCAAAGCCTGTTTGAAGCAGTTCAGCAAGAATTATATACTTTAAGGTCAGGATAAAAAGAAAACCAATTAAATGGAAGAAATATGATTTTTGACACAGATCCTTTATGTGCAAATTAGGATTTGTATTTGCCACCTAATTTAGAAAACACCAGAGTACAGCTTGCAGGGATGCAAAGTAGGCTTTGGATGCATCCAGCATTTGTGTTTCTTGGGGAATTTAATCAGGGGAGAGGAATGCACTTCACAAGAAGGTTTGTGTTCAGGGTAAAACCTGGCCATTGGTCAGCATGCTTTGTAATATCAGAAAAAACTCACTTTTGGTGTAGACCAGCAGCTTGGAAGCTTCTCTGGCTTGGAGTATATTTGCAGCACGCGTGTGAACTATTCTGCATCCTCTTCTTACCTTCCCTAAATTAATAAATGGCAGCTCTAAGCTGATGAAGCATTTTGATGCTTCTGACTATAAGAATGGTTTACAGGGCAGACAAGGTTTCAGCTCTTTGTTTTTCAGGATCTATTTCAGAGGCACTACAAACCCTGCCTAGAGCCTTACAAGTGTCTTCCACATCTCACATCCACTGAAGTTAAGAACACCCTGCTGGGGCAGTTTCTACCTGTTTTCCCTTTCTTACATTGTCTTCTCATCACTTGTCTACTTAATTTTGTGTTCACTGGTTCTTCATGTCTTTACACTAAATATTTACTTGGAATATGTAGCTATGAAGCTGTTCTTTATTTTCACGGGACAAAATGGAATGTACTTCCTTGAAACATCCAGACATGATAACTTTATCTCAGTAAACAGTGTAGATAGTGTAGATCAATATGATGTGCAGTTGTTTCAGACCCTCCCCAGCTGCACCTAGTTCTATGCATCTACAACATCAGATGGTAAGTGGGGATATTTTATTCCCTGCTCAGTACATTGATTATTATTTCACTTGTGCTGTTTTAAACATAAAATATATTTGAGTTTCTGATCCAGACAAAAATGACAATACCCAAGAATGGTCACTATAAACTAAAATGCAGGAGATTGAGTTTCACTTGATAGTAATTAGTATTAGCTGATATAATAACTAATAACATTTTATCTAAGTAGTAAAAAAGACTGTAATGTGTAGCACTCAAACATAGCTCCTCTATTATGCTGTTTCTGACTAATATAACACATATACTTAATAAATCCAAGGCATTAAAAGAACTTTTTCCATAAGATATTTTGTTAGTATGTGGGCTTTAGTTAAATTTTTCAAGCTGTAGCTAAAAACAAATTGAAGAAGCAGTAAATCATTTGTTGTTTGGCCAGAGCTTACTTGTACCTTGGTGCAGAAGAATAATAATGTTCTCCTTGGAGTGCAAGTCAGCCAACACTGTCCCTCCTCTTGCCCACAGCTGTGGCAGGTTGGAGTCACAGCCCTTAGGAGTTTGGTGGGAGTGAGTTCCCAAAGCAGAGGAGAAAACCTCAAGAGATGTAGAGCTGTAACTAACCCCATGCAACACAGTGTGCTCAGATTAAAGATAGCAACAGGCAGATTTTTGACTACTGTAATGGCCCTTAAGGGTGTAGGCATCTGGATGCCTTTTAATCCATCAGAGTCAATGGTACCATGCCTCAAGACATGAATAGTATAGTACAATTTTGGTCTCTTTCTTCCTACTAACAGCTGAATTCCAGGCCCCTGTAGTGAGGTCCTCACTTGCTGCCTAGTTAATAATTTGCTGCATGAATTACAAACCATCTCATAAATGCTCTGAGGATCTGAAAGAGTGAGAGTGACACTGACTCACCTTTGGAAAATGCGGCACATTGAGCTAAGAATGGAAATTGTTACCATGGCAATTGGTGTGTCCTGGGAGCAGGTGAACTGACAGTGGGCTGTTGCTCCTATTCAAGGAATAGTCTTGTGGGATTTTATTTCTTGCATATCCAGTAGACTCTGATGAATACTGAACCTTCAATCTAGTTTATCATCCTTCAGCTGAGATGTTTGGAGCATGTGAGCCACAGCTGATACTTCACCTACTGTAATTCTCCCAAGAGCAGGACTCCAGACTAGGGCTATACTTGAAATCATTGATCAAAAATTAGGAATTTAAATTAAGGTCAACCCAAGGAAAACTCTCCCTGGATCTTCCTGGGTTCATCTCTACCACACAAGGTCTTAGTGATGCCACTGAGTGTATCTTGCTCTGCAGGAAATTTGCACATGGTCACGAACACTTGTGTGCTGTGACTTTCAGCACAGAAGATTGCTCACAGCAAAAGTCACTGGCAGATGAATTTTGAATGTATGAAGTACTACATGCTATTAATCACTCCTCCTCTCACTTGCCAAATTAACCATCTAAAATGGACAGCCAAATTTATTGGAAACTTCTAATAAATTAATATTTATACCAGGGTTGCCATATACCAGGGATTTTAATATCCCTGGTATATGGCAACCCTGGATGTAGGGACAGACTGGGAAGTGAGAGGCTGGAGAGCAGCGCCATGGAAAGGGACCTGGGGGTCCTGATCAGTGAGTCAGCCAGGAGGGTCAGGTGTGTCCTGGGAGCATCAGGCACAGCTGGGCCAGGGAGGGATTGTCCCGCTCTGCTCTGAGCTGGGGCGGCCTCACCTCGAGTGCCAGCAGAAGTTTTGGGCACCATGAAATGAAAAAGATATTAAACTATTAGAGAGCATCTAAATGAGAACCACTAGGGTGGTGAAGAATCTGGATGGGAAGCCATATGAGGAGCATCTGCAGTCACTTGGTTTGTTCAGCCTGGAGGAGACTGAGGGGAGACCTCACTGCAGTTACAGCTTCCTGTGAGGGGAAGAGGAGGGGCAGCACTGATCTCTTCTTTGTGGCGACAGTGACAGGACCAGGCATTCACCTGGTAAAATGAGGATTTGTGTCTTCAGAACATGCTCTGAATAGTGCATAGGAAGAAATTCATGGGACCATAAGCTGGCAATAAGAGAATAAGCAATGATTCAAGAGGTTCTTATTTAATGGTCACTTCTCATCCTGTATATTATTACTTCATCTTGGAACTTGAGAAAAATGTTGTGGAACTTGTGAAAAATGTCTTGTAAATTTTGTCAATAGCAGCATGCAGTCATATAACGACAGGCTCCTGCAATAGGCATACATGTAAGAGGTTTGGATTTGTTTTATACATACTGCCATTATTCTAGTATTTCTTGCCAAGCTTGGGCTTGTAACCTTGTTAAAGTTGTATCAGAGCAGCTGGGGTGCAAAATTATAGGAATCGTTATACTGAGAGAAAAGGATGCTTTAAGGTATATAATCCACTGAATTTCTCAGGCCAGATTTTGTTGGTATTTGCTATCTGAGGCAATGAGTCAAAAACAGTTGTCAAAGCAGATAAGTGAGTATGAAAAAGTCTTTGTAAATTTTCTCAATATGAAAAAGTCTTCCATGTGTGATTGGGATTTTTTTTTATATAGTTCATGTTTGTTTTTACTGTTTTTAAATATAGTTCATGTTTGTTTTACACATGCAATTTTTATGGCAGTCTGTCTTCTGAAGTCTGACATGACAAAAATTCAGAAACGAGATGAGGATAGGAAAGCCCTAGGGTTATTGGCCTGCATCCTAAGGGCCCAAAATATGACCTTCCTTTTTCTTCAGAACATCTGTTCTTTCCTTGCATAAAGATACATCTTTAAGAGATGCTGTTCATCCTTAAGAAGCTGTATGTGCTCCTGTAATGCAAAAGAGATATATTCTGAAACATCTGCCCTGTGGAAAGATTGTAATGAAATGGCAGTTCATTTGAAAAAATGTAATGAAGTGCCACTGAGATTATACCAGGAGTAGGTTAATATCTTGTGTGCGTACCATCAACGACATACTGTTTACATCCTCAGGAAAACATTTCACACAATTGAAATACAAAATGTCAGAGATTTTCTTTGTTATCCCAGCTAATAGCAAGTTTGTAATACAATGTACACAGATACCAGTGGGTGTAGAGGCTTATTACCTTTGCTAGCAACACCCACAGTTTGCAATTGAGAGAGCAAGTGGTTTTCTCCTTAAAGCTGCAGACCATTATGAAATGTCAGGCTTCCTGCTGGTGCTTTAGGATGGGAACCAGTCACAGAGACTGGAACAAGTAATATAGCTAGCCTAGTTTACAGCATCACTGCCACAAGTGTTTGCTTTTATTTATTAGCATTAGTCACTAAGTTCATATAAAGCCAGTTTCAGTCATCAGTCCAATGCTGAATCAAGAGCTGAAGGTCAAGTGAAAAGAGGCGGTTAAAGGGAATGTGTCCAATGATGTTCTAATTTCAAATGCTCTAACCAAAAGTGATTCAGGTTTTTAGTGTTGCATATTCTCATTCAGCTGGTGCAGAGATGCTGTTGTCTCTATGTGGAAAGTAGCTGCTCAATAGTACCACAGAATCACAGTATAATCTGAGTTGGAAGGAACTCACCAGGATAATCCAAGTCCAGCTCCTGGTCCTGCTCAGGACTGCTCCAAATATCACATCATGTGCCTGAGAGCATTGTCTAAATGCTTCTTGAACTCACAGAATGAAAAAACTCGGTACTGTACTTCTCTTCATCACTATCAAGCTTCTACACACAAAGTACTGCAGAATAGGCCCTTAGCAATGTCTCTTGGATCCCAAGAGGTTTTGAAGGCCTTAAGGTCTTTTAATGCACTTGTCTAGTTGGAAACTGGAACAGAAAATAGTGATAATATAATAGTTCTATGCCTCAGTTTTGCAGCTTGTACATAAATTTGTATGCCCAGGAACTCTCCTAAGAGCTACCTTACACCTCTAAGGAATTCAAAATACACTCTTATAATTTGGTCCCCTATCTACAGGTAGGCCCATTTTATAATGTCAGGAATTAACCAATTACTTTCTATAAATATGCATAAATTTTTTAGACAGGAATTGTTGTTATGATTAAAATTCACATAAAAAGGTGACATTGCAGGATACTGAATGTAGCTATGTGATATGTGCATAATCATGGCACTTTTAAAGCCAATGGGAGTCTTTGACATCAGTAAACTCGTAATATTAATTGTTTTAGCAGTAATTAAATGCTTAATTAAAGACTTCTTGAAAAATTTAATCTTTACTTTTGGATTTTTTGTTGATTTTTTTCATAATTATCCATCTTAACATGAACTGAGAATGCTTTTTAGCAACACAAAATATTTGAGTTCAGCAGTGTCTTATTTTCAATATACAAGCCCAAGTTACCAGCTTCTGGAAACTAAAAAATTTCAATTCATGGAACTACCCTGGTAGTTCCACAGTAAATATACCTGTGTGTTGGCAGAGGAACATGGTCCCAGACTACTGAGGGTGAAAGTACATTTTCTATTGCTACTGAGAAAAAAATTGAGACTCAAAGCCTTGCATCCTCTAAGGTGCATAGGAAAATTCCCATAAAGTTTAACAGTGAAGGGTGTATCCACATACCTAATCTAAACTGTAGCCTCTGACATCATCTACAGAGATGGAAAGTACCTTAGAGTGAAATCTATACTTATTTTGCCATATACTTAAAATTTATATGCAAAACATACTGATCTTAAGTGAAATATGTTCTTTCATAAATTTGATTTTACTCCACTACCATTGAAACATCCATTTCAGCAGCAATGTACAGACCCATTACCTAATAAGCAATTTCTAGGCACCCTGTAATAAATTTTGCACATTCCTAATACTTCAATATTTCTGGCACTGCTCTCCTTGTGTGAGAAAATACAATGTCTGCTCATATTTTAAAATAGTGTAATTTACTAAATGTGTGGAGTGAAGAATGTTTATTGTTAATATTTAAATTGGCTTAAAGAAGAGCAGAGAAAGACAGTTTTATGTTAGCATCTTTTTTTCCCATGATACTACAAGGTAGTGGTTGTAGCCATGTGATCAGCATAAGCATGACCCTTCCAAAAGAGGCTGCTGGCCTTAGGAGCACCTCTTGCCAGAGAAATTATAGAAGCCTGGATGGCCAACAGTATCAAGAAATAATTGCAACTTTATCAGACTGATTTCAAGTAAGTGCTGTCACTGCCTGAATCTCGTGATAAATTGCATTGATCATGTAGGTCACAGAACCCCTATCAGTATCAAAGGAAAGACATTACAGTTTGACAGTGGTGTCTCCATTGTCAACTTCTGGAAGTATTGTACTGCACTACATTGAATGGCTCATTTAATAACTATTTATAAATTAAACAAGCAGAAAAATTATTCCTAGCAACATAAAATGCTTGAGAGAATTTTTAGTTTTGAGAGACATTAAAAATTAGGTATAAGTTTGAACTTTTGATGCTGCTGTAATGTTGGCCAATGACATTGTAAATAATGAATAGTGGATGTGTGCTCTAGATGGTAATATCAGGCTCAATTATTTTAGGAACACCCATTTTTATGGGAGGATAACATGCTGTATATATCATGGTTAATAGGAGTTACAGAGGAGTTTCCACAAGACATGTGGAAAACCTGACTTCAAAACCATCAGGAGTTTTCCATATTATAGCGAGACTGATCCAATATTCACTTCTTAGCTGTGTTTTAGGGTCACTTATAAAGCTTTGAGATTGAACCTCCAGTTCTAATATTTCATTTCAATGGTATATCGGCAGGTTGTCACACTGCATGCTGCTATATACAGGCAATATGTTATGTGATGGTACTTAATTAATTTTAAACAAAAGGTGGAGCTCACAGTAGTCACAGGCCAGAGAGGTTTTAAGCCTTAAGCCTTGAGGAAACCTTTTGTCATCTCTTCTGGTTCAAACAGCTAGCCAAAATCATGATTTTTAGTTATTCTTAAGAGGCAAATTCATGATCAAGACAGAAAATTTAATTTGGAAACTTCTACTTTCTTAATATGAGAATGTGATTTATAAGAGCATGATGGAAAAAGAATTTTTGTTTAAAATTAGAGTGAAATGAGGGTAAGTTTTTTAATTTGTCTAGCAACCTTTGTTTCTTCTATACTTAGTACTGACATGTAGAGAATAGACTGCTATGAACACAAATCTGTAACTAGAAATTGACTCCTCATAGGGAAAAATCCATTATCCATGTTGCTTGGACTTATTGGGCCTAAGAAACCAGAAAAGTTTGTGTATTTTGAGACAGTTTCCCCCCACACCTTTTTATAATTGATTCCACTCTGAGTCTTAAGAAATCTGGATTTTAGTGCTCGGCCCCATCTCAGCCAGCTTCAATGAGGAGAGCTGGGAATTCAAAATAAAGTGTCTCATAGGTTATGTCTGCTAACAAATTTCCACTAATTGACATCAAACTGGTTAATTTCCATATAATAAGTGTTGATTGATTCAAGGGCTTGATTCAGCTGGCCAAGACTGTCCTTACAATGATCACTTATGGGCTACCTTTTTGGAACACAGTGGAATATTTAATGTCTTGCCAGATTTGAAGGATGCTGGGAGTTGGAACAATGTTTTTAATCTTGGCTACTAATTACGTGGCAAAGGTATAAACTGGGCTTTGCAAATCATTATTTCCATTAGAAAGGTGTTGGAAGCAATTCCACTGAGGGCTTCCCTCCTATTTATGCAGCTGTTATTCCCATGAGAGGAGGCCATTGCAGTCATGGCTGAAACATGGGCTTCTGTTCTGTTTCCACAGCACTTGGAAGAAAAACAAAACAGGACTAATGAAAAACACACACGGGAAATGCTTTATTATTTCATCATCCTCACCTACTGAGATCTGGCACCACTCTGTGTTTAGGAAGAACTTCTCCCGCCCTCTCTCTCTCGCGCGCAGTGTGGTTGTATAAGGCTGACACTCTGTCATTTCCTGTCAGATCATTTCAGAGGAATTTGCTCTTATTTCCTCCCAGCCTCATCCCCTCCTCCTGGCCTCAGCCTTGGCTGCGTGCCCCAGCAGCCATGCCGTGTTTACTTAACCGCATGGAGCGCTGGGCTGCCCGGGCTGCGAGCGCTGGGGCACCGCGCACACACGCACGTCAGGAGCTCGCTCATGGGGGCTCACCGCCACACTCAGGAAATACACAACTCTTTTGTGAACAAAACATGCAGGGCCAAAGCCAAACCTTATACAGGTCTTTCTAGGCTGTAGGTGAGTGAGTTCTAGATGTGGAAAAAAATACTGGATTTTTTTTTGGCCCACAAGTGTCCATGTAAATTCTCTTGGAAATGGCATTGTTTGTCCTTTCAAGAGCTCAAATTAGGGCATTTTCTGAACTTATCTGTGTGCCGTGGAATTCATAGTACATGACCATGAGTTAATTCAGCATTCAAGTTATCTGTTAGCATTAGCCAAACGTATCTGGCTCCAATAGGTGCTCCTGCTAGGTTGCATATATAAGTGATTACTAGTTTTTCTGCTCTGGCACGCTGAACAGGTTTGCTAAAATGTCTATGTTTTATAAATGGTATAAAACTATTTTAGCACCCAACAATGGTGTGAAAATAAACCATGCAGAAACAGGGCATTTATACTTGAATGATGTGTGAGCTTTTCAGTGGGTAAAGTGGTCACAGTTCATTGTTTAAAAAAAAAGTAGTCAAGTCACTAATAGTCTCCACAGCAAGATTTATAGCAATGGAGAAAAAGAGCTAAGTAAACTATCTGACTGAGAAGTCATTTCTTCCTTCCTTGGCAGCATAGGATTTGTTTAAATGCTGTTAGGAGAAGGCTAATTAAAACAATTTTGCCAGAAGTCTGGGAGATTGCTAAATACAACACCAGCTCAGTGCTCTTGATCCAGAATGACAACTTTTTTCTAAAATTAACTAGAAGTTTCTCTCAGATACAGAAAATTAGAAGTCAGAGAGAGAAATACCTTCCTCTGACACAGTTAAGACAATAACCATTATTTTGAGTAGCAGTCATAAAATAAATGATATTTGACATTTTATGACAACATTTAAATTTTATTTAATATTACTGCTGATATTTATTTAATTTAAAGCTAATGGGCTATCTGCCAGGCCAGAGCAAGAATGAATACTTTTCATACCACTTATGACAGAATTTTCTTGTCCAGAATACTGTCAGAGTTTAGAGCAAAATCATGCAATCATAATCTGTATAATTTGGGGGTTTTAATCCATTATCGGGGGTCTTAATCCATTATCTGGAATTAATGTTTAGTCCATATCCTTTCGTAATCAGATACTATATTAGGTGAATTGCAGTTCTTTGTTTTATGGTTCAGATAATTTTTGTTTTCTCAGTTCCACTGTTCATTTAGTAAAGAAATAATATATTTAATATAAACATACAAAAATATAATACAATAATACAAACAAGAAAATAGCAAGATTGACTTCCATTTGCTGTATATCCACAGTATTTAGCCCTACAACTCAAAATTTTGCAATCTAATATTAACACAACTTTTAGAATTTTCCGGTTTCTAAATTTATGGAATGAAATGTAAGTTAGAGAAACCCTCAATTCCCTGTTAAAATTAACTCTTGGTATTAGGAAGTATGTCCATATGTCTGAAAGTCTATTATTAACTTTGCAAAGCAGCTATGTCAGGTGGGCAAAGGTCTTTCTTCAAGTAAACCAACCTACCAAATAAGATACTTTAATTTTCCCATAATTATAGGAATGCTTTCTTTTTATTTTCCAATTTGAATCATATTTTTATGATTAAGTTAGTGGTACTCGTGTACAGTTGTTAGTTTGTTTTCAGGATCATCACTGCACACTTTTTGCTTTCTAAACTTTATTTATATTCCTATATTTCTAGGTCCTTCACAGTGATGACTGACCCAGACAAAAAGTAATATCAGTAGAGGCATTTCAAACCAAAAGAAAGTTTAATGTGGTTTCGATCTAAATGTTTTTCCAGAAAAAGAAAATCCAAAGGATGCAAGAGTAGCTTGCTATTTGTAGTAAAAAAATATGGAACATTTTTCACAACTGCTGACATCTCATTTGAACATGATCCTGCTTGCAACCACCAACAATAAAAATATTAATTACTCATTTCTTATATATATTCAGTTCTTTTTAACTCTGGTGAGTTTACTAGGTACATTTTCTGATAAGTATTCATTATGTGTTACTCCAAGTCTGAGCTCTGTTTCCTAGGGGTAATTGGGCAGGGTGTATGGCTCACTGTCAGCTCTTGAAATTTGATGTTTTCTTCTTGCTGGAGCAATCTGTGAGAAGGAAGGCAACTGGTTATTGGTGCTGGGAGCTACTCAGGCTATCACAACCCAGAAAATTAGGAAAAGTCCACTTAAGATGAGTCCTACTGCAAAGCAAGAATGTCCATGGAGTTTTTAGCAGATCCTTATCCAATCTGTTCTTAAAGGCTTGCATGGGTGGAAACTTCTTACCTGCAGATTACACAGAAGCCTAAAAACCTGTTTAATCACTCTAAGATACAATACTCTATGAAATACCAATGTTTGGAAGGAGAGAATAATTGAGGGTTTCCAGACTGAAATAGATTGATTTCCAGAGTGAAATAGATTGATTCCAGATTGAGACTTTGCCAAATTTGCCAGAAAAGTACTCTTGCTCACCACCAGTGACTAGATCCTCTGAAACTGTAAGAAAATGGACCCAAAGGAAGGTGGAATGGAAACCTAGTGCTGAAGATCAATAACAAAGTAGTTTCAAGTAAGTGTACTCAGAAAGGAAAAAAAGCTCATCCTGAGGCAATAAGCCTAGAAAAAAATATCTCGCCTAGGTCTGTAGTGCCTCTTATTCTTTTGAAGCCTCTGAAGAGCACAGCTGAGTTGAAAGAGGATCTCTTGCAACTTTCTGTAGTAACGTCTCACGTGGTGGTTTTTTTCTATTCTGGGAACTATAACTAAACTATTTTAGCAGAAAAGACATATACACTTATCATGACAGGCTTTATGACAGGTTTTATGACTTATTAACCAGCAGCAACAGAATGACTGAGACAGCATCTACAGCAGCAGAAAAATTGGAAGATGGCTCTACTGGGAATACTTTTTTGTGATCTAGTATTTTCCAAGGGAACGTTATGAGACACAGGGAGGAATTTCATGTCTATTTTGATGCACAGCCTGTAGATAAAATCTGGTATTGTACTGCTATATTACAAGTATTTTATTATGATTCTAAAACCCTCAGTCAGTATATATCTGCATGGATAGGGCAGAAAGTAACTCTAACAGTAATTGTTCACCTAAGAGTGACCTAAGAGTCAAAAAAATAGTCAGAAAAAGTTTCTCCTCTGAACTCATATCCAGAAATAAGAGGTTCTATTAGACCTGACTTTAAACAGAATTCAGAAGTAGAAATATTGTTGAAATGCATGCCTTGACAAAGTTTGAAAAGAAGTGAAAATGCACATTCAGACAGCAACGCTGAAATCATATCATATGCAGCTAGGAAGAAATTATGAAAACTGTTCTCTCCTGAATAAATATTAAGGTTCCTGGACAACAAATATGATTACTTTGATAGTACACTCTGAGTCCAGTCATCCAGCTGAGCTCTGCCTCTTAGATGTGCTGAGATTGCCTTGGAAGCATTATAGTGGCCAAGCGGAGGAGGCATGGTGTCCTCCCTGTGTGAATGGGGCTGCTGTGAACAAGGTGTGCCTGGAGATGAAGATTGCTGTTGGATGATCAGGAGCAGCATACTTGTGTGGATGAGGTCCAACATACTCTCAGAATAGTTTTGTCTTAATAAACTGGGCTTATGCGTTTCAGCACTCCTGAGATACTTAAAAACACATTTCTATAAGCCCCAAGGAGATACGAGTAAAAAATTACAGACTGTGGAGCAAAAAGACCAGGATTAAGAGGTCGATCAGTCCACAGAAGGAAATGTCACCTATGCTGCTACCAAAGCATTAACAATGTCCTGTCTAGAGAACCCAAACACACCTAAATCTTTCTCTCTGATCCTTGTGGAGAATTTTAAGTAATATGATAACTTAATGGTGAGTTTAATAAAGGTATTGCATTTATGCAAGTAAAAGTTCCAAATGAGCAAAATGCAGCATTTCTATTTGAGGGCTCTTCAAATGCCACTTCTTAATTTGCAGGGAAAGTCTGTGGAGCAAGAAGACCCAGTGAAGATGATGTGTTATCAAAAGCTGAAGGCAGGGCAGGAGTGACCCAGGCTTTAAGTCAGGAGAGATGCAGATGTACAATCAGTCCTCTTCAGAGAAGTATTCAGGTCATTTTGCCAAAACTGAATATCAGAATTTGATTTCTTTCTATTCCTATGTTCTGACAGTGTGCTAAGTACCACAAAAGAGAAAGCCTCTGTTTTGAGAGACTTCCAAAATAAATATTACTTTTTTTTTTTTCCCAGAGTTTGGCCCAATGCCCATTAGTAGCCAAACTGTGATAGTCCTAGACATAATGACATACTGTGCTCATTTTCCTCTGAGAGAGATGACTGATGATAACTCTTATGAAGAATTTCTGCTCTCTTACATGGGGACACGTACACGCACAGACTGCAGGGCCACGTGTCATTTGAGAAACAAGCATGCGTTCAGAATCTTTCAATGCTGAGTTGCTTGCGTTAATGACCTGAATTTGCTGGTAATATTCACATGTATAAAACTCACCAGGAAATAATTGGGAACCCAAGATAAAATCTTGATCCCATTGGAGTTCAGAGGAATTTTCTTTTGAATTAGAATTTGGCTAGGTAAAGAGTGGTCAGTTTTTTGTTCTAATTCTGTGCTGCCTATGTCCAAAACCTACAGCTGTCCTATGGAACTATCTTCTGTCTGCTCATTCAATATAACTTCCAAATGAAACCTTAGCAAAGCAATTATAAAAAGTAAAGCTTCGCATTATTCCACAAGAATTAACAGAAATGTATCATTGTAATGGGGAATGAGAATCCAGACTTGAGTATTTACAGGAAGTTGAGTTCCATGCTTATCTTTATGCAATATAATAATCTGCTATGACCTTACCTAGTAAGATTTTTAGAGCACATATAAGCAGGTATGTTTCCTCTATACCTTCAATCAGGGAAACTGGCAGATATTTTTAATGTGTTTTGCTTTTTTAGGTTTGAATAGGGTCTTGTTTATGTGAAATCTGGCTTGAATTCAAGTTAAAACATTGTTTGCTTTCTTTTTTTGTCTTCCTGCTCTTAACTATTTCTTTGCAGTGTGAAAATACCACAGTCTATGGTTGATGTCTTCATCACAGTGGAATGCTTTTAAACTTAATGAAGAGCTGCAATAAATCAGTAGACTTCATTCTGCTTTCTGTCATCAACACATACATACCTTCTTAGCTATTAATTCCCTCAGAGATTATTAGAAGTCAATAAGACACGTTAAAAATAATTACTATTAACTTTAAAAAGGATTGTACCTGGTGTCATAGCTGCTACCTATCTTGTCTCCAGTGAAATGACATTTGTACATTGTTCATTTCTGACCTCCTCAGAAAAAAAAAAAAAGACATAACTTAAACCATTTTGTCACATCCTTGCTTCAGGATACTGAATTTAAGGATGTGCATTTTGTGCAGAGCTAGGGCTTAAGTGGATGACTCGTCAAGGTCATTGACAAGCAAGGACTTCATGTCATTCCATGTTTGCCTGGTACCTACCCCAATGCACTCAAATACTGCATGACTCTATTAATGACCATTAAAATATCATCTCGATTTATACTTTCTGATGTTTCTTAGTTCTAGATGTGGCAAAATATTCCAAGGGTAAAGCTTTTCCTCCCTTCAGTTAGGGGTTCAAAGTTTTTTACCCAAAACCCATAGTGTGTCAGGGCCACGAGGGCACTGCTGGGTCTGCCTGCCCTGCCTGGCGCGCAGCCCAGGTCCCCATGCCGGCCCCAGCAGTGCCACAGCTCCCGTGGCAGAGCCCTTCTGCCGCCCCACATCCCAGCACGGCCTCCACCTGGGGAGCTGCCCGGGGCTGGGCTGCCCCCATGCCCCGCAGTGCCCTGCTCCCGGCCACGGCGGGAGCCCCCGGGGCCCTGATGCTGCCACCCCACGCGTGTGCCACCCGCACAGCTGCACACAGCTGCACACAGCTGCACACAGCCGCACACAGCTGCCGTTCCCCGGGGTGGCTGGGCAGCGCTGCTGGGCTCTGTGGGCCGGTGTGAGAATATTGCTTCTCTTCTCATCAGTGGCAAAAACCAGGCAAAAATAGTTCAAACCCAGAGCCTAGTGTTTACTTCGCTGAACTTGGAAAATTTTCATTCAAATTATAATTTTTCAGTCTTCTCTCTATGGTCGTGCAAAACCAAATCAAATGTGGTTCTGTCTTTTCCGAGATGCAGCCTTTTGAAAAACTGAGAGGTGTGGATCTGCTAGGAGCCAGGAGCTGGGCAAGGGATTCTGCAGCTAGTGTTAATTCTCAGAATTTTGGATTTAATATTGTTGAAAAGGTTTTGGTCATTTTCTGGGCAAATGTACAAGTCAATTCCTTTACTATTTGAGTTTGGTTTTCCTTATTTTCCCTGCCAACATAGCTAAATCATAATTAAATGTATGGTACCTGAAACATGTCTTTTAAAGTGCGGAGAGCAATGAATAGGGCAGGTTGCTACATTTTGTTTCAGATTTTGCCTCCTAAAGATAACAAGGAAACTAATAAAAGGGCAAGATATTTGTGAAAACAACTCAAAAAGCCAAACTATGAGAGTGAATTCCTTATGACAGAGAAATTTTTCCAATATATTTGCTTATAGGATTGTCCCTAACCAAGGCTACTATCTTAGTATGGAGGTTACTATGGAAACAGTGAAACAGGGTTTCACAGATTTCTTGATTGCCCTTCTCAGGCTTTATTATATTTCTTGTTGAAAAATAAATTTTGAAACCTCTCAAAATAAACAAGTCTCTCTTGTGTGCAATGGGTATTTAGGTTAGTAAATGACTTATTGACATCTTACAACATGTCAGAAGTCAATTTAATGGTTTCTTTTCCATAAGGAAATAACATATCTTATGAGATTTTTGGTTTAGAATGAGGTTGATATGACTTAGTATTTAATGCCATTTAGTATTCAATTTTTCTGTCTTTGGGCCACGAGTAATAAACCTGTAGTAGAAAGACAGCTGACTGGTAGGCCACATAAGATAGAAAACCAGTTAATAAAACTTGAATTAAAAGCATTTTTTTAAAGAATAAATATTTAAAATACTTGTTTATAAGAAACATGCTGAGCATGACACCATATGCTCTGGGATATCCCTTGGGTCAGCTGTGGTCCGATGTCCTGGCCATGTCCCCAACTAATTGCTCACCTCCAGCCAACTGGGGTGAGGTGGGTGAGAAGCCAAAAAGGCCTTGACTCTGTAAGCCCTGCTCAGCAGTAACTAGAACATCCCTGTGTTATCAACACTGTTTTCAGCACAAATGCAACCCGCAGCCCAACAGCAGCTACTGTAAAGTAACGTTATCCCATCCAAAACCGGCACACATTTATATTGTAACTGTTTCCCTGAGAATGACACAGGAGCAATGTCCACAAGACATGTTCCACCCATGAAATGGGGTGCCCCTCAGCAGATTCTGCAGTAGTTCAGCTCATGTCCAGGAAACTGCTCTGCTTTCTTCACTAGAAGCAGATGCTTTTTAGATCAGATTGAATTAAGACCTAAGTCAGTACCTTTGTGCTTCAACTCTCCAGTGGTGACCTTAGAATTGAAAGTTGATTGGAAACAACTCTTTCTGTCTCTCCTGGTTAAAAATAAATGTTCAATATTAATTTGCAGTAAGAAAGACAGTTTGTTTAAGTGTTGAGACAGCCTCTACTGAAAGCCATAGTTTATTGTTTTATTCCCAATCTGAGCAGATGTTCCCCTTCTTCTGTGGCAATAAAATACAGGCTGTGGAGCAGCCAGTGCTGGCCTTTTCTTGGTGTGGTTTAGAAGCAGTTTGGGAAATTGGACTTTTTGCTTAGTCCTTTTCTTTACGGTGCTCTGGAATCATATGGCATCAGGACAGTCAAGCAGTGGAGAAGCTGGGCAGACCCTGTATAGGCTCCATTCACAGAGGTTTTAAAACCAGCCCTGAGTAATTTGGTCTGACCTCAGAGCTCATCCTGCTTTGAGAAGTTTGCACTAGAGACCTCCTGAGGTTGCCTGCATTATCTCGTGTTCCTGTTTCTGGAGGAATCCCTCCCAAAATGGTCACTTGTACTAATTCAAGCTACAGCTTTTCTTAGGAGATTATTAATATATCTGATCCACTCCCTTTTCCCTTGCATTGACATTGGAAGTCTTCTAAAAGATGATTGGCCTTTGAGAATAACAGGAGCAGGTCATTCCTTTCTGTACTTTGAAGTCCTGCTCCAGAAAAGAAGTACTGCTTCAAGAGCTTTGAGATAGGAAAAGCAGCAGAGTGTTGGATTAATGCACAACGTTTCAAGCACTTTCCTCAGCCATGCTGTGCTCATTGTAGTTGAAGACAGGAGCTGAGGAAGGTCGCTGAATTTCCCAACAGATTGGGCCTGCACTACAGTTTGGGAATTTCTCTAGTAGATTTGTGTTACCCAAGTGATGAGTGTGAGGAATGTCAGCTGTCCTGTAATGCAGCTGAATTGAAAACACTTTTTCATATAAGGAAATACTCAGCAAAAACCTCCCCCTAAAAGGCTCATCTTTGAAATGCCTACCAATCTTGCTTTTGCAGATGTACAATCTAATGCATAGGCTAAAAGATTTCCAATTGTCTCTGCTGTTAATATATGATATCTATTTGTTATATTTTGCCTTGGGCTTAACCTGTTTTCTCTGAAGTACATCCAAATCAGATAGTCTAAATTCATTTTGGAGCTGGAGGTTTACACTTTATATATCCTAACTTAGAGATACATCAGTTTCTTGAAAGTTGAGCTTGACTCTCTTCCTGTGGGCACTGAACCAGCTGTGTATCTAACTGCTGACTATACTGAACAATTGCATTGCTCTTATGCCTAAATTGCTCCTAGAGGCCTATTTTAGCCTGATAAAAATTATAAATTAATAAATTAAACTGTGTTTCAATATTCAGCATTTTACTACTGCTAATAATTTAGGAGTTGATTTCCTTTGCCTATTTTATTAATGTATTTATAGTACGCAAGGAATATGCAGAGGTTTAATTACTTTTTATTTTCAGTGCTTACAGAAATTAAATTTTTTCACTGGGCAAAATTCAGGTCTCAGAACAGGATTTAACTTAAATTTACCCTTGGTGGTGTCTGCAGGAAAAGCCTGCTATGATAGTCCTGTTTTCTTATTTGGTTTAAGTGTTTTAAAAAGCTGAACTGAAAATTTTTAAGTATTAGGTAATCCTTCAGGGTGTCTAACAGAATCTGAGCAGTTTTTTGAGGAATACAGATAAACAAGAATGTCTTGAAAATTTATTAGGTGTAGTTGCTCTTTTAGACAAGTGCAAAAAAGAACTAAAAAAGAAACAGTCAATTTGTCAAAACCAGCCTTGTTTGAAATATATGCAACACAAACTGTAGAAACTTCTTGTGTTGCAGAGGAGAAGAAGTGCTGAACAGAAAAGTTTAGCTCTTATCACAGACATCATTTGAACCCATCTTTTATAGTGCCATAGGTACACACTTTACACACTTTACAGGGTTATAAAAAGTCAAGGTACTTACCCTGGTGGGTTTACAACACACAACCATGAGGTTAAGTGCTTTGATGGATCAGGCCCTTAACAAGAACAAACTCAAAGTGAAACAAAGTAAGAAGATGTGAGGTCATTAAATGGAGAACAATGACATTGTATTTATTCCCTGCGTGACAGGGGCTCTCTGCCCCAGAGGGCCATGGCTGGGGGACAGGCCTCTGGTCCTCCAGGTGCTCCAGACACATCTTTTTATTTCAAGTATCTTTCAGCTATAGAACAGTAAGAGGCTTCTTTGAAGAGCATGTGACAAAACATAAAGGAAGTTTTTTTTTCTTTAAACAGGGAAACATCTAGCTCAAGTAGAAGGTAAAACATTGTAGAAAGAGAAATACAAGCTTAGCTGAAAAGGGAAAAAGCTAATAAAGTAACATAGTTTGTGCTTTTTCAGATATTCATGGACAGAATTACTGCAGACCCAGTATATTTTTTCATGGAACAGACTGCAAAATTGGAAAGTGTGGGTTTGCACAGTTTACAAAGGGAAAAAAAACCCTGCATATCTTTTACCTGTGCATCCACGTACATGGTCTCTGTCCTCTGATCATTTTTCAGCCAAGTAAAACACAAATGCAAGAGTGAAGGGGAAAGTTAATAATCACAGAGAAAGTCATGTTCCCTGTGTGCCATGACAGCCAGAGCATGAATTATGTGCTGCCCAGCCCTTCTCCAAACTGGGACAAATAATGTTCCAACAGCAAATGGACTTTTCAAGGATATGCTCTCAAAGCAGACCTGTGTCTCTTCAACTTCATCCTTCTGACCAAAAGACTGGTATCAGATGCATCTGTTTCTTGGTAAAATTTATACCTTAGCAATGAACAGCAAAGGCATTAACATTTGGGTGAAGTTATTTTGCAACTGTTTTCTCCAGCTGGCAATTAATCTCCTGATATTTCTCAGGTACCACCCTAAAAACAATAGGAATGTCATTATGTAATACAATGGGGCTGATTGTGATGGAGATTTCCTTATGTTCCTTATAAAATCAAAGTGAAGAATAAAAGTGATGGCGGGCTTCATTATACAGGCATCCAAAATTACACATGACCAAACTTCAGGTATCCAAAATGTACATGTGACCAGTCCCTTATGCTGTCACCCTCTCAAGAGCTGAGAAGACTGTTAGAACAGCCTCTTTGAGTAAAATATAGAAAACAATGAAAGTAGGCTGACTAGCATAATGAAATCATGTGTGCTGTATTTCATACTGCCAGAACAAAAAATGTTTTCAATCACAGCACATGAATGATGGATATGTGTGTTGGGCCTTGTCAGAGTCCTGGGTCTGCTTACAGAGCCATTAACCAATTTGCTGGTTGAAACCATAGCTGCTGAAGTAAAACCTTAATTCAAAGCAAATGAATTCCCAAATCCTCTGGCTGTAAGTCCCAGACGGGTAATTGTATTTTAGTAACAGAAGAGATCTAGAGACTAGATTTTTAAGTCAATACACTGAGGAAAAACATGAGTGTAATGGCTGTCCAATGAACTCTTCCTCCAGAACACTCCTGCTTTTGCAGGTAGCTGATCTTCTTGAAAACAGGCAACTAATATGCATCTCAGCTATTCACTGTTCTGAAAACATATTACTCAACAAAATGCAATTCAGAGATTGAAATGGCCCTAGCATAAGTAGTAAAAACCATTCATGGGTGACAGGGGCATTTTTGGATCTCCAAGCCAGGCAGCTTACACAAAAGAAGAAGCTGGCCAATTACATGGAAACCAAAAGCAGAAGAAAATCTTAATGTGCTGTCCCATTAAATTAAGGTATATCTCATAACGGTGATGATGAACGTTTGATAGCCACAGTCAGGGAAACATGGTGCAAATCCAGCTTTCCTGATCATGGTGGAGGCTGGCACAGGCACACACCAGAGAGGCTCTTAGGCCAGGTTAAGGGTCACTGTAGACACTTAGTTCAGTGCACAAGACGGACACAACTGTCACCCTGTGGCAAACTTGCAGGGGTTTGAAACACGAGAGTCTGTTGCACAAGGAAAAAAAGAGATAGCAGCTGCTGGGAAAACAGCACTGTAAGAGCACACAATAAAGCAAAGCATCTCCAAATGTTCTAGCATCATCTGTGGAACTAAATTCAGCTCTGACAGCTTATGGAGCACCATGTGTATTCATTGAACATGTTGATTATCACAGATTTGTTACTCTCAGTTTCAAGAGCAGTTGAATGACACATTGGTGTTAATTGTTGGTTTGCTGAAGTGTCCAAGAGGCCTAACACTTCCAGCACATTCACCAAATGATGCAAAAAGATTTTCAGATGGTTTTTATTTCTAAAAAAGGTGCAGAATTTCACAGAAGAAGTGGGCAAATTAGACAAATTAAAATAAAAGATCTTTTATGAATTATATCCACTAGAGGAAGTTCACGTGGTGAATGAAAAGTAGAAAGAAAACAGATTTAATATATTTTTGCCAGCAGAGCACTGTAACTTCTAACCTTAATTAAACTAAAATGCATGACTGAATTAAATATATTGCTCCAAATGATCCTCCAGGTCAATGAAATTATTAACTGATTGATCTGCAAAGTAGGACAAGTGATGAATCAACCCAAATTTACTCAGTTTTCACACACATACACACTCCCTCATGCAGTTTATTCTCGACAAACTGGGTAAGTAGATAAAAATGGATAAGTCATTCTGCTGATAGCCTGTTAAAGTGCTCCTTCTGTTTGTGTTAATAGTGCTTATGCGTTTCTCAGATTAATGCCAGCATCTTTTCTTTCATGTATATTTTTAGGCTTATAATGGCAGGGCCAGGCATGGGAGCAGGGGGGAATATAAATGGCTGTAAAAAAAAAAGTGGATCCCAGATGTTTTATTCAGGTAACCTAACCTGTGAACTGCAAATAAGGGGATGTTTGCAGGGCAAGCATGCTGGATTTCAGCATTCCAGAGATTAATAGCCCGTTCAGTTAGTTAGTTACCATTCAGAGTTTCAGAAGCTCTTTCAGAGAATCAAATATTGTACGCTTATACTTTTAATAGTGAATCAGGTCAAAAAGAAACACAAGCAAGCCCCAAAACCAAATATTCCTATGCACCATGAAAAAAAGATAAGAGACACAAAGGAGAACTAAATCTATATTTGCAATATTTCCACTGCTTTTCTGCTAGCCACAATTACATTTCTGTAATCAAATAGAAGGTGAAAGAAAACATATCGCAATGCCTGATGCCATAAATAATGCATGAGTGGCTGTCTGAAACAGTGAAAACCAGTTAACAAACAGGCCAGTTTTGTGAAATGCAGTCCTGTAATGCTGCCAAAGACAACGTCTGCCTAGATTATCTGTGCTGTAAGGGTTGGCTGTGTAAACTAAAGTCACCTGGGGACGCGTTAAATTGTACTCTTGAAGGTCTTAAAAATGTTCAAATGCTTTAGAGCATAAATCAGCATCTTTTGATCACTTACTCCCCTACTTTCTTGGTCTCTGAGCCTGTTAATTTTCAAAAGGTAAGTAGGGGTTGGAAAATAAAAAAACTTTTAAGTAAGGCGTAGGCCAGAAAAGATTGCTTTTGTGAGTTTTGTTCTTCCTTATGCATTGACACAAAATGACAATTAATTGGGGAGAATTGTAAAATGCAACTATTGGTATAATTACCTAGACTGAGCTTTAAGGCTACTGGGGTCACTTACAATCTCATATTTATTTTCAAAATGACAGAGTGATTTAAGGATCTTGTGTTTTATTTTCAGTAGTGACTCTCTCCCGTAATGAGATTTAGGTTCCATGATCTCTTTTGAAAACATACTTAGGCACTTTACTGCATCTTAGGAAACATAAATGTAGGTTTCATATATTTAAAGCAAAATGAATTTAGGTGCCTTCAAATATTTCATTCTATCTAGCTCTTGAAACCAGAAATTTAAGCCCATGAGGCACTTCTTTTTGAAGGAGTTTCCTTCACTTCGCATCTTTCTGATAGGAATAATTTCCAGTTAAAACTGTATGTCTATTAAAACAATCATGATTCAGGGGAATTCTTTGGGTGCACTAACACAGCTAAATAAGTTCAAGTTTTACCATCCTGGAAATTCTACTTTGCAGGAAAACACAACAAAGAAACACTCCTTTTGTTGTCTTTGCAGGATAACCACAGTCACATTTATCTGCTTTGCCAAACCTAGCTAATGATATTGCTTGTCTCCTGAGGTAGATGATGGTGCATCTGTACAGCACACTGGGCAGGAGCTCATGCTAGGTGACAGCCAACACTCAGCCACTGGCATCTTATAATAAATGTGGCACAACAAAGGAAAAAATTGCAAGTCCCATCACTTCATGGCAGTATCAAAAGCTTGCTCGTCCCTGTGAAGGACACAAGACAGCTTTGGCCACAAAGCCGCGTGCCTGGACAGAGCCCTCCACCCGATATCCTGCCATGTGTCATTTGACAAAGGTTTGGCAATGAGCATGGGCATTGCTGGCAGCTGAGCAGGTTGGAGCCCCAGGACAAGGGCCAAGGGAGGAGCTGCTCTCCAGGCCCTGCACTTCTCTACAGACAGGAGACACTGCAAAGACCGCTGATGTGAGAGCTGGTTAGGGAAACCTGCTGGATTTGATCTGCCAGTACTGAATGCTTGGCCATACTCATACCATCTCATAGAGTGTTGCAAGATGAAATATCTGACAGAAAATGTATCTACATACCAGAACTAAAAGCTGCTTGGCCCCTGGAAAATGAAAATTTTCTCACTGGGGGAGAAAAAAGTGCCTTTGAAGTATATTCTGTCCTACCTTTTGCTTTGCTTGAAACTCAGGATGAGTATAGTGAGTAAAGGGTTTTGCTTTTTTTCTTTTGCTTTTTTTCTTTTTGGTCCCTTCCAACTCTTTATGCTGAGTTGGAAGGGACCGTGATGAGGGTCATTGAGTCCAACACTTAACCCCACACAGCACCATCCCCAAGAGAGTCACACCACGTGCCTGAGAGCATGGTCCAAATGCTGCTTGAGCTCTTTCAGGCTTGGTTCCATGACCACTTCCCTGGGGATGCTGGTCCAGTGCCCCACCACCCTCTGGGTGAAGAACCTTTCTGTAATATCCAACCTAAACCTTCCCTGACACAACTTCAGGCCGTTCCCTCAGGTCCTGGCACTAGTCACCACAGAGATGACATCAGTGTCTGCCCCTCTTTTTCACCTCATGAGGAAGTTGTCGACTGCAATGAGGTCTGTGCTCAATCTCCTCTTCTCTTGGCTGAACAGACCATAATTCCTTGGAGTTTTGCTGCTAGACCATAACCTTTCGAATGTTTCTTAAAGGAAGTGTTTTTAGCAGTTAAGTTAGAAACAAAATAGATGTGCATGCTTTTTCTGGGCAACTCACAAAAACTGATCTCACATTAGTGAAGGTTTCAGAAATTAGTTCTGTTCCTTCATGTGTGTACATAAACTGCCTCTTGGTGAAAAGGGCTGTGTGACATTTAGTTAAATGAGATTGATTGCATTAGATTATACAGATTCAATTAAATCATCCGTTATTCTGAAGGCAACGAATTCACACTGTTCATTAGGAATGTGAAAAACTGATGTTGTATCTTCCTTCCTTTATAACTTGCTCTGTTATATTCTACCATGACATGCTCAGCTGTAGCAGATTACATTGGTTTGGATTACATCAAATATGAAAATTCATCTTTATCTATTCTGTTTGTCAATGAAGATTGAAGCCCTTCCATAACATTGTTGTAAAGCCAGGATGCTAAGGAGGCAGATCTGTTTTGTTGGTTTTCCTCAGCACCTGCAAGCAGCAATTTCAAAGGAAAACTATTGTTTCAACAACCACTAGAAACAGCATTTCAGAAATCCAAAAAGACCCAGGTAATTGCACTCTCCAGTCCAAGCTGCTGCAATTCCCTCAATTGCCAGCATGGGGACTAAAAGGGACAAACAATTGTCATTTTGTCAACAGTCCATCATCCTTGGTAATACTGATACTTGGTAATACTTGGGAATACTGATGATACTGAGGCAAACCAAAGCCTACAAAGCCGTAGCAGGGCAGAAGGGTAGTGAGACCTTGACTTTAGTCCTGCAGCAAGCTGATCAGTACCAGAAATTATTCCTCATGCTGGATCTTTGAAACCATGCAATCATTTAAGAGATACCTGAGATACCCATTTTTACAAAGAAAATGTGATTATTTTCTCTGATACACAACCATTTTCCATATCCAGTAGAAAATTCTTTCCTGTGTGGATGCAATGGACTAAAATCATCTGTAGTGGAATTTTATGAATCATTTAAAGGAAAAATATATCTTCTGTTTGCCTTTCAGGGTCATGTAACCGTTCCTTCGGGGGAAATTGTAGCTAACGTGCTTCTGTCTGCTGCAGAATGCAGAGGGTCCAATCAGTGTCTGCTCAGAGGCATAACCTGAATCTGAGAAATAACTGTGTGTTTATACTGCAGATAAAGTAATGGTAGGTGCTTTGATAAGGAAGGCAGTTGTAGCTGTGACTGACCATACTGCTGGTAGCCCCTTATTAAAGAATAAGACAGCACACTAATCCCTATTTAATCCTGGGTAAAGTCTACACTTATCTTCCTGATGATGGTAACAAACACTTTGAGCTCTTGTGGCTGCTCAGTGTCATACTCCAAATAGGAAAACAATTAACTCTTTGCTTTGATGGTGTTATTTAATACTATATTATTAATTTAAACCTTGCAGGCTGTGGGTTGCCACACACAGTTAGCTTTAGGATGTGTGCTGAATCAGGCTCCAACAAGTACCCGGGCAGAGTTCCCTTCATATTTGTAGCTTTCTAGTCAACTAAAATGTGATTAAATGATAAATCCCATGCATGCACTATGTTTACTTTTCTATGAACAAAAAAGCAACTGCTTGAATTTATGGATCAGGTGACCTTCTAGGGATTAGGTAACTCAGAGTCTTGAAATCAAATCTTGATCATATTTTTTAGGGCAATGAATATAAATTATTAATCTAGCCTTTCTTTCTTTCTTTCTTTTTTTCTTTTTTTTTTTAAACCTAGTTCCTTAGAATAAATGCTTGGTGTAGTAAAATGGAGCTCTGATGTTTAAAACCCTGGCATATATCAGTTCTTACTACCTTTTCATATAATGTGAAATGCAGCAATCATTCTATGGTGTCAAAAACTGTTTGGGCTGCAAGACAGATGGGACTTTCAAAATGAAATGTACCTATGACTGTTTGCTACTATATATATGAAGCATCTCACTTAGTCTCATCTGTGATTTTCCAAGAGGAAAATGTTTCCACAAGTAATTTATCTCAGTCTTACAGGTTTGGATCATTGAATGGCCATTTCCAAACAGGTCTAGCAATTGTGTTTCTAGTTTTGTTAATTAAACTTCGGCTTTTTGTGCAATTCATCATGGACACTTTAATGCTCTTTTAAAAACAAGCACACACAATTAATATAGCTATCTTGTAACACAGGAATGAACAAATAGGTTTTTATTCCAGATTTTGCTTGTTAGTTAGTTAGGTTTTTTTCAGACCTTAGTTTAGCAAGATATTATGTGTAACTTTAAACCTGGAGTCAAGTTCATTAATGCAATACATAGGGCATACATAAAAGTGCAAGAGTACATATTTCAATATGTAAAAACTCAAGAAAGTCTTTGATCAACAGGACAGATGTTTGACCCCCGACAGGTGCCTGGTTGAAGCTCAGAGAGAGAAGGAAGGGAAGACAAGAGTTATTGCCTCAAAGATCAATCTGAGAGCAGATTTTTTCAGAGCTGATCATAAGAGGAGTGAATCTTCTGTGATGCTTGATACAGCAACTTCAGCAAGCAGCTTTGCTTTTAACCCTCTTTGTAACAGAGATAAGCAAGGGAGTTTTATATCTTTATATCTGGAAAAGAAACATTTACTCATTCTAGAAGAAAATGGACACTTCTGTGTTTTGGTCAATGAAGTCAAATACATTTGCAATAATGAGGACTAGAAGATATGGAATAAATTTAAAAGCTTTAATTTTGTTTTCATTTAAGCTGAGGCTATTTATGTAAAGTTAATTTTTTTTCTGTTTACTAATTTTAAAAATTATTTACTTCCTGACCTTTTGCAGAGTATAAGGATGGTTTGATAGAGGACATGACTGCAATGTCTGATTCTTAAGCATGTGAAACAAGAATCTTGAAAATCAAACAGAATACTGGAAGCATATAAATCATACAAGGGCTTGCAATGCATTCGCTATACAGTAGTTGGTATGAAAATTCCTGCAGTGCTTTTAATGCATAATAGATAATGTTTATAAATATTTTAATGAATAACTAGTGTTCTTCTATAAAACAGTGATTTTAATCTTAAAATTATCTTTTACCTTCTGTGTTTTCTCCTCTCCGTGTCTTTCTCTCTGGAGCTACCATTTTGGTTTGTATTTCAGTATGCATTTTTTCTGTATTTTTTGTATTTAAACAGAAGTTTAAGTACATTTTCTATATACTGGTTTAATTATTGTGTAAATCTTTCTTCCTGTGTTGATGCCTCCTCTTTGAATGTAAAATGCAGCAATCTAACGAACAGCAGATAATCCCAACTAAACTGCCTTTTTATCACTTTAAGGGCAGAGAAGGGTCTGACTGTAAAAGTATCTTTGTATTACTGGGGAGAAAAAATGTTGCTGGAAGACACCTAAATGAAAAAGAACACCAGTCCTCAAGAGCTAATTAAGAAACATCCTTGTCTGTATCTCCACGTTGGCTCTGCTCACGGGAAGCTGCACTCCAATCCCAGGGAGCACCGGTGGGCCAGCGGTGCCAGCACTGCAGGAACAGGGTGAGGCATTGCTCTGAGAGCACTGGGTGGAGAGTGGGGCATTGAGAGCTCTGTTCCCAGGCCTGTCAGTGATTTACAGGTACAAAAGTACCATTGTGGCCAACTGTAGAGGGCTGGAGCTGAAACAAAAAGCCAAGCATTGGGGGGAAAAAAAATCAATTTAGAAATTACAATTGCCAGTGGTAGGGCAATAGAAGGTTCTCAAAGGTAGTTAAAAGATGGAAATAATGTTTCAGAGCCAAAGGAAGAAGAAAAACAGTGCTTTTTACATTTTTGTGGTACAAATTGTTTTAAGTACCACTTTGGAAAAGGGTATTTTACGATAGTTCAGCCACAACCAAACTTCACAAAAATCAAAATTATTTCAGGCTCAGTTAGTGACTTTCTGGCTTAAGGAAGCAAGGGCCTTATGGTGACATGGACTACTTCATGTCACATCCCTTCCCCTGTGCTGGTTTTCTCAGGTTCCTGAGCTGTACTTGCCTCTCTTTGCCTTTGAGCCCGTGCCCCCTGCGCTGTGCATGCGCCCCACCACAGAGCGGTTCATAACAGGACAAGGTCATGTTTCTGCAGAGGTTGCAGGGTCACCAGAATTCACATTTCTTTCTAGCCACATGTCATTTCTCTCCTGGCATGGAAAAAGTAATTAGCTTTCCCAATACCCCCCCATACTGAGAACAGAGTTCATTTCCTTTGAGAGGAAGGGTGCCGCTTCCTTTCTTTACTGGGTGAACATCAGCAAATGAAAATCATTACTGGGTTCACTCAATATATTTTTCAGGAGACATTTTGGCTGATTTTTTTTTGAGTGAAGGGAAATTCCTTTCACAGGACATTGCCTCACAAACCCTCAATCTGATGTTCAGAGAGAAAATGAAGCTGAAAATGATGGCTTTCATCCAGTTGAGATAGAAACTATTTTAACATGGTTCCATAAGAAGCAGGGCAATTTCTCTTATAGTTCCATTTATTTTTGCACAAATGTCTTTATATGGGAACATACAGACCCAAGCTATAGCCTTTTTCACTGCTTTCAACCAAAACCAGCAGCCAGATTTCTTTCCCTTTCTCTAGGACCTTCTTTTCCTACTAAATCAGTCATCTTTCATTGCCATATCAACTTCCTACAGATTGGGTGAAGCTGGAAGCGAAGTTCTTCCTAATCCTATCCATTATCCCATGTCTTACCTGAAGTATTCAGCTCTAACCAAATGGCAGTGGGGATGTTCCTACACGCAAGCCTCAAATACAGGCTGGCCATTTATAATTTATATCTAACTTTGGTTTTCTTATGGTGTGACAGTTTGACTCCATCCACTCCATAGTGTTACAGATTATCAGCAGGTACAGGTCTCTGACTCTGATGTTTCCTCCTTCTTTACTGGAGCGATGTAAGAGTCTAAATCTACACACGTTCAGATGAGTATCAGAAGTCTTTACTGGTATGTCTTTAGTGGTACAAATTTCAGAAAGATCAGGAATCCTACTCTTTCTTCTTTTCTTTGACTACTTGCCTTCTTTATTTCCTGTGAGATCATTGTCACACCACAGAGCAGAATTGATCATGCTTACTGTACGTGTTATTAACTAGGGCTTTTAAAAGCTCTAGTCAGAACCCTGTTCTGCTTGGCACTTCTCACTTTCACACTGATGGCATTACCCCTGATTCTCAGCAGCTGAATAGTAGAGTCTTGATGAAGGGCACATATACCTGCACTAATTTTATAATTTTTCTGTGTAAAATCATTTCAATATGACCACAGACAAGGCTGAGAAAAGACTCACTTGCCTTGGGTTAGTGGCCGTACAGGCCGGAGGAGGATGATCAGCTCATCAGCAGTGAAATGATGCCACATATTTGTCTGAAGTGTTGAAGACCTACATGGCAAATAAAAATCTCATACAATACTGAGAATTATTAACTTTAACAATCTCAGTTCTAGTATTTCAGATCCAGATATGACCAGCTTTCCAACAGCAGAAAGTAATTAAGTTTCTGTAGCTTACCATGAATTAGAAGTGCGTACAAAAATCCTCCCTTCTGCAATGCTTAAACTTGATATTTTGCTTAGAAACATATTGAAAAAATATATTCAGTCATTAGCTTTGCAGTGGAATTAGGGATGAGAAAGGAAAACAAATTTCCTTATTGCTTCTGTCTCAGCCAAAACTTCTGAGAGTATAATTTAAAGCAGCAAAAGAACTGCTTAAAATAATGGGTCCCCAGTAACCAGTGAACCTGCTGCTCAGCTCTGTGCAGGATTATTTGATTCTTCTCTCCTATTTGGAACAAGGGGAAGAGAGCAAGAAGCATTTGCTGCATCCTAGATTGAAAGGGCAGCTTCACTGCCAAACCCAGCAGAGTTAAGGTCAGATTTAGGCATGCTTCCTCATACTGAGTATTATTGCCCAGTCCCAAGAAATTTCACTGATTTCAGAAGGGAAGACTTGTAAAGTGAAATGCTGCTTGGCATTAACAAGTAGAGTAGAACCTACTTTCTAGATCCTCTGCTTTTAATAGAGACACTTAATTTTGTCCTACACAACAACTCTTAAAAATTCTGACAGCTGTGCTTTGCCTTATAAGTCTTTCAAAAGACAGAGTGCTAAGCTAGCCGAAGAAAATGCTTCACAAATCTGACATGTTCAAACTATCCATATCAAAAGATTACTTTTTTATCTTCAATTTATTCTGCAAAAAGACTCTGGGGGGTTTATTTCAAAAAATGAAAAATGGGCCAGCAGAAACAGTGGTGTACAGCTCCTATTTATCTGGTTTACAGCTATCAGTTTGATTGCTAGAATAGCACTAGAGAAACTAGATGCTTTCTTGAATGTGGTATAATAAACATTCTAGTAATATAAAGGGAAAATAAGTTAAAAGCAGAAAGATAAGCCTGAAATGCCAGATTTTTTTTTTTTTTTTGGACAGTATGAGATTTGACTCCTGAGATGTCATGAGTTTAGCTGCAGAGGATTCTGCTCCTGTAACAAGGAAAGCAGAGTGGGATTTCAGTCCTGCAGCTCAGCCCTGGATGTGTTCCAGAGTGCAGCCATGCAGGCTGTGTGTGTTGGGGAGTGGGCTGCTGGCAGGGGCAGGGGGCAGCCACTGCTCACACAGGAGGGCTTTCTCCTCTCCCAAACTTCCTCAGGCCAAATCAAATACACTTTCTAATGGACTGTTACCTGAATTATCTCATAAAAAGTTCAACGTTTTCTAGGCACCAGAAGCACAATTAAAAGTCTTCCCCAATAGGAAATCAGGTATTTTTAACAGCCCATTTCTTTGATCACAACATTTAATTTAACCACTGCTGTCTGCTTCACATGGGCTGTGATCATTGAAGCTGTTCTATTTTCTGAACGAAATGGGAAGTGCACGTAGGTACCTCTGCTTCTGTTACAGACACGTTGGAACAGCTTGGGGAGAATTCAAATCTGTCTGATGATCAAATTACAAACCAGCAATAACAGGATAAAGAAACACGTTTGATGCGTTATTGCAGTTAGGTGAGAGCAAGGGCACTCATTAGAACTCATGTGTGTCCTGTCCTGCTACACCTTTTAGGAAAATCAGAGATCACTAGAAGTTTGTAAGACAACTAATATTTTTTATGGTTTTTTTTCCCCAACACTAGTCGTGCTTAAGGGATTGCCATCGGAAACAATCAGTGGATATTTAAACAAACCCCAAAAGCAGCGAGTAAAACAGGTCTTTTATGATATTTGAAATTTTTTCTTTTGTGATAGAAACTCTAGACTGCACACATGGCGCTTTCAGGACACCAACTGAGAATAAAGCTGCTCTCAGAGGCAGTAAGTGATTTCATTCTATTAATGTCCAGGTGATTTGTGGTGCCCATTACAGCATCACTAATGTGATGGCAAACATTTCCTGGGCATGCCATGTTTTCAATGTTCTGCAGAACATAGTCAGCTCAAGTGCTTGTACAGTGCCTGATTGGAAAAGACAGCCCCTGGGGTTCATTCTTTTCATCAGTCAAATACTAATTCTGAAACAAAAGGGGATCTTTTCATTTTCAAAGATGCTGAAATAAACCCAGTGTAAGGGAGCAGAAAGGCCCCTACAAAGCAGGTGTATGTCAATAGAAACAGTCACAGAAATTGTCTGTATACCATTCCTTTTATAAAATACGTGTCGTGTTTGTTCAATATTCTTCTTTGTTGAAAAAGCAAGTCAATATTTAAACTATGTCCATATATGTGTGTTGCCATTTAATTATGTCAGAAAAGGTAAGGACAAAATGAGACTTATACTTTGAGTGGAAGATGGAGATACTCCTAGTAAAATAGAAATAAATATGCCTACTGTAGACAGAGCCTTCAAGGATATCACTTAACCATTCCCTCCTTCAGGGAAAAAAGTCAGATTTTATCTGTCAAAAGCTGAATAAAACATGGGGCTAACGAGTCAAAGTGCCTCTATTCCTCATTGTTTTGCTCAATGGAGACAACAAGGAAGTTATGCCCCGTGGGACTGAAAAGAGGCAGCACAGCCTTCCCCACAGTTTCCAGCTCCAGCAAATGCTGGGACACCTCGTGTGACAGGACTTCATTGCCCTCTGTCACCAGGAGAAGCCTGGGTGGGGGCAGCACTTCTGAAGAGAGGGCAGAGTCTGTGCCTCAGACTTCACACACTGTAGCACCAACACTAAAGAAGTGGCATGGGCTGCAGGAGATGGAAACAGGGTGGTTGTGGCTGGAGAAGTCACAGTTCAGAGGCATCAGTGTCACAGGTCCAGAGAGCTGCTCAGCTGGAAAAGCCTGCTCAAGCAGAGAAGCAGCTGGGACACACAGGTCCCTTACATCTGCCTGTATGCACAGAGCTGATTCCAAACGCTCTGTTTCCCAGGAGGAGGGTAGAGTGAGAGCTCCATGAGGTCAGTGTGTGATGTTTCCTGGGATTTCTCTCTGGGGCATTGCCACAGGAGTGTAGGTAGCAACTTCAGGTGAGGAACAGGCTCAGGTACAGGGCAAATCCACAGAAGGATGAAGGGAACTGCAGGGCACTGAGCAGTGCTGGCAATCAGCTCTCTCCCTCCCACTGCCTTACACTACACTTGCTTCCTACTAACAAAGAAACTAAGATTTCTTAGTTCAGTTTGTATTTTTAGTGATATAGCAGAAGAAACTATTGAAGGGGTGGAATAATTACATAAACCAGTATGATTTTAGAATGAAAATACAACTTTATCCAAGGTTTGGATTCTATGTAAACCAACAGAAACTTTAAAAAAAATGATAGGGTAAAATCAATATTGATTATTAGGAGTAAAAGTGCTATAATTGAGGCCATAAAACCTTTTAAGATCCAACTAAAATTTTCCAGTAAAGCTATAATAAATTATTCCTAAAGAAGTAGAATATTTGCGTGGAATTCAATGTCATTATATCAGAGCCTGTTAAATGAAAAAAAAAAAAGACTATTACTGATTCTGCCATGAAGGCTATTATGAGAGGAGGATAAGTGTAGTTATTTTGGCAAGTTACCTTTTCCTACTAATATTTCATTGCATTCTACAAAAGTCCACTTTCAAAATCTCTACATGCTTTTAAGATCTCACTTTTCATTATTGCTTGTTTTTCTGCTTCTCAGACCTTTCAAATCTGACATATTAGCTCCCTTATTATAGCTCAGCAAGAGCAAGCCCTTTTAATTTATGGAGGGCCCTAATTTTTATAATCTGATATCAGAACAGGCTGTAAATCTTTTTAATGATAAAATAAATGGAAGTCTAACATGGCATTTTTGTCATCACTTCTTTAATGGCTTCTATCTAGTTTTTCAAATTTTTGATTAGTAGAATTATGCAAAGGAATAAAATCAAATAATATTGTGAAACTATATTTACCATGTTTGGGAGATGAGTCACTCAAGTATTATTCGTTTTACCCCAAAATAACTTGAAGGTCATGGATTTAGCTGATTGCATAGCTGATTTTTTCTTGTTCAGTGGAAATACATCCCAGAGCTTTTAACTGTAACTTTTATCAAGTAAGGAAGTAGTCATAACTACATCAGCTTATACCTGTCACTTACATACAGCCAGAAGTTTTTGATTGCTTACACAAATGCAGACTTTTTGATTATGCTTCTTTCAGAATCAGATACTGCAAAATCAGACTTTCCAGACTTGGAGGGGAAATTATCCAGAAACTGAAGCTGAAGGAGAACACAGTGTTCTGATGGTTCAGGGATGCTTCTTCCTGAGAACTGACCATTGACCACTGACCTGTAAGGGGTACCTGTAGGTTTACCTATGAAAATGAAGGCTTTACTTTTAACCTAGAAAGCCCTGTGCTGCCTGAAAATGTCTGAAAACCTGCTTCTGCTCCTCTTGTGCTGTAAGATCAGTAAATGCCCCTCTGTACAAAGAGGCACCAGGCTGAGCCAACCATGGCTTCTGAGCCTGCCCTTCTGTGAAATAGCTTGGTTCTGATAGGCTGCATAGCACAGGGCAAAGCTGTGCTCCTCAGGGTGAATTGTTGATGCTGTTAGAGGAACTGTTAGTTTAGTGGCCAGGATTTATCCTTGTTTGGTGGGATGTGCTTAGGAATACTGTTTGACGCAGGCTTTCTCTTGTTACAGTATATACACCATGTGATTAATGTTTACATTTGCTTTGGTGAATTCCACTGTGCAAGGGTAATTATCACAGTGGTCGTTTTATGTTGCATTAAACTTCAGATGTACAGGAGTTCTCTGAGGAAGCATATTAGTCTGCTGTGTGTGTACCCAGTCCTGGATGGGAGGAATTTCCTTTAGGCTCAGAGTGCTGAGCTACTTTATGTTGGTATCCATACTCTGCATCTCATGGGGGCCTCTGCTTGTGTCAAAGAGCGAGCTAGCCACATCATAAGGTGCCATGGACACTGGTGTGGCCTCACAACAAAGATGCTGTACAGGAGCTACCTTGCAGCACACCCACCAAATCCTCCCCCTGAATGGTGCTCTCTCTGCCCAGAGAGCAGCACCCATCCTATGGTATGAGCCTGCTCTCTCAGGGATGAGCGGCAGCTCCCGGGATGTGTGAAGCAATCTGGGGATGGAGGTGCTCACCACTGTTCAGGGACAGGCTCCTGCAGGATCATCTTTTGGACTGAACTGTGACATTTGGGAGAGAAGTTTTGTCTGAATGCAGGGCCTTGCTGCAGATGGATCTGTACATGGATGTTTCTCACCACAGCGTGCCAAGAGCATGGAATTTTTCACATCGAGTTCTTGTGGTTTCACACCACAAAGTTTGAGCCTGACATGGTTCAGGAAAAGAGTCAGGATGGGAAACTGGTGGGTGGGTTTCATTCAATTAATTGGTGGTAAGACAGCCTTCTGCTCTGCAGCTCTCGCCATCTGGAACAGCCTTTCTTTATCTCTCTACCTCATTGACTCTCAATCTGATTTCAAATCTCAGCTGAAAACATCTCTCTTCTGTGCATTATACCCTGTAATTTCTCTTTCCTGTTATTATTTCTTTTTTATCTCTAACATGTTTTCAGATGGAACATAAGAGTTACCACACAACATTAAGTGATGCGGCACTGTTACTCTAATCTGCATCAGGCCAGGCAGCAGCAGCAAGCATTTTTCCCACTAGAATATAAATAGATTTTAAATACCCAGATGTATGTCAATTGTGTCACTTAATATGTACATTTCAATTGTTGTTTTAATGAATGATTTTGTGGGAGGTTTTATTACTTTTACTTCCAGTGTGGTCTCTTTCCTCAAAAAATTGCCTTAAAAATTAAGACCATTCTGACTGTTAAGCACTCCAAACACTGCTGGATTTTTGCATCTCTTGTTTATAACAGTGTATCTCTACTACAATGAAAAATATCACTGTAAGTCATGCACACGTACCAAAATAGCCTAAATAGACCTGAGCACTTAGGTTGCTTGAACTGTAAACATTGTTGGCTTCAGCACTCCGTGTAAAGGTGTCCTTACAAAGAGGGTTGTATGATGTAGGTGTTGATGATGATGGCACTTGCGTGCTGCAGAACTTCTCAACCAGAACACATGGGAATGGGATGTGGGTAAAGGAAGGAGGTGAAAACAAGTATTCACATTGTGCCTTGTAATAAATCAACTGCCTCACATTAAATCAGGGTATCTGTGGAAAGGGAATGAGCACTAAAACTGCAATAAACTTTATCAATCCAGTATTAAAAAGCAAGGACCCACATCAGAGAACAGTCTGTTACTGTCCAAATAGGCAAATTTTTGAATGGTAGTCATCTGGGTGCCTAACAGGCATCATTTTGATGAGGATTTGATGTTATGAGTTTGTGAAAGAGTCAGAGCAGCAAGTTTATAGGGATAAATGACATTTTATAAAAGTGATTGACATCACTGAGAAAAAAAGACACTTGAACTTTTGAGTGCATGAAACTTGCTTCTGGCCTGAAATAGAAACTGTAAATGTCAAAGGGCAATAGCTCATACCATCCCCAGATGGCTTCTTTCTTGGAAGACTAATGGTCTCTCAAGAGACTACCAGTACAGAGACTACAAAATGGAGATGTCTCCATGGGTTTCCTTTTCCCTTGGCCATGGCTCTCTCTTCCCTATGTGACAAGATATGATGATTTTCTGTGACTCATAGGTAGGCAGGGAGTGTTCACCACTGCCCTTGTGTATTTCAGACCTACCACACAACTGGGCCATTCAGTCTGAGCTAAGGTGTTCCACCTTGGAAATAAGGACAGAATTTGATGGTCTCTGCAATAGCATCAGTGATAATAAGATTTAAAGAAAGTGCATGTGCAAACCCCACCTGGCTGCTTTGTCTCCAAGAGATAATGGTCATTTCTAGGAAGACCTTCTTTGAAAGTGTTGGGGTGAATGAGCTTATTACTAAATGGGCTGTGAACAGATGTTAGGACATTTTGTTATTTCTGTATAAAGTAGTCTTTGTGTGAGACCTATGAATGTGCTTCCTAATCTGGGATTGTCCCAAGCAGTTCGGGACATGTGGCAGAGTAATGTGGAGTGAACTAAAATCACTGATCATAAACCATCTTGAAAAGAAAAATATGTGTGTTTACTGCCAGAGATCACTGAGAGTAAAAACCTGTTTTAAATCAAGAACTGGAGCCATTTCAATGCCTTAAACTAGCTCTGGTTTAGCCTGGAAGTTAGCCCTGCTGTTAAATATAAAGCATCGGATTTAGCCCTCTGTAAAAGCAAAGTAGCATAATAATTGAAGTATAATCTTCTTTAAGCACTTTTTAAATGTGGGCATTGACACTGTAGGATTCTACATTTTATGTCATATACTTATTTGCTGAATAAGTTCTTGTAACAAGCTAATAGCAGTTGGGAGCCCAAGCCTACCAGATTTTACACATTCCCCACTCTATTTGAGTTGGATCAAATTGGAATTGAGGACTCTACCTTGCTAAAGTTCATAGTCCATTTGCTGCAATTTTCTTCTCTACTGTTCTCTTGAACCTTTTATCTGCAGAAGGTAAAAAAAAGGACCTCAACAGAGAGATGGTCACCTTTAAAGTACAGTCATCTTGGATGAGAGCTCTTCTTTTAAGTATTTGCTCTGTGAAACTCTTTAATTATTTCTAAGCATATAATTTAGATCTCCATATAGAAGCCAGTGAATTTCTGAGAATATTATACACAAATCTGTTAATTACCCTCCTGATCATGCCCAATCAAGAAGACATTGCAAGTTGTATTTTAGGGAGCATTATTTTAGTACTATTTTGTCATAGTTGGTCATTTCCTAATACTCAGAAGCTTCAGTCAATAGCTGTGGGGATATGTCTGCTGTGAAGAGACATCTGTTTACTCAATAGATCTTTTTATTTAATTTTTAATAGAGCTTTTCTAATTTGGCTTGACCATTTGTTGTTAATGTATTTACAATGACTGCAGTAGCTATAATTCATATCTAATTATTTTTTCCAAATCTATAAATATTATTTATTAAAAGATAAAAATTCAATACTCTTTGTAGCAGCCATTACAAAAAACTCAGCTATGGCAAAATGAAATAAATCTATTTCACACCTGTACTGCAACAGATCAAAAAGATAAACCTGAAGAAGAAGTTCTAATACCACCTAATTTATATTATCTAACTATTCAAGTAATAGAGAGTAGAATTTGGCCCTCACTGTATAGTAGCATGGTTAAATTTCTGCACTGCATATTGAAAAAAAAAAAAAAAGGAACAAAAAAGTTAGATTTTAGTAGCTTGTAAAAAAATAAATAAATAAAAGTAAAGCTGATTTTATTGGTTTTAGAAAACAATTTAAGATACAAAGAGTCAGATTCTGGTGTTGGCTTGCCTCCTGTAGTTCAGTGACTAGACAAATGGTCTATAAGAATGTATGGGATGAATTCTGCTGCCAATTTGTGCACTTGGAGTAATTCTAAGGAAGTTATTGCAATTTAAAACTGCAAATAAATATAGGCTCAAAATCAATTTCTTCACTTACCTGCCAAAATTGAGTTCAGGGTTCAACATACACAGCACTTCTTCCATCGAAAGAATTCATAGCACTTTGCAGAGGTGAATTAATATTACTCCCACTTAAAAAGCTGCAAGAATAAGACAGACAAGTGTGTTGGACGGAATCCATGGCAGATTGGGTTAGAGATTGAATATGGTGTTTTTTCAGGTTTGTTTCCTCACTCCTGTACTTGAGTTCTAAAGAAATGCTGAAAAGATTAGGAAGAAATGCCTATAATACAGGGATATTATTCTTTCTTTCTTTCTTTCTTTCTTTCTTTCTTTCTTTCTTTCTTTCTTTCTTTCTTTCTTTCTTTCTTTCTTTCTTTCTTTCTTTCTTTCTTTCTTTTTCTTTTTCTTTCCCTTCTTTCTTTCTTTCTTTCTTTCTTTCTTTCTTTCTTTCTTTCTTTCTTTCTTTCTTTCTTTCTTTCTTTCTTTCTTTTCTTTTTCTTTTTCTTTTTCTTTCCCTTCCTTCCTTCCTTCCCTCCTTCCTTCCTTCCTTCCTTCCTTCCTGATTTTTTTAATTAGTTTTTTACTAAAGGAGGAAAAATTTTTGCTTTATCGTCCCACATAATTTTGTGGCTTTGTAGATAATCCACCCCAGTAGTTATCCCCAGGTGCTGAGCTTACAGATTCTAGCTGGCCAATGATGAACTACAGCCCAGTTTGGTAGTCATTACTAGGCAGTATGCAGGTAAATTTCATTTTTCCCTGAGTGAAGTTGTACTCCAGTGCCTTGTTCTGCCAGCAGAACCAGCTAGGAAGCAGGCAGCTTCATGGGAGCCTGTTTGCTGGGACTGATGGAGAGTCCAGTGGGGCATGCTATGTCTCTCTATGTGAGTCCTACAATTTCTCCCCAGGATGTGGTCAGTCTCGTCTAAGAACTGTCAGAAAAGGGCAATCTCACAGTGGTTTCACCCTGTAGAGTACATTTCCTTACATCAGACTCGTTCTTGGGTGAAGATTTCTCCATTCTCTGTGACATTTTAGTTGGTAGATCTAAGACATTCCTCTCCTGTTTTTAAATTCCCAAACTGCCAGCAGTGACGGAGGCAAGCACTGATCCCTCTAAAGCACCAGTCAGTTGTGCTGACTCCATCTATCAAGAAATCAACCACTACTAAGGTATAAAGCACAGCTTTACAGAATGAGCAGTTCTTGGAGATCAGTAGCACAGTTCCATATATTAATACCAGCCCACATGACAACGTGAAGTATCTTTTATTCTCAGTAACTTCACTAGTTATTTTTCTGTATTGGTTAAGCTTTTCCAGTAGGATGCTAATTTGATTATTCCCATATTAAAATGACATATACAGAGATTATTCTAATTTATATTAAATGAAGTTGTAACGCTAACTGCACAGTTTCTGGACATTGGTAGTTATGCTGTAGAGCAACAACACAGGGAACTTCATCATTACTCACATAACATATATGCAGTAGAAAAGATTTCTTTTTTTTCAATCAAGCTTATATCCCAGCCTTATATCCCAGGAAACCCCACCTGCCCTGACTCAAAGTCACCTCTTAGCCTCACAGATATTCAGATAGCTTTAGTCTATTCAATAGTTGATTGTCCAAGGGAAATAGAATTTCCCTCCTATTTGAATGCACACTAAAAGGTGCATTAAAAAAACATTGCCTAAGAGCTACTTGCCTTACACGTGGAAAAATAAAAACCCATCCCTGCTATTTCTGAAAATATACAAAAATTATTAATCAATAATATTAACAACAACAACCTTAAAATAGTGAGCCATCATTGTACATGACCAATTGGTTACGCTATTCATGCCTAATGTGTGCTATCAATGTGTGACACACGGTAGGAACAAGACACTGGACATGTCTGAAGACTGCTTTAGGCTGGTGGATGAACACTAAATAGATCTAGGCAGAGGTAAGGCAGAAGAGCAAGCCAGGAAGAAAGAGGAGCAAGGCTTGACAGGGCCCGGAGGAGTAACAGCAGAGTCTGTGACAGTGCAGGTTCTCAACTCTGCAAAAAGGGCTGAAAGGGGAACATTCCTTGGATGTTTTCCCTTTTTCAGCCATGCTCACATCCTTTTGCATTTTCTCCCTGGGATCATTTTTGTGTTTGATTTGCCTTGACATGAGGACAGCTGTGTGTGCCAAGACTCAGAGTAACTTTGTGATTACCTCACTCTGGAAGTCAGGGAAAGGATTAGCATTATACAACAGTGCTGCTAAAGCCAAATACAGAGATTAGTTTCCTGCCAATATTAATCCACAAATTGAAACATTCTGGAAAAATTGCTAAGTCATTACAAGAGAGAGATCTGACTATCTGGAATCTAAACAGCCTATGGAGCAGCGACAGAGGGAAAGATTTTGGTTTGTTTCCTCCTCTGGAATGTGGAAATAATCAATCCAAAAGTGGTGAGAAAGAGAAATAATTTCAGAGCTAAAACCACACAACAGATTTAATATTGACATCTAATGAGGGTGGTAATTTGAAGTATTGAATTTTTAAAAAAAATTAAATAGCCTGGTTGCAAAACCATAGAAGTGAGAGGCAAGATAAAATTCTGTGACGCTTTTCATTATCTTGATTTTTGCCTTTAAAGTTGACGTAGACCAAAAAAACAATGGAAAATGGAGGTTTTGTTGTTTTGCTAAGGAAGTTATCTGATGTTATCTTTTGCAATCCTAAGAAAATCAAAGTTGATTTCATTTCACTATTGTTTGTTGCAAGGTTTATGAAAAAATATAATGAATCTCTAGACAATAACTAATTATTACTGATTACTAAGAAATAAGTCAACAAAGATATTTTCCTGTTTACATTCTTATCAGACTGTATCAAGACCATCTGCATTTTCAAGTCCTTTATCCCAAGGGATAAATTATTTGTGTTGTTCATTGAGTATACACATGCAAACTTGTCATTTGGATTTGATGCACGTTACCAAACGAGCTACAGAACTTAAACAGGAAAACGAGCACTAATAAACAGAAAGGAAAGCTTAAACATACAATCACAGCAGATAGAAAAGTAAATATTTCAGTGAAATTATTCTGCAAACCTCTTGCTCTGATTGTACAGCATCAGTGTTCATACTCAGAAACTGCTCCAGGTATCACTTCTATTTGCTGCTGATCTTTTTGCAGGTGTCCGTCCCAAGAGTGAGTGTGTGTGTGCTTGTGCACATGTGTGCCTGTGTGCATTCATGTGAGACAAGTGCTTTGCCCAATTCTGGCCCACACTGAAGAATTCAGGTCTGGATTCAGGAAGGGAATTACTACTGATAGAAACTGGACTTTGGCAGTTTCAGAATGTGCTCATGTCTGAAGACTCAAAACTGTTGAATGCCAGTACGGCTGCTTTATGTGCCCCCATTGCCATCAGCCATCAGACTGCTCTCACTTCCACTTCTCTCAGTCTCCAGTCCTGCAGAACCTGCTGTTTGCTAGATCTTTTGACACAACTGGAAGTTTGTCCTTCTCAGCAGGCTAGGATTCTCAAACTCCAAGCTCAATTCCTCTCTGCTACTGTTTTCATATCCCACGCCTTTTCCTTTACTCTCACATATTGCTGGGGTGATGGTGGTAGTGGTGAGAGTATTTTCTGCTGCAGCTCTGGGGCTTGGGGTTTTTCCTTCCTTTTTCCTGATTTTCCTGGCTTCAGAAATGGATGGCTCAGGAAAAGGCAAGGCGTGCTGGAGGACAGATGTGTGGGAAGACTGGTTTCCTAGCAAAGGCAGTCAGAGCTACTGTGGGACAAACCTCACCCCACCTTACACCAAGCAGGAGCTGCACCTTCCCTGTGCACACAGGAATCTCCCTGCTTCCCCTTAACCTTTGGAAATGACCTCCTCATCCTGCAAGTCAGCAGACTGCCCAGTCTTTGCTCTCCAAAAGGCACTGCAAAATAGTTTTCAAGTACTGCACTGTTCCCCTTGCGAGAGTCAGAAGTGTCAGAGGCCACTGAAGGTTACTAAGTTTTCCTGTAATTTCTTTTTGCTCTGTGTATGGCTTTACTGTGATCTTTTGTTTTATGGCTACATTCTAAATTTTTCAAAGTCTCCTAGCATAATAGGATCTGCCATCTTTTGGCACTGCCCAGTACAAAATAGCAGTCAATAAACCACTCTGACTGGACTGGAGACTGTCTGTACACATGCTTTTATATGACAGTCCTCTGTGTCCATGGGGATGCAATCATGGCTCTCTAGGAGCCAGCAGAAACGACTTGTTTGTATCTGCTGATCTTTGATTTGATGGCAGTGTTTGTCTGTTTAATGAAATCACACTGTCTATGAAGCTTTGCTATGAAATGGCTGTGTCTTTTCACCTTCCTAGTGCCCTTAATACAAGAATTATTCTTGAGTTGTCCCTTTCGTGAGCTACATTATGTTAAAAACACAGCTGATTCAAAATGGAGTGAAATACCCTTTTTAGCTGGTGGATCAATATGGCTCAGTTGAGTAAAAATCCTTGGAGGGCTAGTGGGAGATTATGTGTCCTGAAGAAGTAACAGGCTTCCTTGTGGCAGCGAGAGCTAGTGTGCTGATCACTGCAGAGGCTTGATTAATGGAGTGATTAAAGCAGCAGAGTTAGTGCTCTGGCAGCTGGGGCATAGGAAATGGGCATGGAAACTACTGGGAGAGGGAAATACACAGCTCCAGAATCACAGGACTGACTTGCCCTAGCAAACACTTTGATGTTGGAGGTGGGGAAGGATGAAACACATCAGGCAAAAAGAAAAAAATACCTCCCGCCCCCTTCCTCCTTCCCCCTTCCCCCCTTCCCAGCCTTATGCTTACAAGGGAAAGCCCCTGCCTTTGGCTCACTTAGCAGAAGGCAATAAAGCTTCCTATTATGAGGCTTTCTCTGATGTATCATAACTGGTCTCAGGCTCCAGAAATCTGATCCCTCGGAACAAAACTTACAGTAGATGTTACCAGAGTCTCTAGCCCGGCAATACTATGAACAAGGCCCTGCATGGGCCCAGGAAAACTTAAAATTCAGTCATATGCTTTATTCTTCATCTTTCCTGGCCTGTTTCTTTTTCCTAGGCTACTCCACTTTTTAACAGAGGTGAGCCAAACTCAGACTACTTGTGCTCAAGGAATTGATTCCCCCAAAGCTATAGGCTGAGAGCCAACTCCTTTTTTTGGGTCCTTTGCAATGGCAACAAATCTGTCTGTGGTTGTTTGAGTTTGTCCCATTAAAGATAAGGATCATCTGCAGGGCTGGAACCTGCATCTGGAGTCAAAATTCCCAAGACTCAAAGGGTTTGGATCAGATGTCTTGGAATGGAGCCCTCGTTGTTCACTTTAGACATCTGATCTAAAAAAACTTCAAACTTGTAGCTCTTTTCAGATTATCTTCAGCTGTGAGAGGCCTGGGGATTCACATTCTTGGCTTACTAGTGTGACTTCTCTGTGCCTCACATCACCACAGTTGATTAGAAATACCTCCTTTATTAACTTTCAGCTCCTGCTTCATGCATGAAGGTTAACAGCCGAGAATATCCTTAGAGAAGGTACCTTGTATTTAACAAATAGACTAGGATGGGGCACGAAGGGGGGAATAAAATTCCCCCTCAGTCCACTAGAGGGAATCTCCCCTCCGAGTAGAGCTGAAAGCCTCGGCCCAGCCCCAGGCGCAGCGTCCAGGGCTCCCCTGGGTCACACAGCCTCTCCCTCCTCCTGCTACCCTCAGTGAGCTCCCGTTTCTAATTAAACAACCACAACAAAAACATTAAAATTCTATAATGGTTTTTCTAGAGAAAGATAAGAAAATTAGCGTCCAAGAACAGTATGCATCTGAAATAGCTAGACCTTTAAACAATAGATAAATGGCCACTAGACAATGGCATTTAAATATATAACCTGGATTAACAAGTTTAAGTCCCCAAATTTTGTATCCCTGGTATATTACTTATGGTGTTTTTGGGTTACAAACAGTGATATGAAGCGAATAGTTTGTGTGCATTATGTGGGAAGCATTTACATTATATATAATGCATAAAGGAATCTACAGAGCCTTCAGCACGCCAGCTGTTTCTGTTCATGACACTGAGTTATTCATGAAATCCAGGAAGACATGTTGTAGTAAAATATGCTACCTGCTTGCTTCTAAATGTCTGGAGCTGTCTGTCCATCTTCCTAAATAATTAAGGGAGCAATGTGAAATTAAGTATCATATTTCAATTCACCTTTTCCTTTCATCAATTCTTTCTTGTAAGAGTAGCCAGGAACTAGAGGAAAATATGACTCACAGGGGCTGTTTAGGTGTTGCTGTCATATGTACAAAAGGCAAAGAGAATGATAATATGCCTTTCCTGTCTGTAATAGTGTTCACTGCAGCAAACCTTTCTGCTTGTTACAGTAGAGTAAATGGGGTGTTTAATTTGGGATTGAGTGTAGTCTGGAGTCAAGGTGCAGCAGTTTTATTACAGAATACAATTTTATTGGAGACTGAAGATTTAAATTCCACCATACATACAATATATATATATATATACATGGAGGTTCTGCTTTGCAGACACAGGCTAGTACACACACACACAGAGTTCTTGTATGTTAAACACACTCTCTGATTTTTGATTTGAAGGAACCAAGGGATTATGTCATATTTCTGCATTTTCTAGTGCACTGTGAAACCTCGTTAGAATGCAGGCTCCTCCAGCCATCAAGGAAAGAAAACACACACATGCATTCAAAAGGAGCAAGTGCTATTTTTCATTTCCTCTTTAGAATTTTGACAGTACTCGCAATGTCTCCAGTTCATGACCCTCAGAAAGAAGCTTTTTGGTTTGGAAAATATTTTCTTTGTTCAGCGTTTTTGTTTTTTTTTTCCCCAGCAAACACATCATACCCCGCTCCCTTCCCCCAGAAAGGTGCTTGGATCATGTAATCATTTCTCCTTTATTTAGTTTAAATCTTAAGACAGAAGACTTTCAATAGAACGATTTTCTGGCAAGGCCACCATATGATGTGTATATTTGGAAATCAAATTATTTAGAATTATGACCGTGTCATCAAAATAAGCCATTTTGAAATGCACTGCTAGCTCTCCAAACAGATTGTATGGGGAAAATTGGATAACACTTGGCTTGAGCGCTTAGAAGTCAGTAAAATCAAAACACTAGGGACCGTTTCATTTCATTTTCCTCCAAAGAGGAGCCCCCCTCCGGCGGCGCGGGGGCTGCGGGACGCGCGGGGAGCCGCTCCCGGCCCGGCCCCGCTCCCGGCCCGCCGCGGCCGCCGCCAGGTGGTGCCCGCAGTTTAGGGACATCTGCCCGCTCCTTTTCCCAGGGATCCGCCGATCAATGACAGCCGAGCAGGGATCCTGGCGCACACAGGATATTTAACGCGCGCAGATCAAGAAACGTAAAGCTTTTACCTACCCCCGTACAATAAACCTGGCTTTAAGAGCCTTGTTATTCCTAGATTTAATAGCTTAGTCATTTCTTTTTTTCTATTTACAACCCTTGCAAACCAAAGAGAGAAAAATAATATTGTTGTGCGGACTATAAATACTGTTGCTGTGAATCTATTTTATCTGGGGAGAAAATACACATAGATTGTCAACTGCGAGGGTATTTGTGTATCATCCGTGGTTACTGGCACGCTGCGAAGCTGCTTTCTCTGACGTACCTTGCTGAAAGGAAATTATTTCTTCCCAGGCAAAGCAGGATCCTCATCCTGCTATAGGCAATCACACGCAATTTCCATTTCGTTAACATTTTCGCAACCCTTTTTTTTGGAGCTCTCTGATAGCTAGCTAGTGGTAGCCAAGGTCACTGCCTGCTTTGGCTGCTGTTTTGCCAGCAACATATTTAAGCTGCAGTGTCGAATAAACTGTTTGTATCCAACTTTTTTTTAGGAAAAAAATTAGGCTGAACACAACTCTTATGAAAGACCAATACTGACAGTCAAGTATTAGTTCTTTTATTCGCATGTGCACATAGCTTTACAATGAGCTTATGCCTAGATCTTGCCAATGACCTCAACCTTGATCTGGAGGGACCATTTATTCACGAGCAAAACATTCATTCTCCTTACAAACTGGTCCTGAGACTGCTGCCTGTGTGACATTTGGTCCTCTATTAATAAACACAAGACACAAAATTACTGTGATTTTGTCCTCTCACCATTTGGGGTTGTATGTCATGCACACAAGCACTGTGGCTACTCCTGAGAAACTTTAAATTAGAAATTAGCATTTAGTGGCTTTGTAGATCTCACAGAGGAATTACGAGCAATCCTGAGGCGACCGAGGGCTGTGAAAGCACAGGGAATCTGGCACAAAGGAAAGCACTGGCGAGAGACGACGGCCTTTTTTAGCCAGGGCGAGGGCATTTTTCATGACCGCACGACGAGCGTGCACCATGAGTGCAATGCAGGTCCCTGTTCATCAAAATCATAGAACCACCATTTTGCAGCCCACATGCAAGAGCGAGAAAATGGTGGTTCAGAATGACTAACACACCCACCTCAGCGCCGAGTTCCTCCGCTCACTCAACAGCCCTGCTCTTTTTTTAATTATTTTGAAATGGCAATAGATTTTAGATTAGGAATGAGACAGGAAATGAGAGGAAAATCCTATGTGCATCTGGAAAACACACAGTATAAAAATTAACCTTGAAGCTCAGAGAAAACAATGTATGTATACATGTGAAAGGAGTCTCCACATGAATTTTCTAATAGCTGTAAGATGTATCTTTATCTTAAATCATGTAACTTTAAGATTTAACACAATAGGTACTGTTGTATTGCTGCTGAAGCTAATGAAGTATTTTTAAAAATAAAATCATGTAGCAGAAGTAATTACATTCAACTCTGAGCAGGAATTAGCTTGGCACAGCAAATGATGAACCTTGCTTTATAAGAAGGGGACTTTTTAATATGATGATTTGGCAATTTGGAGGGATGGTTACTTTCATTTTAACAGGCCTCTGCTTAGTGTATGTCTCCCTAGGGATGTAATGAAGGTTAACAACTTACACGTGGGGAGAAGGGATTTTAGTGATTAGGGAAATTGCAGGCTCCAGTTTATGTGAGCATGTATGTGACAGGGAGAGAGAGATTCCTCCTCATTTCAGACATTGCTGCACAAAAGGCATATAAATGTGAAACTTTTCCAGGGAAAACCCATATGTAATATAGACAGTAGTTCACCAGGGACTGAACTGAATGGCAAATACTGGCCCCTGGGCTCTTCACTGGCATTAGATAAGGTCAAAACAGAGAGGGCTAGTCCACCTCCAGCAGTGCATCAGCATGGTCTATCTTATCAAAAGTCTTGCTTTCACAAAAGAGTGTAGATCGTGTATTGGGCTCAAGAAGTCATGACTGGCAACTCAGAAAAGAAGGACTTAACCTCTTTCTTTTCTGTACTCCAGGAACATTTTTTCACTGAACTTCCTATATACTTGCAAACTGAATTCAGGTCTTGGAAGAAATTCCAGCTGAATTTTTCACTGCAATGTTTTATTTTATAAGATTTGTTATTAAATTACTTTAAAATTGATTTGGTATTAAACAGCAAATCAGAACTCTGCTTTCAACCAAAACCAGCTGTCCACTTACATTTCTGTGCATTCTTGACCCAGTGTGACAATTACCAGGGGAAAAACATCCCTTTACAATATTGAATGCAGTCCTGCGCCTGGACATTCAACAATATTCATTGGCCTGTATAATTTAAACAAGAGCAGTTTGTTAGCCTAATAAATACAAGGTTTGGGCTGAGAAATAAAGGTGCTGTCAATAATCCTTTAGCCAGATAATAGAAAGGGGATTATGTGATTATTCTGTCAAAAAATTAGGTTTCATGCTTTTAATTGGCATCATATCCTGCCATGAGTCTGTAGGGTTTAAATCACAGTCCACCAAGTTAGAGTGAGAAGGAAGCCTAATAGTAAATCCTTTCATCCCAGAGCCTGTAGAGTTTTTATGTGAAGTCCTAATTTCTGTTAAAATACTTCCAAAGAAAGACAACAGGAAACAGTAAACATGGCAACACCACAAATATATTTCTGACTATTTCTGTCAGCGTTCAAAGAATAAGTTGTATGGGCTGGAAAGGAAACTGCTGTATCATTAAAACCCAAGCAGGCTCAAACAGCCACTCTTTTGTAAAATGGCCCCCCTCCCCACCATGTCTCATAAATCTTGCTTCAAACTCGGCTGAAGTCATGGATTGACTTTGCCTCTTGCAATAATGGCTTGAAACTGTTGTGCATCACAGCTCTGCGTTCAAAGGGAATCAGGAGTGTTTAAAAACAACTTCTGGTGCAGGATGCAATTATAACTGACAGCCAGATGTCTGCCCTGTCTGGTACAGCAAGCCTAGAAGAGATTGCAAATGGTCCCAAGACCTTTGGATCTAAACAGTGCATCCCAGTGAGTGATACACAGATAAACAACAATACCACAAATCACTGACACCAGCCAAGGGGTTGCTGTTACTGATAAAGATTTTAGATGTCAGGAAGAGGCTGACCCTTCCACCCTCTCCTCTCTTATTTTTAACTGCACCAAAACCAAAGTGTGTTAGTGGAAAAAGACTCGGCCCATGAAGGGTGTTTAAATATCAACTGCCAGAAGTTCACCTTGTGAGGCAAGTCCCCTAAGTAATCGTTTAGTTTATAGAGGTTAACTGGACTGCAGTGAAAGGTATTTGATGTCTTGATTAAATTATATGTCTGGAGCATTTGCAGCAAGTTCTGTAATACAGGGTGACCATCCAGAGGTGTATTGCCAATTAAATACATTTTTAAATGAACAGTAAAAATGGACCTTCTTCTCTCTCCAGAGTCTGAATTGATTATTATATACATCAGATTATGGTAAGCAATAATCAATACAATTGATTATTATGTACAATATTATATACATTGAGATTTGATGTCAATGTATGTTTCTAATAGTATTTGTAGGAATTTTTAGATCACTCTCTCCACACAGCATCCTACTTTGCGTGTCTTTTGTGAAGCATGTACATAGACCTACTGACTTAGCAAGTACAGGTTTACATGGGGAGCACACAGAGAATGGTGCAAAGCTTTCAAGAAAGCAGCTCTTATCTTCCCATTTTTACTAATATTCACTACGAGACCAACCAACTCAGAAGCTTTAGAAGTGCAAGGCTTTAATTGATTTTCCATGGGCAGTAGACCAGGTCCTACCTGGTTCTGGTGATATTTTTTTTAACAATCTGCTGTTAAACTGACCTACAATCACCATACCATAATGTTAGCCTACAGGGAAACGGCTGAAAGGTGTTGACAATTTGAAGCAGTGAAGATGTGAATAATGTGAAGAAAAAATTTAGACACTTTAAAAATAAGTATTATATTTGATATATTTAATATGCCTTTATGACCACCTTCTTCCTGTGATATTGTTACTGTCTTTAAAATATCTGATATCTGATAATAAGTTTATCTAGTTTGAATTATCTCCTGCTTTGTAGCAGGACTTTGTAAAATTTATGAAGAAAAAAATATGAGAAAAAAAGAACAGAAGCTGTCCAGGAGACATCTCTTTCTTATATCCCAGAGAGAAAATTCACTGCATCACTTTATCACAGGTCTTCAGTGTGTCACAAAGACAGGTCTGTGCAATATTATTAGAATGAAAGATAAGAGACTCCATAATACAAAGATGTCATCAGTGATGGGAAAATTCCAATTTTGAAAGAGGACACCATTCCAAATATCAAGCTTGAAGGATTTAGTATCTTGAAACATTTTTCAGGTTGGTTCAATGTCATTGTGATAAAAAGGATGTCGCTTAAATCACAGCAACCTGATGTGCAAAGTTGTCCTGCTGGATCAACTGCTAAGACTTTTACTCACAGAAGACTCATTTCAACTAGCCTAAAAACTGACCAGACCCCTGCACATTCCTTGGGCCACGCTGACTTCATGGCCTTTATGGTGAAGGATGACCAAAACCCATCTTTGTAGCTTCTGTTCCTGCCCTGGCTGTCAGTGCCTGTCTGACTCCCATTCCCAGAGCAGGCACTGCTTGTGTGACATCCCCAGCTGGCACAGGCAGTGTGGTGCCCCGGGCTGGGCAGTGGGGCACCCCCGGGCACTGCTGCAGCACTGCACAGATGTGCCCCAACTCACCTTCAAGCTGAGGGAAAAGGCCCCAGGTATGTGCTACGTACCAAGAAACTTCTGCTGCAGTAGAAGTGTTAAAGCATTTCCAAACACAGCTTTTTTTTTAAGTGTGAATAAAGGCCCTAGAATTCCCCATGGAAAATAAAGAGTTGCCAGGAGTATGGATGGGAGAGGAAGGACTGTCAGGTTTGAATCTTCTGTGAAAAGCCCAAACACAGACGGAGGGACCTGGGGCCTAGTGGTGGCCTTATTTTGGCCAGCATTGAAGTCTAGGGAATAATTAATGAGAATGTAATATATAATAATATATAATTCAATAAAGCCTCTGGAGTCTTCTTTAAATCAAACTAGCACATGAACAAGTGCTGACTTTTAAGCTTTCCAGTGTTTTCAAGTATGTCATTTTAATAAGGTTTGAATGGTCACACAATCCAAATCCATTTTGACATGTTGAATTTTATTTTTTTGTAATAATTTTTAAAGTTAATGATTACTGTGTAACACTATGTATGGGACTCTTCTTGGAGACAGACTTTATTTACATGAGAAACATTTAAAGAACTATTGTCAGTGTAACGTTCCTTGTTTCAGCACTTCTAAATGGTATTTTAAGATCCTGGTAATTCTCATTGATAAGGGAGATATAAATATCTCCTCACCTTTGCCTCAGAGTGCATCAGGAAAGAAATGCACAAAGATCAAGATGGAAAAAAAAGTCTGCAAGTTGTATCAGCCCTCCCTCTCCCCTGGCAAACTGCCCAGCAGTATGGCTGGGACTGTGCAAGGAGAGACCAGGGTGGGCTGCAGGCAGTCTCCATAATGCTCTCTTAAAGGCAGAATTTGGGTAAAAAAATGATGCTTGAAATGGCCCCTGTCCCCAGCCACCAGGGTAAAACAGACCTTCCTCTCCATTCTGGAGTAAAAGGGAGGGGAAAGCCATTGGACCAGGCTACCCTGTGCGCTGGCTGCGATGCAGGCACTGCTCCTGAACACCTAAATCCCTGGCACCTGTGTGACACCTCAGATTAACCCCTCTGCCATAGCTGCCCCTGGCACCCACTTGCCCATGAGACTCCCTGCCACACCATGTTTTACTCAGGAAGCTGAGGGCAGGTTGCTGTCAGGGATTTCATGCTGCCTTACCTGCTGTGCTTAAGGGCTAATCTGGTAACCTGAGGGGCATGAATTTATCTTCCTCATTTGCCTCTCAGACCTGTAAAACCTTGAAGATATTATTTAAACTCACCAGGAAATTTTAGGCAGGTAAAGACGAAAAACAGAAGTCAGGCAGATCCTGTGAGAACAGGGTTAAGGTTAGAGGGACTTCCCTAGGAACCTAATTATGCCTCAGCTTCTCCTCCGGAAAATGGTTACAGCATAATCGTATACTCAGCAAGTTGCAGGGTGTTGTCCTGTGAGAGTAACTAGAGCAGCACTTGGGCAACCAGACACTTCCAGTGGCTCTGGGAGCACCCTTGCCATGTTTGTTGCTTGTGCCAATGCTTCTCATGCAGAAGGCACAAGACAAGTACAGGGGTGCTAAATAATCCCTAACAGGTCAGCAGGATGATTATAGAAGTTTGATAGGACTTTCCAGTATAAGGTAGGAAATTCTCCAGCTGGGTTTGCTGTTTATAATTCCTCCAGCTAAGAACTGCATCTCAGATTCCTTGTAGATATTCTGAGTTATGTGTTTTAAGGAGGCCATGTTAGACTCCATTTCTCTATTGCTATGGTCATCATTAGTAAAGCTGTCTCCGTAAGTTACCAGGAAAGAGATGTTAACAATTTCTTGAGAATTAGTAATTAGACAGATAGATAGATAGATAGATAGTTACATATATAATATATAACTATGATATATAGTTACATGGAGTGAAAATAAAGAAGAAAAATAGGACTAAGCCAAAATAGTAGAAAACTTTAAATGGTTGCATAACTACCACTCAGCTTAAGAACTTCAATGACTTTGTGCTATAAATGATAACTATGTTCAAGCAAAGCCGAAGCCCTGTTTTGAGAACTGTAACTGCTATTCTTTATCTGGTCTCAGCCACAAAAACCATAGTCTGGAGCTACTGCTTACTCCTCAGGAAGGGTTTCTGGGCTTTCAAAATTACCACACTCATAAGAGGAAACTGAGGGAGCCAGTTTGTACTTCAGATGAGAGTTCAGAAAGTAAATCCAAGGATGTGGGTAATATTGAGTTAGATAGGAGTTTCATTGATTGAATAATCTATAGCTGCAGAAAGTACAGCTATTTTTCTACTGAGTTTCACTTATCTGACTTTCTTCTGAGGAAAGCTTTTATGGGGTACATCTATCAGTTTGGACACAGAGGCACAATGCTCGTTGGCATATGTCCATTAAACTGTAATGAAACTACAATGTAGGTAGCACTTCAACTGTCTTATTTTTATATACTTTAGGTTTATATCATTATCTTCAGGTACTTTCATTCTTTAATACATCTGCAGCATACTAAACTTTGTAGCAGATAACCACATCAAAAAAAAGGATAGAGTTTTTTTAGGAAATGTGTGTTTTTCTCAGTTGATGACCTAGGCTGGAGTTCTAGCCTCAGTCACAAGCCACAAGCTCCCCAAACTTCAGGAATTTTATTAAAAATTCATAAGACAGGTTAATTAAACTCTGATGTTATTTTCTGTCTTTCCTTGAGCTCCCTGGAGTAGCCTCACTGGAAAGATCCCATCACTTAGGCATTAGGCACTCATTTGGGACATGGCAGATGTAGACTCCAGTCTGTGCTCTAATTTACAGAGAAAGGATTGTCTTATGGTCTCCTGAATAGCAGGGGACTATGTTAAAATCTAATCTATAATTTTCCTTCTCAAGTAATAGTAACTAAGGCCTAGGGAATGTTTTCATCACTTTGAGGGACCCATAATTTTTGTTACATTTTCTCCTGATTTGGGAAATGGCAGCTTTCAACAAGCAAATGATTTGCCAACCAAAAAATAAAAATAACAAACAGCCCTGAAAAAGTACCTATTGCTTGTTTTGCCAGTAGTTTTGCAAAAGGAAAATTAAAGACCTGATTACAGTACCTTAATAGATTTCAGTAGGGAGTGTACTTGACTTTCTGGCTTCATCATCAACCCAAAATTTGTTTTCAGAAAATTGAATGGGCTTTAGCTGTGGAAATCCCACTCTTATGCATATGAGTCCTATGGCTAAAACAAAAATGGCTTTCACAGAACACCTTCTCTTCTTTAGTTAAGGACTTTTTGGTTGACTTTCATGCTGTTGGCATGTAAATAAGCTGTTAATCTGCTGTTGCTTGTCCACCAGTCTACAGCATACTGTACTCCAGCTTTGTGCTTAGTAAAAAGTCACTACAAAACTCACAGGTAACTGCCCATTAATAACTAATTCATCATGACTGCACTTTTAGTCTCCTTGTGAACAATGGCACAAGTTCCACTGGCTTGAATAGGGGTAGGGTTTGGCCTGTTAAAATGATTAATATGTATTTTCTCACATTCACCAGGGCACCAGTAGGTTGGGCAATGCCCCATGTGCCAAGTGTGCTGCATTTCACTGGTGTACCTGCTTTATGGGCTGTTAGACAATTACTGAGTTAGAAACAGGGGTTATCTGCAGAAACAGTCACAGATTTCTGTATCCACAGATTTCTCCCCGGACCCACCTTCTCCACATACCATCTTCTGGCTATCCTTGGTGGAGGGGAATGTCTCAACCCACATAACTGCCCTGACAATGCCCACTGGGGTCTGAGGGACTTCTCCAGGGGGTGCCATTGGTGCATCCTGGGGATGGGGCCATCCTTAGTCATGCTGCTTCCTTAAATTATTCCCCAAAGGTTGTTCTCTTTCAGCCAGGACTATCTTGCCAGCCTTGCACACCTCCTGTAGACACCAGTCCAGGTCCAGTTACTGAATCCTACCTCTTTGTTTCCATGATGGTGGGAACTCTTCCTCAGGCCTTTTCTGATGTTCCAGAAAAAAACTGAAGCCCTCCAAGAAAGGGTTAATAAGTTAGATGCTTCATTGATTAAATAATGTGTGGCATGTTTACATATTTATATTCAAAGCATTTCAAAGTTTGATCTTTTTCTCAAAAGAACAATAGCAACAACTCCTCTTCCAAATTAAAAGTTTCCAGTCCATCACTTCTTTTACCACATCATTTCATCCTGCAGGTTTCCAGTTTGATTGCTGTTAAAGGTTTAAGTTTAAATTGACCTTGACCTGCAAACATGTGATTTACAGTAGATGATATTGTTCTGGAAAAACAAAACTTCTGTCCTGAAGCTAAACTGCATTTAATGATTAATATTACTGTTCCTGGGCCAAGTTCTGGCATATTTACCAACACGGTACATTATTTTAACTCCTCCTGAAGCTCCATTGATTTTGGAGGCACTCTTCCAAAGTGAGGCAGATTCACAATATGAATAAATATACAAACATGTGGTCCTCTAATATATTGTCATGATTTTGAAGATAAATTCTTTGATCACTTCTAACCTTGTCTTCAGATCTGTTTGTTAAGTCCTTGCAAATTATTCAAGCATATTTTAAAAATACACAGATACTGCCTGTTTTCTTAAAAAGAAATCCCTACTGGCAGTATCATGAGATATTGGAATATAATACATATGTTTGTGCTGGAAGGAAAAAGATCCTCTTGCTGCTTTGGAAATGATGAAATATGTTCTTGTTGGAGACTTTAATGGGGTAGGGTTAAAATCACAGGGAATTACACAAATAATTGCAAAATTGTGAAAGAATATCTTTCCAGTGTCCCTATGAAGTTCGGAACACTTGTGTTAAAGAGACAAAACTGGCACTGAAGTGTTGCTGGTACTATTGGTACCTTTTATCTTTTTTGGCATGTCTTTAGGAAACAGCAGAGAAAGAAAAATATTAAATTGAACACAGCAAATTTAATTATAAAACAAAGCCACCCACCTTGCTGTCAGGGTCAGGAAGTATAATCGCCTCCTTTTGACGCAAGAATGAGCTTAACAACATATGTTAAATGAACAATTATTTAAAATAAAAGGAAATTGCCTTAAAAACAGCTGCAGTATCTCAGACTGTAGCACTGCAGCAGTGCAGAAAAACAGACCATTGTGGAAGGAAGGCACATGCACAAACGAGAGCACTCCAACAACCCTGCGCCATGACAAAAGCTTTGCTTTTGACAAAAGCAAAAACCAATAATTTCACAGAATGCTCTTAAATATCTCACTTGTATTTGATCTCACCAGCTTGTTCTGCTTTTGATTTTTTTTTATGTTTGTTTATTTTGGTCTTTCTTCTTTCTGTGTAATTATTTGTTGGCTGCACGACTAAATCCTAACGCCCAAAGCCACTGTTTGCTGCACAATGGCACAATGACATTGGTGTTTTCCAGTAAATTGTGTTTCGCTGAGTGTCGCAAGCAGTGGAAACGCCAGAGCAAGCCCGTCAGCGTTAGATGCACACCTAAGAAGAATAAAAAGAAAAGAGCTTTTTGCACCAAAATAAATCCATTTCTCTTGAAAGCACGGGGAGTCACCTGACCGAGCCCGAAGCCTCCAGGATAACACAGCACCAGCCTGCAATGGGAAAGAAATTAAGCAGGGCTGCCTCCGCCTTGCGCACGCCTTTTAGCCTGTCGACGCGTTGCCTGTCCGTATCCCTCACAGCGCATCTGTAGAGCCATTAAATTGGATAATCCCTCTGGCCTTTGATACATTTCTGGACATGATTATTTCATTACTCGCAGTATATCAGTAGGATCATAATAAAAAGGACTTCTGACAACCTGCCAAGAGTTTTGTGGCCTTGTAAACACAAAAGTGCTCTAATAAAATTTTATTAAGTGTTAAAAAGTCATAAAAAGTGAAATAACATAAACTACAAAATTTACTGTCCTCAGCAAATGCTGAAAATATCGTCCATAGTAAAATTAAATTAGCATGTAATAGCGCAGCAGCGTGGAGTGGGCTTGAAAGAGGATCCGGGAGGAAAAAAAAAAAAAAAAAAGAGGGGGGGCGGAAAAGGAAAAAAAAAAAAAAAAGAAAGATTGCACTTGAACTGAATACGGGTCACGGGGGGTTCGTTTACGGCGATCCCCGCGTGTTCCCGGCGGGCCGCGGGGACGGCGGCGCGGGGCGCGGCGCACCGCCAGGCGGCGCTGTGGGAGCGGGAATGCGCCGGGCTCCGCGCCGCGACCCCCGCGGGCCGCCGGGAGCGCCCCCCGCCCCAGAAATGAGCCATTTACGGGGATTTTGGCGTCTTCTTGCAAATCAAAAAAAAAAAAAAAAATGGTGCGAGGAAAACAATACGCGTATATCTGGGCTGGAAGGCTCCTGGAGGGGCAGGCAGCGCTGAGCGGGCTCTCGACGGCTTCGGCCGCGCCGCCGCCCCGGCTCCCCCGCGCCCGGGGCAGGGCGTCCCGTGCCGGGGGCGGGCGAGGCTGCAGAGAGCGCTCGCCCTCTGCGCCTCCGGGCCGCCGCAGGAGCCAGGTAAGTTCAGCCTTTTCTTCGCCGTCGGTGCTGCTCAGGGAGAAGGCACGGCTGGGACGGGGACTGGGCGAGCATCGCCGCGCACGGCCGCGGCGGGGCGGCGGACACAGCGGGGACGGGACGGGACGGGACAGGACGGGACAGGCTGCCGCCGCTCGCCGTGCTCCCCCCGTGCCGTGCCGGCCGTCCTTGCCCGTGGGAAGGAGCTACGCTTGTGTCCCGGCTGCTTCGGGGCCGGCAGCGCCCGGTTTCTGGGGTGCGGGCATTGAGGAAGCAGGCGAGGCGGCGACGCCAGGTTCTCGGGCATCGCTTCCCCCTCGAGATGTCCGTCCCTTGATGCTCTGGCGGGATTTGCCTGTGGCTGGCCGGGAAGGAAGCGGCCACGCTGCCGTCACATGGAACCGCTTGCCAGAGCCGCCCGAAACTTAACGCGGGCGGGGGAGAGAGAGGGAGGCGGGAAAGAGGGAGGGACGGGAGTAATAGTAATAAAACAAGGAAATTGTGGGTCGAAGATATTTTAAGTTTCGTTTTGTTCAGGTGAAGAGGATAGCTGCTTCTCATGGGGCAAGGCTGATGTTCAAGGGCACTGTACGAAAAATAGTGCCTCGCTGCCTGAGCCTGGCGTGTCTTTGAGCCTGAGCTGGTGCTCGCTGAAGTGCAGCCGGAGCGGCCCCGGCAGGGAGCTGGCAGTGAGGGATCCATAAGGGAAAGCTGGCTGGAAAACAGACGATATATGAGCAGGAAAAACGAGCCTCGTTCTTACAAAGAGGGGAAAAAAAATAACCATGAAGTTAGTTTTAGTAGAAATTCTAACAACTCTGCGCATTTCAGTCACTTTAAATCTCTACACTGTGTACTAAGGCAGGGTTGCAAAGAAAAAACAACAGAAACAGTATGGTTATTAATTTTGAGACGTCTGAATGAATGGGAAATTTGTAGGTATAGTATAGAGCAGTGCTTACTTCAGCTCGGCTGCCTTGAATTAAGGCTGGTTTCTAAAAATAGGTATTTCTGTTTGCACATAATTGGCTCGGTGCATGTGCAGACCATACAGCCTTAAAATGTGTATTTATCTCATGGATTCGAAATTTGTAATGTTTTGTGTACCCTTATGTTCATCACCTCTGATTAAGACAGTGACAGTATTACTTGGTAATTCATTATACATTTACTGAAAAATTACAGAAATAAAATACATTTGGAAAAGGAGCAAAGCCCTTCTTTTTCTTCCATCTCAGATTTTTGTATAAATCTTCCATAACTTTACAGTAATGACTGCAGTTATGAATGTTCACAGAAAGTTGTACTTTTTAAGCAGAAGAAAACGACCACGTCACATTGTCTACTGCATTTTTTAAAAATCTGAGCTCTACACCATCCATGGAAACACACACGTTTCCAATGAAAGCTAAATAATGATTTTCTTTTCTCTCTAATTAAATTTTAAGTCTTCTCTCATCAAATATAATGTAAAGGCTGCAAAAATGCAAACAGAAAGTGTAGCAGCACTGTGATCAAAGCTTTGAAGTTAGATGAATTAAAAAGTCAGCAAAGCACTACAGAATTCCACATACATGTGGCTAAGGTGTGTGCACGCCTGCATAACTTTGAAGAGTTTTTAAGTGAAATGAAGGGGTTTGGAGTTAGTTTGCTTTACTGAAAGACTTTCCAGGATCAATGCTAATGTTTGTTGGATTTTGGAAACATTCCTGGGAATTCCCTCTTTAGGCTATGGTGTGCAGAACAGTTTTATTTTTAAATATGGTCTTAAAAACATAACTCTGTCATCTGGTTCATCAGCTGTTTGCTATTTTGTGCTGCTCTCTGCCTGAGCAAGTACTTGTACACTATCACAACATGAAGAATCCCGTTTGCTCCCTGGGGTTTACAGACAGGAATCAGGATACATGCTTATGTGTGCAGCATCCAGGTTTCAGTGGTAAGAGAAACATTTCTCCTTAATTTAGCATTCTAGTTTGTGGTGGGTGGTTTTGAGTGTGCAGCATTACTTCCACAATGGAGTTTTTATATCAGCTCAATGTGATGTAAAATTCAAAAGATTAAGCTACACCAGGCGACTGTAGGTTATGTTTAAATGGACATATTAAAGGTCCAATGTGCAAATGTCTGGCACTGCACTAGACAAGGCTGGAACTCCTGTTGTTTACATCCAGCTTCATCCCCGGCCGTTCAGTGTCTGACACCGCCCTGCAATTCCAGCTCTGACAAGCAAACTCTGGAGCTAGGGGAGTTTGCAGGCTGCCTGTCAGAAGGGCCTCAAGGGTGAGGAAGGAAAGCCCAGTTACAGCAGAGTGCAGTACTTGCAGTAGGCAGGATGGAAATTGTCTGGGCTCCGCGACTGGGGCTGCACATGTGGCACTTTTTTGGCAGGGCTTCTTTAAATGCTTGCAGAATTTAAAGGCACACGCCGTTCAACAGAGGCCTACCTTGCAATACATTAAACAGATCTTTCTAGGTTGATTAATAGCTTCAGTCTTTTGTTGATGGATTTTTATTTTTACTTTTTTTTTTTTTTCTGCAATACAGCTGAACCCTGTGCTACAGAAAGAGATAATAGATGCAATCTTGGCTCTCCTGAAGTCAGTCACAAAACTCACTGACTTCATTGGAGCCACGTTTTTATGAACTGCCTCATAATACTTTGTATCAGCCATACGGAGGAGATTTAAAATTGGCTTTAGAAGAAATAGAAATTAGCTCCTCTACAAATGATTTGCATGGGTTATCTGAGGGACTTTTCTCCAGGTAATATAAATGGCAACACAAAGTACAAACTGCCAAAAAGACAAATAGGTATATAACATTTTGATTTCCTGTAACTACAGCATAACTCAACTAGAATATTATCTTAAAATCAACAAGGTTGGATTACTCTATGTAAGACCACCAGGTCTGATGTAGATGATGCAAGGGCATGGGAAGGCATTCAAAGGCACAACAGGCTATTTACTGTTCATGACACGTTTTAGAAGATGTGAAACTGTGTGTCAATGACGCTGTAACATGAGAGGCAGTGAGTTAAACAGGAGGGACAGTATTAATTCATAGCCCTCGCTTTTGCGAGTGTTTAGTGTCATTGAATTGTGCTTCCCCTTGAACAGATGCATCATAATGGACTTCTCAAAATTTGATTTAAACCATAACACCAGGAAGTACAATTTTGCTAAAAAAGGGAGGGAGGGAAAAAGAAACTGCTGGACTCCCTGCCACTGCCACAGTTGTCTTTTCACAGACAGTTTTTTCTGATCCATCAGCCTGCCAGACAAGGATGGCACCTATCCAGTGTAAATATTACATTTTCAACATTTGGGTGGCGTTTTGAGCAATATTTCTTATCCCCTGAGAGTGTACACTTTATAAATACAATATTATCTGCAATTCAGAGCTAGGTTGTGGTAGGATATGACTTTATAATGCAAAAGATATTTAAAGAACGCTGTGTATGGACTCACTTACTGAAGAATAAAACTTCTTCCTCTCAATTATTTTAATTTACAGCGAAAATTACATAAGCACAGCATCAAACACACTTTTTTTTTCTTTTTTTTTTTTTTTTCTGGAATAGGGAGGATCCAGACATGATTTTAGAGGAATAACTCCATGTGTAGACAAGATCAGTTGCTACTGTTCAGCATAATCTGCACTGTGCATATCTTGAAGTGGAAAGCCACACTAGTATTTTTGGGAGCTAATATCCTCATTGGACTAAACTCTTCACTGTGCATATTCCAGTAATATCCCACTAACAGTGCCAGATGCTGACAGAGCTCTGCATTGGAAATAATTATGGAAGTGAGTCAATCCTCATCCATTGCAAGCAGTGAATCTTCTTAGAGCAAGAACTTGTTCTGCCATTCCCTCTCTGCTTTAAATCCTCTTTCTTGTCAAAGGGAAAATCGGCCATATTTGGATGGAGCCCAAATACAATTTATTTGTGTTTCTTGTTCGAAGTAAAAACAACATAACTGCTTTGGATAGTCTTGTGTAGGGAAGGAGGAACCACACCCAGACACAGCAGTTCTATCACATGCTTAGGCTGAACTATACTGCCTGAAATTTTTGTTTGCAATGAAAAAACCTGACCCATCTTTAACTACAGAAGTATTGCTTGGGACTCTTTCAGTATATACCAGATACAGTCCATTAAACTGGAATAAATATAATCCTGATAATATTAGTTTCACATTTTTCTGGCTGTAGGTATTTTTCCATACTCATTTTCTGCTGTTTTGAAAGAATGTCCTTATTTCCTGACTTAGAAGTGCAGAGCAATGCATTTGTCTCCTGTTTAGTTTCCATTCAGTTTCACCTTCCCTTCAGTTTGTGGCTCATGATCCTTTGTGTCTTTGGCCTTATATTTACACACTTCCAGTAAAACATTATCAGCTGCTGGGTGATCCTCATTTGCCAGTTGCTGCCTGCAGACACCAAACATGGGGGTCTGGTAGAGCAGTGGAGGGCAGGTCATGGAGCCGAGTAAAGAGGAGACCCCCCTCCCACCCAGCTACAACAGCAAGCTGAGAAAGAAATAACAAATTTTCATAATGAAAAGCTGAGAAATTCATGGGTAGAGAAATTCATGGCTCTCAGGCTGGTAGAAGTGCTTTACTGTGGTCCTGAAGGAGAGACACATCAGTGTGACTGGCTGGCTCCTGGCTGGGGAATCCCTGCTGGGGTGGCCGTGGCTTTCCAGGAGCCCAAGGAATGCCCCGTGGTGCCCTAGCACAGGCAGGCAGGGCACAGTTCTCCCTGGCAGAGAATTGGGTTTTACATTTCAGCCTTTGTTGCTGTAAAAATAACCTTGGAAATAAGAAGCCTGAGTAAACTAAGGAGCTGGCAGGAAGCTTGGAATAATAGTTCTGAGAAGTGCGAATTGTGCCCTCAAATGTGATACCTTAGAGGCCTGATAACAATGCGTTCAGTGCCAGACAGTATTAACTATTAATGGCAAGGCCAATGGTGACACAAATAACTGGCTAACCTGCTCACCCCACTGGGGGAGTCCATCCATATGCAGAGGAAATGCAAACTTACCAGGGCTTGAGTATTCCCAGGAAAAAGGAATGTCCCAGTTCAGTACCAGGACATCTCATTCTTGTCACTCTGTTCCCTTGGTAGCATTGTGTATTCTGCTCAATCAGCACATACGTGGTGTGCCCTGTGAGGGAGGTGAGATGGAGAAGAAGCAGAAGGATCTGGCTCATGGCCCATATCAGTAGTTGGGCACAATGATCTTGGTGGGTCTCTTCAATTCAAGATACCCTTTGATTCTGTGAAAGCAATACAGGATGATGTGGAATGCTATGGGAAGGACTGATACATTAAAATTTTGATGATTAGCAAGAGCAACAAAATAAGTTACTGAGTGACAGATACCTGCTTTGTCCTTATACTAGTATAAATGATGCTAAGACCAGTAGTCCCATTTTTGTCTGGGGAGTTTTTTAATACAAACCATACAGCCAGTTACACCAGGGTACCTGTGAGTGTAACATGGAAATGAACCCAAAGTCATGAAGCCGTGGGCATTCTCGACAGTACAGTCTCATCTTTTGTGTCACTGTTCCTATAGCAGACAAGCTGAATAACTCCTCCTGAAATGCTTTTGGTCCTTGGGCCCAGAGGCTTAGGATAGATCCTGTCACACTGCCTGGAGCCCCTCTGCCACCCTGAAGTTCTGCCTTGCTCAGGGCTCTTCATAGCACCCAAAAGCACACATCCACCCCTTCCTCATGGTTTACACATTCATTCCACTAGCCAATAAAGCATCTTGGTCAGCTCCAGGCTCCCATGCTTTAGCTGTGAGCAAGGTCAGCAGAATTTTGAAAACAAATCAGAAGGCACAAACCTTCTGGTATAGATTGCTATGTATACCTTCTCGTATGTACTTACACCAAAGCTTAAAGTGAGTAAACTATCATCCATTCCCTGCTTACTGTTGTTTAGAATGTGCTGCATCTGAGAGCCAGAGCCATCGGAGTAAGGAAGAACAGCTGTAGTATCTCTAATGACATCCAGTGCTAGAAAGTTCTTTGAAGTTGCGTAGCTGCTGTTTCTTCTCTATGATTTCCAAATGTTGGACGGGGGAAGAATATCAATGTTAAAAGCATCAGTCAGTCTACTTATTTGGACAATTGTTGTCTCTGTCACTTATTCTTATGGTGATCTGAAGAGGGAAAGCAGAGAATTTTTTTGATGGTTATAAAACATGCATTATTTACTTCTGAGATTAAAAAAAAAATAAAAACCACCCTACATAGTATTTGTCAAAGGCCAAAGGCCAACATACTTAGGCATTTCCAGAAGAGCATTTTTACTTTATTATGTATGATTCCTGATGGTGTGCCTGATCACTGGGTAGATGACTGGGCATTTCTAAAGTGCCACCACCATTTTCCAGCATCATCCATTCAGTGACAGTGACACTGTCACTTTAAAATCTATCAGAAGTTTGCTAATTTTACTTTATTCCCATTCCCATCAAATTGCTGTTATTCCAATAAAAAAGAGGGCCAGAAAGACTGTGGACTGAGCCTTAATGAGCTCACTCCTCAGACCTTGCCAGTACACTGAGGACTGCAAGTTGCCATGTCCCTCTTAGGAGGGCCGGTACAGTCCTTTGCTTGGCCAGTTTTGATAGCCAGAGTGAGAAAATACCAGTTTGGAAGGGTTCTGGGTTTCTCAGTTCTGGGGGGTGACATGTGTGGGAGGAGGACTGAACCCCCGGACTGGCAGACCCCTTCAAAGCTGGATGCTCTGACTCAATGCACGCAAGCTCCTCCTGGAGTAATGCCAGCAAGTGCTAACACGAGATACCTTACAACTCCTGCGGCCTGTGAACACCTAATGCTGCACTTGCTCTCTGGTAAAGTGTATCTGGACCTTGTAACAATCATAACATTCACTCCAGAATAGCTGGGTTTTATTGGGCATTGCAGATCCTTACTTGCTGAGTGGGAAACAGTAAGACTGCATGCCAAAGGCCAGATTCTGCTTTGTTGACTTAAATATGCAGGCTCTTCAGGTGACTGCAGTAGCAAAGTTACTTTTCAGCATGAGCAGAGCCAGCAGAAACCCTGGTGCTGCACTTAGCTCTGCAAGCCCAGTGAACACAGTGAGGCTGCACATGGCTGGCCACTGGCTCCCGGCAAAGGCTGGGCGAGATACAAGCCTTGGCTTGTGTTGTAGCTGAAATAGTGAGATTGACATACTAGTTCACTGGTTTCATTATTTCACTGTTTCAAAGCACTGAAAGGACTTCAAGGATTTTTTTTTTCTGGTACTGCCCCCCCATTTCCCATCCTTTGTATGTGCAAGTCCCAGTTTATAACAGTTGGTATCCGGTAATAAATTGGAAATCAAGGGTATATCTGCAAGAGCCTCTAATAGCATTGTAGCTGAAAAAGAAATACCAATCTCAGCTGTTACTCTGCCAGTGACCCAGAGAAAAGCAAGAATATAGAAAGAAAACTGCTGACATTTAAATGCCCACATAAGAATACTAAAATACAAAGATGCTTATGAGTATTTTTTAATAAAATACTGTCCTGATAACAGTTTTTGTTTCAATTTTGTGCTTATCTGTGATTTTAATGTATCCAAACTATTTCATATACTGTTAATTTCATTTTTTGATTAGGTACAACAATATTTAAGGTTTCTTACAACATAATTGCCTGGAAAAGGGAGCTGTTAGAACACTTTTAAAAGTGGTGTAAAAGTCCCATGATTGACATCTCTAGCATGTTGAAATAAATACACAAGTAAAGTTAATCACTACATGGTTGAAGAGAAGGAATTGCCCTAACTTTTATGTATGACTATGCTACCATGTTTAGATAAATTGCCTGATGTAGGTCATTAAAGAGGGACCAATTCATTTTTGTCTGTCCTAAAAAGGGCTCAGAAAAACATGATTTCTCATCAAACATCCACTGAAAAGACATCTCACTGTAATACACTGAGGTAAAAAATGGGTTCAGGAGAGGAACATGCTTCTTTATCTGGTGGGTCCATTATCCCAGTTGTCCTTGACAGCCAATGAAGAGCCATGTAAAGTTTACATTAATTGATTTTATTGTTAATCTGCTTGAAATTTTGTTAGTCAAAAGAAAAAAAAAACCTGAAAAACATGCAATCAGCCACTTTATATCATGTTTAGCTGTAGGAAAAAATGCTGTTCTCCCAGAGATCTGATCACCAGCAAGCTGCAGAATGCTTTGCAATTTTAACACACACTTTCTTTCATCTAAAACCACAGACTGTTTATATTTTACATTGTCACCTCTAACATTTGTATTTCACCACTGTGGGCTGCAGTGTTACATTACAATGGTGCTGAGCCCGCCTACCTCTAACATCTCTCTTCGTGAGGTATTTTCTTCCACCGTGTTGGAGATGGCCTGTGACATAAAAAAAACCACACTTTCTCAGTACAGGAAGATTACAACACAGGAGATTTCACTGCAAAACTACACAGAAAAGACCTTACAATTGGCACGTGTTTCTGTACATTTCATTTGCAAAGATGGAAAAACTACAGTGTAAAGGAAATCTCTTCTCAGAGGAGACTTTATTAACTTCTTTAAGTTCTTTTCTGGTGATTGGTGTTAGAATTGCTGTGAAAACTAAGTTCTACCTGGTTACCACTTTAACCTTACTCCTCCCCACACACTGCTGTCAACAACGCTTCCAAATAATTAGCAGAGTAGGATGTTAGTTGTGTTGTGGAACTAAATATTACCTGTTTAGAAAAGATTTCAGATATGGCATTGCTAACCAGAGGTGGGCAAAATACTCCACTCAAGTAATTTATTTATCAGAATGTTACATAAACAATTGGTTTTTTTAATTCCCCAAATGTAATAAAACTTTTTTTGTCTTTAGATTCAACACTAAAAGATCAATCAAGACACTTCCAATTGTGCAACATTTTTGAATTCCTAGTACTGAGTTTACGGTGTGTAGCTAGAGTCAAATTTGCTTGGGCTAATTGTTGACAATTGAGGTGATGATTATTTCATCATCAGCACGCTTGGTTCCTGAGGGTTTGATTTGGAGGGAGCCCAAGTCACTCCTGTCTGCTGATGAAGCTGTTCCACTGTGTTACCCTCCTGTCAAAATGGGTCAACACAGTGTAGCCCATGGCCACCATGCTACAAGAGCAGCATTTCTAAATGAAAGGTCCTGACAAAAGAGGGGGATGAAATCCTGTCACAGAAAGGAGCTTTTCTTCGCTCACTCCCCGTGAGTTACCCAGCTCACCGAGGACAGACGTTCACTGCATGCACACATCTGGCCCAGCCTCTCTTCGTGTAACACCATTCATCAAGTCCTGTCATGTTAGCCTTGCTGCCCACATTCCCCCAGCACGCCACAGAAAACTTTCCTCTCAGCACCTTACATTTCACTGCCTCGTAGGCATCCTTTGTTCACTTTAACAACAAAATGGTGCCATTCAGGAGCTGTAGCAACATAATTGGTACTTACACTGCACAGTCCTCCAGTCACCGAGAGGTCTGCGAGTGCATGGTTGGGCTAGGATTGCTGCAGTGTCATTCACTGATCCAAGAAATGCACACTTAATGTTTTCATGATGCATTTTGTCCCTCTGATTTCAAGAATGCTTTGCAGATATTCATTCCCTCCATGTAGGTACTAGGTGAAGCTGGGAAGTATTAAGTCTCTGTGGAATATGAGAGAAGAAAAACACAAAATGATACTTGTCTCATTACTGCAATATAGATGCTGTGAACCCTGGTGGTCAAAAGCACTATTTCTGCTCTTTGAACATAATTTCAAATTTTTCCACTTCATAGTTCAGTCCCAACAGCAAAGTAGGCCAGTGTATTGCAACTGTATGACTTTTGAGACCAGACTCATGCAGACAGAGGTGCCCTGCTGCCTATGAAGTGGAAGGCTGCAAGGACAGTGCCTCCCAGGTATGACATCCTTGGAAGAAGCATGGACAGGACCACCAGACAGGTCATTCAATTCATAGGGTGAGCCACTTTTCAAAGGGTGATATTTTAACTTTTATTTCTACTGCATTTTCATCTGTTGAGTACCTGTCTGAGGCCATTTTTAACAGGCTTCCCTCACATTTAGCTCATTACCAGTGAGGACAAGGGGAGGAGCTCCTTACCTGCATACTTTAATACACACTCCAGTCAGTTCATGAGCAGGTGGATAAGGGAAATGTGAGGTACCTGCAATCGCCTGATCCCTTTTACCCCACTGTGGTTCTTGTGGTTCTGGGAGGACTTTTTAATTGTGTTTCCACACACATTTATCAGTTTCTTCTTTTTCAACTACCCCTCAAAGCCTGGGTTTTGTCTCTTTGCCTTATCCTCTTGCCTCTGCTCCTTTCTCTGCTGTTTGTTCTAGATGACTACATTAGACTATAATTCTCCAAAAGAAAAGTATGGTGCTTTTTTCTTAATTCTCCATCACATCCCATTTGTCTCCTCAGTCATCACAACTCTCTTATCTTGTCAGGCTCAAAACCTTGGCACCATCATGAAGTATTTGCTTTCTGTTGCCAGTATCTATTCCACTACTCAGTATTATAGATAACCTTCCCCTAGTACATCTGTTTTCAAATCTTTGTGTACATCTTCTCACTGTTCAAACTATGGAGTGACTCAGCTCTATCCAGCCTTTTCTTGACATAGCTCTATTTGTATTTGTTTAATGAGATTCACCTCAAACAGTCATTTAAAATTTAGGCATGTAGACAGAGCAGTAGGTCTGTCAATGTGTGAATCACTTGGATCAGTCTTTGAGTTGAAAAATTAGCAATTAACTCAAAAATAATAAGCTGTTGAGGTTTACTAATGGAAACCCAGACAATTGTGCTGTAGATGAACAGAGCACGCGTCTATTCACAAACACCAAATTAACCTTTGTATTTCAGCAGAAAAATGAATTGTTAAGGATCTATGTTCTTTCCTCAATATTTGACATGCACCAATACTGTGTCACTGTGCCCTGAATGTCTTGCTGCTTGCCTGTGACACAGTCTATGAGACACAACAGCTATGAAATGTGGATCCTTCCGAGACATTTCATGCTTGTCAGCTTGGCAACCGATTTGTGCTGGTGATGAGACTTGTCTGAGTTGCTGGGCATTGCAGGCCTGTTTCTGTTTACCTTGCCAGCCCATTTGCAGCCAGCTGTTCTCCAGCAGGAGACAATGTTAAAGCAAACACACACATGGAAATTGTCCGTAATAATTAAGATCCCAAGGCAGCAAGTCCCTTAAACATGTGCTTAACTTCATTTAATCAGGTGACCAGTCTAAAGCTTCTCCTGAAATGTCTTCTACACCTGTCCTATTAAAATTTCCTCAAGGTGATAAAAAACTAATTATGTTGGTCTTCCATGCATATGTCATCCAAAATGCCCACATGGCTTCCGAGTGGGCATTTTCCTGCAGCTGTTTCAAAACTTCTTTCATATTTTTGATTCCTACCTCTGTTGATTCTCTCACTACTTCTGCCCGCCAAATTGTCAAGTTGTTGATAATTTCTCTTCTCATTCATTGTATCATTTGTTATTTAAAAATAGAAGAAGACTCTTAATTCATGTTTAAAAAATTGTTTATATATCCTATCTCTGCACCCAGGAAACCATGTGCTTTCTGGGAATGAATGTGCTCATTAAATGTCTTTGAACATTATCGTCTTGATCATTATCATCAGTATTTAGGAGATGAGCTTCCCCATATTTTGTTGGTATTCATTAGAAGATTAAAACTTGTTGATATGCAGAAATGGAAGTAGATACCTGCAGCAACTCATAGTCTTGGAGGAAACAGCAATTAGACAGATAAAGCCTGATTTAAAAAAAAAGGTCTTAAGACACTTATGAAGTAGACAGACCAGTCATGGGCTCAAACATTTCTCTGACCATTTCTTGTCAGACCATCTTTTGCTTCTCATTTTTGCAGATTCCAAATTCGGGTCTGCCAGGTGAAGTACTTTGGTGAAACAGAGTTGCCCCTGTGGAAGAGAGGCTTTGGTGGGTTATAAGGCTGCAAGGACACAGAACAAAACTGTCAGCTTTCCCCAGAACGGTGTCACTTGTCAGGCACACCAAAACAGAGGTTTGGTGCAGCTGGGCAAATCAGACCTGCAGTACAAGCAGGCTCGCTGTAGCTTAGCTGGAGCTTTCAGCTAACACAGTCCTGAGTTCTGGGTAGTCTGCTTCTCTTTTAAGCAGCTGCAAGAAAAACTATCAGTAGTTTTAGAGCTGAAAATTTCTAAGAGGAAGAAATTTAAGAGAAATTTAATGACCAGCCTTTACTGGAAAGCTTTTCTGGCCATTATTTCTCTGGGAGGAAGTCTATCACAAACTTGAGGTAAAAAAGCAAACACAAACCTCATACAGGTTTCTCCACCATGGTTAATTCTTAGCCTGCTACATAATATTTACACAGAAAAAAAACTACTTCTCAGGATCTGAGTATCAAGAACCTCCTTATCTCCACGCTTGCCTCAGAGAGCTGTATGCAAGCCAAAACCTCCTGCTTGGTCACTGGCCCCTATGCAAAGAGAGAGGAGCTGTGCAGCTCCTTTCCCATCCTCACATGGTGGTCTGAGGAAATACCAGAGCCAGCATCTCAGCACCACTCCATGTTCCTCTGGAAAAAATAAACCATAACACCAAAAAAGGGGGGAAAAATCTCCACAATGGCTACTGCCAAATGCCATTAACCTGCTATCAACAAAAATCTACACCATTGCATGACAACAGAGCAGTGTTTCTGTGTATGACGAAGCATAGTGGAGCCATCTGCTCACAGTGTGTGGCCTGAGTCTTGGGCTGCAAGAGTGTCTGAAAAATTTGTAGCACATTTCTGAATGTCCCATCTCTACTGCAGATGTTTCCATCTGCACAGTAGTGTGGTGCTGTGCATCTCACATACCACAGCATTTGCAGTTTCTTAATCTCTTTAATGGGTATTTCTTATCATTTGCAACCACCATTATTCCCCTTATGACTGGATGCCATGAGATATAATAATGGTGGTATTTGATCTCTGTAGCAGCTTTCAGAGGCCCTCAGCCTTCTGAAACACTGCTATCAGAAATAAAGGACATGAGTGTTTCATCATTCATTCATTTTTCTTCATCACTTCTGAGGGACCGTAGCTGTGGTGGTACCATGGCGAACGGGCAAGAGAGGTTTCCGTGAGTAAGATCCATTTGTGCCCTTTTGCCCCGCAAAGAGCCACACTGGGGATGGTGCACGCTTCTGGAGGTCCACACTGTTGTGCAGGAAACTGATGCCTCTTCCTGTTTAAAGGGACTCTCAAAGAGGAATGTGGGGCAAATCCCCAGGAGAGAGCTGAGCAAAAGCTGAGAAACTGAATTTCAATGGTGTGGAGGATATTCTCCCACAAAAGCCACATAAAAATCATAAAAATTGAATTCTAGAACGTTAGAAACTCTTAGCTAGCACTTTTAAACTTGGATACTTATTATCATGTCCACATTGTAGGGGTTTTGATAATCTACGATGTAGCATAGATATAGTCACAGAGACTTTACCTACCTGCATTTATCATTCTGGAAAGATCATGTCTATTAATCACAGATAAGAGCACAGCCTATTGTGTCCCTGACAATTAGAGCTCTCTGCCAGCAGAGCAGACACAAATGCTAAGATGAACGAAATGTAAGGTTTTGTGTTGTTTGGGTTTTTTTCATAAAGTCTTGTACATGCTATAAGTAGGGTCTTGAATTTCTGAGGTGTTCTGTAAGTGAAACTTCAGCAGGGAAAGGAGGGCAAATACCTCTTTCTAGCTGCTACAAAAATATGCTGCAATTTTCAGTAGGGTTATAGGGTTGTAGGGTTTGTCTTTGTGAGCTGCACTAAAAAGAGCTCACAAAACACAGGTTTGAATATACAGGAGCCAACATGGCAACCCAGCATTGAGCACATGCAATTCCTCACTTTTGGAGGTGAGGGGAATGACTTGAAGGAGAGTAAGAACCTTCGTGGGGGGAAAAAAAAAACCCAACGTTTGTAAAATGTTAGGAGAAAGGAGAAAATGTAGCAAAAAAAAAAAAAATCAAAAGGAACAAATAAATGTATAAACAGATGGTAGATGTGATCCCTGGTTCTGCAGGTCATGGTATGAACTGTTTGAGTGCATTGGCCACTTCCCAGGCAGGTCTCACCTGTTTTGAGTCTGTGACTCTTCTGCTAGGCTGGACTAAGTCTGCCTATTCTCTTTTATCCATGTTTTCAACTGCAGAACAAGGTTAAGAAACTTTTCCTGACAAAGGAGCCATTGAAAGTCTCCCCTGAAAATGTCTCAATTTGACCAAGAAGCATGAACAAATTAGGTAATCAGAAAATCCCCAATGATGAAAAACAACCTACCCATTTATGCCTGAGCAAGATCAAAACTTTCAGCATCTGGTTGTGCATTTTGCAATTTCAATTTCACTTTGTCTAGATAAATAATAGTACAGAACAGTATTTTTACTGTGGTTTCTTGCCAGAACTTCTTCAAGTGGCTTTGCTAACTTCCTAAGTATTAAGCCAGTTTCAAAAAATAACAGATTTTTTCTGAAGTTCAATTTATTTTTCCCTTCCATTGGACTCTTGTACACTCTTGAGGGTGGATCTCTGATCTTCATGTGTCAAGCATCTAGTACATAAGGCTGTAAAGCACTGATGCAGGAACTTGGAAAACTGCTCTTGGTTTTTGTGGTTCCCGGGACAAGGGGTTCAGGTCACAAGTGTGTTTTTCAGGCAGCTGATGGTACATGCTGGGAGCTGGCTCCTGAGAACCCTGAGGCAGCTCTGGGATAGTCAGGGCTGTCAGAGCCATACCCTTCAGTGTCCTTTCTGCGGGAAGATCAGGGAGAAGCTGGGAGCAGAAAATCCAAGCACATATGGGTCTTACCTGCAGGAGGCTCCGAGATGGCTGGAGCAGGCACTCCCACCACTGGGTGCACACTCCAGACATACCCTGGCTTTCCTCTCTCAGATATGGCCTAAGGGGCTGCTGTGTTACAAATGGTGATTTATGACAGTAGCGCATACATCTGGAAGAATAACATGTTCATAATAATTAATATATGCTTTCAGGGTGATTCAGCAGCCATAAAGAGCACTTTAATTTGCTTCTTAATTTCCCCAAAGAAGTTACCTGCTATATGAGAAATCCAAAGCAGTGTTCTTCAAGCCCTAGCAAGATACACACTCCTGCAAACAAGACAAAAATTGCTCCTCTTTTTTCCTTATAAAATGATTTGTAATTTATTTCTGTCAACATTCTGAACTCTGAGTAAGCTTGCTGCTGGAAGACCAGAGACAGAGAGCACATTTTAAGACTATTTGATTTTTTGAGTTTTACAAGTTTGAAGAGAAATAACATTTACTCTTGCTTGCTATATATTTTCCCTATATTTATTTTCAAATCAGCTGGGTTTTCCGCAGAAAACAGAACTCGCCTTTTCTTGCCCTTTTATAGAAGGATTTACTTATATTTTAATTCAGCAAGACTGGCATTTGGAGAGAGTGGAAGGTCTAGGAGGAGGCTGCAGCATGTGTCAGTGGGGCAGTTGTGTGTTTGTAGCATTTGTTCAGGAACCAGAAGTGTAAGCCTTGGCTTGCTTGGCATGAGAAAAGCCATTGGCATTCTGGGTCCTGTTACAAGTTCCTCTGAAAAGCATTACCCTTTCACACAGTGCTTTCCCAGCTGAAAATTCATCCTCTGCTCCTGCACCTGCTCTCACTGCAACACACCTTTGGAGTGAATCTACTACAAGGGCAGCAGCATGGGGGTGCTATGGCAGGAAGGACAGACATGTTCCTATTTAGCTAAAATGGTAGAAGCAGCATTATTACAGCAATGTAGGCATTAGTTTTCCTCTGTAAAGATGAATATTTTGCTCTGCATTTTTAATTTACCCTTGTATATCAGATTTTTTTCTGACCAACAAAATCCTGTCATCCCATTCACCAGATCCTGACCACTCCCAATATCCCATTCTAATATTTTTGAGCATTATGGGTGTTATAAGATAATGGTCATTTTTTTCATTGTTATGTAGAATAAGATGGGTCATTTAAAACTGTTGGCTTTGGGATCAAATTTCTCCCTTCTGACCATGCAGAAAAGTTGATGTTAGCTGAAGCTTAGACATCATTTACAAGCTCTATTTGGGGTTTTTTGGTGGTTTTTTTTTTAATTTGGATAAATTAACTGAAATTCTTACATGCAACTGAACTGAACTCTAAAGAACCCAGAGCCTTGGAAATGTTCTTGGAGAGAAAAGGATTTCTCTACAACTAAGAAATGCTTTCAGAAATGTCAGGAAAAAAATCTCTGAAAAGGCAAGTAAATGAAAATTTGTTGGAAGATATAAATGTGGTTCACAGGTGCTTTCTGTGACTGGGAGCATTTGGAGTGTTGGAAACTAAGCCTAGGTCTCTGTCACTGAGATGAACTGATGTCACCTCAGCAGAGCTGAAACCCATTTGCCTCTCATGTCTGTTAGGAGGGCTGTGCAAAGCAAGACGTCAGTGTGGATGCAGTCTTTCGTCAACAAGGGATTCTCATCGTTTTACACAGGATTTAGGAACCAATGTGGCTTAAGCTGAGTCACATTGTGGGGAGACAAAAAGGGAAGTCACATGTGGTTTTCAGCTAATGAAAAGGCTTTGAAACTCTTCTAGAGATAAAGTAGATTTGTATCTGAAATAGTGTATTTTTTATTAAAATATTCTTTCACTGTCATTGTGTTCAGGGACTTGTTCACTAGCACAGGCCGAAGTGCAACTAAAAATGTCTGAAAATGCAGCACTAAGATATCTAGGAACTGCATCAACAGGCCACTCACTTCACGCAGGCCACCAAGGAGACAGCAGATGCTAATGAACTTGAGCCTTTGCTGAGGTGATGTAGTAGCGTAGGTCATCGAGTTGAACGAGTAGATTTACTCAAAAGCATTGACAATGTGTGATTAGAGGACATAAGCATGGCTAAAAATACAAACTGAAGTCACACATAAGGAATCACAAATAATTTGCATCCTGAAATATGAAACTCTTACCACCCCACACACGTACTTTCAAATCACAATGCTGGATAGAGATGCTCCAGTATTGACCTCACACAGTCAGCAGCCAGAACTAAAAGCATCACACTAACCCAGTGCCTTTGCTTGCACTTAGCCCAGAGTGACATCATGGTGCTAAATCACTTGTACAGGCAGAACTGAGATGCTGAGTGTGACGGAGACATCTTCAAAAGAGGAATTTCAGAAGTCTGTTCTGCAGCTGAGATGCTGACAATGTTCAAGTTGGTAAGTGCTGTAAAGACCATGTGCCATGGAAGGACCACCAGCCAGAAGTAACTGATTTGTGTCCAGGTTGTAGGATCCCCTGCTGCATAACACAGGCACAGGAATAAATTCCTGGGTATCCAATGATATTGGTTGCATTTTTGTTGAATAGATACACTTTCAGAAACCCTCTGGAGCTCCACTACACTCTGCCCTATCAGTCCTTCCTCCTACTGAAGCCTTCTTCAGCCTTTTGCTGTTCTTCATTGTCCTACACTTCTCCCAGATTTTACTAGGGAAAATGTGGCGTTTCTCTTCGTACAGCTTGAGTTTCTCCCCCTTTCTGAAAAGCACAAGGAAAGAAGGAGCAGAGTATTAGAAAAGCCTTGGTCTTGTTTTGATCTCAGTAAGAGTTTCACATAAGTTATACCAGCAGTCCCATGCACAGAAAGGAATATCCATGAAACTGGTTTTATATACATTTTGTAAATGTTATGTAAGCTGAACTGATCTGCAATACCTAAACTTTTCATTCTTTTCATGGCAGAGGAAAGAAAATATTACAAATATGTAAAATAAGGCACTAGTACATTAACATAAATAACTAATAAATTGTAAAGCTTTGTAGAAAACAGCTAACTGCTAATGGAATAATGCACATTTGTTGATTCTTGGAGCAGACACTGGCCATACATCATGCACCAAAGCAAGTGCTAAGAGTATCAGCACGTAACAGCATTATTTAAACTTCTTTTATGGGAGAGATTAAATAGTCATTAAAGCAGCCCATACTGAGTCACTGGCTCCATTTTCTATTTTCTATTTTTTGTTTGCATACAAGAGACTATCACAGGAATTGGAGTTTTCATTATTACTTATGGATATAAAGCAATTACCTTCATGGCAGCTGACCATTAAATTATCCGTAATGAAAACTGCCCTTCCAAAAGGACCAGCCCAAAGATCAGAAGCTTCAGATTCAGTAATTCCATTTGGTCATCCTGCCTCACTTAAGCTTGCCAGACAACCTCAGGAAAGGGTTATTATGTGGTTGGTCATTCCATTTCTTGGCTGCTTTGACCAACAGATACTACAGAGGGTCAAAGTTGGTGTTAGATTTGAATGAAGGAGTAAAGGACATAGACAAAGGTACATGAAGATCAATGCTCCTGCAGAGGTGGTTATTTTTAAAAGTATGGATTTGTATGTAAAGATCTTGATTCAAGTATTTTCCCCTGCATGTTTCTGCAGCTCATGGGGTTACTCACATTCTTAAAACTAAGCTGAAATGGAAGCCAAAAGTTACCACCCACCTAAGCCTTCCTCCATTCAGCATTAGGGACGCCAGGAACAAAAAGTAACCAATCTTCTGAGGAGGAAACTATTAAATCCCATACATCCAGACAGAGCATGGGTAAAGCCAAGTGCCAAGCCTGTGCTCTGGTATATGCTGCAGATTCGTAAATTTGGCCCTTCCTTTCGTTTAGGAATGAAAATACTTTAGAGCCAAGTTAAAGGGATGACTTGCAGATTGAAAGTCCTTGGGTTGTTGATGCTCTTTACGCCAGATAAAACAAATAATAGAGCTCGATGGAATGGAAATCTCCATAGTGTGCCATACACTGAATTTGTTTATGGTTCACTTGGCACAATTTTTTTTCCCCTTGGACAATAAATGGACTTTTAAGCTGAAAGTTAATTTTTACTTTAAGAAAGCTCTGGCTGTAAAAAATGGACAAATTAACAGCAATGAGCACTTTCACACAGGAGAAAATGATTCATTAACTGTTCTTTTGCCATTGTAGAAGAGTCCATTTTTGGCTAGTCCTCAGAGAGTCCAAGGATGCTTATAATACAAGCAACATTTAGAAAAACTTCATTGCACAGAGAAAATTGCAGGCTTCAATTTTCTTCTTGAGAGAGTTCAGTAGTTGCTTTATTCTCCATGTGTGTGTGTGCGTGTGTGTGTATGTTTATATACAGAATTAGGTTCTAGCAAAGGGAAAGTGCATTTATGCAAAAAGCAATTCATCAACCACTTCTGTGCTCAGAATTCACTGAGGTAATTTAGATACTTTAATGGCAAGGTAGTTTAGGTAAGGTATGCAATAAATGTTTCCCCCAACTCCTTCAAACAGTTAGAGTAATGGAAAATGTGCGCTCTAAATGAATCTTTTCAGTAAAGTAATTCTTGTTTTAATTATTTATCAGTTAGAGAATATTAAATATAATGACATAGCAAACTTCTCTGGAATCTCTTTTGATGTTGAGGGAGCACTCTTACATTAGCTGGAGTTTGATGCGAGCTCTAACTAAAAGGCTAACATAATGTGGTATGTGGTACTAATCTGTTTCTCGTAATATTAAATGTGCAGCAAGCACCTACCACAATGAGGAGACCCTTTGGATCTATTTGAAACATTTTCACCATGGCCTTGACCTTAGTGATGTCAGGCATATATTATATCTCCACTATAATTTACTATTGACATCATGGATTAAATTTGTTGTTTCAGCTAATGCAACAGAGCAAGCAAGGTAGATTGTGAAACAAAGCCAGCTGCTGAAATACGAGGGTTGTCAAGTATAAATTTACAAAAGATATTCAGACAGAGCACAGAAGACAAAAATAAATGGACAGAGAAGCTGTTTTTGACAGACTGCAAAGGGCTAGAGACTTAAACTTGAGCATTGTAAATCCAAATGTCACAAAACACTGCTACAGAATGTGAGACATGTCTATTTCTCAGGAATATAAATGGTGATATGAGACAAAACTTTCACGATGCCGTGCATTTTTGCGAAGTCTATCACTATCTCCTGATAAGAAACTTAGTGATCTTTTCCTCTTAGCATTAAAAGGAGGAAATTCATCATTTAAATTCAGTGACCAACATAACAACTGTATTTGGGACAGGTAGTTTATAAAAATAGCAAAAAAAAAAGCTTGCTATAGTTTTTTGCATTTCAAGAAAAATATAAGCTGACTGATATCTTTGTTCTCTTGGTGAAATTTAGCCAAGCATATACAATTAATTCTTATTTGGGCATTCATATGGATAGATGGTAATTTTCAGCTGTTATGTGTCTGTGGAATAACAGCCCTATATAAAAATTCTTTTTTTATTTTTTAGGTGTTATGTCAGTCACATAACTCAGGGTGGGTTCTCCTGCCAAGGCTTTTCTGTGATTCCCAGAATGATGTACTGCCTGTCCACCTGAGGAAGGACTCAGTAAAGAGAGACACCCACAGAGCAGGGTGGGCAGCAGTGCTCAGGCAGGCCTGCAGCTGAGGCTGGGGAGCATCCTGCAACAGCCTCAGCTTCCAGATTCTTACATCATGAAGCCAGTAACTGAGGCTGGGAAAAGAGGCACAGCATGCTGGCCAAAGGCTCCACCTTGGAGACTTTCAGCTCCGTGTTTGACTCAGACACAAGCATGCTCTTTCTTACTTCTTTGCAGTTGAGGGAATAAATCTAACCTGAGGAAATTAAACTCTGACTCCATGACCTAAATAAGTTGCCAACACAGATTTAAGAGGAACATATCATAGTTACGGGACCATCAATGAAGCAGCTGTGGGTTCTACCAAAATATAAACAGGGGACACTGTTTTGGGATAAACACAGAGATGGGAATGATACCTTTCTGTGTGACATCTGGAATACCCCCAGAACAGCTGCATTTTGTAGAACCTTTTCCTCCAGTGCAAATCCATTCATGGCCTGAGTGATGGCCTGGCTATCTCTAGCAATTGAAGAGCAGAGGAGGTAAAATAACAGCTAGCAAGAGCAGGGTTTGTTTTTAGGGAGTTCATTGTTTCTTGTTGGGTTTTTCACTACTCAAAAGGCCTAATCTTAAATAAAAATTGGGATGGGTTAAAGCAAAGTTTTGACACATGACTAAAAGCAGTGTTAAGACAAATGGTCTATAGCTTTCTCCTTTGTGTCAAAGATGCTGTGGAAGATGATCAATGTAGGCCAGGCCCAGAGAGATTCCACGCTCCACTCACTGCAAACACCTCTCTGGAGCAGCTCGGATACACTGTGCTGCAATAGGTAAGAGCAACAGCATGCCACATGAGCTTAGCATTAATTTTGATTCATTTTGCAGGTCAAGCATGAAATGCCTCTTGTAGTGCTCTCTGGTGCTAAACGATTTACACCAGTTTAGAATTTTCCAATCTTAGCATCAGTTATTTGTGACAATTTCAGATAGCTATCTAATTTTGGCAATGCAGTATTCATACCTAGGACTACATTCCCTGGATATTGATTTCCTCTAAGCTTTGCTTTTTTGGGAAAGTCTTTTACACTGATACACCTGGTTAGCAGATGTGGCTTGGCTAGTATATGTAATGCAATTAATCTGGAAGGCTGGCGTCACAGGACTTTCCGCAATGCTGTGGCAGCATTATTGTGATTCATTAGTGTCACTTCCTCAGCAAGTTGTAATTGGCAGTGCATATTGTTTCTGTAAAAAATCAGTCACTGTAGTGGTAGGAAAAAGAATGGCATATTTTCTTTTCTGAGGAAAACAAAGGTTATCCTTGTTTACACATCTAGTGGGAATGTAAAATGAACAAGCTCCATCCTTAATTTGCCTCTTCTACCTCACTGCAAAGCCTAGGTGTTAGAGGATGGCGTTGAGATGCATTCACCAGACAAAAAGTGTTTCCTATTATTAATGGCTGGAGGAGCCCTCTGTGTAATCAAAGGGCACAGCTGCAGTGATATACGGCCAGTGACAAACGGAGAGATCTTTCCTTCTCACTGCTACAAGCTTGCCAGCTTGCAGCCAGCAACTTCCAGCGTTGTATATCTGCAAGATAAATAGCACAAGATATGAATATACGCAGTGCTTACAGTCTTGAAAAGTATTGTTATATCCCCCACATACAATCATTCTAAATATGACTTGAGTGCATTTTTCACAATTTCAGAGCTATTCTTGCTGTTTGGAAATAGATACAGCTTCTGAGCAGAGATTTAAAACCCTCTAACAGTACTGCTTTTGGAGGTCTGGTTTGGAAGCGGATGTTGTACAGCTGATGGTGTCAGCAAAGCAGCTTTCATGAGATTCATAGCTCTCTCTTGCAGTGACAGGCAGCACTGAACTTTTCAGTGAAAGGAATCAGCTAAAGAATACACAATAAATCTTTTTTAATTTTCTGATGTGCCTATGACAAAGCAATCTAAGGAAAGAACTCATTCTCTTCAATATGTGTGTATTTCAGAAAAAGCCATGTTAGCTATTTCTTTTGCAGTTCTTTTAGTCATGTTTTAGTCCTTTTATTTTTACAAAAAAATATATTCTGTGTAGCACCGTTCCCTTAAGCTAAGGATGTATGTGAACTGAAACAAAACGTTAAAGCTAGGGAGCAAAAAAAAAATAGGGAGCAATTGCCAGCGAAAAGCAAACAAAGGTTCTTGGTAAATAAAAAAATTATGTGCCCTTTAGCCTGGTTTGCTGTTGATATAAGTGGGTCCAGATTTCCACAAACATGAAACCAAAGCTGTCAGTGGGCAAGGCCAGCCCTTGCATGGAGCCAGTGTCAGGAGGGTGTCCCCACGCACAGGCAGGCACACAGGCACATGCACACACAGAGGAAGTTGGTGCCGCTCTGTGACCTTTCCATGAACTTTCTAGGAGATGCAAAGATCAGTCAAGAAGCCAAAGGTCAGCATTCATGCTGGTCACAAGAAAAATCAGTTTTAACCAGACACTGGAGGAGTGTTTCTGCCCCTTGAGTTATCTCAGCAAAATACTAATAATTGCATTTTGTATAGAGGAAAATTGACTCAGTCGGTGTTTAGTGTCTCAGCATGTCTCAGTCTTGCTGCACTCATTTGACAACTTGTTAGAAGCTATGTTCACTTTTCCCCTGTAATATATCTGTGCAGGGGAAAGATGGAGTTAAATAATATGAAGGAAGTGGCACAATGTGAGAAAAATCTGGTAATTCAGAGTGAACAGTGCCACTGCTGGTGTTCGTGAGACACAAAAGTATGAGCTGAAGAAAGGAAATTACATGTTGATTGCCTATGAAGAAAAACATTGAGTTAAAAGCAAGGCAACAGTAAAGGAAGTCTGCAATTTCAGTCGTAATTGACTTGTCCAGCCTCTCACACAGTACTTGGTATCAGATTATACCACAGTGGTATCTTTGTTTAAATCAGAGTTAAAAAAAAAAAAAGAATCAGAATGAAATATACAAGTAATATAATCCTACTTTCAGCAGGTCAGAAGTGAAAACAAATGTGGTGATTTTGCTTCTGCTGTAGCCTGAGGTGGACATTTGCCCATGTGACAGCACACAAGATACATTTTAGCACAAAACTCCCATTGACTGCAACGGGTCTCTGATCGAACCCAGACACAGCAAGTGCTGTATCCCAGAAGAAGCACAAACCTCTACCATATGACTGTCTTTACTACAGCAGGCTGGGAGGATTTTGTTCTAAGAAATGAGTTATTAGGAACATGATTTTGTTTCCCCTTGCTTTGCTTTAGACTGTGCTCGCTGGCACAGTCTAATAAATTAATAGTAAAATTCCACTTAGGAAAAATGATGAGTCAAGCTCAAGAGATGAAGCTAGAGAGATGTGAAATCTTGGTTATGGATTGGAAAAGGGTACCTTGAGTTTTTAACAGTGTACTTTAATAACAGCAAGTGGTTAATGAATACATTTTTATCTAACACACTATGAAATATCTCAATATATTCTTCAAGTCAGAAAGTTTTCCAAGTAAAACAAAGTAAAGGGAAAAGAACATAAAATATTTTTCCCATATTGGCTTATTGGTGACTTCAATTATTTCTCATGCTTACTCTTTTTAAGAGTCATCTGGATTATTTTGACCACTTCCTCGCATCTTTTAACTCCTAAAGCAAATTATTTCACCAACAATTGCTCACTTTGGGGCTAGTTTTACTATGTTTTATTTTGTGAAAAACAAAACAAACAAAAAACCAAACCAAAACAAACAAAAAAGAAACAAAACAGTTGGGTTTGTTGTCCAGTTTTTGAACTAGAATATGAGTGAAAATGTCTCTGCACAACCCAAAACTGCAGCATTTCCTGCCCTGTCACTGAGAACTGAAGTGCTTTTCAGAGCAGGGTCAGGAGCTGTCAGGAGCACTGAGGGTGCTTTGTCCCTGCCCGAGCAGTGGAAAGGCAGCTCCTCGCAGCTGGGAGCTCCCACCTGGACCAGAGCTGAGCTGAAGCTTCCAGCTTCTTCATGAAGGGGTCTGGGGACTTTGGGCTCAGTGGTAATTCTAGATGAGGCTTGCACTGGGATAGTAAAGTAAGGCATAAATTAAACAAGTTCATGGCAGGCAGTATTTAATATACTAATACAGGGAGGACTTAGAGCCAGGGCTACTCTTCTGTCTCCATTACAGAGGAGAATAATGGAAAATCCAATCTTTTTAATCTTTCTGCAAATATTTAACTCCTTTAAATTCCTTCTGATGATTGCATTTACTTCACGCTTGTGCCAGCACTTCTGTGTGTGGGAGTGCTCGTAGATCCTGAAGTGACTGCGGAGCATCTTCTCGTTCCATCAGCCAGTAGAGAAATATTACCAGGCAGCAAATAAAGGGTGCTGGCCAACTTCTACTTGGGTATGAAAGCATCTTGCCAGGGAACACTCTGATCCACATACACTGACTTCTTTTAAAAGCTGGAAGAGTCTGAGAGGACTATAAAAGAGGCTAAAGTGAGGCTAATGTTTTTAAACGGTCAACATGATGACTAATAGACATTCAACCTATTAAGATGAAAAGAGGCATCATCCCAGTCTTGGAAGCTTAACATTGGATACAATCAGTACATAATTAAATGATGGCAGCAGAACATTCATCTTGGCACATTTTCAGGGAAGTTAAGCCTTGTCAGACAAGCCTGGTCTTATTTTTATTTATGAAATAACAAGTTCTGGTGATAAAAACCCCAACAAAGCCATATAGTCACACTGAATGGACTAAACCAAACAAAGAGATACTGAGTAACTGAAAACTAGAAGTCACCATGCTCTGTTGAGGCCTCAAGGGCCTCGTTCCTCTCCTGTTCTACAGGTGGTGGTAACAGCAAGGCAGGGGCAGGAATACACCACCCATACAGCAACAGGGCTGGTCCAATGATAGTAACCAGAGTCAGCCAAATCCTCCCATCCCAGACAAATCCACAGAGCCAAGGCTAGTCTGGGGTCCAGCAAGGAAGTCAGGTCAGCAAGGCCACGTGGAGCTTGGCACAGTAAGAGGCAGGCACAGACACACCTAAAATGTAACTTCAGCAAGGCCAAGGGCAGAAGCCTGACCTTAAATGCAGCTTGGAAGCCACTGGACAACAGCCTTTCTGGACAACAAGGCTTTCTCCAGATCTTTCCCATGCAGCTCTTTCTCACAGCCTGGCTGCTTTCCTAGCAGCTCGATCCAGGGCTCCACAACTGCATGGCATTAGAGGGTGCAGCAGTGAAAGCCATGGCAGGGCTGAGGAGAAGAACCTGCAGAGCAGCTCAGGGCCTCAGCTGGGATTTGGGAATCATGGCAGCTAAAGAAAGGAACACAGACTTTTCATACAATATACAGAGGAGGATGTGAAGGCAAGAAGATACACACCCTTAACTGGATTTCAGAAGGGGCCACCATACCTGAAAATAGCATTAGTGAAAATGCTTGTGGGAAACTAAAAAAAGAAAAAAAAAACCAGAAGTTTAAAAAACTCCCAATATTCTAAGAAAAAAGAGTCAGGAAAACATGCCTTAATCTGTTGAGGTTATCCAAGAAGGAGTTAAAAAGTGACTTAATCAAAGTCTGCAGGTATCTACATAAGGAAGAGATTTCTGATAACAAATAGCTATTTAGTCTAACAGAAAAAGGCACAATAAGATCCAATGGTTGGAAGCTGTCGTACTTTCTCTAGCATGGGCCATTAATCATTGGAACAACCTACCACAGGATGTGGTAGATCATTTGAAGTCTTTAAATCAGGACTGCATCTTTACAAAAGAAATTCCTTCTCTCAAACAGAAAATCTGCATCTGATGCAGAAACTGAATTGTGCAAAGACTGAGGTGGAAGTCTTTAAAATATATTAAATTAAAGAAAAACAGCTCAGTGGAAAAAATTTATGGACAAATTTATGGAAAAGAAGCAGAGAAGGAAAAGGAAAAAGGTATTCTTTCTAAAATATATGTCTTCTGTCCTTTAAACACAGTGTGAAAAAGAGATGCTTTTTCCTTGAAGTTCATCTGGTGGCGTTCTGAGTGCACATGGTGATGGGCTCACCACTTGTTATTTATGAAGCATGGATTCTTGGGCACGGTTAAAAAGTACCAGTTGGCCTTCTTTCAGTTAAATCCCATTCCTTTGAGGTGAATTTAATCATGCCTGAAACATATCTGTAAAACAGAAGCACTTTGAGTTTCCTACAGAGAAAAAAGGAAGAAACCACACTGCAGGAAAGAATACAACTCTTATGTCAAAAAGAGCAAACAGATAGGGTGCGATTCCAGGGCTATACTTTTGAGTTCAGAACACCAAAGTTTATAGTCAGAGCTCCCACGAGGAGGGACAGGAGTATATGAGGATATTTCCTACTTCTTATAGTCACATTTATATAATTCTAATGCTCTGCTTTGATAGGAACTCCTTTGTGCTGGGAGCTGCAAACAGAAAAGGGCAGGAAGCAGACAATCCATTATGCATGGGAAGTGCATGGGAAGAGGGCTGCAGCCCAGAGCCTCCAGCAGCCTGCACAGAAAACTTGGGCTGATCTTTCAGAGTTGCTGCCATGACAAAAAAAGGACTCTGGTTTCCTGCCTGCTTTGACCATGCATGAAGTCTTTCTCTGGAATTTTCTTTATGATTTTAGCCTCTGGTATGCAAACAGATGTTGGATAGAAGTGTGTGTTCCAAGTTCACTGGGCTTTTCATGATCAGAGAATAATAGTAAAGAGCTGGATGCAGAGATTATGCTGGCTTAGCTCCACCTGTCCATTGGGATCCAGTCCCTAACCCATCTGTGACCTGAGCATATGTAATACATGTAGCATGGCTGGAGACAGCACATAAGGAAATGAAAATGCATAGGGACATACCTGCTAATTGATTATCTGCATGCCAAGGCACTCAGCAGCACAGCTGCGTGTGTGTGCGTGCTCTGGGAGCATGCATGCCACATGTGCACCCATCCCCTGCTGCAGCAGGACAGATTCCCAATTAAAACTCAGACCTCTGTGGAGTAAGTGGTCCATGCCTCTACTGTCCCTGGAAAACCTGCTGCAATACAAATAAGAATCAGTTGCAACAATTCAGTACAGTTCCTACTGTCAAGTTTTTTAATTCATTAGCCATTTCACATACTTTGCCATTTACATTGTTGGATCACATCTTCTCTTTCCATAAGCTTATAAAAACAAACAATTAGTTAAGACAATTTCTATGGCTTCTCTCCCCACACAAGTCATTTTTAGTCTTCCTTTTTCTAAAGCCTGCTGTTGGGCTGAGCGGCATTTTTACCCCCTGGGGTCTGTGTTTCACCAGTGATGGTCGCCAGATGAGGCTGTCTCAAGCTGACACAAAGTGCCATCTCCAGAGGCTGAACAGCTCTGAATTACCCCACAAGTGCTGCTGGCTAGCAGGGCCAGGGGGAAAGCTGGAGGCTCAGCTGCTGTTCAGCATGTCACAGCACCAATCTGTCAGTCAGCACAGCCCAGATCCCACACAGAAACCTCCATGGGCTTTGGATGAAGCCTTAAGCATTAAAGTACTTTGGGACTGTGTGTGCATGTGTGTGGTTTCTGGGTGTATGTTTTAATTTTGTTTTGTTCTGGAAATACCAAGTATGTCCTTCGAGACCATTAGAAATGAAGTTTATATAGACATGGTAAAAGACCACTGTAGGCAAGGATAATAAAATATTAAATCATTATGAGAGACATAACGACTAGTTTAAAATAGGAAGTGCTGAGTTTTCCAAGTTCAGCAAGGAAGATTATTTTTCTCTTTCATTTTTGGAGTGCTTGTGATTATATAGAACTAATAATTTGAGAATTGAAAAAAATTGGGTTTGTTTATGAGCAAGCAATATAAACTCATCTATCAGACTCATCAGTATGTGAGCCAAATAATAAATTACCATCTTACTGCTGGCTTTTAGAGAACAGTGACACATCCTCCATGTGAAGATATGCCCCTTATTTTTGAATCAGGAAAGCTAAGAGCTTTGCTTCTGGCAAGGACAACTCTAAAAGGAATTATTCCTAATGCAATCTGCCCTTGAAATAAAGCTTCCTCTCATCTGCATTCCCCATGTCATCTGATATGGGCTTCAAATATAAAATTTTCATTGTTTTTCTATGACATTGTCAGGATGGGAAGAAATATTAGCAACATGATTCCTAACAGAATCTGCATGAAATCGTCACACATTTGACTTCCTGCTAGACATAAATCCATTATCCTACAAACTGTGTTGCTCACATGACATTCCTACTAAGCAGCTGCAGTTGATAAGAGCTATTCTGCATAATTTGCTTTGAAGTATCTTTTAAGATAGGATTAACCAGATGATGCATTCTTTTTTTCTTTCCCTCTTTCCCTCTGTCTCTCTTGGTGGTGGTGCTGGTGTCGTCATCATCGTGGTCCTGTTCCTACAGAAATGTTTGTGGACTGCAGATACCCACGTGGTATCTGTATACCTTGCGAGCAGTTTGTCTGTATCTTACACTAAACGTGTTTAAACCTAAATGTTTGCGCTGCCAGAAATAACATAGAGAAATCAGGAACTGCTAAAATCAGAAAATAAAAAGCCACTATAGTTAGCCAGTATGACAGTGCTTGAAAATACATCTGATTTACCAAGAAATGAATGTTCTGTCTTTCCATCAGCTTGCTTTCAAGTCCAAGTATGTATTGTTTTTCAAACACTTTGGCATTATCTGAAAAAAAAAAGAATACTTTATATTTGTATTGAGTGACAAAATCCCTGTCTCTGAGATACTGAATGGTTTTGTAGCTTCTTCCAAGGGATAGTTTTGTTGTTTGGAGAATCACATCTTTGCCCACTTGTTTTCTGCATCTCTTACCATATACAATGCAAAGGAAGTAACTGTGAAAATGCAAATGAATATTCTCATGTAAGTGGTGCTAATATGACAGCATGCTATACATCTGAGTGGTTCGGAAAACTAATGGGTACCATTCTGAGCTGTGGAAACATGAGCCACGGTGAAAAAGTTGGAATTCAGATTTATTGCTTCTTTCTTCTCATCTCCAATGCTTGAATAAAAGAAAGAAACATTTAAAGGACCAAGTTTAAGTATATTAATCTCATCAGCTTCGGCTTGGCTTTTTGCTCTTCTATGTTCAAATGAAGCACCTCATCAAAATTACATTACAATTATAAATAAAATCAAGGTCCACTTTTTTATTAACTTTTGCTTTTTATCCTCCCTCTGTTTAAATGCATCGGCTCTGAAGTCTCCTGGCTGCAGCCGCTGGGTGTTTAGAGGCAATACTGCAGACTTTTATGTTTTATGGATTCTACAAGAACAATATAACATGATACTGACAATCATAAACAGATACTAAGTTGTTTCAGTTTGGAAACAATTGCAGCCATATAACCCTTGGTGGGCTCTTTTATATGAACTTTTATTTTTCTCCGTACAATGGCTAACATGGGAACTATCCCCCCTCCAATAGAGCAGCTTGTATTTGCTCAGGAAATGGTTAAGTTACAGCTGGTCACCCCTGTTACTTCATGGAAATGCTTTGATTTGTCTTCCATACTAAAACAGTTAGAGTCATTTGTTTTACTAACAACTCCCCTCAGAGCAGAACCTCAATACCATCTTAAAGCAAAATTAACTTCACACATGACTTTGTCAAGAAGCTTATTTCCATCTCAAGAGAGTTCAAATTTCATGAAATCTGGACACAGTGTAGTTAGGAGAACAGACTTTGGAAATGTTATTTCTTTCTTTGTGCTGCCCACGCTGGCCATTCACCCAAGGATTTTTCAGGTGACATGAAGGCAACACTTTCTTAAGTGCATAAAAATGCCTGTACTTGACCAGGCTACCCAGCTTGGCCATTGTCAAGAGGGCACTGGGCAAAATATTAATTGTACCTCCAATTTGCACTCTGACTCGTTCAAAGCGTAACCTCAAGGATGTAAAATAACTTTATTCTGAAAGCTTCTGATAATTTGTAAAATATTTGGCATATCTAAGAGTAGGGAATAATTCTGGACTGGCTCATCACTTTCAAAAGGGGGAAAATACAGCTGCAGTCTCCCAAATTGACTGACAAGGCAGTTTTAAGATGCCACCAGTAGATGGACAGCAAACATGAGCTCTGTATGTACCTTACTCCACCCTTCCCTAAAGAGTCATATGAATATGAAGCTTTTTACTGTTAAATTTAAGTGCTGTAAGGAAGAAAAAAGAAAAGAAAACAAAAAAAAATTATTGTAGTTTAATAGTGCTAATTCTAGTTTGTCTAACACATCCAGATCATTCGAGAACACCTTCTGGACTTGAAACAGAGAAAAATGAAAGATTTCTCTTTGTTAGAATTTCAAAGCACTTCGCATTCACCACAACCCGCCTGCAAACAGTAAAGCTCAGAATACCAGCCCGTATCAAGTCATTAACCTTTTAGGACTCAATCAAAGCAGTGTTGTGTGACATTAATGAATGCTTTAATGTGGTATATAAAAGCTAACAAACATGGAAACTGGCAATGATTCATCAAATTTAATATTCCATCAAACATTTAATTTTGAAGACTGACACTTTTTAAAAATAATGCAATAGACTACAAGTTCAGAAGAGTGCCTTTAATGAGAGCCATTCCCCACTTTTTAGGACTTTTCTAAATTGCATTTAGATGTCCAACAAAAGCAAGAAAAGTGCATTAAAAAACAGTTATGCAACCTTCTAAATAACATTTGAACATATTTTATGGAATCTGTTGAGAAGAGTGAAGGAAGTTGTCCTTATAAATACACTTGCAGTTTAGGTCACACATTGTCTGCAGTCATTGCTAGGAGGCAAAAGCCCTGTTGTAAAACAGCTGGGCTTCTTGGCTCGGGGCAAAGGCAAATTCCACAGCCAGAAACCTAATTAGACACTTTTGGAATTCACAGCACCCTTTCACGCTATGACCTTTTCCTTTCTCTGCCTTCCCCTTGCTTCTCTACAGCTCACCCCCATATGTCCTCCTCCCCCCTGTCCCCACATGAACATCTGATCCTCTCCTTACTAAATATGTTGCTCTTTATTGCATAAATACTGTCTACTGGCCAAATTCAATCCTGCTGGTAATAAGACCAGCTTGGAAGTCAACAAGTTTATGTCATGGATAAATTTGCCCCTGTGATGCATTTAACTTGTAAGAGATTCTGCTTTTTCAATCTCCTAAAAATTTTTGAAAATATGGACTGCAGAGAAGTGATTTCAAAGAAACAGCTTTATCTGTGCTGGAAAATTTCAAAGTGCCCAAAGAATTCTCATGTTGTCCTGGAAAGAAAATCAAAATAGTCTGACTTTTTTAAAACCCATTGACACATGGTCTAAGTCTGTCCCATTGCCAGGGCACCCACCTGAATGCAGAAAGCCCAGGTTCAAATTCCTGGAGGGACTTGAACCTGGGTCTCCCACATATGACAGGTAGATATGCCGGCTCCTGGTCTCACACTGGCTTCTTTTTGGACTAAAGTAGCAATTCTGTTCTGAACCTGTCTTTTTTTTCCCTGAAAGATTTTGCATACTCACAAAGCATTTTTCATATTGACAGACAGGTGTTTTTCAATGAACAGTGCCTCATCACAAATTTGCCAACCCCCTATACTCTCAGACAAACACATTCAGAACTTTTCTAAAAGACTGGCACATTTTAATTTAAATGTTATTTGTGTCAAGGGGAAATAATATCAAAAACCACACAGATATAAGAATCTAGGTGCCTTATAAAATAATTGTCCAACTGATAGAAATGACAGGCTATTAAATGTCACTGAAGATGTATAATTTACATTGAGACTATTATATATCATTTTCTTAAATTGTTTTTATAACATAAGCTGCAGTTCTTATCCAAACTCATTTCCAGTCAAAGGGCATGTTCTCTCACACAGATTTTTCACTTAACTAAAAACTGCAGGATTCATCCATTAAAAAAAAAAAAAGTATGATAAATAGGATATTTTAACTGAATTGGGTAATAGAGAACTGCTGTGCCACTCCTGAGAAATGTCTATAATTCACTTATGCCTTCTGGTATTTGTATAGCATGTTGACTCATGAATCACAGAGTAGCTATCATAAAAAAAAACAATGTCTCCTTGACAAAAAATACATTTAACTCAGCTGAGATTTGCAGTTAAGATTCATGCCTACATTTTTAAAATCACAAGTTCCCCACGTTGCACTTGGGGAACTGTTTTTGTGGACCTGTGCACTTTGGTGGCACATTTCCTGTTCCGAATCCCAGCAAGCACTAACGAGTTGCTTCTCACCACTCTCCTGGCAGCATTATTCTCACTTTGCATATGGCAAAACTGAGGCAGAGGAGCTCAGTAAGGAGGTCAGGGGAGAAGCAAAGTTCAAAGCTCAAAGCAGAGGACAAAAGTAAATGCTGCTTTGGGCAGCTGGTGCCCCATGTTTCCCATGGTTGCCAGCTCCAACAATAGGTACCGTGCTTCCTCTGCAACCACCCACCAGCAGTACCTTTCCTCTAGCTGCCCTTTTGCAGGAGCAAGTGGACTTTTTCAGTTTTTTGGTTTTTATGGAAATGTTTCTTTTTCACCAGCCAAAGGCATTCTGATATGGTATTGCCCCATGAGGAAAGAAACAGAAGGGTTTAAGCAGATTTTTATTAAATATGCAGAGCAGTTGGGATAGGAGCAGGTGAGAGGTGCCTACCAGGGGATGTCAGTATGCTTTTGTCACATCTGAAATGGTGAGAAACAGTACTTGTCACAATCACTGGCAATGGGAAAGGGAACAAAATACCTGCAGGGTGCGCAGAGGCAATGGCCAGGTTTGGGTTTTCCTCACAGGAAAAAGTGTTTATCTCTCAAGGCCTGTGAGGCAGAAAGTAAATATCAGTTGGTATTTGGAGGGTGTCAGAGGTGCCAGGTGAGAGGAGATCCTGCAGAATAACATCCCGATATCAACAGAGAAAGAAACAAAAACCAGAGGGCTCTTTGTGACTTCAAAACCACAGATTATTGCCTCTACCATGGCAACTGGGGATGCACAGTCCTGGCTTCACTTCACAACCAAAGCCAGGCACCTTGGGCTGACTTCCAGTTCACCCCAGCCTCATCTCTTCAGCCAGGATTGAAGGGGTGAAGCATCTCCCTCAGCCTGGGCCCTAAAATTATCTCTTATTTCATCTTCCCCAAGAAGCGTGTATCTACTACATGCTATTGCTTTTTTGCTTGACATTCCATATTTCAGTCCCATGAAAAATACCATTCATTATAATTTGCAACTATCATTTTAATCATAAAACTAAACCTCAAAGCAACACTAAGTGTGCATGATTGCTAAGTGGTCAGCATCATCAAAGTCCCCGGGAAAAGCTAATTAGTATGTTACTATGTATCTGCATACCTGGGAGATAAATGTTGTTCGCATCCTCTTCCCTAAGGACAGAACGGAGATGGTTCAGTAAAACACTCTTCCTCTTAATATGCAGGGTTTGTTGTAGGAGCAGCTCAATTCATATTTCCACCAGTTTGATGGTAAGGGAGCAGCAGTAGCAATATTAATCTGCAGTAACCTGTCAGTGAACTCTACAGCTAATATGATGTAGTTATGATTTTACCATCAATCAGAACTGAACAGGCCCTGGACAATCCTTACAGCGCTGCCTCAAAAAATCTAATTGTGCAAAAGCTTCATCAGTTTCCAACATTTCTTTTTTATCTGTCACAGACTTTTGGCCTACTACACAACCTTTTATTATTGGTCTTATTGCATTAGCTTGTAGGACAAAAAAGAAAAGGCTAAATCTAAGAGTTCCCCTGCATTCCATCATTTGTTACCGTGTAGGATCCTATTTGACAGTTCCATATTATTTTAGATTTAGATAAATATTCTTAGGACATATGGCATTGTATGAACTTTTGAACCACTGATTGCCAACATATAAAAAAAGGCTAGCAATATTTTTATCTCTGCATTTGCATGTTCAAATGTATAAGAAATAGATAACAAAAATGAGAGAATTAGGCTGTAACCAGGATTGGATTAGACAAAATGTAAAGCCAGACATTGTTTTTTCTCTTAATTAATTGTATTCACAGAGCAGAAGAATAGTTGGAAAATGAATTATTAACAGCAAATAGGAACTTCTACAGGAGTTAGAGTTCTACTAGTAATTAAGATAACTGTTCATTATTCTTTTCAGGCATTTTTAGTGCAACCATTTATTATGTAGTTTTGTAGCTTAAATTAGATGTAGATGTGTGTGTGTGTGTGCGTGTGTGTAAATATCATAAAAGAAACACAGACAGGCATTCTCAGCCAGAAGCTTTCCTTCAAACAGTGGCCATAAGAGATTACAACTTGCAGTGAGAGACATTACAACCACACTATTTCTGGTGAGTTTACTATGCGAGAAGTTCTGGTGTAACTTTTGTGATTTTAAACATATAAACCCATCAAGGAAGATGAACTATTAACATTATCTGTTTAGTCATTTTAATCTTTTGCATCTTAAATGTAATCAGGCTTTTCAGAAGTGAAATTGCTAATCAGCATGTTGGATAAATGTTTCCATTTTAAAATGTGCACATTTAGACATAACAGCTGGCTGTAAAGAATATATTTATATTTGTGATTTAATGTATCACAAACTTTATATTTGATTTCATTTAGCTTTACTGAGAAACTGAGAAAATTTTTGCTAGCATGATCTGTTTTGACAGCAGTTTTACAGCAGCAGAAAAGCATGGAGTAATAAATGAGGTGTGCATACAATGCATTATGTAGTCTTTAAAGCAAGCATGTCTCTTTAACAAAGCAGATTTTTTTTACACAATTTCAAGTGATTTCATCCCTTTCTAACATGACTTTAATTCATGCAAAGCAATACAGATTGTCCATGAACAGAACACAGCACTCTACGCTACTACAACGGCTGTTCATTAATTTTGCAAACTGTGTTCAAAACTGAGGGGAAATATTGTTTTTAGAAGAATTCTAACTTCAAAGAAATATTTTTGATGATATGAACATCAAATGAATAGCTGAGTTTTAGCCTTCAATCAATCATAACGTGAAGTAATTGTAATCTAATAAAAATAGCCATACAAAATAAGGAAATGGCGGTTGCATCCTGTTAAAAACATGCAGGAATGCAACTTTGGAACTACTGAGAGAACCGAGGCTGCAGAAAGACAAAAACAGGATGTTAAATTCTTACGACAATTGGAAGCAACTGATTTTTTAAGCACCCGCCACCACCCGTGATCATTTGCTCAGCAGCCTCTAGGGGGTTCTGTGTGACTGCAGAACCCTGCAATTCCATGAGCACCTAAGAACAGGTTATCAGAGATACACGCACTCACACTGAGGTTAAAATGTCCAGCTGCATTGCCACTGCTGCAAATTTGACTGCTACATTAATGCCAGTGTTCTCTAGAGTGAAAATCACAAAAGAAAGTTCTTGAGAACTTCAGCCCACTTCAGAATGTGTACTTGTCATCATGGCAATAATAAAAACATTTGTTATAATTAATATAATTACATTAAACTGCATATAGTCATTACTTAGGCAAGCATATTTAAATGCCAACCACAAATTTATTCACTTTCCTTAATGTTCTTAACAATTATTAACTCCTTGTTTTAGAAGACTGTCATTAAGGAACACTAGTTTTCCTTCATTATTTCATATTCCTGGTTTTGCAAGAGGCTGGAACTTTACCACCACCACTAATTCTCCTCTGTACTTTAAGAGTCAATTACAAGATGTTACAGGATTCCTGCTATTTAAAAAAAATCACTAGACCATTAATAACAGAATGGAAAAAAAAAATTAAGTGTGGTACAATGTGTCATGCCTGGCCAACCACAAATATAGCAATAAAATTATAAGCTCAGTTGGTTAGAGAACAATAAAGCCACATAGAAGTTCAAAGATTAATAACAGTATAATCATCAAAAAACCGCAAGCCATTCTTTAATGAATATTATAACAAAAATAACAACATTTGGGGATTTTAAAATCTATTCGTTTGGATTTTTTAAACATGAGAATGTGTAGTCAGAAATCCTGATTTTCTCTAGAGAAGGTCATTGAAGAAAAGGCTGAATATCACCAGAGCCTGCTAAATTATTCTGGTTTGCTATGATACCTGCAAAACAGTTAAGACATTTCAACAAATGAGTCCTCTTAGTCATAGCTGTCACAAGAGGGTGATTCTTACCTCATACTTGTGGGGAAATTGATAGAAGGAGCTATACAAATAGTTCCTATAATGAGGATTTTCTTAAGCTTTATTATTCACATGGCCTCACTGTTACATAAAAGGTAAATAAATGAAAGTTCTAGCTGGCTTTTTAGCTACAAATTATAAAAGACCTCTTGCTGGTCAGGAAGTTAATCTTCAAGTCAAACCTGGGCATTCTATAGAACAGGGCTGGATAAGTCCAAGAATCAATGCCTGGCTTGGCTGGCCTCATAGTTCATAGCTAGAGGAATGCTTGAGCACATTTACTTCTCGGCATGGTCCTTCTTCTGATGGACTGTCAGGCAGGGATGTCATGCCCTCTTGCACCCGAAACACTTCAGTTATCCTGCATCTTTGGAAGCCAAAATTTAAAGGAGGCTTCTCCAAAATGGAATTTAATATCCTGCAGTTTAAGCTGTCTGTGGGACTTAGGGCAAGTTTTGTCCTGGTCACAAGCCACAGTCGCACACAGCCCCCACCACAAGTATGCTGTGACTGGGTCAGAGGTTTGGTGGTTCCTGTGGCATGGGAAAGCTCCCAGGCAACCTCCTGAAAACACAGCCCCACCTTCCTGTGGATTTATGGCATGGAAATTGAAATAAGATTAGTAAAACCAAAGTGATGGGCTATAAAAAGGATTGCAAAATATACAGTGCAATTTGATATTGCCCAGCTCACGAGAGCCTTTTACACTTCAGCCAGAACACCAGTTACAGTGAGGTAACTGTACCTGCACACAGCTTATTTTGCATTATACTGGCACTGCAATACAAGTTTGAGTGAATAACAGTTATGAGCAAGCAGAGAAGTAGAATATTAAAAATTGTCAGGTTAGACTGTGAGAACTCCGGCATATAATAGGTGCAATTTTTTTCTCATTTTAAACATAATTTTTAGGATTTATATGTGTTTCAAAACAGTTAAGCCCAACCTTTTCTTAGACTTCCTACTACTTGATCTAGAATACACCAGGTGCTGCCTGTTTCATCTCCCAAAATAGAAGCTTGACTAGTGAAAGCTAGAGAGCTGGACAGCATCTTCTCAGCTTCTGCTAACCAAGAGAGGATGTAACAAATCCAGGATGTTCAGAACTCTAAGGATACACTGAGAATTCATTTTTTCCAAAATGTCATTGAGGGATGGGTAACATGCATGCATGAGACCATGGGCTACCTCAGAGACAACCAGGGGAAGAAGCAGACAACATGAATAACAAATGTCTGTCACTTTGTGGTCAGGCATAGGAGACCTCACTCAAAGCAGTCAGGTTAATAACATTTTGAATGTTTACTCCAAATTAATTTGTCTCAGATTCTGCATAACCATAAACAAGTCTAGAAAGGCTTCCTTGTGTTAAAAAAAAATATGAGCTATCAAAATTCACAAAATTGAAAATAAACGTGACAGGGAAAAAAACATGTCCTTACTAATGTCAAAATGCTAATATTTCCTTTTTGGATATTTAAGCTTGTATTGAGTTAGCCTGCGTTTCAAAGGAAAATGTAACCTCAAACAATTTTTGTTTTCCATTAAGAAAATGTTGGCACAAGCCCTTCAAAAATTAAAAAATTTTCCCACTACTTTCTAAATCAAACAATTTTGAAGCTATGACCCTTCCTTGAAATCATTTTGGTTGCAATGACTCACTAGTTTTATGAGAAAACATACCATTGTGACTACACGTGACTGCCTATCCCCTTGTGAAATCCTAGAGAGAGCAGATTCCCACCCTGTCACGCATTTGGGTCCATTGCTCAACTTTTCTGTGAACTGAGTAGACAGTTCAGGAGTATTTTAATTCTTCCTTTATATATTTTTAAAATAAATTAATTAAATTGTGTTGTGTGTGTAATGCAACAAGGAGATTAATATCAATCTTAAAAGGAAAATTAACAGTTAAATAAAAATCATAATCAGAGCATGAAAGCCCTTGAAACTAGCAGCTTGACTGGCTATTTTCTCATACATTGACCTTATGTACACAGTGAGGGCAGTGAACACAAGCCTGTTCTCCATTCCCATCAGGGCGCAGGGAAGGGTTACAGCAGCCCATCATGCAGCCTCTCTGCTTATATTCTAAGCCAAGAGGCAGTAGTTTCCTCTGTAATTGAGCTGAAGGACACTTAAAAATAATTAATAGGACTTGGTGCAACTAGTATTATTTGTTGTGTTGTGTGCCTTCTAGTTTTTTATTGCCTGCTTCCAGAGCTTAAAGACTTTTCTTCAGAAAGGTTGAATACCAACTGTTCTGAAAGTAGTCCCAAGGCAAGACAGAATATAAATAGCTCTGCAAGCACAACAAGCTGAAGACTACACAGAGGCGAAAGTACATCAAGTAATTAAAAAATACTGAATCATATAAGTAGGGAATATCCCTTTACAGTTGCAGGACATATACATTAAAAACACGACCAGGATCTGAGTTGTTTTTAAGCGTCGTGCCAATGGGAGTAATGAGTAAACAGGAAGGGTAAATGCCCAAGGGTCCACATGCAAAACTCTCCCTGAGGCCAGTCCACCTTCCCCACTTCCCCTCAAGGAAGGAACAAACTTTTGTCACCCTTCTAAAAGCACGTAAGCCATGTGTCCTCTTCCTACAGCTGCAGATCCAGCAGCATCGTGTGCCTAAGCCATCCAGTCCCAGGCAGCCCTTGCCTCCTCCAGTCCCTCTGCAGTGGACCAAGAGCTGCCAGAATGATGGGCATGGGATGGACATGTGGATGAAGTCCCCACCACAACCCTCTTATATATTCATTTATTTACTTACTATACCATTACGTATACCGGGACTACTGCTTTATTTCCAGAGGATCTGGTTTCTCCACACTCCCACAGGTGGAGCAAACCCAGCCATATGTACCAGCCCTCTGCAATAGCAGCCATGTCTGATGTGGAGCAGTGACCCACAGGGGAAGGCTGTGCTTCAACTGGCTCTTTTTCTTGGGCCTTTCATACTGGGATTGACTTGACTTTATAGAAAGTCCTGACATGGAACCAATGCACAAGGCCTTCCAAAGTCTCAGGAGCCCCTGAAGGGGGGCTAAGCAGGGCCCTACCTGACACTGCAGCACCATCCATCATGTCAGCAACCTCCACAGCTCTGGGAGCATGATTTGTTAGTTAACACAGCCTTTGTTAGCTCACTCTCCAGCAGCATACACCGGTGGAGATCTACACCTTTCACAAAATTGTCAACAATAGACAAGAAAGAACTTACCAAAAACTAGGCCAGGTCCAAACTATGCACTAATTTGAATCAATCAAAAATGTGCCCAAAGATATTTGTTTATTTATTATCGAGAGGATCTTTCTTGCCATAGAATCTGAGGCAGATTATCTTCACAATTGAAATTATATTGACACACTAGATAAAAATCTAGTTTTTATCTCCTTTTAACATATGCAAGGGGTAGGAAACAGAAACCTTATGGATGTGGACTTTTGCCTGTTGTTGTTTACCTTTTTATTTATAAGAGTAAGCATCTATGCACCACAAATATTCTTACAGTACTGGTGGTGCACTGCATGCTGTATCACAGGAATAAAGAACAGAGCTGATGGAATGGGGAGAATAATTTACTGTGCAGTAGTTTCAGCGGCCAGTGACTGCAACAGGAACTCAGCAGATGTTTTCTTGATAAAGGTTGTTTCTTGTTGCAGAAGCAGCAGCAAAATCCGTAGCGTTTTTCTGCAGGACTCTGCACATCGTAATTCTGCCATTTCAGTTAGTCTTAACAGCTGGAGGATAAAAAAATGTTCCACTGCATTATTTGAAATTTGTCACGTTGATTTAGTTTCATTACTGTTATTAAATTTTATTCTGGAATGGTTTACATATCAAGAATACATAATGGGTTTCTGTGTGGCCTGGGATTTATCCCTTGAATGAGGAAAGGACTCCACTGTGACAAAGTCATAAAGCCTTATTGACTTGATCCTTTGCCATAAACATTGGATTCAGGGAGTTAGACTGAATAATAAATTGATACAATGGTTGTATTTTCATCAGGAGAATAACTCCTTCCAAAACAGAGCCTAACAGTAAGTCTAGATCTATGGAATTGTTTTAGAAATCTTCTATTACCAGACACAAATAGGAAAATATTCTCCTAATTAGGCAATAAGGGTAGAGAGAAACAGCACGAATATGCATATTTAACATATTGTTCCAATCCTGAAGGAAAATAAAATAAGACAAAAAATGTAACAAAAATTAAATGTGCACAGACATATGGAAGGATATAAATATGCAAAAGGGTGTTTCTAAACAAAGAAATACTGAACACAAAAAGGCCTTTTAAAATATAAGTTGCATTGAAAGACAAGATGAGCAAACAAATTGAAATTACAGACGATACTCCAGTTTGATTCAAATTCAGTTTTTGGATCTCTTCTTTTCTAATGGGACCACTCACAAGTCCAAAAAACTTTTGAGTTGGCTCTAAATTTTGTGTCATAAGCCAACATTTAAATGTGAGTGACTGCCATTTTGTCACGTTCCTGGAAGGCAATTTGCACACAGGAGAAAGTTGCCATGTCATATAATGTAAATTACTCAAGATCACATGTCACCTCAGAGAGATATACTCTTGCTGATTTGTAAATTAAAGACAAGCCACAAAAGTTCCTAATTCCTTCACAACATAACTACTCATGAGTTTTTGCTGAAAGACTGCCATCAAAAGGCAATAAATCTTCAGGAAATAATATCACAATGCTAGCACTAAAGCACTCATGACTTTTTCCCAACTTTCTCTGGAATATTTCTTCCAAAAGAAAGCAGATGGCAAAATACTCAGTGGGTCAGCTTTTGTGTTCAGACACTCCCAGGGGTTTCCACTAATTCGAGTTGTCTCTGCACAGACATAGCAACAACAGAAATCGCCACCCACCCTTCCTTAAGATCACCATATTTTTCCTTGCCTCACTATCAGAAGCATTATTTGAAACCACCCGGGCTCTTCAGTGCATTCTGGATGCGTAAGCATAAGGAGAAAAGCAAAATAATGCTTCTCACTGAATTGGATTCGCAGATCCAGGACATGCCTGGGTCCAACTCAAATTCATCCTTTTCCTTCCAAGGGTGAAGCCCTTTGACAGATGACCTAACTTTGCTGCTCCTCTGCCAACCTAGCCACCCAACCAGGCAAAACCAGGTCTTTGAAAGCCACACAGCACTGCTGAGCTGAAGTGTCTCAAGAAGCTAAATCACTATAGAGTACCAGATTATTTATTTACTGGTTTACTGGGGAAAAACAAATTCCTTAGAGGACAGATTTGCAGAAGAATTCAGTGCTGACCTCATTGTGTCATTACTGATGTCAGCAAAACCTGCTGAAACAAAATAAGCCCGATGATGGACGAGTCTGAAAACCGCACATGGTGTAAACCACGAAGAGGTTCACAGCACCTTCATTCGCTGCACTGCCGCTAAGGAACAAAGCCCAGCCAGGGACAAGGGCTGCTGGCAGCTCACGAGGGAGCGTGTCAGGCCACACAGCCCCAGAGCGGTGTCCCCAGCCGGATGGGCGCCGGAGATGTGCGCTGGAGCGGGGGAACTCCATCCATCGTGTTTGTGCCGAGGTCCCGCATGTTGCCAGGGGTTACTGCGCACACAGTGAGGGACAGGGGCCGCACAACGAGGGGAAAAGCATTTCAGCCCAAAAAAGGAAAACATCGGCTACAGAAATGCAACGGCAGAGGCAAACCACCAGAGATAATCAAATGTTAATATAACCACATTCCTTTCCAGTGTAATGAAAAAACATCAGAAAGCATGAAGAACATGTTTCAAGTAACAGAGGGGTTTTTCTAACAATAAATCCAGATAGCTCATAGGCAACTGTATGAAGACTAGAAGAGAAGAGCCACTGCAGACCTACAAAATCAGCTTGGCACACCTCCATGAGAGCTGTGCTGCTGGGCTGGGGCCAGGCAGGACCCCCTTGCTCTGCCCCCAGCTGCTCCCTGTGCCCACAGCCACCACCAACCCAGCAGAGAACACGGCTGAAATATTGCTGCTGGCACCAACCATGAGGTTCAAGCAGTCCACAACTGGGAGGCATTAAACTTTTACGGCTGTGTACACACCAATGGCACCTCCTGAGCAGCTGTGCAGGAGAAAGGCAGAGGAGCCCCCCACAACACCTATTCTGAATGAAGGCAGCCTGCAAAACAGCCAACACCTAAATGTTGCCTGCTTCATCTTCAGACCACACACATTTGCTGTTAGTCACCTAAATGCAGGCTGTTCTTCAGGTGCTTTCATTTCTCAAGCTTGCACACTGTGAGAAAATAATACTATGCTAGTCCTAGGTAAAAAAAAACCTTTAAATTTTTATAAGAGCAAAAAGCTGTTAGCTTGAGAGTCCTGTTTTTCATAAAACTCACATTCATAACAAGCAATAAAAATGGAAGTTTGCTGCAATATAACTCATGAGTCTGCCTAAAACTTAGATCTGAAGAGATCTCCATTAAAGGTAAAATGCAGCATAGGCTTCATGCCAGACCATTCTTTTGTTTCTCTTCAATAAGAGAAAGAGTGCCAACTATGATAAAGTTTTATAAGGAAGTCACCTATTTTCTAACAACATGACTGAAATTAGCCATTCATTACATGTAGGCTCTTAACATCTCTTTACTTCTCAAATCTGAGTAAGCCAAGAATACTTTTTTTAATTGTATTTTTAACTCAACATTGATATTTACTGCATTCCATATAAAATTAGACATTCCTCTGTTTAAAAGGAATCAAATGAAAGCCAGAGACCTGACCTGCTAAGTGCAGTACTTTTCACACTTTTTATCAACTTCTTTGGTAAGATTCACATTTGAGGCACAAGGCTGTAGCAGAACATCAGATGAGACACTCAGAATAAGCATGCTGCTCTGAGTCCTTTCTGCCTAAGCACAGTGGATTCATAGCACACTGAAATCAACAGCAGACTTTGCATAGACAGTATTGAACTTGAGCTGCATCCAGCGGTATGGGAAAAGGACAACATGCAGTGGGCTAAAACAACAGTTCTGACAATTAACCCGGCTACAGTGCACTGCTACCATATCTGGGGGGAGTACAGGCAATCATTGAAGCATATTCCAAGGAACTTCCGAGAGAGTGAGCCCTACCTGTAATCAAATTAGTCACTGTAAGAATATCCCTAGTAACTTAAACTTAGATGTTGATAGAACAAGACAGCATCTCAAAAAAATTGCTCTATCCAGGAATGTAACTCAGAATGTTAAGTATTAGAAATGTGAATTATTAGATCAGTCTCATGTGTTTCTCCTGACAACAGCAGAATCTCCTGCAACATTATTTCCTAGTTCTTTTGTGTGCTTGTTATATTTTTAAATATATCACACTAAGTGGCAAAGAATGTTGGGTAAACATAATACGAAAGAGATTTTTTGTTTACCTCACTATAGGTCTTGTTCATGCCACATGGTCAATTTGCCTCACTGCCATCCCTTTGCTTTCCCACCTTTAATAGGGGAAATAGTAATACCTGTCTGCTCCTTAAGACATTTATGCTGATTACTTATCACTTACCAAAATCTTTCAAACTGAAAGAAGTGTCACAGAGGCAATATGAGACATAAATTTGTCTTTCACTGTGTTTCTTACTTCCTTTTTGTGTTGAGAGCCAAGACTCGTTTCTGATAGCTATCATGTTCTACTCCTTCTCTCATCAATTATTTGAAGAAGTTACTGTCATCCAAGGCTATGTTTCTAATGATTTTTTTAGCTGTGTAATTTAAAGAGTGCAAAATCATTCAATTTCATCTTATTCTGGAGATCACTAACTGTAATTATACATGGAAATTATGAAATGAAGAAAAACTAGATATACTCTAATCCACTTTCAGGGTCTAGCATAAGAAATCCAGGTCAGTTATGCTAATTTCAAACAGTGTAAGTTCCCCACTGCTTCAGAAAAATAAAACTGGTATCAGGTTATGGAGCAAAAGTTTGTTCACGACAAGGATTTCATTTTCCTCACAGAATAGAGCTAAATAAAAAGACAAATTATTCTCTTCTGACTATTTGATCAATCAAGAATTGCTAGTCAAATATAAACACACCTTAAACACAATCCCAAACCCAAAAGACATCCTTCCCCAAAACCTTCAGCCCTCCCAAACCAATTGAAAAAAAGCATATTACAAAATCTCATATTATGCAAAGTGTTCAAAGTGATTGACCTTGGTTCTTTCAAAGGCTATAATAAGTATTCTTTGAAGAAAAGGAATGCTAGTGAGAACAGATCCTTTCACACATGAGAAGAGTAAATCAAAGATTCAGAAATGGCTCTGATATTAAGTTCCTTTTCAAGTATTTCCTCAGTGGGGAAGAAAAAGAAGAAATGCTGGAAGCACTGAGGGAGAGTGGGATGAGGATACTGTGAAAGAAACTGCAACTCGTGAAGGACATACAGGGAAACACATCAGGGAAATGTGAACAAAATAAAAAACCCAGACAACATGCATTCTACAGGACTTAAAAGAACTAGCTAAACTCCTTTATCTTCACAAGACAAATAACTGAAAAATTAAAGTAGAGGGAAATATTAACATTACCACCTTAAACAACAGCAAGGGTACTGCAGACAGACTCGTAAATCCAGTTTCTGTCCCTAATGGTCACTCTGTTTTCAGTGAGCCTTGGGTGCAGGGCCTTGAGCAAGGACAGGGGACTATCCTAGTGCAGATGAGCTTTAATAGGGGCACAATGTTGCATCTCACAGGATCTTAGCTGAAAAAGTAATTCACATTGGCTCAGCCATTGCCATGTGGCTTTCAAGTTGCTGATGTAATGAAATTACAGGAAATAAGCTGCAATGTAGCAAGGTGATGGGAACTGTCTCCGGGCTGCCATGTGGATGACTCCTAGGAACAGACTGTTGGACTTCTTTATTAATGATCTGGAAAAGAGAACATGCAGCACTTTGATGAAACTCACAGGTATGAGTGTGAAAGACAGAAAGACAGTCTACAAAGAAAATAATAGAGAATTTCCTAGAGAAGATAGATCCATGGAAACAAAATAACTAAAGGAGACTCAACCTGGAAAATAATGCAGCCTGGGAATGCATCTGAGAAGGAATTACAGGAAGGTGAAATCTCAGATGCAATAATGATGAAAGAGATGTAGGGAGATAGCTCAGGCTAAATTATGTGAATTGGTAACATGCTATGGTGTGAAAAGGCCAGTACAATATGGGACAGGGTAAATAGTGTCACAGCACCGAGCAAGGAACAAATACCGCTTTCTGCATGCTGCTGGTACAGCTCCATCTGGAATATTATACATATTTCTGAATATTGACAAATTTTAGAGTTCAGAGAAGAGCACCAAACATTATCCAAAGACTAAGAGGATTGATTTATGAGGAGACATTAGAAGAGTTAAAAATATAAATTGCTTGGCTAAGAAATGATTAATGGGGGACATGATAACAGCCTACTAATATTTGAAGAAGACCACCGGTGAAGGAAAGGCATTTTTCAGCAGTATTCTCAAGGAACATCAGAGTTCAGAGAGCAACTGAGAGGCAAAAACATATACTGAGTATCAAGAAATGCTTAGTGATCATGAATTATCATAATCTGAGGAATAATTGCCTCAGTAGGAGAGGAACGTGGCTTTTACTTATGCTTTTCAAACGCAAACTTGAAGAATTCCTTAAGAAACCCGGGTACCCACAACTGCAAAAATCTGAACTCCGACCTCTCTCATCCATTCCAGCTCAGCCAAGCTGTATGCAGTCTACAATTCCCTCTTCCCCAAGATGATTTGGGCATATTTGTAAAGATATTACATTTTGATTTGTGTTTCTTCCCATGCTGTTTGCTACCCTGGCATTCATAAAACTAAAATAAACAATAGCTGCTGTTAGAGAAGTACTTTTGTTACTTGAGGGCCAGGGAAAGTCTCAGCACCTGTCTTACCACTGCGTGCAAATAACAAACCAGCAGTTGGACACCTACAGAGTCTTTCAGTGGCTGGGCTCTTGATGAGCGACACTCACGGTAAATATTAGATGCAAGTGCTTCTTCCTTTCTTTTTAAGGTTAAAAAATAACAGTATAGCAAAGCCTGACTACTCTGGTTTGTCAGAAAGCTCATGGTTGGCCAATAACACTGGAAAAACAGTATGAACCTGGCAAGGCATGGAGCTGGAAGGTAACTGGAATCCTTCTTCTTCCAGCCACGGAGTGTTTCCCAGGGAGACACAACGCCTTAACACGTGTCATGCAGCAGCAACAGAAGTTTTAAATCTTGCAGTTTCCTTAGCTAGATATATCTCCCAAAGTTAGATTAATTGTGTATCTTTCATCTTCAGCCATCTCTGAAAGGCCTTATCTTTATCTCTGCTTTCAGAGGTCCATAAATTTCTCTGTGTTCAAAGGCTCCATCCCTTCCCCCAGTCCCTCCCTAGTTCAGATATCCACAAACTCCAGCACGACTGGCAAATCTCTCTGTATTTAATCCCCTTAAATTATCTTCCCCTTCATACCTCCTTCCATGTCTTTCACCTATTTCCTTCCTATGCTTCACTGCTGAGTTCATCCTTGCTGAATCCTTCTGCTGGCAACCTCCTTTCTATCAAAAACTTCCCCATTATGGAAATCAACATTGCTACTTTCTTTCCTGCTAAATATTTCCCCAGTACTGGAAACCTAAATTATTTAAAGAATAACCAAGAATAAAGAATTGACCAAATCAATTTTAAAACCATGAAGTTTGTTTGAAGGTTTTTACTTTTTCCATGGACATCTTTTTCCCATTCCAGAGGCAAAATTATCCATAAACTGCTGCCAATGGTTTTGCTTAAAATATTCACTGAAGAACCTAGTGTGAAATATATTCAACTTTGACACTTGTTTTCTGCCTAGTAAAGGAATTTAAATCCCTAAAAAAAAATGGATTTAGTTTATAAGAAGGCAGCTATGTTTTCAATGTAATTTTTATTCATATTTTTCTTCAACAGATATGACTGATTCAGGTAGATCAGTCCCTGTACACTAGGTTACCATAATTATGCACTATACCCATTTCAAAATTAGTTCCAGCTAGTTAGCTTCACTGCACGACAATTCACACTGCCAATTGAGAATTCAACCTAGTTTGATGATGGATACATATAAACAGCAAAATCCATAATTTATACACTGTAGGAAATAAACTCTCTGGCTGGCCAGGGACATGAAGCATATGAAAGGTTTTCATTTTAGATAGTTGGAAATTTTAAACTCAAGCAGCTTTTAATCAACATACCATTGAAAACAAATTTCAGCAGTTGCATTTCTTATTCAGCAGTGGTACAATGTAACTGAAAATAGAAGCTCCAAAAGCTTGATGGTCTATTACTCAACATGTGCTTATAATAAATTATATGTAAATAGCAGTTATGGTGTACTAAGAAAAGCCAGAAAAGACAACCAGTTTCAATAAGCTGGAGGGGCTGAGAAAAGGGCCATTTCTGTCCTACTGTTCTGAAGTAATTCCTATAATTTAAACACTCGCATGTATCACTGGTTTCTGTTATTATCAAGTTGCAGTAGCATCAAGTCCCATAGTACTAAAATAGCTTTTAGAAAGCTAGCACCAGTTACCAGAACCAGACACTGGTATCCCTCACTCTCAGCGCTGGCAGCAAGGCTGGAGCAGGCTGTGGGCTGAGGAGGAGCTGCAGCATCCGAGCTGTGCAGAGGGTGATGAGCACTCAGGGGCACAGGCTGAGCTGCCCAAGCCTCTGATCCCGGTAATTGCCCAGCACTGCAGTGGGCACCTGGCACTGCACCAGCGGGGCTGCAGCAAACCACCTGCAGGGTCACACCTCAGGCCTTCCAACAGAGCCGGGGGCTTATTCCCCATGCTGGTAATGGGGCTGAAATAGCCATGGTTACACAAGCAAAAGGGAATTAAGTGTTCAGCCTGAAGCACTTGAGCAATGAGCATCTCCCCACACATGCAAATTTACTGAAATAGAGTGAATTTTCCCTGCTAGTACAAGGAAGACAGGTTTGCTTTATTTCTGAGTTTGGTTTCCTATACTCTTAACAGCTTTCCTTTTACTCTAGGTGAAGATGGCTAATTACGAACCACACAGACAGACAGTGAAGACTGCACACTCCACCAAGAGACCAAGATACAGGCTACAGTTTTTCACAAGGATATTATAAGAAGAAAGTGTTATAAAAATCAGTCATGGATTCACCATGTGACATGATGGCCTCCATCACTCCCCTCCATTAATCCCTATCCTGCATCCCTGTAGCTGTGGAACCTCATCCATTACTGCCATGCTGTGGGTCCACCTTATCCCTCAACTCAGGGTGCTGGTTGGAGGGAGCTGGATGCTGGAGACCTGCCTGAGTAACACAGGACCTAGCACGGGATGAGAGGGCAGACTGGTTCCCTTTGGACTGTGCATACTTCTGAGGGGAATGAAAAAAGTTTGTTGCAAAAGTTTATAACGATTTGGTACAGAGGACTAATTGGGGTGAGTCACTGGTAAAACTTCAACGTTGTGAGTTGGAATGAAAATCTCAGTGGAACAGTACAAGAATTATTTAAATGTTTTAAATTATGATTTGTCATGAAGAAAAAGAGAACACTTCATCCAAAGACAATTTTACAGGAGTGATTGCTCTGACACAAGCAGCAGACAGTAAGGGAGGTGCCAGCCCAGGAAAATGTATATGGAGCTATTGGCAGGACACGCATGAGAAGATAAAAACTAAAAATCCAAGTGAACTCTCTGGCATAACAGCAGACAATATTGCAGCTGACGACAATAAAGTTCCCACACTAATACTTCAGTAGGAAAAGGTGCCAATAAAGACCTTATTGAAAAGCACCCAGAATCAGAGCTTGATCTGTATTTAGAACAACTGAGTTTCACAGCATGCATGGAGCTGTCACCTGAGGACACTTTTTCCAACAGAAAACAGAAACCCAGACTAGCTGCATTATTAGACACTGGGGACTTGTAAAAATAGAAGCTGAGACAGCAAAGCAAACTCCTCAGTCAAACTCAGTATTGTCAAATCCATCTCATCCTGGAATGAGAGCTGGTGCTAAACTTCATGGGGATTCAGAGTTTCCTGGAAATTGCAGATGTGTGTTTTTTACAGTAATTGCTATATAAGTGATCCTTTAATTTTCTTGCAACATCCTCTTAATACTCTCTGCAGACTCATCAGCCTTCGCTGGTTATTATCCCTGACCTGATCCATTCAGTCGACAGCATTGGTCTTTATTTTATATTACATAAATAGGGTCAGGCAAATGCAAACATGAAATGTGCAGTGTTAGAAATATGCAACTGTAAACATATTTTTGTCGGGCAAAATATGCAAATACCTAAACAGTTGAAATATAGCCCTCCTATCAAAAGCTTTCAAAACCAGAGAACTCCAGAATTGTCAGCGGAAGGAACAGAATTGTAAAAAGCAGAGAAAAGAATCCTGCGCTTGTCACATTGTCACAGCCCACCACCTACTGCACTTCAGAGCAGCACACTGTGATGGGGCCAAACTTTTTAGCAGGACCTGTAGTAATGGACAACAAAGTAGCAAAGGATAATGGTTCAAAAGGAGTGTCGATTTAGATTAGATATAAGGAAGTTTTTATGATGAGGGTGGTAAAGCACCGGAACAGGTTGGCCAGAGAGGTGGTGAACGTCCCATCCCTGGAAACATTCAGGGTGGTCACTCTGGTCTAGTGGGAAGGCTCGAGGGGCTTTATAGTTCCCTTCCAAGCCAAACGCCAGTGCCTCGGCGATCACGGGCCCTTCCCCGGTGCCCGGTGCCCGGTGTCCGGTGCGGGCCCGCAGCCCCGCAGCGCCGGCAGCGCACACCGGCCCCTCACGTTCGGCTCCCAGCCCAGAGCGGGGCCCGGCCCCGCGGCGCGGCCCGGCCGTGACGTCACGCGCGGGCGGGCGGGCGCGGTGTGACGCAGGGCGCGGCGGCGGTGGCGCTGAGGCGCCGCTGGGTGTCGCTGTTGCCGGGCGGCGGCGCGCGGGGCGCAGCGCGGTACAAAGCCGGGGCGGTGCGGGCCGGCCGCCGCCATCTTGCGCGGCCCCGCCCGGCCCCGCGGCTCCTTCAGGCGCTGCCGTGCCCGGCGGAGCTCGCACCCTCCGGGGCCGGAGGGGCCCCGGCGCTGCCGCCCTCGGGCAGCTCTCGGTCGGCTGCCGTCAGGCCCGGCGCGGCAGCTCCCTCGCAGAGAGCGCAGCCCCGCGCCGCGTGGCTGTCGCTCCTCGCTGAGCGGCGTGTGCCACAAAGGAACGCACCTCGCTGCCAGCGCTCGGGGGACGCTTGCGAGCAGCTGGGATAATTTGCTGTAAAATTGAATTTCGGGGCACAGAGAAAATCAAATTAGGGACAGAAAAGTGATAAGAATGCTGAACAAGGGCTTGTAGACGGCTTTGCAGCTGTAGAAAAGACCTAGCGGGCTGAGCTGCCTGACATTCAGGGAGGATGTGGGAGGTGGTGTGAGGCATGAGAGGCATGAGTGCCCAGTGCAGGTGCGGTTGGGTTTTATCCGTCCTTAACCTGGAGTCAGGTTTATGGGGAAGTCAGTGCTGCAGAAATGGGCACTCATTCCTGGTCCCTTCTTAGGGAGAGGTCACCTTGAGGGACATTTTTCATCATGGAACTTACGCCTCCCTCCCCTTTATCCCTGGATTTTGTCCCTGGAGATTGATTTAGGCCATAGTGTCTGTGTACACTTTTGGCATCATCTGGTTCCAAATGGGAGATGTTTCCCATCCCCAGAGCAATCCCAAGTGACAGGGTAACACTCCCCCACCAGGGACGCTCCACTGAAATGGGGACAAGGAGCCCAGGCTGGGTCTGTCACAGCAACCCATGTCACACTGGATGATCCCTCTTCAGGAATATGCCAGGAGCCCTTCTGGTCAGGGCTACCGTTCAGCAGCAGGCCCTCTTCAGATGGGTCCCTCTGGCACCACCACTTGAAACCGCTCCCGTGTGCAGGAGTAGTCTGAACACTTAATAAAAGAAAGTGAAGAAGAATGCAAATTAGGAGATGAGAAGCTTGTAATAGGAATGATTTGTCATGACAACTGTGTGCAGAGGTGAAAGATGCCTTAGGCAAGTAGAGGGCCCAGTACTACTCTGACACAAGCTGTTGATTTTGAAAGGGAGACTCAATGAAAAACAGCACAGAATCAAGCTTTTGGGCTGTTACAGGGAAATTACTCAACCTGAACATGTATGTGGAAGAGTAAGATACTGTCTTCTGCTGAAATTCTGTGATTTCGTGAAAGTTTCTGAACATCCACAGCAAATCCACTTATTTGCACTTAAGCAGCATTTTAAGGCAGGTTCCTACTTCTACTGTGTAGGATTGTTTTTCTCTGGGAGTGCTGCTGCCATTAAAGAGCAGAGATGGAAGAGGTCCTTGGATTTAACACTTTCCTCCTTCCAGAACTGAGGTGAAGAGCAAAATGCAGCCCCTCATTCATGCCCTGGTAGGTCATTACACAGCCACAGCTGTCACCAGCCAAGCCCTGCAGGGCTGCTGGTTTGTGATGCCTTAGCAAGTTGTAAAGGAACTACTGGCAGTTTGTTACTAAACATAAACAAGAAGGTGTTCCTTTTGTGCCCATCTCCTTTTCTCCCTTGTCAATGGACTTTCCTGAAGAGCTGATTATGGCACTTGCCTGAGTTTACAGGGAGCAGTATCTTGTATCTAATAAAACAAGGTATTTCAAGAGCTCTGCAAATCTCCTTTGGACTGAGGGGACCTTTGGAACACTCCTCATCACAGCAAAGAGCTGTGTAAATTCAGCTTTAAAAATGTTGCAGTTCAAATGACAAGCCTGCATACATCAATAGTGGCAGCACTGAAGCAAGAAGCTTTGGCAGTCCATGAGAACAGCAGCAGGGACACTTTGGGAGCCAGTGTGTTTTGTGTGGTTTTTCCACCTTGAGCACACACCAAGGCACACACACTCAGTCCAGTCTACCCTGGCAAGCAGATTGCTGACAAGTGTGAAACAATCATTTCTAGACAGGCTTAAATCGTTCTCATGGTTTGTCCCGCAAAGCAAAGTGCAAGCTTGCACTTCTCATCCAAAGTTGGGAATTTGCCATTTCCAGCTAGAATTTAGCTAGAATATCTGCAACTCAAAAAATTCTTTAGAAAACGAAGACTGTCAAGCTGGAGTTGGTGGCCCTCAGCCTGCTAACCTTGGGCATGTAGACTGAGTGTCTTTGCTGCTTAACATGAATCAGAAAGCACAGACAGCCAGAACAGGTCTTGGGAAAGACATCAAACAAACACCAGAAGGGATTAATGAATGCAAGGTTTTTCTTTCTTTTTTATGTTTTTGTTAATCTTTTGCATTTAAAAGCTCTACTAGTATCCTTGATTTTAGGAATGAGCAATCCCATGTTTTATAAACATTCTAAATCCTACTATAGAAAAGGTGTTGGGTCCCAAAACCTGCTGTGTGCAGTTTGTGTCATAGTCTGACATCAATTAAGACATAAAGGACAAAAGAGATCTTGCTGCTGCTGCAAAGGGGGCCATACTGAAGCCAATCCCCATCGCCAAGAACATGTGTTTCTCTACTAGACAGATGAGATTTGAGTTCATCAGGGAGTTGTTTTCTTTCTTACGAGTACTATTCCCAACCTTGTTTGTGAATTTAGCCATAGAATAAATAAAACATGAGCAGCAGCGTTGTGAGGTGTGTCAATCCCAAAGGAAAAAGCCCTGCAGCTGTGGCAGGGATGCTCCCTGCTACCCACACAGCCAGGAGGATGTACTGGTGACAGCAGTCTGCGTGGTGGAGAGTCTCTGTTAGAGCTGCACACCTCTTTTATGTGGGTGACCATCAGATGAGCACACCAGTCTTTTTGGACTGCTGAACTGAATTTGAACAGGCAAACGAGATTTCTGTGCTTGTCATCCAGCAGTTGTAGTAATTGTCCTAGGCACAGTTGTTGTAAATAAAATCACAGATGTTGAAGTCTCCCTCTGTTTTGCTGCTGGAAGCAGAACACAGCTTGCTGCAGCTGATTTTCTGGTGCTTTCAAGCTGGTTTTGAGGGCCATATAAAAATAAGTTGTTTGCTTAACCCCAAGTAAGCACACAAGAAGGAAGTCTTTTGCACAAATGGCGAAGATCCTCAATACAGTCCTTTTAATGTAGCGGAATGGAGCTGTAAAAGTCCCAGTTCTGCAGCAAAAGGATTCCTTTGATGTAGAGAATGTGGAGTACGCTTTGTAGAGACCTTGCAAATTCCAGTGCGTGGTATGTGTGCTGACAGGCAGGGGTTCTAGATTGAGGGGCTGTGGAGTGAGTCCAAGCAGTGGCCTGGCCCCTGCAGTGACTCAGGGGAGTGGGGGCTTGAGCAGTCCTCCACACGACTTCAGTGGCTCAGCAGACTTAGCAGAGGCTTCAAAATAACTCAGACTGTGGGCACCAGGGAAATTTTCCAAGCTACTTTACACCCAGCTTTCCAATCCCTTCCCATTAATTTCTCGTATATTACTTAAGGCTGGCAAAGACCTTGGGATCATCTGTATTCATGAAGCAATTGCAGTTCATTCATACAGAAACCCTTACAGGATTAAGGAGGCTTCAAATGAGCTGTGTTGCTTGCTCTTTTTTTTTTTTTTTTTTTCCTACTTTATTCCATTTGTATCCCAGCTATTCTGGGATATTTACAATTGTTTTCATCCTTGGTTCCCATCTACTAACTCTGTGTTTCAAGTGAGGGGGAAGGAATTCTATGTGTTGTTTTGAATAAATGATTTTTTTCCAAAATTTAGAGTGTGACATACCCTTTTCTAAATCCACAGGTAAAATCCAGTGTGTAGGAATGCAGCAGTCCAACCTCCCTTATCCTTGGAACCATCTACACAAATCTTCACTGAGCCAAGACCACGAAGCAGGGATGCGGAACTCATGAAGAGGTTGACAAGTGGCACATGACAAGAGGTCCTGGATGTGCTATCAGCCCACTCAGTAGGGCTCAGACAGGCTGGGCCATTCCCTCTCTCCCTCCCGTTACAGAGGGTTCAGGTTAATCAATAACTGCTGAGTCCTGCTTATGTGGTGTAACCCAGAGATGAGAACAGCTCTCAGACCAAAGGAGAGAGGCCTCCTTGGAGAACTGAGGCCATGTGTGAGACAGCAGAGGAGTTCTAGGATTTAAACATGAATTGTTACCCTGTTAAAGTCTGATGAGATGCATGCTTGTGGCTCAGTTCTGACCCTACCCCCACTCACAAAATTTTTGAGAGCTTTTCCTTACATTAACAAACATGTCCAAATTCTAAGTTGCCTGCCAGCCGGAACTGGCCTGCTTCAGCTTCTACAAAGAGGCAGCTGCTAAAGCATGTGTTTTCCAGTCACACAAGGACTCCAGCATCAAACATCGTGGGCATTTTTTTTCCCTCTGTTTTCTGCTTCTGCAGCAGAGTGTTTCACAGAATAACTTGGTCTGTATGAATTTGCATGACACTATATTCCCTGAACTGTTTAGCCTTGAACCATATAAAGGGTATAGAGAGGATGCCTCAGATAGGGAGTTTTCATTTTATATGGAATAATGAGAAATAACCACTTAATGATATAGAAAAAGCTACATTAAAATTAATTTCCATTCCTGCTGCACAGTAATGGCCTAGTTTCCAGAATCAGAAAGACAGCAGAGTAAGTAACACAAAGCATCAGACCCATTTTTATGAAATAGGCTGTTTTGTGTCAGTGATAGAAAGGACAAGAGAGAAAATGCCTCCATCAAGCTGTGCTTTCTGGTATATTAAGTGTATATTGAAGTGCTTCCTGGTATATTTAGAAACAACCAAATGACAGAAAATACGGGTTGTAGTTAAGGTACCTTATTAACACTTTGACTGAGTGCAGAGTAAGGAAATACACAATATTCTGCAATGAATAAATGAATATTTAACATAACTGAATTAAGATAAATTGAGAAAATTCTGTCATAAAGACAAACAAATACATCTTTATTGCATAGGCAGCAGCTCCACATTGCACATGACAAGGTTTGCTTTATGTAATAGGGTGAGGAGGTATTGCTAACAGTGTGGAATACAGTTGAATTGAGAAAATTTATTTTTAGATTTCCATAATGGAATAAGGCAGCATGTCTAAGGTTACTCACATTTTAAATTATTATTACTGAAGACATTTTTTACATCATTAGTTTTTAATATAGATTCTGTTTGCTTCCACTTTACAACTTAACTCCGGTTTGTAGATTGAAGATACAACACATGGGTGCCTGGAATGTAGGTTCTGTTAGAGCTAACCATATTTTTTTACTGAATTTTACACACACATATCTAGAATAGTAAAAGTTTCCTACATTTTTCATTAAACAGCCCATCTGTTCCAGTATTTTTCCATGTTAAAAAAATGCAGGAAAAGCAGCATAGCAAAGTCAACATGCTAATTTCTGTAATATATCGGTTTGGGTGAAAAATTTTCTTTCTACTGACGTTTGCCAAAAGAAGATAAATATTATTAGAAGTTTACAATGAAGGTGTAATGGAGTGCATTTCTTCCCATCCCCTTCAGAGGCCTATATGGATTCCCAGTCATTCCCAGAGGAAAATCTGTAGACCTGGAGGGATGCTCTTGCACAAAGCTGTGGCTGCTCCATGAAGTCACATTTAAGAACATTGCTTTAGGTTTTAAGCCTTTGTATGTTTGCATGCACAAATCAGTGCAAGTATCTATTTTAATATCATAATAGGCATTGGTGGCTAAAGTGATAGTTATGATTTTTCTTCTCCATCCCATATTTAATGTGTATTCATCAGAGATCAGTAATCTGAAGAATATTTCGTGTAAGTTTCTACTATGTATGTAAGCCTCTGGAATTCTTAGAAAGCAAGTCGTTCAAGTGGTTTCAGCAGGGTTGCTCAGAGAAGTCAAACCTTTATGTGGAAAAAAACTCATTTGCAATTCACTTGCTCCATTTATATTCCAGGGATGCCAAACACTTGGAAGTAATGTATTTCATTGGCACTGTAGTGATGTAGTATAAAAAACACTGGCATCGATATAAACAACAATATCTAACACTTGCAGGAATGTATTAGGATTCCAAGCACAGGGCTTGTTTTACTTCGAGACAAGTTGAGATTCAACCTGGGAATCTTCCATATGCCTAAGTATTCCTACAGAAGGGGGAATGCCACCAACACTCAGCTGGTATGGAGACACTGTGAGGTGTTTGCAGCAAGTGACTTCTCTAGATAGCTAGAACCACTTAGTCTGCTGTTTGGTATTCCTAAACTTGAGAGAAACATCATCACTACAGATGGCACCTGCAGCTGAAGAAAACCCCAGTCCACAAGTGTTGTGGAACTGAAAACATTCTAGCAATATCCACTATCAACAGGAATATTTTTTTCTTCACAACCTGTTCTTTAAGGATGACAATCAATTTAAAGAGAAAAATATGGGAATTTACACCCATTTAACTCAATGTTTATAAGAACCAGGTAAAAATAGTGATGCTTGTTGCTCACATAAGCCAAATGGTTTTGGTATTAAAACTTTGTCATTATGCAATAAACACATTATGCAGGAGTTTAGTAACTAAACCCAAGAAATTAAACTTTTCACTTTTAGAAGTTATAGTCAATGATGAAAAGGGAAACTATGAGTCCATAATATAGATCTGCAGTCATTATGGGTCTTTCTTATTATGTTGCTGGGGTTTTTACTGCAGTAATGGTAAATTTCTTAATACATCATACTGCTTTCCATATTTATTTTTTACTTAGTTCTCATTTCAAGTGTGTAAAGTATGATTTCATTAGTCTTCACTGATTCGTAGGAAATGTGATATGGACTGTGTCTTTTTATTAATGAAAGGAAAAATAAGAATGAAGATATAGATTGTGATGAGGTTTAGAAATATGTTTGCTTCATTTTAAAGTAGTTCTGATGCAAATTATTACAAGATTGGCAAGTCTAAGTTGTGTTGTGTATTGCTTGTAATACAAAACAAGGCCTAATGAGAAAAATGATGTAAACAAAAGCTGTATTTTTGAGACTCAGTATTCCTCTCTATCCTTACGAGCAGGGCTTCATGTCATAAACTAATGAATTAACTTAGATATTAAAAGAAAGATGTTACCACTACAATCAATAAATTGATATTTTATTCAGAGAGTAAGAGCAGGGGGAAGAACAGGTACGTCATTCTTTTTGCTTCTTCTGATACTATATGGGTTAAAAGTTAAATTTAGTTACAGTCTTTTCCCAAAGGGTTTCACAAACTGAAAAAAAAGAAACCCCTGCTTGTTCCAGTGACCTTTAATAGTTGAAACCAGCTGTTTGATAGGCCATAGGAACTAGATACAATTATTTTGGACACCAAACATGCATCCTGGGGGTAAAGTTTGTAGTGGGAGAACTGTTTAAATTGGCACAGATTCAAGGCTAAAACTTTCTTAGAAATTATAAAATATATTAACTTTCAAAGTTTATAGTTTATGACAAATGAGTGCATAAAGGAAAACACATATGAATGTGGCAAAAAGTTGGAATTTGTTAAATCTAACAAAACCACTTTCAATTTTCAGTATCCTGGTAAAACATATTCAAAGCAAAACTGTCATATTAAGGAAAAAAAGACATAAGCCATAGAAGACATAAATAAAAATGCTTTCCTCTTTTTTCCATGCAACATTGACTATACTTCCTATTTGTTCAAATCTTTACGTGGTACAGACAAATACAGCCTTTAATACAACAGTCTTTTCACATTAAGGTTCTGAACAGGGAATTATCCTCCCACTCTAGCTTCTAATTTCCTCTTCCTGTCCCATATATAAAACAGCTGGGTGCGGTTGTCTGATGAGACCAGCTGCCTTGGTCTCCAAAGCTATTTTACCCCTTCCTGCCTGGTGCATGAGCTCTGCTCAGTTAAGGGGAAGAGGAGAGGGGTCAGTAATTCTGGTCTGGTTTTCCATGTTTGTTTTAATCTCTGTGTTTCTAAACCCTGAGAAATCAAATCAGTGCTGTATTTATTCCATTGGAAAACTCAAAAAGAAAATGCAGCAAGGAAGGAGTAGCACCTCAAAAGATGCTTAATGAGAAGGCCTAGAGCTAAATCTAGAAAAAGGATTTTTGTGTTTTGCTTTTGAATGAGACAAAGCTACTTCAGTTAAATAGAGAAAGAAGGATTTTCAGCCAAGCTACAAAAAGAAAAAGAGAATTATGGGGACTTTCAGCTGAGAAAACTAGACCTGGTCTGAATGCAAGACTAGAGAGCTCAAGACAATAAGAATCTTCCCAAATTCATAACACAAGTAAGCTAGTGATCATGTGGTGTAGTTCTTTGTGGTTGAGATCAAGAGACGGGTGGGAGGAGCTTAAAATGGAGGAAGAAGCAAGAATATCCTGAAGTTGTGCTGGGCTTCAGCCACTGGTTCTGTATCCATCAAGTTTCAGTGATGCCGATAGAGATTGCTTCTGTGAGCCTTGAGAGTCAACAAACAAGTCTCTAGTCTTGAAATTAGGCCAAAATAATCTGAAGGGTAACATTTTGTGTGGTACAAAGCAGAAATCTCACAGGAACTGGAGGAAAGAAGGGGAGAGTCCTTCTAAAGGATCAGTAGAAGAAAGAAGGCACTTGGTATATGAGGTTATCATTGAAATTAAGAGAGTATGAGGATGTAAATATTTATTTGAACATATGCACTGGAGAGTGTTAAAAACAGTGATACATGGAGGGAATGAAAATTGAATAAACGATTGTGAGATTTGTCTAGGAAACCATCTCTTGAAACTCTAATGACAGCATATTTATTGAAATGTGAGGAGGAAAGTCACACTGAAGAGGAAGCAGTGTGAAAAAAAAACAACTATGCAATGGTATTGACATTGCAGAATGAGCGAAGAGATGGAAGAAGTTGGTTGCTGTGGGTTTGTGTGGTTGGATTTTGTGTGCGTGTTTCAAGAGGAAGCATTTCTTCTATGTTTCCATTTTAAAAGAAAAGAGTAAAAAAGAATGCAGCAGAGCCTGAGGGGGAGATTCAGGAGGTGGTCAGGGACTGGCTGTAGGAAAAAAGATGAGAAATTTGCACACCTGCAGTAGAGACCACGTGGAAGGGACTTGGGAGCAATCACCAACAGCAAAGGTAAACTGATGAGAGATCAAGTCATGCTCTGTTAAGCTGCTTTTGAGAGATTGCCACAGCCCTGTGCAGTGAAAAGGAAAGCAGAGGAAGGCAAAGAAGATTGGTATCACTAAAAACTGCAGTCCAGAGACTTCTTTGTGCTGGGAGAGGTATTCTGCTGGTGTGAGACCGAAAGAGGGAAGAATAGGTTTCTGATCGGGAAAGTCATTCCAGGTTTTTGCCAGATACATTCTTGAGCCCAAGAGCAGGGGTGGAGGAAGCAGATGTTTGAGGGACTTGGCAAAGTGGACAAAAATATTAAGGCATGGAAGATCTAGGAGAGGGGGAAGGAGCATGCAGCCATTGAGGGGAGGTGCTTGAGAACAGATGTAGAGTTTCTGCTCTTTGCTAGTACTAGGCAGGTCCTGCCCTTGAGAAATGTGAATGAGTAAATAATAAGAATGCATCCAAATAGAATGTAACCTAGCAGCATCTGCCTGGAAAAATAACTGGAATCAGAAGGGTAATTTTATAACTGTCAGTGCAACTCTTTACATCAGCAGGAAGAGCCACTTTAGGGTGTGTGGGGAGAGAAGAAATCCTGAGAATATTGATTCATTCCTATGCTTCCCAGCAGATTCCCATTGCCTGAGGTTGAAAAGGGGGCAGAGACAAGAGTAGGAATCCCTGGCAGCTGCAGACAAGGCAGAAGGTGGAACAGAATGGTCTCTTAATTTTTTTTTTCTTTAAATGCCTGTAAAAAAGCATCTGATTTTCCTAGGGAGAAATAGTCTGTTTTTCTTACATTTAGTGGAACATCCACACAGAGACAGGGTACCCTAGATGTGGGAAAAGCTAAATAAACAGGGTTGCTGTTGATTTTCCTTTTTCCCCTCTAATTTTGTAGAGGTAAATAATGGTCTCAAATGACATCACATAACTTTATTTCACTTTTTTTTTCTGTTTCATAACATGATGATATTTCTTAGCATTGTGTTTCCCATAAAACATGGATTCCCATTGTATGACCTCTTCCTCATTTTAGTAAGAGAAACGTGATTTGGAAAGAGTTTTAAGCAGAAAAGCTTATTCTGTCAGACACATCTGTAGACATTCAGCTCTTCGCCAAGAGAATTTCTTCTGTGAGTGCTGCATCTGGGAGACAAGTGCAGTGGTAAGGCAGGATATTCTCAGTACCTACTTAGGTAGGTATAAAATACAATAAGCTCTGCCACATGTGACAAAAGCAGCGTGACCCAAAACTATTCACATAAGCCCATGCAAGCAGCAGAAGCAAAACAAACAGCTTAAAAACAAACATAATTGAACATGAAAACACCATCAGGAAGCATGACAATGAGTCCACTGTCATTTCATGCAACAGAGAAGTGGCACCTTATTCCTTAAGTTGCTGGATATTAATCAAACATACAACCACTCTTGAAAGGATACTGCTGTCGAAGGAGAGAAACCTTTTCTATATTCACTTTGTATTCTTTAAGAACTGCAGCCCAAAGTAATGAATGACATCTTAGACCATTTTTCACATGAGGAGCCAGTGTGTCACACAAGATTTCTTATTCTATACCATACTGTCCTTTCATGTTATGCTGCTTGTTTTTCAGTATCAGGATATCCTTTATTACATGGCTTTTGGGTTTTTTAAGATTTCTTTTGGGTAAAAGAATGTCTTTACTGAGCTCCACTGCTGTTAGCATTTTGTATTGCAGAAGCAGCTCTTGCAGCTATGTACACGTTTTAAATTCCCTGTCCTCTCCTTTTGACTTTGCCCTGTGTCTTCCCTAGAAATATGACAATTCCTGACAGGTCATAGTGAAAAAAAAATCCTGGTTTGAAAACCCTGGAAAGGCATTCAACCAAGTATCAAGGTCAGCTAGAACAGACCAGTGTCTGTTTCATTGGCCTCTTCTGGTGGCTGTGATCTGTAAAAAACAAAGATAGGGCAGATCCAAAATACCTTTCTATTGTTCTTGTTCTCAAATGCTTAAGCCGTTATGAAGCATGGTTTTGCAAACTCCTTTTGCTTCCTCACCACACTGTTCTCCAGTGTCTGTGCTCTCCTTCCTCAGTCCCCATCCCTCCTATTTTAAGACAAGCAGTTTGAAGGCTGGAAACTTACATGGTGGTGTGGTGTCTTGGCTACCAGCGTCTTGGGTAGAGCGCGGCGCGGTCCGCGCGCGGGGTTGGCGCGTTCCTGCGGAGTGCAGTGCCAGTGCTGAGGAGGAGCTGCTGAGGATATGGGCACAGCCTTGCCTGACCATGGCAGGCACAGGCAATTGCTGGAGCCCGTGTCCTGCTTTAGCCTGGGGAATTGAAGCAGTCTTCTCCAAGCAGTTTGTGTGCTAGGGAGGGATGACAGCATGGGCTCAGACTTCACGTAGAACCACGACTGGGGGGTCTCTGAGTCCTCCCTGCTTACATGTTTTTCCCAGGGTATGGCTTCTTCAGTGGGGAACTCCCCCAAGGAGATGTATGGTCTGACATTTAGCAGGGTGGCAAGCAAGCCTGTGGAGTCTGCTAAAACATTTGTGGGAGTCTGGAAGCACTTTAGAGGCTGATAGATAAGAAGTTAGAAACATCTGAAGTTTTGAGGAGGAAAACATGATTTATGGTGACTATGAGGAGCAGGAAATCAAAACTGTTAAAAATCAGCTTCAGGTCATCATAAAGTTTTGATCCCTAGTTTCACATTAAGGAACAGAGTACTACTAGAAAATCTTGCCTGTGGTAATAAATAAAATTAAAAATGAACTACTATATACTGCTTTTCATCTATAGATTGTGGTGATAAGAAGAACACAGTGAAAGTCTAATTTATTGCAGCTAAATAGTTGACTGTTAAACATTTCTTTTTGTGGGACTGTAAATTCTACCTGTTGACATGAGCTCAATCTTAGCTGCTTTCTGGACTGGATTGCTTTATTGTTTAGAATTAACTCCATGCAGACATTTTGAAGAGTTATTGTGTCTTGCAAGTGTATTATGAAAAGGAGAAATCCCAAAGGAGAGAAAGAAACAAATTAACAAAAAACTTTGGCACTAATTGTAGCCATGGCTATGTTTATTGTTATACAAATCAATTAGGACCATATTTTGTGAATCTTAATTGAGGAAAACTGCAAAATTTTTTGCCTGCAAAATGTGATCCTCAAATGTGTAATGTTTTAATCATGTCATTTTTCTAAAAGGGGAAACACTTTTTAGTGTACTCTGAAAATGTAAGATCATGTTGCAACAGGTACCTACTGTACATCTTTTTAATATAAGTAATAAAATTCTGATGTGCTTGTTGAAACAAAATGCTGGTGAGTTTTGTATTATTTAAAGGCTTTGGAATTTGTCCTATATTTTCCCATAGATTATGACCTTAACTCTGCAAAATTACTGATGCTTTGTTTTTGTTGTTGAAGTTGAGCATTCAACATGACCCCTTAGGGTGGGTTCATGCAATGAAGAGCAAATTTGGAAATTAGGTTATTTACAGTTCTCCAAAGCTGGTTACCCAAATCATTGGTTAAAGTTGCAGTGTATGTTTAGAAATCTATTTCCAAGCATGATGCACGTGTCTAAGATACTACAAAGAACTACTGCAAGCATGAAGAAGACTCATAAGATTGGGACAATGTCTTCATAAAATCCGAAGGATATCCTTTGGTGGGGGTTGGTTTGCTTGAACAATTAATAGGGGTGTATATCCCAAAACATGGCTGGAAGCTAAACTTGGAAGCAGGCCCAAACCCACAGGCTTAGACGTGCCCTGGTGTCACCTGGGGTAGAGTTAAGTTCTTCTCTGTTGGTTCACTGGATCATAGCAAATACACTGGTGACCCTTAGGAGTTGAATCTTTTTTGGAGAATTTAAAGGAAAAATGAAGTCTATGTCCTTTTTCATTTACATATGACATGGATACCGACTGGTGACAAGGCTTACTTATTGTGGCCATGAGCCAAAGCCAAAGATGGTTGTGGAAAGTTTGGGTACAAATGTAAATCTTGAAGTTCTGGGTATCATTATGTGGGCTAAAGGTGCGTTTATGTCCTTTGTACAACTAGGACTTTATTTATTAGATCAAGGAATTTCCCCTGGAACTTAGTGACATCCTCCTGGCAACCAAAATGATTGGGCTAATGAAAAGGAAAAAACCACATATTTGTTGCTGTCCTTAAGGAAAAATAAGCTGAAAGGGGTGAGGGTGCCAGGAATCTCATGGGCAAAAAGGTTTATGCTAGCACAGAAGTAGGAGGGCTTCAGGAGGCGAGGCTGCTTTGGCAATCTCTTTAGGGGAGGGGATGAAGGGAAACTTTTAAAAATAGTAAAATATGATCGTCCAGGACTGGCTTTTGTTACCATCACCCACTTGAGTTCTGCTTTCAAGATTTATTATATCACTCTTAAATCTCTTGGAGTCATTACAATCTTGCTTTTCATCTAGTCTGTATATAAATAATTGATCATCATAAGGATTGAAAACTGTGGAAATGAAGACAGCTTAACACAGATATTCTTTATGACATCAATTACAGGGGGAATCATTTGATGAGAACAGAGAATATTTCAAACGGTACAATAATGCTAGCTCCTAAAATTACTTTGTATTTGAAATAAGATGTGTACACTGATTGGTTCTGTTGCCAGTTTATGGAGAAAGTATATTATGGTTCAATGAAAAAGATGGTTAATTATCTGCACACAGGGCTTGCTTCACCCCTCCCCTACTTCTTTTACACTCGTGTCATTCTGTTGAAGTCAGCTGTGTACGAATGCTGTAATGCAGTGGTGAATCAGGCCTATATTTTGTAAGTAATTTATTGCAAGCATTTGTAGCACTGAGAGAGGGAGCGTTCAGGCGTTGTTCAGTGCTGAGATTTAAATACCCTGAGTGTGTGTTCTGTTGGCAGCAGTCACATGTGCTGGGTCAGGGGTGGTGTAGGGTTAAACACTGAGCACTGTGAGAGCAGCTGAGCACACTTATTGTACTAAAACCTGGTAAGATGCTAAAATAGTGTAAACAGCATCATTAAGTGTGTTGAAAGGAAGTCAAAGTTCAAGTGATTTTTTTTCTTTTTTTAAGGTATTTGATGTATTTTTTTAAGGTATTTAATGGTGAATTTATAGATTTGGCTTGACTGGAGAGGACACTTGCTTTCCCCCTTGTTAGCTGTCATTTTGTTGTTCCACTGTTTATCTGTTCCACTGTCTGTAGGTGCTTTGGACCAATATTCAAACTGAAAGGAAGTGTAGGAGTATTCCTGCTGTTCTAGGATGTGCGTAACAGTGCCTAGAGGACTTGTCTCCTCCTGTGCCTCTGGCTGCCTGGGAGCATGTACAGAGCAGTAAAGCAATCTTATTTAATCTGTCTATGGAAAGAATGTCAGGCTGAAAAACACCCACTGTACTTCAATCTGTGTGAGCAAGTGATAGAAACGGCATTGTTATAAATTCTGAAAAATTAATCTGAAATGTTTCACTTTATATGAGCCACTTCTAGAATTAGACAACATCAAACAGAAATATTTCATGTAATGATTTTATGGTGGACGGTCCCAGGAAATTGTAGGCATTGAGTTGTGAAAGCAGAGCTAAATGGTGGGCTTTAATTCCTGTGTGTCTGTAGACACTGAAGATCCCAATCAGCATGAGTGAGAGAGGCAGTGTTAGCTGTGGGCGTGTCTTGTGTTTTTCAGGAACAATAGTTCTAATTTTAATTAAGATGTGTCTGTTCCATTACTCTCTAATGTAAATTCTTTTGAACAGAGTTGATATGGTTATATGTTGTATCTGCAAAGTTTTGGGAACTGGAATGTGAGGGATTCCAAAAAACCGTTCATTCTTGATAATAACATCAAAACATCATCATTTGTCCCGGATTCAATTCAGGAAAATACTGAAGTGTGTGCTTTACAATCGGGACTTCAAACTAAAACATTTCAATGCCACTTTTCCCCAGGTACTATGTGAATAATTCACGTATGGATTGTGATGGCTGTTCTTTCTGACTCTTGACAGATTCCCACACTATTGCCTAATAGTTCCATTTCTTACTATTACTGGTTAATTTTAGGGCAGACCTCAGTAGCTCACAGTATTTATGCCATCCAAGTACTGGTATCAGTAGGTGCAAAACATTTGCTTTGCAAGCAGAACTGTATTGGGATATGTGAACAGCACTTGGATGCCTAGGGCATTTAAGGAGTCTGAAGGAGATGCCTGATTTTAGTGTGAGATATTTTGGAATCATATGGTATTTTATGGTAATGTCTTAGACAAAGTACTTATTTTCTCTCTCTTCAACAAGCAAACTGGCACCAAACACAGAATTTCATCAAACCTCTGCTTCCAGACAGAGTTTTGAAAGGCCATGCAAGTCCACTGCCTCTCCCAATTTAAAGTGATGCTTGTGTGGCCTGAGAAAAAATGTATTGACTTCACTGAGAGATAGGAATGATGACCCACCACTAACTGTGAGTAGGTGCAGCTCAGAAGCCTCCAATGCTTGCAATGCATTTAGTTCCTTCCTGAAGTATTATTTATTCTAGATTGTTTGCTAGAATTCTTCTACATCTACTTCTTTCTTTCCTATCTTAGTATAGATCACATCTAGCTGCAGCTGAAAGAGCACAAGTATTGCTTGCTGATCCTGTCAGTTATGCTTGTGTCAAATCTCATCTCTTAATATCCCTGGGTTGTTTTTGCAGAAGTTTTTGGGACCTTGTAACAGATAGCATTTCAGGGGGGAAAAGGCCCACAGCCTAGTGTTAACAGTAAAGCATGCATCTAGCCAGGCATGGCTAAAGAGTAGATGTCTTGTCAAGATAGTTAATTCGAAGGGTCATCCAGGGCATCAGGATTGCAGAAGATATGGGAACTTTGTAGGGCAAAGAAGTTCAGAGACAAGACTGTGACATTATAAATATCACTTTATTGAGCATTTTTCAGACAAGGCTTGCACAAATCACAAGCTAAATAAATGTTCCATTTTTTTTTATTTAAGTAGATCTTAATTGCAATTATCTTTCTTTATGTAAAATTACATATGATTAATGATAAGGTTTCATTTTCATGAGTTTGATTGCTTTGAGTTAATGGGAACCACAAAGTGTAATACAATATCTTGTTGATTTAGACAGTAGCTTATTTTTCTGTATTTGTTCATTTGACAGACCCAGGTTTGAAGAACAGATGTGCAGATGTTAGCCTGGTCTGCAGCGTGCCCAGAGGGAGAAGTGTAGGTCAAGGATGAATTTTAAAACTGATTTCCTTCTAAGGGGTGGGATATAATAGTGCCTTTAATCATTACCTTTCTGAAACTTCTAGATGACATTTCTAAGATGCTTCTGAGAAAAAAAAAAAAAACCTTCCATCTCCATAATATCAAAAGGAAACTGTGCCTAAGAATGTAAGATCTAGTAAAATGTAGGACCTAGTCCCACTGCTGAAAGATGTAATTTTTGTTCACTGTTTTGGAAAATGTTCCAAGTTGTTTTTCATTGCAAATCATAGCAGTGTTTTCCTCTGGGAAAACAAGTAAAACACTTAAAGTTGTCCTTAAAGTTTACTGAGTTCTGCAGTTCAAGTTAAAGTGCGGAGGCTGCACTATGGCCAATTGAATATGAATAGTGGTGGGCATTCCTATTCTAAGGGCATATGCAAGAAGAAATTTGAGGGTATGAAGCAGAGTTTGTCTGTACAAATTCAAGGACAGGTTGCATCTGGTGACACTCAGTGCTGAATTTTTTCAGCCATTCACTTAAGCAGCTAAATCTGACTGTAAAGATGCAGCCTTTAAAATTCCTGTAGTCATTTCACACCCAGATTCTTTTGTATGCACTTTATAAAACATAGCATTATTTTATTGACTTCTGTGGTGCATGTGAGCCCAAATGAGACTGGGGAACTGCTTAGGTGCTGCTTTCTTTGCAGTGGAACAGCTTGAATGGCCCTAGATTTCCATGTGGTGTGACTGTATTGGCTGTGTAGGTTCTTTGCTACAGCCTCTATTTTTGTCTGCCTCATCTGTATTAAAAAAGTGGGGGGTGATCATGGATATAGCCCAGTTTAGAGGTGATTTAGACTAAAAGTATTAATATTTTTAAGGATCATGGAAAGCCTGTGCAGGTACAAACCTTGACACTGTTACAGCATTTATTGAGTTCTTCTGAAGCTGAACACTGTAATTCTGTCAACAGCCTTTGCATTCAGAAAGTTGTGACCCGTCAGTAAATTCTCACATGAACTTCATTCAGGAAAATATTTAGAAGTCTGATTGAACTCCCAGACCACTTAGGCTAATAAGGACTTTCTCTTCAGCCTGCTCTTACAGCCCAGATTGTCTAGATAGCCACATAAAAATGTAACTAATACTCCTGTAAAGAGGAAAGCTGGAGTACCTCCATGGCAGAACTTTTGGAATAGCTCTGCTTGCTTCAGTTCCTTTCCTATTAAAATCATTGGAAAAATCTGTTCTTGACTTTAAGAGGAGCAAGGTTAAACTAGCACAGTATGTTTTGAAAATTCCAAACTAGTAATTTAATCTTCAGATTTAACCATAGTGGCCCTTGCAAATTTTTTTTTTTCCAAAGCTGCACTCAAAATAAACGATGTGTTAGTCCCTAATAAATGGTCCTCAGTAAAAGCATGTATTATGCTGCCTTTGAAAAGTCATTTATTTCTTATGGTGGGTTTCTGATTGAGCTGCCTTCCAGCATGGTGTTCCAACCCTTCTAGGAGTTTGTAGAAACCCTGCAACTTGCTGTGTTTCTGTACAGCAACACATGTGCATCTGTGCGTAACAACACGGAGAGGATAACCTCAAACTTATTAGCATGGTTGTCTTCAGGTTGAAAAATACTTTCTGGAGGTTCATTTCTTAGAATCAGCTTCCTGATTTCTTGCTTATTAAATCATGTAGTGCTTATGAAATAAAAAGGCTCTCAGCCTGTCAGTCAGAACTCTAAAGCCTTTCGCAGACCATAAATTCACATTCCAGTAGTTATAAATAGAAAACACAATTGCAGTGGTTGTAAAACTCTCTGATGATTGTTTGTTGTAGTGCACCAACAAATCAGAAAAAGAGACGGTTGGAATACTGTTGTCAACATCTTTTTGCACAGAATTTCCATCGAGCCAATAAGTGAGCTCGTGCTGATGATTTGTAGTATCTGTTATCACCTTTCATCAGACTCTGAGGAGAAAGGAAATACAGGATATTCCAGATGGGAGTCTGGTGCATGTGCACTGAGGAATCTGTTTGTTTCCTCTGATTGTTAGTGAAGGACAGTGGGGGTGCTGCTGCTTGGTGCATTATTTTTTGTACTAATGACCATATCCAAGTGACTTCTGTTAATGTGCTGTAATTTACAGTCCCTTTAGGATGCAGTTATTCATCTTTTTGGTAATTTTGGCTGCTGTTGAACACTTCACAACGCTGCAGAGTAGAAGCTGCAGAAATTACTCTTCAGAAGACTACATTTCCTTTTTAACTGTGATCCCCAGCTTTTTCTTCATGTTTTTATTATTACTCTTAGAATCAGTCTCACTAGGTTACTAACTTCTGCAATGCCCTGGTTAATCAATGCTCATACAGTTTTCTGGACATGTTTCCCATGTTTCAGTCCCTTTTATTTAAAACAGAAGTATTTGATATTGAGAATTAAATCTACAGCACACCAATGGGTTTTTTTCCTCTATAACTGGTTCTGTGGAATGGTACATACCATTTTGGTTTGGAATATTCCCTCATGAATCATTTGTACTTCTCTCATGCATCAGCCACAGAAGAGCACCTGTATCCAAGTGGTTGGAGCAGCAGCAGTGTATTGGAAAGGATGGAAACGACACAGACTGTTAAAGGATGGACTGTTTCACTGAGAAATTAAAAAAAAAGTTTAAAAATAAATTTAAAAACCCCACTACACCAGCTGGGATGCAGAAGCTGGGCCAAAGTTCATGAAAAAGAAATGCCTGACTGCAGGAAACCAGTGATGAGTCCAGTGTGCTTTGCCTCCAGCAGAGGCAGTAGGACAGGCTTTTAGGGATATCATGCAAACTTGGCCACATCCGTGGTCTCTTCCCACACTCTGTCAGCATCACAGCTGGTGTATTACAGATAATAGGGGCCAGACACCTGCATGGTCTTATTAGTGTTCATGGACAGGTTTCCCATTAACCTACCTCATTCTCACATGAAACTGTTGATACTCTCTATTGGTGCTAACAGCTTCCTGTGGCAGCAAGTTTCAGAGGTTCACTACTCACTGTGGAAAGTACTGTCACTCTGATTAAATCAGTCTACCATATGTATTAGTTTCATAGAGCGTCCTCTACTACTTTTTCAAGTATTGCAGGATTTTATTCAGTCTCATCCTGCTTGCAATTCAGCTTTTCACTTTTTTCTGATACGGTAAACTGATGATGGCTCCTTTTTAGCTCTCTGTTTTCAACAGAAGAGTCCTAGACTATGCAGTGTGGGAGACAGCTGTTCTATCCCCCTGGTGATTTTGATTGGTCTTCTCTAGGTATTCTTGAACTTCATTACAAATTTAAAAGAAAATTCTTACCCTTGTGCTACAACTAGTTTGTCAAGCGGAAGAATCTCCTGAACCACCTCAGCAGTAAAGGTGGAAACAAATAGTTCCCTGAGTGTCTGCAGTGATATTATCATCCTTTTTAGGCCTTTGTCATCAACTGGTCCCACTAATGACAAGATAGCTTCCTGCTTTTGATGTGTTCAAAGAATGTTTTACTATCAGCCCGAGCATCATTTGCAAGTTGCTCTTCAAGTTCTTATTTAGCCCTCTGTATTTCCTGTTTACATTTGAGCTGCTTTATTTTATGGGATTTTTCTGTGCTCACTTCAAGAAAACTTTCTGGTGATTTTGGTATTTGGGGCTTTTTTTAATGCTGATCTTCTAGCTTTGAAAGATTCCTTTGCTTTCCAATTGAGCCATCTGTGCAGAGGGGATTTGGACTGTTTTGTTGTCTTCTTGTTCTGTGTCACACATTACCTAAACTTCTAGTATAGTGTACTTCATTCTGTAGGCTTTACGTAGAGCTCTTTTGATTTTTTTTTTTTTGAAGGGAAGGGGGATATTGGGTGTCCTTTTTTAAAAAAAACTATTTTCAAAGGAAATAAAAAAAGAGGAATTGTCACTGTTTTCAGTAGTAAAAACTGCTGTCTTTGTAACATTTTGGTAAGTCTCTTCAAGGCAGATGAAGAAAACAATCAAGTGGTAAAATTGGACATTCTTCTTTGAGAAAAAAAATACAATGTCACTTAGAATGAAAATGTATTTTCATTGCTAACGTGGGAATTTTTTTTGTATTTACTTTGAAAAATTATGTTCCTTATCCATACTGGAAGCATAGAACACAAAATCTCTGAAGAGATTTAAAAGCAATGCAAATGTTTTCAGATTTTCGTTAGAGGAGAGTCTCTGCAGACAAAAGGGCTTTCAGAACATAAAAACCTTTGGTGCTTTAGTAAACCCAACTGAGTTTTGCTTGACAGCTGAAAGATATTCCCTGTGGGTCATTTATGCTCCTGTCTGCAGAGCTGATTGAGTAAATATGCAGCAACAAGGAACATTCTTACACCTTGTCTGGCATTTGCTGGTTAATATTTTTAACTTGAGGCAGATACAGTTCAATAATGTAGCTTGCACAGCTTGGTGGAATTCATCAAATACAGAAATGACTTTGAAGATACAGCAAGGTGTATTTACAGTTTTTAGCAGCAAGATTTTAAGTTGGAAGAACTTGTGTGTGGACTTCTGGGAGGATGTTAAATCACCACTGAGGCTCTGGAAAAGCAGTCAGTTCCTGAGGTGGACCTAAAATACTTTAACCATGAAGTCTATCTGAAAAGTTCATGAAGACTCTTTAGATAAGGTGACAGGAGATTCAAATTCAGAAGCTTTTTCTGTTTAAAAAGGAAAATTCTTTTTCAGCTTAAGCAGATCGTTTCCATGAGTACGAGATCTATGACAAATCGTGCAAGGAGTTTTCCCATTTAAGGGCCAGCAGACTCGGGGACAGCTTGGTGGGTGGCAGGGCACAGAAATGGTCTCCAGGTTCTAAGGACGCATCAAATGGAACTTTCCATTTCTCCCCATTATGGACTGTTTGACTGTCTTTTGAGTGTGACATCACAGAGACCCCTGTTTGTGATAGGGAATCTAAGTTGTCTCATGCTTTCTCTAACCAAATGATTTTCACATCCTTATTCACATACTTATTTCAGCCCCAGCAGTTATTAGCTGATACATTAGTGTTGTTATTAGATCTTTAAGCATAGTGATTGCATTTTTTTTAACATGAAAAGTCAGAGTAGCCAATACTGTCTGCTTGCTTTTCTAATAATAATTTTTACAAAGTTGCAGTTGTATTTGCCATGTTTTGTGATCGTGTTTGGGTGAAGAAGTGAAAGATAATGCCAGAAACTGCAGGGAAAATGTTGTTGTCATACCACAGGCTTTAAAGAATTTGGGTTTTGAACAGCTCTGCAGTAACACATTGCACATGTCCTGTGTGGGTTGATGTTTGTGCTAAAACCTTTCACTTTTTGAGAATATTTTCATGGATTTACAGCAATTACTCAACTATTTACAAGGGACAAAATGTGACCCCCATTAATCATAACCAATCAAATTCAGCATGTTCAGTCATAAAGATTTCAGTCACTGTTTTCACTACTTTCATCTTTATTCATATTTTCCAAGCTAGTCATGATTCATAAATTGATATTTACGACTACCACGTGCTGGTATCTGAGAGCCTGGGGGGTTTTGTTTTGTGTTGTTCTGTTTTAATAGACATTTCGTTTAACTGGTATGTAGCCTGGAGAGATGAGCTACTCTAAGGCAGAGTTGCTATCTTTCCATGAAATTAATATTCACACAAGTAGCAGGACTGACAGCTTCTGGACATTGTAGTCTGTAGGAGAGGGAAGAAGAGTGTGGCAGAGGGAGCTTGCAGTGTCTTAGTGTGCCTTGGCTCTGCTTTTCAGGGTTGAGGGAACTGCATTTTCTTCAGGTGACTCACACCCAGCCACCTCAGACTGCCTCCAGGCAGCCGGGAGTGCACTGCAGTTTGTAACTCTTTGAAGTCATTTGCTAAAGAACGACGGAGTCCTCACTCCTGATGCTTTTCTCTGTAGCAGCTGTTAAGATACAGTAGGAACTTTGATCACAACTAGTGAATTTGTCACTGCAAGCTGCTGCTGGCTCCACTGGTGGTGTGAGGTCTGCATGGCACTAAACAACAGAGACATGCTGTGCTCTGGTGTGTACTTGAAGAAAGGCCATTAAGAGCTGAAATGTCAACAGTGACCCCATGTACCTGTAATAAATGCAAGCTTTGTAATTAGTAGCAAGCTGTCTCAGAGGGCTGCAGATAGTTACTAAGATTAATTTTCACTATGGTGCGCTCAAAGTTCTTCGATGATGTAAGGCAACCAGTTAACGTTGTCAGGAGAGATTATCAAGTTGCAGCACGTGTAGTTTGATGACAGAGCCAGGCTCCAAGTATCTTGTGGCACCAACTGTCTTTCCATATGTTTTTCTGGAGCTTACCACACCCTAGGAGAGCAAACATAATACCTGTAGAGTCACACCTTCACTGAGAGTACGCGTCCCTTTGTTCCTCTGCTTCATTGTGCATCAAACTAGTGTAGTAAATAATGCTTACAGGGTAAAAATAACACCAGTTTATGTGTGTATGGATATCTATGTAACATATATAGATAGATATTAATTGTAAGTTCTGTAGGTGTCAGGGAGTCAGTGAACACCAGCCTGCAAAAAGAAAAAATAGTGCATTGAGGAACTCCTGTACCTGCCTGCTTCAGGCTTTCTCCTGCCTGTGGAGGGCAGGTGGCTCTGGGCTCATGTAAAAAAGCCTCAGAAAAGAGTAACTGACACCAGAGCACACTTTAACCAAAAAGACATTTCAAAAGGCATCCTAAAGCATGTCTAGACTGGAATTTGCAGTTGAAAGGAAAAACTATTATCCTTTGGCTTGAAAAGTGACCCATGGCTTTAGGCATGAGTGATTTTTGATAAATGGCCTGGTCGTCCCTCTCCGGTGTGGGAGGCAATTGGTTTCCACTGTAAACCTGGACTACAGACAATTTCCTTGGGCATATTTGTAGCAAAGGCAGCACAGACTAATGCAACAGAAAAGAGGGAGCTTTTGAAAGTTTATTCCATGTCTGTTAGTAGAAAGAATCTGAAATAACAATATACCCCTTCAAACTTAAACTTTCAATATATTTGCTAACATCAGGGATCTTTTTTTCTCCTACTTTATGAAGTACCTGTGTTTTCATGGAATACATATTAGCATGATTTTTGGTATGTTATAAATGTGACATTGATATTGCATATGAACTGTTTTGGTCAAGAGCCATGTTAACTGCCCCATCAATTACACTTCTAAGTACCTGTCACATTATAAAAATGTGACTCTGAGCCCCTTAGGGTATTTCGTTCTTTTAGGCAAAGAGTTTTTTGTTTTCACTCACTACTTTTGATCTCCTTATTCTGGAAATATTTTTGCTTGCATTTTATTTTTGGAGGGGTTGGGGTTTTTTTATTTTCTAATAAGGGAAGTATCTTTTGTGTGGGAAGCATTATAAGATTCAAAACTCCTCGGGATGCTGAAAGAGGGCATTTAGAATTTCTTATGGATGGGTTACTGTTGTGAAGGCACTATTTAATGTGTTAGGTAGAGTCACAAAGTTGCAAAGGTAATTGCTTTTATATCTTATTCTGTATGTTTAAAAATGCATACCATACTGTGCAGTGTTTCTGTTAGCAAATAGTGCCATTTCAGCCATGGCCAGGTATATATTTGCATATAATTCTCCCTTAGTATATTTTTGTGCAGAACTACTTTCGAGGGCCTATGACAAAGTATCTATGCCACTTCAGAACACACAGGTGCTTAATTCTGTATGTTCAGTAGAGCAAACATTATTGAAATGAATGTGGTGGAACACAGCTGGAGTTAAATGAACTATTGTTCTCACAGGGTAGGCTAGATTAAAAACCACGAAAAAGAAAAAGCTAAAAATCTCGTGTTTTTAATAGCTCCAGCTACGAGTCTGTATTGAGACAAGCAGCTGGCAAACATATGACATTTTTTCCCCACTACAGATCTTCTAAAAATGAATTTCGTGTTTGCCCAGCCTTGCCTTTCTAAGGGTGCCTGCTGGCACGTCATTCCTGAAGGAAGTGGTTCATCTGGGAAGGTTGTTGGGGGCTGGGAAGGCACCAATCCTAGTGCATAGACAGTGCCCAGGGACTGGGAGCAAAGCACCCCCAGGGAAAGCTCAGCTTGTACCCAGCCTCTAAGGGACAGGTGTGAGGACAGAAACCTGGCGAGTGTTCTCTGCAGCACGGCTCAATGTTCTTTCCCTCTCAGATAGGCTACCAGCACATGGGGAAAGCTCAGTGCTTCCTTTTCTGCTTGTGCTGCTGCACTATGATACTGCAGGACCCTACAACTGTATGAGAACCTCATGTAGTCCTGAGAGCCTCTGTGTAACATTACTTGGCTTATACATCTTTTATTATGTTTGGCTGTTGGTGAGAGTCTGACGAAAATTATTTCCAGATTACAATAAAGCAACTTCAAACATAATAAGTGTTGTTAGATCATTGACCGTATTAAAATAAAATTTTAAAAGGCTGTACATCAAGGCTCAGAGAACTGTTTAAAGAAGAAAAAATGTGTAGTATTATTGCCCTAAACATACTGCTGAACCTTGGGAAAAGATTTGTGCCGCGTTTCTTGTGACAGTAACATCACAGAGGATATAAACCAGTCATTGGCACTCTCTCAAGAAACACATCACTGTAATTCATTATAACAATACCACTGTGATATTTGTTCATAATATTTATGAAAGTTAGGCTATGAAAACAGTATGCACTGACTGTCGGTGGTGATGTATCATTCTGCAAAAGAGAACATACATGACAAAATGCTTTAAATGAACTCTAAAAATATACTGGTGACTTAAACCAATTTGCCTGGTTTTACACACCGTGCCAGGAGGGGCTTCCCAGGATATGCTTCTGGATGACCTTTTGGAGGACATATATCAAATAGTCACGTATTTATTATGGTCCCAGTCAGTCTTGAATAGCAGTGATGAATGCTGCGCAGTGTGCGCAGCCATTACAGCTCCGTGTAATTCTCTGCTCAGTTTCCAGTTGCTGTCTCTTCTATGGCAAACAGAGTGGCCTGTGTCATGTCAACCAATAAACCCAACTTCTACCCACAAAGTGTTCTCAGTGTCATACAGCTGTGTCTGACCTGGCAGTGGGGTGCAGATGGCAGGGAGCCTGCAAGGAGGCTTCTGTTCTGCTTCCCTGCCTGTGCCCTGCAGAGTGCAGGGGACCAGCCTGGCTCTCGTGAGTCAGGAGGCTCCACAAGCCCTCACAGCTTCCAGGACATGCTGGGATTCACTGCAGCTCTGACGTCAGTGTCAATCTGGATTTCTGGGCACTGAATAAAGCAGCAGACTTATTCTGTGGCTGAGTGGTGCTGATGACATGCCATTTTCCTCTTTCCCCATCAGCACTGTGGGGAACATAAGCAACATGAATGTTCTGATAATTATTGTAACCAGGCATGGGCTCAGTTCAGCTTCTGGTGAGAGGAAGTCAACAGCCCTGGATAAGCTCAAGAACAAGAGCAGGTTCCATCTTAAAGGTACTCAGCTTGGGCTGAGGCTGAGCACCAGTAAATTTCTACTTAGCAAATAGGTGAGATTGCACAGTGGGTTTGGAATGTAATTTCCTAGGAAGGGAAGTAGAACTACAACCTCAGTCTTCCCTGTCTCTCCAGGAAACCCTCTGACTCTGTCCACTGTAGTTCATTTCTCCCCAGTCACTTGATTGCTTCCTGTGATGGTGTGATGGGAGAGAAATGTAAAGCAAAAGGAAGGCAGTTGCAACTTATCACCATGCTCAAAGCCTCCAAACAGAATTCCAACGTGTCTGGCAAAAAAGTGGACAAAACTAAAATGACATTTTGAGCTCAGTTTCCTGGCTTCACTATTCATTGCAGGAATGCTTAGCTTTGAAAACAATAAATCCCATCACCACAGGAAGCCCCAGATTTGAATTGTGTGCGTGCACAGCTGTTTACAAATCATCCATTTTGATTTAGCCACTTCCATCTAAGGTAGTTGGCTCAGTTTAATAATGAAATGGCCTCTCCAGAAGTCCTCTGCCAGATCAACTTACCGTTCTGAAAAAAAAGAAAGGGAATCTCAATGCTAGTTTTCAGAAGGACTTTTTTTAATGGAAAAGATAAGGTAGATGCCACACTAGACTTACTGTGCTACAGTCAAGGACTAAAGGTTAAAAACATATGAATGAAAAGAAGGGGGATAAATGGCAAAGTTAGTTGGAATAAATAAATGATAGGAAAAGTGGCTAAGACTGGATAACAAGGAGAGATTAAAAATGTAATGGAGACATTTATATGATACTTTAGGCAAAAGATTGTATTCTACCATGTACCTTTAGTTTCTTTATCATTCTGCTCTCCATCTTTCTTCATTTAAAGCTATAATTGTATATTGTTGACATATTATCCTTTTGATCTTATGGACTTTGAGGCTCTGAAAGTGTGATCATATTTTGCCACTTTTTTCCAGTTTGATTAAATCCCATGTCTATGCGTTTCCTTAAGTTGATATACATGATTGGCATAAAAATTTCTTATTCTCCTTCCCTACTGAGTGCATTGTTTATTTGGAAATGTTACCATGAATTAAGAATTTATGTTCAGGTACATGCATTTTAATAATATTGAAGATGACTGATTCATGCTGGGATTTCACCTGTGCCAAAGGTTACATCAGTGATTCTACCAGATAATTTAGACATGTAATTTCAAGCATAAATAACTGTCCAGGTATATAATGAAGTTTCACCTGCAACACTAGAATCAAGGCCAAGATGAAGCTGGCCCAAACCCAAGGTTGTACCTTTCTTTTTTATGGGTCTGGAGGAATAACAGGGTATTGCTTCAGATCAGGGCAGTAAGAAACTCAAGACTCCTATTAGCACTACAGAATCTTTCTCATTGAAATTTTCAGCGTCCTTGAAACAAAAATTAAAAATGGAAACCAGTACACATTTGGTAGCAATTTGGTTCCCATTTGAGCTTGTATCAAGAAGACTTGGTAATCAGTTTATCAACATTACTCATGACTTCAGTTGGAATAATTAATAGAAAATATGGTGTTTAGATTGAAATGGAAGAAGTCAAAGAAGGATTTAATAGTAGGATGTAGATTAAAAAGAATATCTTCATCTGGCCTAAATGATGGTTGCTTAATGTTTGTGTACAACTCAGATAGAAATTCACATATTGGATGGCTTGTAGATACTGAACATATGAAGTAACAATCAAGACATAAAAAATGTGAATATATATCAAGCATGCTATAAACACTCCCCAAATAATCATCCATACTCTTGAATGAGCAGCCCACTGGATTTCAATATTATCCAGTCTGAACTGTAATTCTAGTTTTTTAGTTCTAGACCTACTGATCTCCTTTTAGACGTTATTTTCTCGGTCTGTTCCTGATACTGATCTCAAATGATAACAAGCTTTTTTTTTTTTGCAAAGCAGGGAGATAAGGATATTTTTTATACTGTATAAATAGCTGAGGCTGTAAAAAGTGTTTGTGTCAGTGGAGAAAAGCTATGGATGCTGCTGTTTATTCTGAGTATCATCAAATATGTGGAATAACAAAAACTTAAAAAGGGGGGAGGACTTCTGCAGGTTTTAGTGTCAAACAGCATTCCCAGCTGTGACCCACTAGAACATCCAGTCATGCAGAAACAACAGATTTCTTAGGGAGTCTGTTGTAAGCCATATTGTTATAGAAATCTTTTGACCTGCAAGAATTTAAGACTTCATTTTCCATTTCCAACTCGGAGGGAAGTTTAAGTTTGTTTTGTAAATGGGGAGAGTTGTTGTTACTTCTGAGCTCCATGTTTCCAAATCACTTTTCTTCCAATGTCTTTGACCAGTCATGGACAGAGTAGATGGTCATAAACAAAGTTGTGTGTGGTTCTTCATCTCCATCTATGCTCTTTTTGAAGGTTACTTTCTCTCCTTTCTAATTTCTACAATAATTTATAACATTTCTTCTTTAAACATTCTACTTTCTTAAATAGTAAATTATATTTCTGTGACCTCTTCTGTAGGAAGTGCAAAGGACAGAAAGTAGTTTTCCAGCCAAATGAGTGTTCTACCTCAAGCTGAATTCTAATAAATCCCTACAGTTTATAATTGATACTTCCAAGATGTTCTCGAGGAATTTAAAACAATCCAGAATTTAATAGCAATCAACAGAATCGAGACAAAGTGAAACTATTATGCTGAACTTATCGAAAAGCAGGGTTTAAATAGATGCTGCATATTATTCATTTTGACAGTTGCAAATTCACATTAAAGATAGCAGAGACCAAAAGACAGCAACTAGAAGAGGAAATGCTAATTTATTACTTGCAGAGAAACAACTCTGAAGCTAAGCTGTTCAGTTAAAATTATGAAATGTTTTCCATTTCCAATGTCCCTTTGATCCACAGGAGCCCCAAAGCATATTGCAAATTATAAATACAGTTTTAATTTCCTATCATGGCAGGTGATAGGCAAATGTCTCAGGAGTAGAAATGTAGCAGACATCATTCAATAGAAACCCTATGCAAAGACAAAAACAAACAATTATTTTTAAGCAAAATGGCATGGAAAGCTTACACTGCTAAAACATGTGTCCTTATCATACTGTGCCACTTGCATTAGAAGAATGGGGAATGAAGAATTCCAAACTCAGTTCCTGGGTGTACATATACGGCTTGGTGCACGACTTGAGACAAATCACTCAATTTCTTATGTTTCACTACAGAAAGGGAATAATGTTGTCTAAATTCAGTGGCAGCGTGCTGATGGCAAAAGAACGATAAAGTGTATTCCTTCTTAAAGGAATTGTATCTCAGCATTTGGGAAGGTTGAAGTATTACAGCTCTAAGAATGCTCTGAAATATGATTTTAAATCATTCAGCTGGTAGAAAGCATGTAAACTGTGTAAATACAAATTACTACATAATTTAGAAATTTATAAGCAGAGGGATGTAAGGCTGAGGTTTTGCCAGGCAATAATTTCAGTTTTCTGTACAAAAATAACATCACTTCCCATAACTGACACTTTAGGGAGGTTTGTTTGCATGGGGAGGCTCAGCAGGGGATTTTTAAACCATTAAATCTCTAGTGGTATCACTCTTTAATGAACAACTATTAGACACAGAGCCTTATAACAATTGAAGAGAGGGTTATCAACTTTCTAAAACCCTGGAACCCAACTTAAAGTCATAACTTAAAGATCTGAGGAGGCAGGGCAAACCATTCTTGTGATACCATGCTTCTAATGTTTGGTTTTGTGAGTATGTCATTTGATTCCAAAGGTACAGTGTGGATGAAAACTCCCTTTTCTCCCTGTAGTGTACTGAACAATCTCTTAACTCATACTGAGTTGATTAACATTGTTGCTCCAGCTTCAATATGATACCTGTTCCACTCAGCAGGTGTCCAGATGTTACCTGGAGAGCTATAAGGAAGCTCCTTGGAGACCTCTGGGGGCTCCTCCTTTCCCTTGGGAAGATTTAGAGGTACTGGGCTGAGAACTGGGGGGTTGAGTTGGTAACTTTTATTAATGAAGGAAGTTACAGAAGCTGTGAATGTAGGTGTTCAAATATTGCACTGCTGAGCAAGTGCTCAGGCACCCCTAAGACATGTACAGCAAGGCATCAGAGCAGTTTACAGGGATGGTCCTGCATGGCCACAAAGCTGAGCCTGAGCTCCTCAGACTGGCATCTTCTCGTGGCATCAGGGGATAGGACTGCCAGAGTTGGCTCAAGTATATTGCTAAAAATAGGCCAAAGCACTTCAAAAATTAATGAGCTGTATGAGTTTAGGAGTACTGAGATTTATAGGCTAATGGATAACTATCAGAGGGAAATTTAGAGCCCTTATGTCTCTCTTGGCTTACACTGATGTAAATCAGGATTAGTTGCACTGAAGTCACTTGACTTACAATAATATAAGTAGGAAGAGATTGGGGAATTTATGCTCACTTTGCACTAACACACAGATAGAATTAAGTCATCTTTTTGGAAATGAGAAATGGGTCATTTCTGAATCATTTTGCAGAGATTTAAGAGTGGCAACCAGATGCTTCCTTCCATACAGATTTTAGATGGGGGAAAAACAAGTCTTGGGAGACTTTCACAGTACTTTTCAAGTGTGTACTATGTATTTGCCAGCTTTAAGTTTGTGAAATTTATTCACACTGCAGACTATATTAATTTCCAAATAAATGAAAATTATACACAACAAGAAATTCTGGTAGCTTCCTATAAACACTCTAAAGTAGAATCTTTTCTATAGTCAGCTAAAAATGCAGTAAATCTGCAGCACAGGACAAGAACTGCTGCTTATCCCAAGCCATTCACTAACTATTTTCTGTTTCTGGAACTACTGCTAATTGAATCTGAAACAGAGACCAACTACTCACACTGGGTGAAGCCAGTGAGTCTGGAGTCCTTTTCTGTGAATTGGTCCCTCCAGTCAAGGCAAGCAAGAGGTGTCCAGCCATGTAATGCTTTTAACCCTCCAACACTAATTTAAGAAAACACAAAAAAACCCAAAACCACATTTCCAAAAAGGGAAATGGGTACTTGGGACTCTCTAATGATAAGCATGCTTTATTCCTCTTCCTTCATACAGCAGTGTGCTGGGAAAACATCAGGAACATACGGAAGCTCAGGAACACGCTGAAGGTGGTTGTCAGGAACTCTCCATTCACACCTCTGTTATCACAGAATTAGGGCACACAGTGAACTTCAGCTTTTACCAACAGATAAAGCCTTGGGCATGTGTTGTGCTTTTGCTGCCCTGAGTCACACATTGCCTTATCTCCTGCTCCAGCACAGCTCTTTTGGGCAGCCCCTCCATGTAACTACTTCCACTTTTCAGGTGAGAGCATCCAAGCATCACTCAGCGTGGCTGGATCTTCTGTAATCCTTGCAGTTTACTCTGGGAAGTTCCTCCTGATCCAGTCTTAGAGCTGCCACCCCCACGGGGTTTGAAGCTGTGCAAACACATAGCTAGAGGGGCAGGGAGCTCACAGTGCAGGGAGAAGTGAAGGAGAGAGCAAGGACCGGGCAAGGATACCGTGTGATGCCCACTTTACATCAGGCCTTGCTGTGTCCACTCAGTGAAAGCAGAGAAGGCAAGAAGAGATTTCATTATGTGAAATGTGGCTCTGCACTGTATCTCTCATCCCCGGTTGGCAGCTGGGGACTACACGTTTTTTTAAAATTCCATTCAGGGACCCTTCTCTTACCCTTTCCTCCCAGTCCTGGAAAGCCTGACTCCACCAACCATGGCTGCAATGGTGAGAGATTTCTCCGAGCTTCTCTGCCATGGAGGAACGAAAGGCAAAGCGCAGCAGCAGCAGTCAGGTTTTTGTGGTTTCAAATCTGAGGCCAAGAGAGGATTTTCCTGGGTGGGGAGGCAGGAGATCAGCTCTGATAGAGATGCTGGTAGAACGGAAGTGGGGTGGTTTGAAGAGCAGCAGTTTGCACCTGCCCATCCTGAGACTGCTCTGGGAGCTCCCACTGTCCCAAACACACAGACCTTCATTGCTCCCTCACAGGGTGGAGAGGCCATGTGCCAGGAAAAGATAAATAGGAACTAGCTAATTAAACTCTTTTGCTTCTGCTTAGAGAAAGGTGCTTTTTTGGGATAGATTGGTGAGGGTCTAATCTGAAATTCTGCAGTTCTCAAAAGGAATTCTCTGTTGGTGTTCAAGCCTGTAGTTGAAGTTCTTAGTTAAGTGAGGAAGTCAGAAATAAAGCATGCCATTTTTAGAGTGCTCCAGAGCATAAAATATGCTTCAAACAATGTTAAGAAGCTGACTTAGAAAATCCTAAGTACCAAAGCAAACTTAATTTGTCATTCTACTTTTATATATTTGGGGGTGTTTCAGATTTGGGACCAAAAGCAGCCTTATCCGGACTTTCCTTGTTAGTTGGTCTACGTGGCTTAAATATGGAATTTTTTTTAAATTATTGTTAAGTATGTGACAAACTATTAATCCATTAGTGAAGATATTGATAGTCTCAATGAAGTTCCCTAATCTCCTTCAAATATTGATTTAATATTATTATGGCATGGCCAAATGCTCTATTACTCTATCTAAATTAACATTTTTTCAAGATATATTTAGGAAGGAAATGTGTGTTTATTGATTGTATGAATGAAATTACTTTAATTAAGGAAACAGGCCTACTGCCAAAAAAGGCATGCATGATTATTAGTGCAGGATGCTTCCCACAACAGCCCAAAAAGGCATCATCAAAAAGCAGATGCCTAAATTAGTTACAATGTACATCCTGGCCAGACAGATGCTTCAGACTCCTGGCCACTTGTAGGACAGATTATCCTTCCTTTGAAAGCCAGCCGGGGTGCAGTAACACTTGAAGTTTTTCTACCAACCATAATTTAAGACTTTTCAACCTTAAATTAAATATTACTTGAGTAAAGCTTTAGTTTCTTGAGAGCTGACATGGGACTCTCCTGACAATACTCTCATTTAAATTAGTGCTTGGAGTAGAGAATATAAAATTTTAGAGAAGTGTTAGAATTTTCATATTTTTGCCTGAAAATACAGGTTTTAAAAGTGATAACAGGAATAACTACTAAAAAGGAAGCATCAGGCTGTTGTGCTTTGGTTTATTTCCGAGCAGCTTTCTAGTATTATGACTTGCTTCAGCTGCATTTAGCCTGAGAATTAGTTAGAAGCCCAGTATGGATTTGCAGGGCCATTACTACCTCATACAACAAAAAGGAAATCCTCAAAAATGGTCAGGAATTTACAGTTTAATAACTTCACATAAGAATGTGATTTTAGGATGTTGTGTAACTGAGAAGTTACATGTGTTTTCTAAATACAGTTTCCATGCATTTTCTGAATCCCAGCCCGGTAGTTAATTGGGGAACTATATTCGCTGAATCTTCCTCTGGTGCCTGACAATAAAAAATATTTCAAATATAGGCATTGTGGAACGTCTTTTCTCCATTTGAACTGGAAATGGTTAAAAAATACAGCCTCCAAAGCCAAGCCTCACAGCTGAGGACCTTAAAAACCTGCAGGTGGGACTTAGAAGGGAGAAGCCCACCACAACAAGGGGTGGTAAAAAAGGAGTCCCTTGATTATTGATCAAGGGATGTCTGGGCAGCTCAGGGGTCCCGCATCTGCCTTTGCCTGATGTGACAGTCGAGTCCCAGGAAGCCTTGTGGCCTCCTTGGGGCTCTAGCTTGGGCTGTAATGAGGATAGAAAGAGCCACTCGCTGCTTAGCAAGGGCCAGGCTTAGCTGTGCTGCTGGTGATTGGGGCTGCAGCGAGTTCAGCTCTGCTGCACTCTTTTCTTCTTCACACAATAGGAGCTGGTTGTTTTGGGAAGACCTTTGGTAGTTAGTTGGCTTGTGCCTGCACTGGGGCACATCCATGTGTATGAACTGTGTGGAGGGGATAGTAAAGAGCTGTGTTCTAGGATTTTTTAAATTATTTTTTTGCAATCCAGCAATCATTTAGGAGAGCACAGGTAGAGCTGTTTGTACCCCAGGCACAGGAGAGCACTTGTCAGGGAAGGAGCCTTCTCTGCCACGCCAGCTGTCTGACAGCCAGGGAAAGTTCCTCTGCCTGAGCAGCTGGGAGTAAGTGTGGGGGCATGTGCAAGCAATGCCTGTGAGAGGAAGTGTGTGCAGAGGCTGTGGCTCTGCCCCCAGTGCTGATGGGCAGCGTGCATCCTTCATCTCACACTCCAGCATGGTCCTTGTCTCTGTCAGAGGTGAGCCTGACCTTGTGATGGTAGAATACCCAGCTGAGGAGCATGCTTAGCCTGGACACCTGTTTTCCAGGTCCCTGACCTGACTGCAGCAGCCATATTTGTTCAGCCTTCCAGACCAAGGGTACCAATTTGCTTTCAGTGTGAAGGGGAGCATCTACAGACATTCCCACTTGTGCTCTCTGTGTTTTATAGATGTACCCATACCAGCAGAAAAAAAAAAATCAGTGTAAAGTGCCTAGTTGCAAGCCGTGGGAAATGGAGGAAGATCTCTTTCAATGTTCCAAACGGAAAGCAAAAGTATGTTTCTTCTGGTCTTTTTGAAATAAAAACAGAAATAGGATGTTCCTTATTCTGGCAAGGTAGACTGGGACTAGCCATGGCAAATACTGAGCTTTCAGGACTTAAACACTTATTCCACACATTTGTGGTGGAGCTGTTGTAAGCAATGGATCTTCTCTTCAAGGATAAGCTCCATTTGCTGAGCTCTGCCCTGTGGGGCTCTTTGTGTGACAGTGTGAAAATGCCATGCTGAAGTTGACCTCTGCTCTGGAGAGCACCCTCTCTCTGAAGCCATGAGGTTTTGGAATCCTCTGTGCAGACTGTCAGGGGATAACGGCTTCAGCAGCACTTAAGGGATGACTTAAATAATTGTCACTCAGTCATTGGTGTAGCCGCTCCATGTAAACTCCAATAAAATTTTTCAGCCATCCTATATAACTATAACATGTCTGTATTGTAGCCGTAAATACTGCTTGGGATCTTAGCACAAAATGTTTGCTGACACACAGAACAGAAACATGTCCCTCCCATGGAAAAGTATCAGATATCATAAAGACGCTTGCAAATCCAGCAACCAGTAGCCCGTATTTATTGCTGATTTGGCATATGTTTGTTAAACATCCGCACAAGCATTGAACAAAGACTGCCTGAGGGGTCCCCGCATCGAGGCACAGCCAGCAGCTGCTTCTGGTTAAATGATTTTAGCGGTTTAAAGCCATAAAGGAGAGCGGAGCGCTGCAGTACACTGAGACACCAGTAAGGGGAACCCTTTTTGCAGTAAACCTTCAAGCTTTTACTGCTTTGATGGAGCGTGTGGTCATAAAGATAACGTGACATTTTGGTTCCAAAAAAAAATTATGTTTAATCAGAAGACGAGCAGAGATAAGCAGTTTAAAATGAAATCTGAATTACAATTTCAAATCTACTTTTATTTTTCACTTCTCAATGAAGTTGAGTAGGAAATGTGAATGAACCTGCACAAGGCAGGCATTAACCCTTACAGGAATGTTTAAAGAAAAGGAGAAGGGTTGATTTTGACAACTGGCTTTAAAATAATATTAATCAAATCACTCCAGTAAAGTGGCTGTCATCAGGCATCATTTTAGCAAGAAAAACAAATGGTGGATTTATTGCTTGAAATTATGTCATCATAAGTAAAATTTCATCTATGGACAAGTCTTCTCATTTCAAACATGTAATTTTGAAACTCAGACATTACTATTCTAATATTCTCAAAAGTTATTGCTTTCGGTAAGCATACAGATGAATCTTAATGCTACAAATACTGTAGGAAATCTCCTGAAACCATTGTAATTAATCTGTGTTGCTGTGCAATAGATGTTATGTCAGGAGAAAACAAGTATGCATGTGGCTCTGTTTACTTAATATCCAAAATCTTTAACAGTCTTTAACTGTTGTAGTAGGTGTATTTTTATATTGCCCGGACAGAGAAACATGCTTTAGAGGGTTGGATGGAAATCCAGTATTTACTTGGCTAAATAACCTAACTATAGTTTTTCTTACCTCAAATGAGCAATTCTGGAAGTGATGTGATGGATTGGTCTGAAGGATCTCCTCTTCCGGTCCAGTGTAGGCATTTCCAGCTGACCTGGGAAAACTTCTGTCTGCTCAGGTTTACTTTTTCTCTGTGAAGTAGCAAGTAACTAACTTTCTGAAACCACTGAACATACAGATTCCATGCACCCATAAGATCCCTAAATAAGCACCACTGTAAATCTATGCCAAAGTCTCCACCATGCCTTCTCAAATGGCCTTCACTCCAGACTGCTAATTAGCCTCTCTCTAACTTTGAATACTCCATAAATGCACTCTGCTGATTGATAGTGCATCAATATTAATTAATAATTTACCACATTGCTGGAATTTTCCTCTACATGTAATCACAGCTGCAGCTCCTTCTAAACCTTTCTTTAGCGAAAAAGGAGGAAAATAATTTTACTGCTTTCACCCTATGTTGTTTAATCTCCCCTTTGATATATCTGCAAATATTTGGAAAAGCGTGTCTTGGATACTCCTGAAAATTTGCTTTGTTTATATGGCAGGGTAGTTCCATCTCACAAAGTGTGCTGCTGCTCCTAATTGGAGCTGCTGTGGTGTGCTTCATGTCTTATTTATTCTCACAGTATGTATGTGAAGTGCTCCAAAGGATCTGTACTCTGTTAGGATCTGCAAGTTTGGCTTTCACACGGAGTTGTTGGCTCTCCCACTCAAACCCACGGGTCAGAGGGATGTGCAGCAGGAGAGGAGCTCTGCCCGGGTGGCCAGGAGCTTGTCAAAGTCATGGTTCTGCCAAAAAAGCAACTCGTTCAGAACGTAGATAGTGGCAGAATTCACATAGACATTTTTGAAGCCATCTATTATTTTTATCACCATGAAAAATAATGTAGTTCATAACAGAAATAACTTCTTTTAAGTGTACTCTATTCTAATAAAGCAACAGGTGCTCCCTAGGTGGCCCAGAGTAGCCCAAATGCATTAACTGCATTTTCACACTGATCATGAATCACTTCCTAAACACATCTTTGTTTCATGGGAGTCTCTTTGTAGTGCCATATAATCAATTTTCTGTAAAAATTATTCCCTAAAATCTTACATTCAGGCCAATACCTGCTTTTTAATTAAGAAGTCTCAACACAAGTGAAAAGCCAGACCTGAGAGATGAGGGATTAAAAAGAAAAAATATACATTCCAACTGCATTTGGATGTAGTGTACTGTGCCTGTCATTCAACTAATCTTATCTCTGTAGTCTCCCTTTTGTGGGGAAGGCCTGATGATTTGCAATTTATTCTTGTTGCAATTCATTCCTGTTGCAATTCATACTGTTCAAAGCTTATACAATAATTCTCTTTTCCAGGTGGCTGTCAGCACCTGCAGTGTTGCTGAAACATCCCCGAAAGAAACTGCCTCTGCCCAAGACAGTATGAATGTGCAGTTTTTGGTGACAAGCTTGCATTGATTTTGCTTGTGCTGTTTCTCTGTTTTCTGAATGAAAAACCAGTAGACAGGACCAGGCACACCAAAGAAAAACCTTCCTTAGAGTAAGTCTTCCAATTCTTAACTATTTACATATGATAAATTGAGTGTATGCTCCTAAGCAGTGTTCAAAATACATACATATATATTTAATTGACATTAATATTTTATCTTCAAGGACAACCTTTTTGAAAGACAAGAACAGCCATTCTGATCTGCAGAAGTCTGACTGATCTGGCAAGATAAACAATTCTGTGAATGTGGGGAGAGCTATTCACTATGTGGATATGGTCTGCTTTGGCCTGTGTCAGTCTCCTGTAGTATCCTTGTAGGGGAAATGATAGCTTTGCCCTGAATAAATGGGTGTTAAGGCAAGAGGAAAATTGGCTGGCGCACCAGGCTCAAAGGGCTGTGTTCAGAGGTGCAAAATCCCCCTAGCAGGTGGGGCCAGAAGACTCAACATCTCTAACAGCCAGGCAGTGGCAGGGGGGGCATGATCTGCGAGTTTGTGCATGGCACAAAGCCGTGGGGAGCAGTCCGTGTGCTGCAGCACAGGGATGATGCTCTCCTGAGGGACCCGGGCTGAAGTAAGGGGCTGGCAGCAACCTCAGGGTTTCAGTGCAGGCAAGAACAACTCCTTGCAAGTAGGACAAAATAGACCCTGGCGACCGTACAGACCGGACAGGGGGAGCAGGGTTGCAAAAACAAAGGCCTGAAGATCCCAGCTGACAAGAAGCTGAAAAGCAGACAGCAGTGTGTTTTAGTGGTAAGACCAACAACATACTGTTAGCTTCATGGCAAGATTTCAGCCACGTGCACAAGTGCAGTGATTATTCCCACTGCATCAGGGCGGGTGTCTGTTTTGGGTGTTCTGGATGTTGGCATGCTGGAATGAGCCCAGCAGAGCCCACCAGGGTGGCCTCTGGAGCACCTGATGTCCAAGTAGAGGCTGAGGGAAGTGGGCTTATTCAAAGAACAGGGAAGAACAGGGAGAGGGGGTGTTGTTGCTGCAAAGGACAACCAGAGGCTGTGGAGAAGACAGACTCTTCTCTGAGGCACATGGTGATATCACCAAAAGGCAACAAATGCAAGTTGTGACATGTGAGAATTTTACTGAATGTAAAAAAAAAAAATAAAAAATTTAAAAAAAAAAATTCACCGTGAGGGTGGTTAAATGAAGTCTCCTTCCTTGGAGGCAGTCAAAGCTTGACAAGACAAGGCCCTGAGCACCTGAGCAAACCCATCTAGCTGGACTTGTTTCGAGTACGAGGCTGGATCAGATGATGTCCCAGAGGTCTCTCCAACTTGAACTGTTCCATGGTTCTGTGATATTGCAACAAATTCCTGACTAAGTATTGACAGAATCAGTCAATATTACTCTGTTAGAGCCATTTACAAGGCATTTTGTCACAGATCTATCTGTCTCCATACTATAGATTAATGATGTTTTCATTATCAGACTATGTCTTATAGGGGAAGCAGTTATCTCTAAAGTGCACTCTATTTTTTAAAATGAGAATCAAAACAAATAGGCCAAGAATAGGCTCTAGCTTTAATGTTAATTTTACTACAGACAGTGAGGATGAACTCAGCCTAAAATATTTTTCCAGTCAAAGCAGAACAGGACTGCACAGTGAGAGCAATCCCATCAACATTGCAAGCATAATCAGCATTCAGGACTTCGTCTTAAAATATCCATTCGATAAAGTGTGGGTATTGTAGGTTGACATGATATTTTGAATGAGCTTTAAATGGTGTCAGAGATCTCTCCCTTTGTCCATTTGTGCCATATCCCCATAGAGACATCACAGTGTTGATACACCCCAGCACTGATACGTTTGCTATTTACTAGTGACTATGTAATTTCCAGTTAGTGCAGAGCTGCATTTTTGTCTGCAGAAGGTGACTTACCTCCCCAGCCCTGTAGGTTTCAACAAAGAAAGATAAAGAAATATATTAAGACTTTAGGTTTGTTATCAGGTCTTCTCTGCATCTGGAGGTAACAACATGCTGCTTCTGGGCCAAAGCAGGAGTGTAATCACTACAATGACACTGGAGAAACTCTGTCATCCCTTGCACTGGGCTGAAGACAGATGACCATATGTATCAGGCTGCTGAGTATGAAATTCTCCCCAGTATTAAGATATCCTAAGAGCTGGATGTAATAGGATTTGAGAAAAAGCCTGTGACAGAAAGCACATTGTCAGTTCCAGACTCCCCTGTATGCCCAAAGAAGGTGAGGGAGTTTTCCCTCTTAACATTAACATAAATTTTGTAATCCCTATGGGAAATACATTAAAAAAAAAAAAAAAAGTAACATTTTTGTAATGTGACTGTACCAAGATAAATGTCCTAAAATGTTACTGGATTTTATACTAAACAGTCTATTGGATTTTTACAAAGGGGAAGTTTAAGCCCTCTTGTGTCATCTAGACCTTTGTAGAGTGTTAAAAACTGCCATTCAGGGCATAATATTTCTGCAAGGCTTACCATGCAACTGAGGCACTTTTTTCACCCAAACACAGGAAGGTCATATAAAAGACCTGAGCTAGGCAAAAAAAACCTGCTTATACTGACAGTACCTGGGATGGTGAGAATGCAAGACCTCTGTTGAGTTTCCCTGGTTCTCACAGACTTTCCAGGTAGGAGAGTTTCCTCTTCAGAAAAGCATGGAATTATCTAAAGTGATCTTTAGTTTTTCCTTTTCACACTGATCCAGAAACACCATAACAGGTTACCCAGCTCATTTCAGGGTTCAGTTCTGAAGGATTACTCACATAGGGTTGATCTTGGCCGTAATGGTTGTGTGCTGGTCTCCAGAAAATCTGGTCAAGCAACAAAGCTACTTTAAGAGGAGTTAAAGTCGTTTGCTGGTATTGGCCTCTATGAGAATCAATTTTGATGGTTTTCCTGGTTGGACTCCCTGCAGATTACCTGAGAACAGATAATTCCACAGAAAATTATAGGTAAAATGAATATAGATCATAACTCACTGAATGCCAGATTCCCAGCACCCTATATCAAGGATTATCATGGAATATCCTCTGTGAAGCAAAAGTTACAGATTAATTTGGTATTGGCCAGAACACATTTCTCCTCTTCTTTATAGGAGAGGAGTCTTTATAGTAAGGCTGCTTAATAGAGCCTTAATTAAGGCTGTTTCAGTTCTGCAAACATCTAGTGGAACAAAGATATAAAAGTAAAATTTGGTTATTTCTCTGGCTAATTTTCCCTTTTCCTGATGTGTCTTTGCTCTAGTGGGTCAGTAGGCAGGTTCCTCGGTTGGGGTGATGGGAAGACTGAGTGTGATTGAGAATGACAGCTCAGGATCATACTGAGTGGGCTTGAAACAACATCAGAATCGATACAGATGAGTCAGTGCACAGACTGCCAGCGGCCGGTGGGGTGTGTGGCTTTCGATATGGTAAGCTACAGTGCAGGGTCTTCACTCCAGTGAAACCTCCAGTCAGTATTCCCCACAGTGGGATACAAGACATTCTCAAGAATGTGTATTTTTGCTGCTGCACACCAAGGCTGTTCACCATAATGTGATCTCCTAACAAAAAAAAAAGAAGAGTGAAGTTTTGGAAATGCACCTGTGGTAGAGATTCCCAGGGGCAGAGTGAACAGGCTGAGAGTCCCAGAACACAGGAGTGTGACTGGGAGCTCCCACATCGCAGCTTTCCCACATCACGGGAAGTTAAAAGCTCTTCTTCCTTTGTTTTGTTTGGATTATTGGGTCAGTAGCATTCAAAGGCTACGTTGTGCTTTTAGTACATATTTGCCCACAGGAAAGCCATGACTTTTTTAATAGGTTCTCCGCCGCCAAATGCTAATTACGAGACTGTAAGTGCAGTGTGCGTTTTTCCTTTCATCCTCGGGATATCCCAGGGTTTGTAAGGCGGCGAGTCAGCTGCTGCGCTCACGGACAAAGGGATCGCCATTGTGCAGTCCAGAGCCGGCACAGCTCGTGTTCGTGGAGCTGCCGTGTGGCACATGCCCGGTGTCGCAGCAGGCAGGCAGCCCCTCCTCGCCGTGCCCGCGGTGCCGCCTCCCTGCCCCCTCCCCTCTGTCCCCACTGTCCCCTCTGTCCCAGTGTCCCCCCTGTGCCCTGCTGTGCCCGCAGCCCCACGGAGCTGCTCTGGCCCCGGAGCTCTGCAGCGGCAGCAGGGACAGGGATGGTTTGGCAGCAGGGACAGGGACGGTTTGATGGCTGCTGCTGGAGTGACAGGGAGGCAAAATGGAGGGGAGGGATGGGAGAGCACGGGAGGTGTGGGAGGAGGGTTAACAGCGAGAGGGAGGGATGGAGCAAAGGCAGCCGGCAGAAGAAAGGGAAGGAGCTCGGAGAGGTGGGCAGAGAGCAGAACAGCGGCAGTGGGAAGACATTGGAGCATGAATAAAAACACCTTTGCTCATTGCACGGGGAGGTGGAGGGTGAAATCCAACAGGGAACGGTACCAGTGTGTTTGTGACAAGAGTGAGGGGGTAATTAATGGGGATTTCTTGTGAAGTAAGAGGAGAAAAACTTACCTGCTCCAAACAAATCAGGGGAAACTGGGATGTATGACAATTTCCAGTTCAAGTTCTCCTTACAGGTCTGTCAGCAGGGACTAGTTCATACTTGGCAACATCAGCAATACCAAAACTGAGTTCAAAAATCACAACTCTATCCCTTCACAAATAATGAAATTTTCTTTAAAGTAATATATTTTGGGTTCTCTTTGCATTCTCATTGTTTTGATGCCTTGTATACTTGAATCCTGTTTTCATGAAGCTGCAAGATAATGTCAAAATGTGTCTGTGTTCTGCAAGAAATCCCCAGAGTTTAAGAACAGAAGGTTTATGAATGCACCACAACTGGTAAAAAAAAAATCATGGACTGTGATTAACACACACCACATTAGATTAGATGAGAACTCCAGTGGTCCAGCAGCATTTTATCATCTGTATATTTGATGGCACTCTGAAGTGGGTCTGTTTCCTGTTCGATATGATGCTGTATCTTGCCACAAGGGTTACCGAGTGCCAAAGGACTTGGCAGCTCCTCTCCCTGAGGAAGAGAGGCAGTGAGCCAGGACTGAGGAGGAGCGCCCTAGAAGTTAAAACCATGAGTGAGATAAGGGGATACAATCACAGGATAATCATATCATGGATGGATAGTTACACAGCTTTTCTAATCCATCTTACAAGTGTGGTAAGGGAGTGCTACCTCTACAGGGTTTTTGAAGTTAACACGATTACACTGCCAAGATATTCATCTGCAATTATGTTTTGTTTTCATGACATCTCTTAATAACAGTGACTGCAACTCTCCAAGGTTGAGTACCCTTGCACTGGACTGCTCCATTACCATCAGTATTATCATCCCCTTAGCTTGAAGATGTTCCTAGAATATCAAGCTAAATGAGTAAAACCAGAAGTAAGCCAGAAAGTTAAAGATGGTTTTTAACAGCAGCTTTTACTCACTGGTGAAGTTTCAGCTGGTTTTGTTTTTACCAGTAAGGAGTAATTGTTCTAGCAACAAGCGTTATGCATACTTGGGACACAATACAAAATAATCTTAAGTTTGGAAAGCACTTTCTACTGTAGATACAGAAGATTCATCAGAATAAAATGCTCTGAATAAAGGGGCCCTTTTTAACACTTGTACTAGAACATTTGTCATGATAAACTTCATTTCTGGATGAGATAGAGGCTGACTGGAGGCACAAGTGTAAATAACGGCAGGAGTGAAAGACCTTTAGAAGCTTCTCTGCAGCCTCTGCTCTATGTGACAGGAGAATTTTTCCAGGGTACATACCTAGAGGCAGGGACATTTAAAAATAAAACAGTGCAAACCCCACCCAAACCATACACTGCCCTACATGCACACTTTTTCAAGGGAGGAGAGTGAGGCAGAGATGATGGATGTTAGTCTTGTCAGTTAATGTGCTACTCAATGGAGTTTAGATGCTATGGGGATGAAGGCAGCTTAAGAGCTTCTGTAGACTATGAAAGAATAATTCTATCACTGCCAAAGCATGTAACACCTGCTCACACAGGGGTTCCGACATCAGAAAGAGATTTTCAGCAAGGTCATAAAAAAGCTTCACATTAGGGAAGCTCAGATATGGTGGTTAAAGTCATGATAAAAGCAGATTAAATAGAAAACTAAAATTAAAATTTATTATCATGATGAAATTTAGGTAGAGAATAAGAATTTATCTTCCTCAAATGAAGAAAGAAACAACCTAGCTGACACCAAACGCTTTAGTAGAATAAGCCATCTTTAGTTAATAGAAAACAATTTATAATGTGTTTGTTGGTCCATCTCTTATTTACTAATATTTATGTACTTCAGCCTGCAAGCTGATTTTTGATGAGATAGTTTTTGTAGACATGCCTAGTACCAGAACATACAGTGGAAAATAAAGGCCAGCCACTCCTATTTGCAGTAGTAGCCATTGACTATACGACAGTATTCAGATGCAATCCTGCTCTGATACTTCTTGGAGAGAATCTGTTGAGAAATGGAGCAGAGAGATTTTTAATCATTCAGATGAGGAAGAGCCAGAGGAAACTGAATCTGAACTTCTGATATGGCAGAAAAATCTTCTGATGTGTGAACTGTGATATATCATGGGAGCGTGAAGACAAAAGGACACACAAAATGGAAAATCTATGGTGGTTTTCTTTTTTAAAGACAGTGTAAGCCTGCTCTCCCCAGTACTTCCAGATGATTGGAGGTAAGTGGCCTCTGTTCAGCATGCTGATGCTGGGAGACCCATCCAGAAGTGGCTCTTCCAAACATTGAAGTCCCACTAAAGCCCCCTACCCTTCATTGTCATACACTGTTGGTTCTAACACTAGTGCCTGGGAGTTTAAACGTCCTTTTTGTTTTGGCAAAACTCTTACATCTGTTTCAAATTACACAGGAAGATGATAATTTCATTAAATGCTTCAGTTAGATTTATAGAGAGTCCTAAATGCGCTTTGTGACTGATACTGGACATTAATTCCTCTAGGTTTTGTTTGCAGAAAAGCTCACACTGTTATTACTCTCTGGTCAAAGGTTACACTTCCTGCTCTCTATCAATGCAGCCAGCATGCAAAGTGTCTTCAGATATTAGTCAGATCACCATGTCACAAGAACCATACTAGTGAGGATGTGCCTGTGGCTGTTAGCAAAGTTACATCTGCACCGAGATGTGTTCGAGTCTTCCTCGTGCAGGGGACTAACTCTATTCTTTCACAGTTTGAGAAACTGGGGGAGACTTTTTAACGTACCTCTGTCTACTCATTCAATCATCAACCATTGTACCAGGTAGCCCATATCATAAATTTTAGAAACTTGTGTAGCAATAATCACCTTAGTAAAACCTCCTAAATAAGGAAAAGTAAGTGTTTGTTCCAGGACAGTCTGTAAGGCAGGGCCCTGGCAGGAGCAAATGATCCCTAGCCGTGCGAGGAAACACTCCATGCTGACTCCAAAAGAATTCTTTTTAAAGAAGCCACACAGTCATCTGTCTTTTCTACTTGATCTAGTCCTTTTCTTATTCTTCAGCTGTAAGAGGTCATTGTGACAGAAACCCTGTGTGTTTGAAGTACCAGAGAGAAGATGCTCTGGAGCTGAGCTACAGTTCTTAGACATCTGTGTGATCTCCATTCATGTGTCTGGAGTTGTTTGAAATATTTTCCACTCTAAAGACTACTTGTGTCAGTAGGACAATGCTCTCACTGTACCTTAACTTGGACCATCTTGAAAAAAACAACATCTTTCTATATTGCCTCTCTTTTTGTTCCCTGTCCAAGCTGGTGCAGCACTCTTTGTAATGCGTTGTGAAGAATATTTCCTCCTTCTATCCACACACATTCTTGCTGAGGCTAAATTTCTTTGAGTAAATAATCAGTCAGGACAAAATGTAATCTTATCTGGAGGAGGTGGTAGTTGCCCCTTTCAAAGAACTTTCTAGACAATGCTAGACAGTGTTCTCTGTGCCCACCCATTCTACTAGTCCTCTTACATTTTTCATACCCATTTTCATAATTGTTTCTTGAGATAAACCCTCCAAACTTACATGATTCCCCTGGGGTAAACTTTGAAAGTCAGCTAATTTAGCAGAGTAAAATGTAACTTGCTGAAGGAAAGGATTGTTAATTTGTTCTGTTTCCTTTTGTTGGGTTTTCAGTTTTCTTATTCACAAGTCACAGGTCTACATGGAAAGGATGAGGGACTATTACTTTCCAATATCTACAGTGTATGTGCTGAAATGTAAATGTTGAAATGTAACACTCATTTGGTCTTTGGGTTTTTGGTTTGTTTGGGTTTTTTTTTGTTTAAGTTCTGTGTGTTTTTGTTAGCGTTTTGCTGATCCCAGACATCATTGCTGGCATGACCAAATCACAAACATCTGGCATTCAGACAGCAGCTTTAAAAAAGAGAGGGCTTTATACAAAATTAACTTCAGAAATCATTGTATTTTATGGAAAATATTTTTGGAGATTTAGTGTTGTACTGAAGTTTTGAAGTCTGTTCCTAGTAATGATGCTGCCAGGATTAATGTGCTTATTGATGCCTATGCAGTAGCACACAGCCAAGATCCCAGAGAATGAGCCACAGGAGAGCTGGACACACAGTATCACTGATGCTCTCTCTGGAACGATGAGGCCTTGGGATTTTAGCTTTTATGTTTTTCATATATTTGTAATCTCACAATTCTTTAATGTATAACTCTGAACTCCATATAGAGTGTTAGCAACTGGTCATCAAGGGCACATCACTGTCTCGGGCTCCAAGAAATGTAAACAAAAGTGAATTGTGGGGGGAGCAAACTTGGGGTAAGTGACTTCATTACCTGGAGCTGTAACTGGAAGATTCACCCCCAATATGCAAATATACCAAACTTTAAAAAGTGTGAAAACCCATGACCCATCGTCCATTTTGGAGGTAGCCCCTGGGGGAGCTTTGTCTGCCAGAAATGTTCCTCAAGGCCCTTCAATAAATGTAACCACTTTTAATTCCCTTCATTTGGTCTGGCCTCTGTTTTTAGGTAGCCCCAAAAAGGCATCATTGACTACAGAATTTGACCACTATCTGTGGAAAAACATATTATGTTGGTGAGATGTCAGCTTCTAAAAGAAAAGTGACTGTGTTAAAGATTCATCGTTAATGATCTAGAAGTACACCTTACACACAAATAAAAATGTAATTTATAAAAAAAGTCATTACAAATTTTTGGTGACTAAATTAATGAAGGTACTGTATTGGTTAAAAAGAAGATCAGAACATTGTTTTGTTTCATCAACATGAGCATGGATGAGAAATCTGCAAATAGTAATAGCTGACAGAAAAGCCAACAAGTCTGGTTTTGGGAAGAGGTAGGACTTCCAAATATTTAAGTACACATGTGAACTTGAGAGCATTTGATACTGAAGAATTCAAGAAAGAAAACCTTGTTTAAGGGAAGAAATAGAACATGATATAGCTGAACCTGATTCCTGCTCAGAAATTCCATAGGAAGTAGGCAACAAATGTTTTGCTGCAAGAGGAATATTTGGGGCTTACCACAAATACTGAATGACATCAGTGCTTTCAGTGCTGACAGAAGTGCCAGTTGCTCCAAGTTGTGTTTGCACGCCTCGTGCTTGTCATGGTATATCACTACACAGATGTTTTGCACCAGAAAACAAAAAAAAAATTATTTCAAGTCATCTTTTTGATTATGTTTTCAGAATCATGAATTTGCAGTAAAATAAAAATGGTTTTGAAATGAGAAGTGAATATGGCTAAGAATTTTTTACCTAAGTACTCTACCTGACTGCTTGAGTCACATTTAATTCTGCCTTAATCTGACACAGAAGAAGAAGTCAAGATATTTTCAGGACTGAGTTTTACAGTTTGCAAATTTAGAGGCAGCACTAAAGCACAGCTAAGTGTATCAATTCACTGTTCATTTTTAAGACCCTTTTCTGCCAATTATTTTTCAACTGAAATAGTTTGATGTCACTATATTTTATGATTATTTAAGTTATTTTGATCTCTGATGGTTTCATAAAGTTGCCCATCAGCTTGTAAGCAAACATTAAGATAATTTTTTTGTTGAAGCTTTTATTTTCTTGATTTCTCCACTAGTCTGTATAAGCTCTTTTACTGTTCTTGCCACATTGACAACCAACCAAAAGTGCATCAAACCAACCAAAGTGCATCACTGATGACTAATTACTAACATTTCATGTGGTCTGTCCTTTATTCAGTCCTCTTCTTGGAGAGAAAATTGCGTGCATAATGGAATATTTTGCTTTGGCAGAGTTTTATTGTTTAAATGTAGGGTTTGGTGGGGGCTGGTATATGTATGACATGTTTATTTGAAGATTGAATAATAGTGTCTTGTACTTAGAGCAGAAGTTGGTGATATTTCTGCTGACGTTTGCTACCACAAAAGTTCATTCTTGCATGGCTCTTGAAGTGCTGGGTTCTTGAAACACAACATTGTCCATTTAAAGACATGGCCTAGTGTCTGAAACTTCATTACCTGTCCTCCAGGCCAGCGTAGAGGATTGGGCTTGATTGACCTTTGGTTATTACAAATCTTTCCATACCATCCTTTCTGATAAACATGAAAGTATTTTGGGATCTTCTTTTGGTTCTTGACGTTGTGTCTGCTTGCTATGTCAGGCTTCTGTTCCATATTCTACAACCACCTTGAGAGCCTCTTTTGAAGAAATGTATTGATTTTAAAATTGCTCTCTTGACTTCTTTATCATTGTCCATTTTTATTTAATTGATTTTCTTTCTACATAACCTTCTGGAGGCTCTGTGAAGTAAGAGAGGAAAAAAAGACAAACAACTACCAACAGCTGGTTTCTTACTTCTGCTTAAACACCCCATGACATTTCTCAAGGACTAGCTGATAGTACTAATTTTTCCAATCAAATTGTGTTTGGCTAATAATGCCTTTATCCCCTCTTGCTAAATTATGACTGGATCTGTGGCATCAGTATTTTCTTGTGTCGTGCCTGCATGGCATATTGTATGCTGCTGCTAGGTGTTGTTAAAACATGAAAGTGTGTCCTCTTAGGGAATTTTTAAGCCAAGCAGAACAGCTAATATGCACATGTGCAACACCCACATACATTCTCATTCATACGTAGCAGTAGTCAGTAATAAAAGCACTTGCTGCTAAATAAATTGAAAATAGTATTAATACAATAAATGTCCGAACAGAATTGATTCTGTGTATTTTATAGCATCTGCTATTGCTCCCTGTTTTCAAGCTATTAATGCCTTCAAGTCTGCATAATATTGTTATTCACAGATACAATACTGGAATTGGTCTGAGAGTGCCAATATTGGCTTATTTATCTGGTATTAAGTTTTGGCAGAGATTAACCATATGTGAACAATATCTTGTAGTCTACTTTTCTAGTGTATAGATTAGTTGTTTTCAGTCCCTTGTATCCATTTTCTATCAACTGTAACAAAGGTCTATCTTCTTTTCCTTGAATTTAGTAAAAACTACTGAAGCTCAACATCAAAGGTCAAATGTCAGTGTTATGAGGACAATGGTGACTTTAAAGTTATGGAAATTTACTAAACTAACTCTGTAGTAAGAGAAAGAAATGCCTTCTTGCCCCTCTCTGATTTCTGTTACATTACAGGAGCGTAACATGCCATTATTCTGTATTTACTCTTTCTATCTAGTTCATTTACAAATATAAGGCACAAGAAAGCAGTGATTAGTATATATAGGTATGGAAAGACATGTTACCTGTTAATGTAATGAAGCAGCATAATTCATTCTTCGCTGTCTACATTATGTAGAGGGAAGCAAATGTGCATTAATCATGCAGAAAGCAGGAAATTGAGATGTATGGAGGGGAAGAGTGATATGATACTGGAACCCATCCCCCAGCCTCACAGAGCTGGCAACAGGTCCATTTTTGAATAATGTATATTTTGACAGACTTGTCATTTGACAGACAGGGCTGACCAGAAGGGTTGTAAGGAAGCAGCTAGTTATTAGCAAGAAAAAGGAGTGAACAAAGCATTATTACATCTAATGCAACATAATACTGACCCAGTTAGCATCTGCTAATGTGGAGGTGCTGGCTGACAGGTTTCAGAGAGCAGCCATCCTTGGGGACTCGTCACTGACCCGCCGGCATTGGTGGTGAGTGCCGTGTCCTGCGCAGGCCGCTACCAAGGCTAAGGCTGCTCAGCATGGCTCGGTCCCAGCTGCCAACAGCCCTGCTCTGCATGGAGAGGCACACAGGGGAAGGTGGAAGGCATCACCTGTCCCTTGAGACAAGCGCGGGTCCCAGGCTTGCAGCGTCGCCGGCAGCTTGTCCTGCGGCAGAAGCGAAGGCCAGCCTGCAAGATGCCAGCTGTGCCAAGGACCAGGGCACAGCCTGCTGGGGCAAGGGCAGCCAGGGGCTGAGAGCCGTGCTGGGAGCGGAGAAGCTCAGAGAGCTCACAGCTCCTGCACTCCTCATGTGTGGTGTGTGCCCATGCTTCACACGCCCGCGTGGCTCACAGAGGGAGACAAACCCCTCCAAAATCCGCTGTGCCAAGCAGAGCAGCACTTGCACATTTCTCACTAAAACTCTGGCTCCCGGGGTGCAGGACCAGCTTGGCACTAGCTGTGCCAAGGCAAGCAAGACAAAACCCCAGGGTCTGCTCAGCTGGTCCCTGTCAGAGCCATATCTTGGCATCCATCTTCTGTCACCCTTTCCCCAAGGCACAGCATCGTGGCAGGACCACAGAGGCAGTAGCTGGGTGCCACTTTCCTGCTGTACCCCAGTTTCCTTCATGGAGGGGTGTCACACTAGTGCTGCTTTGACAGGCCTGAACTCTTCATTTCTGAGTCTTTTGGAGGGCTGTAGTCCCTTCCCCACACACAGTTTTGCAGAGGGAAAACAAGAGCTGAGTGGAAGCTGGTCTGCACCCTGGAACAGCTTCATTGTAACTCCTCTGCTGTTCTCAGTGGTGCACGTTGGTGCAGGTGGGGTGTGAGAGTGAAAATCATAACTTTTTCAGTCACTGATTTGTGAGCTGTTATTCCACTCTGGCCGAGGCAGATGTTGCTGAAGGTGCCCACCATATGCTTCTGCTTGATTAAATTTTAACTCACAAAAATGTTGCATGTGACATTCATGTATGCTTTTATATACGAATATACATTTATACACACTTTGAATTGAATAAGGTCATAAAAATTGTGAAGATTAAACATAAAAGGAAAATCACAGAAAAAGCAATGCCTGCTGATGTTCACCAGCCTAGCATGTTCAGTTGTTACTTTTTTAACTGCTACCTATTTTTCTAGTAGTTGTCACTTAAGGAAAGTTAAAATCATTTTTCTTTATTATGATTCTCAGAAAAAACTATCACTGTTTATTTAATTGCTGGTTTATTTCCTTTTCTCCTCTCAGCTCTGTCTTTTTATATCTGTCTCAATTTTAGATTTAGTTTGTGGGAATTTATTTTGCTTTACTATTTTACCAAATTCCCAAGTTCTTCATACTTAAAAGAAACCAAACACATCTTTCAAAGTGAAAGATATTTATCTTGCCTAGGTGGTCTCATACTTAGGCAATAGCATATAATAAAAATAAATCCAAATGGAGAAAAGTGGTGCTTATGAAGTCATAGGCTTAAGTGTTAGATAACTCTTAAGCCCTTGTACTGGTTATAGGTAACAGATTTTTACATTTAGTTTGTTATTAATTGGTTTAGGGCTGTTAACTGGGGACTGGTTCAGTTACTGGCACACAGGACTAAGCTCTGTTACTTTGCCTTGATTTTGATCATTCTGCTCTTCTTTCTCTCTTCCCATTTTCCCCATAGGTTCTCTCACATCAGGACAAAATCTGCAGGTCTGTACTGTTTTGCTATAGAAAAATTATTTTTCAAGAGCCCCTGGATGATATTTCCAGTCACTTTTTTGCCACATCATTTTGTCTCCAGCTGCCAGAAGAAATTTGAAATGCATCATAGTCACTTCTCAAACTGATAACATGTGAGAGGTCCAGAAGAAATTGTTTATACAGTTTCTGACCTAGTATGTCTTGTAATGCTGCTCTGTGTCATGTTCCATAGTTTTATGTCCTAATCTGACATTATGAGATTACATAATGCATTCAATCTTTAAACAAGTATTCCTTTCAAATGTTTGACAGAGTTATGGCACTTCAGATATTATTTCTTATTATGGACAGATAGGTCAAATCTGCAAACAATTTAATGGCCATACATTGCTACCCTTGTCAAATCAATCCTCCTAGCAAGTGTGCTATCAGCAGAAGAAACATTTAGAAGCCTAATCCTTCAAGGTGCTAAACATACTGGTGCTCTAAACTCCAAGCAGAGCTGAGGGCTCTCAGCACCTCACTGGAGAAGGGCTCCAATTAACCTACTTTTATAGTAATCCTGAATGCAGAGACTTCCTGCACATGTGTTAGGATTCAAACTGCCCTTCAGATTTACTCCACTGAAACCTGAGAAGAAGCTATGCAACCATGGACTGAAATGGCTCCATATGCTTCTTGGCTCCAGTATGTGCTGAGAATTTGTTTTTTTCTTTCTCTCAGCTGAGAATGCTGTTCTCAGTTCTGCAGAGCTTCAGAGAAATGTGGTATTCTCGTTAACACTTTAACCCTGATCCCAAATAAATTACCTCATACCACCATTTAGCTTAGCAGCAGCAGGCACTTTGAGAGGATTTGAGGTGTCAGAAGGGAACCAAAATTGACCCCAGAATTTTAGGAAATAAGTGTTTCCTTGTTTAAAGAATTGGAGAAGAGAACAGTGCCTGAAATACATGCAGCCTTGTGGAGCAAACACTGATATGATTAGTCCTCAAATTAATCCAGGTTGTCCAAAGAAGGCCTGACAGATCATCTTGCTTCCTTCGTTGGAGCAGTGCCCTTGTGCATGTGTACATTAGCTGAAGTGCTGTCTGTGCAGGGAGATCATTGGCCTCTCAGTTTATCTGGTTTTCTGTGTAACTCAAGGGGAATTCCTCTCTGACTCATCCAGACAAAAATCCTAATGTAGGAAAGAAAGGTCCAGATGCTGGACCTGTGAGATTTCCAGGACACTTCTACCTTTTTGAAGGTGTCATGGAAATACCAGCTTTCATTTCAGAAAACCATAATGCCTGCCATACTGCTGCTTTTCTCCCAGGCTGCCAGTTTCATGCCTTCTTTCTGAATATGTATGACAGTTTCCATCTCCTGGTGAAAGCCATGACACTTCCTGTGGCCAGGAGAGCACACCAAGGGGTCAGGCAGCACAAACGGCAGCAGATGTCACCAGACCCGGCACTGGCGTCCTGCCCCCATGTCCCCGCTGCGCAAGCAGCACCCTTTGGACGTGTTTCCATGAGAAGCATTTCAGATATGCAATGCAGAGCTGAGAGAGAAGGATCAGGGTCATGACCAAGAAGTCTGAGAGGGAATGTTTGCGCCTGGGAGGCACTGGGCGGTGCAGCGTGTTCCCTCAAGTCTCGTGCAGGTGCACTGAATAAATCAGCCCTGGATTGCTTGAAAGTATGCAGGAATTTATTTGTAGCCAGGGGAGCATGTAATAAGGGCGTCTGGGAATGGAAAGTGGGTCAGCACCAGCTCTGTATCACTATGGACATTAACAGTCTAAATCAGGGAATATGTGGTGATTGTAGGGGCTCTTCAGCTGAAAGAGGATGATCAAAACACAGTTCTGAACTCGGACCCTGCTCTTAAGTCAGACTTAATAGGAACAAGACCTCTGAATATACTGACTGCAAACCATGATTTGTTTCTGACTCTGCAGAGCCTTGCTGTGAAGAGCCCCGGAGCCATGACATATGAAAAGGGAGGGGGAAAGGCTTAAATTGGAGCAGAGAAAATAAATTCCACGTCCTAATGCTGGCTGTTTAGAGATGTGGGGTTGTAAATGAAGAGTTTTATATATTTCTTCACTGTAGCATGGTGTTCTCACTTGATAGGAAGGCATTTGTGTTCATGGTAAAACAATATCAGTACATACTTATTTCAGCAGATTGTTTGAATATTCGAGTAAAAGTTCATTTTATAAAAGTTCATTTTATTAAAAGTTCATTTTATAAAAACAGATTAAGTAGCAGTGATGAAGCAGCATTTAGCTATAATACCACGCAGGTTTTGAGTAGTGATACCAAAGCTAATTTTATGATTTAATGAGAATTTATCAATGCAGTGGGAAATACCTTTTGAAGCACATTACATATTTACAATTTCTGCCAATATATTTCCCTCTTTCTTCTGAAGAGAGTTCATTGTGTTTTCTTCTTGATATTCCAGTCTATTACACCTGTGTGGACTCCTCTGAGTCTGTGTACAAATATGCATGTACGCAGCGTATTTGTACACAACAAACATACACAAACTCTCTTTAAGATTATTTTAATAACTTTGGCCCACATATAAGTAGGAGTGCTTCGTAAGTCTCAGTAAAGCCACACTATTAAAACAGAGAAGGTTTCTTGTGAAATATTTCCAAAATGTGTCGAGTAGTTCTGGATTCTTCTAGGAAGTTCATAAGACAGGACATTTCAGAAATGAGCATAGTGAAACTAGAGCTTAAACATAAGCAAAACAATTGCTTTAACATTACAGATGTGTGCCATTTCTGCAATTCCCCATAACAGCAGGCTGTATCCCATGGGCTTGAGAAACTGCTTTGCAGTTGAGATTCTCAGTGTGTTTTGCAGTCCAACACATGATCTGTTGGTTTGGGCCAGACAAATCACTGACTCCTAAGCCTGTGATGCCTATGATGACTATAAGTGAGAAACTGTTTAGTAACTCAGTGCATTTCCATTCTATATCATTAGAAACACCACAGGAACATACAGTACAACTGGGCCATCTGATTAAACTAGCTTTTCTTATTCTTTGTGTGATCTGCTACAAGTTTAAATATTTAAATGACAATTTGCTAACAATTTAATACAGGTTGTCCTGATCACACAAACATGACATGATTTGGTTGCTCAGTGCGGGTATTTGTATCAGCTCTCACAAATCCACTTACAACGACCATTGACTGAACTCCTGGAAACAAGATCTCAGTGAATAGTGTCCTTCATTGGCTAAGTGGCTGTTTCTTCATGGGGAAATGTGGAAATGCATTTATTCTCTGGCGAGAATTTTAAAGGTGTGTGACCAAGGAGTTTGTAATCTGAATTTCCAGATAGCTGAATCAAAGAAGAACCAACAGAGTCACAGCTTCAGAGGTGCAGGTAAGAGGTAACCACTGGGGTCAGAAACTGGAAAGCAGGACTAGTCTGGCTTGTAATTTTTCTTACATATGTTTTGTCTTTTCTGAGACTTTTTTCATTTACTAGTGGAAATGTCTCAAGAGCAGAGAAGTTTGCCACAGAAGCAAACCTGGAGAGAGATGATGTGAGGCATGTAGAGCAGATTCTAGTGTGGAGCTAGTTCCATTTAGCTGGAAGTCTGTTGTAATCCTGAAATGCTTAGAAATGTCAGCATTACATTCAAATGGGATGTTGGAAGCAGGTTGTTGCTTGCAAGTTTGTTCCAGCCTGCAAGCCTGCTAGAGCTTGTGAATTTAATTTTAGCTTTGGAACTTGCTCAAGTTTTGTAAGGTTACTGAAAACCTGAAAGAAGCTAGATTTCTTACATGCCCCAAGAATAGCATGACGGTGTTTTCTCAAGAATTAAGACACACCCCCACACACATTCCCCCCCACCCCAAAAACAGTGCCCCCCAGCACCAAGGGCTGGAACCAGGTTTTCCCACATGTCAAACACATGCTGGACCATTGCTATTTGATAGCAATCATTCCCCACCCCTTTCCTCCCAGAAGCTACAAGGATTTAATTACTGAGTTTTTTCCAGCCTCAGAAACCAGGAGACACAAAGAAGACAGGAGCCAAAGTTTCTTGGTGCTGCAATCCATACTACACCCTGCTTAGCTTTGTCTCTGCTGCCTGCATTGCAAATAAAATTTTTAAAAACTGTTTCAGAAGTTAGAGCAGCATTGGTTTGACTAACAGCCTGCACCTTGCAAAGTATTTGTATTTGAGCTTATTGAACATTCATTATGTATCAGGTACTCAGCCTTGTAAAATTGATCCAGGAAAGGTTTGCTGCACCAGCTGTGCTCCTGCCTAGCTGGCTGGGTGTTGAAGAGTGCATTGCTTTTGCTCCACACTCGAGCAGATAGCACAGCTAAAATTCCCTGAAGCAGCCTGCGAGTGAGGGCACCAGAACAGCTCTTTTCCTGGCCTTAATTCAAACATCATGCAATCAATCAGATGAATCTGCCCTCCTTTGCAGCTCTGGTGGAGATTGCTGTGTTCTCATCTCCCTCCAGTCACCTCAACTCAGCAGCACATCTTCCTTTAGAGGCCATGATAAGCCACAGGCAGGCTCATTTTGCCAACAGACATGTACCACACAATGGTTTGGGTCAGAAGGGACCTTAAAAATCAGTTCCAACCCTTTGCCACAAGCAGGAGCACCTTCCACTAGACCAGATTGCTCAAAGCCCCATCCAAGCTGGCCTTGAACACTTCCAGGAATGGGGCATCCGTAGTTTCTCTGGGCAAACTGTTCCAGTGCCCCGCTACCCTCAGATCACACGGCCATCACTGCCTGGCAGCAACAGAGTGCTGTCTGTACACAGAGCAGACATGAAAGCAGCAGGCATGGCAACACCGCATGAGACCACAAGCATACCTCTTCTAGCCCTCCTCTCTGAGGCTGTCCTACAGCCTGGCTGGGTTTTCATGGTTTTCTTAATTTTGAGCACATGTCAGAGCTGAGAGTGGGACATCAGCCTTGAAAGAGCCCTTTGAAAATGCCTGTATAGGCAGTCTCATCTCAGCACCAAGCCCAGCTGCTCTGGAGCAATGTGCATTTTAAGGAGAAACAGCTTTGGCAATCCATCAGTTTTCCTCTGTTGCTGCTGCATATTTTATGTCACCACTGTATTGCAAAATGGATACTCCATACTACAAAATTAACATTGGAAATATTTCCTCTGCATTTTATGGACTTTATTTGTGCTTTGTTTTCATGAGATTATCTTATTTTTTGCTTCTGGAGAATTAACAGTATTATTATCAAGGGCAAACAAGCCTGGAATTAATCTGATTTAATCTTTAAATATTGCTTATGATGGGGTTTAGATTACATACCAGTATTGTCGAATGCCATTTTACAAGCTAGAATAGAGAGGTGCACAGTGAGCTGGGGCACTGGGATTTCCCTGAGACCGCCTCAGTGAGGTTTTTCAGCAGTGGCAACAGCCATTGTGTGTTGTGAGGTTTGGTTTCAATTGCTATGGCTCTAATCAAGCAACCAGGGACAGCACTTGGAGAGGAAGCTGCAAAAATGATAAAAATTTTAAAGCTGAGCTGAGAGCACCCACCTGGATAATTCTGCCGTGAGCACAGCTCGGGCATCCCAGCCTTCCTCTATGGCAGCAGCTGTTGTCTGGAAGGTTGCACAGAGCATCTGCTACAAAAAGGAATAAAAGAGAAACTGAAAGACTAGTGCACGTGTGTTTAGCATCATCTATGTGAAGGCAATAGAGCATTTCTGTGGCTTCTTCTGAAAGCTGGTACAGTTGAGCTTCCCTCTGGAGCCTTGCTTGCAGAAGTCCTGAACAATACAGATGAAATCTTGGGCTCTCTGAAGTTCACAGATAAACTGCAGTTGGTATCAGTGAGAGAGAGGGAGTGAGACTCAGACTTTTTTCCTAGTCTACTTCCTGCCTGCCCTGAAGCAAGGGCATGGATCTGGCTGTGTCAAACATCCTGCTTTGAAAGTCTGCTTGGGATGCTGAGGTGACCTGCAGAAGTTGAGTGCAGGCCTGTGAGCAATCCATTTCTAGGAGGACAGTGATAGTGCAAAATGAAATAGCCATGGCTTCATGTAGGGAAGTGGACACATCTTTTGAGATCATTTCCAGGCTTCCTAGAAAGGAAACCCTGCAATAAAGCCCTGATGTTTGGCCCAGTGTAGGCATCAAAATCAAACATCAATAGCAGGGCAGCATCATTCTGTTAAAGATGGGCTTGCAAGATGGGGCTGTTAAAGATGGGATAGTGCTGTCCTCAGTGGGGTTGGGCTTTCTGCATTATTCCAGATTGGGGAGGGAGCTGCAGCTATGTCCTCAGGTCTAGCAGGATAGGAAATACCTGATTTCAACTCACATTACCCAGTAGGAAAAATTGCTTTTAAATTTCTCTTTCTCTCTCTGTCTTTTTCTTGTTTTTCTAACTTGAAGAGTGATTGCAATAAAGGAGCTGAAGGGTGACCAAATATTGAATGCAAATTGTTTCATTTAAGATAGGGCTTTATAACTTCTGGCAAGTCTCGGACAAATCATTCCTAAAACCTCCTAATTGCTTATGACTGTCCACATTTGAAATTTAGTTTACATGAAGATTTAGGAGTAGTGCTAAATAATTACATGGCAGGATAATCTGTTCTTTTTATGTAATATTATAATAATTTTTAAATCTATCCATGGAGTAGTTCAGCAAAAGCTGTTCTTCAGCAGCTATTTTGGGTGAGTTCGATGCATAGTCTATTAGAGGTATTACTTCTGCTGTAGAGTCATGAATCATATTTGCAGTCACAAAGTCACTTGTGTAATTGTCATTAAATATAACGAATACAGGGCTATTTAAAGAATTTCAAGACTGTCTGATGTTCTGGAAGATACTGTTTCTCTGGAGAGAAAAGGTAGAAGTCCCTTATTCCAGCTGTTCTCAGTGGTTTAATAGGGAAGGAAGGGCACTGTCGGGGTTTGTGCAATGGGATATTGTCATGCTTTTGCAATTTCTATATAAAGTGAAAAGAGGGCTTCTTAATTTGGAAAATTGACTTGCAAGGAAGGTATAAAAGTATAGCAGAACTCCTCTGCATATTAAAGCCTTTATTATTGATTTTAAAACCATTCTCTTTGATTATTTATTCTGAGCCCTGTGTTAACACAGGACTTAAACCCCCTATTGCAAATCAAAGCAGAAACTCTGAAAATACTGATTGTTGCAGACAAATTCCCTGGTGCTTCATTTGACAAAAAGATGGATTAGAACAAACTCCAGAGTGTTATTATTACCCCATACATGAAAGATTGTTTCTTTTATTTGTATTAATTACTGATTAGTGCTTTCTGTATCTTCAGCTCTTTCAGATCTTTTGAATGAGATTTATTGCTTTCCATAGTTTCTTATCTAAAGGGAACCCTGACAGAAAACTGGTGTCTAGCCACTGTGCACAAGGAAGTCATTGTGCTGAGACACTGTTCTTCAGGGAAAACCCTGGGTGAGATTCTTGGAGAGGTAAAAATAAGTTCACAGGTAATAATGCAGACATACCATTTTCTATCCAACAGAATTGTCCCGAGTAAATATATAGTTTTAAATTGAAGCACAGAAGGAGAAGGAAGCTGAGTGTACAGGGCTCCTTGGTTGTGTGGTGCTTGTGGAGCAGCCTGGAGCTCGCAGCAGTGCCAGCTGTAGGAGCATGGGGCAGTCCCTTGCTGGATGGCTTTCCAACCCTGCAGGGCTGCCCAAACCACTCCTCCAGGCAGGCTGGCACTGCTGGCATTGTCTGCCTGTGGAAACATTTGGGGGCTTTCAGTTACTTGGAAAGAAACCCAGTGGAGTGTCTCCCACCCCAGCTGGGACAGAAAGCTGTGGGACACGTCCTAGCCAAGGGCATCAGGGACGGGGTGGCTTCTGACTGCCAAGTGCCACATTACCAGTCAGCCCTGGGGCTGGCAGCTGCTCCCAGTCCTTACAGCTTGGTGTTCCAGTGGTCTCAGCTGGGGGAAGAGTTTCCTCACACAAATCCCCTGAGTCTCACTGCTCAGAGGGAGCAGAGGCCTTTCTCTCTGCCTGGGGAAAGGCACTTGAAGAAGCAGCAGTTACATAGGTAGGTGGAGGAGGTTGTGCTTAAGAACTTTAAAATATTATTGAGCCCTTGTTTCCCTGTGGAGATTTCAAAACACAAAACTCCAAGGCAGGTTGCCAAGAGATAGAGCTGCAGGTTCAGTATCCTACCTGAGTGTTTGGGAAAGTAATAAAAATGAGGTTTTCTGAGGTTCAGTAGTGTCGTTTTCATATGTTTTGTGCATATAACAAAGTGTTTTGGATGCTAGGAAGTGAGGCAAGGTATCAATTAAGGTATCAATTAACATGAGGCCAATGTTTTGCCAGGTGCCTGCATGAAATTCAGTGATGAACCTTTCGTGGTCCAGGTTATATTAAAAAGGGTAGTTTTAAAATAGCCTGTTGTACGTCATCAGTTGATATGTCATTTTCCATAATTCATGAGCACTGGTGCAAGATTAGACAATGGAGCCTTAAGTGAGAATTCATTAATTTCCTCCATGGTTTTAGAAATGTCAGAGGTGCAAAGCTGAGAATAATAAAAGTCAAACTCCTTAGATATATCTACTGTGCTAGGAAGAATATTACTCTGAGCATCTCTGATAGTATACAGTGTCTTGGTGTGCATGTGTCTTTAATTGGTATGCAAGGAGTTTATCTGCTTTACTGCCTGCACTTATCAGAAAAGATATAAAATGGGATGGTGATAATGGCTGCCTTCAAAGAAAAAGATATGTTCTTTCAAGGGTGTAAGTGCAATAAATCTTTCTGCTTTAAGGGCTCACTGGAAGCAGAAAGATTCTGTTCTGCTGACAACTGAATGTGGGGAATTTTCCCAGGGGAAAACAAATCACATTTCTCCATTCAAAATATAGTAAAAAAAATCACTGGAATGTGATACTCCAGAATGTATATTACAGTATTTCCCACTGAGTCCTTTACCAATTAAGCACACTTACAGTTCTCAAATGGTTAATCAAAGGTGTCTGGCACTGAATATGTTTAGAATACACTTGTGAACTCCCACAGTAATCTGCAGTTCAAATTTAAGAAACAAAAGACTAAAAATAAGTGGTCCGCTTTAGGTCTTTTTTTAAACTATACTGCAGGAATTAATTTGCCAGGAATAAGAGAGACAATGCTGAGGTCATTGCTATTCCAGAACCATTCTGCACGTCTGTGGAAAGCAGAGTTAATACCGCCAGTACCTACCGTGTCTTGAAGGGATCTTTTGTGAGTTGAAATCATTTTATTTACTTTAGAAAAGCCCACATTATTCATAAGAATCAAATGTTGTGCCTGACTGTTATAGCAAAACAAAACAGACAAGGGTGTTTTAAATTAATCTGTCAGTATGGTGCTTTCCAGCGTTCACTTTGTTCATGCAGCCAGCAACTGATGTTAGCATGAATTTAAATAATTCTTCCTGCTCTGAATAATGACCATGAAAGTTGAGTAATGGTATCTAAGAAATATCCAAACTTTTGAGGAGCTGCCTCTTATCTAGGACTGTTTGCTTGCTCCTCATCTCCCCCACCCCTAATTGTAGGGACGTGGTCCACACAGCATATAACTGAACATAATACAATTTGATTTGTGTTGCAGCGTTCTCCAAAGAACAAATCTGTAAAATTACAACATGTGAAAGCTTAACACAATGATATAAAATGGCAGTGGCACGGTTCATATCTTAAACTGACAGACTGATGGTGATTATTGCAAGGACAATGCCCTGCATATGTCAAACGATTTGCAAATAATTTATGTCACCTTATCCTCCATTATTGTTTTTGCAGAGGACATAAACTGTGTCACTAATATTAAACTGTCGGCAAAAAAAAGCCTACCTCAGCTCTTTCCTAGCCGAGAATGCAAAGACATCTGCACAGAGACAAACATGCATATGGCCATCATTTGTCCAACATCTTACACATTGTGAAGGTTTTTTACTTGAAATGCCAACCTATGTGGCAGATGATGTATGTGTTTCTTCAGTCCTGTGATTACCAGCACAGAGCTGCTCTGCAGTGCTCTTCACCTCATCAGTTCCACAAGCTGCACTCCAAGGTGTGTGAAACATTTGCAGGGAGATGGCATCTGACATGCAGCAAGGCAAAAGCATTCTGGTGTGAATATTTGACTCCAGATTTTGTTCAAATCAGGGTCAGATTCTGACCTGGAGAAATTAGTGTGGGTAGAGATTTAGCACTACAAAATAGCAATTTGAAAACTGGAATGAATATATTTTAAAGATGGGGAAGCAGAAGAAAGTGGTGCTGTCTCCTGGGTGACTCCCAAGGGGCTGTGAAGGAGAGGGGAAGGGGAGGGCTTTATAAATGACCTGGGCTTTATTCTTTTGGAAATAAGCAGAGGACAAGGCAATCCTAGTCATTTCTGTTTGTTAAGTTGCATCATCTCAACTGCCGGGTTCTTTGTTTAGGTTTTGATGGTTCATTTATTACTACCAAGAAATGCCTTTGAAGAGTGATTTTCAGAGGCTGTTGTGGTTAAAAAAGCAGCAAAGAATGCAGTGTGGTGGTTGGAGCGTGGAGCTGGGAAACGAGCCTTCAGTCTCCTGCTCTAGATTTTGCCCTGCTCACATTTGGGACAAATTACTTGCAACTGCTGTGGCTTGACTTACTCTGATGTCAGGCAGGTTTTTCTGTGTGACTCATCCAGTTGGTTAAATTCACCAAGTATTTCATAATCTTCAGCTGGAAATCACTCGTTTGATTGCAGATCAGTGACATTTCAAATAAGACGCATCAAATAGTTTCTGTTGGCTTCAGTGCAAGAGGTGGCTCCAAATCACTACGGTGAGAAGGACAATGCACTGACAAACTCACTGAGCTAAGGACTGAAAGGGAGCTCCATTCTCTTGCTGCTACTAGTTTTTCCTCTTTTGGATGCTTCATTTAAGCATTTTGCACTGCTAACTCCCTCGGGAGTGAAGAATCTTTTCCTTGCCCTTCCAAGTTTTTCTCAGCCTGCTTCTCATTAAATCAGAGTTTATGAGTACACTGATAATTTTTTAGTGTTATAAGACATAAATGCCAATGAAATTTGAGAGAACTGTATTATCTATATGAGTTTTAATCTCACTCTTCATCCTTTCAATGTTGAATTTTGTCAAGCTTTTAAAAATCCCAGTTAACACCAATTACCTTGTTATTGCAATTGTTTCTGATTACTGAGTTAGAAAGCAAATTTTAGGCATTTTAATTTTTTGGAAACGAAATGTGTTTCCTGTGGCAGCAGCTTTTGGACTCCCTATAGATACACAAAGCACAAAGATGTAAGCTTGTAGGATGACTCTCTTTGCCTAAACAGAACCTTGAAAGCATGTTTGTTTCTCTACTCACAGAAAAGGGATTTTACTAGCACAAGAAATCTCTTTCGAAGCAGAGGGAAGAATAGAGTCCACAGGTGTGAAAACCTTTCCCAGGAGTGGGACCCTTCCTTTTCTCAGTGCAGGAAGACCCTGAAGCATCAGAAAGGGCAGGGGAATCACAAAGGATATCAGGGAGAAGGGGCAGTAGGATGGGCCCCAGGAAGATGCACTGAAGCAAATGAAAGCGCCTCCATAGAAACAGGTCTGCAGGAGCTGTCCTGAGTGTGTCAAAAGCATTTCCATCAGATGATGGGCAGCTTTTTCCACAGCAGTGCCTTGGGCTTTGCCTCAAATGTGCTTTGGCACAACAGCAAGACCTTTGCACTCACATTAGCGTGTAATACACAAGTCATGGTCAGGCCTGTGGTCTTTACACACACATGCAGAAACCTACCTGTCTTTTGCAAAATGTTATCGCCTACGACAAAACATGCTGGAAAGTTTATTGAAGTAGTTAAAAACTTACCCTTCCCATAATGCCCCCAAACTACTGATTTTCATCAACTGGTTCTTTAAACATGCCACAACATAAACTTAAAGCTGCAAATGAAAGAGATCATGGTGATAGGCAGTAATCTCAGTTATACACTTCTTTGCTAGGAGGCATCGTAGATCAAGGTGCTACACACTTGTGAGGGAAGGAGCCTGTAAAAACTGCAGAGGAACTTAAGGGAGGAATTTACAGGAATTAAGTTAGAAACAGCAGTGGACCTAAAGAAAAGTTTGCAGTGTCTTGACAAGAGAAGAAAGTGGCTAGTTCTAATCTAAGAGTCCAAGTGATAACAACTGAAAGATGAAGGATAATTTCCACAAGATAATGTAATAATCATGCAATAATCCAATGTGTTGGTGAAAAAAAAATGTTGATCTCAGCAGTGAGAGAATGTTATAACCAGAAACAGATGCCTTCAAAGTCAAGGAACCTGGACAAAACTATACTTTGTAGCCAAAAGTTGAAAAAGATATCACCAGCCACAAGAGTATGGCAGGGGCAACCTGAGATGTATGACTAGGGAGGTGGACTTGCTGTTGACAAATTCTTGGCAGGAAGAAGCGACAGAAAACGTAAATGCATGCTGAGAGAAGACAGCCTTGGAAGAGATAGATGCTCTGGGGGCTGGGTGATGCCACAGTTTGGCCAGACCAGCTGGGTGATGATTGGTCTACAGAATTTGTCATGGCTAAGCTTCAGTGGTTCCTCCCCGCAGTACCTACAAGGTTCATTCAGATACATTCTGGTGAATTCTGCTTAGCCTCAGAAGATGGTCTTTTGTTTGCAGCAAGCCATTTGCTGCCATGTATATTTTCTATGAATGATCATCCTTTTCATTCTTGTTTCAAGTCTTTCTATGTAGACTGAGAACATGAACCCCAGAAGACTGATGATTTGAGCAGTGATTGTAGGGAAGGTGACCATTATGCCCTATATTCCTAAGATCTTTAATTTTCTTCTTAAGTGCAGAAAAAACTTGCAGGTATAAAAAAATCTGGATGAGAAAACTTATATGTTTTCAACACTTACAAAAAAACATCTTTATTGACAAACTGGCTTACTGTCAACCCAGTACTATCAACCCACAGCTACTGTCAGGAGAGGGGTGAGTTCATGTTGACCTCTCATGTCAGCTCATTGTTTCAAGTCAGCTTCTGAGCACACTGGCTTGCAGACAGGAGTTACTTTGGCTGCCATAGATGTCATGTGTGGCATGGATGGCAGTCCATCTGTGTCAACAGTGTGAAGTTCTTTTTCTCAACTAGCACCAAATTTGAGGTCTGCAGCAATAGATGGGAATGGTTGACGCTCTCTATGGAAAAAGCCTGTCCTTTCTTTCTAGGTAATGATTTACTTGGAGCCAAAAGGGGTCTCTAAAGCTCTCACTGTTTAAATTTTTTCTTGTAAGTCTCAACAAGCTAAGATTCAACAATCACTGTTTTCAGAGGTGAGGCATCTCTCCCAGGCTGAGTTCTTTGACCATAGTCAAGGCTAACACTCCATTTTGACATCTCATTTCTGAACTCAGGAATTAGCAGTTCCATGGGCACACAGCAGCTCCTCAGCTGCTCGCAGTGGCCTGTCAGGGAGGGGATGAGGTGTCATGGTCATTTGGTGGCTTGGGGTTGTAGCAGCACACACAGACCTCATTCCAGTGCAAGCACTTCTGTGTAGGCCAACCCTTTCTGTTGGTGAGGTACATGGGGAATACACCTGATCAGGCAGCTGTCATTTGTGGGCCCTTTTAATCCCCTGGGTGCCTAATGGCCCCAGTGTGGATACAGATACCTGGGTGTGAACTTCACTCCATTGATGTCGCCAATTTTGTTTCCTGCACGCCTCTTATTGCCTTCACACAATGGTATTTTGCCAGGCTGGTAGCTGTTCCAGTGGCAAAACCTTCCAGCCTGGACAAGCCCTAGAAGCTTTTAGTCTTTCATTTCTTTCGAGGCAGTTACACAACAGGCCTCAAGCTCCCTGCCAAACGCTGGTTTTTTACAAAGTTGGCACTGGGGATGCAAGCCAAGTATCACAAACCTGTGAAGCATGTGTTAGTCACTGAATGACAGAGTAGATCGGCAAGGAAGTTTCTAACTGCATCAAGCTAGAGCCTGACTTTGCTAATGCTTTCTATTTCCTACTCCTACTTTTATCCTAAGATCAGATAACGAGTAGCAGTTTTTCTTTGTAACAATTCATTAATCAGAGAAATGATCCTTGCTGGTGTTTAGATGTTTTACTTAATTTGGTACTTCTGGCCTGCTGCCCCAGTAGTGCCAAAATTATTATTTTTCACCCAGCAGGTGATAAATAACAACTTCAGTCATGATTAATACCATGAATTTCTCAACCTGACTAATGCAAAAACTTCAAACCTGCAGAACAAGTGGGTGCTAATTGTTGTGAGAGCCATTGGAGCTGCACTCTGCTTATAAAGAAAGAAAGCCACAGGAAATGAAGTGTTTTCTAGCAGCACAGCTGATCCTAAGAGGCATCATTAAGTGCAGCTCAGCAGCATTCTCCATGTGTACGGCTATGCTAGCTCTTTTTTTCCACAACACTGAGCTTTAAGTACATTTGAGAGGCAGGAGATTGCCAGGTTGTTTTTCTTTCCCTGGGGAGGAAAAGGAGAAATAAAACAAAAGGCAGAGAAAACAGCAGTTTAATATCTCATTAACACCACTCAGTACTAAAACTTTTATAACTGGTATGTGAAAAGTGATAGATCCTAGAAAAAACTGCTCCACCAAAACCCCTTCACATGTCTCCCTTGAAATCTCATCACATAGTAAAAGGCAGCATCCAGAGGCTACCCAGTCAAGGAGAACTTGCTTCAGAGAGGAACAGGAAAACCAGAAGATCAGGGAGAACTGTCAGCTGGAAACAATGCTCCAGTATTCTAAATTAGCCTGTGGCTGAGACCCTGGCCACTTTCAAATCACCAAATGGTTTCCTACAGCCCGTGGTGGAGTAGGGTGGTTGCTCCTTTTCCTGTGCTATACTGAGGAGTGGCACAGGGCACACAGGATCCACAGTCTAGCTGTGTGTACAGTGCTGTGCTGCTCGGGCCAACGAGACCTTCACATCTGGAACTGGCACCTGGCATATTTCTGATAGGAGCAGACGAACATACAGCAAGGACATGAGCAGGTAACTGTGCTGAGGGAGGTCTGTGCTGAGCAAGATTAGTCCACTCCACAGTCCCAAAGAAGCATCTTAGGAACGCAGAAGCAGTCCTGTTTTCACCAGGACTTCCCCAATTGTTTTAGCTCCATCAGGTGAAGAAAGTATCTGTTACTTTCCAACTTGAGCACTTGCCTCTGAAGCTAATTACCTGTAGAAGGAAAAGACTGTGAGAAGCAAACCACAATGGTCAGGTGATTTGTACTCAAACTCAATTATGTCTATTCACTTGTAGTTCTGAGAGCTTTTGTGACTTTGTGTGCTGTTTTGGTTGGGTAAGTCCTGCACTTCCTTGTGGGGCATATTTAGAAGGTGAATGATAATCCATGATACAGTTGCTTCTGACATTTTTTTTCTGTCAGAAAACTAAATTTTGTCTTAATTTGGGGAAAATTTAGAAGTTCCAGCTATCTCTTTTCACTCAAAATAGCCTGTAAGAACTTTGTATTTTTGAGCCTGAAAAGCTAGGAAAGAAAACAACCATCAGCCATCATCCCAACTGTCCTGCTATGTGAGACAAACCGTAGGCCTTCCTGGCCTGATTCCTGTCTGGTGCAGCAGCTGTGCTTTAGTCACAGGAGATCTCCTAGAAACACCCACAACTCAAGAGTAAAATTCTCACAGACTGCACATGCACAGCCTTGTCTACTAGAGGGCCACTCAGGCCAGCAGAAAACTCACTACTACCCCTTGGAGAAGGCAGCTCAGTGTCCTTGCTCAATCCCCTTGTGAGAAAGGCTATTGGGTTTGGGTTGGTTTGAGGTTTTTCCACCCTTAATTTGTTTTATTGCTGGTGTTGTTAAAACTTTTCATTCCCTTTCCTGAGCCATGCCCAGCATTTCGGGAGCAATCCGTTTAAGTGTCCTTTGCAGGACTGCAGCTTCAATGAGTTAAAGCACAGCTTGCCAAGCAAGCGTTGGTCCTTGGAGCTCAGCCCAGTCTGCTCCGCAGCACCAGTCATGCTACCAATGTCACTTTAAAAAGCATAATGGTTTCTTGTATTTATGAAGTAGAAAGTCTGTCATTTGGCTAGGATTTTAATAGCTATTTTCAACACGGGTAGCAAAGCCAAGATTTTCCTTCTAAGTTTAGATATCACCTAGAATGAGATGCAGCCTGAACTACAAACCAGCTCTGCAGCAAATATGCCATAAAGAATCCTCTTCAGTCAAGGAAGTAAGGAATGCTCTTTTCCATTTAAATGAAATTATCAAAGTCACGCACGAGGAGTGAGGGGTGGGTAAACTTTCAGAACCTTCAGTGTAACTTGAGAGCTCAGTCTCTGCTTGTCCTCTCACTTCAATATTGAAACTCGATGTGATTTGCCTGTCTCTGTATCCTTAAGTGGAGTCTGAGTAGCTCAGGTGGATTTACACAAACTTTGTTTGCAAGAGATCAGTATCTTTTGCCCAACCACTTCCACAGCATTTATTTTCTAGATGAGACATTCAAAGCAGGTTAATGCATATCGCTCTGTGGGTTTTTTTTACTACTCTGAAGTTATAAAGCTCACTGTATGCTACTGCACAAAATCTGCAATAACTTGCTGTTCAGCATTCAAGGTGTTGTATTACCAGAGCTTGCTCTGCCTCACCTTGCCAGAATACAAAAAGTTTCATTCAATGCTGTTTCAAAGCAATTGCTGAAATTTGGCTACAAGGTGGCTAATGGCCACTGAAGCCTTGAAAGAGGAGGAACACGTGTCCACCTGCACTTTTTCAGACCAGTAAAAATTAATAGGCAGGTTTAGAAATCCATTAAGTAAATTAGTCCTGTAGTTCAATCGACTGGCAGCAGAATTGTGAAAACAGAAGCTAGCTTAAAATCTTTCCTCGTGAAGGGTGCTCTGCAAATAGCAAGAGGGTAAAAGACCAGTTTAATTACTCTGGATTAAAATACTTGAGTTTTCACACAGGATTTCCTCATCACCATGGTATGCTAACTTTAGTCTGAGTGCTCAAAGTAGCATGTAACACAATATTCTCTCCAAACTTTAAAAAAAAAAAAAGCATGTTTGAAAGCAATACCTGGGTTCTCAGCTACCAACTGGTTTGATAGTGGGAATGGTGCCTAAGCAGTCAACAGCTGATGGGGTTTAGTTTCAAAAGGTATTCAACACAGAGACGTGTGAAATTCTAAGACTGAAATGCAGGACAAGGGCAATCTGCCTCTCCTGGCAAGAGTGGTTTGATGAAAGACCAAGACACCCTTATACACTGATGCTTAGTGGATTTGACTGCAGTAGGACTTAGGACTGTTATATCAAAAAGCAGGCAGTAAGAATTCAGCTCTGTTTTCCAGTCCAGCTGGCAAGAGTGGCTCCCCACAAAAGCAGTGAGTAAGCAGGAGTGGTTCAGGAGCCTGTCATGGGAGATGCAGCCAGTCCAAGGCATGCAGCTGCTTTCTGCTCAGTTTTTAAGAGAGAAGGAAATGGCAGCCAAAACCTCATGACCATTGTATAACCATTTATAACCAGTTCAAGCCATTAAGTGTTCTTACACTGAAGCATATAGTCAAATGAACATATTTCAAAGTAAGAGCACAATGGTTCAAACAAGCCAAACAGCCTGAGCTGGTTCCCAGTTGTGTCCATGACTTCCTGAGTGCACAAGGTTTTTTTCTGCCACCAGCATGTTCCTGGCGGTGCTTCTGGAAAAGCATCAAGTACAACTGACACAGCAGAACAGAGCAGTACCATTTAATGCACTCGAAATAATACTAGTCAGATCAGTCCTTGCCTACACACAAGAACTCTCCCTTGAAAAGTTCCAAGTTGCCAGGGTTTTTGGAGCACCACAGTGATTTTCTTTGTTTACTTCTGTATCATTGTGGCTACATGTACCATGAATAATGCAGAGGCAGAAGGACCAAGACATGCCAGCCACACGCTCACAGTGACTCCTTTTTCTATAAGAACCACATCTGGTAGATAGATCAAAGTTCAGAAGCAATGTCAACGTACTGGAAGTGGAAACAGTGAGCAGACACTTACCTAGCAAATTAGTTTCTTAAATACATTGCAGGACAAGCTGGGGATTAAAACTTGGGAAACTACAGGAAGAAAAAAAATTATAATCAAAAAACCAAAGGTGAATGAAAGATAAAAGCAGAGGCAAGGCACACACAAGATGAAGGACTGACAGCCAGAAGGTATTTTGACACAAAAATAGGAACTGACTGAACAAGATCACATTAATTGTGTGCTACAGAGCTCCAAGACATTTTTTTCACCCAATTTCTGAATACGTTTTAGCTGAGGCAGACAAACATTAAGATCTCTAATGCACACTTTCATTCCCAGCCTAGTAATTCTAACTAGTTCACAACTTTCTTCCAAGTGTCCTGTCAAAAGGATCCCATCATGAACTACACAGAAATTAAATTTAGTAAAAGAGGCATTTAGAAAGACCAGAGATCAACTTTCAGTGGTTTATTTTTTGAAACAGATACAATATTCTTCCAAGGTCACTTTACAGTAAGTGGCATACAGGCTATTAAAATGGAAACACTCGTACAGGCAGTTCAGCTGAAGTGTGCACAGTATATTCTACAACACAAAAAATGTATTTAATAATTTTTTCTTGCCCCAGAATGACTTGGCACCTTCAAAAAGGTAACACACATTTCCATTCTCAAAATCCATTCATAGAGCAAGGATAAACCCAAAACTGCAATGTCATCCACCCCAAGCACCACGCTTATCTCAGCAAGGACCTCTTGGAAGACTGGGCTGCGATTGTAGAGCTGTCTCTCTCATGACCCTCAAAGTACTGCTGCTCTATTCGCCGACAAAACGCTGTGAGGTTACTGTAGTTCTTCACTTTTTCAGAGAGTTCATCAGTGATTAGTTGTGTAGTAAGGATTGTGAAAAGATGTCCAAACACCAGAGCATCTAATTCAGTTGGTCTGGGAAAAAAAAAAAAAAAGGTATTTTGGAAGCCAAGTCCTGATCAAGAAAAACCATGCTGTTCTGAGTAACCTTTAGCTAGCCATACAGTCTAAGAACTGAGATGAAATCAAGCAAGGCTAAACCAAATGTATGAAATCTGTGTAAAGGGTATATTAAGAACTCTGCTTGTTCTCAGGATGTTCTCATTTTCCTTGCTTTAGGGAGCTTGGAAATGTGGAAATAACATCTCTTAGACCAGACAGACTTACTGATCTAGTTTCAAACCATGCTCCACCTTTTGGTCCTGTAACAAGGGCAAATGCTTATCAAGTGTTTTGTGGCTCTTCTTTTTCTTCTGCAGATGTGTGTTAAAAAAATCCAACTACTATCTCACAAGGGGAAAAAAAAAAGGAGACAAGTGGAAGCTTATGACTCCCATTCCTTTTTTTGGGCTCTGCAACAGTTTGGAACTATTCAACCAACAAAAAAGGGAGTTCCATGGTGGCAGCAGCTGTAAACATCCCTTTTCTGGAAGGGGATCACACAGAAGAAAACATTGGGTATTTTGGGAATGTTTTAGGTATGATGACCCTTTGGAATTGTCACCTTAGACCTTTAAGTAGTCCATGTATGTAAGTAGTCTATGTAAAAATAATTATTTTTTTAAATCTATTCATAACTTCAGAGTCTCCCTTTACTAACATTTAATATATGCAGCATGAAGCTTTCCTAACTGATAAAATTTTCGCCTTATTATTTATGGATCACTAAGCACTCTCCTGTGGAGATATGGACTCCTGCATAACAAACTTTAATCTGTCAGAAACAGGCTGCTTTTCTTATTTACCTCCCAAAGACTCGCAGAAGTCACAGACTGAAAACTACTGGACTAAAAGCACATATTTTCTTAGTAATATTTTAGATAGCTAAAATATTTAAAGGTTGAAACTACCAAAAAAGCCTGGTTAACAACCAACCGACACAAATTCCCCAAGTTACAATTCTTTAGAAATACAGAAAGAAAATTAAGAGATACTATGTTTCATAATCAAAGGAGAAGATGCAACTTAAAGTCATCTTCTATAAGGCATATTTCTGTATCCTCTGAATTAAGACTACCCAACTAGTCTCAACTTGGAATAGATTAAGGGGCAAAGCCACAATGCAGAGAAGTAACCAAATGCTGCCATTTGAAGACATCTCCCAGTTCAAATGCAGTAAACTGAAATCCAGACCTGAGCATTTCTAGACTGATCTATGCACAGGAGACAAGAGGGAGCTAATGTGGTGTTATTTAAGTCTGTAACATTTCCAAAATTGTGAATTATTGGAGAGAAAAAAAAATTAAAAGAGCATACTGCAATTGAAAGAAACCAGTGAGAGCAGAGGACATTCCATGGAGGTCAGGTAATTTCTTTTTTCTCTCCTGGTAATATGAATATTGTTTTTCACTTTGCATTTAGTCCTTTGTGGATCAGCTAGCTTCTCCCCCAGTTCTCAGAACTCACAGACACCCTCATGCTAATTCAGTTCATTCAGAACTGCTTCTCGTGTTAAGACAAGCTGCCCTGATCAGGATGGCACAACATACATTCACTCCTCTAGCAGAAAATGTTACCCAAGAAATACAAGTAAAGCTTTAAATGTATAATTTTTAATAAGAAAATAACTATATAAAAATGTACATTTGTAGCCTGTATAAGTTGTGAGAGAATCTGTAGAGAAGACAAGCACGAGTAAAATGAAATCATAAATACAACAAACTTACAGAAGCTTTCCCTTTAAAACCTTTAAATACTTATTCCTGAAATTTCATGTTTAGATTCCAGTCACACATTTGTATTTTTGCAGCTACTCACACAGCATTAAAATAAAAGAGGAGTTTTATATAAATACATTTGTATGTATGTGGGTATATAGCTATATCTCATATTGCTGGATCAGTATTTCACTGAAGAGTAACTTACTGCTTATTGAAGAAATATGGTTGTGTTCCTAATCTCTGTGAGAGAGCATGACAGCACTGATCTACATCTTCAAGCACCTATCAAAATACACAAGAAAGAAAGAAAGATCCATATTGTAAAGAAGTAACACCATTGCAAGAAATAACCTCCTTATTCTATTTGCACCGACAGTGGGAACAAGGAACGTAACCTGCTGCAATATCAAAAGCTATTAAAGTCAGTCAAACCTACACAGCAGGCAGGTAGCAAAGTGTTACTTAATCTAACATTTGATGTAAGGCAACTCTGATTAAGTGCTTCCCATACCATTTACAACTAAGCTTAATGAAAGGTACTAACTTAAACCCCACAACCTGCCACAATCCCACAAAGAGTGCCTCTCAGCATCATACCGCAAGCAGGGCACAGAACTCACAATCTTTTTTTCAGGACTATGGCCTAAACTAACACTGACAGAGTTGTGTACAGTCATGGCAAAACACCCTTCCTTGGACCCCATCAGGCTGCACATAATTTAAAATTTATTGCTGCTGAAGGCAAATACCTGACTCCTGATAATGTTTAAAGTACAGAATATACATTCCACTACATCTGTTTCGGGAACATACTACTCTCCAATGCCTATTAAAAAAAAAGAAATCAAAAGGAGAACAGGGTAGAGAAATAAGGTTCACTTTTCATACTTGCCTGTTCAAGTGTCTTTCCAGCCCACCCGATGGCTTTCATCTTCCGCCTAACCTCCCACTGCTTCTGATAGGACAAAATGCGGTTCAGAGGCCACGGATAAGGAGAGCCATACCTTGGGTGAGTAATCTGTGTTGAAAAACAGAAAGGTGCTGTGTTATAATACAAGAAAATACAGATACCTCTTGAGCAAAACAGCTGATATTTAAATATTTCTCTCAGAAAAGGAGCTGCAGAAGAGAAAAGCAGCTGTGTGTATTCTGTAACTATTTGCACAGAATCCACTGTTTGCAGCACAACTATTTAAAGCTATTATTTCAGAAACATAAACAGAACCTGTAACTGCAGTCAGCTCCCTCCAGTAACACAGCTTCCCTAAAATGCGTATGCAAGTGAAATTAAAGTGAAAAGACTTTATCATTAATGGTATAAAGCCCCATGTTTCATTTATGAGTAGGGACTTGCAGTTGTGAGCAAAAGTGTTTTCTCATTAAATTTTAATTAAGATGAATGCTGCGGAACCACTCACCTCCTCTACTGTAACATCATCACACCACTGGAGATAGAGCTAGGAAAAGAAAGAACACTTACTAAAACTTCCTAATAAAGGAGAATACAGAAACAATCATTTTTCACTAGTAGAATTTTCTTTTCTAAATTAGATTAAAATTTCCATTTCATTTCTTCTCATAGACCTTTGATGTACAAAAGAAATTAAAACTGGAAGGCAAAAGCCCAGCTGCTAGTCCTTACTTCACCAGCACCAAAACTAAGCTGAGACCAAAAGCCTGCTCCTGCTGCCCACACCACGCCCAGCTCCAGGCACAGGTGACCAGCCCTCAGCTCCTCAGTCACCTGCATCCTCCCAGTGCTTCCAACACTGCTCCCACACCAGGACTGAGGCACTGAACTGGCCACAGACAGGCAGCACAGAGGGTCCCGGGCTCCCAGCACGCACAGTGTGCACATGGGGACAGTGACAGGGACTGCCTGGCCAGCCAGGGGGTGTGGTGGGACCCCAGGAACCACTGGCATTTTCTGGTCAGTTACTTCTACAGCCATGTGCCACACTTGACAGACGTGAGGGAAATCACACGTGGCTACAGGAACAGGTCAGCAAGCAATCCACAGTGCAGGAGAATTTATTCCTGACATTTCCCCTCAAAAGCTGACAACCTGATCTACGAACAGTACTATTTCCACTATAGGGAAAAATCCTAAAGCTTTATTGCCTACAGTGTGTGGAGTTACTAGGGTTTGCTGTACCTCTGCTGTCAGGAGCATATTATTGACCAATTCCATGTAGGCTTTCATCTCAGCTTTTTGGACTTCATCCAACCCATCACTGAGAGAATGGCCCTAATGGGGAAAAGAAAAAAGACACATGTAAGAATGGGTATTGGAATACTCAGCAATGTATGACCCAAGGACCTTAAACATCAATGAGCTTTGGCTCAGATCCTATTTTCCTGCATAGTTCAATAAAAAATTACATGTGAAATTTTTACATGATTAAAACCAAATCATCATAATGTAACTAATCTAATCTATAAGAAATCTAAAGTAATCTACAAGAAATTTAGACTATTATCAGTTATAGATGAGCACACTTTGAGCACACAACCTCCTGGTTAGTGTATCTCTATAGCTAGAAGTAAACACAAATTTACATCTGTGATAAAGATTTAACTTCTCAGTGAAAACACGGCATCTTTTAAAATAGAGGGGAAGGCTGGGGGTGGGAGAATAAAGGCAAAGTTGAACAGTATCTGACATTTCAGGATTTAAAACAGTCAATTCTAGGTTTAAGACCTCTGAGACCCAGAGACAAAGCATGTAGGAAAACAGCCTCAGAAACTGGCACTGGTATGCAACTATTCTGCATGGAATTTACTTGGAGAATTTGAGGAAATTACGAAGAACAACGTTTTCACCTCATGAACTCTTGTTCCATGATATCTGTCTTTTAAAACAGCACTGGATTCCTATATTGTTTTAACAAATTCAGTAAGATTCCAGAAAAGCACACTAAATCACCACAATGCTAAGCAGGATTAACATTCATAATTAATGAAAACAATGTACTATTACCTTGGCTTTTACAAACTGGACTATGGGCCCAAGTTCAGATACTACTTGATTTCCCACATGAATAAAGGGTACTTTCCCTGTAAAAGGAGAAATGTATTGTAGCAATGAGACAGAGGGTGGTGGGGCGAGAGAAGGGAACAAACACAAACCTTCTCTGAATTATCATTAAACCAATATAAAGAAAGGAAACAAGTCGGTAGAAAAGAGTAGTAACAGTAAAGGACTCCAGGAGTAAGGGAAAAAAGAATGCACGTAATTCTGCCTACATTTAAAATTGAAGCAGTATCATTTTTCCTCTTGTGCTCCTTGTTTTTAGAAGAAGAAGGAAGTGTTCAGACCTAAATTACAACATTAGATGCCAGCAAGTGTGAGTGTGATGAGGTGTGAGTGGCAGAGAAGACATAGCATGTAAATGTCACCAGTCCTAGTCCTGCACATGCAAGATGTTCCTGTGTGTTCCTGTGTTCAGCATTTCAAAGTTGCTTTTGCAGGGCTTTCACTCCTGCCAAGCAACTTGGTTGTGGGTATTTTTTAAATCACCTCAGTTCACTGCTTTATCCAAAAATATCAGTACCAGCAGTAGAACCCATACAACTGGCAGACATGTACTGGCAGGCACTTCCATATGGCAGTCATCAGGCAGAGCCAGGTAATCAGTAAATATGGACCTCCTCACACAACAAAAATCTGGGACAGAGCACGAGGATCTTGGCACCTTGCGTTCTGTAATTCTTTAGGATTTTTAGGCAATTTTCTGAAGCTGGCGTCTGGGCATTTTTAGACAGTCACCTCCAACAAAAACAGGCTGTGTACCTTTCTAATACCTTACTTTTTGGTGATGGGTTTGGATTTTTTTTCCAGACAGTCTCATGGATCTGAGGAAGATTTAAAATCACCTGTCACCCTTAATAGTGAAAATGCACCCTTTGGTCTCCTGTATCCCGGCAATCAACTCCCACACAAGAGTAACAAAAGAGAACCTTTCTCCAGTATTGTTTCATTCCAGCAATAGGAAAATGTAACAGCATTTCCTGGAATATTCCCTGGATGCAGAATAAAGCCATTTTTGACGCATATGTCTTTCTGCTTTAGGACATTTGAGAGAAGGTTTCCACCAGGCACTGAGCTGTGTGAACGCTTTACACAGGTACTGTTACACATGGTGCCAATGTTACTTTGCATTTCACCATTTCGATTGCTTGCAGAGGAGAAACTGCTCTGGAGAGGAGGGGGAAAGGCAACCCACACACAGTAGCACTGTTATCAGCAAGACAAGGCCTAGTTGCCATGGTATCAAAATGGAGGTGTAACACAGTAATCTAAATGAAGGCCACACTTACCAGATGGGGACATGTACTCAGCGTTTGCCCTGCAAATCACCCGGATTGGCAGATTGCACATTTGCAAAAAGGCCTGGAAACAAAGAGTCGCATTTGAAAAGCATTCATACACCAGTGGCAAAAAAATGTGGGGTTCTCAATACATTTGCCTGTGTTAGCTGGTTCCCAGCAAACACTTATGAAGTATAGCTCCTTGCATACTGTTCTTAGGAAGAAAGAAGAAAGGTAACTAAAAGAAATACAAAGAAATTTTGACTTCTTTAGATAACTGTTTATCATTCAAACACTGACTGGAATTCTTCTAATGCAGTTTCATCTGTTTTTTATTTTATTGTTTTTTCAAGATAGGCAAAGAAGCAGTATCTGGCAGACACAATTAGTGCTGTGGCTGTACAAAACTGACATTTTGCCCCTTTTAAAAACCACAATACTCATTTCTCCTGGCTAAAGCTGTCTCGTCAAGGTAATGTTATGTAACATAGCAAACAAATATAGCACCTTCCCATATTATAATTACAATAGCTGCCAGAAATTTTGCTCTGTGATACTGTCAAAGCACAAGTCTGGTTTGGGACAAAGTATTATTTTTAATTTATGGGATTCATGGAGAGCATAAGTGATCAATTTACTGTTTCCTTCTATCTGTGTTCTTAGATTCAAAGCTTTCTCAGAAGGATAACAATTTCTGTCAGCACCTACTACTACCACAAAACCCATAGGCTGTTTCTGTTGAAATACCAAAATGTCAAGACAAATATTTGCAGTTTGGATAGAATATAGCAAATAAGGAATCGCTTACTTGCTAGAGACTCTCACAACTCAGCTCAGGTCTATCATACATTTTGTCTCTGCAATTAGACAGGTCACAAGTCCAGATTTCAAAATTACTCTGTTGCCTATTTATACAATGTGACTTGAGGTAAAAAAAAGCCTAGAGCAACATAGGCTCCCACCATGAAGAGAAAGAGTGCTGTAACACAGCACGCTCTACACAAGCCTCCTCCCTGCTCTTCAGATGGCAGGATCTGGCAGTAAACCACATTCTCACAGCTTTAGCTGCTCAGACTCTAATCACACACATGAAAGCAACCTAAACCCTAACCTTAAGATTTGCTACTCTTCATAATAGAGCACAGATTCTAGTAATGTTATAAATCATTTAGTCTACCCTCAATTTAAAAAATCAAAATTAAAAAGAAACTTAAGAAGACCCTAAAGTAAACACCAAATCAAAAACCTGTGAAAACTTTCTTGGAATAGTCACCTTCAGTTCTGATGAATGCTTCATTAAATGAGAGACCAGGACTGACACTGAGAAGAATAATTCAGGCTTAAAATTGGATAAACCCATCCAGTACTGAATTTACCAAATCAGTCTTCCTATGAGGTTCTGAAACACTGACCACTGACTAGTGGAGCTGCCCCTTCAGCAACTTTACAAGGCTTCTTCCAGCACCCCCTTCAGCATCCCTATGCCAAGACTTGTTCCACTTCAGTCTTTGTCTATATTTAGGATTGGCTTTAAGATGAGTGATGAAATAAACCTAAATATGTAATATACTATATGTAATATACTATGTAATATTAATAGTATAATCTAAATATAAAATACAATCAACCCATAAAAACACCGCTATTGCATCTTTTAAAAGACAGAAGCCCAGGGAATTAAAAGACCAGTATGTCTGTCTATTATGAGCTGAAACTTGTATCCAAAGCTTGACCTGCTCAACTTTAAGTGCTCCTTACATAATGTTCTGCAGAAAAATGAAGGAAAGGTCCACAGAGTAAGACAATTTTAATCCTTATTGAATCTACACTGCTTAACTAATCATTAACTAGAGAAGTAGGCCAGTATCCACTTCTTGTTTCAGTTTAAACTAATGGTCCACTGGACACCCTTCAAGTCAACTAAAATATTCATGTAAATCAGTAAAAGACAACAGTATTGTCCCAAATTAGGAGGGCTCAGTCTTAAGAAATAAGCCTTGCAATTTGCATTACTATGAGTACTTACATTCTTTCATTGATGTAACTGACAGGCTTTGGAAATTATTAGCATTAACAAGTCAGGTGGTTTTGACTTTTCAAACACAGTGAATGCATTCCATATTTATGGAAATTATAGTTTCTTTTAGGAAAAAAAACATGGACGAGGATCATGACCAATGCATTCCTATAAATATTCACTGCCAGAAATTTTTTTCTGATGCATTCAACTAGGTATGCTAGATATTAGACAATAACTGATATTAGACAGTAAGTGGCATGAACTATTACCAAAATAGTTGAAACTGGAACAGATCAAAGAAATCCTAGAGAGAGAATACAGAACAAAGCAGCAATTTCTCTGAGTCTTTATCTCATTACATGCTTTAGCCCAGTGATCAAGGGAGGATTTGTTCCCTTTCTGACCACTCACACAGAATGTCAAGAGCCAGCACATTTGGTGTGCAGATGGTATGAGACCACCATGGCTTCCAATTCTGATAAAAGATGCCATGGAACACTGATTACTTCAGCTCAGAACATCTTGTTTCCCTTTGGGTACCTCACATACACAGTTTGAGCAGGCAAGTTACCCTTGCTTTTCTTGTGAGAGAGAAATCTTTTTCTGTGAGCAAATGGGAGTGTCCTCAGCTCCTGAGTGCTTTTGGGCAAGACACTGAAGGCTGAAACCTCCCCAGTGCAGTTTTGCTGAGATTTATGAAGATATCAACACTCCTTCAAAGACAAGGCATCAAAAGTTGAGCAATCTGAAAGACCAAGGACCCAGGCTTATTCTAGTACATCAGAGATTACTGTTAACATCCTAAATTTGGCTGATCAACTTTAAAAAGGACTGAAAGGGGCCAACTGAATTCCAAGTAACACACAATCTAGTTAATGACACCCTTGTAAAAATTCACCAGAAAATGGCAAGCAAGGCAGTAACAGCAAAACTAGAAACAAGACATTTAACTGAGCACAGCCTGTCCCACCTCACAAAGATGCCTGTAGTTCCAACTAACAGCATTAAATTTCCAGCTCCCTTCTCCTCTGGGAAAAAAAAGTGTACTACCAAAGAATGAAGAGGGTGACACTATAGGCCTCAAGCTGGATCTCCTCCAACACCAAAGGAACAGAGTGTATCCTTTCTTTGGATGAGGTTAATGTAAGAAACAGATAAAGGCGTTAAAAATAAAGATTTGGCTTAATAGGGTCTGTCAGTTTCTCTCCCACACATGCTCTCTGCCTCTTTCCTGCAGTCTAACAGTCTCCTCTCTCACACTCTTCCAGCCTCTCTAGCTGTAGCATTACCTAACACCTAGAAAGTGAAGTAAAAAATACGAAAAAACATTTTTAGCAATGATACCTCTCTTTTTCCAGACTGAAACCATTGAGTCTACAGTGCTGCTACTGCCTCTGTGCACTGTGTTTTTAATGGGAGACTTTGCTGTAGACAGAGATGGAAGGCTTCTGCACATCCTTGAGGAGAAAGGGATGAGAGAGAGGCAAACAGAAGCAACCAGATGAATAATGTCTGTCCTCCCCTACCTTCCCAATATTTACTGTTACAGAGTAGGGAAGAAAGAGTTGTGGACAATGAATTGAAGTATTGGGGAAGCCTCTCAGGGCCTTTCCTGCCCCACTGCACACTGATCTACACAGGACTATGGTTTGTACTGAACTGCCTCACAGAGAACAGTGTGAGCCACTGTTTTCAAAAGTCAGGTGGAACAACCAAGTTCATATTTTTGCTGTGAGAGAACGAGGTATTGGTGACTATGTGAACAGGGCTGATAGGAAGCTTTGAGGTGACACTTGTTACAAAATTAATCAAATATCTTATGCCTATCATTTATTTCAATCATGGCAAGTGACACCTCCTGCCAGAATTATGGAGTATATTTACAACAGCACTGCTTAAAGGACACAATCCATGTAAGGCTTGCTTCTTCTTATAGCCCACCTAATTTAAAATTCAAAATATAAGTAAGATGTTTGATTTCAATTATCTAAAAAGAGCAATCACCTTCGTGCTGATTTGGCATAGTTCAAAAGCCCAGAGCCCAGAAATCACAGCCAGACACAGGACAACTCAGCCCACCCTTCCCTTCTTCCTCCCTCCCCACCCTCTTCTTCTCACAGGACTGCCATTCTGCTGCTGCCACCCCCAGAACAATGCAAGAAAGGGATGCCACTGTGTCTTCCTCTGATGACAAGTATGGGAAGTGACTGTACATGAAATACAATGGGAAGGCACAGGAGAAGGGAAAGAGGAGGGGTTTTTATTTATTACTAGAGTTAATTGGTTTAGGTGTGATTTTCACTCTTGCTCTCCCTTCCTCTTTGCCCTGCCAGCTAAAGATACCGTCAGCTGGACACACGACAGGCGTTGGGTAGCAAATACCCTGTCAGAACTCCATCACAATGCTCTCCTCTTCCCCTGCAGTTTCCTCCCAGAAAAACACATATGAGCAAACACATACACTCATTAAAAATGAGTTACAACTTGAAGTAAATCATATCCAGATTGCAGTTTCTGAGATCAGAGGCAAGAATGAAATTACTTATGCCAAGACTCAAATAGTTCACAATTTACGTCGCCACATGAGGAACACTATTTTCAGATGGCACAGTCCAGGCTTCATTTGAAGAAGATATATTCATGATTAGTTTTTAATAAAGAACGAGCCATTCCAAGCCATCTCTTACTCAGCAGCACTTCTAAAGGCACTCACACAACATACTGTTAGGAAGAAGGAGTGAAATGCATTTTCTGTTTTCATTTTTATGTTATTTCATGAGGATACAATGGACAGTATGTGATGACAACTAAAGAGTTATTCTCTACTTTACTGCAGGAACACATTTTAAAATTAAAACCCATGAAAAAATCTACAGAATAATTCAGTTTTCATATCAAACAGCTGCAGTCCCTGTAACTGAAATAGTGTGTCTAAGGTTATAAATGAAAACTGTTCAGTATCATTGCTTGAGTGACAGATTAAATTCCTAATCCAGTTATGGTAATGGCCACATGTGTAGTTTAACATAAATTAAGATCTTAATTATATTTGTGACTATTTTAAACAAAATAACAAATTCCTCTGTACCTGTGAATGTAATTTATAGCAAAGCCACGTTCATTCTCCAAAACAATCTATTTTATACTGCATCATGGCACTGCCTCTAATGGTATAATGTAATTCTTGTTGTAGAATGTAAAAAGAGTGGATTCACTGGTAGCAGAGAGGTTTTGAAGATAAATGAAGATTCTATTCATTCAGAGGTAATTTCATCTTAGAACTATATGAAAGATGTTTCACTCAAAAACAGTACCTGTATAGCTTGGGATTTAAGAATGTTTTCAGCAACAACACAATGCTGCTAGATTGATTATGTTGATACTGCATTTCTCATCATGAAGAATTCCAGCTTGTATTCTCTTTTAAAAAAAGAGATTGGCAGATTTTCATTTCAGTACCAAGCTTTTGTTTAAGACTCAGCAACAAGTTCAAATTTCTGCTAATGTTTTGTCTAGAGAAAAACCAAACCGCAATTCATACACACACACACACACACACACACACACACACACAGAGAAAAAAATCACAAATCTGTCAAGGGCAATTAATCATGTATGATTTACACTTTTATTTGATTACTTGTTGAAGTAAATAAGCAATTGCTCTATGTAACACAATTTTAAATTGCCCAAACTTCCTTCTGTCATTCAGGCCTAAGAACAGACAATTTTAAAAGCACTTCCCTGGAATATGTTAAGACCACTTACAAGGACATTGACTGCAGAAGCAATTAATACATATCTTAACAAAATGAGCTGCAGGCTCTCTAACCCCAGGACAGCTGTCAGAATTTCCAGAATTCTGAACATTTTAGACAGCCTTTGGAGCAAGACTATGAGACTAACTGCATAAAGATTCCAGAAGAACCTGTAATAAAAGAGGCAGTCTCAACATCCACATTCCTCTTCTTGACAAGTTGGAACAGTGCAAAAGATGCTTTGAGCTGCCATTTGAGGCAAGAGGCCTGGCAGAGTGCCGCTGTATTAACCCCCTCCCTCCTAGTTGGCCAGGCACTAAACAAAATGGCTTTACCTGCACCAGGCATCAATAAGGAGAGAGAGGCTAGACAGACCCTCTGCTTCAGACTGAAATATACTCTCCTATGGTAATTCACTTTTAATCTACTTCAAACTCCATTTTTCCCTCCTTAAAGTTGTAGCATTGTTTTGTTATTGAGATATATTTGTCTGTCGGTTTTGGTGGCTTTTTTTTCACTGTGATAAGCCAGATAAGCAGGAATGCTGTACAATGGTAGTTGCACAGTAAATACATGGAGAATGGTTTTAACCATGTGTCATGCTACCCAGGAGGTGTGTTTTCATTAACATTGATGGGAAGAGGGATGAGTGTCTCACAAAAACAGAGCCTTCATTCTGTCACAATCTCCTCTCAATAGCTGGATATTCATTACTGATTAGTATTTTCCTTTGATTTTAATTAATTTGCAGGGAAATTAAAATTTCATTCAATACCAAGACTTTGCAAGATCAAGTGGACTTGGCTGTATAATACACTACTTCAAGTTGACAAACAAGAAGTGCAAACACCAAGATGTACCAGAGATAATGCACTTGCTACTTGAAGTTATGTTGTATTTTCAGAAACTACAAAGAATCTAAACCCAGTAAAAGCCACAGAAATTGCTAAATTAGTCTGATTCCAAAATAAACAATGAGCAGAAGAGGAATTAAAAAACAAAACAAAACAAACAAAAAATAAACAACCCTACTAGAATCAACAGAGAAGTTCCACAAGATGAGAACAACTTTTATTTGGTTGGTTTTTAACTACTGTAGGCACCAGCACAGTTACTCAGCAATTCCCAGAAGACTCTGTCGTTCCTTCTCTCATCTGGCATGTGGCTATTAAGAGTCCAGATTTTACTGCACAATGAGAAGTTGTAAGTCCAATCATTATTAAAACAGCAAGACTCAACCAACTTCCTATATTCAACCTGCAGCCCTCTCTACTCATTAATTACATCTGCAGTGAGAGTAGCTTGCTCTGCTGTCTGCTTGATCTGCTCTGTTAACAAGCAGCACCCGAAATGCCATCTGTGTTGCAGGGTTGGCAACTTTGAAACAGTCAAGTTTTACTCTGACTAATTACCTTCTATGGCACTGGATTGTATGTGTTACTTTATGTGTAGATACCAGCTTGTATGTCCCACTGAGACCTGAGAGCAGCTTTACAAAGAGGTGCTACAAGGAGATTTTATAAAATACCTCAAAGACTGGCTGGAGAACCTTCAGAATCCTGCTGTTAAACCATGTTTTTTAAAGATTTGGTGGTGGCCCATTCCACGTGCTCTTTTGACCCAAATTTCTGATATTTTCACCACATGGAAGTTCAACAACCTCAAACAAGCTATGTATCTGCTCTGGTGATACTGATGTGCCCCAAATCAGTAACAGAGGGAAAAAGAATGACAGTAGTAGGAAAGAAGCCCCAGGTACCAGCTCCTGTTTCTCCTCCTATCCCTCATTTCCAAATTTTCCTTGGAGAAAGACACACATCCCCCAATGCCCACCACCTCCTTAAAAAAACCCCAAACCAATAAACAGACAAACAAGCTCTTATCAAAATAAAAAGCAAATTCCTTATGCAAAACACACTGATGTATTTAAACCTCTCTGATCACTACATATCCTAGTATCATTTCAAAATGGATCAAAGACACCAAGAACAGTTATCCTTTCCCTGTCACAACCATGTGAAGAATTCATGTTACACAGATTCTTCAAAATTGATACAATTCCTCAATACAGAATTATTCTATAAAGTTTAAGATCAGATATCCACCAGAGCCATATTTATAGTCATGGCTACTATCAGCTGTCCGGCTAGAGAATATTGAAGAAAAACAAGGATTTTTAATATATTATAGTTAATTTATCATCTAAGTGACATGTGTAGGATAACAGTGTACTAGAAACAGTAAAGAAAAATGATGCATTAGAAAAGGAAATTTTAGGGTTATTTTGGTGAGATGGGGGGTGGGGGTTATGTTTTAAATACAAGCCACATATACATGTATTGCTAGATGGGAAGAAAATTCATGAAAATACAGTTGTTGGGGTAAAAAGGAACACTGAGATCAATATAAAACATACTACTCAAACCAATAAATACTGCCCCATTTGTGAGGTGTATCAGAGGTGATTCCTCTTTCCAGCAAAGGATAAAGCTATCTTCTTATCTTCTTCCTGTGATTGAATTTACTCTTAGAGCTATCTCCTAGAGTGCCAGACTGGAAGGAAAAAAGAGATCCTGGAAGTAGCTACCATGATCAAGTGATCCTAACCTTTTCACCAGTAATATCAGTTACAATCTCCACGTGTCCCATTTTTGGTGTATGAAATGTGACCTCTTTGGACAGCCCTCCAAGACTGCTTGCTGAAGCTTCTCTGAGCTAGACCACACACAAAAAGCAAGACACAGGAGAACAGTGCAACTCCCTGCTAAGCAAAGCAGCCACAAAACTGCTTTGAAGGACAAGAACCTTACAGACATCCTGCTCCCCACCACTCTGACAGCCAGGCCTTTGCTACTAACAGGGAAAGTGTCCCCTTGAGATTTGGGGTTACTGAACCTAACAGGTTAATGGAGATTACATGGACTTCACAGCCACAGAGGTGCTATTAAGTCAATTAGAGGTGCAAGTTTGTCAATTATATGGACCATTTCTAAAAACCACATTGGAGCTCCAGTCTGTATACATGATGAAATTGAAAAAAAACCTGCCAGAAAACCTGCCAGAGACACAGAAAGACATGATGCTCACAGCATGAAGCAAATACGCCCTGAGTTTGGGCATATTTGGACATAGTATTAGCTGTGAGAATTAAATGACTGGCAAACATCATGCAAGATGCTACAAGACAAACATGCATAGCAAGTGACAAAAGGTATGAACCACGCACAGTTGCCAGAGTAGGTAGGCAAGCAGATACTGTACATAGACCAATATAAACAGGAATACAAGGAGCTGAACTCTACATAACACTTTCAAAATCCTCAAATCCTTTAGGCTCTGGTACTTCAATGACAATGTAAAGCAAATCAGAGGCAGGAAGGAATTTGTTTTGGCAGAAATAATTCTTAAATTAATCTTTTAGCTAAATATAGTTATATTACCTAGTTAATAATTTAAGAAATAAAATTGCATTCACATCTTTAGTTTAGAAAATATGATATTTTACCTGAACAGCAAGGGAAGATGCATTGTCAGAAAGCAAAATTTGGTCCTCTGTTGAAAGAAAAACAAAGAAGAAAAAATAAATCACACAATTACCAAAAAAACAGTGCCCATTTAGCTACTGACCTGTAACTGTAAACGATGCTGGATTGCATTTCTTATGCATAAAACAAGGAGCACATATATAATTATTATGCAGCTGGACTAGAAAATCTATAATATAAATATTAAAAAACAGGGAAAAAATACCAGGAATTTTTCTCCCGCCAATGCAATTGCACTTGTCATATATTACCACCAATGTTCAATAAAAAACACTACAAGAAAAAAAACAAATGCTTGACTTTTATGCCAATTACTCTCCTTCTAATCAAAGTTAAACACAATTGCATCTTCATACCTCCTCTGGCTAAAAAGTAGAAGTATTCAGAAACCTATAAAAGCAGCTTGCAGCTAATATTGCACACTGTGTCTAGGTCTGTCACACAAAAGAAAGATGACAAGTTCACTGCAATAAAAATTCCATGCTTAGAAGACTAGAGCTGCTACCTATTAGTCTTCATTACTTTGCAGTCTTCTGACAACTGTAGCAGGCTGCTGAGCCCCAAATGGGGGCCATAATGTGATCTGATGATATATGAAGAGCTGCTAAAGGGAGAGTGAACCATCCTAGCCTATACATTTTAACAGTTCCTTTTTACTGAGAGCCCACTTTACCACAAGACTTCAAAAATCTGCTGCCTCAGCTATTGGTGCAGTAAATCTGCCAACTGTGCCTGCAACCACATCATTTTACACTGGCTACAGCAGCCAATATAATGAGTCAATAATAAACCAAGGACCTTATAGGCCATGAATAGCTGGTTTATATTGGCAGATGCAAGCATAACTAAAACCTCTGACCAAACAAAAAAAAACACAAAGGACTATTTTAACAGTTTCTGTGCTTCCTTGCAGTTAATTATCTTAGTGCATATTTAATTTTTTTTCTAAAAATAAGGTAATTATTAATTGCCAAAACCAGTGTACCTACCCTTCAATTGCTGATACAATGCAGCATTTTCAGGCCAAGGCTCTGCGGCTGTGGAAAGAGAAGAAATTAATTAAGCAAGCTGAATACCAATGCGCTTATAAATGCTAACTGAACATGAGTGTTACCCAGAGCAAGAATTTAGACTGCAGAGATGATGATGCAATATTTAGTCAGCCCTAAAAATGTCCCACTGACAAGCTCTCCTCCTGTACTCCTCTCCTGCTCACAGGGGTACATCACAGAGAAGGAAGTCCCAGAATGTAATATTGCAAGGAGAGCTAAAATTCAAGCTACATTACAGAACGGCCTTGTAATTCTGAAGCAACTGATGTAACTGTTTTCTCTTCATCATAAAGGTATCCTAGTGCACATTCTCATCCTAATTCTGGCCACTCCCAAGAGCAACTATTTACTAAGGTACTAAATGAAGAATTCTGGAGAGAACAGAACAAGACACAGAGGAAAGAAGCACAAACTTCCAACGTGTGAAGAACGCTTTAGGGAAATGGAAAAGCTTCCTGCCTTTTAAAGTTGTATCTTCACAATCCCCCGTAATACCCACAGAGCCAGGAGCCCAGACATGTCAGAACTCTGCCCACCAGGATGACCAGAGCTGCCTACAGCTTTAAGTCATGTACTGCTCAACCCTAAAATGGGAATGTCAATATGCATTCAAGAAACTGAATCATCAGTTCAAAACAGTTGAGCAGTTGTTAAAAAAATGAGGCAAGGAAATAAAAGACAATCACATCCTCCAGTTGAGAACCATTGCGTGTAATCAATCATACACCATATGAATGTAAGGGAAGGCGAAAATAATCATCAGTACCAATTTACTGTTAATGGTAGCATTAAGGTAACAGTTCATCACATTTTTTGTATCCATTACATTCCTTGTTAATGTCTGATTAAAAATCTGTTTTTAAATATCAGTTCAAACCTTGCATTCTACCCAAAATAGCCATTTGTAAATAAAATTTATGCTCTATTCATGCAAATTATTTTTTAAAGCAATAATGTATATAAATAACTATGCATGGATCAAGCATAAATATGTCACTGGCTTAAGTAAGGCTTTGCATCTTTGCCTTTAGAACTCAAACTGAAAAAGTGCACAATTTTCTAACTATCATTCCTTTTGGATACTTATGAAGTATTAACTTTTATGGAAGTCACACAGAATGTAAAGCTTAAAACACTGTATACAGTTTTGTGAAGGTCACTACCTCTAACATTGAGGCATAGAGCCTATCAGAGTGATACTAGTATGGGCATGAGAAAGCAACTAATCACATTTAAGTGTCATGGAAAAATGTTTTATGTTTTATTGTAGCAGTTATTGGTTTTACACCCTGCCATTAAAGTTTTGCCCTGAAGTAAAAATTCTTGAGGTGGAAGTACATTTACATCTTTAAATAAAAAGAAACTAAGATCGTGTCTGCAGTACTACAACCTTAAGCATTTAAAATAATTTATCTAATATACATTTTTTCAAGTCCACTGAAGTCTTGCAGGAGCAAATGGAAGGAGGAAATTAAGAATGTTATTACTATATTTTAGCAAACTTAATCAGTTCTGGACTCTGAGAAACTTACAGAAGTAACAAAGTGACAAAGTTACAATGATCTTGTAAACGCTCCAGCCAAACAGTGAAAACATCCTTTTTACATGCCCAAAAGGGTACAGAGAGCTTCAACTGCATGGGCCCATTCCTATTGAAACTTTTTGCCTGATCCTCTTCAGACTGAAATGTCAGATTTATAACTAATTTTTGGATTCCAGCCTAAACTGGAAGTCGCCTATTTTTTACACAAGCACATGGCTGAAATATTTCTGGACCACAAAAATCAAGCAAACTTTTCCTTCTCAAACAAAAAAGCTAGATGCATTCCAAGAAACTCAGATTCTAATTCCAGTCTGATTTTGGCACTAAGTTATATGCAGCCACGGAGATACAGAGATATAATACACACACCACCCCCCACCAGCTTCTTGGCACACAGAATTCAAAACCACACTGCTGCTAAGGCATGCCATATCCATGCTATAAACTAAAATACAAGTAGAAGATTGTTTGTGTATTTTTTGCCCTTTTCAGCATAAATCTTACTTCCACAATCTACTGATCACATTCTTATTTTCATTAACCGTATCTGCTGACCCTAATTTCATTGGTGAGGATCCAAAGTCTATCCCACAGTCCTAGTACACAAGAGCAGACACCCATCTTGAGGGAAGGAAAGCACAAGGAAAGTTTAAAGCCTTTGCATGCACTTACACACAGTTTAGTTGTGTACTAATATGTTTCTGATGAGTAAATGAAACAAGGACAAACAGCCAAATGAAAATCTCAGCCTTCATTATGAGTACACCTGGAACTCCAAATTTCAGCTGTTGTAAGAAAATGAATAATACACCCTGCACTTGGCAGCTGACAGTCTCCAGAGTGAGGTCGCAATTCTGACCATGTTTGGATGAGGTAGACACATGCTCACAAGCCTTGAACCAAAGTCTTCACAAAGCAGATCAAAGGTAACTGATTTCACTATACCTATACAGACTGGATTTTAAAATTATCCAGTTTCACATTAAGATTCACATGTTATTACCTACATCCTAGAAAATAAACAAATTCTGCAGTATGCATTCAGAATTGCATGCAGATCATGTTCCACATTACCAGAGGTACAAATACCTGTGCAACACTATGGAAATCAAATAATTCAATACCCATTCACTACCTGTCCCATGCCTTACAATTTCTACTCATTCTCCCTCTTCCAAGATGTCTAGAATATGAAACATTTATTTCTGATGAAGCAAGTTTAAATACACATTGCCACGTAAGAAGTCCAGGCTCATCAGGTACAATTCAAGCTAAATTCAAGTATGAGCTCCCATGCTGCCTTCAGTTAGTTCCAAGGTGCAAACATGCAGCCCAGGGACACCAGAGCCCTGCTGGGGAAGAGAGAAGGAGAAATCACTGAAGGCTTGTCACATGTCTCCACAAGAGGAGAAAGTGTGTAACATCTTTAATGTGCAGCAATGACTCTTGCCTTATGAATGTAGGTGAAGACATAATTTGTAGAATAATAGGCACTAATATTACACGCTGCTTCAGTTCTGTCATATTTCCAATCCATCAAGTTGATTAATGCTATAATAACTCCTCACAAACTTATCATTTGTGCACTAATGAAGTCAAATCCAGTTTATCCTTCGGCAACTATAATCTTCTGGTCTGTAGATGTTCATTTCCCTGCTAACCACAGCTACTGTGGCACTGGGTATATAAAGAGAAAATTAACAAATGTGATGTCAATTCAGCTTCAGAAGCTTTCAACACAGAATCACATTTATATGTTAGATCCTACGCAACAGACATTTTTATCATTACTTGCTCATAGGATGAAATAACTGCCTGGAAGCATGCCTTACAGGAATAGCTTCTCTACATTTCTTAGGAATAAGGAACTATTTCATTCTTTCTTCTGCCTTCATAATCAGAGGAATTACTATTGTGTGGTTTTCAATGGGTCTGTCTCGCAGGCTTGCAGTCTTTAGCAAAAATTGTTTTCCCACCCTGACGAAACTTTTCCCATGATTAACAAATTCAAATATTTAGTCTTTCATGTGGATTGTCTGCTGTTCAGGACAATCAAATCTCATACTATTGTCTTTCCCTACTTCTCTACCACACTGCTCGTTGATTAAAACAATAATGCCAGTTATAGGAAACAGCCTATGGGAAACAATCTGTGGGATTATTCCCCCCCTCTACCCCCACCTCCATTAACAATGTCTGAAAAGGGCTTGAGTTTAAAAGTAATAGGGAAATAAGAATTAAAAGGATGTGGACACAGAAAACATCACTACATAAGCCTTGTAATCCTGGGTGCTGAGAATTCAGCAGACACAGCACCCCAACAAATGGGGAAGTCAAACAACAAGCAAACCTACACCAAATCTTCTTTGGTTTTGTGGATGACTAAAAATGCATGAAAATTTCACTAAGCTCAATGTATTTGTTAGTCTAAGTGTTTTACTTATTAACAGTTTAGCATAGAAAATGCTAAAGATTTCAAAGTGATAACAGGGTTCTTAGTTGTCAAATTAGAAGAAAATTCTGTGAACTGATGTGTTACACATTCCCAGTAGAGTTTTAAGTATTCAGGTTTGTAACTATTAAAACAGATTCCTAACTCCTCACCTGTCCTATCAGAGAATTACTTAAAAAACCACAATTTTTGCTCTTAAAAAAAATTCCAAAGCACAGAATGAATCATGACAGTCACATCAAATTCTTTGCCACTGAACGTGTATTGCATTAGGTGCACTTTTCAGATTTTCACATAGTGTGAAATGTTTTACTTGAGCAACATTAAGACCAGAGAAGACATTCAAGTCATTCAATTTGATTTCAATGTTTCCAGACGTTTCAGACTGACATTTCAATAACAGGACTTCATCTACATGAATATTTTTGGGACAGTAAGAAAAAGGAACACATATATGCTGTAAGAAGACATACTCAAAGCACAGAACCCCACTACCAGCACAGGATCAGCAGCTCACCTGAAGCCTACATAGCTCCAACTAAAGCTCTCAAAACAGGACATACTACACTTGCACACTGGTGAACCTTAATTCAAAGAATGAGAGGCTGCACTTACACTCCCCCAGTGAAGTCTGCTCAAGAGGAAGCACCATATTGCTAAGATGCTCTTCAGTGCCTCAGCCCCACCAATTCCTTGGCTGGGCTGGTCAGAATCTGTTTATGAGTGCACAAAACTTGGTTTCAACTTCTACACTCTGAATTACTGGGAAACTCTTTATCCTGGGTCAGTGCTGCCAGGACGTATGGGGGAAACAAACATTTTTATCCACCTTCCCCAAGCAGCTTCATGATGATGAAAGAGATGTAATGAAACAAATGGTTTACAGTTATGCCTTTAATCCTCTTACTTAAAAAATAAGACTGACTGAAAATGAGAAGACAAAATACTTTGCATGTTAAATTGTGGAATATGCTAAACAACAATTTAGCCACTTCAGTGGTCTAGTAAGAATTGCCAGTTTCAGCAGTAGGGTAGGCAGCATGATTTGCCCTGTAGTGTGCCACTAGTTTAGCCTGCTGGCAAGCTGTGGCATTCTTGAATACCTGCCACAGTCAAAAGCCAGAGAGCTCTAGACCCAGGCATCAAGATGTTCCCTCCTGAATGAGAAATGAAGTCATCAACAAGTTAAAAGTTTTTAGGAAAACACTCAACTTGAAATTAGGCTGTTCCCAGCTCTCAGCAATACCATAGAATTCTGTTGGGACAAGAATATTTTTGGAAGGCAATGCAGATAGAAATATTCTTCTGTTCTAAAAGCAGCCTATGCCTAATAGGAACAAGGCTAATAAACAGTAAATCAAGATAATTACTGCCCCAAATCTCCTCCAAACTAAAGTTTACTATATTCTCAGTTTGCCACCAGTTTATTCTATGATACCTCCTGTTTCTGTAAATGCAGTATTCAGCTGACTAACAATCTCTTCCATACAGTTCACTGTGTGCTGTTGTGTAGGCAAGGCTAGGACCTGGCCTGGGAATATCTGACCTTCTTTAACACAGCATTTTCATGAATTGTTATGAAGTTGTTATGGATCATATAAAAATAAAGACTACTCCTTCTCTAAAGTCACCACAGTTGCACAGATCACTTTCCTTTTTGTTACATTTTTCTTAAACACTTTGATACTAAACTTACATACAAAAGGAGGAAAGCTAAAACATCTGTATTTACCAGTTTGGTTCACATGGCATTAAAGGCCTGCTGTAAGAGCCAAGAGGCAAGATATCCTCTATAAAAACAAGCAAACAAAAATACTTGGCATTAATCTGAATCACTGTACTGCAGTATTACAGCTGGAGATATTAACTTACACATTATTTTCACACAGTTTCCTTTAGCCTCTCCCTAGGTACAGATTTGATTAAAATATAATGAGGATTCTCAAAACTGCTTTTTCACAAGAGTAAACACTAAAAAGAAATTCAGTCTTACATCTGGGCAACATCTACATCCAACAATATTATTTACGAGTGTCCAAATGTCACAAAGCAAACATTACAACAATCAGCAGGAGAAGTTACCCTTTCTGGTTTCCAAAAACTGGTGATATGGTGGGGATCTGCTGCTCAATACCAAAGAATCACAGAATATTCTGAGTTGGAAGGGACCACAATGTTCTAAATGTAGTAACCAAAAGAAAAACACATGGAAAGCTATTCCCCAGACTGCAGAAAGAAGGAGGATTATAGACACTTGATGTTGAAATGCATCAAAAAAGAAGCAGTTCATACTCTTTAAACACAAATCTGTATTTTCAAGTAGCAATACATTGTTTAAAAAGAAAATGTCAGGAACTGATGTGTTTCTAGTATTCAGGAAATAAGTGGAGGGGTACTTTGGAACCAAAGCAGTTAAATGTCTACATCTCATCCATTAGGAGTGATCAATAAAGGAAGTACAAGAAAGTTGTGAATAAGCTTCCTTAAGACCTACCAGTTCAACCCACCCACACTGAGTACACATCAATTTCATGTAATTGCCTGATCCTGTAAACTAACAAGGGCCAAGAAAAAACGAAAGCATCAGCAACTCCCTGCTCTGCTGACAAAGGACCAAAACATGTTTCACAGTGCCTTGCCAAATGAAAACCAACTTTCACACTAGTTAAACACTATGCATTAAATCATGTATCAAATAATTACATCATTTGCTTAAATCTGTCCCTGGCCTCCTCTATAGAGATATTACAATTCAGATAAAACATGACTGTCCAGTAATTATTGATTGAGCAGATATTCAATGTAAAGACTCAATCTCAGCAGCAATTCTCAAACTTGAGTTTCCTGTAGCTGTACCACTAGGAGAGTCAGCATGAGACATTACTGCAGCAGTTATTTAACATGACATAATCTGCTTCTTCGCCCTCCAAGAAAGCTATTAATTGCATGTATTTAAGCATTAGTCCAATTCTGTTACTGTCTTTGAGTTGACTTTCAAGAGTGTACACATCTGTGGTTCAGTCTTCTAGGGTGCTTAGCACTCTTGCTGCTTGGGCAGGCCACAGGAGGGAGATCCTGTCAGGAAACGAGGCCAAAAAGATCTCAACAAAACTGGTCCATTAATAAAAGTTGTTCCTAAATCAACATCTGGATTGCTTCAGAAAAATCAGACAGCGTGCCACCTAAATGATCTCAAAAGATTTATTTATAAAGTCCTGACAAGCTGGAGTTATTTTACTTATTTCTGATATTCAGCATAAGTGCTCCATCTCAAAGAAGCTCTGTAATTCTTAAAATTAGCTTTTTATAGAACTCTAAATCAATCTCTTCCCTTTGTGCTACTTAACTCCCTTGATCCTCTTTGGTCCTGACCCAAGAAGTCAAACTCCAAGCACAGGAGCTGTGAAGAGCAGGACAGTGGAGGTATGATACTTATTAATGCCTTATTGGACTGGAACATTTCTTAGCCATGACATCTACATTTGTAGATATGTACATTTTTAAATCAGTCCTTTGAAAGCTCTCCTAGATTGTGACCCCTCTTTTCTGTGGTAGTCTGAACTCTTCCTCCCCTAAACATGTTTGGCAGGCAGTCTGACCACCACTTCTGTAGAGTGCCCCAAGGAGCTCCCAGCTTCCTCATCCACAGCACCCCTGCTCTGGTCCACACACATCTCTCCCACCAGACAGGACCTCAGTATCCCATACCCGCTCCAAAAGCTGCTTGCCACACACAATTCCAGCTCACCCAGGCCTGGCCCCTCTGGCCTTTCATTAAGGCTCCCCTTCACTGTCTCATTCCCTATCCTGCCCATAGCCCTAAGCACAGCAGCACCAATCTTGTGAAGGTGCAAGATGAGCTGAGATCTGCAGGCAGGAGAGCTCTGCAGGGTAGAAATGCAGACAGTTAGCACTGGTGCAGCCAGCCAAGTGTTGCTGCCAGCAAAGGGGAAGATGCTGCTTTAGGGCTCTGAGCCTTTAAACCAGCCCACAGCAGACCGTGGTATTTGCCATAGCACCTCGCACACTCGTCCCTCACCTCTGGGAAACACTGCAGACTCCCTGCTTCAAAACCTGAAAACATTAATCCTGTTTTCTTAATTATACCCTCACAGTCTCCCTCATTTCTTTTCCAAGGCTTTCAGTGAGAACATTCCAATGCATCCAGAGTTTCTCCAATATGGTATTCAAATGCAAAAAAAAACTACACATGCAGTTGAGCTTTGGAAGTTCTTGCTAGGAATGCAAACATTACATTGGCTTCACTGTCATTATACCACAGCTAGAAGGCAGAACTGTTAAAAATTCCCACCTCTCAGCATTTTTACTTTCTAATTTGGTATGTAAAACCAATTTTTTTAGTTGAGCTCCCATCGTCCCCAATGAGACTTGTCCTGCATTCTTTACAGCATCACTGCAATTTTTTTCCTTCGATGTTTCCAATATTTCCTGAGCATTTCATGGGTTTTATTACTGCATATAACTTCTCATAGTTTGTGTTAAAACATCCATGCTCATGTCATATCCATGCCATCTTCTTAATAACTAAAGATCAGAATGTAAAAGTAAAAATAATAAAAATTTGAGAGCATGGTGTGTACTTTCTCTTTGTCCTCACCATGCATGCAGCTGCAGTTTCTCACTCACTTTCAAAAGAGACAGCTGAAAATACCCAGCATGTGATGCCTGTTCAACTAGAGCAAAGAACAGCAACCAAGCTCTTCCATTTATTCTTATTTTGAAAGAAAAGGTGACTCATCTGGTCCAAACCTACTGTAACAGACCACGTTAATGCCTGAGGACCGTCACAGAACAGAGCATCCAAGGACCAGAGAGAAAAAAGGAGTGAGAAACAGAAGAAAAATTTGATTTCTCTCCAAAGTCATTCCCATTATTTGCTTTTTTTTCCTATGACTTCTTGAGCTGAGGCTACAAAACAGCACTCCCATCCGAACCACTTGTCATGGTTTCATCAGCCAATGAAAGTTTACTTTCAAATTCAAACTGGACAATATCAAAATAGGTGCTACATTTGGTTTACTAATTTTGTTACCATTATTTCTAGAGCAATCTCATTTCTGGAATGAGAAAAGAAGACATTGCTTTAGCAGAAAACATGTAACAATAAAATGCTGATTAGAGAAAGACTGCTTAGTCTTAATGGAGACAGAAACAATTATAGAAGCATGCTCTATTATAAACTGTAATTATGCTGCTGCTTAAAAACAAGAAATAACAATATTTCAAAATGAAATATGTACTATACTAGAATAATTGTGAAAGTAATGTTTTCCCCAACCTAAAAGAATAGATTGGATAAGCAATCCACTCAAAGGATTGGTGGAAATCAAGTAATGAAACATGTCTGAGCATAAATTGGCAGGAGAGACATAAGAAACTTGCTTATTGAAACTGAACAGGAGTTAAAAGGGATTCCTTTCAGCTTGACTACCAAATGAAAAGCACACATATAAAAAACACTGTAAGATAAAATCATGTAGCCTGACAAATTTGGAATTTTCAAAGAAAGTCAAATTTTTCATTACAAGAACCTCTGCAGCAGGCTTAAACAACCTCTGCTGACAACAACCTATTTTAAGCAAGAATAACTATTTTTTTTCACCTCACACATGGAGGAAGTGCTAACACTCACCTATGCACATTTTGATGCACAAAATGCCTACTCAGTTTAAATATCGTGTCTTTATGTATGGGAACAATTCAGGTGGTCAGGTTTTGCTCCCAGTGAATTTTTTTGCTCCCAGTGAATTTTTTTCTCACTCAGATTGAAGCTTGTCTCAATACTCAAAACATGCATGTCAAAGATTCATTTGTACTCTGGCATGCCACACTGGAGGCAGACTCACTATGAACATAAAATATCTTAAGGCAGAAGGGCACCTGCTTTTCACGCTGCCTTCATTTCCCTTAGTATTAAAACCAGCCTAAGACCCTGGACATAACAGCAATAAACAGAAGTAGTTTTCCAGAGATCAAAGGACAAGCAACAATTATTATTTTCTCTCTTTTGATCACTGACCTAAAACTAATGTATTTTGGGGGAAAAAATAAAGCATATTGAGTAATTCCGTGATCAATTAAATGTATGTTCAACAATCGTTTAGAGATTATCTGAGCAGTCAGCCTCTCAAAACTACTAGAGTTAGATTAATGTTGTAGACCACTTGAAAGCTGGCACTCTAATTCTTCTTACAGCATAAACATTCATTTCCTATCCTGTTAATATGTGATTGATGCTGAACTCTAAATAAATTCTCCACCATATTATTAAATTAATATTTTCTACAGTTTAGAAATAGATTATTTAAACTGTGATGCTTCTTTTTCATGAATGCTTGCTATGGAAATACTTGTTTATTATTCCTTGAGACATAATATCAACCTCTTTGTATTTCTGAATGAGCAAATGGCTGAATGCCACTAATGCAAGCATTACACTCCACGCAGGTGGTTCAGTCATTGCCTTGTGTTTAATCATTAATGCATTAGAGCAGCAGGCTGTGCCCAGCATGGTCAGGTGAATGCATGTTGCTCAGAGAATGCTGAATTACTGCAGCACTGCAGTAGCTGAGAACTGACGGGCACAGAACCACTGAGGCTGGAAGGCACTTCTGGGATGCCCACGGTAAGCCCACAGCAGGTTGCCCACCTCCACTCTCCTCCAGGGATGGAGACTCCACAACTGCACTGAGCAATCTGCTCCAGTGTTAAATCATCCTCACATTGAAAGAAGGTTTTCTTACATTCAGGTGGTGTTTTCTGTGTTTCAGTTTGTGCTGAGATGGTGAAAGTGAATGCACAAGGCATAGGTAAGGAAGATAGGTAATACTTTAAAAAAAATCCAAATACATACACAAAAAGTTGGTGTGTAAAAGAAAGTTATGATCCTCTTCTCTACTAAAACCCTCTCCTAAGCTTTTAAAACATTTCTAGAAAACGAATTATGTTGAGCTGATTGTCTTGAATACTTGTATGTAAGGACCCATGCATTATAGCTGTTATATGTTAAGAGCAGCAGCAGCTCGTTGCAAGTGCTATGACAAAGGCACATCTTCATGAACAGGAACCCAATGAAATTTCATTTTTAGGAACATGAAAAAATTTTCAATCATTCATAACCACAGGTATGGGGTAAGATGCTATTAAAACAAGTGTAATTGTTAAGCAGTATTCTTTCCTTGCAGATACACCATTTTTCTTCCTCACAAATATTCCTAGATCTGGGGGATATCTTCTTAGTACCAGAATTAAATACTCCTATGTCTGTGTTAACATCTCAGGAAATCCAGCTGGGTGGTGGGCATTGGCCAAGATCCTGGTTAACCTTCTTGAAATTTGAAAAATCTTTCATATGAACAAATTGAGCAATGTTGCCATTATTTACTTTCAATCTGGACCTGGTGCCTAATACAGACAAGCTACAAAGGTCATGGCCCACTGGCAAAGGTATCTTTTTAAGGCAGATAACTGCTTTTGAAACAGTGAAACAACAGCTTTTTGAATAACAGAGCAATGAGATGCCTACATATAGTATAGTCTTGAGTTTGTGTTTGTAATTCCAGAAAAAATAAGTATTAGCAAGCTGCCACCCTAGAATACTCATAAAGGTTACAGAGCAGACAGGAGAATCCAGATTCACTCATGTACGTCATTATCCTCGTATTTCACAATATAAATAAAATACACTAGAGATAAGAAAGGCAAGTGAATAGCACTGTATTCTCCACATGCCAAGGATCCAGGGCTCTGGCCCTCAACATACCCATGGCTTGTGCTAACATCTGTGTATTAGCAAGTGCCAACTCAAGAGGCCAGCACAACTTTCAAGCCTGTCTATGTCTACAGACCCAGACTGAAGACCCAGCACCTTCACAAGACCTACAAGTCAGGGTACACTCATAATAGAGAGTCCAACTCAGATTCTTATGTGGAGGCCTCGACCAAGTGGCAGAAGACCCAGCTCCTGAGACAAAACTCCAGCATCCTCCTCAACAGGTCAGTATTAATCAACATGCTGCTCCCTTGCAGTATTTATTGTCTGGCAGTTTATAGCAGCAAAAATTCAAGAACAGGGAATAAGAAGAAAGGAGAAACTGACCAAGGCACTTAATTTAAGCATGCAACACACTAACTGGGTTTTGAACTTCCTAGCCAGGCATTATCTACGGTTCATGTTGTGGTTTTTTTCCTGAAGAGCATATTATTATAATTTTTTGCTAAATAGCTCCACAGTGACACACGCTCCTGTTTTATCTCAAGGTCACGGCCAGCGCAGACGGCGCAGCTGCAGCGGCTCACGGCAGCACTGACAGGTAGCAAAGGGCCCGTCACACCCGGAGCGTCCCCGCGGGAGGGGACACGGGACACGGCGCGCACCCGCGGGGCGCGGACACGGCTCGACGCCGCACCGAGCTCTCCCCCGCCAGCCGCCACGATTATAAACATGACGCGGTTTGCTGGACCACTGAAGAAAATGAATCCGTTTCAAAGAAGTTATTAAGTGAAAGTAACGATACGCCCCGGCACAGCCGGGCTAACGGAGCCCAAAGGGGAAGGCTGGTGGCCGCGCACGGCCGTGCTCTCTGACGAGCCGTGCGGAGGGACCTGTCCCCGTCCCCCGGGGCCGGGCTCCGCACGGCACCGCGGCCGCCCCCGGCCTGCCGCAGCCCCCTCCCCGCGGCGCCGCGGCCCCGTCCCGAGGGGTCACCCCGGGCACCGAGGCCGCGGGAGCCCGGCGCCGCCGCCGCCCTCACCCCGCGGCTCGGAGCGCGGCGCCCGGCACGGCCCCGGCGTCCCGCCCGCCCCCGCCCCTCACCGGCCAGCTGAGTCACGAAGGCCTCGGCCACCAGCGACATGTCGCGGAGGGCGGGCGGGCCGAGGGCACGCACAGGAACTGGGCGCCGCGCCGCCGGCGGGGCAACGACTGCATCCGGGGCCGGGGCGGGGCCCGCGGCTCCCCCGCCCGCGGGGCGCAGCGCCGGGGCCTGCCAGCGCGGAGCCGTGCCTGCGGGAGCGGGCAGGGGTGCTCCTAGGGGAATGTCCGAGCACCCCGGCCTGCGAGCGACGGTCACTTCCCTCTGTTAGCCCAGCCTGAGGGCAAAACCCCGGGAGCTCCCGGCGGGGCACTGCCTGCTCAGCCTCTGCCCCCTTAGCTTGGAAATAGGGCACAAGGGAACGGAGCTCCCAAATGCTTCCCGGAGCGTCTCGGGACAGTAGGTTAGAACTAAAGAACATAGTTCCCTTTTCTTCGTCCCAGGTTGGGAGTCTTAATTCCAGAAGACAAACGCTGCTTTTTGGAATGTACGCCTTGCCTTTAAGCAACCATAAATTTCTTGGTCTTAATTCTATAATATAAAGACTACTTGAGTGTTGGAAAATGCTATAAAATTATATACTCAGTATGTTGATTGCAGAGAAAATAAAGGATATGTGAATTACTGGTTTCATTATCTTGCAGTCCCTCTTGATCCTCATTCCTTTAGCCACACTTCAATAAGAATTAGAATATCTCATTTTATCAAGTATGATTTTACTGTGATGGACAGATAGCAAAACATTTCAGTCTTGTAAAATCTTTAATATTTTATGTACAGAGGACATGGGACATAAAGATGTATTAATGTTTGTAAAGCATGTGAAACTCCCCTGGTAACACTTACTGTTTAATCATTCTTCATATGAATATATTGAATATATTCTTCACATGATAGTGGAAGCATGCTATTAGAGCAGTAGCAAAAGCAGAAGAGCCAGTAGATACATTGGAACAATGGACTGAGGACTTAAAACAGTGAAGTTTAAGAGAACTGATTATTTTTAAATGCTGATGAAAGCTCCGTTTCTAATTACAGCTGTAAGTTGAATAGCATTGAAATTACAGAAACTCTGAGCAGTCTTGAGAAGCTGAGTGCTTTGCATTAAGAGATTGCGAGAGTCAAAATTAAGCTGGTTTGTGCTGTTTGAGTCCTTTCATCATCAGCAGTCCTTAGAAGACTAAAAACACAAGCCATGGGGCAAAAGGCCGAGCTTGAACTAGGGATAAGCTAGGCCAAATCCATATATTAGCAGCCAATTAAAAAATAATGTTTCTTTGAAGAGCTCAGTTTGATATAAAGATGTCATCTGCAGAAATGGAGGCGAATGATGCAAAATAAATCAGGGTACAAAAACCAGAAAGTAATCTAGCAAGTATGAACAAATAAATACTGTTTTAGCAGAGTACATTTCAGGAAATCCTCCAGGGAGATCTCCAGGGACAATAGATGGGGGCAATGAAACTGACTGCTTCCCCACCTTCAACTTTATTCAACATACCTCTCTCCTCCAGCTTTTCAAGGAAATGCATCAGTCTCGTGAGCCTGGCTTCCTGCGGGATCTGCGTATGAGTTGTTTCTTCAGATGGCCTCACCATTAACAAACTTCTTTCTGGTAATTTTTGCTCCATGTCATGGAAAGCTCCCTCGCTTCCATAGATTTCAAAGGCTTCACAGCAGATCTCAAGGTGCTGGTCCCTCTGATTTCAGTGCACAGAAGGATGCGCTTTCAGCTGGGTTTTCAAGGGAAACTAAAAGCAGAATTACACTGTCCCTTGGGCTTCACATTTCTGAAGGTCAGCCCTCAATGAGGGGCGCTCACACAGGTGCACCAAAAAGATGGAGTTCAGTTTTCTTGTAGCCCATCTCTCCACTGGGCTGCCTTTACCCTGTAAGGTGTTAGTTGCTAGGGTTAAACTGACTGCAGGTGAAACAGGACTAGGACACATATACACATATTGCATTTTAAATAGTATGGAACTTGAATAGGATTAATATTCTGCCTAGGAAAAAGCAACTGTTCTTATTAGTTCCCTTAATATTATTTAGACAATTTTTAACATCTCTTTTTCTCTGTTAATATTTTACAAAATGTATGGCTAATAATAGTACATACCTTTATCTGCTGAATGAGTTTTTTGCAGATACAGTTGTTAGGAATACTTTACAAAAGGAATTGTGAGATGACAACAAATGACTTTTGGTCTTGTGCATTTTTTGAAAGCTGTTTGCTTTGTAGCACTATTGTTGGCCATTCAAATTACAGTCTAGCTAGCCATGTGGATGACAGTAGATAAGATTAAACAAATCACCAGAAAATGAAGGCATTTAAATTAGTTTCTCCAAAACTTAGAATGCTGCTAGGCATCACGTGCTGTTCTGAAGCTCATGAAGCACATTATGCACTAAGTCCAGTTTAAGGTGGATACAAGAGTATTGTATCAGCCCGACACTGGTTGCAAATATTCCTCTTCAGAGAACTGTTGAGGCAGAGAACACTGCACAGTTGATCTGTGTTGCAGTATAACTTTTCTTCATCCCAAGACAGCAAGCTCGGGCCACGTGCTGCTCAGCAGACCTCATCAGAGCACTTTCTCAGTGTACAACGGGGGACGTCTGCCCAAAACACTGCTCTGCATTTCCACGGAGCAGGTCTCTAACAAGTCAGGCCTTTCCAAGACACAGGAGGAATGCTGACAGCCACAGATTCAATTAGCAATGGTTCTGTCAAAGAGAACTGTGCAGAAATTTTGTGCATGGGGGAAGTGTCTGAAGACTACTTGTGTGGTACAGCTGGAGTTTTGAGTAAAGGCCAAGTAGAGAGACACGGGGAGAAAAAAACAGCACTGAACTGCCTTCTCCTTGCCTGGCCCACAGTCAGGCTGCCCCTCTGGTGGAACTTAGGGCATCCTGGGGGCTGCTCAGCATTATAGTGCCTGTCAGTGTCTTTAAAGAGCTTTTATGGCTGCTGGAAATCTCTACAATGAAGGAAGACTTGAGTAAGTCCTTCCCTGCCAACATATCCAGTGCCAGGCAGCAGCAGGAGGGTGTTTTTAGCATGACTTCATGCCAGAGGTTCTCTGTACACTAAACAGTCTGGCAAGGTACACAAACCAACAGAAACAGATGAATCTGGACTAGCATGATCAAATAGATCAAATAGGGCATTTGGTATACTTTTAAGGCAAGTGCTTGCCTATCAGCCATTCCATGCAATCCACTGTTCCGTATGAGGAATGATGCCAAAACTACTCAAGCATGAGCCAAGCTGCAAGTTTTTCAGTTACACACACAATCTTGCGAGTTTACTAAGGAGATACCACTATATGGAACCTGAATTCAAAATTGAGGCCAAACTCAACTCTGTAGCTCCAGTGCACTTCCTTGGGAAGTTGGTGTAAATGTTTTATGGTAGTGTCCCTGATGGAGTAAGAAATAAAGTTGGGTTTATGAAAGTTCAGGTGTACCTTACAATCAGTTTTCATACTAATAAAATGAATTGCATGCTGCTGACAGTATTCTCTAATTTTCATAATCAGGTAGGCTCAAAAGGGTTTAATTGTTGCATAAAACAAGATAAGATATGATTTCTAGGAATATATGTCTATAAAAATGCAATAGTCAGAGTACTAACATTAATCACTTCACACTTAAGAAAGATACTGCATACTTAATTGACAAATGAAAAAACACTGATGCCTTTTCTAGCAACCTACATGAAGATAGAAAGGGTTTATTAGAGTTTTAAGAGATACAAGAGTAGCATTTCTGAAAGCAAACAGGGAATCACAGGCTGTATGAATGCCATTAGATTAATCATTTTCTTCTTTTCTCACCTCCTTTTCTGCATTCTTTTATTCAGTGGGGTGAATTTTCAGGGGTGCCAGGCCTACTTTAGCAATCTGTCATCCCTGCAGCTGCACTGAGCGGACATCAAAGCAGCTGTGCAGAAACCCAAACTTCGCTATTTTATTCACTGAAGGTGTTACCAGCCCCCAGGCTCTTGCATATCCCTGTCATTCCCAGCAGCTGCTGAGGAAGCTTGCTCTGTGCTCTGAAATAGCTAAAATCTTGAAGTCAGACCTTGATCTTCCCAGCTTTACCTGAGCTTTCCCAGAGGAGCTCTGCAGGTGGGCAGGGCACAGCCTCTACAGCCCATCCCAGTGCTCTCAGCCCAGGGCATCAGGCACTTCCACAGGGACAGGGACATCAGCTCATAAGTCAGATTCTAAGTAAGGAGGAGCCATGGCTAGGCAAAGAGGGCAATGCCCCAGGCTGAGCTTTGAATAGATCCACTGGGTCACTGGAGGGGAGGCTGTTCCAGCTGGGGCCCAGGACCATGACAGTGTCTCAGCTGCCCATGGAGCGTATTTCTCCATGCAAGTGGTGGATTTAGAGCAACAGGTTTCACACAGGTTATGCTTTACAGGATCGGGATTTGACTTTTAAACAAAATCTCAGATCAGAGGGACCTGCAAGCAGGAGCTTCCAGAAGGGAGACAACAGGTTTGTCCTGGTTTCCCTGCCTGTGCTAGTGCACAGTCCATTACTCTTCCTGCCAAAGTCTGCCTTTGGTTTCCTTGGATCCAGCCTGTGTTAACAGGCTGCTTCCATACTTGTCTATCATTTTCTATCTTTTTTTTAATCCCTAGTTGACCAGACACCAACAAGTCTTTTTTTTTTTTTTTTTTTTTTTTTTAATCATGGCTCTGGACTGCACTGTAAAAATGACACAAATTGTCAAAGCAGCAATCATGACTCCAGCTTGCAGTAGCAATGTCTGTAAAGGTTCATCCTGATATTTGTGTAGCTCATACTGTAACAAAATCCAGATCCATCTTGTTAATGAAAATAAGAATAATGATTCACAGTTTGACTGTAGGCACTGGTTAGGCAAGTCTTCTCAAACTCTACAGATGTTATCAGGAAAATTAAGGAGCTGAAATTGAATTCAATTTCTGGACAAGCATGGTAAATACTGAGGAGGTTTATTAATTCATCAAAGCTCCTTGTGAGAGGGTCTAAACCCTTTTCTGGAGGCCAGCATAGAAAGAAACTACTTTCTTCTTCTTCCTGTAGAAATGATCAAAACTGCCTACCCTGCATGGAGGGAAGAGTCAGCTATAGTGAAATATTCATCTGCAACACACTGTTAAGAGGGACGTGCTGTGAATTATTGTAGAGCTGGGCAGAAAATGGTTACCTTGTCCCAAAAGATTTTTGAGATTAGAAATGTGTTGCTATTCCACACCAAGATAAAACCAAAACCCTTTGAATGATCCAAGAAAGGGAGAGGGAGCAAGACCAGCCTACAAAACCCTCTCATCCGTCATATGTGTGGAGCTCTTGGAACACCTGAGAAGAAAGTTTGGTAGAGAATTCATCAGATCCAAGCCAGCCCATCCAACCTCCACACCCCTGGGGAGTGCTTTAGGGAGACCAACATGCAGGAGCAGGGACGTGAGCCTTGCTGACCTTGAGTGAATGCCATCTCTGCTGAGCCAGGATGGGGCTTAGGTCTTGGCTTTTCATGCTGTTCATTTCACTTCAGCAAAAGAGTTGTGACTGGTTCTGCCTGATTACTTCATCCTCGTAGAAGCAACCCATTGTTTATCAGGCCTTTTCCATTATTACAGCTAAATACTGCAGAGCTGAATGATCTTTTATAAAATTTTAACCTTTAGATTGGAAATCTCCTCTTTTAAAAAGCTTACATGGAAATGACTTTATTTTCTGAATCATTTCCCCCATGTATCTCATAAATAAGAAGTTTTCTCTAGTGGGGATTTTTGGGTTTTTTTCCCAACACCTCCAGTTTAGACACATAGCTTGATCATCAGAGTGCCATTCTATATTTTTAAGGAAGGCTGAGAACTGGTTCAGTAGATACAACATAGCAGAAACTTCAGAAGTTGAATCTATTCCATCTAAAAATCATTGTCTTGTTCCATAAAAGGAACAAGAAAAGCTTAGCCATATCTTCATTACAGCTGTAGAACTTCATACTTGACATAGTTTCTCCCCAGGGTACAACTGTGGTAAGGAAAAAAAAATGCTGACTGAAATAACTTGGATGTCTATACATTAAAAACACATGGTCTTTCTGGTTGTAGGTATGAGATGGAGAGGCTGGGTACCTCCTGAGATTTGTGAGAAGATGTGGCAGATCAGATTGATCCTTTTCCTGGCACCAGGAGAAGGATGTGAGAAAAGCACCAGGTGTTTTCTTTGGTCTTTCTAGAGACAGAGCAAGCAGAAATAAAAAGTTGTGCAGCAATGATTTCAGAACATTTTGCAAATAAGATGCACTTTTTATCTTTCTGAGCACTGGGACATGGAAAAGGAATGCCTGGTTGAGAAATATTTTGAGTCACATGAGCAATATTCAGTTTACATAAATGTGCAGGGAGCACAGGCTAGCTAAATTTCAGCTTAATCCAGCTGAATTCCAGCCTAGTCCAGCTAACAGCCATGTGTATGCATGATGTTCCAAATCCCTTACTTCCTCTCAATTCCCTGGAGGCTGGAAAAGTTACAAGAGTAACATTGCTAGGATCTGAAACCCTCTTAGTCAGATGTTTAGAACTAAATGTGTTCAGTTAAAGTAATGCTGGTATAGAAGACTTACAGTGATGAGTCAGATCAGGCTAGTCTGCCTGAACTATCAGCAGAGTTGGATGCAAAGAGGACCAATGCAGAACAAGCCCTGAGACTAACAAATCCAGCAAATGTGAGTGATTTGTGACACTGCTTGTACATCATGTGGCCACTGGTGAGGCTCAGGCTGCAGCTGATGAAGACCTCAGGACACAAACTGCAGGATGGCAGTGACCGCAGGTCTGGGTGTCTCTGTCTGGATGTGACTGATGCCAACAACATCTAGATATGCCATGATACCATCATCTTTTTATTAAATACAATGAAATTCAAATTTAGGAAATTTTTGTTCAGAAAAACAGGCCAAAGCCATGTTCTTCCAATTCTTGAAAGCATGACTGTCTGCCTCTGGGATGGGTGAGCTCTGCTGCAGGCCTTAGATCACTGGTGATGTACACAACAGCATCACAGATGAATGGCACTGACAACCTGCAGACAGGATGTAAAGTTTTTATTCTTGTTTGGGTGTATCTTTTTTTTTTTTCTTTCAAATTTATTCTTACACCAGATTTGCGAGAGCTATTTTCTTGTATAACTCTTGATGCAACAATTCGCACATGTAAAGTCCCAAATCGGATTAACAAATCTATTTGATTTAGTACTACATTTGAAAAGCAACCAGAAGCACCAGGTGGTCTGTTTCTTAAGTGAGATGTGACATTAAGAGTGTTCAGCCAGTCCTGTCCTATTTTTTGGAACTTTCTGCCTGGTCACATTGAAATTAAAGTCACAGTTCTCACAGTGCTGGTTACAATTACAAAATTTTACAAAATCTTTGGTCTGTTAGAAGATGTCACCCTGTTACATGCACTGTTGGGGGGCTGGTCTCTCCAGTATGAGAAAATGTGGTTGATAGCTCATTGGTACATATTACACATTTCCTCAGCTGGATTTCTAAAGGGAAAGATAGATTATTTTATTGATAGGCTTTTAACACTGTTTGATAATTATCATTGAATTTGATACACTTGGATGTTGAAGAAAATGTCACTCCACATAAACGGTGTAATTTATAAATCTATAAATGTCTGTGTATTAAAAATAATTATACAAATATCTATGCTTAAGATGTGGATCAAATACTAGAGGTTGCCAGGATTAGAAACTGTTTCCATTATCTGAACAGTAACTGGGCAAAATCAGATCTGAGTAGTCATTAAAAAATTTAGTGATATTTTTATCTGTTTTCAAATACCACTCTAAACTTTATAGTGTTTAATCTAGCTTACTTGTTAAATGAACATAAAAAGAGGCATTAGGAATGTAGATTTAGTGTAGCACACCCGTTAAGATGAAGACTAATGGCAGGAAAGCCTTAGCTCTCAGATTCTCCTGCTATGCTAATGTCACCAGAATCAGATTACCGGGTTACAGGTGTTTTTCATTGGCTGTATGGGCAGAAGGAACGGTTCTTTTTGCCCCACAGAAGCAGGTCTCTGATCCACTGAATTCACACATGGGTGGCATTTTATGCTCACCCACAGCAGCGTGGATTGATGCTGTGCTAAGGTCTTTGTTCTCTGTGTAAGGGCTCAAGCACCCTGGTTAGTGTGTCCCGCACACTGGTCGTGTCGGGGTCTCACTCTAAGGTCAGGGCCATGGGCCAGACTGATTGGGTTAGACCTGCTGAACACTTGCATAAGGCACAATACACCATCCCAGTTTAAAATGCCACATTTTTCAGAATAAAATGAATTTTTTTTGAGTTATTATTTGCAACGCTATGCTTTCTGGTGAAGCATAGTAAAAAAGATCTCTTTTCCAGGTGGTGGGAAGTCTGCTAGGCTAGTAGAAAAGAAACTGACTGGATTTGTTCCTGTGTTTGTTTGTTTACTTAAACTAGTGGTTTTCAATCTGCTAATCACCAGTGGTTGTTGTCTTTTGAAGAAACAAAAACACAAGAGTACCAAAATTGTTTCTAAAAAGCTCTTTTGTGGACCAGTGGTCTAAATTTTTTCAGTATAAAGGAAGCCTTGTCCAGTTCACAAAAAGTTCTCAGGACTGTATCTCCAGCAGAGATTTTAACACTCTATGTAAGAGTAAATTGGCTTAAACAGCCAAGGAAGATTTACAGCTGAGGGTTTCTTTGTTCACCTGGCTGATGATCAAGAACAGCAAAAGACTTCCAGATAAACCTAAACTACAGTAAGACATTGGCTCTGTGAAGCATCTTTTCCCTATATATTTCCCAGAATTATTTGGGGGCATTTAGAGATGTGGTTAAGCAGACGTGTGAGTAACAGATATTGTTATGATAGGGAGAAGAATGATTTGTCATTTGGTTCATCTTTCTTTATCAGGGTGACTTTCCTTTGCCAAAGACTCCTTAGTTCACTGACATTAGGAAAAGTTATAAGGAAACAATGGTTGAGATTGAGTGAATCACATAAACACATAGCTATATGTAGCCATATATTGCAAATAGAACAAAATGTGTGTCCCTTAAACTTCAGTCACCTCTTAATGATAGACTGGTAACAGCCATGTCTCATCTGTTTCTCTCAATGGTTTCTCTCCATTGCTATTTCTCTTCAGTCCTCAGGGATTTGCAAGCGTTCTTGGGGGTTCCTTGGCACTTAGGTTAACAGAGTGGTGCAGGACAAATCATAAGTATGATTTCTTAGCTGCTAGAGACAAATTCTTGGAACTCCAAGGAGGTGTTTGCAACTTGCAATTTTGTCTGCCAAGATTTTTCTTAGAAGAAATAATAGTCTGTTCTCCTCTATCCTCTCTAATAATAGTCTCTCTCCTGATAGCAATCTGTACCATTATTTGCATAAACCACAGTGCCAGGTTGTACCAATAAATAGTGGAGAGGGACACTTTCAAAAGGAGATTAAAATGTGGGGGGTGGGTTGTGTATTTTTGTCTTCTAGCTTAGAAAAAGCTTAGAAAGCTTTTCTAGCTTTCTGCTGGCTACTTGCATGGTCAAAATCAACCTGGATATGCAGCTTACAGCATAAAACAGTCGTTGGTTTGACCCTCAGCAAAGTGTTCCTGTGCTGTAATTCCAAGCAGTAACATACTAAATCTGGTTCTCTTGGGAAGACAGATACCCAGGCAAGCCTGGGTTCTTGCCTAAACTTGGTTTTCAAAGAGGTGAGTTCTTCTGTTATCATTTAGCTATCCAAAAGATATTAAATCTCTACATTCACATATACCACTTAGTAACAGTAATTTTACAACTTTTTTTTCTCTTGGAAGCCTTCCAAATCAATATTTTTGTTCTGTTTGAGGCAAAATGGGAACACATTAAAAATTACTTTGTTCATATCCCTTTGTAGCCTGGGGCCCTTTGAGCAACAGTCAGTAGGCAAAAATTAATATATGACTGAATGGTCTTTCTGTGGTTTCTAATGATGGCTGAGGTAAAAAAAAGGCCAGGAAATAGTAGTTTCATAATTTGTGAAAAATTATATGGTGGTGGGTATCTATTGAGTCCAGTCTGGAATATTTTGTTCCAATGGCAGTGAAAACTGCAGCTTGTGCTTTTACAACTAGCTGCCAAACCTAAAACTTGTTTCCAACTGCTAGGCTCAAATTGAGCATGTGTGAGACACAACTCTTGGAATTAAGTTTAAATGAGTGAATCTTAGACCTTATCTATCATTTATTTGTCTCGTGTGTGCACCCACGGATATCACAGGCATTTTTATTTAATTATTTAAGAATTGGCACGTGACTTGCCAATGACTGAGCTCCTTTCTTTGGGTAGCTTGCTGACAGAATAGTGCAAAGGAGCAATATCTAATCCGCATACAGCAAGAACTGTTTGTGAAGAGGAAGATCCTATTAAACTGGCCCTGTCACATGAGTGGAAATCACAATTAATATGAAGTACTGGTTCTTAAGACAGAATATAATTGTGCTCATACCACCAAATTCAGCCTGCCATAAGAGAGTCGTAAGGTTTCATCTTAATTTCAGAGTGAATCTCTGTGCATTCGGTCTGTGTCATTTTGATGGATACAGAACTGTGCACTGCTACAAGGCCAGGACATGTATTTATTTATTCAGGAAAATATCTGTCACAAAAACATTCATTGTAAAAGACTTAGTGTGCTCTAATGGTCTGATCCAGCACCACTGAAATCAATGAGAATCTTTCTTTGCATGTTGGTAGTGCACGAGTGTGCCAGCAGTACAGAAAGCATTCCTCTGGCCTGAAGTGCCAGGCACAAATGTCAAATCATTAGGAAAATAAAAGGCTGACAAACAAGCAACCCCATAGACATGCGACAAATTTAGAGGCAACTGAAAATACAGCTGTTTTCTAAAGTTTGTATGTGAAACATGTGTTCTGAGAAAAATGGGTTATTCCAGCTGTATGTCTATGCTCTTTTGTAGTATTAAAAAATACAAATGAAACAGTAGTAACAGAGTAGTTCATAAAAATGGACCTTAAAAACAACTGCAGAAAAGGGCTGATTAGTAGTGTACTTGCCTTTAAAATTCAACTTGCAAAACAAATTTGATTTATTCAAATTTTCATTAATTTTACCAGATTTTGTTTTATTCTGCTTTAAGTAGCACTTAAAAAAAAAAAAAAAAAGATGGCAGAAATATTATTTCCTGGTTTTTAATGAATGATCAGCCTGCAGTATAAACACTTGTTTGGTGTCATTACTTTAATGAAGAACTGCAAACCACACATTTTGGTTGCAGCTAGTTTCACACGAGTACTTCAGTCCTGGGAATTTTTAGGGCTATGCCATGAAGTGAAGCAGCCCAAGGGACATGAACCATAACTCTATGTACAGAACAAAAATGTGCCTGTGTGCATGCACAACCGTGAGCCTCTAGCAGTATTGTCCTTTGCCGGTACAGTCAGGATATGATGTGTGACAGCCCTTCTGTCTTGGGAAGTCCCTTCCTTTGGATGTTCACTGTGGGGAACATCCATCTCCTTGCCAAAGAGGCTCCTGGTCCTGTTTAGCCATGGACTTGTTGCCACAACATCATCATAACTTGCCTGCCCAGCTTTTGGGAGTAGTTTCCCAGGGTTCCCACCAACCTCTGCTGAAGCTTCCATCAGCAGTGGCTTCCCAGTCCCTCAGCAGAAATCTTCAGAAGAAAGCTTTAAGCAGAAGGGCACCTGGGGGGGTGGAAAGTATTACAGAGAGTAAGAATCTTCTTCATTGCAGACTTTTTGACTTGAGACATCCATCTTCATCTTCCCTCTGTGTTCGTTTTACCCAGCAAGCATCCAACAAAGACAAATAGTTGTTGGTGTCTGGGGCTGGCTTCTAGACAGGGACCCAGTGCATTCCACAGGTCTCCTTGAAGTCTGTCTTCCCCTAGTCCCATAATTGGGTTTTCACCCCAAAGTCCAACACTCAGCAGAAATCCAGGGCAGAAAGAGGCTTGTCCAAAATAAAAGCCCTGTCCACAAAAAAATAAAATCATCTTCACGTAAATCCAGATGTCATTCTTCTCCACATTGCTGTTTTGCTTTCCCACGCACAAATGGGAAAAAAGTCTAAGCTTGGTTCCTTTGTCCACTTTGATACTGTTATTTTATCTACGAGAACATTGCCAGTCTTTTTTGTGCAGGTATCCAAGCAAAAGACCCAGGAATCCTCTTGCCCTTTTGCCAGCATTAGTCTTTGGTGAAACCCAAGCATCTTTCTGAGCTTCAACAGGTCTTGAGGTTTTGCATGTGGTGAGATTTATTGTAAATAGATTTATAATGATGCAATTTTTTAACCATGAGATACAATGAAGACTGAGAGGGCTAAATGAACTGATTCTGGCCCTAGATGCTTTAAGAGGCTTTATATTGTCTACAGACATGTGAGGGGAGCTGGGAGTTAGCAGAGGGGCCACTGGCCAGTCCTGGGCTGCCCAGAGCCTCTGCAAGGGAAACCCAGCACCTCTGCAGTTTGAAAGGGAAGAGGTGCTCCTTTTAAGACTTTATTTCTTTTTAAATTTTACCTCACAGTTTTTTCTGTCAAAAACAGATTTTTGACTAAATCAGTCACATCAGGAAAAGAAATTGGAATGAATGAATGAATGAATGAATGAACAAATGAATGATGAGTAAATACAAGCAAAAACATCCTCTTTTTTGCAGCAATTTTGCAAAGGGCAGGGCAGAAGACAAGGACACTTCTTTCAAAAGGGGATCTTGGATTCATGCCATGACCATCCCTGACCCTTCCTGTAAGAGGAAGTTTCCCTGTTCTCCCGTGCTCTGCCTCGTCGGGGTTTCTCCCCTTCTGTACCAACTCTGCCTGAGCCCATGGATCTGTTTTTTTTAAATGCAAAACGGAGAACGGGTCGGGAGCACGGGACAGCCCCTCCAAGCACCCACCTCCGCCCGAACCCAGGGGAGCTGGCAGAGCCGGTCGCTGCCCTGCCTTGGGGGAGCGGCGCTCTCCGCTAACTCCTAGCTGCACCCCCCCGCTCGGTCCGACACCGAGCAGCGGCGCTCCGGGCCGGCGGTTTTCCCTGAATCCTCATAAATGAAACTGTACATAAAGTTGCAACAGAAAAAGCAGCGGAACTGCACAGCCGCGGTGCCGCGGGAAGACACACCCGGTGCCCCGCGGGCCGCAGCTTCCAGCCCGGCCCCGACATCCCCGCGGGCCCCTCCGTGCGGGCGGCGGAGCCTCAGGCGGGGCCGCCCGGGACAGCGGCGGGCGCGGCGGCGGGGGCGGCCAGCGCCTCCCGCTCCCGCTTCTTCTGCTTCATGCGGCGGTTCTGGAACCAGACCTTCACCTGGGCGTCGCGGAGGCGCAGCGAGCGGGCCACCTCGAGGCGGCGGGCCCGCGACAGGTAGCGGCTGAAGTGAAACTCCTTCTCCAGCTCCGTGAGCTGCCGGGTGCTGAAGCTGGTGCGTGCGGAGCAGGCGGGAGCTTCTCCCCCGCACGGCGCCGCACCGCCTGCAACGTCGAAAAACACCGCGCTTCAGCGGGGGCAAAGGCATGGGGTCGAGGCAGGAGAAGGGCAGAGGGGAGCCGGGATGGGAGCAGCCCCCGCCCGCTCCCCGCCGCCCCACTCACTTCTCCCGGGCGGGCTCCGCTTCGCTCGCATCCACTCGAAGGTACGGGGCGCCGCCGGGGCCGCCGCGGGAGCCGGGCAGCCGGGCGCGGGGGCGGCCCCGGGGCAGGGCGAGAGGTGCCGGAGCCCCCCGCCGCCCGCGCCGAGGCAGGGGCAGGGGCGCTCGGGGTCGGGCGGCGGCGAGCGGCCGATCCCGGGAAGGATGGACGTGGCGGAGCTCGGCGGTCCGGCTCCCCGGGACGGCCGGCAGCCGGGGCCCAGCGCCGCGGGGGCAGCGGCCGCGTACCCCAGCGCCTGCCGGGGGGGCGCGGAGCTGGCCGTGGTGCCCAGCGCCAGGAAGGCGTCGTCCCCTCGCTGGGGGTACGGGGCCTGCGGTACACCGCGGCACAGCCCCGGCGGAAAGGCGAGAGCAAAGTACCCCAGGTCCATGACCCACGGGGCAGCACCGCGCCCCGGCGGGGCAATATTGCCCTAATATAGGCCCTGGAGCGGGGCGGCCCGTCCCGCCCCGCGGCCAATGGGAGCCCGGAGGGGCGCCGCCAGCTCCCCTGCCCACGGCCCGCTGCCCCGGGCTGGCGCGGGGCTGCAGGAGGGCACCCCGGCCGCGCCGCACCGGGACTCCCCCGGGACAGGCCGCTCCACCGGGGCTCGACGGAGTCGCCGCACACTCGGGACGTTTACCGGGAGGTCAGAAGGTGAGTGAGCTGGCGCTTTCCCGCTATCCGAGCTCCCGTCCGGGCGCAGGTCTGCGCTCTCCCTTGCCCTGCAGCCGGCCAGACTGTGGGGACTCCCACGGGAGCCCACCCGGGCACACCCAGGTCTCCCCACCCGGAGGCTGGGGCGAGGGGCGGGATGCTACAGCACCTCATGGCACTTAATGGTCTCGTTCCATCAGATAAGTGCTCTGCTCTGCAGCCTCTCAAAAATGAATCTCCTCACCGTTAACAGGCTCACACCGTTAATGGACTTTTATTTTTCCCTTGGCGATTCGGCATTGTTTACTGAGTGTTTGCAGCTGGCAGGGAGCACCAAGTTGTTCTACCCAGCCAAATCGTCCAACTTTCTTGGTTTTCAATCCCCCAGAATGGCAGGAAACAGCAACAAGGTGAAGGAGGTGAAATCAGGACTCCCGACGTGATCATCTTTCCCTAAATGTCTCCAAGTGACACTTGACCATCCAGTCTGAGCCACGCTGATGTTTGATTCGGGTAATGATCGGTTTCATCCAGTGCCTCAGCTGATAACCACGTGTCAGTGCAGTTCAGAACAGCAGAAGGGTGTGCTGGGCCGAGTACACCTGGGCTTTGGTGACTTGGGACTGGACATGCAAGGAACACGAAGAAGGGCTACATCATGCTGCTTTGAATTAGACTTGTAACCTTCTAATTCTTTGTAGGTGAATGTGGAGTCAGCTGGGAAATGCAAGGGTTGTACGTTATTTAAAAATATCTTTTATTTCTAAATAAAAGCATGAAATTTATATGCCTTCATCCATCATCCAGTGCCTTCTACTCAACAGCTCAAGGAGCTAGCTCTACAAGCTCTTGGCAAAAGTGCCATTTGCTGTGGTCAGGAAGAGGCCAGAAATTTTGCAAGCATGATGCCAACCTCATGAAGGCAACCAGAATCCCCAGAGAAGGAAACATTCCTGTGGATTTCAGAGGGCCGGACCGGTGACAGGAAAAGGATATAATGGGGAGACATGATCAGCTCATTTCACTGACTCAGTACCTACTGTTTCCTATGGAGATTTGTGCTCTGCAGCTCAGCTCCACCATTATACCCAGCTGATTAATTCAGAGCAGATCTGTTGGGTTTTTCCTGCAGGGGCCCTGAGAGGACACATTGCTAGGATAGGCATGCGCATCCTGCAGAGGTACGGCAGCATTTCCCTGCACAGGGACCCAGATCAGTGACACAGCCTCCTATCAGCCCCACTTTCTCCCCAGCCAATATTGTTCATCCACTATAAACCAACTATTGCAGAGCAAAGGCTGGCTTTGTATGGGTAGTGTCTTAAGGGTGCCTGAACTGCATGTCTACAGACACAGCAGTCACTGAAATCTGAGTCCTGATGCTCGTTCTCCTGGCACAGACTTGTTCACTCTGATGAGCTGCCCTGATATTCTAATAATGGAGTATCACCTAAATTTCTATTTTCAGGGTGTGCGAGTATAAATTAGAAGAACAGTTTAAATCAAATACACTTTGTCAGGAAACATACATTTGGAGGAAGGGGTTAAATTCTGGATGATGCAACAAACTTTCTCAGCATTCCCATGGCAATCAGAGCAGTTTGGAAAATGTTATCTTCTGAAAAATCAGAAGCCTGGGAACACCAGGTTTTCTCTTTAGTAGAGAATGGCTGTCCATACAGCAGAGCATCTGTGCTCTTCAGTCTCCCCTGCTGTAAAAATTCCTGCCTGCAGTGAAGGAAAGAAAATTGGCTTCAGAACAGGGCTGGTGCCTTACTTGAGTCTTGTGTTTGCAGAATGCAACTGTTTTAATTACACCTAAGACTGTTCTAAATGCTAGAAAAGCTGTCTGTGTTCACACCAGCATATGATCTTTCCATTTACCCAGCTGGATGCTGTTACGAGTTTCCTATTCATTACCTGTTTGTTTTGGCAGGACTGTTCAAGGGTGACAAAAGCAGAAATCAGTGGCTAAATACAGGCAAAACATCTCTTCTTGATGCTCTGGCTTTAGAGGGAGGGCTTTTTCTACACGCAGAAATTTCAGTGTTCAGACTTAGAAAGTTAACTTCCAGTGATGAAGAATAGAGTGACTGAAGCTGTTTTTTAATGAGGAGTCTAATGGGAAAGAGGAAGGACTCGTTGGAAGCCAAAAGGAGGAAGAAGAAAAGTGGGGGGGAAAAGAATGTGAAGAGCATGATGCTGTCATAGACAATTTGAGAATGGCTGGGATGTTTAGGGATGCCTGTGTGAGTAGTCAGGTGATGGCGAGACAGGGGAGCTGCTGGGGCAAAAAGTTGTTACTTCTGTAACAACAATGCACCAGATGAGTCCTTGTGTCACCATGTTTCTAGAAGTATGTGAGCCTCTACAAAGCCTGAGAAAGCCGCTGTGGAACCAAGACATGACGTAGGAGAAAGTCCAGCCAAAAAGCCCTGAGTCCCGCTGGATGCAGACACCAGCCCCTGGCCTTAGGGAGGCTGCTTGAGCAGCGTGTGCTGAAGGCAATGGCAGCCCCGAGCCACAGACACTGCTTTGAGACTGGGACATGTGGCCTGTCTCCCTAGAACAGGAGCCCGCCCTCTGTGCTTGTCACAATAGCTGACACAAAGGAGGTCCAGCAGATCCCTCCCCAGCCCCCAGGTCTGGAAGGTGTGGTCCAGCATTACCTTGTCCTTACCCCACTGCCAGCTGGGCAAAGCTGGTTCTCACTGCTGAGTGGGGGTGTACATCCATGGTGTGGAGACAGCGAGGGTGTGGATGGGCATCCTGAGGGGGAGTAAGCAAACACTGGGTATTTAAGCAGTGGCCCTGTTAGCACAAACAAACCAGCAAAGGCTCCTATGAGAAAGGCTGTTACAGAAGGAGGGGAAGCTCTTGGGAGTTTATTTTGTAAAATGTGAATAAACCCAGGGATGAACAGAGACTCCAGGGCAGAGATGGGTAGTTGTTCTGGCACTCCAGCAGAGCCATCCTCAGCTCCTGCACTAGCACAGCCCTTTCAGGCAGTCACAACAACCCTTCAGGAAGGGGTGTTTTCCTCTGCCATCAAAGTTTCCCTGCCACAAGTTCCCCTTTTCCAGATGACCCCTGGGGCAGGAACCTCTGTTCTCCCAATATGTGAGATTAACGACAAAGATCCTCTGTATGTACACAGAGAAGAGGATAGTCCATCCCTTCTTCTGCAAAAATTAGCTCTGAGGAGTGATTCCACACTGGCCCCTTGCCATGTAAAGCCCTGTTTCCTGTCCCATGGCTGTGAATTTGGTGGGACAGAAATATTACACATACTGATAACCCAGAGGGGTCAAGGTAATCCATGCTGCTGTGTGCAAAGTGGGTGTCAGTGAGTTTGCAGCCAAGATTTCTGTCTTGTCTTGCTTTTCTTGCCCCCAAAGATCCTAAAATGTTTCTTAGAGGAAAGATTGAGGCTGTATACCTCATTCAGCATGAGATTGCCTACCGCTCCCAAAACTTCAGCTGTTGCAACAGAAATTGCATGTCAGCAAATAAAAAAATGAAGTATTCGAATCCTACCTTCATGAGTATTTTTACCCAGAAGACATCCATCCTGTCTAGTACAAATTCCTTGATGTTTTCACTCTGCTTTGTGCTTATTGTCATTGCAGCTGAGCCTTTCTGTAATTCATCCCAGAACATTCTGAAAGCTTCAGGATCCTGGGCTCCAAAAGGAGAGACAAAGACTCACCTGTGCTCCTGAGCAGCATCTGCAGAGGCTTAGGGATGTGCAGGCACAGATACCTCACTGAGTCCCATTTTGTATCTTAGCCTATGTGACCAAAGGGGTCTAGTCCTGCCCTACTCCATGGCTCTCAGGCTCTGGGACTGTATTCTGCTTCTGCTGGATGGGGTTACTGCTCAGGTCCCAGCTGCCTCAGGTCCAAGCAGCAGTAGGAGGACCCACTGTCGAGTAAAAAGTGTTCTTTGTGTGATTGTTGACCCTTAACAGAGCCAGCCCTCCCACTCCTCTGCAGCCCCACTCCAAGCAAGCACCACGGGGTACCCACTGCTGCCTCTCGCGTGGGAACAGAGACATTGCCCGTTCAGGGATTAACTTGCTATTCAATCCCTGGAAAGTGGCTGCAGCCAAGAGAGCTCTGGTCCAGCTTATCTTGCCCCTTTTAGAAGCAGAGGTATGTTGTTCATCAATGTGTAACATGACGTGACACCCAGCCAGCCACCACAGCCCTAACTGCCCTGGCAGCACCAGCCCCTTTGTGCTGCCCACCCAGCTCCAGCTTGTGTTCCCAGGCAGGTCTGCAGCAGAGCGCTGGACATCTGGGCCTGCCCACCGTGCAGCACACTGTGCCTTTGCCAGGCTGCCATTGTGTGTGGCCACTGGGCACGAACAGCAGGCTGGCATGTAGAAGGATGACATCACAACCTGCAGCTCCTTTCCCCTCTCCTCAGCTGACAGCTATCAGCATGGCACCCTCCCAGTGGTAGACCATCAGCCCCACCCCCTTTACCCTGTTTTTTCCTCTGGTGAAATAGTCCTTTTAGTGCCTGGACATCCCTGCAGGCTGTTTCAAAGGGCTTCCCATGAGGCTGGGGGGGTGCAGATGCCCCAGTGGTGGATCCTGCCTTCAGACTTTTTGCCATGGAGCCCAAAAGACCCAGCTGGTCCTCAAGAAAGTCAGGGGACTTCTAGTTTATGCTGCTGGGCTCCCTCTTTCTTAGTCAGCCTCCTCCGTGCATGCCCTTGCCTCCTAGGTGTGCAGCCAGCTGCATCCTCTTCATCTTTAGGCAAGGTTGCCTGCAGCCCCAGATGACCCTGGTGTGGTCTCATAGTGGAAGCCATGGGGGTGCCCCTGAGTCCTTCCCTGGCCTGCCCGTGGACCAGGGCTGGGAGCCTGCAGTGTCTGCTCAGGAAGTACTTGCTAATGGAGCAGAAGGCATTTGGCTTTGTTTTTCCAGCCAAACACAAGTGGCACCTCTGGAAGCCCCTGGCTGTGCCTGTTCCCCTGCCCTGGTGCTGCTAACCAGGCCATGCACAGTGGGACACTGATGGGCCCCCCTCAAAAAGAAATAGAATGCAAAGGGGTAGCTCAGCCCTGCACTGACTGCATGGAGATAACACAAAGCCTCAGCTCTTTTTTGCACTGGGGAAATTGCTGGAATGCCATTAAAAGGTGGATTACTGTAAAGGCCAAACCAGAAAGTGGAGACCCCACTGATCTAAACCGAATAACTTGTATGGCCTCTCTGAAGCTCTGTGCACCCCTGACATCTCTCAACCAGTGCTGTCAGCAGCTCCCTATCCCAAATATTGCAGCATTTAGAGAGCCTGGCTCACTGACCCTTTCATGGGTCTGGAGCAGATGGAGGGAGCAGGGAAGGAGAGGAAGGGGTGCTGTGCCTCCTATTTGTAAAGAAAGGCAAAGCTAAGATCAGCCCCAGGCCTGGCCTTGGCTGACTAGTTGTGTTTTAAATAGGTGACTCGAGTTCATCACATCAGATGGTGTTGCAAAGGAGCTGAGCTCCTGTTGAGTGTAAAAGGGGGCTGTTTATAATTTATGGGTTTTAAATGATGGGCCAAGAAAAAGTCTGGCTTGTGCCAAAGTGTATCTCTCCTCTGGATTGCTGATGCTTGTACAAACATTGTAAAAATGCCAGCAATCTTGCTAAAGTTACATTACTTCTAATAATTAGGTTATCATCATAGACTTCTATTGCTTTACAAAGAAGACGCCTCTGCCAGAGTCACAGAGAAGAAAGTGAGTTTATTTACAAGAAGATTCTCCCTCACGCAAGCTCCTCCTCCTCCCCCCAGAAACCATGTCTGCTGGCCCCTTCTTTCTGCAGCATGAAAATAATTCAGGGCACTGAGCCTCAGTAATGCCGTGTTTGTGGTCAGGGCTCCTCTGAACTCCCTTCCTTCCCCAGATCTCTAAACAGCCTCTTCTTTCTTACCAGATTTAATGAAAGACTAATAGTGTAAGTCGGGGCAGACACTGTTTGACTAACAGCCTACAGAGCACAAAGCAAAGGGGAAAAGGACACTGGGTGTCCTGCAGAATTGGTGGTGCCTTGCTGTTTCACAGATAGAAGCAGGTGGGTGATGCACAATATATTGTGTTTCAAGAACACACAAAAAACCTACATGAACAATTTTGTTTGTGGGCACATTGATTGCAGAAAGTTTTGGAGAGACAAACATATGTATACATTTATGGCATATTACAGAAATATAAATTACAAGTGGTGTCTAGCATTACTTTTTGTGTTGTTTGTATGTTTTATTTACTCCTGGGTGGTGCTTCTAAGAAACAATTTGTGTGAAAACTTCCATAGAATACAATTTTAGGGCTTAAAAGGGTTAAAATATGTCTCCAAACAAAGAGGTTTATTCTGTTCTGTTTTGTTTACAGATCTGTAACACATATATCCAAACTGGCTTGGTTAAAAGTGGAAGTCAACAAAAGATACACTTTTCACTGTAGCACAGCATTGCTGAAATCTCACAGAGGGGAAAACAAAACCCTAAGTAATATTTTTAATCATTAGTGCTCAGGTGAACATAAATACCAAATGGCAAGGAAGAAAGCAGGGATGGGAAAGAAAAGAAGAATAAATAAAAGAAAACTTTTCTGTAATGACCAGGATGGGAGGTGGCAAAATATTTCTCGCAATAGGAATGCCTGGTCTGTCATTAGAGGATGGAGTAGGAGCTGCAGTGTTTGTCAAACTGGAAAGCAATGCCTCAGACGCTTTGGTGGGGAATAGAGAAGTTTGGATTAATATTTAGCTTGACACTTTTAGAAAGAGACAAGAATAGTCTTCTCAGAGCGATATGTACTGTCAGGAAGAGACTTTAATCACAGCGTTTACAAAAGAAGTATCTCTGTAAATCCAGCGAGTTCAATACAGCCGTGTAACTAGAGAGGAGGAAACGCGAGGGTACACAGCATCGTTCCCTTTCTTTTTCCTATTTTTTTATCTTCTCGTGACTTCGTTTTTTTTCTTCCCCGTGTTAACTGTCCTGTTTGTGGCAGGGAGAGGTGGTGGTGCCCCCCTGCCGCGGTCAGGCCGGGTGGGACTGTCCTTGCCGGGCACCAGGGGAGGGAGCGCGGCGGCACCGCCCAGACACTGCCCGCACCCCGTCTCAGCGTCTCCCTTCGGCTGTGTGTATCTGATTGTCAATTTTCTTTCAAAGTTTATATTTTTGAAAAAAAAAAAAAAAAAAAAGAGGAAAAGCTCGGCCTTCCAAAGATGTCTAAAAATTGATTTATGGTTAGTATAAAGACAACAGTATAAAAATAACAAAGGAGGTGGCAGCTGCTGCGGGGATTGCTATGGAGACCCTAATGAAATTAGCACTATCAGAGGGTTTCTAATTTTTTTGCCTTCTAAGCTTCTAATTTCTTTTCTATTTTGGATAGCCAGAGTGTAAGTTAAAAAAAAAAAAAAAAAAGAAAAGAAAAGAAAACAGCCCACCGAAATAATATGCGTGATACATACCCAGCCAATAAATAAATGTTAACCTCACCGAGGTTTTTTATATGCAGGATTTGATCTGAAACAAGATGGCCAAGAGCCCCTCTTTGTAGATCGCCTCCTCAAAGCGGCTGCGCTTCCATCTAAAGGTGGCTTCACGCGGCCGAGCCAGCTGCCAGCCAAGCCACCGAGGCGCTCGAGTAGGGCCAGCCGATTAGAAATAAATATTTTAAAAATACTTTCAATATTTTTTTAAAGTGTGACGGCTCTTTGTGTGATGCCACAGTTTGTTTTACTCTATTAATGATTTACGACTTGCTGTCTTAATTAATCCTTACATAAACTACAAACACCAGCCACTGTTACAACTGTTCAAGACTACTCTCTCAACTAGCTCAGACCGATTATACTAAATAGGTGAAATGTAAGTCACCACGGACCTGAATCCCTCTCCCGAAGTATTGGTGAAGAAACTCTACAAATACCCACATAAATACATTAAGACGAGGATAAATAATCAGTGATACAAAAAAATGTCTCGCTTAAAATAATAAATACATATCATTTAGTCCAATGCGATCCTTACGTTACGGAAGAACTCATAAATTAACTTCTCTGAAATAAGCTTACGCGCGGGCGAGTTCCGACGGCTCACGACTGGTCTAAAACACCTCAGCATGACGCGCTGCTAACACTACAGCATCTCTAAGACTTACCTTCAAGTACATCATTACCAGCTTATCAGTCCCTCGGTTGGCAGTATATTGCACTGTCATGCTTAAAACAGCTCTAAGAGAAAGGCTCCTGCTCACGGACCTACTCGGGGCTGCGGAAGAAAGAAGGGAGCTGCTAAGGGAGACAAATCCACTAATACTGTTGGCACTCGAGAGCACAGTAACACTGTCCCGTCAGAAAAGTGAGGTAATGGAGAGGGGAGCGGGGCCCGCTGGCCGCCGCCCCGCTACAGATGCGTGAGCTTGGGCGCCTCCTGCATCCGTCCCTGAGAGGTGTGGTGAGAGGAAAGGTCCGTGTAGGTGGGGTGGGGGTCGCAAGGTCCGTGGTGGTGGCCGCCGGGGATCTGGGCGGCGCAGCTGTAGTCCACGCTGGCGGAGGAGGGGTGCTGCAGGTGCCCCAGGTTGAAAATGGGGCCTGAGGCCGGCATGGAGTCCACGAAGTTGCCCCCCACGTAGACGGGGCTGCCCTGCAGGCTGGGGTTGGCGAAGCCGCCGCCGCCGCTCTGCATGGGGTGGGGGTCGTACTCCGCGCCCGCGTAGCGCTTCTGCTGCGGCAGGCAGCTGCTCAGCGGCGCCGTGTAGGCGGCCAGCCCGTACATGCTCTGCTGGGACTTGGCGAAGGAGGTGGGCGAGGGCGCGTCGTAGCTGAGGCTGTTGACGCCGGGGAGCTGGCTGGAGTAGCCGACGTGGTTTGGGCCGCTTAGAGGGGGGCTGCGGTCCGGGGACTGTCCGACGGGGGAGTGCATGATGCCTTTGGCTTTTTGGTCCTTTTTGTACTTCATCCGGCGGTTCTGGAACCAGATCTTGATCTGCCGCTCGGTCAGGTTGAGTAGGTTGGCCATCTCCACGCGGCGCGGCCGGCACAGGTAGCGGTTGAAGTGAAACTCCTTCTCCAGCTCCACCAGCTGCGCGCTAGTGTAGGCTGTTCGCACCCTCTTGGAGGCCGGCCCGGGGGGGCTCTTGTCCTCGCAGCTCTCTCCTGCGGGGAAGAGGCACAAAGAGACATTGGTTCCCCCCAGGAAAGACAGCCCCCTTTCCTCCCGGGCTCCCTCGGAAACCCGCTCTACCCTCTCGCTCTATCGGCGCCCGGGGAGGGGGCGCAGAGGGCCCGGGGGCGGCCTCCCACTCCTCCCTGCCCGACATACACACCCTCCCGCAGCTGCCTCCTCCCAGAGACCACCGGCGGCCCCCCGTCCAAGCGTCCCCGGCACCCCGCCCCCAGCCTGTCCCACCTGCAGCGCCCGGCAGGGCTGGGACCCCTCAGCGGGGTGGGTGTGGGGACAGGAGGGTGATCCTATCAGAGGGATCAGCTAGAGGAGTAGCAGACAAGGCCCGGAGCCAGGGGGCTCAGCCCGAAGGACTCAGCCCCAGGGACTCAGCCCGGCTCCCCGGGCGAGCAGTGGGTCGGGGCGGGGGTTTTGGGCTACCTGGGGGGGCGCAGGTGCTTTTCTGCTTGGAATTCTGCCGGGACTCCTTCATCCAAGGAAATATCTGCTTGCTGAGGGTGGCGCTGGCCGAGCCCGAGGAGTTGGGGCCCCCCTTGGCTTTTTTCGGAGGGGGCACACTGGGAGGGGGGTTGGGCGGGGAGGAGGGCGGCAGGGCCGGGGGCTGATGCTCGCCGATCCCCGGGGGCTGACTGCCCCCGGGGCCGCCCCCGCCCGGCCGCATGCAGCTCCCGCTCAGCTCGCTGCCCTTGTGGGCCGGAGCGCGGCCGGGCGCCGAGCCCTGGACGGAGCAGGCGGAGCCGGGGTACTCGCCGTCCAGGCCGGCCTGGCCGTAGGGCTGGTGGGCCGCGCCGTAGGGGTAGGCGTCGGCCTTGCCGTAGGTGTAGCCCCCGAAGAGCCCCGCGTTGTCGTAGTAGGCGGCTTTCTGCATCCTCTGCTCTGCGATCGCCGAGGCCCGCGGCCCCCGCTCAAATAACATCGACCGCCGCCCCGCGCCTCACGTCGTCGGCCCGGGCCACTCGCGGCCACCTGGGGAGGGAAACAGCAGGGACACAAAAGAGACTTTTAGAGGGGGAAACCGGCTGGTTGCGGTTGACACGGGCCGGTTCCAGCACCCCCCGCACCCTGGCACCCTCGGCCTCGGCCTCCCATCCAGGGGAGGGTTTGGAGACATCGGGGAAGGAGCAAAGGACCCAAAGAAGGACCAAGGGACAAAAGGGGAGGACCAGGGTCACCAGGCAGGAGTCCGGGCAAACTGGGCCACGCCAGTGAGAGAGAAGAGTACACCAGGGAAGGACCCGAGGCACTGCAGGGAAAGAGCCACCCGAGAGCGCTGGTGCGGGGGGGAACGGGGCACATTGGCGGGACATCCTACAGGCCACCTTTTGAAGCATTTTTGGGGATATTTTATTTGCTTTGTTTTGCCTTTGGACTGTTCCAGTTTGGCTCGAGTTTGGCTGGATCGGACCCCGCGGCTGTAGGCAAGGGCTCTCAGTGAGCAACTGCGCTGGGTGGTGTCCCCAAAGACCCACTGGCCCATTTCGGCCGAGAGCATCTGCGCTCCCCGCCCGGCACGCGTGCGCACGGCCGTGCACGGTTGACATGATGGATGGAGCTCGGGCTGCGGCCGGGCAGAGGCAGAAAAATCCGTCCCCTTTGTAAACCCGCCCTTCTTCTTTCTCCGGATTCCTCCAGAGTTAAAGTATAACCGGCGCCATTCACTCCCTTTACTTTGCACTATAAAGGAAGTCGCAGGTCAGCTCCCCTATTTTAATTCTGTGATGAATTAAATTCCCTCACCCAACGTTTCTCGTCCCTTTTATTTGTACCCAGCAGAAAGAACCCGAAACATTTGAGATAATTTTTAGAGGGTTCTTTTCTTTTTTCGGCCTTCAAACTTGTGGGTCTCCCCTCCCCGCCCCCCGGCTCCCACATGAGGCTGCTCCCATCGAAAGCGCACGGTCCCCTTAGGGCAGATGTTTTGAGGCGGGATGCTGTTACCTTTCTCCTTGCTGATCACAAAACTTCTCTGCGCTTAGTACAAGATGGAAACTGTTCTGCAATTTTGGTGCGGCTTTTTAATAGTCCCTGCTCTTATTTTTCTTGTGGGATAGGGTTTTCTCTGACACTTTTGGTAATTTTGTAAATTAGCACATACTTCACCTGACAATATAAGTCTGTAAATCAACATATCTTGAGGCTTTCTTGTATTTCTGCAGGATTTAAGCCTACTAACATATCAGAGAAAAGTAGCTAGAAATCTTTGAAAGATGTCCGACATTTATAGTTCTCCTGCCTATACTTATGCAATACTAGAAGAGTACTCCTCTTTTTTTCGCGAGTACCGTTGGTCCCGCCAAGTATCGTTGATCTCTTGTCTAGTCTAAACCGGGAAACACATCTCTGTAAGTCAAAATAACCTCAGCGAGCTGCGATTCATGGCCGCTCTCGGCGGTTTATCCCGTGTCACAGACCGCCGGCGTCCTTTTCTTTCCTAAACAAAAGCTTGAGATGATCTGTGTAGCTGACAGAACGGGAACTGTTTTTCTCTCCTGGAAAATTTTTGTTTAAAAAGTCTGCAGAAATGGAAGGTGGCGATAAAAATGAGTTTTAATACAATGTGATAATCTTGACGGGTCTTGGAAGCATTTTTTGTCCAAATAACTCTGTCTCTCTTTTCCCACTTCTGTCATCTACATTTTCGGGACCGGTCTGGACTGAAGACTTTTGTTAGCACAACACTGCCTTAAGCGTAGGCTTTTATATGCCTTGTGAAATATAGTTCCCAAAAGAATACACAGAATCTTAAGAAAGAATATTGCTGTTAAGCTGTTAAAAGCCTTATTTCTTTTCTGAAATACCAACTGCTTGTGAACTCTGCTTGAACCTAAAAAGGAGGCTATGGGCCATAAATCACATGGACAATGCTCAACTGTTTGGTGGCTCATCTTTAGATCTTAAAAAGAGAGAGAGGGAGAGAAAGAGGGAGAGGGAGACCTATCCAGGGTTTGATTTTCCACGAGTGAAAGGCCCGGGGTGATGTTTTTATAGGTAACACCAAAGCAGGGGCTCAACACTTGGTGGTTTGGCCAGAAAGAGCCTACAGGGGAAAAAAAAAAAAAAAAAAAAAAAAAAAAAAAAGTGACATCCAAATGGTGAGGCTGAGCCGTGGGAGGTGGGCTTGGAGGCACCGAGGGTAGGAAACCGCAAAGTATCCATGTCTGTGTTTCAGATTTCCCTTCTTCCTCTCCAGAAAAGTTAACCTCATCTGAACTGTTAGGCGTCGCACATGATAATGGGACTTTTTGTCCTGCCACTGGTTCCAGTGCTTTTGCGGGATGCCGACCCTCTCACGGCTCTGCCCGGAGAGCAGCCGGGAGCCCAAGCGTGTTCCCAAGCGTGTGCGTGGAAGCCGGCTGGCCCAGGCTGACATCGGCCCGACTGCCAGTCGCTTTCCTCCCGACACTTTCATATTAAGCAGCTCTCTACTAAAACTTCCACTACACTTAATTCTGCTTCGGATCAATATCTAATATGATACCGAATAAATAAGAGGCGGTGAGAGCGGCCAGCGAAGCGGTTATTAAAGCAGCCGGAGCTCTCAGGGTGCATATCAATGCACCTGTCATTGCGGTTGTAGCAAAATTTATGACTGCTAGCGCCGTGGCAGTAAACGCTCCGGCCAGGAATGAAAAGGAAAACACTTCCCAAGCCCCGGCACTTTCAGAAGTGCAAAGCAGCCGGCGCGTAGGAGGGAGCCCGGCAAAAGAATCCCCCGCTCGGCACGTTTCCCGGCCGCCGGCCCGGGGCAGCCCTGTATATAAGGAAAGCTCGGGGCCGCCGCCGGACCGGCCGCAAGCAGGGCGGCTGGGCACCCGTGGCTGGGGCTGCGCCCGAGCCGGGGATGGCTCGTCTTTGAGAGCGCTGGGGAGCGCGAAGGGGCCCTGCGAGACACGGAGCGGTGGCCGCCGTGGGGCCTCTTAAACCAACTGTGGAGCCCCCCAGGGAGCGACCCGCTCCCCGCGGCCGGGCCCAGGCCTTGGCTGCTCCCCAGCCGGGCTCGACTTCCGCGGAACAGGGGCGGCTTTCAGCGGGGCTTTCTGCGGGCCTTCTTTATCTGGCGTGTGGGGCGGCAGCGCCCGGGGTGCCGCCGCCGGCGGGCTCGACAGAGCAGCTCTCCCCGCTCGGCGGACATGGGCCGGGGCCGGGGTCGGGCTGTGCTCCCTGCGACGGGCCTGTCGCGATAGGGAAAGCGAGAGATGGATGGAAAAGGAAATTTAGACAACTCACCAAACTTACGTTTTTTCTTGATTTTTGACTTTAACTGTGTGAGTAGGATCTTCAGGTTCCTTTGGATAATCCGTGGGCACGGACCTGCAAACAGAAGTGATAACTCTCAGCGGAAACTGCTTTGTTTTGGACTTTCTTCCTTAGGACTTTGTTAATAAATGCACATCTCGTCCACAGCCCCTCACCGTGTCTTTCCGTCCGCGTCAGATCTATTACCAGACAAAGGGTAGATGTTTCTCTTCATTTATTAATAGCGCTTTGAGAGAGGCGGGGAGCAAACAGACGTGCGGTTTGTTTACTCCGGTTGCGGGTGGGAGCCGGGCAGGGCGGCCTGCGGCTGCCGCTCCGACGGGCCCCGCGCACCGGCCGCGATCCCACGCCTGCCTTCCCGAGCGCGCAGCCCAGCGCCGGCCGGGGCGCGGGGAGGCAGCGCACGGGGCTAAGGGAGCGCCTTTGCGGGGGAGCTGCGGGCACCTTCGAGGGTCGCAAGCAGCTCTCCCGCCGCCCGCACCCCCGGCCCGCGAGGAGTTCCGCGGAAACGAAGCTAGAGCGGGTCTCTCTCCATTTCTCCCCCCAGATACCGAATAAGACAGAGAGAAAGATAAGCGAAGAAGTCCCAGCATTGAAAACGCTACAAACATTTGCGTCTCGAAATGAGTATTTTGCCTTTGTCTGTGCAATGTGTCGATTCAGGACTTTAAGAACTTAAGAGTGCCAGAAAATCCCCCACAAAGAAGCCCAGGTCATTATAAAGACGATATCTAGCCACTATAAGCCTTTGAAATGACCTTTGGCTCGTAGAGCAATAACTCACCACTTAATGAACAACCAACGGAAGCGCCTCCGATAGCTCACAACACAACAGATCTTACAACTTTCCACCAAGTCTTCTCTCTCCCTAACCAAACTCAGTAGGATGCTACATTCCCCTTCCAAATCACCTTAATTTATGCTGGCAAACTGGAGTTAGGGAAGTGGAGCTTCATGATTACACATGATGCTCGCTCAGGTTCCTGGCCCGGGCCTGTCCCGGTAACGTCTTATATAATGTATTCACGTGGGCGTACGTCAACTTTAAGTGCTTTATTTTTTTTAAAGAGAATTCATTAGAAATAGCACTTTACACGGTGTATGAAGGCAACCTAAAGTGGGTTGCACCTTAGCCCCTGAGCGGAGAGATCATAACATTGCAAACCGAGTCATTGTTAGCCGCTGTTGATTAACACGGTAAGTTTTCATTTTGTGCCTAATTAATTATCGACTTCTCATCCCCTTCCGAAGCAGCTTCTCAGCCTCACAAGCGATAGCCTTCTAGCTCTAGACATGCTTTATTTAGCCAGAGCTTGGCCAAATACCAAGACTTCCATGGCCACAGGAATAACCCCCAAAGTTTGTACTGCAGAGAGAGGAGTCTGGGCACGCTGGGGTTGTGCTCGTCTCCCAGCGCTCGGAGAAGACGTTGCCAGAGCTGAACCCAGGGAAATCTTTAGAATTATTCAGGCGTGGGACCAATATAGGTATTATTGAAATTTTAGGTGAAGTTATAAGTGAGTGCTTCCATCGAGCCAAATGAAATGCTGCTTGCAGTAATTGGATTCAGCTGACTAACTTGGCAGGCCAGCAGCTTGGAGGCATACAGCTAAGAAAAATGTTCAGTGCTTTTAACTTCTGATCGAGCAGAGCAACGCGCAACAGAAAATAATAAATAAATAAATAAATAAACATACACCCTAACTTTCTCCTTCTCCCCTGGCCTCCTACCCTATTTCCTTCGGGGCACTCCGACCCCCGCCGAGGACTCGCCCGGGTGACTCGGGGAGGGCAGGGTCCGTTCCAACCTTACACACGCTCTTGCTCGACAGCACAGCGCTGGGCTTTACGCGGGGGCTTTACAACAGACATAACCGAGAGTTCACCCGGGCTCCAGGCAAGCCACCAGTCAGTAGAAAAAGGTGTTCCTGGGAGAGTCGGGCTAGTTGCAGCAGCCCAAGCTGGAGCTGATCTGTGTTTGCCAGGAGGCTGTGTGGTCGCTTCCAGACCCCCAGTCCGCCCAGAGAGGCACCGGTCCCCCCCAGGCATCTTCCCACCGCCTTATTGATCAAACCACACAAATGCAGGGCAGGAAACTTCTCGGTAGATAAATATCAAGCCGTGCTTCAAATCGCATGTGTAACTCGAAGGCATGAGCATACTGGTAACAGCAGTACTAAAACAACTGCGGAAGGAACGCAACAGCCACTAAGGAACACGAATGAACTGCCAGGGTAAAAGGTTCGGGAAGACACTTGGCACGAATATTTGAGAGATCCTATGTAGGGGCCACATCACCGATGAGCCTATTTTAAATCGCCCTTTACAAATCAACACGGCTACCCCCTGCCCGGCTAACCACGGCAACACATTAACGTGATGCTCAATCTCACTTTGGCAATGGGAGCATCTAGCAAAGTTCTCTCCCTCGTTTGTTTGCTTATTTGTAATTCCCTTCCTGAAACCACCGAAAATTGGGGAAAGGAGAGGGTTAAACGTATTCCCCTAGCTTTTGGAAATGAGTTCACTTTTTATTTAAAGAACATAATAAAAAGAAGATACAGCTTAAAACGTTCAAGTAGGTGGAGACGTCTCCATACATTTGCAGCCACTATGGGCAGAGATTGCAAACAAATTCCAGACCGTCTCTGAGTAAAGGAGATAATACAGCCCCTGCGGTTAAACGTCCCATTTTGTCATGCAGTTGCTTACCTGTGTATCAATTTATCATAAACCTGGTTTCCTCACTTTTCAGGATCTGCGCTTGCAGTTCTTAGAACATATCCTTCACCCTTTGTCTGCAGACAATACTCTCCTAAACCTGATCTTGCGGTTTTACAAATATTTCCATACACCAGAATTCCCGATAGAACGAAAACAGGCTCAGGCTCAACTACCAATAAAAGAGAGCGAGTGGAAATCGGAATTTGTTGGGCTTAAAAAAAAAAAAAAAAAAAAAAAAAATCAACACACAACCCTTTAGCCATCAGCCTCCTGGAACCAACGGCAGCAATTGGCCGGCTCTTGTTTTGTTTTGGTTTTAAATCGTACGGCCATTGATGAATTTTGGGGGCGAGCAGGAGAAATCCCTTTATAATCAGAAATATAGGCACTGCCTTAAAATACAGGCATATCGGCCCACGTGATCGCAGAGCAGCGCGCCGGGGCCGGGGCTGGCGCGCTCCCCGCGCCCCCGCGCAGCGGGGCTGCCGCGCCGGGCCCCGTGGGGCGGGCGGCCCCCGCGCCCCTGCGCGCCCGCCCGCGCTGCCAGCCCGCTCTCGCCCCGCGCCGCTCCGCACCGCGGCCCCCGCACTTACGCACCCCGCGGGGCCGGCGGAGCAGGGGAAAAAGGTGAATTCCGCGGGATGATCCCAGCGCGCAGAAATTCCCAGCGGAGACAGAGGAGGTATTTGGAACCAGCTGCGGCCGGCAGCCTGCGCCGGGGGCAGCTCCGCAGCAACGCTGCTCTGGCGGACAGGCGCTGGGGCCCACTGGCGTGCGCGACTTTTTGCTTTCTCCTTCTCCGGACCGGGAAGATGCGGGGCAGCGGGGACTACCCCCGTCTGGAGGCTAAACAAGCGTTGGGGGAAAAAAGCCCTCACGACATTTGTGCGTGTGTGTGTCTGCCCTGAGCTTGCCTCCCTGCTCTGTGTGTATGAAAAGACGTGGAGTAAACCCTGTGTATATCTGTCCTGTGTGCCCACAAAGCTCCCCAACAATACCGGTTAGGCAAAAGAAAAAAATATATATGTATTAGCTTCTCTGTTTGATTTTTTGTAACATATCTGTAGCTATAAATACACCACACCTAATCTAACATCTGCTATGATTTCATTACCATCCAAAGCATGGGGATGTGACAGTAACGTATTACCTTACAATACTAACCGTAAGTGCATTGTAACATTTATCTAAATTACATTGCTTTTCCTGACTTTGCAAACCAGTTATAAAAAGATTGGAGTCCAGTGATGGAAACATAAGTTCAATGTAAATTATTGTGTATGGCTTCGGATTTATAATCCTATATTTCTTCGAAACGATGCACTTAAATCTCGCCTCAAGTAAGAGGTAATGGTTCTTTATATCCTTTTCAGTCAGCCATATATTTTGGTGTCTGGGTAGTTTTGCCGAGCCCCCCGCGCTCGCGTGTCTGTGTGTACATACAGAACCCCTACACGCACAGCGTGTTCTGCATACTTGTGTACATGCACACAAAGCCGAACATAATTCTGGCCACTGTTTAGACATTTTGGATGACGGAGAGGTCTTTAGCTTCCTACACAGAAGTGAGAGCGGAAAAGCTGGACACGAGCAAAGAACACGAAGAGGATTCAGAAGAAATGCCTTTTTGGAGGGCAGTTCGGAACCCCCCCCGGAGAAAGCCTCAGAGCCCTTTGGCGTCTTTTCAGAGTCTAGTGCTAAAGAAAAAGAAAAAGAAAAAGAAACAAATAAAAAGAAAAAAAAGAAAAAGAAAAAGAAAAATAAGAAAAAGAAAAGATAAAAAGAAGGGGGGAAAATAGAAACAAAAAGAAAAAACAGGCAAATTTAACGTGGAAATGGAGGACGGCTGAAAGAAAGGAGCACCTTTGCCACCAACGGCAGAATTAAGATATTGTAAAGGGGACTGAAAAAGTATTAAGGAACTGTTAATCCTTTGGCTGGTGGGACTCCAGCTTTGCGCGAATTTGTCTCCAGTAAAGGATCTAAGACTTCTTCAATCGGAGCATATGTTCATAGAGCAATAAAACAGAAAGATTTACAGTCTCCGCCCGCCCCCCAGCAGCCTCGCACCCTTTCAGGAATTACTTATGATGATTTATAACAACAACTCCGGCAATTGTCAAACTGATAAAATAGCCCGGGCTATACGCGAGAATAAACGCTCTTATGAAAGGGTTGCGATTTATGTTCAGGTCCATTTTACTGCGTGTCTTGGTGGAGTTTGGTTTCTTTCCCGGCCCAATAGGATAATATAAAACTTCATTGATAAAAATGTAGGAGTTCTCGTGAAGCAGCGAATCTGTTCCTTAGTCACTACCACAGCACATAAACATTTGTCATTTTTGAATAATTGAATTAATGTGTTATTGTTTGAATGTATAATTCATAACATAGGAAACTTTGTCTCTGTCCTGCCACCGAAACGGAAGCAATAAAAAGCTACAATCTAGGGTTTTTAGCAATCACTCCAGCAAGGGATAATAAAGAATATCCTGTTTGCAGGAGGTATTTCCAGCTGACTGGGATTTCACAGAGAAATCTCAGACTCGTCCGTATTCTATGGAGTTTATAGATGGTGGCTCTGTATAAAAACAAAAATGCTATTTTCCCCAGTCCGAGCTATTGGTCGGGGGCTTGCAAGCCGGCGTGCCCGCTCCGGGGGCTGGATGCGGCCGGGCTCCCCCGCACCCCGCGGCGGGGCTCGGGCGGCCGGGGCCGGAGCGGCCGGGGCAGCGGGGCCGGAGCCGGCCTTTGTGCGGGCGGCGGGGAAGGCGCGCCCGGCCCCGGCTCCGGCCCCGCTGTCAAAGACCCGCGGCAAAATTTACGACCCCGCCGGCGAAGGAGCCGAGGGCCTTTCCCCGCCGCTGGGACGGGGCAGCGGCTGCCCTGACAGCCGCATTGTTTCCTCCGCTGCGCTCCGCGCCTCCCCGCGCAGGCGGCCGAGCCGCCGCTCCGGGAGGCGGTGTGGCCATCAGCCTCCCTGCTCCGCGGCGCTCCGCGGCGCTCCGCGCTCGTCCTCTTTCCCCCGCTCCCTGGGAAGCAAAGGTCATCGCTTGCGCCCGGTCCGGTTCCCGGCCGCTGCCGCGCTGGAAATCAGGAAGCAGCGTGCCCTATTTGTCAAGTGTTTGACAGCTGAGTTCATTAAGGCTTAAATAAGGAGGAATAAAAGTAAAAAATATTTACGTACCGGGCGTCTCTTTTTCAGCAGCTACCCAAGAGCTAGGTGTGCAGGGAGAGGGACGGCACCCTTTGTATATTATATTCTTGGGATCTCTTCAGTTTTCAAGTCTGATAGAGTCCTTTGCTTGGCAGATTAATGACGACTCCGTGTTTCTTAAGGGACGTGCTGAATTAATTATTTCGCAAATCACGTGGTCAGGACTTGTAGAAATCTATTCTTATCATCTTCCTTGCACTTTGAAATTCTGCCTGTTATGACTGTTCCTAGCAAGATTATTTTGGTCTCTAGGCTTGGGGGGAAGGAGAAAGGGAAAAAAAAAAAAAAAAAAAAAAAAAAAGGAAAAAAGAATCAGGGGAAAGGGCTAACAAACATGGCCGTTGGAAGCGGTGTGGCTGTGCACCGAGAGGTCCCTATTTACTGTACTGTACAGTGAGTGGGGTTCGCTATTGACTCTGCCTTTCCTCTTCATTCTTACCTTAACGACTAGTGGTGATATAATATACAGAACTGTATTGATGTATCGGGAGTAACAGGAGGAGCCATTAAACAGCAGAGAGAGAAAGTATAATCACAAGATATGCCTCAATATTTAAACTTAGCGAGCTTGTGCTTAGAAAGGCAACCCTAGCCTCCCCTCGGTGCACTTGGGCAGTAAGGGCTCACGGTTTCTGCTGGGCACCCTGCTCCCTGCCCAGGCTGAGCCAGAGACTGTATTTTTGGACTCGTGCCTTGACCACGCTCCAGGAGAGGACAAGCCCTCACTGACAAGTACTTATGACAAAAATAGTGCAATCGACTTCTCCTGGCTGTGTTATCGTCTGAGATACTTACGCTGGGAAGGAAATAAAAAAATGCTTGCCATAGGTGCATGGCAAAGTTTAAAGTCTCCAGGTTGTGTTTTCTTGTGATCTTTCTTTTGTATCCGCTGTCAAAGTGAGAGTTACTGCTCAGGAAAAACTACTCTCTGCATTGCAATTTCGAATTTCCATTTCTTTATTTAATTGATTCTTTCCAGGACTCACCTAAAAGAGACACATCGATGTGGGCATCGAGGTGACTTCAGGTGTGGCTCCTTGCCTCCTACCACACATGCAGAAATCCAGGAGTCATTCAGGAGGGCTTGTTAAATGCAAAGCAGCAGCAAATGGATGACAGGCACTTTTAACTGCAGCCCAAAAGTAAATATAGACTCCAGCTTGGCCCAGAGTCACACCATTATGGCTGAGGCAAACAGCAAACCTGTTCAAAGGGACATTTGGAAGGATGCTATGCAGAGTCACTCATCTTTTAGCACTGGTAATGATGGGAGGGACCAGCATTTTCACAGAAGAGAGACCCACCTTGTAAGGACTGATTGTTCAAGGTACAAACCAGAATCTATTTCGCTACACCTTTTATTGTTTCAGAAGTACGTGGAGGGCTTACATCAAAACTACAGGCGACAGTTAGTATAAATAACGCTTTAATCAATGGCAGCAAAACATCAGCAAAGTATACAAAAAGCATCACACTTTAACAGAGATGAGAGTAGCGCTGGACAATGCGACCGTTTAACAAAGGCTCCAATGCACAACGTTTACCCGTGATAAACAAAAATAGTCAGCTTCCCTTCTTACAAAAAATAACTCTGGGGGAGGGTTACAACCATTGGGAAAAAAATACACACACACAAAAAAAAAAAGAAAAACCCAAACAAAAAAACCCAACAACCCCAAACAACAACAACAAACCAAACAAAACCTCAGGTTCGTTTTTCATGGGAGATAACGACCAGTGGGTGCTACTGGTCATTATTACAGACATTCCCGACCGTTCAGAGCAATGGCAGCTGGAAACTATTTCTGTTTGGTACTCTCTGCCTCCACATATTCTCCGGTCTTAGGGTGCAATCACACCTATGTAAACCTCTAGTGCTCCAGCCTCGCTCAAAGGGGACGTGCAAACAGGGTCGTAAGAGCTGTGCCTGCTGAAGCCAACACTCGTCCTGGAGTTATTAACATTTCAAAAGACAATGAGACAAATTCTGCTCGCAGCTACATGCCTGTTTGACTTCAGTGGGCGGGGGAAGGAAATCTGGGAGCAGAAGTTGGTCCTTTAACTTCGGGAGCCATCTCGGTTGATTAGAAGCACAAAGCAAGGATTTGCTTATCCAAGGCCAGTATTTTCCAGGACTGTACCACAGATGCCAAAGTTGGTAGCTCTCTCTCGAATAACACTTTTGCCCTGCTCGCAGCCAACTTCTCGGACTTTAGGAAACCAGCGGGGGTCCGGGAGGAGGATTTTCAAGGGTAGCTAGAGGGATTTTGCTTCCCCCCACCCCTTTTTCTTCTTTATTTTAATAGATACGTATGAAGAGCAAAAGGATGGCTTTGAGCAGCTCTGGAGAGGAAAGGCCACTTCTGCAGGAACCTGGTGTAACAAAACTTGAAAACTTGTCTCAGGAATTCCCTCCTCAAGCGCTGCTGCTAGCTGCTCTCCATGCTAGAGAAAGGGAAGGGTAGTTTGGGTCCAAAAGGTTAAGGGTTTAGAGGTCACTCTTCCCGGCTGAAATACAACTAATCGAATAGAAAATTTGTCCTCTGGGTGAACCTGTTCCTGCAATTTAGCCGAACTTCAGTAAAATACCTTTTCAGCTTCTCAACGTGAAGGCGTCAGAAAAAAGACGTCTTTACTATGTATGAACTCGGTGCTTTTTGTCATAGAAACAATGATGCGAATAATGCGGGAATATCCATCTTTAATATCACGACGTGGAGATATTCAAGTATTGCCATGTGCAAGTCTGAGAACTGGGCTAACCCTAAGGAAGAACAAAGAGTTTTCTCCAGGCTCTAAAACAAAAGACCAAGTCTTAAAGACACTTTGCGGACTTCAAGGGATGAGAAAAGGGCAGAAATTAACTGCTGGCCACAGTTAAAGTTGCCGAATACACTCTTGTTGAAAAGCTCGCCTTTTATTTTCGAATTAATTCAAGCCCATTTTGGCCAGTGTTTTCCCGAGCGAGCCCAGAGAGCCGTGAGTTCTCAGTGGGAAGCATCCAGCCTGGAGAAGGGCACGTTAACTCACCCCCTGCTCTTTCCACCTCCCTTCAGTGTTTGCTGAGTTTCCTTCTTCGCCACTTTTCTCTTTAATAAAGGGATCACCTCGTTACAATTTTGGCTATGTGGTCCCTTTTCTAGGCTGCCCTGAGGGTGCAGGAGATAAGGGCTGAGCTTTAAAACCGCCTGAGCAGAGGTGTAAGTGGCTCAGGGAGCTGGTTTGGTTTGGTTTGGTTTGGTAGCTACAGCGCACTAAAACTTTGGCAACCAGCAGTCAGGGACAAATTCGTGGGTATTCGACCAGCTCTGCTCCCATCCAAGCCTTTCATCTTTCCTGAAAGCAACTTGCTGAGATTTCCAACCATTGCAGTCATGTGTCATGGTTTGCTTAAAAACAATCACTGTTCTAAAAACAAAACAAAACAAAACAAAACAAAACAAACAACAACAACAGCAACAACAAGCCCACAAAAACCCCACTGAAACCAGAAAAAAACCCCACTAAAACAACAACGAAAAAAAGCCCTACCCAATCTTAAAAAACCCACCCAAACCTAAAAACTAAACAAACCAAAGCCATAAAAACCCAATATAAACCCAAAACAAAACAAATCAGCAACCCACATAGAGTACCTCTCTCTAGCAGAAAAGAAATTTAAAATGTGATTGAAATAACGTGTTCAGCTTTCAGCTTTGAATGGCTCAGTTTGTATCAGAAATTACATTAATTTTTCAGTCTGGGTTGCTCTTGGTTTTTTTTTGTGGGGTTGTTCTTTGTGGTCTCGTCTCTTTCTTTTTCCTTTTTTTCTTTCCATTTTAAAATGAGGTATCGATGGTTTAAAGCACAGCGCTGAACAGAGCAGACTTTGGAAACAGATTTCAAGCCTGTTAGCTCTGGATGGTACACGGTAAGAAGCAGGGACACTTTTCCTATTCACAAAGATGGAAATCTAAAAACAAGGGGTGGGGGGAACAAGAAAGTTGTGTACGTTCAAGACAAGTAAACATTACATATGTGTTCATGAGACTGGGAAGGAAAAATACTGTATTTCATCTCCCCTTCCTCGTTTTTGGTTTGACTATTTTTCTTTTTGTCTTCATTCTCCTATGCAACAAATAAATAAATACACTAACATTACCAGAACATAAAATAACCCGTTTCCACTTCATTTCTATGCACACTTTCTGAGACGTTATGGAAATGAGCAAGAATTTTCATTACACCGAGAAAGGTAAAGCAGCACCAAAAAAAAAAAAAAAAAAAAAAAAAGTTCACAATTACTAGTCTTTATGTTCGAATAAAAGACTATGCCATGAATTTCCTGTCCTCAACTTGCCCAAAATGCATTCTCCCGAAATTGCATGGGATAAAAAGACAATTAAAAGTATAAATCCCAGAATAAAGCATCCGATCTTCACTTCAGAATTCAAAACTGAAACACAGGACAGTTTCATTTTCAATGATTTATTATTTTTAAGGACAGAAGGTCTCATTTAATATTTTCCCAATTCCCACTGCCTGCATGATGGTTTGTTTGTTTGTTTTTCCCTCTCTTTCTTTCCTTTTTTTTTTTTTTTTTTTTTTTTTGTTTTCCTTTTTTAGGTTGTGCTAGCAGAGGCAAATAAAATAAAGTCCAAAGTAGCGTCATTTTGTCTCCTTTGTACAACAGTACCTTAAAGAAAGATGACAGTTTCTCGTGTCCTTAGCTGCTACATGCAGGTTCTGCTTGGGCAGTGTCAGTTATGTACAGTACTGGTCAGAAGCGAAGGATGAAATGGAAAATTTCACCTCTTCTACAAAGTTGTCAAGTCAGTCTGATGGTCCTTGGAACCAGTTTGTAAATGGGGGTTTGAACCAGAGGAAGAAGATCTGCCCTTCGTGTTGGGCAGTTTGTGATCTTTTTTCCACTTCATTCTTCTGTTCTGAAACCAGATCTTGATCTGGCGCTCAGAGAGACACAAAGTGTGGGCTATCTCGATACGGCGGCGCCTGGTCAGGTACCTGTTAAAATGAAATTCTTTTTCCAGTTCTAGGACTTGCTGTCTGGTGTAAGCTGTGCGGGAGCGTTTAGGTTCCCCTCCGTTGTAATTGGGATTCACTGGGAAAAAAATACGGAGAACTTTTACAAAGCTAATCTTGACTTGCCGGTCCGACTTTACAAAAGAAAACCTTACGAGCTTGCGAGCATGCGGCCGAGCTGGATTCGTCCCACTCGCTTACAATGGCCGGGCTGCTTTCCCCCCTCGTTTGAGGCAGGCGCTACGGGCACACGCAGCTAGGTAGGCTGGGAGCCTCTAGAAGGCTCCTAAAATGGAGTTTTATCCTGCACGCCAAAGCCCCGCACGGCCAACGGCCTATTTCCTCAGCAATAAAAATTTATGGCGAGTGTAATTGGCCACCTCGGTTTAAAAAGCTCGCCCACGAGCCTGGCAGGGACTCGGCAGAGCGCCGCTGAGGCGATCGGGAGCAGGGTAGAAGAGCAAAGTAAGAAGAGGATCCTTACCCGAGTTAACATGGACTTTCTTCATCCAGGGATAAACTACTGCCGGCTGCTTAACTGCGGAGCCGTTTGGGGGTTTGAGGGCCGGCTGCTGGCTGCAGGCTCGCGAGTTGGACATTGGAGGCGGTGGACAATGCTCTGCTGGGCCGGGGAAGTGGCTCGCCGGGCCGGATTGCTCCTGTCCGTGACCCCGCGGCTGCCCGGCAGAGCCCTGGGCATTGCTACAGCTAAAGGGCTGCTCGCTGTAGTTTGACCGTGGGTAGAGTCCCTGGTGCTGGAAATCAGCGCCCTGCGAGGCACTGTAGTACTCGGCCCCCTGCTCGCCTAAGTAGCTATTCTGCAAATATTCCTCGCAAGGAGGAAATTTGGGATCCACATACTTAGAGTTCACCATATACGAACTCATGGCCATTAATTTCTGAAGGTAGAAAATACTAATTTTTCTCGTGTTGTCTTTTTTTCCCCTGCCATAGAGCCCTCCTACTTGCTGTCAACTGAATAAAGTTAGGCGGGCATGTGACCGGCCCGGCCAATGGGGAGCCGGGCGCCCACCGCCGCATTTCCCCGCATTTCCAGCGATTCCACTCAATAACATCCCTCTAACCGAATGACCCCCCTCTCCGGCGGGCCGCACCCGCAAACCAGGTACCGGAGGTGTAGGGGTACCCCGGGGCGGCGGGCGCTGCCCTGCCCACAGCCTTTTGTCTGAGCCGGCTTCCCCCAGCCCCGGAGGATGCTGCCCTGCCGTCTGATCTGCTAGCCAAGATCGCCAGCGGGGCTCGGTACCTCGCTTTAAATAAAATAAGAAAAAGAATCGAAAGGAATATACAGAGCGATGAGCTGAAGCGGGGTTAAAAGGGAAGAAACTGATAAGCAGGCGAGGAAAAGAAAAGCCATCAAAGAAGAGGGTAATATGACGTACAATAGATCTGTCCTGTCTTTGTCTAGCAGAGGTCATCCAAAAGTTACCAGAATTTAGTTCTGCTGAATAAAATTAGGCAATCAGTAACTTCTCGTTCGCTTTCAAGCCTCAAAATATACGTGTGCATACGTATGCGTGCACAGACGCAAACGCCAACGTGTATTTATAAATCTATACATGTATGTATATAAAATCATACAGATGGCAAGAAAGAGTTCACTTTTAACCACTAAAGTTCAATCAATTGAACTGGAGACGTCATTTAATTAGGTTAAAAATATCACGGGTTTAATGAGATAAATTCGGTCTTCATTCATCAATATAATTCCTGGAGCACAAGTAAATACATTCCAGCGAGGAGAATGCTGCTTTTGCTGCTGTCGTAAATATTTTGATGCGATCTGGACCCTTGACAGGGAAATTTTGCTAACGTCTAGCATATCTAGCTAATTTATGAGTATCTTATAAAAGACTCATTCACTGATTGGTAGATAATATCTTTTTTTTTTTTTTCTTCCCCAGAAATTTTGGAACTTCTGGTGAATTTAACTGTTTAAATTCAAAGATTGTCAGTGAGAGTTAGGACTGAACGACAACCGAAGTTTTAAGAAACGTCCTAAAACCTAGCGAATAGGAGCGAGGCAGCAAAACTTTTATAATTTCTGAGTGTTCAGCACGCATATGCCTCTTGATTCCGCCAGTATTTTAACTTCTAACCATCTGCAGAAAGGTGAAGTTTTTGCATCGACCATATATTCCCCTAGAATCGAATCTGTGACTATATGAATATCACACAAATTCGGTTCTACAGGGTATATATAGACAACGTAATAACATTCTGTTTTCATCTACAATATAGCAGGTCTCTGCAATTCTCTTAGTCTCTCACTGTCTTCTGAGGAATGCAAACTATTCTGCTGGGACTCAGTTCTGAAATACAGATTTGCATGAAGGTGGGATTTCAGAAAAGATTCACGCTTGTTATTATTGCTGCAATAGAACTACACGACCCTCCACCAATTCGTAGTGACGAATTTCGCCTACCAAATTCTCAGAAAGACCTGCCTCTTTCTTTAAATTCTCTGCCACTTACGTCCTCGCTATGGAAAATGGACGTGGTCAGTCAAATTGCGCTATTTAGAATAATAATGGTTAAAGTAATTTAGTAAGGAATCTTTAAATATTTAGGCTAACAGGAATCTGAAAAGATTCTCCACATATTAGAAATTTCCCCCAAATAAAACAGAATTTCTAAAAAAATCGAAACAGAAGTAAAAACAGCCGACAACAGAAACAGCGGTTGGTGAAAAAGATAAGATTAAAAGCTGGAGTTAGTTGCTCTCGGGAAAAAGAGTTTCCAAATTTACCTTCATCCTATTATGCTGGTCTAGCTATTATCCCCGCGATCTGCCTGCGAGCCTTAGCCTCGCACCCTCCCAGGTTTTCCCTGCCGTAGCGTTTATGGTGAAGGGCAGGGCGAGAGGTCAGCCGAAATCATTTACAAACATATCACAAAGTTTCATTATTTTTACTTTGTCGACAGCGGCACACAGGAGTACAAAAGTTCATGAATTGTGTCTGACCCAGCTCCTCACTGCTGTCCTGCGGTCAACCTCTTCTCCTTCCACTATTTAAAACAGGCACCATAAGGACAAATAATGGTGCGGGTGTGATACATCCAACCACTGCGGAGGGCAGATTTGGGGGTGTTGCGCTTATCCGAGCGATGTGTACCGGGCTGTTTGGCTGCCTCCAGCTCCCAAGTGCCTGAGCTGGGAGATGCTATTTTCAAACGTCTGCTTTCTGACCACTGCGGCGGTGCCTCCTTCACAGCAAGTGCAACTCAAAACGACTTTATATCCTTAATCTCCCCCCGGATTCTTCAAATCCCCACCCGGCTATTTTCAGCATCTCTCCCCGCTTTCGCATCCTTTCTCTGAGGGGAGAGGGGATACCCCCCCGCCCTCACGGGGGTTATTTACCACCCGGCTGAACCGGCAGGGTAACTCCCCTCCGCTCCCCAAAGAGACCTCTCGTTTGGGGCAGCCCCCGGGAGCGGACAAGCCCGCCTGGGGCTGCCCAAGGAGCAGCGACGGAGCTGGGGAAGCAGCAGCTCCCCGTTCTGCTTAATACTACACATTTTCATATTTGTTAGACGCTGTGACCTGCGTTTCACCTTATTGCACGACTTGCTCAGACAGGTCAAAGCCAAAGAGTTATTGATGAACAAAAGCGTTATATATTCACCTCCTGTTCAACTGCCCATACAAAATACTTTTGATCTATCAGGCTTTTTGTATTCTGGTTCATAATCAGTATGCTAAATGTACGTTGGCAGAAAACAAGTAATCCATACATTTAGGGCCGACCCTGTAATAAAATGCCAAGGGCGTCTACGTAGCGCAGGACTGAGCTGTGGGGGAAGGAAAGTTACCTATGGAACACAATTAAAATTGCAGCGCTGAAGGCGATTCTTTAGTTCGTATTTATAGCACTCGAAAACCAATATTGCAACGGAGGACAAAAAGACCCGGAGAAGCTTGGCACATATAGTGAAATAGATTATTTATCAGGAAACAGGGAGAGGAAGCGGGGAAACGCAAACAAGCACACACGCAAACACTCCTCTCCTTTCCATGCTCCGGGTCAGAGCCGGGCTGGCAGAAACGGGAAGGGCGATGTACAGCCTAATGAATCTCCAAATATCGCAGTCTTTCTTTCCCTCTTTGAGGGACAAGCCGGTCTCAGCCTGGAGGACCAGGACCAACACACTCAGCTCCTCAGTGGAGCCAGAAAGGTTCAACAGCAGTTCCTAATGCACACTGATCTTCTGCCCTCCCCTTGGTCCCCCTGGCGCAGCTCAGGCAGGACCACCTGGGATGCGAAAACCCCTACAGTAAAAGATTGCCCTCCTAAGCTCTGATACCCATTCTACTCCGTGCCTTCACAGCATTTATATCCACGTTAGAGTCTCCCTTGCCCCGAGACCTCTCGCACCAGCAGACGAGCTCTACTGCCCGCAGAACCGGGCTGCAGCTGGGCTGCCCCGGCTTGCCAGCGCTGACCGCCCCCAGCTCCTGCCGCCTCTTTCAGCCAGCCACCAGTCTGTGCCAAACGAGGGGAACGTCAGGAAGCAGTCACAGCTCTGCCTGGGATCCCGTCTGGAGAAAAAAATGGGAGTAGCCAAGGTTATGAGGTGCTGGGATACAACGTGATCCGTCTGGGTTCTGCACAGGGAGGCGCTGTACAGTCCCGCTGAGTTAAAATGGAAACGTTGCTAATTGCTTTGGAGTGCTTAAAAGCAGGACGACACCTGTACAGCCCTGTAATAAACCCCCAGGAGACTGCACCTCTGCTTTTAATGCTAGCCAGGATTATAATATGGTACCACAAACTGACTCCACAAGAGCCTTCACATGCTGACATAGTCCTTTCTCTTTTTTTTTTCTTTTTTTCTTTTCTTTTTTTTTTCTTTCTGTTTTTTTTGGGGGGAGGGGTGGTGGGGGAGGAGAAGGAAGAAATATTCATTAGGAATCATAGTTTGGAGTTTTTTTAGATCTGAAGGGAAGAACCAGGATTTTCGAATAACAGAAACTCTACAAGAAATAAAAGCTTACTTACTGTGGATGTTCTTCCATGCTGCAGAACCTGTTGCAATAAAAACGTTTGTTACTGTTGTATTCCACATACGGGTGATATTTCTGGAGAACAATTACAAACCACGTTTGATAGATGAAGGCAGAGAAGAGCTGGTGGTAAATCCTGCAAGCAGAGGAGTGGTGGGATGGAAGCCCCTTCCAAATGAGGACCACGTTGCATTCAGGCAGTTTTTTATGAATACACACTTTCCCTGTGCCTGGGGTGTGATCTTTCACTTTTAATATTCATAATCTAAATTTTATATGGGATAATTTCTAAAGAAATGAAGAGCCAGACCTCCCTCTTCCACTAATGGAAAAGAATAACAAAGGCCTTTTTTTTTTTTTTCTGTGGGAATCCAGTCACATTCAGATCACCTTTGCCAAACCATCACCCACAAAATACGCCAAGCAGCATTATATCCGTGCTAAACACAGAAAGACCTACAATTTTGTCAGAATAAATATCGGATTACTCCAAAATAGTTCTCTTCTAGGATCACCTAATTAACCTCTCAGCCGCCACGAGACATGTGCCTTTGTTTGCATTATAGAAGGGTAGATTTGACTTCAACTTTCCTTCAAATATTTTATTAAATATATTCAAAGATCACATAAGGGAAACAAATCCACACGTTTGGTCTAATTCTCCTGAAACGCGTCATATATTTAAAAGTAAATACTACTGGGGAGTTATTTTCTGTAAGCGATTTTTCATCTCCTGTATTGCCTTCCTATGGTATCTTGGCGAGTTATTGTATTAAACGCAGAGCAATTGCCTCGGTATCAATAGTTCACTGCATAGAGCTTCCCAAGACCTTTCTTGTTAATTTATTTCTTTTTTCTTTTCTTTCTTTCTTTTTTTTTTTTTAAAGTTCTGCCTACTCTAGGTAACACTCACAGCCTGCGCGGAGAGTGGATTAATATCAGTATTTTGGCACTAAGCACCCCCTTACGGAGCCTTTTCTTTTATCTTCATTTTTTATTAAAATACATGGGTTTTATTAAAAAAAAAAAAAAAAAGAAAGAAAGAAAAAAAAAAAAGAGAAAAAAGCGTATCTCCATTTAAGAAATCCCTTTAAATTCAGAAATCTCAGCCAGAGCGCAGGCGGCTCATCCCGGCGCGGCCGCAGCCACCTGAGCGGTACCTGCCCGTTTCCCGGCGGAGCCGTTCCCACGGCGCAGCGCTGCCGCCGCTCTCCCGGCGCGGGGCTCGGGGAGCCCGAGCGCGGCGGCGGAGGGAGGCGGATAGCGGACTTACTGTGCGCTCCCCCCGCGGCCTGGGGGACCCGGGAGCAGAGGTGCCTGCACGGTCGCATTCCGCCGACGATTCCCCGCTAACACTTTCCCGATTACTGCTTCCAGGAACGAAAGCATCTGCACTTGTATGCTCTTAAACTAATTTATGGTGGGAATTATATTTTGGCTTGTCAACTCTCAAGCCATAAAACAAAGTTTATTGGAATCACGTGCTTCTAAATAGCCACTCAGGACTTATCTCTGTGGAACCATAAATAACCTTCAGCTTTAAACTTTTATTCGCTAAATAAAGGTTCTCTGAATCTGTCCTATAAAACGGGACCGGGTCGAAATAGCGGGGATGGGTGGAAGCTCAGCCGCACGGCGTTATGCCGGCCTTTTTGAGGAGCGCGTTTTAGGAAAAGCTGCAAAGGGGACTTCGCACTCCCAAAGTGCTCTTGGGAAAGGAGCCGGGCGTGTTTTCTGTGGGTACCCGTTCAAGCCTTTCTTTACAGCTCTTGGGGTACAAGGAAGCACAACTTTAGGAGGAAAAAATAATCCCACCAAAACAAAAACAAAACAAAAAAACGAAAAAAACACACAAACAAACAAACAAAAAACCCCCAAAAAACCCCAAAAAAACCCCAACATCAAACCAAACCAACTGAAAAATGGAACCTTTTCTCCCTTCTCTGGGTGTTTATAGCATTTTGGTGAGGCTCCCCTGCAAAACAGCTTTGAGTCATTCATCTCAAAACTTGGAAGAGCTGTGCCAGGGGCTGCAGGTTCGCCGGGCACCCGAGGGACCTTTGTAAGTGACCAAACTGCTGCCAACAGTGAGTGCACAGGGCTTCGGAAAGGGAGAGAGTGTGAAGCCTGCCACAATGAGATCTTTGAGGACTGGAAGTTTAAGGACGGTTATAAAGCAATAAAAGAGCCCTGGTGTGAAGGGAGCAGGGTGTGAGCTCGCAAATGAGAATTTCAAGGAGCCCGAGCACAGGAAGTCAAATGTCCCTGGCAGTCACACAGCATGAAGAAACTCGGGCATCAGCTCCCAATCTATCATGGCTAAGATGGGGGCGTCGGAGCGGCCAGCAGCTCCTGGTGCATCCCAGGAAGGGTTGGTGCCTTCGCCAGAGGGCGGGGAGCTGTGTCAGCCCCGCCGGGGACCGGCCGCCTGCAGAGGGGACACGGCCACTCGCCCGGCCCGGGGGTGAGAGTGCGCCTCCGCTCGGGGGCTCAGCTCTGAAAACCGAGCAAAATGCAATTCCTTGCTGGGTGATGGCACCAGCCGAGTGGTGCCTGTTTAACATTAGAGTCTGCTCTTACTTCTTATGAAGTCACCCAAAAGGGCTAGCTCAGCTCTCACTATATTTTTCAGATGTCTCCAGTCACAGCTGAACAATTGGTTTTTCTTCAGACAACAAGAGGCATCCCGAGGTCCTTCCCTCTCCTTCTTTATGATCCAGAGTGGCTTTGCATTCCACTGTTTTTCTTGCTCTTTGCATGGCCTTACTCACACGGCATTGCCTTTGTGGGTTTTTAGTGGCCTAAGCTGTGGAAGAGCCCTTTCCTCCTCCCCTGCCCAGAACAGCTGGCAGGGACAGTGCACAAGGTGGCATTTCAGACACAGTGCATGGTCTGAGAAGCTTTATCAGGCCTAGGGGCTCCAGCCAGCCATCCCAGAAAGAGGAGTGGGCTGCCTTGTATGGGGCTGACTGCAGGGTCTCTTTCAGCTGGTGCACAGCCTGTGCTCCCAGTCCTGGAGGGACAGAGGGACAAGCTTCCTGGAGCTCCCTGAGCTCAGGCACCTGGGCCTGGCCATAGTGGGCCCTGGATCAGCCTTTGTGACAGCCTCCAGCTACTCTCCTCCCCAAACACATCACCTCACTGGCTTCTGGAAGAAGGGCTTCAGCAGCAGGCAGCTGCAGGGGGCCCCAGTGGCCATACCTGGAGAGGGCCAAGAAAAGGCTGTGCTGGGACATGAGGGGTAGGGCATAATGGGAAAGTGCAATCAAATGTGGGGAAAATACTTTGAGACAAGAATTATGATGCAGAGTGAGTGTGTTTGCCCCAGGCCGGGCACTGAGTGCTGGGTATGGCGAAGGTCAGGCCCCAGGCAGCAGGGCCCATGGGTGGACTCCGGGCCCTGTGCAGTGAGTGCAGCAAGCATCACACACCTCCCTGAGTGTCTGTGATTGCTTCAGCTCTCTTGGCCTGTCTCGTGGGCAAGAGAAGGCCATAGTTTGGAGATGAGAGACTGCCTGGCATGTGCAGGAGGAGAAGAGCCATGGAGAGGCAGGTGGCGTGGCAATCAGGCTGCAGAAGTGACAGCCACTGGCAAATGGGGTGGCCCAGGCTGGGCATGTGTTTCAGGCACACGTGTCCAGGGCATGGGGCTGTGAAAGATGAGGCTGTGAGATAGTGAGGACTTGATGATTGAGATACAGCTCCCTCTCATTTAAAGACAAGACAAATGTTTCATTAACTGAGTAATTCTAGCCATGAGATTTTTGAAGTGGGAATTAGAACGATTTTCACATTTCCTATTCTAAAATGCAGATGTGAAATTTGACTTTGAGGCTCTGGCCAGTTCATTCTCTAGACTTTCATGCAAGTTTTCATGTTTGGGGCTGATGATCTGGAGACAGATAAGAGGTGTAATGACATAACACAGTAACAATTGGTTTCCCTCTGGTAATTGTGGTAAAGAGGTTGGGGGAATTGAATCACATGTGTGCCGCCATAGCTCTCAATGCCACTTGACAGACATGACGACCGGCATCTTACCCCGAGGACCACACTGCCAGAAAATTACAGGCTCCATCTCTGACTTTGAAGACCTACTAAGCACCTCGATAGCGTCCAACGCATTTTGCCCCTCTGCTTTTATCACAACCCCGACTTTTCAACAGTCGCCTCGTCGCCCATGCCCTCGCAGAGCAGGATGTGGGCATGCAAAGTCCCCTGCCTGCAGCAGCCCAAGCCCGCAGGCAGATCCGGGGGCAGCAGAGGCCCGGAGCGGGCAGGGCGGCGTCGGGCCGCGCCTCAACATCAAACGGGGCAGCGGCGGCGACACCTCGGGTCCGCGGGGGAAGAGGGCGAGGAGTGTGGGGCAGGGAGGGGAGGCCGGGGGCCGTGGGAGCGTCTCGCCGGGGTAGGCACGGCCCGTGGGGGTGGGTGCCGCCGGGGTCGTGTCCGGGCACGGCTGGGGAAGGTGAAGCCTGCAGGCAACAGGTGAGGCGGAGGCAGGGAACTGTGCCGGGCCCCGGCTTGCAGGAGGCAAGGGAGGGTGTGCGGGGGCCGGGGGCTCTGCCCGCGGGAAGGGAGCCGGCGGGAAGGAGGGTGCTCTGGCACCCGCATCAAAGGAACAGGGAGGGAAGAGGCGGGTGCCCGACATCAAAGCGCGGGCTGGTGACCGGGAGGGCAGCGGGGCACACGAGGGGAGCCCCGCGGCACCGGGGGTTAGGCGGGGAGAGCGCGAGGGCGCGCACCGCGGCGCGCCAGGCTCTGCGGACCCGGGTGAGACGGGAAATCGCGGCGCTGGAGAGAGTGGGACACCGGGTCGCGTCTTGAGGCGCCCGAGGAGGGCGGTGGAGCCCCGCCCATGTCCCCCGCCCGCCGGCGGGCCTCTGCCGTGGGCAGGCGGGCGGCAGGGTACGGGTCCCGAGGCTGGCGGCGGGGCGGTGGGCCCCTCGCCCCGCGGAGGGGAGAGCGGCCAGGCTTGTCCTACAGCGCCTTCTCCTGGAAGAGGCCGTGGAGACGTAAGGGCTGGTGGCTGCGGCCGGGGCCTGTCGCGCCCCCGGCGGTCGCTCCGCGGCCCGGCTCGGCGGCCCCGAGGGCGGGAGCCGCGGGCAGCTGAGCGCGTCCCGGTCCGTCGGGGCGTGCGCCCACACGCGGACAGATGCGGCGGAGCCGGGCCGCGACGGCGGGGCCGGCGGGCGGCTGAGGTGACCCCCGCCGCCTGCACTCTCGCAGGCTCCAGCTTGGATGGCTCCCGGCGTGGGGCACCGGGCGGGCACGGCGGGCTGCCTCCCCTTCTCGCCGCACCCTCCCCCGCGGGTGGTGGGAGGCGAGCGCTGAGCATGGGCAGAGCCTGCTGCCGCTGAATGCAGTTTTATTGCCTCTTGTCTCTCGCAGAGACCCTTCCTCCGCGCCCCGCCCTGCCTCCGCGACCTGCTGCAATGTTTATTGCGCCTCATCTTTTCCTTTCGCTTCCTGTTTTTTCCTCTCCCGCTCCAGCAGCATTGAGTGCCGCACTGCAGTAGAGCAGTAAATACCTTTAACAGCTGCCTGCCAACCGAGGGGTGAAATACCGTCTTTGTTCGGATTTCTTTTTTCTGTCCCAAGCGCGCATAAAACACCCCGTGGGAATCATATTTTTGGGGGGAACGTGAAAATGAACCGGCGGGATTTTCAGTTCCTCAGAACGCAAAACCAAGGTGCCTATCTTCGCCTAGTCCTTTCGGGTTTCCCGGCTCCGCAGTTCACAACGCCCCCCCCCCTTCTTGCACCAAAGCCCTGACAGACTGGGGGAACAGAGGCTGCACTTCTTCTCCAGACAACCTGCAGCAGATAAGCGGGAGCCAACCTGACTTCCCAAATGGCAGCCGGTGCCAGCGGTACCCCCGGCACTGTCAGTGGGCTGCCGCTTCCTGCCAGCTGCTTTGTGATGGTGTTTTTATACTGCCCGTGCGTCAGTAAAGGGTGCACTGGGGATCGGCTGTTTCCTTTCAACACACACGCACACACACACAGACAGACCAAAAAAAAAAAAAAATTAAAAAAAAAAAAAAAACAGTGTCAAATTCTGTCGAACACACCAGGAAACGAAGCAAGTGCGAGAAATTTGACTGTGAATCTTGTACTCCAAAAATTTCGGCACACCAACACATCTACACTCATACCATGTTTTATAGGTGCATAAATAGATATAAAAATATAGTCCTCACATGTGCCATATATATATAAACATGTACATATAAATATATATATGTGCCATATATATAAAGGCGTATTTTGCCATGAATACTTACAATTCCATAGGTATGTTTAAGAACATGAACAGACCTATGTGTGCCTGAATGTTAATAATAAATAAATACATACATACATACATCTGATAAGAAAAAGAATAAGAGCAAATACATCTGATAAGAAAAAGAATAAGAGCAAAAGCAAGCCAGGAAGGAAGCCATTTAGAAAAAAAGCCGAATTCCCACATGAACCAGTGGAATCATAAATGCATGTGTGTATCCGTATGTGTCAGCAGATGGACCCGCAGACACACACATACACATTAGAATTTGTTAGAACATCCTGCTTTTGTTTTCTTCTTTTTCCCCAGGCTACGAATAATTTCAAAACAACTCAAGGACAAGATTTTCCGAAGTTTTTGGAGAGATTTACAGTTAAGTAGCTATAATTACTGTGTCATCTAGGAGGGATTCTGAGAGTGAAACCTAACGCAGCGCATATTTTCCACGTTACTCTTGAAGACTGTTGCTATGTTGAAAACGATTCGTCCCAAATAATCCCCAAGTCCTGCAGGAGCGCAGGGCGGCCGGCTAGTGCAAACAGGCAGAGCGTGGGGGGACAGGGATCTTATCGCTCACTGTAGTGGGGCTCGGGCTGCGGGATGCTCGGGGGTAGATTAAAGAACAATTTCTTCTGTGGGTTCAAAATATGTACTCGGGGCATGACTGGCACCTTTCCACCCTCACTGTGTGTTGTGTAGTCAGGCGTTCTGCTTCACCGTTAATTAACTTGCTGCTTTCGGGGTAAATGGCGAGGGGGTAAATTCCTGCAGTGCAGCAGCACGGTGCATTGCAACCACCGAGCATCGATGTGAACGCTAAATACCAAACGGCGGGTTTTCCACCGGGCATGAACATGAAAATGATTGAAAATGAACATGAAATAAGTAAAGCATATATACGTTCACAACAACGTACTTCCAAAGAATGTGTGTTTTACAGAGAGAAATGGATGTGTGGATACGATATACAAGTATGAATATAGGTAATGTGAATATGGATGTGTATACATATATGAGTAACACAGGAATAGTGAACTATTCTATCTCCTCGACACATTTTAAAATAAACCCAAGGATTTGTTGTTGGGTTTATTTCCGAGAGCTTGTCCTCCTTTTAGCCCCCGATGATTTCCACGTGGGTAGTAGCCGTGTTGCGGCCGGGCGCTCCTGGCCCTGTGTCCGGGCAGCCGCCCCCGCGTTCCGGCTGCCGAGCCCGGCCCGTGTGCTGCCCACCGAGCAGCTCGGAGCCGCAGCCCTGGCTCCGCGCTGCAGCGGGACAAGGATGTGAGAAAAAGTCCCTGCGGGGCAGGCGAGGGCTCCCGGGACTGGCCCCGGGCACAGCCCCCGGCTCGACCGGCTCGGCGGAGCCGCCCCGCGCCCTCCGCCCCCGCGGGAGCTCTGACCCCGATTGTCCTTCGAAAACACCTGTTAGGCTTTAAAGTTACTCGACTGCCCTTTCGCCATGGGGAAAACGAACTAGAGCATCACCACAGCACGCTTCAGGCTGGCAGGGCGAAAGAAGTATCCCAAAACCAGAGGGCCTCATATCGGAAGAAACCCCACCGGCAGGCGAGGCTCTGCCTGTGCGCACCGCGCCCCAGCCTTCCGCCCCTCTCCGCGGAACACCAAGACATCGTGGCCCGCGGCGCATTTTCCGCGAAAGACGGCGCGCAACAGCCGCTCTCACTCTGCGGCATGCCCGCAACCACCATTAATAATAATAACACCACCGATTATTACAATAGCAGTAATAGCAACAGCAATCATAGCGGTAAAAATAGTAACGGCAATACTAAATGGAAGAAGAAGGGTTTTCGAGGGACAGGTGATGAAGAGGGACAGGAGGACAGGGGAGCCGGTGCCGTGCCACATACCGCGGAGTACCGGCGACCAGCCCGAGGGAACTGAGTGCTTACCAGATCGCGGCATTGCCCGCCTGCGGAGAAGCCCGGGAGGGTCGCTGTAATCCATTTTGCACCCGTGTAGCAATCCGTGTACCGGAGGAGATAGCGGCAGCGGGGGCATCGAGAGGTGGGAGAAGAGCGAGGGGCTGCAGGCGGCGCGGCGGCGGGCGCGGGTCTCCGCGCATCCCTCCGTGGGCGCGGGAGAGGAGGCGGCGCGGGGCCGGGGAAGTGTCAGTGCAGCGGCGGCGGGACCGGCCGCGGGTTTGGGGGAGAGGGGCGCAAACATGAGGGCGACTGCCATACACCTCAGCCTAGACAAAGGTTAGAAAAAGAGGGGCTGAGGCTCTCTGAAGGCAGAATGCGGGGGGAAATTCGCCAGGGAAATCAGGAAAAGGCCATGAAAGCGCTCGCTGCCTGCACATGACCAGCCGCAGCCAATGACGAGCCCAAATAGGTCATAAAAAGGTCTATTACCAAGTTGTAAATTTTCTTCAAACAAAAAGGAATTTACTGCAATTCCTTGCGGATTTTGCACATACTGCTTCCCAGCGCCATGTTTCTTTCGCCTGCGCGCTGCGCTTTTACTGAGGCTTCGGTCCCGCCTGCCCTCGGCCTGCGCGCCACGAGCGCGGTGGCGGAGCCCCGCCAGCACGGCCGGGACGCGGGAGATCCGCGCGGGCCGCGGAGAGAGGGGCAAGCGGTCGCGGAACCGCGTAAAGAGGGGCAGGGCACTGTGCCGAAGGATCCGTTCCTTGCCAAACGAAACGGGGCTTAACCCGCATCCCCACCCTCTTCTCCCACCCCTCCCCACCGCTCCGCCGGGCACTAAAAGAAACCACATCTGCTTGAGCGCCCACTACTGAAGCGGAAGCCGTCGCTGACATAAAAATAGTCCGAGCCTCTTGCCCACCCCGCAGTGTGCGGTTCCCGCAGGTTGCGCCGGGTACTGTCACCGCGCCCAGTGCAGGCTGCCTCCGCCCTCGATAAAACCTTCCCGGGGCACCAACAGGGAAAATCCGATTCCTAGAAAGTATTCTAAAAAAAAAAAGAAATTAAAATGGGCCTGTGTCCACTAGGAATACTTGGCTCGGAGACGGAGTACTGTGGATGTTTCTTGCTCAAGTTTTGTTTCAGGGAATAGCCAGGGCCCTCAATCCGTGACCCCCGTGCCGGTTGTAACTGCTAACAAAAGTAAACACGCCTAAAGACGTAGGATCGTGGTTGGATCTTTTAAACACTCTGCTTCAGGCAGCTGCACACCTTTGAATATTGCCTCGGCGGAGGCTATGGCCACTCTCTTGGTGTCTCTGCAGCACCCACGGCCGCGCTGAGCTGCTCTTCAAGGGAACGGAAAAATTCCGCGGAAACCGAAGGCGCGGTACATCCACTCCGCGGCCTTCTCAGGCGGCCTCTCGCCGCCGCTCCCGCCGCAACCCGCGCAGCTACGGCTGTTCCTTGCCAAAAGTCCGATGGCTCCGGTTTTACAGGGGGCTCGGTGGCCGCCTGGGTCAATTCTTGACTCTGTTACCTTTTTTCTTAGCAAGTTTCCAAGTGAAACCGAAGTAGAGGTTCAGATGCCAGGCTATGGGGGTAAATGCCTTAACAGCTACAGCGATGTTTTGTTATTCTTAATGAGTAAGATTGGGGCGATTCTAGTTACCACTAGGCCTTCGCCAATTGTACGGGCTCAGGGAAGCCAGTTTTTGCCTGCGTGGCTGCGTTCCCAGTCGGTCCTAGGAGAGCAACGAAACGGAAACTTCTTCAGGAATATTTTAATTTTATTCTTTGTCCGGTAATTAAAGACAACTACCGCAGCAGCGCAGCAGCTCTTTTCCGGACAAGTACTAGTCTAAAGAGCGCTCCGCTGGTGTGTGAAGGTCCTCGACGCGCCTTCGCCTCTCGGGCAGCCAGGGATGGCAGCGGGCGGCACCGGCACGGCTTTCCCGCAGCAGGGCCGCCGGAACCGTGTTGAGCCCGGCCTCCGCCGCCAGCGCAGCAAAAGCGAGAGGCTTTTCCTGCCCGGACACCAAATATGTCGGTGTCACTAGCACGAGTATTGTTTTGGAAAGCCAGGGGGTTTTGCGCGTCGGGCCACCGGTTTACTTTAAACGCGCAGCCACCAGCCCCGCATCCTCCCTTGACACTACGGATTCCGGTGTATTTATGCAAATCCATGCAGCAAAAATGTTTATTTCACCGCTTTGTTGCAGCTTCCCCTTGTTTACAACCTTTGGCCAACTAGGCGATTAAAATAAAACCAAGAACAATAGCTCCGCCGGCTCGTGCCTCCCTCCAGAGCTTTGCAGCAGTGGAAACGTGCCTGCCTCGGTGGTGGGGAGCGGGGAAGAGGAAGGGAAACGAAATGAACCAAACCCGCCCCACAAGTCCCATCCCCGTGGACGGCGGGTCCCGCCGCGCCGGGTGCGTTCCCCGAGCGAAGCGGTGGGTGCCAGAGAAGGGCCCAGCGGCGGGCGGGCAGAGCGGCGGGCGGCACCTCCTCGGGAACCTGGCTGCAATTTTCCCAGCAAGGCCTCGCCTCAGCCCCGGCCTCGTCGGGATCACGCTCGTTTCTGGGCAGAAAATAGAATTATATATCGTGTTTGTCGCGGTTTCTGGCGCGTCCATTCGATTTCCTTCACGGAGCCATTACTCAGGGGAGCGTCAGCCGGTAGGGAAAAAAAATGACGTAAAAATCTCGCTAGAGATTTATACCTCATCCCTCGACCCTCTGCCTGCTACTCCTAAAAAGGACTGCTCTCGGCCGTCCTGTTTGATACCGCGCTCTGCGGGACCCTGCCGGGAACGAGAGCAAGAGGAGGGAGCGGAGAAATGAAATTGTTTTGCTAATCAGAGCGGACCTTTCCTCCCGTTGTTGCGGGAACCGAGAGGCAGGCTCCGTCCTCACCAGCTGCGGCCTCCGCTGGGAAAGGCATCATATGATAATATTTAGGGTTAGAAACATCTTTCTTTCGGTCTACGCATGGTTTGGAACTCCTAAGAATTACAGCCCTCGAGAAACCCCCACGCAAGGTCACAAAAGCTTTGTATTTCTCTGCTTGTCAGCCATCCTCGGGGGAGGCCGGGCCCGTTCTGGCCGTGGTTTGTGTGGCTGGGCTGGAAGCCCGGCATCGCTCGGAGCAGCCCGTGGGGATGGCGTGGGGCAGGAATGCTCTCCGGGCTCTCTCCCTGCAGCCGGGCTGGCAGCAAAGGGCTCCGGAGTGTGAGGGCCGCGGCTGCCGGCAGCGCTCTCCTGCACGGCCGCCCCGCAGCCCGGGCTGCGCGGCGGGAGAAGGCGACAGCAAGGCCCGGGCGCACAACGGGGCCGGCCCGCAGCCTGCGCTCCGCTCGCAGGTGAGGCCGCAGTCCCCGCTGGCCGCTGCTTGGACCACGGCAGCCCTCGGGGCAGGGAGCAAAAAGCAGGTTTTGTACGCAATGTGCCATTCCCAGACCCCGCAGAAACACCCGGCATCGGAGGAGAGATGGGGGAGGGCGCAGGGGGGACTCAAGGATTCTTGAGGAGTAAATTACAAAAGGAATATAGAGATGCCGATGCATTTTATAATAGAATAAATTCGGTTTATTTTAATCAAATATTATGGAAGAAGGTTAAATATATTCCTAGGATATTTTCTCCAAGATTATTAAATTTATTTAATTTATTCAACATAATATAAGAATAAGAATTAAAATAGTACAAGTGCACTTGTCTTGATTAATAAAGCATTGTTAAATGTCTTACTTATTAATATTTATTATTAGAAAGTTTCCCACAATCACCGTCTTTTAAGATTGCAAATATATATATAGATATATTTGTATATCATTAGAAATTTATTGCTAGAAACTCTGTATCAAATTTGAAAAAAAAAAAGTAGATTAAATGTTAAATCTAGAGATCGTTCTGGATACGCTAATAAACAAAATAAAAGCACAAACAAGTGAAGCATCCAAAGCAGGGACATGTCAAACGGAGGGACATGGGGCCACTCGTCTCACGACAAGATCACGTAGAGGTGCGGATGAGCCGAGATGTCGGGCTTTAGCCCTGGTCATTTTTTTGATTGACTTTAACAAAGACATTTGGGGCAAAAACTAATTCGTCTGGCCTTCAGCTCTGTCTTCTTCCAGATCATGTGCTTCCTTTTTGGCCTCCCCTTCCTTTCCCTCCTGTCTGGAAGCGGGGAATTTGTCCTTGTTGTTCTCTTTTTTCCATTTCATCCTCCTGTTCTGAAACCAGATCTTTACCTGCCTCTCGGTGAGTCCTAGTGCGTGGGACACCTCGATCCTTCTCTTCCTGGTCAGATAGGGGTTAAATAGGAACTCCTTTTCCAGCTCTAGAGTCTGGAATCGACTGTATGTTTGTCTTCCTCTCCTCCTACCCGGCGCTGCTGTTTAAAACAAAAACACAGGGGTTTGGAGGTTGGTGTGGCCGTTCAAAACAAGGCGCAGGCAGGCAGCGAGGACTCCTGTCCCTCCGGAATCCCTCGAGAGAAGCCCCGCAGAACCGCAGGGAGAGAAAGCACAGGGCACAGAGGAGTCTAGAGCTTTGCACTCGAGTGAGAGGAACACAGCGATAGTAAATGCACAAAGCGCCTCAGCTGTCCTTCTGCATAGGGGTCACTTTATCATCTTGTATGCCACCCCCTTCCCGACCCTGCACCCTTCTCGTTCAGGCAGCAGCGGCGGGAGACAGGCGAGCGTGTCAGGGGCGCCTCAGCGCTCGAGAGGCGTCTCGGAGGCTACTCTTGGGTTGGTAGCTGCCTGCTGCAGAGGCTTCTGCTTGCTCACTGCATCTCTTTATTATCCCAAGCCACCGCGGTGATAGGAATCGCGGTGAGAGAGGTAGGGAGGGGGGGAGACAGAGGCAGGGAGAGAGAGGCAGCGAGAAAGAAGCGGGAGGAGGAAAAGAAAGTTTCAAACTCAGACGTGAGATGGAAGCAAATTTTTGACTGCGTCCAACCTTGTGGTCTCATCCAGGGAAACATTTGAGCAGGAGACGAGCTCTGATTTAAGTGGTCTGGTTCCTCGCCAATATTAGCACTGGACGATTTACAGTCAGGATATTGTACCAGCTCGGCCTCTTGCTGTGTCGTAAAAATCTGCTGTCTCTGTAAGTTATCGTATCCGTAAAATTTAGCGGGCTCCCCGTGACAGGTAACCCCGCTGCAGGGGGCAGGAGGCGGAGGCGCGGCGGGGGGAGGAGGAGGCGGCTGGTAGGCGGCCGTGGGGCTCCCCCCGGCCGGGTGGTAAAAGTCCGGGGCCGCGCCGCCGCCGCCCCCTGCCCCGCCGGGCGCGGGGTGCGGGAAGCCCGCGGCGGCCGCGCCGTTCCCGTAGAGCAGAGCGGCGGCGGCGGCGGCGGCGGCGGCGGCGTGTCGGCCGCTCACCTCGGGTGCGAAGTGACAGTCGTAGTACGGGGAATTGATGGCTTCCCCCGCCGCCGCCGCCGCCGCCGCCGCCACCTTGTACTTGGAGTAGAGCGGGTTGACAAAGTAGGAGCTCATCGGGGAGGGGGGCAGCGGCGGGCGGGGGCACGGGGCGCTCCTCACGCCGCCGCCGCCGCCGCCGCCGCCGCCGCCGCCGGTGCCTCTACGCCGCGCTCATGCCGCCGTCGCCGCCGCTGGCCCGTGCGCTCCCCGCTCCTGCTCTCCGTGTATGTGGTGACCAGGACTGGATTATAATCGCTCCCAAAATGACCTGCCTCACTGCTTTTACTATTTCCTATTAGGCACACAGCAGCCCGCGCACACACACACACACACACACACGCACGCTCATGAGCTCAGGGGGGACTTTTGGCTTCAGTTTACATGTGCCGCTCCTCGGGCAAGAAAAAAACTCGGCCCAGCCCTGCCCGGATCCACCCCGGCCGCGGCACCCCGCTCCCCCCTCCGGTGTGCGCTCGCTAGGAGCCGCTGGAACCCCCGCCGCGCAGGGGCGAGGCGGCCGCGCAGATCCCGCGCGATAACCGCGGGCGCGCTGCCCGGGGCGACGCCGCCCGCCTCGCCCAGGCTGGACTGCCCGGAGCGCGGCCTGCACCGCCGGCCGGCGAGGGCAGAGCCCCTCAGGGGGAGCCGGTGCCCACCGCAGGGTCGCCGGGGTGTAGGCGAAGACAGCGGGGCGCCCGGAGGGCGGCAACGAGCAGCGGCAGGGCCCCCTTGCCAACGGGCCCTCCGGGTCATTTCCTTGCAGGCGAGCAGATCGCTGGGAAATGAGATGCACATTTACCCTTGACGCCTTGCACGCATGGCTGAGGCTCCAGGTTAATTGATACTTAATGGAAATCATGCCTATGAATATACTTTCCATCATTTTACCCTTGGTGGACGTCATTACCAAGGCAAAGAGAGGGAGGGAGAGAGGGAGGGAGGGAGGGAGAGAGAGAGGGAGGGAGGGAGGGAGGGGAAAAAAATAAAAATGTGTGGGTGACCGGTTAGCACCGCTCGGGGACTCGGTCCGAAATAAGTGAGCCCTGTTCTCCGGGAGGAAGGAAGGAAGAAAAGCGCTGCCCAGCAGGCTCGGCGCTGCCCCTGCTCGGGCCGGCCACCCCCGCTGGCCCCCGAACCCCAGGAAGTGTCGTCTCCAGTCCTCTCTTTCCCGCTTCGTCCTGCAGTGGGAATCAGATTTTTGGAGAGACACCCTCAGGAGCTCGAGTCCGCCCTGTTTTGGAGAGACACGAAAAATGTAGGTGAAATATAATACAGGCCCTGCCAGAGCCACGTGTGACCGTCTGATGTGAATTGACAAAAAAATCCTTGTGGTTACATAAAAGGCATCTCAGCCTCCTTCTACATCACACCCCGTTCTTCCACCACCCCCACGCCTCCAGGCCGATTAACTCGCTTTGTCTCGCTGACCAGCGCGGCTGCCCCGCATGTGAGCCCCCCGACGGGCCCTTCGCCCGCAATGACACCCTCGCCTGGGCAGGGGCCCCGCGGCCCGGGCACCAGCCTTCAGGAGCTCGAGGACTCTGAGGGATCCCCGTGCAGCCCAAGGAAAGGCGGGGGAGGCGGGAAAGGCGGGAAAGGCCCGGGCACACGCACACGGACAGACAGCAGCAAAAGCCCTTCGCCAGGGAGCACAGGAAGGCGGGAAGCCGCGTCTGGCAGGGGGCGAGCGGCAGCGCAGCGACGCTGCCTCACCCTGCGGAGGGGCACAGAGGGGCAGTGGCTGCTTCCCGCATCCACGGCAGACGCCGCCGCCCCTCCTCCTGCGCTCCCGGCGGGGCGTTAGTTGCGCGGGCCGGCGCGGCCCCGCGGCGGGAGCGCGCAGCCCCGGCCGCGGGCGCGCAGAGCGGGGCGCGGCGGCCGCGCAAGGGTGGAGCGCGGGCGCCCTCTGGCGGTGCGCTGCGGCAGCGGCAGCGGCGCCCCCGCCCGGCGCTGCCCGCGCTGCCCGCCGCCCTTGGGCCCCGCCGGCCGCCGCCTCGCCGGGAGCTCAAACTGCGGAGCACCGGCGGGGCCAGCGCTGACCGACTCTTCCTCTGCTTTCTGGGCTTGGGTTGGGTTTCTTCCTTTTTCTTTCATTTTTCCTTTTTTTTTTTTTTCTTCCCCCCCCTCCCCCCTTAAGTTTACAGTGCCATTTTCTTAGCACGTTTCGGTGACCCTCTTTTATTTTTTTGCCAGAGCTATAATTAACTGCATACAAAGAATGCGCCTCGTTTACACATGGCAGCCAGGAAAGACGCCTGAGCTTTGAAGACGACTGCTATCGCGTTTTCGATCATGTTTCCCCACATATTACACCATGAAATCTCCATGTGTGGTAGTCTCAGAGTTATACGTTTTTGTATTGAAGATGTTATTTCGTTTGCCCGCGCTTTTATGTATTTATGAATTGATTTATGTAAACAAAAGTAAAGATGAATCTTTGTTCACCCCCTCCTTCATCACACATGCCTGTGAATTGTTCGGTATAACGCGCCTGCACGAGACTGTGCATATGTGGAAACATATATTATTAACACAACCAACGGGTAGGAATTGAATTGTTCTGTTCGACACTAAAAGTAATTTCCGTAGATGAACTGCATTTCATCGATCGAGATGTTTGGTTTTTCTTTCTACCATTTTGAAATAAATGCACGCAATAGTAAAAACAGGTAAACAAAAGGAAAAAAATGTATGAGGTAAAATGCGTCAGTCTGCCTGATATAAAATATTAAAAAGATGGTGTGGGCTTGGTGAAAATTTCTTAACAGAGCCTCTGCTGGAATCAACACAATGCAGTTTTGTGTAGAAGGATGTTGTTTATGTGTTGTTACAGATCACACACACACGCCCTTCCCCCCCCCCCGCCACCCTGCCACCCCCGCCATGGGCATTGGCGAAAATATTGGGGCTGGCATCGTAGGATTCATTGCAGTAGAATATCCAATAAAATACATTTCAACAAATAAGTGGACTTCGTAAAATCTCTGTTTCGTGACCTTCAGGTCCTTTTTGAGTCTGTTGCCTTGGCCCAATGCTGACATAGTGAAATTTATAGTCCAAGGTTTTAAGACCTAGTTTGTCTGCATTTTTTTGCCTTTTTTCCCCCCTAACAAACACAAACATCAAAATAAGGTGCTTTCAAAGAAAAGTGCCATAGCATATCGTAAACTCATTAGGTCCAGACGTCTAGCCATCTCAATGGTTTTATTATACCACGGTTCTTCCTGTTTTAAAAGAATTATAGGTATCTTCTCGACAATGGATGGGAAGCAATGCAACACCTTTTCCTGGCGGTGCATGCTTTTGCTTTTTTCTTTTTTCTTTTTTTTTTTTTTTTTTTTTTTTTTCTTTTTTTTTTTTTCTTTTTTTTTTATTCACAGAGGTAAAAAACATTAAACACCAGGTCTTTCGGCTCTCCCCTTAATCTTGAATTAACCGAACTGCTCGTAAATATTTACGGGTCCTTCATTTTAATGGTTGCTCTTTAAACAAAGCATTTTTTACAATGAACTTCATCTCAATTATCTCGATAAAGTCATGTGTGTTTATAAATGCAGAAGGCATGAGGCGCGTTGCTAAATGAGCTCCCCCAACAAAGCCGAACGTTTGGCAGCGGCCGCGTCCCCTCCAGAGCTTCCAGCCTCCCACTTACAGAAAGCAGAGGTTAGAGGGGACCCGGTAGGAAGAAAAAAACAGGAATAAACCCCATGTTTAACCGAATAGGCATCATTGTGTTTCCTTGGCTCCTGAGGACCGGTGTGGAAGTATTTCCTAACCGATCCCCAGGGATCGCTGGTGTTTGTTCGAGCGCTGGTACCTGAGGCCCGGGCCCGGCACGGCGGGCGCACCTACGCGGCCCCTCCGCGCTGACCTCTGGCAGCAGATGCGGCTCGGGGAGGCGGGGAGGCTGCCGGAGGTGCTGCTGGGCAGCTCGGCCCGGCCCGCGGGGCTGCGCGGGGCTGCGCGGGGCTGCGCGGCAGGGCCGGCGGCGCGGGGCGCATCGCGAGGGGCGCACAGAGATTTCTCCTCTCACCGCAGCGCTGTCGTTGGGTCACGGCAGACTTTATTGTGTAATAAGTGACAACAATTACAACAGGCCCGTGGCTGGAGACACGGAGTGGCTAATGAATACAACAGGCACCGCGGGCAGGGACGCAGCTAGCCGGGGACCGGCAGGAGCTAGGCCTATGGCGAGCGGCTCCAAGGGTGAGACAGCCTCCTAACAGTGCACTAAAGGGGGGGGAAGCAGCTCGTGGCCTCTCTGTGGCATCTATTGCGAAGGATTCGGACCTAGAAAGCAGAAGTTTGGGGAAAGATTTCCTCTTAGTAGGTCGTGGACAGCGCGGCAACCCCCATTGATTTAAGCGGCTGTAATTTAATATGTACTTTATTACCGTAATTATGATTAATTTCCTTACCTTTATTTTGGCAAAATAACTATCTAGTCTACATCACTTTTAAGAAACATGTCAAACATTTAACATCAGATGGAGTTCCCAAAGCTAACGTGCACTCACAATATTGTCATCTAAATGGTCTGGGAAGGAGGAGGGGAGTATCAAGAGACTGAAAAACACGTTGTCGAGCAAGACAAAATTTCCGGAAATACCTGACACAGACCACGTTTCACTTCTACCAAGGGGAAAAAAAAAAAAAAAAAAAAAAAAAAAAAAAAAAAAAAAAAAAGAAAGCACGATTGATTTAAAATCCCTGGGGTGGAGTGGCGCAGGAGGAGGACGTATGGGGGGGGCTAAGGGTGCAGAGAAAGAATAAAACCAAACTAACAGAAAAAAAAAAAAAAGCAAACCAAACCACAATCAAACCCCCCAAAAAAACCCACACAACCAAACAAAAACAAGCAGCCACAACCCAAAACCAAAGAAAAAAAAATCCCTCAACAACCAAAACCCCACACTCCCCCGATAAAAATCCAAACTCAAAACTAAATTAATAGTCTCCAACTACGTTTCCACCCCAGCGTTAGTCTCCTTTATTGCCTTTCTCCTTGTTCATCTTTTTCATTTTCATTCTTCTGTTCTGAAACCAGATTTTGACCTGTCTCTCTGTGAGGTTTAAAATCCTAGCTACTTCGTAACGGCGGTCTCGGGTGAGGTACATGTTAAACAGAAATTCCTTTTCCAGTTCCAGAGTTTGATACTTTGTGTAGGGACAACGCTTTTTCCTCGTTGAACGAGCGTGGATCCAGTTTGCTGCAGGGTTATCTGGAAGAAGGGAGGTATATAGGGAACGGGGAGGGGTGGGGGGGGGGGAGAGAAAGGTCGTTAAATTAATTTAACGAAGGATGGACTGTTTTCACAACTTTGGAGGAATTATCATAAAAGCCTTAATGCCCCAGTCTGTTTACTGTACAAATGATGTCTTGATGGTAGGTGGTTATGTGGAGTCTTTTATGGGTGCTTGTTGCTGCTTGCGCTGGGGTAGGCGTCTAGACGTTTTTATAGGTTAGTAAAACTATCAGTTTTGCACATTCGAGCCTTACAGGTTTCGGCAATAAATCAAAGGGGCAATTTCTTTATTTCTTTCTCTCTCTCTCTCTCTCGCTTTCTTTCTTCCTTCCTTCCTTCCTTCCTTGCTTCCTTTCTTACTTGCCTTCCTTCCTTTTCTCCTCTTTTCTTTCTTTCTTTCTTTTTCTCCCTCCCTCTCTCTGCCGCTATTCCTCTCTATCTCCCCCACTCCCCATTTTGTTTTGATTGTCTTTTTTTTTAGTTTCTTTTTCTTGTCTGTCTTTCTTTCTTCCTCTTTTTTTTTTTTTTTTTTTTTGGTTTTTGGGGGTTTTTTTTCCGTTTTGTTTTGTTTTGTTTTCACTTACTTGGGTCAAGTTGCTGCTGCTTCTCCTCTTTCAGTTCGCTGCTCGGGCTGGGGTTGTGGCTGCAGGCGGCGGGGTCCTTGGAGCTGCCGGCAGGCGCCTTCTCCCGGGACTCCTGGAGGAAGGAGCTGCACGTGTACTCGGGCACACCGATCCCCTGGGACTCCCGAGACGAGGAGCATTCAGTCCTTTTGGAGGAGGAGGAAGAGGAGGAGGAAGACGAGGAGGTGGCTGCTCCCGTCTCCGGCTTTATCCCGTAGTGGCGCCCGTTGGAGGAGCCGGAGCTGGACGCGGAGCCGCCGCTGCTGCTGCCTCCGCTGCCGCTGCCGCCGCCGCCGCCGCCGCCGCCCGGGAAGCCCGGGAAGGGCTCAATCCAGGAGCGCACGTAGCGGCCAGCGTCGGCTGCCCCTAAGTGGGGCTGATGCATGTAGGGATGGTAGATCCCGGTCATTGCCGCGGACGGCTGATGGTGAACCGTGGACCAGGAGGTGGAAAACACGGTGGATTTTGGTGCAAAGCTACAAGAGGAAAAATCTGAACTCTCTGCAACACCTGATGGCCTGGAGGTCGCACTGTGACCTCCCTGGACGAATCTACTCCCATAAACTTCTTCGCTTTCATGGCCTATGAGAGAATCGACATAATAGTTACTTATGGTGCCACTAGACGACATTTTAGGCTCCCCTCTTAGTCATATAAAAGGTTACACTGTTAACTGTATATGATACCCTCCCGGAGAACAATCGTAGTATTTTGCAGACTGCAACCCTCAACCATTGGTTGTGGAGCCCACGTGATCATATTTACCAATACTGCGAGTAAATCAATCCGCTAAACTGGGGCTGCTGTGATTAAAAAAAAAAAAATCATCATCAACAGCGGCCCCGCACAGCGTGCCGCACCGCCTGCGCCCCCGCACCGCGCGGGGCCACCCGCCCGCCCTGCCCGCCCTGCCCGCCCGGCGTGCCCGGCTGCCCGCCTGCCCCGCGCTGCCCCGCCCTGCCCCGCGCTGCCCTGCGCTGCCCGGCCCGCCCGGCCCTCCCCGCTCTCCTGCCTGCCTGCCTGCCTGCGTGCCCTGCTTGCCCGCCGCCCTGCCCGCCGCCCTGCCCGCCGCTCTGTCCGGCCGGCCCGGGGCGCGGCGGGCGTGGCCGCGCTGCCTGCCCACGGCCGCGGCGGGTGCGGACTATTTCTTCACCTTCGTTGAGCGATTTCTGCCATTCATTTCTTAATCAATGAGAGGCAGGGTGTTTAAATAAATCCAACAGCCTTGGCTTGCTAATCACACTCCAAGCTGCTGAGGGAACCCGCTGGGAAAGGGGGATTCTTGCCTGTAAAAACAAACCATCGCAAGCTGGGACTGTAACGACTTCTCATAAAACAGGAAAATGTTACAGTAAAAGCACATTGCGGTACTTCCATATTTCAGAGCATGTGCGGGTATTATTACCCGCTCCCCCCACCCCCGGACAGAAAGTTTCCCTGGGAAGGATACACTTTTAAAAAGAGATGCCCATTGTGTTGTTTTAAAACAGGTGGAAGACCTCTGTAATGATTTTATGCCTTTCAATAAAATTTTTATGAGGTGTATTTGATTATAGATTAATGTGTCCCTAATAAAATGGACGGATGGAAACAGCAAAGCCTGTGTCTCCGAGCACAACTGACGTGTGGCTGAACACATGCTCCTCTATCTGCGGAACTTTGGGGCTACACAGCCTTAACACAGCCCCCCTTTAAGGTGTCCGGGGCGGCCCGGGAGGGACTCGGGCAAAGGCAGCCCGGAGGAGGCCGCCCGGCCCCGCAGCTGCCAGCGCGGCCGCGGGCAGGGGCGCCCAGGCGGACAGGCTCCGGCCCGCGGAGGCGCGGGGCTGTCGCTGACCCCAGCTCGCCGGCAGAGCCGTCTCCTCCGCCCCTAGTTCAGGGGGAGCCACGTTCAATGCCTACGTGAGATTTTTTTTTTTGCCCCCTTCGCTTTCTTTTCTCTGCCTTCCCTCCCCACCCTTCCCTCCCGGCCTGGTTTTTTCTTGCCCGAGCGAAACGACGCCGCGTTAGTACTGAAAAGTGGATTACCCATGGTCTTCTGCCCACGCCTGCTTCCCCGGGCGAGGGACGGTGGCTGTGTCGGGATCTGGAGGAAACGCAGAGAGTTAGTGGCGAGCCCGCAGCACAGCCCGCCGGGGGCACGGACAGCAGCGCTGGGAAAACACTTCCTACTCGCGGGCCGTTATGAGGAAGGGACTGAAATTCCTGTTTATTTAATGATTTATTGCTCTCCTAGGTTGTTTTCTTCCTTTTTTCCCCTTTTTAATTTTTTTTCCTTTTCCTTTACCTTTTTTTTTTTTTTTCATTTGACTTTAGCATTTTCTTCTGCAATTTTATAATTTCTATTACATTGTTTTCTAGAAGCAGGGTTTGTGGTATGGCGAAGAATTGCCCCCCGCTTCAAACCGATATAAATTGGTAAAGCAGGCAGATTAGAGTGAGCCTCCTTTTTACATACGTTAAACTCTTGGTATGGAGCCAGTTATTTACTTCCAACTGCCGAAACTTCTTTGGTGGTGTAGCGAGTACCTTTACAGGAAAAGAAAAGGCCGTGCGAATGTACGCAATATTTAAGGGGTTGTTTTGTGGGTTTGGGGTTATTAGGGGGGGGATTTTTTTTAAGCATCGTTTTGATGTTTGTTTTTGAAAAGGGAAGAAGCACAAAGTACTTAGGTGCTTGCGGCTCTCAGAGCTCCAAAATGATGGTGCCTTGGTTTGAGGAATACACAGCCTCTTCCCTATGAGTAAATGTGCACATGAGGAAGTACTGGATTAAATTAAATATCAGCGACGAAAGAGCAAACAGAATGCCACCAACAGCATTATGAGCAGTATCTGTCACCAAGTCTCACAATATTGGCACTATCTTGAGTTTAATTTCTTGATTTAGAAAGAGCTTAGGGGAGGAATGGGCGTTGATTTTGAGCAAGCTGGTTTCCCAGAGCCAACAGTAGCCACGCTACTTTTTCAGTACCCGTTTGAAGGTGAAAGTATGCCCAAGTATTTGCACTTCAATTTGAAGTCATGTTCATTTGCAAGCTATTTGCAGTTCTGCTGAGTATATCGGCTCACACGGGCATTCACCCGCTCTCAGCACGCGTACCCTTCCCCAGCCTCCAGCGCAGAGCCTTGCTAATACAATTTTTCAGCTATGTACAGAAAGGGTTAAGAGTCGTGAACGTCATTAGCTGGATGTGTGCTACTAAAATGGAATTGCGCGAAATAAAACGATCTCTGAGCAAACAGAAACGGTGCAGGGTGACAAAAGTGGGTCTGAAGAGGCTGGTGTACTTTTGTAAGCACGCCTGGGAGGGTTTCTGCTCAAAAAAAGCCAACCTCGCCGGATGCTGGAAATGTTTTGAGGGAATATTTTTTCCATCCACGGTCTTCTGAAAGCTGTTGAGCCCACCGAAAACCGAGCTCCTGAACATTTACTTATGCCCGTCTTTGCACTTATCAAGGAGGTTTTTTGTTGGTTTTTCCTTCTTTTTTTTTTTTTTTTTTTTTTTTTTTTTTTTTTTTTTTTTTTTTTTCCTAGCGAGCAAAGACACGAAATCAAAATCTGCCCATTGTAAGCACGCAGGGAGTGATATTTTTTAAATCAACGTATGAACATCAAATAAAATGACACACATATTCCTGACAGCTTGTAGTAGAAAGATATTTTTATCACTTACCATTTACGAGTTGTACGAGTTGACTGGATGAGGACGTCCAGTTAAGTCATAATATTTTACAACTTTTTTTATCCGTTTGGTTTTTTGTTTGTTTGGGTTTTTTTGTTTGTTGGTTTTTGTTTTTTTGTTTGTTTTTTTTTTTCTTTTTTTAAGTTTCGCTTGGGTTATTTGTTTGGGGTTTTTTGGGGATTTTTTCTTTTTTTTTTTTCTTTTTTTTTCTTTTTTTTTTTTTTTTTTTTTTTTTTTTTGTATTCAGTTTATCAGACTGCGAACATCATACAACATTTTATCAAGCAATCAATTGTTTACAGACATTTATAAATTAATTGGGTATACATCATTTCCCGGCCCAGTCTCCACCCCACCCCGTAAGGGGGAAAAAAAAAAGAAAGAAAGGAAGGGGGGAAAAAAATGGAGGAAAAGAAAGAAAGAATGCCAGGCAGAAACACACAAAGACCAGAATATGGTAAAAAAGGTACACCAGTCCAAAAAGTTGCTGATAGAGAAAGATCAGGAGACCAACCTGTATCTGTGCTTCTAACATTTGTAGAAAACCAAAGGAACCGCTGTAGTTTACAGAGTTTATTGCATTATACATGCAAACAGAACATGCACAAGAAGGACAATTTGCTGCTGAACGACTACTATTCCACATATGCACCACAAGGAAATGTCTACAATGGAGAAGAAGGAAATATTCCATTTTACGAAGGACAATCTCTAAATTCATTTGAGAGGATAGTTACATTATAATGTGCTTCTCTTTCCCCCCGCCCCCACAGTTTCCCCCCACTCTTTTTCTGAAAGTATTGAATGTACTCAAAATGTTATGGCCCGTGTAACAGCCCCACATAAATACCATTTTGTTAGTAAAAACATGAAAAAGTCACATTGCTTGGATGTTCGACAGTTCCAATAAGTTAAGACCAAATGATAATATTCAATAATAGTTACCCTGCATTACGATGAGAACAAAAATAAATTACACGTGCTAGGTTTTATATATACTCATCATAGTAATACATATTCACTTGCAGCGCTAAAAGAAGGACGAAGAGTCACATTCTATCAGAAAACAAAACAAAACAAAACAAAACTGGAAAATGCCGGGTTTTGCCAGAGTCTCTCCTGCCTTTATCAAGTGGTGGTGCTGTGCCCATTCCTCACTGGTGCCCCCCCCCGGGGTTAGGGTTTAAGAGAAGGTCAGATTAGCGGTCAGTTCCCGGATTCGGTTCTCCCTGCTCATCTTCTTGAGCTTCATTCTGCGGTTTTGAAACCAAATCTTGACCTGCCTGTCAGTGAGGTTTACGCTCTTACTGATCTCTAGACGGCGCTCTCGAGTGAGATACATATTGAATAAGAACTCTTTCTCTAATTCCAGTGTTTGGTGTTTAGTATAAGGACACCTCTTCTTTCTGCCACTCTTTGCAGTTAACCAATTGCTTGTTGGAGTATCAGACTTGATTTCCTCTATCAAAATCAAAGAAGAAGAAAAAAAAAAAATCAAAAATACCTCAGACTGTTAGAGTGTACCCTTGGCCATGACCCCTCCTCTGCAGTGTCTGGCAGATATGGTGGATGTGGGCATTAAACACCGCCCGGCTGAGGTGTGGGCTCAGTCAGGGGACCTGCTGCCAGGCTGGGCTCGCCTGTCCCCAGCACGGCTCCCTGCCCCGCGGCCACCCCGCTCTCCTGCTCCTGCCAGGAAGGGTCTCTCAAGTTTTCGGCCGGCGTTTAACATTTCAACAATGTTTAACCTGCCGTCCGCCCCATGGACACATCTTAACGGGTCTAGCCTCGCCATGGCCGACTCGGGCTCCCACGACAATTGCCACGGAAATATTCCAATTACAAAAAACAGTCTCGCACTGTATTTTGAAGCAGAATCCCCACACACATCAGCTGAACCACGCAAGCACACCTATAAACAGATATAGACATTTCCCAGACAAAATGATATACAAGAAATTATGACCCCCTGTCTTTTTTTTTTTTTTTTTTCCTTTTTCCTTTTGGATTTTCTTTTCCCCACCAGAAACAAATCTCCCCCACATGAAGCTAGACCTGTACTACTGAACATAATCGAGATAAAGAAATTCTCAATGCACACAGAGGGTAAAAATTGACCTAGAGGTTGCAAAGTACATTTTGAAAACAGAAAAATTCTCGTTTTGGGATTCTTCGATACACGCCGTTCCAAAGAAAGGCGTTAGTGCACTTTAAAAGGGAAAATAAAATCAAATTGCCACCACTTTCAGGTTTCAAAAGCATTTCAAAATACTGGTGCACTTCTGGAGACCAACCCAAGGTTATCTAAAGCACCACATTGAAATATTCCACCCTTGAACCAGGCAGATAGCGGGCTGCTGCTTTCATTGTGCATTTCTTTCCAACTTTACCCAGTCTGGTAGCACCTATTCCTCACCTATTTTAAAAGGATCGTAATTAACTTTAAATGCAATCAAACCGCAGTAAGGCTCAGTGGGGAAAAAAAAAAAAAAAAAAAAAAAAAGGCGAAATACTACGAGAGAAAAGTTGAGCGGCTCGTATTTTACAACCTCCAGACCCGCTTTTTTTAGAGGTATGGGGCTGCTTTTGGCTGCTGCAGCGCATTACGGAGCACACGGCTATATTCCCCGCATCACAGAGGCTGTCTGCGTGCACGGGAGAGGCAGATCTCTACGGAAAATCTTTGGACCGTTTTGTGTAGCATTTTTGCCTGCCAAAATCTTCAGAGAGACAGCACCTGCAGCCCGATACTCCTTAGCATTAAATGTGATGGCTGTGATGCTCGTTAGTATATTCGAGCGTGCTTTATGGTGCTGGCGTGTTGGAGTTACACCACGGCACGGCTTAAACTCGGTAATACAGACCTTTACTCTCCTTCTCCTGGACTTCTGGGCTGGACACGGAGCCTTCGGGCAGACAGCTCCGCTCCTCTTGCAACGTGGACTTGGGCTCGGGACTTTCCACTTGAGAGACTTTAGCGGTGCTGTCTTGGTTGTTCGGGTTTTCATTCATTTTCTTTTCCAGCTGAAGTTGAGCAGATATCTGCGGTTTGGAGCTGCCGCGAGGGTTTAACTGTAACATTACAGTTGAACTCGTTTCAGGGCTATTATTGTACTCTTGGGTTTTCCCAGTGGCGTAGGTCTGGCTCAGTCTAAAATATCCTGGGACGGGAACCTCGGGGTTCTCAATGGGGCATGATTCAGACACCAGCCTCTGGTAGGAAGGGACGTCTGCAGAAATGAGTTTGGATCTCTTATCGGAATACATGCAGCAATTGCTTTCTTCTTTAATATTTGTAGTGAAGGAACAAGTGGGGACCTGCTGTGTAACAGGTTGCTCTATTCGACAAGATCTGTTCGGGTCTGTCCAAGTGTCTACTTGAGGTATATAAGGATGTACATTCATACCCATATTTTGGTGATTAACTTCTCTCTTAGCCAGAGACGGAAGGAGTCCACAGGTTTGCATCCCATACGTCCCAATGTCTGTGCTAGGTGGCATATACATGCTGGCGCTGTTGGAGTAGAAACTGTCACTCCTGCACGCACTGATGAGAGAATCTACTAAAAAAGTATTAGCGGCAGGAGAGCTGTTGGGAAAGGACATTTTGGGGCGGAATTTGAGGAAGAGAGATTGTGTCCTTTGTAGGCTGACATCTCTAGGAAAACATTCCCGTGTAATTGCGGATGCCTCCGCGCGACCACATGACAGGCGGGCCAATGGCAGCGCCCGCCGCCCCGCGCGCCGCCGCCCCGCCGCTGACGCGCCCCGCCGCGCCGCCCCGCCGCGCCCCGCCGCGGTCAACAGCGCCCCCTGCGCCGCCGCGCCGGCACCGCACCGCACCGCGCCCGCGCTGCGGCACCCGCCCGGCCCGCGCCCCCCCGCGCCGCGCCGCGCCGCGCAGCCCCCGCCGGCCCCCGCGCGGAGCCCGGCGGCGCGGAGCCCAGCGGCCCGGAGCGGAGCGCGCAAAACCGCGCCCGCCCGCCATGGCTCCTGTAAAAGCCCCGCCGCTGACAAGTGCGGGGACAAAAGGTTGCGGGATTTATTAATGCGTATTAAGGAGAATCAGGGGCGATCAATAAAACCCTCATCTACATTCTCGGGCTACTCGGTAATTTTCTTGCTTCTGAAGCTTTTTCAAGAGTTATACCCTCTGTTGCCGCGCACGGGAAGATATTTTATTAACAAATCAATCGAGACTTTGTAAAGGATAAGATTAATAGTTAAGATTTAGCATAATGGCGTTCGCGTTATGAATTATTGAAAATTATACTATTGATTTTTTTCCTAGCTGCTAACCGAGAAGGTCAATTTTTGTTTTAACACAAATCGTCAAATATTAAAAGGTGGACTTCTGTCATAACTCGAATTTTATAGGGAAGCCACATTCCTAAAATTATTTTACAATGCTCTCTCCCGACCGCCTGGAAAAAAAAAAAAAAAAAAAAAAAGGGAAAAAAAAAAAAAGAAAAAAAAAAGTGGGTTTTTCTCTTGCCCTGCAAACCGAAACCATCAAAAAGCAAATTTCTCCTTCTGTAGTGTTGCTCATCAAAAAACATACAGAAACTCACATCCTCACTGCAACTCCTTTAACTCCTTTGAGCAACTTTTTTCTGTCTTTTTTAATAAGAATGATGAATGCATCTGTATCATAAAGCAAACAAGCAGCAAAAAAAGCAACCAACAGAAGACAACAGTAACTGTCTACATGGCAGATCAGAGTTTTCCGTCCCAACATTTTAAACGTGTTTTATTGTTTTTCCTCCCACTCCTTAGCCGTATTTGCACCCGCAGCTACTACTTTTTAAATAGTGGCGGTAGAAACTGTTTATTACTCTTTATCGTTTTACTTTCCTTTCTCCTTTCTCTCTCTCTCTTTATTTTTTTTCCTTTTTTTTCTTTTTTTTTTTTTTTTTTTTTTTTTTTTTTCCAAACTGGAGTGTTTCTTATCTGGGACTAATGTTGTCAAGGACCCTCATCCACACAAAGTGAACTTGTTGATAATTTTTTGTTTTGGACTCATTCGCCTGTTTATTTTGGGCCTTTCTACCATCAACACACCCTTTCAGATCCCCAAGAGCAGGCAGCACGTGAAAGGATTTTTAAAAATTTAAATGCGTCTTTCGCACCCTTACAAACACGCGTTTTCCACCAGCGTGGGTTTGAATTTTCCTCTGTTTCCTGGCGTTTGGATGTTTTTGTACTTTCCCGTACACTTTAGACTGCTGGAAACAATAACCCTATTTAAAATTTCGCGGTGGCAATGAGACAGACCTTTTAAAACCTTATCGCAGCTGTTCAAATACAACATCATTGTCAGGTTAAGAGCCAGTGTCTTTTATAGCTGCAGTCTCCAGCTCCCGGCTTGCCGGAGAGTTTAAATATTACCTTCGCAATATTCGCAGCTCGCAGGCTCTTTCGGCAGCATCCCCTGCGCCTGGCGCAGCCCCTGCCCTCCCCGGGCACGCTTGGCCGGCGCCGCGGGCTGAGCCGAGCGGCGGGCGCTGCGGCGCGGTGGCCGCGTAAGATCATGATCAGAGCCATGGCTAAGACTCGCCTGCGCCGGGGAAGAAGCCGCGGCGGAGCCCACGACGCTCCCTCCGAGCGCCGAGTCCCCCCCCTCGCCTTCTAGCAATTTCCTCCTCTTCAACAACAGCCTGGACAACCCACGGAGTTTAAAGAAACAAAATACTATTTTTCTTGACGCAGTTTAAGGCTTGACTATTAAATCTAATCAGGAATTTTATGCCCATCAAATGGTTCTTTCATAATCTTTATTTACACTGGAAGAAAAGGGGTCCCAGAAATATCCCAGCTGAAAGTATCAGCCCAGAGGTTTGCGGCGGGTTTCGCCCAACAGTAAAGTTAAAACAATAAGCAAATGCTGAGCTGCTTTCCACGCCGGCCTCGCTGCCGCTGCCGCTGCTGCTGCTGCTGCTGCTGCTGCTGTTGCTGCTGCTGCTGCTGGAGGAGCTGAATTCTGGGCTCCTGATTAGACATGAGGGCTCTTTGATTTTTTGTAATTGAAAATATTAATTTCATGCATGTCACTACACGGAAACTCAGATGACTGTTGTGATTATAGTAATTTAAATATTGTGTTCAGGACTGGCACACGGCTCCATAAGACCCTTCGTTCACGGTAAATCATGAGGGATTTAAAAACGGGCAGCAATTTTTTATTGAAAATGAACAGTAGAAAGTTTAAGTTTGATGTAAATAGAAGTTGAATAAACATGCGAGAGCCATTGGGGAACTGGGGACTTAGGCTCTGGGCATTTAATGTCACTATTGTTTTAAATCATATTAAAATGGAATAAAGTAATTAACATTAATAAATAAATCAATATTGTGCAATAAATGAGATATACAATCTACATTAATATAAAGGTTTTGCTCTCAGAGCCCCATATTTTTCCGAACGAGGGTGAAAAAATGCCCCAACCAATGGGTCCATGCAGATGTAAATTACTGTTTGTAATAAAGCATAGGTGGACATTACAGTTTTCTCCTCTAGCAAATGTCAGGGCTAAAAACTGGAGGTTACCAGACGTGGCAGCAGGGCTTAATTTTCACTGCCTTATCTCCCTGAACCTTATTACTGGTGATATGATTATGTTTTTGTCTCGGCTGTGCCGAGCATTCTCATAGTTGCAATTTGCTGTGTTTGTGTCCCATTATGTGGGGGGGATGGGAGAGAGGTACGAAAGAAGCCAGATATTTTGCAGATGCCTTCAGCAACAAAGGTATTGCGAGAAATGTCTTATTTTTTAAATAGGCTGGAACCCCGGAAACTTTTAGTAAATTTCCTTTGATTTGCTTGATTTCACCATTTTATTTAGTGTGTCTTTAAACGCGCTGACTGTATATTTTATGCCACGCTGTTAAACTGTAGGGACATTAAATAATAGTATTATTTAAGAAAAAAAATAATGGTTGAATTTAAGAAAAAAAAAATTAGGTGCGATATTGCGATCTTTCTTCTTTTAATAAAGCAACTGTCACGTTGCCCAGATTTCCATGTGCCGTATTTTCACAGGAAGAGTCATAGGTATCTGGGCTCAGTTTCTCTAGATTTTTTGACCGAGGTAAGGGGACGGACGCGACATACTGATGACATTATGCTTTTTCCTAAATATGAAATCCTATAAAATAAGTAAAATAGCACGCTGATCTTTTCTTCAAAGGTGTTCTTTCTGAGCGTAAGGATCGCACACTAGCACTGACCGTGCGCGCGGATTCGTCCTAAACCCCAGCCCTTCTCCTATTGTATTTCCATATTTTTGTGCACACAAAGGTGCCCGAGTGTGATGAGATTTTAGAGTGTGTATTGGTGGCCAATTCACCCTTCAGCCTCGGTATTTGTGCTGCATATTTATCTTTCGGCGGATTCCTGTCGCATTTATATTTTAATCGGAAAATAAGCAAATGCCCTTTGCGTTCTATGGAAAGGGCAAGCCCAAAGACATTCGGAAATAGCTCACAATCTTTTCTATCTAGAGGAATTTAACTGAGAGGATAAAAAGGAAAAGTAGAAGAGGTTACAGACTCGCACAGAATCATCACATTTACACAATGGTTCACAGAAAAGAAAAAAAAAGGAAGAAAGCGGCATTTCCATGTTCTCGTGTATGGATATAATTTTCCAAAATTAACAGTGCACCCAGGTTCCCATCAGCCGTTCACATTCTCTGGCTTCGGCCTCGCTGTAATTGCGAGGGCTTAAAGCACCTCGTATGAAGCCTAATGGGTTCGGGCTTGGTGCGGGCTCTCTCCCTCTCATGCCAAGAAAAACAAACACCAAAACTTCGCTAAACATTTCCCCCTAGGAAAGTGGATGTCCACCGACAGACCAGGGTATTTTCCTCCGGGGTGCGGCTCTGCCTGCAAGGGCTACCTCTGGCGTCAGGGATCCCAAGGATTTTGGATTGTACAATGCCGTTTTATTACCGCCGGAAAGGCTATTTCTAGGAAAGTGTTAACAATGAACTTCTAAAAAGGGGAAAAAAAAAAAAAAGAAAAGAAAAAAAAAAAAGAAAGAAAAAAGAAAAAGAAAAATAAACCACACACCAACAATCCAGCAGACAAAGTGCCAACAAATGCGTTCACAAGAGACTGGGCTTAAAAAAATGTGGAATATGGCTAAGCCAACATGAAATAGATTTCGATGAATTCTGCAAATAAGCAGAAAGCAGCGAAACCCTTTCTTTCCTCAGGTTCCGACCAGAAGTGCACACTGGAAGGAAAAAACATAAAACAAAACAAAACAAAAATCTCAGAAAGACAGAACATGCTCGGTTGCTGGAGAATGTCCAAGAAATTCATAGGAATGACTTTAATTCTGTAAACTCTACTTTCATTTTAATAGATCTCCATAGCACTTTTAAAGAGAGGGACTTCATTCAGCAATGCCTTGGAAAGGTGAAGTTAGGATATTAAAAATATCTTTTCTCTTTAGTCTCTCTGTCTTTCTTTTAAAGATTAAGCACACTCAGGAGCTAATGTTAATCTCGCCTTTAAGTAAAATACGTTTTCAACATTGCGTTTTCTGTACCTAGAGGTTTATCTAAGAAAATCCTCGAGTAAGAATCAAAGATAAATTGTGGAAATGCATGTTTTTATATTACTTTTGTTCCTCCCGCGTTAAGGCTGTCTTTAAAGGAGTAGATAGATTTTCGTTCTAGGGAACGAATTCTGAATATCTTTGGGGTTTGATTTTTTTCCTTTCTTAAAATTATGGGGGTTTTTTTTAAAGCTCGGATGCATTATAAAAGATTACGAGCAAAAAAAAAAAAATTCTTTTAAAGTGGCATATTTCTCCAGCACGTCACGGTTATGGGTTATTTGTTTAATAAATCTTTTTGATGCTTTATTTTCTCATTTGGAAGGCCCTGAAATCTTATCGTTACTTATATATTAGATATTTTATTAGCAGTGGAATTATTATTAGGGGGGAAAGAGTGGAGCAGCGGAGGCTGCGGCATTGCAGCGCCTGGGCGCGCCCTCCTGTGGCCGCTGCCCGCCAGGCACCGGGAATTCTCCCCTCTCCGGCTCTTTCTCCTCCGCTCAACTCGCTCCCAGTCATGGGCTCCTTCCTTTCCCTTTTAATAGAAACTTAATACCACTATCATCGAGCATTTATGCAAGATTAGTGCTGGGGTGCTTAGGTTTCCGCGGCCCGCTTTTGCGGTGTCTTGGCATTTCGAAGGCGTTTTAATAGGCTGAGATAGACTGTCAAAGCACTGCAGGGAACAGAAAACCAAACGGCTCGTTCTCGCCCTGTGGATTAAGGATCGGGAGACACGCGAGAATTTGGCTATAAGGTCAGGCAAAATGCCGTGAGGAATTCCCCTCGACTTCGCGCATTTCTAATTAATGGGCTTTGTGGGGAAAACGCATAGAAATATCGTCTTTGTGCCTAAATTACGAGACATTTCCTACTATTTTTTTTTCTAAGCAATCCTCTCTTTTTCTTATAAGCTAAAAAAGAAAAAAAACAAAAAAGAAAAAAAAAAGGAAAAAAAAAGACAGGTTTTTTGGGGGTGGAATTCCCAGGGCACGGAAGAGAAAGAGAGGGAAGTGAGGAGTCCCCTGTGCTCCGGCTGGCAGGGACTGGAGCAGGGCACGCTCACTGCACGACGCCGAGAGCTCACCTCGACCCAGCCGGGATTTTCTTTGCGTTATGATGCATTTGCTAATATGGCCAGCTATGCGGTAAAAAGTGTGTGTGTGGCTGTGCGTGTGTGTGAGAGAGAGAGCGAGGGAGGGAGGGAGAGAGTGAGACAGAGAGAGAGTGGGTGGTGGTTGAAAATAACAGAGGAACCTTAAGGCGCCTAATTATTCAGAAAGGTTAAAGGTGATGACCTTGACATTTTGGAAGTTCAAAGGCATACACTTATGTTTTTCTTGCTAGAGTGTTTAAAAAAAATTTTTTTTAGTCATGCCTCCCTCCTCTTCTATTTCTCTATTTTTTGAATTCTCCGGTTTTTCCTGATTTAGTTGGCACTTTTGCCTTCCCTGCCTGCGAGAGTAGCCAGAGCCACCTCGTCCTATTCAAAAAAGCCAAATTCTTTTCTCACTCGTCGCCTTTATTGCACATTGCGGAAATCTCTTTTTCGCCCACCAGAAGGTGTATAATATAACCCAATTAAGCTGTTTAGAACCTCGGGTTTTATGGTGTTGTCTAGACAGTTCAAGGTTTTGTAAACAGCCCAGCCAGGTCACGCAAGATAAAGCGGCGAGGAGCGGAGCGGATCTCCTCCGGGTGCCGGCCCCCGGCGGGGCCCGCCGCGGCCGCAGCGCGCTGAGCTCCGCTCCGCCAGCGCCGCGCTCCGCTCGCCCTGCCCGGCAAGCAGATTTAGAGAACCACCCCTCTGCTCCCAGAAGTGTTGGGGGTGGTTTTGTGGTTTTGGTTTAGGGTGGTTTTTTCTTTCTTTCTTTCTTTCTTTTAAATTTTTTTTCTTTCTTTTATTTTCTTTTTTTCTTTTTTTTTTTTTTTTTTTTTTTTTTTTCCCCTCAACTAGTGCCAATTGTTTATAGCTCCCTCTTGTCTGACTCGCTTGGAGCCCTCAGTCTTTCTGCCTTGCTCTTCACTAACAAGTAAACAGTCATTGGCGTTGGGGATTCTGGGCTTATTTGGAGCCTGACCAGTTAAACGAAAAGCCTTTTTCGTTGTTTATAGTAATGGCAGCACCATCAGAAGTGATGGTCTGCAGACAGCCATGTTGGCTCTGTCTCACAGCGAACGGGGAAGGTACGCCTACCTACAAAGCAGAGTTAGGCATCTGAACTATTACTTAATTAAAATGCTTTTTAAAACACCCGGGTAGGCTTCCTCACCTTATTATTTAACTGAACTTGGCTCTAGCCCGGAAAACGCTAGGATCCTTCGGAGATGGAAATCCATACAGTGCACGGAAGTTATAACCTTAACTTTACTAGAAACCATTTATTCACATGAAAAAGACAGTGGCCCATGCTTTTGGATGACAATAGAAACATATATATATATATATTTTATATATAGCGAGCGTACATTTACCATCTCTTAAATAAACCGCATTCACTTAAAGGGAGGAAAGTGTTATCCTAGCTCAAAAGCAACAACAGAGCCCCCCCCCGAACTCAATGAATTGTAAGCAACAACTACCAGACACACTGCAGGTCCATTGCTGGCACTGTGGGAGAGGAAAAAAAAAGCACCTTTGGCGAAAAACACTCGAGAGTGGACAGTTGGATTTACCCTAGTTTCCCCTTATCAGGAATCTGCTCCGCCAAGCCCCGAAATCTCCAGTGGCCATTCAGTGTGGGGAGTTGCACATGAAAATGAAACTTTGAGTTCCGCAGGGTGGATGTGTCAAGTAAACAAATTAACTTTTGCATTCAGATGGTAGGTCAGAGAGACCGATGAATTTTTTGTTTTTCTTCTTTCTTCCTGTTCTCTTGCTTTTTCTAATATATTTTTTCTTTTCTTTTTCTTTTTTCTTTTTTTTTTCCTTTTTTTTTTTTTTTTCTTTCTGTTTTTCAAAACAAGGGATTCCCTGTGAAATATTGGAGTCGATCTCTGTTCAGTTTCTTTTCTTTCATCCTTCGGTTCTGGAACCAGATTTTAACTTGCCGGTCAGTGAGGTTGAGCATTCTGGACAGCTGCAGTCTCTTCTCTTTGTTTATGTACACGTTGAAGAAAAATTCCCGTTCCAGTTCTCTTATCTGATATTTGGTATAGGGGCACCTCTTTTTCCTCGATCGCTGGGGAATTGCTGAAATTCAAGAGAGAAGAAACTGATTCACGCTGTTGCTACGAACACGCTCAGCTAGGGTTTGATCAGAGACTTTGATAATATCCCATTGCCTGCAAAGCAGCCCTCTAGCACGTCAAAAAAATATTCCTGACGCTTATAATCTCCGGGTGACTTAGCAAGAAAAGCTAATATTTCCCAACTTCTCCTTAAAAGAGAGCTCTTCGAGCAATACAGAGAGATATTTAAATGGGCTGGAAAAATTCCAAGTTTCTCAAACTCCTCTCACACACACCCCCCGCCCCAAACAAACGAAGATCTTAAGCTCTAAACCGAAGGCAGCTCTGAGCACTACCTGTGAAATCTCTCCGTCTCCCCCCGATGAATCAACAATTTAATAACAATTAATATCCTCTTCCAAGAATACCTTAAGCCCACCTAAATTGGTTTCCTATCGTAAACACGCTTTACAACGGTAAAGGAAATCTTATAGGATATATAAAATCCTTTGGATGCTTATAAAATTGCACATAAAATGCGGCTTGACAAAGTGTTGGCCTTGTACTCTTGCCCCCAATTTACTACTGATACCTACCTGAACTGTTGCTCTTCTCTGCAACAGCCTCACCAGAAGGGGAATCGGCGCTGTTTGCTGGTGTCACTTTCTTCTCCTGGCTGGAAGGTGTTTTACTGCAAGTGCTGTTCTGGGCTTTCAAGTCGCCCTTCTCGGCGTCTCCCTCGCTCTCGGAGTGCTGCTGGTACGGGGGTCCGGGGGCTGTCTCGTAAAACTGGTCGAAGCCTTGCGGCAGGATGCCGTTCCTCCCCACCGAGCTGTAGAAGTTGGAGGCGGCGGGAGACGGTCCGTGGTGGCCGCAGACAGGGTCCGTTTTGAACAACATTTCCGTCCTCCTGTTCGCAGGCTGCAGAAAGTCTCTGTGCATCACCTCTTCAGCTGAGTAATAAGGAGCATAACTGCCCCTATACTGCCATTTGCTGCGCTCTAATCCGTATTCCCTGAATGCTACTTCGCGCACAGGTTGAACATGAGGTAAATTAGAAGAATAAGGAAAAGTCATTTGACAGGACGACGATTGAGACAAAAAAGAGGGTTTCGTCGAGAAATCTGAGGGTGAGACGTAATAGGCGCACCCTGGCAGATACATATTGGATGCGCCGTGACTGCAATCGTCAAACTCAGTCATGTCTTCCTTTTTGCGATTGCAAGCAACCAGGAGGCTTCAATGCATTGAACAAGATCCATCTATTGCACAAGAGGGTTTGGACAGGATCAACTAAGAAAAAATCCCCACCGTGTGCTGACGTGCAATTCATCTTGATTGATTCTAGTGGTAATTATGTCACGTGACGCGATGTAGAAATGTCCTTATATCTATATCAGCCCCTCGGAAAGGCTCCTAAGATCTCTCCAAAGAGCCCTCCCAGCACGGGGAGGCGAGCGCGCCGTTTGTACAAATATAGCCGGTTTTGAGTCTCATCCTTTCAGCGGGCGATGCGAGGTACACGTAGGTGGTGCGGATCACCTGGGGCCGCGCCGCCCGGCCAGGCGCCTGCCCACCGCCCGAGCCCGGCGCGGAGCCCCGCGGCGCGCAGCCCCCGCCCGCATCTCCGCCCGGCCTCCCCGGGCAGCCGGGGGGGAGCACCGCCACCCTCGGGGAAGGCAGCCCCCGGAGCGAGGCTTGGGGGCTCACGGAGCGGCAACCCCGGCTCGGAAACGTGATCGCTTCCTCCTTAGAGGGAGCGATACTCTCCGGCCGCCGCTCAAGCAGATGATGAGCGGGTGGGTGATGGTTCACTCAGGAAAGCCAAGTCCCATTCACACATCCGAGCGTACGACCGGATCTGCCCGCCCGGCTCCTGCAATCCACAGTTGGCATCAAAACCGGTCACGAAATTCAAAGCCTGAGTTTCGATCACCTCGTTTTCCCTCGCTTATAAGCCCAAACACTGCGCACTTGTGTCAGGGCGCCAAACTGAAATGAGAAATACGCAAATAGAGCATCTCTCAGCGGCCGGATTTACGAAAGGGAGATACTTTCGGGCTCTCTGTAAGGCTATGGCAGGAAAAGAAGTCCACCAAGCACGGTTTCCTTGGGAAGCAGAGCAGCAGACAAAGTGACCTCTGTTCTCCTGCCTCCAACTCCCACCAAAATGTTCATTTTCATTGGAAGGGAAAAGCAAGACTTGGGAGCTGGCGGCACGCACGGCAGCCGCCAGCCCCGCTCCCGCCCTGCCTTCGAGGGCTCATTTTTGCCAATTTTCCTTTTTTCCTTAAAATATGATTTTATACAGACAAGCACAAACAGGGCCGCAAAGGTTGAAAAGACAGGAGAATAACGAATACACGCCAGCAACAGCCCTATACTCGACCCATTCCTCATTCCAGAAACATTTGCCAGCTCTCCATGGGAATGGGTTTTTTCCGCCACTGCACAGGTCAGCTCCATCACATGTCGCCCCCGAAATAAACGCGATATCTGGGCGAGCTCCCCAGGCCGAGCACGGCCGCCCCCGGACACCCCAGCAATCCCCGGGCGGTGGCTCCAGCGGTCGACAGGCCCCGTATCACCTCCACAAAGGCACCTCCGGGTCCCACAGCCAGCCGAGAGCCCGGCAGGTGGGGAACCGGCCCCACAGAGCTCCGGGCGAGCGGGGAGAAGGCCTGTGGGCTCCCCGGCTCCTCGAGGTGGCCGTGCCCGCCGGGGACTCGGCTCCGCTGCTACCGGAGCCTCCTGCTCGCCCTCGGCTACGCCATGCGGAGAGGCTCCGGGGGCGGGAGCCCCGCAGCCCGGGCTGAGCCCCGCAGCCTGCCCCCCGCCCCGCCACCGCCACCGGCACCGGCACTGCCCCTCCTGCATCCCCTGGCTCCCCAGAGCAGTCGAGGGCTACCCAAGGGGCTCCCATGCCGCAGCCCAGCCAGCCCTTTCTAAAAATAAAAATACCAAAGCCAAGCAGATATTATGGAGCTCATTCTTAACATCCCCTCACCACCGCCTCTTTATTTCCTTTTCTCTTTTCTTTGTACAGTTGTTTGGATTTTATTGATTTCGTGTTTTTTTGTTTTTTTGTTTTGTTTTTTTTTTGGGTTTTTTTGGGTTTTTTTTTTTTTCTTTGGTGTCTCACTCGCAAAACACCTCAAATGCCACGCATTGCTCTCAGCAGACAGACTCTTGCAAGTTATCACTAGAAATCAAAGCACAGAACCACCACTCCCTCCCTTATTCGGCTTCCGAGCCCTCTCGGTTCTGCTGCAACCGAAAAAAACAGCCTCCCAAAAATGATGTCTGCGCAGTTAAAATGGCTCCTGTGTCACTAATTACCCTGGACCTTGCAGCAAAGCAGGGCAGGGCTCCGTTCGGATTGTGCCCCCCCCAAGTTTTCTGATCGCCTATCTCGTCAAGAGAGATGGTTCTGGAAACCTATGAAGCTTCATTTTCTTTACAGTTCAAACAACTAATTGCGCCTCAGCCAAAATCTTTCACCTTCTTTTCGATGCAACAAGCCTAGCATCAATTAAATTTTGGCGCAGGAGCCAACCAGTTTCAACTAATTCAAGTTCAAAGACATGGCGACGATTTGTTAGTACGATAGCTCTTTTAGGAAGCAGTCCTTTAAGAAACGATCTAATTTGAGAAATGCGATACCAATATCACAGCAGAGACCCCGCTGCAATAAGGCAGAGCTGGGGGTCCCCGCCTGCCAGAGCGTTTTCACCCCGGGGTCGGTACCAGCCCAGCTCTGAACATCACAATAACACCCCCACACACTCCCCCCAATTTTTTTTTTCATTTTCCATTACCCAGATTAAACAGCATCGAAACATAAATGCACATCATGTACACAATCAGGCGGATACTTTACCGTTAGGCGTCTTGAAACATCTGCAAACGTTGCCTGGAATCACCAAGTATTCAGGTCCAAGAGACATTTCCAAATGCTCTCCGTGGAAATTAAGGCGACTTGCGTAATGTTTGGGCTTAAAAATATACCCGGTCCGGCTGGAGAAGATGCGGTATTTTTGTGCCACCCAAGATAAGACACTAACTTGACCTTAACTTTGTTATGGCGCCCCTAGTATCTGGAGAACGTGAACAGACACTGTCTGGCAGCTCTCGTAAAAACCGACTGGAGAAGAGATTCTGAGTCATTTCATTTATTGCCACTACAGTTCTGCAAGAAAGCTTTTCCTCTCTGCCAAACTTTAATTATTTATGCTCTTTTAGGAAGCACAAAGGCATCCAGAGCCGTTCCCAACAAACCAAGTTGCGTTTGCAGCCTTATCAAAAGAGGAGGGATGGAGAGCCTCCTCGAAGGGCTTTATCACGTTTAGGCTGCGGTGGAAATGCAAAGATGTTTATGTTTGAGTAAATAAAGGGATGAACCGTCGCCTGCGTGCTGCGGAGGGACGCGGGCGTGGGCGCAGCAAGCGGGTGCCCGCCGCTCCATCCCCGCAAAGCCAGTACAGGGGGCACCTGATAAGACACCCGAAATAATCCAGTGGAAGGGCGTGGAGTACATCCCCCTCACTCGGGTGCATCTCCCGCGCGCCCAGCCGGCGTGTCGCACACGCTCGTGCACACATGTGCCCAGGGGACAGCCCGGGTGGGTGTGCACAGGCAGAGCCGCGCAGGCAGGGCGCGCCCCGCGGCTGCGGCTGTGCCACGCGTGTGTGCCTCCCCACGCCCGAGCCACTGTCCTCGCCCACCGCTTGAGAGGAAGGGATGAACCCTGGGGTATGGGCACGAGGGACATCATGCACCATTTTCTACCGCCGATGTGCCTGTGCGCAGTATGAGCCCACAGACACGTACGTCTGAGTGTGCACGGGCGGTCACACACAACGGGCACTGCTGAAATGAGTGCATCTATAGCTACACAAGCACATACAGAGATACATTGTACACAGACTTTCTCAACAAACCGCAATTTAGATCCTACCTCCTCCGCCTTTTCTCTTTCCGTAGGCGATTTAGACTAGGAGCTTCACAATAAGCCATCATCGCGGATCAGATGCGTTTAATAAATAATATGTTGCCTTTCACAAATGTTCATCCGAGGTTCCTCTTCGGATTTCGTATCACCCATGCAATAAGGGGACGGGTTGTACTGGGGAGGACCAGGATGGGGGAGAACAGAGCAATGGGTCAATTTCTCATGGACTGTAGCCGTCTGAGTAGTATTCCAGGAGAGGGTAAGAAAAGGGACTTTATCTGGTTTTTGCTCTTCTCCTGGCTCGCATCATTGGGGCTGCTTCTAGTTTTTTTAATTAGGGAATGCCACTGGATGAAGACACCATCATTGTCCGCAATGCGTCAACTCCCAGCACAGAGGCTGCACGTATCGAAGATTTGGAGGGACCCAGGAGTGGTTCCTGTGGCTGTGGATGGCTGGATGTGCATCCCTTGCCCCCGGGGAGCTGTCACCCGGCGAGGCTTCGTCCCCGCTTTCCTACTGGCAGCCACCCCGCCATGAGCGAGGTAGGGTTTTGTCTGCATTGGGCAATGCGGGCGGTAAGAGTGGAGACAAATGCTTTGGGCTGGTTTTCCTTCTCCCCCCGAAACACCACCCAAGCGTTACCTTTGGGGCTCCCTGGAAAGCTTTCGGGAAAATGGCTGCGTCTCTGCCCGCCTGGGTATCCGGGATTTAGCTCCAAAGTTCAAATATGATTCTTTATGAAATAATGAGTTTATTGCCTTTGGGAAGACTATCGCCCCGGGTAAGTAGGTAGCAGCTTTGTGCCGTTCCTTGCAGTTATTTAGAGTTTTTGTATACGCCACGAACAACCGTATCTGAGCCTGTTTCACATGCCAGAAAAGAAGGCAGCCTCTGCCAGCCTAATTATTGTTACTGTTGGGAGCCGTGGAAACGCTCTTCGTTAAGAAACGAAGACTTAGGTTGAAACTGGAGCCAAAAGGCATTTTAATAAGGACCTATAAATCCGTGAGATTTTTCTTTTAGCATTCATATTCTGAGGTATCAGACTACGGGCAATGTGTTGTTTCCCCAGGCCTTGGGGCTCTGGCCAGTCTGACTGCGCGGGTGTCGCAGAGGCCGGCGGCTCTCGGCAGAGAAAACCTCCTATCAAGATGCGGGAAAAGTCGATCTCATTCTCGCCCCAAAACAGCGATCAAACGGTTTAGACGCCGCTACCAGCCCCTCTGGTGTGGTTATCCTCTGAGGTCTATATCTGGGCAGAACCCCGAACTAGTTCTCACTTTCCCCTCATACAAATCTATACAGAAACGGCCACGGGGACTGGCTGGCGAAACAATCAATCCCACCAAAACCTCCGTGTTGTCCCGACTCCTGTGCCTGCAGCACCTCGGGGTGAGGCGTGGGCCCCAGCCTGCCCTCAGCCGCTCTGAGCCCGGCCCTCTGTCCCGGTACCGCCCGCCCTCTTTCTCCTGCCGGGGCAGCGCTCGGACAAGGCCAAAGTCAGGAGCGCTGCGAGGGCAGGGCCCGGCCCGGCCCCCTGGGGAGGCACCGGCGCCCGACTCCGCGCCCCTGCGCGGCCGCGGGACTCCGCGCTGCCCGGGAGGCGGCTGGCGCACGGCGAGGGGGACGGGGGCGTTTTTCCCGGGAGGGGAGCCCCTCGGCCGTGCCCGCGGAGCAGCCCTGCCCGCGGCCGGGGCGGCGGGCACGCAGGGGCCTCCCGGCCGCGCGGTGCCGTCGGGGCGGGCCGCCGCAGCGGAGCGGGGCCGAGCGGGGCCGCAGAGCCGGCGCGCAGGTTACGCGCGGCCTTGCGCGGCTGTCACGTGCGCTCTCCGCGGGCTGCGGTCGGGTCTGCGGCTCCGGGGGCTGGCGGGAGGAGGGTGGAAAGAGGGGGGGGAAAAAAAAAAAGGAGGCTAAAGAAAAAGGTTTATTTGCTAACCACTTTCCCCATCGCTGCTCGAGCAGGTTACTCTAAACCACAAAACAAGCCGGCGCCGCAGGCTCGCCCTGGCGTGCAGGGCAGCAGATGAAGGGAGCAGCCGGGACTCACAGAGCTGACGTCTTTACTAGGCGTTATTCCTTTATTTTGCTGGAAAATGGTGTTTACATACAGATAAAAGAAATCGGTCTTAGTTTAGTACCGCTTGTTCTCCGGGGAAAGAGAGGGTGGGATGCAGGACAAAAATCTATATAAATGGAGAAAGAAAGGTAAAAAGCTGATAATACATGTTTCCGTGCTGGTCCGGCTCGTCTTCTTCATCTTGGCTAAGAATTCAGCGCTGCCTACTTACGCAGGGATCCTACGCGTTTCGAGAATTTGGTTTAAATGGTAAAAAGACACACTCCCCGCGATTCACTGGCGCGCACACTCTACTCTAGGGGTGAACACTCCGGGCACAAGTTCATGCAGGAACGGGTGGACTCTGCTCTAGTACATAGAAAGAGCCTGCTCTCGCATAACTACTCTTTTCTTTTTCATCCTCCGGTTCTGAAACCAAATTTTAACTTGCTGATCGCTTAAATTCAGTCTGTTTGATAGTTCTTTCCTCTTCTGTCGGTTAATAAACTCATTGAGGAGAAACTCGTTTTCCAATTCAGCAATTTGTTGTTTTGTGTATGGTTTCCGTTTCTTTCTTGATCTCCCCTGGGTGGGGCACCAAGGCAAACCTACAACAAACACGTTGATAATTTAGTGGATCAAGTCTGGGTATGCAAATATAGGAATACACAAAAAACCCCCAACCAACCAACCAACCAAACAAAAAAAAAATACAAAAAGAAAAGAAAACAAAACATACCCAACAAAACAACAACAACAACAACAAAAAAGAAAACACCAAAAAACCCACCCAAACCAAACCAAAAACAAACCCAAAAAAGCAAAAAACCAAAACCCGCAAGATATCAGAGCTAAACTAGGTCGGAAAACTGGGCAAGGCACATCTGACAGTACAACTTCTATCTAACCTCCGAGTCAGATTAAGCGATTTTTTGCTCCGAGATACATAGAGGGTTACAAAGTAATTACAGGCATCTCTTAAAAAGACCATATAACTAGGTCGCTTCTAGCTAAAGCGAGTTATTTAAGGCATACCATCCTGCACTGAAGGTCTGAGGCATGACTGGACTGCTGCGGGCTGAACTGTCAGGTTCAAGTTGACGGGATTCTTGATGTCCTCCTTTAAGCTTGAATTGCAGGAATTCACTTCAAAAAGAGTAGTCGAGCCATGCAAACTTCTCTGCAGGCTCGAGTGGTCATACTTTACGGGTTTTAAGTTGGCTGTGTGAGTAACAGTTGGGTCATTTGCAAAAGATTGCCTCTGCCTGCATCTCTCCTCTTGTTTGGAGCTCGTATCGTGGGCGTAATATTTATTGTTGTCTTCCAGGCACTCCTTGTTGCCGTTGGAGCTGATGTTGATTGGAACGGAGCCGGGGAGGTAAGGCTGCGCTGCGCCGCCGAACGCGTGGCTCTGCGGCTGGGCTGCGCACGAACTTGAGCAAGTCCAGGGGATCGAGCTCCGGGGGTAGGAAATGGTGGGCAGAGCCGCCAACTGACTGCCATTAGCCCGCAAATTAGGAAAATAAAAGGAATCTGGCGATTGCAAATTCAAGAGAGAACCAACGTAGCCAGATCTGTAGAGACTGCGATCACACATTTCCAACAAAGGACTTCAGCTGTTCTTACAGCGGTATTTAGTTACAACAGGGAATAAGCGGAAAGCCTGAAACGATTGGACGAAACTTTGCAGACAGGTTCTTCAAAGCCGGTAATTTCAGCACCGCCTCCAGCGACCGAGCCACAGAGTCCCCCCCTCCCCACCCTTTTTTTTTTTTTTTTTTTTTTTCACCCCCACTTTTAAAAAGTCTTATGATAACACTTGAAATATGAAAATATCGAGCTCGCAAGGGGGAGGGGAAACCACGGTCTCTGCTTCTATAAAAGTGGCCGGGGTGGGTTGGCAGAGCCGAGGCGCCAGCGGAGAGATGAGCGGAAAACAAACATTTGCCGAGAGGACAGGGCAGCCCCGGGTGCAGCCCCCGTGCCGGCGGGGTCCCCCGGCTGGCAGCACCCTCCGGGCCAGAACGATACCCACGGTAAGAGTGAGCACCGAGGACTGGCAATAACTTGTGATGTCTATGAGATGTGGGTGTTTAGGGCATACGTATGTACTTCTGCCCCTAACTGCAAGATATGTTTCTGCATATGCGTGCAAATCAAGTCTTAATCCATCGGATATGACCGAGATCGTCACTCTGGCACACTAACGACCAGCATTCTCTTAGGTCCGCACGTCTGCCCTTTTTACCCTTTTTGCCTTTCATCCTCGCTTGGAAGCGCTTCCAGGCAAACAACGCTTCTAAAATTCGGGATCTGTTTTGTCTTTGAAATACAATCAAACCAACATCAACCAACAGAGAATAACAACAGCAACAACACGGAATTGCTTGGGCAGCCCTCTGAGATTAAATAAATAAATAAACAAACAAATAAATAAAATCGGAAGACTTCAAGAAAGAAAATGCCAGGGTCTGCTCTTCAGCAGAGAGGGTATGAATGCAGCAGCGGGCAGAGGGAGGGGAGACTCAACCTCATCTCCCAGGTTGTGTGTGAGGAGTTTTTTTCTCTCATGAGAAGAAAATCATCCCTCACTGGTTTATTACTGTGTTATTTTGGAGAGTTACACATATTTTTATATTTTTGATTGATCAAACAAGAGCCCATTTATTCCTTTATCTCTCTCATTTCCCCACAGACCCAGAGTTATTAAAATCATATCTGAGAGCATCCTCACAGGAGATTGCTGGTGTCCTCTCCCAAACCGTGCGGTTCGCGAGACAGAGGGGAGGCAAGGCCCCGTGTGCTGCACCCGAAGCCCCTGGCAGGGAGCTGGGACGCTGGGGAAGCAGAGGAGCACCCATGGGCTCCGCGCTCCCGGCCGCTCCCTGCCCCGCCACGCCACAAATCCGCGGGACACTCTGGAGGCCGAGCCGCCACCCGGACCGGGCGTCTCTGTCCTCGGCCTCTCTCCCAAGATCTCCCCGGTGTGTGCGAGCCTAAACCCGGGCTTTCCCACTTTCATTACCTCGGTTAAAAACTTGAACCTCGTTAGCATGTAGGGTTAATTTTCCCTGTTATTATCCTCTTAATCACAGTTTTAATCTTGGTTTTATTTCTAAGGCGAGATCAGAGACGCTGCCCTTCTTGACATTGTCCTAATCAAATTCGTCTTTCTGTTTAATGGGAAATTGAGGGAAATTCTGCAGTAATTTCATTGCCCTGGAAAAAAAATCCTTAAATGATTGCTCTTTCCTAGACCACACAGGACCACACAAGCACCGCTGGAGGATATTGCTGACCACTGCCTTTAATTTTTATTGTTTGAATTATGTCTACCAATTGCATCTCCCTCTTATTAGCTGACTTGTATTCTAACTTTGTGTTCCCTAAGAAGATGGGATTTTTTTTTTTTTTCATAATCGTCTTTTACGAAGGAGCTGATTTTCAGTTCTTGGAAGAGAAAAGGGACATTCAGTTCAAAGGCTATATTTTTGTGCACAATAAACACAAGGAATGGATGTGAATTCCCAGTTACCGGAAAGAAAGGTGACACTTCAAACTGACTTTTATGGGGTTAGCGAAAACAGAGCTTTCAGTTGATATTCAACTCATTTGTAATTGCTAATTAATACAAAAAAAAATTAAAGAAAAGGAAAAAAAGATAGCATAATAAAACCCTGAAATAGCTGGAGACACTCACAGTTACGGAAAATGTTTAAATCTACACGGAAAAACATTTACAGAAACATCATGTTCCGGAGGCGGCTGGCCTCGGAGCCGCGGGGAGCGGGGTGGAGTGCAGGGGAAAGGAGAGCCTCGTACGGGCTTGTGCTGCTTTTTCCAGCCACAGCCGGCTGCTGGTTTGGGGGCGGCGTGTTAATGCCTCGGGTGTCCCCCCGCCTGTGTCTGTACAGGAAATATCACCACTGAGGAACAGGGCGACCCGGAGGCCTGCTTTCACACGCTCCTTTCCTCTTTTCCGCCCTTTTTTTTTTTTTAATTTTTTTTTCCTCCCTGGTTTTTAAGCAGGCGTCCGGATAGGCCTGGGCATCAGAGCTGACCACACGCGATAATTTCACTGGCATCGTCTTCCAGTTCACAGACGAAGGCTGCTCTGCGTGTGACCGAGCAGCCTCCCTCGCTCATTTATCACTCGGAAGCGGCGCCCGAAGCGGGGAGAAGGCTTCCCCTGCCTATGCCAGGGCTTGTCCAGGAGATGGCAGGATTGCCTCAGACATGGCCGGGAAATAGCGCTGCCTGACAGGAGCCGGGCAATGCGTCGCTGCGCCGCTGTGCATTTGCAATTCGGTTTGTCGAGGTACATGTTAATTGTCAGCAATAACGTGCGCTACGTTCCAGACGAACCTTCATTCCCTCTTCTCTAAACACGGGCGGCTGTGGCCGCCGGCAGCCGGGGCTGCGCGGCTGCGGCCCGGCCCCGGGGCCACGTGCGGCCGATGTCCTGAAGAGCCCAAGCTGTGGCCGAGGAGGTTTTGGACAAGGCTCACCAATGCCCCGGCTCCAGGCTTAGAAAAAACCCTTTTAATTTCAGCCGGTAGGTAGGGAGGCAGATGTGCGCCTCATCTTCCTCCTGCCTGTAGCTGCTGGCTTCTTAATGACTCCGCACGTTCTTACGAAACTAAAGGGCGACTCCTCTCCATCTGGTACCGATTTGCCAGACAGTTCGGGTTTCATTCTGCCCGAGGAAGGCGGCTTTGGCTCGGCAAACTGCGCCTTCTGAAAGCACGGAGCCCGGCAAAGCCAAAGGTTAAGCGTGGAAGGAGGAAGAGAGCAGCCCGCGACTGCTCCGCGGCCGGGAAACAAAACAGCTCTGGCAGTGCCCGGCCGTCCGTCTGCAGGGAGACTCGGTGGGAGGAAAAACCTCTGTAGAATTAATGGTAGTACGTGTGGGTGAGTGGGGGTGCCAAGGGGAGAAGACAAGAATTTAAAACATTCGGAGAAAAGAAGGTTGCATCAGCAGAGCGGGCTGTTCCAGGCACGTAAATGAGGAGCAGCACAAGTGTCCTTTTGTACTAGAATGAAACAAAGATGTGCTTTGCGATAAAATCTGAACTGCTCAGAAATGGACTTTTCTCGTCCTTTCAGGAAAAACAAACGCCATGAACGTGCGAGAGGAGTAGAAAGGGGAAGGAAGAGGGCGGAGGAGGCGGAAGATAACCCCCCGATGGAGCCGGGCGGCTGCGGAGAAAACGGAGGGGCATCGCTCCGGGCCGGCCGCCGGGGAAGCGGCAAGTGCCGGGACCTTTTGGAAAGGGAGAACAAAGGGGCGGCGGGCCGCCCTCGGCCGCCAGGCACCGGGCAGGCGGAGCGGGGCTCGGAGGGAGAGGGGAGACACAGCCTTTCGCCTGCTTCCCACGCCCTGTATTTCTCGCCGGCAGCATTTCTTTCTCACTAAAACCCTTTCCTGTCGACAAGGCACTCTGGGATGCTCTTCCTCATCCTTTAATGCCTGTCTATCTACCTCTCATTTGCCAGGAACGGCGTCCTGTGTCCCTGAGAGGATTCCAGGCAAACCTGGAGCCCGTGAAACCCCCTGCGGCAAAAGAAGGCGAATTTCTTTCTCTCTTTTTATATACAGTCGAAAAAAAAAAGTTTTATTAAAGATGGTTCAAGAAAAGATTTGCAACATCGTTAACAGTTTGGAAGTTCAGATTGCATTTCCAACACAAAGTAAAAGCTGACTTTAAGACAAATTTTTAAAAAATCGTTTATGGCGAAATAGGCTTATCGTATGTCTTACCACATACAAGGATAATCAAAATGTTTAGAGCAATAGTATATTATAATAAATAATACTAGTTTGGAACACATTTTAATAATTAGTTGAGGCACATTAACAGAGAGGATACCGCGTCTCTCTCCTAGTTGTTGATTAGCGTGTCTGATCACCCTGTGTATATCATAACATGCACACTAGGTTTAAAAGAATAAAAAAATCGACAAAATCTTAGCCTTTCGGCCCATATAAATTATGGCATCTTTTGAATTTCCTTATTTATTGCTTCTGTCATAAACACCCGTTTAGTTTTGTAAATTAAAACCTAGCCGTGACCTTCGCTTGTCCATCAAGGAGGTTTTGGGCGTGAGGAAGTCGAGGAGTCTTGGGCTGGTCCAGACAAACAGGGCAGAGCGGGCATTCCCCGGCAGGTCTGTGCAGGTCCATACACATCTCCGCGGGGGCAGCCTCTCCTCGGGCTGCAGGGCGAGCTGGTCAATCCGTCCTGCCCAAAGCGCGGCCCCGAGGCGCCGCGATCTGCGCCTCCGCGGAGCGCTCAGCCTCGCCGCCCCGCCCGGGACGCACGATCTTCCCTTTTCCAGCCGGGGCTCTTTTTCCAGCCGGGCAGCGCGGACTCCTTGCACTGAAAAACGAAACTGCTGCGGACAAAACCCACAAACCCAAGCTCAGCCCCAAACCTGCAGAAGCGGGGAGCGCGGTGGGACGCGCTTGCGATTCTGCACCCCGCAACGGCTCGGAGAGGTTCTCCCTTCCTCGACAAAGTAATTAAAAATTCTGCTGCAGCCAGTAACCCTCCACTCAATTCTCTCCGGGTCCCAGTGGACCAGGCAAGTTTGGCAGAAGCCGGGTGCTGCCACGGGTCTGTATTCCGGCTTTCTTGTATTTCCGATTGATTTTTTTTTTTTTTCACTCGGCGTGTTTTGAAGTTTACGATACCAAATCAAAACTGACACTTTCTGGCACTGGCTGTTGCTCAGAGGGAAAAAAAAAATCACAGAATAACCCCCAAAGACTTAAACATTTAAAAAAATTATAACTTTTACCATTCAACATGTTTAAATTCGTTTATACTGGCCTAGAGGGAAGAACAGAAAATATAATTAATATTAATATTATTATTATTTTCAAAAAGAAGAAACTATAATTCAATTCAAGACTTGTCAACACTCCCTTACGCCGAGAGAAAAACGCTGACTTTCACGGAAAACAATTCCCGAAATGTCGCCACAGCTGGAAGGACAAAAAAATTAAATATATTTTCAAGTCTTTTCAAAAGTCTTTAGCTGGTGGTAAATTGAGTTTATGTTTTCACACTGTCCGCAATTAATGTATCAGGATACGTTGTCTTTCAGTTTGGAGACAATTTTCTTATCCTTCACCCTCCTGTTCTGAAACCAAATGGTAACTTGTCTCTCAGACAGGTTTGTGGCTGCGGATATCCTTCGCCTCTTGTCCTTGTTAATGAACTTGTTAATGGCATATTCATTCTCGAGTTCTTTAAGCTGCAGTTTTGTGTACGGCACTCGCTTCTTCCTCCCACGCCGGTAGACGCACATATCGGGCTGGTTTAGTGCAACGTCCCCTATTGTAAAAGACATTATGTGAAAAATCAGAATTTTATTACACGCTTTTAAAGCTTAACCGATACTTGTTGGGCACTGGTTTTCATGGGCAAATAAATAATGCCGGGTTGTTTACAGTTTATTATTATTTACACTGCCACATTATTTGCACTCTAGTAAAGCACCACCAAAACTTTGATGGACTGTCATCACTTTTCAGGCATGCATCGCTAACCGAGCATGCAGGGCGGTGGGGGCATTGGCTGGGGGGGATGAGAGCGGCTCGGTGCTGGCAGGGCGCACACAGAAATCGCTTTGCTGAGAGTTTCCCGGGTTTGTTTGCATGTGGTTTGTGCCTCTGTGCCCTCACTGCTCGCGGTCTCTTAAGTGCTCTGGGCCAGCCGGATCAGTCGCCAGCCGGAGAGGCAGAGGAGAGCAAGACTTCGAGACACCGTTCTGCAAACTTCAAACGCGACTATAAACCCGGCCACCGAGGGAAGCAGCGGGAGAAGGAGCCCGAGGCCGCCCCGGCGCTCGCGGCCCAGGGGCCGGGTGCCCTGGCGCTGGCGGCGGGGAGGCTCCGGGGTCAGTCCCGCGGGTGTGGAAAGCAGAGGGTGAGGGTTTCGTCGGGGGTAGACGGCCGAGGGGGGAATGAGAAAAAGAGAATATCCACCGCCCCCACCCTGCTCTCTGCGTGTCTGTGCAGCGTGTCCGGCTCGGCAGGCCTCCCCTGCAGCCCGGGGGCGGGGGAGGGGACGGGAAGGCGGAGGAGGCGCGGGGGTGTTCTGCTCAGACCATTTCTCCCCCTCTCGTACCTGGAAAGGACGATTTCCAGAAGTGCGAGCTCTGTGTCTGATCTTTGGCACAGTAAACCTGACTATTCCAGCCATTAGCCAGAGTCCAAGACTGATAGCCCTCCATTGATATGTATGTTTCGTGTCTCGGTTCCCCAGAGCCAAACGTTGAGACCATGTCTATGTACCCAGGAACGTGCTGGTAGGGGGTTGTATAGCCCTGGTAGAAGGACACTTCCTTCGCCCTTGAGGAGACTTCATTGGCGGGGACACTCGTGCTGGTCAAGCTGGAGACGTCCATGTACTTTTCCACGGGAAAGCCGCCAATGGAGGCGTGGGGGGGAGACTTCAGGGCGTTTTGCTGTATCCCAACCCCGTGGGACATCCTGCAGCTATAGTATCCATTGCCAAAGTGATACCCATAGCCCAGCGCGGGGGCGGCGGCCGGCGTGGTGGAGCCCGGGCAGTCCTTGGTCGGGGGGTCGGGCCTCGCCGCCGCCCCCGAGCGCTCCCCTCCGCCGGCGTAGGCAAAACCCGAGGCGGCGGCGGCGGCAGCGGCGGCGGCGGCCGCTCGGCCCGTGTGCGCCGCCCCGAAAACGGGCGAGGAGAGAAAATTACGGCACTGCCCGGGGGCTCCGCCGCTGCCGCCGCCGCCGCCGCCGCTGCTGTCGCCGCGCAGTCCGTCCATCTCCCAGCTCGCTGCTTTGCTCATGGCCTTGCACATCGCGGGCGGCGGCGGCGGCGGCTCGGTCCCCGGCCGGGCATGATGCGGATGGTTATTTGCCTCCAACAGGTTGGATCCTGGCGGTACGTTTATAAAAACGAAGTCCAGGTTGGGAGGGGGGACCGGGGCGGGGGCGGCCGGCCCCAGATTAGTTTGCCTCAGCCCGGGGGGCTGCTCATAGGCTGCCGTCGGAACATGTGACCCTCCCGCTGCCCGCACTGCCCCTTTCGCCTCGCAGCCCCCCGGTCGGCACCGACGGCGCCCCCACCCTCTACTCCCACCCCCGCCCCGCCGCCGCGCTCCCGCCCCGCCACGGCCCCGGCGCTGGAGCGGGGGGAGATTGGGCGGGCGAGCGGCGGTGATGCCCCTCCGGACCAACCTAGGCCCCCGTTGCTTCGTCTCCCCCTTCTTCCTGCTCGCGGCTTCAAAAAGCCCAGCAGAGTACCACTGGACCTTTTGAGGCCGCCGGCAGGGGCCTTTCTTACAGCCACGGACAGTGGTCTCACCGGATCCGCAGCGAGACCTTCTCCAGTTCATTGTTGCCTCTGCAAGAGGGGGAAAACCCCAACGCAGTCTTTGTATTCCATCCTCCCCACCTCCCTTCTTCCCGGCGATATATGGAGTAGATGGGCTTTGTTCTATGGGAAAAGGGGTGCCCTGGCTTCACTGAACTATCGGTCGCTGGGAGAACCCTCCTTTTACCCACCCCCCCTTGCCCCCCCTCCCTCCCGCCCCGATATTGCTGCCGGCTAGGAAAACGCACGGGGTCTTTGCGCAGCCAGGATGGTAAACCTGGCACTCATTAGATGTGGCTTTTTCCCCGCGCAGTGTCAGTTCATGTCGTGGTAAGGCAGCCTGGTGAAAACGCAGAGTTTGCTTACGCTGACGGCTGTGCTCGCGGTGACTTCCCAAGACGGTGGCAAATCCTTCTGTCGTCTGCCTCGACTCTCACACGGAGTCGGGATGGAAATACAGGAGCGCGAAGTACTGGAAATGGAGAAAGCTCCAAAGCCTACTCCCAACTCCAGCTCCAGCCCCAACCACAATCTCAACCACAGCTCCAATCCCTACCCCTCTGGACCGAGTCCAGTCGCTCCGCAGTTGTGTATTGCACACTTTGCTCCCTCTTGGGTGCGGAGGGCAAGAAGTTGCTGGGAAAAGTGTCAGCTTCGCGGGGAAGGACAGGGAAACTCTGCGCCGCTGAAAACCATATAGCTGGGGCTGCGTTTACTGTCCCTATGGAGGCTCAGGCGCATGAGAGGGGAGAGGCAGCCGCCACGGAGGTGAAACTCTGTGCCGGCACCATTTCGGGGCTCTGGGGGTGCCCTTGCCGAGCGGCCCGGGCAGGGGGTGGCGGGGCTCCCCGGACGCCGGGCTGTCGCGGGACAGCTGCAGGTCCCGCAGCTGCCGCCCGTCACGCAGCCCTACTTTGTCGCCTCTCTAATAATCGCCGGCGTTACCTGGAAGCGGGATTTGGAATGACAAACGGGTGCCCATAATTACGGCAACAACCGAATGTCATAGACGAGTTCATGTACATTAGCTCTGACCGCATGTTTGCTACTAATCTTTCGTAATCAGCTAAGGGGTGAGCCAGGCGTGATTACATGTTTCTCTCAGTTACAAGCCGAATCAGTATTTACTCTCAGGACATTAAACCCTCCGTAACTGGAAGGAAGTTTTGTCGAAGAACAATTTTCTCACCCTTTTCTGTCGCTGCAAGCAACTTTCTACCGAAAACGTTGCTATGAAAAGAAGTCCAGAGAAACGAAGGACTTTATTTCTCCGGACATCTTTCTCTGTGTATTCCCACGTCCTGTTGTGTTTCCTCTTTCAATAAATGCAGTAAAAATTTCTCTCATGTCAGGACCTTTAAATGAGGCCGCGAAAGAAAGGAACGCCTAAAGAGCAGGGTTTTGGAGCTTTTTGAGGTCGATCGCATCAAAGAAAACCACGGTGCAGCCGCAGCGACTGCCGTTGAGGTCTTCAGCCCTGCCGAGACCTCTGCTCCAGCGAGAGCCCCTCGGTGTACCAAAAAACTCTTTGGGCGGGTTCATGACCAACAACTTCAATTCTATAATGAGCTGCTTTGTGAAGGGTGTAGAAAACAGCATCGCCTTGCCTGACAGGATATTATACACAGGAATAAATGATCTCATGAGCAAAGGTCGGTTCTCGGAGAGCACCCACCCAGTTTACAAGCAGCAGGATGGGTCCCGCACCCCCGGTCCAGGGGGCCGTGTGGAGGCCCCGCGCAGCCCGGCGCTCCCTTTGCCCAGGGAGAGCGGTTCCCATGGGGGCTGAGCGCCGTGTCGGGCAGCGCAGGAGGACCTGCCGCGCTGGCCGGGTCTCTCTCCCTGCCAGGCCGCCCTTGTCCTCTCTGGGCAGCGCTTCCACGCGAGACCAGCGCCCCGAGGAGTCGCGTCGCATTTTCCATTGACGCATCGCATGGGAATCTGCAGAATACATGAGCTAGAAAGCAACTCTGTAGGTGTGCTTGTGCTTCCCCAGAAGAAAAGGTTGTGGTGTTTTTGTGGTTTTTTTTTGTTTTGTTTTGTTTTGTTTGTTTTTTGGGTTTTTTTTTTGGTTTTTTTTTTTTTTTTTTTTTTTTGGTTTTAATTGTTACAATCCTGAAGTCATCTCATTTAGACAAGTGCATTTACCATGATTTAATATAGCTAGGATTCCACTCAAACTTTTAGCACAGGATTTTAGTGTCTGTCTAGTATCCATCTCTTACAGGAAGCCCCCCGATTTTTTATCTCCTCCCATGGCCAGAATTTGCCGATGGCAATTGTGTCGATAGGAAGTTGCTTCTTATGTTAGTGTTTGGTATAAGAAAAAATTCTCGTCCATGACAAACAGAGAACACTAACAAAACCACTCCATTTATGTCTCCCAAACCTTATCCGTTTCTACTGCATTCCGTTGTTACCTTTTAATTTGTATGAACTTTTAATAGCTAAACAGAACAGAAGAACTTTCATTTTCCCCCATGCTTTAAAAAAAATCTTCAGTTATGATAACGAATGGATTGAACAGCAACACGTAGAGAATTGTTAAACTATTTTCCCCTCCAGATCTATGCCACAGCTTCTCACTTCTTTAGTTACTTCAACCTTAAAGAATCCGTTTCGAGACGGAGAAAGTTTTCTCGGGGCTCCCCGCGTGGTCTCGGTGCAGCGGCCGCGGGCGGCTGAGCACTGCGGGCGTTGAACTTGAGCTCTCGGGTCACGGGCTGGTGCTGGCCGCTCCCTGCCTGCCCCCGCCGCTCTGAAGCAGCGCGGGGACCTCGGGACCCTGACCTTGGACCAGCTCGGCAGCATGCCGCAGCTGCAACCTACACTGAGCCGTCGGCCGAGTCCCTTTGCGGCCGGACGTGGGCTTTATCGTTTGAGTGAAAGCCCTTCTGTGCGCAAAGGCAGCCCCAGAGGACACTGTGGAACTGTGAAACTGTGAAACTCGGAGCCGTGTAGCTGTGAAACTTCCCTAGCGTCCCGTGGATTCTGCCCGGGCAGCGCGGGGAGGGACGGTGTGCAGGGCCCGCGGGACTCGGGGACACGCTGTGCTCGTGTCCTTCCCTCGCCAGTGACATTTCACGGACAATATAGACTGAACACGCCCCAAGACCGGCCCTGTGCTGATAAGGCGGCCTGAGGCAGAGGGGACAGTCGGGGCTGAGCAGGAGCGTGCTGCGCGCTCAGACACGCGGGACAGCCGCTGCGCGGGCGCGGAGCTGCCCTGCCAGGCGACCCCCGGCTGGTGGGAGGGGGCGGGCAGGGCCAGCGGGCAGGGCTGGACGAAAAGGTGGCAGCACCTGTGGGTAGGACCAGCCAACAGGGTCAGATCGGGTAGAGCTCGCTGGTACGACAGGCAGGAGGGGCAGGGTTGGCCGGACAGGACGGGCAGGGCAGGGTTGACAGAGCAGGCAGGGCAGGGCAGAGCTGGGCAGGGCAGGACGGGCAGGGCAGAGCTGGGCAGGGCAGGGCTGGGATGGCAGGGCCGAGCTGACAGAGCAGGCAGGGCAGGGCAGAGCTGGGCAGGGCAGGACGGGCAGGGCAGAGCTGGGCAGGGCAGGGCTGGGATGTCAGGGCTGGCAGGGTGGGCATGGCAGGGCTGGGCTGGCAGGGCAGGACTGACAGGGCAGGCAGGGCGGGCAGGGCAGGGCAGAGCTGGGCAGGGCATGAAAGGGCAGGGCTGGCAGGGCAGAGATGGGCTGACAGGGCAGGGCTGGGTTGACAGGGCAGGCAGGGCGGGCAGGGCAGAGCAGGGCTGGGCTGGGCAGGGCAGGGCTGGGCAGACAGGGCAAGCAGAGCGGGCAAGGCAGGGCAGGGCAGAGCTGGCAGAGGAAGGCAGGGCAGGGCAGGGCGGGCAGGGCAGGGCAGGGCAGAGCAGGGCTGGCAGGGCAGGGCAGGGCAGAGCTGGGCAGGGCAGAGCAGGGCAGGGCGGGCAGGGCAGGGCTGGGCTGACAGGGCAGGACAGGGCAGGGCAGGGCAGGGCAGAGCAGGGCAGGGCTGACAGGGCAGAGCAGGGCAGGGCAGGGCAGGACAGGGCAGAGCAGGGCAGGGCAGGGCAGGGCAGGGCAGGGCTGGGCTGACAGGGCTGGGCAGGGCAGAGCAGGGCAGGGCAGGGCAGGGCTGGCAGGGCTGGCAGGGCAGGGCTGGCAGGGCAGGGCAGGGCAGGGCAGAGCAGGGCTGGGCTGGGCTGGCAGGGCAGGGCAGGGCAGGGCAGGGCAGGGCAGGGCAGGGCAGGGCTGGCAGGGCAGGGCAGGGCAGAGCAGGGCTGGGCTGGGCTGGCAGGGCAGGGCAGGGCAGGGCTGGGTTGACAGCGCAGGGCAGGGCTGGGCTGACAGGGCAGGGCAGGGCAGGGCAGGGCTGGGCAGGGCAGGGCTGGCAGGGCTGGCAGGGCAGGGCAGGGCAGGGCAGGGCAGGGCTGGCAGGGCTGGCAGTGCCGCCGAAGCGCCGCCAGGTGGCGCCGCCGTGCCTGCCGCCCCCGCGCCGCGCGTGCCTCGGAGCGGGACCGGCTCCCCGCGTCCCCGCGCTCACACGACCACCGCACACCCCCGAGCACCGCCCCGCCGCCCTCTCCCACCCCGCGGGCCGCGCGTCCCGGAGACCCTGCGCTGCCGCGGATGTGTCCTGCGCGCTGCCCTGGGGCCTTGCTGGCAGCCCGCCCCGCTGCGGGATGGGAAGCAGATATTCCCGCTCGTCTTCCCAAGAACTCTCTGACTGGTGAAAAGTTGAACGAGATGTTTGTCTCATTTAATACAAACTTCGTTTCAATTAAACTACGTGACCCCTTTTCCCCGGGTAAGATTTAATAAATGAGTAGTGAAATATTCTTTGATGCCTCCAGCAATAACTTTCAAGGTAAAAATCTGGCCAAAGGCCTAAGCAGCTATTTAAACTTACAAGAACAACTGAGTAAACAGAGTCTAACAAAAGCGCACATATTTCGGCAGTTTCTCGGCGGTCTCTGTAACTTCCTCCCTCTTTGCCCACTAATGTCGCTTTAATGTCCGTGGCTTTTCAGGCTTAGCTATAGATTTTGAACAACTACAAACACTCAGAAAGATTTTGTAGGCTGTACTATTCTTTTTGAAAAAACAAACAAACAACCAAAACCCAGCCTAACTAAAACCCCACAAAAGAAAAGCAACAATAAAAAAAATCTAAACAAAACAACAATCCCAAAGCATAAACTCCCCTGACACAAAGCAAAGAGATAAATATCAGTGCAGTAAGTACCTCTTCTTTTCTGGGATTTTAAACTACAGACAACTAGTTTATTAGGGGGTTGACGGTCTGGGGTGAACTAATTACCTGCATTGCAGGGAACAGTTTTGTAACCTCACCTCTACCTAGTGGAAGATTATTAAGGTCTTGTATAACGTTTTATAACCCTTGCATATGAATCGAGCTGTATTTTAAGATACTCTGTACATAACCTAAGGAATCAGTATTATTTAAAAGGTGCAAAATATAACCCTAGTAAAGATCATTCATAGCCGCACTTGAGTGTAACTTATTTTTCTCACATTGGGGCTTTTCACATAGTCTTTTTCATCCGCTCCAAATAACATAAAACCCGTTCTCTCCTTTTTAGTGGTGCAGTAACATTTTTTGAGTCTAGAGCTGTGCCGGTTCTGGTGGCGTGCACACACGATTGCCTCCGAGATGTGGTATCTCGGCTGCGGTTTTCCAGAGAGCAGGGGGAAAAGATGCTTGCCGCGTTACAGCATGTAAAAAAACAGACGAGGGCGCCAAACGACAGCAATAAACCCGGCCGCAGGTTTCCGCTCCGCCTCCGCCCCGCCGGGACCGGCGGCCGCGCCGCCTGCTGTGGAGCCGGGCACGGCGGGGAAGCGAGGGGCTGCGGAGCGCGGCGGGGCCGCGGCCCCGGGCGGGGCGGTGCCGCTGCGGCCGGGCACCCCGGGGACACGCTCCGTCCCTCCGGGAGCGCCCCGCGGAGCCGCAGCGCCCGGCCCGGCCCGGGATCCCGCGGGCTGTCCGCGGCCCCGCGGCCTGCGCGCCGCTCCTCGCCCCTCCGCGCCGGCCCGCTCCTCCGCCGCGCCCGCGGGAGAGGAAAAGTTGACATTTACTCTTGTCTGGTTTGGGGGCTGTAAAACGCAGGACAGCACGCTGCAGTCTAAATTCACATTTCAAAGGGCTGACATAAAACTCTCATTAAGAGAAGGCTGGATTTTGCAAACAACGCCTAGAATGTTTCTTAAATATTTGGTGGAATGTTTAGGGGGACTTAACAGGCTATTGAAAAAAAAAATCTGACAAGTATCCCATTTTCGAACTATGACTCATGCACAAGAGCACAAGAACTTAGGAGATGCGTGTGACCAAGATTAGCAGGAACAGCTCTCATTAAAAAAAAAAAAAAAAAAAAAAAGAAAGAAAAAAAAAAGAAAAAAAAAGAAAAAAGAAAAAAATCAAACCCGCGTTTAATCACAGGAAACATTCGGGTGTTTCTCCGGGAGATGAAACTCGTATTCCCAGGGTCTAAACACTAGATGATGTAGGTGAAAAAAAATCACGGCGAGCAAAAAGGTTGGGCAGCTATCGAAGGGCACTCCAGAGATGCTAACGACAAAGGATTTATCTTCGTTTAAATGGTTGCCATCAGCGTCATTATTGCTAGCAAAGTTACCACTGAAGGGAGACTTTCCGACTGTCACGTCTGCCGAGCGCGGCAGCCCGTGTCTCCAGCAGCGCGGCGACGCTTCGCCCCGCGGCACCGGCAAAGAGCGGAGGGATGAGCTAACTGAGCCACAGGTAACTTCGGAGAAAGGGTGTTAGGGTGAGGTTTCTGATAGGTCGGAGCCTGTAGGCAATAACCCCCCATCCATCATTTAATTCCATGATTATTTTTTAATTTTCAAATGCTTGGGTTTTATTGGTGGTGGGGAGGAAAGAAGCAAAGGGCTGGAGTGAAACCTGCCGGGAGAATGAAATGGATGCCCACGGAGTGTTTTAAATCACGAATGTATTTAATGTTCTCCAGTTATTTCCTTCCCCTATCATAAGGTAAAACAGTCAGTATTTTCCCAGAGGGAAGAAAAATCCCGGGCTGGCTTCGTCGATAAGCAGGATTATAGAAAGTAAAAATGAGATCATATTTAAGGACGCAAAGAAGACAAAGATAATGGAGTTGTAATATACTACATTGTAACAAATATTTTAATCTCCAGGTAGCTACTGTAGGTACACTGAAATCTGGGCAGCAGACTTGTAAAATCTGGGCATAAGGTTCGCGCGTGTGAGGGGGTGCGTGGGGGTGTCAGTGTAAATTCCTAAATAAAAGTACTAAAGTGGTCTGGAAATGGGAGGGAAAAGTAAAGAGATATCAGCGGCAGGAGGTTCTCGATCCTCCGGTCCTACTGAGCGTTTCCTTGCGTTGTGATCTAAAATTCGCCTCAGAAATAATAATAAAGAAAAGTATTATCTAATATTTAGCATGTAGTTCTGTCCGAGGACAAATGAGAAAGAAGCTGCATCATTAGGACCTAAAAGGCAACAAAACAAAAATCAGAGCATAATGATGCACCTAAATGAAGGGGGAAATGTTGCACAGCTCATTTTATTAATCAGACTGTCAATTCCACCCCAGAGGCCAAACCCCAGAGCAATTCAAGCAGGATCTGATCAAGCTAAGGACAGGAGCTTTACTCCTCACTTCTTGTCTTTCTTTCTTTCCACCTGGATATATTTGTCTGCTCTGAAGCCGCCTTCATTATCCACTGACAGGAGCTTGTATTTATTTGCTTATAAACCTGTTACAATAAATGATTATTCGAACAGCGTCATTCGTACCTTAATGACGAGCACCACTTTTTGATGAATGACATTTCGGGCTAGAAAGGATGTATGGGTCATTTTGACCAGTCATTCCCTCGCTTTGGCATCCCACAATTTTTACACCTCCCTCAAAAACAGATAATAATATTTAGAGACACTTGCCGGGCTGAATGTGAATTAGCCCCTGCTGCAGCTCATCATTAGTACAGGACCAGCCCTGCAACTTTGACATTTTTTATAAAGCTGAGATGATGGAAAGAATAAGAAAAGAGATGATCCTGATGGAGAGAGGGCTGCACAGCCCTACAGCTGGCAAAAGGCTCTCGAATTTGTCAGACTCAGCTGGAAATGCGGTGTTGGAGGCCCTTGAAAATTCTCCGCACAGTGGTCGCCTCAGCCCGAGACTGACTGCCGCCTCCCTGCACAGCGCTATAGGGGACATCTCCGCCAAAGGCAAATTTGAAATAGACACTTTATTCAATCTCCAGCATCCGAGCAGTGAAAGCACTGTCTCCTCCGAAATCCCGCCGTCGGAAAGCAGGAAGAAAATCAGCCTTTATTCCGAAGTTGCTCAAGAGGCAGATATGAACAGTGATGTGGAGGTGGGCTGCTCCGCTCTCCGCTCTCCGGCCAGCCTGACTTCCTCCCAGCTGAAGGAAAACAGTAACAAAGGTAACTCTTCCTTTATCATCTTCATCTAAGCCCCGCGCTTTGCCAACCGGCTTTAAAAACCAGAGGAAACCCACTGCCACCGCCAAAGTTGCCGGCCTCTGCATCGGCGCTCTCTCTTCTGCGAAGACAGAGCTCCAGGCTGTAAAATATTATTACAATTACTGCGCTACCCCGATAGCCGAGATACACTGTCCGGGCAGCTCCTGTGCCCGTGCCTTAGCGTGTGTGTATGTGTGCGTGCATGCCCAAATCCATTGATATGTAGATATATATCCAGAATATAGGTGGGCACAAATATCCACCCACCTATATTCAGGCAAAGCTTTCTCCGTGCATTTCCCCGCGCTCTTGGAGCTCTCGGCGTCTCTTGAGCTGTATATGAGTGTATATACATAGATTAAATTAGAGAGAGAGAGAGAGAGAGAGACAGGAGGGAATGCGAGAAAACTGCCCGCATTTGACTGTGTGTGTCCTTCTCTGTGTGTATGCACCGTGCTGTCTGTGTCCACCTCGGGCTAATTTGGCATTGTTCACTTTTGCTCTGCTTGTAAGAGGCGTTTTGAAACAGCCTCGTCTCCTTCCCCGTTCTTAGCGGGGCACGGTGATGGACGGTGGTTGTTACTACTGCGGGAGGTGGAGGTTGTTGTTATTGGGGAGGTGTAGGGAGATGAACGGTGGATTTCCTAGGCGCCACAGTGCATGCCTTTTTCGTCAAATGTGCCAGAGAAAGGAAGGGATGCTCGACGTAACCCTTGAGAAAAAAAAAAAAAAAAAAAGGGGGGGGGGGGTGTTTATGGCCGCTTTTATTTTGTACGTCCCAAACGAAACTAAAGAACGGCAGTGGAAGGGGAAGAGGCCAGCGCCGAGCCCGGGCCCCGAGCCACGGCCCGCGCCCTCGCCCGCTCTCCCCTGAGCTCGGCTGCCCTGCAGTCTCCAAGCCCGCCCCATCTGAAAATAAAGCAGTTACGAAGGATTAAAAAACCCCAACCCAACCAACCAGCCGAACAATAACCAACAAACAACGTCCAAATCCAAACTTATCGATTCTGTTAGCGGCAGGGATTTGTAAGAATGACAGCTGGCCTTGAGCACGGGTGGAGCGGGCCCGGTCCGGCCTGGCCGGGAGGGTTGGGGGGCCGGCCAGTCTCCCGCTCTCACCGCCGTGCCCTCGCCCCGCAGGCTACGCGGAGAGCAGCCCGACGCCCAGCGCCCCCGCCGCCCCCGCCGCCCCCGCCGCCGGCATCGGCAGCCTGCACAGCGGCGGCGCGCTGGGCGGCTCGGCGGCGGGGGCCGACCAGGTGCGCCGCTACCGCACCGCCTTCACCCGCGAGCAGATCGCCCGCCTGGAGAAGGAGTTTTACCGCGAGAACTACGTGTCGCGGCCGCGGCGCTGCGAGCTGGCCGCCGCCCTCAATCTCCCCGAAACCACCATCAAGGTACGCCGCGTTCCGCGCCCCGCAGAGCCGCGGCTGCTCCGAGCATCCCGGGCCGCGGCCGGCTGGGCTCTCCGGCTGAAGGACTCGCGGGGCCCGCGGCTACGAGCACCACTCGTGCTTGTTTGCTTTTCTGCACCCGACACTTTTCATTTGCTTTTTTAAAAGTCATTGTCATTACCGTCGTTTTTATTTTCCTCGTCAGTTTTTATCTCGTTACCTATTTCCTAAAGTGAAGAGGGGAGAGAATAAGCGTAGGGGGAATGAATGAGCGTCGGTACCGTGAAGACAGAGTCCCGAGTGGGGAGGACGGGACGATTCGAAGGGAAACATTAAAGGGGTCCCTCTCGAGTAGAGGGATGGCCGTACCCACCGCTCCCCTCGGGCAAGGTCACGGGAGGGAGAGGGGTCGCCTAGAAGCCTCGGCAAAGTGTTTTGGCGGGTGCCCGGCGGTGCCCGCGGGAACGGGTGCGGCGGGGCGAGAAGCGGAGCGGAGCTGAGGCCGCGCTGTGCTTGTATCTCCGCAGGTGTGGTTCCAGAACCGGCGGATGAAGGACAAGCGGCAGCGCCTGGCCATGTCCTGGCCCCACCCGGCCGACCCCAGCTTCTACACCTACATGATGACCCACGCGGCGGCCACGGGCAGTCTGCCCTACCCTTTCCACTCCCACGTCCCGCTCCACTACTACCCGCACGTCGGGGTCACGGCCGCCGCCGCCGCCGCCGCCGCCTCGGGGGCCGCCGCCGCGCCCTTCGCCACCTCCATCCGCCCTCTGGACACTTTCCGCGCCCTGTCGCACCCCTACTCCCGCCCGGAGCTGCTCTGCAGTTTCCGACACCCCGGCCTCTACCAGACGCCGGCCGCCGCCGGCCTCAACAGCAGCGCGGCCGCCTCGGCGGCGGCGGCGGCGGCGGCGGCGGCAGCGGCGGCGGCGGGCTCGGGGCCTCCGGGGGGCTCGGCGCCCTGCTCCTGCCTCAGCTGCCACAGCAGCCAGACGGCGGCGGCGGCGGCGGCGGCGGCCTCGGCGCTGGGCTCGAGGGGCGGCGCGGCCGCCGACTTCCCGTGCACGGCGGCGGGGCAGCGCTCCGAGAGCGGCTTCCTGCCCTACTCGGCCGCCGTGCTCAGCAAGGCCGCGGTGGCCTCGCCGGACCAGCGGGAGGAGGCGCCGCTCACCAGATAACTACCCCGGCCCGAGCCCGGCGTGTTTTGTAGAGGGAGTCGCGGGGGGGATGGGGGGGGATCGGGGCGGGGGGCGCCCCCGCGTTCGGCCAAAAAGTTCCGTCTATTTTTTTATTGCTGACCGCCCCGCCGCTGTGGGGCGCGGGACCGGCGGGGAGGGCGCTCCGCGGCTCCCGCGCCCCCGCGGAGGCCGCCCCGCGGTGCTCGCTGCCGGGCTTCGCGGGGTGCAGGCAACCGGGCCCGCGGGGCAGGGAGGGCAGCCGGCGGAAGGGAATGTGTTTCTGGCCTTATTTTATTTTTTTAATTATTATTATTATTATTTCGGTTTGAGTTGGAGTGAATGGGAAATGTCTCGAGTATTTCCGTACGACAAGCGGCAGCTAACGAGGCAGCCGCGTACGGGCCAGTAACGGGAAGGGAAATGTGACACTGTCGGGATGGGCAGAGGCATTTTTTAAGATCACGCTTTCTAACTACCATAATCCACGCTATCTGGGAAATACTTGAATCTCTCTAGATGTAGGCCGTTGTCCTGAAGCATTTACCTTCTAGACACTTTTCTAAATTTAATTCTGTTTCTCGACGTCTTTTTCTTCTCCCGGTAAAACGGCTCTTGGATTTATTTCTCATGCATCTCTATCGCGCCTTTGCCTCTGAAAAGCCACCACTGGGTAACTGAGACCTGCTATACCAAACCACTGCTACTGGAGGGACTTCCTTGAACTTGAAGAAAGGCACATCAAAAACCACCAGTGTTACTGCCATGTCAATTTTGATGCTAATAATGTGCAGATTATGACGAAAATTGCCAATCATGTTCTCTGATGGACCTCCTTTGAATGTGGAATTGGAAAAAAGTTCCCCGCACAGAGACCTGCTGTCAAGTACTAACAACCCGCTAAGGGAAGTCATTAGAAGAGACAGATAAGAGACTTGGTACATAAAACATTGTTCTTGGTGCATAGAATGTATGTTATTTAATGTTATCTCTCTTACCTGAAGTGATTTCGCACAAGAAAGCCACTTTCTTATCATCTCAATTGCCAATTTTCATTTTGGTAACTTGGACACCCCGGGTAGACTTTTCTCTGTTAAGTTGATATTCCACCAATGTGAAGAGCCTCATTAAATCAAACCCAGATATTTCCATAATGCTCCCTACAGAGCCACTTCACTCTTCACATAATGAGATTTTTCTGAAGAGTTGAAGCCCTCATCTAACTTGCTATTGCTTGTTTAGGCCCTGTGTGATTGTGAATACACACACACTCACGTACACTCTAACAACACAAAAAAAAAAAAAAAAAAAAAAAAAAAAAAAAAGAAAAAAAAGAAAGAGAAAAAAATACCCCCCCCCCTATTATGTATTTCGATTAAGTGTCCTGAAATACTTCTATTTTTAAGACACTGGATTTTTTCATATTCTAATAATGAACTTTCAGGAAATGAGCTGAAAGGCTATGCTGTTTTGTTCAGTGAGCATAAATCATAGGTTGGTGGTTTTTGTCCAGTGGAGCAGATTCCTTGGGCGGGGGTAGGTAAGGGCAAAGAAGAAACATCCCTAGGCTTCTGGAGCAGATTCTTGACAAGACATGTACGTTTTCTGGATAGAGAACTTTAAAGCACGGTAGAAGACACCTATACCCACAAATTTATCATTTTGTAAAGAACGAATAGAAAGACTACTTATGTAAAAATATCGATTATACCAGCTGTTGTTCACTGAGTTTACATTAAAATTTTTATTAATATAATTTAATGCTAAAGAAAATAGACCAAAACGTAGCACTCTTTTACCAGCTTAACCTTTTCGATCGTTGGAATCGTTTGTTATGATCACACGAGTATGGGATGTATATACGAGGATTTTGGCAATAATG